>NC_133412.1:128342500-131315000 GCF_049350105.2 Macaca mulatta | reverse complement strand
AGAATGGGGCATCAGGCATGGCTGGATCCTGTGCTAACATTGCAATCAGAATAGTTGCATCTTTCTGTTTTCCTCTAGGTTGGCTTCATTCTCAGGCAGGCTTTCTCCTTGTGAGGGCAATGTGGCTCCCAGAAATTACAGATATATACCGACCAGTATAGCCATACCCAAGAGAGAAAGCTTCTCTTTTGAAAATTCCAGCACTTCTGGTGCTGACTGGCCCTGCCTCAGTCCATGTTCATACTTGAACCATGAGCAGGAAAATGAGATACTCTTATTAGCCAGGTCTTCTGCCCATTGCTGAGGTGGGCTCTGCCCTGTGAGAACTAAAGGACAAAAAGTGGGGGAAATGTGGTTTCTCAGCAGAAAACCAGGGTATTTTTCTTAGAAGCAATGGGAATAGATGATGGACAGGCTGAAACAATGGAAGCCCTAAGCTGCCTCTGTCCTTTTCTCTCATAGACAGCCTATTTTACTCCATTCCCACTGTACTGCCTAACCTAAATGAAGATAATAATGAGTCCTTGGAGCCCATGTTGATAAACTGCTCATTCTTAGTCACCAAAGCCCTCCTAAGAGCTAATGATCACTGCCTCCAAGAATACTCAGCTTCTTTAACTCAGAAACTGATGTTAGGTCCAGAGCGGCTGGGAAGGTGACCTAATCTTAGCTTTCTGAATGTGCTATAAAATCCCTCTAATGTTTGGTTGATGAAGAAGAGTTTTCATCAGCATCAGTGACTCAAGTAGTTGCATTTATAGTTAGAAGTTTATTTTATAACCAGAGTCACCTAGATCCCTCTCCTTCCATCTTTTCCTGTCCTAATGAGTTGCAAAATCCTGTAGATTCCAACTCTCTGCAATCAGAAATGTGTCACCAGCTGTTTAATTGGTCTCTGGCCTCTCCACAGTCCACCGTCTATACTGCAGGCAGAGTGAGCACTCTAAAATGCGAACATAGTCATGACACTCTTCACTTAAAATATTTCAATGACACTCTGCAGTTCTCAGATAAGGCAGCTGCTGTATCAGCCAACCAGTAGTTTCCCAAATGTATCCTGCTACTTCACACCTCCCATATTGTGCCTAGAGTGTCTTCTTTATCTAACTGCTTTCCTTCTTGTCTTTCCAAATTCTGTGAAAGTATCACCTCCTTTGAAAAGCCTTCTCTGACCTCTGGTCTGTTTTAATCTATTTTAGCTCTTCATCTGGCCTTTCACGGCACCCTATGCGTATTATAGCACATTTAAACACAAGATCCAGGAGGGCAGGGATCTTTTTCTGCTTAGTTTGCTGTTGTGTCCCCAGTGCCCAACACAGCACCTGCACATGGTAGGTTCTGGATAAATATTTGATAAATGACTAGCACCTATTACTGTAAAGTAGTCCTTTATTTACTGTGTCTTCACTGAGATTAGGAACTTTATAGGCCAACACCTAGAGAGGACTGAGTATGGACTAGGCACTTAGTAGTTTTTTTGAATAGATAACAGTAGCATGAAAATGTGATCAGCTGAACGGTTCTCAGCTCACCTTGAAGTCAATTTGCAAGGGATAGTAGGAAACTTTTTCAGAGTCTGAGCATGCAGCTATCCATCTATGTGACTGACCACAATAGTGGTTTTGAAGCTAACCTCTTAAAGAAAATTTCATGTCACATTTCATGAATGCTTATAACATATTGTAATAAAACTTCAAATAATGAGCTAGAGCCCACAACCAGTTGAAATTATGGTAGTGTGTCCTCTTCTAAGAAAGAGAAGTAATTCACCAGAGAAAAGTACCCGGAACTATGTTAAGGTCAGGACACAGTCAGGCTGATTTATTAGACTCTTCATTTCTGTAGAACCAGACAATGAAAATGTATTGCCGACTACAAGGTATGACAAAATCCTGAAACATCAATCACAGAATCAGTTACCCACACATATTTATACTTGTAAAGAGAGAGAAAATTGGCTAAAATATTTAATAAAGCTTTTTATAAACCATTCATGGAGCATAAAAGTATTTATTTGCTGACCTAGCATTCTATTTCACTAACATTCTACTATAAATGATTTTCATGCTGTGCCGCCAATGGACGGACAAAATACCTCAGGCCAGCATCAGATGTGGAATTGACCCTAATGATTTAATTTTTTTATATTGTTGCTAAGATGAGAGAATGAGGCTTTTTTGTTTTTTCTAATCATTTTCTTCTGTTAGTCTCAACCAGATAAGTTTCATATTTTACAAATAAAAATGGTTAGGTTGATCTGATTTTAAAAAAATGATTCGAAGTAGAATGATTTGAGAATGTCAGTTACAGTTCTGTTACTCTAAGGTCTTGTTTACATTCAAGGCAATGATGGAAAGAACATTATTCCTTAGATATTTGACCCATGCATAGTAACATTATGGTCTTGTTGAGGCATCAGTAGGACATATTGTTAAAGAAAAATCTATTGATAGGGAACTTTTAATAAATTACACTTTTTTTGAGATGGAGTCTGGCTATATTGCTCAGGTTGGAGTGCAGGTACGATCTCGGCTCACTGCAACCTCTGCCTCCTGGGTTCAAGTGATTCTCCTGCCTCAGCCTCCCAAGTAGCTGAGATTACAGGCGTGTGCCACCATGCTCAGCTAATTTTTGTATTTTTATTTTTGAGACAGAGTCTCACTCTCTTGCTCAGGCTGGAGTGTAGTGGTGTGATCTTGCCTCACTGCAAGCTCCGCCTCCCGGGTTCACGCCATTCTCCTGCCTCAACCTCCCAAGTAGCTAGGACTACAGGTGCCCACCACCATGCCCGGCTAATTTTTTGTATTTTTAGTAGAGATGGGGTTTCACCATGTTAGCCAGGATGGCCTCGATCTCCCAAAGTGCTGGGATTACAGGTGTGAGCCACCGCGTCCAGCCAATTTTTGTATTTTTAGTAGAGATGGGGTTTCACCATGTTGGACAGGCTGGTCTGGAACTCCTGACCTCAAGTGATCCGCCCGCCTCCGCCTCCTAAAGTGCTGGGATTACAGGCATGAGCCACCGCTCTTGGCCAAATTATACATATTTATTATAGAAAATTCCTATTTTGTTAACAAAGCAACGATTTCTTTCTTTCTTTTTCTTTCTCTTTCTTTCTTTCTTTTTCTTTATTTCTTTCTTTCTTTCCCTCCCTCCCTCCTCTCTCTCCCTCCTCTCCCTCCCTCCTCTCTCTCTCTCTCTCTCTCTCTCTCTCAGACAGAGCCTCGCTCTGTTGCCCAGGCTGGAGTACAG
Organism: Macaca mulatta; assembly: GCF_049350105.2. NCBI lineage: Eukaryota > Metazoa > Chordata > Mammalia > Primates > Cercopithecidae > Macaca > Macaca mulatta. Next base: position 131,311,748 of record NC_133412.1, on the reverse strand, counting down.
TCTTGGCTCACTGCAACCTCTGCTTCCCGGATTCAAGAGCTTCTCATGCCTCAGCGACCTGAGTAGCTGGGATTACAGGTGTGTGTCACTGTTCCCAGCTAATTTTTGTATTTTTAGTAGAGAAACGGTTTTGTCCTGTTGGCCAGGCTGGTCTCAAACTCCTGGCCTCAAGTAGTCTGCCTGCCTCAGGCTCCTAAAGTGCTAGGATTACTGGTGCAAGCCACCATGCCCAGCCAGCAATGATTTCTTGTCTATTATGTGCAGGCAGAGTGCTAAGTCTGGTATCTCAGTTAATCCTTGCAAATCTTTATTAATCAACATATGAAAAATATCTCCTGCTCATAGAGGTTAAGTAACTTGTATGAGGTCATATTGCTAGTATGTGACAAAATTTGGACTTGCTCTTCCTATCACCCCACATTGCCTTTAGAAAAAAAAAAATGACAGCTAAATTATACATGTGTTCATCAGGCACTCCTAAAGGGAAAAAAAAATCTGGAGCCAAACCATTTAAATAAATGTGACAAGATATATCTAAAATTAAACAGTGCATTGAAGGGTGTGATTTGTTCTGCTACAGAAAACGTATTCCCAGACAGTCTAGATTATGTCTCTGATCAATATGCTCAGTGAGGGAAGGATATTCCATTTTCTGAAAACGATCCCACACATTTCAGCTGCAAATAGTTAATTAGTCATTTCATAGCCAGAAAGAAGGGAGTAATCCTTTAGTGTCCATATGGCATACGTTTTCCAAGCTTATTTTTACATTCCCTTCAGTTCTCTCAATCCCAGCCTGAAAAGATTACTTAGATGATTTAGAGGTAAAGAAATGTCATCCTGTACACTCTATCAGGACATGCATTGAGCCCCTCTTCTCAAAGGCCTTATCAGACAGAGGTTGTTTTACCAATGGGGCTTATTTCTCCAAGAAATAAATTCAAGTAACAGAAGCACTGACTGGAAATTTTGTACTAAGGAAACACTGTTAAAATATTTTAGATGTGATAATGGCATTATGGTTATATTATTAGGAAAGAACTCTCTTTTAGAGTTGCATGATGAAATATTTATGGGAAAATGATATCATGCCTGAGATTTACTTCAAAATAATGTGGAGAGAGAGGTTAGTGAGTTTGTAGATGGGGCAGATGGGCCATAGGTTGATGGCTGTTGGCCTGGGTGATAGCTATTTGGGGGTTTATTACACTAGTATATATATGTTTGTGTATTTTAAAAATGTTAAAAAATGCACTCACATCTGGAAATATATAAATAAAAAAGAATATAACAAAAGAAAAAGTTAAAGCTTTTTTTAAAAAAAGAAAGAAAAAAGCATAATAAAAAAATCTAAAAGTTAAGATTAAAAACCAGAAAATATGCAACTAACAAGGCTGACTCACATGTTGGGATGTACATTCACTGTGTAATAATCCTCACCTTCAAGTACACTATTTAGGGTAGAAGAAGAGTACTCAAAGTATGTTTTGAGAGGATTGTTTGTTGTCCATAGGCATCAGTGTGTATCAGCCAATATTTATATCAGGACAACATTTTCATTACTATTTTGGTGTAAGAAATTTTGATGTGATTTTTCTCATTGGGGTCGTCCAAGAAGAGCATACCTAAAAGAGCTCCATTTTCCCCATTATTTTCTGGGAGGTTTTGTTGTGATCATCGTTGTCATTGTTGTTCCTATTTTGTGGTACTGTTTTCTGTAGTGGCAACAATTGGGATTTTGTGAGGTATATATCCCATGGCATGTGGGGTTCTGCCACAGTCGTCTGTCATTTGGAAATATTTGAGAGGCACTGTTCTAATGATTGAGTCTAATCATAACGTCTATATTCTCACTAGTCATTAAAGATTGGTAAAGCCTAGTCCCACGTCCTTACAGAAAATAATATGCCATATTGTCTAACGTTGTCAGCAGGCATCACGAGAGGGAAAGAGAAAACTGTCAGTCTATGCCCTGTAATTCAGGGACAAGGGTGAAGGCAAAAGCAGAGTAGCACGTGTTCAACTGAAAAGTGGATAAAGAAAGTGTAGTACAGCCATACAATGGAATATTATTCAGCAATTCAGCAACAAAAAGGAATGAACTGCTGAAATACCCTACAACATTGGATGAACGTCAAAATCATTATGTTAAATGAAAGACTCCAGATACAGAAGATAATATATGATTCAATTTATGGGAGCTGTCCACAAAAGGCAAATCTATACAGATAAAAAGTGGAGTTTCCTAGGGCCAGGAACGAGAATGGGCATTAATTCTAAATGGACATTAGGGATCTTAGTGGGGTGATAGGCATGTTCTAAAACTGGATTATGGTGATGGTTGCACAACTCTGTACATTTACTAAAAATCATTGAATTGTATGTTTAAAGTCAGTGAATTTTATTATATTTAAATTATATGTCAACAAAGTTTTTTATAAAAATCAAATCAGCTCTAAAGTATTATTTTTCACTTTTCTGTTGATATTTTTGAGTGTATGAGATGTGGCAGTGATCAAAGCTAGTGGAGTGGTATAGCCCAGAAAGAAGGTTTGCTTGTCACATCTTACAATGTTCCAAAGGCCTGACTTGGAATTTCAGTACCAAGAAGCTTTGTATAAAAAATTGTTGGCGTGGACTGGGCATGATGGCTCATGCCTGTAATCCCAGCAATTTGGGAGGCTGAGGCAGGTGGATGGCCTGAGGTCAGGAGTTCAAGACCAGACTGGCCAACGTGGTGAAACCCCGTCTCTACTAAAAATGCAAAAATTAGCCAGGTGTGGTGGCAGGTGCCTGTAATCCCAGCTACTTGGGAGGCTGAGGCAGGAGAATCGCTTGAACCTGGAAGATGGAGGTTGCAGTGAGACAAGATTGCGCCATTGCACTCCAGCCTAGGCGACAAGAGCGAGATTTCGTCTCAAAAAAAAAAAAAAAATTGTTGGTGTGGGGTGCATGTCTTTTAGAAGTGTTTGAAAGGCCTTCTCGTTATCCTAGGGGAAAGGCTTCTCTTCTTCAATTCAGAGTCAATCCCTGCACTCGGGCTCTGGGCCTCATCCCTCACACCTTCTCACTGGCCATGCTTCCTCAGTTATACCTGCCTCCTTCTGTTTCTCATCAGCATCTTTTTAAAAAAGAAAATCCTCCCTTAACCTTATCTTCCCCTCTAGATACCACCCTATCTCTTTTCTATTTGATCTTTGTGAAAGAGTTGTCTACATTCATTGCCTCATCTTTCTTTCTTCCCATCATTCCTTAACCTATTGCACTCTGGATTTTGCCACCTGACCAATATTGCTCTTGCAAACCACATCAGTTTCTTCTTTGTTTGCTGAATCCAATGGACATAGGTCAGTGTTTAGCCTACTTGATTTCTCTGTAAATTTTCAAACTGTTGACTGCTCTCTCCTTGAAACTTTCTCTTCCCTTAGCTTCTACAATACTACTCTTTTTTGGTTTATTGCATATATTATAGATATTTCTTTGGAGTTGTCTACTATTCTATCTCTTAATATGTTAATATACTGTTCTCTACCATTTTGTCTTGGGATCACTTCTTTTCTCACCTCCACACTTGCTACCTCAGTTAACTTATTCTCTTTCATGGCTTCATTTACCATCATATACTCATGCCCAACCCCACTCTCACACAGGCTGTAACTTCAGCTCAGATATGTTGCTTGAGCTTAGAACTTTATTATCCAACAAAACACAGACAAATTCTTTGCAGACATCCCACAACCACCTTAAACTCAACATGTCTAAAACTTAACTACTAATAATCCTTTGAAAAGTGTCCCCATAGCCTACATTTTTTTTTTTTTAATCACTATGAAAGATCTTTCAGGAGCCCAGTCTGGAAACCAGAAATAGTTTTCTCAACTCCTCCTTTCCTTTTACTTCCTATTTTCCATCAATCATGAAGTCCTGTGATTTTTCCTTCTAGTATATCTTGGGTCTATTATATTTTGTCTTAGTCTGTTCATGCTGCTGTACAAAATACCATAAACTAGGTATCTTATGCAAAACAGAAACTTATTTCTCATAGTTCTGGAGGCTTGGAAGTCCAAGATCAAGGTGTCTAGTGAAGGCCCACTCTCTAGTTCACTGAATTGTGCCTTCTCACTGCAACTTCACATGGTGGAAGGGGCAAGGCAGCTCTCTGGGGCTTTTTTTTTTTCTTTCTCAAAATTGGGGAACTAATCCTATTCATGAGAACTCTGCCTTCATGACCTAATCACCTCCCAAAAGGTACCACCTTTTAATACCATCACCTTGGGGGTTTGGATTTCAATGTATGAATTTCAGGGGACATAAACATTCAGATCATAGCCCTTTCTCTCCATCCTTACTACTACTACATTAGTTCAGGCCTTCATCATCTTTCTTTCCCACTGTTTCTTTAATTTTACTTGTATATGAACACAGCATGGTAGCCATACAAAGATTTTAGGTTCTTTGCACTGTCATTTGAGTCTTTATGATCAGTAAATCTGTGAGAGGGAGGTTTGGTGAATATTGTCTTTTTCCAGAGTTCAGGGGTCAGATAGCCTGTAGGATTTGGAGAGGGCATCAAAGATGACTTTATCAAAGTTATCCAAGTAGCAGTGCAGTTCCTGGCAGAAGTATAGCAGTTACTGATGTCAGTAATCAGCAGAAGTCTCTTAGGCACAAGAACAGAGAGATAGTATCACTTCATTTAGGGGCAAGAGTAAGATGCATCCCTAATGAGACCCAGCACCCTGTCACCTTAAAAGAGAGTATCACCTGGCAAGCATGAAGTGCTTGTTAATATTGTTCTCCCAGCAGCTTCATCTCACAGGAATTAAGCTATTTTGGTCAAGATGATGGCACCATTGACTTCCATGAAGCAGCTATAGACTGCCACATCTGGCTGGGTGCGGTGGCTCACGCCTGTAATCCCAGCACTTTGGGAGGCCGAGGTGGGCAATCACGAGGTCAGTAGATGGAGACCATCCTGGCTAACACAGTGAAACCCCGTCTCTACTAATAATACAAAAAATCAGCCAGGCGTGGTGGCGGGCGCCTGTAGTCCCAGCTACTCGGGTGGCTGAGGCAGGAGAATGGCATGAACCCAGGAGGCAGAGCTTGCAGTGAGCAGAGATAGCACTACTGCACTCCAGCCTGGGTGACAGAGCAAGACTGTGTCTCTAAATAAATAAATAAATAAAATAGACTGCCACATCAACCCAATGGCCACAAATGCCTTCAGCCTGGGTCATGTACTGCCCCAGTTTGTTTAAGGATGAACAAGATCTTCAGGGCCTTGAGTGATTGCCCTAGAAGAGGGGGAAGAAAAACCCCTCAGACTCCTCTATAAGCAGAAAGAGATCTCCTCCAAGGAAGTAATTTCCATGGCCTTGGCCAGGTGGCCCAGCTTGTATACCAAGGACCACTCTTTGTCCTAGGCCTTGCTACCAAGGCCCTAGCGATCACTGACAAAGGATTCTATAAACTCCCTCAGTCCCTGACTCCATTGACTTTCCCAGGGCATCAGAGTTTAGTCAAAGAACCAGCTTCTTCATCTGCTATTTGGTATGTCCTCTACAAAGCAAAAGCCCTCACCATCTCCTTCCTGTGTTACTGCAACTACTTCCTCACTAATTTTCCTGCCTTTAAGTATCATACTATCCCTTCATATTTCTCACCTAGTTTTATTTCTTCACACTGCTGCCCAAGACATCTTTCTAAAACCAAACCCTCATCATGTCATCTTTCTGCTTAAAACCCATAATCATCAGGACAAATTCCAAATGAATTGCAGATTTCTCAGTATGACAAACAAAGTCCCTCATGACCTGACCCCTGCTCGTCTCTCCCTGGCCTTACCATTCCCCTCTTAGAAGTCTGCTAATACAGTACTGAACTATGAGTATTTCCCAAAATGTGTGTGTTTTTTCAGTTCACCCCTATGACTTAGCACACTGCTCCCTCTCCCTATCTGGAACGCCTTCATCCTTCAGGACCCAGTTCAGACATTCCCTTTGTTAGGAAGTCTTCCCTGGCCTTCCAATTTTTACTAGTGCTTCTCCTTTGGGTTCCCTTCACTTTCTGAACAAACCTTTTATTACTTTGTTTTGTAATTTTCCCCTTTTTTTATCCACCCTTCATCTTCAGAATATTTGAGTCTGAGGATGGTATTTTAACCTCTTGTTCTCAGAGCTGAACATACGAAGTATTCAATAAATTTTTTAAAAATGGATCAATGATGCACAGAACAATGAATGAATTAAGCATATAATGAATGAGTAAAACAGAGCCTGTAATTTTCCCCCTTGTTTATAATTTCCCCCCTTGTTTATAAAGAAGACCAGCCAACTAACCTTCAGAGTAGAGATCCGAACTTGTTGCCCTAAATTACCACTGCACAGTAAACTGCCTACAAAGGTCATTACATTGAGGTCTATCCTAGTAAACTGTGAGAGAGTAATTCCCTTGATCCTTTCTTTGTTCTGATTTTTAACATGACTTTTGTCAGCTGGTTTATAAAAAACAATCAGCATGGCCGGGCACATGCAGTGACTCATGTCTGTAATCCCAGCACCTTGGGAAGCTGAAACACGAGGAGTGATTGAGGCCAAGAGTTCCAGACCAGTCTGGGCAACATAGTGAGGCTCTGTCTCTACAAAAACAAAGTAATTAGCATCTAGTTTCAAACCTCCTGGAGAGAGGTCAGGAGTTCAAGACCAGCCTGGCCAACACAGTGAAACTCCATCTCTACTAAAAATACAAAGATTAGCCGGGCATGGTGGTGGGCACCTGTAATCCCAGCTACTTGGGAGGCTGAGGCAGGAGAATCGCTTGAACCTGGGAGGCGGAGGTTGCAGGAGCTGAGACCGCGCCATTGCACTCCAGCCTGGGTGACAGAGCAAGACACCATCTCAAAAAAAAAAAAAAAGAACACCTTTTTTTGTAGAGATGGAGTCTCACTATATTTTGCCCAGGGTGGTCTCGAACGCCTTACGTGATCCTCTTGACTCAGCCACCCAAAGTGCTAGGATTACTGATGTGAGCACCGTGTCTGTCCTACAATGAACATTCTTAAAAAAAAAAAAAACATATATATACACACACATATATACACACACACACACATAATGTATACATACATATGTAGTCTTTGTGTACTTGTATGTACAAGCATATCTATAAGACACATTATAGTATGTATATATGCTATAGTATGTATATACAAATATATCTATAAGATACATTTCTAAAAGTAGAATTGCTGAGTAAAGGAGATATATATATACACACACACATATATACACACATTTATATATTTTTGTGTATATATATTAAATGCAGCCCTAAAGTTGTACCAGTTTACACTCCCACCAATAATAAATAAGAATGCCCATTCGCCTAACTTTCTCTAACCCAGGGTAACTTCATTCTTTTAAATCTTTACTCATTTGATAGATGGGAAATGATATCACATTATTATCTTAATATAACTTTCTGTAACGATGACTGGGGTTGAATATATTTTTATGTGGTTGTTTTATATTGCCCACTTATGTTCTTTGCCCATTTTTCTATTGAATTAAGTGTCTTCTTTTTAGTGGCAACACCAGAATTTCTAAATAGAAAGAGCTGAAGATAAGCAACCTTGTTGGAAAGGATAAGGCTAAGGACCTTGCCTTAAAATTGTGATTGTGCCATAGTTTACATAAGATTGAGAAAAGGTCTATTGTTTGATGTTCTTATCAAAGTATGGATAACAGATAATGGAAATGGCCTCCTCATCCCCTCGTCCCACTTTGATTTTATGACTGATTTTATTTGATTTACAAGAGCCCTTTATTTATGAAATAAATCAGCTGCTTTGTGTCATGTTTGTTACAAATATTTTTCCTGCTTCTTCTTTCAACTCTATTTAAAGGAACTTTTACCCTTCAGAATTTTAATTTTTTTTTTCTTAAATGAGATGGGTCTGCTATATTGCCCCAGGCTGGAGTGTAGTGACTATTCACGGGTGTAATCCCACTACTGATGAGCATGGGCATTTTGATCTCTTCTGTTTTTGACCTGGTTCACCCCTCCTTAGGCAACTTGGTGGGTCCCCACTCCCGGGAGGTGGCCATAGTGATGCCACACTCAGTGTGGACACCCCATTGGCATAGCGCACTACAGCCCAGAACTCCTGGTTTCAAGAGATCCTCCTACCTTAGCCTCCCGAGTGGCTGGGACTATAAGCTCATGCCACCATACCCAGCTAGAATTTCAATTTTGTATGAACTAATTGGTTATTCTTTGTATGGCTTCTGAAATAACTGTCATATTTAGAAAACACTTCTATAATGCAAGGCTATAAAACTACTTATTCATTATGTCCGGTACGTTCATGGTGTCATCTATTTATGTTTAAATTTCTGACTCACCTTGGCGATATTTTTAGCAAGAAAGAATACAGAAACCTAGTTTAAAAAAAAATGGTAACTTAGTTGTGGGATGTAGTTACAATTTTAAAAAATGTTACTCTAAAATTCTATCAAGATCTAATTATAGGCCAGGAGCTGTGGCTCACGTCTGTAATCCCAGCACTTTGGGAGGCGGAGGCGGGTAGATCATTTGAGGTCAGGAGTTCCAGACTAGCCTGGCCAACATGGTGAAACCCCCGTCTCTACTAAGAATACAAAAATTAGCCGGGCGGTAGTGGCAGCTGTCTGTAATCCCAGCTACTTAGGAGGCTGAGGCAGGAGAATCACTTAATCCTGGGAGGCAGAGATTGTGGTGAGCGGAGATTGCCCCACTGGATTCTAGCCTTGGCGATAGAGAGAGACCCTGCCTCAAAAAAATAAAAAAAAAAAGTAATTAGAGAAAAATAAACAAATGAACCTCTTTGTTGTCATTACTCAGAATTTGTTTCTGTTGCTTCAAAATATTTCAATGAAGATATTCTTTTTCAATATTTATTCTGGTTCACAAATTAAATACTGTTAAAATAAAGTGACATCGGGGAGAACAAAATACAAAATGGCTACATACATGCAGTGTAGTTCAATATGAATTTGAATGTATTGCCACCAATACAAGACAACTTGAAAGCAAGTGCAATAGACCGAATGTTTACGTTCCCTCCAAAATTCATGTGTTGAAATCTAACCCCCAAGGTGATGGTATTAGGAAGTGGGGCCTTTGGGAGGTGATTGGTATTACTGTTTGTATGTAAGGGGCCCGAGAGAGCTAGCTCACCCCTTCTGTCATGTGAGGACACAGTGAAAAGATGGCCATCTATAAAGCGGACCCTCACCAGACAGTGAATCTGTTGATGTCTTGATCTTGGATTTCTCAGTCTCCACAACTGTGAGAAATACATTTTTTTTTTTTTTTTAGTATTTTACACGGGATGTAATTCAGAAAATTGGTCACATGTTTGTTGGAAGTCTTTAAAACATTTTAAAATGTATTTTTTATTTTTACAAATTTATAGAGTACATGTGAAAGTTTGTTACATATATATAACCTGTTGTTTATAAGTCACTATGGTATTTTGTCATGGCAGGCATAATGGACCAACACCGTAAGGTTCTACTTACTTTTTGTGTGTCATTCAGCAAACTTGCCCCAAAGAATCTATTATCTAACTGATAGAATGATATGGTATATTTAGGTGATCTCTTATTGCCTTTTTTTTTTTGAGACAGAGTCTCACTCTGTTGTCCAGGCTGGAGTGCAATGGTGTAGTTTTGGCTCACTGCAACCTCTGCCTCCTGGGTTCAAGCTATTCTCCTGCCTCAGCCTCCTGAGTAGCTGGGACTACAGGCACGTGCCACCACATCCGGGTAATTCTTGTATTTTTAGTAGAGATGGGGTTTCACTAAGTTGGCCAGGCTTGTCTTGACCTCCTGACCTCATGATGGGCCGGCCTTGGCCTCCCAAAGTGCTGGGATTACAGGCGTGAGCCATCACACCCAGCCTGCCCTCTTTTAAAAAATCAATAAAATAGTTATAGTTGTTAAAGTATAAGGTTCTTAAAAGCAGGGTAATTTTTTTTAAATGATGGGGTCTTGCTATGTTGCCCAGGCTGGCCTTGAACTCCTCGACTCAAGCAATCCTCCAGCTTCAGCCTCCTGAGTAGCTGCGACTGCAGGTGTGCGCCACTGCATCCGGCTTGGGGATGTGTTTTATTCAACATAATAGTGGCACTAAATACTTTTTAAATAAATTTAAGCTGTAGCATATATATCTTAAAAGATATATTTGTGATCATTAAAATTTGGAATTTGGAATTTTAAAAAATTGAAGTAATTTCAATCTGTGATTAAGATTTCTTCTATAGTTTTTTCTCCTTTTATTAAAGAAAAAAAAAACCTAGGTCATATTTATGTTCAGAGTTTATATAATAAGCCTATTTTAGTTCAAAAATATATAGAGTCAAAAGATAAGATTATACTTAGATACAAAAGGACCCAGCCAGAATAATGTTTCTCATTTATTGAATGGATCACAAGTAAGATAGATTAGTCAAGCCAGGAACTAACAGACAAGGCTCTGCTTCTGCACCTGCATCCTTGAGGCAGAGGGACAAGGACAATGGTGTACAGAGGTGGTAGGAATGAGTTGGGAGACAACGGTATAAAACAGTGTAAAAGGGATGAGCCCTGGCCACCTGAAGCTTCCGAGCTTGGCATTACATCTTTCTCATCGGTTGATGCCTGACTTCACCTGAGTCTTCTGGCCCTCTCCCAAACTGGAAAGATGGCATGAATCCATGGCCTTTGTTTAGGATTCTTTATTAGTATCACTTCTGTTTTAAGTGAACCCTAGGGAAAGGGTTCATGTCAACTCTAGGGAAAGCATGACTTGGTGGTCTTCTATTCTGGGGCCAGGGCCAGGGTCAGGAGATTGAGTACTGGTTGATTGGTGTCATTTTAATATTTCTCTTTACACTCACATGCAGAATAAATGGTACTTTCTCTCTCTCTCTCTCTCTCTCTCTCTGTCTCTCTCTCTCTCCCCCCGCCCCTTTCTTTTAAGTGCATGATTTCAATGAAAACTTAATTCAGTATGTCATGGTGATGGTCTAGGGAAACTACAACAGGCTGTAATTTTTTTATGTCAGCCCACAGACATCATCCTGAACAAAAACAACCTTAGCTTCAGCAAAGTGTAGGCAGTAATTAAGATGAAGATGTGGGCTTTTTGCTCAAATTAAGAGAGTTTCTTTGATTTGCCTTACTAATGAAGCACTGTGTGGTAACATTTTCAAGCTCTCGGTTTCTGAAAAAACCTTCTCAGGAACATAAAAAATCATTCTCAAAAAATGGCAACCATTATTTCTATAATGGCATATATTTGTTGATCTTTGTGTATGTTTATAAAATGTGTATTTTTTTACTTTACACATATCTTTTCTTACCACTCCATCCCTATTAAAACTCAATAGAAAGGAGTTTTTAAAATATCAGTGATCACTTTCAGGTTTTTTCTTTTTAAAGTCTTTTCTAGTTTTATTTTTACAAAATTACAAAATTAATATGTGCTCTAGATAAAATATTCAGACAATACAGAAACATATAAAGTAAAATTTTAAATCCTCCTATCTCTCCCAGTTCTATTCCTTAGAAGTAGTCATCGGGAAACAGTTTGGTGTGCTTTCAGACAGTTTTCTATGGGCATAAAAACATTTTAAATTAAAAACATTAACTCTTTTCCAGAACTTTATGAGAGAAGAAACAGTGCTACTTCTCTCTCTCTCTCTTTTTTTTTTTTTTTCAGATGGAGTTTTGCTCTTGTTACCCAGGCTGGAGTGCAATGGCACAATCTCGGCACATTGCAACCTCCGCCTCCTGTGTTTAAGTGATTCTCGTGCCTCAGCCTCCCAAGTACCTGGGATTACAGGCAAGCACCACCATGCCCAGCTAACTTTGTATTTTTAGTACAGACAGAGTTTCTCCATGTTGGTCAGGCTGGTCTTGAACCCCCGAACTCAGGTGATCCATCCACCTTTGCCTCCCAAGTGTACTTTTTATTTTTGGTAATTTTTACTTTGAATTAATTCCAGACTTTTAAGAAAGTTGCAAGAATAGTACAAAAACTATACCCTTCGCTCAGATTCTCCAACTGTTAACATTTTACCACATTTATTTTATGATTATCTCTGTTTTTATATATATGTACTATTTTTTCTGAACAATTAAAAAGTTAGTTGTGTTTATGACACCCATTTACACTTCAGCTTATATTTCCTAAGGAGGACATCCTCTGTCATAACCTTAGTATAAGTATCAAAATCAGGGAATTAACACTGATATAGGGCCAGGTGTGGTGAGGTAAATCCCAGCAATTTTGGTGGTCGAGGTAGGCAGATCACTTGAGGTCAGGAGTTCAAAACCAGCCTACCTAATATGGTGAAACCCTGCCTCTACTAAAAATATAGAAATTAGCTGGGTGTGGTGGCACACGCCTGTAATCCCAGCTACTTGGGAGGCTGAGACATGAGAATCGCTTGAACCTGGTGGGTGGAGTTTGCAGTGAGCTGAGATTGCACTACTGCACTCCAGTATGGACAACAGAGGGAGACTCCATCTCAAAACAAAACAAAACAAAACAAAGAAATACATCAATACAGTACTATTATCTGCTCCACAGATTTTATTCTATTTTTAAAAGTGTCCCAACAGCATTACTTTTTAATTGTATCATCATTTATTGAAAAGAATGTGTCAACTGATATGTGCCCTAACCTTTTTTTTTTTTTTAACAAGTGTTCAAAGGAATAGGCCGGTTTACTAACCACAGACAATTTAGGCATTTCCACCTCCCTGTTATCTCCATGTTTCTCCCCACCTCCCATCCTCTATCTCACATACCGACATAAACGGATACACACAGGCACACAGATACACTGATACAGACAGACACACACCAGACAAACACACATCCCTCAGTAGCCCTCTTTAGAATTTCTTGAACATGCCTTGTCTCACCTTTTATTCACATCCTCTTCCCAAAATGCCCTTCCTCTTATTTTCCTTTTTTGACTGGCAAAATCTCACTCCACTTTCAAAGCCTCCTATTTGACACATCTTCTAACTCAACCTCCCGCATGGGCACTTAGTTGTGCTTCCTTTGTGTTTTCTTGGCTTTCTCTACGAGGCTGCTTTATAACATTTCCTATTTTACCATCACTAGTTAGATTTCTATCCAATAGTTATATTATTAAAAACTTATGGAAAGCAGAGACTTTCCAGGATCTAGCCCAGGACTCAGAATGGAATGAATCATCAATAAATGCTGGTTTAATACTGAGTGGTCTATAAGTCTTATCTTCTCATGAGTAAATGCCAGCAAAATGAATAAAATACTGGTTGCCTTCTTGTAAGTTACATTTCTTTCTTTATTTTTCTTTTTTTAATGTAAAATGTGTTATACTGAAGCAATGGAAGAAAAACTCTATAGCTTAATAACCTACCTGAACCGAACATGACCAACACTGATGAAAGAAACAAGCCTTAAGTAAATGAAAAGACAGTCCGTGTTCATGGACTGGAAGACATAATATTGTTACAATGGCAATACTACCTAAAGCTATCTACAGATTCAGCACAATCCCTATCAAAATTCCAACATCTTTTTTTCACAGAAATGGAAAAGATGATCCTCAATGTCGTATGGAATTGCAAGGGTCCCTGAATAGCCAAAACAATCCTGAACACAAAGAATAAAGTTGGATTATTCACACTTCCTGATATCAAAAGTTACTACAAAGCTACAGAAATAAAACTAAACTGTGGTATTAGCATAAGGATAGACACACAGACCAATGGGACAGAATTGAGAGTCCATAAATAAACCCATACATCTATGGCCAATTGGGTTTTAAAAATTGTAATAACATGAACACAGAGAGTGGAATAATAGACATTAGAGACTTGGAAAGGTGGGAGGGTGGGAAAGGGTAAGAGATGAGGATTATCTAGTAGGTCCAATGTACACTATTCTGGTGATGGTTATGCTAAAAGCCTAGACTTCACTACTGCGCACTATCTCCATGTAAAAACACTGCACTTGTACCTACCCCCAAATGTATTTTTAAAAATTTTAAAAATTAAATTAAATTAACAGAAACAACTGTGGTAACATATACATAACATAAAATTTACCATGTTTTTTTTTCGAGATGGAGTCTCACTCTGTCACCCAGGCTGGAGTGCAGTGGCGTGATCTTGGCTTACTGCAACCTCTGCCTCCCAGGTTCAAGTGATTCTCCTGCCTCAGCCTCCTGAGTAGCTGGGACTACAGGCGCATGCCACCATGCCTGGCTAATTTTTTTATTTTGTATTCGGGGTTTCACCATATTGGCCAGGCTAGTCTCAAACTCCTGACATCATGATCTACCCGCCTTGGCCTCCCAAAGTGTTGGGATTACAGGCATGAGCCACTGCACCCAGCCAAAATTTAACATCTTTTGAAGTGTACAGTACAGTGACATTACATACACTTGCATTCTTCACCATCCATCTCCAGAACTTTATTCATCTTGCAAATCTGAAAATCTGTACCTATTAAATAATAATATGGCCAATTGATTTTTGATAATGGTAACAAATCCACTCTATGGAAAAAGATAGCATCTTCAACAAATGGTTCTGAGTTTCCACATTCAAAACAATGCGTTTGGATCTCTATCTCTCATACCATATAGAAAATTAACTCCAAATCCATCAACAACTTAACCATAAGTACTAAAATTGTAAAGCTCTTAGAAGAAAACATGGGGCTAAATTTTTATGACTTTTGATTTGGCAATGTATTCTTTTTTTGAAATGGAGTTTCACTCTTGTTGCCCAGGCTGGAGTGCAGTGGCACAACCTCAGCTCACTGCAACCTCTGCCTATCAGGTTCAAGCAATTCTCCTACCTCAGCCTCCCGAATAGCTGGGATTACAGGTACCCACCACCATGCCTGGCTAATTTTGGTATTTTTAGTAGGGACAGGGTTTCACCATGTTGGCCAGGCTGGTCTCGAACTCCTGATCTCAGGTGATCCACCCATCTCGGCCTCCCAAAGTGCTGGGATTACAGGCGTGAGCCACCGCACTTGGCCTGGATTCTTAATATGAGTTTAAAAGCATAAGCAACAAAAGAATAAGTATGTAAATTGGACTTCATCAAAATTAAATTTTTTGTGCATCAAAGAACATTGTCAAGAAAGTGAAAAAACAACTTATAGAATAGGAAAAATACTTGCAAATTGTACATATGAAAAGGGTTTAATATCCAAAGTATATAAAAAAAACTTCTACAATTCAACAACAAAAAGACAAATAATTTTAAAACAAAATGGTTGTAAACAAACAACAAAAAGATAAACCATTTTTGTCCATCTTACAGTGGACAAAAGGCTTGAATAAACATTTCTCCAAAGAAGATAAACAAATGGCCAATAAGCACATGAAAAGATGTCAACATCATTAGTCAATGGAGACATACAAATTAAAACTACAAGTTATCACTTCACACCTACTATGATGACTTATCAAAAAATGGAAAATAACAAGTGTTGTTGAGGATTTGGGGAAATTGAAATCTTTATATGTTAGCAATAGGAATGTGAAACAGTGCACCTGGTGTGGAAAACAGTCTGGCAGTTCCTCAACAAGTGAGACACAGAATTACCATATAAGCACACCTGGGTATATACTCAAAATAATGGAAAAGAGTTACTCAAAAATATACTTGTACACCAATGTTCAGAGCAGCATTCTTCACAATAGCCAAAAGGTGGAAACAATCCAAGGATCTATCAACAGAAGAATGGATAAACAAAATGTGGCATATACATACGACAGAATACTATTCCGCCATAAAAAGGAATGAAGTTCTAATACACGCTACAACATGGATCAACCTTGAAAAATATGCTATGTGAAACAAGCTAGACACAAAAGGACAAATATTGTATGATTCCACTTATACGAAATATCAAGCATAGGCAAATTTATAGAGGCAGAAAGTAGATTAGAGGTTGCCGGGGGCTGGAGGTATGGGAGAATGTGGAGTTATTGCTTAAAGGATATAGACTTTCTGTTATGAGTGATGAAAAAGAAAATACACAGTGGTGATAATTGTATAACATAATTAATGCCTCTGAATTTTACACTTAAGACTGATGAAAGTGGCATATTTTATATTGTATATGTTTTACCTCCCCACTTCCTCCTCAGAACCTACCTGAGCCTACCACAGAGTCTGAGACCCATATGGTTATTAGAGACTAGTTACTTTTCAGAGAGTGAAGGGAGAGACTGCCAATTAACACAGGTGCCAATACATAAAATCAGAGTCAAGGTGAGCAAGAGTATCCTTTTAAAGTTTAGAATCTTACACTCTGTCTTTCCAAATCTAGTTTATATCAAGACTCACCCAATCTAACTGCTTTGTCCCCATCCATAAAGATTCTGATTTGTTAAGTTTGAGGTGGGCTGGAACACTTATTTTTAACACATTCCCCAGGTGAGTGTGAAGCCAAAGGACAGAAGTATTCTTAAAGGTATTTGTTAATATACTCTGAAAACAGAGAGGAGAATGTCTTCTGGTGTCTGGAGGGCCCCTGACTGTAAGATTCTGTGGAATATTTGCCCTTTCAATGCCAAGCTTAGATTCCCGCTTCTGGCTCCCAGCTGAGGGCTCTGGGCTGCCATCTGCATGCTTAGCCCTGCCCCAAGCTTGGGGACCAATCAGAGGGTCGGTCTTCTGCTGACTCAGCATCAGGTTGCAGTGACTCAGCACCATGTGGCAGCTGTTCCTCCTGATCTGATCTTGTCACCGGCTCTGACCTTGCTCTCATTTTCTATCCCAGTTATGATAATTGGGTCTTTGTTTTGTCGCCAAACCCCGTCCTTTTCTTGCCAGTTTTCTCAGGGGAGTCTGTCCCGAATCTTGGTCTTGGGAGGAAGGTTTTCCTGCCTTGGCTCAGTATTTTTTGTTGAAAGTACTCACCTTCAAGATTTTGTAAGATCCACTGTAGTCCTGAATTCCTTCCCATTCCCATACCCTCCCCCGTTATACATAATTCCCGTTTAAATTCCCTTTCTTCTCTACTTAATCTCCAGGGGTTTGGCGCCTTCCCTGAGACTCCACTTCTGACTCCATTTACCTTCCCACTAACACTCCACCCTGCCAGTCTGTCCCAGTAAGCTGCAGGGTAGCTGTGGAGGCACCTGACCCCAGTCTAATACTTCACAATCTACTTTCTCTTGGATTCCCTGGTCGTGGGCTCTGCCTAGATGCCTGTTGGAAGATCCCGTTACCCCCACTGTTTCCTGCTGCGCACTGTGGGGAAGACACAAAGAATGAATAGTTATGGGTGTCCTCGATGTTTTGGGTGCTATGGTAGGTGCTTCGCAAATGTTGTTTAATGTAGTAGATTATTTATTTATTTTCTTTTTGACAGAGTCTTGCTCTTGTCTCCCAGGCTGGAGTGCAATGGCATGACCTTGGCTCACTGCAACCTCCGCCTCCCGGGTTCAAGTGATTCTCCTGCCTTAGCCTCCCAAGTACCTGGGATTACAGGTGCCTGCCACCATGCCCAGCTAAGTTTTGTATTTTTGGTAGAGACAAGGTTTTGCCATGTTGGCCAGGCTGGTCTCGAACTCCTGACCTTGTGATCTGACTGCCTTGGCCTCCCAAAGTGCTGGGGTTATAGGCGTGAGCCACCGCACCCGGCATAGATTATTTTTAACCTTTTATTTTGGAATAATGATATGACACACAGAGGTAACTTGCCCAAGGTAAATGCAGCTGGTGAACTGCAAGACTAGAGTGTTTATTGAACTGGCTCTGAAGTTTCTGTTTTTTGGCTTTAGCAAGCAGGTGTGGACTATCCTGTGGTGGTGGTGGAGGTGGGGGTGGTGCGACAGGTTCCAGTCTCTACCCTGTGCTTCTTCCATTCACTCTCCCATGCCAGGCAGTGCTGGAGGACACCAGGCACTTCTACTGCTTTGGTTGAGTATTTGCAATGTGTACCAGGGCTGCTGTGAAGTATATTTTCCCACGCACTTTTTGTTCTCATTTATTGTTAATTCCTTCCGTGGAGGAAAAGTTTAAAATATGTCTTTTAGGTTGCATATTTACAGCAACTAACCCCCTAATAACACTTTAAAATAATGAGGTATCTAAAAAGATGGGAGAGTATATAGTGATTAACTATGATATATAACTTTGGACCAATAATATTTTCTACACCTTTAGCAAATCAGGCCTGCTTTGATCTCACTGTCAATAGAAACCTACTTCTCACCCACTCGATATAAATATAGAGCAAGAAAGGAGCTCCTAGAGTTGAGTTCCTCAGCTGTTCTATGTTTTGTAGATTAAAATAGGGAGACGATCAAAGTATGATTTCATGAATCACATGATTTATTGCCATAGAAAGATATATTTTTTCTTTTTCATAACGCTGAAAGAGAGGGAGAATAGCAAGAACAAATCTCACAGGGAATATATTAATACTCAATAGACGGATTGCATTAGCCACAGAATCAGTGAGTTCCAAATTCATTTAGAGTCCATTATTAAAGTCTAGTTACTCAGTTAGGATGGAAGCAGGCCTCTGTGGATGAAGAGTCCAATCACAGTTTGAGGCATACAATGGAACACTATTCAGTCATAAAAAGGAATGAAGTTCTAATACATGCTATAACATGGGTAAACTTTGAAAAACATTATGCTATGTGAAATAAGCTAGACACAAAAGGACAAAATCTTTCTTGTAGAAAGCTACAAGAAGTTCTTGGCAAAGATGGTTTGACCAACACAGCAGAGATCCTCAAAGACATGTATGATGGGCAAGGTCCCTCCAGGCTAGCAAGTGGTGCTGGTGTTGGCTGGAGATGCTTTGGAGAATAGCTTGAAAACTGACAGAGAGTAGCCCTGCCACAGCCTAAGCTCTCAATCTGTCTGTCAAAATCTTGGGTTTGTATATGTTTTGGAGTCCAGTAGTTGGAGGTCAATAACTCACATATACGGTCTGATAAAGTATGACATAGCATTCTCATGGGAAAGGGGATTAGACTCTATGTTATTCCCACAGCAAAACATGTAACTCCTACAACAACCTATGTAAGTATTTGGAATCATTGCAAAGCTCCATAACATCCTATTTAGTTGGGGTACTATCCCAGAGGGCAACTGGCTTGTTGCTAAAATGCCCATAGTATAGCTGAAATTTTGAATTTTTCTCTAGGGTAGGAGAATCCATAGGATTCTAATGATCCTGTTGACTTTTCATACTTGTCTGGCCCTACACAAATTTTTCCTGGATTGCTTTATGGGGAGGGCAAAATAGGATTTCCATCCCAGCAGAATTTAAAGAACAATCATGTGTGTAACTATTGCAAGGAAGCAAATTTCAGCCCCACATATAATTTAATCAATTTGTATTATTAAAACAAAAATTACTTGAATCACCCAAGAACTAAATTTTGGACTAATTTTTAAATTCTTTTTATCTCCCAAGTTCAGTCATTCACCATATTCAACTGTCTCTCTCCTCTCCCACTCACTTGCTCAAAAATTTTCCTAGGTCTTCCTCTTCTTGCCTTATAATTAAGGCCAAATGCCTTGGCTTAACATTCAAGGCAGCCACAATGTGGTCTCCACTTAACCTCTCCTGTCTTATTTCCCATAGCTCCCTTATACAAATTATGCTACCATAACATGCATGCCCCTACTCCTGTGCCTAGTTCATTCCATTTCTCCAACCTGAATACCCTACCCTTGTAAGTTTGAGTCCAACTTTTCCCTTCATGCTAGCTCAAGCCCCACTTTCTCTGTGAAAATTGTCCTGATTGCTTTAGCACACAGTTTTCTCTGCTTTCTCTCCTGCTCTTTTCTTGCCATAATTGATGCATGCGCCCTACTTAGCACAGTGATCCTGACACCTTGTAAGTGTTCAGCAGAGTGGGTAAGAAGAACTCTGGAGCCAGACTGCTCAAGTTGGTATTCCAGCTCTGTTGCTTGCTTGCTGTGTGCCATTAGACAACTTAGTTAACTTCTGTGAACCTCAATTTCCTCATCTATGAAATAGGAATAGTAACTACACCTTGCAGGGTTGTTGTTATATATATATATAAAATCTATAAATATATTAAATGTAATACATATTATATATGTGTATGTACATACACACTGTATAGATGCATATACTTTGTATGTGTATATGTTTGTACACGTGAAGTTATTTATCCTTTTACACAGATGTTCTATGTTCTTCACCTAATGTTTGCTATTTGACAGTAGGTATTGGTTACTTATACAACTCATCCCAACCAACTCAGAAAAAGTTCAGGTTAAGGTACAAGGATAATTATGGAGGAATACATCACTGAGAAACATACCATCTTGCGAATGTAAGTTATGGGATAGCACAGATGAAGAAAAGTCCAGAAGGACAGAAAAGTCCAGAAGGCCAGCTCTGGACTGGAGGTGGAGAATGGGTGGAGGGGGTCAGCAATCCTCCTGGAGAAAAGGAATTTTCAAACTCTTCGATAGGAAAGATGAGAGGATTTGGCCAACTGATTTGGGCCCCATTTCATTTCCCTTTGGAAAGGGAGTGCCTGCTGCCGGCTTGGTGGGGGTGGGAGGTGATTCTAGACTGCTGGGGAAACTAGTGCAGAGCTCAGTGCATAGGAAGCAGGGCTGACTGGCTGCTCGTGATCGGCTTAAGGCTCAAAGAAGCAAAGAAGAGACTACATTTTCCCTTTGGGTTGCCCAGTCCTGCTCACCCGTCTTGGAAAGGAGACAAAATTTCCATCTGGTGCTGCAGACTGTGAACCCGAGTGGTGTACTCTTTGGGCAGAATCACTGAGGGTGCTGTGCTGTGCAGGTGGTGGGTGGTGGTGTTAGCGGTGCTAGTGGTGTGTGTGTGTGTGTGTGTGAGAGAGAGAGATGGTATTGATGGGGGCATTATATGACAAGCTGTGGGTATGTAGGGGGCATTTAGGCTGGGGGATGGTACAAGCTGAGAGGAATGTAGGCCAGAGGCATCCATGCTGGAGTGGGTGATACAGACTGGGAAATGACTCAAGCTACGGAGATATATCCTGGGGGAATTCAGGCTGGAGTGATACAGGCTGTGGGGTATAGATTGAGGGGATACGGACTGGGGTGCACGGGCTGCGGAAGGTGTTGTATTGTTTCTGTGTTATATAACAAATTTTTATACACTTAGTGTCTTAAAACACACCGTTTATTAGTTCACAGTGCTGTAGGCCAGAAGTCCAGACACGGTGTGGCTGAGTTCTCCACTCAGTGTATCCCAAGGGGAGAATGAAAGTGTCGCTGGGCTGTGCTCCTTTCCAGGGCTCAGGAACCTCTTAAACTCACAAGGTTGTTGGAAGAATTCAACTCCTGTGGCTGTAGGAGTGAAGCATCTTGCTGGCTTTTGGCCACGGCATTCGGAACCACTAGAGGGCGCCCGCAGTTCCTTGTCATGTGGTTCTCTTCCCAGGTCCTCTCACGCTTTGAATCTCTGACTTCTCTGTTTATAACCTCTACATCCAGATTGAAAGGGTCCATTGATTATGTCAACCCTACTAGATAATCTCCCTATTTTTATTTTTGAGACAGGATCTTGCTCTGTAGCCCAGGCTGGAGTGCAATGGTGTGATTGGGGCTCACTGCATCCTGGAACTCCTGGGCTCAGGTGACCCTCCCACCTCCGCTTCCCTAGTAGCTGGGACTACAGGCGCGCACCACGAGGCTTAGCCCTCTCCGTATCTTAAAATCAACTGATTTGGGACCTTAATTACATCTGCAACTTCACAGCTGCACTAGATTCATGTTTGACTAAATTACTGGGAAAGGAGTCATGTTTGACCAAATTACTGACTCATGTTTGACTGAATGGGAAAAGAGTAATTACTGAATTACTCTGATGTGAATTATGCATACCAGAGGCTAGGACTCTTTGGGACCATCTTAGAATTCTGCCTTTCAAGAGGAGATACAGGCTGGGGGATTCGGGAGTGATACAGGATACCGTCTTGTGGGGGAATAGCTTGGGGAGGATACAGGAAGGTGGATAAAAGCTGAGATGGATACAGGTTAGGAAGTGGTACAAATTAAGAGAGGATACAGGCTGGGGCGTGATGCAGACTGAAGGGAGGATAAAAGTCAGGGGTACAGACTAAGGGAGGATACAGGCCAGGCAGAATACAGACTGTGGGAAGGTCTGAGGGACTGAGGGGCGATACACACTAAAAACAATACAAGCTGGAGTGGGATGCTGGAGGAGGCACCGTGGGCAGCTGGGTGCCTGACATGTGGCTAGTTGAATCTGAGTGCTAAGACAGAACAGGTGTGATGGGGGCATTCCACCCAGCCTCGGTAATCAGGGAGAGTTTCCTGAACAGGATGGCTAAGGTGAGTTTGTAACCATGTGTAAGTATCCTTAGCCAGACAAGGAAGATACAAATGTTCAATTCAGGTGAGGGAACATGAGCCCAGCCCAGGCACAGAGGTGTCAATGTAGATTACGATGCTTAGTTGGGAAGCTAAATCTTTGTCACCAAGGCTGGAGTGCAGTGGCACGATCTCAGCTCACTACAACCTCCGCCTCCTGGGTTCAAGCGACTCTCCTGCCTCAGCCTCTTGAGTAGCTGGGACAACAGGCATGCACCACTATGTCTGGCTAATTTTTGTAGTTTTTAGGAGAAACGGGGTTTCGCCATGTTGGCCAGGCTGGTCTCCAACTCCTGACCTCAGGTGATCCACCTGCCTTGTTCTCCCAAAGCGCTGGGATTACAGTGTGAGCCACTGTGCCTGGCCAGGAAGCTAAATCTTTGGTTAAACTCTTAAATGTGTTTCTCTCCCCTTGAAACATAAAAGTGCCACTGAATAGAAGAGGAAGAGTCCTGGGTTACGCATCCAGAGATTTGGGTTCCTGTGTATGCTTTGCCCTGATATTGGGCAATCTCTTGTAGGTTTAGTGTCTCATTTGATAAATAAGGAAATTGGAGCAGATGAGAAGCACACCTCCATAATTATTATGTTTTGAGATCCTTAAATGAGATAAATCTATTAAATATCTGTAATAGGTCAGACACTATTATAATTCCAACTTATTTTCAGCTATGTAAGTCATGTAATTGGTTCTAGTTAACTGCAGTTTCATAAAATGCTAGATCATTTAAATAATAGTATAATTTCAGTAAATTTAAAAACATTTTCTGCCTATGTAAGAATGTTTCTGCTTGGGGAAAAATTTAGTGTTAATGGGAACCTGGTGGATGGACATAGTGCAAATTACTTAAATTTGACAGTTTTATTGATGAAACTTGGTGAAATTCCAAGAAAATG
This sequence comes from Macaca mulatta, assembly GCF_049350105.2. NCBI lineage: Eukaryota > Metazoa > Chordata > Mammalia > Primates > Cercopithecidae > Macaca > Macaca mulatta. Next base: position 131,288,418 of record NC_133412.1, on the reverse strand, counting down.
CCACAGAATTATGCCAAAATTACCATTCTAAAATCTATTCCCAGAAAATTGTTCTTTCCACAATAACCTGAAGTTTAAATATAGGGATACCGATAGGTCCATTTTTATTCCCAGAAAGTTCCTCGAGAAAGAAAAAAATCCATTAGCCATCAACTCAGGAAATACCTGCTTCTACAGCTGAAAATCAATACTTCATTACCTGGGTCTGCACTTTGATTCACATAATAGTATTCATTGAATATGTAATGGGTGTTAAAGACACTGTGTTTAGTCCATTACACCTTACTGCATTTAATTCTCCCAATAATCCTAGGATATCAAAACTATTATTATCCTATTTTGAAGCTAAATGCATGCTCCTGGTTCCTCTGCAATACTTTTGCTTAGATTGTTTGAACACTTGTTTGCTCTCTTATCCCAGAAAAGGCCAAGAACCTCCAGGTGGCCTCTACAGCAGTTCAAGTCATGTTCTTAAGAAATGGCTCAAATGCATAGCCAGATTCTACTACTAAGGAGAGCTGCAATGTAAAAAAGGTGCCACCTGTGGATTTTCTGGTCTGAAAATATGCTTCTTTTGGGAGACTGATTTTCCTATGCTTCCCCTCTAAATATATAACTGTTTTGCTTCAACCAGGGAAGCTATTGAAAATACTCAGCATGGCAAAAGCACTAGCCAATCAGAAGAGACCTCCAACTGTGCCAGGCTGTATTAGTCTGTTAGGAGTACCTAACAAAGTACCATGAACCAAGAGCCTTAAACAACGGAAATTAATATTCTCATAGTTGTGGAGTCTAGAAGCCCAAGATCAAGGTGTCAATGGGGTTGGTTTCATCTGAGGCCTCTCTTCGTGGCTTGTAGATGGCTACTTTCTGTGATTTCACATGATCTTCCATGTGTGTCTGTGTCCTTTTTATAAGGACACAAGGCATACGGGATTGAATTTTTAATTAATTACCTCTTTAAAAACCCTCTTGGCTGGGCTCAGTGGCTTACGCCTGCGATTCCAGCACTTTGGGAGGCCAGGGTGGGAGGATCACTTGAGCTCAGAAGTTCGAGACCAGCCTAGGCAACATAGCGAGACTTTGTCTCTGCCAAAAAAAAAAAAATAACAAATTAGCCAGGCATGGTGGCCCATGCCTGTAGTCCCAGGTACTCAGGAGGCTAGGCAGGGGAATCCCTTGAGCCCAGGAATTTTCCTTGAGCCCAGGAATTTGAGGTTACAGTGAGCTATGATGGCACCACTGCACTCTAGTCTGGGCAACAGAGCAAGACCCTGTCTCTAAAAATAAAAATAAAAATTTAGAAAAGACTCTCTTTCCAAATACAGTCACATTCTGAGGTACTGGGAGTTAGGGCTTCAACGTGTGAATTTTGGGGGAATACAACTCAGTCCATAACACAGGTGTTACTCCCATTTACTTCAGGATGGTGGGGAGGAGGCGGAATTGAGGCTGGGAAAGGGATGACATTGGGCAGGCTTGGAGCAACAACCTGGGATAATGGATAATTTCTTCCATATATTTATCATCTGCTTTAGATGTCCTTGATGTCTGCGACATTTCTTATTCTCAGGTAGAAGGAGAGGGAGAGGAAGTAAGATCAATTGCTTATGTTTGTGCCTTGGGCAAAAGAACGGGCCTGTAAAACTGCTTATGAATGAATAATGCATTGCACCACGTGAAATTTTGTTATAGTCCTCAAGGCTGCCTCAAACACAGCAGCATACTGGAATTAAAGGCTATGAAATTGAAAAGGATTGGGCCAAAGTGCTCAGGCTCACGTCTTTGAAACAAGGAACAATGTATACACTGGAGAAGACATTAAATTTTAAAAGCAGCAGTATGAAATCTAGAAAGTAGAAGTATGAGACGAGAAAAACAAAGAAATAGAATTTAAAGGAGAAATGGAGAGTAACAAGGGAAAAAAATCTTTTTTTTTTTTTTTTTTGATGAACCAAGCAGAATATGATCTGACTCTGACTGAGAAGTGCCCATCAATGTAAGATTGATTGCTAGGAACAATGTCATAAAATGAACATTAGCTGGTAATGGCAAGTGCCTTAAAACGCCTTTTGCAAAGAGAGAAACAGAAGGAAAACAAAACATATCACTATGCCTGAATACCACTTATAGAAGGCTCCTAAAAGCAAAAAGAGAAGAGAAAAGAAAGAACATCACATGACCCTCCATTTATCTTTACTGGGAATCTTTTGGAGAAAAATTCATTTATTCTTTTGTGGTGATGCCTCACACTTTAGACCAGTCCAAAAGTAAATAATTTTCTCTGTATGAGACATGCTTTCAATCACCCTGATTCTGAAGGAAGTTTTTCCACCCCTTTGGCTATTTTTGTAAACAAGTTATGGAGGAATTGCTTTGGACTGATTCTGCAAAGTGAATCTTTTATGCCTACTTTATATTGCAGGTCTTGAGAAAAAAAAAATAAAACAAAACATATTTCTGTAGCTACTTCAAAGGACTTAGGCCTCCATGAAATCTAGTTCTGGATTCATCTTGAAGCAGGTTTCTGTTTTTGTTTTTAATCTTACACTCAGGGTATTTCTTGTTCGTGCACAACTTCTCTTTGTTTTTTGTTTCTTTGTTTTGTTTTGTGTTTTGAGACAAGGTCTCACTCTGTTGCCCAGGCTGAAGTGCAGTGGCATGATCATGACTGACTGCAGCCTCAGTCTCCCAGGCTGTCTCTACAACAAATCAAAGAATTAGCCAGGCGTGGTGGCTAGGCCATGTTGCTTAGGCTGGGTTCAAACTCCTGGGCTCAGGTGATCCACCCACTTTGGCCTTTCAAAGTGCTGGGATTACAGGTGTGAGCCACCACGTCAGGCCTGCAACTCTTCTTTAAATTAATGTGAACTTCACCAATAAAAAGGATCACAGACTTGTGGTTAGAAAGGGACTTGAAACATCAGTTGGCTCAGTTCTCTGGTTTCAGACAGGACACATGCACACATGGACTAATCCTTTCTTAAAGGATGTAAAAAAATAATTAAATCCTAAGTCTCAGAGGCACTTACGCTGGAATGTATCTTCCCAATTTGAATGAGATTGATGTAATTCATTCTGAAGCTAGCCAAATTTCCTTTGCATGTGAGTAGTATTCAGTTTCATGCTTCATAATTATAAAATGTTGAGCATTGTAGTGTTACATATTTATTTTGGCATAAGCTATGGCCATGATTGGTCAACAAATACTTTTTGAACAGCTGCTATGTCAAGGCACTTCTGTAGGTGTTGTGGGAGATGTGAGATTATTTAAAACACACTGTCTTAATTCAAAGAGCTTATAGTTTTCTTGGGGGAAAGACAGTTACACACATATGCACTAACTATATTAAGAATAGCTCTGCTTTGTGGTAGTATCATGGAAAAAGATGATGAAAATCCATACTCCCTTTAGATCACGAAAGAAGCCTATAAAGAAATTTTACATTGTGTGTTATTGGTAATGTTTTTAAGTATATACCTTTTCCTCTCAACTAAATTTAAGATTCCCAGGGAGTGTTGAGTTCAATTATTGATCTTTGCGTACTCCACATACCTCCCACAAAACAAAAACATTTGTCGATGATTGATTAACCACAGAGCTAAGCTCAATGCCAAAATACACACATAACCCACATTGCATGATGCAGTGCCCATGGCTTAATGACTGTGAAACATGAACTCATCTAGGGCTGTTTGGCCAGAAAAACTAACCAAAATTTATAGGAATAAAAAATTTAGCAGAAGGTTGAGTGTTACACTGAAGGAAAGTCCTTTTTTGTTTGTTTGTTTGTTTGTTTTTTGCACTGACATCCATACCATATTTAAACCTTGGTCAACCAGTATTCAAATTGTTGGTATTATTCTGATTATGAGCTACATTATAATGGAGAAAATCTCCATTGATAGTATCCTGTCCTTTGCTTTTGCTGTCAGCGTGCTCTTTGAATGTACTCTTGTGTGTCCTGAACTTGATGTTAATAACTGAATCACATTCTTTAGAAGTGGCATAAACAACATTTGTTAGAAGGTAGATAATAAACAATAATACAGTTCTTCTCAGTAAATATATTTGGTAGCTTTTCCACATCTACAACTATCCCCATAATGTCCTTATTGAGTGAACTAATGGTGTTTCATCAGAAACCCACAACCCAGTCAGACTTAAATTCATCCTCGTTTTAGAAGCCTACACAAAAGAGAATATATAATCTCTTTTGCTAATCTATTCCAGTGTCTAAGAACTTTCTGTGACAACAGTGCTACTTTGAGCCTGAACTTTGCTTCTCCTGGTAAATCCATTTTCTTTAATTCTACCCTTAATAGAGACAGAGAAGAGTAAATAATCTTTCTTTGCAACATAGGCAGTGATTATGTATACCATTATGTCAGGAATAAATATCTCAAACCCAGGGTTTAAGATAAGGAGCCTCTGAGAGTCATTGATTTATTTATCATTGAACATTAAAAAATACAAAGATGGAGATAAGACTATTTTGTCTGACAAAGTAAAAGGCAATTCATATCTTTTTTAGAGTTATGGATGCCATTTTGAATACACAATAGTTACTTCTGATGGCCAATTCATTTAGAATTAAAGGATATATTCCACAGAAGACATTAGACCTTTGATGTTCGAATCTCTTGAAAGGGATTTTTATAGACTGTCTCACAAGGACATATTCATGGCTGTAAAGTAAAGGACAAGATTTATTTTTTGTAAATGTTTTCAGCCTCTTTATCTAAAAAAGCTTTTTTAAAATGACTGTATTCTTTTTGTAATTTTGTTTCTTTCTGTGCCTGCTTAGTGGTCCGTTCCTCTCCTATCTTGCTTTTTCAAGGCAACAGACAAAATTCCATTTCTTAGAACTGAATAGAAAGTTCAGGGCCTAAATAAATCCAACACTTAATAAGAGAATATTGAAAAGCATAGATTTTAAAGAAGCAAATGTAAGGCATGCAATATTCTGCTTCTATAATTGTAATAACTTTCTTGGGGAGAGCAGAGAAGCAAGAAGATTTACCTGAGTGTTAGGTAATAAAGATAGGTAAATGTAGTGGACTTCTATATTAGCAGTTAAAAGCAACTATAGGCCAGGCGCAGTGGCTCACGCCTGTAATCCCAGCACTTTGGGAGGCCAAGGTGCGTGGATCACTTGGGGTCAGGAGTTTGAGACCAGCCTGGCCAAGTGAAACCCCGTCTCTACTGTAAATACAAAAATTAGCTTGGTGTGGTGGTGCACACCTGTAATCCCAGCTACTCGGAGGCTGAGGCAGGAGAATGGCTTGAACCCGGGAGGTGGAGGTTGCAGTGAGCCAAGGTAGTGCCACTGCACTCTAGCCTGGGCGACAGAGGGAGACTCTGTTAAACAAAAAAAAACAAAACAAAACAAAACAAAACAAAACAAAAAAGCAACTACAATGTATAAAAGTCTGTTCCAAAGCCTTGTTTAAGGAAAATTGTTTTATTATGGGATTTATTCCTCCCACTTGTCTTCACAAAAAACTGCATACCAATGACATAATTTAGTAGGAGGTAAAAATCTAAGCCCACTGGCACTGCAGTAGTTCAAGACTGGTCATGCCAAGTGTTCTGAGAGTTTTGGATGCAATGAAAACATCTATCAGAATTAATGAAGCTGATTCTGTCTAACATGATTACCATTATCTACATCATCATCACCACAAAAATAAAATATTTATTGAATACCAAGAGGGAGTAGAGTATACTTAGCAATATTATTTTACACTAAAGTCCACCCCTGGGAATTAGAATTTCAACTTAAAAAATTAAAAGCAATCAGTCAGGCGTGATAGTGTGTGTCTGTAGTCCCAGCTGCTCTGCAGGCTGAGGCACAAGAATCGCTTGAATCCGGGAGGTAGTTGCAGTGAGCTGAGATCGGGCCACTGCACTTCAGCCTGGGCAACAGAGCGAGACTCTGTCTCAAAACTAACAACAAACAGAAAAAATTAAAAGCAACAAGAAAGTCCCCAATGGAGAATTAGAGTTAGGGAGCAGTTGGGCAGAGAACAGTGGGGGATGCTGAAAAGCTCATGTTCATAAACTTTTAGGAAGGCCAAAAGGAAAAGACCATTTATTGCAGGGAGAACTTAAATATCCAACTTGCAAATGACTCCTATTTTACATAGCAGCTCCTGTTCCTCGTCTTCCATGGCGGGACCTCTTTGTTGTGTATCTGGGGGCCAATAAGAACTACAAAATCCAAGGAAGGAATTTTATAAAAAGGGAGGAAAAATCACTGAAAAACAGGAATGGTTTTTGAGGAGATCTCAGGTAAACTCAACCTTCCAAGAAGTTTTTTCTCATGTGGCTCTTCCATTTCATTTTATTCGATGGCCTCAAATCCTTGTGGTTGGTACAATTTCAAATAAAAACAAGACAAAACAAACTGCAACAAAAAAAAACGCCCTCAGCAAACAGTGATGCAGAGTCTGGGGAGGACCTGCCACCTGGTCTTTAAGTATCCTTCTGAAGTGGCACTTACCTTGATAAAATCAGCTCTGCTCAAGGCCTTGTTCTTAACTTTGCAAGACCAGAAACCCAATTTTTGTGGGCATGAATATATGTGTTAGGAACAGACTCAAACAATTCAGCTCACATAATACAGAATAACAATTTTATAGAGGTCAGGCAGACAGAAATATTCGTTTTAGCAGAGCCCCATGTGCCATATACATGGGACTTGGTACGTGGGAATCAAACTAACGACAGTTAATGATCATATTGAGAAGCATTTCTTCCCAACTGAGTGACAGCCTCACCAAGGACATCATAATGCTCACATCTGCATTGCCAAAGCTCTTCCCTCTGTGCGGTATTTGAATGGGTATTGTTCACTTCTGGCTCTTGGGGGTTGGTTATCCTGTTCTTTGCTACACTTGACCAGTTTCTCTCCGACACAAAGACTTTTTAGTAACCAGGACCAACTAATTGCCTAAAACTGAGAGGGCTACCAGATAAAATGCAGGATGCCCAGTTAAACTGGAATTTCAGATAAATCACGAATCATGTTTCAGTACTGTCTGTCCCATTCTTTCAATATTTGGGACATACTTTTGCTAAAACTTGTTTGTGGTTTATCTGAAATTCAAATTTAACTGGGAATCTCCTATTTTTATTTGCTAAATCTGGCAACTTTAAAATTGCCTTCCTAAGTTTCCTTGCCTATTACCTTGATTGGAGTTGTTTTTTTTGTTTTTTTTGAGATGGAGTTTCGCTCTTGTTGCCCAGGCTGGAGTGCAATGGCATGATCTCAGCTCACCGCAAACTGCCTCCCAGGTTCAAGTGATTCTCCTGCTTCAGCCCCCCGAGTAGCTGGGATTACAGGCATGTGCCACCATACCCGGCTAATTTTGTGTTTTTAGTAGAGACAGGGTTTCTCCATGTTGATCAGGCTGGTCTCAAACTCCTGACCTCAGGTGATCTGCCCACCTCAGCCTCCCAAAATGCTGAGATTACAGGCGTGAGCCACCACGCCCGGCCTGATTGGAGTTTTTATTATTCCCAAGCTTTAAACCTCCCCCCACTGCCTGCCCCCCCCACCGCCCCACAGTTTCTTGCTCTACCTGTAAAAGGTTAATAACATTCATTGTATGTGGATTTAGTTATTTGACTTGCAGAGTACAACTTTCCTTAACGTACAATTTGTGTGTGTGTGTGTGTTGAGGGAAGAGAAGAGTAAATCTTATGACCACCGCCATGTATCAATAGCAGTGGTTGAGATAAATTGTATAAAGCAGAGTTGTTGAAAGCAGTACAAACCATTTTTGGAAGGATAAAGGACTAGTATAAATGATTTCCAATAAGATCACTTTACTTTTAATGCACACCTGAAATAATTTATATTGAGGAAATGGGAGACAGGAATTTTACTATGAGAGAAGGGTAATTTTGAAGAATGGAAAATTTTGAGTCTAACTCAGGTCTGGAAGTAGAATTCTATTCTTGGAACTTAGATTATCATGTGGCTACGAGTCTCTAAGAAAAGTAGGATGTTAGGGATACTGAAAAGGAGGCAGGAAGATGTCAAAGAAACTTTGAATGTCTCAAATTTGTGTGTAAATGTGAGAAGAACTGGAATTCCTTCCTCTTGCTGTCTCTCCTCTTCTGCCTGGCCATCTGCTCAGAACACCCAGAATTCAGGTTAGTTTTTTTTTTTTTTTTTTTTTTTTTTTTTTAGTACTATTATTTACCTGTATTTGGGTTGAATAGACTTAATATTGTGGGCTAGCTGGTAGCCCCGCCATACTATATAACATTGTTTTTACAAGAAGATGTGGTCTGAGTTTCAAACAAGTGACTTAAAAATAAAATGCTGAAATACGACGTGGTCAGGCTGGGTGTGGCTCATCTACTTGGCGGGTACAGAATCCAGATAGAAGACCTGGTCACAGTGCAATGTATCGCACTGAATATATACAAAAAGCAGATCTCAGGCCAGGTGTGGTTGCTCACGCCTATAATCCCAGCATTTTGGGAGGTCAAGGCAGGCAGATAACTTGAGTGCAGGAGTTCAATATCAGCCTGAACAACATGGCAAAACCTCGTCTCTACAAAAAATTTAAAAAAAAAAATAGCTTGGTGTGGTGGTATACGCCTGTACTCCCAGCTACTCGGGAGGCTGAGGTGGGAGGATTGCTTAAACCTGGGGAGGTTGAGGCTGCAATAAGCAGTGATTGGGCCACTCAATTCCAGCTTGGGTGACAGAGCATGACCCTGTCTAAAAACAAACCAACCAACCTCATAGATTCAACTCAATCCAATCACATTTCGGAAGTACTCATGTATCCATAACAATGTTTCAGTCAACCACAAACTGCATATAAAATGATGGTCCCATAAGATTATGATGGAGCTGGAAAGTTTCTATCACTTAGTGACATGGTAGCCATTGGAATATCCTAGTGCAATGCAACATAATGCATTACTCTCCTTTGTGTGGTGATGCTGGTGTAAACAAACCTACCACACTGCCGGCCATATAAAATTATAGCACATACAATAATGTACAGTATATACTTGATAATAACAAATGTCTATGTTACTCTGGCTTATATATTTACTGTACTATACTTTTATCATTAGAGTGTACTACTTCTACTTGTAAATAAAGATGTTAACTGTAAAACAGCATCAGGCAGGTCCTTCAGGAGGTATTGCAGAAGAAGGCCTTGTTATCATAGGAGATGACTGTTCTATGTGTGTTATGGTCCTCAAAGTTTCTTTGACATCTTCCTGCCTCCTTTTCAGTATCCCTTTCGAACATCCTACTCTTCTTAGAGACTCAGTAGCCACATGATAATCTAAGTTCCAAGTATAGAATTCTACTTCCAGACCTGAGTTAGTCATGGTGCTGAAGCAGGACAAGATGTGGAGGTGATAATGATCCTGACTCTTTACGGGCTCAGACTAAGGTGTGTGTTTCTGTTTTGGTTTTTAACCAAAAAGTTTAAAAAGTTAATTTTTTTTTTTTTTTTTTTTTTTGAGATGGAGTCTCGCCTTGTTGCCTAGGCTGGAGTGCAGTGGTACGATCTTGGCTCACTGCAACCTCTGCCTCGCAGGTTCAAGCAATCCTCCTGCCTTAGCCCCACTAATAGCTGGGATTACAAGCACGCACCACCATGTCTGGCTAATTTTTATATTTTTAGTAGAGACAGGGTTTTGCCAAACTGGCCAGGTTGGTCTCAAACTCCTGACCTCAGGTGATCCACCCGCCTTGGCCTCCCAAAGTGCTGGTATTACAGGCGTGAGCCACCACGCCCGGCCTTTTAAAATTTTGTTTTTTAAATAGAAAAAGACTTATAGAATAAGAAAATAAAGAAATATTTTTGAACAGCTGTACAATATGTTTGTGTTTTAAGCTGTGTTATTACAAAACAGTCAAAAGTTACCCAGCCATGGTGGCATGTGCCCATAGTCCCAACTACTGGGGAGGCTGAGGCAGGAGGATTACTTGAACTTAGGAAGTCCAGGCTGCAGTGAACTGTGACTGCACCACTGGACTCCAGTCTGGGTGACAGAGTGAGACCCTATCTCAAAAAAAAAAAAAAAAAGAGTCAAAAGTTAAAAAAAATTAAGTTTAAGTTTATAAAGTAAAAATGGTAAGCTAATTTATTATTGAAGAAAAAAATGTTTTTGTCTACAGTACAGCCTAAGTGTACATTGTTTACACTACAGTAGTAGTGTAGTATACAGTTATATCCTACATTAACTACAGTAGTGTACAGTTATGTCAGTAGTGTACGATTATGTACATTACAGTAGTGTACAGTTATGTCCGAGGTCTTCACAGTCTCACTCATGAGTTGACTCACCCAGAGCAACTTCCAGTCCTATAAGCTCCATTTATGGTAAGTGCTCTACACAGATGCACCATTTTTTATCTTTTATGCTGTATTTTTACCGTATTGTTTCAATGTTTAGATATAGAAATCCCATTGTGTGGCCGGGCGCGGTGGCTCAAGCCTGTAATCCCAGCACTTTGGGAGGCCGAGATGGGCGGATCACGAGGTCAGGAGATCGAGACCATCCTGGCTAACACGGTGAAACCCCGTCTCTAATAAAAAATACAAAAAAAAAAAACTAGCCGGGCGAGGTGGCGGGTGCCTGTAGTCCCAGCTACTCGGGAGGCTGAGGCAGGAGAATGGCGTGAACCCGGGAGGCGGAGCTTGCAGTGAGCCGAGATCTGGCCATTGCACTCCAGCCTGGGTGACACAGCAAGACTCCGTCTCAAAAAAAAAAAAAAAAAGGCCGGGCGCGGTGGCTCAAGCCTGTAATCCCAGCACTTTGGGAGGCCGAGGCGGGCGGATCACAAGGTCAGGAGATCGAGACCACAGTGAAACCCCGTCTCTACTAAAAATACAAAAAATTAGCCGGGCGCGGTGGCGGGCGCCTGTAGTCCCAGCTACTCAGGAGGCTGAGGCAGGAGAATGGCGGGAACCCGGGAGGCGGAGCTTGCAGTGAGCCGAGATCGCGCCACTGCACTCCAGTCTGGGCGACAGAGCGAGACTCCGTCTCAAAAAAAAAAAAAAAAAAAAAAAAAAAAGAAATACCATTGTGTTACAATTACCTACAGTACCGAGTATAGTAACATGCTGTACAGGCTTGTAGCCTAGGAGTAATAGGCTGTACCATATAGCCTTGGTACATAGTAGGCTATGTCATCTAGGTCTGTGTAAGTATACTATTATGCTTGCATAACAACAACATCCCCTAAGGACACATTTCTCAGAATGTATTCCCCTAATTAATCAATACATGATTATACATAGATAATAATTTCTAAAGGGAGGTAGAATGGGTAACAGTGCATACCTGCTGGGCACCGTGGCTCACGTCTGTAATTCAAACACTTTGACAGGCCAAGGCAGGAGGATGGCTTGAGTCCAGGAGTTTGAAACCAGTCAGGGCAAGATAGGGAGACCCCATCTCTACCAATAATAATAATAATAATAATAATAATAATAATAATAATAAATTAGCTAGTCATGGTGCCGCATGCCTGTGGTCCCAGCTACTTAGGAGGCCGAGGTGGGGAATCGCTTGAGGTCCCAGGAGGAGGTCGAGGCTGCAGTGAGCCATGATGGCGTCACAGCACTCCAGCCTGGGCGAGAGAAATCTTGTCTCAAAAACAAACAAACAAACAGAAACCAGTACATACCTATGCATTATGTTAGGTGTGGGGGTCAAAGGTGAACCAGCGCTTGCTCTGACTTCAAGGTGTTTATAATTAACTACAAAAGGGGACTAAGTTATTATGAAGAAGGGAGTTCATAAGCACAATAGCGGACGAATGTCAAGAGTGCTCTGCAAATGTAAAATGCTAGGGTTGGGGAGGTTGTTCCAGAATGGGCCTTTAGATTCCAACACCTCTTTCCACACCATTAGAAATAACAGAAAAAGAAAACAGTCCTTGAGAGGTTCAAGAATGGAGGACACAAATTCCCGGTGGCCACGCGAGCCGGATGACCTTGGACAAGTTACACAGCCCTTAGCCTTAACCTCCTACCCTGGAAAATGAGGACTACAATGTCTACTCTTCTATCGCGCAGATTAAGCAGGTAAAGTAATGGGCAAAGCATCTACTTTTGTGCAAGGGCTCAATCAACCTTACTTATGACTAGCACTAGTTTGCAACCTCTCCGAGAGACGGAAAAGGGAAATTCTGTGTAGAGTTACTTTAAGGGTCCTACTTAAGGGCCCTGCCAAACCGTCCATAGTTTCCACAAGGAACACTCTGCAGTCTCAGATTTGCGCTCCTTGCCTGAACCAAAGACCAGCAAAATTGAGGTTTTTCTTGTGTAAACGGTGCCCTGGTCTTTTCTCTGTAGGTAGGGAAGCGGAGCTGCCGCAGAAGCTCCGGTTGTAAAGACGGGAAGGGGAGCACTGGATCTCTGAGGGGTCCCAGGTGCCCAGACTCCAGCAGAAGCCACCCCCGCGGGGGAGCGGAGGCGGGGAAGTGGGCGCCGAGGGGCGTGGGGCAACGGCGTCGGCTGTCAGTGCCAGCAGAGCCGGGGCGGGCACACCTACTCACCGCCCAATCCCCGGCCGTAGCCGCGGCCTTATGAATAAGCAACAAAGCGAAGCGCCCTCCCCCTAGCGTCCCAGACAGCTAGGGAGTCGCCGCCGCCGCCGCCGCCGCCGCAAGGCCCGCCGCGGGGATGCCGAGCGCCCGCGCCGCCGCTGCGTCTGTCCTCCGCGCGCTGCTCGGCTGAAGGCGCACAGGTGAGGACGGGCCCGGTTCCGGCCACTTGGGCGGCCGCGGCTGCAGACGTGGCGCCGGGGCAGGGACGGAACCGGAGCCTCAGTGACGTGGGGTCGTCCCGGGAGCGTGCAGTCCCGGGAGCGTTGCAGCCCTGGGTGCGCCAGGCGTGCGCCCCGAGCCTCCTCCGGAGCGCAGTGCCCAGGTGCGGGGTGCGCGGGGGCAGCTCCGGGCGCGCTGGGCGCGGCGCGCAGGCCTCGGAGGACTCACGGCACTCCTTGCTCCAGCCCAGCCTCCTAGCTCCGCACCAGCGAGCCGGCCTTTGTGCTGGCGGAGCTTGCAGGGCTGGCTGCTTTTGTGTGGGCTTTTCTTTCTCCCTCCGCTCGCAATCCCGTAGCAGTGAGAGAGAAGTTCCCGAAAACAACGGTTTACTCCTTTCAAACCGTCGATCGCAGTGTCCCCAATGCCACTCAGAGCCCAACAATCGAGGAGCGAATCGGGGCTGCGGTCGCCACCGAAATGTGTCCTGCCACTTTGCAGAAAACAAACAGTTGAGTGTTTAGCGCAGAGATGTCGAGCCTCCTTGCTCAGCCGCTGACCCGTCCCCCAGGACGCGGCTGGAGGACGCTCCTTGGAAAGGTCACTTAATTAGAAAGAGGGCCTGCGGGTTAGACCTGGGGGAGGCGAGGCTCTGCTTGAGACTCCGGAATAGTTGGGAGGTGCTGCCGGAGGTGCCCAAATGTCTCATGTGCCTCGTGGTCACTGACAGAATCTGACCTGTGTAGATTCCAAACATGTAGAACCTTGGCTGGCGAGGAAGAAGCAAGCAGGAGCGAACAAAACAGGACGCTTAAGAGTTTGGGTTCTCAAAGATGAGAAATCCTTGACATTCCCAGATGATCCCGAGGATCCGCCTAGCACTTGACATCCAATTTCAGTGCAGAACTGATGTGGAAGAGAGGAGAGATGGCTGCTTTAAAGTGTCTGCCTTCTTTCTTTGCAAGTTTTAGTTTGCAACTTGAGGGGGAGTGTGGAGTGGTTTGCAAAACCATCCCTAGAGTTCTGAAGGATCTCTTCTCCAAAGAACAAAAATTCTTGAGTGGTCAGAATTCACATGCCTGCTCTTTCTTTTGGTTTATTTCCTTGGTGACAAGTGATGCTGTTGGGCTCCAAGGAGTCTCCTTTAAGCCAAGCATGTACAGTCATTGACTTTGGCACACATGCCAGTGGAACCCCACAGTAGCATCTATTGAAACACACAACCGGGTAAGGTTTCACAGTATCAGAACATTGCTTCTTTTACACACACAGATTTAAAGGTACTCTGACTTGCTGTTATAAATAAAGTGGTATTTTTTGTATTTGTCATAATAATGAACCAAGCACTTGTGCAGCAGACAGATTTGATATTGGTTGAGTTTATTCGTAAAAATTCCCAAGGCTCACCAAGTATAAGGTAGCTACAGCAACGGAGCCAATTAGAGAGATGTGAATTTGTCTTTGTTTTCATGGGAGGTTTCTTACTATATATTCCGGAGTTTCCAGATCTTTACAATATTATAATTTGGTATTACAGAAATGGTTTGATGCTAAATATAAATATAGAATCAAAATGAGGAAAATGGGTTTATCTGTTATGGAAAACGTCCACTCTCCAACTAAAGGTGTCCTTTGCCCTTTATTCTGTAGCTGTTTGTCTGAAAAGTTGTGTATGGAATTGTATTTTTGTTAATTGAACTTATAAAAATTCTCACATAGGGAAGCTGTCTATTCAGAGGGAACCTGGTTTTAATTTTTGTAAAATGAAAACTCATTCCCTAATCAAGATGTGAGGTCAATCTTATTTTTCCATATTGTGTTTACTTGGTGATTATAAGAAAAGTATCTGAAGCTAGTTTCAGCTTCCCTTTAAATGTCAACTACTTAGAGATCTAGTCAAGCAAATGGCTACATTTGTGTACCACAAAAAACAAAAATGAAGTGTCCAGTTGGGTCACTGAAATAAACTGTTTTATGGATGGAGAAGAGCTTGTTGATCAAGATTGATCAGGATAGGATTCTGCAGACAGCAGAAGCCTCTCAGGTCACATTGTCTACGTGAAAACTGAAAGGGGAAGCTCCATGGAAATACCTTGGTGAAAAAAATGCTGCTCCATTTGTGGCTGATGTTATGGATGCTTCAGATTGCTCACATTTCTGTAGTTTGATGGGAATGCATGTCAGTAGCATGCTGGTATGTCTTATGTTGCATGATACTGTACTTTTTTTCAAATGGCTTTTATGTCTATTATCACTTGTGTGTGTTCTCCACCCTTCAAAAAAATATAACAAGCATTGTTATTTCTACTTTACAACAAGAAAACTGAGTTTCAGTGATTCGCCTAAGGTAGAACTGGAACTCGAAGAAACCTATTTTTAAATCTTCAAGTCCATCTCCTTTTACCAGGGATGAGATGATATGCTAGGGGTAATAAGCACGGATATCTTCATTTGTCTACATCACTAATTTGTAGAGACTAAAGCTTTTGGGCTCAATATGTAGGACTTAGGTATGGTCTTCAGGGATGGTAAATTGCTTTGCTGGTATTTAGTTTCCAGAGTAGCTATTTTGACCCCAGCCTACTTACCCTCTTTACTGCCAGCTCTGGGGCTGCTTTCCTCCTGGGGGACCATGCTTTTCTTTGTGGTTACTTACTCCTTCTCCTTCCATTGTGATGGAACATGCTGCTGAAAGGATCGTCTGTTATTCAGCTATGTAATTTATGGTGAAGGATAGCTGCAGCCCAGATCCTGAAGCCAATATAACACACCAGTGATGATTGTCAGTAGCACAGCGAATCAGAAATGTGGTACCTTAATGCCATGTGCCACAGCTGGGTTAATAGGGTGAAAGTCTTTATAAGCTCAGCTTTAAATAAATACAGTAGTATTGGCAATAAGATAGTATTGGCAGTAAGAACCTTAAGGATTTAAAAAAAGAAAAAGTAAGACAATGATAAATTAGTCATTGAGGAAGGGTCATGAAAAGAATAAAATGGAAAGATTGTTAAGACACAAAGACACAAAATGGAAAGATTATTAAGACACAAGGATTATTAAGACACTTTCCCCCTCATCAGAGAGTCACTAATTGTATTTCAAAAGGTGAGATGGTATTTCAATCATGTTGACCTGAAGCTGTAAGACTTGTTACCTGTAACTGTTGGTCTGTTGTGTGTGTGTGTATATGAAATAAACTCTGAAACGTTAAAATATAGCAGCAATGAGAACATATAAGTTATTGTTAGAGTGGCACATTAAATAAGTAGCCAAAATTGGCTAGGTATTGAATAAAACATACAATTAGACACAGACCATGAAATGTCGTTAAAAAAATCTTACAGTACAAAATAAAGACTCTAAACATTCTTTTTCACATTCTTAAATGGTTATTTATATTCACATCATGCCAACAAATATTTATGGAATCTCTCCTCTTTGTGCCTACCCTTATTGCTAATTATGTGGCAAAAAAAGGAATGGTAAAGACTAGTGTTTGTGTGCAAAGAACACAATCTCATTTGAGGTGCTGAGACTTACATGACAATTCATGCTACAGGAGCTAGGAGAAGGGTGGGGAAAGAATGGGCCAGAATGGGATGTGACCTGGGAGGCCAGGGTTTGGATACCTGGGCAGGGAACCATGGGTTGTACAGTGTCATCCTCAAGACTTGGGAGCCTGAATGCTGAGCACGGTGGCTCATGCCTGTAATCCCAACACTTTGGGAGGCCAAGGTGGGTGGATCACGAAGCCAAGAGTTTGAGACCAGCCTGGCCAACAAGGTGAAACCCCATTTCTACTAAGAATACACAAATCAGTGGGGCATGGTGGTGGGTGCCTATAATCCTAGCTACTCGGGAGGCTGAGGCAGGAGAATTGCTTAAACCTGGGAAGTGGAGGTTTTTTTGAGCCAAGATCATGCCACTGCTCTCCAGCCTGGGCAACAGAGCAAGATTCCATCTCGAAAACAAAACAAAACACCAACTTAAGAGCCTGAGATGAGTATGGCACTTAAAAGTGCTATGTATGTGACTGATGATGGTGTTTATACTGGGCACCATGGTGTGGGGTTGCATTATTAGATATGGACCTTGGCAATTGTATATTTGGGGACATTATATGCTGTGTTTTGGGAAAGCAGAGAGTTGTGTGGCAAAGGTAGGGACCTTGAATTCTTGCAGAATCCAAAAGATCAAAACCAGACACTATTCCTTAGGCAAGTTACTTATCCTCTACTGGCCTGTTGTTTTCCTCATCTAAAAAGTGGGAATAACGACAGTATCTACCTTATTAGGTTGTTGTAAGGATTAAATAAGATAATTTCCATTGGGCACTTAGAATGCTTGGCACATAGCAGCTCCCAAGTGGTAGCTGTCTTTGATTGATTATTGCAATTTTTAGTCTTCAGAATAAACTGGCTGGGTGTGGTGGCTCACACCTATAATCCCAGCAATTTGGGAAACTGAGGCAGGCGAATCATGAGGTCAAGGGATTGAGACCATCCCGGCCAACATGGTGAAACCCCATCTCTACTAAAAACACAAAAATTAGCTGGGAGTGGTGGCGCGCACTTGTGGTCCCAGCTACTTGGGAGGCTGAGGCAGGAGAATCGCTTGAACCTGGGAAGCGGAGGTTGCTGTGAGCTGACATCTTGCCACTGCACTCCAGCCTGGTGACAGAGTGAGACTTTGTCTCAAAAAAAAAAAAAATAAAATCTGGATTATATAAAATAGATTGGAGAGGAGAGAGCCTAGACAAGGTCATCGATTAAGAGGCATTTAAAATACTAACAATCCAATGAGGTGATCAGAAGTTACAATTCCAAAAGAGGTTATGAGAGGAGGATCCACAGCAGTTGTGAATCTAGAATGTAAAGGAGAGAAGAGTTCAAGGTGGCCACCAAAGTTCAGATGAAGATGGTTATGTTTGAAGTGTCATCAAAGTAACTTACACTTGACAATGAAAAGCCAAGATGAGGTAGCTTTCTTCACCTACCCCACAGTAGCTCTCTGTAGTTTTTGTGTGTATCATAAGAAAAGGAAAATATAAAGCAAACTGTCACCAGTTTATTGGCAAACTCTACAGTCCTCCTTTGTCTTGAGTACTCTTGGGGCGATGCTCATTGTGCCTTAATATTATATGTGAAACTCAGTTTACGCTGGAAATAGTAGCTTCATCACTGGTGAGAATGATTTAACATATTGGTTTCCCTTTTGTGTTTTCATTTTGGTAACGTACTGAAATAGCAGTATTCATTTTAGTTGGAAAAAATATTGACCCAGTGCTTACAAAATCTGATTAACCAGATGGCCAAGGCTGGTATTTTTTTATGTTGCCTTTCATTTGTCTTTGAAACTTGAATATGCCTAGACTTGACAGAGAAACAGATTCTGGACTGTAGCTATGTAAGATTGTCAAAGATAATGCCTGACAGAACAGCTTATCTTGCTCACTGGTGGCAGAAATGCGTAAATTGTTCAGAAGAATGCCAAGCTATTAGGATAGATACCTTGATAGCAAATGATCGACAAAGTGCTACTGACCTGCTCTGAAGGAGATGCTTTTCAAGCTATTCAAAGCTGATACCCAACATCAGTTGGTAATTTGGTTAGAGCTTATTTATCTGAATTAATTTGCATCGAGAGAGACAGGGAAAAGAAAGCAGCATCCAAATACACAGTGGGAGGGAAAAGTAAGAGGAATGTTCTTTTTGTTTGTTTGTTAAATATTCTTATGATTGAGCTAATTGAAGATAATTAAGACACAGAATTCTAATATGCAATGGAATCTCTCCTCCTTCCACTTCTTCCAGCAAAGTGGGCTATAGACATTCATCTGTTTGTTCAGCCAATATTTACTGAGCATTTCTTCTGTGTCAGGCACGTTGCCAGGAAGGGGATACAGTATTGAGGAAGAAGGAAAAGGCTTAAAATATGGTTGCAGATGGTTATTTAGGTTTAGAAATATTGTCGAATTGACAACAGTCTTCTCTTATTTATTTTGAGCGTCATGTAACTCCCACTGTGGGACATCAGACTAATGGGAGTGACTACATGAACCTATACTGGGCTTTGAAAGATGGAGAAAATCCGGGAATTTGAAGGTCATCTATCGGTTTATCTGAGTTGCAGGCGTGTTCCCTGTTATTCTTCTTACAGGTTGTCTTTTTTCCTTTTAACGTACAAGCGTTGCTTTCAATAGTGGGGAGAGGGAACATATGGCCTCAATACACAGACACAGAGAAAGCTTGCATAAATACCTCTGAAAAGGGGGAAAAAGCAAAGGCTTGTGGTTCACCCCCACTCTTCTGTTGTCACTGAATTTAGAAAGCAGGTGGCTGACAATCACAGAAGGAAAGTCTTTTGGAGCAATAGCAGAATTCCCTCCACACAAAAATCCTAAAACCCAAGATACAGGTGAAAATAAAACTTTGAAGGAAAATTATGTTTTGGAAAGGCAGTGGGGCTGTATTAAGTCTTTATTATCTATCCCTTCTTCCCTTGGTCTGATTTGTTTGTAAAATTTTTCTCTCAGTCCACACGACTCCATAACATACACATAACACATAAAGCATCTGCTCCATCATTTGAGCGCCTTTCCTACTTGATGGCAACATTATAGGAATATAGAAATATTTGTATTTTTATTTTATGTCATATAGGTGAGGTGTAAGAATAAAATCATGGATGAAGAAGGGATTTCAATGATTATTTTAATTCCTCATTTTGTCAAAGGAGAAACTGGGGCCACTTGCTCAGTATCATATAAGCAAGTTTTAACATCAATAAAGTTACGATTCAGGAATCATTTTTCTGATGCCAGCCCAAGGCCCTCTAAACTCTTATTACCATTCATGATGGCCTGGGGTTTTCAGATTTTTATTCAGAAGTATGGGGTCATGTGGGCCAAGGTTTTAGGCCACACGTTCAGTAAGGTTTCACTGAATAGAAAAAGTGTTTGTTTAGGAAGGAGCAGCTACCTGAATGGATGAGAAATGAACCATAGCGTTCTATAGCTTTTATGACTCTTCAAGCACGTAGATAGAATTTAGTAGGTGAATTTGTCTGAACAGAAACCCAAAGGTGTAATTTCATTGACTGTCAATACTCTTGTTTCACAGCTATCATATATATATATATATATATATATATATATATTTTTTTTTTTTTTTTTTTTTTTTTTTTTTGAGATGGAGTTTCCCTCTGTCAGCCAGGCTGGAGTGCAGTGGCGCGATCTTGGCTCACTGCAAGCTCCACCACCCAGGTTCATGCCGTTCTCCTGCCTCAGCCTCCTGAAGAGCTGGGACTATAGGCGCCCACCACCACTCCCGGCTAATTTTTTTGTATTTTTAGTGGAGACAGGGTTTCACCATGTGAGCCAGAATGTTCTCAATCTCCTGGCCTCATGATCCGCCCGCCTTGGCCTCCCAAAGTGCTGGGATTACAGGTGTGAGCCACTGCGCCAGGCCTCATATGTTTTTGTTGTTGTTGTTGTTGTTGTTGTTGTCTGTTTGTTTTTGAGACGGGCTTTTCTCTGTCGCCCAGAATGGAGTGCAGTGGTGTGATCATGGCTCACTGCAGTCTTGACTTTTCAGGCTCAAGTGATTCTCCCACTTCAACCTCCGAGTAGCTGGATCTACTGGCATGTGCCTGGCTAATTTTGTAGAGATGAGATTTTGCCCTGTTGCTCAGGTTGGTCTCAAACTCCTGGACTCAGATGATCCTCCTGCCTTGGCCTCCCAAAGCATTGGAACTACAGGTATGAGCCACCGCACCTGGCCCCTTCACTACGTTTTTGTTTTAAGGAAGGCAAATAGAGGCATCAAGCCAAATTCAGTGATCTGTTACCTGGCTATGAATTAGAGTACATCCTGGCTCATCTAAAGTACAGTGATAACTAATGTCCAGAATGTTGACATGCTGTGGCACATGCTGTTTCCTCTTTATCAAATATCTTTGCCATTTTCTCTTTTTAGAAAAGAACAATGCAGCCAGGTGTGGTGGCTCACGCCTGTAATCCCAGCACTTTGGGAGGCTGAGGTGGATGGATCGCTTGAGGTCAGGAGTTCGAGACTAGCCTGGCCAAATGGTGAAACCCTGTCTCTACTAAAAATACAAAAATTAGCTGGGTGTGATGGCGGGCACCTGTAATCCCAGCTACTTAGGAAGTTGAGGCAGGAGAATCACTTGAACCCAGAAGGTGGAGGGAGCAGTGAGCTGAGGTCGTACCACTGCACTCTAACCTGGGTGACAGAGCAAGACTCTTGTCTCAAAAAAAAAAAAAAAAAAAAAAAAAAGATGGGCACAGTGGCTCATGCCTGTAATCCTAGCACATTGGGAGATTGAGGCAGGTGGATCACTTGGGGTCAGAAGTTCGAGACCAGCCTGGCCAACATGGTGAAACCCCATCTCTATTAAAAATACAAAAATTAGCTGGGTATGGTAGTGGGCACCTGTAATCCCAGCTACTTGGGAGGCTGCAGCAGGAGAATCACTTGAACCTGGGTGACGGAGGTTGCAGTGAGCCGAGATGGCATCAGTGCACTCCAGCCTGGGCAACAGAGTGAGACCCCATCTCAAAAACAAACATACAAACAAACAAAAACAATGCTAGCTAACAGTATGTAATTTAATATTCAGATATGTTTGTTTCAAACCCCCATTTGCATATGGGGAAACTTAGCATCCCTCTCATTATCATTGCAGATTCTTTGGTGACTTAACGTTTCTTTTAGTCATCTCTGGCTTCCGTTTTCTTCTGCTAAATTTGTAATCCCTGATATGCTGTTTCTTTTCTGCACATGACACTATTATACTCATGATGCCATTCCATTCCTGTATTTCCCTGAAGCATCGTGGACTCAAGATTTCTGTGTAACAAATTACCCCATAGCTTAGTGGCTTGAAATAACAATAATTATTTGTTATTTTGTACCAGTTCTATGCATCACAAATTTGGAAGTAACTTAGCTGCGTGGTTCTGGCACAAAGTCTTTCAAGAAGGTGTAGTCAAGATGTCAGCCAGGGGTGCAGTCATCCGAAGGGCTGACTGGGGCTGCTGGACCAATTCCCAAGATGGTACACTCATATGGTGGTGGTAGTTGGCAGGAAGCCTTGGCTCTAAATCCATGGATTCCTTTTTTTCTCACGTAGAAAAAGTCAGTCTTCTTGTGCTGTGTGGTGGTGCGTGCCTGTGGTCCTACTTACTTAGGAGCTTGATGCAGGAGGATTGCTAGAGCCCAGGAGTTCAAGTCCAGCCTGGGGAAAGAAAAAAAGAGAAGGAAGGGAAGGGGAGGGGAGCTCACACCTGTAATTTCAGCACTGTGGGAGGCTGAGGCAGTTGGATCGCTTGAGGTCAGGAGTTTAAGACTAGTCTGGCCAACATGGTGAAACCCCATCTCTAATAAAAATACAAAAATTAGCTGGCCATGGTGGTGCATGCCTGTAGTCCCAGCTACTCGGGAGGCTGAGGCACAAGAACTCAGGAGCTGGAGGTTGCAGTGAGCTGACTCGCACTGCATTCCAGCCTGGGCGACAGAGTGAAAGTCCGTCTCAAACAAACAAACAAAAAAAGAAACAAAAAAAAAGAGGAAGGAAAGAAAATTCAGCCTTCTTTTTGTCTTCAGCTGTGTAGATCATGTCCTGAGGACTTTACCTTTCTTCCTTCTTGAAAGGACCTACAAGACTAAATGAGATAACACGTGGAAGCTTTGAAAACTCCTTAAGGGAAGAAGGCCCTGTGATAATAAATTTATAAATTTCACACGTGCATATCATTTGCTTAACTTAGATCATTGAATGATTAGACATGAAAGAGAAAAAAATGTAAACTTTATAAAGTTGAGGTTTTTATTTTAGAATTTTAGTTTCAAGGTTTAATTTTCTAGAAAACTTGCAACATCTCTGAGAAATTTCTGATGATGGGAAGAGAAAAGGTCCTACTCAGCAAAATAGATAAAAAAAAGAACTGAAACCCTTAAATTTGGGGGGAAATTAACAATTTTAATATAGTTTTAGTTGTAATGAGAATGTGAGTAGTTTATTTTAAATACTACAATACATTTTTTATCTTATAATAATGGATATTCAGTAAAGATTGCTAATTTTAAAATATATTTTTTTTCCTGAAACTATTAACCTTGCTCAAACTCTTAAACCTTTTCTAATCCTTCAATTTTGAAACATGTTTTGCCTGTAATTTGTATAGTTGTTGCAGAGAATAATAAATGATTTAAGCATTTAAAAATACATATTTTCTTTCTTTCTTTTTTTCTTTTTTCTGCTCTAGTCAATGAAAGGGACACTTTATTGTGGCTCCAAGGCCATGGGTCCTGGGCAGAAGGCTGCTGCCCTTCGAGGAAGGAAGAACCTTATTTGACCTTCTTCTTGGGGTACAGGTTGTTGCTGTGGCCAATTTCTTCTTGCGGCAGTTGATAGCACGGGGGTGCAGGCAAGCATAGCCCTTGCAGCAGATCATCTTGTCGCAGTTGTATTTCTGGGTGAGCTGGCGGAGGAAAGGCTTAATAATGCCACCTTGCAGGCACAGCACCAGGTTTAGGGTGGACTCTTTCTGGATGTTGTAGCCTGAGAGAGTGCGGCCATCCTCCAGCTGTTTCCCAGCAAGTATCAGACGCTGCTGGTCAGGTGGGATATCCCTCCTTGTCTTGAATTTTGGCTTTGACATTCTAAATGGTGTCACTGGGCTCAATCTCAAGGGTGATGGTGTTGCCCGTGAGGGTCTTCACAAAGATCTGCATCTCTGCGTCTGCTGCTCGGCTGCCTCGCTGAAGAAAAAGAGCTAAAAGACACATTTTCATTGAAAACTATTTACTTACTTTGAAAAACTCTTAAAAGTAACTGGTATTCAGCATTTAATGCTGATATTTAGTGTTTTCAAACATACTTTTCTTAGTCCATTTGGGCTGCTATAACAAAGTATAATAAACAGGATGTTTGTAAACAACAGAAGTTTATTGCTCACAGTTCTGGAGACTGGGAAGTCCAAGGTCAAGGTGTCAGTAGATTTGGTGTCTGGGTAGGGCCCACTTTCTGGTTCACAGAAGGCACCTTTTTGCTGTGTCCTACATGGTGGAAGGGGCCAGGGAGCTCTTGGGGTGTCTCTTTATTTTATTTTATTATTTCGAGATGGAGTTTCCCTCTTGTTGCCCAGGCTGGACTGTGATGGCACGATCTCAGCCCATTGCAACCTCTGCCTCCTGGGTTCAAGTGATTCGCCTTCCTCAGCCTCCCAAGTAGCTGGGATTACAGATGCCTGCCACCATGCCCAGCTAAATTTTTGTATTTTTAGTCAAGACGGGGTTTCACCATGTTGGCCAGGCTGGTCTTGAACTCCTGACCTCAGGTGATCTGACTGCCTCTGTCTCCCAAAGTGCTGGGATTACAGGCGTGAGCCACCTCGCCTGGCCCTCTTTTATTTATTTATTTATTTATTTTTGAGATGGAGTCTCCTGTCCAGGCTGGAGTGCAGTGGCATGATCTTAGCTCATTGCAACCTCCACCTCCCAGGTTTAGGCAATTCTCCTGCCTCAGCCTCCCGAGCAGCTGGGATTACAGGTTTGCGCCACCATGCCTGGCTAATTTTTGTATTTTTTTTAGAGATGGGGTTTCACCATGTTGGCCAGGCTGGTCTCAAACTCCTGACCTCAAGTGATCTGCTGGTCTCGGCCTCCTAAAATGCTGGGATTACTGGCGTGAGCCACCACGCCTGGCCTGGGGTCTCTCTCTCTTTTTTTTTTTTTTTTTTTGAGACAGGGTTTTGCTCTTGTTGCATAGTCTATAGTGCAATGGCATGATCTCAGCTCACTGTAATCTCCCCCTTCCAGGTTCAAACGATTCTCGCGCCACAGCCTCCTGAGTAGCTGAGATTACAGATGCCTGCTACCACTCCCAGCTAATTTTTGTATTTTTAGTAGAGACGGGATTTCACCATGTTGGCCAGGCTGGTCTCTAACTCCTGACCTCAGGTGATGCACTCACATTGGCCTCCCAAAGTGCTGGGATTACAGGTGTGAGCCACCGTGCCTGGCCTTGGGGTCTCTTTTATAAGGGCACAAATTCCATTCATGAGGGTTCTGCCCTCATGAAGTCATCACTTCTCAAAGGCCTCACTTCCTAATACCACCATGTTGCTGATTAGGTTTTAACACATGAATTCTGGGGGCCACAAACATTCAGAATGTGGCAACACTTAAAAAGTTATTTGAATGAATGTGTAAGACTTACTTTTTATTTCTTTGACATGTTGTTATTTCTATATCATTTGACTACATGGTTAATAGAGGAATTTGGAGAGAATATTGCAAATGTGACTTCAAGGGTAATTTATTTCAAGTAGGTATTTAAGAAACAATGAACTTAATACTTGAACTATGTGTACCTTTTTCTAGGGAACCTCAAGTTAAATCAGCAAAATTCAGCAGGGAAAAATGAACTGGGTTAGCCATGTCTCAAAGGTACAAAGAAATAGAACAGTCCTCTCCTACCTACCATCTCTGTGTGTTATAAAGTCAAGGAGATTATTTTACTTACGGTTTAATTTAAAGAGACTTATTTACAACACGTATTTATATGACAGTTTGATATGCTTTATTTTTCTGCAGGATTCAATTACTGGACTTGTCAACTCTGCCAGTGTATGTGCCATTTCTCTTCCACTATGAGTGGACCGATTGTATTGCACATTTGTCTGGCTTTCTGTAGCCTTCTACTTTTCAACGTTGCCACACAATGTCTGGCCTTCCCCAAAATAGAAAGGAGGGAGATAGCACATGTTCATGCGGAAAAAGGGCAGTCTGATAAGATGAACACCGATGACCTAGAAAATAGCTCCATTACCTCAAAGCAGACTCCCCAACTGGTGGTCTCTGAAGATCCAATGATGGTGTCAGCAGGACCATCGGCAACATCATTAAATAAAGCATTCTCTATTAACAAAGAAACCCAGCCTGGACGAACTGGGCTCATGCAGACTGAACACCCTGGTGTTTCCACTGCTACTGAGTCAGCTGTCCCAGCAGTTGAAGAAGTATTTGGTTCCAGCCAACCAGAGAGAATATCTCCTGAAAGTGGACTTTCCAAGGCCATGTTAACCATTGCTATCACTGCGACTGCTTCTCTGACTATTGATGGAAAGGAGGAACTCCTTACAAGCACTAACTTTCAGCCCATTGTAGAAGAGATCACAGAAACCACAAAAGGTTTTCTGAAGTATATGGATAACCAATCACTTGCAACTGAAAGTCAGGAAGGGGCTGGTTTGGGACATTCACCTTCATCCTATGTGAATACTAAGGAAATGCTAACCACCAATCTGAGGACTGAGAGATTTGAAGCAGACACAGACCACAGGACAACTTATTTTCCTAGTGCTGAGTCCACAGCAGGCACTGAGCCTGGAAGCCTCACACCTGATAAGGAGAAGCCTTCGCAGATGACAGCTGATAACACCCAGGCTGCTGCTACCAAGCAACCACTCGCAACTTCCGAGTACACCCTGAGTGTTGAGCGAGAAACTGACAGTCTGCTGGGAGCCCCAGAAGTCACAGTGAGTGTCAGCACAGCTGTTCCAGCTGTCTCTGCCTCAAGTGATGAGTGGGATGACACCAAATTAGAGAGTGTAAGCCGGATAAGGACCCCCAAGCTTGGAGACAATGAAGAGACTCAGGTGAGAATGGAGATGTCTCAGACAGCACAAGTAAACCATGAGGGTATGGAAGGGGGCCAGCCTTGGACAGAGGCTGCAGAGGTGGCTCTGGAGCTGCCTGAAGGAGAAACACACACGGGCACAGCCCTGCTAATAGTGCATGGGAATGAGAGATCACCTGCTTTCACCGATCAAATTTCCTTTACCCCCACAAGTCTAATGGAAGACATGAAAGTTTCCATTGTGAACTTGCTCCAAAGTACGGGAGACTTCACGGAATCTACCAAGGAAAACAATGCCCTGTTTTTCTTAGAGACCACTGTTTCTGTCTCAGAATATGAGTCTGAGGCAGACCAACTGTTGGGAAATACAATGAAAGGTAAAAGAAAGAAAAAGAAAAACAAGCTTTGGTTTAATTTAGAAACTTTCAATTTTTTTTTTAATGGCAATTTAGAAATAGATTGAAGTTTTAATGAAAAGCAGGCCAGGTGCAGTGGCTCATGCCTATAATCCCAGCATTCTGGGAGGCCGAGGTGGGAGAATTGATTGAGCCCAGGAGTTTGAGACCAGGCTGGGTGATATAGTGAGACCCCTTCTCTGAAAAGGAATAAAAAAATGAAATTTGAAAAATGAAGAAAAGCAGAAGCATACAAATACATCATCTATTTTATATAAAAATTACACCCAATTCCTGTCACCCCAGCACTTTGGGAGGCCAAGGCAGGCAGCTAGCTCACTTGAGGTCAGGCGTTCGAGACCAGCCTCGCCAACATGGTGAAACCCCATCTCTACTAAAATACAAAAATTAGCTGGGCGTGATGGCAGGTGCCTGTAATCCCAGCTACTCGGGAGGCTGAGGCAGGAGAATTGCTTGAACCTGGGAGACAGAGGTTGCAGTGAGCCAAGAGTGTGCCACTGCACTCCAGTCTGGGCGACAAGAGCGAAACTTCCTCTCAAAAAAGAAAAAGAAAAAAAAATTACACCCAAATATAAATCCTGCCTATAGACCAGTGTTCTTTAACGGGGGATAGTTTTGTTTTGCTTTACCCTTCCCCCAGGGGACATTTAGCAATGTTTGGAGACATTTTTCATTGTTAGAACTGAGGGGTGCTAAGATATTGCTAAATATCTTAGACTACGTAGGACAGCCCCTCATAACAAAGAATTATCCCAGCCAACATGTTAATAGCTCTGAGGCTGAGAAACCCTGATACTATTATTTTTATTTTAGACTAATATTTTTCAAACATTTTACTATGAAAATGTATAAATATACAAGAAAATATGAAAGAATTAGCTATATTTTTAAACTGTAATAAACAATCTTGGATACTTACATACACATTGTAAAATACGCTCACATCCCTTATATTTGTTAGAAAAAAAGTTTATGTAAGTACTGTAGTTATCTCGTGGTATTAACTATATGAATTTTCTAATTTTGTTTTCCTAAAACGAGAACATTTAGAAATAAGGAAGGGTAGGTAGGGTGGAAGATAAATCATCTGCTTGCTTGGTTCTGCATTTTCTACTTTCTTTTGGCCTTTGCATCTGTGAATATTATAAGCTGGAAAGCCTTCTATTTGTTGTTGACGGATAATGGTTTTCTTTTATTATGGGTAGTTGGACAGATAACAACATTGGAAAGGAAAAGCTTAGTGTAATGTTTACATGCTCATTTCAATTTGTTTGGAACATGTACAACTGTTACTTCAGCCAATGAGCCCAATTAATGGAAAATATCAAATCAGTAATATGTTTTATAAGGTGTTGAGATTGCATTAAAATGGTGAAAGATCACCTGATAAATGACAAAAGAAAGATTGAATTTTACATGTCTAATTCATTTTTATTTAAAGACTGAAAGACCTAGTATGCTGTTAAGTTTTCATAGAAGCTTCCATAAAATGTCTTGTAGGTTGGTTTTTACATGGAGTTGGGTTCACATGGCCATGAAGACCTTAGATATGACTGAGCAACAAGTTTACTTCAGTTCTTCATAGAACTTTTATTTTTGGAGCATTAAGTCATATAGCCCCAGACTGTTCACTGCACAATTGAATCCATGATTCTTATGTACTAAACTTGTATTGGCTTCTATTAACACAGCCTAGCAAGTAAAATGGAATTGGTAATTTCCTGATTATTTTGATTTTTGAATATGGTTCTTAGTCATAATTGCCTCAGCAAATTGTAATCTTTTAACAGGCCACTTCTTTTTATTCCTAGCACATAGCACAATTCCTGGCACATAGTAGGTACTCAGTAAATATCCTTTCAGTGGATTTCCCAATGAGGATAGAGAACCATGCAGGCCTACGTTATCCAAAATCAAACAATTTCTAAATGTTCTGTGTACCAAGAGGAACAGTCAATTTATTCCTTTTGTTTTACTTTTTTTTTGTCCCATAGAGTTAAAAGGAATGGGAAAGAGTGCAGTTTTTGACAGCAGTTGTTATAGAATAGCCAAAATGTTTTACTACTCAGTTTCAGGTGATCATAAGTATTTTTCTGAAGTAAACAACTCAAATGCTAATCATTTAGAATCCAGGGACCACTTAGGACATTATCTTCTTCAGAATATGCATTGATTTCTGGTGTTTTTGGATATTATTAACAGATGAGTACGTTGAGATTATAGTCAGCCCTTTGAGTCAGCTGCTTCAACTGAAGGTCAGGTTTTAAAAATAATCTATAGGCCGGGCACGGTGGCTCAAGCCTGTAATCCCAGCACTTTGGGAGGCCGAGAGTGGATGGGTGGATCATGAGGTCAGGAGATCGAGACCATCCTGGCTAACACGGTGAAACCCCGTCTCTACTAAAAAATATGAAAAACTAACCGGGCGAGGTGGCGGGCGTCTGTAGTCCCAGCTACTCGGGAGGCTGAGGCAGGAGAATGGCGTAAACCCAGGAGGCCGAGCTTACAGTGAGCTGAGATCCAGCCACTGCAGTCCAGCCTGGGCGACAGAGCGAGACTCCGTCTCAAAAAAAAAAAAAAAAAAAAAAATCTATAATTATTTTTTCTCCAACATGAAGTAGGAAGAATGAGAGATGTTAGGAAAATTTAAAGTTTATTTAAAAATTTTTTATTACTCTTTCTAGTTCTCAGTTTTCTTTCTCTAACAGCAATTATTTATTCAAGATACTATGCATTTTGACATTTCTTGCTATTTCATAAAACTACAAACAGCGCCTGCATATTTATTTTTGTATATGTGTTCTCAAAAGTGTTCTTTATGCTTTCAAAAATGAGGGCAACATAGAGAACTCCTACTGCTTAAAATGGTAAAACTATATGTTATTGTCTTCTTGTGGCAAACAGAGCGTTGCCCTACGTGCTAGAGTTACAGAAGGACAATGAATCCTGGCTCTCTAGGGATTTACGGTAATATTGGAGAAAGGAATAAAAGAGAGACAAAATTCAAACGATGATATAGAGTGCAAATATGAAACTCATGTGAGAACCTTACCCTAACTCACATGTTTGTCCTGTAACCAGGTATATTAATCCATCAAATGTAAAAATCTCTTCAATTCAAAAGGAAAAATAGTGTAAACTGGATGAGTACCAAGAAAAGGAACTGCCTATAGTGAAAAACAAACAAATACACATTATTTTAAAGCAAATACATTGTTTTCGAGGCAACATTTTTTTAAAGTAATAGGATATGCCATGATGTCATTAATAAAAACTTTTTTTTTTTTTTTTTTTTTTTTAAGACGGAGTCTTGCCCTGTCATCTGGGCTGGAGTGCAGTGGTATGATCTCGGCTCACTGCAACCTCCACCTCCTGGGTTCAAGCAATTCTCCTGCCTCAGCCTCTCAAGTGGCCGGGGTGACAGGAATGTGCCACCATGCCTGGCCAATTTTTTTGTGTTTTTAGTAGAGATGGGGTTTCACCATATTGGCCAGGCTGGTCTCAAACTCCTGACCTTGTGATCCTTCCACCTCAGTCTCCCAAAGTGCTGGTATTATAAGCATGAGCCACTGCACCTGGCATGTCATTAATAAAAACTTTGAGAAACCTTTTTTAAGTTATCCCTAGAATGTTATTTTTCATTGTATAACTTACCGATCTTGCTAAAATACTTAGTATCTAGAACTAATATTTTAAAAAAGAGAGACAGTTAGGTTTTCAAGAAATTTAAGTTTTTAGTTGTTGCTCTGTACAGTGTTTGAAATTTCTAGCATAGCCCCTTCATAAGAAGGCAAATCTTGACTTGTAAGTAGTCTGTAGAAGGCAAAACATTTATATGATCTGAAGAGAAAGCAGAGTATAATTATAAATAGTCTTTAATACTGTATTTGAGGGAATTATAATGTTGTAAAGAAAGTGGACCTGTGACAGATAATGTCATACCCTACCAGTTCTATTCATTTCCTTTTCTGATCTAAAAGCAAGTGTGCATCTTCTACAGAGGCCTCTCTAAGTTGTTCCTTGGGCTTAGCACAGTGGTTAAGAGTGCTGGCTATGTGACCAAAGGTAGGCTCCTTAGCTTTTCTAAACCTAAATTCTGTAAAGTGGAGTTATCATAGCTGGTAATTATTGAATACTTACCAAATACTAGGTATTTTACTTGTGTTATCTAATCTTTGTAGCAGCTCTATGAGATAGATGCTATTATTATCCCCATTTTATAGCTGAGGAAACTCAAGGCCCACATATGTGAAATAATTTGTTTATGATCACACAGCTAGTAAGTGACTAAGGCAGGTTGGCTCTAGAGCCTGCATTCTTGAGCGCTATGATGCAGCTTCCATGGAATGATTCTAGCACCTATCTCCCTGTAGCGCATATGGGAGGATGCATACATAAGATACTGTATGCCATGCACTTACCATGGTGTTTAACATAGAAACTCAGTAAATATTAGTTATTGTAATTATTACTCCTTTCTTTTAAAATGCTAGCTTCCTTGACCATCTAGAAATGCAAATGTGAAAAATTAATATACTGTATACAAATGTTTCTGAGAGTTTTTGAGTGTAACTTGGTTCTGTATAATTTGTTTCTTAACAAACTGATTATGTTGACATTCAATCATGTGCCTGAAAGGGAGCTCAGCTATTGATCTTCCTACTTTGTTTTAGATTTCATTTTAGCTTTTTCCATGAACTTCTTTATCTCTGTTGTAGATTGATTCACAACTACTGAAAGCAGTGACAGAGAAAACATTTATTTACTGTCATTTTATTTCTGAGTTCTCTCTTTGCTTTCCCAGTTCCTGAAATAGCATCTGCTGTCCTCCCCCCAAGTTTTTAATCATATCATGATTCTTTTTGTTGTTTTTAAAATAGGGATTTGGCCTATTTTAAAATGTTTTCCCCCTTTTAAGACATCATCACTCCAGAGATGACAACAGCTGTTCAAGAGCCAGATGCCACTTTATCCGTGGTGACACAAGAGCAGGTTGCTACCCTGGAGCTTATCAGAGACGGTGGCAAGACTGAGGAAGAAAAGGAGGACTCCTCTCCTGTGTCTGACGTTCCTGGTGTTACTCAGCTGTCAAGAAGAGGGGAGCCTCTGGCCACTACAGTTTCAACTACAGTCATCCCTTTGTCTTTTGAAGTTACTCCCACTGTGGAAGGTCTGTAAGGGAGGAAATTGGACTCTGTTTTGGGGGTGGATCTCTTCTGTTAAGTGGACAAGGAATAGAATGAGTGAGGCAGTGGACATTGGCAGCCGACGTGCGTGCGTGCATACACACACACACACACACACACACACACACACACACACACACACACCCCTTTACCTGGAAAGGGGTGCGAACTGTGTCTTGTTTGAAGAGGTGTGACAGAGCCTTACAAGGACAAGGGTTGGCCGGGCGCGGTGGCTCACGCCTGTAATCCCAGCACTTTCGGAGGCTGAGGCGGGTGGGTCACGAAGTCAGGAGATTGAGACCATCCTGGCCAACATGAGACCCTGTCCCTACTAAAAATACAAAAAATTAGCCGGGTGTGGTGGTGGGTGCCTGTAATTCCAGCTACCTGGGAGGCTGAGGGAGGAGAATGGCCTGAACCCGGGAGGAGGAGCTTGCAGTGAGCTGAGATTGCACCACTGCACTCCAGCCTGGCGACAGAGCGAGACTCCGTCTCAAAAAAAAAAAAAAAAAAAAAAAAAAGGGACAAGGGTTTAGTTTGTAAGTAAGGTCTCCTGGTGGCTCACCTCTGGGTCCTCACAGGCCAGACCCTCTGAGAAGGCTCTAAGGCTCTTCCTGTTTGGTAACTGCTGCAAGGAGCCGGTGGGGGGGATGAGGTGAAAACAGTGTGGACCTGAATTTGAATCGCAAATTTGGCTTTCACTAATATTGTGGCCTCAAGCTAAGTTTCTTAACTTCTGTAAGCTTTGGTTGTTCACCTCTAAATAATGCCTATCTGTTTTATAGGTTATTTTAAGAATTTGAAATAATGTCTACAAAGTGCTTTCTATATAGGAGGCCCTCAAATGCTCTGATCTCTTAAAGGCAGTGAAGTTTTTAAAGCTGTGTGAAAGCTACTACTGTTTCAGAGTCTCTGGACTTGGGAATTCCTGGGGCTATATTTGGCTGCTTTTAAATTGACATTCCAGACCCAGATCAAGGCTCTTACTCTATGACTTGATTTTGAGAAAGACATTCTGTCTTTCCAAAGTAGTCTTTGAAATATATTTTAATACATTTTTGTTAAATATTTTACCTTTGGCAATATGTAATATAAAATCCTACAACATCCATAATATTGCCAATAGAATAAATGGGAGATTAAAATTTAAAAACAAAGTTCTGATTAGAGATAATATGTTTCCTGGAAGACAACACATTTTCCTGAAAGTCTGTTCTTTGAGGAGTTGGATTAATACAGTATGGGAAAGGACAGCTAACCCAAGTGCCAAACTTACTGTACTGTGTGATACTGGTTTAATCATTTCTTGCCTAAAAAGTGAAAGCACATGCTTACATTTGCCATCATGATTATCTTGTGGGTCAAGTCCTGTCTGTTGTGTTTGGCAGAACAAACGGACACAGTCACAGGGCCAGATGAGGAGTTCACACCAGTTCTGGGATCTCCAGTGACACCCCCTGGAATAATGGTGGGGGAACCCAGCATTTCCCCTGCACTTCCTGCTTCGGAGACGTCCTCTGAGAGAAGAACTGTTGTTCCATCGATTACTCATGTTAATACAGCTGCCTCGTATGGCCTGGACCAACTTGAATCTGAAGGTATTCATGCTTTGAAGGGGATCTTTTCAAGGACTGGTTGAGTGAGTCACTGAGCAGATGTTTTCGAGAAAGAATTAAGTGGGAGTATATTCAATCTGCAGTATAGATCAGAGGTCAGTAAACTACAGCTGTGCCAAATCTGGCCTACCACTTGTTTTTGAATGGCCTGTAAGCTAAGAATTGTTTTTACCTTTTGAAATGATTGAAAAAAAGTCAAAAGAAGAATAATATTTTGTGACGTAGAAAAGTTATAAAAATTCAAATTTCAGTGTTCATAAATAAAGCTTTATTGGAACACAGCCATACTAATTCATTTACATATGTATGTGGCTACTTTTGTGCCACAGCGGCAGAATTAAGAAGCTGTGACAGAGACTCAGTGGCCCACAAAGCCTGAAACATTTATGATAGGGCCCTTTATAGAGCAAGTTTGCTGACTCTGCTATTATCTGTGGTTCTCAACTATAGTTGACCATTAGAATTACCTTGGAGAGCTTCTGAAACATCCCAGTGCCTGAGTCACTCTCCAGTGATTCAGATTAAGATGGTGCGGGGGTGGAATCTGGCATCAGCATTTTAAAAGACTGCCTTAGATGACTTTGGTATTCAAGCTGGTTTGAGAATACTAGATTAAGATGGAGATCTTGAGTTTCCCCACCACATTTTCTTGGTTGCAAGTTTTAATGTGGATTGTATTTTAACAGCATTGCTCTGGTTGTTAATGCTGGGTTATTCTCCCTTAGTAACATCTCTGGGTTAGTCTGTGCTACTATTTGGAGATAGGCAATTTCTTTATTTGCTAAGACCAAGAAATTCATGCCAAATTGTACTTTCCAAGACATTGGCTTTCAGCATGTCAAAGAAACTTGGGGCACGGCTGCCTATCAACAAATAAGAAGACTAGAAATATGACACACAGTCAATTGATCAGCATTTTGGCAGGTGAATAGCTCCTGGCTGGAGATACAAAATGTCCAAAGATTTATAGAGCAGAATTTCTTAAATTAATCTGAAACACTAGTAAACTTTTGGGCACTCAATTAGCCATGTGTTTGCTGCAGGAGAAGACATAGGATGTGCTATTATTTTGTTTTGTTGAAAGCAGGGAAGGTGATTGAGCTAGGTTTGCAGCTGACTCTGTTACAGACTTTCTGGGTAACACTGGTTGGCTGCTGAGAGAGAAACATGACATTTTAGGAGCAGCGTGGAGAATTCCAGAGAAACATGACATTTTAGGAGCAGTGTGGAGAATTCCACAGTAGAAGGCTGGTTTAAGAAATAGATAAAAGTGGGCTCAGGGGCTAACAGCTCTTGCATTCCACATTGAGATAAATACTGTATGATATGACTTTGAGTTTAGCGTCTCATATTAACTGTCTGTTCTCCTTGATGCCATCTGGAAAAAGCAGGTTTCCCTAAATTAACCTGAGTTTGACATGACAGCTTTACCCAGCAGGGCTCATTAAATCAGAGAAAAAAAATATTTGTGAATAATCCATACTTGTGAAACTGCAGTAATTTTCTAAATTTAGTAGATGATGGCAGTTGTATTGAAATATGTTAGAATTTTCTGACACACCTGAGGTGTCCTGGGGTTTTAGTTCTTTTCTTCTACACAATTCAATTTTAACTACTTTTTGATAATATATTTTGTTAGTTTTTGGTCTAAGTTATCCTTGTCATGGGTTACAAAAACATTTTTGGTCAAAAGGTATTATTTTTGCTACATTGTTGGGCTTAAGATTTTGAATTAGCACAGTTTTACTTGTAAATACCAAAGAGTACAACTTATGTTTAATTAGTATACATTAATAATACCACTGTTAGTTTTATGCTGGTGCATCTAGTCCTCCAAAAGCTGAATTGACTGCACTGATTTAAACAAATCAACCTACTAGACTCCTGGATGTATTGGAGGCCTCCATTTTCAATGCATGTTTTTCTACCTCGCCGAGGAATATAAATGCAGCTTGAAGCTTTGACTGGGTGAAACATTTTAATTCTACCATAAGCTTATGCCTAGAGGCAGGTAATTTTTTTTCTTATCTAGAACAGTGTATTACTTATGTCAAGTTATCCGCCTTTCTTGTTTTAGTCTCTGTGATGTGTTTATATGTTATTTTAATATCTTGCTTTTCACTAGGGGGCAGGAGCATTTCTCTGGGAAATGAGGTACTTTTCTCCATGGGATTTGGAAAGGGACATCCCTTGTTAGACACTAGACACCAAAGAAGAATGAACCTTTATGGAAATTTCTGAATCCACAGCTCTGTTTATCCTTTAAGAGATAACTGACAACCCAAATCACTCTAAAAATGATGCCTACTTCCACCCTGTCTTCTTCCTTGCTCCTCATATCTCTACAATATGATGACTGAGAGGGGGTATGAGTTTCTAAGGGCTGTCATAACTAAGTATCACAAATTGGGTGGCTTAAAACAACAGAAATTTATTCTCACGCAGTCTGGAACCTGCAAGTTGGAAGTCAAGGTATAGGCAGGGCTCTGCTCTCTCCAAAGCCTCTAGGGGAGGAACCCCAGGGTTTCCTTGGCTTGAGGCAGCATGACTCCAGTCTATTCATATGGCCTTCTGTGTCTCTGTGCTCAAATTTTCCTCGCTTTATAAGAACAGCAGTTATTGGATTAGGGCCCATCCTAATGACCTCATCTTAATTATGACCCTATTTTCAAATACGGTCACATGCATTGGTACTACCAGTCAGGACTTGAACCTACCATTTTGAGGGACACACTTCAACATGTAACAGGGGGACTGCTTCTGAAGAGTTTGCCAGCTGTCCATGAAGACAGATGTGCTACCTGAGTGATGTGAACTGGTAGAGTGGGAGAAGTTTTGGTGTGTTTTCCATTTCTTAGTCACTGAAGAAAGCCTGCCTTGATAAGTACATGCCACCTTGTGCATATTTCAGTGTCTTTTATCTTGTCAGCAAAAGTGCAGTTTGATTTTTGAAGGGATAATGGTTTATTTTCTACCTTGCCTGATACATTTGGCTTCTATGTCTGACTTTTTTTTTTAGGGAATAAATATTCTCACAACGATAAATGTATTATACTCATTTCAGGCATAACTCTACAAGAGCTGTATTCAGCGTCTTTGAAATACAAACATAACAAAAATGTTCTTTTTATTAAAAATAGGATAATGACAAATTTTATAACTGCATAAATTAAGTTTTGGACATGATCTTTATATAGGTTGATTTTCTTCTCTTGTTGAATATTAATGTCTTTCCTGCTCCAAAATGCCAACTTAAAATTTCTGATTACTCTTGAAAACATACTTGGAATTTATTTGGGTTAACTCTTTAAAATATTTTAGTACTGATATTTCTTACCTACTTAAAGAAGTCCCACTTTCTGCATATTAGAAATCTGTCTACTTACTACTTACTTAGTAAGATATCTACTTACTCTAAATAAATCAAACTTTTAAAAAATTCTTTCTGTATACCCCCATGGAAGATGGAAATTAATCTGTGCTCTAAAGTGATAATAATAATTCTGTAGAATGGAAGGTTGTTGCTTTGGCAGTTCCATATTCAGAAAAATCTATTGTGGGTCTATTTGTGTCAGATAGTAGGTTTCTAAGAATATGTGGGAGATAAGAGTATAAAAACAGATTTCTCAGATCCTGTGATTAAGTCTTTGACTGTCCTCCCTCCCACCCCCCACACTTCTTCCCTTAATATTTGGAAGTCAATATCTGGGCCTTCCAGCTAGCGGGAAGTGGGGAGCCAGTTAGTGCTTGCCATGGTGCAGACCAGACAGGAACAGGAACACAGTGACAGGAACACTGAATTTGCTTGGACTCTTCTGGGTTAGGTCTTCTGCAAGAAAAAAGCAATTCCAGTGTCCCTCATCTGGAGAACTTGAATTCTTGATCGGATTGGTCTTATTTAATATCTTTCTGTGGGCATACATGTTGAGTGTTGAGTATAATCCCATGATATTATCTCAACCCTGTATTAGTCTGTTCTCATGCCGCTAATAAAGACATGCCCAAGACTGGGTAATTTATAAAGGAAAGAGGTTTAATAAAGTGAAAGAGGTTCCACATGGCTGGGGAGGCCTCACAATCATGGTAAAAGGCAAAGAAGGAGCAAAGTTACATCTTACATGACAGCAGGCAAGAGAGCTTGTATAGGGGAACTGCCCTTTATAAAACCATCAGATCCCTTGAGACTTATTCACTATCATGAGAACAGCATGGGAAAGACCTGCCCCCATGATTCAATTACCTCCCACTGGGTCCCTCCCACAACACGTGGGGATTATGGGAGCTACAATTCAAGGTGAAATTTGGGTGAGGACACAGCCAAACTAAATTAAATCCCCATTTCCTCATTTGTTTCAAAAGGCCCACTTATAGCAGGCCTTAGGAAACAAACTCATAGTGATTGACTTGCTGGAGAATTACCTCCGTGAATGGTAGCTCATGCCTGTAATCCCAGCACTTTGGGAGGTCGAGGCAGGCAGATCACAGGGTCAGAAGATCGAGACCATCGCAGCTAACACGGTGAAACCCCGCCTCTACTAAAAATACAAAAGATTAGCCAGGCGTGGTGGCACGCACCTATAATCCCAGCCACTCGGGAGGCTGAGGCAGAGAATCACTTGAACCTGGGAGGCATAGGTTGCAGTCAGCTGAGATCACACCACTGTATTCTAACCTGGGCGATAGAGCAAGACTCTGTCTCAAAAAAATTAAAAAAATAAAAAATAAAAAACAAAAAAAATAAATCCAGTGGAGAAGCTATGTTTCTTTCTTTAATAACTTAATTTTTTAAAATACAAAACCAAATATATCCTTTAACTAGTTTTTTCTTTTCTGAGAGTTTTTCCTTGCTTTTCTAAGACTGTTTTGTCTTAGAAAATTTCTGATTTATATTTAGTTTTTAAATGATTGCATTTTTGACATTTTTTTTTCCCAGCCAGACACCATACATGGGGCAGAAAGCTGTCATTATTTTGTCACTCATTGTTTAATCTATTTCAGAGACATCCATTTTCCTGCCTTCATGTGTGCACATGTGTGCATGCATGTGTATGTGTGTATTTAATATCATGGTTGTTTTTGTCCTCAGAACAATTTCAATATTTATTTGCAGTGTCTCTTAATTTCCTCTGCTGAAGAGATAGTGGTATTATCTCTCTTTCCTTATCTGGGGTTTCTAGTTCTGTCCCCTTCCGGGGTCTTCTTTACTGATAACAGGAATTTCAGGAGAAAGTCATTTCTGAAAAGTGTGCCTTCATTCAGGTGACTGAATGATATTCTTGGCAGTCTGGTGGCCTCATACTGAAGCCAATATCTTTGTCTCTTTCTTTTATCATCAATCAGAAAAAAATTGGGAAATACATTGTTTAAGTAGCATTAGGAAGAAGATTTTTATTTTTATTTTTGCAGTTGCAAGATTTAATAGAGTGAAAACAGAGCTCCCATACAAAGGGAGGGGACCCAAAGAGGGTAGCCGTTGCTGGCTCAAATGCCTGGGTTTATATCCCGATCATTGTCCCTCCCACTGTGCTCTCAGGCAATAGATGATTGGCTATTTCTTTACCTCCTGTTTTTGCCTAATTAGCATTTTAGTGAGCTCTCTTTACTATCTGACTGGTCAGGTGTGAGCTAAGTTGCAAGCCCTGTGTTTAAAAGTGGAAGCGGTCACCTTCCCAGATAGGCTTAGGGATTCTTAGTTGGCCTAGGAAATCGAGCTTGTCTTGTCTCACAGTCCTCCCTCTCAACAGGAAAACTCAAGTGCTGTTGAGGAGGTTGGCCGACGACCGCTCTAACTGCT
The DNA here is from genome assembly GCF_049350105.2 of Macaca mulatta. Lineage (NCBI taxonomy): Eukaryota > Metazoa > Chordata > Mammalia > Primates > Cercopithecidae > Macaca > Macaca mulatta. The sequence goes on along the minus strand of NC_133412.1, from coordinate 131,248,980 downwards.
TCCTGCTGAACTGGGGTGTAGTAGGGGTTGTGCAGTTGAGATTTCCTTGGGAGGGGTGCCTTCGATGTCATGAACATTGGAGCATGGGCTAGCAGGCCGGTCCAGGAGTTCATGGTAAATTTTAGTTATGGACTGCATTTGGGGCTCCATTTGAAGAACGATTTGTAGTTTTACAGCTTCGATTCTGGAAGAGACAAACTTAACAAAGAGGTTAAAAATTCAGGGATTGAAATGTATGGCCTGCAGTGCAGGGAATTATTTCTTCAGCGAACTTCACAGGCTCTGACTATCTGCTTGATAGTTTTGAAAAGGCCTAGGTCCAATAAATAATGATTTGGCCATGTGATGGGTGCTATCAATGGCTAAGTGAAAGGTTTGGTGAAGGGTTTTAAGTAATTTCTACTGGTTAGCTGCAGGCAAAAGTATTTTTCCTTCTTTGGTGGCTAACCATCTATAGGGGAGGAAAGTACCTCCTTGTGAGGTTCCCTATTCTATTTTTCCTGCTGAGTACTAGGGCTTGGTTTCCCGGAGGGGATTACCCCATACTAGGGGTCCTTCTATAAGCATTTCTAATGGAGGGTCCTGCCTTGAGGCTCTTTTGGCTTCAATATCCACTTGGCAGTTTCCTTCTATTTTCCTTTCCTTTCCTTTCTGATGACCCTGGCAGTGTAAGACTGCCACCTCTTTAGGTTTCTGTACAGCCACTAATAATCTCCTAATGACTTCCTGATGTTTGATAGTGTTTCCTTGGAAGTTAAGAATTCTCTTTCTCTCTATATTGCTGCGTGGGCATGGAGGACTAGGTAAGCATACTTAGAGTCTGTATATATACTTATCCTTTTTCATTCTCCTAATTTTAGTGCCCAGGTGAGGGCTATTAGTTCTGCCAGCTGAGCACTAGTTTCTGGAGTGAGGGGATTACCTTCAAGTATTCCGTTATCACTGACCACTGCATACCTCACTTTTCGAAGTCCTTTTTCTACAAAGGAACTTCCATCAGTATACAAGTTGAGGTCGGGATCAGTCAGGGGAACCTCTAAAAGGTCCCCTCGAGCAGCATAGGTTTGAGCAATTACTTGTTGACAGTTATGTTTTATCTTTTCTTTATTGTCTAGAAGAAATGTCGCTGGGTTAAGAGTTGCACAAGTGCGCAGTTGCAGCACTGGCCCTTCAAGTAATAGAGCCTGATATTTAAGTGAATGGTTGTCTGACAGTCACAAGTCTCCTTTAGCAGTGAGTATGCCATTCACATCATGAGATGTCCACACAATAAGATCTCTTCTCTGTATCATTTTAACTGCTTCAGACACTAGGACTGCTACTGCTGCCACTACCTGTAAACAATGAGGCCAACCTTTTGCCACTACATCAGTTTCCTTACTCAGGTATGCCACGGATTGCAAGCTCATCCCTTGGACCTGTGTGAGGACTCCTAGAGCTACTCCTGTTTTTTCTGTGACATATAAAGAAAAGTCTTGCCCTGTTGACAAACTTAACACTGGGGCTTGGGTTAGGGCCTTCTTTAGGGCCTGGAAAGCTGCCTCTGCTTCAGGTGTCCATCTTAATAAATTCAGTATTGGCTTTCTGAATTTCCTTAACTAGTGTATATAATGGTCTGGCTATTTTGCCATACCTGGAAATCCATATTCGACAGAAACCTGTTATGCCAAGGAACCCTCTTAGTTGCTTTAGGGTTTGGGGATGAGGATAAGCCAGTATAGGCTGGATACATTCCCTACTGAGGGCCTTGGTACCTTTGGATAATTTTAGCCCTAAGTATTTAACCTGCTGTGAGCAGAGCTGAGCCTTTGGTTTGGAAACCTTGTAGCCACAGGTAGTGAGGAAATTTACGAGCACTTGGGTGGCTTGATGGCACAAAATTTCTGAACGGGCGGCTAAAAGTAAATCATCCATGTACCGAAGGACAAGAGTGTCCAGGTATGAGAATTGGCTCAAGTCTTGGGCTAATGCCTGGCCGAATAGATGGAGGCTATTCCTGAACCCCTGGGGTAAAAGAGTCCAGGTGAGTTGAGATGTTGGGTTTGAAGGATCTTCAAAGGCAGATAAACATTGAGAGTCAGGATGTACAGGGATGCAGGAAAAGGCATCCTTAAGGTCCAGGACTGTAAACCACTCTGCTTCCTCTGGTATTTGGGAAAGCAGAGTATAAGTGTTAGGTACAGTTGGGTATAGAGGGACAACAGCCTCATTGATAATCCTGAGATCTTGCACGAACTCTCCACTGTCCGTTGGGTTTCTGTACTCCTAAAATTGGAATATTGCAGGGGCTATTGCATGGTTTTACTAGGCCTTGGGCTTTTAGGTCCTTAATCTTTTGGAGTCCTTGTTGGGCCTCAGGTCTAAGGGGGTACTGCCTTTGATAGGGAAAGGAGGCGGAATCCTTTAGTTTAACTTGAACAGGATGGGCATTCTTTGCTTGTCCATATTGTCCTTCTGTTGCCCAGACTTCAGGATTAATTTCTTCCTCAAGCAGGGGACAACAAACGGGTGTTCCTTCTCCTATGTTCAGGTGTATAATGGCCCCTGCTTTTGCTAGAATGTCTCTCCCTAACAAGGAAGTGGGGCTTTCAGGCATAATTAGAAAAGCATGTGAAAAGAGTTCCTGAGTCACAGCTTAGTGGCTGGGAGAAGTATCTAGTGACTGGCTGTCCCAGGACCCCTCGGATAGTGACAGATCTGGAGGACAGTTGTCCGGGACAGGAGACTGAGACTGAGAAGGCCGCATCAGTGTCCAGGAGATAGTTAACCTCTTGGCCCTCAATGGTCAAGCATACTCGGGGCTCTGTGAGGGTGATGGCATGGGCTGGTGCTTGCCCCGGGCACCCTCAGTCCTGCTGCTGGATCATCTCGTTAGTGGCTTCTGACTCAGAGGACCTTCATCCCCTGGGGCAGTGGGCCTTCCAGTGATTCCCTTGACATAAGGGGCATGGACGAGGGGACGGCTTATTTCTACTTGGACAATCTTTTTAAAAGTGTCCTTGTAGACTGCACTGGAAGCAAGCCCCATTAGGCATTCGATGTGCCCAGCCTTTCCCTTTTCCAGAGCCTCCAAAGTCCGCTTGCCTGAGGGCCATGACTAAAGTAGTGGCCTTTTTTTTTTTTTTTAATCCATTTGTCCCGTTCCACCTGCTCCTCCTCATCTCTATTATAAAAAACCGAGGTTGCCAAGTTCAATAGGGTTTCTAAGTTTTGCTCCCGGCCTGAGGCGGACTTTTGAAGCTTTTTTCTAATGTCTGCAGCTGACTGACTGATAAACTTATCCTTTAAGATTAGTTGGCCTTCAATAGAGTCAGGTGACAGAGAGGTATGCTTTCTCAATGCCTCCCTTAGTCTCTCCAGAAAGGTGGTAGGATTTTCTTCTTTTCCCTGTGTTATGGTGGACATCACTGAATAATTCATAGGCATCTTCCTAGTTTTCCTTAGTTCTTCTAGCATGCAAGTTTGCAAATGTCTGTGGCACCAATCTCCGTGTTCTGATTTTGTGTCCTAATGAGGGTCTACACTGGGAACTGCCTGCTGGCCTGTGGGGAATTGTTCTCTTTCTTCTGTTGTCATCCTATCATTGACCTGACTGAGATAACAGAGATCACCAGACTCTCGGGCTGCAGTTATGGTGGCACTTCCCTCACTGGGGGCTAGTGTCTGATTTAGCAGTAACATTATATCTCTCCATGTCAGATCGAAGGATTGTCCTAACCCTTGTAAAACATCAATATAACCATCAGGGTTATCTGAGAATTTACCTAGGTCTATTTAATTTGTGTTAAGTCTGAGAGAGTAAAAGCTACATGCACTCTGGCTGGGCCGAATTCTCCTCCTCCCACTGCTTGGAGGGGGCATAATCAGGGAATATTGACACTCCTTGGTTCATTGTTTACCTCTTTGTCTATCTCCTTGTGGACCGTTTGGGTTGAAGGGGGATCCTTATTAGTTGGAGAAGGAGTCGGGAGTACGCTGGGGTAGGGAGGTAGACTCTGAGGGCTTCCTGTAGGGCATAAATCCCACTTTTTACATAATTGCGAGTTGTCTTTTTTTTTTTTTTTTAGACGGAGTCTTGCCCTGTCGCCCAGGCTGGAGTGCAGTGGTGCGATCTCCACTCACTGCAAGCTCCGCTTCCCGGGTTCACACTATTCTCCTGCCTCAGCCTCCCGTGTAGCTGGGACTACAGGTGCCCGCCACCGCGCCTGGCTCATTTTTTAAAATGTGTTTTTAGTAGAGACGGGGTTTCACCGTGTTAGCCAGGATGGTGTCGATCTCCTGACCTCGTGATCTGCCCGTCTCGGCCTCCCAAAGTGCTGGGATTACAGGCGTGAGCCACCGCGCCCGGCCGCGAGTTGTCTCTTAATGAAAAGAAAGTTTGTACATATGGCACTTCACACCATTTGCCTTCTTTTCTACAAAAGAAGTCTAGCTGTAAGATGGTGTTATAATTTATACTTCCCTCAGGAGGCCAAGTTTCTCCCTCTTGAAGAGGATATCGTGGCCAGGCGGTACTGCAGAAGAATATAAGTCATTTTTTTCTTAGTGTCTGAGGGTCAAATTGGTCCTAATTCTCCAGAATACATCTTAGGGGCATTTTTGCCTTGGGGGGAATGTTTCCAATCTGAAAAAAGAACATAGGGATGCCAGCACCCCTGGGCATTTTGCGATGAGCATTAGTCCTATAGTGTCCTCTATGGTCCTAATGCTTATTCCTTTCCAGGGTGCATAACCACCCATGGACCTCTGCTTATCGGATTTGTTACGCTCACCAATGTAGCTATATAGCAGTCCTGCACCCCTTTTCCCACCTTCTTGACCACAAAGAAAGGGGTCTGGGCTGCTGGATTCTAGTGGTCCTTTATCAGCATGCCCAACATTGCCTTCCTACTCAGGGGTGAGTCCTAGAGCTGGGCTGGGTTCCTGAATATTTCATAACAACCTAGCTGCCCCATCAAGATGCATTCCTGTAGACAACAGTTCTTATGCAAATTCATTTCACAGAGGGTGTAGGTAACTTTTTGAGTCAGGAGTGAGATAGTGAGATAGTCTTTTTTGATTCTGTAAGTACTTTAAGGCTTGACTGAGTGCAAACAGCTCGCACGTTTGAGGAGACCAATTAGGCAATTTTTCTAACTCTGCTTCCACAAGAGTCTCCGTATCAATTACTGAATATCCATTTTGGTTTTTCCCTCAATCACCTGGGAGGAACCATCTATCGTCCTGTCCTGAAGGGAGTTTCCTCCTAGGTCTGGTCAGACCTTTGTATAGTAACTAAGATTTAAATCCCCTATTAGGAAATCTGCTGGGTTAAGGAAATTATCAGTGGTTGGTGTTAAATTACCTTTTTCTAACAGAATATCCCCATACTTTAAGATTTTTCGAGTTAGTAAGCTACCTTTTTGCTTTTTTGACTTAGTTCTGAACTGGTGAGGTGTGCTCACAATGAGGTTTCCTCTAAAGGCTGATTTTCTACTTTCTTCTGTTAGCAAAGCAGTTGCCACCACAGATTGAATACATTTGGGCCTCCTGCGGGTTCCTGGGTTAAGGATTTTTGATAGGAAGGCTACTGGTTGTCAGTGGCCTCAGTGCTTTTTGGCTACGCCCTTATTTACACTGACAACGAAGTGATATTGGAGTGTTATAGGGTCATGGAGAAGACCTTCAATTATCAATTATAGGTTTTAAATTTACCCTGGCTTTTAAAGGAATAGGGCACACTGTTTTTTTTTTTTTTTTTTTTACTATTTCTATCTTTCTCTTTTTCTCTTTGACTCCCTCCTTCTCTCTCTCTCCTCCGTCTCTCTTCTGTCTCTCTCTCCTGTCTCTCTCCCTCTCCTTTGTCTCTCTCTCTCTCCTCCATCTCTCTCTCTCTCTCTCCTCTCTCTCTCTCTCTCTCTCTCCTCCGTCTCTCTTCTGTCTCTCTCTCCTGTCTCTCTCTCTCTCTCTCCTCCATCTCTCTCTCTCTCCTCCATCTCTCTCTCTCTCCTCCATCTCTCTCTCTCTCTCGTCTCTCTCTCTCCTTTGTGTGTGTGTCTCTCTCTCCTATATCTCTCTCTCTCTTTCCTCCATCTCTCTCTCTCAGCCATTTACAAACTTGGGGCCCTGGCAAGGGTGGTAGGGAATGGGTCCCACATAACTGCCCATGTCGAGAGCTGTATGCCTAAATTGGAAGGGACACCAGGGACAAGACTCCCTGGCTTTATAGCCTAGATGCCTAAGGATGCAGCGTAGAGCTTCCCTAGATCCCTTTGGAGATACAGCTTGCTAGGGGAAATGAAAGTCTGAACTGTTAGCACCTAGGAGGCAGGGATCAGAGGAAGTAGATTCAGAGGTAAGGAGAATTTTGGGGCTACACTTTCAAGAAAGTCGTGGTCGGGACCCAGGAGGTATGGGTCAGAAGGAAAGGTAGGGGTGCATGCATGGGTGACTGTTGAGTAGAGACTTCTGGCTGTGCCATGATCTCAACCGGCTGATGCTGGAGGGAGTTCGGGATGACAGCTTTCTGTCTCTAGTCAGCCGTCAGCTTCCCCAGGAAAATTGAAAGTGGAAGCTGGCTCTAGGCAGACCAACATCCCCAACACAGAAGGGTTAGGGGTTGTTAGAAAGCCCTTCCCCAGATAGCCTCACACTTGTGTCTTAAGTCCAGCAGCCTTGCTAATCGTTTTTAACTGGCCAACAGGTGGCTGGTATTTTCCTCTAATTCTACGGAAGGATAGGACAGAATACCAAGTGAAAGTGGTCCAATATTACTCACTGCTTTGGAGGTCCCTTTGTGGTCGCCAAAATGTTACCAGGGGGTCCTTGCTCCCAGAGCTCCCAAGATGGTGGCGGGCTGCTTCCAAGATGGTGACAAGCCTCCTGTTCTCTGACCTGGGGTTCTTGGCCTCACGGGTTCCAAGGAATGGAATATTGGGCCATGCGGTGAGTGTTATAGCTCTATTAGAAGCCGTGGGTCATGTAAGAGAACCATGGAACCCAGTAACTAGTGTTTAGCTGGATTAGGACGAACCTGGGCACTTAGCTGTGCAGGAACAATGGCAAGCCTTTAGCCCGATCGGGAGCAGCAATGGGCACCTCGCTGGATCAGGAGCACAGCGGACACCCTGCTGGATCCAGAGGGATGGAAGTCAGAGTTGGGTCTGCAACGGCGGCAAACAGCAGTGGTGGACGGCGAGCGAAAGCTCAGCTCGAGCCATAACAAACACGGACCAGAAGAGTGCAGTTGCAAGATTTAATAGAGTGAAGACAGCTCCCATACAAAGGGAGGGGACCCAAAGAGGGTAGCCCAAGATATTTTTCTTTAAAGATCCACTAAGGATACTTAAGAGCTCATGTAACTTTTATGGGAGAAGCGTCTGCTTTTTACCTGCACTTTAATTCACAAAATCAATTGTTTTGCCCTCCTCATAATTACTCATTTTCAGACTCTTTTCTTATTATTTCTCAATTCTCATGGGAAAATTCTCAATTCTCAACTTAGAAGGCAGCTAGAATGGATGAATGATAAAGAGTATTCAAAATCCCGTCAGGAGGCCATATTTATAAAACCAAGTTTGGTTTTTCCTTTGGTTGCTGCTGTGTGGTATATGATGTTAAAGATCAAGAAGAGTGTGATAGGTTTGAACTGTCTCCTGCTACTTGTGATTCTGTAGTGCGAGATTATGAATGTTCAGTCTGTGTTAAGAATGGGCACGAGTATTGGCTTTTGTTCTTGGAAATGCTTTGGATTCTGCTTTAATTTTGCCTCAATGACAGAGCCACTTAACTGATACACAGTGGAGATGACATGGAAAAGAGTATTCCATGGAATATGCCCTTCATTTGATTTTAATGGTGAACTCAGTGCTGGCTCTTTCTCCCCCAGATGCCTGTTCTGTTGAATGGGAATTAAATAAAAAATAATTTTATAACTATTAACATGATCACATGAAACATCTAATACTTATTGCCAAATATGTTGGGGAAGGATGAGGTTTCCTTTTCTTGTTTTTATTTTTGTGTCATTTTAAGTGTCTTACATGACAGATTATGAAACACAGAATTGCTGGTGATTTCAGTTATCAGTTGCCTCTTCTGGTAAGTCATTTTGTTGTCTTGTCCTGAAATCATTGTGCTTTCTTTGGCATTTATGACAGAGCTCTATTCCTAAGTACCTGCATGCTCTGTGGGTTAGTACATCCATTACTTAGCACTCAGAATGGGCATCACGTTTGCGAATAATGCTCACATAGCCCGTGGTATTTCAAAAATATTTAAAATCAATATTGTGAGGTATTGCCACAAAGCTGTGTTCACAAATTCTGCTGTTGAAGAAAGATACCTGACATTTACTCTCATTTTTCTGGTATGCTTGCTTGCCACAGGGAATTCATTTATTAGTATAATTGCAATTAAGTAAACTTTGTAGAGTTGGTTCCCCTCATCTGTTTTGTGTGTGTGTATGTGTGTGTGCATGTGTGCCTTTTTTTGCCAGTCCAGCACTGCTTAGTAAGTTTACCTTAGGCAGTCATAAAATTATACAGAATGGCTCATGATGATAAAGGATTTAGCTTTGTACATATTCAGTGGTTTTATTTATTCTTTCATTTATGTGTGCATTTAACAAGTATTTATTTGGCTATTCAGATGATACCAAGAATAATTGTGGGTGGATCTTGCTCTTAAGGGAGCGCAAGTGCTAGTAGAAGAGGTAAGACAGATACATACAAAACAGAAATGCAACATAGAAGTGAGGACTAAACTCTGATTTTTTAATCTTGCCCAAATTCCTATCTAAGGAATAGTCTTGGCCTACAAATCATAAATTCTCATCAGATGGGTTTTATTTAATCCTATATATCTTGACTTACTTTCCAACCTGACTCTGGCATAACAGAGGAAGGACAAGGAAGACAAGGAAGAAAACAAAGATATTTTACCCCAAAACGTGTTTCTTTGCCATATCTTGAAATGGCCCCGCAAAGCTGTCCTTTGTGGGGGAAAATGTGCTTCTGTAAAGAATCTCCATTAACAGAGCTAGATCTTTTTCTTCCAGACCCTCCCAATCCTAAAGAGATTAACTAAAATCTGAATAGGAAACATTTGTCACCTATTGTTTCTAAGGGCAGCCACTATAAGACTTCAAAAGAACTTTGGTCTCCACAACTTTATCTTAACGTGAACATTCCCTTTCTATCAATTCCAGGTCTTCCTGACCACCTTGGGCACATGCTCTCAGGACCTCCTGAGGGGTGTGTCATGGGCCGTGGTTACTCATGTTTGGCTTAGAATATATCTCTTCAAATATTTTACAGAGTTTGACTCTGTTCATTGACAGAAGGCAGAAAGGGCCACCAAAAGAGGACTCTAAGAGTCGTCAGGAGAGACTTTAGTTCCATCCTAGAAAAATGCTGGATTGGTGTATATCCCTGTGTGTCTTTGTGTGTGTGTGGTGTGGGGGAGTGTTTGTGTTATAGATTTGTGTATATATGTACAGTAATGTGCTGTATGATGAAGTTTTGGTCAACAACACACCTCATATATGACAGTGGTCCCATATGATTCTATTGTACTTTTACTGTACCTTTTCTATGTTTAGATACACAAATACCATTGTGTTACAGTTGCTTATAGTATTCAGTACAGTAACATGCTCTACAGGTTTGGAGCCTAGGAGCAATAGGCTATACCTTATAGCCTACGTGTGTAGTGGGCTACACTTTCTAGATTTGTGTATGTACACTCTATGATGTTTGCATCATGATGAAATCACCTAATGACACATTTCTCAGAATGTATCCCCATTGTTAAGTGATATATGACTGTATAATTTTATTGACAATTGTAGAAAAATGAGTGGGAACAAACCTAACAATATGGAAAAAATTCTAAAGAGTGGTGAATAGATACCATATACACCACACTAGCAATAAATTATTTTATAGCCATGCAGTCAACCAAGTCATAGCTCACTGGTTAGATGAATTATTTCTTTTTTTTTTTTTTTTTTTTTTGTATTTTTTAGTAGAGACGGGGTTTCACCGTGTTAGCCAGGATGGTCTCGGTCTCCTGACCTCGTGATCCGCCCGTCTCGGCCTCCCAAAGTGCTGGGATTACAGGCTTGAGCCACCGCGCCCGGCCGAATTATTTCTTAAGAATAGCTTTTAACAACTGGAGCAGCTGCTTTTCCATGAAGAAGAGGCAATCAGGTGCTCAGCCTGAGGCTAATAAATATCTAGTTTACAGTAAACTAGGTATTTCTATAGAAAGAGATACGTGTCTCTTTTGAGGGTGATGTTCAGATTCCTGGCAAAAGGATTTGTTTTTACTGTTTAATCTGGGCACAGACTCCAGGGTTGAGAATCCCTGTGGGCAGTGGTCCAAGCAGGGCTTTCCATGTGTGGTGGCTTTTGTGCATATGCTGAGGCAGACCCGTAGCTTGGAACTAGATGTGAGTGGTAGAAATTTCAAAGATATTTTAGATGTTTGCAGAAAATTAAGGCATTTTCAAAGGCATGATGTTTCAGTATGAGGATAGACATATGTAAGTATTCTTTGATTGGTGTAAACATGAGAATTTTATTGCATTGGAGGACAAACCATTACAAACCTTAAAAATGTGTAGAATAATGTGTGGATGGCATCGACTGCGCTTTATCAAGCTGTATTCATAGCCATGAAGTTTTGCCATTGGACTACCTCTTAACATTTAAATGAATGTATACCCCTGAGGGAAAAGATTAGAAGAAAAATGTAATACACCAATTTAAATGGCCTTACAAGATTTAAAAACTATCACACTTGGAAGCATTAGATTGTTCCTGAAAGATTTACATTGATTTTGCCCTCATTTACCAGGGTCTTTTCTTCTCCAGCCGTTCTGCCTCCTTCTACATTGCTTATCTCCAGACACAATAGGCTACAGAAATTTCTTCTTCTATTAAAACAGCATAAAGAATCTGCAACGTTTTAGCAGGAGAAGGAGATTCTTCAGGTGGGCAGGAGCCTGGCTGCTCCCTCTGGATTTTTTCAAGGTGTCTGCTTCACATGCTCTTTGAGGAATCCTGTTTTCTATTAAAACTCTGGCTCAGGAAGAGATATACATCCTTTCACTTGTTTCAACTGAAATTAGTAGAAATTTTTTAAAGACCTGGCTCAAACCTAAGGGAACACAAAGCAAATAAACTGAGAAAGTGAAAGAAACAGAAAATGAATTAGATTCGCTAGGTACAAATTTCTATCTGATCTTCGCTAATGAGTTTCTAGGGCTTATGGGCCCTGACCCATTCCGTGCTCTGTCTGAGTGTTTTATATTCTATTCCCAAAGCACTGGAACAATATTTCAAGCACTTTGCCAGACTTTCTGGCATCTCAGTGCTTGCCTATTTTTTTTTTCCCTATGTAAAGGGTAAACTTCTCATTTTCTACTCCCCACCCCTGCCCCCACATAGAAGAGCCAAGACCAAGATATAAATTTCTCCTAGGGCTCACCACCAAGTAGTAGTGAGCCCTACCCCCTGCATACAGATTGTCTGTTCTGTTTACAGGTTGAAGGACACACCTTTAATTCCTAGGCAATGACAGTCCTACAATTGTCATGATTAATACCATGTACATGCCACTCTTCAGATAAAATTCCATCCCAGTTAAAGGTATGATTCATTTCCAGGCAGTATAGCACTGTTCTCACCACACAAGAAATATACCCATATGATTAAAAGATCATTCTGTCACGTTCTCTAGCAAATAATACTCAGAGCTTCTCTGCTCCATAACCGGGGAGCTATGAAGTTAAGAGGCCAGGAAAGAAACAGAAACAATTCAGCTCAAACCTTTTCTCCTCTATGAAGCCTTCTGGACCACCCAACCCACAATGATGAGTAGAATAAGTGAGTAGAAAAAAGCTTTCTCCCAGCACTTTGGGAGGCCGAGGCAGGAGGATCGCTTGAGGCCAGGAGTTTGACACTAGTCTGGGCAACATAGTGAGACTCCACCTGTATAATTTTTTTTTTAAATTAGCTGGGTGTGGTGGCATGTACCTATAGTCCTAGCTGTTCAAGAGGCTGAGGTAGGAGGATTGTTTGAGTCCAGGAGTTCGAGGCTGAAGTGAACTGTGATCACACCACTGCACTCCAGCTTGGGTGATAGGGTGAGACCGAGTCTCTTAAAAAAAAAAAAGTTATGCTCATTTGAAACATATACGTGACATAACTTAATGAAAATTGGATTGGAGTTCTATAAAGGCATTTAAATATTTATTTTGATGAGGAAGATAAAGTGTTGTTCAGTTTATTTCCATTCAATCAACATATACTGAGTGCTTATTCTGTGTGAGGCACAATGCTTGATCCTGGGAAGTGAGGCATAAAGATGGATTAAGGTAAAATCTCTGCCTTCAAGGAGCTAAATGCATGCAAATATGATAAGACAAATGCATATTTCCACAAATTATTATGTAAGCCTCATTTTAGATAGGTTGAGTCATGTTTTACATTTTGAAGGGGAAATCTACTTTCATACATATTTTTGTGTAGTCAATAACCTAACCAACCTAGAATTTATATTTTGAGTGTATGTGGATTTTTATATGCAAGTTTTGTATATGTTTGCTTAAAGCAAGTAGTCCTTTAAGATGACTAAATTGCTGAAGAGAAAGATATTATTCCAGATGGCTCAGAATTTATAGATATAATATTAGTATAGCTTTGTGTTTCTCTTTATAGCATACTTGAGAAATAGAATAAGATTTCTGTAGTCTCGTTTTCTAGAGGGAAATATATGAAGCTGTCATCTGAATCAAAAGCGGGTTATTTAATGAGCAGATGTTAAGCCAGGCACAGTGGCTCATGCCTGTAATCTCAGCTACTCGAGAAGCGGAGGCAGGAGGGTCTCTTGAGCCTGGGAGTTCAAGACTGCAGCGAGCTATGGTTGTGTTACTGTACTCCAGGCTGGATGACAGAGCGAAACCCTGTCTCTAAAATAAAGGAGCAAGTATTGAACTCTAGGACTTGTAATTATTGTTATAGGGCTCTACCAGTATAACTGTGGGGCAGGATTTATAGAAGATAATGGATAACATACCAATTATATGGGCTCATGGCTGAAAAGGCATTGTTGAGAGCAGTAAATGCGAAGGTACTTAAGTTAACTGGTATCTTCAGCTTGTTAACCAGATATAGGCAATGCTATTATCAAGAGCAGAATCCTCAAATTTAGAAAAAGTAATATTAAATGAAATAAGAAAATTATTTAATTATTTATTTGTTTGTTGATTGTTGAGACAGGGTCTCGCTCTGTTATTTAGGCTGAAGTACAGTTGCGCAATCACAGCTCACTGCAACCTTGGCCTCCCAGGCTCAGACAATCCTCCCACTTCAGCCACCTGAGTATCTGGGACTAGAGATGTGCAGCACCCCACCCAGCCAATTTTTGTATTTTTTGTAGAGACAGGGTTTCACCATGCTGCCCAGGCTCGTCTCAAACTCCTGGGCTTAAGAAGTCTGCCTGCCTTGGCCTCCCAAAGTGTTGAAATTACAAGTGTGAGCTCCTTCACCCCAGTCAAGAAAATATTTAAACAGCTGTCTGAAATGGAAATTGAATCCAAAACATTATGCCACTGGTGTTTGAAGTGGACTATCTTGTCTCGAGCCTTTTTATTTTCTCATGAATGTACCTTTTGAATATTGTTAAGGCTACAATGGAGGAAATTTTAAATTATATATTTACGATTACACAGTGAATGGAAAATTTGAAATTTAGTAAAAATTTTCAAGAAATTTGTATAGATTAATAATGTAGTTTAAAAAGTCATGGTGATGAGGCATTTACCAAGGAGATAACTGAATAAATTAACAGACATGTTTAAGGTAATGTCTATTTTTTTCTTTCAACTTTTAGGTTTGGGGGTACATGTACAGGTTTGTTATATGGGTAAATTGTGTGTCACTGGGGTTTGGTATACGAATGATCCCATCACTCAGGTAATGAGCATAGTACTCGATAGTTTGTTTTTCACTCCTCTTCCTCCTTCCACCCTCCACCCTCAAGTAGGCCCCAGTGTCTGTTGTTCCATTCTTTGAGTTCATATTTACTCAATGTTAGCTCCCACTTATAAGTGAGAACATGTGATACTTGGTTTTCTGTTCCTGTCTTAATTTACTTAGTTTGATGGCCTCTAGGTACATCCATATTGTGGCATAGGAAATGATTTTTTTATGGCTGCATAGTATTCCATGGTGTATATGTATCACATTTTCGTTAGTCTACCATTGTTGGGCGTCTTGGTTGATTACATGCCTTTGCTATTTTGAATAGTGCCGCTATGGACATATGAGTGCATGTTTTTTTGGTAGAATTATTTGTTTTCTTTTAGATGTATACCCAGAAATGGGATTGCTGAATCAAATGGTAGTTCTGTTTTAAGTTCTTTGAGAAATCTCCAAACTGCTTTCCACAGGGGCTGAATTAATTTGCATTCCCTTCCACAGTGTACAAACATTCCCTTTTCTCCATAACCTCACCAGCATCTGTTATGTTTTGACTTCTAATAACCATTCTGACTGGTGTGAGTTGGCATCTCATTGTGGTTTTGATTTGCATTGCTCTAATGATTAGTGATGTTGAGCATTTCTTCATAAGTCTTCTTTTGAGAAGTGTTTGTTCTCGTCCTTTGTGCATTTTTAATGGGGTTGTTTGTTTTTTGCTTGTTGAATTGTTTAAATTTCTCATAGATTCTGGATATTAAACATTTGTTGAATGGATAGTTTGTGAATATTTTCTCCCATTCTATTGGTTGTCTCTTTACCCCCTTGATAGTTTCTTTTGCTGTGCAAAAGCTCTTAAGTTTAATTAGGTCCCACTTGTCAATTTCTATTTTTGTTGCAAATACTTTTGAGGGTTTAGTCATAAATTCTTTGCCAAGGCCAATGTCCAGAATGGTATTTTCTAGATTTTCTTCTAGAATTTTTATAGTTTTATGTCTTACATTTAAGTTTTTAATCCATCTTGAGTTAATTTTTGTACACGGTGAAAGTTAGGGGACCGATTTCAATCTTCTGCATTTGGCTAGCCAGCTACCCCAGCATCATTTATTGAATAGGGAGTCCTTTCTCCATTGCTTGTTATTGTTGACTTTATTGAAGATCAGATGGTTGTAGGTGTGCAACTTTATTTCTCGGTTCTCTATTAGAAGGTAATATTTAATAATAACATTTGAGATTTTATCTAATTTTAAAATATACCCAGATTACAGATTCTCTTATGAGTATTTGAAATTGGAGAATTTAAAAATGGAGTTTGAAAAGCAAATAAAAGCTCTTACTCAGCTCGTTGGGCCTATTTACAATGTAGATAAAATGGATGATTTTGAATATGGATGCCTTTGAAAAGTACGTTATTTGGATTTCAGATTCTGACAGAAAACGAATGAGTTTTGACATAGCAAAATGACTAGATCTTGGATAAAACATATGCCTTAATAAATTAATGGGATTACAAGTAGTCAGAAAAATCTGCAAGGATTGCACTTTCTAGCTTGGTGTATTCCAAATATGGGCTGAAACCCAAGGAATTAACTTCAAGGAAGAGGTAAGGGTGCTCTGGGACAAACAGTAATATCATTGTTGTACTAGGTGTCTACACTTGAGCCAGTAGTAAGATGAGGAACCTGGACTGACATTTCCACATTAAGCTTGTGTAAGGGGAAAAAAATAAAGTAGTTCCAGGTTTGTATCACACCCTGACTTCCCACAGAAGCAAATGTAAATTCTGTCTGAAAAAAATCATGTCCAATGGAGTCCCACAGGTTTCCCACAGATTAGAACCAAGCCAATGTGAGCAATAAAATAAATGTGTTGTAATAAAACATCAACAAATTACCGAGGAAACGAACCACCATGACTGAGAGTCACCAGAAAAGACAAAGACAAGTAAGATTGGCTTACTCTTTACTCAGGACCTTAGATACTAAAACTATGCAGACATAGATATGAAATAACCATTTATAAAAGCTTTAAGGAAATAAAAAAAATCACAAAAATGAGCAGGTAATAAAACACTATCAAAAATGACCCAGCAGATTTTTAAAAATAAGCAAATAGAACATTTAGAAATATAAATATAATGTTTTGGGAAAAAAGCCTCAATGACAGGTTAAATATTCCAAAAGAGAAAATTAATGAACTGGAAGATCAATTTGAATACATTATAGAGAGTGTAGCACAAAGAGACAAGTGAGAGAACATGAAAGAAAAGCTGAGCTTTATGGAGGGTAGAGTGAAAACTTCTCACTTACCTAATCAGATTTCCGGCAGGAGAAAATAGAGAGAATGAAAGAGATATGGAGTTCATAGAGGGATAGGATTCATAGTGGTAATGGCTGAAAATGTTTTCCAAACTGTGACAAGACATGAATCCATGGATATAGGAAACACAACATGTATCACACAAGATAAATAAACCATCAAAAATGCAAACACAAGCACACCAAAAGATGTACAGGAGTGTTAACAGCAACACTGATTATTTGAAAAAGCAAAAACCTTGAAATAACCTAAATTCTAACCATCACCAGTAGAATAGACAAATAAGTTGTGCTATGTTAATACAATGGAAAGCTACATGGTGCTAAATATGAATGGATGATTGCCACATGCAGCAATATGGGGGTTGATCAGATACTAAGAAATGCATACAATATAATTCCATTTATAGAAATTTCAAAAGCCAGCAAACCTAATGCATGGTGTTAGAAGTCAGAATAGTGCTTACATTTGGGGTAATAATGGTGGTATGAAGGGGGCTTCTGGTACAATAGAATATTGCTTTTTAAAAAATGAATCTGGGTGGTGAATATGCAGGTTCACGATGTAATAGTTTATTAAGTTGTACACTTATGGTTTGTCAACTTTTTGTTTGTATCTTCTACATCAATAAAAAAAGTTAAAAATGCTCAACAAGATATATTGTAATGAAATGAAAGAATAATGAAGACAAAAAGAGGAATCTGAAGATCCAGATTTAAAGGAAAAAAGCCAGAGGAAAAAGGCAGATTACCTACAAAGGAACAAAATGTAGACTGAGAGCAGACTTAGCAGCAATGGTGGAAATGGAAACCAGAAAACAGGAGAATCTCTTTAATGAGATAAGAGAAATTAACGAATAACCTAGAAAGATCTGCCTCTACTTTAAAAGAACAAAGGCAAAAATACTGGCAACAGATTTTAGAAAAGGAACTTATGAAGGCATTGCATTTAAGGAAGAAGAAAGATAATTCTAGAAGGAGGACTGAGATGCAAGAAGAAATAGTGAGCAAATAAATTGACAAATATGTACATAAATCATAAGCACTCTGTATAGAATATAATTTCTAATTTATGGAGTAAGAAGAGAAGACAGAGCTAAAATAGTGGATGCCAGTACTTAAATTGGGAAGATATAGTCAGGATTAAAGGGCTCTAAAGCCCTTTTTATTGAGTGATAAAATAGTGATTAACTTCAGTCTTTGGTTAGTTAAATAAGCATGGTAAAATTTAAGAGTAACAACTGAAAAAATGCAGTAGGCAGTGGAATGTATAATTTATAAACCAGTAGTGGGGGAAAACAGAGTAAGAAAAAAAAGCCAAAAAAAAAAAAAAAAGGAAAAATTAAGCACAGAAAAAGCGGAAAAAATACAGTAACAAACACAAATACATCAATAATGACAATAAATACAAGTGGGCTAATTATGATGTTAGCCAGAGGTTTCTTGTTGACACATTTTATCAGTGTTATGGACTAAATTGTGTCCGTAGAAAAAATTTATGTGTTGAAGACTTAACCACCAATGTGATTGTATTTGGAGATAGGGTCTGTAACGGGGTAGTTAAGTTATATGAGGTCATAAGAGTGGGGCCAAATCCAATAGGACTGGTGTCCTCATAAAAAGAGAAAGTGGGCTGGGAGGGGTAGCTCATGCCTTTAATTCCAGAACTTTAAGGGGGCGAAGGCAGAAGGATTGCTTGAGACCAGGAGTTTGAGACCAGCCTGGTCACAATAGAGACCCTAATCCCTACAAAAAATGAAATAAATTAGCTGGGATAGTGACATGCACATGTAGTCCTAGCTACTTGGGAGGCTGAGATAGGAGGATCGCTTGAGCCCAGGAGTTCAAGACTGCAGTGAACTGATTGTGTGATTGTGTGACTGCACTTCAGCCTGGGTGACAGAGTGAGACCATCTCTAATGAAATTAAAACAAAACAAAACAAAACAAGACAGAAGAAGAAAAAGAGACACTAGAGTCTCTACAAGAGAGGAAATGCCATGTAAGGACATAGCAAAAAGGTGGCCATCTGTAAGCCAGGAAGAGAGGCCTTACCAGAAACCCACCTGGCTGGTGCCTCGATCTTGGACTTCTAACCTCCAGAACTGTGAGAACATAAATTTCTTTTGTTTAAGCCACCTAGTTTCTGGCATTTTGTTATGACAGCCCAAACTTAACACAATCAAGTTGCCCCTTCTTAGTTTGCTGAGTGCTTAGATTTTGTTTTTTTTGTTTGTTTGTTTTTGGACATTGTGTGGATGTTGGATTTTTATCAAATGCTTTTTCTGCATTGATGTTTCTGTACCTTTTAAGATGATGATATGGTTTTCTTTTTTAGGCTGTTACTATATTGAGTTATACTCATTGGTTTTTGAATACTAAAACAGCTTTATATTATTATAGATTATCCTTCTTATATATTGTATTCAATTTGGTAAAATCTTCAAACAAAATAAAATTTGAGACAAAAGCATTCCTTGACATATATCAAATACTGTCCCCAACTGTTAGCAAATATGTTATCTTCAATCACCCATGAAATATTTATAAAAATTGGCCATAAACCAGTCCACTAAAAAAATCCTGACTGGGCGCAGTGGCTCATGCCTGTAATCCCAGCACTTTGGGACCCAAGGTGGGTGGATCATCTGAGGTCAGGAGCTCGAGAGCAGCTTGGCCCACATGGTAAAACCCCGTCTCTACTAAAAATTAGCTGGGCATGGCAGTGTGCACCTGTAATACAAAAAATGAGCTGAGCGTGGTGGGTGTGCACCTGTAATTCCAACTACTTGAGAGGCTGAGGCAGGAGAATCACTTCAACCCAGGAGGTGGAGGTTGCAGTGAGCTGAGATGGCATCATTGCACTCCAGCCTAGGTGACAGAGAGGGCTCCATCTCAAAAATAAATAAAAAATAAATAAAAATAAAAATCTCAACAAATTTTAAGGAATTGGTATCATGCAGGCTGTATTCTCTGATGGTTGTATAATTAGGTTAGATATTAATAATGAAAAAAGCAAATTGCCCCATACTTTTGAAAATGAAAAAAAGCCACTTCTAAATAACTCGTGGATCAAAGAAGAAATTATAATAGAAAATCAAAATATTTGGAACTGACTCAGAGAAAATATATCAGACTTGTGGGGTGAAGATGAAGGTTTATATAATGGGACATTTTTAACCTTTAGAAAGCTTCCTCAGTGAGTTTGTTCACTTTAAAAAATAAAAAAGTTTCTGTTACTATATAACATGGTGACTATAGTTAATAACAATATATTCTTAATAAATGCTGAAAGTGGATGTTAAGTGTCTCACCACAGAAAATAACTTTGTGAGGTAATGCATATGTTAGATTTAGTCATTCCACAATACATATATACTTCAAAACATCATGTTGGACAAGATAAATATGTACAATTATCAATTTAAAAAATAAGACCCAAAAGCTTCTATTAGAAAAGAGGAAAGGCTGAAAATGAATGAGCTAAGTAACTTCCACCTTAAGCTATTGATATGGTTTGGCTCTGTGTCCCCACCCAAATCTCATCTTGAATTGTAATCCCCCATGTGTTGAGGTGGGGACTTAGTGGGAAGTGATTGGATCATGAGAGTGGTTTTCCCATGCTGTTCTTGTGATAGTGAGTTCTCACGAGATCTGATGGTTTTATATGTGTTTGACAAGTTCCTCCTTCACACTCAGTCATCCTTGCTGTGTCTCCTGCCACCTTGTGAAGAAGGTGCCTGCTCCCCTTCCACCACCACTGTAAGTTTCCTGAGGCCTCTCCAGCCATGCAGTACTGTGAGTCAATTAAATCTCCCTTGTTTATGCATTACCCAGTCTCAGGTAGTATCTTCATAGCAGTGTGAGAATGGACTAATACAGCTATAAAAACAAAGTAGAAGAAACCCAAATAAAATAGAATGAAGTAATAACAGTAAGATTTCATTATTTTATTTTTACATTGCATTAATTCAGAACAACTTAGTAAACTTTTGATAACATTTATATGGAAGAGCAAAAGGCCAAGAAATAGCCAGTGTACTCCTAAAGAAAAATAAATTGAAGGAAGGTGTCTGTAAATACCCCAACAGATATTAAGACTTATAAAGCTCTTACTATATCATTACATATTTGGACAGTGGGGACATGGACAGGAATAGTCAAAGTGGCCAGTGGAGCAGAATAGTCATGGAAACACACTGCTATAGAGGGTCCTTGACGTGTGATGGAAATTGCACTGCAGAGTGATGGGGAAAGCATTCAAAACAAACAGAAAGTTCTGGGACAATTGGTTGTCCATATAGAAAAAATTATATTGAATTGGAAGCCACATCCTACACAAAAATCAGTTCCACGTGGTTTAAAAACAGATATAATAGACAAAACTTAAATTGACTAAACTTGTAGAATATTTTTCTGACCTCACAAAATGTTTTAGATATGACAGAAAAATTGCTAACCATAAAAATCCTGATAAATTCAGTGATATTAAAACTAAAACCTTTTATAAAAGGATGCTAGAAAGAAAGTGAAAATACAGCTTCTAAAATTAGCAAAGATATTTGTAATCCATATAACTGATAAAGGATTGATATCCAGGATAGAAAGAACTCTAAAAGAATCAGCAGGAAAATTGACAGACAACCCAATAGAAAGATGAGCGAAAGACATGAGTAGGCATCTCACACAGATACTGAATGGATACACAACCTCATTAGTCATCAAGGAAGTGCAAATGACATCTGGAGTGACATCATTTTATACACACTGGATTGAAAAGAAATTAAATGTTTGCCAATGCCAAAGGTTGATGAGGATTTGGAGCCAGGGACATTTGTCTAGACATTAGGATGTTGAACACTTGTATTCCTTTTAACCTAGCAATTCCACTTTTAGGAATGTACCCTAGTGAAACCCTTGAACAAATATGCTAGAGATCATATATGAGTGTTCAAGCAGCGCTATTCATAACAGCAAAAAAAATTAGCAATAACCAAATACCCGAAATGTTCCTTGACCTGGGGATAAATAAATTGTGACATACATGCATAATGAACACCAATATCAGTGAAAATTAATAAACTAGTGTTTTGTACAACAAGATGTGTGAAACTTAAAACCATAATTTTGAATGGAAAGAAAGTCCCTAAATATAGCATTCAGTAACTTCGTATGGCTTTAAGGGGAAGAAGGACGTTAAGATAAGAGGAATATGCAGATAGGTGCAACAGTGTTAATAACATACTAGTTCTTAAATTGAACAGTGAGTTCTCTGGGGTTCATTTCACTATGAAGCTTAATAAGATAAATATAGTATATGTATATAGTCTAATATATATCTCATATTACATGACAAAAATGTAAAAGTACTTGGCAGGAATATTTCCATTTTAGAAATGTAATGAAATTCTATACATTCTAAGTCAGCTTAACATTGTGAGTAGCCGGATTTTGTGGTAGTTATTTCAGAAAATTCTAGTATCCCTTAGAACCTTATGATCCTGGAGAGCCATCTACTGGAGAGTTGCTGCACATCCTCAAGACACTTTTAATATTTTCTTTCTGGCTTTTAAGTTTTGCACCCAATTTGATGCCCAAGTTTTAAAAAAAATCTGGAAATAAAAGCAGTGTCATTTCTAGGGCTTCAGTCACTTTATAGGTAGAAACAATGGCTTTTGATTATTATTGGCGCAAGAGTTCCCAGGAAAATGTATGCCTACAAATGTTTCTTCATTAAGAAAGATACCACTGGGATGTGTCAGAGCCATTCCCTTCATAGAAGTGGGAGAAAGACTAATATGTGCTCAGCCCATGTCTGGTGAAGCTACCCTGTTTCTTTTCATGGCATGCTTCTTCTTTTTCACATGGGCTAATTTTTTTTTTCTTTCTTTTTTTGAGACGGAGTCTTGCTCTGTCGCCCAGGATGGAGTGCAGTGGCATGATCTCAGCTCACTGCAACCTCAGCCTCCCGGGTTCAAGTGATTCTCCTGCATCAGTCTCCCAAGTAGCTGGGACTAAGGGTGCGCACCACCACGTCCGTCTAAATTTTGTAATTTTAGTAAAGGCAGTTTTTCACCACGTTAGCCAAGATGGTCTTGATCTCCTGACCTCGTGATTCACTTGCCTTGGCCTCCCAAAGTGCTGGGATTACAGCCGTGAGCCTCTGCACCTGGCCTCCAATTTGTTTACCTTAGATTTAATTTTAAACTTAGTAAAGGGAAGAAAAAGTCACTAAAAGAGAAATTTGACGTGTAAAACTCATGAATAAGTAGACAAAAGATGATGATTCAAACTAATCATTGCTATTCCAAAAAGGCAGAAAATACAGGTGAGACCCTATTCTCCTTGAAAGTCAAGAATAGACAGTAGATGTTGGGGAACAGGTGTTCCTGCTCTGGTTCTTCCTGCCGTCATTGTTGGGATGACACATTCTAAACCAAGGCTTTTTCTCTCTTTGATGCCTTAGTAACAGCCTGGAAGTGCTAGCTGCTTCTGTATCTTCTGGAGGCCTAAATAAGTCAAAGCTGTGATAAAAATGCAGTGAGAGAAACGGAGCACCTTTGGTGGGAACTGCCTATTAAACAACACATGTTTGTAGCAGAGTCAGGTTACTCAAATTACTCAGGGTCATAGGGCAAAATTTCTCCCATATAGTTTATTGATTTTGTTGAGAGTTAATCTATGACTCTGGTCCCGAACAAAGTGAAAACTCTCGATTTTGGTAACCCTAGACAGAAATATTTGCAATGAATAAAGAAAACAGGTCTGATCTGGAGAGGCAAAAGTTCTAGGTTTGCACAAGCTCATTTAAGCCTCTGCTGTGATATTTGAGCATCCAAGGTGGTTTTTTTTTTCACCGACCAAGTAGCCTGTAAGTAAAACAAAACTTATAAACTTTGTTCCCTATTAGCTAACAATGTAAGTTTGGAGAATAAAGCCTGAAAAACCGTTTGAGTCTCTTGGAAGGAAAGCCCCATGTAAGTACAAAGTATTGTCGTGAGCTTTGAACAGCTGTTAAGAGATTGTCAGAGATCTGCCAGACAGATAAAGTTGGCTTAGAGAGCGTACCGTGTAGACACATTTTGTCTGCCTGCCACTTGCAACAGGACATTTCTCTATTTGAGCTGTGGACGCACTGTTTAATATCACTAAGCATCTCTTGGCCATGTGGCACTGTTCTCTGACATTTCTGTTTAACGTTTCTTAGTTTTATTCTTAACTGTTTCAGTTCACCTCAAGTACAGCAGTCAGAAATTGAACTATGTCCCAGTCCCTCTTGCATGCTGAACCATCTACTGTCGGAACACCTAAGTTAGGGTTTTGGCTGACATCTCATCCAGGTTTTTCGCTATTGTTAAGTGTCGGAATTCTTGATGGTGGACATGCTAGCAGGAGCAACAGATTAATCCCAAGTGACTTGATCTCGGTAAGGATGCTATGGAAAAATCCATCAGCTCCATGGCAAGGAGCCCATCATTCCTGCCTGTGCATGCTGGACTCAGTGGAACATGTCTTCTAAGGAGATGCTGGTTCAACAAGAGTGAAAAGGGAATTTTTCATAATGTGGGTTATGTGTTTGGGAGTGGAAACAGTGCAGTTTGTTGGGAGGATTTTGGCTGTGAAGAGAGATGGTTACTTAGAAACCATTCTTCCTGCCCCTTTGCTGCTAGGGTCGCTGTTAGTGTTTGGTGTTATGACATAATCAGTGCCACAGCAACTTGTGAAAAAGAAGTGTCAGTTACGAGGATGAACTTTCCAATTCTAGGTAACTTGACTAGAAGGAACTTTTCAGGCTGAACTCTCTGAACCTTCCTTTCCTGGATTGCAATGTTTTTAGAGATTGTCAGAACAAATATAACTTTACGTCTTTGAGCATTATTACTGGTTATTGACATAGGATATATATCTGCTCTGCATAGTAAATCAAGATTAATTCTTTCTTTCTTTCTTCTTTCTTTCTTTCTTTTCCTTTCCTTTTCTTTTTCTTTTTTTTCTTTTTTTTTTTGACATGGAGTCTTACTCTGTCGCCCAGGCTGGAGTGCAGTGGCTTGATCTCGGCTCACTGCAAGCTCCGCCTCCTGGGTTCAAGTGATTCTCCTGCCTTAGCTTCTCAAGTGGCTGGGACTACAGGCATGCACCACCATGCCTGGCTAATTTTCGTAGTTAGGGCAGAGATGGAGTTTTACCATGTCGGCCAGGATGGTCTCAATCTCCTGAACTCGTGATCCACCCGCTTTGGCCTCCCAAAGTGTTGGGATTATAGGCGTGAGCCACCATGTCTAGCCCAATTGTTTCTTTTTAGAGGTTCAGTTTTCTTTCTCTATGCTATTTCTATTTGGAATAATTGTGTGTATGTGTCTTTTACCTTGACCTCATGCTTATTTGAAGTTCAGATGAATGAAAATAAAATTCGGGGTTTATTTAAACAAAATTGCAAAACTTAAGCATTACCCTCTAACCTTTAAATATAACTTGGTAGTGTTATTTGATTGAGTTCTTTAATTTTAGTTCTTGGGCCAGGGATCCTGTTATTTTTGGCATAGTTTTATTTGCTGAACGTTTATGGCATGTCATGGTTTGTTGTGTTCAGAGATGTTCATGATGTCATTATTTATCTTGGGTGTAACTAATTGAAAGACTGGCTGAAATACAGATGACTTTCTCTTCAGTTTTTATGAATGGAAGATGAACTCTGGTTTGTTTTACGCCTGTTGGTCTTCTATGTTGCCTTTGTGGTTGCAAGAGTATTCAGAGGAATGTGTTACTGATTGTTTATTAAGTGTTACTCTGTGATTCCTTAGATCTGGGTTTAAAAAACTGCATCTATCTCATTGTTTATGCATTTTTTCATGTATTCATTCATTCATTCATTCTTTCAGAAAATACTTATTGAGCGCTATTGATTGCCAAGTACTTACTAGTCACTGGTGATACAACAGGGGACAAGACCATCTTTCCTTTATTGGATAGTTTTCTACCTTTCTGGTTCAAGTTACTATAACATATATTAGTTTGCTAATTTGAAGAAGGGTGATAATACCTTTTTGTTACTGATCTGTAATAGTAGTCAGGTTCTGTTGGTAATTGAAGCAGGGTACAGGTGACATACAACTGAAGATGTTTAATGGCTATAAAATAATTGTAGGCTCCTAAAAAGAACATTTTCTGGCAGAAAAAGATTATGAGAGAATAAGGTAGACTAAAAGAGAAACCTCATTCTAATAAGGTTGACTTCCTTCTATCTTCTCCACGCAGTTACCAAAACTTTCTTTTTCTATAGCTGTCTTCTCAGGCTAGCTCTATGATTTTGTAAATATTAAAAGGACAAATAGTAAATCTTATAAGTTGCTTTGTGCTGAAGGGTGAAGTTGGTAGTACAAGGAGAAAGCTTTCCTGTTGCATCCCGCATGTAAATCAGAGACCTTCCTTACTTTCCCATAATATAAATTGTATACTACTCAATAAGAAGTTTCTAGAGAGAGTACTCCTCGGTTTTATTGTCTGACACAGAGGAAGGCATCTCATGTTGGACATTTCAGGGCAGAGAGAAGGAGAAGGAAGTCTCTGCCAATGTGAGTGAGTGTGGGAGAGTTTATGAGACATGTTGACCCTAGCAGCATCCTCCAAGTCACATTATAAAGGTACCAGCCTTCTTGTTGGGCTAGGCTTGCTTACCTGCAACCCTCTCTTTGGGATAGATAATAGGTTGGAGTAAAGTGACTTTTGAGGTTCCTTTCATTTTTTATAATTCTATACTTTAAAGAGAAGAGATTGGCTGAAGGTGTTGGGGACCAAGTAGAAGTTGTCTTTGGTGGATGGTAGTGGTCAGAGAACAGTGATCCTGGGAGATCAGGATTGTATAGTTACAATTGTTTTATCAATACAAACCTCTTAGGTTTGTGGGGAGCAAAGGACACTAACATTAATTTTATAATGCTTCAAAAATAAATAAATGGGGTCAGACACAGTGGCTCACAGCTGTAATCCAGCACTTTGGGAGGATCACTTGAACCCAGGAGGCTGAGGCTGTAGTGAGCCATGTGCACATTACTGCACTCCAGGTTGGGTGACAGAGCAAGACTCCATCTCAAAAAAAAAAAAAAAAAAAATAGTGATCTTTTTAGACAGTTGCTGTCTATAGGAGGAAGGGCCACAAAGTCTTTAAATAGGGTTTTTTTTTTTTTTTTTTTTTTGGCAGGGAGAGGGACGGGGGCTTGGTTTTATGAATAATAGAAATTTATTTCCTCATAGTTCTGGAGGATAAGTCCAAGACTAAGGTGCCAGCATCTGGCAGGGGTCTTCTTGCTGCATCCTCATGTGGTGGAAGAGCAGAAGAGCATGAGCCCACTCCCATAGCCCTTTTTATAAGGGCACCAATCTATTAATTTACAAACTTGAATTTTGGAGGATGCATGCAGACCATAGCAGAGAGGATCCTTCCTGCCTCTTCCAGCTTCTAGTGGCTCAAGTATTCCTCAGCTTGTGGCTGTATCACTCCAGTGTCTGCCTCCCTCTCCACATAACTTTCTCTTTGTCTCTGTGTCTGTATCTCAAGTCTTTCTCTGCCTTACTTTTTTTTTGAGGTGGAGTTTTGATCTTGTTGCCCAGGCTGGAGTGTAATGGTGCGATCTCGGCTCACTGCAACCTGCACCTCCCAGGTTTAAGCAATTCTCCTGTGTCAGCCTCCCGTGTAGCTGGGATTGCAGGCATGCATCACCACGCCTAGCTAATTTTGTATTTTTAGTAGAGACAAGGTTTCTCCACATTGGTCAGTCTGGTCTTGAGCTCCTGACCTCAGGTGATCCACCTGCCTTGGCCTCCCAAAGTGCTGGGATTACAGGTGTGAGCCACAGTGCCTGACCTCCGCCTTACTCTTATAAGGACTTTTTGTCATTGTACTTAAGGTCCACCAAGATAATCCAAGACTATTTCATCCCCAAATCTTTAACTTACTTGTACTTGCAAAGATTCTTTTACCAAACGAGGTCACATTTGCAGGTTCTAGGGGCCCAGATGTGGGTTTATCTCTTTGGGGCCACCGTTCCACCCACTGCTATCTCCAAAACACATCTCAAGTCTGTCCACTTTTCCACCTTCACTGCACCACCGTGGTTCTTCTTTCCTGGGACTCCTGCCATCAACCTCTCTTGCTTTCCTTTCTCTACTCCATAACCCATTTTCCACACAGCCTGAGGGATATTTTAAAACCCTACCCCAAACCATGTATCCCTACCTAAGGCCCTCCAGTGCCTTCTCTTACCTGTGCAGAGCTGGTCTCCCGCTGAGAATTTACATCTTCACACAAAACATCACCACCTTGAGGTGAGCTCCCAGTGATTTTGAGCTCATGTGCTCATGCCGCTCTTCCACCACCCAGCCCAGCACGCCACCAGGTTTCATTTTATTCTCAGCATTTACCACAACTTGGAAGCATTTCTCTCTGTCTCTCTCTCTCCCATTCATTCACCCATCCCTCCTTCAACCCACCTACATACCCATCCATTTGTGAAATTAAAGAACAGAATTCTTCTTTGTGAGGAATATCTTTAGCATATTTTAAAACAATTTCATCACCTACCCTCCTCTCCACACCCTCTCCACCACTTTCTCTTCTATTAATGGTGGGTTATTCATGTCCATGGTCTCTGGGCTTTTCACGTCCTCACTGCTGTTTCCTATCATACTACCTGGCAGGGCAGGCAAAACAAATTGAGATTTTTTTCTGGTTAAAATCTCCAAACAAAGTTGTATATAAAAAGAAAAAACGCAAAGAATTTTAGAAGTGTCATTTTTACCTACGAAATGACTTGCTAGAGTTTCTATTTACGGATTGACTGTTACCTCATTGAAGGACAAAAGGTTAAGATTTTGGCAGTGAACTTCTTTAGCTGTCAGACCATTGCTTGGGCTGTGCAGCAGATGCATTTCCTTTTTAATCCCCACAGCTTGCTGCTGTTGCTTTCCTGCTCATCGCTTCTGTGAAAATCATTGTTCTTTTCCTTCTTCTCTGTTTTGATCTCTTTGTTTGAACTGTCTTCTGCTTTCGTTTCACCATTCTGATGGAAATCTAAGTGTTGTTTTGTGGAACAAGTCTCCCCCTTGATCCGTCCAGGCACTTGCATGCCCAATTTGTGACAGAATTCTCTCTCTGTTTTCATTTCTGCTGCTTGGAGACCTGATACCAATTTGTGAACAGTCGCATGTATGGTGCCGTCATCACCAATGTACTGCAGTAAGTGGATGTGATGCATCATGGTCCTACATGCAGGGCAGGTGGTGTTCTCTTGCAAATACTTTACCAGGCAACCCCTACAGAATGTGTGCAGACACTTGGTCACCCTGGTTGCATCAATGAGGTGCCCACTACACAGGTGGCAGGTGATGTGGGCCTTAGTGTTCCACAGCTTAATCCTTCTGGTCAACTTCTTTGGCTTTTCCTCTGGATATCTGTCTGCTTGTTTTTCTTTCTGCCTTGGCATGGAGGCCCCACATGATCACTCTGACTCACTGGTTCTGCCTCACTCTGCACTCTGGTTCACTTCTGGCCCTTGCTGTTTTTCCGTTTTCTAGCACAGAAACAGTCACTTTTGAGGGATGGCCAGGAGTCCCTGCTACATTGTGAAGCTGTGGTCTTGGTCTTGGGGGTACAGGCAGGGGCACTCCAGGAGAAGGAAGGGGTGCCATTCCTTCCGGATCCAGCCCCAAGAGGACGAGAGAAAACCTGTGAAGAATCTAAAATAAAGACATGGAAGTCCTCAGATAGTTTTAATGGTTCCTGATAGTTTTCCTCATAATCTAAATTTCTATCATTTTTCCTCTATCCAGCCTCCTTTTCAACTTCTCTTTAATTAGAGTCCCTGGTCCACCTTTATAATGACTCCTTCACACACAATCAATACCCTTTCTTACCCTCTCTCTATCCCTCACACTCTCAGTTGAACTCTTCTGGTAAAACTTGCTGCTGGTGAAGTCTCTGTGCCTACTCACCTCTCCACCCATGCCTGTACCCAAGCAGCTGAATGTGGCTTGAGAAAAACTCACAACCATCTTAACAGGTCTCACTTTAGATATATGATGTCACATCTGAAGTGGGCCTTGAGAGCTGCCTGGCAGTCCTGCCCCATTTCTCTCAGAATTTACTCGCCCACGACTATTTCACACTTTTTCTTCTCGCCTCAAACCACCAACATTTCTCTTTTCCTTTCCAGTTTTTTTTTTTTTTTGAGATGGAGTCTTACTCTGTCTCCCAGGCTGGAGTGCAGTGGCGCGATCTTGGCTCACTGCAAGCTCCGCCTCCCAGGTTCACGCCATTCTCCTGCCTCAGCCTCCAGGGTAGCCGGGACTACGGGCGGCCGCCACCTCACCCGGCTACTTTTTTTTATTTTTAGTAGAGACGGGGTTTCACCATGTTAGCCAGGATGGTCTCGATCTCCTAACCTCGTGATCCGCCTGTCTCGGCCTCCCAAAGTGCTGGGATTACAGGCATGAGCCACTGCGCCCGGCCCAGTTTTTTTATTTGACTGAGAATAACCTTCCTGCACTGTGCCTGTTTCTCTGCCTTTCCTTTTTCCTACCGTTGCAGGGAAGGTTGTATCCAAACAGGCCTGTGCACTGGATCCTGTCTTCTTTTAGTCATTATGAAGAAGCCAATCTGTCCACTATGTGCCAGGCTTATTTTTAAGTACCTTACAAATTAACTAATGAAATCCTTACAACAGCCTTGTGAGGTAGGAATAATGTCAGTTTTACAGATGAGGAGGTTGAGGCACAGCAAAATTCAGCAACATGTGCAAAATCACACAGTCATGATAAATTTGTGCGGCTTCCGAGTCTATGCATGCAGCCCTTGTATAATACCATGTCTCCCAGGATAGTCTCCCACAGCTGCTTCTGTCTTTCCTGCCTCATTGATTGCCCCTCTCGATGAGATCTGACACATTAACTTACAAGCAGGTTCTATTTTCTATATTCTATTTTAAGACCCTACTGTTGACCCTATGTCTCTCTCCAGCTGCACCCTATTTTCTCTGTTCTCCTTTTAGCCAAATTTCTGGTAAGAATTTTTTTGTTTGCTGTGTCTTCTGTTCTTATCTTTTTTTGAACCACTCCAACCTGGCCTTTGTCTGTGTCATTCCTCAGAAACAACTTTTGTCAAGGTCACCCGTGCCCTCCCAATGCCAAGCCAGAGGGACAGTCAGTCTCTTACTCGGACCCTTGGAGATGCTTTCTTCATTTGCCTTCCCTGGCACCACAGACTTCTTGGATTTTCTCCCACCCCGCTGGTTACTCCTGTTTCCCGTGTGGATCTTCCTCTGCTGGTCACCCTCTAAGTGGTGGCTTTCCCCAGGAATGTGGTCTGGACCATTTCCCTTTCTGTCTATACTCACCTTCTTGATAATCTCAGCCAGTCTCAAGGCTTTGAATATTATTAATAAGTTGGCAATTCCCAAACTTTTATCTCTAGCTTTGAAACTTCTCTAGACTTCTAACATTTCCTTGGATGCCATAGGCCATCACACAGTTGCCATATCTCAAATACAAATTCTTGCTTTGACTCTTTATCTTTTGGATCCCGTTTTCAGTCATGTGGGATCTTCCTTTTGCATCTCACATTGTAATTATCAGCAGGGTTCTACCTTGACATTACATCCCAGATCTGACTAGCTCTCTCCTCTTTCCAGATTGTACCCTAGTCCAAAGCACCATAATCTATTCCTGGTTTTTAAATGGACTCCTTATTAGCCTTCTTGCTTCATCTCTTGCTTTGATATAGCCTGTTCTCCATCCTGTTGCTAGAGTCATTCTTTAAAAATATAAGTCAGTACTACCTGTTCCCAAAAAACCTATTGAAATAAACAAAACACTCAAAAAAAAAAAAAAAAAAGTCAGAAAGTCAGATCTGGCCCCTGCCTGCTTCTTCCTACCTCATTTCCTGTATTTGCCCTGACCCTCCCAGCCCAGGCTTCTTTGCCATTCTTTGAACACAGCAAGGCCACAGCTGCCTAAGGATTAGGTCCTTCGCTATTTCCTCCACTGGGAATGCTCTTCCTGTAGATGTTGACCTAAATTAAACAAGAGAATTCATTATTTTGGTATGGCCTCTGTTCGAACTTTACCTTGTCAGGAAAGCTTTCTTTAATCTCCCTTTCTAAAATAGCAGTGCCTGGCATTTTCTATCTTCTTGCCAGTTTTAATGAGAGTGTAGAGTCACCTGTCTATTGGTATATCTGTTTGTTTGCTGTGAGTCTCGCTGAGTGGCATATGGGCTCCATAAAGGCAGAGGCATTATTGCTTTGTCCCTAGTGTCTGCAACAGCACCCATTGGGGGTTGATAAATATTTGTTGAATTTTTAGAATAGTGACAGATATTAATCCTACGAAGTTAAAGGACATATAAGAATAAAAAAAGATTGGCCGGGCGCAGTAGCTCAAGCCTGTAATTCCAACACTTTGGGAGGCCGAGATGGGCGGATCACGAGGTCAGGAGATCGAGACCATCCTGGCTAACACAGTGAAACCCCGTCTCTACTAAAAAATACAAAAAAAAAAAAAACCAAAACAAAACAAAACTAGCTGGGCAAGGTGGTGGGCGCCTGTAGTCCCAGCAGGCGGGAGAATGGCATAAACCCAGGAGGCAGAGCTTGCAGTGAGCTGACATCCAGCCACTGCACTCCAGCCTGGGCAACAGAGCGAGACTCCATCTCAAAAAAAAAAAAAGAATAAAAAAAGATTAAAGGTTGATTTTTTTTAAAATTTAGAAAACCTCTAAATGATAGAGGAAAGGTAGTGTGTGTGTAGAAAGTTGTGTAGAAGCAGAAAAGGAGAGTCTCAAAATTCTTGGGTGGCTCCAGTTGTTCTTCCTTCCTTCTTTTCTTCACTATGGGGGAGAATTACCTGTTGCAGTAACTGCTGTGCCGAGAATCAAGGGGAGAGACCAAAGGGAAGGCCTTCTGTGAACTTTGTGGGCACTTACCAGGGGCTTCAGGGGTGCATCCATGGTGAGGATGGGGCCTTGAAGTGTTGCTAGGAGATTAACATTGGTGAAACAAAATGAAATTGGGGATCTTATGTTCCTTAAACCCACTCCACTTGAAGCATTGAAAATGACAACTTGTGGTGAAGTGCCGTGGCTCATACCTATAATACTAGTATTGTGGGAGGTAGAGGGAGGAGGATTGCTTGAGCCCAGGAATTTGAGACTACGGTGAACCATGATCATGCCACCGCACTCCAGCCTGGGTGACAGAGCAAGACTCCGTATCAAAAAAAAAAAAAAAAAAATCAAGAAAATGGCAAATTGTGAATGTTAACTCTTACAATGAAGATAATGGGATAATGGTAATTTTTAATGTGTTGCCTTTCTGACCACTCCTGGTGAATATCCCATTTCCCAATTCCTTTAGAGTTGGATTGAGAATGTTGATGCAATTATTTCCAGTTTCTTGGATTACTCTTCCTTAGAGAGAACAAGATCCAAGAGTGAATTTATGTGCTCCTTACTTAACATTGTTGTGAGTTCTACTCACTGATGTGGATGAATAGAAAAAACCATGCCAAAATAATGAATTGTCTCCTTTAACATTATGAGCTATAAAGGGATGGGAACAGCTTCTTTTAAGTTCTGTTAGTATCCCAGCGTGCTAACTGATAAACTTTTAATGATCTCCAGAAAACAGCAAGGGGATGTTCACTACCCTTGTAAATATAAATAACTTTAAAAACAAATCATATTACTTGAACTTTGATGCCCGGTAAACATGACACCTGATACTGAGCTGACAAAACTATGGTTTTGAAAGTTTAAACTCTAGGACATGTGGTGGGTGTATAATCCTACAAAGTTCACATTGTCTGACTTTGGCTATAAAGATGTGTTTCAAAAGGCCAAACAATTATTTTGTAGTGTTTGGATCATTTCCAAGGATTCATTTGTTTCAGCATAAACTCATTTTATGTTTATGCTTCCCTTTGATTTCTTTTTGCCTAGAGGGAGAAGAAGACGACGATGAAGAAGACGAAGAAGATGAAGATGAAGAAGAGGAAGATGAGGAAGAAGATGAGGAAGATAAAGATGCAGACTCGCTGGATGAGGGCTTGGACGGTGACACTGAGCTGCCAGGTTTCACTCTCCCTGGTATCACATCCCAGGAACCAGGCTTAGAGCAGGGAAACATGGACCTGTTGGAGGGAGCTACCTACCAGGTGCCAGATGCCCTCGAGTGGGAACAGCAGAATCAAGGCCTGGGTAAGAGTCATGTGTATTTCCCTTTTCCTCCCTTCTCCCCTCCTTTTATATTTCTAAGATGACAGCCTTCTTTCATTGCCATCTATTGTACAGTAAAATGGATTTTCTGTGTTTATGGGTAGTTTCTACA
Organism: Macaca mulatta; assembly: GCF_049350105.2. Lineage (NCBI taxonomy): Eukaryota > Metazoa > Chordata > Mammalia > Primates > Cercopithecidae > Macaca > Macaca mulatta. Next base: position 131,215,324 of record NC_133412.1, on the reverse strand, counting down.
TTTATGGGTGGTTAAGAATATAAGTATAAACTCATCGAAGAAATAACTGATAATTAAAAATTAAAAATTGTCAGTTTATTTCTTCGATGAGTTTATATTTATGCCCTTAAGTAGCCAGGCTCCAAACAGTCTCCAGCTGCCTATTATGAGCACGGTTGCCTGATTTTTGGAAGAAATTCAGCTTTTCCTTCCCAGTTGGGAGACAGTTGTAGGCTTTGGAAGGACATCTGCACAGGGAGGAGATATGTGTAACCAGGATGCTGGACAAGTAGCACCAGGGGAAAGAGTCAAAGAACAAATCCATTTTTTGTTCCACTCTGTCCTTTGGGAATTTGTTCCCTAGGGGAAGTTCTTCCCCTGCTTGTAGGCGAGCAGTTGCGCAGTCCCCATGATTTTTCTGTTCAGTCTTGTGGTTGCATTACCTTGTCAAACACAATTTCATTTCAGCAGCTAGGGTGGCCAGACCACTCCATGCTCACCCTCTCTTATTTGTGGCCTGTGCTTGTGGTAAGAGACTTGGAGGATGCAGGCTACTCCTCAGCTCTTCCTTCCACATCAGCAGGGAAGCTCCCCAGTCTGTCCTTTTCCTCTCGTCAGGGGGAGACACTCTTAAGCTCTCAGTGACTCCTTGAGGCCCTATTCCCTTGACCTGAGGTGAAGTAATCTCTTCTCCAAAGAAACTCTTCCTAAAATGCTCCTAGTCTTTCACAACTGGGCACACTGATTCCTTCAGTGTGGCAGATGTTAGGTTTAAGTGTCACAAAAACTGGTAAAAGTACTAGTTTTGGGGATATGTCATTGAAAACTTGGAAGTTGGTCTGGGCCTTTGCTCTGAATGTAATTCCGGGAGTTGCACTCTATAGATTGGCATATACGTTGTAGTTGAAATGTAGCTGGGATTTCCTGTGGAATATGCTACAGGAAGAAGATAAAAAGGGATGGGCTTCCAGTGGACAGACAACATTTCTTGAATTACTTTCTGGCCAAATTCAGCATGCACTGGGCAATGATTACTTTAAAAACATGTCACATGAAACTGATAAAAACTTATAAGGGTATCAAAATATTATAATATCAAAAGACTATAAAACAAACACAAAATAAGATGAACTCTGGTCTGTGAACAAGTGAATGAATATTTGGTCTGAAATCCTTCTGTTCTACATGAGCAGGATTGAAATGAATGAAATAAGATACAAAATACAAAGATAACTTATACAGAACAGGTTGAAAACAGACAAAAATCTACACATAAAGTGACTCCTTGGGTTGTGCACAACTTTATACTATGGAGGTATCATGTACAGTTAAACAGCCTTTCAGTATGGACGGGATGGATATTCAGACACTCTAGCACTTTATTGGAGAGAGGAGTGAGGGAGACAGGGTTGCCTTAGCACAGAATTAGGAACATTATATGGCATCTACCCTGGATTGTGGTCAAAGAAATGAAGTTTCACCACTTATGAAGTGGACTTGCCATCTGTGAGTAATTATAAGTAATTGGAGGGTCTTAGAAAACTATAAGGAGGCTCTGAATCAAGGCTAAAATGATCATTTGGGCTGTAGTATGATCATGCTCCTCAATGCAAATTTACCACTGAATAGGAGTCAGATTTTTAAGGAATCAACTTTACTGAGGTATATATTATACACAGTAAATTGCACCCACTGAAAGCGTACGATGTGATGAGTTTTGAGAGTTACATATACCCATGCAACCCCCATCACAATCATGCTGCAGAGCATTTCCATCATCCCACCACCAGTGATTCCTCATGCCCCTTTGCAGTCCATCCCTCCCTCAGCCCCCAACCCCAGGTAACCACTGGCCTTCTTTGGTCACTATAGATTCATTTGCATTTTCTAGAATTTTGTACAAATGACATCATATGGTATATACCATTTCGTGTCTGGCATAGATCACTTAGCATAATGATTTTGAGATTCAACTATGTTGTATGTATCAGTAGTTTGTTCCTTGTTATATGTAACATACACATGTGTACACACATGCATGCACTCACACACATGTCCACACACATATATAGATAGTTGACTAGTATTCAATTGTATGGATATGTTATGTTTTGCTCATCTGGTCACCTGTTGATGAACACCTGCGTTGTTCCCTGTTTTGGCTAATAGCAGTTAAATTTTAAGGCTTGTCAGGCTTGAGGCTTAGGACAAAAAGATCTGTTTTCCTCCTGTCCCGACTCCTGATTTCAGTCCCTTTGGACAACTAAAGTTTCTTTGTTTCTTTCCTTCTTCTTTCCTTCTTTCCTTCTTCTCTCCTTCTCTCCTTCTTTCCTTCCTTCCCTCCCTCCCTCCCTCCCTCCCTCCCTTCCTCCCTCCCTTCCTTTCTTCCTTCCTTCTTTTTTTGAGACGGAGTCTCACTCTGTCACCCAGGCTGGAGTGCAGTGGCACGATCTTGACTCACTGCAACTTCTGCCTCCTGGGTTCAAACAATTCTCTGCCTCAGCCTCCCGAGCAGCTGGGACTACAGGCACCCGCCACCACGCCCAGCTAAAATTTGTATTTTTAGTAGAGACAGGGTTTCACCATATTGTCCGTGCTAGTCCCAAACTCTTGACCCCAGGCGATCTGCCTGCCGCGGCCTCCCAAAGTGCTGGGATTACAAGCGTGACCCACCGTGCCCAGCCACAGCTTAAGTTTCTTAAATTAGTGATACCAGTTTAGTAATTTTTTATGCTTTTAAAAATGATTTCTTCAGATCCTGAGTTTTAAAAAATATATCAGACTTTTTCTTGTTATTTACTGTTTCTCTAGGTGTCTCTTAGTTTTTGCTGTTGCTTCTTTTTCTAATAAATTCATTTTGTCAACATATTTTCAGCATTGTGGGTGTCCTGGGAACCAAAGCAAGGAACAAGTATTTCAAACTGTTCTTCTTACTGTGAGAAGATTGTGTTTGAGGAGTGTCTAGGTCTAGAATTTTATTAGCCCACCAACCTTTTCTTGGAAGGACAGGAATATTTCCTAGTAATTCATAACAACTTCTGGATCAATATTAAATGGTACAGTTTACTAAATACTCTCAGGTCAGGTAAAATAGTAGAAACCCTTTCTTTCTTTGTGATGGATTTTATGGTAGGTGGAATAATGACTCCCTGAAGATGTCCGTGTCCTAATATCTGGAACCTGTGAATAAATTGCCCTACATGGAAAAAGAGACTTTACTGATTTGATTAAATTAAGGATCTTTAGGCTGGGCACAGTGGCTCACATCTGTAATCCCAGTGCTTTGAGAGGCTGAGGCAGAAGGATTGTTTGAGACCAGGAATTTGAGGACAGCCTGGGGCACATAGCAAGACCCCATCTCTACAAAAACTGCAAAAAGTTAGCTGAGGGTGGTATGTGCCTATAGTCCCAGCTACTCAGGAGGCTGAGGCTGGAGGATCACTTGAGCCAGGTGTATTAGTTCATTCTCATGCTGCTATGAAAAGATACCTGAGACTGGGTAATTTATAAAGGAAAGAGGTTTAATTGACTCAGAGTTCTGCAGGGCTGGGGAGGCCTCAGGAAATTTACAATCATGGCAGAAGGGGAAGCAAACATGTCCTTCTTCACATGGTAGCAGGAAGGAAAATTGCAGTGGGGGAAAAGTCCCCTATAAAATCATCAAATCTTGTGAGAACTCAGTCACTACTATGAGAACAGCAGGGGGAAACTGCCCACATAATCGAAGCACCTCCCACGAAGTCCGTCCCAGGACACATGGGGATTATGGGAGGTCCAATTCAAGATGAGATTTGGGTTGAGGCACAGCCAGACCATATCACCAGGAGTTTAAGGCTGGAATAAGCCATGATTATGCCACTGTATTCCAGCCTGGGTGATAGAGTAAAACGCTGTCTAAAAAAAAAAAAAAAAAAAAAAAAAAAATTAAAGATCTTTAAATTGGAATGGGGAGGTTATCCTGGATTATTGGGCGGGCTCATTATAATTACAAAGGTTCTTGTAAGAGGGAAGTAGGAGGTTCAGAGTCAGAAAAGAAGATGTGATGATGGGAGCAGAGGTTGGAGTGATGTAGCCATTAGCCAAGGAATGCTGTCAGCCTCTAGAAGCTGGAAAAGGCAAGGAAATTGACTCTCCTCCAAGGCCTCTGGAAGTAATACAGCCCTGCCAATATCTTGGTTTTAGCTTAGTGAGACCCAGTTCAGACTTTTGACCTCCAGAACTGCAAAGTAATACGTTTGTGTTATCTGAAGCCACACGTTTGTGGTAATTCATTACAGCCTCTATAGGAAATGGATTCAGATTTCAATAGGTATTTAAGGAGCAGCAGCATTTTGAAAGCAAAGCCTCATGGCAGCTATGCTCAGAGTGTAAACATTGTGAAATTACATATACTTTTTCCTGTAATGAATCAATAAAAATGCAAACACTGAGATCCTTTGAAAAGTAATTCTATTTAATATGATAACACTTTAATTGGCTGTCCGCTTCATTCCTATTTTTAAATGGGGTTGTTTTATTTATAGGTTATCACCTCCATTTTTACAATATGAATGGTATTCCAAAGCAAATGCTAAAACCCATATAAATTTTTAAAAATGAACAGATTGAGGTGGGTAGTGAACTAAAAATAATGCAAACTCTTGGAATAGATTATAGTCTCACTTCCTGTGAAGTGCCAAGAGCAGGAACATAGATGACTTTCTAAGGCAAAGCAGTAGATTCAGGCCTCAAATTTTCTGTGCTTCTGTTTTCTGCACTGTTACATATGCATTGCCTCTGAAGCTTTGGAGGGAGAGAACTTTGTTTCTTTATCTTGCCTCTGGGAATTGTGACTGTGGAGTGAACTGTGTGTTGTTGGGATAGAGAGCATCAGGAGTGAAAGTTCCATGTTTATGAGGTGTATTGACAGATGGGTCAAATGCTAGTAGCATATAGGAAGCTCTCTATTCACATATGCAGAATTAATTTCTTCTCTCATCTAACAGGTTCATTTTCACATTTATTAACAAGAACCTGTACAGAGAGCAGACTTTGTGACCCACACCACTTCTTATCCTGTTGCTATAATAAATCACACAATTATCCTCCCTAAAGTGTAAAAATCAATATGACCAAAGATGAATCAAGATATCTATTTTAATGTTTATTTCCAATGTAATTAATACCTAGAAATTCATTTTTTTTTCTCGCTATATTTGTTAAAATGCCTTCAGGTACAGATTGTAGAAATCCTAACTTAAATTTGTTTATAGAATGAAGAAATCCATTTTTTTTCCCTCAAAACAAGAAGTCCAGAAATAAAACTCCTGATCTATTGATGCAGAACCCCAATTGTCAGCAGTGACACAAGTTTTTTCCATTTTGCTGTGCATCCTTGGTGTGTTGATTTGGCCCTCAGGCTGGCTTCCTTTTAGTTGCAATGGCTGCAACAATTTCAGGTTTAAGAAAAGACATCGTTCAGAGAAGGAAGGCAACTGTCTTTTCACTGTGCTTCTTTCTTTCTCTCTCTTTCTTTCTTTCTCTCTTTCTTTCTTTCTTTCTTTCTCTCTTTTCTTTTCTTTTCCTTTCCTTTCCTTTCTTTTCTTTTCTTTCTTTTCTTTCTTTCTTCCTTTCTTTTTTTTTTTTTTCTGAGATGGAGTCTTACTTTGTCACCCAGGCTGGAGTGCAGTGGTGTGATCTTGGCCCACTACAACCTCCACCTTCCGGTTTCAAGTGATTCTCCTGCCTCAACCTCCCCAGTAGCTGGGATTACAGGCATGCACCATGCCTGTAATTTTTGGATTTTCAGTAGAGATGGTGTTTTGCCATGTTGGCCAGGCTGATCTTGAACTCCTGACCTCAAGTGATCTGCCTGCCTTGGCCTCCCAAAGTGCTGGGATTACAGGCATGAGCTACTGTGCCTGGCCCACTGTGCCTCTCCCCTCCCTTCCCCTCCCCTCCCCTCCCCTTTCCTCTCCTCTTTTCCACAGGGTCTCACTCTGTGTCCCAGGCTGGAGTGCAGTGGTGTGATCTCAGCTCATTGCAACCTCCACCTCTCGGGTTCAAGTGATTCGCCTGCCTCAGCTGCCCGAGTAGCTGGGATAACAGGCACATACCACCACAGCCCAGCTAATTTTTTGTATTTTTACTAGAGAGGGGTTTCACAATATTGGCCAGGCTGGTCTTGCACTCCCGACCTCAAGTGGTCTGTCTGCCTTGGCCGCCTAGAGTGCCGAGATTACAGGTGTGAGCCACTGTGCCTGGCCACTGTACTTCTTTCTTAAGAGAGAGGCAGCCGGCCGGGCGCGGTGGCTCAAGCCTGTAATCCCAGCACTTTGGGAGGCCGAGACGGGCGGATCACGAGGTCAGGAGATCGAGACCATCCTGGCTAACACAGTGAAACCCCGTCTCTACTAAAAACTACAAAAAACTAGCCGGGCGAGGTGGCGGGCGCCTGTAGTCCCAGCTACTCGGGAGGCTGAGGCAGGAGAATGGCGGGAACCCGGGAGGCGGAGCTTGCAGTGAGCTGAGATCCGGCCACTGCACTCCAGCCCGGGCGACAGAGCGAGACTCCGTCTCAAAAAAAAAAAAAAAAAAAAGAGAGAGGCAGCCTTTCAAGAATCCCCCAGTAGACTATACCATGCCCCTGCTTGGGTGAGATTAGGTTCATGGCCATATCTGAACAATTGTTGGCAAGGGGCATGTAGTCACATGATGGGTGGAATGGATGGAGCCAGGGGGCAGTTACCACGTGTGTCACACGTGGTTTCTGTGTTGTTCTGTTTTCTTCTCTTGTTGGTGATACACATCTATGTCTCTTCTATCCTCTAAGAATCCCATGACCAATCTGGTTAAATTATTATCTTTATTTGGTTTGAGTTCATGAGTTCTGGTTGAGAGCTTGAGGGTGGCATTGTTCCATCTCAAGAAGTGATCATTTTTGGCTACTTTAGAGTTTGGTTGATGTTCCAGATCTATAAAGCTATCGGTTTGTTGTTTGAGAATTATTATAGCTGTCTTTACTTTTTTCTTTTTTCTTTTTTTTTTAATTATACTTTATGTTCTAGGGTACATGTGCACAACGTGCAGGTTTGTTACATATGTATACATATGCCATGTTGGTGTGCTGCACCCATTAATTCGTCACTTACATTAGGTATATCTCCTAATGCTATCCCTCCCCCCTCCCCCCACCCCACAACAGGCCCCAGTGTGTGATATTCTCCTTCCTGTGTCCAAGTGATCTCATTGTTCAATTCCCACCTATGAGTGAGAACATGCGGTATTTGGTTTTCTGTTCTTACGATAGTTTGCTGAGAATGATGGTTTCCAGCTTCATCCATGTTCCTACAAAGGACATGAACTCATCCTTTTTTATGGCTGCATAGTATTCTATGGTGTATATGTGCCACATTTTCTTTATCCGGTCTGTCAGTGATGGACATTTGGGTTGGTTCCAAGTCTTTGCTATTGTGAATAGTGCTGCAATAAATATACGTGTCCATGTGTCTTTATAGCAGCAATTTATGATCCTTTGGGTGTATCCCCAGTAATGGAATGGCTGGGTCAAATGGTGTTTCTAGTTCTAGAAACTTAAGGAATCCCCACACTGTCTTCCACAATGGTTGAACTAGTTTACAGTACCACCAACAGTATAAAAGTGTTCCCATTTCTCCACATCCTCTCCAGTACCTGTTGTTTCTTGACTTTTTAATGATTGCCATTCTAACTGGTGTGAGATGGTATCTCATTGTGGTTTTGATTTGCATTTCTCTGATGGCTAGTGATGATGAGCATTTTTTCATGTTTCTGTTGGCTGCATAAATGTCTTCTTTTGAGAAGTGTCTGTTCATATCCTTTGCCCACTTTTTGATGGGGTTATTTGTTTTTTCCTTGTAAACTTGTTTGAGTTCTTTGTAGGTTCTGGATATTAGCCCTTTGTCAGATGAGTAGATTGCAAAAATTTTCTCCCATTCTATAGGTTGCCTGTTCACTCTGATGGTAGTTTCTTTTACTGTGAAGAAGCTCTTTAGTTTAACTAGATCCCATTTGTCAATTTTGGCTTTTGTTGCCATTGCTTTTGGTGCTTAAACATGAAGTCGTTGCCCATGCCTATGTCCTGAATGGTATTGCCTAGGTTTTCTTCTAGGATTTTTATGGTTTTAGGTCTAACATTTAAGTCTCTAATCCATCTTGAATTAATTTTCTTATAAGGAGTAAGGAAGGGATCCAGTTTCAGCTTTCTACTTATGACTAGCCACTTTTCCCAGCACCATTTATTAAATAGGGAATCCTTTCCCCATTTCTTGTTTTTGTGAGGTTTGTCAAAGATCAGATGGTTGTAGATGTGTGGTATTATTTCTGAGGGCTCTGTTCTGTTCCATTGGTCTATATCTCTGTTTTGGTACCAGTACCATGCTGTTTTGGTTACTGTAGCCTTATAGTATAGTTTGAAGTCAGGTAGCATGATGCCTTCAGCTTTGTTCTTTTGACTTAGGATTGTCTTGGCAATGTGGGTTCTCTTTTGGTTCCATATGAACTTTAAAGTAGTATTTTCCGATTCTGTGAAGAAAGTCATTGGTAGCTTAATGGGGATGGCATTGAATCTATAAATTACCTTGGGCAGTATGGCCATTTTCACAATATTGATTCTTCCTATCCATGAGCATGGGATGTTCTTCCATTTGTTTGTGTCCTCTTTTATTTCCTTGAGCAGTGGTTTGTAGTTCTCCTTGAAGAGATCTTTCACATGCCTCGTAAGTTGGATTCCTAGGTATTTTATTCTCTTTGAAGCAATTGTGAATGGGAGTTCACTCATGATTTGGCTCTCTGTTTGTCTGCTATTGGTGTATAAGAATGCTTGTGATTTTTGCACATTGATTTTGTATCCTGAGACTTTGCTGAAGTTGCTTATCAGCTTAAGGAGATTTTGGGCTGAGACGATGGGGTTTTCTAAATAGACAATCATATCATCTGCAAACAGGGGCAATTTAACTTCTTCTTTTCCTAATTGAATACACTTTGTTTCTTTCTCCTGCCTGATTACCGTGGCCAGCACTTCCAGCACTATGTTGAATAGGAGTGGTGAGAGAGGGCATCCCTGTCTTGTGCCAGTTTTTAAGGGGAATGCTTCCAGTTTTTGCCCATTCAGTATGATATTGGCTGTGGGTTTGTCATAAATAGCTCTTATCATTTTGAGATACGTTCCATCAATACCGAATTTATTGAGAATTTTTAGCATGAAGGGCTGTTGAATTTTGTCAAAGGTCTTTTCTGCATCTATTGAGATAATCATGTGGTTTTTGTCTTTGGATCTGTTTATATGCTGGATTACGTTTATCGATTTGCATATGTTGAACCAGCCTTGCATCCCAGGGTTGAAGCCCACTTGATCATGGTGGATAAGCTTTTTGATGTGCTGTTGGATTCGGTTTGCCAGCATTTTATTGAGGATTTTTGTATTGATGTTCATCAGGGATATTGGTCTAAAATTCTCTTTTTTTGTTGTGTCTCTGCCAGGCTTTGGTATCAAGATGATGTTGTCCTCATAAAATGAGTTAGGGAGGATTCCCTCTTTTTCTGTTGATTGGAATAGTTTCAGAAGGAATGGTACCAGCTCCTCCTTGTACCTCTAGTAGAATTCGGCTGTGAATCCGTCTGGTCCTGGACTTTTTTTGGTTGGTAGGCTATTCATTATTGCCTCAATTTCAGAGCCTGCTATTGGTCTATTCAGGGATTCAACTTCTTCCTGGTTTAGTCTTGGGAGAGTGTATGTGTCCAGGAATTTATCCATTTCTTCTAGGTTTTCTAGTTTATTTTCATAGAGGTGTTTGTAGTATTCTCTGATGGTAGTGTGTATTTCTGTGGGGTCGGTGGTGATATCCCCTTTATCATTTTTTATTGCATCTATTTGATTCTTCTCTCTTTTCTACTTTATTAGTCTTGCTAGCAGTCTATCAATTTTGTTGATCTTTTCAAAAGGTAGCTCCTGGATTCATTGATTTTTTTGAAGGGTTTTTTGTGTCTCGATCTCCTTCATTTCTGCTCTGATCTTAGTTATTTCTTGCCTTCTGCTAGCATTTGAATGTGTTTGCTCTTGCTTGTCTAGTTCTTTTAATTGTGATGTTAGGGTGTGAGTTTTAGATCTTTCCTGCTTTCTCTTGTGGGCATTTAGTGCTATAAATTTCCCTCTACACACTGCTTTAAATGTGTCCCAGAGATTCTGGTATGTTGTATCTTTGTTCTCATTGGTTTCAAAGAACAACTTTATTTCTGCCTTCATTTCGTTATGTACCCAGTAGTCATTCAGGAGCAGGTTGTTCAGTTTCCATGTAGTTGAGTGGTTTTGATTGAGTTTCTTAGTCCTGAGTTCTAGTTTGATTGCACTGTGGTCTGAGAGACAGTTTGTTATAATTTCTGTTCTTGTACATTTGCTGAGGAGTGCTTGACTTCCAACTATGTGGTCAATTTTGGAATAAGTGTGATGTGGTGCTGAGAAGAATGTCTATTCTGTTGATTTGGGGTGGAGAGTTCTTTAGATGTTTATTAGGTCCGCTTGGTGCAGAGTTGAGTTCAATTCCTGGATATCCTTGTTAACTTTCTGTCTCGTTGATCTGTCTAATGTTGACAGTGGGGTGTTAAAGTCTCCCATTATTATTGTGTGGGAGTCTAAGTCTCTTTGTAAGTCTCTAAGGACTTGCTTTATGAATCTGGGTGCTCTTGTATTGGGTTCATATATATTTAGGATAGTTATTTCTTCTTGTTGAATTGATCCCTTTACCATTATGTAATGGCCTTCTTTGTCTCTTTTGATCTTTGATGGTTTAAAGTCTGTTTTATCAGAGACTAGGATTGCAACCCCTGTCTTTTTTTGTTTTCCATTTGCTTGGTAGATCTTCCTCCATCCCTTTATTTTGAGCCTATGCGTGTCTCTGCATGTGAGATGGGGCTCCTGAATACAGCAAACTGATGGGTCTTGACTCTTTATCCAATTTGCCAGTCTGTGTCTTTTAATTGGACCATTTAACCCATTTACATTTAAGGTTAATATTGTTATGTGTGAACTTGATCCTGTCATTATGATATTAGCTGGTTATTTTGGTCGCTAGTTGATGCAGTTTCTTCCTAGTATCGATCGACTTTACATTTTGACATGTTTTTGCAGTGGCTGGTACCTGTTGTTCCTTTCCATGTTTAGTGCTTCCTTCAGGAGCTGTTGTAGGGCAGGCTTGGTGTTGACAAAATCTCTCAGCATTTGCTTGTCTGTAAAGGATTTTATTTCTCCTTCACTTGTGAAACTTAGTTTGGCTGGATATGAAATTCTGAGTTGAAAATTCTCTTCTTTAAGAATGTTGAATATTGGCCCCCACTCTCTTCTGGCTTGGAGAGTTTCTGCTGAAAGATCTGCTGTTAGTCTGATGGGCTTCCCTTTGTGTGTAACCTGACCTTTCTCTCTGGCTGCCCTTAACATTTTTCCCTTCATTTCAACTTTGGTGAATCTGACAATTATGTGTCTTGGAGTTGCTCTTCTTGAGGAGTATCTCTGTAGCATTCTCTGTATTTCCTGAATTTGAATGTTGGCCTGCCTTGCTTGATTGGGGAAGTTCTTCTGAATAATATCCTGCAGAGTGTTTTCCAACTTGGTTCCATTCCCCCCGTCACTTTCAGGTACACAAATCAGACGTAGATTTGGTCTTTTCACATAGTCCCATATTTCTTGGAGGCTTTGTTCATTTCTTTTTACTCTTTTTTCTCTAAACTTCTCTTCTCGCTTCATTTCATTCATTTGATCTTCAATTGCTGATACTCTTTCTTCCAGTTGATCGAGTTGGTTACTGAAGCTTGTGCATTTGTCACATAGTTCTCATATCATGGTTTTCTTCTCTGTCAAGTCGTTTATGGACTTCTCTGCATTGGTTATTCTAGTTACCCATTCGTCACTTCTTTTTTCAAGGTTTTTAGTTTCTTTGCGCTGGGTTTGTAGCTCCTCCTTTAGCTCTGAGAAGTTTAATTGACTGAAGCCTTCTTCTCTCAACTCGTCAAAGTCATTCTCCGTCCAGCTTTGTTCCATTGCTGGCGACCAGCTGCGTTCCTTTGGAGGGGGAGAGGCACTCTGATTTTTTGAATATTGAGCTTCTCTGCACTGCTTTTTCCCCATCTTTGTGGTTTTATCTACCTTTGGTCTTTGATGATGGTGACGTACAGATGGGGTTTTGGTGTGGGTGTCCTTTCTGTTTGTTAGTTTTCCTTCTAACAGCTGCAGGTCTGTTGGAGCTTGCTTGAGGTCCACTCCAGTTAGGCTACTCCCAGTTAGGCTCTCCCAGTTAGGCTACTTGGGGGTCAGGGACCCACTTGAGCAGGCAGTCTGTCCGTTCTCCTGTCTTTACTTTTTTCAAAAGTCTACATATAACATTGGAATTGACACTTGATGAGGAAGTGGTATATTTTTCTCTGGAAATCCTTAACAAATATGATGCTCAATTAATGGTCTAGATATGTTTGTGTAAAACAGAGGAATGGAGGGGAGCACTCATGTGTCTATCTTTTAACCAGACGTTCATTATGCACCTACAAAATGTGTGCTGTATGTTCTGAAAATAGTGAGAGACTGACAGATAAAGAGATCCATAATCATGGGGCAGAGTGTGGTCCCATAAATGTGAGGTCAGTGGCTGAGCAATTCTACAGTGAGGTAGTGAATCATCACTTATCACCAGGGCTAGCTTTGAGTGGGCAGCCATCTCATTTGAGATGTGACTTCAGGGATGCACTCTCTGATCCTCTAATTTATATCAGCCTTGCTGTCCTCACACAGTGCCTGCTTTCCAATATTAGAGCCTTCCTTTGCATTGATATGTGTCTTCAGAAGGCCTTAGAAAAATGCAGAACTGCTATCTGGGTAGAACAACTCATTAAGACATTATCATTTATTATGCTCTATAAGGGATTAATTTATCAGGTTCATTAGCTGCTAATTTGGCAAGATGAAAGGGAGAGGAACATAAGATGCATGTGTTTTGAATTGGTAGGCAAGTAGAATGCATTACAGCCTAAGTGTGGGAAGTAGGCCTTCTGGAAACAGAGCACTTGACTGTGAGGAAGTGAGACCCTTCGCCCTAAAATATGTCAGCACTCTCTTCTCTTCCTCCTCTTTCTTATTATCCATTTAAAACACTTAACATGTAGCTAAGATTGCCTACTTAATATAGTGCAACACAGACTGTCGCAGCAAGGAAAAGATGCTTTGCAAAAAATAGTGGGAAGTGTGAGATTTCAAACAGCTCCTCATTGCAACAAATGTCAGTGTATTTTGATGTATAACATGTTAAGCTATGGCTTAAGGGTTTGCTCAAAGCTGCCAAGACTAACATAATTAAGTATGTGTACGGAATGAGTGGAAGGAATGAAACCTCAGCCCAGTGTAACCAGCACAAAGAGAGATGTTAGATTGGCTAAAGCCCCCAGACGCCTGCTTTCAATCTTGGCTGCACAGTGGAATTCATATCTTACAGCTCCTAGAGAGCTATACAAATTATTGATACCTGGATGCCACCCCTATAAAACAACTGTCTTAAACAGAATCTACTGGTTGTGCCCCAGGGGTGAGACAGCTTCTGTTTATGTAGGGAGATGGAGAAAGCAATTTCAGAAGTGTTGCTGTACATTGTGAATGGAATCCCCATGAGCAAAAATTTATATTACTTTTAATGATCTTTTATGTGTTGGATTAATGTGTTTTAAACCCTCAGCTTTTTATAATCACATAGAGATCAAACAAAGTCAATATTCATGATTTAATTTTCCCGGAAAGCTCATGGTCACATTACAGACTCCTAAATCTGGACCACAGAGGTGTGTACTCAGACACCTGTATCCAGGATGAGTGGGCATCTCCCAGTAGGAGCTTCCTCAGGTGGGCATCTGCCAGACACTTGGGAGTCCTTCCATCCCCAAGATAGTCCCCAGGGTTTCTGAGTTAGTGAGTAATGCCATTCACTCTTTCTTTGGAAAGAATGGAATTATTTTTCCTAGACAAGAGAAGCAAAGACTTGGGTGCAGACCTTTTTTTTTTCTTTCCCCACATTAGCTAAGACACCCTGATGCTAGAATTTGAAGTAGAGATAGTGATCTCTGCCTTGTGAGGATGAACATGTAAAAGAAACTGAACATAAGAGAATTGAACACTTAAGAGGAGGATGCTTTTTAAGTCTGATATATTTTTTTTCTTCATAGATATTTCCATTTGAATTGTTGGTGACTTGTGGATTTGTAGTAGTTGGGAATTTCTAGGGAAGAATATCTATATGCTTGTGGTAAAGGATTCAACAAACTCAGGATTTTAGTATGTTTTAAATGCACATATTGCCTGCGTTTTCCTCTTATGTATTTATATCCTGCTGTATTGTACCTATTTTTGCTAGAAACTCCAAATCCTCTTTTTAGCATGAGGTAGGTTATAAATAGGTTAAATACCCAAAAATGAATAGACTTCTGTCCTGCTGCTCATTCCCAACTGTGCTCGCAGATGTGCACTGCGAACTACAAACACAGAATTCATTAGAACCAAAAGTCAGAAAGAGAACTGGCCAAGCCTAAAGAAAAGCAGGTGCTAGCCTAAAAAGAATTTAATGTGCTCTGTGTTTTTCTTTTATTTTTATGTTCATGAGACTTCTGATGAACAGTTCTGGATATTGGTTACAGTCAAATTCTTGTTTTCCTTTAGCATAAGACACAGTAAGTTGTTTGGAAAGAGGAAAGGATTGATGGCATAGATAATTTTGTGGGTTGTCCAAAGTTTTTCTTAAAGACTGACATTTAATGATGTTTTCACAGCTACATAGGAATTTCATACCAAAAATCTCAGGCAGATAGCACTGAGGCTTCAGGAATTCATTAATTCCAACACTGAGGCTTCAGGAATTCATTAATTCCAAGAGTCATAGGCAGAACCCAGACGAACCCAGACACTGTTCACTTTGCCCAGGTCAGCTGTGAAACACTGCAAATTCCCTTCCTCTCCCTCTAAATTTTCTTTTGAGAAAATAAGTGTGAAGCAGCTCTAAGTCTCAAATGCTAATGTAATGAAGGAAACCCATAAAGAGTTAGTTGAGTGTCGCTATAGTTCAGTGGCCACCATGACCATTTAGTATGTCCAGAGCACTCAGCTAACCCCTCAGGTGAAAAGCCTCCCTGCAGATGTTCCTGTGTTGAGGAAGAAAAATTAACCTTGGTTGTTAAAATAACTACCTTTGGACCAGCTGCATCTCCCCACTCAGGGTTCACAGAAGCAATACTATAAGTAGTAGGTTATGTAGGATCTCCTAAATGAACTGTCAAGCTGGCCTCAGGAAGCTGAAGATATTTTTTGAAATTCAAAAGAATCGATGGTGCAAAGTGAAAAATACAACAAACCAAAAGTGAAGAAGAGATTAAATGTTAAAACAAGGAATCAGAGATTTAAATCAGGAAATTAGAGGAACCAACCATTCAAGGGTCAGATGCACTTCTTAAAATATCTTTATCTCTTTCATATACTCTTGATATATTTAGGAATCTCCATGTGCTGTCTGGTCTATCTTCCTACCTGTTTCTTTCTGTTGCTCTGTCTGAGACCTCTATCACCAGAACATGTATTAAACATTCCCTACCCACTTTTTCTACCATTGTTTTTCTTTCTTGGAATAGTTGTCTCCCCTTTCCATGTTTCTACACCTGGATCTGGCTGAAGCTTTTCCTGGGAACCCTAACTCACAATGAGCCCTTCCTTTTGAAATGCTTCCAGTCATTTGTCAGTATTATTTAATTTCTATTCACTGCACTATCTCATTTTGCTTATTTTTGGGGGGAACCTCAGAACATCTAGCACACAGCATGGAGTAGTGTTGATTCTTAAAAGGGGTTTTCTTCCAGCTGATCTCCTTTCTGGGCCTGAAATTTTCAAGCACAGTTGGGAGGAGAAAGGGGATGCTTTATTGCATCTCTCCTGGATAGTAATATGGGGGTGGGGCAAGGTTTTTAGATGACATGAGGTTAATTTGTGGAAAACATGGTAACTGATCAGGTACTGAGGGGTTTCCATCATGCTTATAACCGACACTAAGCTTAGCTATCGCATGGCAGGTAGAGCGTCACCTCATTGTTATTTTCGCTGGTTCTACTTACTCCAAAGTGTTTTTAATATCTACAGAGTCTTTAGTAATCCACTAACTATAGCCTGCTTTCTGGTCATAAACTTTAGAGAGTATTTTGAGGCTAGTTTTTTCCAGAACATCACTTAACATTTTATATTTTTTTTGGAATGAACTTTGAGCAATTCTTCACTGTAGAAATGTTCAGACCTTGGAAGTGTTGGGCCAATTACATTGATTAGCTTAGCCTCTGAATCAGAGGAAAACCAGATGGCATTGTCATAGAGTGGTTGAGCAATTTAAAAATTTACAAATAGTTAATTGGTGGCTTTATAGAGATAAAGCCTTTGACAGCTCCTACCAAAGAATGAAAACAACTATTGCATCACCTAGATGGAAGTGAGACATTTATAAACCTGATTCTCTCTGCTGCTGGTTCATTGCTTCCCCAGCTCTGAGAATCAAGTCCTCTTTTTGTTTCTCACTTCTGACTGTAGAAAATTATTATTATGATGTAGCATTTTAAATGTTTTAGGGTCCTGGTTTGAAAATATTTCATCTTTTTGTTTCTTTAATGCCCTGTAGGAGCTGTTGGGTTAATGGTACCAAAGTTTCACTAAAAGTAAATTTGAACTTGTTGGTTAGGAAGAGCCTTCTGGAAACCTAAACCCAAATATCTTGGCTCCAAATTGTCTACCTTGATTTTACTTCATCTTACGATCTGCGTGAAATAATAGACTCAATGCTTCCTAGAAGCTGAAGTTCTTCTCTGTATTTTCATAATTAAGTTATATTGAATTAGAGAATTGGAAAAAAAAATCACATTTCTTTTATTACAAATGCATTTCTTATGGGAAAATTCAGCAATCACTTTTCCTTTGGAGAGCCAGAAAAGGAGACTTGGAACTAATCCAGAAAATAACCTCTTCATCCACTACAGTTAATGAAAACATTAATAAGACATACTACATCTGAGGAGAATGCCGTGAACTAATTTCTTTGTAATCAGAATGCACTCGTAGGCTCAGTTGGGGAATTATTGAAATATGAAAACATCTAGTAGGCTCTTCTGGGAATTAAACAAGAAGTAAACACTAGGAAAACTGGGAAGTTTTTCAGAAAGGAAGAAATTAAGTATAAATTGTCCTCTTTGGAAAATACAGAGGAAAGTAAACAAAGATGATGTTAAAGAGTTTCCAACTGTGTTAAAACAAAATGGAGAAAGTAGTCAAAATGGGTCCTTTTGCAATTGATCCTTTTGCAATTGGTCCTTTTGCAATCCTTTTGCAAAATGATTTGCAATTACATGATGCTAATTAAGGTGAATTACTTAATTAAATGCTCTTGGTCCACTCTATTAAGAATCTGGAATATTTGGTGTCTCCCAAATTTTACTTGGTTTACTTAATCTGGATCAGAGAAAGAATGCACTTAACTTTTGCAATTCAGAAACAGAGCAATTAAGTAGTTTTTCCCTGTCTCCAACTGAGACCATAAAAAAGGATGCTAAAGCCTTGAAGCTAAGCTTAGTGATCAGTTGAAGTTGAAATCAACTTGTTTATTTCATTTCAGCATTTGAGAATTAATGGCCACAGGGTTCTGCTTTTCCACCTCAGAACCTTTCTGCTTGCACAGAATGATTTACAGAATCTGGCACAAAATATAGCTATATGGTCAACAACAGGTCCCAGTTCAATTCATGTGAAGAACCTTCAAAATAAACTTTACAAACACACAGATTATCAAGACCCAGGGAAGGAATTTAAAATGAAGTGCTCACAACTTAGGGGATTTTGATTTACACCTTCCACCTCCTCCAGTTTTCCTGCAGGGCTGAAATCTTTTTGAAATAATGGGATTTGAATTTTCAAGCTGCTCCTCTTGAAAGAGGATAGTGACTGTTTGGAACAGGAAGGATTTGATGAATCTTTGGGGGCAAATACCCAAAGTCACATTGGCAACATCCAACTGCAGAAGATTCGTGTGAAATCAGCCACAGGCACTGGGTAAACTACCACCTGGGTTTGTTTATCACAAACCTGATAAAGTATTGCACATGCCACAGGACCAGAGCCTTGGGCTTCTGAGCCCTGCCACGGGGGAAATAGATCAATAGTAGAGGCCATGCGCACAGAGTTAAGGTGAAGAGTGGTTTCCAACTAGACCTGACAGCTCAGGATCCAGCCATGGAAGCCACAGAGAGATAGAAAGACAACTCATTTATTTACTCCACTAGTAACAAGAAGGTGGGGCAAACCATTGGGAAAATTCTGATGTGAGAAGTTTGTTTCCAGTGAAACCTTGCAGCCTTTTCTTCTTCCTTCTTCTTGGTCATCATTCTCACTTTGCATTCTTTATTTGAGCACTGGCCGCACCTCCCCAGGACTGTCCTGGGATCCCAAGAGGCTTCACTCTTATCTTAATCCCCTTCACTGTATCAAAACAGTCCTACTTTAAACCTTGGTTTACTGACTTTTTGATGGACCACCAGTAATTTATACTTGTTAAACGATAAATTTAAAAATAAGGTATAATCACGATTCTGCTATAGATTTAAAGTGAACATGCCAGAGATTTTATTTAACTCGTTATTAACAAGGAAGCCAGGCAAATACCGTAACTGGCTCAAATGAGACATGAAAGAACCACAAATCTATGTGGAGTCAAAAGTTGTTGAAATGAATTTACAGATGGATGCAAGACTGACTTTTTCCAATCAGCAAGGGTTGTCCCTTTTCTGGATATTTAATTGGCTTGTTTAGAGAATGATTTGTTTTGCTATTGGTTATCTGTAATTTAAAGAGCTGTAAAATAGTTCAAAGGCAGTGAAAGGTGCAGAGTCCTAATGGAGTCAGATAATTCTTAGGGGCGCCAGCACTCCATTGAAAGGAGTTTGTTTGTTTGCCTTTGAGATAGAGTCTTGCTCTGTCGCCCAGGCTGCAGTGCAGTTGTGCAATCTCAGCTCACTGCAACCTCTGCCTGCTGGGTTCAAGCAATTCTCCTGCCTCAGCCTCCTGAGTAGCTGGGACTACAGGCACACGCCACCACGTCTGGCTAATATTTTTAATTTTCTAAGTGAAGATGGGGTTTTGCCATATTCGCCAGGCTGGTCTCAAACTCCTGGCCTCAAGTGATCCACCCGCCTCGGCCTCCCAAAGTGCTGGGATTACAGGCATGAGCCACCACGCCCGGCTGATAATCTTTCCCTTATTCCAAAGTTTAAATTTTGGAAGCATTTTTGTAGCGAAAGAATAGCTTGCTAATGAAAAAAGTTGACTTAGGGCTTTGGATAGGTAGGAATGTATCTGTCTGCAAATGCCAGTTGCTGTAACAAACAACTCTAAAGTCTCAGTGGATTAATATATTGGTTCCTTGCCCTCTTCGTAATCCATTGTCACTCAGTTATTCTTCCACCCATATCTCCATCATCTTCTTGGACCTATGCAACTTCACTGGATCCTCTGCAGCTAGCCAGGAGGCAGGAAAGAGAGAGAACTTAGGGAAGGCTACCTGGGACTCCTCAGCCTAGAATGGCTTTATTTTCCTTCCATTCAAATTATGTTGGTGAGAACTAGTCACATGACCCCACCTGGATGGAGAAGGGGCGGGGGGTGCTGGCAGTACATGTCATTTACCTGAAGCAGCCTGGCTTGGTGAACACTTAGTATTTTCAGGGGTAGACTTTCTCAAGGAAGGCAAACCCCAGAAAACTGGGTAAACTCTGTTTGCTATTTATAAATTATTGCTAGATCATGAGTGATTGAGCAGAACAGTGTCTGCTCTCCAGGAGTTGATGAGTCATGGGGAAGAAAAATCTGTAATGAGAGGCAGGATGTGAAATATGCCGTGGAAATAAAATGCTCTGAAAGTACCAAGTGGAGTCTTGTGAAGCATTACAGACAACATGCAGGGTGGCAGTTGAGAGGCTAGAATTCGGAGTCAGGAAGTCCTGAACTGAAGCCTTCGCTTTACCACCATTGACCCTAGATGAGTTTTTAACTTCTCTGAGAAGCGGAAGCCCATTTATCCTCGGCCTTGAAGGTTAGGCAGATTCCCAAAGGCAGAAAGGGGCAAAGGAGCATTGGAAGAGAGAAGCAGGTGAGCCTCCGGAGCCTTGGTTCCTTTACCCACTGCTTCCTCAAGGAGCTTTTATATGTTGTGAGTTCCCAAGAAAACTGTATTTGAGGAAAAGGAATCGACTATCAAAAATAAATTTGAAAACCCAGAATGTTCTTGGGAGTATTGCTGATTCATCGTTTATTCCAACATGAGCCAGTGGTTGTCAGTACAACCTTTGACTGACTGTTAAGTTTAACCAGTTTAGTGTGAGGAGATTTACAGTTATTGCCTGTCTTAGAGATGACACAAATAATTGATGAGAGTTTTTCACTTTTCAGATATTACTTTTTCAAGCTATAGGTAAGCTGTGGTATCTTTCCTATATTTTAGCCTCTTAAGGTTTTTTTTCTTTTCCCCTCCCAGGTTAATTATATATTTTAACTTTCAGAACATATAAGATCATTATGGGATGCTGTTAAGAAAGAAAAAAATCCCAGCATGACTACCTTAAAGGCATTTAGCATAAAGGCAGTAGCATTAAAATATGAACTTGAAATTTGAGAGTGTTTTGTACTACTCAGTAGTACAAGTTTATATTCAACTTCTCTGCACCATAATTGTTTTACTCATTTTATACAAGCCAGCACAATCCTTTGGAGAAAGCAAGCACAGTGTTGACCATTAATGTGCACAGAAATCTCCCTGGGGATACTGATACGAGGTGGGTTCTGATTCAGTAGGACTGGGTGGGGCCTGAGATGCTACATTCTACAAGGCTCCCAGGAGAGGCTGATGCTGCTGGTTTGTGGGTCACACTTTGAGGAGCAAGGGGCCAGATGATGTGCTTTTTATCTGAGAAGTTGAGGAAACCTCACCTGGGAGATTAAGAGGTACTCTTGTTTATTTATTTATTTAATTAGAGACAGAGTCTTGCTCTGTGTCCCCAGCTGGAGTGCAGTGGCAGTCTTGGCTCATTGCCACCTCCGCCTCCCGGGTTCAAACCATTCTCCCACCTCAGCCTCCTGAATAGCTGGGATTACAGGTGTGCACCACCATGCCCAGCTAATTTTTCTGTTTTTTAGTAGAAACGGGGTTTCACCATATTGCTCAGGCTGGTCTTGAACTCCTGGCCTCAAGTGATCTGCCTGCCTTGGCCTCCCAACGTGCTGGGATTACAGGTGTGAGCCTCTGTACCTGGCCTATTTATTTTTATAGAAAGGTATACATTTCTTTATTATTTTTTATTAATTATGAAAATCTTTTAAAAAATAAATTCAACCTCACTGTCACACAATATAGTCATGTAACAAACCTGCACACATACACCTGAAACTTCACTGGGGTACAAATGATCCCGTCACCCAGGCGGTGAGCATAGTACCCTATGGGTAGTTTTTCAGCCCTTGTCTCCCTCCCTCTCACTCTCTACTAGTAGTTCCCCAGTGTCAGTTGTTCCCATCCAGAGGCACTCTTTTACAAAGGAGTTAGAATTTTATAATACCTACTTTTATTAAGGCTACATGCATTTGGTCCTCCTCATCCCTCATTACAGACAGAATTCTTTAGACCCTTAGACTAGCTAGTTTTGACTAGGCGAGGTGGCTCACACCTGTAATCCCAGCACTTTGGGAGACCAAGGTGGGTGGACCACCTGAAGTCAGGAGTTTGACACCAGCCTGATCAACATGGAGAAACCCTGTCTCTACTAAAAATACAAAATTAGCCAGGTGTGGTGGCGCATGCCTGTAGTCCCAGCTACTTGGGAGGCTGAGGTGGGAGAATCACTTGAACCAACGAGGTAGAGATAGCGGTGAGCTGAGATTGTGCCATTGCACTCCAGCCTGGGCAACAAGAGTGAAACTCCATCTCAGAAAAAAAATTATATATATACACATACACACACACACACATATATATGTATATATATTAATCTTAATGATAGTGACAAAGGCATCTTATCTCCTTGTCTTAGCATCATTGGCAGTCAAACCTGGCTGTTGCCTACTGCAGATGAACAATGAGGATGAACTATGTCACTCTTAACTAGTGTGTCAAATCTTACCGACAACTCTTTTACCACAATCCAGTTACTCAGATAGATCATTTCTATAGTTACTATTTTGTGTATAAGTAGTGTGAAATTTTAGAACTTTTCTGGGGCTGGTTAGAGTAGTGCCAAGGAAGCCAACCCCCAGCTCCCCTCGGGTAAAGATCAAGGTTGAATTCTAGAAAAGAGCCAGGTGTATGTGCTTTTCATCACAAGAGAGTCCTAGTCAGAGCAGGGATGGAAGGGTACATCCAGTCTTGCTCATGGGAGGAAAATGTTCCAAGTACCTACTTATTCAGAAAGTTTTTATTGAGCACCTACCTTTTACATAGAATTTTTGTGGGCACAAAAATATATGGTAAATTTAGCAGTAGTAGCTCTCATTTCCTGGGAGCTTTCTCTATACCTACTATGGTTTGAATGTGTCCCCCGAAATTTATGTGTTGGAAGCTTAATCCCCAATGCAACAGTGTTGAGAGGTGGAGCCTTTAAGAGGTAATTAAAGCCCTGTTGAAGGGATTAATGCCTTTATCTTGGGAGTGGGTTAGTTATCTTGGGAGTGGGCTCCTGGTAAAAAGCAGGAGTTCAACCCCCTTTTCTTTTCACTGTTGTATGTGCTCTCTTGCCCTTCTGCCTTCTGCCATGGGATGATGCAGCATGAAGGCCCTTGCCAGATGCCAGCACCATGCTTGTGTACTTCCCAGCCTCCAGAACTGTGAGAAATAAGGCTTTTTTTTCTTTATAAATTACCTGGTCTCAGGTATTCTATTATAACAGCAGAAAACAGACTAAGACGATGCCCATAGTGCTAAGCACTTGATATACTTTACATCATTTAGGTTTTATAAGCAGGTATCATTATTCCTCATTTACAGTTAAGGAAGCCTAAAGGTGTGCCACAGGTCAAAAGCGTTTCCAAATTGCCATGGTCTCAAAATAGCTGCAACATTCCCAAGCATCATATTTAGATGTGATGATGTGTGGCAGAAAAGAGGGATTGTTTCTTCTTATGAGCCTTTTGAAGAAAGAAGACTTTCCCAGAAGCTGCTAACACATCTGCCTTCATCTCACATTGGCCATGGTTGTGTCATATGCCTATGTTTCTACCAGCTTCTAGCAAGAAAATGGAACTACATTGGACCCATTGGCTCAGGCCAGGAGTCAGCAAAGTACAGCCCCTGAGACAAATCCAGCCTGATGCCTGTTTTTGTAAAGAAAGGTTTATGGGAACACAGCCAAGCCTACTTGTTTACTTATTTCTATGGCTGCTTTCACCTCACAACATTGGAATTGAGTAGTTGCAAGAGACCTTATGGTTCATAAACCTAAAACATTTACTATCTCACTCTTTACAGAAAAAGTTTGCTGACATCTGGCTTAAGCCAGTCAAGATCTATATCTGGATCAACAATGGTACAGATTGCTGTACCATGTACATGGGCAGAAGTAGGATTTTTTTCCAACAAGGAAGGAGTGAGTGGTTGTTGGATAGGCAACCAGCAGTGACTGCTACAGAAGGGCCTTTTTATTCCAATGAAGCAGAGGTGCTATAATAGACTTTTGTGTGGGAAGTTGGCTGCACCTCAGAGATAGTACATGATTGTACAGGTTACAGCCAGAGGAATGCATTGGATAAGAGGGTAAAAATAGAAAAAGAAGTGATGACTCCTAGGTCTTGGCTTGTGTGGAATATAAACATTCCTTTCAAATTCAGATTATTAAACTAGTGCAGGGGCCCATGTAGTTCCTGGCAGCCACATGCAGCTGTGACAGGGAGCACCAGCAGCTGAGCAGAGGAGCTCATAAGCTTCTGCCTTGCCCTGCTGATATTTTTAATTTCTGAAGATCAAGGAGACAAGAACTGCTAATCTAATCAAGGAAGAACTGGTAGTTGAAATGTGAGAGGTAATGTCTACTTCATCTTAGAGTAGGAGAGAATGCTGGGCTTATTTAGTAATACCTCTGGACTTCAGCAAGGCAAATATCAGAAAGCTGAGGGAAAAGTATCATCTCTATCCATTAACTCTACGTGGGTACACAGTACACAACTGGTAGTAGTTCCTGAAAATTTCTGTTCTGATAGTACAGCTACAAATGAACCTGATGAGGAAGCAAAGGGTGGAATTTTAAGTAACAATGTGGTTTTAAGAGGAATTTGGATTTCAGAAGAAAGAGACAGGTTGTGGGGAGCAGTGGAGTAAAAAAGATGTGGATTCCAATCTTGGTTATATCACTTGCTAGCTCTGTGAATTTGGGAAAAGAGTTTAACCTCTCTGAGCTTCAGTTTTTCTATTTGTAATTTAGGAGAATAATATTTACCCATACAGAGTGTTCTTGCCAGCCGATGCATCCACTCTTGCTCTCTCTCTCTCTACCTTTTCTTTTTAGACAGAGTCTCACTCTGTCACCCAGGCTGGAGTGCAGTGGTGCAAACATATCTCATTACAACCTTGATGTGGTCCTCCCACCTCAGCCTCTTGTGTAGCTGGGACCACAGGTGTGCACTACCCTACCTGACTAATTAAAAAAATATTTTTTTGTAGAGATGGGGCCTCACCATGTTGCCCAGGCTGGTCTTGAACTTCTGGGCTGAAGCCATCCTCCTGTCTCAGCCTCCCAAATGGCTGGGATTATGGGCATGAGCCACCACGCACAGCCTAATTTTTCTCCCACGCACAGCCTAATTATTCTACCTAATTTTTTCACTTTGTCTGATACATTGTTGCATCAGTTCTCACTCTTTACAATCTTTAAATCTTACTCATTCTTAAATGGAACAACCACTCTTTTGTAACCAGTGTGTTATTAATCACTAAATATGGGTTAACTTAGGGCTGTCTAGCTTGTTTCTTCAGTCTCCCATGGTCCTACAGACCCATCAAATACATCTTACCACCTAGTGTCTGTGGCCCCCTCATTGAGCTTATGACTGGTCTGGGACATTGACTGCGGTATGGAGGGCCCACTGGGGTGTTCAGAAGGGACTAAGCTAGGCAAGATCAAGGTAGAGACAGACATCACTGCTGCTGCCCGGGTAGAGGGTGAAGCCTTGGTGTAGACAAAGCTAAGTCTAGTGGCCCCGATGGGAGGAATGAGAGGCCTGAGTCTGGGTTCAACTACAGGATTCTTGCCAGGGCGGCTGGTGAACAGTCAGTTAGCAGTTAGTTGCTCCCAAATAGCTCATGAACACACAAGCAGTGCTCCTGCAGGTTCCCCTTTGTCAGGTCTGCTGTCATCAGGTGGTGACCCTAGTCCCTTCTTTGTCAGTTTCCCCAGGATCAACTTCCTACCGCCTTTATCCCTCTTCCATTTTCCAAAGCTTTGTTCTCCTTTTCTTTCTTTTTAAAAAAACAACCTTACTGAGGTATAATTTACATATAATAAAATGCACTAGTTTAAAATGTCCAATTCAATGTGTTTGAGTATATTTGCATATTTTCCCTAAGAATATGGGTGAGGTGTTAAGCAAGTTTGGGATCTACTACTGCATTCAGGCAGTAGACCTCTGTTTTCTTCGTTTGGTTCTGAAAACAGGGGTACAAAATAGAGTTCCAGGATGAAATGAAAATACACCTAGTCGTTTCTAGTCACGGAGCCACTTACGTAGGGAAGAAAAGATTGGTTGGATTGCTTTAAATAACAGTAGATAGCCATGATTCTTGGGAAAAACTGGATAATGACTTTTTCATTTGTCTGCTAGCTTCATCCCCACAGTGTTTTCCAGGCACATGGGCATCTTTTCCCCATTTCCACAAACTTTCACAGAAGAGGATTTGATCTTCTGGCCCGGAAACTTACTCTGCTTGATGATGAGGAAATTCTTCAACAACGACAAAAATAATATCCGCTGCCACCACCCCCTCCTCCTCCTCCTCCTTCTCATTTCTTCTTCCTCCTTCTTTCTTATTCTTCCTTCTTCCTTCTTGGTTTTAAACATACACTTCTTCTTGTGTTTTTAATAAGTACCAGGTATTGTTTATAATGGTAACATAGAAAACCTTATTTAATCCTCACAATAACCCTAATATATAGATAGTGACACTTTCTCCATTTTACATATGAACAAATTAAAGGCCAAGGTAATGTATTCAGTAAATGGCAGAGCCAGGATTTGAACGCATGCTTATTTGATTGTGAAGATGCTGTTCTTTTTTCTTTTTGACCATCACCAAATTTTTATTATACTTTAAGTTCTGGGGTACATGTGCAGAACCTGCATGTTTGTTACATAGGTATACATATGCCATAGCGGTTTGCTGCATCCATCAACCCATCATCTACATTAGGTATTTCTCCTAATGCTATCCCTCCCCTAGCCCCCACTTTCCAATAGGCCCCGGTGTGTGATGTTCTCCTCCCTGTGTCCATGTGTTTTCATTGTTCAGCTCCTACTTATGAGTGAGAACATGTGGTGTTTGGTTTTCTGTTCCTGTGTTAGTTTGTTGAGAATGATGGTTTCCAGCTTCATCCATGTCCCTGCAAAGGACATGAACTCATCCTTTTTTATGGCTGCACAGTATTCCATGGTGTATATGTGCCACATTTTCTTTATCCAGTCTGTCATTGATGGGCATTTGGGTTGGTTCCAAGTCTTTGCTATTGTGAACAGTGCAGCAGTAAACATGAGTCTTTATAGTAGAATGATTTATAATCCTTTGGGCATATACCCAGTAATGGGATTGCTGGGTCAAATGGTGTTTCTAGTTCTAGATCCTTGAGGAATCACCACACTGTCTTCCACAATGGTTGAACTAATTTACACTCCTACCAACAGTGTAAAACTGTCCCTATTTCTCCACATCCTCTCCAGCATCTGTTGTTTCCTGACTTTTTAATGATCGCCATTCTAACTGGCGTGAGGTGGTATCTCATTGTGGTTTTGATTTGCATTTCTCTAATGACCAGTGATGATGAGCTTTTTTCATATGTTTGTTGGCTGCAGAAGATGCTGCTCTTAATATATAAAGCCACATCCCTCTCATAGTTTTGTGAGTTCCTTCCAGCACTGTGCTGGAGCCAGCACATATTGAATTGCAAGAACCAATGGTTAAAGTTTTAGGAATTTTTTACATCAGCTCTTAAACATAGCCATTAATAGAAATCAAGTTGTATAAATTTACAACTAAATAAATTATATTACAATATTCTCATATGCTCAAAACTCTTCACTTCCTAATTATTTTACTACATGTTACTTCTGTCTGGTTTGGAGGCTGTTTACATCTGTTGCATTGTATGGTGTAAAACCACATCATGGTGTGCTACTGTGTATCTTTTCCCACCTCTGCATTTGGTGATGTCATGTTGGTGGCTGGAAATTGGCCATGGTGGGAGGATTTACACGACAGAAATGAATAAATACTACAAATCAGAGCTTGATTTACTGTTTTGTTGATTGTCTAGACTTAACGTGATGGAGAAATGTTAATACTGCAAATTAAACTAAAAAAACAGAAACAAAAACCAAAACCGTGTAGCTTCCACTGCCAAAGCTGAGAGAAGCTTCAGTTTAATGAATATAATTCATATCAGGATAAGGAATAGTTTAACAGTAGATTACTTATCAGATTTAATGTTCATACACTTATTGGGAAAAGAGTGGGTTAGGGTACAACTCCACTTGTCAAATTGTAGATGATCTGCAAGCATAAATTAGTTATAGATAGAAAAACTTGACAAAAACCAGTGAAAGCATTCTGTGAGAATCAATTGGCTGCATGGGATTTGCAGCCTGGCATGAGGTTGTCCCCATGAGTTTATCCCTGCAATTACTTCATCTTAAGTAAAAGGTTGAATCAAGGTGAATTTGAAGTTTCCTGCATTCTTAAATTCTGAATGTCTATGGCTGCTTGTTGTACTTAGGCTTTTAAATGTGCTTGTTGGTCTATCAACAGAAATGCAAATATAATAAAACCTCAATGATTCAATTTTGAGATTTGAGATGATACTTTGTTAAATTTGTATGGCCTTTTTGTAGTTTACTACATGTTTTAGCACACATTATCTTGTTTGTTCCTCTAATAACTCTAACAACCCTAGCATTGAGATAAACAGGG
Source organism: Macaca mulatta (assembly GCF_049350105.2). Classification (NCBI taxonomy): domain Eukaryota; kingdom Metazoa; phylum Chordata; class Mammalia; order Primates; family Cercopithecidae; genus Macaca; species Macaca mulatta. The sequence goes on along the minus strand of NC_133412.1, from coordinate 131,187,077 downwards.
AGTTACTAGAGTTACCGTTTACTGTTGAGGACACTGAGGCTCAGGGTAGTTCATCAGTTGCTCCGAGTGCACAGATAGTGAGCAGAAAGGCCGGGTCTAGGGCTTCCAGGTGGTTTCCTCGATTTCTCACGTCCCTTCTCTTTGATCTGCTGAAACAAAGAATTCCATTGAGCTAGTAGTAGTCACATCATCATATGTAATCTGAGCATACGTTGAACAAAAAAGTCTGTCTAAAAGTAGATTGCAGCTTTAGAAGACATTTTTTTCCCCAATGAAGTAAATAATCCCATCCTTTCTGATTAAGTGAGGAGCTTAAGAAGAAGTAACAGTTGATTGCTTGTTAGGATAATAACTACTTTAGAACTCAAAGTCAGTGAACATGAATGTGCCCACACCAGAATAGTGTTCAGTAATAGAGAAACCTGATAGAGGACAGCAGCTTGGGATGTGTTTGAGTGTAATCACAATCAATGCAGCCTCTAGTATCTTTTATACTTTTTATAGCATAACCAGCAGATTGACTTTAGTGATGAGGATAACAGAGGGTGACATCTTAAGTGAACAAGGGACACTAGAAAAACTAGTGTTTTGTTTTTTCAAAATGGCATAAGAATGATTCCTTATACTATTCTAGGTTTTTTGGTGTGTTTCTTTTATTCTTCTTCTCATCGTTTATTTAGCTTGTAGTTGCCACATTTTTATGGGGCAAATTCCTAAAGAGGTGGGAATTTCATGAAGCCAAATATAGACATAAACGTGGTATTCAGATAAAGAGGAACTGTGTTTGCTATGCATTTCCTGTAGTGAGGCAAATGTATGTGATATCGTCCCTTCTCCTTATTTGAGCAAGCCCCCAAGGAGGGGCGCTGTAGCCAGAAGTTAGGCTCTGGCTACTTCTGGGCCAATTTAGGGCTCTGTCCCTAATTTACTGTAGGATATGTTAATGAAATATACACGGAGGTATTTTCTTCGTGGAATGGGGATAGCTGTCTGTAAGAATCATTATGCATGATGACAGGGTGACATCCAAACCCCTGTGGTCTTGTCTCAGGCACCACCTACTATCAGCGTTAAAAGATGGCTCTTCCTTGAACTCAGCAGCAGGTGTCACTGCAGTCAACTAAAAAGGAAAGCTCTGGCCAAAAGGATTCCTTTTTTTTGTTTTGTTTTAGATGGAGTCTCTGTTGCACAGGCTGGAATGCAGTGGTGCGATCTTGGCTCACTGCAACGTCTACCTCCTGGTTCAAGCAATTCTCCTGCCTCAGCCTCCTGAGTAGTTGGGATTACAGGCATGCACCACCACGCCCGGCTAATTTTTTTTTGTATTTTTAGTAGAGATGGGATTTCACCATGTTGGCCAAGCTAGTCTCGAACTCCTGACCTCAGGTGATCCACCCACCTCGGCCTCCAAAAGTGCTGGGACTACAGGCATGAGCCACCGCGCCCAGCCCAAAAGGATTCTATTAGACGGAAAAGGAAAGGAGCTATTACAATTAAAAGTAGCTATTACAATTAGTTATCTAGATTTCTTTCCCACCCCAAACTCAAATCCTTCACTACATACTATTGTTTCTCTTTTAAAATATGACGTCTTATAATCAATAAGTCTCTCCAGAAAAAAATGTTGCTTCTGTAAACCTTACAATCCTTCTATCCATTCATTCATTCAACAAATACTTCCTATGTGCCTACAACTTGTGAGGGACTTGCTAGGCTTTAGGCTTACAATGGTAAACAGTAGTGATAGTCTGGCTTTTTGGAGCTTGCTGTCTGGTGAGGAGACAGGCAATTAAAGAGGTAATACAAAAAATTATACTACAGAAAGATTAGTATAATCATAGGAAATGAACTAGATGAAATAGAAGGAGACAAAAAGGGAACCTGAGTTGAGGGGTCAGAGATGATCTCTTGCATAAAATAGTGTGTAAAAAGGTGCCCATAGCATGTGTCAGGGCGCAAATTAGAAAGCCAGCGTTTGGATTCCTTTACTCCATCAGAGATTCGCGCAGGTGCTTGTCATGGTGCATTTTATCTCCTTTGTCATCAGCACTATTTGAAATGCATAAAGAATACCCTTCCTCCTGATTTTACTTAGATAATTTGAAATACCTAAAAAGTTAATCATGAGTTATATCGCTGTTGTTATATCTCTCTTGAGATACTGAAAACTGCTTAGTGTCTTGTCAAATACTTTTACAAATACTCTTGATTATTTTATTAGCGTATGATATATGAAAGATAAAATGAAATGTTGAAGCAGTCTGTCTTTCCCTTGTTTCTACATTTACTCCTCACTGGGGTGTTTGAGTTAAAAGAAAAAAAAAAAAAGCTTCAGTTTCTATCAGAAAGTCAAAGTCAGCCTAAAACACAAGTGGGAACCAATTTGGCACCAGTTAGGTGACCTGGCTGGCAATAAAGAACTGGCCATTGCATTAGGTCTTGGACATTTTAAGAAGATAATGAAGAAGGAAATACTGATAAGAAACATGAAGTTATTCTATCAGTATTTGCTCTATCTCTAGTGACTCATGAATTACATTTCAAAACCCTAAACTCAATTTATTAAGAGTTCCAAATACTGATTTTCGGATGAGTAAACCCAGGAGACCAAAAAATTTCTACGCATTGGAAAGATAGCAGAAATGTGTTCTGATGAATCATTAACAACTTTTCTTGCCTCTTTTATCATTGTCATTGCAAAAGTTCCTTATGATTATAATTATTACCTGTACTATTATATGTGTGTGTGTGTGTGTGTGTGTGTGTGTGTGTGTGTGTGTGTGTGTGTGTGTATTTTTTTTAACTTGACACTGGGGCCTGCACTCACTTTATTCATCCAAAAGAACATTTATTTTTCACATTATAAAAGGCATGGCCTCAAGGCTAGTAGGACTATAACCATTTTTCTTGGAATAAAGAAAGTAAGTGTTCAAATGTATCAGGTTACAAAATAACAGAAGGACAAACATTGCATGTTCTAATTTATTTGTGGGATCTAAAAATCAAAACAATTGAACTCATGCACGTAGAGAGTAGAAGGATCATTACCAGAGGCTGGGAAGGGTAGTGGGGGATTGAAGGGAGCTGGGGATGGTTAATGGGCACAAAACAAAACAAAACAAAACAAAACAAAAAAACGAAAAAGAATGAAGAAGACCTACTGTTTGGTATCACAACAGGGTGACTACAATCAATAATAATTCAATCGTACATTTTAAAATAGCTTAAAGAGTGTAATTGGACTATTTGTCACTCAAAGGATAAATGCTTGAGGGGCTGGATACCCCATTCTCCATGATGTGCTTTTGTCAAGAGCTGGACATTCAGAACAGTGAAAGGCCTAACTGTACACAGTTCTTGTTTTTGTAGATGAACCCCTTTCCATTTTTATGTCTAGGAAATTGAAGTGTTTGGTCTTGTCCTAATTTGTAAAGGGAAACATTGTAATATTGTGGGAGGAGCCATGGGGAAACTTCTTATTGCCCTAGCCTTGCTATTAATTTATGTGGTCTTGGGTGACTCTTAGTTGCTCTGAGCCTTCCTTGTTTACATCTGTAAAAGCGGCCTGATGTGAGGTCAGCAGGTAGAAACCCCTTCACTTTTCCTCTGTGCTCACCCCCAGTGTATGTGGGCCCACCTTCCTTTTCGACTCAAAGGAAGAGGTGACCTACCCCCTATTTAAATACAGCCCTGCCACCTGCATGCCATCTGGAGCTTATCACCTTCTTCCTCCTCTTTGAGCTGATAAGGAAACTGAGCCATTTGGGAACCCTCATTGTCTAAGTTAGAAATCTGGGTGCCATTTCCAATTCTTCTCAGCTTCACTCGGTTCTTGCATCCACTCAGTAGCAAAGCCCCATTAATTTTGTCTCCTAAGAGTGACTGTTGAATTTACCCTTCTTTGCTATCCTCCCTGCCTTCAGCCAGCATCATGTCTTGACCAAACTATTGCAGGAGCCTCTTTACTGATGTTCTTTCTTGCAGCTTCCTCTATTTCCAGTCCCTTCTCCACACTGTTCAGAGATATCTTTCTAAAACACAAATCTTATTATGTTCATTATCAGCAACTCCACCGAACAAATATTTACGGTGTGAACAGGTGTTATAACAGGTTCTGAGAGATGATCAATTTGAATAAGACAGTATGGTCCCATTTAAATGAAAACCTTGTGTTGGCTAGGCTACCTATATTACCTATAGGATAAAATGAATTTCCTTTGCATGGCCTTTGATGCTGTATGTCAAATTTCCCTTCCTATAACCTTACCTTTGAATGCCTCTTCTCTTGCCATCTGTATACTTTATATCCCTGCCACCAAACTCTTTTTAACCTGAGCATGCAGTGTTCTTCCATGTTTCTAAGATTTTGCATATCCATGTCTCTATGTCAGGAATTCCCTTTCCAACTTCTCCCTTGGCCTACCCATTGTTCCATATCGGATGAAACTGTCATCTTTTTTGGGAGAATTCTCATGAATCTATTACTTCCTTGTTTATACTTGTACAGTCCTTTATTCATAGCATTCTATTGTATTTTTAAATGTCTGTCTTATGAGACTGTGAGCTACTTGAAGGCAGAAAATTTATGCCATATTCATCGTTGTATTGCCTATGATCTATCGTAGCATATAGCACATTTTCAGGGCTCAATAAGTGATCGCTGATTACTAAAGTAAGTGAATGAACATACACTTATTTCCACCATGCATGCATGAGTGGAAGTGGATATCACAATGTTTCTTATCTCAGTGGAATTGTCAGTAATTGTGGAAAGAAGACATTTTGAAGTTAACACTAGCTTTGATCTTGTTGATCTTCCAGGTAAGTCTTTGATATCTGCAGGTAGAACATGAGCTGATGATGGTGATGATGTTCAGGGAATCTTTGGACTAGATCTTTAGAGTTCTCTTTATCTCTCTCTCTCTCTCTTTTCTGTTTTTTCCGAGACAGAGTCACCCTGTCACCTAGGCTGGAGTGCAGTGGCACAATCTTGCTCATTGCAACCTCTGCCTCCTGGGTTCAAGTGATTCTCATGGCTCAGCCTCCCAAGTAGCTGGGATTACAGGTGCGCACCACCATGCCCAGCTAATTTTTGTATTTTTAGTAGAGATGGGGTTTCACCATGTTGCCCAGGCTGGTCTCGAACTCCTGACCTCAGGTGATCTGCCTGCCTCGGCCTCTCAAAGTGCTGGGATTACAGGCATGAGCCACCATGCCTGGCCTAGAGTTCTCTTTAAGCTGTAAAAGTTGATAACTTTATTTTGGTTATATCAATTCAATTCCAAGGGTTGGAACACTTTCCTGGTACCACTTTTGCCTGCTGGCTGAGAAACAAGTGTCGTTTGCTGAACATATCTTGTCACTGTCTCTTTTCCTGGTACTCTGAAATCCACTTCTGTGTTCCTAAATGACAAATCATTAGGCTCATTCCCAAATGAATTGGTTGTCAGGTAGGCATCATTAGGCTAGTGAGATGTCTTAGTTTCAGCTGAGTAAGGCAAATATGATGCTATCTAATCATGACAAGCACAAGAGATGTGGCGTTCTGAGAAGCAAAGAACATCTTTCAAGACTACAACATTTTCAAGTGTAGGCAATTACTCCAGTCAGTGAATAGTGATCAATATATAAAGCTTAAGGTAGGAACATTAATGCTTCCTTTAGTGCAGAAACATCAGCATCAGCAACTAAAGCTTTTTTGGAGGGGGTAGAGAGAATTAACTGATAATTCCTTCTGTCGTGGAAAGTTGATTTTTGTAGTCAATTTGCAGATATATCCATTTTCAGCGATGTGAATAATAAAAAGAACTAAAAGCTTTTACAGGATATCTTTTCAGTATCTGCTTAACTCACTTTCTTGCTTCCTCTTAATCCCCTAGCACCTATGTCATATCCATTATCATCCTGAAAAGAAGAATCATTCAGGTCACTTAAATGATGCTTCAATGACATACCATCCATTAGAATTCACAAAAAGCCAGCACTTTCCAAAGAGAAATGTGACACTCTCTTTCACTTGTTCTTTCTCTCCTTTTCCTTACTTGAACTTTCAACTTCTCTTGGGATTTCTTATTTTACATATTTTCATAAGGTGATCATTTTTGCAGATAGTGACTTATCACCTCCTAAAAGCAAGTCCCTGGTTGGCTAAAAGGAGTAAGGCAGGTGTTAGTATTCATCCATTTCCCCATTTTGGTTTATTTGTTTGTTTATTCTGGCTATGAAGCTGGATATACTCAAAGCAAAAGCAATTGGATAAACTATATAACCCTGGCTTTATATCCAGGAACAAGTGGATAGGTCTCTGGCTCTGTCCACCACCATAAAGAACTCTTTTTTGGAGCAGACCACACAATCACTTGGAAGCCACAGAATGATGCAAATATCTTGCTGCCATCTCCCTTCCAGGCTGTGCTGGCTGTCCTTACACAGATTCTCATAAATCCCTCTTTCTTGGTCTGCCTCCCCACTTCTCTTACCAGTTTCTCCCAGGGCTCCAGCTTCATCCTGTAGTTTTGTGAACCAGCCACTAAGTCCTGTTTTGCATTGCTTAGTTAAGAAGGCCCCTTTCTTCCCACTAGATTGGAAGCTCCAGGAGGGCAGACACTTTGTTTATTCACATGTGTCTGTTTGGTATCTAGAACAGTATCTACCATGTAGCAGACTCTCAATAAATTTTTGTTGAATAAATAAATGAAACTTTTAGACAAATAACCCTCTCTGTGTCTGTAGTGTCCACCTCTCATAGTATAATGCTGATGCCTTAGGCTAGAAGATGGAAGGGTACAAAGCAGATAAAAGGTGAAGAAACCCCATCCTGCTGCATTTCAAAAGTGTTTGAAGAAGATGGGAAAACTCACCAACAATTCCTATACGCATAGGAAACAAATGACCTCTTCTCTTCCAGTCTTTTTTTCTATTCATTTTTCCCTAGTTGACATTATATTTTTTTCCATTTTGTATCAGGTCACTCTAAGTTACATTGTAGATTAGTCAAGCAAAATGGATCTGCTAAAATTAGTAGTAACCATATTTTGTTTATTTGTGATAGTATTTTCCTTCGAGTCTGATACACATGATTTTCACATTTAGATGTTTTAAAATCATGGCCAAGTCTTGCAGTTAGTGTATATTCTTAATGTCAACAGTAAATCTTATAATCCGTGACCTTTCAAGATCCATGAAATATAGTATTTGGAAGCAGCATGCAGTACGGCTGTTTTGGTTTTCCCTCATGGAAAAGCGAACATACTGACCTTCCTTCTGGCTAAAAAAGTTTCTCCGAAATCTTCAAAGCCTTTGTGGTTCCCCCTTCTCCCTGTTTATTTTTTTATGAGAGTAATTATTTTTATTGAGGTAAAATTTATATAACACAAAAGTTCCCACTAACCACTTTAAAGTGTACAATTCAGTGGCATCTGATACACTCACAGTGTTTTGCAATCATTACCTCTATCCATCTGCAAGACATTTTCATCACCCCGAAAGGAAACCCTGTACCCATGAGGCAATTACTCCTCATTCCCCTCTGCCCCAGCCCTGGCAACCACTTGATTGCTTTCTGTCTCTACAGATTTACCTATTCTGGATTCTCTGTTTACTCTTGAAGGTAACTACGAAGAACAGGACTGGCTTTCTCAACTGGCATGTGGAGGCAGAGGATTTGTGGCATGGCTGTGACATGTTATAACATGTTTATACATGCTGAGATACTATTACCAGGATTGACCACTGAACACATGCTATTGGCAGTTGCAGAATTATCCTGGAAGTTTCTAAAAGTTAGTGCACATTTTAATTGAAGTAAATGAATGATCAAGACTACTAACATGGCAAGAAAAGCTTCTAGAGATGAAATAATGTGAAGAGCAAGGCCTACTTTAGCTAGGTCCCCCACGCCAGGATCTCAGCTTTAAGGAATCGGTGGAGGCTCATCCTAAGGTCGACTGAAGAAGATCTGCCTCCAAGCTCACATGGTTGTTGACAGAATTCAGTATCTTGCCAGCTGTAGGACTGAGGATTTCAGGTTCTTGTTGGCTGTTGGCTGGAGGCTGCCCCGAGTTACTTGCTATGTGGGCCCCACCACAGTGCAGCTCACAACAGCTTGCTTCATCAAAGCCAAAGAGAGAGAAGATCTGCTGGCAAGGCAGACATTGCAATCTTATGTAACAGTTATGGAAGTGACATCCCATCATCTTTGTCATATTCTATTGATTAGAAGCAAGTCACAGGCCCTGCCCACACTTAAGAGGAAGAGATCACTCACAGACATAGTAGTAGGAAGTGGTGATAACATGGAGCCACATTGCTGTGTAAATGCAGTCAGGCAGTCACTCATATCTGTTCACAGAGCTGGTTAATTTCTCTCCTCCTGTAAAGAATAAATTAGGTAATGAAACAGGCTCATTCTTAAGGACGGTGTAGGCATGAAGAGAAGCTCTGATGAGGGTATGCTGTATACTTGCAGTATGCATAGAACTTACAAAGACTCACCATTTGTATTGATTTTTCAAGGGAAACTGGAAATCAGTGAGGTTCTTTGAGGAAGATGATAAATGATGATAATGCTTGGTAGGCTTAGCCTCCATGTCTGATTTCAGGTATCTCCCTGAGCCTCAAGGCTCCAAAGAATGAAAGGCTACAATCACATCATAGGCAACACATGTGGATAGATTCTCTCTCTCTCTCTCTCTCTCTCTCTCTCTCTCTCTCTCTCTCATTAAGACGGAGTCTCACTGTGTTGCCAGGCTGGAATGCAGTGGCGCGATCTTGGCTCACTGCAACCTCCGCCTCCCAGGTTCAGGCGATTCTCCAGCCTCAGCCTCCCGAGTAGCTGGGATTACAGGTGTCCACCAACACGCCCAGCTAATTTTTGTATTTTTAGTAGAGACGGGGTTTCACCATGTTGGCCAGCATGGTCTTGATCTCTTGGCCTCGTGATCTGCCTGCCTTGGCCTCCCAAAGTGCTGGGCTTACAGGCCTGAGCCACCACACCTGGCCAGGTTCTCTTAAGTCAATGGCATCATTTGGTAAGAATTCGTCCTACAAGATCCAGCATTACCCAGATGTACTCTGAAAAAATTCTGAAACCATCAGGGGGCTCTATTTGATGCATTCAAGAGTGAATTGTGCTCTGGCTGACAACATACTTTCTGTGAAACATTTTTTTGATCCCAAATAGTGTTAACCCTGCTTGATCAACAATATCATTTATCTGTTTTGGCTCTGACTCCTGGCTTTTTCAAAAAATCAGTGGCACCTAGCACAATATCACATATATGGCAGGCAATAAAAATAATTTGGTAAGTTCTTAGGAATTCTTATGAATTCTAATGCAAGCATTCCAAAGAATGTTTTACATTCTTTGTCACATTACTCTGGTGGTAATTGTACGAATGGAAGTTTTTCAAAGTATCAACATTATTGGAATAAATGTAATTTTTGATTGACTTATTGGAATAGAACAACATCTGTTTGTATAAATAGTTGTGTGTTTAAGAGCATTCTTACTCCTTGATAATGTTGTCTTCTGCCTCATCTGAGAGTTGCCATTTTTTTTGCTTCCAATATTGTAGTGAATACAGTGGTTGTGAATTTAAATAGCAAAGTTAGTGAGAATCAGAGGTATCTCGGGGCATTAGAAACACAAACAACTAGCTGCTGCTTATTCTTCACAGGTGTTTCTAATTAGAGTTTTGCTAAATTTTTCTAATTAGAGTTTCACTTAGGATCCTATGTTAAGCTATTCAGGAAGGAGTGAGTAATAATGTTTTGAGAAAAGTTAATGAATGCATAAATATTATAAGTGACAATTTATTGATATGATAATCTTGTGTTTCAATTGTTAAGGCAAAATTTTAATGCCAGTATTTTAGGTGTTGGCAAAAACCTATTGTTGATATTGTAAGTATAGCTAATTCTTAGTTAAAAGTGTGCGGATTACCTACACCAGCCATTTACTTCCAGGCTGGCTTCCTTTTGCAATCTGGCTATTTCCAAGCTACTTCCTTTCACTGCTACTTCCATTTGATATAAACAGATTACAAACTCATTTTTTAATTGCCTAAGAAAAACGTCAATTAAAAATTTCCAGCCAGGTGGAACGTTTCTGTTTGTTAGTTTTAGTGTTAATGCAACTGCTTGCCTCTGTCAGTCTGTGTGATTGAGAGCTACTTGTGCAGCTTGACATGGGCATTGATTTTGCTTTCTTATTGATCAAGGTAGACATGGGCTGGGAGGTTGTGATAGATGACATTACCAAAGTGTTCCTGGCAAAAGTTGTGCAGCCATGTCCTTCTCCAACTCATTAAATCAAAGCAGAGTTCTAAAAATGATACGCCAGGCCCTGCAAAGCTTTCTTGGGATGCAGATAATCAGATTTTCTGCTTATTTGGAAAGCACCATGACCTGCCTACTGATCTTTAATAAACTGTTATTTTAAAAGAATACATGAATCCTCTTTCCCATCTTTATCTTGAAAAACTCTCCCCCTTGAACCTGTGGCTCTTATTATGGATCGAATTGTGTTCCCCCAACCCAGAAGATACATTGAAGTCCTAACCCTCAGGTCTTGTGAATATGACCTTAGTTGGAAATAAAGTCTTCATATATTTAATCAACTTAAGATGGGGTCATTAGGATGGGTCTTAATCTAACATGGCTGGTATCCCTATAAGAAGAGGGAAGTTTCAACACAGACACAGACATGCAGGGAGACCACCATGAGAAGACACAGAGACACATTGACAGAGGGAGGAGGTCACTTGAAGACTGAGGTAGAGATTGGAGTTATGTTCCCTGAAGCTAAGGATCCCCTGGAGCTGCTAGAATCAGGAAGAGGCAAGGAAGGACCCTCCTCTACCTCCTCTAGAGGCTCCGTAGGGATCATGGCCCTGCCAGTACCTTGATTTGGGGCCTGTATTTCTCAGAACTGAGAGAATAAATTTTCCATTGTTTAAGCCACATTGAAGGTGGTGTGTTGTTACAGCAGTGCCAGGGAACTAGTATACTCCCTTGAGTGATTGCTCTTTACTTCTCTCCTCCCCTTCATGGCCAAGCTACAAATTGGCTGGATCACTCCACTCTCCTAAAATTGCCCTTGCTGAGGTCTTCAGTAACCTCCCAGGAGGGCTGCAAATTATGGAGCCTCATTGTCTGCATTCAAGCCCAGGCTCTGCTCCCTGCTAGCTGTAGGCACTTAGGCAAATTATTTAACCTCCCTGAGCCTTAGTTTGTGTTTATAAGTAAAATGGGCCTATCTCTGGGGGCTGCTGTAAGGATTAAAAGAGTTAATATAGCTAGAACACTTAGCCTAGTGCCCGGCACATAGCTAACATTTAATGGGCACTGTTTCTGTTAGTATCATTTGCTGCATGTGGCATCCCTTTTCAGTTCTTCCATTGCCTTACTCTGCAGCTTTGGACTCTGCTGGCTGCTTTCTTCTCTATTCCATTGCCATCTAGTTATCCTCCATGCCTCTGCCTGTTTCTTTTGTTAAGCCTTTCCTGGGAAGGCATTGTAGCTAATGCATAGAGCCCACGTGTTGGAATCTAATAGATCTAGGCTCAATTCTCAGCTTTGCTCTTCTTTATTTGGGGGACAGGAGGCAGAGTCTTACTCTGTCACCCAGACTAGAGTGTAGTGGCATGATCATGGCTCACTGCAGCCTGAAACTCCGGTGCTCAAGTGTTCCTCCTACCTCAGCCTCCCAAGTACCTGGGACTACAGGCATGTGCCACCACACCTGGCTAATTTTTATTTTTATCTTTGTAGGGACTGGGTGCCACTATGTTGCCAGGCTGGTCTCAAACTTATAGCCTCAAGTGATCCCCCTTCCTTGGCCTCCCAAAGTGCTGGGATCACAGGCAATGAGCCACTGCACCCAGCCACCTTTGCTCTTCTTGAGTGATTTTGAAGAAGTTAGACTTTATGAGCCCCAGTTTTTGTTTGTTTTTTTAAAAAGATAAAATGGGTAAATCTGACCTGATTGGGCTTGTGTGAGGACTAAATGAGATAACATAAGCAGAGGGCCCAGTGCAAGCTGGATTCTGACTTTAACCCCACCTCTGGCTCATCCCCTGGCCACCCTCACCTCCAAGTTGAAGACTGCCTTGTAGGCTGTGTACTTGGTACCTTCCACAGCTCCAAGGGGAGTCATTTACTTGAAGTAGAATGTGATGCAGCAGCCCTGCCTCCCTTTTCCCTGACATGACTTTTGGTGCAGAGATGGATCTGTGGAATATTCATAAGGTGCTGCAAAAAACACGATCAAAACTGTAGTCATATTTGAAGTTTTATCTCACTAGCCTTTACATTCAGTGGTTATCAGGACCCATGGCTTTCATTTCTCCTGTAACTCTCAGAAATACCCTTTCTTGAGGAAAGTGATTAACCAGATTCTGGCTTTGGAGAGGATAGCAGGGAAAGCCGAAATAGTGTCTGATGGAAAGCTACAGTGTCAGTCCTGATTTCAGAAAGGGTTGATTCTAGGCAGGCAGTGAGGCGGGCTCAGCAAGGTGGTGGGAAGGCTGAAGTGGCCCGTGTGTGGCTTTACACTGTAATGGTTATCACCAGTAGGAGGTGGACTAGAGGTATAGGAATTGGATTCTGGTGGGTGGGGTGTCAAGATCACACCTTGGAGGAAGGACTGGCCAGTGAACTGGAGGTCAGGAAAGGTTGCTTGTCCTAGACTTGGCAATTGGTTGAAATTCAGGAGAATCTGCATCCTCTGGAGTGAGCCAGCCCAGGGCTAGGGTGTCAGGGCTGAGAGAGATGGATTAGACTCCTCCTTAAGTGTGGCCTGGCCGGGCTAGTCAAAGAGGAACCTCACGGAGTTGGAGCTCAGCATGGAATCTGGAATGTGATGTCATTCTAAGGCTCACCAAATTGGGCTGAGGGGCTCCAGCAGGGCTATTGATGCAGGCTGCTTCTGTCACCCTTAACTTGGGAACTGAGGTAGGCCAAGGCTGCATCAGTAGTCCCAGCTGAGAGGACCTGGAGGGGTGAGAGAAAGGAGAATAAAGCATTACTGTTGTGACCACCAGAAGCATTATTGCTTGTGATTGCAGAGGCAGTTTGGGAATCTGGGATCTCTAAAAACTTCTTCCCTTTGTGCATTTGCTGTACATACACTGTGAAAACCCCTGTGCCAGCCCAAACACCCCAGAGATACCTTTTCTCCCTGATTTTCATTGCTTCTGAAGAGTAGTGACCTTTTTCAGACAGAGAGGTATTTTGTAAATCATACTCTTAGAAATGCTCCATCTGGTTGTCTTATTTTTACAACTTTTAATACAGATTCAGTGGGCACAGTTTGGGGACGATAATCTACAAAGTCAGTGTCACAGATGCTTAGTTTTTCTTTGTTGGCAGTATCTGGGTCTAAGACTTACAAATGCCACAGTGTTTGGTGACCAAACCACAGTTTCAGAGTACCATCAGTTAATAAAGTGTAAAGTTATTTTTGAAGTCTTTATATCCCTACCAGATCTTAACCAGTCTTTGGTTATGGCAGTCAATTTATCTGTTAGAATTAGGACCAAATTGCCTTCCATGAGTTAGTATAGAGAGAAATTAGTGTAGGGGTGTACGAAGTCAAGGACATGGGATTCCCTTCTTTGTGACAAAGAGTTATGAGGAAATAACAGCAAAACTGACTCATTAATGCTGCCCTCACTACCTTGTTTAGGAGAGTCTAGAGGTTAATTAATTACTCAGTCTTTTCAGTGCAGATAGACAAATGAAAGAGTGAATAAAGTAGAGCTCAGAAAAAGTAGAAGACAATTGTGATCATATTAATAAAGATCCAAAATGAATCCAACATTGATTAAAACAGAGTATAATACAGTGGACTTAATATGAAGACATGAAAGCATTTCTCCTTTTTGCAGGTTCTAGGGTGGTTTTGTGTTTTAGTTTGTCTGAATCTCACTTTATTTTCTACGTATTGACAACATGACTTAAACCTGTGAACATCCTCCTGACAGATCCTGTTACTTAGCTTTTCAGTTGCTTGAAATCTGGAGCTGCAGTCACAAAGAGTCTATTAGTCTGCTCAAAAAAAAAAAACAAAAAAAACAAACAGGAAGCTCACATATAACGCAGTGTCTAGGATTTTGTATACTGCACACATTGAAGGATGATACCTTTGGAAAAATGAACAAGAGTGTAAAATTTTTCCTATGCATTAATAACTACTGGCTCTGATCAAAGTCCATAGACTTAGCTGGTCATTAATTCTCCATAAATGCCATACAAAGAGAGAATTACTGCTTCAGAGGGTTTTCAGTGGCACATTTTTGGTGAATGATGTGGTATAAACTGGTATTTACAAGGCACTTTTGAGATGATTAGTGTTAAGTATTAGTTGAACCATATCCAATAGTCCATTTGAAACCCTATCCACGGGCAGCAACTGAAGGGATATTTTGGATCTATATTCTCTAGATATGGGGAATGCATACTGGTCATAAATGTTGACTTTAATTAGAGCTCACTGATGAAATTTAGCATGCTTGCCAGGGCTCTTCTGAAATCTTGCCCCCCTTTCTACAGTGATATCACTGTCTAGGGTTGCACAGAGTGTTTGGCAGAGTGGCCTTACATCTGGCATTCATCAGGTCCCCTGGGAGCATGCCTTCCCAGATCTGTACAGACCCTGGGAAACACACAACACGAGAAGGGTCATTTAAATGTGTTATGCAGGCTTCTCCTGTTTCTGAAGATGCCCGGCCTGACCTGTGCTAATGCAGCTCTCTACTGATGATCACTTAAACCCCACAGGCCCTTCCTTCTCTTTGCATCTTTAGGATAGATTACTTGTTCAACCTTAAACTGTCTGCTCTTTCTACCTCTGTCTACCACATGGTTCAGCATTTAAAGATTCCTGTCATAAGATTCAGCCACCTCCTTCATGAATCCTTAAGGACTGTCCTTAAGACTCTCCCCAACATCTCTCTTTCTACTCTGTGGACTGTGATAGAACATTCCAATGCTTACTTGTTTAATTTTACTGCTTTATGAGCAAGTCTACGATGAAAAACAATGGTGGAAAAACACTGACTTTCCTATCTTTTGATTCTGGGACAATTATTAGTCCAGTTGGCCATCTGTATCTGTGGGTTCTGTGTCCGTGAAGTCAGTCAACTGAAGATCCAAAATACTCTTTAAAAATTGCATTAATATTGTACAGGTCACACAGACCTTGCTGGTAAAACAGCATGTGGTAAAGAAACCAGCCAAATCCCACCAAAACCAAGATGGCCATGAACGTGACCTCTGATAGTCCTCATTGCTCATCATACTCTAATTATAATGCATTACATGCTAAAAGACACTCCCACCAGTGCCATGACAGTTTGCAAATGCCATGGCAATGTCAGGAAGTTACCCTGTATGCTCTAAAAAGGAGAGGAACCCTCAGTTCTGGGAATTGCCTACCCCTTTCCTGGAAAACTCATGAATAATCCACCCCTTATTATTCATGAGGTTAGCACATAATCAAGAAATGAGCATAAAAATAGCCAACCAGCAACCCTTAGGTCTGCTCTGCCTATGGAGTTGCCATTGTTTGATTCCTTTACTTTCTTAATAAACTCGCTTTCACTTAAAAAAATTGTATCTGTACTGATTATGTACAGACTTTTCCCCTTGTCGTTATTCCCTAAATAATATAGCAACTATTTACATGGCATTTATGTTATGTTAGGTATTACAAATAATATAGAGATGATTTAAAATATATGGGAAGATGTGCATAGTTACATGCAAATACTATACCATTGTATATCATAACCTTGAGCATCCTCAGATGTTGGTATCCAAGGGTTGTCCTGGAACCAATTTCCCGTGATGCTGGGGATGACTATACTATCTTCCTTTGCTGAAGAAAAAGTAAAAACTAGCTTTGAACAGGAAAAAGAGTAATCAACCTATGACACTCTGAAACTCCATGCATTTGAGTTTCTGAGTGTACTGTCGTCGTTTCATATTGCTTGTTTGAACTTTCATACTATACTGTTCCTGTGTTGCAGTACTCAAATAGGTTTACTAACCTGTTTCTCTAGCAAGGTCTTCTCTTTGGTTGATTTGAAAGTAAGAGTGGTTGCATAGGTGGTAGTGAGTAAGGGACAACTTGGTCTTTGCACATTTGCTGCAGACTATTAGACCTTGTCTTTAAAGATGATATGGTTCAGATAACACGTTTACTCTAGAGGACACTTAGCTCCTGAGCAGCTAAATAGCTTTCCCAGAGTTACAACCTGTGAGAATCCCTGGTCTTTTGTCTCTCAGTCCAGCATTTTGGTCACCACAACTACCTGCCACACTAATTTCACTCACTTGATCTCTGTCCATCAAAATACACACGCACACACCCTTTGGAATATAACATTTTAGACAGTACCACCTTTTGAGCTAGTCACACCTAGGTTTGAATTCTACTCAACACTAACTAGTTATATGACTTAATTAATTCATCCTTCTAAGCTGTATATTTTCCTCATCTGTAAATTGAAGATAATAGTTCATAAAGTTGTTGTAAGGATTAAATCATTTAATGCATATGTAAACTGCTTAACACATTGTGTGGTACCTAAGTGTCCCGTAAAATCTCTATCTCTACCCATATGTGCAAGACACTGAGACAGGTCAAAGAGTCAATGCAAAGGGGTACTTCTTATTTAAATAGGAAAGCATCATACTTCTTATTGTATTTCTTATGCAATTTCACCTAACATCGCTTTGGTTATATTATATAGGTTATATACTATATTGGTTTGAGATCCTTAAAGAAGAGAGAAGTTTATTTTTTTTTTTCTCAGATAAAAGTGTGAGGTAAGCATTCCAAATTGGTAGGTGCTCTGCTCCACAGATCATTCAGGGATCCAGGGTCCCTCTTAAGTTGTGCTCTGCCACCCAGTAGGGCATTGTTGATGTCCGGGGTGCAGTTGGTGGGAAGGAAGGAGAGTGTGAAGGAGGCAAACTTACTCTCTTAAGGTGTGGGCCCTGAGTTGCACATCACTTCCGCTAACATTTCATTGGCAACAACATAGTCACAGGGCCACATCTAACTGCAAAAGACTAGAAAACTAGGGCAGGTGGGCAACCCATGACCAGATAGGGTTTTGTTGTTACAAAAAAAGGGGAGGATAGGATTCAATGGACAACTAGCAAGCTTTGCCTTAGAGAGCCAACACTGATGAGGGGTTGTGTGGCGTGGTAGAAGGAATTAGTCAGTACCTCGTTTCTGACTCAAGTTCAGCCAGGGGCTTGCATTATGACCTTGGCCATGTGTCTAACCCCTTGCGCCTCACTTTCCTTAGTATGAAGGAAGACCTGGGACTGCTGATCTCCAAGATTTCTTCCAGCTGTATGAAGCCCTCACTGATCACTTTGTCTCAATGGCTCCCTTTCTCCTCCTAAAGCATCTCTTCACTGTGCATCTCGTGGGACATAACTATTACAACTTTATTTGCTAAGAGCTTTTATTTCCTCTCATTAAACTATGGGCTTTGTAAAGGAACAAGTATATCATAGCATTTTGAAGGTATCAGAAGAAGATCAAACAGTATATATAAGTTGGTTGATTGGTTGGTTGATGAATATGAATAATTTGGAACTCATTTGATAAAGATACTACAGATACAATTTTCTGCGGTAAAGATACCGCAGAATGTTTTTCTTTGGGAATGAAGCAGAGCTGACCGAATAACCTCTAAGATCTGTTCTGTGCTCAAATTTTATGATTCTATGATTCAGCAGCTCTTCTTAAGTTGGGAGAAATCCCATCTTGGTTTCCTTTGGTGGCGCTCCCTCTGAAAAATTATCATCAAGTTGAACTTCTGGATAAAAGTTTCCATCTCCTCCAGTGGCTTCTGCAAGGTCAATTTAAAACACATTACAAGAAAATATTCTCACCTCTACGAATACAGTTTTATTTCTAAATCCTTTAGCCTTTCAGGCAAGGGTCTGAGTACTTACAGGATATTAAAATGCAGGACCATGTAGTTTGCTGAGCTTTTGAATCATATTTTGTACATTTAAATCCTAAAACAAATCCCTTAGAGATTCACTTTAAAAACAGTGTATTAAGCATTTATTCTATAAAAATCCAAGTCCCTGTTTTGAAGCCAGCCTCCATCAAGTTTGTTCCTGGTAGGAGTGACTAAGTACCAAATAAGTACAGCAGCTTCTCCAAATTCTGTTGAGCATTTGAGTCATCTGGGCATCTGATTAAAGTGCAGATTCTGATTCAGGAGGTGTAGGGTGGGGGTGACTGAGAGTCTGCATTTTAACAAGGTCCCAGATGATACCCTGATGCTGCTGGTCTGTGGACTGAGCTTTGAGCAAGGATGTAAGGAATATTTCCCATTTACATGACACTTAAAGATGTTCTGCTACTAGCTGATTAAATATAGGGTAATTATGTTGCCTCATATTACGGTGATTTGTATCTGTGATCTTTTTAAGACTGTAAGATCCTAACACCCAGGAAAGAGCCCTATTTATTCTACCTCACCTTCTCCTATAAATTTAGCACACTTTCATGTACTCCATAAGCCTTTGAAACTAATTGTTAAATGATAGAAAAGTCTAACTGCATGCTGTTTCATTCCACATGGTGAGTAGAGGATATATACAGCTATTTGGCCTGGGACGTATTTGTTGCTTTCTCTCTCAGAATTAATGTATGAGAGGAAATGTGGCCCCATAGAGAATCAAATTGGAAATATTTTTTCTTAGTGCTTTATTTTCTCGTCTACAGTAGAGACTGTTGACATACACATTAGCAAATGGCTTGAATAGTCCTCAGGGCTTGGGGCAGTCACTGCAGCCATTAGTGCGAAGTTATGAAAGTTTACACGACCTTCGTTATTTAGCAGTGGCAGCATAGTATGTGTCTTTCTTAAAATCCAGGTGTAAGGGAGAGGGTGACTCCATGATCTGAACCAGGACAGGTGGGAAATAATAAGCATATATGGTTGCCCTGAACCAAACCCAAATGAAATTAAATGGTGAGGTATGGAACATTATTATTATTGTTGTTTTTGAGACAGAGTCCTTCTCTGTTGCACACACTGAAGTGACATGATCTTGGCTCACTGCAATCTCTGCCTCTCAGGTTCAAGTGATTCTTCTGGCATTACAGGCGCCTGCCAACAAGCCCAGCTATTTTTTGTATTTTTAGTAGAGATAGGGTTTCACTGTTTTGGCCAGGCTGGTCTCGAACTCCTGACTTCAGGTGATCTGCCTGTCTCAGCCTCCCAAAGTGTTGGGATTACAGGCATGAGCCACTGTGCCCGGCCTGGAACATTATATTTTATATCCAAATTTTCAGTGCAATGTAGTACTTTGTGCATAAACTGTCACATACAAATTTTATGTACTATTGCAGGCCTTGGTAGTTTCACTGGCAAGTGACATTCCCGCATAATTGCTTTTGGAAGAAGAAACAATGTCCTTGGATATTATACAGTTAAAAAAAACCATATAGGTATATTCTTGCAGGCAGCTAAATCTTCACTGCCTGTTCAGTATGACTTCAAAGGCCTTCCCGTCACTCAGCTGGCCAACATAGAAACGGAAAGGAGTGGAAAGTGGCCATGGTAATGCCAAAGAATCTGTGTGCTACCAGTCTCCATAGAGAAGTGAAGTGGAGGTTTATGTGATCATTCACACAAAACCTGCTTAGCTCCATTCCCCACTTCACAGACGGAGTCACAGACTGTCCTTGCCATCACTCATATGCTCTACTTGACCCTGAGCTCTGGGCCCAACAGATCAGGGTTTGATTTCTGGTCCCACCACTTACTGAGTCACCTTGTGTAAGTTATTTTGCTTTTCTCTGTGTTAGTTTTCACATGTGTAAAATGGGGATAGTAGATTAAATACTTTCTACAGAGTCTTTGAGAGGTACCAAGGGCACTAAATCGAAATATTATTTTCTTAACATCCCAACTCAGAGAAGCTAAATCTTTTTGGCTCTCTAGAGCTTAAAATCCAGCATATGATAGAATATTTATAAGCACTGCATGGTATAGAAAAGTGAAAAACATGACATAAAGACACATGTATGGTTGTCACTACAGAATGGGGTTGTGACTGATGTGACCTGTAGCACATGTGAACATTCTCCACTAACGAAAGTTATGGAAACTTAGGTGAGGATCATGCAATGCCAGAGAAGACAGTGTGCTCCCAGACACAGGGGCTGCCTTCATAGTGGGGGTGGGGAAGGGACAGACATTAAGCAAGTAATCACCAGTCTTTAAGTTATAATTATGACAAGTTCTATAAAGGATATTAGGTGGCTAGAGATCTTCTACTGGGGGCCTTGGCCTGATGGGGATCAGAGAATGCTTCCCTGGGAATGTGTTTATGAACTGAGATATGTAGAGAAGGGAAGCACGGGCTGAGGAAGGGAATGGATTTGTGAAGGCTGGAGGCGGGAAGAAGTATTTGAAGACTTCAGAGAAGGCCACTATGCCTGGAGCCAGCAGGAAGTGCAGTGGAGGTTGGTGAACCAACAGGGACCAAACCCTGCAAGACCCTGCTGTGCAGGGTAAGGGTTTGGGATTTTATGCTGTGAGCAGTGGGGTGCCGTGGAATAGCACATGGGTGCCATGGTATGGCACATAAAATAGGATAGAATAGCACATATGCTAATGTTCTACTTGAATTTTAAAGGCATCACTCTGGCTACAGGATGTCTTGTAAGGACTGCTATATAAAGAGTGGAGTGAAGAAGGGACAAGAATAGATGTGAGGAAGCCAGTGAGGAGCTTGTCACAATAGACTGGGCAACAGGAAAGACGACTTTTACTGGGAGAGGAGGAAGAGTGGATGGATTCAAGAGTAATTTAGGAGGTAGGATCAAAACGTCTTGGTGGCCGACTGGATCTTGAGAGGGAGGGAAGGGTAGGGTCAAAGGTGACTCCTAGTTTCTGGATGATGCAGGTGTGTAGATAGGGGTGTTCTCCCTGAGATGAGGGAGAGCAGTGCAGAGCCTGAGTTAGGGGAAGAGTAGGGGTGGGGAGAGGGAGCAATCATGAGTTCAGTTTTGGGTATGTTGAGTTTGAGGTACATGAGAGACACTGAAGGAGAGAAATGTCTAGAACTCAAAGGAGAGGCAGAGCTGGAACTCTGAGCTTTGCAGTCAGCATTAGATGGTAATGATGCCATGGAAGTCGGTGATAATGCCTAGGGTGTGAGGTCATAGGGACAAGGATAATGGCTTGGAACTGGACCCTGAGGAGCTCCTATAATTCACAGGTGAAGTAGAGTAAGTCAGACCCTCCAAAGGAGCTGAGGAGCAGCCAGAGAGGTGAGGAGAAATGTGGTGTCACAGAAGCCAATGGAAAGGACTGTTTCAATATAGAGGGAGTGGTGGACTGAGGGAATGCACCCAGAGGCAAACCAACACAGACAACTCGGAAAATAAAAAGCTCTGAAGTCAGGAGACAGTTCGAATCAAGTATTTTTAGAATGTTCCCATGAACCATGCTCTTCCTCAGCTTCCTCCATTGTAAAATGGGACAGCAGCAGAGTTCTTTTGAGAACTGTGTGAGATGTGCGTAAGATACTTGGCACAGAGCTGCACCCAACTACTGGGGTCCAGCAAATGGTAGCTGGTATAATAATGAGCACAGGTGTGGTGGAGGAAATGAGAATAAGGAGAACAGGGGCATGGGGGTGCGCAGGGCACAGTCCCTGGTCTCACTGGAGCTCAGCGTTTATAGCTGGGAAGGTGAAAAAGTTTAAGTGAATCCGAAGGAAGGACCTTGGATGCTGGGCCAGCAGGGGTTGCAAATTCTGGGCCTAATCTGGTTGGGAGATGACCAGGTCCTAGAGTAAGGGTGGGGCAGGGAGGGGAAGGCAGAGACCCTTTGGGTAATTTGTCAGGACTTTGGAAGTGGTCTGAAACAGAATCGAGAGGTTGAAAGTTGTTTTTAGCATTCAGGCTTAGAATAGGGTTTTCACTTTCTTTCTGTGTATTTGAGTTGTTAACTAGATAATCAGGCCTAGTTGTCTTTTAAAGAGTGATCTATGAAACTCAGCTGGGGGAAGCAGCAGGCCACTGTCACCTTATTCCTTCTGATGCAAAGTGAAGACTGGAGACTAAGCCTGGAGCCTGGAGGGACCTCCAGAAGCCAAGGAGAGAGTTCATATAGACCATTCAATTTGAAGAAATAGAAATTAAATAAAAATGACTTCAGTCCAGATGATGCCCTGGAATGAAAAGGACAAGGATGGTTTGATGTAACAGATGATGACTTATTTTATTAAAAGTGAAGGAGAAAGAGGCAAAAGAGTTGCCTCTACCCTGTAAAGGTTCTCTATATGAATATATTGGTTATTCAAGTGCAGGTACTTATTTTCTTTGGTGGAACTATTCCTTTTGTAATTTTGGCTGGACTGATAGTTCCATCAGTTGAACATTCAGTAGTCTTGGCCTAGACCAGTGGTGTGCCATGAAGTGTGGACATTAGAATGAGTGAGTGTGAGTCTTACCTCAGAGGTTTGTGTCATCTGTTAGATTTTCTAGCCTCCCCATTCTTAGGAGCCTGAAACTGCTGAGAAAAGACGAATCTGTTTGTTCTGGAGGGGCAGCTTGGCTGATTTGGTGTTTTCTGAAGTCATCAGCTGGCCCTAGAAATTAATGTGGTTAATTTCATCATCATCCTCTGTGCTGCTCTTCAAACCATTTTTACCTGCTAAGTTGCCACAGATTTTGTATCATTGATGATCATTGGCAAGAACATAAGAACAAATACTAGATTTGATAAACCCCTCCCCCAAATAGATCCTTGAATCCCATACGGATGCCTGATCAGCCATAGTTGCAGTCCCAAAAAAAGATATCACCTGACATTACAGTATAGAAAGAATAAATAAGGAATCTTTCCTTTAATTGTAGAATTTTCCTTAAATAATGTCTTTCATCCTATTTCATTTCTATTTGTGACACAATGTCACATAATGTTGATACCATTAAGATGTGGAAGAGTTTAATGCCAGACACTCTACCTGGCAAATAAGAACAGGTGGTTGCCAGGAGCGGAGGGGAGGGAAAATTGGGGAGCTGTTGTTTAATGGATATAGTGTTTAAGTTTTGTAAGATGAAAAAGTTCTGGCTACTTGTACACAACAACGCATATACTTAACACTGTCGACCTGCACACTAAAAAATGGTGAAGATGGTAAATTTTATGTAAATGTTATGCATTTTTTAAACCACAATTTAAAAAAAAAGAGCAATAAAATAGAAAAAAAGAGGCAAACCTCAACACAAGGCAAGACCAAGTCAACAGCTCAGCTCTTCTTGTTCCTTACCTTCAGGCTGATAGCTCTGGGAGCCGTCACAGATCTTCATGTCTTTGCCTTGTTTCCTTATGTTCCCCCTTGATCAATTGCTCCTATGGGAGAATGTAGTCACTCACATGGGTGATTGGTTTGCCACTGACTATCACCAGGTCCAATGGGTAGAGAGAGAAGAAGGCATGAATTTGAGTAGTGTGAGGACAGGGCTTTGAGGACTGTGGTCCTCCTTAGGCTGGTGTAACCTGAACTGTGAGTAAAGCAGCCACAAGTTCTGCTCCAGTGTCTAAGGACCTATCAGGAAGGTCTGTTTGTCCCTGCCCCCTTCCGCAGCACTGCATCTGCAGGGCTAGAGGGTGGGTTGCCCTAACAGCATTTGCTTTCACGGTTCAAAGAGCAATGCACAGAGGTAAAAGCCATTGGGAAAATGCTTCACTTGAAGCCAGCAGTTAGAAGGTGAATGTCATGCCGTGGAACCTCAGATGTGCACCATAGACAAATTGCTGTGAAATCCAGGTTGGATTCAGTTGTTTCAAAGCTCTATGTGAGAACTTATATGGAGAAAAAAGCCTTGACCAAAAATGCTTCCGTTCATTCACACTGTAAACCAAAGGAACATTAAATCATAAAGGGGACAAACTGGGATTTAGGATTCAATAGTTGAGACACACAAAAAAGATGTGTTGCTCTTTTTCTGAGCAGTAGTGGAGGGGCCCAGGTTGTGAGAAGGATGAGCTTACTGTGTCACACTGTCATGCCTCCAGGTCATTCATTTTAACAGTCCAGGGAGTGAAGTGAGTTCTCTCCCTGAGTTTCAGTAGCAGTAAAACTTCTCCCTAATTAATGCCTTTGTTTGTTTATTTTTTGTGACAGCCACCTTTGTCATCATGGGCACTTAACCACTTGTCTTATATTAATTCTCACGAGGGCTTCCCTGTGAGACTTTAAACCCCTTGAAGGCAGGACCTGGGTCATAATTATCTCTGCATCCATTCTCCAGCAAGTTTGCAGAAGAAGCTTAATCAAAGGTTGATTGAATCACCCCAGAGAAATTACAAGGGCTATTCAGGTTCAAAACATTTGATTCTTCTGGCTGTAATTCTTTGTTTTTACTTTGTAACCTAAAATACATGTTATTTTTGGTGCTGAAACTATCATACATAAAACTGACTGCTGACACAGACAGGAAGAGAGTATCTTTGAAAATAATGTGCAATTGAGAATCTATGATTATGACTTTTTTATGCTTCAGAAACAAGTATATCTTGCAGCAGTGAATCATCTATTCTCTGTGGCACAATTTTTCTTTGATTTTTCTTTTTTCTTTTTGTTTTTGAGACAGAGTCTTGCTCTGTCACCCAGGCTGGAGTGCAGTGGCGCGATCTCGGCTCACTGCAAGCTCCGTCTCCCAGTTTCAAGCCATTCTCCTGCCTCAGCCTCCCTAGTAGCCGGGACTTCAGGTGCCCGCCACCATTCCCAGCTAATTTTTTGTATTTTTAGTGGAGACAGGGTTTCACCATGTTGGCCAGGATGGTCTTGATCTCCTGACCTCGTGATCTACCCGCCTCGGCCTCCCAAAGTGCGTGGATTACAGGCATGAACCACCGCGCCCGGCCAGTTTTTCTTTCATTTTTCTTAAATTTCTTTCTCTCTCATCAGTGAGGCTTAATGCTATTTTGATCAGAAGTTCAGTAGGTTCGTTTTCCCATTTATGAAATAAAGAGTTTAATTATGGGCGCAAAGCATTTCCAAATTGCTTTTGAGTGCCTTTCTCGCTTCTTACTCAATGTCAGTCACTTACAGAGATTATTTTCCTTGGCTCTTCCTTGTCATTTCTAGGTCATTATGTCTCGCGCTTGTTTTGCCCCTTGCTTATACTCACATTCTTTGTTTTTTTCCTTCCCGTTTTCGACATTTTTCTCATGCTATTTTTCTTGGTTGTTGTTCCCTTCAAAGAAAATTGCTCTTCTATTAGAAAAAGTGCCAAGTTCTCTCCAGAAGCAGACAAGCATAAAGTGCTGACTGCCAAGGTGAACGCTCAGCAATTTGAAGGGCAGGAGAAAGCCGCACTGGTCAGTGTTACAGGAATGCCTCTTATCATCACCACACAAATCCAGTTCTCCTTTTAGGCAGCCTCCTATTAATTATATCCAAATCAGCTTTTCAAAAAGCAAATGCCATTCATTAAAGTCGCACAACCATTTAATCTTTTTGCTTCATCTGTGATTGAGTCCATAGCAACCTGATGTAGTCTGATGCCTTTATATTTTTAGACTAAAAGAAGTGAGTTAGTAAAGATCACTTACAGGCCTGGCAGATGACAAGATAAAAGATGCAGTTGTCTTTGATAAGGGATCTTGGGTTTTTCCTGTTATGAGCTTTTGTGACTTTAACTCTCCAGAGATTCCAGTGTCACCTTTACCTCTTTTGTGAGGAGTCCTTTTGGGCAGCATGTATGAGTTCATACTCAGCTAATGAGAATTCCTTTTTGCAGGATTCCACTGGAGCTAAGTTGGTAACTTTAACAGTTTCCTCCCTGTCGTGCCCAAGGCTACAGGCATTTTCCTGTTCTGCTTAGAGAATATTTCTAAGCTCTGCCTCACTCTGCTTCAGACCTGCTCACTTGCCTGGTTTCCTTGGTTTCTCTTCTCTGCCTTCTACTCAGATCCTTCTACTTTACCTAGCTTTTCTGGGTGGATGCTTATTTGGTGGTTTGCTTGACTTATGACCTGGGGACTTGGCGGATCTCTAAGGCTTTTTTTCCTATTCCTATGCAGTGCAACCTCCCATCCTTTACCCAAGCTCCTTAATTACTACACCTTAAATCAACCTGGATTCATTGCCTCAGATTCTTACTTCTTGGGAGCAGGGAGGAGTCAGACTCTGTCATTAATTTTGGATTGTGACTACCTCATCGGAAAAGTATATGTGGCTAGGAGGAGAGCACAGGCTCTGGAGCCAGTCTCCTTGGGTTCAAATCCCAGATCTGCCACTTACAAGCTGTGTGATTTTGGGCAAGAAATTTAACCTCTCTTGCCCTAATTCTCTCATCTGCACAATGGAGATAATGGCTGTACCTACCTTATAGGTTTGAAATGAAGAGTAAACAAGTTACTCTATGTAAAGGGCTTAGAACAATGTGTCTGCTACGCAGCTAGCACTGTATGTTTTAACTATTACTAAGACATTAAAACCCACATTCATTAAACTCTGACTGCCAGCAATAAGGCAGATGGATTAGATCAATGTTTATCAGAGGAAGATCCAAGTGTTTACTGTGAGAAAATGTAAATCTTGTGCTCCCATTTGAATGAAAATGTAAATACACCAAGATAAGCATATTTTTGGGTTATTTGGACAACTTTTCATAGCTGAGAATCCCATGTTATTAGAAAGCCTGCATTTGCATTGTGTTTATGGTCATATTATTATGCAATGATGGCCATGATATTGAGGCTGGCTGCGAGGAAGGCCTAGCTATGGTCTTAGAGAAAAGAGTGGAGGGGGAATAGAGTCTCTTCTAGGACATGTAAACTGAGCCTGTCAAACTGTTAGAGACCAGCTCTGTAGCAGTCAGTACATAGCCACATTTTAGTGACTGGTGCACTGAAACAAATTTGGGTTTTATTGGGATTTTACTTAATTTATGAATTTGTTTTGGTTTTATAGTAATATAAAAGAACTATTTTTATGTAGGCTTTTTATGTAGGAGTTTTATGTAGGCTTAGGGTTACATTTATTTAAGTAACATTATAATAAAAATAATTTGTTAGCATTGGAGGGCTGTAAGAATTTTTCTGTTATAAAAGGAGTCTGTCTAGATATTTCTCAAACCTGGGCAAGATGAGACCGCTCTGTGCTTCCCAAATGCCAGTGTATGAATTGTGCTAAGAAGGTGGTAAAATAAAATCTCTTGGGAAATTTGTTAAAAATACAGACACTTGAGCTGTATCCTGCAGTTGCTGAGCTGGGTCAGTGAACTTTTATTTTTGCTGACTTGCTCAGGTAATTTTGCTAAGCAACAGGTTTGGGCTTTTTGAAGTAGATGGTCTTTCAGTGTTCTTCATAGCCTGGGGATTTTAGGTTTCCATGTCTTCATCTTCGAAATTGACATAATGGTACTTGTGCCTTTCCTACTGCACAAGGGAGTAGCAAGCATTAATGAGGCAATTTTCATAAGTGTTCTTGGAATAAAAGTACAATTTAAATGTATTGAGGCCGGAGTTGAACTATATCATCTCAGCATGCAAATTGTTCCCTCAGAACAAAGAGGTGACTCAGGTCATTAGAACATCTCGGCAAGTTGATTTCTGCTACCAGGGGTTTAGTTTTCAAAAGTATTGGTCTATCTGTAGCATGGAATCAAGCCCTGTGAAACCTGGTCCATTACCATGGGATTTACAAATTAGCAACAAGGCTGGACAGGAATGTCCATGGTGAGGAACCCTGTGCTTACAGTATTATACTACTTTCCTTGGGCTGCCATAACAAAAGACCATAAACTGGGTGGCTTACAACAAGAGAAATGTGTTCTCTCCCAGTACTGGTGGCTGAAAGTCAAAAGCCAGGTGTCAGCAGGGCTGGTTTCTTCTTGAGGCCCTGAGGGACAGCCTGTTTCATGCTTCCTTCCTAACTTCTGGCTGTGCCTGGTGATACTTGGTGTTCCCTGACTTGTAGATTGCTCACTCCAATCTCTGCCTTCCTTGTCAATGGCTGTCTTCTTCTTGTGTGTCTCTTGTGTTTTCACATGTGTGTCTTGGTCTCTCTTCATCTTCTTACAAGGACATCAGTCATATTGGATTAAGGGCATATCCTACTCTAATATGGCCTCATTTTAATTCAATTGTATCTGTGACCACACTAATTCCAATTGGGTCATATTCTGAGGGACTGGGAGTTAAGCCATTAACATATTTTTAGGGGACAAAATTCAACTCACAAGACCATGTTTCATTTTACTTAGGGAAATGTAGGATACTTTACATTCTTGAATGAATTTTTTCCAAAAATTGATTTGAAATGCAGAGGGCATTACCCCTTAGAAACCATCTTCTATGTCACAGTGAGGTTTCTGGGGCAGCCCATAACAACTGATTTAGTTCACAATATACTTGAAGTAGAATTTCTGCTAAGGGTCCTATAGAACCTTACCAATGCACTAGACAAAATCTTGGTGGGAAAATATATTCCAGGTTTCAATTTAGGGTGCTTATTTGACCCGGCAATTCCATTACTGGGTATATACCCAAAGGAATGTTTATCATTCTATCATAAAGATACATGTATATGTATGTTCATTGCAGCACTATTCACAATAGCAAAGACATAAATGCCCATCAGTGGTAGACTGGAAAAAGAAAATATGCTACGTATACTCCATGGAATACTATGCAGCTATAAAGAAGAACAAGATAATGTCCTTTGCAGGAACATGGATGGAGCTGCAGGCCATTATCCTAAGCAAACTAACACAGGAACAGGAAACCAAATACTGCATATTCTCACTTATAAGTGGGAGTTAAATGACGAGAACACATGGACACATGGAGGGGAACAACAGACACTGGGGCCTATTTGAGGGTAGAGGGTGGGAGGAGGGAGAGGATTAGAAAAAACAACAATTGGGTACTAAGTCTAATACCTGAGTGACAAAATAATCTGTACACCAAACCCCTGTGACATGAGTTTACCTATATAACAAACCTTCACATGTACCCTTGAACCCAAAGTAAAAGTTAAAAAAAATCAAGTTAGGGTGCTAAGAACCCAATTTTCTCATCAGCTCCACTGACTCTGGTGGGTCTTAGAAACTTCATACTTGTATTTCTTTCTTTCGTGGTTCTTCTGTGTTCATTTACATTTCCTGTTTTGTTGTTGTTGTTTTGTTCCCTATGTTGGTTCTGCTATTACTTTTTATGTTATTGTTGTACCTGAAATCCCTTGTGCTCTGAAGGAGTAGAGAGTAGGGAAGGGAAATGCTCTGTGCTGTGGACAGTGTTTGTCCCACTTTCCTATTAAAATTTACTTGCCATAATTCCTGATTTTTTCAGCATCATTGCTGCAGTTCTAAATTATACCTAGCTATCCAGGATCTTAATTTCTCTTTTGTGTATGAGGAGTTATAATGCATTTACTTCATAAGCCATAGTATTGAGTCAGAGGGGCTCTCAGGAATAAGAAGCAGGAAATTCTGTTAGGTTGACTTTTGTGTATCCTTCACATCATATTGTTTAAACAGTTTTTGTGCTGGCTGTATGTCTCAGCCCTGCTCTTTTACTCCAGATTCCTTAATAAGCCACTGCTATCAGTTCAGGGAGGCTAATCCCTGGACTTAACCCTTTGTGGCCCTTCCTTTAGATGGCAAAGAGTTAATGGGAAAGATTTTCTTTTTAAAAAATAATCTCTGCAAAGTCTTTTCCTGAAATCAAGTGGTAGATATTGGTAAAGTGTTGTAAAAATGCAGCGTGTTCAAGTACCTTCACAATATGCATTCTAAACAAACATGGTAAATAGGCTTTTCTCTTTTCCTTAATTCAAAGGGATTGTGTTAGTTCAGGTCCTCTGAGAAACAGAGGCAAGATGGGATTACTTGTGGTGGAGATTTATAGGGAGAAACACCTGGAAAGGATAAAGAGAAGGGAATAGGAGTAGGTGGGGAGAGCTCTCAGATTGCAATGCTAGACTGACTGCTGTGAAAGGAGGGCTGAGAGGAAGACTCAGATGATAGTTCAGTTCTAAGAACGTTTTTGCCAGGCTGCTTGTGAGTTCTGGAGCCGAAGTCGCCTGCTTGAGGACTCCTGCGTCCCACAGGAATGAGTCTGCGCAGGTACCCTGCTGTGCTCAGACATTGCCTGGGAGCAGTCCAGGGGAAGCATGGACACTGCACAAATGTGGTAGTGGCTCCACGGGTGGATGTGGGTGCCTGGGAGTGTCAGTTACCTATGCACCCGAACGGCAGAAGAGCTACGCAGTGCATTTCCATGCCTTTCTTAGGGATCTCTCTAGGGGTCCATGAACTCAAAGGGTAAAAATTGCATCCTTATTTTCAGTAACTTCTAACTGAATTTTAGTGGTTTGTCTAATTATGAGTGTAGCCAATGGCCATAATGCAGTATATGTGTCTTTGTCACCAATAAATGTTACAGATAATTTCATATCACATTATAGTTGTCACAGATAACTCAAAATGTCATTTATGCTCATCGCTACTTTGAAACGATAGTAGTTATTAGACCTGCCACTAGATCTTTTTATTTAATCAGATAGTACAGACATATTTACTATTGTATCACAAATTTAAAAAATAACTTGATAAT
Source organism: Macaca mulatta (assembly GCF_049350105.2). Classification (NCBI taxonomy): domain Eukaryota; kingdom Metazoa; phylum Chordata; class Mammalia; order Primates; family Cercopithecidae; genus Macaca; species Macaca mulatta. The sequence continues at coordinate 131,156,445 of NC_133412.1, read as the reverse complement.
GGAATTTAAGTATTTCTTTAAATGTTTCTTTAGAGTTCTCTGTATTTTATTTTATGCATTTATAAATAGTGTCCTAAGTAGGGGTTCATAGTCTTCATTGGACAGTCAGATGGGTCCATAGCACAAAAATGATAAGGAAGCCCTCCTATAGATAGTATTCAGTAGGACTACATTATTTATATGAGTCCAATAAACTTATCCTTCATCGGGCTCCTAATGTATGAGAACAATAGCCTCAGTTCTCATTAGAATGTATTATGGTAGAAGATGGTTCATTGATTTAACCAGTAGTGTCTTCTGCATGCCAGGCCTGCTCTGGTGCTGGAGCTGCAGCAATGAGCAAAACACGTGAGTCTCATCTGGGTGCTCCAGATGAGAGATCTAGTGTAGGGCCCAGAACAGACGTCTCTGAGGAAGGGCCCTCTAAGCTGGGTCTGAAGAATGAGTAGGAGTCAGCTGGGAGAAGAAAAGGTGAAGACAGAAGGAAGAATAAGTGTGAAGATTTATAAGTGGGGCACTCAGCTCACCGTAAGAACTGAAATCATACAGGGCCTTGGAAACTGAGTGAAGGTCAGACTTTTTCCTGAGGGCAGTAGAAAGCTTGGAAGGGGTTTTAAGCAGGGAGTGATGTGATCAGACTGCCTTTCAAAATGTTACTTGGAAAGAAACAGGAGACACCCTTGTGGTACTAAGGCGAAAATGAAGGCGGCATGGCTTGGAAGTATGTGATAGGAGAAAACAATGGCAGGGAGAACTTTTCAAGTTACTTTTGTCCAATTTCTGTTGAAGATTTCTTTTTGGCTCTGTGCGAATGACTGGGCCCTGAATTTCAATTTGTCGGTGTATCATATATTGCATTAAAATTTTGGAAGCATTTTTCTTAGAGTTGAGATGGCCATAGTAGCGGCAGTTCTCGCTGAAGTCTGTTGCAAGGGCCTCTCTGGGAGCATAAAACCTCTCACAAATCTTGGAAAAAGATTTCTCTGTAATGTTGGACCACGGAGCAAGTGGCTGACTTGGTCAGGCTCTCTTAGTGTACATTTGTAACTTGCTGCAGCGTTAATGGCCTTTCTAACTTCTACATTAGGAAGAAAATAAACTTATCATTAATAATGTACATGATTATATTGCCAATTAAACAAAAGCTCTGGCTGCCTCTTCATAAGAAACTTGTAAATGGGTTCAAGGTTTGTTTGTTACTGGGTAAAAACAAATCCATTTTGGTTGATGGCTAATTCAGGGCCATGCACAGTTAGGCAACTCATAAAAGTGTATGAAAATGAGTCTCTGGGATAATCAGATTTTATTTCTAGTGTCTAATCGATGCTCAGAGCTTTGGGATTTAATTATGTCTGCTGAAAAAATACAATTCAATTTCTCTTCCTCCCTTTTAAGCCTAACTGCAGTCTTCATTTTAATTCATAAATACATAACATTTTATAGCTCTTTTCTGGTACAGTACCTGGTACCTATTAGATACTCAATAGAAGTTGGTTACATTATTGAATTCCCCTTCTAACTGAATGAAACACATATCAGGTAATAACCTAATTCTACTTCTGGGTATATATACAAAAAAATTGAAAGCAGAGTCACAAATAGATATTTGTACATCCATGTTCATAGTGGCATTATTTATGGTAGCTACAATGTGGAGGTACCCTGAGTGTCCACTGATGGGTGTGTGGATAAACAATATATAGAGGAATATTATTCATCCTTAAAAAGGAAGGAAATTCTGACATATGCTTAAAAAGGAAGGAAATTCTGAAATATGACATGGATGAACCTTGAAGACATTATTCTAAGTGAAATAAGCCCATCCCCAAAAGACAAATACTATATAATTCCACTTATACGAGGCATCTAAGGTAGTTAAATTCATAGAGACAGAATGCTGGTTCCCAGAGGCTAGCAGGAGGGGAGAATGGAGAGTTTTAAAAAATGGGTATAGAGTTTCAGTTTTGCATGATGGGAAGTTCTGGAGATGGATGGTGCTGGTGACATTATGAATATACGGTAGTTAATTCCACCAAATTACATACTTGAAAATGGTTAAGATGGTCAGTTTTATGTCATGTGTACATTATCACGATAAAAAAATTGGAAAATCAACACAGATATGGTTTTGCTGCTTCTTCCTCCATTTTTTGCCTAGTGGTCGACTCGGTACATTTTACAGTTACTCCAAAGAAATAATAAGTGAGAAATTGTTTCAGTAAGAGGCCTTCCTATTTCTGGCCATCTAGGCTGGCTGGTCTGACTGTAATGCTGGGTAGCAGGAAGTGCAGCAGGTGGGTATCACATGGGCACTGAGGCAGGATGGGTTGAATATGTGTGGATGGAATATGAGTTCTACTCTCTCCCCTCTCTATGGCACCCACACAGCTTCCAGGAGGGCCCACCTAGCTTCTTTACCCCGTCTTCTATCCCTTAGCAAATTCCCTTAGTGTCTCCATTCACTTAGTATAATGTTTTCAAGGTGCATACAAATTTTATTTTGTAGATGTATCAGAACTTTATTTCCTTTTAGGGCTGAATAATATTCCACTGTATGTCTGTACTGCATTTTGTTTATCAGTCAGTCGATGGACGTTTGGGTTATTTCCACCTTTTGGCTATTGTGGGTAGTGTTGCTATGAACATTCATGTACAAGTATTTGTTTGAAGACCTGTTTTCGGTTCTTGTGAGTATATACCTAACGGTGGAATTGCTGGGTTATATGTCAATATTTTGTTTAACTTTTTGAGGAGCAGCTGAGGGTTTTGCACAGTGGCTGCATCATTTTATGTTCCCACCAGCAACATATGAGGGTTCTAACTTCTCTACATCCTCACTAACACTTGTAATTTTCTCTTTCTTTTTTTGTGGCCTTCCTAGTGGATATGAAGTACTACCTCACTGTGGTTTTGATTCGCATTTCCCTAATGACTAATGATGTTCAGCATTTTTTTCATGCCTTTATTGGCCATTTGTATAAATGCTACAATGTGGGTAGACCTTAAGAATATTATGCTGGCTGGGCACGGTGACTCAAGCCCATAATCCCAGCACTTTGGGAGGCTGAGGTAGGCAGATCACCTGAGGTCAGGAGTTCGAGACCAGCCTGACCAACATGGAGAAGCCCCGTCTCTACGAAAAATACAAAAATTAGCTGGGCATGGTGACACATGCCTGTAATCCCAGCTACTGGGGAGGCTGAGGCAGGAGAATTGCTTGAACCTGGGAGGCAGATGTTGCGGTGAGCCGAGATTGCACCATTGCACTCCAGCCTGGGCAACAAGAGCGAAACTCCGTCGAAAAAAAAATAAAAATAAATTTTAAAAAATTATGCTAAGTGAAAGAAGCCAGACCGAAGGTCATATGTTGTATGATTCAACTTACATGAAATGTCCAGAATAGGTAAGTCCATAGAGGCAGAAAGTGAATGAGTGGTTGCCAGGGGCTGGGGAGTGAGGGGATTGGAGAGGGACTGCTTATGGGTCTAGGGATTTTTTGTGTGTATGTGTGTATGGGTTGGGGGGGTGATAAAAATATTTTAGAACTAGATAGAGGTAATGGTTATATAACATTGTGAAAATGTAAAATGTCACTGAATTGCACACTTTAAAATGGTCAATTTTATGTTATGTAAATTTTTTCTATTATACTTTAAGTTCTAGGGTACGTGTGCACAACGTGCAGGTTTGTTACATATGTATACATGTACCATGTTGGTTGCTGTACCCATTAACTCATCATTTACATTAGGTATATCTCCTAATGCTATCCCTACCCCCTCCCCACAATAGGACCCGGTGTGTGATGATCCCCTTCCTGTGTCCAAGTGATCTCATTGTTCAGTTCCCACCTATGAGTGAGAACGTGTGGTATTTCGTTTTCTGTTCTTGCGACAGTTTGCTGAGAATGATGGTTTCCAGCTGCATCCATGTCCCTACAAAGGACACGAACTCATCCTTTTTTATGGCTGCATAGTATTCCATGGTGTATATGTGCCACATTTTCTTAATCCAGTCTGTCACTGATGGACATTTGGGTTGATTCCAAGTCTTTGCTATTGTGAATAGTGCTGCAATAAACATACGTGTGCATGTGTCTTTATAGCAGCAGACTTATAATCCTTTGGGTATATCCCCAGTAGTGGGATGGCTGGGTCAAATGGTATTTCTAGTTCTAGATCCTTGAGGAATTACCACACTGTTTTCGACAATGGTTGAACTAGTTTACAGTCCCACCAACAGTGTAAAAGTGTTCCTATTTCTCCACATCCTCTCCAACACCTGTTATTTCCTGATTTTTTAATGATTGCCATTCTAACTTGTGTGAGATGGTATCTCATTGTGGTTTTGATTTGCATTTCTCTGATGGCCAGTGATGATGAGCCTTTTTTCATGTGTCTGTTGGCTGTATGAATGTCTTCTTTTGAGAAGTGTCTGTTCATATCCTTTGCCCACTTTTTGATGGGGTTGTTTTTTTTTTTCTTGTAAATTTGATTGAGTTCTTTATAGGTTCTGGATATTAGCCCTTTGTCAGATGAGTAGATTGCAAAAATTTTCTCCCATTCTGTAGGTTTACTCTGATGGTAGTTTCTTTTGCTGTGCAGAAGCTCTTTAGTTTAATTAGATCCCATTTGTCAATTTTGGCTTTTGTTGCTGTTGCTTTTGGTGTTTTAGACATGAAGTCCTTGCCCATGCCTATGTCCTGAATGGTATTGCCTAGGTTTTCTTCTAGGGTTTTTATGGTTTTAGGTCTAACATTTAAGTCTCTAATCCATCTTGAATTAATTTTCATATAAGGAGTAAGGAAAGGATCCAGTTTCAGCTTTCTACTTATGGCTAGCCAATTTTCCCAGCACCATTTATTAAGTAGGGAATCCTTTCCCCATTTCTTGTTTTTGTCAGGTTTGTCAAAGATCAGATGGCTGTAGATGTGTGGTATTATTTCCGGGAGCTCTATTCTGTTCCATTGGTCTATATGTTTGTTTTGGTACCAGTACCATGCTGTTTTGGTTACTGTAGCCTTGTAGTATAGTTTGAAGTCAGGTAACGTGATGCCTCCAGCTTTGTTCTTTTGGCTTAGGATTGTCTTGGCAATGTGCATTCTTTTTTGGTTCCATATGAACTTTAAAGTAGTTTTTTCCAATTCTGTGAAGAAAGTTAACGGGGATGGCATTGAATCTATAAATTACCTTGGGCAGTATGACCATTTTCACGATATTGATTCTTCCTATCCATGAGCATGGTATGTTCTTCCATTTGTTTGTGTCCTCTTTTATTTCCTTGAGCAGTGGTTCATAGTTCTCCTTGAAGAGATCCTTCACATCCCTTGTAAGTTGGATTCTTAGGTATTTTATTCTCTTTGAAGCTATTGTGAATGGGAGTTCACTCATGATTTGGCTCTCTGTTTGTCTGTTACTGGTGTATAAGAATGCTTGTGATTTTTGCACATTGATTTTGTATCCTGAGACTTTGCTGAAGTTTCTTATCAGCTTAAGGAGATTTTGGGCTGAGACAATGGGGTTTTCTAAATAGACAATCATGTCATCTGCAAACAGGGACAATTTGACTTCTTCTTTTCCTAACTGAATACCCTTTATTTCTTTCTCTTGCCTGATTGCCCTAGCCAGAACTTCCAACACTATGTTGAGTAGGAGTGGTGAGAGAGGGCATCCCTGTCTTGTGCCAGTTTTCAAAGGGAATGCTTCCAGTTTTTGCCCATTCAGTATGATATTGGCTGTGAGTTTGTCATAAATAACTCTTATTATTTTGAGATTCTTTCCATCAATATGGAATTTATTGAGAGTTTTTAGCATGAAGGGCTGTTGAATTTTGTCAAAGGTCTTTTCTGCATCTATTGAGATAATCAGTGGTTTTTGTCTTTGGTTCTGTTTATATGCTGGATTATGTTTATTGATTTGCGTATGTTGAACCAGCCTTGCATCCCAGGGATGAAGCCCACTAGATCATGGTGGATAAGCTTTTTAATGTGCTGCTGGATTCGGTTTGCCAGCATTTTATTGAGGATTTTTGCATCGATGTTCATCAGGGATATTGGTCTAAAATTCTCTTTTTTTTTTGTTGTATCTCTGTCAGGCTTTGGTATCAGGATGATGTTGGCCTCGTAAAATGAGTTAGGGAGGATTCCCTCTTTTTCTATTGATTGGAATAGTTTCTGAAGAAATGGTACCAACTCTTCCTTGTACCTCTGGTAGAATTTGGCTGTGAATCCGTCTGGTCCTGGACTTTTTTTGGTTGATAGACTATTAATTATGGCCTCAATTTCAGAGCCTGCTATTGGTCTATTCAGGGATTCAACTTCTTCCTGGTTTAGTCTTGGGAGAGTGTAAGTGTCCAGGAAATTATCCATTTCTTCTAGGTTTTCTAGTTTATTTTCATAGAGGTGTTTATAGTATTCTCTGATGGTAGTTTGTATTTCTCTGGGGTCAGTGGTGATATCCCCTTTATCATTTTTTATTGTGTCTATTTGATTCTTCTCTCTTTTCTTCTTTATTAGTCTTGCTAGCAGTCTATCAATTTTGTTGATCTTTTCAAAAAACCAGCTCCTGGATTCATTGATATTTTGGAGGGTTTTTTTGTGTCTGTATCTCCTTCAGTTCTGCTCTAATCTTAGTTATTTCTTGCCTTCTGCTAGCGTTTGAATGTGTTTGCTCTTGCTTCTTTAGTTCTTGTAATTGTGATGTTAGGGTGTGAATTTTAGATCTTTCCTGCTTTCTCTTGTGGGCATTTAGTGCTATAAATTTCCCTCTACACACTGCTTTAAATGTGTCCCAGAGATTCTGGTATATTGTATCTTTGTTCTCATTGGTTTCAAAGAACAACTTTATTTCTGCCTTCATTTCGTTATGTACCCAGTAGTCATTCAGGAGCAGGTTGTTCAGTTTCCATGTAGTTGAGCGGTTTTGATTGAGTTTCTTAGTCCTGAGTTCTAGTTTGATTGCACTGTGGTCTGAGAGACAGTTTGTTATAATTTCTGTTCTTGTACATTTGCTGAGGAGTGCTTTACTAGTATGTGGTCAATTTTGGAATAAGTGCGATGTGGTGCTGAGAACAATGTCTATTCTGTTGATTTGGGGGGAAGAGTTCTGTAGATGTCTATTAGGTCCGCTTGGTGTAGAGTTGAGTTCAATTCCTGGATATCCTTATTAACTTTCTGTCTCATTGATCTGTCTAATGTTGACAGCGGGGTGTTAAAGTCTCCCATTATTATTGTATGGGAATCTAAGTCTCTTTGTAAGTCTCTAATGATTTCCTTTATGAATGGGTGCTCCTGTATTGGGTGCATATATATTTAGGATAATTATTTCTTCCTGATGAATTGATCCCTTTACCATTATGTAATGGCGTTCTTTGTCTCTTTTGATCTTTGATGATTTAAAGTCTGTTTTATCAGAGACTAGGATTACAACCCCTGCCATTTTTTGGTTTCCATTTGCTTGGTGGATTTTCCTCCATCTCTTTATTTTGAGCCTATGTGTGTCTCTGCATGTGAGATGGGTCTCCTGAATACAGCAAATTGATGGGTCTTGACTGTATCCAATTTGCCAGTCCATGTCTTTTAATTGGACCATTTAGTCCATTTACATTTAAGGTTAATATTGTTATGTGTGAACTTGATCCTGTCATTATGATATTAGCTGGTTATTTTGGTCACTAGTTGATGCAGTTTCTTCCTAGCATCTATGGATTTTACATTTTGACATGTTTTTGCAATGGCTGGTAGCTGTTGTTCCTTTCCATGTTTAGTGCTTCCTTCAGGAGCTGTTGTAGGGCAGGCCTGGTGGTGACAAAATCTCTCAGCATTTGCTTGTCTGTAAAGGATTTTATTTCTCCTTCACTTATGAAACTTAGTTTGGCTGGATATGAAATTCTAGGTTGAAAATTCTTTTCTTTAAGAATGTTGAATATTGGCCCCCACTCTCTTCTGGCTTGGAGAGTTTCTGCCGAGAGATCTGCTGTTAGTCTGATGGGCTTCCCTTTTTGGGTAACCCAACCTTTCTCTCTGGCTGCCCTTAACATTTTTTCCTTCATTTCAACTTTGGTGAATCTGACAATTATGTGTCTCGGAGTTGCTCTTCTCGAGGAGTATCTTTGTGGCATTCTCTGTATTTCCTGAATTTGAATGTTGTCCTGCCTTACTAGGTTGGGGAAGTTCTCCTGGATGATATCCTGCAGAGTTTTCCAATTTGGTTCCATTTTTCCTGTCACTTTCAGGCATACCTATCAGATGTAGATTTGGTCTTTTCACATAATCCCATATTTCTTGGAGGCTTTGTTCATTTCTTTTTACTCTTTTTTCTCTACACTTCTCTTCTCACTTCATTTCATTCATTTGATCTTCAGTCGCTGATACACTTTCTTCCAGTAGATCAAGTCGGTTACTGAAGCTTGTGCATTTGTCACCTAGTTCTCATGTTAATGGTTTTCATCTCTGTCAGTTCTTTTAAGGTCTTCACTGCATTGATTGTTCTAGTTATCCATTCATCCATTCTTTTTTCAAGGTTTTTAGTTTCTTTGCGCTGGTTATGTAGTTCCTCCTTTAGCTCTGAGAAGTTTGATCGATTGAAGCCTTCTTCTCTCAACTCGTCAAAGTCATTCTCCGTCCAGCTTTGTTCCGTTGCTGGCTATGAGCTGCGTTCCTTTGGAGGGGGAGATGAGCTCTGATTTTTTGAATTTCCAGCTTTTCTGCACTGCTTTTCCCCCATCTTTGTGAATTTTACCTCAATAAATAAAAAAACAAAAACACCTGGTTAGAAGTTGAGCCTGGATTTCTGGTTCCAGCAGCCTGGTGGACTGAGTGAGTGTGGATTTATACATCCTGCTACAAACGCAGAGAAGTGCTGGATATGTTACAGCAAAATTTTGAAATACGTAACTGATCTTGGAAGGAAATCTGTTGTTGTCAGTGGAGGCAACTTGAAGCCTGAGTACTGGCTTCCTGCGCTGCAGCCGTGGTGTCCCACACTGGACCAAATACAATGCTGGGATGTTTAACACCAACGTGGCATTAGGAGACATGGCCTTGGCTGGTGGAGGGCAGGGAATGGGAGCTGAAAACCTTGCACAAAGATGGCACCCTGGAAAAGCTGCCCCTCAGCAAAAGGAGGTCTGGAAAAGTTACTTGCCAGCAAGCCAGGGGAACATCAAAGGAGCACCTCTGTTTCTGAGGCTCTGAGTGGGAGAGAATAAAAGACATGAAGCCCCAGCCTTGCCTTCATGATGCAAGAATCCCCAACTCAGAGATTAATGTACAGTTCTGTTCCAGGTGGTGAAGCTCCTGGTATGCTCAGCACAAGCAAACAAGAAATTGTTCATTTGTAGTGACACTGCTGCAATTCAGGGTGTACAGGATTCCCATGGGAAAAACACCCTCCATGAAAAATAAGTTCACTTGAAAAATTACAGATCACACAAGGAAGCAAATGTTCCAGCAGGAGGGAAAGTAAGTAAATGTAACAAATAGGAGGGGTAGCATCTTAAGAACCTGGCCAAGTGGAAGCATGTTTCCAATGACTAAGGAATGAGGAAGCTGAGATTGACTGTTCTTCTTCATATATAGTCGAACAGTTGCTACCAGGGGCATGTAACATGCTTGCTTAAGCGATTAAAAAAGGGGAAAGACAGAGTCTGGCCTGTTCACCTGCTATCCTGTAATGGTCTGTCAAGACCTTTAGGTTTTTTCCTATGGTTCAAGAGCTGAAGGAGACTTTCAAGTAATCCATTTAGATAGCAGAAAAGTTCTGCCTTTGAGTATATTAACTGTAATGCTTTTGATGTATAAAAAGCTACACATATTAAATGTGTACAACTCGATGAGTTTGGGGACAAGTATACACCCCTGAAACCATCACCACCAAGGCCATAAACATATCTATCACCTCCCAAAGCTTCCTCTTGTCCCCTTTATTATTATTATTTGTTGTAGGAACACTTAACATCTACTCTCTTAGTGGATAGAACATGAGCTAAATTTTCTCAGCACACACGCACACAGGTAACTGTGTAGATGTTGTAGATGTTAATAGATATGTTAATTAGTTTGATTGTAGTGATCATACCTATATCAAAACACCAAGTTGCACACCTTTAAAAAAATCTTATTTTAACAGAGATAGCCTATGACTTTCAAGACGTCATGAAGAGCCACACCAATGTCTCAATACCCAAAAGTAAAGGGATATGTCCTCCCTGAACATGGAACTAATAGATTTGATGTTCTAAATTAGAAAATAAAAATAAAACAAAACTTTAGAGGACTCCGTCTTCTTCTCCTAGCCATTACCAACTCAGGGTTACAAGTATCTTCTTTAAGTAAAATTCAAAACTGCAACTTAAAAAAAGACCCTTTTAGCAGATTTTAAGTGTACAATACGGTATCATTAGCTATGGGAACTATGCTGTATAACAGATCTCCAGAACTTATTATCTTACATAGATGAAATTGTCTACTCTTTAATCATAAATGTTCAGGTGTTCTTAACCAAAGATTTGCCTTAATCTCTCTTGAGTGTGCAGCTTGGTATTTGCCCATTATTGTGAGGAGTGAAAATTATGAACTGGTAAATGGAACTTTTGGAAAACAAACCCTGAAGCTTCCTTGAAAACCACTTTAGTACTTAGTTAGTACTCCACTTCTAATTGATTTCATCTGCTGGCCGAGTCAAGGCACTAGAGAGATGGGAGCTTCCTGTTGGTTAAGTAGAATCATGTCAGAAACTCCAGCTAAGGGCCAATGGCAAACAAGAGACTAGAGCCACTTGGTCAGTAGGTAATCTTCTATTTACCTTGGCCCTATGGTCAAGCCATGGCTTTTTATCAGTGGAAGCCCCCAAATTTATATAAAGGAGAGGAATGTGCTTGGGGAGCTTGTCTTGATGCTAAAGGGGTTTATCACCTTACGTAAAATTGAGGATGAGGAGGGACTGAAGGTAGAGCTGATGGGTTTTATGGTTGCTAAAGCCTCGGTTATATCTCAAGATGGCAAATTTTCAATTCAGCAGACCTGGTAAGCATGACACACAAACTTGACTTTGCACTGGAAGCTTGATGATACTGAACTTCAGAAAGCAGTAAACTTTCTGTTAAAAATAAAGTATGAAGGCCAAACTATTTTCTTTTTCACCAATGGATTGAAGATCAGGTAGTGCAAGTGTGAGAAGAGATCTCATGAGAATGAGAATTTCAGGTCCCCTGAGCATGTACTTGATGCTGCTGGGTGGTAAAATCATAGATCAGAAACCTTGGTGCTCAGCAGAAACTTCAAGGGTGCTTAAGTAAAGAGCAGTGATTTTTTTTTTTTTTTTTTTTTTCCGCCTTATGATCAAGCATAGGGGGAGGCAAATATTTTTTTTCTCCCCTGGTGAATAATGGGAATCAATATTGTATGTTATTGCTTTCCATTTTGGGAAGAAAAAGGAAGACACATTGAGGGATGCTTTCTTCCTCATTTATGTATCATGTATTTCCCTATGGTTGAAGTTCATGACAGCCTTCTCATCACAAGAGTTGTGATAATAGGTTTATAGTTTATAAATATTGTTAGCACTAATGAATAACCCTGGCAGGATGTACAGTTGATTGCAGGAAGTTCTCTTTGCATCTTCCCAGTAGGTATCTAGTGTCATTCCTAAACTTACAATTAACTAAAGACATTCTTAATATTACTTGAAAGTAGAGATTAGGGTATCTGGGCTCTTTGCACCCTTCTTTGTAAATATCAGTGCAGAGCTTTCAGAATTAATTGCTTCTTAGATACACTATTAATGTTCACTTAGTTCTGTGCAAAGAAGTGGGTCATTCTATTTATTGGAATCATGTTGTTCTGTAATTACGTGAAGAGCAAATTATTATAGACAGTTTCTGTGTGATTTTGAAGCAGGTAAATTTAGCATCATTAGAGAATAATCTGTAGCTAGAAAAACTCAAGATTCTTTAAAAACATGCAGATAATACTTAAAACTTAGTAAGTTTTGTTATTCTTAAATGTGTTATATAAGTTGGAAAAAAACCTCATTTCTTGGGTTAGAAATAGCATTTATGGTTAAATAACAAGAAAGAAGAAGAGCTGGTCTCCATTTATTTCTTGACACTATAGAAATACTGTAATTGAGATTTAGTTACACATGCTTTGAACAAAGAACTATGCTCTGATATTTCATTTATTTAGGTGGAGCATACATTTCTCTTTTCATTGATTGAGATAACAAGTTTCCCACCTTGAAAGATGCGATATTGAAAAATTTTCTATTAAAGAGACTATAACTCTTTCAAAATTCAATGGGAACCTAAGGAACCTATCTATGAAGTATATCTTACAGAATGCTATATGGGAATGCTATATTTTATAAATTCAGGTAGCCTGAAATTCTTCAGTTAGAATTAATTTAGATAAACAGAGATGGCTTCTACCTTGAACTTGGCCAGTTTGTCTGCCTCCCTTATATGCCTCATTCTGTTCATTTTAGTGCAGATACATTTCATTTTATTGTCTTTCACTTTATTGAACTTTTCAGATACTGCATTTCTTAAAAATTGAGGGTTTGTGGCAACCTGCACTCAACAAGTCTGTTGGTATAATTTTCCCTATAGCATGGGATCACTCTGTGTCTCTGTGTCACATTTTGGTAATTCTCTTGATATTTCAGCCTTTTTCATTATTATTTTATCTATTATGGTGATCTGTGATCAGTGGTCTTTAATGTTACTACTGTAATTCTTTTGGGGTGCCACCAATAGCATCTATATGAGATGGTGACCTTAATTGATAAATGTGTGTGTTCTGACTGTTCTACTGACTGCCCATTCCCTAATCACTCTCCCGTTCTTCAGGCCTCACTATTCCCTGAGACAAAACAATATTGAAATTAATGAAATTAAAAGCCCTACAATGGCCTCTAAGTGTTCAAGTGAAAGAAAGAAACACACATCTCTCACTTTAAATCAAAGGCTATAAATGTTAGGCTTAGTGGGGAAAGGCATGTTGAAAGTTAAGACAGTCCAAAAGTTAGGCCTCTTGCACCAGTTAGCCAAGTTGTGAATGTAAAGGAAAAGTTCTTGAAGAAAGTTAATAATTGTGTGTGCTCTAGTGCACACACAAATGATAACAGAGACACAACGTTATTGCTGATATGGAGAAAATTATAGCGGCCTGTGTAGAAGATCAAATCAGCCACAGCATTCCCTTAAGCCAAAGTCTATTCCAGAGGAGGACCCTAACTCTCTTAAATTCTGTGAAGGCTGAGAGAAGTGAGGAAGCTGTAGAAGAAAAGTTGGAAGCTAGCACAGGCTGGTTCATGAGGCTTAAGGAAACAAGCTGTCTCCATAATATAAAAGTACAAAGGCAAGTAGAAGCTGCAGCAAGTTATGCAGAAGATCTAGCTAAGATCCTTGATGAAGGTGGCTACTAAACCACAGGTTTTCATTGTAGATGAAATAGTTGTATATTGGAAGATATTATCTAGGGCTTTTATAGCAAGAGAGAAATCAGTACCTGGCTTCAAAGCTTCAAAAGACAGGCTGACTCTCTTGTTAGAGGCTGATGCTGCCGATGACTTTAAGTTGAAGTCAGTGCTCATTGGCTATTCCTAAAATCCTAAGGCCCTTAAGAATTATGCTAAATCTACTCTGCCTGTGTTCTATAAATGGAACAACAAAGCCTGGATGACAGCACATTTGTTTACAGCATGTTTTACTGAATATTTTAAGCCCACTGTTGAGACCTACTCTTAGAAAAAAAGATTCCTTTCAAATTATTACTACTGCTCATTGACAATGTACCTGGTTACCCAATAACTCCGGTGGAGATGTGCAAGGAGATTAATGTTGTTTTCATGCCTACTAATACAATGTCCATTTTGCAGTTCATGGATCAAGGAATAATTTTAACCTTCATGTCTTATTATTTAAGGAATACATTTCATAAGGCTGTAACTGCCATAGATAATGATTCATGATGGATCTGGCCAAAGTAAGTTGTAAACCTTCTGGAAAGGATTCATCTTTCTAGATGCCATTCAGAACATTCATGATTCATGGGAAGAGGACAAGTTATCCTTAACAGGAGTTTGGAAGAAGTTGATTTTAACCCTTATGGATGACTTTGAGGGGTGCAAGACTTCATTGGAGAAGGTAACTGCATGTGTGTTAGAAATAGAAAGAGAATTAGAATTATAAATGGAACCTGAAGATGTGACTGAATTGCTGCGATCTCATGATAAGACTTAATTGGATGAAAAGTTGCTTCTTGTGGATGAGCAAAGAAAGTGGTTCCTTGAGATAGAATTTATTCCTGGTGTGAACAGTGTTGAAATGACAACAAAGGACTTAGAATATTACATGAACTTAGCTGACCAAGCAGTGGCAGGGTATGAGAGGATTAACGCCAGTTTTGAAAGAATTTTCATTCTGGGTAAAAAGCTCTCAAACAGTATTGCATATATAGAGAAATCCTTCATAAAATGAAGACTCATTCAATGCAGCAAACTTCACTGTTGTTTTAAGAAATTGACACAGCTACCTCTGCCTTCAACAACCACCACCTGATTAGTCAGCAGCCATCAGCATTGAGGAAGACCCTCCATCCAGCAAAAATAGTCTGTGAAGGCTCAGATGATCATTAGCATTTTTTGGTAATAAAGTATTTTTAGTTAAAGTATGGATGTGTTTATTTAGACATAACGCAATCGCATGCTTACTAGACTATACTGTAGTGCAAATATAACTTTTACAGACACTGGGAAACAAAACAATTTGTGTGACATATCTTATTGCAGCATTTGCTTTATGATAGTGGTCTGGAACTGAACCTACAGTATCTCCAAGGTATGTCTGTGGTTGGTTTTAATGTACGAAATGAATGAAATTGGTATGGCAAAGGGCCAGCTTGCCTATATGGTGACTGAATTAGACTAGTGTCTTAGTTTGAGCTCTCCCTAAAAGTAGACCCTGTGACAGGATTGGATATAAGGAGTTTATTTGGGAGGTGATCCTAGGAAGTATGGAGAGGGAGTGAGGAAGTGAGGTGGGGAGGGTGGAAAGCCAATAGAGGAGATGCTAATCAGTGGATTACTGCTAGAGCTCCTTGCTGCTGGGGATTCTCTGGGAAACTGTGTAGAACATATGTCAGGAATGAGGAAAACTGGGGGATTTAACTGATATAATGAGACAGAATAGTGGCTTCCTCGAATGATGTCTACCTGTTAATCCCTGGAACATGGGGATATGTTACCTTACATGGCAAGAGCTACTTGGCAGGTGTGATTGAGTTAAGGACCTGGAGATTGGGAGATTGTCACAACGGTCTCTCTGAGAGAGAATTAAGGAGGTTAGAGTCAGAGAAGAAAATATGACAATGGGAGGCAGAGCTTGGAGGGTGGGGGTGGAGACAGAGAAAGACAGAGAGAGTTGAAGATGTTATGTTGTTGACTTTGAAGATGGGGGAATAGGCCATGAGCCAAGGATTGCATGTGGATTCTAGAAGCTGGAAAAGGCAAGGAAACAGATTCTCTCCTAGAGCCTCTAGAAGGAATTAATCCTGTTGACACCTTGACTTTAAGTCATGAGTCTGAATTTTGGCCTTTCCCTCTCCAGAAATATAAGATAAAAAATGTGTGTTGCTTTATTCCACTATGTTTGTGGTATTGTTATAGTAGCTATAGGAAACTACTATACTATACCAGTGTATTAATATACTTGCAGCCCTCCTTGGTTGCAGATGGCTCCTAGGTGATACCTGCTCTTTGTTTGTGGTCAACCCACTGAAGGCTCCGTGGCTAGGGGACACCTCAGGCTCTGATCCTCAAGCCTGCATGGGATGAAAGCAGTCTGCAGGACACCTCCGCAGTGGGCCAGGGCACATGAGTGGCACACAATGGGCTTAGCTGAACCCGAACAAAGGATTTCTTTGATCAATGATATGTGAAAATGTCCTCATAAATGCTTGGAACGAGCTCTTCTGGGTTGTTTCATATGAAACAGTTGTTTCAAACAGAAACAGTCCAGGTTTCTGAGCCTCTCTGACCATTCCATACCTGTCTCTTCTCCTGTCACTTTCTCCTCTGGCTTGTCTTTAAATGTTGGGGAACCAGGATTGTGATCTTGACCTCCAGTGTCACTCTGTGATGGATAATTTTATGTCAACTTGACTGGACCATGTGTGCCCAGGCATTTGATCAAACATTATATTGGTCGTGTTTGTGAGGGTGTTTCTGGATGAGATTAACATTTTGTATTAGTCCATTTTCATACTGCTATGAAGAAATACCCGAGACAGTGCAACTTATAAAGAAAAACCCACCCCCATGATTTAATTATCTCCCACCGGGTCCCTCCCAAGACACATGAGGATTGTGGTAGTTACAATTCAAGATGAAACTTGGGTGAGCATGCAGTCAAATCATATTGCATTTGAATCTGTAGACTGGGTAAATACCCTCCTAATGTGGGTGGGCTTCATCCAATCCATTGAAGGCTTAAATGGAACAATAAGTCCAACTGCCCTATGAAAAGGGGCAATTCCTCCTGCCTGACAGCCTGAAAGTTGAGACATTGGTTTTTTTCCCTCTGTCTTCGGGCATGACACACCAGCTCTTCCCGCGTGTTGAGTCTGCAGGCTTTTGGACTACATCAGCTCTCCTGGTTCTCAGGCCTTTGGACTCAGGTTGGAACTAAACCAGTGGCTCTCCTAGATCTCCAGTTTATAGATAGTAGATCTTGGGAAGTCTCAGTTTTCATTATCACATGAGCTAACGCCTTATAATAAATCATTCTCTCTCTCTTCAGCATTGCTCATTCTGAGTTTTAAGTTTCACCCTAAGATTTCTGCCACTCAGTTGGCTGTTTCCCAATGGAGAGTTAAAGATGCTGCTACCCTGGCATACAGGACTGAGTTGGAAAAGTCCTTGGCAAACATGGAAGTAAGAGATCCAGTTTATTTTCTCTGAATGAGAAAGACATATACAAAGAGAATCCCCTCACCCCACACACAGCACAGACAGGAAGAGAGAGACAGGGAGAGAAAGATAGATAGAGCAACAGAACCAGGCAGACACCCAGACACAGAGTCAGAGAGAAAGAGACAAGGGAAGGGAGAGAAAGGACAGAAAGACACAAATCACAATGTGATATGCAGAGACACAATGAGAGACAGAGACAGAGGGAGACACACATAGAGGCAGAAAGAGAAGCACATTTGTCAGAGAGAGGGGACGGGGAGGAGAAGGTAAAGGAGTTGGAATGCCAGGTGAGCTAATACACACCACCCCCCAGCTTGAGTATGCCCTATCTCCAGAGCTCAGGAAAGCCCCATGGGCTGTGATAAGGTCTCCTTGGCCACCTGCTCTCACCCCTGCCCAGAGTGACCCATGGGTATACTTACTGACAGGTTTTAGAGCCATAAAGGGCTGGTTTCAATACCGGATCAGCTGCTTTTTAGCTGTGTGACTCTGAGCACTACTTGAATTTCATTTTCTTCATCCATAAAATAGGGGATAATAATATCTACTTTGCAAAATTTTTGTGAGGTGTTCAACAAATCTTTATTATTATTTCAGACAAATCCTCTATCTCTTCTGGCTCCCATCGCTTCCCCTTTAGCAAAAGGGAATTTATGCATATCTCTGGGATAAATGTAGTTCATAAAACTGTATTACTGGAAATAAATCAAAATTAAACATACTCCTCTAAATAAACAGTTTGGGATACTTTTCAGCCTCAGCCCATTAAAACCAATCAGTCTTGCAATTAGTAGGATGCATGGAAATGTTATTTTATTTTTAAAAATTCTATTTTATTATTATTATTTTTGAGACAGGATCTCGCTCTGTCACCCAAGCTGGAGTGTAATAGCATGATCTTGGCTCACTGCAACCTCCGCCTCCTGGGTTCAAGCGATTCTCCTGCCTCAGTCTCCTGAGTAGCTGGGACTACAGGCGCATGCCACCACATCCGGCTAATTTTTGTATTTTTAGTAGAGACGAGGTTTCACCTTGTTGGCCAGGATGGTGGAAATGTTATTTTATCTGCAGCTGCATCTTTGATCTTCACACCGTTTTTGTTCAGCAGAAAAACTAGGAGAGTGGCAAGTTGCTACACTTGGGATTCACATACACAAGAGGGCGCTGGTGAGCATGAGAGAGGATCTGTTTTTAATAACCCATGACTACTTTTTAATAAAAAAATTAGTTTTTAATTGACAAATAAAAATCGTATATATTTATCAACATGACAATTGACATTCAAAACAACATGATGTTTTGAAATACGTATACATTGTAGAAAGGCTAAATCAAGCTAATAACATAATTAGTCTTACCCCATATAGTTAGCATTTTTGTGGTAAGAACACTGAAAATCTACTTTCTTAGCAATTTTCAAGAATACAATACATTGCGATTAGTGATAGTTATGTGTTGTACAATAGATTTCTTGAACTTATTTCTCCTATCTAATTGAAATTTTGTATCCTTTGACTAATATCTCTCCAACGTGTCCCCCTCCTACACCTGGTAACCACCATTCTCTGCTTCTATGAGTTATACTTTTTCAGATTCTACATATAAGTGAGATCATGTGATATTTGTCTTTCTGTGCGTAGCTTGTTTTACTTAACATAATGTTCTCCAGGCTCATCTATGTTGCTGCAAATGATAGGATTTTATTCTTTTTTATGGCTGAATAATATTCTACTGTGTATATATACAGTACCACATTTCTTTATTCATATGTTGATGGGCATTTGATTCTATATCTTAAGTATTGTGAATAGTGTTGCAATGAACATGAGAGTGCAGATATCTCTTCAACATACCGATTTAATTTCCTTTGAATATGTACCCAGTAGTGGGATTGGGGGATCACATGATAGTTCTATTTTAATTTTTGAGGAACCTCCATACTGTTTCCCATAATGACTGTACCAATTTCCATTGCCACCAACAGTGTACAAGGATTTCCTTTTCTATACATCTTGCCAAACCTTGTTATCTTTTGTCTTTTTGATCATAGCCTTTCTAATAGGTGTGAATTGATATCTCATTGTACATTTAATTTACATATCTCTGATAATTAGTGATGTTGAACATTTTTCATGAACTTTTTGGCCATTTGTATGTCTTTTTTTCAGAAATGTCTATTCAGTCCTTCCCCCATATTTGTTTTCTTGCTATTCAGTTGTACGAGTTCATGATATATTTTGGGTATTAACCCCTTATCAGATATATAGTTTGCAAATATTTTCTCCCATTCTATAGCTTGTCTTTTCACTCTGTTGGTTGTCTCCTTGGCTATATGGAATCTTTTTAGTTTGGTAAAATCCCAGTTGTCTATTTTTGATTTTCTTTCCTGTGCTTTTGGAGTGATAGCCAAAAAATCATTGCCATGTCCAATGTCATAAAGCTTTTCCCCTATATTATCTTCTAGTAGATTTATAATTTCAGGTATTACATTTAAGTTTTTAATTCATTTTGAGTTGATTTTTGTATATGGTGTGAGATGAGGCTCTAAGTTTATTCTTTTGCATGTGGATATCCAGTTTTCATAACATAATTTATTAAAGAGACTGTCCTTTCCCCATTGTGTGTTCACCTTTGTTGAAAATGCATGGATGGTAAATGCATGAATTTATTTCTGGGCTCTCGAGTCTGTTCCATTGGTCTATGTATCTGTTTTTATGCCAATGCCACACTGTTTTGGTTATGTAATGTATTTTGAAGTTAGGTACCTTGATGCCTCCAGTTTTTTTTTTGTTGTTGTTGTTGTTGTTGTTGCTCAAGATTGCTTTGGCTATTTTGTGGTCTTTTGTGGTTCCACAGAAATTTTAAGATCGTTTTTCTCTATTTCTGTGAAAAATACAGTGTCATTGGGATTTTGATAGAGATTGCACTGAATTTGTAGATGGTTTTAGGTTATATGGACATTTAAACAATATTAATCTAGTCTGTGAACATGGAATATTTTTCCATTTATTTGTGTCTCCTTCAATCTCTTTCATCAATGTTTTATAGATTTTAGTGAGCAGGTCTTTCACCTCCTTGATTAAATTTATGCCTAAGTATTTTTTTTTTTTTTTGTAGCTATTGTAAATGGAATTGTTTTCTTGATTTCTGTTTTAGATAACTCATTGGTAGGATAGAAACTCTTGATTTTTGCATGTTGATGTTGTATCCTGCAAATTTACTGAATTTGTTTATAACTTCTAACCATTTTTTTGGTGGAGTTTTTAGTGTTTTTTTTTTTTATTATTATTATACTTTAAGTTCTAGGGTACATGTGGATAATGTGCAGGTTTGTTACATATGTATACCTGTGCCATGTTGGCATGCTGCACCCATCAACTCGTCAGCACCCATCAACTCGTCATTTACATCAGGTATAACTCCCAATGCAATCCCTCCCCCCTCCCCCCTCCCCGTGATAGGCCCCAGTGTGTGATGTTCCCCTTCCCGAGTCCAAGTGATCTCATTGTTCAATTCCCACCTATGAGTGAGAACATGCGGTGTTTGGTTTTCTGTTCTTGTGATAGTTTGCTGAGAATGATGGTTTCCAGCTGCATCCATGAGATTATGTCATCTGTAAACAGTGACAATTTAAGTTCTTCCTTTTATTATTTTGAGACGGGGTCTTGGTCTGTTGTCAAGGCTGGAGTGCAGTGGCATGAACACAGCTCACTGCAGCCTCAACCTCCTGGGCTCAAGCAATCCTCTCACCTCAGCCTCCCCGAGTAGCTGGGACTGCAGGTGTGCCACTACACCCAGCTAATTTTTATACTTTTTGTAGAGACAAGGTTTTGCTATGTTGCCCAGGCCGGTCTTGAACTCCTGGGCTCAAGTGAGCTGCCTGCCTCAGCCTCCTGTAGTGCTGGGATTACAGGTGTTAGCCACTGTGCCTGGCCAAAGTTCCTCCTTTATAATTCGGATGTCTTTTATTTTGTTCTTTTACCTATTTGCTCTGGCCAGGACTTCCACTTCTAAGTTGAATATAAGTGACAAGAGTGGGCATCCTTGTCGTGTTCCTTATCTTAGAGGAAAAGCCCTCAACTTTTCACCAATGAGTATAATATTAGCTGTGGGCTTGTTATATATGACCTTCATTCATGCCTACTTTCTTTTCTGTGTACCTTTCTCTCTACTAGAAGGAGACCAGAGGCCTTATTATAGCACTGTGCTCTTGGATTTGCATTAAACAAAATTTCAAGAAAGATAACAAAACAGTGGGATTAGAGTGAATCTGTAGCTGTGGGCTGAGCTGTGAGCCAAGTGGAAGGGCTGTAACTTCTTGTGTTCACTATCAGCAATCTACTATCAACTTTAATTTGCAAAGGTTTATGGAAATTTGGGGGGTTTTGTTGTAAAATATGCTTTTTTCTTAATTTAAAAGTAGTGAGAAATTGTGATTTGCTAAATCCTAAAAATACAGAGGATAAAAGAAAAATCACCCATAATTCTACCTCCCAATTAATCAGTCAACCGAATTGATTAATTCAGTTAACATTTTGATGTGCATTGTTCAAATTTTACACATAATATTTTTTATCTACAAACTGAGGCTCACATTATACTACACTATTTTTTTCCTTTGCAATATATAAGTTGAACAACATCTTGCCTTTAAGTATTTTAAAAATAATTTTATTTTCATATAATACTCTGTAGACATAACCTAAGGTTTTGTTTTCCCTTGAGTGTTTAAACCAATCCTGTCTTGTTGGATATTAATATTGTTTACATGCTCCTTTCTAGTATAAATATTTTGTGAACATGATTTAAACAAAATTTTTGTGAATATTCATGATTTTTTAAGATACATGTCTTCTATAACTGGAGCTTTGTATAAAACATTTTAACCTTAATAAAGCTTTTGATATAGATTGCAAATCTCCCCTCCCCCTCTGTAGCTCTGAAAAGCTGTATCTGTTCATACTTCTTTAATTACTGTGAGGTTTCTCTATTTTTTAAAAATTGCAGTTGTCAGTTTTCCTGTTTATAAATAACGATCTTTAAATTTTTTAAATTTAAATTTAATTTTTTTTTTTTTTTTTTTTTCTGTAGAGACAGGAGTCTCGCTATGTTGCCTAGACTGGTCTCAAGCAATCTGCCTGCCTTGGCCTCCCAAAGTGCTGGAATTACAAGCATGTGCCAGTGTGTCTGGCCATCATCTTTTTTTTTTTTAACAAAAGTATTTCTCTATAATTTTCTTTCTTCTTGCATTGCATTCTCTTATCGTTTTCTACCCCTTAAGTTTTAAAACGTTCATTGCATAAAATTTATATTTATTTTGACTTGAATGTTTTGCTGAAAACTGTTTACAGGATCCTCATGAATGAGAATCATGCTTACTCAAAGATTGTGAACTCACTTAAATAAATATTTTCTGAAAGAAGAAAAAATACGTATTAAGCACCTGAGTGTTTAATATTATGCAGAGGGCCTTGGCGGATACCTGAGAAGCACAAGGCATGGCCCTCCAGGATCTCGTGTTCTTAGATGGGGAAACATCATCAAGCTCACAGTCTAAGAATAGTGTTTCCTCAACCTTTTTAGACCTATGCCCACCAGAATAGTTTCTCACTATCCTCTCTCACCAGCCAAGAATATTTTGCCTGCCTTTCCCACTCTGTGTTATGAATTGCTGAACTAGATCAAAGGAACGTGCTCCTTCAGATATCTGTGCACATGTAAACATCTTGCACTGATGTGCCTTCTTGCCTTCAGTGGAGAATTACTTCATTAGATAATCATCCAAAGTAGGACTGTGAAATTTACTCTAAGAACCTAAGATGTGGACAGTTTACCAGTGAAGCCTGGGTTGATAAGGCCTAAGTTAAAATACTTCTCTTGGCGATGAGTTTCCTACAGTACACAAGCCTATCAGTGCCTTGGACCCTGGGTTGGTCTTTGCCTCCTTTTCCTCTTCTCCAGGCTATCCCTATCCTGCACCATCTTGCCTCCTCCACTAGGTACTCATATTAACTTTCCTGCCTCCACCTCTCTTTTGATTTGCCCTATTTGTTGTATAATACCCAAGTGAGTCCCTGATTGCAAGCATCTTGCTTCAAAGGTTGGTGGGTTCTGCCTTGCACTCTAGCAACTGGCTTTCCTGCTCTGTTCTTCACTCTTTCAGTCCCTACATTGCTGCTTGTCATCCACTTCTCATCATAGACTTGGTGGCCTAACCCCTTTCTCAGTGGAATTAGTTTTATAACTTCTACTGACTTTAGAGCGTAATGCCTGATCAAACACAATGTACATAATATTTGTTGAATGAATGAATTGGAAACATTATCTTGCTTCTGTTTAAATATATGTCATGGGCTTAAGTGAGATGTATTTACAAAATACTCATATTTTACTTACCTTTCTTCCCCTCCTGCCCTAGATTTCTATACTAAACACTTTGCATGTGTTATTTCTAATCTTCACAACAATCTTGCAAGACAGATGTTGCCATCTCTCTATGTAAGGAAACTGTGGGTCCAGAGTTTCTCCAAATTCACTCAGTGGATCAGTGATGGATCTTACTTCTCTATGGAACCACTCCTAGAATCACTAACCCCTGGCCTTATTCTAGAGGTTCCTAGACTTGCTTCTTTTGATCTCCCCATGACCCTGCTCTTATCCTGATTGATCACCACCATCTTTGTCTGAATCCCTTTGAGACAGAGGGAGCTAGGAGGGAAGGACAAGAGAGAGGTCTTGACAAGGGCTCTGCATGAGAGATTAAAGCCAGGACCCGAGGGAGGTAGAAGGGTCAAAGATATCCTCACATTTTCAACTTGAAGGAGAACAGTGGTAGTATCACTAAAAGAAATCGGTAGTTCAAGAGTCTTACTCCTGGGTTTTTAAAATTAGGTTTGAGTTCCAATGACTTTCTTTTTTTTTTTTTTTTTTTGAGATGGAGTCTTGCTTTGTTGCCCAGGCTGTGTGATGTTGGCTCACTGCAACCTCTGCCTTCCAGGTTCAAATGATTCTCCTACCTCAGCCTCCTGAGTAGCTGGGATTACAGGTGACTGCCACCACATCTTGCTAAATTTTTTGTATTTTTAGTAGAGACGGGGTTTCACCATGTTGGTCGGGCTGGTCTCAAACTCCACTTACCTCGGCCTCCCAAAGTGCTGGGATTACAGGTGTGAGCCACCGTGCTTGGCCCCAATGACTCTTTACTCACTGGTTAACCATGAACAAGTCTCTTAGCTTCTCTTGAGCCCCAGTTTCCTCATCTTTTCCCTGAGCATAATCTGACCTCTCACGTTTGTCATTGGTTTACTGTTCAAGTGATGCAATGCATGTGTCATGCTTTGTAAGGGCTGGAGCTGTGTGCACGCCAGCCATCATCAGTATTTTCAGATATGTTATTGCTAGAGTCAGATTGTAAATGGAGGCACTGACTTCTTGGTTAAAGTATATCTATGCCAGGGGCCAGCAAATTATAGTCCATGGCCCATATGTAGCCTGCTGCCTGGTTTTGTGTGGCCCCTGAGCAAAGAATGCTTTTTACATTTTAATAGGGTTGAAAAAAATGAAAAGAAAAGTATTTATGACATTTGAAGGTTACACGAAATTCAAATTTTAATATCCATAAATAAAGGTTATTGGAGCATAGCTGAACCTATTTATTTATGTGTCGTCTACGGCCACTTTTGTGTTATACAAGAACAGAATTGAACAGTTGTGACAGAGACTATACACTCTGCAAAACCTGAGATATTAACTATCTGACTCTTAGTAAGAAAAGTTTTCCACTCTACTTCCTTCCTTCCTATCTGTTGAAGCTTCTCAAAAGCAGAGAAAATTCCAGGAAATCTTAAAAGTCTTTTTACACTTACTTCTTTTGTTTGATAATAAAGGTAAAATGAGAATATATTTGTCTTTTCTTCCTCCTTTCTGATGCTTTTACAAGTAAATCTTCATTCAATGTTGAAACATTATTATGACTTTGAAAGGTAATTAAGGGTAAAAAACAAACAAACAAAAAAAACCGCCAACAAACTCAAACCAACCTTAACATGGCCATTCTAACACTTATTTCAAAAATGAAATTGATGCTTCCTTCTACTCTTGGCTTATTTATGTATTCCCAAATGGCTGTAACTATGGTCTACATACAATTTCATAGTTGATCAGCCTTTTTCAGTTGGCTTTGTAAATATTACTTGGTCATTGCTTTTATTTTTCATAGTGGTTGTATTGCTATAGAATGGTACCGTTCACAAGTTATATGTCTTTCAGAAATACTTCTTGTTCTTGCCTTTTGTCCAATCCTTGCTTCTTCAAATATGATTGCAACTGCTTCTCTTTGGAGCCAGCTCTGGGCAGCCTGGGCTTGCTTATTTTCCCTTCCTACCTTAATCTCTGCCCTCTGATATTGATTCAAGTGCAGCATTCCCACTGAGCTTACAAACTGAGAAAGATGAGGAATAAAGCCAAAGAAAAAGTGTCAGAGAATAAATGAACTTGATATTTTAAAGATGATTTTCATTTTGCCCACACTTCCCCACCAATCATTCAATAATAATAGAAAAAACATTTAGCAAACAAAAATATTCTCTATTTATCTAATAATGATATGAGGGATGTTTGTGCTCTCCGTTGCATTTCTAAATAAGTAGAAATAAAAACAAGACCATTATTGTCATTATGTTATACTGTTAATCCTTTTACTGTGTTTAATACAAAAAAACTCTTCAATTTGTCAAATTAACTAAATACCATGAAATATAAGTAAAAATGGTTATTTATATTTTATTATCTTTTTTTTTTCCAGTGAGAAGCTGGATGGAAAAATTAAAAGACAAGGTAAGAAAAGTATTTTCTTCCATTGGATTTATTTTTAGGGGCGTATAGCTTTGTTAAGCAAAAGATCTTCAGAGTAGTGGAGCTTTAGTTTATTATTCTGATTCTGGTAATCTATCTAAAGATTCAGGGCCACTTGCAGTACCCTGCAAAAAAGAAGGCCTTCCCTTTAAATCCCTTCTTTTGGAACACAGGAGACACCTTATTCTTTGGAGTACCATTCACTCATATAAAAATATAAGAATTTACCTTGTTTGATATGCTCAACAGAATAATTGACATATCAAGGTGAAGTTTCTTTTCGGGGAATTTCAGGATTGTAATTCCATTCCTTCTGGCTTTTTTTTTTTTTTTTCTCTCCAATATGGGACGCTCTAGGTGTGCAGTTTATCACAGTGCTGCTACTTACTAGGTATTGATGAGCTGACCTGTCTGGAATGGCCAACTATAGAAAAAGATTTTCTTTTTTTGCATTAATTCTGCCATCTACATAGTGATTGACAACGTTAACTTCCAGGTTGATATTGTTTATTTTCTTTTGATTTTCAACCCTCTCCAAGTCTTTGCTTTTGGTTACTTGGTAATTTTAAACCGAATTACTCATAAAGATATAGATGGAGTCCTGAATTCCTTGTTGTAGCCTGTGTCGGATCCCATTATTACAGCCCAGCTCAGATTTCATTGGGATTTCGGCTAAATGGAAATCTTTTCAGTGGTCAGATACTGAGTTACCTTCAGTTCACCAGTCTCAATATATTTCTATTGATGGCATTCCATATCTTTTTTATTACCTGCAGTCAATTTCCCTCATATTTGAATTATTAATATTATTTTACTACAGCTTAATATTAAAGAATACATTCAATTGCAAATAAATTTATATAATTGTATTAATTCTCCTTATTTCTGTTTCTAAGTAAAATTTAGCACAGATAATGTTTGAGAATGAGACTATTTTATGTTCATATAAATTAAAAGTGACATTGAAAAATTTTAAGCCTGTTGAGGTCAGTGGAGGCTGTTTTGGTATTTGTAATGGGTCCAATTGTGAGGAGAGGTGGGCTGCGATCAGATGGACTGAGAAACACTGGAGGGGAAGAAAACTTCGAAAGTTTAGAACTGGATATATTTACATAGGTAGTGTTTCCTGTTATTTTTCAGGGAAAAATATGATGCAATGAAAATTAAACAGGATTTGTTACGTTAACCTAGGAATTCATATATCATTGTTTCCATAGAAAGTATCCTGAGTTATTTAACAAAGAGACGCCCCCCCAAAAAAAAAGTCTTAAGAAAATAAATTTTGTCGGGTAACCTGTTTTGAAATTTGGTATTGTTAAATTTCTTATCTGCATGTATGTATAGCTTTACCATTCCCTTAAAATAATCTGTGCAGCTTTAGAGAAAGGCTGTCTATTTTTATTCCTATGAACCCTTTATTCTTACCTTGTCTCAAAATCTTGGTACCTTTTTCTTGCTCCTTTTTATCAAGAGAAATAATTTTGTGTGTGACCCCTAGTTTTCTGGCTTATTTTGAAGTTTTTCAAGCTTTCTCATCACTTTCTTCTGTAGTATTTTTTTTCAGTATATTTTAATTAAAAAATTGTAGGAAGCAAATTTTGGATTCCAGTGGTGACTGTCATGTATGCCTATCTCTTCATCTTTGACTCTTGGAGGGACTCATTTAAATCTTCCCCATATTCCCTGCCTTCGTCCATGCTTGAGCGATTACATGCTAATTTGATATGTATATTTTATATGTATATACACACATATGTACATATATCTTCCTTTAACAAGTCTTACAGGTGATCCTGGTGCATGCTGAAGTTTGAGAAGATACGTGTACATAGATCTTACACACATATATACATATATCTTCCTCACTCTCTATTTGTCCATCCATCCGTTCATCCATCTATCCCTCCGTCATCTATTAAAGTCTTGTTAGTCATTATCTTCAGAAACTATTTGAGTACGAAGCTGTTGTCTCTTTGATGAAAGTCACAGAATCCCTTAGAACTGAAAACTAAACTACATGCCTAACCTGGCTCTTCAGGCAAGCCAAGACACTCTGTCAGGTTAGCTTCATTTAATTGTTTCAGTACTGAGTCTCTGTTGGTTAGCTGGATTGTAGAAAGGGTGGTGTTTTCAAAAGTTCTGAATTGTTCCTTTTGTTATTGTAGTTTAGTCTTTCTATATTAAGATTAAGATCAGCTGTGAATGACAGAAAATCCACCCCCACTCCCAATGACAATAGCTTAGCCAAGATAGAAGTTTGTTATCTCTTTCTCTCTCTTTTTTTTTTTTTTTTGGCAGAGTCTAGCTCTGTCACCTAGGCTGGAGTGCAGTGATCTTGGCTCACTGCAACTTCCACCTCCCAGGTTCAAGTGATTCTCATGCCTCAGCCTCCTGAGTAGCTGGGATTACAGACATGTACCACTATGCCCAGTTAATTTTTGTATTTTTAGTAGAGACAAGGTTTCACCATGTTGGCCAGGTTGGTTTTGAACTCCTGGCCTTATCTGACCTGCTCACCTCAGCCTCCCAAAGTGCTGGGATTACAGGCATGAGCTACTGTGCCTGGCCCCTATTGTCTCCTGTTTTTAAGTTTGAGATAGTCACAGGTTAGTGGGGAGTGACGCAGTGACAGGGGCCCAAGCTTCTTCTATTTGATACTCCACCATTTGTGACCTTCATCCCCACGGTCACCTCATGATCCTGGATGGCACTTCTGACTTAGCTATGTGCATATTCTAGCCAGAGGAAGGGGGAAAAAGGGGAGGCTGATGATACCCCTTTCTTTTTAAAAGGGAGAATAAAAGCACTCTGTCATTCTTAAAGGGAAGAATAAGGGCTCTGCTCCCCTTTTATAGAACATATCTTGAAATTTTCTTATGCCACTGACATATCATCTTCTTGGTGAAACTTACCAATGGTTGTACCCAGCTTCCCAGTAGGCAAGAAGTCATCTTTATTTTGTGCCCACTCCCAAATTGGAGGCTCTTTTACTATAGAAGAAGAAAAGAATGGATATCGAAGGACAGTTCCTGTATTAATTCCATCATTAATTGTCCTCTTGGCTAAGTGTTCAAGTCGGTGATCCTTGTTAGGCAAGTTTTAACTTGGCTACTCATTAGTGTATCTTTTCAGCATCTAAATTGCTTTTCAAAACTGAAGATGCGTAACAATTTTAATTGTGTAATAAAGACCAGGCCTGTTGTTACATCAATAAAACCAATATATTTCTTCTAGCTTAAGGAAACCATCCAGAAAATGAATGGCCTAGACTATACTTTATAGCAGCAATTCTCAATGTATGGTCTGGACCAGCAGCATCAGCATCACCTGGAGCTTGTTGGATATGCAAATTCTCAGACTCCACCATAGACCTACCTCCCAGGAACTCTGGGAATGGGGCCCAACAGTCTGCATTTTAGCAAGTCTCGCAGGTGATCCTGATGCATGCTGGAGTTTGAGAACAACCATTGCACAGAAATCGTAAGGATGCTGTCTCAGTTCTGCAGATTTTAGGCAGTAAAGCATATCATTTGGTTTCCTATGGCTTTCTTGATGACAGAGGTTCTGAACAAATATGTCATCCTAAGAAGGAAGGATACCTTTCTCATTGACTTCAAACAAACAAAACTTCAAAGCCTAACAAAAACAAGTATATTTAGCAATATTTTGACTTATAATTTACTTTAAAATTTAAAACTTTATTTGGAAATAATTTAAAATTTACAGATGAGATACAAGAGTAAGAATGGTACAAAGAACATTCCTACACCTTTACCTGGATGCGCGTGTTGTTCGCATTTTACCCCATGTGCTTTATCATTTGCTGCCACGTTCTCCTCTTTTTTCCTGAACTATTTAAGGATGAGTTGCATGTGTTGTGGCCTGTTTACCCTTATATACTTCAGTGTATATTTCCTAAGAATGAGGGTATATTTTAAGCAGATCTTTGTGCAGTTATTAGTTGGAGTATATTCAATATCGATATAATACTTTCATGGAATCTAGCATTCATATTTCAGTTTTTTCAACAAACCCAAAATATCCTTTATAAGAGCATTTTTTTCTCCTCTCTTAAAGAATCCACTCTAGGATTATGTAACACATTTAGTTGTCATGTTTCTGTAATTTCCTTTAATTTGTAACATTTTTATAGCCATCGTTTATCTTTTATGACATGAACATTGTTAAAGAATATAGTCTTTTTGAAAAACAGAATATACTTTCAGTTTGTTGGATGTTTCCTCATGATTCGATTCAGGTTATGCATTCTGAGTTGGAATAATACATTGGTGCAATTGTGTCTTTCTCAGGGTGTCCTCGGGGCACGTGTATATGCAATAATTTGGAACAGAGAAAAAGTATTAGGCAGAATTTATAACTTAAAACTGTGTGCATGTTGTCTTATTTCTTTTCATTGCTGAAGAAATCAAGCCATGAGCAATTCTAACAGAAGAGCTTATTTTCCCTTAGTCAGTTTAGAAAGAAGAATAGTTAAATTACATCTTAAGATGGTATGTTGCTTTGCTCCCATCTTGTAATTTACTTGTAATTTCAAAGCAAGGCAGATGCCCCCAAAAAAGAAAAAAAAATCGAGGAGACAAAAAAGAGAGATGTAACTGAATTTTTGTGAAATCTACATAATTGAGAGCTCTAGCCAAATTTAACCATTCCACAATGAAAGTATACTTTAAAACATCATGTTGTACATGATGAGTACGTACAGTTTTGTATGTCAATTTACAAATATATATGTCAATTTGAAAAAATAAAGCTCCATAAGTAAAAGGCTTAAGTGTGTCAATGAGAAATGCGGAAATGGTGACATATTTGAGAATACCAATGTTGTTGGCATGGGATTAAGTTACAGAGTATGGGGAGACCTCCACAGAGGCTGATCACATTGACCTTCCAAAAGTTCAAATGTTACTGTGCATGAAAAGCCTAATCATCTGGGCTTAAAGGTTATCATATTTCAGCATGTATGTGTTTCCATAAACTGGGAATGGTAATTAAAAATAATTCACAGTTCTTGTGTGAGCACCAATGCTTTGCTGTTGTTCAGTATTTTCCCACATGGAAAATTACAGAGTTTTTATAAGCCTTAAGTAGATTTGGAAGAACTTTAGAAAAAGTTTGGGCTTCTACAAAGCATATTAATTTATTGAAAAATGACTAGGCTTTGTTTCTTGGGGAAAAATACTTAGTATGCTGAGGAACAGTGGTATTGTTCTCAAATTAATGGAAAAATTTCCGTATTTTGCCCTAAGTTAAGACTCTGGGAGGCAGAAACAGTGAGGGAGCTGGCTGAATACAAGAGGAAGGTGCTGCCGTTTCACCAGGTCTGATGTATTCCTTGGATGTCCTGCTAGAAATGTCGGGAAAACATCACAGCCTACATACTTCAGCACTTTCAGGAAAACTTTTATCCTCTGTCCTGCTCTGTTTTTGGCTCACTTTGAAAAATACTAAAAACAGTTTGTGCTGTATTAGAAATTTAAAAGACAGTCATATAAATGAATAGACTTATGAACAATTTTAATTGTTTATGTATTTTATATGGGTAGGCTTCTAGGAGGGGTTTCTTGGGAGGTAAACCATTACCTGTGTTCCCCCATGAAAGGGCTGTAGGTTAGTACATACCCTGTTAGCCCATAGGAGTCTTATTGACCAAGGTGTAGGGATCACTCTGAGTACAATGGCCTTGCCCTAAGCTTGGGTAGGTCCTGAGGTACTTACTCAAGTCCAGGGATCATCCTGCTCTCTGAGGACCAAAGTATCCATAGTGACACCTTGGAGACACTGGAGACATAGATGAATTTGACACTTCCAGGACCTTTTGGAGGTATTGTGTTGTTGGTTGTCATCTTTGTGTCCTTCTCTGTCACTTCCTTTCTTTGGGGATGGGACATTCAGAATTCCCTCCCACCCTCCAACTTTGTCTTGTCTATTGGGAAGGAGATTCCATTCACAGAAATCACTCCATCCATTTTGTGTGCACACTCTCTCCTTGTCCTTGTCTTTTCTGCCTTTGCTCCAACATCTAACATTCCTCCCCTTGCCTTTGCAGGCCCTTTTCTTCCTTGTTTTCAGAAGCCCTCCCCTTTTACTCGCAAGCATTTTCATCTTTCTTCTCTTACTGTAATGCAGCTAAGACAGACAGAGAGAGGGAGAAGAGAGGACCACTACTGTCAAGGCCCTCTTTTTACCCCCCAGCAAATACAGTATTTCAGAGGACACTTTGACCTCCTTTAAGCCTGACTCTGGCTGATATTTCCAATTTATAGCATTTTAGTAGTCCTGGCATTCTCAGAGGCTTACTTCATCCATCTTTAATACAAATTATATTTCTGTCATCAGAACCTGATGTTGACAAATGTGCATAAGCTAGTGGCTGGAAGTGCCACTAGGTCTGGTTGATTTATTTCTATGCTTCTATGTATTTGAAATATCCCCAAAATAGGCCTACCTCTCTCTCTGTTGCCTTCTCCCTAAAAAGTTACTGTATTTTAGGTTTAGTTTTATCTTATAACAAAGCAGACGGGATAATTCAAAGTGTCTAAAAGCCTCCTGCCATCCAGCAGAAATGAGAAACCCAGGGCAGTGCTCTGTTTAGCATCCTAATGTGTGTTTCCTTTTCTCTGCAGGCTGGTTACATGTCTGGGATGCTGGTGCCTGTAGGGGTTGGGATAGCTGGAGCCTTGTTCATCTTGGGAGCCCTCTACAGCATTAAGGTTATGAATCGCCGAAGGAGAAATGGTTTCAAAAGGCATAAAAGAAAGGTATGGAACCAACAATAGCAAAACCTAATCAGTTTCAGAACATTCTTTGCTTATCTAATTTACTTAATAAAGCACACGGAGTTTAATGATGCTCGAGCGGTATTGACGTGCCCAGTGGTCTGGATGAGCTGCTGTAGCTCCTGCCTCGGCTGCATTTGTTAGCGTGTCTTTTAAAGGGGGCCTGTTTCTCAGCTTTGCTCTGCAGCAGGAAGCGTTTAATGCTTTTCTGTTTTCTTTCTCTAGCAGAGAGAATTCAACAGCATGCAAGATCGAGTAATGCTCTTAGCCGACAGCTCTGAAGATGAATTTTGAATTGGACTGGGTTTTAATTGGGATATTCAACGATGCTACTATTCTAATTTTTATTTTGGAGGAGAAAAAAAAAAAGAACAACCTGCCACATTGCTGCTATCAGGCCGTTAGTCCTAGTGTCTGCTGGGTGCTGCGTAGTAGATTTTTCTTGTACTGAGCAGAAACGGCATGCTGTATACTAAATGTATCATGCAGTATTTGGTTTTATTCTGTAGTGAATTTTCCACAACTGTGGGCTACAACTCATAAATATGCAGCATATATGTTTTTCAGTAGGAGTTGCTACATTAGGCAGAGTAAATATTTTGTATTTTTCCACAGTGTCTTTTCCTTGGTTTGAATTACCTGCATTGAGAATAATGATTGTTGCCACCAAGGCATGCTTGACTTTGAGATATAAATCTTAACAAAGAATAACTTCTCATCATTATACTCTACCTACATGAAACCATGGGCTTGTGGGCCATGGTACATACTGCATTTGCATCAAACTAGCAGCAACTCAGAATGAAATAATTTTCATTAAGAAGTTCTCTCAGCATATTAGGATTATATGTAGATTTGTACGTATTTTGCATTATGTGCTTCAGTCTCCTAGTTTTATTATTTCTCACCTTCTGTTTTATTCTTATTCTTGGCGAGGAAAAATGCACTAGAAATAATACATTAAATTGACTCTTAGTCTTAATGTATGCTTGCAGTCTTAAATAGTGTGACTGAGTCCAGCAGAGTCATACATGTTTATGATTAAGCGGTATTCTTTTTGTGGTACTATTTGATTTTGCCAAGAAGAAATGAGGAAGAAATCAAGAATGAGATGAGGGTAGGTAAGCTCTCAGAGCATTTCTCTCTGCCATTTGGTTCTATGCTTCTGTGGCTACTAATGTGACTAATTCAGAGTGTTGTATTTCCACATCTGTGGTCTTCACCATGGAAAAAGTGGGCTACCATTGGTCCTTATTTGGCTTTATTAGAAAAATAGATATTCTATCATTTGTCTGCCCAGTGACCAGAGTCCTGGTGCACAACAGAGCTCATGGGAAACCAGCCTCTCTCAGGGCACCCCGCTATGAGGATGTTAAACTATGTTCGATCATTTCTCATCTCCCTTGGAATGTAATTCCCTGCCCTGTACAAAATAGGATACTGCAATGCGCTATTTGAATCTAGGAATTGAGGACTTGTAGTTAGTAGAGTTTTGGGGTAAAGACTTGGCTCATATGGAAGAATAAAGGTTATTTATTAATAGTGCTGTCACTGTGGAGAACTTGGGGTTTATTAGAACTTGTCTACTATGTTCAAGAAAAATTGCACAGTTATTCCTCATAGCTACTATGTGAGGTAGGACATATGTTTTTATTCTCCCATTTGACTGAAGATGGAACGGAAGCAGAGAAGTGAAATGATTTTCCAAAGTTGTACCTAAAGCGAATCAGCGTGAGAACCCACTTGGACCCAGAGCCATGCACCCTTATCTTCAATTCAGTACCCTTTTCATGGACTTTGGAGGAAGCAGTGATATTTCAGAGTCCTTCTTTAAAACAAAGGTTCTAAGGAAATAGCTGCTTGGTCAAGGAACATTTGATGTGAGTTTCCATCTTTGTTAAATGAATGATGCCTTTCTAATTTCTCTCTTACTCATACAAGTTTTTTCCTTCCCTATCTCAGTTATTTCCTTTACAGTCATAAATTGAAGTATCACTTCTATGGAACTAATAGAGAAACCTTCCTAGAATCCGTTTTTGAAAAATGGCTGGCTTGCAAGAACGTTTTCATCAAATAATTTTAACTCTTTTTGTCAAGAGATGTAAGCAAATGTGTGAAATTGATCAAGAGAAGTGAAAAGCTCTGTACAGTCCAATAGAAGTTAGCAATTGGCAAATTCGCTCAAGGTCAGATTTTAAAAACAGAATTCAGAACCATGGCACTCAGAAGTGATTTGTAATTTCATGAGTAGAGATGTCCTGATATTGCATAAGGGATGTTTTCCTTTTCTTAAGAGCATCCCTTTGCTATAAGTATTTCTAAGGTTGGGAGTAAGTGAGCGTGGTGTGGCATTACTGTCTTTGTATTATTCACAGACTATTTGTTGAGAATACATAATAGGCCACTTAACTGAGTAGCACATGGGTGATGCTAATGGCCATTATTGCCTTGGGCTACTCAATCTATAGTCTTAACTAAACCATGGCTAATAGGTTTACTTTTCAAATTGCAGTATAATAAATTCCCAAATAACAGACCCATATTTTCATTTCTCAGAGGTCTGTGAGGATGACATGTATGTGAATTTTGGCTTAACACAATATCTCTGTGATCCTTTTTGGGAAACATGATTTCTTAAAGGAAAAGCATATACTTAGAGTACATTTCTGTACAAACCCATTTAAACATCTGGATTGAGTGGATGGCGGTGGATGGTACAAATGACATGTTTATTTTGGCCGTTTTCCTTGCTGCTGGTGGCTATGGAATAATGATTTTCAGTGTTTGGCTTAGATTATTAAGAGGATCAGAAAAGGTTATCATATTTTAAACAAAACCTGGGATTAGGGGTGCTGCTACCAGATGGAAGTGCTGGCCAGTGATTATACAGTGGTCCAGATGAAAAGTAGTAAATCAGGCACTTGTAGGTTTACCCAAAATAAGTGATAAGTATGCTTATATTTGCAAATTAAAATAGAAAGTCAACTTTTTATTCTAACAATTAGGCTTAAAACATTTAATAGTGAAATTAATAAAGCTGTCTGGAAAGGAGAGCCAATTCCTACAGCTTCAGTTGTGAACACCGTCCCTACTGGACTGAGTTTACCCAGCCAGAACTGCCGGTGTCCCACTGCAGGGGCAGGGACTAGGTCTTCTTCTCGGAGGGAGAGGCAGTGTTTCCAGAATTTGTAGGCTCATAAGAATCACCTGGGACACTTGTGAAACATACCGATCTGAAGGCCTTACCCCATACCCGATGAGTTAGAATCTCCAGGAAAGGAGCTTGGGGTATTTGTGCCCCAGCAAGCTTGAGAACACAGCTAGGAGGGATCTATCTAGAGAACAATTTCTTTATGATAGAGACAAGGTCATTTAAAGTCACAATGAGATACCACCTCACACCTATTGGGATGGCTATTATTCAATAAAACAAAATATAACAATTGTTTCTGAAGATGTGGAGAAATTGGAACCCTTGTATACTGTGGGTGGGAATGTAAAATGGATAGCCGCTGTGGAAAACAGTATGAAGATTCCTCAATAAATTAAAATAGAACTGCCATATCATCCAACTATCCCATTTCTGGGCATATATCCAAAAGAATAGAAATCAGGATCTCGCAGAAGTATCTGTACTCCCGTGTTCATTGCAGTATTATTCACAATAGCCAAGATATGGAGACACCTAAATATCTATCAGTAGATGAATGGATAAAGAAAATGTGGTATATACATACAGTAGAATATTATTCAGCCATAGGAAATAAGGAAATCCTGTTATTGTGACAATATGGACACACATGGAGAACATTATGCTGAGTGAAATAAACTAGTGACAAAAGGACAAATGCATGATTGCACTTATTTGAGGTGTCCAAAATAATCAAACTCATAAGGGCAGAGGCAAAATGGTGCTTGCTAGGGGCTGGGCAAAGTTAAAGATGGGGAGATGTTGATTAACTATGTTTCAGTTATGCAAGATGAATAAGTTCTGGAGCTCTGCTATATAACATAGTGCCTATAGTTAACAATATCATACTGTGCAGTTAAAAATTTGTTAAGAGGGCCGGGTGCGGTGGCTCACGCCTGTAATCCCAGCACTTTGGGAGGCCAAGGCAGGCAGATCATGAGATCAGGAGATGGAGACCATCCTGGCTAACACGGTGAAACCCCATCTCTACTAAAAATACAAAAAATTAGCTGGGCGTGGTAGTGCACCTGTAGTCCCAGCTACTTGGGAGGCTGAGGCAGGAGGATCGCTTGAACCCGGGAGGTGGAGTTTGCCATGAGCCAGGATTGCGCCACTGCACTCCAGCCTGGTAACAAAGTGAGACTCCGTCTCAAAAACAAAAACAAAAAGCAAAACAAAACAAAAATTTTTGTTAATAGGGTAGATCTCACATTAAATGTTCTTCACACATACACACACACACACACACACACACACACACACACACACACAAAAGAGACAAGGAGAGCAATCCCCTGTGGGAAGAGACACTTTTCCTGGTCATGCTACCAATAAATCATACCTGCTGTGGAGAAAGGAGAAAGGAAAACAAAAGGAAAGAGAAAAGGATGGAAGCTACTAGAAAAAGAATAGAAGGCTGGGATGGAGAGAAAAGGGTTTCTCCCATACCCCTGATGTCTTTCTCTCTAATTAGAAAAGACAGTGCTTTTCTTTCCAACCTCTTTATTTTTTTCTTTCCCATAAGCTGTTTCTTTCAGTAGCTGCTAGCTTAATTTATATGCAATATTTGGAGTTAATTAGTATCCCAGGGTAACAGATTCCCTTAGCAATGCCTTAGCCATGGCTTCAGCTGATAAACTGCCTCAAATACAATTTTCCAGAAACACTTTCTTAAAGTACCTGTATCTCTTAACGTAGGTCAAAACTGTATAAAGAAATTTTAAAGCCAAGTTTTAGAACACATTTAAAGTAATTTTTGAAGAGTCAATTAAAAGTGGTTTTTCATTTTATGATTTTTTTCCCCCAAAGGCTAAACGTTAAAAGCCAAAACATTTTATACTGGTATCAGAAAATTATATAGAGTGCGTGGAGCGTACTGAATACCTCGCTCTTCCTTCTGTGTCTGCCTCCAGGTGTCTTCTTCCTGCAGAAGCCCAAATGAGACACCTTATTTCCAATCACAGCCACAACCTAGGGGAGAAGAATCAAATCCTCCACAGGCATTGTGATTTCTGTGGATATGAATAATCCATGTTCCTACCAGCTGCCAAAAAAAACAGCTTTTGGAAACAAGATGTGCTATTTGGCGCAAGGTTATAGCTACATGACATTTTGGCAAGAGAGGCTTTTTTATGACCACAGAGGAATTTGAAGAGGCAGGAACACAACTGAAAAAAGAAAATCTCTTCCCTTTAGGGTATGTGAAGGTATGGTTACTAGGAAAGAATATGGTAGAAGAAGATGGAGGAAAATCATAATACAAGGCAAATATAAAAATGGCATAAAACGTTAGCAAGTGCTGGAGGATGCCAAAGTTCGGAATGGACCAATGCTTGAAAAAATATAGAGAAAAGCAAGGAGAAGAATACAAATGAGGAAGATCATTAGCAGGAGAAGGGACCATAAAGCTACATGAATCCATTTTGCCTCCATCTTCTCCATCAAATAAAATTATCTCATATTAGTTAGAATGAACATTGCTGGGGGTGGGGAATTGAAGTCCAAGATGGATGAGGAGGTGAAAGGTGCTTGGTTACTTTAAATGAGCTTAAGCGCTCAGTTAGATATCTTCTTTAATTGCACAGTCTTCAAATGACTGAATATAAACTTCTAGGAACAGGAAATAATTTGAAAGCAAAATAATGGTACTGACTTAATAAAAATCCTACATGTGCACATTTAGCACTCCTAGACT
The DNA here is from genome assembly GCF_049350105.2 of Macaca mulatta. Lineage (NCBI taxonomy): Eukaryota > Metazoa > Chordata > Mammalia > Primates > Cercopithecidae > Macaca > Macaca mulatta. The sequence goes on along the minus strand of NC_133412.1, from coordinate 131,117,940 downwards.
GATAAGCTGAAGATGAACTGCAGAGAGATGTTGCTCTGATAATTATAGACTGGCAGTTAACATAGCTGGAAACATAATCCTGTTGCTTAATTTCTGCATGCAGAAAACCCCAGCATTTATTTTGCAAGCCACTGTAATATAAATGCATTGGGAATGTCCTATTTGGGGTAATAGGTATATCTAACTCCCTATTAATTAACCCAAATTTCTATCATGTGCATATAGGATAAAGAGAGAAAGGAAGGAGGGAAGGAAGGAAGGAAGGAGGGGAGGGAGGGAGGGAGGAAAGGAAGGGAAGGGAAGGGAAGGGGATAGGGAGGGAGGAAGGAAGGGAGGAAGGGAGGGAGGGAGGGAGGGAGGGAGGGAGGGAGGGAGGAAGGAAGGAAGGAAGGAAGGAAGGAAGGAAGGAAGGAAGGAAGGAAGGAAGGAAGGAAGGAATTCCCTCAGTAAGTAGCAGCAAAAGCACAAAGAAACAAATCATTTGCTCCCATGTTCTAGTTTGTGTAAAAGCACAAATAAATTGATGTAAAAAAACTTACATAGTCCACCGAGTAAAGCAAATATCCTACTTGCTCTTTTCTAGAAGCAGCAGGAAAAGATCACTTATATAAGTGATAACCATCAATAATTTGTAATATAGAGTATAAATTCTTCAGATGGATGTTGCTGAGAGGTATAACCTTTTGTGGGTTAAGGATGGAGGAACTGAGGAGTAGAAACAGAAGAATTATCTGTGGGGGGAAAATCCTGTTATCTTTTTTCTCAAAGTTTATGGGTATAGGAACAGAGTGCAAGCAAAGTGTCAGGCAAAGTGGGTACCCACTTGGATTATTTTATTACCTTTAAGGTGGGTAGATCATCTGCTCTAGTCTCAGAATAAACCTGGCATCAGTTCAGGAAGCTGAGCTTTTTATTAACCAGTGTCATGCCCATCTCAATATTCTCTTCCTAATTAGCAGCGAAATAAAGGAAGGGACCAAAGCATTTGAATCATTTCTCTAATTTTATGTCTCATGACATGGCCACAGCATTTGTGTAGTTCAGACTTCTTCATGACCAGACAGACTAAAATAGGAAATTATAAGTTGTCTTCCAAAAAGGAATTTTGATACCAAAGCTTCAATGGTCATTTTCCTTTATTTCCCCCTTTATGTAGGAGATAAAGGAGAGGAGGAAGAATAGGAAATGGTTTTGTGATTGAACCAATCAGATCCCGAAGATTTGATTGGTTCTTTGCCAAGGAGGTTGAGGATGACTAGAGATTCTATCTTCAGCAAACCAAGAACACTTGATATTGCTTCTGACTGAATCAGTATTTATTGAATGCCTTTTATGTGTCAGGTCATATGCTAAGTGTTGGGGGAGCCAAGACACAGTCCATGACTGGAAAGGACTTATGGATTAGTAGGGAAGACAGGAAATGGGCAATTTCATGTCACAGACACTGTGGGGTCCAGAAAAGGAATATCTAACTGGGTCAAGAAGATCAGGGATGTTTCTCCAGAGCAGGTAACATCAAACCTAAGGCCAGAAGGATGAATGGGGTTATTCAGATAAAGGGGAGAAGGGGATATGTGATCTAGCCAGGGAAACACCACGTGCAAAGGCCAGGGGTGAGAGATCTAGTAGTTAGCCTGGCTGGGGCGCTAGGTGTTCTAGGGCAGTGAGAGTTGGGGTTGAGGGTGGTATGCCATGTGAAATACAGGGCTGAGGGTGAAGGGTCCTCTAGGTCCTGTCAAGGAATGAGGACTTTATTTGAGGGCAATGAGAAGTCATGCAAAAATATTATGCTGTGAAGTGATATGATCAGGCCTGAGTTAATAGGAAGACTGGTTTGGGAAGGTTAAAGTCTGGAGTCAGAGACACCAGTGAAGGTCAAGGTGGATGTAGCAGTGTAAGTGAGAGATAATCATGGCCTGGACCAAGGTTGCAGGAACAAACTTGGAAGAGGAGAATGGGTTCTGGAGGTGTTCAGGAGGGGTAGACAGTGGGATTTGCAGATTGCTTAGATGGGGAGATGAGGGAAAAGACAACAATTAAAGCTGACTAGGGTCATGGGACTTTTGAGGCTTCTAGATATGATGGAGTCTAGTGTTCTGCCTTCTGGAGGGGCTGACCCTGTATTATCCCAGCATATCTAGGTCTGAGAAAAATAACCTACAAGCCTGCCAAAAATGCATAGGCAGCGTTAATATTTACAAAGTGTAAGTGTGTGGTCATTTTCTGTGACTTTTCTTGTTTCTTTTTTTAGAGACAGGGTCTTACTCTGTTGCTCAGGCTGTAGTGCAATGGTGCAATCATAGCTTACTGCAGCCTCAAACTCTTGGGCTTAAGTGATCCTTCCCCCTCAACTTCTTGAGTAGCTAGGACTACGGGTGTGTATCACCACTCTCAGCTATTTTTTTTTTTTTTTTTTTTGTAGAGACAAGGTCTCATTATGTTGCCCAGGCTGGTCTCAAACTCCTGGGCTCAAGCTATCCTGCCTCAGCCTCCTGAATTGTTGGAATTACAGGCATGAGCCACTGCACCTCGCCATTTGCTGTTGCTTTTAATAGTAGGTGCCAATGAACTAACTTTGAATTTAATAAAACGTAAACATTTGGGAAAATTCTTCTAATCCCTGTAGGGGATTACTTTGGTTGAGCCCTAGATGTGAGTTACTACTTCAGATCTGTTTGACTGTCTTGATTTGTAAAGGCTAATAGGAGAGTTTCTTATTCTTTGACATAGGAACAAAGCTCAGTATCTTGTTTTACTTGAAAACAAATCCAAGAAACTGTTTCCTCAGGGCTGGTATGTATGAGGATGACGTCTAGTCTTGGATATGCAGCCTGCAGAATCAAGCAATGCAGCTCCGTGTCCCAGTGCTGAACGGTTTCTGTGGCCTTTTGACAGTTGTTATGGGCAATCATCAAGCCACTTACCTTCCTTAGCATACAAAAAATAAAGCAAGTTTCCCATAGTTGCCATATCAACACAAGGCCAGATTCTGGAGGGCCTCAGGGGCAATGATATGCAGAACTGAGAAAATTCAGAAAAACTTAAGAATAATTATTCCAGTCCCACCCAACATGTTAACAATAATAAACATTGGTAACAGTTTGGTCTGTACTTTTCTAATCTTTTTTTCCTATGCATTTATGATATGCAATAAATGCTTTTATTTTTATACAAAATCAGAATTGTAATTTGCATAGTATTTTGTTACCTCTCTGTAGCTACATTTTCCCATGGTTGTTTAAAAAGGAATAGAAGAAAGGAAAACAACTTGTGAAAATCCTAAGTTGTATTTGAACAAGCAAGCTGTGTTTCCTCATTAACAACATTTACTTCGCATTTGATGGTCCATAACTGCCCAGTTACCTCAGGATGCCTCCATATGATGAAAATAAAAACAGAGTTGAAAGAAGTCTCCATAAACACAACGCACATTGGCAAATGTCATATTCTTGTTCCTTGAGGGATTAGAGAACACTTTCATCTCTTTGCCTTTGCCCCCAAAGTAAAAGCTATAAGCTTTTATAATTAAATAATAAGACTGAATAACCATAAACATAAATAATATGTAGTATTATGAGAAATACTGGGAAAAAGGACATTTACTGTGTGACTTAAATTGATTAAAGGGTTATTCGGTTCAACTCTCTTGAATCTAATTAGTATTTTTGTGTCATTTATTATTATAGGGCACACGTATTTTCTACATTTGATTTAACTTGGCTAAAGTTAAATGAGCAAATGTTTATTGCTATGTCCATTGTTTTCCTTTCTCTGTCATTGTTAAAAAGAGGAGCCATGGCTTCTCCTGCTTCTTCTGTGTCTTCTTCTCCATTAGACCTTCTTCATCCACCCTCTCCCCATCCCTTTCAGCTCTAAAGGGTCTATAAATGAAAGTGGGTACAAGCTGATTCAATAGGACTTGTATCTTACTAAATAATGTTTTATTGTCTTTGTTCTATGTATTTGCAGAGAAATTGTATCTTTAAAACCAATTAACAAAGCGCTGTGGTTCTTTCAATCAAGACCTTTGTAAACATCTCTACTGGCCCATACTCCCCCAAATTTCTTGTACATAGTAGGAGATTACATTAAATAAAGCACATTATAAGGTGCAGTGAGCTTTATTCTAAAAATATTGTCTGGATGTGAAAGTAAATTCTTGTTCATAAAGTGTTATTAGATTAAAATTATGGAGTAAGCATTTGGCAAACTGATTGACTCTTCTTTGGAAAGACCAGGCTTTTTAGGACACATTTCTGTTCATGCTTAAGGTCAGAAGTCAGTCAAAGGCAACCAGAAAAAAAAAAAAAAAAAAAAAAAAAGGCAAATAAATGAATCAGGGACATAATTATTTTGTTATAAATAATCGGGATCTTTTAAAGTTTAATTATGGGGAGTTGTTGAATAGACTAGTTTTATGCCATGCAAATAAAATGTGAATTTCAGAAATCTTAGTTAGTGAAATTCAAATTTATTTTTACTTAGCGATAATAAAATCACAAATATTTCTTGAGCTCTTGCTGTAGGCCAAGTGCTGTGCTCAGTACTTAACATGGATAAACTCGATGGAGTATCAAAATTCAAAGAGGTAGGCACTCCAGGTTACCCTTGACTCTACTGATGACAGAAACCTCACTTGTAATAAATAATTATCTTTGACAAGAGAAACATAAAACAAGACCTGTAATAAATGATTTGTTCACAGATTATTCATGTCGTAGAAACTATATAGCATTGATTTTTAGCTATGATTTTGATTCAGTTTTAAAAGTATTTAATTTTTATTATATCAGCCCACACTGAACATTGGTTTTTCAGCAGATAATGCATCTTCCAAGTGCTCCAAGGCGAAGAGCCACAGAGAAGAATACTGCATCTTGGGTCATACCCTGAAATTACTGAATGAATTACCTGTGGCCATGTAAACTCTCTGCTTCAATAGGTAGAGTGCAACAGACAATCCAATTATTCAGAACTAAGTTTTTAGTTAGCTTTTGTTATTCACTGAAGTAGTTTGCAATTACAGTTGTCTCTAGGTATCCATGGGGGATTGGTTTCAGAACAACCTGCTGATAACAAAATTCATGGATGCTGAAGCGCCTTACATAATGTGGTATAGTATTTGCGAATAACCTATGCACATCCTCAAGTATACTTTATATCATCTCTAAACATATAATACCTAATATGTAAATGCTGTATAATTAGTTGTTATACTGTATTTAGTGAACAATGACAAGAAAAAAAGTGTGTACCTGTTTAGTACAGACACAACTCTGCACTGATTTTTTTTTCCTGAATATTTTCCATCCAGGGTTGGTTGAATCCACAGAGGTGTAACTCACAAATATGAAGGGCTGACTGTACTTAGTAGTTAATTCAGATTTATCACAGTGATCTAAAGTAATTTTGCAGTTTATGAGCATCTTTTTTTTTTGGTTCTAAAAGAAAAAACAAAGAATATGGGTGATGTGATATTTATGTAATGTGATGATATTATAACGGCCACGTTTTAAAACTTGAGAATGTCCTACGTTCATACACTTTTGGTTTCTAGATCCACAAGGCTTCTGTATACAGTTCATGGTCCTCGGCATTGCTTCTTGTAATTTTTCCATCCCAAAGGAGAGCTACTGTTCAGACTGTACTTGTGGAATGCAGCGCTTCATTAAATTAAGTTTATTAAAATACAATGTGTGGCATAAGACCTGTTCCTTGTTTAAAGATTTAGTAGAAGGTGGCTTCTTTGGGTGCACTCTTCATTTATCTCAATGAACACAAAATGCATTGTATCGAGAGACATTTCTGCAGAGGGCAGTAAAAAAGAAAAACAACAATGAAGAAGAAAACAACTATGAATAAACTATCGGGGATTGTTTTTGTGCTTCTCAAAGTGTGTGTGTGTGTGTGTGTGTGTGTGTGTGTGTGTGTTGGAGGGTGGGTAGAAGGTGGGGAGGGATGTGTGTCTGTGTAAGAGAAAGAGAGAGAGACAGAGCGTGCGAGAGCACACTCACTAAGTAAATATATCCTTATGGTCTAAACTGGGATACAATTGAGAGTGAAAGGGGCACAGCTGGGTGTGCTGGCTCACATGGATCACTTGAGTCCAGGAGTTTGAGTCCAGCCTGGGCAGTGTAGGGAGACCCCGTTTCTACCAAAAATAAAAAAATTAGCCAGATGTGGTGATGTGCCTCTGTGGGCCCAGATACTTGGGAGGTTAAGGTGGGATGATAACTTGAGCCTGGGAGGTTGAGGCTGCAGTGAACCATGATCATGCCACTGCACTCCAGCCTGGGTGATGGAATGAGACTCTACCTCAAAAACAAAAAGTGGGGACACTATTAATTACAATGGGACAACAGGCATACACTGGAATGATCTTGGGCAAATAGGAACCTAAGGGACATCTTAAAGGGAGTATATCAGACACCTCTTAGAGGGAGCGTAACAGACACTTCAAATCCTATCTTTTATTCCAGTCACCTAAGTAGCATTCTGTTTGGCACAGGCTTCCACCAGTTTGCCAGGTGGTGGGTTACTGTGGGGTTTCACTTGTCACTCACACATGTGCAACCTGGAAATGTAGGGGGGCTACCTTGGTGGGCCTTAACCAATGAGGATGGAAACTGATGAATAAATCCTCCCACCATTTGTTGCTCATGTGGCCGGTTCTCAGATCCATTTCAGGAGGCTTCTCATAATAGTCCTTAGGATTGAGCACTGGTTGTCCATCGCAATGCTACCTTGAAAATTCATCCTTGTATTGGCCTTCTCTCTATCCTTGTTTCACTGCACTTGCATGCAAGACTTTGTCTAAGGTTCTGCTTTCAGGGGAACTCAGGCTACAATAACTGGGATTTTGGAGTGAGATCACTCACTGTTCAGAGGTAATAAAGACTCCGCTGTTGGAGGTAGGTGGAGTGGTGGTATCTGGCCAGCAGCATCTCAGTTACTAAGACTCTTACTGAGGTGGATTGGGATGAGGCGCAGGCAGAGGCAGAGCACTGGGTGGTGTGATAGCCGTGGTCCTTAAATAGTATGGGAGCAATAGTAATAACAAGGATTGAGCTGGCTGGTGTGTTTAGACTGCTTTGGAGGCTTTGAAAAATGAGAAAGAAGAAGAAGAAGAAAAGGATAGGCTCAGGTTTGTTAATTAGCAACGTAAGGAATGTCAGGAAAGCCAGAGGATCTGTATGGAAGTTTATCAGGAGACTCACGTTGGTGGATTGAGCTGTAATTCTCACACTCAAGGTCACCCTCCAAGCAAGCAACCTGGATCAGGCAAGACGTTGATAAAGGGTGAGAAAAGTCTAAAGTGGATGGTGGAGGAGGAAGATGAAGAACATTATGATCTTGGTATCAGCTGGAACAGTAGAACTGAAACTTGTTCCACTAACCCTCTTGAATTAAGTCTTTGCAGAGATTATGGCTGGCCACCAGCATGAAAGGGATTCTCTGATAGATTGAATTTAAAGAAGGACACAAAAAACAAATACAAGAAATGGATTGTACCTCCCTGTACACCACTCCAGATCCTCTTGCTCATGCCACTACTGTGGTTAGCAGGTCTGTGCAGGTGTCAGTCAGCTTTTGCATGGGTGCAGCCTGACAGAGGCTAGCTTTGTGCTGTGGCTTTCTCACTTCTCTGATGCTGGACTGTCCCGACAGCATGCCTTGGGAAGCACGTCAATACTAAGACATGCACAACTCACAAGTACGAGGGAGTTGGTATCTGTGAGGCCACGCTTGTCCATCAAGGGGGATGAGGATTGATGAATAACTGCTCTCTTTTCCTCTTTCAGGCAGACAGTTTTGAATTGCGATTTATCAGGTTTCTCAGAAATCCTGTTGGAGCCAGTCACTTGTCACAGTGGCCACCTTGATAATGCATCCTCACTAATCCTTTCCCTCCTTCACTGTTCCCGCCTCCATCCTATACTCCTGGTCCCCGAGATCACATTTCCAAACAAACTACTGTGTTTAAGCTTTTGTCTCAGGTTCTGTTTTTGGGAGAATACAAACTAAGATAGAGAGAGAGAAGAAGACAGGCTAGGCTAGGGTACAAAGCAAGGGAAGAAACTGTGATCTGGTATTAAAGTGCAGGGATATTTTGGGACATCAGAGCTTAATTTAGTACTATGATATTTCTAATAATGAAGTGACACATTTAGGCCACATGCTTCCTTGTTAGAAACTCTATAACCAGAGGATATAGCAATTTTAGAGCTGGAAGGATCCTTGGATCTCATTTTTAGCCTATCTTTTATTTTAAAGAAAAGGAAGTTTGGGCTGTGAATATATTCGAGTACATCTGATAAAAGGGATTACACTATGTCAAATCATCTATTACTAACCAAGATAATGATGAGTATTCCCCCAAGTGTAAAATTATATATCTAAGAGTTTAGAAGACAGAAAAATAGGCAAAACAGGGTTAGGATAAGGTTGAGTGAAGGCTGACTTGTGCTCAAAAAGTACAAGGGCTGGGAGTATTTTAGACCAAAAAACCTCCCCAGGAGATAGATTTCTCTTGGAACTTGTTAGATTTTGGCCATGAAAGAAGGGAACTAACGCATTCTGCATGCCAAGCACTTGATTTACTTAGCCATGTGAGGTAGGCATTATTACCTCAATTTCTATGTCAGGAAGTTGAGACTCAGAGGTTAAATAACTTTCTAAGATGACTTATAATCCAAGTGCTTTTGCTTGTATTCCCTCCCTTCCACCTCACCATATTTCTTCTGCTAAAGAGGAGATATGGTTTCCTCCATCCCCAGCAGTTCCGGAGTTTATAGGCGGCCTTGCCAGGGCTGTAAAAAGAGTCAATTAGAAGTAGGAAGAGATCGTGGATCATTCCTTCTGGTCCCTCTATCCCAAAACTCCTATAAAAATAAGAACTCAATTTCACCTTGAAGGCTAATTTCACATACTTTAGTTTCTACCTTTACCATTCCACTTCTCAGCTAAAAATTTTTACCAGAATGCTGGCTAAAACTTGAAAACAATTTTATTTAAAAAAAAAAAAAAAAGACAGTTCCTACCAAAAGTAGAGTAAAAAAGAATTTTTTTTTTTTTTTTTTGCAGGCAAGATGATTGTATGAATCAGAGTTAACGAAAATATTATTTGCCAATCAATGTCAAGTTTAAAAAATCACATTCTTAGTGCCTTTGATAGGAATTTATTCATTTGTTCAATACGCTTTAATTTTTTTTTTGAGTGTCTAGAACTGCACTGTTCAGTGCAGTAGGAAGTAGCTACATATGGCTATTTAAATTTAAATTAATTAAAATTAAATTAAAATTTAAAATTTAGTTTCTTAGTCATACTAGACTCATTTCAAGTGCCCAAATAGCCACCACACATGGCTAGTAGCTCACATATTGGACAAAGTGGATATAGAACATTTCCATCTTCACAGAAAGTGCTAATGAACAGTTCTGGCTATGCTGGACACGTTGTTAAGTTCTGGGGATACAGCAAGTGAATAGATATGGGCTGTACTTCATGAACTTATATTTTAGGGGAAAGAGAGAGAGAGACAAAAATTGCAAATAAATAAAATAATAATAATGGTAATTTAGTCTTACAATGAAAATACATCGTCTGCTGGGTAGAGAATATTAGGAGCCAACTACTTCATACCCTGAGGTCACTTGAGGGATGTGGCGAAGCCATTGAGAAGAGCATTCGAGGCAGAAGGAACTGCAGGTGCAAACGTCTTAAGAACTTACCGTGTTTCAGTGGGGAGTAGAGAGAATGAGGGCTTTGGACATCCTGGGGAGAAAACTGGCCATCAAAGAAAGGAAACCATACAAGGAGGTTGTGGAGATCAGCTTCATAACAATATTTGGGAACGATAGTTCCTAAGTTGAGTGTGCATTAAAATCACCTGGAGGCCTTCATATAACAGATTGCTGAGCCTCACCCTAGAGTTTCTCATTGAGTGGGTCTGGGTAGGGCCTGAGAATCTGCATTTCTAACATGCTCGCAGGGGTTGCCGATGCTCCTCATCTCAGGGTCACACTTTGAGAACCAGTGTCTACCAGATTTAGTAAATGAAGAAAGGAAAGCTTGCACAGCTAGTTAGTCGAAGAGACAGAAGAGGCAGAGGTGGGAAGAGAGAAGAAGGCACAGCAGTAGAAAGCATGAGATCGTTTTCAAACTTAAATCAGAGACACGTGGACGCTGTGCACTGAGGAAATTTTGATGTGGTTCTAACGGCAGGCAAGTAGGAGCTCACCTTTGTGTGATTTATTAGGATCTGTGTTTGTTTATATATGGCTCATTTCAAAGGATTTATTAATTGAGAGCACACTGGATATAGAAGCAAGTATACGCTTGACTCAGCTGACTTGAGCCCTCTCCTCCTTTTAAAAACCTTATCATATAGAATATGCCTGCTGTGCGGCTGCTTCGTGCCTAAGGCAGCATGCTTTGGAAGTGCTTGTGGATCAGCTTCAGATACTATAAAGCATTCCCTCACTTTTAAACATGACTGTCCCCTCCTCTCCCCACCCCCTTTCCTGATGGAAAGGCTACTACCTGTTTCACTGCAGGCTTGGGAGGGACATGTCATGATGACAGATCACATTTGATCTGCCTGCAGTTTAGTACCATGGTTCCAAAGCTGGCTGCACACTAGACTCACTAGAAGAGTGTTTAGAACTAACCCACCCAGGCCCCACCCTTAGAGGTTCTGCTTTCATTGTCCTAGGTTAGGTGCCATATAACAATATCTAGATCCCACTGGAGGGGTGATTGTGGTCAGCTAGCCTCTGCATGACAAGTGAGAGAATGTGCCTGGCCTGAATTACAGAAAGTCTCCCTGCTAAGCTCCTGGGCCTCAGGACAGGTCCTTCTCACAGTGGCCCTGGCTATTCTGGGAAAATGGGGGCGACCTTGACAGTCTTGGGATAAAGTGAGGTCCAGGACACAGCCCTGACAATGGATCCTATTTGCCGAAGTGGTAGCATCTGAGAAAGGACAGAGGATTTGAAATGAGGCGCTAGACTCCTCTTTCCGTCTCATTGGTGGCCTTATTCGGTGCTTTAACCAATGTAGATAGTGATGTAAAATGTGGGTTCTGGAGTCAGACTGCCAAGATTCCTAATCCCAGCTTTGCCATATTTAGCTGTGCTAACTGGAGCAAGAAATTCAGTTTCTGCCTCAGCCAAGGGTCCTGGCAGGAAAGAGATGATATACTCAAATAACATTACTGAAGAGAGTTTAACAAAGGGTGTGGGAAGGTTAAAGTAACCAGCGAGGGATGGTGAAGTCCCCAGGGACTAACAGCAGGGGGAAGCCATTGTCATCTGTCTGAACCTAGGGAGAGCTGTCTTATAGGAGGGGCCCACAGAACTGGAGCTGTGGCTGAAGAGGAGGAACACAGCCAGTGGTAAAACCGGCTCAACAGGGCGGGAAGAGGAGGGATAAATGGCCACACCTCTCTTCTGACTTTGCAGCTCAAGCCAGTGCCTCCCATTAGCCCAACTCAACTGGAACCACAGGGCAAAAAGGCCCTATTGATGCAGTCACAGAGGCCAGTCTCCTGGGAACACAAAGCAGTACTAAGAAATGAGCAGAACACATATCATGGTCCAATTCAGTATTACCACCCCAAATCCAATAAGCCTCTGTGTTCTTGTCTGTAAAATGGGAATGCTAACAGTAATGGCGTTTCCCTTGTAGGGCTGTTGTAAACATTAAATGAGATGGTACATGTAAAGCTCTGAGCACAGTCTGGTCCATGGCACATGCTCCATTATGGCCAGCTGTTATTATTACATTAAAGGTGACCACTTGGGCTGCAGGAAGGGACACCTCTTTTATGGACTGTAATCCTGATTCCAAGAGGCCTACAGGCAGAGCATTGCTCCACCTCCTAGGCTGAGAGGCTCCTCGTTGCAGAAGAATCCAGTTAGGCTTGGGTCTGGTCACACGTGGACTCTCAGTCACAACCGGTGAGTAAGACCCTGAGTCAGAGGAGGTGGCAGCAGCACTCTCTCTTCTTCCTCACTTTTGTTTCTGGCCTTGCTGATGTTTGATATGTCAAGATAGATGAAGGCTTAGCCTCTCTGATGGATGTGACCAGCTTTATTTATAGACTCCAATTCTTTAGGGTGAGCATCTCATGGTGCTGGTGGGTGATGGGGAATCACTTTCCTTCCCTGAGGAATGAGAAATGAGCGTGTTCATGGAGATTGGGACCACAGATTCAGGCAGCAATGGCTTTGGCCCAGAACAGTTTTTCTCACATTCCTTTTCTATTAATAATCTCCTGCCAGCCTCACCATCCCAAGACTGGGCCCATAACCTGGCCTGGCCACTCACAATTCTCCGGAGCTGAGATTGACTCAAGGCCCAGAGATATGACAGTTTCCTCTTTAATGAAAGGGTATGTAGAAAATAATCTCTTGGTCCCTTCCAGATTTCGAGTATTGGGAAGTTAAAATAAACAACAGAAAAAGAAAACTTTAGTTTAAATCTCCCAAATATCAACCACAGGACTTCTTTTTCGCTTGAGACAATATATGCATAGTGATTAAGAGAGCAGGCTTTGGAGTGCAAAGGCCTGGTTTTCCATGCTGGCTTGTCACTTAATGTGACCCTGGACAAATTTTTCTTTTCTTTCTTTTCTTAGACAGGGTCTCACTTTGATGTGCCAGCTGGAGAGCAGTGGTGCGATCACGGGTCACTGCAGCCTGGAATTCCTGGGCTCAAGCAATTGTCCTACCTTGGTCTCTGGAGTAGCTGGGCCTACAGGTGCATACTACCACACCTGGCTAATTATTTTCTATTTTTTTTTTGTAGAGATGGGATCTGACTATGTTGCCCAAGCTGGTCTCAAACTCCTGGGCTCAAGCAATCCTCCCACCTGGGCCTCCCAAAGTGTTGAAACTACAGGCATGAGTGACTGTGCCCGGCCAGATTTCTTTATTAAAGCTCCTCTTCCCTTATCTGTGAAGTGGGGATAATTGTTGCACCTTCTCCCCCAGAGCTCAGCAATCGGAAGTCGTATAGGAGTTGGAGTAGATGGCATGGGGATGGCATGAAGGTCATAGGGAGAGAGTAAACAAAATCATGTATGATGTTGCTCGGCATAGCTCCTGGGACATAGGAAGCATTTAAACTCATTAGTTACTATTTATTATCTGCTCTTTTAAAGAACCTATAATACAGAAATGTCTGTGGAAGTGCATAAAGCCTCTCCCAGCCCACAAAGTTCTGTGTGGAAAAGGTCACAGAGGTTTCAGCTGCTCTTCTCACCCCAAGAGAGAGGGTCAAGGCCAGCGTTCGGATAGCAACTACAGTTTGCTTCAAAATGTAGCATGATCCAAGAAATAGAATTTGCCACGTTTAGTAGGATTCAATCCGACAAGGTTTTGACTGATGAACCATGTTTCCCAAGGTAAGAGGAAGTAATCACTCTGCCAGGGTCCTAGCAGAACTAGAAGGAACTAGGTCAAGGAGAGCTCAGTCCTTGTTTCTCTGTGATGGTCTTGAGATGGCTCTGAGAGAGCCGGCAGGAGGAATCTGGGGGTCCTCATCTGGTCACACAGTGGAGATGCTGTGATCCTGTTACAATCCACTGTCAAGATGTCAGCCCAAGACCCAATCCTACCCTCTGGCTCTTGCTTAAATGGGAAAAATGCAGCTTCCTTGGCCCAGGAGGAGCCTAGAGAGTCTCCTGCAAGGCCTAGTCCCACTGTGTAGATTGGATTCTTTTCTTTTGAAATGGCTAGTGTTCAAGAGTCCTTCATCCAGTTAAATTATTCTTTTCTTTTTGAGACAGAGTCTTGCTCTGTTGCCCAAGCTGGAGTGCAATGGCACAATCTCGGTTCACTGCAACCTCCGCCTCCCGGGGTTCAAGTGATTCTCCTCTCTCAGCCTCCTGAGTAGCTGGGACTACAGGCTCCCACCACCATGCCCAGCTAATTTTTGTATTTTTAGTAGAGACAGGGTTTCACCATGTTGGCCAGGATGGTCTCGAACTCCTGACCTAGTGATCTGCCTGCCTCGGCCTCCCAAAGTGCTAGGATTACAGCCGTGAGCCACTGTGCCTGGCCAAATTATTCTTAATGTTATAGCTGCTATTAGGTTGGTGCAAAAGTAATTGCAGTTTTTGCCATGAAAAGTAATGGAAAAAATTATACAATAGGAAATAACTATATAATAGGAAAAGAAGACATAGAGGAAATCATCTTTACCACCCTGCTACTCCTATAATGTGACTATTACGTTTCTTCTTGTTCCCTTCGGGTCCCTGCTCAGATGACGACCTAGTTTTTATACAGATGAAACCATTACAGAAATTCCTTTTTGGATTTTACTTTATTAAGCTTTGGAAACAAAACTTGTCTACTTTTTTTTTCCACGGTAAGAAAAATGTGTGAGCCCTCCGCCTGAGTGTGGCGAGGCCACCCTTCCTCTGGAGAGTGTGTGGCCTGACATCCAGCAAGGCCCCAGGCAGTTCTGCTCGGGATCCTTCTGCTTCCTAGGAGCTGGAGACAAGATGGGGGTGTTTCTTGAGCGGCTCTTCTTAAGCCGGATTAGTGATTCACAAAGTGACGATTGTTGCTTTCAGAGTTGTCCCCTGCTAGATCCTGTTCCCTCCCCACTGCCAAACCCTCTCACCTCAGTTGTGAGGACATTTGAAAAGAAACTGGGGGTATTTTTAGGTGAAGGAGCTTCATGGATTGGCATTTCATCATTTTAGAAATTGCTACTTTGCTTCGTGTATAAAATTTGATTTTATTCTCTTCCCCTCAGTCTTCTTGTTCTTTGCCTTTCTTCAAAATAGGCATCTAGAGGCTTCCAATCTACATATCAGATCCTGTCATCTGTGTCAAGCTTCAAATTGTCCTGGAAACATAGTTCCATAGTGAATCTCCTAGCCTGCCTTTCCCACTGAGAAGAGACATATCTTGTAGATTCCTTCTGGCTTTGGACACTAGGACCGCCCTGCAGCTGGGTCCGTGGTTGTAGCAGTAGCAGTTATACCCACTAGAGAGCTAATTGCCTGATGATGTGGGGCCTCCTGAGAAAGCTGGAGAAGAGACCCTGGGGTGACAGGCCCCTAGAAATGGACTCTTGAACAAAGGAGGGTGAAGGTCTCCTATTCCCTTGCAGAAGAAGAGACTACCAGGAAGGCAGGGCACTCACCCTGCATCTGGCTGAACTCTGCCAAGCTTCTAGACTCAGAATGAACTCAATAAAGGGGGCAGCATGTGAACCCCAAGTAGGTGCCCCATACATTACTCCTATTGGCCCCTGAAAAGCTTGCTTTCCCCAGAGGTAGTGATACAACTCAGAGCCAGAGTGATTGAGTTTTTTCTTTTCTTGAGAGGCTGGACATATGTCTAGTTTGTCTGAGACAGCCCAAGTTTATGCCTGTCATCCTTGCAGGTTTATTAATAATTCCCCTGTGCTCTCAGAAGCATAAATGATGTGATATAAATGATATGGTCACCCGAGGTTTTGATGATGCCCGTATGAGACTAAGATGTCTAACACTGACTGAGAGAGTTGTCACATTTGGAGGAAAAAAGTCTGTTTTCACAGAAATATCTATGAGCCTGAAGTTCAGAGACAGTGGCAAAGAGGTAGCCACAGTGATGCCAAGACAGGAAGACTGGTGTCCCTCTGCTCTTGCCCATGAGACTGTAACTCTAAAGCCAGACTAATCTGTAAGGAAGTTGTGAGTTGTGTTTTTCAGTTTCCATGAACCCCAGGTTTCAAGTTTTGTAACCTGAGCATGCTCAGATAAACCCAGTGTGCAACCACAGGAGAAACTTAAGTGCTCAGACCAAGGATGGGGACCTCATTAAGAAGCAGATACCACAAGGCATGATCCATGATCCAATCAGATCAAGCCCTGGCATCACCCCATGGTATGATCCAGTCAGATCACACCTCCTGACATCACCTCATTGCAAGATCCAATCTGATTATGCCTCATTGCCCTCTGCCTGTAAAACCTCTTCTAGCCCCCAGCTTAGGGAGACAGATTTGAGCCAGACTCCTGTCTCCTTGCTTGGCAGCCTTGTAGTAAACTTTTCTTTATACAAAAAGCTGATGCCTTGGTGTTGGCTTTCCATTGCACATGGGCAGACAGAGCCAGGATGGTTTGGTAACAATAGCAGAGCCAGAGCATCAGGAGCCTCCAGTGTCCGGGGACGGAGCCACAGCAGTGCCGGAAACAGAGTCCTTGAACAGGGCCAGCCGCAGCTGGCGGTGAGGATTGGCAGCCACCTATTTCCCATACATGGAGAGAGAGAAGGGGCTGGTTGAATTAGGATTCAAAAAAGACTCAATGGAGGTGAGGCCCACATAATTTTGGGGTGGTACCCAATGCCATGACTTTCCGAGTAGTCAGTGTGTCCTCCAGAAGCAAGGGTATCCTTTAAATAAGAGTGTAGGCACGTTCTGCACATGTATCCCAGAACTTAAAGTATAACAATAATAATAAAAAAGAAAAAAAAGTAAAAAGAATTTAGAAAAGAGTACAGGCTATGAGATTTAACGACCCTACCAGGACTGTAGCACCTGTGTTCTGAATTCTGGCACCATGTTCTTTCCACTCCAAACTTTTATCGCTCATGAGCTGGCTCCCCTCCTCTCTGCTGGCTAGCTCCAGCTGCCCTTTGCTTCTGCTCATATTCCTCCCCTTGGCTCTCGTTGACTTTTCCGAATCAGAGGCAACATAGAACAACCCTTGCTCAACACAACAATGCTGGTTCATCAGGGAAGTTGGGAAGCAGAACAGCTGCGGACACAGCCGGTGCCTGGAAGCCCTTTCGGCAGTGTCCGGCTCTGTTTTTGATGAGTATATACTTTTCAGGAGGCAATACCTGTAACTTTTTAGCCACACAACATCATCAGAACATTCCGTTGCTGTTGGCTGCGGTGGGGCTCTGGAAGCCATTTTGTCAGGCACAGCAAGTTTCTATTGCCCTGGCTTCCGACAACTCAGCATTCCAAAGCACACTCTGTCTCCCCCACTCACTGCTAAAACATCTGCCCTTTAAAATATCTCCTCACGAAGTAGGAAGCACCACTTTTGACCGTGTCTGCTGACATGGTTTTTGATCTGGGAAAGAGGGTGAGGAGTCGACTGGAAGCGTCACTTTCTGGGATGTCAGAGTCTCCTTGGAAGAATCCTAATTAAGGACTCAGAATGATTGACAGGTGGTGGAAGCTCAAGAAAGCATACTTGATATGCAGCAGAAGACAGTCTCTGAGTTGCAAAAAACCTGGCAATTGGAGACCTCGAAAAACTTTTGTAAGTAATACTATAATTTTGTTATAAATTTGTTAGTTTCCGGCACTTTAGCTAAACATTCATAAAAAGGCTCTGAAACGGCTGCCGAATAAATTCGGAATTGACATTGTCTCTCTTAAATGGCATATAATTTGGTAACAAGTTTGTTATTTCAAATGTAGTGGAATTTATTTTCTGTACTATATACAATCTTGCTGAAGTACAGTCTTTGAAGGTATTCCTTTGGGGTTAGGAATCTGAATTGGGAAGTTTGATTTACCACCGTGGATAATAAAAGTCCGACAGGATGCCAGCTCTCCAAAACATGAGGGGATGGAGAAAGAAAATTAACATGTACAACATTCCTCCTTAGCTCTGCGCTCTTACATCCTCTATCCCACTTCACTCTTTTGAGGTGAGAATGAAGTCATTTAAAAAAAAAGATTCAAATTACATGGCTATGAAATCCCATCCATTAGCACAAGAACAGCCTTTTTCCCAGCCTCACCATGAAGGCGCTCAGACTAGCCTACCTGAGCCTCAGTTACCTCATCTCTAAAATGGGGGTAATATCAATGAGTACGCAAGCACCCATTTCCCACACGGCAGAGACTGTGCTAAGGTTTTCGCCTATGTTTTCTTGTCGAATCAGAACAGTGTTATCAGTCTCCGCCACGTGGGAAATGATCAATAAATATTATAATTCTCCTCAAGTACAGTAGGATGGCTCTGGCTACACGTGTTCAGAGGACAGAAAACAAGAAACCAGCTCAGAAAACCAGAAACCAGCAAGTTGTCACTGGTTGTCCCAAGGGCCAGGGCTGTTGTCTTTGGCCTCAGTATGAGAAGGGAGCTCAGAGGTTTGGCAACAGCCTTCTAGGTGCAGGGGATAGAGGAAAATCCTTCTCCATTAATGTATATAGTCTTCCAGGTGTAGGGAATGAGGAGAATCCTTCTTCTCCATTGATGCAGAACAGCCTTCCAGGTGTAGGGAATAGAGGAGAATCCTTCCCCATTGGTATGGTTGTTCCACCACTCTAGGCCTGGGATCCGAATAACACAGCTCTTTTAAAGCACCTTCCAAAAGAACTTCCTATGATGATGGAAGTATTCTATATCTGGATGGTCCAATATGATAGCCACTAACCACATGTAGCTATTTAGTTTTTGAAATGTGGCTAGTTATCTATAGAACTCAATTAACCATTTTATTTAATTTTAATTGATTTAAATTTAAATACTAGTTGCATGTAGTTAGTAGGTACCATTTTGAACAGTGCAGCTTTAGGGATACAGCTTTCTTCACCTAAACCACACATACATGTACACAAACACACCTAGCCATTTTCTTGATGTGTATGCCCACAGATCAGGTGGAAAGGTCAGAAGGGGTTTCAGACTCAGCCACACGCTACGCTTGAAATTTGCTCTCTACCAAGACCAACGAATCAGCTCAGGTTCTTTCTGCTACTTCTTGCTGGGGCTGGAGTTCAGGCTTTATAATACCTGGCAGAGAAGCTGGAAGGATGGAACACACTAACAGCCCAGAGGTGCTGCAAGCCCAGCCTTCCTCAGCAGGACTCCACCAGAACATTTTTCTCTCAACCTTTCCAAGTCACCCCGTTCAGGCACTATTACTGGAGGAAGTCTCATTTGCCTCCATCCTAACACCCTCCTTGTTTCTAGCCTCAGGGTGCCTGGCAGCTAAAATTTCAAGTACCTTGGTCTCAAGGTCCTTAAGAGACCTTGAGAAAAATAAAACCATCTAAGGTAGGTATATTTTTCTAGGTCTAGGCTGTTCAGGCTTGGCCATAGTCACATTATTACAACATGATCCCATTTTAAACCTCATAACAACACCCTAAGGAAAGTATTTGTCTCAGCCTAGACTCTAGTCTAAGCAGAGTCTGCTACAATGGCTTATGTCCAGGTAGTTTATTTGGTAATGGAATTGGAGAAATCAGGTTTTAGGAACAGAGGAGGTGAGGAAGAAAGGAAATAAAGCAGTCATGTGTTGGTAAATGTTTATCAGCCAACTTTCTGGAAAAAACATTAACCCTGATTATGACATTTACTATTTTCCATAGCGTAAATGCTCCAACCATGCCCAATTTCCATTGCTAACTGTGGAGCTGGGAAGACATATGCACAATTGGCTCCCCTGAGTCAGTGTCAGCTGACTCCAGCACCTCATAGGGGAAGCCAATGCAAAGACATATAAAAGAATTGGCTACTGCTATTACTGATTGCTACTGAGTTCTGAAGACACTTCTGAGGAACCTTGGGAAGTGCAACTTAGCACTGGCTTCCGGGGTCAAAAGGAGGAAGGCTTTATCTATCAGTTTCCCTCCTGCACTGGTCAAAGATAGCCACGTGGGTATTAAGTTACCTGCACTCCTGGGGTGTCCATGCATGAAAGCTGAGTAGATTTCTTTGCATGGTCTAGTAGCTTCGGAGGAGTCCTGAAGCAGGGAGTGAGAAGTAAGAGTTTTGTGGCTCAAGACAAGGCACTACCAGGTTGTTTCTGCATGACAGCGGCTTGTGTGGAACCAGTCACTGTGACAGCAGCTGGAATAAGAATTGAGGCTGAGAGAAAATAAAGTGTTCAATATAGTCCACCTCTTGCATTACTCATATTGGCTTGTCTTCCTTCCTTTCTTTCTCACATGAAGTCCAGTCTATCATAGAGTACCCTTCGAATTGCCAGCCAGCTACAATATCTGCAAACTTCAGGTTTAGTGAACAAGCTGTGGTCTCTGCTGCTGCGGTTGTTTTCAGAGGTCATAATTAATATCCACACTTCCATCTGCTGTGACCCAATCTTCATTTTCTTCACTCTCAGTCAGCCTTCAGTTGGTATAGGTTGCTTGCCTGGTAGATTGACCCGGACATTCATCTCTGAGGGATGGATTCCTCATCTGACTTACTTTTGTCCAGCCGTGGTTGTTGCAATTGTCTTTTCACAGTATGACAGTTAATAAGACCAAGAGATGTCCCATGAATCCCATTGGTTCCAGACATACTCCTTCATGCTCCCATTGTATGGTAGCAACCCTTGCTCTTTCTGGCAATGAGGACTACTCGCTTCCACCAGTACAGTATCTCCTTTCTTTGTTGGTTTAGAGGCAAAAGGAGCAAACAATGACCAAGAGGTAGTTTCAGCTTCAGACTCAGCGGAACCTATTCTGTGTCCCCTGATTTTCAATTCCATGAATCAGGAGGTATGTTTTGTAAGAGCTTAGGTTTGCAGGGTGAGAAAACATAAATTCTATAAATGGTTCACTGTGAATAAGGAAATAGAGACCAAAACTACTTGCACCTTTTAATTTGTTTACCAGTATATTCTAGTTATTAGTCTGGCACATAAACAGCACTTTGGAAGGCAGTGCTCCAACCCTGTAGGTTAGTGTGCCTGAGCTGGTATCACAGCTGAGCCTTTAACAAGTCATTTGTACCATTCTGTTAGATGACGTTAAGACCAGAAGATCCTACGGTCACGTCTACATTAGCCCAACTTCTTCACCATAAATTGGGTCCCTTGGTCTGAAGCAATATTGTGCAGGATACCATGCAGATAGGGCAGATATTACGTAAGCATTTGGGTGGTGGGGCTGGCATAGGCACTGTGGGCAGGAAGGCAAACCCATATCCAAAGTATGTGTCAATTCTATTACGTACAGATCACAGCTCCCTTCAGAGTAGAAGTGGTCCCATGCCATGAAGTGGTTGACCTGTCTCTGAAAGGACTTTGTGTCAGGCTTTTTTCAGTAGCAGGTTGACTTTTAATAGTGAAACAACTAGATCAGCCTTGGTGAGTGATGCCATCTTTTTGGTACCACGGAGAACTCTTATCACTCCCAGTAGAGAGTATGTCTCCTCAGAATGGCGCCCACTGATGGGCATGAATGTGCGATACAAAGATTTGTATACTTCTGTGGGTTTATTCACATGCCCTTTCTCCAGACTTTCTTTTGTCTAATCTTTCGTTTTTGCTCCTCCCTGAATCCTTACCAACGAACCAAACCAATTGCTACTGGTCAAAAGTATAGGTATATATGTACCTCAGACCCCTTCTCCCTCCACACACAGTGAACCACCACATTTTGTAGTCCCAGTTCTGTCCATTGAGAAGATTTCCTTTCTCCACTGTCTTTCAGGGCCACTCCTGCCTGGGGGTTTAGAGCAGAAGTAGCACATTTATAGTTGGCACTCATCTACTGAGCAGACCTATGAACTGGGCCTGAGAATCTTCCTCTTCCATTGGTGCAATAGGAGGAGAGATGTCAGTAAAACAAAGGTTAAGTACCATGAGACTTGGGATCAGTGGTCGATAAAATTAATTTCTGCCTTTGGAACCTGCTTGAGTTTGATCCTGAATGTACCATCCTGAATGTGCGGCTTCCACAGTGGTGGGTTACAGCTGCACTCAGGTGACCATATGATTTGATGGATTGTAGTCAATCACTTTCTACCAGTTCCCAGTAGCTCTCCAGGAGGGTTTTTTTTTCCTCCAAAGGGCAAATATTTCTTTGTCACAGAAGGCATGGCCTTGCTCCAGAACCCTGGATTCTCCTATTGGGTCTTGTCAGACTTGTTAGATACAT
The DNA here is from genome assembly GCF_049350105.2 of Macaca mulatta. Classification (NCBI taxonomy): domain Eukaryota; kingdom Metazoa; phylum Chordata; class Mammalia; order Primates; family Cercopithecidae; genus Macaca; species Macaca mulatta. Next base: position 131,096,075 of record NC_133412.1, on the reverse strand, counting down.
ACACCATCCTCAGCTTCTGTGGATATCTCTAGCTCATGATGTATCCATTGGGCCATGTGGTTCAAGTGGCAGAGCAGCCTGCACCACACTTCATCTGCTGCAGTCCTCTTTTTCTGTAACCCCACTAAAAACGGGCAGTTTTAAAATCACTAGTTATATAAATTAGAGCACCGAAATCCAAAAAAATTCCCTTGAGCACTATATCTTTTTCCTAGTGGTCAGGATTACAAAGTACTGTAGTATTTTGTCCTTCACTTTAGGTAGGATTTAACCAGCACACCCCAGGTCACTCTGCCTCTAAATACTTTAGCAATGTGGCAGGCTCTTTAATCTTTGTGGGGTTTTTCTCTTACCTCTTAGCACATATGTGTCTTACTGAGGCATCCAAATTAGTTTGTTTCTTGCTCCCTAGGTATAATTGGCAGTGATGTTATCCGTATGTTGGACAAATGTGATGTCTGCAGAATGTCAAGACAATCAAAGTCTCTGCAGGCTCTACTGTGAGAGAGAGCCCTCAGACAAGACTCAATGAACGCATACTGCTTTCCTTTCCATGAAAAACGTGAACCTCTTTTGATCTTCCTTACTGATAAAGGTTGAGAAGTATGTACTTGCCAGACAGTGTCTATATACCAAGTGTCACAGGCTGAGTTGATTTGTTCTAGTGAAGACACTTCGTCTGGCACAGCTACTGAAATTTGGGTCATCATTTAAGTTCATGGTTGTCTACAGTTCTCTGCCATGATCTATCTGGTTTTTGCAGGGAACAAGCAGGTGACTTGATGGGGACTGCCAGCCCTATGTGCTATAAGTCTTCAATGATGTCTCTAAGTTCTGCAAGTCCACTTGGGATGTGACATTGTTTCTGGTTCATTATCTTGGCTAGGTGTGAGAACAGTTTCAGGGGCATCCACCTAACTCTTCCTGTTATAATGACTCTTATTACTTCATAGGTCAGGAAATCAATGTGAAGGTTCTGCTAGCTATTAAGAAGTGATTATACACCTATAAACAGAATCTGGTCTCCCTCTGCCCCCAATCCTTCCAAAGAATATAGTTGCATTTCAAGTAGCACAGACCTAGATATTTCCCTTTCCCCAGTATATCATTGCCCTAGCAAGTGGACACATGTACGTTTGGGGAAGGTTTAGCAGGAATATTTATTTTATTTATGGTGTTGTTGCTGTAGATTCCTTCCTAAGCAGACCTAACCTTCCCTTAAATCAGTGGGTTCTAAGTCTCCGTACTGACTTGGATTTGGAAATGAGGTGAGAGACCATAGTTTCTAATTATTGAACTCATGCAGGTTTCTACACTCCTGCTCTCTCATTTTGTACAAGTCAGGTAATACTTTGCTCTGCTCTCATCCATCTTCCCTCCTTGCAACACTACGATCACTACAGATCCCTGGTATTCAAGGCACCCTGTTGCCGCTCTAAGTCTTGCTGACCAGTGTGATAATGACATTCACCTCGCCTCTGACAATTATGCACTACCATTTGCCATTCCAGAATCCTCTTAGTTCTACTTATTTATAGAGCCCATCTCAATGGCACATTTTTTCAATTTTCAACAACAAACTTCAGAAAGACATCTAACCAAGTTTTTCAAATATTTTAGGGCTCCTCTCTGCCATGCATTCTTTATTGGCTTAATGAAGAGAATGTTTTCTGGGCCATCTAGATTACATTCATTTGGTGGGTTTTCAGGTCTCACATAGTATGTCTATTCTACCATTTCCATTTTTCTGAATTCAACTCCATCCTTAACAATGCCAACATCCCCATCTCATTTACTGGAGGTTATGTAGTGTCCAAGCTCCAAGGAACCAATCCAGTAGTGTATTAGAACAGGCTCCAGGTGTCCCATACAAAAGCATTGTGTGAGCTTTTCCAACGAGTGGTCTTTCTTTGTAGAAGTAAAGAATGAAGCTAAGGCATCTGGGAACGTGTGGGGTCCTGAAAGCCTAATGATGGAATCCCAATAGTTTACTTCTTAAGAAGCAGAAACTTCCTCCAGCTTACTAAAAGAGGTAGGGTTTGATATCAGGGTAGCCCTATCAATCAATGGCTTTGCCAGTGGAGGGGAAGCCGCTTGTTCCTGCTATGTAGGATTGTAGCAAGCCTCTCTGGGACTCTGGGAATTGCAAGAAAAGTGGTCAGTGTCACCAAAATACTCACTTCAATGATCAACTCTTTATGTAATAAACTCTTGTGACTCATGGACAAGCACCTGAGAGCTTTAAAATGACATTATTGTTTTGGTTACAGAATACATTAGCTGAAAGTTATTTACTTTGAGAATCTTGAATGAATTACTGCGAGTAATTTGCATATAAATGGAGTCAAGTGGTTGTAAACCACATTTCTCCTTCCCTCTGCAGTCCTGAAAAGTCAGTCTCTGAGGCATTAACTTTTGATGCCTAGCTAGGGTTAGGAAATATTTTCATATGGTCCATCAAGCATAATGATGATAATGAATTCTTATAAGGTTCTTAGTATGTGCCAGGCACTTTTTTATGTATATAAAATCTATTCAATCCCCACAACCCTGTGAAATAGATATACTATTCCTATCCTCCTTTTACAGATTTTCCTTCATAATCCTTTTTTCAACGCTTCTTAAAGGTATCACGCCATCAGTGAAATGAGCAGGATTGGTGGGGCTAGGTCTCCCATAGGAACCACCCAGAAGATAAGTCCTGTAGCTCTGTCCCCTGAGTCCCCTAAATCATTTGATGTTTTACTTCTCATTTATCTTTCCCTTGGATTTAAGCAAGCAGTAAATATTTAAGTTGGTAGATACTTGTCTAGCAGTCTGCCTATGGTAGATTAAAGAGGGCCACAGGTTAATTGATGTTCTTCCTATTGAGAGATAGAGTCTAACTCCCCATCTTTTGAATCTGAGCTGGCTTTAATGATTTCTTTCACTAACATAATATGGTCAATGTGTTGCTCTGAGACTTCTGAAGCTAAATCAAAAGAAGCCTTGCAGCTTCCATCTGGGTTTCTGGGAAGTACTGAGCTACTGGGTAAGAAATTTGACTACCCCAAGATTGCCATGGTGGGAGGTCTTGGGTAGGTGCTCACTTGACAGTCACAGCTGGGCCAGTCTTCCAGGCAATCCTACCAAGGTGCCAGACATGTGAATGAAGCTGTCTTGGGTCCCTAAATGAGCCCATTGCCAGATAACTGCCATCAAGTGACCTCCACTGAAACCACATGAAACAGAAGAATCACCCATCTAAGTCCTGCCTAAATTCCTGACTCACAAAATCATGAAATTTAATAAAATGGTTGATGTTTTAAGCCACTAACTCTTGGGGTAGTTGCCACATAGCAACACACCCCATTTTGGAGAGTGATGGTGATAGTGGTGGGGTTGGAGATGACAGAGGGTGTGGTAGGGCAGTGTGGGCTTCAGGGAATATATACGTACATACCTTGAGATGTTCTGTTACCCTCATAACTGTGTTCACCACTGAATTTATGGCAAATAAGAAGAGAGTATGCTGATGACTTTCAGTTCTAGGCATGAATCCTACTTGAGGTCTGCTTATACTTCCTTTCTTGCAGCCATGAAATACTCCAATCCCGTTCTCCTGGTTTAGGTGATTTGTGGTGGGTTTCTGTTATACGCAACCAAAAGAGCCTAATTAAGACTCTGTAGTGTCCCTCCCAACTCCATGTCCCAAGTCATGTCCCATGATGCAAAGGGCTGTGATTAGGCCACAATATCTATTCCCTGGGTGACAGCATGCCCTTCTTGCTCCTTATAAGAAAACCTCCAGCAGGAAAACAGAACCACAGGGTATCTGCCCCTCTTCCTTAATCTTTCCCTAGAAAATTGCTATTATAATTTTGGGAAGAAGGTAAGGTGTGTAGACCCAATTGAAGTGGTGATTTGTGGTTGAAATCTCTAATTACTTCTAGAGACGATGAAACCTAGTGAGTGATTACAAGCAGCCTCCTGGGTTCTTTGGCTGCCTGAAAGTTAGGTCTTTCATATCCTCCAAGGTAATGTTTACATAAAGACTAATTATTCCCATCTAATTACCCACAAAGAAACTTCCTGGCATGTAGCTGAAAAAGAAAGTATCACCACCATACAACAGGTAATGAAAGTAGGGCAGAATAGAAGCTGTGGGCATCAAGGAGCCTGAGCTCTCCCCAGCTCAAAGCTGGATGGCTAAGGGACAGTGGTACTGTTTGCATGGGGCTTAGGGAAAAGCTGATTCAAGTTCTATGTGCCTCATTTTACTAATCAAACGAATGACTTTAATATTAGTACCTATCGCAGAGGAGTGTTGTAAAGATTAAATGACATGGTATATGCAAAGCATTAAGATCAGCATCTGTCACCTAGTAAAGGAATTCACAGTGAGTCTTTTCCATCAGCATTGTATTCCATGTCCATATCAAAGGCTAAATACAAGGTTTTGTCTACAGTGGTGGGTAGGGAATGATTAACCTTCCACATGACTAGAGCATCCAGAAGGTACGAGAATGGAGGGGAGGATAAATGCCCTGAGTGTGGCTACCATGCTCTCATTCTCCTGCCTGGCTGCAGCCATGAAGATGATTTGGCTGCTCTGGGAGAAGAGAGGGAAATGAGACCACTAGGCTGAGAGCCAGGAGACTGGGTTTTTGTCCTGGCTCTGCTATGAATCAGTCCCAAATCTCAGAGCCAATCAATCACTCCAACCCTTTGAGCCTCTGATTCTTTTCTGTAAAATGAAATGTCAAGGTTTTTTTTTTTGTTTTGTTTTGGTTTTTTCCACTTCAGCATGATGTTTTGATATGGTTCTTTCTTTTTTTTTTTCCTTACCAAAGCCACTTACTATTTAATTACAGTATGTTCTGATAGTTTATCTCAAAAATTTGGCTCAAATCTTTTCTATTCGCTTCATCTCTGCTGTCACATTATTTGTCCAGGTCACCAGTATCTCCACCGGGACCACTGCTGTAGCCTCCTCACTGAGCTCCCTGCTTCTGCTTTCATCCAAACTCTCCATGTAGCCTCCAGCATAATCTGCTAAAACATATCACTCTCCAGCTAAACACTCTCCCTATCCTTTTTTTCATATTTGGAACAAAATGAAACCCTTCTATGATCTACAAGGCACCATGGCCTGGCTTCTGCCTACCTCTTTTTATCTGATCTGCTTTCCCCCTCTTTCACTATAATCCAGTCCTGGCCTTCCACTAGTTTCTGGAACACATCACACTCTTTTCCACCTCATGCTGTTTCCTTTGCCTGCAGTGTTCCTCATTACTCTTCACAGAATTGATCCTTCATAACCTTCGGTTTTCAGTTTAAACACAAGCCTCTCAGCAAGGCCCTCCCTAACCATTCGAGTTAAAATAGACTCTCCCATGGTTTTTCCATCTCGGCTTCTTGTTTGTTTTCTTCTTAGCACTTAATCATAATTTCATTTCTTTAATTTGTTTATCTTGGCACATTTGAAGTAGACAATACAGCATTATTAACTTTAGTCACCATGCTCACATTAGATGCTAGAACTTTCCCACCTTATTACTGAAAGTTTGTACCCTCTGGCCAACATCTCCCCATGTCCCTCACCTCCTAGCCCTGGCGACCACCATTCGACTCTCTGCTTCTATGAGTTCATGTTTTTTAGATTCCACATGTAAGTGAGATCATATAGTACTATGTTTATCTTTCTGTGTCTAGATTATTTTACTTAGCATAGTCCTCCAGGTTCATCCAGTTGCAGCAAATGGCAGGATAATCTTGGAAAACAGCTGATAAACAGCTGAAATCAGCTTGGGTTAAGTTCCCGTGCATAGTGACATTCTGGTTAGAGAACTAAGGTTACTAGCAAGTGACATGTTTCTGGCAATAGAGGGAGAATCCATCTTTTTACCAGTTTTTGTTTTTGTTTTCAGTTCATGGAGTAATGTACTCAAAGTTCATTAGTTTGAACCTATTTGATTCAGGATCTTTTAAAATTTAACAAGATTGAGTTGAGCTAAAATCTACTTAGAAACTTCGAAGAAAAGATTTGCCAAGTAACCTTATAGTTTAAACAAGGTTTCAGGGATTGCAGTTTATCTTATTAAACAGAGGAAATTGTTTTGGTATTTTTAGAAGAACCTGTGTACATTCTAATAATGATTGTGCTCATTTCAAATGCCTTAGTTAGAGAAGTACCAAGTCCGGCAAGGTCTGGATTGACAACTCTTTGTGAATTATTAATTTTTGCATTGTTGTAGTTGTAAGATGGAAGTGACAGTGAGGTAACCCATTAATTTGGCAACTCATGAAGCTGAGTGTGGACCATCAATTAACACATAACAGATAAGAGCAAAGTCATCTCTGAGGAGATGGAATTGGTCCCAGATTAACAAAACCTAACTGGAACTGGATTTAAGCTATTAATATATCTGGAGGAAAAAATGTCCTTCAGTAGGAGGATGGCCAGCATAGGAGCAAGGAAAAGGAGAATTCTCAGAGGTTGACCTTGGCAGTGCCATTCAAGTGCTGACTGGAGAGGCTGTCCTGGGTACCAGGACAAAAGTTCTACATCTGGGTTGAGTGGATGCTGCAGAGCCCGAAGCTATCCAACATTTTTGTCATAGAGCCAACTCCCAGAGTCTGATTCCATGCTTAACACGCAGCCTTTGTCCTCATTATAATTTGGCTTCCTTGGAAGATTTTACCTATAGGGGATGAAACGCTGGCCAGATCACTCCAGTATCCTGGGAGATTTATTTCTTGTTATAAATAATTGGTTCACAAACTATTTTCTGTTATGAATGAGTTCTAATTCATTCATAACAAAAAAAATAGTACCTCTGTTCAGGTCATGAATCGCCCATAGACTCTTTTAGCAGCAGGCTTTCTGAGCTGACAGGGCAGAGAGCACACCCTAGAATCTGGCCACCATCTTGTCTCTGACAGCAACTCCATGGCTTTCCGTTAGACCTGAATGGTCCTTAAAGGTGATGATCAAGCTGAATTTTAAAAAGCTGAAAGTATTTATTCATCAATCTTGCTTCATTTTAATTTACATTTCCTCTTCAAGATAGGCAAATACATTCACTCCCATTTTGCAGGTGGACAAATTGAGCAATGAAGGTTGTCCGAAGCTAATTGATTAAATTTCATACTAGTTGATAAGTCAGGAACTATATGCCCATTTTGTATTTATATTTTGTCAAGTTACTGAGAAGGATTCTTCGTACTGAACCTAGTTAAAGGTAGATAATTGAGAGTGTGAATCTAGGGAAGCGTTTTGGGTCTAATTTAAATTTGGGTCTAATTTTCCTAATTTGAAGCCTAGTTTCTGTTAAAATTGATTTAATTTTGACTTTGTCTTTATCCCCTTGGGATAAGCACTTGGTGTGAGACTTTTGCGGGGTCTCCCAGTGAAAATTCTGCTGGGACGTTGAGGAGCAAATTTGGCATCAAGAACCATGAACATCTGTGCTCAGTGACTTCATAGTCAGCCCCTTGAAGTTTAACCAAAGGAAATAATTCAAAAGACGAAGGAAAAATGTGTGTCACGTGAAGTTTATTGTAGTATTGTTTATAATATAAGGATATCTGAGACCATTTACAGGTCCCAAAGCAGCCAAATAAATCATGGCATATCTCATAGGCTATTAAACAGCCATGAGTTAACTATGAATGTTATGTAGCAACATGGCAAACACAGAAGAATGTTTTCCAAATATTAAAGAAAATGCAGAATACTTGTGTGCCTTATATCACACTGGGTGAAAATAGGTGTATATGTATAGAGAATAGACAGATTACACAGAAATATAAAGACAAGTGTTATATTAGGAATGTAGGTACACTTAAAAATTTCTGTTTCATATTATAATATTAAACATCAATAAATATATTTTATTTTGCAAACATTTTATTTTGAATAAAAATGTTCAATTAAAGGATAAGACAATGAGATTGTCATTGAAGTTGTTCATGACAATATTTTCTTTACCTTAGAATCATTTGATTTTAGCAACATTCTTCTAAAATAAACGTGCAGTTCTTGCTCCTTTTGAAATCACTTTCAGGATAATCTGTGTGTTCGGATTTTCTAAGGTTGTGGTAAAACCTTTCTTAAAGGCTTTCTTTGATTAAGCATAATATGAGTGGTATGTTTGATGGACTGGACCAGGGCCAGGGTCCAAAGTTCCCATTATCACTACTGCTAACTGGCCCAGTGAGTTTGGAAAAGATTTTTAACCTTTGTGGGCTTAGTCTCTTCATGTGTCAGAAGACCTCAGACTGTGATCCATGAAGACCTCTTTACCATTATATTAATCTTTAAAGTTTAAGTCCAAATTTACTTTCCCTAATATACGCTTTGTTAGGTAACATATTTGAGTTCTGAAACTAGTCTTGATTTTCCTAGACAAGTTTAATGGATTCCTAACTCTAAGAAGATTTTCCTAAAAAGTCAAATTTAACTCCTAACATTTCTGACATTTCATCTTTACCCTTGATACTACGGGGAAGTTTAATTTTTGGCATTCAAAGATGGGGTTTACTATGTTCCAGCAGTTGCACCACTTTGTATCTTTAGTGTGATGGTTCTCTGTTTTAAGGGTACCTTGAACACCCGCCGCCCTGGCTTATTAAACACAGATTGCCAGGTCTTATCCCCAGAGTTTCTGATTCACCAAGTCTAGGGGTGAATCTGAGAGTCTGCATTTCTAATTCATTCCAGCTAATGGCAACTATGCTAGTCTAGGGACCACACATTGAGAACCATTGCTCTGGAGAAATACTTATGTAGCAGCACGATGGAAAGGGTATATTGCACTTGCAGCACTATTAGGAATTGCAAAGTGTTAACAACCATTTAAATGACTATCAGTAGATCAATGTCCAAATAAACTGTGGCAGAAGTCATCCTGTGGAATATCAGACAGCAGGTAAAAAGAACGAGGTAGATACAGTTGTGCCATTGTGTAGTGGGTGTTAACTCTAGAGTCCAGACTGTCTATGTTTAAAAGTAGCTCTTCAACTTTGAAGAAAATGGAGAATCCAAATTATGTTTTAAATTTAATATGTTAGAATCGTTTTATTTTACTTGTGAAATAACTTTTTAAAGGGAAGAGTGCCTTTAGCTATGCTCATAATTTAAAGTAGACCTGCACTTGTTGAGTTAATTAGAACCAGATCTGTGAAGTCAGAGTCAGAAGTAAATCATCCTGAGGTCAGGGTGACAGTTTCTACAGTACATTTCTGACAAATTTTATTTTAATTTTTAACAAGTATTCATGATCTCAAGGTTATAAGTCAAAGTCCTTGGCTTTATTAAAGCCCTTTGCCTTTCTTAGAAAACAGACTAAGAATTTAAAATGTATGCCATGAAGATGCAAAATAATTACAGATTTATTTGACTTTTATGATCACCAAAATTTAAATATTTACTAACTTTCTGTCTTACCTATCAAAACAAAGCCTAATTGTTAATTCTTTGCATGAATTTGGGAAGCACTTATATCATATGAGGGCTCCTGCTATTGAAGTTGATGACTTCTTGTCTCAATTTAGATCAATGATAATTTAAATTATTTGAGGTTTATAATTTTTAACTCTACATCAACCGCAAGCTCTGTGATTGTAGAAGCAAGTTGCTTTACTACTCCCTGTGCTTTGGAAACCCAGATCAGTTGCCCTAGCTGAGAAACCATTATAATAATACCTATTTCAAGGGATTGCTATCAGGATTAAATTAGATAATATGTGCCAGAGTTTAGAACAAAATTTGGCACACAGTTACCACTATACATGAGAAGAATTCTCTGAGGCATAATGGAGAAAAAAGTTACGTTGTAGAAGAATGTGTATAGTATGATATTATTTATGTTAAAAATGCTCCAAACAATTCTGAATGCTTTTCGTGGACACATGCATGTAAACATATGGAATAGGATATAGAAGAATATATTACAAACCACTATCAGCTCTTACCTCTGGGGAGAGGAGGAGGGATTGGATTAATTGGGAAGATGGTCAAAGAGGCTGTTAGCCTTCACAGTAATGACATTTTTATTTTATATGATGTATTTATTTATTAATACTTATGCAATTAAAAATTTCATTAAAATTGTCTTCTCTCAAAGAGAAGGTTACCTAATGATTTTATTAAAGTTTGCAAAAGTAATTAAAATGATACAGTCAAAAGGGAGAAAAGTAAAAGATTGTCATATATGAAAATATTCTTATCTTGAAACTAACATTTTGTTCTTTTTTATTCTGAGTAATAATTCAGATTGCTGTTAACATTTATGAATTTCTTTTTTTTTTCCTTTTTTTTTTGAGATGGAGTCTTGCTGTGTTACCCAGGCTGGAATGCAGTGGTGTAGTTTCAGTTCACTGCAATGTCCGTCTCCCGGGTTCAAGCAATTCTCCTGCCTCAGCCTCCCGAGTAGCTGGAATTACAGGCACGTGCCACCATGCCTGGCTAATCTGTGTATTTTTAGTAGAGATGGGGTTTCACCATGTTGGCCAGGCTGGTCTTGAACTCCAGACCTCAGGTGATCCACCTGCCTTGGCCTCCCAAAGTGCTGGGATTACAGGCGTGAGCCACTGCGCCCAGCCTATGTATTTCAATTGCTAATGAAAAACACCAATCTGATCTTAAATTTGTTCTAAGACTTCTGCCTTTTTTCCCCTTTAAACCCGTTTTTAAGTTTTTCAGATTTTTAATTTCTAAGAAGTGCTTTCTCTAATCCCCAGGTAAGTTGTTCGGGATTGGTAGTTTATCAGCAGTGATATAATATTGTATTCCTTTTATACTGTATTTATTCACAGCCAGAATCAAGCTGCATAAATCAATACTGTTTCTTTTGTGATTTTTTAATAGTTTATGGGTCAATTTGTTAAATTATGAAAGGTACTTTGGCCTAATACCTCCACTAATGAATTATGCATCAATCAGTTTTCATCTTTTTGGTTAATATTTAAGATATATTACAGAATTCCCGATTACAGACCACAGAAATGAACTGAAATATGCTGTCTGTTCTTCTCTCTCTAGGCAGGAGAACAAAAGTTATGCTGTTAAAAATATTTTATGTCTGAGAATCATGGTAGCGATAGAACGTTGATTAGGCAAATTGTGGGAGCTGCTCAAAGCTAGGAGAGTCTGTTCATAGATTAGGGAACAGGAAATTAGAGGTCGTCAAGCTTTAGCTTGCATCAGCATCACCAAGAACTTCTTAAAATGCAGATTCCTGGATCCTACTCCCAGAATTTGATAAAATGGGTCAGGGGATTCTGATACAGGTGAATTGTGGGCCACACATTGAGAAACATTGCTGGTCCCACTGGCAGTTACTACTGCCAAATGCTTTGTCAAGGCCTGCTCTGTCCACTTCATTGGTCCAGAGATTACGAAGCAGAAAGATACCATGAAGGGGGAAGGAAATCAGGCTGCCTAGGTGTGGAGAACCTTAGAATGGGTGGTTTAAAGCTTTCGTGGTTAAACATCTTTGTGCATCCTTGAAACTGGAAATAAAGAGCAGGGCAAGTAGGTTTATGGACCTACTTTTTGTTTCCTTCCTCACCTCCTCACACTAAGCATTCGGTCCCCATTAGGACCTCCAGCCTTTTAAGTACTCAATAAGATGACCTGTTTTTGATTCATTCTTTTCAAAACGTGCCTGGCCAAAGCCTCAGGAGCTCATTTTATGTATTCTTCAGAGTGGACATTATTTAATGTTATAATTTAGGATTATTGGTCCCAGCTAACAAATATGCATGCTAGGTGTGGTTGATGGAAAAATTGCCTCCCAAAGAAGTCCATGTCCAAATCCCTGGAACCTGTGGATATGTGATCTTACATGTAAAGGGGAATTAAGGTTGCAGATGAAATTAAAGCTGATAACCAGCCAATCTCAAGATAGGGAGGTTATCCTGAGTTATCTGGGTGTGTGGGCCCAATTTAATCACAAAGAGGTCCTTAAAAGTAGAAGAGGGAGGTAGAAAAGGAGATGTAAGTGATGCAAGGTGAAACAATTCAACCTGCTACTGCTGCCTGTGAAGATTTGGAGGAAGAAACCATAAGTCAAAGAGTGCTGGCTGCTGGAAAAGGCAAGGAAATGGATTCTTGCTTAACCCCTCCAGACGGGAATGCAGAATTTGTAACCCAGCAAGACCCTTGTCAGACTCCTGACCTACAGAATTATTATGAGATAGTAACTTTGTGTTGGTTTAAGCCACTAAGTTTGTAGTAATTTGTTACAGCAGCAACAGGAAACTAATACACTAAGTGGGGGCTCTTGGAGTTATAAAACCTTTGTCTGAAACAATGTCCCCCCCCCCCCCCATGGGAGCATGAAAGACAAGTTTGAGAGATACCTGGAGGCACATGGAAGCCTAGTGATGCCCCTAAAATCTCAACATGTATGCTAAGAATATTTATACAAAGACCTTCTCCAAAAACAGTAACTGTAGTCTGCTCCCTGAATTGTAATTTCCCTCCCACTGCCCCCTCTCACCAATGCATGCCACCCTTCACTGCCATGGTGCCTGTGGTTCTGAGACTCCTCTACCTTCCCCACCTTGAGGCTTTCTACATACACCAATGCAGTGTTTCTGCACCAACATGAGGAATTCTGCACAACCCCTTCCTCCCACAGAGAATAAAGGAGGCTCCTTCCTCCCATGAAAATAATAGGTTAGGAATGATGAGGTCAGATGGAGGAAGAAAAGAACTTGACAAATCATCACTTTAATCTCTTGACTTCCAAGATAAATTTCCGTTGACTTGTTTAGGCTGCTTAGAAAAGTAGGTTCCATATTTTTAGACTTTGGAGCATTTTGAGAGAGTAAGGAGTATTGTTGCGAGTTTTCCTGCAAGAGCTTTGATTTTTTAAAAAATTTAGAGTCTTTCTTCCTGGGAGCAAGATTCCAGCCACAATCACAGTATATCTTTCACTTCCCTCTGTCCTACTTTGGTGTCTTCCTCCTATTCTGGTACTTCTGCCGAGAAGCTGGACACACTTGTGACAGGTTAGTGGATTGTTACAAATGGGTGATCCTTCCCCCAGGACCCCTTCACTAGCTAGCCAAGCTAGCTTCCTCTCTTTCTTCCTCATGGCTCTTTCCTCCTCCTGAGACTCTTGAAATCAGACCCACATTTGCCAAGAAGGTGATTTATCCTCTGAGTAAAGAGAACAGAGTCTTCCCAAAGTCTGCCTGTCCAATAAATGCTCAACTACAACTGCTCCTGAGCAGCTATTCTGTTTATGAAGATGAGCTAGGGCTGGGCATGGTGGCTCATGCCTGTAGTCCCAGCACTTTGGGAGGCTGAGGTGGGAGATTGCTTGAGCCCAAGAGTTTGAGAACAGCCTGGGCAAGATGACGAGACCCTGTCTCTGCAAAAAATTAAAAACTTAGCCGAGCATGGTGACATGTGCCTGTAGTCCCAGCTACATGTGAGACTGAAGTGTGAAGATCCCTTGAGCCCAGGAAGTTGAGGCAGCAGTGAGATATGATTGTGCCACTGCACTCCAGCCAGGGCCACAAAATGAGACCTGTCTCTAGAAAAAAAAAAAAAAAAAAGGAGTTAGAGTGAACATTCTGGGGGTTGGGTGGGCTCTGGGTCAAAGATGAGTCCTGGGTCGTCTGTCTCTTTCTCAGCACCCAGACAATTCCACGTGTTGTGAGCCCTCTGTAAATACTGACTACTGACAGGCTGACTAACTCCACAAAAATCAAATGGTTGATTAATGGTTGGTGGCAGCTCATTTTTCTCTGCTTTCTAGAACACAGCACTGTAGGACCTGCTGCTGAACCTGTGTGCCTTCGTTCCTTTAGTCCGATGAGCCTCCAGCCCCAGGGGCTGCTGGGCTGAGGAGCTGTGAGCAACAAGCTCCTGAGGACACGTCCTGTCCTTTGCCCTGTGAGGGTACTCACACCTGCATCTGTGTTGGTCGGTCTTGCCCCAGTCAATCAGCTTCAGAGGCCAGCAAGCCACATCATGGGAGCATGAGAAGAAGCAAGCACCTGACCTGCTGGAGGATCGACTGGCTCCCTTGTCCAGCAGCCACCATTCCCATGGGAGGGTTAGAAAAATTCATGTGGCTGAAAACAAACAAGGCTAGGAATTTATCCTGAATTTTAACCTGGGAAGAGGTCAGAACTCCTATAGAATGTCTGTCACTCAAGAGAGAGGGTCTAGATGAAGGAGTGACCTTTGAGTAACTCCCTCCTGTTCTCAGTTTTGGACACTTGCAACCCGGGTTGCCCTGGTAGCTTCCAGCAGCCAAGGCAGTACTGCAGAGCAGTATTTTCCCCCCTATTTAGTGGAGAAAAAGACTGTGCTTTGTTCATTTCTGTTCCCCCAACCTCCAGCACACAGCCTGTTGCAGGATTGATGTGCATTAAATGTTTAAGGAACAAAAGAATGAACGAGCCTGAGGTTTTGTGCAGTGTGCTGCTAGAAGTTGCAGCAGTAGGGTAGGGAGGGAGAGCAGGGAGGAGCACGGCCAGAAGCCGTGGGAGGAGATAAAATTCTCCTTTACAAAATTTACACAATTTTACAAAATTCCTCCTGGGAGACAAACCAGCAGGGAAGTTTTCTTTTTGCAAAGAAACATGGCCAGGCAATTCCCAGGTTTCTCACAGTTTCACTCATGGCCTTATTTAATGGCTCTTTCGTCCCTCTGGGCTGCTGCTTACGATCGTGCAGGTTGTGCTTTGCACAGCTCTGGGGAGCTCCACACATAGGCCTTGAGATGGCCTGTAGGATTCGATGGCTTTCAGCAGGGGGCAGGAATGCCTTGAGGAAGGGGCTCCTTTTCCTCATTCAGGCTGAGGCAGGGCTAAGAATCTGCGCCACAGCCACTGCTGCCTTAATGGGAGCTGCCAGGGCTGCTCACAGGGACTGATCTGAGCTTAGATCCTGGGAGCAGCTGGTCAGGGTCAGGCCACATCCTCCTGGAGTTCTGTCTACTTGGTTCTTGTTTTTCACTGCCTTTCCAGCAGACCACACTGACCTCTAATCTCTTTAATCCTGGACTCTTGGTCCATTCAATACTTTTCTCCTCACTGGAGAGATGTGATTTTTCTTCTTTTTGGAGAATCTTGAAATGCAAGGATAAAATCATAGATTCAAACAAGTTTTTAAACTGCAAGCAAAAATACAGTTATCTAGAGTATGAGTTTTGGCTTAAGCAGGACTGAGTTGAGATTCCAGCTGCGCAACCTTAAGCAAGTCCTGTAATCATTTATTATTGGCCGATCCATTCATCCCCTTATTTAGTTATTCCCTCAAAAATATTTATTGGGCATGTACCCCGTACCAGGTGTTGGGTAATTCAGTCTCTCAGGAGGAGAGGGAGGCATTTGTTAAACAGATACTCACACTGATAAGTAAGTACAGTAAGTGCTAGGGAGAAAACCCACAGGGGCCGACTAGGACATGTAATAGGAGAGGGTAAAGTCGTCAGTTGAGGCAGGTAGGGCTGAGGCTTGAGGAATGAAAAGGAATTAACTAGGCAAATAGGAGGAAGCATTCCAGATGGAGGGAGCAGCGTGGGCAAAGATCCAGGGGCTGGGTCTCCAGTGTGGCTGGACATGAAGTCATGGGCAAGAGTGGCACGCCAGGAGAAGAAGCAGGGAAGGTAGGGCGGCCATCACGCTAGGAATTATAGGCATTGTAAGAGTCTTGCACTTTAACCCAAGAGCACTGAAAGGCTTTAAACAATCAAGGGACCCCCAATCACATCCAGTTTGAATGTTTAAAGTGAGGGCCAGGGCTGACATGAGGATGCTAGACTATAACAGGGACAAGCATGGATGCAGAGAGGAAAAGACCTAATGAGTGTGACTTGCCCTGTGGTTTCATAGAATCACAGTTAATTTCAGGACTCTCCTCTCTCCTCAGGACTTGTTTACTCCGTGGCGCTGCTCTGTCCTCAGCTCTGCAATGCAGCCTGCCAAACATGTTCCCTTTCCTCCTCTGCTAAATCCTCAGTGTCCTGCTGGGATTCTACACCTCCCAGTAAGCCAATGAATTATTAAAAATAATTTTGCTTTTCAAGAGATAGTATTTGGTCCCAGTGCAGATTTTTGTGGGGTACGAGGAAGTCAGATGGGTGCCCATGGCTGAGTAACCACGAGTCCCTGGGTCCAGCTCAAGTGACAGCAGCCTGAAAATCACGTCTCTCTGTCGCAGCATGGGAGGCTGAGGCAGCCGACTCAGCTGCCCCACGTATCTTCTTCATGAGCCACAGCCTGAGTTGGGGGTCCATTGCCAGCACCACACCCCTGCTCCGGCCCTCTGGTAGCTGGTTGGGAACCTCACTCTTCACACATGCTCAGGGTCCTGCAGAAAGGCTGGCAGTATATCCGCAGGGGCCCCAGGTCAAATTTACACACTCGTTCAAGGTGGGGTGGATGCAAGTGCTGAGGGGAAACTAAGCACACACCAGGAGCTGCAGAGGGACCTGGGCCACCTCCTTGGTGGTCAGCCTAACTTCTTCCACTGGCCTCTGTCCTCACTCTAATGGCTCCTTGATTTCTTATGCTGTGGATTTTCTGTCTACCTACCAGGACGCTGGTCATGAAATTTAGAAGAGGATAAATCTCTTAGTTACCTCTAGGGATCAGCGTCAACATAAATAAAGTTACTTCCCCTGCCACAGTCTTTGATCCTTTTCTTACCTCCTGTTTAAGGTTGCTGGCAGCACAATCCAA
The DNA here is from genome assembly GCF_049350105.2 of Macaca mulatta. Taxonomy (NCBI): domain Eukaryota; kingdom Metazoa; phylum Chordata; class Mammalia; order Primates; family Cercopithecidae; genus Macaca; species Macaca mulatta. The sequence continues at coordinate 131,079,383 of NC_133412.1, read as the reverse complement.
GGTCTATTGATTATGTTTGTTGCTTCTCATAATTGAGCATTCTTAAGTATCATCCTTCTCCTACCCCTCTCCTCTCTGCTTGTCCAGGTAGAGATCAGCAGAATAATAGGAAAATAAAGAGACTTGGAGAAATGAAACAATGCTTGGGGTTATATGTTTTTCAGAAAGGTGGGTCCCCTGGAAGGGGGAGGGGAAGAGAAGGGACATTAGAAGTATCCCACTGGATGTGATGGCCAGAGGCAGAGCCCTTTGTCATGTGACATCTGAGTGAGCTCCCAGGCCACTGGTCCTTCTTGGGGCAGTGTTCACAATAGGTACCAAGGGCATCTGTGGGCACTGAGGTCTTGGTTCAGTGCCAGGATCTTCTGAGCAGACAACATTACTGCAATCACCAGCTTTCTCAGAGAGAAAAGAGAATCTGGTAAAACAAGCTAACACATAACCCTTACCATGTCATCCTAGGAGGTAACTATTCTCATTACTCCCATTTCACTGACTAGGACACTGAGGCATGGAGAAGTTCAGTAACTTGTCCCCCTCAGGCAGACTGGCTCCAGAGCCCTGTCTCTGGATAGTGTCACAAGTACTCCTCGTCAAAACCTGCTTGTCCCAGCTGTTCCCAGCAGAAATTCTGGTGCCCTCTTCCAAGGTGGAGTCTCAGCCCAGTTCATTTTTCAAGCTTACCTGACCAGGATTGTCCATAGCCTCAGTCTAAAAGCCTGGAAGAGTCTTATTAATATCAGTAACCATAGCAATTGTAACTGACATTTATGGGGTTCTTTGTCTGTGTCAGGCATTTTACTAAGCTCTTAACACATCCTCACCACAAATATATAAGGTAGGTATTGTTACCATCCTCGTTTTCAGATAAGGAAAATGGGGTCATGGAAGATAAATTACTTGTCTAAGGTCATGGGTCTCATGGGTGTTGAATCTTGAACCTACAGTGCTGCTCATGGCTTTCTGCTGCAAAAGTGATCACATCTGTCATGGCTAGGGAGGTCTTGGACAGTAGGGTCTGCTGAATTCAGCCATACATTTTAGAGTCAGACAGGCCTGATGTTAATTTCTGACTGTATGAGTGCATGTGTAGAACCTCAATTTCCTTTTCTGTAACCTGGGGCTAAATTCATCTTCCTCAGGCTGTGTTACTTCAAGTATCAGAAGAGATAATACTGGATTTCCTATATTTCAGGCACACATGTACTGCCTTTATAATTTTTGCTATCATTTGAGATTTTCCTCAAGGTGACTTAAGGTTTTAAAAATATTTTAAAAAGGAAACTTTATATTACTACCATAAGTGAGAAGCCGTAATAGAAGGTGACAAAAAATTCATTATTCTTAAAGTTTAAAAATCTGCTTTTGTATACCTTTAAAAAATCTGGCATTGCAACCAGCAGTATATATACCATACAAAATATGAAAGTATTGTTCACACATTGCCTAGGTCAGGGTCCAGCATGCAGTCAGTGGTCAGCAGATGATAGCTGTCCTTCTCTCGCCCCTCTCCTCTCTCCTTGTCCTTCCTGTTTTGGTGCCCATTCTTTTTCCTGTCCCTGCCACATGGACCCAGTCTGCATGGCTGCACCTCTGGCTCTGTTTTTCCTCTGAACGTTCTAGAACTGGCACCATGCCACTCTCCTCCAGAGCGTTTGGAAGGGACTCTGACGATGTCTAACTTTTGTAACCCTCTCTCTGTGGGGAGTTAGACCTTCTAGGCAGGACCTGCTGTGAGTAGAGTGATCTTGTGCACCTTGACGAAGTGGCATGTGGACATTGAGTGGGGCATTCCTACCATCAATTATGAGAGTTCTAAGTCTTCCACATCCCACTCAACGCTTAGTATTGCCAGGTTTTAAAATTTTAGGCATTCCTAAAAAGGTTTGTAGTGGAATACCATTTTTTTAGTTGAGATATAATTCACATATCATAACACTCACCCTTTTAAGGTATAGAGCTCGGTGGTTTTTAGTATACACACAAAGTATACAACCATCATCATCACCTAATTCTAGAACACTTTCAACCCCTAGAAAGAAACTCTGTATCCAATAGCAGCCACACCGCCATTCCCCTCTACCCTAGACCCTTGCAACCACTAATCTACTTTGCATCTCTGAGGATTTGCCTATTCTAGACATTTCTTATAAATGAAACTATGCATACCTTTTGTGACTGACTCCTTTCACTGAGCATAATGTTTTCAAGATTCATCTAATTGCCTGGTGCGGTGGCTCACGCATGTAATCTCAGCACTTTGGGAGGCCAAGGCAGGCAGATCACGAGGTCAGGAGATCGAGACCATCCTGGCTAACACAGTAAAACCCCGTCTCTACTAAAAATACAAAAAAATCAGTCAGGCGTGGTGGTGGGCGCCTGTAGTCCCAGCTACTTGGGAGGCTGAGGCAGGAGAATGGTGTGAACCCGGGAGGTGAAGACTGCAGTGAGCTAAGATCGCACCACTGCACTCCAGCCTGGGCGACAGACTGAGACTCTGTCTCAAAAGAAAAAAAAAAAAAAGATTCATCTAATTAATATGTTACAATATATACTTCATTCTTTTTTAGGACTGCATAGTATAGTCAATTCTCATTACTTGCAGCGGTTATTTTCTATAAAGTCACAACAAACACTGAATTCGTGAATAGTGAATCATTATTCGTAGGGGAAATATATACGTACGTGTGCGTGTGTGTGTGTGTGTGTGTGTATTACATAGGTTGTAATCCTAAATCCTAAAAATAACTCATTCTAATAGATTCTATTTCTTTATTTTATGAAGAGAAGACAAGGTTCAGAAGCAAGTGACTTGCCTGAGGTTGTGCTGCTAATGGGTGCCAGAATTGGGATTCAAGTCCTATCTAACTGACCCTAGAGCCAGAGCTTCTTGCACTACCCTTTGCTGCCTCCTTCTCTGCCTCTGTCCTCTGGTTGTCTCTGCATGATAGCTCAAGCAAGAGGGCTGAGTGTATCATCTTGTTTGATTTTAGCTGGGAATGTACATGTTGGGCAATTGAAATTTTCCACTGCTCTTTACATGTCTACAGATGACTGAGAAAGTGCCATGAATATTGATTTTGAGATTACAAATATATTTTCACCTGAAGGTGAGCTTGCAAAATTTGTGTATGTGGAATCCATTCATTGCAGCTTTTTTTTTTTTTTTTTTTTTTGTTATTGTACTTTAAGTTCTGGGGTACATGTGCAGAACGTGCAGTTTTGTTACATAGTTACACATGTGCCATAGTGGTTTCCTGCACCCGTCAACCCATCACCTACGTTAGGTATTTCTCCTAATACTATCTCTCCCCTTTCCCCGCACCCCCCAATAGTCCCTGGTGTGTGATGTTCCCCTCCCCGTGTCCATGTGTCCTCATTGTTCAACTCCCACTTATGAGTGAGAACATGTGGTGTTTGGATTTCTGTTCTTGTGTTAGTTTGCCAAGAATAAGGGTTTCCAGCTTTATCCATGTCCCTGCGAAGGACATGAACTCATCCTTTTTTATGGCTGCATAGTATTCCATGGTGTATATGTGCCACATTTTCTTTATCCAATCTATCATTGATGGACATTTGGGTTAGTTCCAAGTCTTTGCTATTGTGAACAGTGCTGCAATAAACATACATTTGCATGTGTCTTTATAGTAGAATGATTTATAATCCTTTGAGTATATACCCAGTAATAGGATTGCTGGGTCAAATGGTATTTCTGGTTCTAGATCCTTGAGGAATCACCACACTGTCTTCCACAGTGGTTGAACTAATTTACACTCCCACCAAGAGTGTAAAAGTGTTCCTATTTCTCCACATCCTCTCAAGCATCTGTTGTTTCCTGACTTTTAATGATCGCCATTCTAACTGGCATGAGATGGTATCTCATTGTGATTTTGATTTGTTTTTCTCTAATGACAAGTGATAATGAGCTTTTCTTTCATATATTTGTTGACCACATAAATGTCTTCTTTTGAGAAGTGTCTGTTACTATTCTTTGCCCACTTTTTCATAGGGTTGTTTGTTTTTTTCTTGTATATTTGTTTAAGTTCCTTGTAGATTCTGGGTATTAGCCCTTTGTCAGATGAGTAGATTGCAGAAATTTTCTCCCATTCTGTAGGTTGTCTGTTCACGCTGATGATAGTTTCTTTTGCTGTGCAGAAGCTCTTTAGTTTAACTAGATCCCATTTGTCAATTTCAGCTTTTGTTGCCATTTCTTTTGGTGTTTTAGACATGAAATCTTTGCCCATGCCTATGTCCTGAATGGTATTGCCTAGGTTTTCTTCTAGGGTTTTAATGGTTTTAGGTCTTATGTTTAAGTCCTTAATCCATCTTGAGTTAATTTTTGTATAAGGTGTAAGGAAGGGGTCCAGTTTCAGTTCTCTGCAAATGACTAGCCAGTTTTCCCAACACCATTTATTAAATAGGGAATCCTTTCCCCATTTCTTGTTTTTGTTAGGTTTGTCAAAGATCAGATGGTTGAAGATGTGTGGCGTTATTTGTGAGGCCTCTGTTCTGTTCCATTGGTCTATATATCTGTTTTGGAACCAGTGCCATGCTGTTTTGGTTATTGTAGCCTTGTAGTATAGTTTGAAGTCAGGTAGTGTGATGCCTCCAGCTTTATTCATTTTTTCTTAGGATTGTCTTGGTGATACAGGCTCTTTTTTGGTTCCATAGAAAATTTAAAGAAGTTTTTTTCTAATTCTGTGACGAAAGTCAACTGTAGCTTGATGGGGATAGCATTGAATCTATAAATTACTTTGGGCAGTATGTCCATTTTTATGATATTGATTCTTCCTATCCAGGAGCATAAAATGTTTTTCCATTTGTTTGTGTCTTCTCTTATTTTCTTGAGCAGTGACTTGTAGTTCTCCTTGAAGAGGTCCTTCACATCCATTGTAAGTGTATTCCTAGGTATTTTATTCTCTTTGTAGCAATTGTGAATGGGAGTTCACTTATGATTTGGCTCTCTGTTTGTCTATTATTGGTGTATAGGAATGCTTGTGATTTTTGCACATTGATTTTGTATCCTGAGACTTTGCTGAAGTTGCTTGTCAGCTTAAGGAGATTTTGGTCTGAGACGATGGGGTTTTCTAAATATACAATCATGTCATCTGCAAACAGAGACAATTTGACTTCCTCTCTTCCTATTTGAATACCCTTTATTTCTTTCTCTTGCCTACTTGCCCTGACCATAAATTCCAATACTATGTTGAATAGAGTGGTGGGAGAGGGCATCCTTGTCTTGTGCTTGTTTTCAAAGAGAATGCTTCCAGCTTTTGCCCATTCAGTATGATACTGGCTGTGGGTTTGTAATAAATAGCTCTTATTATTTTGAGATACTTTCCATCAATACCTAGTTTATTGAGAGTTTTTAGCATGAAGGGGTGTTGAATTTTATCAAAGGCCTTTTCTGCATCTATTGAGATAATCATGTGATTTTTGTCATTGGTTCTGTTTATGTGATGGATTACATTTGTTGATTTCCATGTGTTGTACCAGCCTTGCATACCAGGGATGAAGCTGACTTGATCGAGGTGGATAAGCTTTTTGATGTGCTGCTGGATTCGGCTTGCCAGTATTTTACTGAGGATTTTCATATTGCTCTTCATCAGGGATATTGACCTGAAATTTTCTTTTTTTGTTGTGTCTCTGCCAGGTATTTTTTATTTATTTATTTATTCATTTTATTATTTTTTTAATCAGGATGATGCTGGCCTCATAAAATGAGTTAGGGAAGAGTCCCTCATTTTCTATTGTTTGTAATAGTTTCAAAAGGAATGGTACTAGCTCCTCTGTGTACCTCTGGTAGAATTCGACTGTGAATCTGTCTGGTCCTGGGCTTTTTTTTTGGTTGTTAAGCTATTAATTACTGTCTCAATTTCAGAACTTGCTATTGTTCTATTCAGGGATTTGACTTCGTCCTGGTTTGGTCTTGGGAGTGTGTGTGTGTCCAGGAATTTATGTATTTCTTTTAGATTTTCTAGTTTATTTGCATAAAGGTCTTTATAGTATTCTCTGATGGTAGTTTGTATTAGTGTGGGATCAGTGGTGCTATCCCCTTTATTATTTTTTACTGTGTCTATTTGATTCTTCTCTCTTTTCTTCTTTATTAATCTGGCTGGTGGTCTATCTATTATGTTAATCTTTTCAAAAAGCCAGCTCCTGGATTAATTGATTTTTTGAAAGGTTTTATGTGGCTCTATCTCCTTCAGTTTTGTTCTGATTTTAGTTATTTCCTGTCTTCTGCTAGTTTTCGAATTTGTTTGCTCTTGCTTCTCTAGTTCTTTTAATTGTGATGTTAGTGTCAATTTTTTATCTTTTCTGCTTTCTTCAGTGGGCATTTAGTGCTATAAATTTCCCTCTACACACTGCTTTGGCTGTGTCCCAGTGATTCTGGTATGTTGTGTCTTTGTTCTCATTGGTTCAAAGAACTTGTTTATTTCTGCTTTAATTTTGTTGTTTACCCAGTAGTCATTCAGGAGCGGGTTGGTCAGTTTCCATGTAGTTGTGTGGTTTTAAGTGAGTTTCCTGATCCTGAGTTCTAATTTGATTGCAGTGTGGTCTGAGAGACTGTTATGCTTTCCGTTCCTTTGCATTTGCTGAGGAGTGATTTCCTTCCAATTATGTGGTCAATTTTAGAATAAGTGCAATGTGATTCTGAGAAGAAAGTACATTCTGTTGATTTGGGGTAGAGAGTTCTGTAGATCTCTTAGGTCTGCTTTGTCCAGAGCTACGTTCAAATCCTGAATATCCTTGTTAATTTTCTGTCTCATTGATCTGTCTGATATTGACAGTGGGGTGTTAAAGTCTCCCACTATAATTGTGTGGGAGTCTAAGTGTCTTTGTAGGTCTCTAAGAACTTGCTTTATGAATCTGGGTGCTCCTGTAATGGGTGCATACATATTTAGGATAGTTAGCTCTTCTTGTTGCATTGATACCTTTACAATTATATAATGTCCCTTTTGTCTTTTTCGATCTTTGTTTGTTTAAAGTCTGTTTTATTAGAGAATAGGATTGTAATCCCTGCTTTTTTTTTTTGCTTTCCATTTGCTTCATAAATATTCCTCCATCACTTTCTTTTGAGCCTATGTGTGTCTTTTCACATGAGATGGGTCTCCTGGATATAGCACACTGATGAGTCTTGACTGTTTATCCAATTTGCCAGTCTGAGGCATTTAGCCTGTTTACATTTAAGGTCAGTATTGTTATGTGTGAATCTGATCCTGTCATTATGATGCTAGCTGGTTATTTTGCCCATTAGTTGATGCAGTTTCTTCATTGGGTTGATGGTCTTTATAATTCGGTATGTTTTTGCAGAGGCTGATCTTGGTTTTTTCTTTCCATATTTAGTGCTTCCTTCAGGAGTTCTTGTAAGTTAGGCCTGGTGGTGGTAAAATCTCTCAGCATTTGCTTGTCTGTAAAGGATTTTATTTTTCCTTTGCTTATGAAACTTAGTTGGCTGGATATGAAATTCTGTGTTGAAAATTCTTTTCTTTAAGAATGTTGAATATTAGCCCCCACTCTCTTCTGGTTCATAGGGTTTCTGCAGAGAGATCCACTATCAGTGTAATGAGCTTCCCTTTTTGGGTAGCCCGACCTTTCTCTCTGGTTGCCCTTAACATTTTTTCCTTCATTTCAACCTTGGTGAATCTGATGATCATGTGCCTTGGGGTTGCTGTTCTCGAGGAGTAACTCTGTGGTGTTCTCTGTATTTCCTGGATTTGGATGCTGGCTTGTCTTAGTAGGTTGGGGAAATTCTCCTGGATAATATCCTGAAGAGTGTTTTCCAACTTGGTTCCATTCTCCCCATCACTTTCAGGTACACCAATCAAATGTAGATTTGGTCTTTTCATACAGTCCCATATTTCTTGGAAATTTTGTTCATTCCTTTTCATTCTTTTTTTCTCTAATCTTGTCTTAATGCTTTATTTCATTAAGTTGATCTTCAATCTCTGATATCCTTTCTTCTGCTTAATTGATTCACTGTTGATAATTGTGTATACTTCACGAAGTTCTTGTGCTGTGTTTTTCAGCTCCATCAGGTCATTTATGCTCTTCTCTAAACTAGTGTTTCTAGTTAGCAATTCCTCTAACCTTTTTTCAAGGTTCTTAGCTTCCTTGCATTGGGTTAGAATGGAGGAGTTTGTTATTACCCATCTTCTGAAGCCTACTTTTGTCCATTAGTCAAACTCATTCTCTATCCAGTTTTGTTTTCTTGCTGGTGAGAAGTTATGATCCTTTGAAGGAGGCATTCTGGTTTTTGGAATTTTCAGCCTTTTTGTGCTGTTTTTTTCTCATCTTCGTGGATTTATCTACCTTTGGTCTTTGATGCTTGTGACCTTCAGATGGGGTTTTTGTATGGACATCCTTTTTGTTGATGTTGATCCTATTCCTTCCTGTTTGTTAGTTTTCCTTCTAACAGCCAGGCCCCGCTGCTGCAGGTCTGCTGGAGTTTGCTGGAGGTCCATTCCAGACACTGTTTGCCTGGGTATCACCAGCAGAGGCTGCAAAACAGCAAAGATTGCTGCCTGTTCCTTCCTGTTCCTTCCTTTAGAAACTTCATTCCAGGCACATTCATATCTGGGAACCCACCAGATAACAGCCATAGCTCTCCTGTATGAGGTGTCTGTTGACCCCTGCTGGGAGGTGTTTCCCAATCAGGAGGCATGGGGATCAGGGACACACTTGAGGAGGCAGTCTGTCCCTTAGCAGAGCATGAGTGCTCTGCTAGGAGATCCACTGCTCTCTTTAGAGCTGGCAGGCAGAAATGTCTAAGTCTGCTGAAGCTGCGTCCACAGCCGCCCCTTCCTCCAGGTGCTCTGTCCCAGGGAGATGGGAGTTTTATCTATAGGCCCCTGTGTGGGGCTGCTGCCTTTCTTTCAGAGATGCCCTGCCCAGAGAGGAGAAATCTAGAGAGGCAGTTTGGCTATAGCAGCTTTGTTGAGCTGTGGTGGGCTCCACCCAGTCTGAACTTCCCTGAGGCTTTGTTTACACTGTGAGGGGAAAACTGCCTACTCAAGCCTCAGTAATGGGAGATGCCCCTCCCCACACCAAGCTCGAGTGTACCCCGTCGACTCCAGGCTATTGTGGCGGCAGCGAGAATTTCAAGCCAGTGGATCTTAGTTTTCTGGACTCCATGGGGCTTGGATCCACTGAGCTAAACCACCTGGCTCCCTGGCTTCAGTCTCCTTTTCCAGGGGATTGAATGGTTCTGTCTCACTGGTGTTTCAGGCACCACTGGGGTATGAAAAAAAAACTCCAGCTAGCTCAGTGTCTGCCCAAACAGTCACCCAGTTTTGTACGTGAAATCCAGGGCCCTGGTGGTGTAGGCACCCAAGGGAATCTCCTGGTCTATGGGTTGCGAAGACCATGGGAAAAGTGTAGTATCTGGGCTGTAATGCCCCATTCCTTACAGCACAGTCCCTCATGGCTTCCCTCAGCTAGGGGAGGGAGTTCCCTGACCCCTTGCGCTTCCTGGGTGAGGTGATGCCTCACCCTGCTTTGGCTCTCCCTATGTGGGCTGTACCCACTGTCTAACCAGTCCCAATGAGATGAGCCAGGTACCTCAGTTGGAAATGCAGAAGTCACCCTACTTCTGGGTTGATCTCTCTGGGAGCTGCAGACCGGAGGTGTTACTATTTGCCTATCTTGCCAGCCACCCCAAATCCAAGAACAATTTTAAGAAACAGTCTACCTAGGCCAGGTGCAGTGGTTCATGCCTGTAATCCCAGGGCTTTGGTAGGCCGAGGTGGGTGGATCACGACGTCAGGAGTTCAAGACCAGCCTTGCCAAGATGGTGAAACCCCATCTCTACTAAAACTACAAATTAGCCTGACTTGGTGGCAGGCACCTGTAATCCCAGCTATTTGGGAGGCTGAGGGAGGAGAATTGCTTTAACCTGGGTGACAGTGAGCTGAGATTGTGCCACTACACTCCGGTCTGGGCAACAGAGTGAGACCCTGTCTTAAAACAAAAGCAAAAACAAAAAAGAAAAGAAAAGAAAAGAAAAGAAAAAAAAAGTCTACCCAAATGACAATGAGCCAGAAAAGTAATTCTGGTAATATGACAAAACAGAGTCCTATGACATCCCCAACAATCACCCTAGCTCCCCAGAAATGGCTCCAAACCAAGAAGAAATCTGAATTGCCACAGAAAAATTTCAGAAGGTTGATTATTAAGCTACTCAAGGAGATATCAGAGAAAGGTAGAAACCAACTTAAAGAAATTTTAAAAAATACAGGATGTGGACTTAAAATTCTCCAGAGAAATTGATATCATACATAAAATACAATCACAGCTTCTGGAAATGAAAGACACACTTAGAGAAATACAAAATGCAGTAGAAAGTTTCAGCAGAGACTAGAACAAGTAGAAGAAAGAACTTCAGAGCCTGAAGACAAGGCCTTCAAATTAACCCAATCAGACAAAGAGAAAAAAAAAGAATAAAAAAATATTGAACAAAGCTTCCAAGAAATTTGGGATTATGTTAAGTGGCCAAACATAAGAATGATTGGTGTTCCTGAGGAATAAAACAAATCTAAAAGTCTGTAAAACGTATTTGAGGGAATAATTGGGGAGAATTTCCCTGGCCTTGCTGGAGAGCTAGATGTTAAAATACAAGAAGCTCAAAGAACTGTTGGGAAATTCATTGCAAGAAGATCATCACCTAGGCATATAGTCATCAGGATATGTAAAGTCAAGACAAAGGAAAGAATCTTAAGACCTGTAAAACAAAAGCATCAAACAACCTATAAAGGAAAACCTATCAGATTAACAGCTGATTTCTCAGCAGAAACCTTTTAAGTCAGAAGGGATTGGAGTCCTATTTTTAGCCTCCTTAAACAAAATACTTGTTAGCCTAGAATTTTATATTCAGCAAAACTAAGTTTTGTAAATGAAGGAGAAATAAAAGCTTTTTTCAGACAAACAAATGCTGAGAGAGTTCACTAGAGAACTAGCACTAGGAGAAATGCTAAAAGAAGTTCCAAATCTCAACAAACAAAACCTCAGAATACACCAAAATAGAACCTTCTTAAAGCACAAATCTCACAGAGCCTATAAAACAATAACACAATGAAAAAACCACGCTATTTAGGCAACAACTAGCATGATGAATAGAACAGTGCCTCACATCTCAATATTGACAATGCAAATGGCTTAAATGCTTCATTTAAAAGATACAGAATGGCAGAATGGATAAAAATTCACCAACCAAGTATCTGCTGTCTTCAATAGTCTCACCTAATGCATATGAACTCACATAAACTTAAGATAAAGGGGTGGAAAAAGATATTCCATGCAAACAGACACCAAAAGTGAGTAGGATTAGCTATTCTTATGTCAGACAAAACAGACTTTAAAGCAACCACAGTAAATAAAGACAAAGAGGAACATTATATAATGACGAAAGAATTAGTCCAACAGGAAAATGTTACAATCCTAGATATATATGAACCTGACACTGGAGCTGCTACATTCATAAAACAATGACTACTAAACCTAAGAAATGAGATGGATGGTAACACAATAATAGTGAGGGATTTCAATACCCCATTGACAGCAGTAGACAGATCATCAAGACAGAAAGTCAACAAAGAAACAATGGATTTAAACTATTCCCTGGAAAAAATGGACTTAACAGATGTTTACAGAACACCTGTAACTTCAGAATATACATTCTTTTCATCAGCACATAGAACATTCTCCAAGATAGACCATATGATAAGCCACAAAACAAGTCTCAAAAAATTTAAGAAAATTGAAATCATATCAAGTATTCTCTCAGACCACAGTGGAATAAAACTAGAAATTAACTCCAAAAGGAACTTTTAAAACTGTACAAATACATGGAAATTAAATAATTTGCTCTTGAATGATATTTGGGTCAACAGTGAAATCAACATGGAAATTAAAACATTCTTTGAACCGAATGATAATAGTGTCACAACTTATCAAAACCTCTGGGATACAGCAAAAGTGGTTCTAAGAGGAAAGTTTATAGCATTAAATGCCTACATCAAAAAGTCTGACACAGCACAAATAGACAATCTAAGGTCACACCTCAAGGAACTAGAGAAACAAGAATAAATCAAACCCAAACTCAGCAGAAGAAAAGAAATAACAAAGATTAGAACAGAACTAAATAAAATTGAAACAAAAAATACAATACAAAAGATAAATAAAACAAAAAGCAGGTTATTTGGAAAGAAGAACAAAATCGATAGACCGTTAGTGAGATTAACCAAGGAAAGAAGAGAGACGATCCAAATAAGCTCAATTAGAAATGAAACAGGGGATATTACAGCTGATACCACAGAAATACAAAAGATTATTCAAGGCTACTATGAATAACTTTATACACATAAACTAAAAAATCTAGAAGAGATGGATAAATTCCTGGAAATATACAATCCTTCTATGTTAAATCAGGAAGAAATAGAAACCCTGGATAGACCAATAACAAGTAGCAAGATTGAAACAGTAATAAAGAAATTGCCAACACAAAAAGTCCAGGACCAGATGGATTCACAGCTGAATTTTATTAGACATTCAAAGAAGAATTTGTGCCAATCCTGCTGAAACTATTTCAAACGATAAAGAAAGAAGGAATCCTCCTTAAATCATCTCAAATCATTCCATAAAGCCAGTATGCCCTATTGCCAAAATCAGGGAAGGATGTAACTAAAAAAGAAAACTATAGACCAATACCTCTGATGAATATAGATGCAAAAATTCTCAACAAAACACTAGCTAACCAAATCCAACAGCATATCAAAAAGATAATACCTCATGATCAAGTGGGTTTTATGGTTTTATATCAGGGATTCAGGGATGGTTTAACATATGTGAGTCAATAAATGTGAAATACCACATAAGCAGAGTGAAAACCAAAAATCATATGATCATCTCAATAGAAGCAGAAAAAGCATTTGATAAAATCTAACATCCCTTTATGATAAAAAAAAAAACCCTCAGCAAAATTGGTGTAGATGGGACATATATCAAGATAATAAAAGCCATCTATGACAAATCCACAGCCAACATTACACTGAATGACGAAATGTTGAAGGCATTCCCCTGAGAACTGGAACAAGTCAAGGATGCCCACTTTTGCCACTTCAATGTAAGATAGTACTAGAAGTCCTAACCAGAGTTATCAGACAAGAGAAAGAAAGAAAGGGCATCCAAATTGGTAAAAAGGAAGTCAAACTGTTGCTGTTCACTGATGATATGATTGTTTACCTAGAAGACCCCAAAAACTCATCCAAAAAGCTCCTATATCTGATAAGTGAATTCAGTTAAGTTTCAGGGCACTAAATCAATGTACCCAAATCAGTAGCACTGCTATACACCAACAATGACCAACCTGAGAATCATATCAGGAACTCATTCCCTTTTACAACAGTTCCCAAAAAACAAACAAACAAACAAGCAAAACCAAACCAAACCAAAATAAAACAAAACAAAAAAACAAAAAAACACCACCAGCACCAACAAAACACTTAAGAATATACCTAACCAAGGAAGTGAAAGATCTCTACAAGGAAAACTACAAAATACTGCTGAAACAAATCATAAATCATACAAACAAATGGAAACACATCCCATGCTTACAGATAGGTAGAATCAATATCATGAAAATAACCATACTGTCAAAAGCAATCCATAGATTCAATGCAATTCTGAACAAAATACCAACATCATTCTTCACAGAACTAGAAAAAAACAGCTCTAAAATTCATATGGAACCAAAAAGGAGCCCACATAGCCAAAGCAAGACCAAGCAAAAAACAAAAACAAAACAAAACAAAAACCAAATCCAGACACATCACATTACCCAACTTCAAACTATACTACAAGGCTATAGTTAGCAAAACAGCCTGATACTGGTATAAAAATAGGCATATAGACAAATGGGATAGAATAGAGAACCCAGAAATAAAGCCAAACTTGGCCAACGCAGTGGCTCATGCCTGTAATCCCAGCACTGTGAAAGGGCAAGGCAGGTGGATCACTTGAGGCCAGGAGTTGGAGACCAGCCTGGCCAACATGGTGAAACCCTATCTCTACTAAAAATACAAAAAAATTAGCCAGGTGTAGTGGCACATGCCTGTAATCCCAGCTACTTGGGAGGCTGAGGCAGGAGAATAACTTGAACCCGAGAGGCAGAGGTTGCAGTGAGTGGAGATTGTGCTACTGCACTCCAACCTGGGTAACAGAGTGTGACTTGGTCACAAAAAAAATAAATAAAAAATAAAAAGAAATAAAGCCAAATACTTACAGCCAACTGATCTTCGACAAAGCAAACAAAAACATAAACTGGGGAAAGGACACCCAATCAACCAATGGTGCTGGGATAATTGGCCAGCCACATGTAGAAGAATGAAACTGGATCCCCATCTCTCACCTTGTGTAAAAATCAACTCAAGATGGATCAAAAGCATACATCTAAGACCTGAAACCATAACAATTCTAGAAGATAACATTGGAAAAACTCTTCTAGACATTGACTGAGGCAAAGATTTCAAGACCAAGAAAGCAAAAGCAAATGCAACAAAAACAAAAATAAATAGATGGAACCTAATTAAACTAAAAAGCTTCTGTACAGAAAGAGAAATGAGCATAAGAGTAAACAGACAACCCACAGAGTGGGTGAAATTATTTGCAAACTGTGCATCTGACAAAGGACTAATATCCAAGGCACTTAAACAAATCATCAAGAAAAAAAACCAAATAATCTCTTTAAAAAGTGGGGAAAGGACATGAATAGACAATTCTCAAGAGAAAATATACAAATGGTAAACAGACATATTAAAAAAGACTCAACATCACTGATCATCAGGTAAATGCAGATGAAAATCACAATGTGATTCCACCTCACTCCTGCAAGAATGGTCATAATAAAAAAATAAAAAAAGAATAGATGTTGGCATGGATGTGGTGAAAAGGGAACACTTTTACACTGTTGATGGGAATGTAAACTAGTACAATCACTATGGAAAACAGTGTGAAGATTCCTTAAAGAACTAAAAGTAGAACTACCATTTGATCCAGCAATCCCACTACTGAGTATTTGCCCAGAGGAAAAGAAGTCATTACATGAAAAGGACACTTGCACATGCGTGTTTATAGCAGCACAACCCGCAACTGCAAAAATATAGAACCAGCCTAAATGCCCATCAACCAATGAGTGGATAAAGAAAATGTGGTATGGAATAGTACTCAGCCATAAAATGAAACAAAATAATGGCATTTGCAACAACCTGGATGGAGTTGGAGAGCATTATTCTAAGTGAAGTAACTCAGAAATGGAAAACCAAACATTGTGTGTTCTCACTTATAAGTGGGAGTTAAGCTATGAGGACACAAAGGCATAAAAATGATATAATGGACTCTGGGGACTCGAGGGGAAAGGTGGGGGGTGGGTGAAGGATAGAAGACTACACATTGGGTGCAGTGTTCATTGCTTGGGTGAAGGCTGCAGAACTTATGTAATCCAAAACCACCTATTCCCCAAAAACTATTGAAATTAAGTTAAATTGAAAAAAGAGTGTTCACGTTTACCTCATACAGGGTAGTTATAACAGCTGCTTTAATGTCTTTACCTGAGGGTCCCAACATCTGGGTTGTCTCCGGATTGGCATCTATCGAATGTCTTTCTCTCCAAGATTTGTTCACACTTTTCTTGCTCTTTTTGTTTTGAGTAATGCCGGTGCAGCTTTCAAAGCCTTAACTATGCCATTTGGTCTGCCTCTTGCATGAGTCACTCAGGGACTTGGGTGGTGATTTACATCATAGTTTAGTTCTTAAAGACAAAAAGCCTTTACTATGCATCTTTAAGAGAGTTTCAACTACATGCTTCTTGAGGATGAACCTGGGTCTATGCTGGTCCATACATAGAACTAGCGGATCCCCTTCTCCAGCTCTCTTTTTGTCTGGCTTCTAGACATCTCTTTTCCCAGTTCCTCTGACTGGAAAGATGAGACTCTCTTAGAGTTTTAGTCTTCTAGTCCTTTTGTGTAGTTTTGCATGACTGGGCTTTGAGGTAATATGGAGACGAAAAAAGAGAAAGAAAATAGTAAAGAGGATTTCAGCCACACTTTGCACAACAGGTACCTGGTTTTCTGATTTCGCTGTTCAGAGAGACAGATTTCCTCTATGGATTTTTGTGCCAGTGCCAAGGCCACCATTGTCACTGTAGCAGGTCTCTGCAGGGTTGGAAGAGAAAGAGTTCAACAGATGGAGATTCCCCTCACATTCTGCACCTCTCACAGGTTCTTTTTCTTTGTGTTCTGATCAGAAAAATGAGTTTTTCTCAGAGTTTTTGCTGTTTGCACCTGTACCACAGTTCCTGGATTTAGCTTACCTTTAGGTAAAAACCAGGAGATAAAGAAGGAAAAAACCATCAAACTAGGAAACTCACCACCATACTGGTCATTCTTTAAGTTTTGACTTCTTTCCCCAATGTGCCTGTTCTTGTTTACTTGTCAGAGTCCTCACGTAGTAGCATTTGTTTTATCTCCAATTTTTAGAGTGACAGACTGTAGTGAATTTATTCCACAATGGCCATCAGTGAGTGTTTGACTAACAGATGCAATCAGTCCTAAGAAGATTTTAACATCACCAGTGTTGAATAAAAACGAAACAGAAGACACTGTCACAAATCACAAAAACATTCACAGAAAGTAAGACCATAATAGGTTGAAATGATTTGAAAGTCATAAAGGAGTGTAAATTGTATGACATGTGTATATACTTGAAATATGTATAAAAGGCTTCTTTTTTGTTTTTTTGTTTTTTTGTTTTTTTAGACAGAGTATTGATCTGTTGCCCAGGCTGTAGTGCAGTGGCACGATCTTGGCTCACTGCAAGCTCTGCCTCCCAGGTTCACACCATTCTCCTGCCTCAGCCTCCCGAGTAGCTGGGACAACAGGTGCCCGCCACCATGCCCAGCTAATTTTTTGTATTTTTAGTAGAGACGGGGTTTCACCATATTAGCCAGGACGGTCTTAATCTCCTGACCTTGTGATCTGCCCACCTCAGCCTCCCAAAGTGCTGGGATTACAGTTGTGAGCCACCAAGCCCGGCCTTAAAAGGCTTCTAAAACTGCAAATATTTTGGCCGAGTAATTCTATTTCTAGGAGTTTAAATGTCACAAGTACACACAGGTATATTACTTATAAGCATGCATTTATAAGGATGTAAAACAATTTGAAACAGTGTAAATGTGAAATAGGGAAATGCTTAAACAAATTATGGGATAACTATAAAATAGAAGGATATGTAGTAACTAAGAATTTTGATGTAGCCATGTAGGTATTGATATGGGAAATGTTCTGCTAAAAACACAGGCTTTAAAGCAGTGTTAAAATGATATTGTTTAAAAAAGAATAAATATGTGCTTTATGTATATGCATGGGTCTCTATAGACATAAAATATGTGAAAAATGTAACTGAAAATCTCAGTGAATGGGCTTTAAGAGTTAAGACTTTTTTCTGTCCTATTCTTGTATTTTCCAGTTTTCTGTGCGCATTATAAATGAAGTGTTGTAGCAGAGTGTGTTGCTGCTTACCGGATATCTACATACTTCTCTACAGTTTCCAGCCTCCCTTGTATGTTTGGGGTCATGTGATTGATTCCGGCCAGTGCAATATTGTTGAAAACGATTTAAGCAGCTCCTTAAACATATACATGTGGACCTCCTGCACTTGCTTTTCTTCATGCAGTGACCTTAAGGGTCCAAATTGCCTGAATATTTAACTACACGGTAGAGGAAAGGCACACACCCTGTATCAGACCGTGCCATGTGCAAGAAACAAGCCTTTGTTTTTCAAAGTTGTTATGTTAACGAGTGTTAACTGTCCTGACTGACATGAGAATGCCACGAGGAATGCGATAATGCAATGAGGAATTACTAGATACGTACAATACAATAATGCAATGATGAATTATTAGAGTGCATACAAGACGAGCTTAGAAAAATAGTGAGACTTAAGTAAAACTCATTTGTCTTGGATGTCAATGGGTCAGAAACATTTTGGGAAGTTTTAAAGATTAGGATAAATCAGTATCTTTTTAATTTAGAACATGCCAATTTGTTAATTTATAGGGATAAATGGAGGAGTCAAATGTATTGTTTAAGGCTGGTTGGCAAATTCTAAACATTTAAGAAAGCCACAAAGGAAGCCAAATTACTAGCAAAAGGCTCATTGGGGCAAAGCAATTTGTCTGACTGTGATGGTGAGTTGCCATTGTGGGTGTGGTGGTTGTGCCCGCAGCCTCAGTTTTGAGGCCCAGGTCTGCCATATATTAGCTGGAAACATCTGGGCAACATAGTTCACTTATTTGAACCCCAGTTTTCTTACCTGGTAAAGAGCAATGATAATAGCAGCTGCCTCTTAATCATTCTTTTGTATTGCAGTGGGAATTCATTTCTGCTTAGGCAGCGGCTTCTTTTTTTGCTTAGCTCAAGTCAGAAATAGTAGCTTTCAGGGTTCTGGACTCTGGGCTCTGGCCTCTTTGGTAATTCACAAATCCATTGTCCGTTTGCGGATGCATGGCTTTCAGCAAACAACCACCTAACAGGGTAGTATGTCATGTGTCAACTTAAATAACAGACAGAGAGAGGCTCTCTAAAAGAAAATGGTATTTATTTGAGAATAGGGCTTTGCAATGGGAATATGCATGCTGTAGTAAACTACGTACATATTCTTGGATGCAAAGGAAGACCAAGGTTTTTAAAGGAAAAATAAGGATGATTACATAATTCTTTTGAGATACTTGTCTTTATCAATAACAAGAGTGACACCAGCCCAAGGTTGGGCAGGCTGATGCTGGGCAGATGTCCTTACAGGAGTATTTTTGTGTGTGTGTAAGGTTGTGCAGCCTTTGTGCAAGATTGTGGTTTTTGCAGCCTTTTGTGATTATCAGGCATTTATGTGGGAGAACCTGTCTCCTCATGGCCTTCCCTGGCTCTGTCAGTTGTCTTTTTTCTTTCTTCTTTTCTCTCCCTTCCTTCCTTCCTTCCTTCCTTCCTTCCTTCCTTCCTTCCTTCCTTCCTTCCTTCCTTCCTTCCTTCCTTTATTTCTTTCTTCCTCTCTCTTTCTTTCCTTCCTTTCTTTCTTTCTTTCTTTCTTTCTTTCTTTCTTTCTTTCTTTCTTTCTTTCTTTCTTTCTTTCTTTCTTTCTTTCTTTCTCTTCCTCTCTCTCTTTCTTTCTTTCTTTCTCTCTCTCTCTTTCTTTCTCTCTCTCACTCTCACTCTCTCTCGCTCTCCCTCTCTTCCCCCCTCTTTTCTTTTTTCTTTTCTTCTTTCTCACAGGGACTTCATTTTGATTCTGACAACTTTCATACCTGAAGGCCTCACAAAGCACAATTTTGAGGAGTTAATAATAAATATGAGATGGGAAGATAGGCAGCCCTGAATAGAGGAGAGGGATGAGCGAAATGTAAACAGTGAGGGTGGGAAAGGGGTAAATGCTCTTTTTTGTTAGGAAACAAGAACTATGTAAAACCATATTCATCAGGTGAGGGAGTGCTTGATAGGGCTATTCAGGAGGAAAAGCTATTGTTTTCAGTGCAGGAGAAGTTATCGTTAACACATTTGTATGTGAAAGGTCACTTATAAGAGGATTTGTTTGTTGTTAAAGATATCAGGGAATATTTGTGTTTGTTTTCTTGGTGAAAATAAAATGAATTGGGTAAGTAGAGATAGAAGACCCTGTTTTGGTCAGCCAGGTACTTGGCAATACTGGAATGACTTAGGAAAATCAGAAAGGGAGGCTGAACAGTATTGACATTCCTGCAATCATAAGAATGTGACAGAAATTGCTGTGGAGCTCGTGTGGAGGACAGTAACTGGGTCCATTTGGGGAGGAGGTTGAGTTGTGAATAAAAGAGAATGCACTGAGGCCATGGGCTGGAGTCATGGAGGTGCGCTAGCTGCCTGTCATCTCTGCCACTGGTGTGGTCCAGAAGAGCAGAAACAAAGCAGGTGTTAATGAAACTGTTCAGTGTCCAGCCCTGCCAATTCACTCCCAGCAGGGAAGGAAGTCCGAGAAAGAAGAAAGCACAGAGTTGATACAGAGTGACCTCCTGAGAGGAGGGACCACTGGGGATATTTTCTTCATTAAACTTGGCACTTTCTCAAGATTTAGAGTTAGAACCAGCACTGGCAGTTAACTGAATCAAATAGTATTACAGAAGAAGTTCAGCTGGGCCCATCCATGATCCGTGCAGAACTCAGGGCTGGGGAAGTCCACCCCTGGGTTGTGTGGAGGCAGTGGGAAGTCGCAGACTGGTGAAGAGTCCTGTTACATCATGACACTCTGCAGTAACCGAGAGCAGAAAACTCACTGGAATGTGCGTTGTACTCTGCTAAGGTGTACACCATGCGGTGAATCTATTAACTATAGGAGAGAAAGAAAGGAAGTACACGAACTAGAAAAATCACAGATATCACAACAAATGATATAAAGTTTCTCTCCTTTTGGAAAGAGCAGACATTTGTGCATGGGAGAAATGTACTTAATAGAAAATAGACCAGGGAATAGCAAGAAGTTAGAAATCACATTAAAAATAGGATAAGAATCCCACTACTCTTTGCTGAGCCTTCAGTAAACAGCAGCTGTATAGACAACAGGTGGATAACTTGAAAGAGAAACTTAGTTGTGTCCCATGGTGTCTTTAATCTTGCCAATTCTGTGCAAAAACCACTGGGGGCTGCACCAGGAACTGAGGGCATAGAAACTCTCCCTTCAAGGGAAAAAGCAATACGGTAATGCAGCCCAGATTTCTTCAGCAAAACTCTCCAATTATTTTGGTGGTTTCCTGATGTTTCTAGGGAATGGGGCTCACATAGTGTTTTATGGGGAACAAAGAGATTAGAAGCATTGGTATAAGAATGAGAGGCTGGAGTTCTGGCTTTAAAAAATCTAGATTCAAGCCTAGTCTGTGCTTTTACTAAGTATGTGGCCTTGAACCAATCCTAAAGCTTTTAAATCTCAGTTTCTGAATTTTAAAAATAGAGACAACACTAATTACCCCAACTAGCTCACTGGCAGTTGGAAAGATCAAATTAGAAAAGATATGTGAAATTGCTTGGTAAATGACAAAACCCTACCTACACTTTCATTTTGAGAGCAATCACCAGGGTGGATCTGGACATCATATTATGAAAGACAAAGATCTTTTAGGCAGTATAAGTTGTGGCTTCCAAGAATACTGTTACAGTTAGGTTTTAAGTATATTTCCCATTAAAACTCTCCCTCCATAGCATATTGGGCTTTGGGCAACAGTTGTATTAGCTGGTATTGATAAACTTGTATTGAAATTCCGAAAATGCTATGTCACTGAAACAAAAGACAAAAACTCCACAGAATCCTGTCTTCATTCCATATTTGGCTTGGGGAAGATGCTCACAATTATTATAAAGTATTTAAAACTCAAAAAAAGTCATCTGAAGTTATCTCACCTACAGTTAGTTTGGGCAATAGAGAAAGCAAGAATGTCATGGAAGAGATTTTCGAACTGGAGATACTGGATGGGTTACAAAATGAATTCAGCCTAGAATCAGGGCCTAGGTATAAGAGTCAACTTATTTTAGGAAATTCACCTGTGTGTTTAATGGGTTTATTCACCTGGTACTACAACAGAGTTATTTCTCCCTTGCAATAAGTTGCCACTCTGTGTTTTAAGGGACTCAACATTAAACTGGAACATTCTCTGTAAGAACATGAAAGCTTTGTGGCAAGGAAAATTTCGACAATGAGATGCTGACATTATTCACTCTTGAGGCAGAATATTTCAGTCAGTAGCATCTCTCTAACCAGGATTGCAAAATGTGCAATTTTAAGTTGAGAAAAAGAATGGCACAGATACCTTACTAAATCTCAAAGTAATGGGACAAAGGAAAAGACTTTGCAGCCCACAGATGCTTTGCCACTCCTAGGTGAAGTCATCACCAGGTGAGATGCAGACCTGGCAGCTGCCTTGCGGCTGCCGGCCACAAACTACTTTAGACAGTACTGGAAACTCATTCACCCATTCTTTCATTCTACAGGTTATTTGTTAAGTACCTGTATACCAGGCATTTTGCTAGTCTCTATAGGGAATAAAAATTTCATGAGTTCCAACTCCTGCTCTCAAAATGTTTATAGGTCATGTATTCTCACTTTTGGTTACTTTTTAATGGTCATAAGCTTTTTTTTTTTTTTTTTAAATTGAGCTGAAATTGGCCCAACATAAAATTAATCACTTTGAAGTGAACAATTCAGTGGCATTTAGTACATACATGATATTGAACAACTACTACCTCTACTTAGTTCCAAAATATTTTTATTATCCCAAAATAAAACCCCATGCCCCTTAAACATTTACTCTGCATCCTTTCCTTCCCTCAGCCCTAAACAACCTCTAATCTATTTTCTGCCTCTATGTATTTACCTATTCTCAAAATTTCATATAAATGGAATCATACACTATGTGACTTTTGCATGTGGCTTCTTTGACTTAGGATAATGTTTTCAAGGTTCATCCGTATTGTTATAGCATGTATCAGTACTTTATTCCTTTTTATTGTTGACTAATATCCTATTATATTTATATGCCATAATTTAGCCATTTATCCATTGATGGACATTTGGATTTTTCCATCTTTGGCTATTGTGAATAATACTATGAATATTTGTGTATAGGTATTTGAGTTCCTGTTTTCAATTCTTTTGTGTATATATCTAAGAGTAAAACTGTGAGTCATGTGATAATTCTATGTGTAACTTTTTCAGGAACCAACTATTTTCCACAGAGATTGCACAATTATACATCCCCACCAGTAATGTACAAGGGTTCCAAGTTTTCCACATTCTTGCCAACACTTGTTTTTCTTGTTATTTTCCACATTTTGGATTACTGTCATCCTAATGAGTATGAGTGGATTTGTTTTCCATAATGACTAATGATGTTGCGCATCTTTTCATGTGATGCTAAGTATTTTTACAAGGCAACTAAAATACCTAGGAGTGATGATGTCAGGTCATCTGAAAGTATTACTGCCTTTGAACCTGGGAGGGAGTGGGCCTGAGATCATGGAACATACAACTAGCACATTTTGATAGGGGGATAAGAAGGAGGAGGAGGAGGAGAAGAGGAGTGGCCGGGGAGAACAGATGCAAGGGAAATCCTGGGAGCACTGCTTGTGATAGAAGAAGGGGAAGAGTTGGATGAGACACCTGAGCAACCAGGTGGGCTGTGCGTACCGGCAAAATGGAATGATGGCAAAATTAGGCTGTCTCCTTATCTCACAGTATCTCAAAGAGTGACTACTCCACTGCTGAATGAATGATTTGTGCTGCTCAGAGAGCAGCAGCATAACCATGCACTGGTCATTAGGGGACCTCTATGCCCGGTAGCATTAGTGGACAACTAATTTTATCTAAGATAAGAGAGGCAAAAGTGCTTTGAGAAAATCAAGGGTCCCATCCAGACTGTGAAGTGATGAAAGCTTCAACTTAAAAAAAAAATAATAATTTTAGGGTGTACAGAATGAACTATTTTTTTAGGATTGTTTTTAAATGAAACATTCATGGCTACAGCTTTGGAATGCATGATGTGTTTTTTTGTATTTATCTGCCATCTCACACTTAGCAAAAAACCCATTCTCATCAAAAGAATTGCTTTGGAGCCAATTTCCAAAAATAGAATTTAAACTCCCTTAAGGGATACTTCAACTCAATGGATGATAATACTGAGCCCTGACCCTGGGGTGTCTGTAGACTTCATCTTCTATTCTATTCACACCCTTTCCTGCCTCTACAGAAAATGAGAGCTATGCTGAGCATTGCAGGATGTTGGAGTATAATGGCTTTCACACTTAGGCTGAACACACTCTGTAGCTAGTTTCCATCTCCATCATTCTACTGAAACTGTTCTCCAAAAAGGGAATGATATCTTCCTAATTGCAGAATCCAGTGACCTTCTCTTAGTCTTTACTTAACCTGTTTAACCCAGCTACCATTTACCCATCACTTTCTGTAGAGCAAGCACATTGCTAAGCACTTTATATTTGCAGTGCGAATGTAAAAATAATTTATATATATTGTGGTTGCAAATGTAACTTACTCTATAACTTGGATGATTAGAGAAAAATGTAATATCTTTATTTTGTCTCTAAGAAGTCTAGCATTCTACCCAACTCCCAGCCCATTGGGGAAAATGATTTAACTGTCCAATTCAATTCCAAATTAGTCCAACTCCATTAATTAAATGACTCTCTTAGATAGTATTGAGTCTCTATTGGATAGAAATGCTCAGCTTCTGAGATTGCCTTCTACCCTTCCTCACTCTGAGATTTCTTTTTTTTTTTTCTACTTTTTATTATTGTTGTTATTATTATTATTATTATTATTATTATTATTATACTTTAAGTTCTAGGGTACATGTGCATAACGTGCAGGTTTGTTACATATGTATACTTGTGCCATGTTGGTGTGCTGCACCCATCAACTCGTCAGCACCCATCAACTCGGAGATTTCTTTTCTGAAATGTTGTTTAGGGATATGCAGGGAGAGGGTGGCTTTACATGATCTTAGGGCAACATGAAAGACCCATGGTCCTTAGCGGTGATGTCCTTTCTTCTTCTGGTCTCCAGGCCAACGCCCCTTGTGCACTGGGGTGCTGCTTGCTCTGCTGACATTGATGGCTACAGTTGGTGGCTCTTCTCTTTTGCTCTGGCAGGCTGTGGTCATGCTCCTTGGCTGACTTAGCTTCACTTCTCTACAGCTGATCTAGGGACTGCTTTGAGGTCTAGCTGTGACCCTCATTTGGCCTCAGCCCAAGGATGTTTGCTTGGAGCACTTCACTACTGTTATGAAGATCCTCCCTGAATCCCTTCCACGCCAGAATCTCAGCTATTGTGGAACCCTACCAAACCAACACAGAAACCCAGGGCAGCTTGGGAAAGCAAACTCTTCCCCTCAGTATTACCCTTACTTATCTGGTGCACCTCTCCCTCTCAGGGGGAAAGATACCAGCACTGAGGCATGCATTTCCCCACTTTGCTCAGCCACCTCTGACGTCCTCTTCCCACAATCCTCAAGGGGAGGAAAGAAATTGACTTCCCCCTTCCTCTTCAAATCTGGACAGAATTTACATTAAACGTTAGGGTCTAGCTACTGAACCTGCTTACGTGTCTACAGTCTCATTCCAAAATCCTAACTTTGAATGTCAGAAGCCGAATATATCTCAATTCACTAGGGTCTTGTAGCTAAAAGCATGGTTTACACAGCAGCAGCTGCAGCCGCAGAACCTGTCAGGAGTGTAGAGTCTCAGGCTCTACCCAGTCCTACTGAATCAGAATCTGCATTTCAGCAAAATCTTCATGTGTTAAATGTGAACATTAAATTTTGTGAAGCAGGGGACTAAGACAAATGCCATGTAATCAAAGACAAAAGAGAAAAACACCTTAACATTTTTTCTTTTGCATTTATGTGTCAATAATCCTGTGATATTTAATGACAATAATCCTATGAGGTGGATATAGTTCTCTCCATTTTATAGCTCAGCAAACAACCCAGGAAAGTTAATGAAGTGCTGATGATCTGGAAACAATAGGCCAGGATTCAAGCCTGGTCTGTCTGACTCCCTGAAACTCCTGTTCTTAACCAGGGCACTCAATTACACTGGATGGTTGATCACACTCTTCTTAACATTTTTCTTCCCCTTTGTGACTGAGCACTACTTCTTTTTTTGGGGGGATTTGAAGTTTTTTTTTTTCTTTTTCTTTTTTTATTATACTTTAAGTTCTAGGGTACATGTGCACAACGTGTAGGTTTGTTACATATGTATACTTGTGCCATGTTGGTGTGCTGCACCCATCAACTCGTCAGCACCCATCAACTCATCATTTACATCAGATATAACTCCCAAGGCCATCCCTCCTCCCTCCCCCCTCCCCATAATAGGCCCTGGTGTGTGATGTTCCCCTTCCAGAGTCCAAGTGATCTCATTGTTCAATTCCCACCTATGAGTGAGAACATGCGGTGTTTGGTTTTCTGTTCTTGCGATAGTTTGCTGAGAATGATGGTTTCCATCTGCATCCATGTCCCTGCAAAGAACACGAACTCATCCTTTTTTATGGCTGCATAGTATTCCATGGTGTATATGTGCCACATTTTCTTAATCCAGTCTGTCACTGATGGACATTTGGGTTGATTCCAAGTCTTTGCTATTGTGAATAGTGCTGCAGTAAACATACGTGTGCATGTGTCTTTATAGCAGCAGACTTTATAATCCTTTGGGTATATCCCCAGTAGTGGGATGGCTGGGTCATATGGTACATCTAGTTCTAGATCCTTGAGGAATTGCCACACTGTTTTCCACAATGGTTGAACCAGTTTACAATCCCACCAACAGTGTAAAAGTGTTCCTATTTCTCCACATCCTCTCCAGCACCTGTTGTTTCTTCATTTTTTAATGATCGCCATTCTAACTGGTGTGAGGTGGTATCTCATTGTGGTTTTGATTTGCGTTTCTCTGATGGCCAGTGATGACGAGCATTTTTTCATGTATCTGTTGGCTGTATGCGTGTCTTCTTTTGAGAAATGTCTATTCATATCCTCTGCCCACTTTTTGATGGGGTTGTTTGTTTTTTTTCTCGTAAATTTGTTTGAGTTCTTTGTAGGTTCTGGATATTAGCCCTTTGTCAGATGAGTAGATTGCAAAAATTTTCTCCCATTCTGTAGGTTGCCTGTTCACTCTGATGGTAGTTTCTTGTCTTTTCTTTTTTTTTTTTTTTTGGAGACGGAGTCTCGCTGTGTCGCCCAGCCTGGAGTGCAGTGCCGGATCTCAGCTCACTGCAATCTCCGCCTCCCGGGTTCACGCGGCCATTCTCCCGCCTCAGCCTCCGAGTAACTGGAACTACAGGCGCCCGCCACCATGCCCGGCTAGTTTTTTGTATTTTTAGTAGAGACGGGGTTTCACCATGTTAGCCAGGATGGTCTCAATCTCCTGACCTCGTGATCCACCTGTCTCGGCCTCCCAAAGTGCCGGGATTACAGGCGTGAGCCACCGCACCCGGCCTCTGATGGTAGTTTCTTTTGCTGCGTAGAAGCTCTTTAGTTTAATTAGATCCCATTTGTCAATTTTGGCTTTTGTTGCCGCTGAACACTACTTCTTATATTACCCCTTTGTTTTTTTCTCTGTCTGCTTGAGAGCCTCCTGGCTGCCTATCTTTGGTGTGTAGGTTTTCTTGGTGTTGAGCTGTTTGGCTACTGGATTTCTGACCCGTGTCTGCTTGTGTCCTAGGATATATCTCTAATCTGTGACTATTATTCATGTCTCCTTAGGTTCAAATCTTTTTGAACCATTCTAGACTGAATATTGGGCAATCTTCTATATTCTTGCTGTGCAGTAACAAAAAGAGTATTGATAAGGAAGATGCATTTTCAGCTGGACTTCAAAGATGGGTCTTAGGGAGTGGAGACAGAGGGGAGAATGTTAGAGGCGCTAATTCTCATTAGAAAAGGATCAGAAATAGGAATGTGCATGTGATGTTGGGGAGACAATAATTTATTGCTGTTCACCTGGTTAGTATGTGACTTGATGCTGCATTACTCTGAGTTTTTATTCAGTGCCATTCTTTGGCCTTTATCACCAATCTGGTCCTTGACTCACTTTCTGCCCAGACATTCACCTTCAGTATGTTTCTGGGTCTTTGAGTCTCAGCTTCCCACCTCCAAGTTCCTTCATTTACCTCAGCAAACTTTCTGAGAAATAGCCAGATCTTTTATCCTCTGCGATATCTTTTTCTTTTCTTTTCTTTTCTTTTCTTTTCTTTTCTTTTCTTTTCTTTTCTTTTCCTTTCTTCTCTCTTTTTCTTTTCCTTTCCTTTCCTTTCCTTTTCCTTCCTTCTGACCATCATTATTGTAATTTTGGCTCCTATATTTGTATTATGATAACCTATTATTATGACCTCTTTATCTCCTGCCTTTCCATCTCTAGTCTGTATTTTACTTTCTATAGTAGTCAATATACAATGAGACTACTGTGACTAGATCAAGGCAGCTACATTTCAAAAGTGGGTAAAGGCCAGGTGTGGTGACTCATGCCTGTAATCCAAGCACTTTGGGAGGCCAAGGCAGGCAGATCACCTGAGTTTGGGAGTTTGAGACCAGCCTGACCAACGTGGAGAAACCCCATCTCTACTAAAAATACAAAAATTAGCTGGACATGGTGGTGAATGTCTGTAATCCCAGCTACTCGGGAGGCGGAGGCAGGAGAATCACTTGAACATGGGAAGCGGAGGTTGCGGTGAGCCGAGATAGCGCTATTGAACTCCAGCCTGGGCGACAAGAGATAAAACTCTATCTAAAAAAAAAAAAAAAAAAAAAAAAAAAAAAGGCGGGTAAAATATTTATTAATTTCCTGTTGTAAAGTTGTCAATTTTGTGCTGCTAAATGTAAGGCTAAAGCTCAAAATTTTAATGTAACGTGTAAATTTCTCCCAAATCTTGCTTCACTGCTTTGTATACCAATATGGACTCTCTTTTTGGATAAGCTGGCTTGATCATTTTTCCCTCAACATTCCATGCATGTGTTGGCTTACAGCCCTTTTTGTCCATTAAAATTCTCTCCTGGAATGCCCCTCCATGGCCCAAATCATACCCATCTTGTTAAGGCTCAACCAAAGACTTATCCCTCCTACAACTCCTCCCCAAGTCATCCCACAGCACAAGTCCAGAAGACTTCCCAATACTGAGTCTACTGCAGACTTTCCAAACCAAGGAAGCATTGACATTTTGGTATAGATAATTCTTTATCGTAGGGGACCGTCCTTTGCATTGTAGGATGTTTAGCAGCCTACCTACCTCTACCCACTAGATGCCAATAGCATATAGATATCTCTCCTGGCTGTGACAACCAAACATGTCTCAGACGTTGCCAAATGTTCCCTGGGGAGAAAGGGACTCAAAATCTCAAAATCTGGTTGAGAACCACTGGTCTAGTGTAATGGAAGATCTGAACCAGCGGTTCTGCCAGTCTTTGCAGATGAGGGGAGTTATTTTCTGGGACACAAAAGTCACAGAATGGCTCCTATCCTATCTAGAATATTGGCTTGGAGGGCGTCATGATTTTATATTCCCTATGAACCTTCAAATCCATCTCTGTAGCCTTATCCTTTTTGTATAGCTGTAATAGCCATTAGAAAGTAAAATACATCTGATCCATGCCTGCTTCTAACTTGTAGTTTCATTAGTATGTTCTTTAAGCTTAGCAAATTGTCCATCTTTTTGCACATGAAATTACTGAGAGAGAAGGTAAAATGAATATGCTGAGCATTCCTTGGAGAATATCTGTTTGGTACGAAATTTTAAAAAGAAAAATGAGGAGGCTTAAATTGAGGTCTGCATTCAGCATGTCTGTAATTCAGAGAAGCAGTAAAGAACAAAATTGAAATTTAATAATATTTAGATCTTTGCAAAGATGCTGTCATAGTTCCCAATGTCTATTCCAAGTATAAATACTGCTGATTTAATCCATACTTACTTTTAAATATATTTTTGATGTTAAGAATTGACTTTAATACCATTACTTTCAAAAACAAGATCCTAATTTTAAATTGGATTTTTTTTCTTCCCCAAACTAGTGCAAAGCATTTATAATATAGGAATAAATTAGCAATTATTGTGAATTTACAGGAACTTGTCCAGTTGGTTTATGTCTCTGGAGAAACAGGATATATGGGTATGGTAAAGTAATGGCAATAACAACAAATAGAACAACATCTGAATGTTAGGGGATCTGGGCCGTAGAGCTGACAGGAAATATATGCTATTCTGCCAGCACTTATTCTCAGTCTTTGTTATCTAGACTCTAAAAGTAATAATGTTAGAAGGGGCCATTTTTATAGATGATAAAACTAGAGTTCAGAAGATTTGTAACTTGCCATTCTCTGCCTAATCCTGAACAAGAACCCACTTTAATAGCTTGGAATCCAATGAACTTCTCTCTACAGTCTCTCTAAGACCCTTGAGTATCTTGGGTGCCTTGACGACTACCCTTTTTAGGCACCAAGGCACCCTTGGGTAGCTAGTTGTGCTGTAGAAATAATTTCAAAGAACCTCTTACTGTTAGGGAAAACTGTATTCCCTAGTTCTCCTGTTTCTATTCATTCATTTTTTAGTGGATATCTGTTGAAATCTACAGACTTGGGATTTAGCTGTGAACAAACAGAGACATCCTCAGGGAATTTACAAGAAGTCAATTTACATTTGACTCCAAGAGGGAAAAATCATGGAAAGGTAACTTCTATCATTTCCTCTACCATCCTCACTCACTCCTCCCCAAGACAGGTTTATCAAAGTTGTGAGATCCGGTTATGAGTGTGAACGTGAGGCCTCAACTTCCTTCTCTCTTTCAGATGCACCCTTTGTGCCCCTTGATTGCTGTATGCTCACCTGGGATACTGTGTTTCTGAAGTTTGGGGCTGGCAATTCAGCGCACAGGGAAAAGTATTCAAAGCTCATTTGTGGCTGCAGATCCAAGCTGTCTTCTCCATTACTTTACCAGTAATAAAGCTGACATGCTGATCCTCCCTCATTCTTCTGTGTCTTTTCTTACTTAGTTCAGAAGTTAGAGAAGAAAAATGGGTGACTAATAATCAGGCTCAAACTTTCTGCACCCTGTCTCTTAGTTAATATCACAAATATCATCAAGTAAGAGAAAAAGCTCTGCTATTGGTTGTTTACTCATGAGGGAGCCTTTAAAGAGGACCTGGCTTCATTAGGGGGCAACAACCCTTTTATAGCTGTGTACAAGCAGGAGGCAAGTGCATAAAATGCCTGACTCTACGCAGCCTTTCTGGCCAAGGAGTGCTTGCCACGTACTTTCTGTAACAAAGTCAGCCTGGATGGTTAAACTTCCAAATTTAGAGAACCAGTAATCCCTCTATGCAGAGACAATGAACTACAGGGTGACTTTTACGGACTATGGGCTGACTTTTGATGTGTGAGAAATAACAGGCATACTGCTTGCTTTTTTATGAGATGTGTAGCTGCATGTTCCGGAGGTATTCTCGGAGACACCTAGTATGTTTGCTTATTTTACAGATGAGAAAGCCAAGCCCAGAGAGGTTAATGTTTCAAAGTGTACTAACCACTCTCCATTATTCTTGTCATCCCACCCCCCACAACCTAGTTAATGGGGGACAAAAGAGGGGCCAGAACCTCTCTCATGCTCTTTTCACTACATCACAAACTGTTCTTATAAGAACAAAAAATGTTGGAATTGTCTCTGAAGATTAGTTGGGTATTATAAAAAACTAATTTTAAAAATAACTGCTTCTCTCCTTATATTTTGCTTTTAAAAGTTTTAAAAAAATGGACAGAACAAAGAACATGATCTTTCATCACTCATTCAATTGGACTTTGAATTTGTAGAAATAAAAATTGATATAAATGAAGACTGATGGCAAATGCCTAGTGACTAGGACAAAATATCACCTTCTTTAAACAAAGCTTTCCTGCTCGAATTGTTAAGGTATTTTAAGTATATATTTTTTTGTGGCAAGACTTTTTCTTGCTCCAGGTGCACTCAATGAAAGATAATTGGTGCTGTATCTTTCTGATTCATTTTATTCTTTACACTTAATGCAATTTTAAAAGGAGGGTTTTAACAGAGTATTGATTATGTATATCTCAAATCCCTTAAGGTTTTTCTTCCCATTTGGTTCTATTTCATTTTGTCAATATTTGTGTGAAGCCATCTGCATTGATTTCAATGAGGAGATGACACCCAGTGACCTTTCACAAACCAATGGCAGGGTGCCAGAGCTGAAAGGATTCTTCTGCCAACCCCTTCTTGGCTGACTCAGCCACTCAGCTGACGGGTATCAGCTTTGTCCTCTTATTTCCTCTTATTTTCAGTAAGAGAAGAAGCAGTGTCTAAGAGGCAGAGGCCCTCACTGATTAAGCAAGGAGACCAAGTAGTGACTACTTGGTGACTACTTGGTCTCCTTGCTTTAGTCATCACATAGCGTATGGGCTTAGGAGGACTGTGTTGTAAATCATGAGCTACCCAAAAATTTGCGAAGTCTTTGGATGAGATACCAAACTTGCTCTACTTAAAAGTAAATGGGAGAGGCCAGGTGTGGTGGCTCATGCCTGTAATCCCAGCACTTTGGAAGGACGAGGTGGGCAGATCACCTGAGGTCAAGAATTCAAGACCAGCCTGGTCAATATGGTGAAACCCCATCTCTACTAAAAAATACAAAAATTAGCCAGGTGTGGTGGCACACGCCTATAATTCCAGCTACTAGGGAGGCTGAGGCAGGAGAATTGCTTGAACCTGGGAGGCAGAGGCTACAGTGAGCCAAGATCATGCTTGGGCAACAGAGCAAGACTCTGTTTAAAAAAAAAAAAAAAGTAAATAGGAGAGAACTTTCCCTTATTAACCTTCTGAGGTTCATTTCAGTAGGAAAATGGGGGAATGTTACTTTCCCAGGGTAGTGAAGTTTTCAAATCTTCAGAGAAAAGAAAGGAAGGAATATGTATTGCATCAGAAGAGCAAAACTTCTCTCTAATGTACACACAGAGAGATCAGTTTCAAATCAAGGTCTATAGATAGCTTGACCAATTTTTTTTTTTTTTAATGCAGTGGTATGATCTCAGCTCACTACAATCTCTGCCCCCTGGGTTCAAGCGATTTTCCTGCCCCAGCCTCCCAAGTAGCTGGGATTACAGGCACCTGCCACCATGCTCAACTAATTTTTGTATTTTTAGTAGAGATGGGGTTTCACCATGTTGGCCCAGCTGGTCTTGAACTCCTGACCTCAAGTAATCCACCTGCCTCAGCCTCCCAAAGTGTTGGGATTACAGGTGTGAGACACCACACCTGGTCCCAAATGTTCTAATTCACCCAGAACCCCTCCAGTTCATGGTCGTCCCACTGAATTATTCATAGCACATCCTGGCATTCAACAAGTATCTTTGTTTGGATAAAGTATATTGTCATCCTACCTACAAATTTGTATACATGGATATGAAAAGACGTCAAAACTATGACTGTGAAAAAATCAAGTTGCCTAATTAGAACATTTGATCACACTATCTATAGCTTATGATTCGAAGCAGGTGTCTGTGTTGGTTTATCCAGAAATTACAATATTTTGAGAGGGGATAAAGAGATGGAAGAATCCATCAGAGAACAAGAACTGAGATATTTTCATCATAAAAACTGTGGAAAGCTTTACTTAAAATAACAACAACAACAAAAACAACTCCAAATAACCAACTCCACTAAACTCTAGCAAGTTGATGGTGCAGTTTTTGTCTTCAAGTTATATGATGGGAAACTGGGGGAAGGTATTATAAGGTGGACACATTCCCCATAAAAGATAGGAATTTTCTAACAAAGTCAGCAAGGCAGTGAGATGGACCAGAGAATGAATGAGATTTCTTTCAAGGACACTGGCGATTGTCAAGAGTAAATAAGTAGATTTGCTGATCCTGTTCCTGTATTGCTTTAAGTCTACACTGCAGATGATAGTTCAGCTCTCCTACCTCATCTAAAGAGTTTTGCCCACACAGGGGGACTGGGAAGATTAATGCTGATTGTGTTATCCCAAGCTTGAACTATTTCCTTAGGGCATTTTTGGCTCTCTCTTGGATTGTGCTTTGTGCTTCATTTAATGTAAAGACAGAGCAGGGCTTGGGGTGTTTCCTTTGAAAGAGAAACAGCTGTGAGATAATTGGCAACCAGTGATCGGAGGAGCCACAGATCTCCAGCAATTGGAGCTCTCTCAGGCAGGATGACATGATCCGATATTCAAAGGGGAGGATGGGAGTTATCCATCTCTGTTTGATGCAGTGGGTTGTTTTTTTCTCCCAGCTATGTGGAAGGAACTAATTTTATTTTTATATTATTTGCACTATAGTTTCTCATTTTTAATGGAATAGTTTCCAAATCGACATCCTCAAGCCAGTTGTCCATCACATCTGCACAGGCATTTTAGAGAACCTACCTAGCCCCGGGTCTTTCCTTTTAGATTGGTCTTTGTCAGATGGTAATTTTGTCAACATTGATTTGAGATTCTCTTTTAATTCTATAAATAGAAAGGGATGAATTGAAGTGTAGGCAATTCACAATTCAAATGTGATGATGCATGATGTATGGATAAAGGCATTGGAAAATTATTTTTCTTGCCTCTGGGTATCTAACCAGATACAGGTGTCGAGTGACCATCCATGAAATTGGATACTAATGAAGTGTACTAGAAGCAGCATTGGACTGGGAGTCACAGAGACCTGAATTCTAATTCTGGTTCTGACACAGATTCATGATGTAATCTTGAGCAAGTGTTTGGACTTCACCGTTTTCCTCTGTAAAATGAGGGAGGTGAAAACAGTTGATTGCAAGGGTTTTTTTCAGTTCTAACGTTATCTACAGTTTAATACTTTGTTTTCCCATAAAGTGAAACATCACACAAATATTTTCCTGACTTCTCATATATTTTTTCCTGTTTTTTTCCTAATTGCCACTTCAGGGTTTTCCTGAAGGATGCACAATTTGGGGCTTATTACTCTTCCTTTTTCAAAGTCTTGACATACAGTATTAGTCTTAAGGCATGAGACGATTGGGTGGTTGCCTTTTAAGCGTGAGTCAAGAGCTACCTCTAAATATTTCTCATATTGTCCTGCCTGTGAAATCTGAAATTCCATCCTCAGGAACTTGTTTCCTGCAGACGAGACACCTGCACTCTATTAATATACACATGCCCTGAGAGAGGCAACACATATAGGCTTATTTCCGTTTAATTAGAACACATTTATCTGGGTTTTCCCAATAAGCTGGCTACCCTCTTATGGCACCTTAGAGCAGGAGAGAGACAATGGGGAAGTTTTCATGGGACAGAGAAGTGAGTGATGCATCCAAAATCTGGATGATGACTGGTGTTTCTACCTGGTGGTGGTCAGAGTCAGAGACAAGGAGCGATTGGCACAGGGAGCGGTAAGAGGTCAATGGAACACTGTGCAATAGGGAATGTTGTTGGTGCCAGAGGGATGCAAGGAAGTCAGAAGATGCCAAGCATCCCCCAAGAATAAATTCTGCCCCACAATTTTCCTTAGCCTGTGTCTGTCCATGTTAATCTGTAAGAAACTGATGCAGTTCCTCCTTGCTCAATGATCTCTTGCGAACAAGAAGGCAAGGAAAGAAATCACACTGAATTAACTTGTGACACTTTCTTGTGGCTCCTTCAGAATCTCTTTGTTTTCATTTTGCCTGAATTTCAGATCTATAATTAGAGTTGAGAAGCGAATGTTCTGCACAGGGAGTTTTGCTAACACCACCATTTTGGAGAGGAAGTTTTTTTAGAGGTGAAAAATATGGCAAATCTTCCCCTATCCCTTTATGAAACATGCTCTCTCTGAAAAGTCTAAGACAGGTAGCTTGCTAGGGGTAATTCCTAAAAGAACTCTTGTGTCTGTGAAGGGAAAAAAAGCACCCAGACTCTCTGTCAGTGTTGATGGCACCCATCCCAAAGCTTCTGTGAGAGCTCAGGGTCTAGATGCATGTTGGGAGATTCACTCTTACTCAGCCCTATGCTGACTGAGGGGAGTTTTCATTCATTTTGACTGAGGGGAGTTTCATGCTGTCTGACATTTTATAACATATGACGTTCTTCTGGAGAAAGAGGATATATAATGTCTTTTCCACTCTTCAATAATTCAGTTTTTCACCTTACAAGAAACTCTGGATGTTCTGGTAATGACAGTGGTTAAGGAAGTTTGGTGAGAGTTGGGTCCATCAAATCTGCATTTACTAAAGAAGTGGTAGCTGTGAGAGGATTTTGTAAAGGTTAGATACAAAAGTGAGGGATGCTACTCAACAGCTACAGGTTTTAGTGTCAGTACCTCCCGAATACCAATGATTCTTTCCTTCTTGGTGAACTTAACCCTGTCAAATTCTGATGCCATATTCAAGATGAAAGGTATTTTATTTTCATATTCTTTTGCTTTGTTTACTCATCTTTCATTTATTATTTTACCTTGTCCACTGGACAAAGAGAGACCAAGGTAATAGAACAATTTGTTTGGCCAGCCATTGAGGAGAATATAGCAGATGGAAAATAGAAGCTACTCTTCCAGAACTCTGATTACCATATCTCTTTCAGTCCAGGCCCACCACCCTTGCAGGGGTTCACAATCTCTTACAGCTCAAGACTACTTACATTTCAATACATTTTCCCTGGAAAATTGGGGTCTGTTCATTTTTTTTCAACCTATTTCCTCTCTAATGTTCAGATTTGGTCATTTCTGTTGATCTGTCTTTCAGTTCACTGATTATTTTCTCTGCTTCCTCTTTTCCTCTGTTGAAACCATCCACGGAGCTTTTGCAGTTATTGTATTTTTCAGTTGTAAAATTTCCATTTGGTTCTTCTTCTTCTTGATGAAGTTTGTTATTGTTTCATTTGTTTCAATATGTTCATAATTGATGAAGCATTATTATCATAGCTGCTTCAAAATTCTTGTCAGGTAATTCTAGCATCTCTGTCATTTTGGTTTTGGCACATTTTGATTGCTTTTTTTCACTCAGTTTGAGATCTTCCTGGTTCTTGACGAGTGATTTCCTATTGAAACCTGGACATTTTTGGATTACATTATGGGACCCTGAGTCTTACTTAAACCTTCTGTTTTAACTAGCTTTATCGGATACCACACTGCCAGGGGAAGGAAGGGCATTGCCTTATTACCGCCAGTAGAGGTAGAGGCCCAGGTTTCCCTCTCAGCCTCAGTTAACGCCTGAGGAAAAAGTGTTCCTCATGACTGATGGGTGGGGGTGGGAGTTCTAGCTCTCTGTGTGGTCCCCACTGACAGGGCAGTCAGGGTGACCTTGTTAGTACTGCGTGATCATGAAAGTCCTGCCTTTCCACAGGCCTCCTCCAACATCACCACAGTAGGGAGAAAGAGGAGTGCCTCCTTAGTACCTGGCAGGGATAGAAGTACAGGCTCCCCAAGTTGTCTCTGCTGACATGGTGGAGGTCAGGAGAGGAGGAGAAAGCAGGCTGTTTACTGGCTGGCAAGGATTAAAGTCCTGGCTCTCTACTTGGCATCTCTGATACCACCCTGGCAGGGGGTTTGAGTGCCTCATTGTAGCATGGTAAGGATCAAAGTCTAGGCTCTCCTATGAGTCTTTGCTGGAATATGGGTGAGGGTGGGTCCATAGTTGTTGTTTTTTTTCTTCGATGGTGTTACACCAGAGTAGAACAGTTATTGTCTAAGAGTTTTCTTTCATCACAAATTTAAATGTAAAACCCAAAACTTAAAAAAATCATTCAGAGAAAAAGGAGGAGAAAATCTTGGAGATCTAGATCCAGACAAAGAGTTCTGAAACTTGACATCAAAAACATGAGGCATAGTAGGAAAAAATGGATAAATTGGACTTCACCAAATTTAAAGACTTCTGTTCTGTGAAAGATTCCATAATAGAGAATAAAAAGACAGGGGTCAGGCGTGATGGCTCGTGCCTGTAATCCCAGCACTTTTG
Source organism: Macaca mulatta (assembly GCF_049350105.2). Taxonomy (NCBI): domain Eukaryota; kingdom Metazoa; phylum Chordata; class Mammalia; order Primates; family Cercopithecidae; genus Macaca; species Macaca mulatta. Next base: position 131,041,849 of record NC_133412.1, on the reverse strand, counting down.
GAGGCTGAGGTGGGTGGATCACTTGAGGTCAGGAGTTTGAGACCAGCCCGGCCAACATGGTGAATCCCTGTCTTTACTAAAAACAAAAAAAATTAGCCAGGTGTCGTGGTGGGTGCCTGTAATCCCAGCTACTTGGGAGCCTGAGGCAGGAAAATTGCTTGAACCCAGGATATAGAGGTTTCAGTGAGCCAAGATCGTGACACCGCACTCCAGCCTGGGTGACAGAGCGAGACTCTGTCTCAAAAAAAAAAAAAGGAAGAAAAGTAATTAAAAAAACCTCCAAACCCCCTAGTCACTCAGACAAAGGGGACAAAACTTTTCCAGACAAAAGTAACCAGTCAGAAAACTCTAGAGTGGTGACTATGAGATCAAGTCGCTCTAAACCTTGAGTTCCTTTGAACCACTAGGAGAAGCCCCTGGTTATGGCCTAGATCTTTTGAGATGCAAGGAAATGTGTACATGACAGTCTTTCTAAAACTACAGTCTTACCCCTAAGGCAGGCATTATTACAATCATGCGTTAATAGCTGCCACTTCCAGGAGGTTTGTTCCTTCTGTCAGAAACAGGACAGCTTGCAGATTGGCAAACCTTGATCCACAGGGAGGGCTGACCCAGCCAGACCTTCATGTAGTGTTAGTGGGGTGTCACTTGCAGGGGGCCATCTCTGAGGCAGGTCATGTATCCTGCACCTTTAAGTAAGGTTGGAGCAATGGCTTTGGGGAATGCGGGCTTCATTCTTAAGTCTGGTCACTTGGCTGTGCTTCTTTTGATTTTCTAAGTCTGTGGCTTATTTCACCACTGCATCTCCTCTACTCAGCAGAACAGAAAAGGAGACCAGAGGGCAGTTTTGGAATCGCAGGCTCCATTTCAAGTGAGGGAAGGATACACATTGGGCACATCTTTTGGAAACACTGGTGATATCTTCTCAAACTTGGCCAAGGGTGTATGAGTCACTCAACTTTTCATCCCCTCTCTAAGGCATCACTGTGCCTTTGGCTATATATATCTACCCCCCAACCCTACTTCATTGTTATATTTCTTTTTATAAAAGGAATGGTAAAGATGTCTTCCCCAAAGAAGGAAATCATATTAATTGTAAGGTTTATTAGGGATTTCCTCATACCTCACTTATAGTTTGCAAGACCATGAAAAGCGGTGGCACGTATACATATAAATCCCCCTGACCCCCCAACTTGCTTTCTAGCATCAGATTGCTTTTTTGTCACTGCCTTAATTCTCAGAAGGTTGTTTCTTCCTTTAGTAAATGTACATAAGTTTCAACTAGCACCATTTGGAAGTGGGAAAAGTCTGTGTGAATGTGTTTGTGTGACTGTGTAAGTGATGGAAAAAAGAAGTTTCATGTGACATCTGCTTGTAAATTTCCTTGGTGAAAGTAGGCAACAAAACTTTCTAAAAAAAACCATAGAAATAGCCTAATGGTTGGCAGCCAGAGCACTGCCACAGCAAGCATTTGTAGAGCATGTGCTGAACACTGAGAGAGGTGCCTGGGGTATAAAAAGGTTAGTGACACAGGCTCTGCCTCCAGGGCTTTACAGTTTATTCGCAAAAACGGTAACTGGCCTGTTTAGAGTGTCTGACGTGTGATAGCCATGGCTTCCAGAGCATTTACTTACTTAATACTGTCATCCATTCTGCCAGGTAGTGTGAACCATTCTCTCATTTTACACATATGGGAACTGATACTTAAAGATACTAAAAAATGTGCCCATATTTACAGAACTTGTAGATGGCGATTCAGGCACAAAAGAGATCTGTGTATGCCATACTGTCTCCAAAAAGAAAAGAAAAAAGCCCCCGTAAAGGGGCAAGTGCCAAGTAAATGCCCAGAAAGTGGCACATGATAGAGGCTGAGATACACGAGGAAGAAGAGATGGTGGTGACAAGAGTGAACACTTCATGAATACAAATTGTGAACCTTGTGTAATAGTTAAACTAGTGGGTTTTTTTCTGTATTGTTTAAATTTGGATGTAAGTGTTATAATAGCAAGCCAACTCAGGTATGTCTATATACTTGTAATATGACATAAATTAACCTGTTAAAAAATGTCAATAAATACTATTCTACCATTTTTATTTAAAAAAAGCTCCTTCAAGTTTATTTCAGAACATTCTACTTAAGTGTTTCTCTATTCTATTTACTCCAGGACTCTCCTGCCTGTCATCCTTCCTTTCTTCCCTCCTTCCTTCTCTCCCTTCCCTCCTTCCTTCCTTCCTTCCTTCCTTCCTTCCTTCCTTCCTTCCTTCCTTCCTTCCTTCCTTCCTTCCCATTTCTTAGGAGAATCTGTTCTTGCCTAATCTTGGTCTTTGAGGTCCACCAGTCTCCCAAAATGTAGAATATATACCACTGAGAGTAAGTTCTTATTCAAAAAACTCTTCATTATTTGGGGTTCCACATAGGCTGAGAAGAATGTATGTGAAAAACAAACAAACAAAAAACCAACCTGAAGTCTGTGTTATAAGGCAGACATTATAAAAATGGTGCTATGGTTTGAATATTTGTGCCCTTGAAATCTCATGTTGAAATTTGATCCCCAATGTTGGAGGTGGGGTCTAATGGAAGTGGGGCCTGTGGGAGTGAATCCCTCATGAATAGACTGATGCCTTCTCTGGCGTGGGAGGCTGTGTAATGAGTGAATTCTCACTTTGTTAGTTCCTGTGAGAGCTTGTTAAAAAGAGTCTCGTGGCCAGGCATGATGGCCCATGCCTGTAATCCCAGCAATTTGAGAGGTCAAGACAGCTTGACGATTGCTTGAGGCCAGAAGTTCAAGACAAGCCTGGGCCACATAGTGATACTTTGTCTCAAACAAACAAACAAACAAACAAAAAACAGGTGTTGTGGCACATAACTTGCTTGAGTCCAGGAATTTGAGGCTGCAGTGAGCTATGATCACACCCCTGCACTCCAGTGAGACCCTATCTCAAAGAGGAAAGAAAGAAAGAAAGAAAGAAAGAAAGAAAGAAAGAAAGAAAGAAAGAAAGAAAGAAAGAAAGAAAGAAAAGAAGGAAGGAAGGAAGGAAGGAAGGGAAGAAAGAAAAGAGAAAAAGCCTGGCATGCCCCCATATCTCTGCACACAGAGCTCCCCTTTGCCTTCAGCCATAAGTAGACAAGCTGTCACCAGAAGGCAAGCAGATGCTGGTGTCATACTTCTTGTACAGTCTGCAGAACCATGGGCCAAAGAAACTTATTTTCTTTATAAATTACCCAGCTGTATTGGTTCATTCTCACGCTACTGATGAACATATACCTGAGATTGGGCAATTTACAAAAGAAAGAGGTTTAATGGACTTACAGTTCCACATGGCTAGAGAGGCCTCACAATCATGGCAGAAGGCAAGGAGGAGCAAGTCACATCTTACATGGATGGCAGCAGGCAAAGAGAGTCTGTGCAGGGAGACTCCCATTTTTAAAACCATCAGATCTTGTGAGACTCATTCACTATCATGAGAACAGCACAGGAAATACCTGCCCCCATAATTCAATCGCCTCCCACCAGGTTCCTCCCACTACATGTGGGAATTGTGGGAGTTACAATTCTAGATGAGATTTGGGTGGGGACACAGCCAAACCATATCACCAGCCTCAAGTATTTCTTTACAGCAACACAAAATGGACTAAGACACATGGCAATGTCCAAAACATCCACTTTCTTCCAGCTTTCTATTGAGAATCCTCAGATCAGTAGCTCAATTCTTCTCCTCTTCTCCAACTAAAGAGGGAATATCCTTTCTAAAGATCTAAGTCAATCCAGAAAATAGAGGAATAGGGAATAGGAGAGAGATAACAGGGAAATAAAAGCATTGAGAAGGAGGCTTTGGAGCTGATGTCAAATGGGAAAGTAGTACGGTTGGCTGGGGATTTATATTTGGATTTCCTTCATAGATTTCAAGAAAGTTGAGACAGGGACTTCAGCTATTTTGTACATTGTTGACTGGATAGAATTCTGTATTTCCAGGAGCCAGGTATATTCCTGAATGCCCTGCCAAGCTTGATACACTCCAGGACTTAGTGACCAGCCAGGATCAGTTTACCTGGCTGACTGAGTGCTTGGAGGAATGTCAGTGAGCAAAGTAAATCCACTCAAGAATAGTCAATCTACAGGGTCACATGTGAGTGAATGATTAGGCTGAACTTTTGAAACTGCCATTTATATAGGACAAAAATGACCGAATATTGGTAATTTCATATGAATCAATCTCATACAGGCTCCTAATCTTAAATACACTTCGAGAATGTGTTTGAAGGACTTTGAAACTGATTATATGAAAAAATAGACTTTGAGGTTAAAAAAACCCTTGAATTCTAGAGCCTTTTCTTATTAGATGCATCATCTTGGGCAAGTTAATTCAACCTTTCTAAGCCACTGTTCTCTCACCTGAAAAATAGATACAACAGCACCTACCATAGCTCACAGGGATGAAGTGAGATATCATAAAGCATATAAGGCTTTTGCCTCTTAGTAGGCACTCAAACAAAAATTTTTCCATTGACTCCACTTCACTGAGGTCTTTAACTTTTATTTTCTTAGAATGCTGTACAACACAGTTCATCTCCCTGGATTTTTACTAATCCCAGAACTCAATATCAGCTATGTTAGAGAAGGAAGGGAACTGATAGCTCATCTAGCCTAATGCCACATTTTACAAATGTAGAAATCAAAGTCCAGAGACATTCCCCAAGGTTGCAGAACTAGCCAGTGTCAAGATCTCTGTTGCCCAGGCCTAAATTGTCCATTCCAGAGATTTGATTAAGGTGCTTAAGATAGTTGGTCTGACTTTACGTTTCACTGTGCTTTCATCTATCCAACAGAACACAGAGCAGAAGAAGAGGAGGACAGAGAGAACCCTGAATCTGTGCAAAAGTTATAGCTTTTCTTTTAGGCATCAATAATAAAGGGTCTTGTGTAGACTGTGTGACTCCTTCACCCTAGGAAACCCAGACCTGCTCTGAGGCTTAGGCAGAAAATGGCTAGTTGATTTCATCTCACCATCAATTGTTAGTAGTTGTATGGGGTGCTGTGTTGAGAAGGATTCTGTGGTCATTACTAGATTGAACAGAGTTCTATAATTGATTAATGATATCTGCTTTGGGTGTGGAAGGGGAAAGTAGTCGCATGAATTCCTGGGCCCTATCTCAGATGGATTCTGCCAAATCAGAAACTTCAGGGCTATATTTCAGGCATCTGCACTTTTAGTACCTCCCTGGGTGAATGCCCACTGAAGTTTGAGAGTCACTGACCCAGAAAACAAAATCTTAAAAAATTTGAACATCTTAGGTCCCTAGTGACCTGGCCCAGAAGGTTCCACCCTACAGTGAGATCAATTGACCAGGCATGTGTGATTCAGAATCAAAGATGTCATCTAGCAGCAGAGCCTGACACAGATGCCAGTTTGGCTAGAGCCCTCCTCCATTGGCCATCAGGCCAGCGGGAACTGTCCTTGAGGCCTGAAACCCATCCCCCAAACACTGGGGTAATCATAGAAATCAGCAGTTAACATTTTTTGCAAAGTGGTTGTTGCGGGTTGACTTTTGCCTTCCCCAACCCAAACTGTTGAAATAACATTGAAATTCTAACCTCCACCAGCTCAGAATGTGACCTAGTCTGGAAATAGGGCCATTGCAGATGAATTAGTTCAGATGAGATCATACTGAAGTAGTAGTGGGCCCCTAATCCAGTGTGACTAGAGTTTTTATAAAAAGGGGAAATTTGAACACAGAGACAGACACACATAAAGGGAAGACAGGGAGAAGATGGCCACCAGCAGGCCAAGGAGAAAGGCCTGAACAGATGCTTCCCTCAGCTCTCAGAAGGAACCGATCCTGCTGACTCTTTGATTTCAGATTTCTAACCTCCAGAACTGGGAGACAATCCATTTTTGTTGTTTAAGCCAACCAATTTGTGGTTCCTTGCCATGGCAACCATAGCAAACTAACATACTGGTCTAAGGACCTTAGGTACTATTATCGCTCCAGTTTTAGAGATGAAAAAGCCAAGGTTTCAAAAGGTAAGATAACTGCCCAAGATAATACAGCTAGCATGTTGTGAAATGAGGATGAAGCCCAGGTTTAGCCCGTTTCTGATCCTGGTTGCCTCTCACAGAAATGACTTCCAATGTCTTGATACTACACCTGCTCTGCCCTTTCCTGCCTCCTTATCCCTCTGCATGGTACACAATATTGACTTGGGTTCTAATAGCCAATAGCCAGCTCAACTCTGGGTTTTGTCTGGTTTCTGTGCTATCATTGCCGTGGGTGCCAGTGAACTTACCTCTATCTGAGCATTTACCATGTGGATGTGTGTTCTGGTTCAGTGAGGTGAATAATCTCCTGAAATAAACATTGTAACCAAAAACGTGAAAAGGGTACAAAGTTTGCTTTGAAGATGGCCAGTGTCTAAAATAATAGGAGAATACATTAACATGAAATCATCTTCAATTTTTCGTCCTTTCAATGATGTGTACGTATGTTACACGTAAAATATCACTGTTCATTTGTTATAAAAAGCTTTTTTTTAAATAACAAATGTAATCTATACATTTGATGTAAAAATGTTCCTAGAGACCTCAGCTATGGCTCTTTCTTCTCAAGCCTTTCAGTGTGGAAGTGATCCTCCAAATACTAAAGCTCATTGGGCTAGAAAGTGTCCCACGAGGGGTTATAGACCTAATTAGATTACATTGCTATATTTATTTCTAGAGACTGGTTAATTTTACACCTGTCTTTTCTTGACCCGAGAGCCAAGGCTGCTCCTTAGTTAGGGGGAGAAATGTTGACTGGATTAGTTGGACAGAGTCTGCCAAAGGCTTCCAATCCCCTGTGAAGTAATTTGTCTGATTTTTATTTATATTCTTCTTTTTTTGAGACAGACTCTCGCTCTGTTGCCCAGGCTGCAGTGCAATTGTCTGATCATTGCTCATTGCAGCCTTGAGCTCCTGGACTCAAGCAATCCTCCTGCGTTAGCCTCCTGAATAGCTAGGATTACAGGGGCAGGTCACCATGCCTGGCTAATTTTTTAGTTTTATAGACATGAGGTCTTACTATGTTGCTCAGGCTGGTCTCCAACTCCTGGGCTCAAATGATCCTCCTGCCTTGACTTCCCAAAGTGCTGGGATTACAAGCATGAATCACTGCATCTGGCCTGATTTTTATGTATATTCTTATTAATGTTTCATATCTGACTTGGGAATTATGAAGTCAGAAGAATCTATAACCAAAGGCAATGCAGAGTAAACCCACTGGCAGCACTGTAATTCAATTGAGCTAACATGGATAAATAAATTTAAGTGGCTTCGGGAAGATACACATTTCATACAGAAAGAAATGTGAGTTTTTAACTGAAGATAAGGAAACAACATGCATATATTGTGTCTCTATCTGTCTCACAGATTTTTGTGGCAGATTGAACAGGGAGGTTTACTTCTCCTGGTCATGAGCAAACATGAGAGGAGGTAAGGCGTGTGAAAGGGATCTGAAAGGTGGCAAAGTGGTTTACAGAGGTGCAGAATGACTATGTCTAAAAGAATCACCACTTTCTCACTGAGCCCTCTTCCACATCAAAGTTGGCCCTCTGTCAAAATTGCCCTCCGTCTTAGAAAGAGTTTCCAAAGCTCTCCTCTCCTCAGCTTTCCATGACCCTCCAAAGAGCTGTGCAGTCTCTGCCTGGGCTTCCCATTGGCCTTCTCTGCACATCCCAGCTATCCATTATTTCACGGCTTGGTGTTACATTTACTTGGGAATGAACTCTGCCCAAGCTCCCCCACCCCCAGATCACATAATTGAAAACTCCTTGATCTGGTGGTCTTAGTTACTGGTCCACCCCAGGAATGTAAAACCCCTGTCCTCAGATTCGCCTGTGGAAGAATTCAGTTGCTTTTTCTTCCCCACTTTCCCACAACTCCCTGCCTGCAGAAGTGAAGTAAGATGGGAAATCAGAAAAACAAAGAGTAGACAATTTACTCTGAGACTCACACTGGCCCTGGCATGTGTGTTAACTACTCGTTAAAACCCTTTCCCCAACTGCTTTTTCCTTTGACGTGTCGCAAGTTAGAAAACTTCCAAATGCTTTTTTACTTAATAGCGAAGTATAAGGAGTAGATTATTGTCCCTTGTGTCATGAGTGTAATCCTCTATTAGTTAGAGTAAAACAAGGTGCTATAATAAATAAATCCCAAACATTTAGTGTCTTAACATAATAAAAGCTTATTTATTCACCATATACCAGTCTGATGTGTGTAATACTGTTCAGCAGGGAGCTGTCTTTCTTAGGGTAATTCAGACTCTTGAGCTCCTTCCATCTCATGGTTTCTCTGTCTTCTGCGTCCAAACAATGGAAAATCCTGGAATGGAACGTATCACTTCTACTAACATTCCACTGGTAGGAGCCAGTTACATGGTCATACCTGCATGCAATAGGTAGTAGGAAATAAGTCTGTGGTTGGACAGTCCCCTCCTAGCAACAAATGCACACTACAGAAGGGGGAATATAAATTTTGGGGATGTTAGCCAGCAGTTTCTGTCACACTATACTATCTTAGGTGGGTGAAAACCATGGTGTTAACTTACTTAACCCTCTCCTAACTGACTCACTCCAGCCCAGCAAGCAGTTTCCAAAGCTGTCCTTGGGATAGGCTGGACCCCAATCCTGCCTTATTTCTAGCACAGCGCCTAAGTCACGCCGCTGCAACTGGCAAGTTCTGTAGAAGAGTCAGCAGCAGGTGTGGGTCAGGGGCCCGATTCACTTCCTGCAGCGGTACCATCCCTTCCTAATTCTACAAAGTTTCTTTAGGTAATTACACATTTGACAAAGAATTTATTTGTTTCTTGTCCTTTTGGCTTTGAGAAGGTAAATACATTTTTATAAGACTATGTCAACTTCAAAGTTCTGGTCTGGCATGTAAGAAGCTTAGAAGTCACCACTCCATCCTAACAAGTTAAAATCTAAACAGACTAAAAGTCAACAACTCTTCTTAGAGCTGACAGAGAAGTGAGGTCACAGGGAAAAGCACTGCCTCCCAGATTGGAAAGATAGACAGATACAGAGAGTCACAACTTACCGGAGTGGGAATCTTCAGGGGAGTCAGTACTGGGGTAGGAAAACTGAACTGTAAGTCATCAACTGCTGTAGGTTCAGGGCAGCCAAGTCTGAGAGTAAAAACTCCAGGAAGACTGAGTCATAGAAAGACCCCCTACGCTGTTGTGAGTTTTGCCTCCAGGAGCTCGACCAGGTTCTCACAGTAAGTATCAGAGAAAAATCTCCTCATGCTTCTGGCAAGGGCAGAGGGAAAGTAACCATTTTGGGATATGCCAGAGCATTCTGTTCTTAACAAGGCCTACCTTTAGGATAAACTATTATACCAGATCCTCAACTGCCGAGCCTAATCTTGCTGGGGAAAGAAAAACATCCAACCACATCCAGCTCCAGACTTCCACATAGGAGAAGAGAAATCCCTAAGTCCAGTCCCTTCTAGCCATCCTGTCACAGCTGAAGGTGAGGAGGGGATCTGTGTGGGGTCTGAGAAGCACCAGTAAAGTTCACAGTGCAGGGCCACAGGCTTACTAACAGATTAAGGCCTAGTCACAGAGGGTGGAGGTGGATTGAAAAACTATCTATTTGGTACTATGCTCACTAACTTGGTGACGGGATCCATATCCCAAACCTCAACATCGTGCAATATTGCTATGTAACAAACCTGTACATTTACCCCGTATCTAAAATTTAAATTGAAGTAAAAATGAAAATGAAAATTAAAAAAAGACCTAATCACAGGACTATAGAATGCTTCCCCACCCCACCCCCACATTACCCCTATATTACTAAAGGCTGTTTTACTGCAGTTCTTTTTTTTCAGTTCATCATGTCTGCCTTTCAGTAAAATTTACAAGTCACACTGAAGGCAAAAAAGAAGAGACTGAACAAGAATCAGGACTAAGCTCAGATATGGCAGAAATATTGGGATTATCAGACAAGGAATTAGCAAAAACCTGTGATTAATATGCTAAAAGGTTTAATGGAAAAGGTAGACAACATGCAAGGAGAAATAAAAAAAATGTAAGCAGAGAGGGCTGGGTGTGGTGGCTCATGCCTATAATCCACGCCAGCACTTTGGAAGGCCAAGGTGGGCGGATCACAAGGTCAGGAGTTCAAGACCAGCCTGGCCAACATGGTGAAACCCCATCTCTACTAAAAATACAAAAATTAGCCAAGTGTGGTGGCGCACACCTGTAATCCCAGCTACTCAGGAGGCTGAGGCAGGAGAATCACTTGAACCAAGGAGGTGGAGGTTGCAATGAGCCGAGATTGTGCCATTGCACTCCAGCCTGGGAGCCTGGGAGCCTGGGCGATAGAGCAAGACTCCATCTCAAACAAAACAAAACAAAACAACAAAACCAGAGACAGACAAATTCTAAGGAAGAATAAAAAAGTAATAATAGAGATCAAAAACCTTAACAGAAATGAAGACTGACTTTGATGGGCTTATTAGGAGACTGGACATGGTTTGGAAAAGAATTCCTGAGCTTGAGGATTGACAATAGAAACATCTAAAATTTAAAAACGTTTTAAAATAATTTCAACTTTTATTTTAGATTTCAAGGGTACATGTGGAGGTTTGTTACATGGGCATATTACATGATGCTGAGGTTTGGGATACAAATTATCCCATCACCCAGGTAGTGAGCCTAGTACCCAATAGCAAAACTGAAAATTAAAGAAAAAATAAAGACTGTAAAAAACAGAACAGAACATCTAAGGACTATGGGACAACTACAAAAGTTGTAACATATGCATGATGGGAATACCAGAGGAGAAGAAGGGGAGAAAGGAACAGAAGAAATACTGAAGCAATACTGACTAAGAATTTCCCCCCAGTTAATGTCAGATGCCAAACTACAGAGCCAGGAAGCTCAGAGAACACCAGGCAGGATAGATACCAAAAAGATTCTACACTTGGACACATCATATTTAAACCTCAGAAAATCAATAATAAAGAGAAATATCTTGAAGCCAGAGGAGAACAATTGCTATGGTTTGAATATCCCCACCAAAGCTCATTTGAAATGTAATTGCCATCGTAACAGTGTTGAGAGGTGGGTCCTTTAAGAGGTGATTAGGTTGTGATGGCACTGCCCTCATCAACAGATTAATGCAATTATTGCAGGAGTGGGTTAGTTATCTCGAAACTGGGTTTGTTATAAAAATGAGTTCAGCCCCCTTTTCTGCCCTGTCTTTCATCCCTGATTCCCCCTTCCATTGTTCTACCATGAGCTGTCCCTTGCCAGCTGCTGGTACCCCGTTCTTGGACTTCTTCACCTCCAGAACTGTGAGAAATAAATTTCTTTTCTTTATAAATTACCCATTTGTGATATTCTATTATAGCAACAGAAAATGAACTAAAACAATTGGTACCAAGAAGCAGGGTTGTTGCTGTAGCAAATATCTGAAAATGTGAGAGTGGCATTAGAACTTGGGAATGGGTAGAGGCTAAGAATCTGAAGAAACAGGCTAGAAAAAAGCCTGTATTGCCACGAACAGATCATTTAGGGTGATTCTAGTAGGGTTCAGAAGAAGACGCCAGAACTAGAAAAAGTCTGAATCTTCTTAGAAATTATTCAAGTGGTTGTGACCAAAATGTTGGTAGAAATCTGGACACTAAAGGCCATTCTGATGAGGTCTTATATGGAAATGAGGAACAAGGTGTTGAACACTGAGGTAAAGGCCATCCTTGATATAATGTGGCAAAGACCTTGGCTGAAATGTGTCCATGTCCAGGGGCTTTATGGAAGGTAGAATTTAAGAATGATAAAATAGGATATCGGGTGGAAGTCACATCTAAGTGGCAAAGCATTCAGTCTGCTGTGTGCCTACTTTTTATTATTATTATTATTATGCTTTAAGTTCTAGGGTACATGTGCACAACGTGCAGGTTTCTTACATATGTATACATGTGCCATGTTGTTGTGCTGCACCCATTAACTCGTCATTTACATTAGGTATATCTCCTAATGCTATCCCCACCCCCCACAATAGTCCCCGGTGTGTGATGTTCCCCTTCCTGTGTCCAAGTGATCTCATTGTTCAATTCCCACCTATGAGTGAGAACATGTGGTGTTTAGTTTTCTGTTCTTGCAATAGTTTGCTGAGAATGATGGTTTCCAGCTGCATCCATGTCCCTACAAAGGACACAAATTCATCCTTTTTTATGGCTGCATAGTATTCCATGGTGTCACTGATGGACATTTGGGTTGATTCCAAGTCTTTGCTATTGTGAATAGTGTGTGTGGCTACTTTTAACCACATTCAGTGAGATGTGAAGAAAATAGATGATTTTTAATGAAATTTATGATGAAAAGAGAAGCAGAATGGAAATATTTGGGAAATTTGAAGGCTTGCCATGTAAAGCATAAAAGAGTATGCTTAGGAGAGAAAATTAAGTGTGTGGCCAAGTGATCCTTTGTTAAAGAGATTACCATAGATAGAAGGGAGCCAGGTGCTATTCATCAGGACATTGGGAGAAAGCCCCTGAAGACACTTTAAAGATCTTTGAGGATGCCCCTCTATCATAGGCCTAGAGCTCTAAAAGGCAGAATACTTTCAAAGGATGGGCATAGCTTTGTGCTCAGGGCTGCCTCAGAACTCTGCTTCCCACTTTCTGGTGCAGTGCTCCTCAGACACCCCAGCTATGGCTCGAGTGGCCCCAAGTGTAGCTGAACCCAGTGCTCCAGAAGGTACAAGCAATAAGCCTTGGCAGCATCCATATGCTGTTGTCTGCAGACTTAAAAGAGTACAAGACCTGGGGGGGCATGGTTTCCTCCACTTGGATTTCAAAGGATGCTACAGGCCACCTGGGGACCCAGACGGAGTCCTGTTGCAGGGGCAGGGTTGCTGCAGAGAGTCCCTTCTAAGGTAATGCCTAGTGGAGTCATGGGAGTAGGGCTGCCCCTGAGACGTGAGAACTGTAAGGCCACCAGTGTGCAACTCCAAGCCATGAGAGCTGCTGGATTGACCCCAGTAAAGCCATAGGGGTAGGGCTACTTGAGGCCTTGAGGGCCTAACCGCTAAACCAGTGTACCCAGGATGTGGGACATGGAGTGAAAGGAGATTATTCTCCAGCTTTAAGACTTAATGCTTTATTGCCATTGTAATAGTGCTGAGGGGCAGGATCTTTAAAAAGCAATTCCTTCCTGAATAGATTAGTGCCATTATTGCTGTAGTGGGTTAGTTATTGAGAGACTGGGTTTTTTTTTTTTTTTTTTTTTTTTTTTTTAATAAAAGCAAGTTTGGCCCCCTTTTCTGCTCTGTCCTGTGTGACTGCTTCTACCTTCTTACCTTTCACCACGGGATGACCTGTGACACATGACGGTGCTATACTCTTGGACTTCCCGGTCTCCAGAATTGTGAGAATATTTTTTTCTTTAAGTTACCCACTGGTGGTATTCTGTAATAGCAGCAGAAAACAGACTAAGACAACATCTGACCTATATAGGAGCAAAGATAACTACATCCAACTTCTCTTTAGGAGCCATACTTGCAAGAAGAGAGTGGAGTGAAATATTTAAAATGTTCAGAAAATATCCAACAGCCTAGATTTCTGTACCTTGTAAAATTATCCTTCAAAAGTGAAGGAAAAATAAACACTTTCTCAGATAACAAAAAATGAGGAAATTTATTGCCAGTTGACCTGCCTTGTAAGAAATGTTAAAAGAAGTTCTTCAGAGAGACAGAAAATGGTATAGACTAGAAACTCAGATGTACATAAAGCAAGGAGAAACGTTGGAGAATGAATACATGAGGAAAAACAGAAGCATTTAAATAATTCCAAATTAATATAACAGATAATTTGTTTAAAATAGCAGTGTACTCAATTATGTATGCTTATGTGTGTATATGTTTATATATTAATATAAATGAAATGAATGACAACAATGATTAAAGGAAGGGCAGGAGGAATTAAGATTATTTTATTGTTATGACACAATAGATTACACATTCTTCTCAAATACTAAACCTGTAAACCTGTAAAGTAGTATAGTGTTATTTGAAAGTGGACTTAGATTAGTTTTACAACTAATGTATATTGCAAACTCTATGACAACTACTAAAAAAGGTTGAAAAAAAATTGGTGTGCTAAGAAAGGGGTGGAAATAAAATAATATAAAATGCTCAGTTGAAACCACAAAAAGCAGAAAAGCTATAGAAGATAAAAATATGAAAAAAATACCAAGGGTAAGAAAGAGAAAACAGTAACAAATGTGGTAGATGTTATTCTAACTGTATCAATAATCAACTGAAACATCAGTGATCTAAATACACCAATTAAAAGACAGATTTTATCAGAGTGAATTAAAAAAAAGACCCATCTTTATGTTGTCTTCAAGAAACACACTTTAAATATAAAGATAAAAGGTAGGTTAAAGGAAAGGGATTGAGAAAGATATTTCATGCTAAGACTAATGAAAAGAAAGTGGTGGGTATATTAATTTTCCACAGAACAAACATCAGAGCAAAGAAAGTTATTAGGGATAAGAGGGGCATTACATAATGATAAAGGGGTCAATAATCAAAGAAGACATAACAATCCTTATTGTGTATGTGTCTAACAACAGAGCATCAAAATATATGAGGAAAAGAACCGATAGAAATTCAGGGAGAAATAAGTGAATCCATAGTTATAGTTAAAGACTTTAATATTCATCAGAAATGGACAGATCCAGCAGGCAGAAAATTAGTAAGAACAGATTTGAAATCATCAGCACCATCAGTCAAGTAGATATAATTGACATCTATAGACTATTCATCCAAAAACAGCAGATTTCACATTATTCTAAAGTTCACATGGAATATTCATGAAGATAAGCCACATACCGGGCCATAAAGCACAGCTTAACAAATTTAAGGGAATAGAAATCATACAATTCCCTTAACAAATTTAAGGGAATAGAAATCATACAATGTCTATTGTCAGACAATAATGGAATTAAACTAGAAATCAACAACAGAAAGACAGCTGGAGAAACCCAAAATATTAAGAGGTTAAACATCATACTTCTAAATGACACATAGGTCAAAGGCAAAATCTCAAGAGAAATTTAAAAATTTAAAAATTTAAAAATATTTTGGGCTAAATAAAAGCACAATGTACAATAAAATTAAAACACAATATACCAAAATTTGTGGCATAAAAGTAGTTTTTAGAGGGAAATTTGTTGCTTTGAGTTGCTTATATTAAAAATTAATAAAAATATAAAAGTCAATAATCTACCTTTCTACCTTAGCAAATTAGAAAAAGTGTGCAAATTAAATTCAAAGTAAGGAGGAGAAAAGAAATAATAAAGATTAGAACAGAAATTAGTGATACTGAAAACAGGAAATCAATAGAGAAGATTAACCCAAAGCTGATTCTTTGAAAAGATCAATAAAATTAGTAACCTTCTAGCCAGGCTAAGAAAAAAAATGTGCAAATTACTAATATCAGAAATGAAAGAGAAAATATTGCTACAACCTCATAACTATTAAACGGATAATAAAAAAATATTATGAACAACTTATTCGATAACCTAGATGAAATGAACTAATCCCTTGAAAGACATAATTTGCTAAAATTCATACAAGAGAAAATCAACAATGTGAATAAGCCTATACCCATTAAATAAGTTTAATCAATAATTAATAACCTTCTAAAATAGAAAGCATTAGGCCCAGATGTGTCCACTAGTAAACTCTACCAAACATTTAAGAAAGAAATTAAGCCAATTATCTATAATCTATTTCAGAAAATAGAAGCAGAGGAAATAATTCCTAACTCATTCTATGAAGCCAGTATTACCCTAATATCAAAAATCAGTCAAAGACATTACGAGAAAACTATATGTATCTTTCATAAACATAGATGCAAAAATTCTCAACAAAATAATAGCAAATTGAATCTAACAATTTATACAAAGAATTATACACTATGACAACATGGGATTTATCCCAGATTTGCAAGGATGGTCCAATATTTGAATATCAATTAATGTAATCTATCATATCAATGGTCGAACAAAGAAAAAATCACGTGATCTCATCAATAGATACAGAAAAGCAGTTGACAAAATCCAACACCCATTCATGATAAACACTCTCAGCAAAATAGAAATAGAGAAAAACTCCCTCAGCTTGAAAAAGAACATCTACAAAAAGCCTACAGCTAGCATCATATGTAATGTGGAGAGACTTGAATCTTTCTCACTAAGATAAGAAACAAGGTGAAGATGTCCTCTCTTACCACTGCTTTTCAATATCATACTAGAAGTTCTGGCTAATACAATGGGGCAAGTAAAGGAAATCAAGGATATATAGATTAGGAAGGAAAAAATAAAACCATTTTTGTTTATAGCTTTTTCTACATTATTGTCTATGTAGAAAACAAACAAAAAAAAATTGACAAAAAACAAAATAATAAAACCTCAAACCCCTGGAACTTATAATCAGTTATAGCAAAATTACAGTATACAAGGTTAATACACAAATGTAATCACTTTTCTATATACCAGCAAATGAACAAGTAGAACTTATTATTAAAACACATTACCATTTACATTAGCATCTCCAAATAAAACACATACGTATAAGTCTAGTAAATAGGTACAAGATTTACGTGATGACAACCACAAAACTCTGATAAAAGATAACAGAGAAAAACCAAATAAATGGAGACATATTCCATGTTCATTAAAGAATGACTCAATATTGTTATGATGTCACTTTTTGTCCAGCTTTACAGACTCAACACAATCCCAATAAACATCCCAGCAAGTTATTTTATGGATATTGACAAACTGATTCTAAAGCTTATATGAAGAGGCAAGAGAGCCCGATTATCTGATACAATATTGAATGAGAAGCACAAGATTGGAGGACTCACATTACCCAACTTCAAGACTTACTACAAAGCTATAGTAATCAAAACAGTGTGGCATTGGCAAAAGTCTAGACAAATAGTTCAATGGGGCAGAATAGAGAGCTGAAAAGTAGAACCACATAAATATAGTCAACTAATCTATGACAAAGGAGCAAAGATAGTCTTTGCAACAAGAGATTCTGGAACAACTGGACATCCATTCACAAAAAGTTGATTCCAGACACAGATCTTACACCATTCATAAAAATTACCTCAAAATAGATTATAGAACTAAATCTAAAATGCAAATCTATAAAACTCCCAGATGACAGTGTAGGATAAGGTCTAAGTGACCTTGGGTATGATGATAATATTTTAGATACAACACCAAAGGCATGATACATGAAAGAAGTAATTGATAAGCTAGGCTTCACTAAAATTAAATGCTGCTTCTCTGCAAAATACAATGTCAAGAGAATAAGAAGACAAGCCAAATACTAAGAGAAAATATTGCAAAAGACACATCTGATACAGGACTGATACACAAAATATAGAAAGGACTCTTAAAACTCAGTAATAAGAAAATGAAGAATCTGATAAAAAATAGGCAAAAGACTTGAACAGATACCTCACCAGAGAAGACATACAGATGGCAAGGAAGCATATGGAAAAATGTTGAACATCATATATCATTAGGGAATTGCAAATTGAAACAACAATGAGATACTACCACATACCTATTAGAATAGCCAAATTCCAAAGCACTGATAACACCAAATTCTGAACTCTCATTCATTGCTGACAGGAATGAAAATAGTAAAGCCATTTTGGAAGACAGTTTGGCAGTTTCTTACAAAATTAAAAATACTCTTACCATATGATCTAGGAATTGCACTTCTTGGTGTTTACCCAAAATAATTGAAAACTTATGTCCACATAAAAATCTGCACACAGATGTTCATAGCAGTTTTATTCATAATTGCCAAAACTTGGAAGCAACCAACATATCCCTCAGTAGGCAAAGAGATAAATGAACTGTGGTACATTCAGACAATGGAATATTATCCAGTGGTAAAAAATATGAGCTACCAAACCATGGAAAGGCATGAAAGAACCTTTGATGCATATTAGTAATTAAAAGAAACCGATCTCTCTCTCTCTCTCTCTCTCTCTCTCTCTCTCTCTCTGTGTGTGTGTGTGTGTGTGTGTGTGTGTGTGTGTGTGTATTTCCAACTGTATGACATTTTAGAAAAGGCAAAACCATGGAGACAGAAAAAGGATCAATGGTTGCCAGGGGTTGAAGGGGAGGAGGGGTGAATTGGTGGAGCATTGAGGATTTTTAGGGCTATGAAACGATTTAGTATCATATTTCAGTATGATACTAAAATGGTGGATACTTGTTACTATATACTTATCAAATCCCATAGAATGTACAGCACTAAAAGTGAGCCCTAATGTAAACTATGGACTTTGTATAAAAATATATCAACATAGGTTCATTGATTGTAACAAATGTACCACTATGGGGTGGGGTGCTGATAGTGGGGGAGGTTGTGCGTGTGCGAAAACAGAGGGTATACAGGAATTCTCTGTCATTTTCACTAGAGTTGCTGTGTACCCAAAACTGTACTAAAAATAAGGTTTATTTTCAGAAATAGCACCAAACCTCTACAATCATCTGATCTTCTACAAACCTTACAAAAACAAGCAATGGGGAAAAGATTTCCTATTCAATAAATGGTGCTGGGAAAACTGGCTAGCCATTTGCAGAAAACTGAAACTGGACCCCTTCCTTACACCTTATACAAAAATTAACTCAGGATGTATTAAAGACTCACGTGTAAAACTGAAAATTATAAAAACCCTAGAAGAAAATCTAGGCAATACCATTCAGGACACAGGCATCAGAAAAGACTTCATGACTAAAACGCCAAAAGCAATTGCAACAAAAGCCAAAATTAACAAATGGGATCTAATTAAACTAAAGAGCTTCTGCACAGCAAAAGAAACTATCATCAGAATGAATAGGCAACCTACAGGATGGAAGAAAATTTTTGCAATCTACCCATCTCACAAAGGGCTAATATCCAGAATTTACAAGGAACTGAAACAAATTTACAAGAAAAACACAAACAACCCCATCAAAAAGTGGGCAAAGGATATGAACAGGCACTTATCAAAAGAAGACATTTATGCCATCAACAAACATATAAAAAAAAGCTCAACATTATTGATCATTAGAGAAATGCAAATCAAAACCACAATGAGATACCATCTCTTCAGAATGGTGATTATTAAAAAGTCAAGAAACAATAGACGCTGGCAAGGCTGTGGAGAAATAGGAATGCTTTTACACTGTTGGTGGGAATGTAAATTAGTTCAACCATTGTGGAAGACAGTATGGCAATTCCTCAAGGATCTAGAACCAGAAATATCATTTAACTCAGCAATCCCATTACTGGGTACACACCCAAAGGATTATAAATCATTCTACTATAAAGACACATGCACACATATGTTTATTGTAGCACTATTTACAATAGAAAAGTCATGGAATCAATCCAAATGCCCATCAATGATAGACTAGATTAAGAAAATGTGCTGCATATAAACCATGGACTACTATGCCACCATAAAAAGGAATGAGATCATGTCCTTTGCAGGGACATGGATGAAGCTGGAAGCCATCATCCTCAGCAAACTAACACGGGAACAGAAAACCAAACACCTCATTTTCTCACTTACAAGTGGAAGTTGAACAATGAGAACACATGAACACAGGGAGGGGAACATCACACACCAGGGCTTGTTGCGGGGTTGGGGATGAGGGGAAGGAACTTAGAGGATAGGTCAATAGGTGCAGCAAACCACTATGCACACATATACTTATGTAACAACCCTGCGCGTTCTGCACCTGTATCCCAGAACTTAAAGTAAAATTTAAAAAAATAAGGTTTATTATTATTTTTAAAAGATTTTATCCTGGTTATGCATGTATCTCTTTCAGCACCTAGGATGGTTCCCACAGTAATTCTAACAGTGCTTTATTCATACAGGTTCTAGTAAATATGTGTTGAAGAATAGGCAAGCAAACACTTATGGCTTAACAATGTCCAAAGATGTATACAAAAGAACTGTTTCCAAACAGTTCTTTTATTAATTAACCTATGCCCCTCAAATAAGGACTATAGGGATTGTTGATGCTAATATAAGATGGAAACCACCCATATGTGGGAGCCATTTTAACCTATGTTTTTGGAATTTAATTCACATAAAGTAATGCTTTGATGGGTTTTCCTTAGTCACTATCTGATAAGAAGATTTCAGTTTTCCTGGCAACTGAAGTGGATAGTTCCGTTCTCCCCTGCCCCAAAGTAGATACAGGCACACTTCAGAAATATATATTGTGGGTTTGATTCCAGATCACCACAAGGTCAGTATTTTAATGAAGTGAGCTACACAGATTTTCTGTTTTTCCAGTGCATATGAAAGTTATGTTTACACTAAACTGTAGTCTGTAAAGTGTACAATAGCATTATACCTAAAAAGTACATGCTTTAAAAAATACTGTACTGCAAAGAAATGTTAATGATCATCACTTGTGTCCAGGAGTTTAAGGCTACAGTGAGCTATGATTGCACCACTGCCCCTCAGCCTGGACAACAGAGTAAGAGAGATTTCCATATCTAAAATAAAATAAATAAAGCATGCAAATTATTGCATAAAGGGTCACAAATGCAGCCAATACACACTAAAGTGATAATGGTTTATCAGATACTTTTTATTGATAGGAGAAATGCCTGAAGAAATTTGGTTGTTGGAAAGCAAAGAGAAGGTCAAAGAGACACTGTGGCTTTTGGACTGGATCCTGTTGTATCTGGGAAGCATTTAATGTGTACAGCTCAAATCTGTGGAAACACGTACATGATTACTTGAATAAGTACAATGCTTTGATCATTGGACATATTTTACCCTGCAATGTAATGACTCTTTCCAAATGCATAGAATTTTTATCATGACACACAGCTTAGGAGTATTTGACAATATTATGAATAAGCTTATAGTTGAGTTTGCTTGGAAGTTAGCCATAGATATCCAATGTAAGATACCTGCATGCAAATTGATACAACTTTTCAGTAAGGCAACAGTTATTGAAAATTTGAATATGCATACATTTTAATCCAGCAATCCCACTTTTTGGAATTTTTCCATAGAAATTCTCCCACAAATATGTAAGGATATTTGTACCAAGATGTTTCCTCAAGCATTATTTATAGTGATAAATAATAAGAAACAATTCAAATGTCCTGTTAGGGCATTGGTTAAATAAGTCATGCAACAATCATAAGACAGAATACCAACAAACTTAAAAAGAATGCGGCATTTCTGTAGTTACTGACTGATATAGAGAGATGCGAAAGCTAAGCTACTATGTGAAAAGAGCAAGTGCAGTACAATATATACAGGCCAATCTCATACATTTCTCTATGTGGCTGCACAGTCTCAGAAAAGTTCTGAGAGGCCATGTACCAAATTGTAAGTGGCAGTCATCTTTAGGGTATGGTGGACTTCTACCTTCTGTTTTTATTATTTCTGCACTCTGAATTTCTAGCACATATATTGTATTACTTCTGTGATAAAAAGTTTTTTGAAAGTATATCCTGTCAAGGTTTAGGCTGAGTTTTGGTCACCAGGGGGATGCACACTGTCCTCATGCCTACAGTGCTAGGCATGTGTTCTGATTCTGTTTCTGTGTCCTCTTTCTGATCTCCTGCCTTCATGCAGTGCGGAATGCCCTGGGCAGAAGGCCTCCTTCTTACCCACTCACTGTCAGGGCTCTGTCTTTTGGGATTTGATGCCTTTGCTTCAAACCCTTTTAAACTTGCTTTTCCTTCTGCCCATACCCTTTCCCCTGTTCTTCCATTTTCATCATGCTCCTGTCTCCTGTAGCTGGCACATCCTCTCTGATCTGCTCTCCACTGTCTTTTTCATGTTGACCTCCTTTTCTCTCTGAAGATTCCATCTTGTAAAAGCATCTTTCTCTAACTGCTATTGTTTTCAGTGGCCACTCACTCCAGACAGGCTAGAAAACCCTCCCTCACCTGCTGGAGCTGAGTCTGAGCACACCTGCTTTCAGATGTTGGCATTCACATCACCGGCTAAAAGTACTCTGAGGTTCAGTAGTTTTGCAGTAAGTTCCTAACTTTCTAACTCTGCATGGCCACAGAGGCAACTGAAACACTGTTACAGACAGAATGTAATCTGCTAAGTGCCAGAGGAATAGCAGGATTGAGGTAACCAGCCTCCAAGATTCCCCCAGGGGTCCTGACCTCCTGGTATTCACACCCTTGCATAGTTTCCTTCACACTGAATCAGGGTTGACTTTTGTGATGGATAGAATACTGTAGAAGCCATACTGCATGACTTCTGAGGCTAGATCATGTAAGGCATTGCAGCTTCACCTTGGTATCATGGACAGCTCATTCCGTGTGGAAAACCAGCCACTATATGAGGACATTCAAGTAGCCCTGTGGAGAGGCTCACGTGGAAAGAAACAGGCCTGCTGCCAACAGCCAGCACCAACTTGGTAGCCATCAGAATGAGTCACTTTCACAGCAGATCCTCCAGCCCCAGTTAATAATTCAGATTGGTAAACTCCCAGTGGACATCTAACTGCAACTCATGAGAGACTCAAGCTACAACCACCTAGCCAAAGACACTCCCAGATTTTTGACCCACATATATGAAATTATGAGATAAAATTATTCTTATTGTTACATACCGCTAAGTTTTGGGTTGATTTGTCCTGCAGCATTAGATGAATAAAACAAAAGTCATGTCATAAAGACATAAAATAGCCTTTTCTTTGTGGTCTTTCTATATTTGCTCCTTGAAACTACATGGAGAAGTAATGAAAAGCATAGGTTTTGGGGATAAAGTCAGTGCAGATCCCAGCACCATCACTTCCTAGTTTTGTGACCTTGGAATAAGTGGTTTAACTCTGAGCCTCTCTTGCTTTGTCTTTAAAATGGGAGAGAATAATGGTATCCACCTAGCAGGGCTGTGGATTGAAGATGATATATGTAAAAAAATTATCCTAGATCCTGACACAGAAAATCCTAATAAATGTCAACGTACAAAAAGGCAAAGAGATTCCAACAGCAAAGGCAGAAAACCCATCTCAATGTTTCTCCCATTAACTCTTTCCAGATATAGATAAAGTTAACAGCAATTTGAAATCAGTTTAACTTTGCTTTGATGTTAAACTTCTTGCTCATTCACTGTCTTGCCTTTGTGTGAGTATCCCAATCTTGGAATGGAACATGGGAGTCCTAGTGATTGCTTTGACCATTACATCAACTCAAGAGAAATCTGAGAATACTGTTTGCTTCCTTTATGGATAGCAAAACTGTCCAAATTTTTATTAGGAAGTTGAGAACTTTCTCAATAGACTGAGCAGGAGAGAGGGTCATGGTTGTTTTGGTTGTTTTTTCTCCTACCACCATAAATGCACATTAGTGTAACTTTACCACCAATAGATACACCTTCCAGAGATGTTGACAGTTTTATAGTGAAATGAATAATTCAGAGCTTGTGCAGACCAGGCTTAAATTGTTAATGGATCTATCAGTGTGACAAATTGATGCAGAATTGCATCAGAATATTCGACTACTAAATATTTATAGTTATTCTTTGTTCAGTTACTGAATGATTCCACTTTCCCAAGCTAATAACAAACTCTAAAAGCAGCACTGTTTTCTCTTTTCTTTGCAAGAATATTCTTCGATCTCAAAACCAGTTAATTAAGTTGTTTAGAGATAGAACTTAAAAAATTCTTATCAAGTGACAAAATCAAAAGATTTATTGAGATAGATATGCTTAGGAAAATCTATTGTTGGTTCATAAGAAGGCCTGTGGGAATGAGTTTTAAACTACCTGTTAGAATAGTTCTCCGATCTCACTGATAAGCTTTCATTTTATTCAGAGTAAATATGTTTTTACGTAATTTTTTCCTTGTCAGAGATTTGCTGCTATTGTACTTTAGACTTTTGTTAATAAATCTTGTCTTATGACAGTGGACTAACACTTAAATTTGACATTAATTAGATTAAATTAGGTTTTCATGATGTATTCGGTTAAACAGTTTCTGTAAGGCTGTCATCTTCGTATCTGATGGTGGATCCTGAGGTCTGCAGGGCAGGAAATTGGGAAGGGAAGATGGATATTGACAAAGATTTTCCCCTTGATCAAGCTGTAATTAGGCTCCTCTGAACTTTCTAAACTATGTTCTGACTTTTGAGCTTCCGTGTTTGTCTTTGCATTGTCCGACGTTATCAAGAATCTTGCTAAGTCAGTTTAGCCAAAATCTGACTAGTTTCCTAATCTTCCCGCATATTCCCCAGGTGATGTCTGGCTTGCCTTCAGCAAGAATTCTGATAGCCAGAATCCTCTCTTACTCCTGATGTTTTCTCTTAAGAATTTTCCATCTGCTGATCCCCATTCCCCTGTTCTTTGGCTATAAATTCCCACTTTCCCTTATTGTATTGAGAGTTGAACCTGATCTCTCTTCCCTACTACAAAACCAAGGGTTGAAGATCAAGCATAAAGACAGAAAAAATTATCTACTCAGCGGTGTACCAGATGCTCAACACATTGCAACCAACTAACCAAAGTCTCTGCCCTCATGGAGCTTGCCTTCTTGTTGGGGAGAGAAAGACAATAAAAAAAAACAAATCAACATGTAACATATGAGGTAGAAATATATACTAAAACAATAAGGCAGGGTGAGGAGGTAGAAAAACGCCAGCAAAGATGTGTTGTTTGGAGAGGGTGGTTTGGGAAGGCCTCTCCGGTGGGGTCCCATTTAAGAAGACTTGAAGAAAAGGAGAGAGGGAGTGATGCAGGTATCTGGGAGGAAGAGCTTTCCATGCAGATGGCACAAAATGTGAAGGCTCATTAGCATTCAAGAGTAAGTAGGGATTACAGCAGCCTACACTGATTGATTACTAGGCATCCTGTTAAGCACTTTACATATATTATGTCTTTTAATTCTAAAATTTATTGCTACAGTTAATGTTGTTATGAATATTTTTATACACATGATTTTTTCTTCATTTATTTGAATCATTTCCATAGGATAAGTTCTCGGGAGTAGAATTTCTTCTTGTTTTTTTTTTTTTTTTTTTTTTTGAGACGGAGTTTCTCTCTTGTTGCCCAGGCTGGAGTGCAATGGCGCGATCTCGGCTCACTGCAACCTCTGCCTCCCGGGTTCAAGCGATTCTCCTGCCTCAGTCTCCCGACTAGCTGGGATTATAGGTATACGCCACCACATCTGGCTAATTCTGTATTTTTAGTAGAGATAGGGTTTCTCCATGTTGGTCAGGCTGGTCTCGAACTCCTGACCTCAGGTGATCCGCTTACCTTGGCCTCCCAAAGTGCTGGGATTACAGGCGTGAGTCACCGCACCCAGCCAGAGTAGAATTTCAAGTTAAAGGATATGAACATTTTTATGGCCCTTGATATTATTACCAAATTGCTTTCTCAAAAGGACTGGACAAACAATTTAGATTGCCACCAGTGATGTCTGAGTACAGTATAGTAAAGAAGTATTGGTGGCATGTTTTGTTTTGAATGTCTACACTCAAAGGGACAGTTTAATATTTCCCCAAAGTAAAGGACAGAAATGTGTTGACACCTGAACTTTTGTGCTTACTAACGCCTTCTTTAAGGCAAATTTGCTTCCAGGCAACATTTAATCAAAATCCACAGTATTAAACTCACAGCAGTCTCTCAGAGGTTTCAGCAGAGCGGCAGTACTGAGTACTGAGTTGAGATCAGAAGACCTTCACTCAAGTTCTGGGTTTGCATCTTATCAGCTGGTGGCTTTGGGTAAGTCTCTTAACTATGCTGAGACAGTTTGCTCGTCTGTATTATGATTTATACTTGGTAAGGGTATAATGAGAATAAAATGATATAGCATATGTGGAAACGTTTTCTAACATTGGCGCACTCTACATATATTAGCAAATATTATTTATTAGGCATTCTCTTTTAACATTTTATTTTTCTTCAACTTTTAGGTTCAGGGGTACATGTGCGGGATGTGCAGGTTTGTTAGATAGGTAAACGTGTGCTATGGTGGTTTGCCACACAGATCATCCCATCACCTAGGTATTAGGCCCAGCATCCATTAGCTATTCTTCCTGATGCTCTCCCTTCCCCTACCCCACCCACACCACCCAGGCCCCAGTGTGTGTTGTTCTCCCCCAGTGTGTCTATGTGTTCTCCTCATTCAGCTCCTACTTATAAGTGAGAACATGTGGGGTTTAGTTTTCTGTTCCTGCAAGCGTTTGCTGGCAGTAATGGCTTCCAGCTCCATCCATGTCTCTGCAAAGGACATGATCTCATTTGTTTTTACGGCTACATAGTATTCCATGGTGTATATGTACCACATTTTACTTATCCAGTTTATCATTGATGGGCATTTAGGTTGATTCCGTATCTTTGCTATTGTAAATAGTGCTGCAGTGAGCATATGCGTGCATGTATCTTTATAATAGAATGATTTATAATCCTTTGGGTATATACCCAGTAATGAGTTTGCTGGGTCAAATGGTATTTCTGCCTCTGGGTCTTTGAAGAATCGCCGCACTATCTTCCACAATGCTTGAACTCATTTAAACTCTCACCAACAGTGTAAAAGTACTCCTTTTTCTCCGCAATGTCACCAGCATCTGCTGTTTTTTGATTTTTTAATAGCCATTTTGACTGGTGTGAGATGGTATCTCATTGTGCATGGTTTTGATTTGCATTTCTTTAATGATCAGTGACGTTAAGCATTTTTTCATGTTTGTTGGCCACATGTATGTCTTCTTTTGAGAAGTGTCTGCTCTTGTCCTTTGTGCACTTTTTAATGTTTTTTTTTTTTTTTCTTGTAAATTTGTTTAAGTTCCTTGTAGATTCTGGATATTAACCTTTGTCAGATGGATAGATGGCAAAAATTTTCTCCTATTCTGTAGGTTGCCTGTTCACTCCGATGATAATTTCTTTAGCTGTGCAGAAGCTCTTTAATTAGATCCTATTTGGCAATTTTTGCTTTTGTTGCAATTGCTTTTGGCACTTTTGTCATGAAATCTTTGCCTGTGCCTTGCTAGGCATTCTCTGTCATTATCTTTTAAACCAATGTGAAGCTCAATGTTTTAATTAAAATATTTTGCCTATGTTTTTCTGTGTGGCTTCCCAATATGAAGTCTCTCTTCTTGAAGGAGAGCTGCACTTTCCTTGGGGAACCACCTCTCCAGGTCCAGGTTGTGTGTGGGAAGCTGATGTAGTGTGGGGCCCAGAGGTGAGCACGTGACCCCGACCTAAACAAATTGGTGTCTCTCTCCACCCTCTGACTCCAGTGATTGGTTCAGGGGTGGGCCTGTGACAGAATCAGAAAGAATCCTGGGATATTTGCTGGAGCTGTGGGACAGTGTCCTCCTTTTCCTGCCTGGAGATGAGGTTGAAAGTTCTGCAACTGATAGGTGAAGCCAGCTGCATTTCCTGGGCCCCCAGTGCAGACTCGGAGAACTTCTCTGTAGCTAGCAAGGGGATTGTAAAATGCACCAATTAGTAGGATCCTAAAATTAGCCAATAGCAGGGAGGATTGGAAAAAGGGAACTCTAATAGGACAAAAATGGAACATGGGAGGGGACAAATAAGAGAATAAAAGCTGGACACCCCAGCCAGCAGTGGCAACCCACTTGGGTCCCTTTCCACGCTGTGGAAGCTTTGTCCTTTTGCTCTTCACAATAAACCTTTCTACTGCTCAGTCTTTGGATCCGTGCCATCTTTAAGAGCTGTAACACTCGCCAGGAAGGTCCACTGCTTCATTCTTGAAGTCAGAGAGACCACGAACCCACTGCCAGGAACCAACTCCAGACACACCACCCAGGACAAAAACCCGAGAATGCCACCAGAGCAAAAGTGGGGCCCATAGACAGGGAGAAAAAACCCCAGCAAACAGCTTTATCTGAGCCCTTGAGTTCAACTGTGCTCCATTCAGCCTTGCCTTTGGTAGTTTCACGAGCCAATTATGTTCTTTTTGCTTAATCCAGTTTCAGACGGATATTCTGTAATTTGAAGTTAAAATGATTTGGAATTGTGCATATTTTGTACATTTGTGTAGCACTTTGTGGTTCTCAAAGAATTTCACATGTTGTGTGCTTATTGGTTCCTCACAGCTTCTCTGCGAGCTGAACCATGCTGGGAAGTGCTATTATGCAATTTCAAAGGTGAAACACCTGTAGCAGTGCCGGTGGTTATGAGCCAGTTTAGCGCTCAGATTAGACCAGAAACTCCCTCTCTGGGAACCTGGGGCAAGTTACCACCTTCTTTGAACCTCAGACTTCTTATCCGAAAAATGGGAAATAATGCAGGAAATGGAGATTTTTCAGTGGATTAAATGAGATGATGAGTATGAAGTTCTTAGTATAATACATGGCAATGGCAGATAGACAGTGAGAAAAGGGTAACTAGTATTATAATTTTCATAAAACCTCAGAGTTAGTAAATGCAAGGGCTGTGACCAAATCCTATTGCTTCTCATACCACACAGCACTGCTTCTCCTCCTGTCGTGTGCTGTGTACCCACGGGCGCCACAGACTTCAGTGAGTGCCTGACTTAGGAATTTTGAGAGCTTAGGAGTAGTAGAGAAGTGTTTTGATGGCAACTAGGAGCAAGATAGGAGCAAAATTCACTCTGGAGTCATAAGCCTGCAACTTTTCTGGAAACTCCAACCCCTTTCCAAACTGGCTTTAAGCCATGAATTCTGATTTACGTAAATATCAAAAGATATTCCTAGAAAACCTATTAAGAAAATCCATGACAAAGATTAACCAGACCATTAAGTCAACATGTGGGAAATGTATTAAATAACTGGATATTTATTTCCATACTGAATACGTTGTTAAAAAGCAATAGGGCTCTTACTGAAGTTGCTGATCTCATTTCTCTTTCCTTTAATATTACAGAAATGTTGACATGCAAATTGCTGGAACAACTGTCAAATATTTTAAGTGCTTATTGCCTCACTTGAAGTGGATGAATAATTGCATCATATGCCTATATATTAGAAGAGACAAGATGTTTTCATGGATTTGCTTCCTGCATCTCTATTTTCTTCTAGTTTTTGTCCAAGTAATGATCTGATCAAAGCACCCACATACCCTCCTGGTTAATATAGTTATTAACTTTCTATTTCCAAGGTAATAAAACACCCCCATACCACCTTTCTTAAACCCAGACAGAAAATCGTTGTATGTCCTAAACCTAATTGTATGCCATGAATGCATGTGTTTTAACCCGCAGCATTCAAGCGCATTGATGTGGTGCCATAGCATATAAACAGAAAATGCAGAGATGTAACAGTCTTATGAATCAGATATGCCTGATTTTGTTATGTAGAGAATTCATTTTTATTCTGCCACCTTGTTGGTCTAGCAAACTAATCTTGTTTTGCTAGTCTCGGTTGAAGTGTCCGGAAAACCTAAGACTACATAAATACAAGTTGTTACTTTTGAGTGGCTACAAAGTCTCTGTTTAAAACTGTCTAGGGATGCTTCTGGAAACATGACAGGGCATGGAGATTATTCATGATTTTGCTGCTACCAGATTCATCACTACCTGAAGAGGATATATTCAAAGATATTTAAATTTCTTAGCACTTCAGTAGTCATCTGTTTGCATCCAGAGTCAATATTATTTTTCATATTGGTATAATTACCTGGAGACTTCTAAATGAGACTCATTGGAACTCATTCCAAAACCCAAATATTCAGAAACCTATTTTTATGGTCTGTTTATAGATGATGTCATTTGTGGGGGCTAAATTTAGAAGCAAGGCAGTAATGCACTGGGTAACTGCTCTCTGGAGATAATTTGTGGTTCAAGAGCAGTAACCAAATTATTTTCCATTTCAGAAATTATTCCTTCATTAGCAAAAGAGATGCACAGAGTAACCTCCTTTTAAAACACCATCTCTTTCATGGACAAGGTGTGTTTTCACTGAGCCCCAAGAGGCCTGGTTGGAAGCAGAGGTGGGACTGCTGGATCGTGCATCACTGATCTGTGAGCCACACTTCGGGGTGGAGGGACGACTGATGGTATCACTGCCTTCTGCTTGGACTCAGGAGTTTATAGTTCAGTCGCTTTGTTCTCTCCTTGCAAAGGAAAATTTTATCATAAAGGATGGTTTGTGTACTTGCCCTAAATCCTTTTTGGTTCTTCTTGTTTTATGACCATGGTGCTTTACTGTAGATTTTATCCCTGATGCTTTCTCTTTGTCATTTATCATGCTGACAGTTTAATAGAATTGCAGGCTTGGCAGATGGTGCTAGGATGTCCTTACCCACACAATGCTAAGGAGCTTTAACCCTATCAGGGAGTCTCTTGACATACTATTGCAAGAAATGGTGCTAACAGTCCTGATGTGACAAAGTAGCAACCAGAAAGAGAGTAAAAGTGTACCTACGTCAACTTCGTATCTCAATGCTTCTGGTGAAGTTTATCAAGAAATATTCTTTAGAATCCCTTGGGGGCCAATATGTAGATGATTATGTATGTGTATTTAGTTAAATTCATTAAACTCATAGTAGGGGATGAAATAAATTTTCCATAAGTACCTTAGTATAGTTTACCTTCCAGATAACTAAAAGAAGAGCAGGGTTTGACAAGGCAGAATGAATGTGGAGAAAAGTTATGGCCTAATAAATGAAAACAAAGCTACTATTAATGAAGAATTTCCCAAATCCCATACCAGGATTGAAGTGTTTTACATATATTATGCAATTTAATTCTCTTGTCAACCTCTTTAGGCAATAACAATAATCATAAGCAAACATTTGTTGAGTTTTACTATATTTTTGGCACTGTACTAAACACTTTACAGGCATTAACTCATTTCTCCTTGATGACTTTATCTCTTAAATATCTATTCAATATCTATTCACTCCTGCTAGTCTCTACTGCCACAAGCTTAGGCCAGCCCACCAACAATATTTCAAAACTTTTTTTTACATGAAATAAAGAGCTTACAGAAAAGATCACAATACAATAAAGAGCCCACATTTTAGGTGCATATACATATACATCACATATACATCCTTATGGACACTGCCCAGATCAAGAAGGGAATGTTTCTTGCATCCTAGAGGGTTACCTCATACTCCATCTCAGTTAATATCCTCCCATTGAAAACCCATTTTGATCCTTATCACCATAAATTAGTTTTTCTTGTTCTTGAAATGAGTATGAATGAAATCATAAGGTATGTTTCTAGGACCTGGCTTCATAAAAGTATGTCTATGAGATTCACCCATGTTGTTGCATAGATCAATAGTTTGTTCTTTTTCACTATTGTGTAGTTTTCCATTAAGGAATTTATAACAATTATTTATCCACCCACAATTGTTTCTTGCCTAAATTACTGATTAGCTCCTTAATTGGCCTACTGGCATCTCCACTTGTCTTCCAATTTTTTCTCCACTTCATAGCCAGAAGAATTTACTTACTAAGGGAGATGTGCACACTGGATCTGACAAGCACTAGTGTTCTGACCAGTCTGGGCTGCATTTTGGGGTAAAGAGGGTCCAGTTCAACAACTTTAATTTGACATACATTTATTGTGCATCTAAAGCATGGCTCCTGCTCTTTAAGAGTACACAGGAAGTTCATAGGAAGAAAATTGTACAAACTATAAGCTTCTATCAGTGTGATTGGTTGTATATTAATAGCAGTAGAACACCAGGTATAGGGGCTCACAAAGAACATGAAACCCGCCTTAGGATTCCCTTCTTTGGCTTTGAGTCCATTCTTACTGTATTAGTCTGTTCTCATACTGCTGAAAAGAACTACCCAAGACTGGGTAATTTATGAAGAAAAGAGGTATAATTGACTCACAGCTCCATAGGCTTAACAGAAAGCATGACTGGGAGGCCTCAGGAAACTTAATGATCGTAGCAGAAGGTGAAGGCAAAACAAGCATGTATTGCCATGGCAGAGTAGGACAGAGAGAGAGAGAGAGAGAGAGAGAGAGAGAGAGAGAGAGAGAGAGAGAGAAGGGGTAAGTGCCATATACTTTTAAACCATCAGATCTAATGAGAACTCATCCACTATCACGAGAACAGCAAGGGAGAAATCTTCCCCTGTGATCTGATCGTGTCTGACAATGCCCCTCCTCCAATTCAGCATGAGATTTGGGCAGGGACACAAATCCAAACCATGTCACTTACTGAGAGACCTAATTACTGACTGTCTTCCAAGATACCTGGATATCTGGAAGAAGGTGCTAAACAGGAGGCAGAAGCAGGTCAGTCAAGAACATTATTACTAAAACAATAATACATTGAGTTTCTGGGATCACAGATTGGTGTTTCAAGTGCTTGGCCAGTAAGAGTCTGTCCTTGAGAACCTGGCCAGTTCTGTGTACCTGGACAGGAGTAAGTTTATGCTCTGAAATGCTGAGAACCAGATCTTGAGTGCTGTTAGCCCCACCAAGGCAGTACTGCCAAGTGACATTCTTTGGGTACCTAGGTAGCCTCCCTTTCTGAGATCTGCAGGATCTGCAGCTCTATAGCTTCCAACTATGTTCAGCACACTGCACAAATTAGGCACTCAATGCATACTCTTTGGTTTGTCCTGGCAGTGATGTGTAAGAAGAGGCTTATCTACATACTTAAAATAGATGTTGAAGAGAGACAAATCGCCAGCTCCTTAGTTATATAATAAGACACTTTTCTTTAGCTGATGATGCTGGGTAAGTTTGTCTATCCCTGAAACTCTCAAATAGCCTTTTATTATTTTTTTTCAGGTCCTGTGAAGACAGACTCTATGATTGCATTAAGTTTACCAAGTGCAACCATTCGAAAAGCTGAAACTACTGATTGGTTTTGTTACTAGTTTTTGATGAATGAAAGGTTAATTATTCCATGAATATAAGTAGTTTTGCCTCCAAATTTTGTAAAAATTCAGCAATACATTTTAGAAGTTTATTGAAATATTTATAGAAAAGTACACAAATATGTGGCTCAATAAATTATCATAAAGAGCATAGGCCAGTGCAAAGTTGAACAGTGACATATACATTACATAGCTTTTTGTTATTTTTATTGATATTCAGTTTTTCACTTAATTTTATTTACTACAACTAGATACTAATAGAGGCTGAGCGCCTCTCTTTCAAAGGTTATCATGTTTACAAGCTTATCATAAAGCTTGTGAAGCCATTTCTTCCCTCGCTGGGCACTTGAGTTTTCAGCTTTTTGCCATTTAAATAGTGCTGCAAAGGGACATTTTGTACAATTGTCTTCATTCTTTCTTCTGAGCTATTTTCTTGGAACATGAAATTATCAGTTCCAAAAGTCATGAATTGTCTCAAGGCTCTTTTTACTCAATTGCATATAGTGCTTGCTATAATATTGTTGTATAGCACCTTGAATAATACTTATGTAAACCTGTACACTAATGCTAAACATAGGGTTTTAATCACTTAAATTTATTTTAGCTTGTTTAATAGGAGTATAATTGTGTTAAAAACTTGACGTGGGCTATCTCCATTTGCTATCTTCTATGAATTGGCTAATGTAACTTTGGCAAATTAATGCAGGGATGTGGTCTAACTGTACTTAAGGTTGTAGGTATAAGATATAGTGTTCAGTTATCTGAATTTAAAATTAAACCAAAAATGCTTTTGAATTTCTATGAAAAGTACAAATAATCCCAGCAATTAGTTTGGTTTGGGATGGGGTTTGAATTGCGATATACTTGAATTGAAATACACTCAGAACCTATTTTGAGGGGTTAGTTTGTTTTGTTGCCATGGAGAAAAGGGTCCTGTTAGACTGAAAACTCCATGGAACTCTTTAAGGAGCAGAGAATAACAGGGCACCTAAAAAACAAGTTTGTTGGAATTGAAACTTTAAATCTTGGCATCCCTCTGTTGCTGGTATGGCTGTTAATGTCCTGTGGTCCAGGGCATGAGTTACGAAGCAGGTGTTTGGACATAGAGAGCTTAAACTGAGTTGCCCACATGTTATCTTGACTAATTTTACAGAGCAGATCAAGCTTCTGAAATAAGTTCAATGGTTTCTCGGGAGGCAATGTGGTGTAATGGTAGAGAGCATGGGCTTGGGAGACTGACAGAACTGGATATGAATCCTGCCTTTTTCAGTTACTAGTTATGTGACCTTGAGAAGATTCTTAGCCTCTCTAAACCTTTACATAACAGTATGAAAAATGGGAATCAAATATACCTCAAAGAACAATTGTCAGGTTAAAATGAGACAATGTATATAATGCCTGACAGATAGCACATGCTTACAGTATGATAGCTATTGTTATTTTTCCATAGATAAATAAATACATTGACCCATAGCTTCATGAAGACAGTGAGGGCTAGCCAAAAGGGGGCACTGTATAGGGATTTGCTCCTTCTATGTTTTTCCAAGGTGGCCTTGGCAGAGGCAACAAACCTTAGTTTTTTCTCCCTGTTGTCCTTCCATAGAGCTTCTAGAAAGTTTCCATAAGCATGTGGCAGGGATCTAAGCTGGAATTCCCAACTGATAAAAAAAAATTTAGAGCCATAACTATTTTTGTTATCTTCAAAAATGTCCAGTTCTAGCCTTTGGGTGTTTTGCTTTCTTTTAAGCAGGAAATAGGGTAATATAAACTAAATATAACCTATAATAAGAGCTACTCACAGATTCTTTTTTCACAAGTCAAATTTTAGAAAGCCATATTTGTCCCCACAGGTTTGCAGGCTGCTAAAACCTTAGAAGAATGCACAGAGGTAAGTTTTTTTTTTTTTTTTTTTTTTTTTGGTTATTTGTGGAGAAAGAAAATGACCTAGAGATCCTGGGCTCTATGCATGGTATTCACTGGATAAATAGGACCGGGTTTCACTTTTGTAAAAAGTGCCAATTGTGGATATTACCTCTAATATTAAGGTGCTAATCCAAATCATTTTGTCTTTCAGATGCAAAACAAAAAAAGTATAATCCATGCTTAATTTATCACTTGAGAGATTGATTGGGTATTGATAAGCATTGTAGGTCTTGTAAACGTTAAATGAATTGTTCCTGTATCTGCCAGGTAGATTTCTTTTCTGCAAAGTGGTTCTGGGAGCTGTGGATGAAAGAGTGGAATTATTTTAGACACACTTTGTAGTTGCTGTAATGTGTTAATGGGCTTACTCAATACGTAGCTACACCCTCTGCAGGCTGATTCCAGTTGAACAGTCAGATTGTCACTCCTGGAGTCTTTTGGGAGACAACATGGAAAGGATATTGAGGAGGTTCTTTCTTGTAAGACTAAACATGTCATCTGACTAATGCATCTAGGCTGTGTTCTTCACAAGATCAGAAGTCCAGTGTACACATTTAATCTGAGATCCTCCCTGCAATATGGCATTGTGGAATTGCAATGATCTGCTCAAGCCATATTTTCCTGATTCCATTCCTCATTGACTAGAAGTGCAGAGATAGAAAAGAATGCACTTAGTCAAGGATGTGAGCAACACCTCTAAAACTGACTTTATCTGATAAGGGGATTGAGTAATAAATGAACATATGAATTTTTGAAAGATGATTCCCATATTTATATTCTTATTTTTCAAAGCTCCTGGAATTCTTTTCAAAACTCTGGGAATTATTTGCTTTTATAACAATATGTATGAGAAATAATACATTCATAGAACTTTTCTATAATAATCTAAGAACTACTGACCCAGAAAGACTCTTAAGACTGACTCTTAAGAAAGAGTCTTTTTTGTTTGAGGCAGAGTCTCGCTCTGTCACCAGGCTGGAGTACAGTAGCGCAATCTTGGCTCACTGCAACCTCCGCCTCCCGGGTTCAAGTGATTCTCCTCTCTCAGCCTCCTGAGTAGCTGGGACTACAGGCGCTTGCCACCACGCCCAGCTAATTTTTGTATTTTTAGTAGAGACAGGGTTTCATCATGTTGGCCAGGATGGTCTCGATCTCCTGACCTTGTGATATGCCTGCCTCAGCCTCCCAAAGTGCTGGGATTACAGGAGTGAGCCACCATGACTGGCCCAAGAAAGAGTCTTAAGCAATCAGTCAAATTTAAAATTTACTGTACTCATATTATTCTTACTAATCTGAGTTAGCTACATTTGTGATAGAATGTTTTTCAAAGTATATATATACACATACATATGTATGTGTGTGTGTGTGTGTATACATACATATATATATATATATATTTTAGGTTTGAGGGTCTCGCTATGTTTCCTAATCTGGACTCCAACTCCTGGGCCCAAGCAATCCTGCCTCCTGAGTAGCTGAGATACAGGCACACACCACTGAGCCCTCACTTTTGTGAATATAATGTAAACTCCATGAGGGCAGGTGATTTGTCTAGTTCTGCAGCATTATAACTGCATAAAACACTGCCACGCACCGAGTAGATGCTTAATGAAATTTCATTGAATGAGTGAATTTTTTTTAAAGATTTTAGGCACAAGCAACTTTAGTTTTGCCATTAGATCCATAAGGTTTTTTAAATATATTTTTTTTGATACTTACAGGAGCCAACACGAGATGTAGTCTATAGCATTTTTCCCTTGTCAAAGAAATCCGTAATCTGGAAGTAGGAATCAGTGATTTAGTCCATTCCTCTGACTCTGCTCAGGCTCTCATATCCCTTACTCTCCCTTACCTTAAACAATTTTAGGTGAAGAGACAGCAAGCCTTTCCTAGAAAGCTGTTTCACTGATATTCCTTCCTCCTGCATCTAGCCTAAAACTATCCTGCTCTGAAGAACTTGCTTATTTTTATTTGCTCCTTAGTGCAGAAGAAAATGAGTTTGCCAATATGTTTTATATTCAAATCTTTCATTTTCTTCTTCTAACATCAATCAACAGTATCTACAGACATTCAATTATGGGTCCAGCACTCCGCTTTCCCTCAGTTTTATGCCTCATTTATAAAACTTTTGATAATATTCGTCATTTTTATTCTAAATCTTCTCAATTTTCCTCACAGCTTGCTTAAAATATGAATCCGCGCAAGCTAGACATACAATGGTGAGAACACTGGGAAAAACAGCTTGTGTGTTTCAGAGAGGCCTAGATTCCCTTTTATTGGTATTTGGAAAAAAGAATATTGATAGAGGAAGCTCCATGCAGTGTAGCATGGGGAGAGGGGCTCACATCCATAAAGAAAGGGTAAGAAATTCAACGTTCTTCAAAATGTCTCCACTGGGATATAATTTGTCTTTCATAGAAAATCAAACTTTCAAATTTGATGGAAATTTTCTTGCTTTGTTGGTTTCTGTATTTGAGGGTTACTGTAACAACTATGTTGTATAAAAAACCATCCTCAAACTCAGAAGCTTACAATAAGCTTTAATTCTCAACCCTCATGGGTCTGCAGGTTGACCTGCAGTTCAGCTAGATTTGGCAGGCATTGAGTAGGCAGCTTTATTTTAGGCCTTTGGTCACCTGAGCTTGTTTGTCTTCAGGATGTAAGTGGGTCCATATCTACTCCACATGTTTGCCCATCAGTATTGGACCCATGGTTACCTAAAGCAAGTTGTTCTCATGAAGAAGGGCAGCAATGCAAGAGGCTAGCGCAGTGAAGGCCTCCGTTCATCGCATCTGCTGATGTTCTTTTGGTTAAAGCGAGTTACACATCCAGTTGCAATATCAGTGGGGGTAGAGAAGGATACTGCATGCACAGTGAGAGGAGGCAGGGAGTGAATATTTGCTGAACAGTAATACAAATGATCAGCCAGCGCACTAGACTACAAACTTTACAAGGGCACTTAAAAACTTATCTGTTTTGCTCACCACCGCATCCCTGAGGCATGGCGCTTGTAGTGGCTTGATG
Source organism: Macaca mulatta (assembly GCF_049350105.2). Lineage (NCBI taxonomy): Eukaryota > Metazoa > Chordata > Mammalia > Primates > Cercopithecidae > Macaca > Macaca mulatta. The sequence continues at coordinate 131,004,066 of NC_133412.1, read as the reverse complement.
AATATTTGTCAGATGAATGAATGAATGAACAAAGAAGCCCATAATATAGACCCAGCAATAGCAGACTAAGAATAGTAGTAATGGTCATAGAATAGGATGTAGTCCTTATAACAAAGGCATTCATTTTAATAAAAGATATTTAAAAACTTATGACACAACGTGTACTAAGGTAACTACATCCAATATACACATGGATATGTTCCTATATCTATATTACATGTCTTTTGTATTTGTTCTACCTATGTGTTCTCATCAGCACAGTTTAAGAGACACTACTATGGCCAGGAGGCCCTTCTACACTGGATAAACCTAAGGGTGTCCTATGACTTGCAGTGATAATAGAGCCTGCCTGGCAATTAGCTGTTCTGCCCCTGGGCCTCCTTGTCTGACCAGAGCTTTTGGTAAACATGAATTACCCAGTAGTGATGGCTGCAGGCCAACTTCCCCTGTGCCTTGGCACTGATCGGCTGGGTCACATGGCTTGGAGCTGTGCTGTAAGGAGTACTTCAAGTGTCTCTGCTGTCCATCCCAGTTAGAATAAGCCAAGATGGCTCATGCTTCCCTGTCACTCTGCTGTGGCTGATCCTGGCACTGGTTTAGGAAGCTGAGCCTGACCTGCTGCTGCACCGCTTGGCAGTGTTAGTAATCCTCCCACATTAACTACAGTTTCTGAGAATCATGGATGAACTGCCCCAGGAAGCCAAATAGTTTACAGAGGGCAGCTCTAAAACTGGTTGCTAAATACATGGTTAAACTATCTTCAATTTGGTCTAGATTGACATTCAATGCAGGAAAAAACCCAGAGTGATTATTTCAAATATCTCAACATTATAAATTTGGGGCAGGTAACTTGTCTGTCTTGTTGAACATTGTCACCCAAGTGACTAGCATGAGGACTGGCTCATGGCATATACTGAGTTATTATTCTTTGAATGTATAATGGAAAAGCATACACATTCTCCAAATTATTTATATTTGGTATATTTTCAATATGTCATAATATAGAGGTTATTAAATTTGTGATGCTTTAAAATTAATATTTGATGCAATAAGTTCTCTGTTTAGAGCCATAACTGGCACATAGTAAGCACTATATAGTAGTTGATGAATGAAGTAAAATAAGTTCAAAACAAAAATGAAGTGACTTTCTTGTTTTTGTTTTTCCAGTTTGGAACAAAGTATAAATCGTTTAACTTCTATATCATGGCTCTCTGTTTTCCCAATGTCCCTTTTTGGTAAATCATATCACTTAAAATGGTGATAGTAATAATCATAATAATAACATAAAAGCAACATCTAGTCATTAGTGAGCATTTATTATGCACCAGACTGTGCTGTTTGACATTCATTGTTTCGTTTAATTCATAAAACAAATGTGTGAAGTGCAGCATATTGTTACTACCCTTTTGCAAAGGAACCCATGACTCTTAGATAGCAAAGGATGAAACCTGTCCTTCTGTCCCAGAGTCTGCATCTTCTACTACTATGTTCCCAACATGGACGGGGATTTCAGGACAGAAGTCCTCTTTACTACCCTGTGGAAGACATGTGGATATCAAGTGCTAGCTGAAAGGAGTGTGTGGGTTTTATGAAATACCGCTGAAAACTTGTAGTTCCTTCCTGAAGGGGAAATAATTAAGATCTGTGGCTTATGTTTCTTAGTAGTTTGGTCTGAACTCCAATAACCCAAATCTCCTTTCTCTGAGGTTCTTCTTGGTTTAAACTCTGTCTTGAGTAGGTATAAAAACAGATGATAATACTGTCTTCAGGGGAGTTAATGAAGTGGAGTGGGTCTTCTACAATGAAGAATTCCATGGGGGACTTTTAAAAGAGTTTAACTGAGATGCCAGAGGCTACCGCATCTCTTGGGTCCAAGAAGTCTGCCGTCATCAACTCCATGAGACAATGAAGAAGATACTTGCTGTAGTTTCCTGCAGAAAAATCATCTGGAGCAGAATGACATGCATGTGCGTATGTGTGTGCGTGTGTTTGTGTGTGTGTGTGTGTGTGTGTGTTGCTGTCAGCTGACACCCAATAAGCAGAAAACTGCAAACTTTGCAGTTAGGCATGACTTTGTATTGCTCTAGAGAGGGTGATGTGTTGAGGCTCCCTCTTGAGAATAATGCCCAGAAGAGGCTGTGCACAGGCTGACAGGAGCTCTGCTAATCCTTACCTTGCCTCTGACACTTTCCTGGATGGATTCTATTGCTGGGACTCTGTGAGCAGCAGCTCCCTTGACAGCAGGAGAGAAAAGGGACCAAAAATTCCAGCTCTCTCATCCCTGTGTAACTCCTCACTGAGGTGACAGAATGCTCATCCTTCAAAGTGACACCTCTGCAAGTCACGTTCGTCACTCAAAGAAAGGTTGTTCCATCAGAGGGCGATGAGGGGGCTCTGTTTCTCAGTTTTTTAGTCTTAGCAGACAGCACAGTTACCAAGGTAATGGCGTAACATCCCATTTATCAGGTTCAGTGGGATGGTTGCAGAGAACAGTCTGTATTGCCTGTAGAACAGTTGAGCTGGTGTGCCTCTGAAGGATAAGGCATGAGGACAACATTCTGAGCCACGGAGCTTGAATGCAGCCCAAGTGTCTGCCTGCCTCCCTTCAAGGCTCACCCTTCTCTACTGTACTTGACTAAAGGGATGGCTTGTTCTACTTGGTTGCTACCTTGCCCTTAACCATCTCAGCACTACCCGGATTTTTGCTCAAGACTACAGGACTGTGGGCCTCCCTTCATGTTAACCTGCTCTACAGTGCTAGTCCCCCAGGGAAAAGATTATTTCTTTCACTGCTTTAATTCCTGCATTCCCCCACAGATTTCTTAACCGAAGACCTCTGTGCATACAGACCTTTAGCAATGGTTTTTAGGGAATGGAGAGAAAGTACAACATAGCATGGAACAGAGTAACATTGGAAATGGAAAAGCAGAAACTAATAATAGTGCTACTGTTACGTGTCTTAAACACATGGGATGTTTTTCAGGCTCCCTACCTTGTTAGGGATACTTTCTCTTTCCTTCTCGTCACTTCCTAGATGAACTTGTGGCATCCAAATGTACTCTTTATTTTTTATGCCTGGTTAATTTAGCTTTTCACAACTCCTTTCCCCTTTCCAAACCAGTTCATTGACCCATTTTTTTTTTCCTGCCAAAAGCTTACGAAAGAGCTCTGTTAAAAGACATGGCCTTTGCAGAGGCCTCTACCTTTAGCTATACAAACAACCAATGGGAACTTTGAAATCACATCTTCTTCCCTCAAGATGGTAAGAGTCACATTCTTCAGGTGAACTCCTTTACCAGTTTTGGTAAAGGAAAGGAGAGTGATGGAATAATATATTAATTCTCTCTTTCTTTCTATGTCTTTCCTACTATTTAGAAGAATAGGGATACAATTTTATCCCCTATATCTGACTTACATTAAGATGTTGACTTTTAAAAATTCCTACTTAGGTTTAGGAGAGAGACAGATCTTATTTAGGATATTGCCCACTTTATTTCTGGAAATCAATTCTGTCAACAACCTAAGTGAGCTTGGAAGCAGATTCTTCTCCAGTCGAGCTTCCAAATGAGAACACAGCCTACCCAACACCTTGATTACAGCCTGTGAGACCTAAACAGAGGATTCAGCTAAGCTACGCCTAGACCTCTAACCCACAGAAACTGTGCGATAATAATGCATGTTGTTTTAAACTACAATGCTTATGGTAACTTATTATGCAGCAATAGATAATGAACACAAGCACCTAATACCTCATGGAGTTGTTAGAATTAAATAGCTTAAAATATGAAAGGTGTTCAGAATAGGGCCCAGCACACAGTAAGCGTGTGATATATATTAGCTATTAGAATATTAAGTGATTTTATAAATTTCCTATTATAGTCATTCAGTCTGCAATATTTATCAGGTGTTTACTATGTGTTTATATGATCCCTTTTTTCAAAGTCCTTACAGCCTAGTGGGAATACTTCATTAAACATATGTATAAATATAAGAAATCTCTGAAGGAAATATCCAGCACGCTCTGGGAAGATTTGTAGAGGGACATAACATTGACTTGGGGTCAGGGAAGGATTCACTGAAGAAGTGATATTTAAGCAGCAGTATGAAGACTGCATAGGAATTAAAGTGAAAAGAAGACCTGCCTACACCAGTGCTTTCTGACAGAACATTCTGTGATGATAAAAAAGTTCTGTGTTGGTTCTGTCCAGCTCAATAGCCACTAGCCACATATGGTGATTGAGCACTTTAAATGTGGCCAGTGCAACTAATGGGTTGACTTTTAAATTTCATTTAATTTTAATTCATCTACATTTAAATAGCACTAAATGTGGCTAGTGGCTACGGTATTAGACAGTGTAGGGAAGAGGGAAAGTATGTGAAAGTATCCTAAGGCTGGAGAAAATGTATTTTATTTAAACAACTGAGAGAAGTTCAGTATGACTGAAGCTGAAACTGCACATATTATAGTTCTGTTGTTCAAACATCAACAATAATATTGAACACTTGCGCAGCACTTATTCTGTGCCAGATACTGTTCTAAGCTTCTGCCATATGAAAACTTATTTATACCTTGTAACAGCTGCATGAGTGAGATCTTTCATTACCTGCCTTCCTCTAACATACTACTTGCATTCAAAGGCACAGTGGGGTGAATTGAACTTGCCCATGATGACACAACTAGCCATTATGTGAGCTGGGCAGACTAGGTCTGGAGTAAGCACTTCACTATATAATATGGATTTTCATACAAAGAGAAAGGAATTGTAAGGTATGTTGGGGGCAGGAGACTCTTTGTGTCTCTCCATAGGCCACCATGCCTATGTATACTATAGAAATAAAATATCTTCTAGTGGAAAAAAAAAGTTGCAAATTAATAAAAAGCCATATGCACATCTCATCAGCTCTTTTTGAGAAAACATGCTTTATGTGTGATTGTATCTTTAGAAAAATATTTGATATGCCTACTGTTTATGATATCCTTACCACAGCATAGGGCTCTCCAACACAGAAGTTTATATCTTCTGTGTTTTGCTGTAACTTGATCAGTCATTTCATAATTATTTCCATGAAACTGGGGAGTCAATGGCATAGGGCACAGTTGTTATTATTTTTTGTTTTATACTAGTCATAATAGCATCATACTAATATAGTCATAACATCTATAATAATAGCATCTATAATAATAACATAATATAGTTATAATACCATCTCTGTATAAAATCTTGAAACTTTAAGAACTTACTTTCTGGTTTGCAAAGATAAATAATGGATACTTAGACCCGTTTCAGAGAGTTTCTCTCTGTATACGTTGGCATGAGGTGTGTAATACATTAGAAACTATGAAAAAAATGGCTTCTTCTTTTGTTATGTATTTTAACAAAACTCATAAACTATTCCCTTTGGAGAGATGGATTAGTATCAATGTCTCCTGAATGAAAAAGAAACTAAATATGGAAGAGTCCTCCAATCCATTTTGAATATTTTAACCAAATTACACTCTCAGTGGATATTTGTAGATTATGCCACCAGAGGGAGTGGGATTACATTTATTTATTTTTTATTGTATAACTAAACATACTCTGCTGTTTGATTTTGTGTTGAATTAAAGGTGATTACTTACATGACGAAAAGTCAAAGTCTGTTGAAGAAGAACAGATGCTCCAATCATCTTCAGCTTTGTCTAATTGGATTTCTGAAAATAAGAAGTGTCTAGAAGAGTTGCAGTTAGTTCTTTGATACAAAAGTATTCAAAATCTGTCAATATTATCAAAAGGCCCAGGGAGTGCTATAGTGGCTGCTAAATTTAGAAAATTTAGTACAGTATGGCTTAAATAATAAGAAAACCTGGGGCTACAATTTGGAAGCTGTTTTTATCCACGGCTATTATTATCTCCACCACCTGACCTGTTAGCTGGAGATGTTTCCTTTCTCTTTGCATCTGTCATTTTAAAGTTTAAAATTAGTTGGAGCTTGTAAATAACACAGACAATCAAATACTGTACAAAACCTTAGAAAGGAATATTTGTTAGAAAACAGACGGACCTAGAAAGACTAGAAGGTAAATAGCTGAAGTGAAATTATATTAGTACTTCAATAGGATCTAGGAAAGAACGGACCAAGTTAATACAATTCTGATTCTCATCTCTGCCATCTCAACTCTGCTTGTACATTAGAATTATCAGAGAAGATTTAAGATGATGAAGTCCCACCCAAGGACAATTAAACCAAAATTCCATAGGGTGGAAATTCAGTCAAAATAGAGAGAGCCTATTAAAACTTATATCTAAATTAGTAAATCTCCTTCAATTGTACATTTGATTATACAGTTAAAGATTTGCTTCTTTCTCTTTCTCATTTCTAAACACCAATCCATCCTTACTAAATTAAGTCCTTCCCAATCCCAGAGATTAAAAATCTTAAAATGATGACAGTACTTCATTTGTAGAGGGTAAATGCTAAGGTGAGAGTGGTGCTCTGTGTTAACTTCATTTGTGTGGTGGAGCTTTTGAGTGAGGAGCCTCTTGCAGAGTGACTACCACAGGGAGTCTTCATCACCCGAAGGCTGTAGTCATTTGACAGGAATGTTCTGCAAATATTAAACTGATGCTGTCCAACTTCCATCTTGAATCTACTGGCTCTTGCCCACAATAAGATTGTGTAATAAACAAATCTCACAGGCATGCAACTACAAACATTTATTTCTCACACATCTGTAGTCACATGGGGGTTGCCCTCATCTATGCCAGGCTTTGCTTCAAGCTTTCGTCTGGGTCTGTTCCATGTCGCATTCTTCTGGAATAAGTGGGCTCACTGCTACTGTTTCTCTTCCTCCTCCTTGTCCTCTTCCTCCTCCTCCCTTTCCCTCCTCCTCCTTCTCCCTTCCCCTCCTCCTCCTTCTCCCCTCCACTCCTCCTCTTCCTTCTCTCCCCTCTTCCTCCTCCTCCTCTTTCTCCTTATTCTTCCAAGGGCAGAGTTGCAAGAAGATATGTCTAATTGCACAAGCTCCTGCTTTTATCATACCATTGGCAAAATCAAGTCACAGGGCCAAGCCTGAAGTCAAGAGTTGGGGAGAAACGCCCAACATTTCATGGGTTGAGCTGCAGTATTACATGAGAAAGGGCATGGATACAGGGAGAGGTGAAGAATTTGGGCAAAAAAATTTAATCTATCACATTCTTAAAATCATGTTTTATTGCAACCTTTCACCTGAGTCAAATCTATGAGGCTTTCCACCCAAAGGCAGGAGAGGGTGTAAATTTCATCACTTCAGCAAGAAAATGGGCTGGAAAACTATGATTTGTGGAGAGAGATAATTTGTTTCATTCAGTTGATTTCCCTTTGAAAAACAAAGCCTAGGCCTGACAATGCCAGATTGTAGCATTTTCCCAGAGTATAGGGAAGATGGCCTCTCTGCCTATAGTAGCTTGGCTATGAAACATGGGGTTTCATTAAAACTAGATATAATGTCAGTGAAGTAAAGGAAAAGCCCATTGTTTTCCATCTCAAGGCAAAGGGAAAATGAGGGAGAGACAGGAGTACAAAGCTAGGACAGGTGTGTTGATTCTTCTCTCTGGAGAGGTATCAGACAGGTGGTGGGAGGTGGGTGGGGCAGAGACACTTCTACCTGATTTTCACCTGGAATATGAAAATGGTCTTGGAGTGGCTGCCCTGCCCCAATCTCAGGTGCAAATACACCAAAGTGGGGGCACAGTGTAATTAGGCGTGGAAGGGACTCAGGAGTTCCTGTAGTTTCTCCAGGGGGAAGGGGGATGGATCCGGGAGGAAGCTGAGATCAGAGCTAGCATGTCCTTTTCAGAACCATCAGTGGGGAGGGAGGGAGAGTACCACTCCCGTCTCCTCAGCCGGGGCTACAGGAGGACTACTTAGCCCAGGTCTGGATGAAGGGCATATGGGCGGCAGTGGTCACATGAAGACCCATCAAAAGCCAAGAGAACTCTGCATCTCTGCTCTCTCAAGAAATGCAAGCTAAACTTCTTACATATGCCCAGATGCTATTTTAGAAACTGGAAAAGAGGCATGGAAATAAGGAAGATGAGCAATTACTCCTAAATAATGAACAGGACCTATAGGGACTATTTAAATTATATATTTGATTAAGCTTTAAACCAGATTGGGTTAATTAGACTTTTTAAAAACCCCAAATCTACATAGCAGGGGCTCAAAAAGGAGACCAGATTAGTCACACACAAAATAAAGAAACAACACGTTCCTCTGCAGGACTGAGTGGCAGTGTAAGTGAAATTTGCAACCCTATTATGCAATAAATGTCATAATTTTATTAAGGGGAAGGGAAATAATATTTGTTTAACAGTCACTCTATTGGGCTTGTTTTCTTTATTTAATCGTTACAAAAACCCTTTCTGATAAATGTTATTATGCCCATTTTAAAAAATGGAGCCCATATTTTGGAGAATTATCTTAATCGTTTACATATAAGAGGCACAACAGATATTTCAACTATATCAACACCATGCCCCTTATTATATACATATATGGAATACTTCATTTATTTAAAATATGTATGTTGCTTACAACTTTTGTTTCACAACAAAATCCTGGTAGAGGGAAGTACTGGAAGGAGGCATCCATAGAAGGAGTAGGAGGCAACCTCATGATCTGAAAGTTCAAGAGAAAATCAACTCATAACAGATAAGTTCAGAGGTGTGCAAAAGGCACCTTAAGTACAAATTGTTTCTAGGGTCAGAATCTGAAAGTATAATGATCTGACCCTAAAGCTAATCAATGACATTAGTATGTTTAAGGGAAAAAAATGTGTGAGTTTGACATTGAGGAGGCAGTCAGCATGGGCTCTACACACATCAGAGTAGAGAAGGCATTTGTTCACAGTGTCAGGGATATTATGAGAATAATTCCATTAAATTTGTAGCATTCGATTTTCTTTGCTTTGAATCTAGGTTTAGCAAACAAACAAATCTCTGATTATATTTTGACTTCCTATGTGAATCTGTGCCAATTTGTGCATTTTGTGTCAACCATGTCTCCCTTTATGAATGAATCCTTTAGCAATCCAACTTATTCATCAGTGTATTGTGAGTTTGTTTAATGTGAGTTCCTCTTCGAGGAGTCTGCTGTGCTCTTAGTGTACCAACAAATTCAAGTTTCTAGACCTGCAAAGTTGAGAATCAAAATCTGAAACACAGAGAAACACCAAGATAATACCACTCAAAGAGATCTCCAGACAATCTGCCCAGTGTCCTCCTGAATACATTCTGAGCACAGCTACAAACTTCAACACTTTAAATGATGTTTTATTGTTTTATTTAATGTAGAAAAATTAGTGTCACTGCCCAAATGTTGTATCTTCAGAGAAACTTTGTTTTAAAAGTGCTAGACATCAATGTCTAGATGTAAAATATAATGGAGTACTTTGTCATCAGTGTACCTCCAAATCAAGAGAAATATTAACTTCAACCTGGGGTCAAGAACTCTTGGTAAAAGCATTGCCAGGTAACTCTCCAGATGAGGCTGGGAGTTATCCCGTGATAGGGATTTTACTCCTTCTTGAGGTAGTACATTCTTCTTCACACAGCCAGGGGGACCAATGGAATATGCCCCTTAAGTTGAGGAGAAGCCCTCAGTCCTTATTCCAGTTTTCATATGATAATACTATTTTACATGTATTGAGTTCTTACTATATGCAAACAAATGCAAATTGCTTTAAGTGCACCATCTCATTTTAGCCTCATGATAATTCTAGGAAGTAAGTTGTGTTTTTATTCCCATTTTACAAATGAGGAAACTAGAAACTGTGAAGCCCTGAAAATATTTCAAAAGATCTGCCCTTCCTTCCTTCCTTCCTTCCTTCCTTCCTTCCTTCCTTCCTTCCTTCCTTCCTTCCTTCCGTTTCCTTTCCTTTCCCTTCACTTCCCTTCCCTCCTTCCTTTTTTCCCTCCGTTCTTCCCTCCTTCCTTCCTTCTTTAATCCCTCCCTGCCTCACTCCTTCTCTCCCTCCCTCCTTTCCTCCCTTCCTTCCCCACTTACTCTGTGCTAAATATAGAGTTTTATAATGGGGACATAAAGCAAAATACAGACTTAATCCTGGCTTTGTAAAGCTTACTGTCCAGTAGGAAGACAGACCTGTGAATAATCCTTGCAACAGAGCACCACAGGTACTGTGAGAGAAGTAGGTACCAGACACAACAGGACACAAAAGAAAGTGATTCCCATGCCGGCAGGGAACTCATTAAAGGTTTTAATGGAGGATGTGCTTGAACTGAGACTTGAAAAACATTCTCCTGGCAGGGAAATATGGTGGTGTTGAAAGGGGTCAGGGTAATGTGACTCTTCCAGGCAAAAGGAGCAGCAAAGTCAAGAGATGAGAAACAATCAGGAGTAGCTGGTCAGCTTGGCTGAAGCATATGGTTGGACAGATCAAAGTTGACATCCTCAGACTGAGGTGGAGGTAACAGCAGGGAACGCTATTGCATTTGCGGCAGTTGTTGAGGGACTCCTAGGGCTCAGGCTTGATGGTTTAGACCCTGGGAAGAGCCAGGCCCAGCGCAGAAGGATTAAGTTGTTCAGCTCCAGGGAAAGGAATGAGTCTTATTATGACCCCTAAGAGCAGTGTATTTAGCGACAAAGGCGGGATAGAACCTATGTTTTCTGACTTCCTACTGTTGCATAATGGGATGAGATCCTTAAACTCAAAATACTTTCTTGAAAAGTGCAATGCCAAGTACCTTGCAAAACTCCTTGAAATCTAAGATTTGGCAGTTCCTACTTTAGAATTTTTCCCGCACTAAAATTCTGATCATGTTCTAAGGGCATAAAATGTTGGGGCCGCAATTGCCCATATTTCTTGTTTAGAAGTGGATCATGACTTGTTATCTGAGGAAAATTTTGGCCCTGCCTGGATGGAGATGGTAGAGATAGTATGTCCTTCAATATGGGCCTGAGTGCTGATTAGTCAGTATTTATAAAACAACATCAAAAAAATACCTTTATACTTGTTGTTTCTTAAAGAAGCTAAATAGATCTTCCTTGAAGTAGTGAGGTAGAACATTTGGCTCCAAGGACTTGTCTTTGATAACCAGTATTAATGAATTAATCAATTAACTTTGGAAATATCTATGAAGTGCCTACTCTGTGCCTGGCACTACACTAGACACTGGGAATGCAATAGTGAACAAAAACAAAACAAAACAAAAAAAGGGGTTGTCCTTGTGGTATTTACAGTCTAGAGAGGGAGACAGACAAATAAGGACTTTCTTGATGAAGCAGCTTCTTGGTTGAGATGAGAAGGAAAAGTCCCAGACAAGGCAGAGGGCAAAGAGTTGAGGGAGAGAGTGTTCCAGATAAAAGGGAACAGCATGTATAAAAATCCAGAGGTGAGAAAGTGCATAGCTTTTTCAGAGATCTAAAAGGAGTTCATTCAGGATGTTAGAATGAGGAGAGTAGTCACAGAGTTGAGGCTGGAGATGTAGACTGGGACCAAAGTCTGCAGTCAATGATTACGGGTGCGAGATTCATGCTAAGAGCCCTGTTGAACCATTCAGTTGTTTAAAGCAGAAGTTTGTTTTCAAGAAAGCAGGTTGGCTATCATTAGAAAAACAAATCAGAATAGGAAAAGATCAGATAGAAAGCTGTATGGTAATCCAGGCTAAAAGAAAGGTCATATCAACCTACAGAATGGAAGAAAATATTTGCAAACTATGCATCCGACAAAGGTCTAATATCAAGAATTTATAAGGAACTTAAACAAATCAACAAGCAAAAAGAAAACAGCCCCATTAAAAATGGGCAAAGGACAGGAACAGATATTTCTCAGAAGAAGATGTACATGCAGCCAACAAGTATATGAAAAAATGCTCAACATCACCAATCATTAGAAAAATGCAAATCCAAAACCACGATGAGATATCATCTCATATCAGTCAGAATCATTATTAAAAAGTCAAAAAATAGCTGGGCATGGTGCCTCACGCTTGTAATTCCAGCTCTTTGGGAGGCTGAGGCGGGAGGATCACCTGAGGTCAGGAGTTTGAGATGAGCCTGGCCAACATGGTGAAACCCCTTCTCTACTAAAAATACAAAAAGTAGCTGGATATGGTGGTGTGTGCCTGTAGTCCCAGCTACTCAAGAGGCTGAGGCAGGATAATTGCTTGAACCCAGGAGGCAGAAGTTGCAGTGAGCCAAGATCGTGCCATTGTACTCCAGCCTGGGTGACAGAGCAAGACTCCATCTCAAAAAAGAAAAAAAAAAGTAAAAAAATAACAGATGCTGGCAAGGTTGTGGAAAAAAATGTAACACTTATATACTACTGGTGGGAATGTAAATTAGTTAAGCCATGGTTGAAAGCAGTTTGACAATTTCTCAAAGAACTTAAAATAGAACTACCATTTGATCAAGCAATCCCATTACTGGGTATATACCCAAAAGAATAGAAATTGTTCTATCATGAAGACACATGCTTGTGTATGTTCATTGCAACAATATTCACAATAGCAGACATGGAATAAACCTAGATGCCAATCAATGGTGGACTGGATAATAAAAATGTGGTACATACGTATCATGGAATACCACAGAGACATCAAAAATAAAAAGATTATGTCTTTTGCAGCAATATGGATGGAGGCTATTACCTTAAGTGAATTAACACAGGAACATAAAACCAAGTACTGCATATTCTTACTTATAAATGGGAGCTAAATACTGAATACACATGGACACAAAGAAGAGAACAATAGACACTGGAGCCTGCTTGAGAGTGGAGGGTGGGAGGAGGGTAAGGATTGAAAAACTACCTATCAGGTACTAGGCTCATGACCTGGGTAACAAAATTATCTGTACCGCAAACCCATGTGACACACAGTTTACCAACGGAACAAACCTGCACATGTACCCACTGAACCAAAAATACAAGTTGGAAAGAAGAAAAAAAAAGACGGGTCACCTGACCTTGGGTAGCGGAGCTGTAAAAGGAGAGAAAAAGACCTATTGGAAACTGTCTACAGTTCCTCATTAGGGATAATCGTTTACAGAGATTTCGCTGAAGGACAGGTAGCCCACTAGTTTTTAAACCTGGGTTTTAGATTAGTTAAGAATAAAGGGGCCCTGATCTAAAGTGCATATACTTTGTATATATCCAATGTTGTGGCTGTATTTAATTGTAAATTGAAATTTTAGATGAAAGTTTATGAAAATTTAAGAATTTTTCTTCACTTATTAAGCAAAAACACGCATTTCTCAATCCATTCTCAAGATTATAGCTTGAACACAACCAAATTCTTTAATCTTAAGCTCAATAGTAATGTTTTTGTTTTTATAAGAAGTGACTTATTTTCGCCTAGTAATTCTGTAATTTTTATATGGCAGAATCTTTGAGTATTTGGTTGCAAATAGACATTCTAAAAATATAAATGTGGTTATATTGGGTTAGTCTTTTTCTGAGTCACAGAAATAACTCCCTCGTGCTCTCATTTTTTTCAACAGCCAGGTTTTTTATTATATACAAGAAATACGAATTTAAAAGATGTGTTCATGTCCCTAAGAAACTAGAAATATAGCAAAGATGGAAGGCAATCACATCTTCACTCTGTAGTATGATAAATGCCCCCACAAAGGGTAAGCAGAAAGGGTAAGTTAGAATGCTGTAACTTTACAGCTTTCCCTTTTCATCTTGATTGTAGGAACAGCCCTGCTATGTGAAACTTACTGCATTGCTTTGTTCTATGTCTGATTGCACCAACATTATGCAGACCCAGCATGTGTGGGTGTCTGACTCCTTCCTCCCCATTCTGAAGTCAAAAGGTTTGGAATTACATTTCATGCAAAAGGCTGCAGTTTCTATTCAGACCAAATCTTACAGTCGCAGGTAAACTTTTAATGCCAGATTTTGCTTAATGAAGTTACTTCCGCATTGCTTCTGTTAACCCATGGTTGGAAGATTGCTTTGCTAATCTAGAATCAAGGAATTCTATCAAAAGACACACTCTGCAGAAAGGACATTCTCATCAAGTCTCTGATCAATCTGCTTAACAACATTGGCATTGATTTACATTGGTTAGATGTAGTAGAATCCAAGAATGGCCACAATTGTTTGCAGCAATCTCACCACGAGGCAAAATCCATTTCTCCACCCAATCAATCTGAGTTAACCTGCAACTTACTTTGGCCAATAGAAAATGACAGAAGTAAGTTCTGAGTCTAGGCCTCAAGAAGCTTTGCATTCTTAAATCTTACTCTTGGAATTTTGCTGCTGTCATGAACAAGCCTGGACTAAACTGCTGTGTCATGAGATATGTGGCCCAGTTATCCCAAGCTCCCATCCACTAGACATGTGAAAGAGCCTATCCTAGACTATTCAGTCCCCAGCTGATCTACCTGCTAACCACAAATACATAAGCAAGCCCACCCAGGATCAACCAAGCCTGGTCAGATTAGTAGAACCATGCAGGTGACTAATAGTTCATGAGAAGTAATAAATGATTGTTCTTTTTTTTTTTTTTTCTTTTGAGAGGGAGTCTCGCTCTGTCGCCCAGGCTGGAGTGCAGTGGCGCGATCTCGGCTCACTGCAAGCTCCGCCTCCCGGGTTCACACCATTCTCCTGCCTCAGCCTCCCGAGTAGCTGGGACTACAGGCGCCCACAACCGTGCCCGGCTAATTTTTTGTATTTTTAGTAGAGACGGGGTTTCACCGTGGTCTCGATCTCCAGACCTTGTGATCCGCCCGCCTCGGCCTCCCAAAGTGCTGGGATTACAGGCGTGAGCCACCGCGCCGGGCCATGGTTGTTCTTTTAAGCCACTAAGGTTTGGAATTGTTTGGTATGCAGTAAAAGTTAGACAATAATACTACAATTTTGACATTACTGCAGTGGTAAGTCCTAGTGAACTTCAGAGCAGAGTAGGATGAAGAAAGGAAGGAAATTAGAGAAAAAGAAAGAAGATAACATGTGCTCATCACCTTTGCATGCCCAGCTGATGATTTCTTTACCTGAACCAATGATGAAACAAATAAACAAGTCTCCTGAATATTTCAGTAGGAGATTACATAAAGAGATTCAAATCTTTGAATTAATTAGAATTCACAAAAGATTTGTCAAATTGAGCCCATGTTGTTAATGGCAGTGAATGTTGACGATGTCAACTCCATAATAAGAAAATATATATAATTCCATCCATTTACTGTTATGTAAAGACACCATGAAATAAATTATTTATTTATTTATTCCACTGCCTCTTCCAAAAGATGAGGAGTAACAGTTGACAGATTGGATAAGTAATCAGTTACTGATTACACCAGAAACATAACTCACACAGATTTTGGAAAACAGACATCGTCTTGGATTTAAATTTAACAGAACCCTTGATGGGCATTCCTTCTGTCTGCCAAGCCCAGGGCTCAGCCAGAGGAAGATAGAAAGAAGGAGAAGAAGGGAAGCATATGGCCTGATTTGGAAAGGTGGTGGGGAGGACTGGGAACATCAGTAGATATGATCTGATTGCACATAAGGAGCAGTTAGAAAGTCACACAGCAGAAGATGGCATTGCACAGGGTCAGGGAAAGATGATCCACTGAGAGTGAGAAGGGCTGCCAGAGACTCATCGAGGGGCCTCTGAACCATCTGTTTAGCCCTCTAGCCTCAGTTTCCTTCTTTGCAAACTTTGCACTGGGCAAGTTATTACATTTCTGGTCCTGAGACAAGTCAACATATCTTGAGTGTTTGTGCCTTGCTCATACTTTGAGAAAGTGATCCTAGGCTTCTGATGAAAACTTTTGTTTGTTACAAAGATTTCTTCAATCTTTAATGTGTTTTGATTGCCTGGTATGTGACAGGTACTCTGAGAAGCACTGGTCATACCATGGTGAACCAAATACAGTCACAGACTTTGAGGAACTCAAGTATGCAGTGTGGAGAAGATTACACAGCAGGGAAAGAACTATTTTGGAGCAAATACCTGGCTCCTCCAGGAAGGAGGATGGGGTTAGCAGAGAAGCTTCCCAGGGGAGAAAATCCTTTTGAAACAGCTGAGGGAGGAGCAGTGCTAGTCAGATGAAGACACATTTGTAGGGATTATCCAAGCATGGGTGTTCTTATCACTTGGTTCTACTGCATAGAAGCAAGTAATACTTACATCCAAATAACTGTGTACTTAGAGCACTTTATTAGCTTAAGAATGTAAATATTTTAGGGCTACTTTGAGATTTTACAAAACTTTTTATGTACTCGTTGTCATGGAACGCTGTTTTATTATTTATGAGAACATGGAAAGACAGAAGAATTAGAGACCTTTAGTCAGGCTTCATCACATTCCATGGAAAGGAGATAATTGCAATTAGTAAAAAGATGAATGTGCAGGCAGGCAGCACACTCCAGCACATTGCACATAAAACAAGCCGTGCTGGTGAATAAAGATCTGGGAAAGGGTTTTAGGGTTTGTCATGTGTGTGTATGTGTGTTTGTATTCATTTTAATATTAGTAAATTATATTTCGGAACACTTGGAAAATGCAAGATTACTTATAATTTCACTCCTCTTACCACCATTTTTTTTGTATTTTGAATATCTTAACTATTTTTCCCCTGCATTAAAAATATGTAATTGTAGTAGATGTCTGTAACCAATCTAGAATTCTGATTTTTTTTACCACTTAATATTAGAACATAAAATTTTTCTCATCACTTTGTAGTCTTCATAGTAATAGCCATAATTTTAATATCTAAAGTGTATTCTACCCAGTAGATACATTGTGATTTACTAAACCATTTTCCTATTTTTGGGACATTTGAGTTGATTACATTATTTTATTATTACCAGTGATGCTATGATGAATACCTGGGTGGCACAGGAATATAGAACTAGTAGAGATTTTAAATGTTACTTGAGGCTCTTTTCCCCTTTGGAATTCAGAAGAGGACTTTGTTTTTTTCACAGCACAACTGGAGAAGTTCCAGTGAGATAGACTGTAATGCAATTGACCCTTCCTGGGATAATGCTATGGGGTAGCCCGGGGGACTATAACAAGTTCTGTTATACATTTATGGATAACAGGAGAGAATCAAACCCATAATTTCCACAATGGAAATATTTAACTCGAGGTTTATACAGTCCATATCACTGAAATGGACAATGGAAAGTGTGGCTGCAACTACTGTTACAGCTGCTGATATCCATTGCAAACATGGCCAGGATTTCTCCACTTGGCTTCCCATTCAAAATTTGGAATGGGACCGCGCGCGATGGCTCACACCTGTAATCCCAGCACTTTGGGAGGCCGAGGCGGTCGGATCACGAGGTCAGAAGATCGAGAGCAACCTGGCTAACACAGTGAAACCCCATCTCTACTAAAAATACACAAAATTAGCCGGGCGTGGTGGCGGGCGCCGGTAGTCCCAGCTACTCGGGAGGCTGAGGCAGGAGAATGGCGTGAACCCGGAAGGCGGAGCTTGCAGTGAGCCGAGATCGCGCCACTGCACTCCAGCCTGGGTGACAAAGCCAGACTCCATCTCAATAAATAAATAAATAAATAAATAAATAAAAATTTGGAATGGGTGCTGTGATTGGTGGAGCAGGGATATGTGCCAGTGACCAAGTGGTGAGACTAGGAAAATTGGCATCTTAACCTGAGCTCTTTGGAAAAGAGAGCCTGAGGCAGAGGCAGGGGTTTATGTACTAGTGTATATATATGAGGGCATGTGACTGAGCTGACCATAGTTTAGCATTAAGACTGAGCAGTCTGACTAATTGTACAGTCTTGTGGGCAAGAGGCTGCATAAGTGACAGCTTCTCAGGGAAGTCCATTCAGAATGGAATGGAGAATTTATACCCTAGCTCCTGTTTCCCATGGTCACAGGTTTGCCCACTGTGACATCTGTCCCCTGCACTTTCAGGTTGTTCGTGCTTGAGCCAAGCAGATGCACTTTCATGTCTCAGCACCAACAAGGAAATGCTGGTGCAGGAGGTTAGAAGTGCCCAGCATTGGCATGAGGTGAGGTGCTGTCAGGCTGCGTCTAGGTGAATCAATGGCAATCCATACAGGGTGGTCACTGCAAAGGTTAGACAAAAGAAAATGAATTGGAGCATGAAAGTTATTTGGTGCAATCTTTTTAGCTTCTCTCTTGAAAGGTATGCTCTTTCTGTTAGGAGCCTCCTCTAGCATCAGCTGGGTACTAAAAAAGAAAAAAAAAAAAGGACAAATGTCCACTTTTGTACCTCTGTATTATTTCAGGGCATTTAAAGAGCAAGTTCTATTGATGGAAATCACAGATACTGAAAATAATGATGAAATAAAACCTTGTTAATATATTTCCTGCAGATTGATAGTTCTTGAAATTAAAGACAAAGTCATTTCTGAAATTGCTTTTGGCAATAGTTGTCATTCAAGATGTGGATGTATTGAATGTGTATTCTGCAGTCTCTGTTTTATGGATGCATTCTAACGAGTTTTAAATTTTCTGTTCTCTCTGATTTTCTGTGCCACTCATAATGTTTCTTTCCAACAATTTGTTTTGTCTTCTGTATGATTTATTGATGAATTGCTTCGAGAACTAGTGATCTTAGACATACATAGTATGTCTTTGGAAAACAAAGGATAAAGAGAATAGAATTTGAAAATTAAATGTAGTGTTTATGGAAGGAATTAAAACTCTTCAATTACAGTGTTTAGTAACATTACTTTTTATGTATCAGAGTCATCCTGAATGCTGATGGTCATGGGGTCAGAGGGAAAAAGAGAAAACCCTTGAGTGTCTCATATTAGCTCTGACTGAGATGATAATTGTTTTTTTGTTCACAACCAGAATTAGTCACATAGCCCCCCTACAACCACAAGGGGGCAGGAAGTGCAGTCCTGTGGTATGCCTAAAATGGGGGAGAACCATGACTACTTGGCAAACAGTAACAATGACTACCACAGCAGGGTTGGCATTTTTAGCAGTTAATGTTACAGAAAGCTTGTGTGACAAATAATATGCAGCAGGTTTGAGGCCGTGGTGTGCATGGCATTTTTAGACGTTTAAATTACAGAAAGGCTTATTTGTAAAATGAATATGTAGCAGGTTTGAATGTATAACCACCAACACAGCTGTTCAAAAGGGTTTAAAAGAATCTTTATTTGCTTTAAATTACTGTAAATCTTACTCTGAGTCCCTATTCCTCATAAAAATAGTGGGAAATGCAATCTCAGTCTTGTTGGGGCTCCCCTGCTGCAGACTTACATAGTCAGGGGAGATATTTGGCTTAGCTCAGCATCAGGGAGGTCTCATTTCAGTCCACTGGGCGTTGCTGAAATGTGCAATAGTCAAGCCCACAGGTGATCCCTCTGGGGCTGGGGACTCTGCTGCTTCTGGACAAGGTGGGAGGCACCAGAATATCTGCTGAAGCTGGGAAGCCTAGTGGCTAATGGCCCTGCCTCCCATGGAGCATCACACTGTGATCCCTCTGAGGTTGCTCCACTTCACCAAGCAGGACCTGAGTGCCTCCCACCCCTGGGGACTAACAGCCTTGGTCCCTTTCCCAGTCTGAAGTCAGCTCTTCCTGTGCTCACGCTTCTTTAAAAGACAAGAACTGCTGATCTTGAGCAGCTTCTCTTTCTGCAAAGCACTGAACTTCTGAAGCCACTGATTCCATTGGCACACAAGGTCTGCCTCATGGGATCATTGCTCATGGTTGAAAGAATTAAAGGAGACCTGTAAAAGCAATTGCCACAGTGAAGTTCTGAGAGTGTGAATGAAAAGTGAAAGTGTGAATCAACTCCAGTAAAAAACAATGGACAGAGCAGGGGTGGGGCTAGGAGAAGAAAATTAATATTTATTGTGTATACACGACGTGCCAGGCCTTCATAAAATATGTTAATATGTGGTCTCACTTAACCATCACAGCAATACTATGAAGTAGAGTATAAGCCCATTTTACAGAGGAGGAAACTGAAGCTCAAAGGGTTCTATGTCTGCATAAAAAATAGTACTGATAGCTAATATTTATGATGCTTACTATATGCCAGTCACAGTTATAAGATCTTTATGAATATAAACTCATTTACTTCTCATGATAGTTCCACGATATAGGAACAATAGGTGTATATTTCTACTTTAGAGATGAGAAAATTGAGTCATAGAGATTTCAAAAGATTTACCCAAGGTCACACAGCTAGAAAATGATGAGGTCGGAAATGACTCCTGGCAGTCTGCTCCAAAGTCCATGCTTTAAACCACTATGCTGTACTGCTGAGTACAGTATAATGCTGTAGGGTGAGGGAGAAAGAGAAAGACAGAAACAGAGAGAAACATACAGAGAGATAGACAAACAGACACACACAGACTCAGAAAGACAAAGACAGAAAAACAGACAGACTGAGAGAGAGGGAGACACAGGGAGAAACAGAGACAGACACACACACACACACACACACACACAGAGATCAAAGACAAATTCTAACATTTGAATACATATGTTGAAATTACTTAAGACTTTCTCCAAAGAGGTTCAGTGCCTTTCCAAAGAGTCGAGCCTCAAAATTAGTCCTGGGTTGTAGGCTGGCACCTGAGGTCAATGAAGAGAGTGGACTCTGCCCTGACTTCTCATACAGACACCTAGCCCCTTTGAACTGAAAGGTAAATTAGCAATGTCTGCCATTGCCTACAATTGAAACAGAAAGGCTGTGTCAGCATTCCAAATGGGGTGGCTGATGACTTGGCAGTTAAATACTCAAAACAACTTCCCTGAAAATGGAATATTAAGAGCATGCTTTTTCCTTCTCAGATGCCATTTCTTATCACCTGGTTGGCTAGAAGCCAGATGCTTTTAAACACTAACACTGTTTAAATTTCTTGGGGTCAACTCTTTGTAAACAGTGCTGGTGTTTGTACAAAGTAACATTGGCTCTTGACTATAAAAGCTTAAATATTCCTGGCTCTCCAAGCAGCCAAGTTACTCTTAGCCCAAGGAGATAGGTACACTATATTAATTTCCCAGAGGGGAAAAAGGATCATTTCCCCTTCTTTCAGCATCTTTCAGTGGTAACTTCAAATAGGTGAATAGAAAGATTAGGTGTCTTGGTGCCACAAAAAGAGGACTAAAGCCCAGATTTTCTGATCCCTATCTGCTGATTAAAGTACTGAAGACTAGATTCCATGGATTTTATTTTTCTAATCCTTCCGAAGTATATAGACTGATGTGGTATTTTCAGACTGCTTATTTTTGAATAAAATTTATACCCAGTGATCATATTTAGTTTTAATGTTATTACTTGGTATAGCTATTCTAGCATCAGACACAAGGACTGTAAGTGATCATCCCATGAACTACGTTACAAATGATTTGACTTTTTTAAAAAAAACAAACCAAAAAAACAACATGAATAACTCATTGTATACTCAATTAGTATAAATAGCTAATCTGATATGATCAGATGATCAAAATACATATGGCTCATATAACAAAACTCATCTGGAATCACAGATCGATACCCTGTGCTTGATGCATTAAAAAATTCCCGAAAAGCTGCACAAAAAACTAATTTTGTTTTATAATAAATCGAATTATAATTTTACTAGGGAAACTGGCTATGTGAAGGGCTATCATGATAAACTATTTTGTGAATCAAATAACCACCTTCAATCTTCATTTATTAAGTTATGTCTTTTCTTTATTCTTCCAGAATAGATTTGAGGCACACATTGCAGCTCATATTTTGTAAATTTGAATATTTGGGTCTGTGAAAACTGGTAGACTAAACATGCAAACATAAAAATACTTTAAAAATTATCCTTCCTTCTGCCGAGTGTGGTGGCTCACGCCTGTAGTACCAGCACTTTGGGAGGCCGAGGTGGGTGGATCACCTGAGGTCAGGAGTTCGAGACCAGCCTGGCCAACATGGTGAAACCCCATCTCTACCAAAAATACAAAAAAATTAGCCGGGCGTGGTGGCGGGTGCCTGTAATCCTAGCTACTCAGGAGGCTGAGGCACGAGAATCACTTGAACCCAGGAGGTGGAAGTTGCAGTGAGCCGAGATCGCACCATTGCACTCCAGCCTGGGTGACAGAGTAAGACTTTGTCTCAAAAAAAAATTATCTGTTCTTCAAAATAATTTCTGTAAATTGTTAATAATGTCTAAAATGACTATTGAAAGATTAAAACATCTTTTATCATATATGCCAAAGAGTGCTCATGACTAGCAGAAATTTACCTTTGACAGTTTATCAATTTATAATTGTAGGATTTCAGTTCCTTCCATTAAAAGAAAAGTGTGTCCTAGATTATAGCACTTGCTGGCATTTACTATTTTGGTCATCCTATTACAGATGATTATAGAGAGATTTGTAAGTGCTTTGCTATTTTAAAATTTATTTCCAGGTCAGTCTGAAAATTTTTACTTTTTCAAAAGTAAACATAGACTCTTGTGGGTATGTTTACATTGTAGTATTTAAATTTATGCTGAATTTACTGTTTATATGAATGATCAGATCCAGTTAAATACATTTTTATCTACTTCTATGGAGATTTCTGAAAATAAAACAAAAGTAGGAAGAAGGCAATGACTTACACAGTAATTGTTATTTATAATTTAAGTACATTAATTATGGCAAGATAAGTTATAAGCAATGGGACAAAACCACTTGTTTTTAAAGTCTATGCATATATATGTGTGTGTGTGTATGTGTATATATATTCCTGTTACACTGGAAGGTTTCTGCTTGAATTGTTTCCTAATTTCTCTCTTACTGATATATAGATTAATGTGCTACGGATTATGATGGCTATTATCAAAATATATAATACATGTAATATGGGAAAGTTTATCTTTTATAGAAACTTTAAACAAAAGTGATATTTAAAATTATATGTGAACACATTTTACCATGTGTAATACATGCATTCGATATAATTTTGCCACAGAAATAATAAAACTAAAAAAAGTGTGCTGAATATTATTTCATGTGGGGGGTGTAAAGGCATAACGCTTTCATTTTTGCTTTAAATGGATAGCTCCCCATCATTGCACTAGTGTTGGTTTTTCCTTTCAGTTCCTTCTGACCTTTAGCTCTTTCCACCCTTCCATTTTTCCTAGCCCAGAAAACAGGTGTAGGAGGAAATTGGTTTCTTTATAAACTCTCCTTCCAGCCACAATAATCTCAGATTGACTCCACTCTGAAGATTCCATGCTAAGCTTTGTGTTTGGATGAAAACCCAAAACATATTGTAAAATTTAATATTGCGTTTTCATGTGCTTAAACCTAATTTACCTTTTAGAAAAAAGGTTTGCGTATTTCTTCCTTCTTAAGGGCCCACACACAATGTGGAAAATGCTTGGAGGCAGGATGGTGCAATAGGTTCTTTGGAGGTTTCTGGGAGGAGCATTGAAGTCGACTTATTTTTCTCTTTTTTTTCTTCTCCTTAAGCTTTAGTGATATGAAACCTGGCAGGGATGTCTTAAGCCAGCTCTGTACGGAAGGTGGACCTAAATGACCTCTAAGCTGATGAGCTGACCCTCCTCTCTACTAACCCCCCACCTCCACCTTTTCATTTCTGAGATGAAACTTAGAAAATTATTATCTTTTTTTTTTTTTTTTTTTTGCAGGAAACTGTGTCTGCAGACTATGAACAGAGGAATTGTCTCCACTGCTCACTGACCTTAACCCACTGGGTCTCTGGCTAAGGCAGAAGAGACACACACGTGAGGAGAGGGTGTTCGCTCTGAACACAGAGTTTCAAGGACGTTCTGCTCAAATGGAAAGACTCTAGACTGTAGCTAAGACTTTCACTCGTCCAGATATTTACAGTTTGAAGGACTTCCCTCCTGATATTTTTGGCAATAAAGAGAAAATCATTTCTCCTCAGAGCATTTGGAATTGGTAAAATAAGCGTGCTGTGTGCAGCTGAGTCTTCCAAGCCTTTGACATTTTTCAGTGGCAGGATGGAAGGTCCGTATGGACAGTCAGACTTGAGGGCTTGAACACTTATGAGTCTTTCCGTCTGCAAAACCTGGATAATCACTTCATATACCACCTGCCAGGAACTAATTTTCTTGTTATTTCATAAAAAAAGATTCCCAGTTTTCTAGACAAGTTGCAAGGACTAACTAACACCGGCGGGAAATGCTTGTATTTCAGCAGACCAGACGTGGTGTAGACGCCAAGCATGGCCCGAGTTCCGGGGAGCCCCAGAAGTGTCTTCTCCCTGAGCGACAGCGTTAATTCCTCGCATTGACAGCTATGAGTACCTCTCGGGTTTCTCCCACCCCCAACACCCCTCTCTGAGCCCCTGGCCACCGTCACCTTCTCTTCTCTTCCCGCACTCCCCAGACCAAACATCCCTTTCATCAGGTGGGGTTGGGTTGTCTACTCTTCGGGAAGGAGCGCGCAAGGGTTAATGATGAAAGCTGGTGACCAGGTGGGGCGCCCACACCCGCCCCCGGCCACGGTGGGCGTCGGAGGTGAGGGGGCGCTATTCGGGCAGCAGTGCTCCGGGTGGCGCGCGGGAGAGCTGCCAGGCTGACAGAGAGGCCGGCCCGAGTGGGGGCCTCTCCGTCGCCGCCGCCGCCACCGCCGCCGCCGCCGCCGCCGCCGCTGTGATGCGGAGCCAGTGCTGCGCCGGGCGGTGGAGTCAGAGCCCGGGCGCGGGAGCACGAGCTGCAACATCAGCACCAGCGGCGGCGGCACCTGCACCAGCTCCGGGGCCCCGCGCTGCGCTCTCCGCCCCGCGGCACCCGGGGCCGCCGCCCCGCGCTCTCTATGGATGTCAAGGCGGCCCCCAATGGGGTGGCCACTATCGAGGACCGGATCCTGCGGATCACCGGCTACTATGGCTATTACCCAGGTTACTCCAGCCAGAAAAGTAAGACGCCGCGGGGCTGCCCTGCGCGAGGCGGGGAAGGGAGGTGGGCACGCAGGGGTGCCGCGGGGATGCGGACGGGCGGGCGCGCGGTCCGGACACCTGCAGCCCTGCAGGCGCTGTCAAAGCCGCCTTCCCGGCGGCGCGGACCCTGGGGGAGAAAAGTATGTCCGCTGTCCTCGGTGCTGAACCGTGAGAGGGCAAGGGACCCAGCTGGGTGCGCCCAGGAGTTTGGAAACTGTCGTAGCCTTGCGGGGAGGTGCGGAGGGGACCGGGTGAGCGCTCCTGACTGCCGTCGGCCGGCTCACCCTGGTGGATTTACGCCCAGAGGAGGCTAACATGGCTGTTCACTTAGCGGAAAGTCAGCCCTACGGGCTACACGCCCGGAAAGACCCTACTGCGTGCGGGGCGCTGGGGACTCAGGCTGAGGAGGCTCCGGGGTGGGGCTGGCGGGGGCGGCCGACCCAGACGTGGGTCCCGGCGCTGGTGGGGTCAGCTCGTTCACTCCGGACTGTTGAGACGCTGCCAGCGCGGGAGTTACTCTGGTTACAACATCTTTAGGAGGTTCTTCACCCTGGGCAGCGAAAAGAACCTGCTCAGGTCTTCCAGCCCCAGAGCTTGCAGCCAGAGACCCGTGCGGAAGACTAGGGGCTTGGCGGGGGGGGGACGGTGGTCTGAGAAGGGGAAGAGACAGGGCCACCCGCACGTCGCGGCCACTGCTTTCTTCCAGCTAAGCGAGGTCATGCGGCGTGGATGCTTTCACGTTTCTGGACCAGTTTTGGTGGGAGGGCGATGAGGTGTGCTCTGCTTGCAGTCCCCCTCCCCCAGTACACAAACCCACTAGCTATATTTGCTGGGATTAGTTCTGCTAGCGACTGAAGTGCAGCTCATTTTTCTCCGAATTGGAGGAGTAGCTGCGGTTTAGTTTCTATGCAGGTGGGCTTTTGCCTTTTTCTTTATCAATGCATTTCTGTCGCAACAGATGGAGCTTAATTGATGTTTTTGCCATTATTTTTGTCAGAAGCTTGGAAGCTCCTAGAAGCATTTCTGATTCGTATTTTTCTGTGACATTTGGGGTGCAATCAACATTACAGTTTCTATGAAGCGTGGGACCCCAAAAATTCTGGCACAAAGACAAGAAAAC
The DNA here is from genome assembly GCF_049350105.2 of Macaca mulatta. Taxonomy (NCBI): domain Eukaryota; kingdom Metazoa; phylum Chordata; class Mammalia; order Primates; family Cercopithecidae; genus Macaca; species Macaca mulatta. The sequence goes on along the minus strand of NC_133412.1, from coordinate 130,978,107 downwards.
ACCATTTTTTTCATGTAACTTTCTCCCCTACCATGCTTCCTCTCTATTGAATAATAATTCAAGAGCTTTGTTCCGTGGGCTGTTCTCACACAGATATTTTCTAGTTCGATATTTCATTTGGTTTCAGGAAATGCCTATCTGATTTGGACGGTTTCTCTCTAGCTGTTTTTAGCATTAGGGGCTTAAATTATTCATTTTCCATACAAAAGTAATTATAAAGTGTTAGAATTTTCTGGAAAGAAAATAACACACTGTGGAATGCTCTTTGAAATCCCTGTACTATACACTCAAAAACTTCTCCTTTTTTATTGGCAAAGGATTTCTTTTTTAACCCTGGAAACATAAGTAAAGGAACTAATATACCTTGTGGAAATTACTTGACTTTCACCTTTGAATATTTTAATTAGGAACCATGGGATTCTAGTGGCTTAGAGAATGTAGAAGCTGTGTGTGAAATTAAAAGACTCAGGGTAGTTTATTATTGTAATTTTTATGACAATGGGACTTTGGCTAACAATGAACAACCCAAAAAGAATACTGAAAAAGTGACATTTTAGATAAGGACATGTTCATATTATATTTTTGCACTTGCTCAAATAGCTGCACATGCTTCATTTGCAATACAATAACAGGACAAAAACAGGGAAGAGCACTGGCCAAGGCTATAACTGGAAGCCAAAAGGGATAAAGATTAACTTGGCATGGTTATTTGTGATGGGCACTTACCTACCTAAGTTTAGACCATAGAGTTAAAAGAGTGAAAGCAGAGAATCTCACAAGAAGAGAGAATTAAGTGATAGTCAGATAAATCTCAGGATGCTCATGCTTTTGGAAGTAGAGAAAGATTGCTATTTTGCACAGTGAGAGATTGAGAGAGGAGAAAGCTGGAGGAGGGCCAGGGAACCGAGCACCATGAAATAATCCTGTCCTAATGCAGGCTTCAACTAGTAAACAAACACTGAAGCAAACCAGTACAATATGGTCAATTGATTTGGCTATTACAGAGAATGAGCAACAGCTTACGGGAAGTCTGGAAAAATATACTTAAAAAAAGGCTACAGTGATGAACATATAATATGTGAAAGCAAGGTGACTTTCTCATTTTCTGTCTGATCATATATGAGGGACAATCTCTAGATATCTATGCCATTTATGTTTTTGGAGATAGATGGGGACTTACATCTAAGAAAATGCACTGAAGATCAAGCCTTCTGTTAATGCATCCTGCTGTTTGCTTGTACCTTGTCCAGAAAAAATTCTAGTAGTCGCGCTGATGCAAAAAAAGAAATATATTAGAATTCAGAGAAATGAAGGTACTTTAATGGGCAATAGGGCATTTGTTTTATCTATACTCTTCAATTAATGAACAGTTATTGAGTAAATATAAACAAGAAATCTGGATACAAAGATGATTAAAGGTGGGTGCAGTGGCTCATGTCTGTAATCCCAGCACTTTGGTAGGCCAAGGCAGGAGGATTTCTTGAGGTCAGGAGTTCAAGACCAACTTGACCAATGTAGTGAGACACTGTTTCTATATTTATTTAAACATTTTTTTTAAAAAGATGATTAATGCGTAGTGTGGTTACTTAGGTAGGGAATAGATTCATTCATTCAACAAGTGTTAATTGAGCACCGCCTATGTGTCAGGAGTACATCAATGAGCAAAACAGACAAAAGTATTTTCCTTTTAAGAACTTAAGTTCTAGTGGGAGGAAACAAGACAATAAACAAATAAACAAGTACATAAATTATTTAGTACATTTCAAGGTGATAAGCGCCTTTTGAAAAGTTACAACAGGATAAAAAGGATAAGATATTCTAGGGGTAGAGATTGTCACAATTTTAAATAGGCTCATCAGGGAAGTCCTCATTGAGGAGGTAACAATTGAGCAAAGACCTGAAGGATGTCAGGGAGTTAGCCATATGGACATCCAGAAGAAGACATTCTGGGCAGTGGGAACAGCTAGCGTAAAGCTCTGAGGTAGAGTGCAACTGGCATGCTGGAAAAACAGCAGGGAGGCCTGCATGGCTGAAGTGCAGTGAACAATTGGGAAAGTGGTTGGAGATGAAGTCACTGAGGATCCAGGAATGCAGGTAAAGGAGGGTCTTAGAGGTCATTGTCAATCCTTTGACTTGTATTCTGAATGAAATGAGCATTTGAAGAGTTTTGAGAGAAGAGTGATGTGACTTGACTTATCTTACACAAAGATCAGTCTCACTGCTGTACTGGGACAGGGTGAAAACATCTAATTAGTATGTTATTGTGATAACTTAGGTGAGACATGATGGTGGCTTGAACCAGAGTGGTAGCAGTAGAGGAAGAGAAAGGTGGTCAGAGTCTGCATATGTTTGAAATTAGAGCCAATAGGGTACCCTGATAGATTGGATATTGTATCTGTAAGAAAGAGAGGAGTAAAAAATGACTGCATCTTTTCTGGTTTGACTAAGTTTGGGTTGCCATCAGCTGAAATGTGGAAGGTTTTAAGGTAGAGAAGCTTTGGAAAGGGGTGGGGGAGTGGATTGTCAGGGGATAAGGATAACATTTTAGAGATGCTAAATGTAATTGGAGATGTAGAGTAAGCTTACAGTTCAGAGTAGATGTCTGATTGGAGATATAAATTAAGGATTTGCCAGTACTTGGGTGGTATTTAAGGCCTAAGACTAGATGAGACCTCCAAGGAACGAATGCATATAGAGAAGAGAAGAGGCAGGATTGAATGTTGAGACACTCTGACATTAAGAGGTTCAGGAGAAGAAGAAACCCATTAAAGGATACCAGGAAGGAGCATCCAGGGAGATAGGAGGGAAACCAGGAACATGTGATACACTGGAAGCCAGTAAAAAAAGAGTTTCAAGGGGAAGAGATTAGCTGAGTCCAATGCTATTGAAAGGTCAAGTAAAATGAAGACCGACTGAATTTGACAATTGAAGGTCATGGGTGATCTTGACAAGAATGTTGACAAGAGCACATAAGGATAGGTAAAATGGATTAGAATGTGTATAAGAGAGAGTTAGAGGGAAGAATTGGAAACTGTGAGTATAGATGACTCTGCAAGGATTTTTGTGCAAAGGGGAGAGAAGAAATGGAGGAAGCAGGCTCAAGAAAGTTTTTCTTTCTTTAAAGATTAGAGAAATAAGAGCATGTTTGCATGCAAATGAGAATGATTCAATAGAGAAAGAAAAATTAATGAAGTTGGAGAGATAGTGTACGGAAACTAGTGCACAAGAGAAGGGACATTGCCTTAGATAGGAACATGGATATAGGGTAAGTTGTGTGGGGCAGGTTTGGGAAAGTGTATAACTGAGATGGTGGGAGTCTTTTGAGGTTCTCTTCTGGTTGCTGCAGTCTTCTCCAAGTAGGAAGAGAGAGTCACCAAATGAGAATGAGGATGGTGGAAGATGTGATAGAGGCTGGAGGAAAGAGAAGGTGCGAACAGTTAAATAGGGAGAGTGAATGGACTGGAGAAGTGTGCTCAGGTTGTCTGGTAGCCTTAAGGGTCCATTTAAAGTTTTTGGTCACAAATTTAAAGTGAGATCAGCCAGTATGTTGGCTCATTCATTAACACAGCAAAGGCGTGGAACAAGTAATGATAAGTATATAACCAGAGTTGCAGATTATCCAATGTATATTTAAAAATAGGGACAAGAGAGTTGTATACAAGAGAGTTGTGTTATTAAAATGGTTGATCACAGAATTTAAACCTGGTAAGCAGAGAAGAGGAAATCTAGGTAATTAGGAACAGGGAACAGATGGTAGGTTCCATGAATTAGAGGTCTCAGTAGAATCAAAGACTAGTGGAAGTTGGCTGGAAAGGTAGGAGGTGGTGAGTTTTACACTGTAAGAAATTTAATTCATTTCCATAAGTCAAATAAAAGGATAAATTCATTCATGTTTTATTGTATTCCATTATTGATATTTTTGGGGTGAGTATTCTTTTTTGTGTGTTTGTATAGGGAAACAGTGCGTTGATGTATGGTTGAATTAAACCCTAATGGTTTGGAAATTGATCATATCCTTAAACCTGCCAGCAACTGGCTCTGAGACCTGGGACACCACTCTGTGGACATTGGTTTTTTTGTTTGTGAAAAAGAGAGTTGAAATCACTGTTTTAGAACAGTCATGCAGTAGGTCAGCTTTGACAGCTTTCAAAACACTCCCACCTTCCCTGGAAAGGTATCAGTAAAGGAGTATATTTACTTCACCTGTCTTCACCTACCTTTGGTAAACAGTTGCCTCTCTTTGTTCTGTGCCTTTGTACCTGTTGGCCTTTTGTTTTTTCTATCCCCCATTGGTGATCAGTTTCTATGATCGTTGTCTATTGGGAGCTGCAATTTGTAGTAAATATTTTCTCTTTTACTTTAACACCAGCTCTGGTATCATCCCTACTTCAGAAAGAACTCTACCCACTTCTGGCTTTCTTGGTTCTCTGGGTGCTTGGATGACTGCCATGACTTAGCATTTCCCAAGGTTCTAGCTTCATCTGTTTCGTCTCACTGTCTGCTTTCCCTGAGTGAGCTCCTTTAATCCCACGGCATTACCATCTTTGGTGTATCTGTATTTCTAGGTCCACTTTTTCTGAACCCACACCCATATTTCAAAATTTCTTGGTGTATTCTACCTGAATGTCCTCCAGGCATGTCACACATAAAACCAAAATCATCATTCTGTCCTTAAAATGTGCCTTTTCCTCCTTATTATGCATTTCAGCTTCTAATGTCTATATCCAACCAATTGCCCAAGCCAGAAACTTCGAATTATCCTCAACTTCTGCCCTTTCGCCTTGCCCTATAATCAGTTAATGAATCCTATACGTTCTACCCCAGATAATGTGCTTTCCAGTCCTGCAGTCACTGCCTTCTTCCATCACATCTTTTGCCCAGCCTCAAGTCCTTCCAATCCAGCATACACACCTTAAAAATATTTACTTCTCCACAGTGCAGATCTGTTCATCTCACACCCCTGATCAAATATGTGAAGTAATTTTTCACTTTCTGTGAAATGAAGTTCAAATTACTTAGCATGCCACAATCTGAACCCAGCTTATATTGTTCTATTTTAGCACACATTTCTCCCCCTTACACCACAATCCTCTAATTGCCTAATATATGCTTAATGCAGAAAATCTGGAAGGCAGAGAGCAACGAGAGATTAAAACAAAATTACTCATAATTCCACTACCAGAGGTATTAGTGTTAACATTTTCGTATATATCCTTTCAGTCTTTTTTATGCCCATGGACACAGCAAGTGGCTTTTATTTTGTACTGAACATTTATCTCGTTGGTCTATATTGTTTGCAATAACTTAAATTTTCGTGTTATGCATGTAGTCTTCCATATATGCAAGCACTTTAATCTACTTCACCAATCACTAGTTGGTGAAGTATCACTAGTTTATTTTTAGTCCAACTTTTTCTTTTATTTCTCTTGCTCTCTCTCTCTCTCTCGCTCTCTCTCGTTCTCTTTCTGTCCCCAAGCCCCCTTCCTTTTTAAGAGATAGGGTCTTACTCTGTTACCCAGGCTGGTAGTGCAGTGGTGCAATTATAGCTTACTGCAGCCTCAAACTCCTGGGCCCAAGCCATCCTCCCACCTCAGCCTCCTGAGTAGGACTACAGGTGGGCACCATCACACTCAGCTAATTAATTAATTAATTATTATTTTTTGTAGACACCAGGTTTTGCTAGGTTGCCCAGGCTGGTCTCAAACTCCTGGCTTCAAGTGATCCTCCCACCTCAGCCTCCCAAAGCACTGGGATGACAGGTGTGAGCTACTGCATTGGCCCACCTTTTCTTTTTGATCTTATATCCCATAGGGTCTTCGCACACTCTGACACTGTGGTCATACTCTCATCATGCAGCTCATTGTTTTAATGAAATTATTGTGCCCATGCTCTTTTGCTTCTCAGTGCTTTATTGCACTTTGGCCCCAGTGCTCCCTCTCTGTCTCCTTCATCACCCTGCAGAAAGCTCCTATTTATCTTCAGAAGGGCAGTTTAAATGTGCTGTCCTCTGTAAAGCTTCCCAAATGCCCCAGGCTGGCTAATCCTCCTTCTGTGCTCCTGTAATGCTGTGTATTCACCTCTGCTCCAGCATTTAACACACTATTTTGGGCTTTTTGCTTTGCACAAAACTATCTCACCCATAGAGCTTGGGGAGAGCCGGGGATTTATCTTTATTTATTTTATCTGAGGCAAAGTAGTATATTCTGTTGCTCAATAAAGTTTATTGTGCTAACGAATGAAATATTTAGTTCCATTTGAAGAAATTAGAGAGCTAATTATTTTCACACAGAAAAAGAAAGAGTACATGATGGTAGTAGTGATTAGAGAAAAAGAAAAAAATTACCAGCAATGAGTGAATCAAATAAATGTACTTTAAAGAATGAGAATACACTAAATGGTGTTTTATGATCATTTTACCTGCCTGGTTGTAACTTCTGCATTTCTGCGTCCTTACTTCCTTCTTAAGATTTTCTGTGCTGCAATGGGGTAAAGGCATTTTTTTTTTTGAGATGGAGTCTTGCTGTGTTGCCCAGTCTGGAGTTCAATGGCATGATCTTGGCTCACTGCAACCTCTGCCTCCCGGGTTCAAGTGATTCTCCTGTCTCCACCTCCCGAGTAACTGGGATTACAGGCATGCACCACAATGCCCAGCTAATTTTTTGTATTTTTTAGTAGAGACAGGGTTTCACCATATTGGCCAGGCTGGTCTGAAACTCCTGACCTCAGGTGATCCACCTGCCTCGGCCTCCCAAAGTGCTGGGATAGCAGTCATGAGCCACGGTGCCTGGCCAAGGAAAAGGCAATTTTTTAAAAACCACAGAGTAGAATAAAGTTACTAAATCATAAGAAAGAAAATGTGATTTCTCCTCTTTCTTCTTTTGAAGTTGTTAGTATTGATCTTCCTGGTACAATATTAATACTGTATAACTCTTATTCACTTTAACTGGAACAAGTTATGAAATTCTCTATTACTAGTGAAATAAATGCAATAAATATCTTTCCTTATTCACTTTCTGTTTATATCCTGAGAGTAAGATTTGTGCTTCTTTATGTATGAGAGGAAGTGTTTTGTAAATAGTAACAAATAAGTACCATTAATATGTGGTTTTGAGAAGTATTTTGTAATATAGTTTTAAATTAGAACATATAAGATCTATGTTAATACTAAATATCATTGTATATGCTATTGATGTTAGATAGTGTGGTAGTTTTTACAGTGTTTATTCTGATGTGTATTTTGCATTTAAAATATAAATTTACATATAAACTGGATGTTTGTAATGCAAAATACTACTTCCACTAGCTAATACTTGGATTTAACACTACATTTTAGATGTACTTTATTTTGAAAACGTATCTAAGACCTGGTTTGTGGCTACAAGTTCTAATGCAAAGACCACAAACTTTGGCAATAGAAAGACCTAGGTCTATACTCCTGCTATGCTACTTGCTAGCCATTTTTAAAAATATACTTTAAGTTCTGGGGTACATGTGCAGAATGTGCAATTTTGTTACATAGCTATACATGTGTCATGGTGGTTTGCTGCACCCATCAACCCATTACCTACATTAGGTATTTCTCCTAATGCTATCCCTCCCCTAGCCCCCCATCCCCCAACAGTCCCTGGGTTGTGATGTTCCCTGCCCTGTGTCCATGTGTTCTCATTGTTCAACTCTCACTTATGAGTGAGAACATGCGGTGTTTGGTTTTCTGTTCTTGTGATAGTTTGCTGAGAATGATAGTTTCCAGCTTCATCCATGTCCCTGCAAAGGACATGAACTCATCCTTTTTGATGGCTGCATAGTATTCCATGGCGTATATGTGCCACATTTTCTTAATCCAGTCTATCATTGATGGACATTTGGGTTGGTTCCAAGTCTTTGCTAATGTGAGTAGTGCTGCAATAAACATACATGTGCATGTGTCTTTATAGTAGAATGACTTATAATCCTTTGGGTATATACCCAATAATGGGATTGCTAGGTTAAATGGTATTTCTAGTTCTAGATCCTTGAGGAATGACCACACTGTCTTCCACAATGGTTGAACTAATTTACACTCCCACCAACAGTGTGAAAGCATTCCTATTTCTCCACATCCTCTCCAGCATCCGTTGTTTCCTCACTTTTTAATGATCGCCATTCTAACTGGTGTGAGATGGTATCTCATTGTGGTTTTGATTTGCATTTCTCTGATGACCAGTGATGGTGAGCATTTTTTCATATGTTTGTTGGCTACATAAATGTCTTCTTTTGAGAAGTGTCTGTTCATATCCTTTGCCCACTTTTTGATGGGGTTGTTTGTTTTTTCTTGTAAATTTGTTTAAGTTCTTTGTGGATTCTGGATATTAGCCCTTTGTCATGTGGATAGATTGCAAAAATTTTCTCCCATGCTGTCAGTTGCCTGTTTACTCTGATGATAGTTTCTTTAACCTCCTCTCAGATCAACAGTTTTGTTCCTGTAAAATGGGAATGATAATAGTTGCCTCACAGGTAGTTGGGAGGATTATGTAAGATAATATTTATTGAGTGTCTGGAACAACATCCAGTTCAATGTATGGAAGCTATTATAATTATGAGGAAATGAACAGAATCAGTTTTATGACTTCAAAGAACCATGCTCACTTTTTGCTTGTAAGTAAATGGTAAGTCATTTTCTGGTCATACCCATAATTGTATTTTAAATTGTTGTTATTAAAAATTATGCTACAGCAATTTAAACACAAGTATAAATTGTCCAAGTTCACAATGGCTTTTATTTTTGGTTGTTACTTTCTACTCTTTACCAATTTCTGGCTTGTCTGGTGCTAAAACAGAAAGGGGTGGTTCTACCTGGATTGCCTCTTGGGATAGCTTATTTAAAATGGGCTGGAAGCCATCTGTGATGAGGTGATTCCAAATGGGCTGAACCAAAAGAGATGAGGCATATTGACAGCCATGAGTGACAGAATGGGTCTACATGTCTGCAGATGCATGCAGGTACTCAGGCACCAAAGTAGGGTGAAGTTGGGAGAGAGGTAGCAGGGAAAGGTGGAATCTCAGCTGAACATGGATAGCTTGGGTAGGATGGGGTAAAGATGGGATAGTGAGGGCAAACAGGTGGGGAGGAACTGAAGGCTAAGGGTTAATTTGGGAATAGTCCATTGGAAGTAGCATTGTTCGTTTCATACATGGAGTGTTAAAGAGACAGTTCTTTTTTCGCTATGTATGTAGCCACAAATGTAACAGACAGCCTATTTTATGTTCTTCTTTGAAAAATATATCATTATGTTACAAACATATTTACATGTTTCTACATAGTCTTTGGAGTTATACTTTTTAAAAAGTATAAAGCATTTAACTACTTCAAGACACAGAGAAATATAAAGAAAAATGGAAATGATCTTGTTACCCTAACACAAGTACTATTATTTTGGTTTATTCCTTTCCAGCTTTCCTAAGGCATACAGGACTTCACTTCTTGATTTATTGAGAAATATAAACTGTAGCTTAGTTAGAATACAATTTTGTGTCCTGCTTTTTTTTCCCACCTAACATTTCAGGATAAGCATTTTTCATTTATTTTCATTTATCTGCTTTGAGAGGCTGGAATTGGATTCTCCTTTCAAAGATCTTGGCTTACAGAATTTGGCAAGCTGGTTCTATGCCATTTGAGACGAAGTAAAATGGAAAGATGTGGAGTATTAGTGATGGTTTGTTTGGTTTCTAGTCACGAGACTCCACTTGAACTGGCTTAAGCAAAATGGGAGCTGTTGAAAAGACACCGGGGAGTCTCTCATGGGTTTGAAGGGGAGGGATAAGATGATGTAGGCTGAAATCAGGTCCTGGAGGGCTGTGGGGAAAACAGGAAGCCTTCTTCCTCTGTCTTTCATCTCTTTTTCTCTGGCACATGCTCCCCATTCTCGTCTCTTGCTTCAGGCTGACTTTCTCTATTTCCTTGTCCAAATGGTCAAAAATAGCTACTGCCAGCAGTTCCAGTGTTTACATGTCCTCTATTCAAGAGAGCAGACAGATTGAGCGAGAATCTCTTACTTCTAAATCCAGATTCCTGGGGAAAGAGACATTTTGGCCCAATTTATGTGACATGCACACTCTTGACCCTATTGATGGTGGTGGTTTGGGGCAGGGTCAAGTTTCCCAATCATGGCTGCCAGAGGCCCTCTCCTGTAACCCTATTGGCTGTATGAGGGAAGAGATGATAGTTTAGAGAAACAGAGTAATTGGTTGGACAGTTAATAGCTATTTGGTTCACAGAATATTGCATTTTTATATCAAATTATAGGCTTCAATCAAGATTCCATCTTTCTTCTGGTCCTGAGAGCCCTTAGAGTGAATCTAGATAATATTTAATGAACTTATAGATACTGTATAATCCTAGAAACAGAAAATCCATGTGTCTGTTTAGAGGATACGTCCTTGAGAATTCTGTTTAAGAGTGCCCATCTAGCACTGCCGACTACTTAAGCTTCATTGACGTGCCACTGGTTACATCAGGTTTGGAAGACATAGTTCTTTTTCTAGGTCAGATAGGGCAATACACCAGGTCTTTCAGATTCAATGTACAGTAATTGAGGATGACATTTAACATGGTATATTTAAACAGTTTGAACATTACACTATCCTGCAGTCTGAGATTTGTTCTATTTAGACCTAGGCTAATGCCAAGATGGCACTAGTGAGGTGTCAATAATGGTTTCATGGTACTGAAAACCAGACATAATAAGAATTCTTTATGCCTTGTGAAGCAGAGATCCCTAAGGCCATTAGAGCCTGCAGGCTTTTCCTGCTAATATCTTACTAAACTCCAAGTCATGTGCCTTTGGTATCTATTTTGTGTTTTTGTTGAAACCCATGTTCAGTTATAGGCATTCTAGAGGACAGATCCAAATCCAGTGGGCTGGAGGCTACGGAGGCAACAGCTTCCCTGCTGGAGTTATGGTGACAGGGTCTGAAGAAGCAGTACCGCATCTAAAGTGACATTCTTATTCCCGCAGACTTTTTAGAACAAAGGTGCTTAGAAGTTGAGAACTTTTTGAAAATTGTGAGTGCTTGAAGCTGGAGCTGCTTGTCTTGTTCTTTTCTAGTCCACATCTGTGTAGCAGCCATGATAATCTTTCAGAAGCATTCATTGGATCATGCCATTCCTCTGGTTAAAGTCGTTAGTGGCCTCCTGTATCTCTTTGGAAAACTATAAAACTCTGAACGCAGCTTACAAGATCTTACAAGGTCTGGTTCTTTAGCTGCCACCACACTTTCATGATCTTATTATGTTTTGGTTTTACTGGTTCCTGTTCCAGGCTCTTTCATTTGTCTAAGATGATGAACAAACTCTCCCATCTTCCTGGTGGTGTGACCTGTCTGGCCCCTCAACATTCCTCAGGTCTCATATTAAGTGCCACCACCTCTGAGAGCCCTTTCCAGCTTTGCGCCTCTATCATCTCATGTACTTTTTCTTTATAGCACTTACCACAAGCAGCTAGTGCAATTTATGTTCACTTTTGTGACTGTTTAATGCTTTTCTGCCCATTAGATTTTTACATCCCTAAGAATAGGTAGGGATGGATCTATTTTGTTCAACACTGTATGACCAGCACAAAGAACAGTGCCTGGGCACTCCATAAAATTGGCTGGATGAGTGATTAAGCCCTGTTGAAAATGTCAAACAGACTTTTTTCCAAGATAATATTTTTATTTAGAATATTTTTAAATTTTTCAGAAAAGTTGCAGTGATAATACAGAGAGTTCCTATAACCCCTCGCTCAGCTTCCTCACCTAGTTAACATTTTTCATTAGCATGGTACATTTGTCAAAAGTGAAGAAACCAACACTGGTGCATTATAATTAATTAAACTCTAGATTTTATTTGGATTTCACCAGTTTTTCGATTAGGGTTCTCATTCTGTTCTAAGACTCAATCCAGAGTACCAGATTGCATTTACTTGTCATGTCTCTCAGGTAGGCTTTTAATGCATTAAACTTGAAAAGTTCAATTTTATAGGAACTTACTAGCACACATTTTAGGGCTTGGATCAGATCACATTTGAAAATTTAACTGCTAGTTCTCAAGGTGACTAAGGATTAAATTGATGTTTGACTTGACATCATAATTGCATACTAGTTTAGAGATTGTTTTACAGTGTATAACAGTGGTTTCCAGCATTTCTATGTTTAACATGTTGGAGATACAGAAATCTTTGAAAATCTGATCTATGAACTACTCACCTATCCCCCAAATGCACATATGCACCAAACATTTTCATGCAGTTTATTACATTGGAAATTTACTTCACAAATACAGGCTATAAAATAATTCCACTGAGTTTTGTCTATTTTTTCATTTCATAATAATGTATGCAAAATTTAATGGTAATATCTAGAAGATGGAAATAATTTAAATGTGTTAAAATAAAAGTGAATTTTAGTTTTATTCAAAAGTAAATTTTAGCGAGACAGCTCTTGTTGGACTAATAAAAAGCTAAAATTTTGCAGTGATCTTAGGCATGACAACGTGCAGCTCATCTTTGACACCCAGTTTACTTCAATGTGTTGGAAGTCTTAACACCTTCTAAAAATGTTGACTCACAAGGATATGAGATAGCAAATGAAATTAGAGATCTACTAGCTTTTTTTGCAGGAAGAGGGTGGACATGTTTCAAGAAACACCAGATTTCCTGATCCTGCAAGTTGAATTAATGTCACATCATTTCATCAGTATTCAAGTCAATGAGATCATCTTTGAGACGAGGCCTCAAAAACCATCCATGTGGTCTTTGTCTACAAGAAAAGAATGATGAATCCGTTTCAATGTTAAGCTCATCCAAGCAGAATTGTCCTTCAAACATATCCTGCAGTATATCTAGGTACCCTTGGATTGTTGATCTACAGAGAAGACATTTTATGACACATTGTCCCTCTGGATCCTTAGTTTTCTGAGAAACTGTGTTTCCAAAATAACTTGTGGTTTCCAGCTGCATTATAATGCTGACTGTAAAGCTTTGAATAAAAAAAAATGTATCATGTTATATCCATAAAGTAAGAAAAGCTATGAATGAGTTTCTCCTTACTGAATTGTTCTATGAATGGGCTTCCTTTTTTTTTCTCAAAGGTGATACAAATGTGTTCCCAAATGCCATTTAAAGATTTCAGTCGTGGTTTCCAGAAGCAAAGCAGCTTCTAGGTAGTCAAGGAGAACTCCACGTTTTCTTGATTAAGAATGAAATTCTTGAGGAGGTGATAATTTTGACCCTGGCTCTGATGGAGTTGACTTTTACTTTCAAGACAGTAGAATAGGTTTCCTGTAGGATTATTGACAATATTTCAGGTGCCACTACATGCTGATGTGTAAGGCAGCAAGTCATATTAATGTGCCAAACTACTTTCACTTCCAAAGCAGCACAACCTACTTTTCTCCCCAAGTACAGTTTTGCTTGGCATTGCAACTTTTCATGTGTCCTAAAAGGCTTACAGAATAGATTTTCTTTTCCAATGACATTCATATACACATACAGAAAGTCAGGAGTTAGAAATATTGTGAGATATCCAGTTGTTTGCTGAGGGGAAATAGCATAGTGACTGGTATCTTCAATATTTGCATCCAAATTATGATAACTGGGCAGGTTTGGGGAGATAATTTTATTTGATAAAGGCACTGCTTCCATCTTTATCAGTGGCTCCAGACTACAAACCAGTGTATACTTTACCAAGACGTACTGGTTTCCAAAGTTTCCGCAGGGGTGTGTGTGTGTATTCTTTTGCTTGACAGTCAGTTAGAATGTGATGGTCAGTTAGAAAGTAAAGAAACCTTAGCTTATATTGGCTTAAGCAATATGAATTTGAGAGGTATAGTTTCTGATGTAATGGCTAATGCTGTAATGAAGTAGGTTCTAATCTTTCCTCTCCTGTTTTCCATCCCTTTGTCTATATGTTGTACTTTATTTTTAAACTCTTCTATAAGTTTTTTACTTCAAGTTTTATTAAAGTTTTAATAACTCTTTTGTTTTCTGAATATTTCTCTTAAAAATATAGCATCTTATTCTTGTTTTATGGATAGAATATCTTCTCTTATCTCCTTAAGGATTTTAATACTGTATTTTAAAAAGTTTTCTTCTCCTGAGTGGTCTGTTTCCTCCAAGTTGTTTTAAAATTTTTTTAAAAAATTTGTGGGCTGGGCTTGGTGGCTCATGCCTATAATCCCAGCACTTTGGGAGGCTGAGGCAGGTGGATAACCTGAGGTCAGAAGTATGAGACCAGCCTGGCCAACATGGCGAAACCCCATCTCTACTAAAAATACAAAAATTAGCTGGGCATGGTGGCGCATGGCTGTAATCCCAGCTACTGGGGGGCTGAGGCAGGAAGATCACTTGAACCCGGGAGCCGGAGGTTGCAGTGAGCCAAGATCATGCCACTGCACTCCAGCCTGGGCAACAACAACAAAATTGTTAGTCAGTATTCTTGGATATGTTGTGATTCTTGTTTATGTGCTTATATTCTAGAGTGAATGACTCAAAAACAGTTTATAATCTGTGAGAATGGCTGAAGTGGTCAAGAACTATGAAGGGTCTGGTATTATATACCACTTTCAAATTATCAAGTTAGCATGCTACAGTTTCATAGATGCTGGCAAAAGACATGAGACTCTTGGGTCAGATTCAAAGGACTTTATTACTCACACTCCAGCAGGCAGCATGAATTTCATGTTTATGTTGGTTCCCTTGCTCCCCAAGTTCCACGGGGACAATATGAAGTAACCAAGGTGGATCCTCAGTATGTGTAGTAGGTTTGTATCACAGTCGAGGAATCCTGAGCTTAGAAAATGCCCATCATTTATAATGGCCTACAAACAAACCTACCCAATGCTTCCCCCAGAGAGAGATGTTAGCAAACAAACCTGCCTTCTGTTTTATGAGGGAAACTTTATTTCTACCCTTTAAACCTATTGCTTATATAGGCTCTTGAAGAGATAGTTCAGAACAAAAAGCTGTCGGTGCCTGCACATGATATGTAGAAATGCAGGAAAGGCTCATGGAGAATCATCTCCCAACAGAGCTTGTCTGTTACGACCCTACTGTTAAACAGCTGGACTTTTTCCTTGGGAACTCCAATATCGTTTTCTTAAGATCTGCTCCCTTGGCTCATAGAAGGCTTTTTGAATCTCCTGGCTTACCAGCAGCATTCTGAGAGTCAAGTAGGAAAGAAGCCTGGGAGCCCCAGTGAGCAGTGTATACAGATTCACTCAATTCTTCCATGATTTTGGTATAGCACCTCAGTCTTCAACCATGCCTGGTGTCTCTGTAGAGTTTTGTTTGAGCATCTTCGGAGAATAAACCTCTGCCCTTTGCCAGGGTGAGGGGAGGTATAGTCAAATGCTGAATGAGGGTGGGGATTAAGAAGCCATGATATTCCTTAAACAGGCTTAAGCAAGACTGCTGATTTTAGCCTAATTTACAGTAGTAACTGGTGTCACAATTTCCAATGCTTGGAGAAATTCTGCATGGTAAATTAAAGTAATTTCCATTTACTCTACCCTCAATTTAGGTTTCAGTTTTCTCAGGACTGACAAGTCATTTACTGCTTCCTAGCTCCTAAAATTTTATAATTATCTTCTTTCCTGATTCTTCCATTTTTATGGATTTATGCCTTTAAAACACATTCATTGTTATTTTAGTGAAACTTCCTGAATGAGCAAATACAGATGTTTGTATTCAATATGTCATCTTTCAGAAAGAATCATTGCACTTTCTGCTTTTATTATTCAGAATCTTCCAACTTTTACTACATTTACTGTAAACTAAGATAAATGGCATATTCATAGTGGCAGAGTACATTATTTTTATTTCCTCTCAGTGGGAAGCTGAGGGAAAATAATATGGTGGGGGAAAATAATATGGTGCATTATCTGTTTCTTGATCTGTTGGTTACATTGATGTGTTTATGAAAATGTCATCGAGCTGTACACATAAGATTTATGTATTTTTTGTATGTATGTTATATTGTAATAAAACATTTACACTAAAAATTATACCTTACATGACCTTATATCGTAGGATACCATGGTATCCTGGCCCATTTTACCTTTGTTTATAATGAAACACTGAATTATAACTTAATTTGAAGTAAGAAAATATTTTTCAAATTTTCAAAGTAACAGAAGATAAAGAATTTTCAAAGTAACAGAAGATAAAGCATTACTTTTGTGTGTGTTTCCAGTTTACTAGCCCCTAAATGCCTTCTGCTATCCCTTACCAATATAAGAAAAGTGGTTCTCTAGTTGCTGCTTATTAGAAACATCTGGGAGTGAAAAAAATCCCAAGGCACAGCTTGCATTCCATACCAGTTAAAACAGACTCGCTGGGATTGAAACCCAGGCATCAGTACTTTTTAAAGCTCCCAGGAGATCCCAAAGAGCAGCCAAAACTATGAAGAGGGATCTAGGGCAGCATGTCTCAAACTCTCTGGTTCTTTACCTAGCCAGTTTATGTTTTTACATTTCCAAAACTCTGGCAAAATTAACAAAAATGAAATAGTAGAAAACATAATTATGCACTGAAATATTATAGTAGTGTCAGCTTACTATAAACATTTCTCAGTGATTACTCTCAATTTCTACATTTGTCATGGACTGGTAACAGTTCATGGCCAGGACTAACTGGAGAGTGCACTTTGAGTAGCACTGACTGTGGATAATCTGTCCCTTTCCTAGAACAAGCTGGGTATCCATATACTCCCTTCTCTGTTGCAAGAGTCTGTTTGGAGATTGAGGAGGGTGTAGGCTGGGGCCTATGGTATGTACTTTCACTGACTCTCTGAAACCCCCTAACACATTTAATCTCACTCTGATGCATTTCTGAGCTCTCAAAGCATGGGATAACATCATTGTTAATAACTCATGAGTTTATTTTACATTTTCCAAGTTTTGTTTCCCATCAGCCATATTAATTCAAGAAAAATTCTTGGCTACTAAAGTCTTGGCATGTGATCTCATGTATCTTAGTAGTGGATATGAACTTTAAATTGTGTATATGAGTGAATTTCAGGGAAAAATTCACTAAAGACTCTCAGGAACAAAAATTGATTTTGTTTTCAATGATTTTGCACTATATGCTAAAATGCAATGAAAATGGTCCTGTGACTTGGGCTAGAATCTCGGAAAAACAACTGTTATTTCATTCAGGGGCCTATGGAGGCCGCCTGGTTGGTTTGTTTGTTTCAGGACTGAATGATCTGCTAACGAAACACACTTGGCCCAACAGTCAGGCCACGTGGAAATTTATCCTTGTGGAAGGAATCTCACCGGGTTTATGACTCATGGAACGGAAAAAGAGGTTTAGAATTGGCGGGATCTTCATCCTAGGGAGAAATTCTGAATGGTTTGAATGAGTGTTCTGATTTGATTATGTTACTCTTATTTTTGGGGGCCTTATTTTGATGATGATGCAGTAGAATTTTAGTTGAAGCAGATTCTCTGATTACCTTGGTCTAAGTCACCTCTTTGTGTTTTTTCCCCCTTCCTTTCTTACCTGTTTCAGAGGAGATGACATACTTATGCTTATTAGAGAATAAAAGGCCATTCCAGATGTTAATTCTCTCTCAGTGCCTTGTGCAGTATTTAATAAAGCTGTCTTCAATGGCCTTATTACTCATCTTGACGTCTGTCACATTCTGATTGTATTTGCTGGGAGTGTAGAATTTCATGGTGGCTCTCCTAGTGTGACTTAGGGCTGTCTCCCAGGAAAGAAGTGAGAAGAGCAGGGGATATGCCCTTTGACTTTGGATTTAGGTACGTCTCTCAACCCAGTTTGATTGCTTGATAAAGGATGGAAAATGGTGGCAAAGCATATAACATACTTGGAGTTCAGAGTTCTGTCTTTTAAAAAACTATTTACACTTGATATAAAGATCATGCATGTAAAACCCCAGCACACACAACTTCTGACATATACAAGCTTATTAGGGAAGAAAATCAGGAATGAGAATCTCAGCTTATGCTAAAACTTAACAGAATTCACTTTCCTGTGGCTTTCAATAGAAAATTATACCCAAATAGACACTGTGTACAGTCATAGTGGGATTGTAACCAATGTGAGCCTGAATTGTTTGCAGAGTAATGTTTGGGGCTTGACTAATAAGCCATCGCACACAAAGGATTCGGGATATAAATTCTGAAGAATGCTACAACCTCTCTCTGACAGTGGTATGCATTTTAGACTTGATGAAGCAATAGCATATATGATTCCATTATAACTCACAGCCACTCTGTGTAGTGGGTGTTATCACCATGCTACAGATGAAAAAATTGAGACTCAGAGAGGTTACCTTGCCCAAGGGCATAGCTCCCAGGTGTCAGGGCAAGGATCTGACCCCAGAACTGTCTACTGCCCAAATCCATATTCCACTAGAGAGAGTAACAAGCAGTCAAAATTATAACATTTCAGATCCTCCCATAGCTCAGTTGTTTTTCCTCCTCCTGAAGTTCTGGAGGACGATGATAAACTTTCACTTTGTTTTCAGCAGGGTGCCCTTAACTTGCAATGTGCAGATCTGATAAAGAGCTTACTTGCTTCTCCCTGCAAGACTGAAATTTACTTCAACCAGATGCTGTATCTGAAGGCTCTTTTTAGAAAGAAGAGAGATTGAACAAGATGGCCTTAAGATTTTGTACATGCATGGTGGGTGGGGGAAGGGAGAGAGACCAGAGAGAGATAGAGGGAGGAGAGAGATAGAGAGACCCCTCTACTAGTAACCAAGGTCCAGTTGGTGTCTGGAATCTTACAGTTTTCTAAGGACAGAGGGTAGAGGGCAGTGAAGAGCCAGGACAAGGGGATGCCCGCTCCTGATCCCAACTTGACTCCTTCAAGATACCTGGGTATCTTCAGCCACTATTCTTCTGATCAGACAGAGGAAATCTTGCTGATAAAAGGCAGCTTTTCCTGTTGAGATGAATTCTCTATTTCCTACATCTGGAAGTTAAGAAGAAATAAGCTTATGTGGGGACAGAAAGAGAGGAAGTTATCTACTCCTGTGGCCAAGTAGAGATGCCTGTAATTTTGAGTTATTTTGCCTGACACAGTATAGAAGAAAAATATTTGTGGAATTATAATCATACATCAGTGTTACTGCCAGTGCTTCTTTTAATATTTAAGGAAATTTCTCTTGCTGTGATTTAAATCATTGGAATGCTGACCCTGGTGTTGCTGATGTTCTCTTCAAAAGCAGAAGTCCAGCATTGCTTTAACATTGACCCCATTGGTCTTACAGTCTTGCCCCATGTTATTCACACCACTACAAGCCTTGATTAAGACCTCTATCATATGGCAATGCAAGTGTGACTGCAGTGATGCTTCATTCCAGATGGGGTTTGAGCATCCTCGGTTTTACCCCCATGCTTGTTCCTGACATTTCTGGATATTTCTGACATTAGCTGGGCCTTTCCAAATTCCTCAGACATGGCATTAATAAGACCAGTGGGTTTTTAAAAATGTTAAATCTCTTGTATTTATGCTTACTGGGCAGGTAACCATTTACCTTTCAAAATAAATTTTTCCTACGATTCCTATCTTCAATAAAAATTGAACATAAATTGCTTGGGGGAGTACAAGGGAAACAAGATTGGTCACAGGCTGATATTTGCTGTGCTGAGTACATGTTCATGTACAACGCTCAGTAAAGAGCTATTAAAAAGCCCCAAAGATGACTCTCTATATATATACTTTTGACTCTGACTACTTGATGGAAATTAAAAACAAAACTGAATTGAAGAGAAGATACCAGGGGGTTATAATGTCCTGCAGAGATAGTAAAATTGTTTGGGGATCTTGAGTATGCTACAAGAACATTATATTACCTTGAACATCTGATGAATAGAAGTACAGTTTTAGTTTAAATTATTTTATTATAAAGTTAAGATAAATGTTTTGAAAACATTAAGAAGAAGTCCAAATGGGGATAAGCCATGCTTCAAAACCCTTCTCCAGCCTTTTAGAACTTTCTCTTGGTTGGCCTGTTTTGGAAAGTTGATGGTAGTTTAGGTGAGATTATCTTTTTGTTCCTCACAATACCCAGACACTCCCAACTTGTCAAGATGATTTAGGAGAGAGGAGCTCTGGCCCTGTCCCTTGGGTACTTCGCCAAGTAGAAATGAAAGACTTCCTTCTCAGCACTCTTAGGACTAAAGCTTTCCTCCACCAGCCCAAACAGAATTGCCATCAAGGTCACCTCATTCCTCATCACCCCCATAGCCTGCCCATGGAGGGGTGGCTCTGGAATGACAATATTCAGTCAGGATCCTGGCAGGAAACAGATACAAACTCAAACAGGGCAATTACAGGAAGGATGGTGTATTAGTCAGGGTTCTCTAGAGGGACAGGACTAACAGGATAGGTGTATATATGAAAGGGAGTTTATTAAGGAGTATTGACTCACATAATCACAAGGTGAAGTTCCACAATAGGCCATCTGCAAGCTGAGGAGCAAGGAAGCCAGACTGAGTCCCAAAACCTAAAAGTAGGGAAGCAGACAGTGCTTTCAGTCTGTGGCCAAAGGTTGAATAACCCCTGGCAAATCACTGGTGTAAGTCCAAGAGTCCAAAAGCTGAAGAACTTGGAGTCTGATGTTCAAGGGCAGGAAGCATCCAGCATGGGAGGAAGATGAAAACTGGAAGACTCAGCAAGTCTGCTCTTTCTACCTTCTTCTGCCTGCTTTATTCTAGCCATGCTGGCAGCTGATTAGATGGTGCCCACCAGATTGAGGGTGGGTCTGCCTCTCCCAGCTCACTGACTCAAATGTTAATCACTTTTGGCATCACCCTCACAGATACACCCAGGAACAATACTTTGCATCCTTCAATCCATTTAAATTGACACTCAATATTAACCATCACAGGAGGGCAGGGTATAGGGAAGTCCAAAGAATTCCAATCCTTTGAGCTGGTAGTAGCAGGCTATAAGGGTGCAAGGGAAGGGAGGATTCCCAAAACATGGAGAGAGAGGTGGCTGTGTAGTGAGGGCAGCCTGACAGCATCTGTGTTAAGCAGTGGATGTCTGCAGTTTGCTATAATCTTTCAGGGGTGTAGATATCACCACAACATTCTCCTCTCTCCCTCCCATGTCTGGTGGGTGGCCAAACATCATGGAAATCCTTTAAAGAGCAAGGTGTCCCATAATTGAAGACCCCATAGCTTATCTTCTAGGGCACAGAGTAGGATGGAGAAGGTTGGGGTGTGGATCTGGAGAGGCAAACAGAATATCTCCAGCACTCCAGCAAGAGGGTATCTCTTTAAGTTTAGCTGGCTTGACCCTCTGCCCCATTTCAGAGTGCCCTTCCATGGGAGAAATAACTAATTTCCTCATGTAACTCACTTAACTGCTATGAACTGATATATGATGGGAACTGAAAATGTGAAGGAAAAAATATTTTGTGAGTTTTTTCTAGTAGCCTAGAGGAACCATCAGCCATGTTGTTTGTTTACTATTTATTACTTTTTAAAAACTTCGTTATTTTTCTATCCTTTCCCACACTCTCCGCATCAACTGAATACAGCCCGGCATTTCTGTTACAGAGAGAAGGATGAGAAAACAATTCAGTATATAGAATTACCTATTGTGAAGAATTTGCTTTAATCAGAAAAGGGATCATTATGCTGCAAATATCTGATGTGACACAGTGATAACTTCATGTTCCAACAATTTCTATTGTTTAATTTCCAAATACCACAATGTCTGACATTCAGCAGATATAAAATTTTAAGTATTTAGCTAATTTTTTATTCTAGCTTTCCTTTTTTTGGGGGGGGGAGCGGGTAGAGTCGTATACCAAGTTTTTAGGATCATGGGCGATATCTTGTGCGATGTGTTTACTCCTTGTAATGATCTACTTGGCTTGTAGTTTCTGTAGATTTATAATCTCCACTGCCGAATTTAAGCATTTGACCTTCACCTGTAGATCTGCACTTCACCACAGTCCCTGGCACCAGTTCCCTACCTTTAGGGCACTGGAATTGGGTGAAACTGAGGAGCAGTAGGCCAGTGGATCCCAGATTCAGTACCCTGCTAGCCCGTCAAAGGTCTGGTTCTAATCGTGTGCCCATTCCAAGTACAGAGTCGTCCTTGTTTCCATTTAACCAAGTTCTTTCTGTACTCTACTGTCAGTGAGTGGTTTGGGCTTTCTCAGAAAAAGTTGGATTTCCACTTAACCCACTGCCACAATCCCTGTTTTAGTTTTCTGGTTCATACCCCTGGGACTGGTGCTTTGTCTTAATGTCCAACCTAGGTCTTCTTAGGGACTAGAGACCTGCCGATGAATCCAAACCCCTTTTGCCCAGTCTCTACTACCTACTATGAGATTTTCTAGATCACAACCTTCTCACCCTCTGGGCTCATCCCCCATCACCTGGGGCTCAAAGGTCCCTTGATCTCCTGCTTAGCACTATATTCCAATTGGTGTCCAATTGGTGTTCCAACAGGTATTAGCCATGCCCTGTACAGCTAGGCATTCATTGTGTACATGTTGCTGATAATTGATAATACAGCTTTCTACATATTCTCCATTGCAAAATCTAGTCATAAACAAGATTGCTAGACTGTAGATGAGCTCCATGGGGATAAGGGGCTTGCTACTGTCAGTGTCTGAAAGAGTCAGCCCTCATTTTAAAAAATTAAATGAAAAAGGAATAAATAAAATAGTGCATCAGATGAGACATTCTTAATCTAAGAATGTGTGCATAAATTGATGTGCACTTTTCTGAGATGCTTCATAAGGTTCTTTAGATTTTCAGTGGTACTCATGGACCTCAAAACATTAATAACCATGGCTTAAAATGTATAGGTAAGAAAGGAACATGTGATTTGCTCTTTTAAAAACATTCATTATTTGGGGGGGTGGATATTTGGGTGTTATATA
The DNA here is from genome assembly GCF_049350105.2 of Macaca mulatta. Lineage (NCBI taxonomy): Eukaryota > Metazoa > Chordata > Mammalia > Primates > Cercopithecidae > Macaca > Macaca mulatta. Next base: position 130,955,214 of record NC_133412.1, on the reverse strand, counting down.
GCCGTGTATTGAGAAATATTGATACCAAAAATTAATTAGGTGGTCTTCAATCATGAGTTGTAAGGTTTCAGTTTTGAAATTAATAATGAGATGGTCTGATGGTTAGCCTTTAGCTCTTTAAAATGAATGAGGATGAGAGGTACTAACATTTTGAGAGCCTAGACCCATGGGAATCAATGTCAAAGCCCGTTTCCTAGAAGTCTCATTTGAGTGTTTCCACAAGTATAGCTTGTACTTTTTTCCTTCTCCAGAAAACCCAATTTTCTGATAGTGAAATCTTTATCTTATTAAGTTGCTGGGTAACAAAGCTTGTTGTTCACTCTATTTTCAGCTACTTGATATAGTCTCTATGACAAATTTAATCTATTGGAACTCAAGTAAATATGCCATTACTTTAAAGTCTGTGAGTATTAGTTTATGCTATATATGACTGAGGGCACAATGCCTGGCATTAGGTGGCACTCAATCAAATATTCAGAGGATTGATGGTTATCCTTTGTTTTGGGAGGCAGTGTAGTGGAGTGGCTGTGAAAAGCATTTAATTTGAATCAATGTACTCTTGAGTTTGAATTCCAGCTCTTCTATCTAGCTTTATGACTTTCAAAATATGAATATTAAAAGTTCTCTCCTCTTTGGATTTTGCGAGAATTAAAACAGAAAATATGTGTAAAAAACAGTAAGCACAGTGCCTGGGGACAGAGTAGGCACTCAATAAAAAGTATGAATGTTATTATTATTAGTGTCATTATTATATCACTCATCTGGATTGCTTGTAGAAGACTAGAATGAAGTGTGCATGTTTTGTTTAGGTCTTAGGTAAGAAGTCTGGGGCATGTTTTGGACATGCTGTAGTGTGTTGATCAAGTTCTTAACTCTGGCTGTGCATCAGGATCTCCTGTGGAATATTTAAAAAATACAGATGCCTGGGCTCCAATTCAGGTCCCTGGAGCTGTGTCCTGAGCATGTACATTTTTTTCTGCAACTTTTTTTAAGTTCAGGTTGCATGTGTAGGATGTGCAGGTTTGTTACATAGGTAAACATGTGCCATGGTGGTTTGCTGTGCAGATCAGTCCTTCACCTATGTATTAAGCCCAGCCTCCCTTAGCTATTCTTTCTGATGCTCTCCCTCTCTCCCCGCCTCCCTGAAAAGGCCCCAGTGTATGTTGTTCCCCCATCACTCCTACCCCTCATGTGTCCTTATGTTCTCATCATTCAACTCCTACTTATAAGCGAGAATATTCAGTGTTTGGTTTTCTGTTCCTGTGTGAGTTTGCTGAGGATAACAGCTTCCAGCTCCATCTATGTCTCTGCAAAGGTCATGAACTCATTCCTTTTTACAGCTGCATAGTATTCCACAGTGAATATGTGTGTGTACATTTTTAAAAAGCTCCACAGGTGACTCTGATGCAGACTGGGTCAAGAATCACTGCCATTAATGTTACATAAAGAGCAACTGAAGGATATGAAGTGAAGAGGGAGTGGAGTTTTCTAACATTTGACCTATCTTGGTGCTGAACAGGAACAGAGAAATATTGGTGAATAATGAACCTGGGCTTTGGAATCCAGAGTTTGAATTCAGCTAATTCACTTTCTAACTCTGTGGATACTAGATTTTAAGCCCCAGAGGTCAGCGGCCACATCTGTCTTTTGCATCTAGATATCCCTAGACTGACATTAAATGACTTAACCTCCTTAAGCCCCCTGTGTCCTTATCTGAGAATTCAGGTGACATATGGGTACTGGTATGGCAATGTGAGCTCAACAAGTGGTTATTGCTTTTTTTGTGTGAGTACATAGGACATCCTCAAATATGATCCCTACCTATTTTTTATTCATGCCATTCTCATATGAATTCTCTATTCCAGCCATATGGACTGATTTACTAATCTTTGAAATAATTCTGTGTTTTCCTGCCTTTTGCTTTACAAATATTCTTTACCTCTCTATATACACCTATAATCTCCCTGGCCCACAATGTAAAGTGATCATTCTGTAAAAAAAATTCTCATGGTTGCATTTATGTTGGTACTTGATCATGGGCTATTTGGCACTTAATCATGTGCTACTTGTGTCTTTTTTCCTATTTTGAGACTGAACTGTCATGCCTTTTATTGTTGTTGAGCTTTCCTTGCTTTTATATATATAGTTCCTCAGCTAGACTGTATTTAAACAAACATTGGACCTCAAAGGCAGAGACAGTACTAAATTATATTTCACATAGCAAAGTTCAGTAAAGATGCGTTGATTTGGGAAAAAATGATTTGACTCTATATATTTTTTTGACTCCTTCTTTCTCCCTCATGGGTTTTTGATCACAAAGTTTTTGTTGAAACTCAGACATATGTATTGCTGGCCCCTGACTAGAAGATAGTTTGAGCACATAGCTTGTTTAGGGAACAAGCTATGATTTGGGAATTTTTAGGTTTTGAGAAGTAGGATATATTCTCCTTCTTTCCTGTTTGCCTTCTTGGGGATCTCCCATTTGCTCTTGAAGCCTCACTTCTGTTTTCACTTTTCCAGAACCTGCCCAGGAAGAGTGGGTTCTTTTTCCACCTGAGCTCATAGAACCTTTATTATGAAATATTGCTTTGTTTCTCTTTATTCATTTATTTCTCCACTGGCCTCTGTGTTGCTAAGGACATCAATTTTGTCTTCATCATGTTATTGTCACTGGCATTAGGCATAGTACTTTACCTATAGGAAGAACTGATTAACCACTGAATCAGTGTAAAAACACAGGGACTCATATTCAAGTCGTAGATACAAGATATGGCAAAAAGATGGTAACCATAAAACAGAAAAGCATGTCAAATATGTGGTGTTTTCTCTATATGAAAGGAAAGCCATAGAAGATATTCGAATGTATATGTACTGGGGAAGGGGAGGTGAGCAATATTCTGAAAAAAGTCTTATTTTGGCATTTCTTGAAGATGTGGCAATTTATTCACAAAAAAGAGTGCTTACGAGGAAGGAGGCTCTGGAACCTGGCACAAAAGCCCCTTTCTTGGGAAGATTGGCTTTGGAGAAGTTGGGGGGGTGTCTTGGTGACAGGGATGGTTAAAAAAATGATGGTATGATATATGAAGGTCATCAGGATGTGACATCAATCACCTCATTGATAGTAAGGTTCTATTCAGCTGGGTTGGCTAGGTTAAGTCCCCTTCCTCTCCTACATGCATGTGTGGTCCCTATCCCAGAAGCTGTGAGATTGGTCAAAGCAAGTGGTCTTTCCAATTGGAGGAGGTCTATCCTTGGTCAAAGGCATGCAAGTCTGTATGCTTCCCTTTTGGAGCACTAGGAGAACTACCGTATTTGAGTCAAACAAACTTTCAAGAAATTCGAAAGTGACTCAGTAAGCTGTGGGACGTAGTAAGAGGCTGTCTGTTCCTTCATCAGAGCTCCCTTCTGTTCTTTCTGCTGCTAGAACAATTCTTCGCAATTAGGAATTCGATCAAGCCCAGAATTCTTAGATGATTCCCTGTAATAGTGTCCCTTGAAACAGATATTCCTGGTTAAATGCAAGAAGATTTAGGTGGTACTCAGACATGGTGTTCAATAATTTTAAATTACACAGTGAGAAATTTATTTCATTTTAAGTTCCCTTTCAATCCTTCTCCTTTTGACAATGAGGATGTATAAGTGGAAGACCAGTGTAACATTTTCTAATCTCAATTTTTAATAAGGAGAACAGCCTTCAAGCTAAGTGTTCCAATTACAAGCATATCATGCCATAATGTTAATAACATTTTCTTTTAAAAATTTAGGGCAAATTATTTCAGTTATATATATATGACAGTGATGTAAAATTTTAAAGTCCTGGAAGTTAGATGATATTTAGGAATTGTTATTAATTTTTTTAGGTGTGATGATGGCATTACAGTCATTATCCTTTAGAGATACAAATTATATATAGATGGAAAGATACAGTGTCTGTGATCTGCTTAAAGTAATTTAGGAAGGATGTGCTTGTGTGTGTGCTGATGGAGGTGGAGGTAGCGGTGGTGCTTAGGGGAGTACAAAGGAAACAAGATTGGTCATGGGCTGATGTTTGCTGTGCTGAGTACATGTAGATTAATTAAACTATTTTCTCTATTGTATATATTTGAAAGTTTTCATAAGGAAATGTTTTAGTTAAAATAAAATTTCAGGCCGGCGCAGTGGCTCACACCTGTAATCCCAGCACTTTGGGAGGTCGAGGCAGGCAGATCATGAGGTGAGGAGATCGAGACCCTCCTGGTCAACATGGTGAAACCCCGTCTCTACTAAAAATACAAAAATTAGCTGGGTGTGGTGTCACTTGCCTGTAGTCCCAGCTACTCGGGAGGCTGAGGCAGGAGAATCACTTGAACCAGGTAGTCGGAGGTTGCAGTGAGCCAAGATTGCACCACTGGACTCCAGCCTGGTGGCAGAGTGAGACTCCCTCTCAAATAAATAAATAAATAAAATAAAAAATAAAATTTCAATGTTAAATAAATTGATATGGAACAATAAGTGAGTTCACAGAAAAGCTATTAAGTAAATAAGAATAATATGGGTGGTATGTGATAAGTCATTGTCAAACTACTGAAGTCTGCAAAACACTGGCTGCTGGAAAACATTCAAACTTCTCATTGAGAAATCAAAGGTCCTTCCTGCTACAGGCCTTTCTCACCTCCTTGCTTGCCACTTTGGACCGCAATAATACCAGGTCACCGGCAGTTCCTCGCGTGCCATCCTCTCACAACCTGCATCTTGATGCAGACTGTTCTGTTTCTTGGAATGTTTCCCAAACGTGTTGTTTAGAAAATTCCTGCATTCTTTAACCCTCAGCCCAAACAATGGAAACGAAAAGAAAGGAACATTCTGAGAACTCTGAAAGAGCTGAAATCATTTGGAGACTAGACATGGCTTGATGCCAGAATAAGAAGGAGCCAAGGGTAACACTTAGGTTTTAGTGGTGGAATGATGGCAACTTTGACAGACGGGCGAGGCTGGAGGGAGACAGGTGGTCTTGGGTGATCAGTGCTAAATCCGGTTTTAGGCATGTTGAGTTTAGCCTGTCCTCCAGGACTCCAAATTAATACAAGCAGCAGAAACTGGGCAGGGGTCATTCCTCTCCAGCCAACTCTTGAGTCTTCAGTAGATAATTACACGACAGAAATGTTATAGAGACCTTTTGCTCCTGTTTTTCTTGTCAGTCATATTTAGAGTATTGTTCTGCTGACAATGAGAAAGAGCAAAAGAAGGGAGAGGGTGTGAAAAGCAGATCAGTCATTTATTGCTTTTTAGGAGTGTTGAGAAAATCTTGGGGGTAGGAGAGTTAGAAACTGTTGATTTATGCAAATTTTTCCATTATGACTGACTTCTCAATTTCCCATCCATTATTTTATCTGACTTCCAATTGTTGAGAAGTAGCTGTATTAACGTGGCTTCACCACAGCTTGTGAACTGCAAGGACTCATTGGAGACACACTATAGGACCTACTTGGACTTTGTGTCCTTCTAAATGAGTTGGTGTCTAGCGAGGAGGAACAATATGATTACAGGATCTGAAGGAGATGGGAGGGGCCCTTTTCTTCAAGCACAGGTTGTCCCATGGGCACAGTGAATAACACTGGTTCTATTTTCAAGTTTCTGTGGCAAACAGCAACTTCTGTATTGGTCTGTTAACACTTCAACCATTCTAATTTGGTTCTGTTTGTTTTGTTTTGTTTTGTTTTTGAGACAGAGTCTCCCTCTGTTACTCAGGCTGGAGTGCAGTGATATGATCTTGGCCTACTGCAATCTCTGCCTTCTGGGTTCAAGCAATTCTCCTGCCTCAGCCTCCTGAGTAGCGAGATTCAAGGCGTGCACCACCACACCCAGCTAACTTTTGTAGTTTTAGTAGAAATGGGGTTTCGCCATGCTGGCCATGCTGGTCTCGAACTCCTGACCTCAGGTGATTCGCCTGCCTCAGCCTCCTAAAGTGTTATGATTACAGGCATGAGCCACTGTGCCCCGCCTATTTTGGTTCTCTGAGAGGCAATTTTTATACTGACATGCTGGACAGGAAGGATTTGATCTAAAAATAACATTGTTCTTTCATCATACTGGGACTTTCCATTAATTGAATGATGGTTTAGTTATACCATTGTCCTTTCTAACACCTGTCCTAATATCTCACTTCCCTTCATTGGCAACGGAAATTAGGTACCAGTTCTACTGAGATGTTTTGCAATTGTCATCATTTTACTTTGTATGCAAAAAGCATGTTTTTCTTTATATTTAAAACTGAGGAATGCATGATTACCACGTTGGACCTCCTTGTGAGCATAAGATTTTACATTATTTGCACTCTATAATTTATGACATTTTTGTAGCTTACTGTTAGGGCTTGTACAAAGTAGAAGGAATGAATCTGTAGAGAACAAAGAAAAAAATGAACACACCGATGCGCTGTAGTTATTCAGTGAAGTGCAAAATCTTGCAGTAGTTAGTTTGTTTTGTTTGAAACAGATTTTACTTCTCAGTACCCACTCTTTCTCAATTTTTACCAACTCAGTCCTTTTGGTGTTGACATTTCGTACTCTGGAGTTTTGAGGTGTCATGCTTCGTGACTTGTTCTCTGGGAAAGTGTTTCTTCTTGAAATGTCAGGTTGCTCTCATCTTAGGTGGAGTTTGGGGTCAGCCTTTGTTATTATTTTAATTTATAAACTTTTAATAATGAGGGTTGTTTCATTTGTGTTTCACTTAATTCAGCACAAGGTTTTGTAAATAGCCTCAGATTTATTTTTAACATATGAAGAGAGGGAACAAAAAGATTCATATGGTAAAATTAAATGTTTTCTCAAATTGAGGCTGTTGCTTGGTTTCTGTTCTCGTTTAACGTGCATTTTAAAAATTATTTTGTGTGAAGCTAGTCTTCATAAAGGTGATTTGTGAATATATGCAAACACAAGTGATGCACTAGAGTTGCAGTCTCCATGGTATATTTAAATATGCCAACAGCTACCCTAATGAGCAAATTTAGCATTTATCCAAATTGGAAAGCCAATGGGAGGTTAGCTATTGGCATGGCTGGAGTCTGTATTCAAATATTCATTTGATACTGGTTGTAGCTCCAGTGTATCCTCCTGATGGTGTGGATAAATTTATGCCTGTCAATTGAGGAGAGCATTTCTCACTCTCTGATATGCCTCTGAGTCACCCAGGGGAGGTTTTTTGAAGTGAATGTCTCCCAGGCCTCGAACCCCAGAGATTCTGAATCAGTCATTCTGGGACCCAGCCCAGGCATCTGTGTTTTGATTCATCAGAATCACCTGGGGAGCTTTTACAACATACCGATGGCTGGGCTCTATCCCAAAACACTGACTCAGATCCTCTGGGGGTGCAAAGCCTGGGTAATCTGTACTGATTTTCAGAAAAGAATGAAAATACCAAAATTATCTAGCAGAGATGGTCCTTTACAAGCATCATTTAATATCACAGGACATGCAGAGCTAGGGATAGGGTTAAGATAATCTCATTAGAGACCATGAAATAATTTGAGAATTCTGTCTGTCGTTAGTGAGGTTGCCTTGCGATTAGATGATAACAAGGATGATGATGGTGACAATGACAATGACAACGTGACAGTAAGGTTTATACCAGTCATGCTTTTATTAGCTCCAAATAGAGAACTTTTGTTCCTGTTCTTTATGCATATGTGATTTTAGTTTGCCTAATTAATGTTATTTCAGGGACACCTGCTCTTGTGTTCTTACAATATTTATCATTAAAGAAATGAACAAATTCTCTAGCAATAATGAGGACTTGGAAAGAATAAAAGTACCCTGGGTACTATTGGCTAGGCTGACAGAAAATAATACCTGAAATATTTCATCATGTTTTCTCAAGGGCAAATTTACTATAATGTGAAAAATTTTTTTACCAGTGAGTGTAATTTTACACATGAATTTCAGTTCCAGCATGCTATTTTCAATTGCTATGTTTACTGCTATCAGAAATGTATAAGGAATTTGTGTTCTCTTTTTCCTCATCTCATTTGTAGAACCAGACCATGCAAAAATTGGAGTTGGTAAAAGTATTGTGCTAGGAAGATCAGGACTTTAGTTTTCACTCTCTCTTTTTTGTTTTTAATAAATTGTATTGTATATATTTGAGGTTTACAACACAATGTTATGGGATACATATAGATAGTAAAATAGTCACTATTGTAAAGCAAATTAACATGTCTATCATCTCACATAATTACTTTTTTTGTAACAAGAAAAGCTAAAATTTACTTATTAACAAAAATACAATATAATTTTCTTAACTATAGTCCTCATGTCATACATGAGAGTCTAGGTTTGTTCATCCTACATATTCTTCTTCTATGTATTAATCTGTGACTCTGGACAAGTCACTTAAAAAGTCTTAGGGTCTTATTTTCCTCGTGTATAAAATGTTAATAATTTATCTGAAAGCAGGGGACTAGAGCAGTTAAACTCTTGAAGCCCATTCTGCTGCAAGTTCCCATACTAAGTCTGCGGAAGGCAGAGGTGTGGCTGAGGCAAGGTCAAGTGAAGTGGGGTGGGCTGGGAGGGAAGGGCTTCAGAGCTCAGAAAGGCTGTATGTGCCTCCTAGTGTCCTTCAACCCTGGCCAACTTCTCCAATCTTGCCCCTGGTTGCTATGGTTTTTCCACATCCCCTGGTTTGTAGATTCATGAATTTATTAAATAATATGTGATAAAGCCTCAGTGGGACTCCTGAGTCATTTATGAGGGATTAAAGACAATTTTACAGAGTTCTTTGCTGGCTTGGAGAGTTGCAGTGCTCAAAATCATGACTTGTGAAGAGACGCATATACATTTACGATTAGGAAGCATTTTAGTAAAACATTCATGACTATTTCCTGCATTTCTATGGAAAAATAAATCCAGTCACAGTAGGGTTTTTCACTTCGTTGCTTATTAGAATGCATTCTTCTGCCTGGATAATATAAAGATACAGTTAATGTTTCTTCTAGTTTGCAAAAGTGTTATTGGACCCACAAATATGCTCTGATCTCTCTAGGAGAAAAAGCTCCAAGGTTTTCACTCTTTAAATTACTGAAATAAAGGGAAATGATTACATGGTAATACTCTCTCTTGCTGCTTGAGAATTCCACACAAAACAATAACACAGGATAGATTATTTACTGTGGCAGTCTGTGAAACACAGATTGCTGCCGTACTGCAAATTCTGCTTCTCTCTTAAGAGCTGTCTGCACTGGGTTGTTTCAGTTTGCCCCTCCAGATTCATGCCTTGGCCCTTCTCCACCCTCCTCTGTCCTGAGAGGCTGTACTGTATGCCTGCATCTATCACTGTCTTGGTCAGCTCGGGCTGCTATCACAAAATACCATAGATTCTGTGGCTTAAACATTGACATTGATTTCTCACAGTTCCGGAGGCTGGGAAGTCTAAGATCAAGGTACCAACAAACTCTGTGTCTAGTGAAGGCCCTCTTTCCATCTTGCAGAGGCTGTCTTCTTACTACATTCTCACATGGCAGGGAGAGAAAGATACTAGAGATATTGTGGAAGGAGAATGGTAGAACGTGGCATCTATAAGAAATCAGGAAAGGAATGGGAGGAATCGAAAATCACCTCCCTGCTCTGCTGGCCTGAGTGATTGGTGTAGAGTAATGGTGTAGAAACAGAAATGGGAACACAGTGAAGAAATCAGAGTTGGGAGAGAAGATGATAAATTCTGACAGAGCATGCATACCGTGTCCCACCAGCATTCGAGAGCAGGGATGCATTCTGTTCATTTTTGCACCCCCAGTGCTTCAGATAAGTGCTTGCTGGTGTTCTCTATACAAATGCCGTTGAACTTGCTCCACAGGCAGTCTGTGCAGAAATGAGCACTGTGTTCAGTGACGGGGAATTTCTGATGAAGTGACTCTAGGTTTTTGATTTTAGGGTCACACCAAAAGTGTAAAAGGAGTGTGTGATTCTTTGTCTTGCAACACCTCCAGCCATGGTCTGTTTTTGTAACCTGTGACAGCTTCCCTCCTCATAGATAATGTTGGTATTTTACAAAATATATCAGGCAGATACCATTTTCCTGTTGAAGATGGGTGGTCTGAGACTAAGATATGAGCAGAGACATCCAGAACCATATTGGCTCATTTAATTATGAGATTTTTAAGTTATAGGTTTCATAAGTAAGTTTCCAATCACTTGGCTCTTTAAATTTTCTATCTTTCTCATGCTAGACTTTAGGTTTTCCTAGAAATATCTTTTAGGATTTCCATAGCGTAACATAAAATTGGGTTGTAACTTCATATTTGGGGCATATTCTAAGTTACTGTTAGACTGTAAGAAGTATTTCTCTTGCCTGAAGCTAGGGAGATCCAAACAAAAATCTCCTCAGATATTACAAAGGAAGTGGTAGTTAACATGCATTATTTCATTTAATCCTCACAGTGACTCAATGAGGTGGCATTGCACCACATTTTCTCCGTTTTATAGATCACGAAACCGAGGATTACAGAGATTGATCAGTTTGATCAAAACCACAGAGTTGAAATGTTACAAAGCTGCAAAAAGGGAACTTATGTAAAGAGGAAACAATGCTACATAAACACTTTCTTTTGGAGTAGTATTTACTAGATTTTACTTCCATTACTTTTTCTTTGTAGGTAGGAGACAATAAATTGGAATTTTTTTGTAAAGTAGAAAATTATATACTTTTTTCTACTTTTCAAAATTAAAACTGTAGAGGAATGGAAATAAGTTTTATTCTTGCTTGTACACTCTCTTCTCTTTTCATTCTAGTTTGCATTTAACTGCAAGATTATTCTTCCTGCTGTGTTTTTTCCATAAAGTCACTCTCCTGTTAAAAAACCATCAGTGACTTCCCATTGCTTACAAAATACAATTCAACTCCCCTATCTGGAGATTCTCGAATTTTTTCTTTTTTATATTAACAGCCTTCTTTGAAATATTAGAATTTTTATCTGCACGCCTGAAGGGATTAAAAGACTCAGAATCACACACAACCAGCCAGCGATCACTACCCACAACCCCTGTTGCAGTAGCAATTGGTCTCACAGCACCCAGGAAAGCAGCCACAGCTTGGCACCTTCATTCTTCTTGGCCATTCTTCGGCATTGTGACACAGGTTGAGCCTGGTGCCAGGGCCGTGCTCTCCTGTGTACTTCAGAGGAAGCATCCTTTCAGGTTCCAGAGTGACACCATCTTTCCTGCAGACCTGGCCTGCCCTCTTGGTCACAGCAAGTTTTAGACCTGCTTTGTACAACTCTTTCAGCTTGTATTCTGTCACTGAGAGAACAATAGCTTTCCGCAGTATAGCAAACTATGTTTTTCTCATTAATAAAATATGACAGCAGCACACCTGTTTGAGAGTTATTTCCACAGGGAGCTGCTCCAGCTTTGTACTACATCACTGCATAGTTCCCCTCCCCCACCACCCGGACCTATAGGCATTCTCTCTCCTGCCAGAGTGCTTTTGCTCACAGTAATCCCAGCTGCCTGGCTATCTTCTTCTACTGAAATCCTAACTACATTTCAAGATCTGGTTTAATTTTCATTTAATGACTTCTGCCCCTGGTGGTCCCGTTTTGAATGCCTCTAACATCATTTGTCTGTGTAGCTCATTTGGTGCTTGGATGTCAAAACCTTTGTGTGAACATCCCTGATTCAATAAAACTGCAATTAAAGGCAGTCCCAAATATTATATTTTGTATCTATTGCGGAACCTAATAAGCATGTGCATAGTGAGTGCTCAGAAATCTAACTCAAAGGGAATTTAAAAGGAGGCATAGTGAGGACGGCTGTTTAAAAGCAACCAGTTGTGTAACATGGCTAAAAATTGTCCCGTGGGTGAGCTTCGGCTATGGAGAAATTATTATTGCTGTTGCATAATATTATTCCATTTTCAAGACACCCATGGGGAACTCTGCTCACCTTTCTTTCTAAGGCAGAATTGCTGAATCCTTCACCCCATGGCAGACCTCGGGTTGCCCAGAAAGTTTGCTGTTTTCTGAAAGAACAGTCCAACTCTTATCCTGTTTCACCAGCCACGTGTGGAATGAGCTGACCACTGAGACTAGGAGTGGTGCTGGGTGACATTCTGTGACACAATGGACTTCTTGCACATATTTAAGAATTTGGCAGAGAGCACAGGCTGTTTATATTAAATTTAAAAGCAAATTAATTTGAAAGGATTCTGGAGAGAGGTGTGTGAAGAATAGATATTCTACTACCACAGAAAAGTGATCTATTTAAAATTGAAATACATCCATTGCCTGAATTTTTAAATTCCCACCCTGAATTTTTCTGTCACATGAGAATTTGGCCCAGTGTGTCTATTGAATTACCAATTATTGTTATTTATAATACTCTCTTTCTGTTAGCGTTGGAATACCTTGCAATGCTGACTATGCTCATAGCTTTTTCTGATGTGGTGGTTTCAGTCCTGAGTGAACATTATCATCATGCAGAGCTTTAGAAAATATCCTCATCCCTTTTCCAGACCAATCAAATGGAGATCTCTGGCATTGGATCTGGGGCATGGGTGTGGTTTTTTTGTTTAAATAAGCTCTCCCAAGATTCAAACGTGCATCTGAAGTTGAGGACCACTGATCTCATGGGTTCCTGTGATCTCAACTGTAGCTTATTGCAAAGTGCATGCTTGTTGGTGAGCAGCTATATTAATTTTTGCCTTACTCAGTAATTACATCTGTAGGTCCCTTTGATGGAAATTATATGAGAAGAAACTTGGAAGAAGAGACAATTAGAGTTTGGGATTCATCCTAGGGCTCCTTCATGACCAAAACAAGTGTAGATGCAGGTTATTAGTTGAAAGCTTGGTAATGTCTTCAGCTGAGGTTCATGCTTTATGGAAATTGTTCATGCATTTAGAAAAATAGCATGAATAAGTACCTGTTAAACTAGTGACTTATTTACTGTTTTTTTAAAAATAAGGAGTGAACGGAAGGATTGCCTTATAATTGTATATTAAACAAGGTTGTTTAAAAAAAATCACCAAAGTATTGGCTTCTATTGTGCCCCATTGTGGGGATTTCACATATAACTTAATTTTCTCTTAATGGTTATCAGTGGTCAGTATTTGCTACAGAATTCCATGTCCTCTTGCCTTCCATCTTTATAGGTATTGGAGAAATATTTAATGAGAATAGAAAATAAATTCCTTCAGAGAAAAATTAGTAGTTACTTTTTTTAAAAAAATAATTTAATACTATTTTAAGTTCCAGGATACATGTGCAGGATGTGCAGGTTTGTTACATAGGACATAGGTAAACGTGTGCCATGGTGGTTTGCTGCACCTGTCAACCTATCTCCTAGATATTAAGCCCAGCATGCATAGCTATTTTCCCTGATGCTCTCCCTCCCCAGCCCCAGTGAAAGGTCCCAGTGCGTGTTCTTCCCTTCCCTGTTCTCATTGTTCAGCTCCCACTTATAAGTGACAACATGCAATATTTGGTTTTCTGTTCCTGCGTTTGTTTGCTGAGGATAATGGCTTCCAGCTCCATCCGTGTCCCTGCAAAGGACATGGTCTTGTTCTTTTTTATGGCTGCATAGGATTCCATGGTAAATATGTACCACATTTTCTTTATTCAGTCTATTATTGATGGGCATTTTAGTTGATTCCATGTCTTTGCTATTGTGAATAGTGCTGCAATGAACATACGTGTGTATATATCTTTATAATAGAATGATTTCTATTCCTTTGGGTATATACCCAGTAATAGGATTGCTGAGTCAAATGGTATTTCTGATTCTAGGTCTTTGAGGAATTACCACACTGTCTTCCTCAATGGTTGAACTAATTTACATACCTAACAACCATGTAAAAGAGTTGTTATTTCTCTACAGCCTTGCCAGCATCTTTTGTTTCTTTTTAAGAACTACCATTCTCATGGTGTGAGACGGCATCTCATTGTGGTTTTGATTTGCATTTCTTTAATCATTAGTGATGTTCAGCTTTTTTTTCCCCACGTTTGTTGGCCACATGTATGTCTTCTTTTGAAAAGTGTCTGTTCATGTCCTTTGCCCACTTCTTAATGGGTTTTTTTTCTTGTAAATTTGTTTAATTTCTCTTGTAGACTCTGGATATTAGACCTTTGTGAAGTGGATATATTGCAAAAAATATCTGCCATGCTTTAGGTTGTCTGTTCACTCTGATGATAGTTTCTTTTGCTGTGCAGCTCTTTAGTTTAATTAGATCCCATTTGTCAATTTTTGCTTTTGTTGCAATTGCTTTTGGCATTTTCATCATGAAATCTTTGCCTGTGCCTATGTCCTGAATGGTATTGCCTAGGTTTTCTTCTAGAGTTTTTATAGTTTTGGGTTTTACATTTAAGTCTTTAATCCATCTTGAGGTAATTTTTATATAAGTTGTAAGGAAGGGATCCAGTTCAATTTTCTGCATATGGACATCCAGCTCTTCCAGCCTCATTTATTACATAGGGAGTCCTTTCCCCATTGCTTGCTTTTGTGAGCTTTTTTGAAGATCAGATGCTTGTAGGTGAGCAGCCTTATTTCTGAGTTCTCTATTCTGTTCTATTGGTTTATGTGTCTGTTTTTGTACCAGTACCATGCCGTTTTGGTTACTGTAGCATTGTCGTATAGTTTTAAGTCAAGTAGCATGATGCCTCCAGCTTTGTTCTTTTTGCTTAGGATTGTCTTGGCTATATGGCTCATTTTTGGTTCCATATAAATTTTAAAATAGTTTTTTCTAATTCTGTGAAGAATGTCAGTGGTACTTTAATGGGAATAGCAATAAATCTATAAATTACTTTGGGCAGTATGGCCATTTTCATGATATTGATTCTTTCTGTCCATGAGCATGAAATATTTCTCCATTTGTTTGTGTCCTCTCTGATTTCTTTGACCGGTGGTTTGTAGTTCTCCTTGAAGAGGTCCTTTACTTCCCTTGTTATCTGTATTCTTAGGTATTTTATTCTCTTTGTAGCAATTGTGAATGGGAGTTCATTCACGATTTGGCTCTCTGCTTGTCTGTTGTTGGTGTATAGGAATACTTGTGATTTTTGCATGATGATTTTGTATCCTGAGAGTTTGTTGAAGTTGCTTATCAGCTTAAGAAGCTTTTGGGCTGAGACAATGGGGTTTTCCGAGATATGGGATCATGTCATCTGCAAAATAGTTACTTTCTTGTTACTGAACATGTTCTAAAGCTTGTAGAACTGCATTTTATTGCTTGGTGAATTGATCAGTTCTAAGAAGTTTTTCTACATAGGTAGGGAGTGTCAAATCCTTCTGATGGTTGCCTAGAGACCCTTTTGAAAGACATAAACCCAGTATTAGAACAGACTCAAGGTATCTTGTTTATTAGTCATACCGGCATTTAAATTCCCCACTTATCTTCATTCATCATTTACTCTTTCAACCTTCTCCCTTTTAATGTAGCCAAATGATTATTTCCCAGACATTTCTAAGGCTTAAGCATTTTTGCTGTTTAAACAAAAAACTTTTTTGTTTGAATGGTTGAAGTATTCGCCTGAAACCTCCTGCTCTCATGGTCTTCTCCTTGTCTGTAAATGGCAGCTCCACCGTTCCAGAGGCTCAGGCCTAAGACCTTGGCGTGGTCCATACAGACCCCACCTCCAAATCCTCCCCAAGTGCAAGTTCTATCATCGAAATATATTTCAAACTGACCTTTCTGGCCACCTGCACTTTCTCATTCTGGTTCACGTCTTTCTTTTACCCTGGAATATTGCTATACTCTCTTAACTCTTT
Organism: Macaca mulatta; assembly: GCF_049350105.2. NCBI lineage: Eukaryota > Metazoa > Chordata > Mammalia > Primates > Cercopithecidae > Macaca > Macaca mulatta. The sequence goes on along the minus strand of NC_133412.1, from coordinate 130,939,486 downwards.
TTCCTCCTTTTGCACTTCACTCTCAGTCTATTCTTCATGCAGAAGCTAGAGGGATCTTTTTAATATTAATCAAGATGATATCATCTTTAAGCCCCAGTTCCTCCCATAGCTTTCTCTTCCACTCAATGTAAAATCCATAATTCTTACAATAGCCTCTAAGGCCCTGAATAATCTGACACTTTTGTGAGCACACAATCAACTACTTTCTCCCTTGTTCACTCAGCTCCAGACATATTGACCTTGTACTCTTTCTAAAACCAATCAGACTTTCAAAGTTCAGAACTTTGCAATAGGTGTTTCCTCTGCCTGGAACACTCTTCCCCCAGATATCTCTATGTCGGGCTCTCTCACTTCTTTTACTTCTCAGTGAGACCTTCCTTGATAATCCCAAAGAAAAATTAAAATTGCACCCTCTCCATCATCCTTTACTGCCTGTTTTTCTCCAAAGCATTTGTCATCATCAAACATATTACATGTGTCTATCATCAATTTGTCTATCAATCATCTATCTTCTATGTATATATGTATGTACATATGTATGCATGTGTGTATGTATCTATCTTCTACCTACCTACCATCTACTCTCTATCTCTTGTCCTCCAATTAGACCAAGCTCTGACTGCTGTGTTGCCCAGGGTCTAGAACATTGCTGACACTGTAGATGCTCAGTTAGCATTTGTTGATTAAATACTAAATGAATGTGTGAAGCATGTGTGCTAACTTTCAACTCTAGTGATTCAGACTTCTGACCTAGTAATCAAACTTTTCTGATACATGCAAACAGAATTCTGGATTCTAGGTGTCATGTTTTGTTGATCAACGGATTATAAATCTTTTAAGTGACATTATTCCAGTAGGCTAGTAAAGATCATCTAAAAGCATCAAAATGGTCCTCCAGGTTTCCATCAATTATTGCCAGATATTAGAATATTGTTCTTTACTTCCTGATTTGGGGAATATGCTATAAAATTAGCTGAAATTCCATTCTGAGAAATGTCTACAGGGTATAGACAAATCTTAAAATGTACAAGAAAACAAAGTAGTAAATGATATGTTTAATGCATTATTCATCTGAAAGGTGAGATTATGGGTACCTTATTTTCTTATTTTTTCCATGTCCATATTTAAAATTTTTATATAATTTAGTCAAATAGTAATTGAAATGATTACAAAACCAAACTGATTGTTAATAATTAAAGATGTTATTCATCATGCTTTAACAGTATTCTCTGAATTTCTATGTGATAAACACCTATCTGTTAAGACCGGAATAGAGGTAGTGTCCGATTGCAAGTTGCACAAGACTCCCAAGACTTTTGAAATCATAGAGCCAGAGTCATTAGTTCATTCCTTCATTGAAAAATATTAATTGAGCACCAACTAGGAACCAGACACTATATCAGGTACCAGGGATATAGCTATAAACAAGACAGCAGGGCCCCTCAGGGGCTTTGCATGGTTCAAATTTATGCCACTCCCCTGGAGCGTGATTCAAATATGCTATGTTGTAATACTAACCCCGATTTCACAAACTTGATTTTCTAGAAGGAAATACAGACAATGACAAGTAAACAATAAATGAGCTAATTAGAGATTTGCTGAGAGCTATGAGGATAGGGTGGGTGATCACAATATTGTGAGGAGATGACAGTTATGCTGGGGCCTGAAGGGTGAGGCTGAGGTAGCTGAGCAAGAGTGTTCCAGGCAGAAGGGGACAGATAGGGGACTAGGAAACCTGGAGGGTGGTGAGTAAGGAGCACAATCCAAGAGAATGCAGCTGAGAAGGTAGCTGGGGCCATCTCACATAGGGCTCAGGGCTGTGGTGAGGAGTGTGGAGGGTGTTCTGAGTGCAGTGAAGGACTGTGGGTGGTTTTAAACAGTGGAGTGTCATGATCTGATTCTGTTTTAAGATCTCTCTGGCCACTGAATAGGCAGCCACAGACATAAGCCTGGAGTTGCCCCCAGAGAATTTCGAGCTAGAGATACTAACTTGGAGTGTATCACTATATGGATTTTTTGATGCCTGGGAACACTTAGGGGATGAAGTTATAGATACAGAAGAGAGCAGGCCCTGGACACTCCAGGCGCTAGCACCCGAGGCACCCCAGCCTTTAGAAATGTGGCATAGGAGGAGAAAGCCACAAAAGTGATGGAGAAAAAAATTGACCTCAAAGTAGCAGAAAAACCAAGGGTGTTGTTTTAAGCCACAGAATTTTAGGGTAGGTTATTGAGCAATAGATAATCAGAACCCTAGGAGAGACCCCTTGGACATTATAGTCAGCTGTATTAAGGCAGAAGATCCACTGCTTTTTTGCATATAAACAGCAATATTGTTTATTGGTCTTTGAATTACTCATTTTTATTTGGATCTAGTAATACGTCGGGTTTTTTAAGCAATAAGAGGCCACGAGAAAACAAGAGGAAAAAAAACCCTTAAGAACTGTCAGATGGCTAACAACCAGAATTTTTTAGGTGACTATAGAGAATAACCTAGTTTACTTTGCCTTCTTCCCATAGGTCTGCAACTGTCTGCTAACTCCTTACACCTGCAGTATAATCACTGCTGTTCACAATGCTGACCTTGATTTTCTTTCTGTGTTTTGATTCTTGAATCTTATTTTAGTGTTAAGTGTTGCATAGGTGATACTGCAGAACAATGATGTAATTGGTGGAAAGGTGCCAAGAAACACAGTAAAAGGATAAAGAATATAAAGCAAAGGACACAGAAACTTACCTCTAGTCAGGTAACTACACAAATCAGACAATGTAATGTGCTCCAAGACAAAGGTAAAGTCTCTCAGGTCCCCAAAGTTTCCATGAGGTCTGAGCTGTCAGAGAAGCATCAGCATAGCCAGAGAACAGCCACTGGATACAGACTGAGGTTTTGCTTGCCTCCTTGTGTTTGCCAGGCCAGGACCAGGAGTAGGGCAAGAGAAGTCAAGAGCCTAAAGCACCAAATCTAAAGAGACACCTACTCTCAGGGACATGGACATGCAGGCAGGGTCAGTGCCTGAAAGTGAGCACCTCCTTAGGTGCCTCACGTACCCAACCCTATTCCTGGCCCTGCTCCCAGCTTCTCCCAACTGTTCTGGATTTCCTGTATGTTGGCCTCCTCAGAACTGATGTAGAACAATTCTAGCATATTTCTTAGTGATAACTTCAGCATCAGGTAAAATGGAGGTCACCTGGATGCTTAGACCAGAACCAGGCTTTCGACTTACTAGAAATCCCTTCCTGCAAATTAATTTTTCTAACATTGTAATTGACCAGAATATTTGATTTAACCAACCTTCCCCAACCATGGTGGAAAGCAAAGAATTGACTATACTTGAGGTGCTCATGGTTGTCCACAGATGAACTTTACTTAAATGGACAAGTTCTTAAGTGAACTTTACTATTGCACTTGTTCATCCAGGCTCCTTAACATCTTGCTTTAGTTTTACTGAATGCCCTTATTATCTGCTGTTATGGTTTGTATACTGCATGCGCACACCTTTTTTCTTACCATTGGAAAGCTATCGATAGTTTAAAACTTGCCTTTGCCCAGTGGTAGCCTTAGCTGCAAAGTGAATTTCTATACCACAGTGAATTTCTACATGAAACTGTAATCATTATTTGCCAAAAGAGCCACCTTTAGATTTTGGATTCTAGCATAATTTTCCATACTATCACAAAAATCCAAAAGCCTGGGAAGAAGCTGTCTTTGTGACTTGGAAGCTGTGGCTGAACTAGCATTGTTTTTGCCTTTGGCTTGTTAGAAGGAGCAAAACAGGACAATGACAGAACATGCAACAATGGCAATTAAGGGTCATGAATGAATTGTCTTACAAGTATGAAATAAGGCAAACATGAAAAAAAGTACTAATAACTGATAAAGTGAATCAAGCTGAAACATTTAGGTCACATTAAAGAATAGGTGTTTTATGTCTTATGTGATAGCAAGCTTTCTCTTTTTGTTAACATACACTTCCAAGGCATTAGCGGCATGATTAGAAATCAGTCATTTCTCTATTCTCTAAGAATACCTGCATCTTTGCCAGGTATTCTTATTACTTCAATCAACTGGAATTTGTAAGACTGATGATCCTTCTAGAAGCAGTGCCTTGTCATGAGATCTGACACTAAAAATACAATCCTCAGGGGCTTACTCAGTTCATACTCTAAACCTTGAGAAGTTTTATCTGTTACCAAAAAGGAAGTTTTGTCTCCTCTCTGTTGACACTCACTCATCAAATACATTTTCAAAAGAATAAAATGTTAAACGATGTAGGCTGTGGCATTATAGATACTCTGAAGAGAACAATTCATTGAAGTTCAGAAGAAAACATTAATTACCGAGACATATGTAGCTTTTGAGTCACCTCTGATCATTGGTGAGAAATGTGTCTTGCATTGGCTTGTACATTATTTTTCTCCACTGTGGCATGCTTTCTGTGCACTGGAGAATTGTAACTCTTGCATAAAGTAGACCATTTTTCTCTTACCCAGACTCACATTTTGCCTTTAGTTGCTGCCCTAAAAACTCTTTTCAGCCTACTCTTACGTACTTTTATTTAGAGCAATCAATAATAATAAGCATGTATTGAAAGATGTTTACATTTGGGCTGAATGGTATGCTAGTCTTTTTTATGATTTCTGTGTGTGTATGTGTTTCTAGAAACCCTTTCCTAGCAAAAGATCATTAAAAATCTATATTTGCTTTTAAATGTTTCAAGTTTTATTTTTCATGTGTAGGATTTTAATACCTAAAATTGATTTTTATTTATGATGTGGTATAGGCATACAAATTTATTTTTTTTCCCACAAAGATAACCAGTTGTTTCAGTATATTTATTGAATTGCTCATCCATCGGTTCTCCCAGTTATTCTCAATTCCACCCCTCTCATGTATTGGGTTTTCATATAGGTGTGGGTCTATTTTGGAATCCTTTATTCCATAAGACAACTTTCTAATTCCCTCAATACCACACAGTCCTAAGTACTGTAGATTTATAAGAAGCCTTGATATTTAGTAGGGTTAGTTCTTCTACTTCTTCTATTTTTTTTTTTTTTTTTTTTGAGACGGAGTCTTGCTCTGTCGCCCTTGCTGGAGTGCAATGGGGCTATCTCGGCTCACTGAGACCTCCACCTCCCAGGTTCAAACAACTCTCCCGAGTAGCTGGGATTACAGGCGCATGCCACCATGACCAGCTAATTTTTGTATTTTTTTTTTTAGTACAGATGGGGTTTCACCATGTTGGCCAGGCTGGTCTCGAACTCCTGACCTTATGATCCGCCTGCCTCGGCCCCCAAAAGTGCTGGGATTACAGGCATGAGCCACCGCACCCAGCCTATTTCTTCTATCTTGTTTTCTAAAACTGTCTCTGTCATTCTTGGCCTTTTGCTCTTCCATATGCATTATGGAATCAGCTTGTCAAATTTCATGAACAACCTCGTTGAAATTTTTGTTTGTATTAGATTTGATTCATGAATTAATTAGGAAATTCTCCTTATTGTTAAACATTGTGTATCTATTTATATATTTAAAATTTCACCATACAGTTGTATAATATTCTCCATATGACATATCTTTATATATTTCATTGTAATAATTTTTAAAATTCTATTTTTGAATCCAATATTATGGGTAAAAAGGAGTGTTATTGGTTTTAGAATATGGATCTTGTATTTCACAACCTAGTCAATTTTCTTTTCAGTGCTAGTAATTTCTTTACAGATTTTCTTAGATTTTCTGCATTGACAATCATATTGTGTGTAACCAAGGACAATTTTGTCTCTTCTTTTCTAATTCTTATTCCTCTCAAATTTTTTTAAATTTAATGTATTGGTTAGGATGTCTGCAGGATATTAATTAGCTGTCCATAGCAAAGATTCTTGTCTTGAAACCGAATTTAAAAGGAATGTTCCTAATGCTGTACCATTCAATGTGATGCTTGCCGTAAGTTTTTGGTAGTCTCTTTATCAGGTTATCGGCAGAATTGCTGCAACTTATGACAAATGTACAACGGCAGGGTTACTGAAACAAGCTAGTCCACATGTTGTACTTGGTCCTGAAGCTGTAATTGATATTCATTATCACTCTCTTCTATAACCCATTCTAGAGTTCATTCATGCTTATATTGTGTTTAAGCAGTTCTAAGTTGTTTGCTTGGTCAGTGACCCAGATCTCCATCCCTTAGAGGTCTGAGCCTTTGTTTATTTTATTTTTTTAACACCTGTTGGACCATGGTTGCTGAGATTTCACATTTAATGTGACCACAGGACACAGAAGCACCATGAAACACACCAGTAAATTCCCTGATATACAGACACTCTTCTTTCTGCTCTTCTTGTGTAGCATCAGTCCTAGATCTTGATTGCAACCAGGGTCAGTAGCTCCCATCTTTACAGTGATCCTTTCTTTGCCCAGTGGTCTACTGGAATGAAGAGCTCGTATGATTAATTGATTATTATAGCTTTGTGGTCAAGCCCCTTACTGCATCCTCTGGTAGAAGCCTTCCCTACCCTGTGAACCAAGGGGTTCACAGATCCTGTCTGTGGAGAGAAGAAGTCACATTCAGCAAGTGGGTCACTGAGCAGAATGCTGACAGGGCTCAATCCTACTTCACTGTTGGTTCCAGACCCATGAATTTTAGTTATTGGAGAACCCCCGACTTTTCCTCCAGCCTTGATGCCATGGGGGCAATTACTTCCTCCTTGTCTCTGATGATTAAGTGCTAACATCTGGCCTCTGCCATTATCAAATTCCACAACCTCATGTATATACTGATGTTGAAGTTGGGAACCCAGTTCCACAGCAGTATCAGCTACTGTTAATTTTAACCTGCAGAGGACAGCCATTGCCTAGCTTCTCAGTGGGTCTGGTACGCCTCTCACCTGTGCATTCCCTATAGTTTTAATGAAGTAACTCTCCTTGGACCCTTCTGGAGAATACATTCAGGTGGTGAGTTCTCCAGCTGCACTTAAATCCTTTCTAACAGTCTCACCCCTCAGAGGTTTCTGACTCCTACCTCAATACTCTGTTGAGACAATTCCATAATCTCTGCCTCATTCACTGTAGGCCATTGACATGTTCCATTTTTAATAGGCCATTCTAACCACACTTTTGAATCAGAATCAGGTGACCTTGCCAGAATATTAAGCTCTGAAATCATAGCACATCAATAAATCCTCCCCTATCCCCACTGTATTTTCTGCCTGTAAAACCCTGAAGACCTGTCTCATAAGTATTCTCCACTCTCCGGGTTCCCAGCAGCACACATTAGAATCCTGCAGTTCCATTGCATATATCCTCGTTCCTGCCACAGCAGAGATTTTATTTCCTTCCATGGGCTGTGGTGCAGCCTGTTCTGGAGGCAATAAGGGGAAGCGTAGTAGCTCTTGGGATGAAAAGCCTCTTCACGTGAAGCACCTGCCTCAGGTGAAGTCCCTGCAGCATCTCCAGTGGAAAGGAGGCCATTCTCTAATAAGAGGGAGGATGCTGCTTCTTCCAGGCTGGAGAATTCAAAGGGATCCAGGTATTCAAAATTCTCAGGCCTTTCTACCTCTAAGGCTCAGGAGCCTACTCTTATCAGGGCACTGGTTTAGACATAAGAGATCTGTTAGAGATTTCTGTAGCTCTACGATTGCAGTTAACTAAGGCCAGCCAAACAATCCTTATAATTCGCATTCCCCCATACTGTTCAACTGCAGAAACCAGGGATTCATCTGTCGCCTGTACCTCATTTTCATCTACTAGAGGTGAGCCTTTTGATAGTGATACTGGTCACTGGTGAGTCACTAGTTCCAGAGTCCCATTCTGAACATATACTTCCTGTATTAACTCTCTTAGCTTGAGTTTTGCCAGAAAGTGGAGCCTGAGACACAGGCTTGCACTTAGGAGGTAGTTGAGAGGTGATTCCATGGAGCTGGGGTGAGAGTTTCAAAAGAATAAAACAGAGGAGGGAAAGGCAAATGAAAGGTTTATTATCAAGTAGTCACTGTTGTGGGCAGTTGAAACTCAATCATGCCTCCTTCTGTGTAGTCTACAGAATGCAACTCAAATCATGCACTCAGAGGAGGTAACGGTGGAACATTTATCTACAAACTCCCATCCCCCATTGGTCAAAGATTGTTGACTCTGCTTATACATCCCAACAGTAAGTACTTTCTTAAATTTTGTGCTTTAGTCACTTGACTTGCCTCATTCTTATCTCAGTTCTGCCTCTCAGCTTATGAATATACAGCATTCAATGTGTTATAAGGTAGACCCTATTGTACCTTTTGTTGTTACTACATCAGTAAATTCAACACAAGAAATTAGCATCTATAAAATGTTAAGAGATCGTATGTGTTTTCTGGTTCTGGGTTAGTAAACTGAGTTTCTTCAGGGGTTGGAGTGATGAACCCCAAATCAGGTAGGCCCTGAGCTAAGGTTTCTGAATAGTGGAAATTTAGAATACAAGGAGGTTCATTTTCTGCATGACTGGGAGGGCTGAAAGAATGGGGGTGGATTTTGTGTTGGTGCCTGAGTTGCAGTACTTGATTTGCTTTTGCCCAATAACTATCAGTAGACAATAACCTCCTCTGCAGTGTAGCCATTTGGCTCTGTTTAATGAGAAGAAAAACAAAGACATTACATTGTGTTATGAAGTTTGTGAAAATAGGATTTTACACGCATGGGACCCAATGACAATTAAGAGAGAGATCTGCCACCATCATTGTGATTCTCCCTGGATTGCAGATACGTGAAGTGCAACTCTCCTCTCAGAGACAATATAAAGTGTGTCTTGAAAGAACAATGTTGCTGGGTAAAATGAAAATGCCCTGCATTAGGCCAGACCACCACATTTTTACTTCCTTCTCTTTTGACAGCTTGGCTCTCTATTTGCTTCTTTATCAATAGGTTTTTGCCTTTGGGGTAATCCCGCATGCTTCTTCTCCCTTCTCCAACAGCCTTTTTCTTTACTACATGTTGACTTTTCATCACTATCTTTTTTACTTCTTAAATTTCCCTTTTTCCACACTTAAAAAAATGTGTGCCTATGAGGAGGAATGTAAGAAAAGTTATTCCTGGGGACGTTGGTAATACTGCTCTTCTTGGCTAGTCAAGCATCCTGGGAGATGCGCTATTTAGGGGGAGTTTCGGGTGCGGGACTAAAATGGAATAATGTGTGAGTAGGAGGGGGCTCCTGCAAAGGACAATGATGAATCCTTAAGCAAATTCTGCCTTGCCAGGAGCTAGGTCATAGCTAGGCAAGCATCAGAGGTAGAAATAAGAAGGGTCACATATTAAAAATTGAGAGATTGATTTTTCAATTCTTTTTCTTTCTTATACATCTTAATGTTTTAGAGTTTGTCCCAGCCCTTGAAGTTAAGGGGACAGGTAAACACTCACCTATGGTAAGAAATGCAATAAGAACCACAGATATGATTTTCTGTACATGACTTAGATGCCAATTTGCCAATATCAAGGGAACCACCCATATCTTCTACTTCCCCTATGACCAACTTATGGAAAAATGTGCTTCTCTTTAATGAGCATCATGTCAACAATTCAAGGAGTCAATTATACAGATGCTTAAAAACACCCTAATTAAATTCAGATGTTTTAGGAGGTTGGGCTGTGAATTGGTGAAATGAATTTTGGTATCAGTTTAAATTGTCACTGAGACATTGGTATCTGTGACTTTGGGTGTTATTCTAAATAAAGGGTTGGCAAACTTTCTGTAGAGGGTTAGATAGTATTTTTCATTTTGCTGGCCATTTAGTGCCTTTTGAAACTAGTTAACTCTGCAGTTGTAGTGCAGCAAAAGCAGTTATAGACAATACATGAACAAATGAGTGTGACTGTATTCAATGAAATCTTATTTACAAATACAGAAGATTGGCTGGATTTGCCCCATGAACTGTAACTTGCCAAACCCTGTTCTAAATTGTCACTGAGATGTTTGTATCTGGCAAAGCACTCCTAAATGACATTTAATTTTTAAAACAGAGATGTTTCAGTTTCCATGGCAAGCATCTCTAAGAGTTCCATGCAAGAAAATGCAGTCTCATTTAATTTATGTTCGCTGCATCACATTCTGTCCCTATTCCATCTCCACACCTGGGATCCAAATGTTCGGACATGACAACCAGTGCTTCAAACCCACCTGAAACCACATTTATACACTTGAAAACCATTTACTTAAAGAGTAATGGCACACATTGCAGCAACTTTTCTTTCTTGGCTCATGGCAGCAACTATTATTTCATCAAATCACATTTGGTTGAATGCATTCAGAATTAGTATTCATAATAAATTAATAAATAATGAAAAGTACTGTTGGGAATGTGTTCTTTGATTTAAGGAAAGCGTCAGGATTGAGTTTGCAAACAGCATCTTTCATTTGTCACCTTTTCTACAGAGAAGAAAGACTGCTTTATGTTAAAAGAGAGGCTTGAATAGAGTTGGTGTTGAATAAGTGTGTTCAGAGTTTGGACTAGGTCTTTGGGTTTGTCTTTGCTAGTTTTCCTGTTCTTCCTTAAACTTAGAGCAGAAAAACTGATGCCATTGCCTCTGCAAAAGAAAATTCTGAAGTTGGAAGTAATTGTTTCAAGGGCTAGCCCTAGGTAGTAAATCTTTATTAAATATGTTTAATTAACTTGATTGCACATTTATTGATGGCCTACTATGTGAAAAGGGCTCTGACAAACGCTAGCAGCTATCAAAATGCAAGAGAAACATTTTCTGCCTTTCAGAAGTTTACTATTTATAACCAGCAGATGAACATGTTAAAGTTCAACACATCATACAGCTGCATCCTGGGCTTTTTCAGGCCAGGCCTGATTAGGGGTAACTGCAACAGTAAGCCTATGGGTAAAAACAGACTGGCTCTAATTCCCACTGCTAATGCTAGACTTCTAGACCCTAAAGTGTCCCCACAATGATTTATTGGACAGTGATACAACCTCAGAGCATGGACCACCAAAGGGAATTTGCACCACCATGAGGAATCCATTCTCTTTTCCTCCCTTCCTGTGGTGTGGCCTGCTGCTGAGCCGGCCCTGCCTGTCTCTGTGATTCCCACCACAACCAACCAGGCCAGTGCCCACTGTCCTGTCAAACCCACTGATGCTGTGCATCTTGTTGGTGCATCCATCCACACACTTGATTGAGCGGCTTTTTATAGGTATTAATGCTTTTTATGCTTATAAAACCCCATATCTTATACAAAATTAATACTTCTAAAAATACTTTTTATAAGAAATCATTAATATTTATAAAAATACTTTTTTTAATTTTTTTGAGACAGAGTCTCAGTCTGCTCACTGCAACCTCCGCCTCCTGGGTTCAAGCAATTCTGCCTCAGCTTCCTGACTAGCTGGGACTACAGGCGCACACTACCATGCCTGGCTAATTTTTGTATTTTTAGAAGAGATGGGGTTTCATCATATTGGCCAGAATGATCTCGAACTCCTGACCTCAGGTGATCCACTGGCCCCGGCCTCCCAAAGTGCTGGGATTACAGGCATGAGCCACCACAGTCGGCCTATAAAAGTACTTTTTATAAGTATTAATGCTATTATAAGTTAGCTGCTGTGTGAGAAGGGCCATACTGCAGAGTGCCCCAGTAGGGCGTGGTGTTGGGGTGGAGTTGGGCCATGATATTGAAAGGCCCTACTGGGTAATTGGTGGGAAGTGAGGATGCTGTATCTAACTGCCTGGGTTGGACCTGACACTCACAGACTGTGTAATCTTAGGTACATTCCTTAGCCTCTCTGTGCCTGTTTCCTCATCTGAGAGACAGAGATAATAATACTCCTGTATCATAGGATTGCTCTGAGAATCAAATGAGTTAATCAAGTAAAGCACTTAGAACAGCTCCTGGCACATAGGAATCACTACATGGATGCTGTTTGCTATCATTGTTATTATTATCCCTTCAACCCTCAGGGAGGAAGGTCAGGGCCTGTGGTCTCAGGACATCTAATGCTGTTATCTCTATGATCAAGCAGTTGCATTATGTCATAGGATTATACTGTACATACAGTATTTTCTGTGACTGTCATGACTTCAGAAAAGTCAGAAGGCATTGCTCTTACATGGGTCTAGTTTAAGTCTCAGGAAGACTAAAGGATGCTTTTTTTTTTTCTTTGTCCATTCTATAGATGATGCTGCTGAGGTTAACAAACTTGCCCTAAGTCATACACTTAGAAAATGTCAGAGCATGAATTTAAATCCAAATTCATTGGGCCCCAGGACCTTGAGCACTGGGTGAAATGCCACAATTTCCTCCAGTGACATAGGACAGCTCCTTTCCTCCTCTCCTTGCCCCACTTTATTATATACTCCCAAAGCCTAGCTGCCTGGGGGCCTCTCAGATACTTGTGAATACATTTTGTGAAATATCTCCCTAAGCTGCCCTTTTCCAGGACTTAGTCAGAGGCCAGAAGAACAGTGCTGGTGGGCCAGGAGGGTGGGGACAGATGCTCTGTTTCTTTAGCATGATTTATATCTTGGTGGATACCGAGTGGCCTCATGTAAGTAGACTCGGAAAGGGAGGTGGGAGGGGAGGGGAACAGTTTGGGTTCCAGCTGGGCCACACTTTATCTGTAGTGCAGATTTACACTTGCTTTGGATGTGAGATCTAAAACAGCCCAGCAGACATGACACCACCCAAGCTATATTTAGGAAGTTTTAATAGCCTGGCTTGGTGGTATCCCTCAGGGAATACACATCAGTGATTAGCTAGTGTCACTGCTGCTCCACTGGTGGGCAATTGCAATAGCAAGACATTTTTCTTCTCAAAAATGAATTTCTAAGTCAAATTCATAGCAAACTCAGACATTTGACCTTATTATTACTTTTTTTTTTTTTTTAGAAACAGAATCTTGCTGTCTCACCCAGGCTGGAGTGCAGTGGCATGATCATAACTCACTGCAGCCTCAAATGTCTGGGCTCCAGCGATCCTCCTGCCTTAGCCTCCCAAGTAGCTGGGATTACAGGCGTGCTCCACCACACCCAGTTAATTTTTAAATTTTTTTGTAGAGACAGAGTCTCACTACGATGCCCAGGCTGGTCTCAAACTTACTATTTAAATTGGAGAATGTTTACTGCAGAGTTAACTCACTCTCACTTGACTGTCGCTTGCCTCGTGAAAACTCTACATGCACATCGCACGTCTGCTAGCCATCATTTTTGTTATGCAATGTTCTGTCCATCTTCCAGAGTTTCCTCTTTTTGTATTTATTTTCTTCACATCTTCCTTTTCTCTTTAGAAAACAAAGAAAACAGCTGTGAAGGTGCTTTAACAGCTAAAAGCACTTTACCAACTGAAAACACCTGCAGAATACCACATCTTCCACATCTGTGGTGGTCCTTTAACGGTGGGGAGGGGAAGGGCTATTTGTTCAGTATCTGTTAAATGCCAGGCACTGATTGTTTTAGACCTCTTGGTATACATTTTATTTAATTCTCATAATACCTCTGCGATACCTACTCAGCTTATTCTAGAGCCGAGACAATTGAGGCTCAGAAAGATGATGTAACTTGTCCCATGTGACACAGCTAGTAAGTAGAGATTCTGAACGTGAGCTCACACTGAAATGCTTCATCTTTCCACTCTACCTTTCCCCACCTTTCTAAACTATGGTGCTCAGTTTTGGTGGGAAATGAGGAAAAATTATTCTATTCAAGTGATAAGTATTGTGTAGTTAAGTTCAGAGAAGCTGCTGCCTTGGTTGTAATTCCAGATCCATAATCAAACTTCACTGAATCCTCTCTCCTGCTTACCTCTGTCAGACAGGTCTCTGTTACCCAGTGTCCTCTACTTTGAAGTCAGGATATTTATAAGAAATATGTTTTATTTATTGTCTCAAAAAACTGGGATTTGGGACAGAGCTTCCCTTAATAAGTCAGTTTGTCACCTGACAATATTAGAATTGCCTAATACTATACAAATCTAGACAAAACATTCATCTGCCTTAGAGGAATTATGAAGTAAGATGGGGCCACAACTTCCAGGTGTGTATAGTCTGAATGATCACTTTCACTTCTACATGGGGCACAATGAGCTTTTCTCTTTGAGACTAGCTGAGACTTATGCAATTCAGAGTTCTAACCTCTAAGCTAAGGCCTGGCCTTTTTGCATAGTATTCTCTGAAATACTGCATAGGCCATGAGCAGACACTGATAAGGTCAAAGAAGGGGCTATACAGCTTACTATGGACAATCTGACAGCTGTCAGGCACTAGAGACGTTGTTGCAGGAAGATTGGGCTCACATGATCCAGCGTGAAACATACCAGGTGTTGATACTAAGGACTGTGAGAAGAGAGGTTAAAAGTGAGGACAGCCAGTTATGGTGTCAGCAATAATTTTGAGGGGCTCCCTGTCCCATAATCTCCGTCAACTTTTCTAAACTGCTGTAAACAAACAAAAAGTAAAATTATGAAAACCCACAGAGATACACACAATAGAAAATGTAAGCTTCAAATGCTCCTTAGAACCAGAAAGGACAGTACTATCTTATTATAGTACCTATCCAATAAGAATTTTCTTGGCCTTTTACTTCTTCACCCTCACAGCTTCAACCTTGGGTGGGACACAGGTCAGAAACAACAGCTGATAAGTGTGGGGAGCAAGAAGTTAGTACAGGTGTTAACAATGCCTCCTTCCCTAGGATGGGGGACTAGCAGGCTGCTGGCTCGGGATAGAGGAGGGGCATGTGACAGGGAGAAATCTCAACTTTGAATGATGATTGGTCTCATGATGACTGCATTCAACTAAACATATTTCAATATTGAGTTAAGACTACAATACTGATTTAAAATGACAGTAGATCATTCTTTTACCTAAGCATGACCACAAAAGTCAGGGTTAAGGGAAGGACCTGACCAGGTTTAAAGAGACAGTGGAAAAAAACAAGTTTTATGATTAAATCCCATGAGTCCTGCTTATTCAATGTGCCAGTTGTAGTGAAGGATTGGCAGAAAGAGAAAACCCATTAAGTTACAGAGCAGAGTTTGCTGGAAGATGACTCAGTATGATGCAGCCTTTGATTAATTTTGTCAGCTTCCGGAAGCACATTTTAAGGAAAGAATAATCAAGCCGTGTGGGACATTGTCTCTGATAACAGTGTTTACCAAATAATGGTCATTTTAAGGGAATCACAGATGAACAATTTTTAAATATCAAGAGTTAAGCATTTGCTATAAGACATTATATTAATTAGAATAAACTGCTGTAATCGAGAACCTCAAAATCTATGAGTTAAGACAGTAAAAGGTGATTTCTCACCTCACACCATGGTTTAATGTAGGCTTTGATGGGGGTGGATCTTCTGTACCATAGTCAGTCAGGGAATCAGACCCCTATTTGGGGCTTTAGGTTCTTCTGGGTCCTGGAGTCTGCTTCTTCTAGCCACTGCACAGAGCAAAAGAGGGCATGGAGTTACTTAGGGGCCGGGACTGCAAGTGCCATGAATCACTTCTACTGGTAGTCTATTGGCCAGAAGTCAGTCACATGATTCCACCTAACTGCAAGGAAAGCTGGGAAATGTATCCTAGCTGTGTGACTAGGAGGCACAGGAAACCGGGGGGTGGGGGTGGGGGGCCGGGAGGGAGAGACACTTAACACTGCCTCCCTTACATGCAAACTTTATGAAAACAATAGCCCATCAAAGCCTTGGTTTCACAGATACAGTGTTATTGCTTAGGTGAAACTGAAGTGGTAGAGCCAAGAACTGTAATTCACTTCCTGCTGACCACATGGATCACTTGGAGGCAGGTTCCTGGTGGGATAAAAGGTGTGGGGGTGCATAGGAGGAATACAAATAGGAGGAATACAAATCATTACCAAAAAGACACTGAAGAATGTGATTGGACAAAAAACGCCACTATATAAACTCAGTGATTCAGGGCTGTTCAACCTCCTGTAGATTTCTGCTCACTACATAGAAAAAAAGAAGAAAACTGGAGTAAAATCCTTTTTCCCTTCAGGGCACTTCCCTCTAATTAGTCTTAAAGCCACTTAAAATGAAGTTGTTGATACTGACTTTTCAGCAGTTAATTTCTTGAATGAGAAAAAATTTTCTTTTTGAGATGGAGTCTCGCTCTGTCACCTAGGCTGGAGTGCAGGGGTGCTATCATGGCTCACTGCAGCCTTGACCTCCTGGACTCAAGTGATCCTCTTGCCTCAGTCTCTTGACTAGCTGGCACTGCAGTTTTGCAACACCACACCCAGATAATGGCTTTTTAATTTAATTTTTTGTAGAAATGGGATCTTGCCATGTTGCGCAAGCTGGAGAAAGAATTTTCAGGAGTATATTTTTATAAATCAAGTGGCTATTACTCTGTGTATTTCATTTTAATTTTTAAATTTTGATTTTTGTTACCAACTAATCATTAACAGTTATTTTTGGCACAAAGAAAAACGGAATTTCCAGGTGTGAATTTTTGTTAATCAATTAGTATTATGCTTTGCATTTTATTTTGATTTCTATAATGTGATAACATTCATGTCTTTGACTGTCTTTGTTGTGATCACTTTCTATATTTGTGGTGGGTCAGAGGTGACCATGGAGCCAGCACACGTGGAGCAGATTCCAGTTGCTGTTTGACTTTGAGCCAAATTGCTAATCTTTCCATGCATCAGTTTTCTCATCTCCAAAATTATAGCAATAATAATACCTACCTCATAGGATTGTTGTGAGAATTAAAAGAGTTAATATTCATAAAGCATTTATAATTGTGCCTAATATGGCTTGGCTGTGTCACCACCCAACTCTCATCTTGAATTGTAGTTCCCATTATCCCCAGGTGTCATGGGAGGGACCTGGTGGGAGGTAACTGAATCATGGGGGCAGGTTTTCTTGTGCTGTTTTCATGATAATGAATAAGTCTCACAAGATCTGATGGTTTTATAAAGGGCAGTTTCCCTGCACATGTTCTCTTGTCTGCTGCCATGTAAAACATGCGTTTGCCCCTCCTTTGCCTTCCACCATGATTGTGAGGCCTCCCTGGCCATGTAGAACTGTGAATCGATAAACCTCTTTTTCTTTATAAATTACCCAGTCTCAGGTATGTCTTTATTAGCAGCATGAGGACAGACTAATACAGTGCCTGGCAAGTAAAAATAAATGAACCTTTTAAAAGAAAAAAAACAGTAATAAATAATAATATAAGTGGTAGAGTGATATGGCCAGAAATTGTGATGTTGGTAAGCAAATTTTTCAATGGAATTCACTGTCTTATGTGATGATTGATGGCTTCCTTATAAATCAATCAGTAGATGTGGCTTGGAGTTTTTTCAAATCAATCAGTACTGAATGAAAACTCTTCCTCTGAGAGCAAGTATAGTGTTTTGCTACAGCCCTGTTGGAACAAAACTTCGCTAAAAGTGGTGCTCAAAGAGGCTTGGTTTTGAGATGTAAAACAGCATAAAGACAGGGCCAAAAATTGCCTGTTTCCTGCTGGGAGGCAGGAGGGAGGTAATGGCTTTGGCTCTGTTGGCTCTGTGGATTGCTAACAGGGGAAGCTCTGAGTTAGGCAGAACTACCTGGCCCCACCCAGGTAGCACTGGCTGGGGCAGAATTCCCCTCAAGGAGGAGGGTGAAGGCTTTGGATGTAAAGGAGCAGAGATAGCTCATGCTCTCAAGAGGAAGAACAGTCAAGCTAACTGGAGCATACCTTTTCCATTCAGCCTGAATTTACTAATCCTATTTGTCACTCTTCTTCCTCAAAATAGAGTAAGTAAAATGGGCAGAAAATGGAAAAACTACTATTTTTACTACTAATTTTTAATAAATGTTTCTAGATTTTAAATGCATAAAATTATCAATGATTAAGAGTATGTGTTATTTTCTGAAGCTAAAAAGACAATAGCAAGAGTTATTTATTTATGCTTTGTTCTGATAAGCTTATTATTATCAGGCAATGGGATTGAATGTCATATTTTTGCAGAATGTTTAACAATAGTTATTAGTAGCAATTCCCCACAAAGCCAAGTTGGAAGTAGTTTTATTTTTCCAAATGTTTGCTTTGGAAATAAAAACACTAAATATTGATTTATTCAAAATTATATTTGCAATGTAGGAATTTTGATTTAAAAAAAATCATTTTCTCCACACAACCCAGTGGTAACATATTTTCAGGCTTTTAATGTTTGTTAAATCAAACAAACCCAAGAAACATTCATAAGTCAGTGAGTGTCTAACAGAAATTATATTTTACTCTGTGTGACCCTAGGAAAATCATTTCATATTTCTATATTCTACTTGTCTTTGAAGAAATAAAGATCATGATATTCTATTAAATAAAATTATTTGAAGCTATCTGGCAGAAAGAGCATGCTAACTTTTTTTTGAGATTACAAAATTTACAATTTATTTTAATATAGCTTTTGAGGCAGGCCACTATATTTGGCTGAAAATAATTAAAATTTGGAGATATGATTGGTGGTGTTTGAGACACAATATTTTCACGTCCTTGCTAATGTCAAAATGTCCTTGGTTTTACAGTAATAAAATAGCACCTTTATTTTTAATGACTATACTATAAGGCCATGTCAACTCTTTTGTAGAGATTATAACATTTCATTGCTCTGGTTAGCAATTTACTTTAAAAATGCAGCGGTAATTTTAGCTGTGGGAACAAACATTTGTGTTGTTGCTAATTCACAAAACTTTTGAAGATCAGATATCTTTATTGCAATATTCATTTGCTTTTCACCTTTTTTGGTAAGGATGTGAGAGAAGACAGAAAAAGGAGGTATACAAAAATGGAACACTACATTTTGTAAAAACAAATTTGTCATTTAGGAAACGTAATTTACAGTGGTATTTTATTTGAATAGTGCATATTCAATATGAAAAATATGGAAAAATGTGGAAAAATATAAATAAAAATATTTTATCATCCAAGTGTTTCATCACTTAAAGACATGTTAACAATTCTGAGAATATTCAAAACCTGGTTTTCTAGTGCCTTTTCTTTTTACATTGTTGTGATCTTACTTTGGATACTACTTTGCATGCTGCTTTTTTCATTTAATGTTACAGCATAAGCAATTTTTAGATGACTGCAAATTTTAACAAACTTTTTTTTTCTTTCAAGTTCAAGGGTACACGTGCAGGATGTGCAGGTTTGTTAGACAGGTAAATGTGTGCCATGGTAGTTTGCTGCACAGATCATCCCATCACCTAAGTATTAAGCCCAGCATCCATTAGCTATTCCTGATACTCTCTCTCCCCATATTTCCCACTCCAACAGGCCCTAGTGTGTGTTGTTCTCCCAGCCATGTGTCCATGTGTTCTCATCATTCGGCTCCCACTTATAAGTAAGAACATTGGGTGTTTGGTTTTCTATTCCTGCTTTAGTTTGCTGAGGATAATGGCTTCCAACTCCATCCATGCAGCAAAGGACAAGATCTTGTTCTTTTTGTGGCTGCATAGTATTCCATGGTGTATATGTACCACATTTTCTTTATGCAGTCTATCATTGATGGGCATTTAGGCTGATTTCATATCTTTCCTATTGTAAATCGTGCTGTAATGAACATATGCATGCATGTACCTTTATAATATAATTACTTCTATTCCTTTGGGTATATACCCAGTAATGGGATTGCTGGGTCACATAGTATTTCTGGTTCTAGGTCTTTGAGGAATTACCACACTGTTTTCCACAATGGTTGAACTAGTTTACACTTCCACCAACAGTGTAAAAGTGTTCCTTTTTCTCCACAACCTTGCCAACATCTGTTGTTTTTTTGACTTTAATAATAGCCACTCTGACTGGTGTGAGATGGTATCTCATTGTGATTTTGATTTGCATTTCTCTAATGATCAGTGATGTTGAGCTTTTTATCATATGTTTGTTGGCCACATGTATGTCTTCCTTTGAGAAGTGTCTGTTCATGTCCATTGCAAACTTTTTAATGGAGTTGTTTGTTTTTGTCTTCTAAATTTGTTTAAATTTCTCTTGTAGACTCTGGATATTAGACCTTTGTGAAGTGGATATATTGCAAAAAATGTTCTCCCATTCTTTAGGTTGTCTGTTCACTCTGATGATAGTTTCTTTTGCTGTGCAGAAGCTCTAGTTTAATTAGACCCCATTTGTCAATTTTTGCTTTTGTTGCAATTGCTTTTGGCATTTTCATCATGAAATCTTTGCCTGTGCCTATGTTCTGAATGGTATTGCCTAGGTTTTCTTCTACAGTTTTTATAGTTTTGGGTTTTACCTTTAAGTCCTTAATCCATCTTGAGGTAATTTTTATATAAGGTGTAAGGAAGGGGTCCAGTTTCAATTTTCTGCATATGGCCAGCCAGCTCTTCCAGTGTCATTTATTAAATAGGGAGTCCTTTCCCCATTGCTTGTTTTTGTGAGCTTGTTGACGATCAGATGGTTGTAGGTGTGTGGTCTTATTTCTGAGTTCTCTATTCTGCTCCATTGGTCTATGTGTCTGTTTTTGTACCAGTTCCTTGCTGTTTTGGTTACTGTAGCATTGTAGTATAGTATAAAGTTGGGTAGCATGATGCCTCCAGCTTTGTTCTTTTTGCTTAGGACTGTCTTTGGTATCCGGGCTCTTTTCTGGTTCCATATGAATTTTTAAATAGTTTTTTTGTAATTATGTGAAGAATGTCAATGGTCGTTTAATGGGAATAACATTGAATCTGTAAATTACTTTGGGCAGTATGGCCATTTTCACAATATTGATTCTTCCTATCCACGAGCATGAAATGTTTCTCCATTTGTTTGTGTCCTCTCTGATTTCTTTGAGCACTGGTTTGTAGTTCTCCTCAAAGAAGTCCTTCACTTCCCTTGTTAGTTGTATCCCTAGGTATTTTATTCTTTTTGTAACAATTGTGAATGGGAGTTCATTAATGATTTGGCTTTGCTTGCCTGTTGTTGGTGTATAGGAATGCTAGTGATTTTTGCACAATGATTTTGTATCCTGAGACTTTGCTGAAGTTGCTTATCAGCTTAAGAAGCTTTTGGGACTGGGTGCAGTGACCCACGTCTGTAATCCTAGTGCTTTGGGAGGCTGAAGTAGATGGATCACCTGAGGTCAGGAGTTCGAGGCCAGCCTGGCCAATGTGGTGAAACCCCATCTTCACTAAAAATACAAAAATTAGCCAAGCATGGTGGCAAGCGCCTGTAATCCCAGTTACTCAGGAGGCTGAGGCAGGAGAATTGCTTGAACCCAGGAGGCAAAAGTTGCAGTGAGCCGAGATAGTGCCATTGTACTCCAGTCTGGGTGACAAGAGTGAAAGTCCATCTCAAAAAAAAAACAAAGGAAGCTTTTGGGCTGAGACAATACGGTTTTCTAGATATAGGATCATGTCATCTGCAAATAAAAATAAATTGACTTCCTCTCTTCCTATTTGAATACCCTCTACTTATTTCTCTTGCCTGCTTGCCCTGGCCAGAACTTCCAATACTACATTGAATAGGAGTGGTGAGAGAGGGCATCCTTGTCTTGTGCCAGTTTTCAAGGAGAATGCTTCCAGCTTTTGCCCATTCAGTATGATATTGACTGTGGGATTGTCATAGATGGCTTTTATTATTTTGTGTTATGTTCCTTCAGTACCTAGTTTGTTGAGAGTTTTCAACATGAAGCGGTGCTTGATTTTATCAAAGGCCTTTTCTGCATCTATTGATATAATCATGTGGTTTTTGCCTTTAGTTATATTTATGTGATGAATCACATTTATTGATTGCGTATGTTATAACAACCTTGAATCCTGGGGATGAAGACAACTTGATTGTGGTGGATAAGCTTTTTGATATGCCGCTGGATTGTTTGCCAATATTTTATTGAGGATTTTTGCATCAATGTTCATCAAGGATATTGGCCTGGAATTTCTTTTTTTTTTTTTTCTTTTGTATCTCTGCCAGGTTTTGGTATCAGGATGATGCTGGCCTCATCAAATGAGTTAAGCAGGAGTCCCTCCTTTTCAACTATTTGGAATAGTTTCAGTAGAAATGGTACAAGCTTTTCTTTGTACTTCTGGTGGAATTCAGCTGTGAATCCTTCTGGTCCTGGGCGTTTTTTGCTTGGTAGGCTACTTATTACTGCCTCAATTTCAGAATTTGTTATTGGTATATTCTGGAATTCAATTTCTTCCTGGCTCAGTCTTGGGAGGGTGTATGTGTCCAGTAATTTGTCTATTTCTTTTGGATTTTTTAGTTTATGTCCATAGAATTATTTACAGCATTCTCTGATGGTTGTTTCTATTTCTGTGGGGTCAGTGTTAATGTCCCCTTTATCATTTCTGAGTGTTTATTTGAGTCTTCTCTCTTTTCTTCTTTATTAGTCTAGCTAGCAGTCTATTTTATTAATTTTTTTCAAAAGCCAACTCCTGGATTCATTGATGTTTTCCAAAGGGGTTTTTGTGTCTCTGTCTCCTTGAGTTCAGCTCTGATCTTGGTTATTTCTTGTCTTCTGCTAGCTTTGGGGTTTGCTCTTGGTTCTCTAGTTATAGTTGAGATGTTAGGTTGTTGAGATCTTTCTAGCTTTTTGATATGGTCATTTGGTGCTATAAGTATCCCTCTTAACACTGCTTTGGCTACATCCCAGAGATTCTGGTACACTATCTTTTTGTTCCATTAGTTTCAAAGAACTTCTTGATTTCTGCCTTAATTTTATTCTTTATCTACGAATCATTCAGAAGTAGGTTGTTCAATTTTTATGTAGTTGTGTGATTTTGAGTGAGTTTCTTAATATTGAGTTCTAATTTAATTGTGCTGTGGTCTGAGAGACTATTTGTTATGATTTCAGTTCTTTTGCATTTGCTGAGGAGTGTTTTACTTCAAATTATGTGATTCATTTTAAAGGAAGTTCCATGTGGCAATGAGAAGAATGTATATTCTGTTGTTTTTGGGTGGAGAGTTCTGTGGATATCTATCAGGTCCACTTGATGCAGAGCTGAGTTCAGGTCCTGGATATTTTTGTTAATTTTGTGTTTCTCTGATCTAACATTGTCAGTGAGATGTTAAAGCCTCCCACTATTATTGTGTGGGAGTTTAAGTCTGTTTGTAGGTCTCTAAGAACTTGCTTTATGAATCTGAGTGCTTCTCTATTGGTTGTGTATATATTTAGGATAGTTGGCTCTTCTCGTTGAATTGAACCCTTTACCTTTATATAATTCCTTTCTTTGCCTTTTCTGATCTTTTATTGGTTTAGTATCTGTTTTGTCAGAAACTAGGATTGTGACCCCTGCTTTTGTCTGTTTTCCAGTTGCTTGGTAAATTTTCCTCCATCCCTTTATTTTGAGCCTATGTGTGTCTTTGCACATGAGATGGGTCTTGGCGGTATCCAGCTTGCCACCCTGTGTCTTTTAAAGGGGGCATTTAGCCCATTTACATTTGAAGTTGGTATTGTTAGGTGTGCTTTTGTCACCATGACGCTAGCTGGCTATTTTTCAGACTTGTTTATGTGGTTGCTTTGCAGTGTCACTGGTTTGTGTGCTTCAGGGTGTTTTTGTAGTGGCTTTGTAATGGTTTTCCTTTCCATATTTAGTGCTTCCTTCAGGAGCTCTTGCAAGGTAGGCCTGGTGGTGATAAATTCCCTAAGTATTTGCTTGTCTGAAAAGGATCTTATTTCTCCTTCATTTATGAAGCTTAGTTTGGCTGGATATGAAATTCTGGTTTGGAAATTCTTTTCTTTAAGAATGTTAAATATTGGTCTCCAATCTCTTCTGGCTTGTAGGGTTTCTGCTGAGAGGTTCACTGTTAGTCTGATGGGGGTTTCCCTTTGTAGGTGGCCCAGGCTTTCTGGCTGCCCTTAATATTTTTCCTTTCATTTTGACCTTGGAGAATCTGATGATTATGTATCTTGGGGCTGATCTTCTCATGGAGTATCTTACTGGGGTTCTCTGCATTTTCTGAATTTGAATGTTGACCTGTCTTGCTAGGTTGGGGAAGTTCTTCTGGATGATATCCTGAAGCATGTTTTCTAACTTGGTTCCATTCTCCCTGTCTCTTTCGGGTATCCCAATCAGTCATAGGTTCAGTCTCTTTACATGATCCCACATTTCTCGGAGATTTTGTTTATTCCTTTTCATTCTTTTTTCTCTATTCTTGTCTGTCTGTCTTATTTCAGATATTCTTCAACAAGCTCTGAGATTTTTTCCTCCACTTGGTCCATTTTACTATTGATACTTGTGATTGCGTTGTGATGTTCTTGCATTGCATTTTTCAGTTCCATCAGGTTGGTTACGTTGCTCTCTAAACTGGTTATTCTGGCTATCAGCTCCTGCATTGTTTTATCATGATTCTTAGCTTCTTTGCATTGGGTTACAACATGCTCCTTTAGCTCAGTGAAGTTTGTTATTAACCCCCTTCTGAAGCCTACTTCTGTCAATTCAGCCATCTCAGCCTCAGTCCAGTTCTGTGCCCTTGCTGGTTAGGTGTTGTGGTCATTTGGAGAAGAGGCACTCTGGCTTGTTGAGTTTTTAGCCTTTTTTGCCTTGATTCTTCCTCATCTTTGTAGGCTTATCTGCCTTCAGTCTTTGAAGTTGCTGACCTTTGAAGGAGATTTCTGTGGGATCATTTTTGTTGATGTTGTTGTTGTTTTCTGTTCGTTTTTCTTTTAACAGTCAGGCCACTCTGCTGTAGGACTGCTGCAGTCTGCTGGGGATCCGCTCCAGACCCCAGTTGCCTTGGTTTCTCCTGTACCTGGAGATATTACCAATGAAGGCTGTGAAACAGCAAAGATGACAGCCAGATCCTTCCTCTGGAAGCTCTGTCGCAGTGAGGTACTCACAAGTTGCTGGCCCAAACATGCCTGTAGGAGGTGACTGGAGACCCCTGTTGGGAGGTCTCACCCAGTCAGGAGGAATAGGATTGGGGTCCGGCTTAAAGAAGCCGTCTGGCCACTGCTGGCAAGGCAGCTGTGCTAGGTTATGTGGGACCCTTCCTCGTCTGAACCGTTTGTATCCTCCACAGCTGGCAGGCTGGAAAAGCTGAGTTGACTGAACCGCAGAGATGGTGTCTGCACCTCCCCCTCAGAGCTCCGCTCCATCTCAGGGAGAGATCAGAGTTCTGTCCATAGAACTTTTGCTGGAGTGGCTGAAGCCCCCATAGGAAGGTCCTGCCCAGTGAGGAGGAATGGATTGGGATCTTGCTTAAAGAAGCATCCTGACCATGATCTGGCGAGGCAGCTGTGCTGCATTGAGGGGGACCCTTCCTCATTTTGATGATTTGTATTCTCCAAAGCTGGTGGGCTGAAGCAGCTGAGTCTACTGAACCACAGAGATGGTGGCCACCCCTCCCTCTAGGAGCTCCACTGGTCTCAGGCAGATTCCAGCCCGTTGCCATTGGCTGGCTGGAATTCCAAGCCCGTGGGTCTTAACTTGCGAGGTGCTTGGAAGCGGGGCCTGCAGAACGATGCTGTGTGGCTCCCTGGATTCAGCCCCCTTCCTAGGGATATGTACAGACGGATCTGCCACCTCGCTGGGAATCCTGGGGTCAGAGTAGGTAAAACTCCTAGCTCTCTGTGTATGTTTGAGTGTCTGCTCTGCCAAGACTCCACACGCTCTGTGTATCGGACCCAAGGCCCTGGTGGCATGGGCTTACCAGGGGTTCCTCCGATCCATGGGTTGCAAAGATCTGTGGGAGAAGCATGGTTTCCTGGGTGGAGCTGCACAATCACTGCTTCCTTTGGCTGGGGATGGGGGTTTCTTTGGCTCCGAGCAGCTCCTGGGTGGGCCCTGGCTTTTCTTTGTTCTTTGTGGGTTAAGTTGTTTGCCTAGTCAGTCCTAATGCAAGAACCTGGATATTTCAGTTGAAAGTGCAGAATTTATTTGCAGCCTTTCATTCCTGTGAGCGCTGTGGACCACGGCTGCTTCTAATTGGACATCTTGGGTCAATCCCAAACTTTGTTTTAATTGGCTACATAATCTATTATCAAGTGGTAAAAATAGCAGATACTTCATTCTTAGCGTGAGTGGTGCTCTGATACTGACTGAGTTTTTGGAGCTTAGCTTCTCTGCTTCATTTATTCTCTGCTTCTCTCTAGTTTTTAAACAAAACTAAGCTGCTAAACCTAAGACCTTGCTGCATTTACTGTAAAAGCCCTAAATTTGGCTGAGCAGGACCTGCCGCTGGCTCCAATAGAGAAGCATAAAAATCAAATGGCAACATTTATCACTTAATTACAGAATAGATATGTGCACATTTCCTATAAAGTTGATTTGTTAAGATTTAGTAGCTTCTGTATCCTAGGAGAAATACTGAAACATTGTCTCTTCAGCAGATGTGTGCTGGACAACATCACACTTATGAGATACATCTGTAGCATTTCCTGGCTCAGATAATATGACAGGATAGTACATGGTAGTTTGTGAAAACAAATGTTCTGAAGGAAATTTCAGAATTGTTTAGATTTTTAAACTAGTTTTACCTTCTACCCAGTTAAGGCCTAATTAAGGTCATCAAGCTAACCATATATGGTTATTAATTATGTTTATTTAAAATTGAGTACAGAGGATCCTGTTGTTGTTAGTGTATGGTTTTAAAATTGTCACTGTCGTTTTTACACACTTGTGACCATGTTGAGTTACTTCATTCCAGGTTCTATGATACCTAACTAGGTGCTTAGCCTCTCAGGTCCTCTAGGTATTTTCTCCATTTTCAATATGTTATTTCCATGAAGAGTGCATTTGTCAGCTTTTGTTGTAATAATGCTATGTAATGACCCTTAAACCTCAGTGGTCTATCGCAAAAATAATTTTTTAAAATTTTTTAATTGTTATTATTATTTGCACTCATGGGTCTATGGGCTGTTTGATGTTTAGCTAGGCTCAGCTGGTGTTGGCTCCAGGCTGCAGGCTTGGTTCAGGACTGCTTCATGGGTCTTTTCTGGAGTTTGGGCTGGTGAGTGACAACCTATTGTATATTTACCCTCTGGCAATGGCAGGAGGTTAGGAGAGCAACCCAAATGCACAAGCACATTTTACGTCTCTACTTTGTATTACTTTCACTAATATCCTATTGGTCATAGCGAGTTACATGGCCAAGTCCAAGATTAAGGGATGGGGAAGCACATCCCCATACTGTCAAGATATATGCAAGGATATAAACTACTACAGGGGAGTGACAAATTGAGAGTAAGAATTCTACTTATCACCCAGTGTTTTTGTTTGGACTTTACAAATATTTTTCTCAGTTAATTTCCATTTTTATAAGACATCTGGTCTTTTCTGTGCATTTTTAAATGCCTTTTTCATCATAGACCCTTCTTCCTCAATAGATTTATATAAGTTTTAGGTGCATAGACTATGCCTAAGCTACTTTTCATAGAATGTTTGAGCTGGAAGATACCTTAGAGTTTTAATTCTATTATTTTACAGATAAGGAACTGAAGTCCAAAGAGATGAGGTGACTGACAGAAGAATACACAGCTAGTCAGTGACAATATATTTTAATGGCAAAATGGGGATGAGGACATTCTACTGTTCCTTTTCCTTTTGACCCAGATGTCCTATCTCATTCTGTGCCTCCATGAATAATCCTAGTGCTACTTCCCAGGAGGAATCCAGCTTGCCTGCCTATGTTGGAAATGCTAAAAGCAGAATCATAAATTACCTGGGGCAGAGGGAACCTGAATGAATCCTGCCTGCAAATTGCCCAGCAGGCAGCAAGTGTCCATCCTCTGTTAGCAGAGGTGACGGAACATGGGACTGCTAGACTCGATAAGATTCACAGATCTTCTGAATGTCAAGGTTACTGAGGGTGCCTTTTAAAAACGGTTTTATGAATCCTGGAAGTTGCCGAGAGGTTATAGCAAAAGATTTTGTGTGCATTTGGGGGCATGCTTCTGAAAGCCGTTCTGTGTAGGAAGGAGCCATGAAGTTAGAAAGTTTTAGCTGATTTGTGCATGTGCAAATGCAAATTAATGTGCTTGCATATTTTCACTGAGTGGCAAGAGCACATTCACCTTGTTAGTGTTTACAAAATTGTTAATATTTTAATTAATGACACTTGTCATCTGAGAGTCCCAGTGAAACTGAGTATTTCATTAACATTGGATAATATTTATTGAGTGTTTGTGTGTATGTGTGTTTGTGTGCAAGTGTGTGCTCATGTGAACTCCTTAGCTTGATGTTTAACTGCTTCATTGGTTTCCTTCCATCTGCTATGACCAGGAGCCAGCTATGCCTACTTATTTCATTCTGCATGTATAGTACTTTAGAATGTTAGAATGACACTATTTACATGAGAATTTGAATCAATGTTTTTAGGAGGAAGAACTAAAATTCAATGTTTGGTTTTTGCTGCTAGAGGAGTTCCTTTCACTACCTACTCTGCTCTTAATGCTTTTATTTATGACTTTTAATGTGTTAAACTTATGCATATTTGAAACAAGTTGCACAAACAGAAATATGTTATCTACCTGTTACCTGATAACACTTCCAGTTGTTTGACTGTGACTGTAAAAAGTTGTATACAAATTTTAATTCACAGATCAGATTAGATGCAGTTTATTCTTTAACTGAGGTAATCAAACAAAGTTCTAAAAATCTGGTGAAAATAGATTATGATTATGTGTCAGATATAAAAACCTGTAATATAGGGTGGATGAAAGTTTTGGAATGAAAAGCCATTCTAAAAGTTGTTCATAAAGACACATGCACATGTATGTTCATCACAGCACTATTCACAATGACAGAGACTTGGAATCAACCTAGATGCCCACCAGTGGTGGACTGGGTAAATAAAATGAGGTATATGTACTGTGGAATACTATGCAGCCACATAGAAGAATGAAATAATGTTCTTTGCAGCAACATTGATATAGCCGGAGGCCATTATCCTAATTGAATTAATGCAGGAACAGAAAACCAAACACTGCATGTTCTTACTTATAAGTGGGAGCTAAACATTGAGTACATATGGACACAAGGAAACAAGAGACACTGAGGCCTACTTGAGGGTGGAGGGTGGGAGGTGGGTGCGGATTGAAAAACTAGGTATTGGGTACTATGCTTACTACCCGAGTTATGAAATAATTTGTACACCAAACCCTAGTAACATGCAATTCGCCCAGGTAACAAATTTGCATATGTACCCCCAAACCTAATATAAAGGTTGGAAAGAAAAAAAAATGAAAGATTTTGATTATTAATTTTTAAATTATTCACAAGTTCATCATATAAATATTTTTATACTAGAATATATATCATTTTCATTTATTTAATTCTGTTCAGAAACCAACTGTATATTTCCTTGTGTTATTTTTTCAAAGGGGTTTTTGCCATCTACTGGCTTCTAGTCCATCAGATTTCTGGGTGACTTTCCTATAGATGATAGTTTCTAGCTGAATGTATAATTCTATAGCATGACTGATTTAGAAATTTTTATCATATTGTATCAAGCAGATTGGCTAAATGATTTGAATATGTAAAGTTGGCCAGAAATTCTGATGACTGACTTTGACATGTTCAGTTAGATTGTTGGGTGGCGAGCTCTTGAAATTTTTTTTCCTTCCTTATACACATTAGGTTCTTAGTGAATGGTTCCTAAATAAGTAAAGTCTTTTGAGCTTCTTCTAGACTACCAAGGAGAAACTTGAAGGCTGAGCACATACATGAAAGTCACAGATGAAACATGAAAGTTTGTTTACCAAGATTTTTCTATTTTTCCATCGATCCAAACTTAGTAAATATTCTGCTTTGTCTGTACATACAAACTGACTAGGAAAGGATATGATTACATTTAATGAAAATATTAGCAACCAACATTTATTGAACATATGCAAAGTCCCAACATCTGTGATAAGCACACATGAGCTCATTTAAATCCTAGTAACAACCTGTTGAGGAAGGGAGCTAATTTTATCTCTAATATACAGACGAGGAAAATTTGGCTTCCAGAGATGGGTGTAATTTGTTCCTGGCTATATAACTAATAATTGATGGAGCAGGAATTCAAAACTGAATCTTCTGAATTCCACCAGCATCTTCAAGATTTCTGGTCTTTTCATTAATCTCCAATACCAACGTAATCTTCTGAATTCCACCAGCATCTTCAAGATTTCTGGTCTTTTCATTAATCTCCAATACCAATACATGTAATAGTTGAATGCTCAAAATGTCATTTTTTCCCAGAAGTATGTTTTATTTGGACACATGAAGCACATATTTTCGAGTCATTTCATTTACATATTATTTGCAGGGTACTACAGTCACAGCATTTATAGAACACACCCAAAGCACTTTTGCCCCAGGTCAAGTGGACAGAATGACAGAAAAGAAGTTCAAACCCAAAGCATGAATTAAAATGAATGGAATGGGCCCACAGACCCATTCAGTAGTCAAGGCTACTTATACAAGAGAAAGTAGAAGAACAAATTCGCTTTTCGCCACATCTGTGCCATTATCTATTAATTTTTGACTTGTTAATGGTCATTCTGGCTGGGGTAAGGTGGTATCTCATTGTCATTTTTGCATTTCCCTGATGACCAGTGATGTTGAACATTTTTTCATATGTTGGCCATTTGTATATCTTCTGAGAAATGTCTGTTCATGTTGTTTGCCCACTTCTTCTTGGGATTATTTTTTCTTGCTGATTTCTCTGAGTTCCTTATCAATTCTGAATATTAGTCCTTTGTCAGATGTACAGTTTGCAAATATTTTCTCCCATTCTGTAGGCTGTGTGTTTACTCTGTTGAATATTTCTTTTGCTGTGCAGAAGCTTTTTAGTTTAGTTTGGTCTTATTTATTTTTGTTGCATTTGTTTTTGGGATCTTAGTCATAAATTCTTTGCCTATGCCAATGTCCAGAAGAGTTTTCCCTAGGTTTTCTTCTATAATTTGTATGGTTTGGGGTTTTAGATTTAAGTCTTTAACATATCTCAAGCTAATTTTTTATATAATGAAAGATAGGAATCCAGTTTTGTTCTTCTGCATTCTTCTACAATTTCCCCAGCACCATTTATTGAATAGCATGTCCTTTCCTCAATTTGTGTTTTTGTGTACTTTGTCGAATATCAGTTAATTGTAAGTATTTGGCTTTATTTGTGAGTTCTCTATTCTGTTCTATTGGTCTATGTGAATGCTTATACACTGGTTTACATAGAGAATGTAAATTAGTACAACCTTTATGGAAAACAGTATGGAGATTTCTCAAAGAACTAAAAGTAGATCTATCATTCAATCCAGCAATTCCACTACTGGGAAATCTACCCAAAGGAAAAGGAGTCATTGTGTCAAAAAGACACCTGCACACATATGTTTATTGCAGCACAAATGACAATTGCAAAGATACGGAATCAACAAGATGAATGGATGAAGAAAATGTGGTATACATATGCCATGAAATACTACTCAGCCATAAAAAAGAATTCAATAATGTCTTTTGCAGCAATTTGGATGGAACTGGAGGCCATTATCCTAAGCAACTCAGGAACAGAAAACCAAATGCCAAATGTTCTTACTTATAAGTGAGAGCTAAGCTATGGGTACACAAAAGCATACAGAACAGTTTAATGGACATTGGAGGCTCAGTAGGTAGAAGGGTAAGAGTGTGGTGAGGGATAAAAAATTACCTATTGGGTACAATATTCAGGTGATGGGTGCACTAAAAGCCCAGTCTTCACCACTGTACAATTTCATCCAAAAACCACTGTACCCCTAAAGCAATTGAAATTAAAAAAATGAAAGTTTTTAAAAATGAGCATAAAAAAGGTGGAGCAGGTGTTAATTTTCTCAGGTTCACCCCTTTGCTATTAATTCATTTGCATTCTGTTACTCAGAGGAGCCTGGGCACATTTTCAGGATTTGTTAAGTTTTGTGATAAGATGAGGTCAGGCCTTTGGAGAATTTTCTTCTCTGTTTTCCAGACACCAGCTTCTAATTTTTTGGTTTTGTTTTTTGAGTTACACCCCTTAATTCTGCTGAGGGCTTTTAATTTTTAAATTTTTTTAAATGTATTACTTCCATTTTAATAAAATACACTTAATTATAAGTTTATATGATTTAATTTTCCCCACAAGTTTTTGGGGGTACAGGTGGTATTTGGTTACATAAGTTCTTTAGTGGTGATTTTTGAGATTTCAGTACAACCATCACCCAAGCAATGAACACTGCACCCAATGTATAGTCTTTTATCCCTCACCCCCCTCCCACCTTTCCCCTTGAGTCCCCAGAGTCCATTATATCCTTCTTATGCCTTTGTGTCCTCATAGCTTAACTCCCACTTGTAAGTGAGAACACATGATGTTTGGTTTTCCATATCTGAGTTACTTCACTTAGAATAATGGTCTCTAACTTCATCCAGGTTGTTGCCAATGCCATTATTTCATTCCTTTTTATGGCTGAGTAGTATTCCATGGTACGTGTGTGTATATATATGTATCACATTTTCTTTATCCACTCATTGGTTGATCAGCATTTAGGCTGGTTCTGTAATTTTTGCAGTTGCAAATTGTGCTGCTATAAACATGCATGTGCAAGTGTCTTTTTCATGTAATGACTTATTTTCCTCCGGGTAGATATGGAGTAGTGGGATTGATGGATCAAATGGTAGTTCTACTTTTAGTTATTTCAGGAATCTCCACACTGTTTTCCATAGTGGCTGCACTAGTTTACATTCCTACCAGCAGTGTAGAAGGGTTCACTGATCACCACATCCATGCCAACATCTACTGTTTTTAATTTTTTGATTATAGATATTCTTGCAGGAGTGAGGTGGTATCGCATTGTCATTTTGATTTGCTTTTCCCTGATCATTAGAGATGAGCATTTTTTCATATGTTTGCTGGCCATTCATATATCTTCCTTTTTTAAAAATATTATACTTTAAGTTCTGGGATACATGTGCAGAAAGTGCAGGTTTGTTACATAGGTACACGTGTGCCATGGTGGTTTGCTGCACCCATCAACTCATCATTTACATTAGATATTTCTCCTAATGCTATCCTTCCACTTGCCCCCCACCCCCCAACAAGCCCCAGTGTGTGATGTTCCCCTCCCTGTACCCATCTGTTCTCACTGTTCAACTCCCACTTATGAGTGAGAACATGGAGTGTTTGGTTTTCTGTTCCTGTGTCAGTTTGCTGAGAATGATGGTTTCCAGCTTCATCCATGTCCCTGCAAAGGACATGAACTCATCTATTTTTATAGCTGCATAGTATTCTATGGTGTATATGTGCCACATTTTCTTTATCCAGTCTATCATTAATGGGCATTTGGGGTGGCTCCAAGTCTTTGCTATTGTGAATAGTGCTGTAGTAAACATATGTGTGCATGTGTTTTATAGTAGAATGATTTATAACCCTTTGGGTATTTACCCAGTAAGGGGATTGCTGGGTCAAATGGTATTTTTAGTTCTAGATCCTTGAAGAGTCACAACACTGTCTTCCGCAATGGTTGAACTAATTTACACTCCCACCAACAGTGTAAAAGTGTTCCTGTTTCTCCACATCCTCTCCAGCATCTGTTGTTTCCTGATTTTCTAATGATCACCATTCTAACTGGCGTGAGATGGTGTCTTATTGTGGTTTTGATTTACATTTATCTAATGAGCAGTGATGATGAGCTTTCTTTCACGTGTTTGTTGGCCACATAAATATCTTCTTTTGAAAAGTCTGTTCATATCCTTTGCCCACTTTTTGATGGGGTTGTTTGTTTGTTTCTTGTAAATTTGTTTAACTTCCTTGTAGATTGTGAATATTAGACCTTTGTCAGATGGATAGATTGCAAAATTTCTCTCCCATTCTGTAGGTTGCCTGTTCATTCTGATGATAGTTTCTTTAGCTGTGCAAAAGCTCTTTAGTTTAATTAGATCCCATTTGTCAATTTTGGCTTTTGTTGCCATTGCTTTTGGTGTTTTAGTCATGAAGTCTTTGCCCATGCCTATGTCCTGAATGGTGTTGCCTAGCTTTTCTTCTAGGGTTTTTATGGTTTTAGGTCTTATGTTTAAATCTTTAATCCATTTTGAGTTAATTTTTGTATAAGGTGTAAGTAATGGGTCCAGTTCAGTCTTCTGCATATGGCTAGCCAGTTTTCCTAACACCGTTTGTTAAATTGGGAATCCTTTCCCGATTGCTTGTTTTTGTCAGGTTTGTCAAAGATCAGATGGTTGTAGATGTGTAGTGTTATTTCTGAGGCCTCTGTTCTGTTCCATTCTTCTACATATCTTTTTTTTGTTACCAGTACCATGCTGTTTTGGTTACTGTATCCTTGTGGTATAGTTTGAAGTCAGGTAGTGTGATGCCCTCCAGCTTTGTTCTTTTTGCTTAGGATTTTCTTGGCTATGCAGACTCTTTTTTGGTTCCACATTAAATTTAAAGTAGTTTTTTTCCAATTCTGTGAAGAAAGTCAATGGTAGCTTAATGGGAAGAGCATTGAATATATAAATTACTATGGGCAGAACGGCTCTTTTCACAATATTGATTCTTCCTATCCATGAGCATGAAATGTTTTTTCATTTGTTTTGTGTCCTCTCTTGTTTTCCTTGAGGTCTTGTTTCCTTGTTTCCTTTGAAGAGGTCGTTCACATCGCTTATAAGTTGTATTCCTAGGTATTTTATTCTCTTTGTAGCAATTGTGAATGGGAGTTCACTCATGATTTGTTCCTCTGTCTATTATTGTTGTATAGGAATTCTTGTGATTTTTGCATATTGATTTTGTATTTTGAGATTTTGCTGAAGTTGCTTATTAGCTTAAGGAGTTTTTGGTCTGAGATGATGGGGTTTTCTAAATATACAATCATGTCATACACAAACAGGGACAATTTGACCTCCTCTCTTCCTATGTGAATACCATTTTTCTTTCTCTTGCCTGATTGCCCTGGCCAGAACTTCCAATACTGTGTTGAATAGGAGTGGTGAGAAAGCATCCTTGTCTTGTGCCGCTTTTCAAACAGAATCCTTTCAACTTTTGCCCATTCAGTATGATATTGGCTGTGGGTTTGTCATAATGGCTCTTATTATTTTGAGATGTGTTTCATCAGTACCTAGTTTCTTGAGTGTTTTTAGCATGAAGCGGTGCTAAATTTTATCGAAGGCCTTTTCTGCATCTATGGAGATAATAATATGGTTTTTGTCATTGGTTCTGTTTATGTAATGGATTACATTGATTCATTTGTGTGTGTTGAACCAGCCTTGCATCCCAGGGATGAAGCCAACTTGATCATAGTGGATAAGCTTTTTGATGTGCTGCTGGATTCTGTTTGTCAGTATTTTATTGAGAATTTTCACATCGATGTTCATCAGGCATATTGGTCTGAAATTTTATTTTTGGTTGTGTCTCTGCCAGGTTTTGATATCAGAATGATTCTGTCCTCATAAAATGAGTTAGGGAGGATTCCTTCTTTTTCTATTGTTTGGAATAACTTGAAAAGGAATGGTACCAGCTCCTCTTTGTACTTCTGGTAAAATTCGGCTGTGAATCCATCTGGCCCTGGGCTTTTTTTGGTTGGTAGGCTATTAATTACTGCCTCAATTTCAGAACTTGTTATTGATCTATTCAGGGATTTGACTTCTTCCTGGTTTAGTCTTGGGAGGGTGTATGTGTCCAGGAATTTATCCATTTCTTCTAGATTTTCTAGTTTATTTGCATAGAAATGTTTACAGTATTCTCTGATGGTAGTTTGTATTTCTGTGGGATCTGTGGTGATCTCCCCTTTATCATTTTTTATAGCATCAATTTGATTCTCCTCTCTTTTCTTCTTTATTAGTCTGGCTAGTGGTCTATTTTGTTAATCTTTTCAAAAAACCATCTCCTGGATTCACTGATTTTTTGAAGGGTTTTGTGTGTCTCTATCTCCTTCACTTCTGCTCTGATCTTATTTATTTTCTGCTAGCTTTTGAATTTCTTTGCTCTCGCTGCTCTAGTTCTTTTAATTGTGATGTTAGGTTGTCGATTTTAGATCTGTCCCACTTTTTCATGTAGGCATTTAGTGCTATAAGTTTCCTTCTAAACACTGCTTTAGCTATGTCCCAGAGATTCTGGTACATTGTATCTTTGTTCTCATTGGGTTCAAAGAGCTTATTTATTTCTGCTTTAATTTCGTTATTTACCCAGTAGTCATGCAGGAGCATGTTGTTCAGTTTTCATGTAGTTGTGTGGTTTTGAGTGGGTTTCTGGATCCTGAATTTTAATTTGATTACACTGTGGTCTGAGAGACTGTTTGTTTTGATTTCCATTCTTTTGTATTTGCCGAGGAGCGTTTTGCTTCCAATTATGTGATCAACTTTAGAATAAGTGCTATGTGGTGCTCAGAAGAATGTATATTCTGTTGATTTGGGGTTGAGAGTTCTGTAGATGTCTGTTCGATCTGCAAGAGCAAATTATTTAATTTCCATGTATTTGTATAGCTTTAAAAGTTCCTTTTGGAGTTCATTTCCAGTTTTATTCCACTGTGGTCTGAGAGAGTGCTTGATATGATTTCAATATTCTTAAATTTATTGAGACTCATTTTGTGGCCTATCATATGGTCTATCTTGGAGAAAGTTCCATGTGCTGTTTAATAGAATGTGTATTCTGTGGTTGTTGGATGAAATGTTCGGTATATATTTGCTAAGTCCATTTGTTCGAAAGTACAGTTAAATCCATTGTTTCTTCATTGACTTTCTGTCTTGATGACCTGTCTAGTGCTGTCAGTGGAGTATTGATGTCCCCCACTATTACTGTGTTGCTGTCTATCTCATTTCTTAGGTCTATTAGTAATTGTTTTATAAATTTTGGAGCTCCAGTGTTAGGTGTATATATGTCTAGGATTGTGACATTTTCCTGTTGGACAGGCCTTTTACCATTATATAATGTTCCTCTTTGTCTCTTTTAACTGCTGTTGCTTTAAAGTTTGTTTTGTCTAAGAATAGCTACCCCTGCTCACTTTTGGTGTCCATTTGCATGAAAAACCTTTTTCCACCCCTTTGCTTTAAGTTTATGTGAGTCCTTATGTGTTAGGTGAGTCTCCTAAGGGAGCAGATAATTGATTGGTGAGTTCTTATCCATTCTGCAGTTCTGTGTCTTTTAAGTGGAGCATTTAGACCATTTACATTCAATGTTAGTATTGAAATGTGAGGTACCATTGCATTCATCTGACTTTTTGTTGCCTGTGTACTTTGGTTTTTTGTTTTGCTTTTTAACTTGTATTTTTGTTTTATAGGTCCTGTGTGATTTATGCTTTAAACAGGTTCTGTTTTGATGTGTTTCCGGGATTTGTTTCAATATTTAGAGCTCCTTTTTGCAGTTTTTGTAGTCCTGGCTTGGTAATAGCGAATTCTCTCAGCATTTGTTTGTCTAGAAAAGATTGTATCTTTCCTTCATATATGAAGCTTAGTTTCACTGGATACAAAATTCTTGGCTGATACTTGTTTTGTTTGAGGAGATTGAAGATAGGGCCCCAATTCCTTCTAGCTTGTAGGGTTTCTGTTGAGAAATCTGATGTTAATCTGATAGGTTTTCCTTTATAGGTTATCTGGTGCTTCTGTCTCACAGCTCTTAAGATTCTTTCCTTCGTCTTAACTTTGGATAATCTGATGACAATGTGCCTAGGCAATGATCTTTTTGCGATGAATTTCCCAGGTGTTCTTTGTGCTTCTTGTGTTTGGATGGCTAGGTCTCTAGAAGGCTGGGGATGTTTTCCTCAATTTTTCCCCCAAACATGTTTTCCAAGCTTTTAGAATTCTCTTCTTCCTCAGGAACACTGATTATTCTTAGGTTTGGTCATTTAACATAACCCCAGACTTCTTAGAGGCTTTGTTCATATTTTCTTATTATTTTTTCTTTGTCTTTGTTGGATTGGGTTAATTTGAAGACCTTGTCTTTGAGCTCTGAATTTCTTTCTTCTTCTTGTTCAAGTCTATTGCTGAGACTTTCCAGAGTATTTTACATTTCTAAAAGTGTATCCAAAGTTTCTTGAATTTTTTATTTTTTCTTTAAGCTATCTATTTCCTTGAATATTTCTCCCTTCACTTTTTGTATTGTTTTTTCGATTTCCTTGTACTGGGCTTCACCTTTCTCTGGTGCCTCCCTGATTAGCTTAATAACTAACCTCCTGAATTCTTTTTCAGGCAAATCTGGGATCTCTTCTTGGTTTGGATTCATTGCTGGTGAACTAATATGATTTTTGAGGGGTGTTGAAGAGCCTTATTTTGTCATATAACCAGGGTTGGTTTTCTGGTTCCTTTTCATTTGGGTAGACTCTGTCAGAGGGAAGGTCTAGGGCTGAAGGCTGTTGTTTAGATTATTTTGTCCCACGGAATGTTCCCTTGATATAGTACTCTCCTTCTTTTCCTAAGTATGAGGCTTCCTGTGAGCTGAACTGCAGTGATCATTGTCTCTCTTCTGGGTCTAGCCACCCAGTGAGTCTACCTGGCTCCGGGCTGGTAGTGGGCATTGTCTGCATAGAGTCCTGTGATGTGAACCATCTATGGGCCTCTCAGTCATGGATACCAGCACTTGTTCTGGTGGAGGTGACAAGGGAGTGCAATGGACTCCATGAGGGTTTTTAGCTTTGGTGGTTTAATGCTCTGTTTTTGTGCCAGTAGGCCTCCTGTGAGGAGGTGGCACTTTCCAGAGAGCATAAGCTGTAGTCGTGTGGAGAGGGACCAGCGGTGGGCAGGGCCCTAGAACTCCCAAGATTATATGCCCTTTGTCTTCTACGAGGGTGGATAGGGAAGGACCATCAGGTGGGGGGCAGGGCTAGCCATATCTGAGCTCAGACTCTCATTGGGCGGATCTTGCTGAGCCTGCTGTGAGGTATGGGAGTGAGATTCCTAGGTCGGTGGAGTTGTGTACCTAGGAGGATTATGGCTGCCTCTGCTGAGTCACGCAGGTTGCAGGGGTTAGGGACACAAACTCCCTGTGCAGTCAAAAATCTATGACTTTTGACTTACTCAAAACTTAACCACTGATAGCCTACTGTTAATTGGAAGCCTTACCAATAATATGAATGGTCAGTTAACATAAAATGTATATGTTATGTGTATTATATAGAGTATTCTTAAAATAAGGTAGAGAAAAAGTGTTATTAAGAAAAGCATAAGGAAGAGAAAACATCCCACTGTTCATTAAGTGGAAGTGGATCATTATAAAGGTCTTTAATCCTCATCATCTTTATGTTAAGTAGGCTGAGGAGGAAGAGAACAAGGAGGGGTTGGTATTGCTGTCTCATGGGTGGCAGAGGTGGAAGGGGAGGCAAGAGAGTTAGGTATACTCGGTGTAACTTTATAAAAATGCATCGTAATTTTTGTTTAATTTTTTGTTTCTCATTTCCCTAAAAATGTTTCTTGTTTTGTTTTGTTTGAAGAGACAGAGTCTCTGTCGCCCAGGCTAGAGTACAGAGGTGAAATCATAGCTCACTGCAACCTCAACCTCTTGGGCTCAAGAGATTCTCCCAGCACAGCCTCCCAAGTAGCTGGGACTACAGGCACGCCCCTGACTAATTTAAAAAAAAAATTTTTTTATGGAGACAGGATCTTACCATGTAGCCCAGGCTGGCCTTGACCTACTAGCCTCAAGCAATCCACCTGTCTTGGCCTCCCAAAGTATTGTAATTACAGGCATGAGCTAGTATACCCAGCCCTAAAAATGTTTCTATATGTTATTAATCCTTCTTCTACCATCTACTTTAGTTTCAGTGCCTGCACCACACAAAAGGTCTATGTTGTAAAAGAAGTTAAAAGCAGTCTTGAATAATTGGGACCCTTTAGCCAGATTGTCTAAAATCTTTTTTTTTTTTTTTTTTTTCTGGCACAGTTTCTTCTATGTCTTTCTCATTATCAAGCACTGGGTTTGGAAGCACTCATCTCCATCATGTCGTCTCCAGTTAATTTCTCTGGTGTGATGCCTATTAGCTCTTCAGTTTCTCTAATACCCACATCTTGAAACCCTTCACTAATCACTTTTTTGCCATTTCCATATCTCTTTCATTATTTCCTTGATTAGCTCTGTCATAAATCCTATGGAGTCATACAAAACATCCGACATTTTTTTTCAGCAGGAATTTATTGTTTTGAGCTTGATGACTTTCACAACTTTTTCTATATCAACAACAGCATCTTCTATAATGTAATCCTAGATTTGTGTTGTCTTCTTTCTGTCAGGGTTCTCTCCCATAGTGTTGACAGTCTTTCATAGAATATCTTGTGTAATGAGCCTTAATGATTCTTATGACCCACTGATCTAAAGGCTGAATTAGAGATGTCGTGTTTAGGGGCAAGTAGACAACAGTCTTTGATTTTGAACTCATGAGATTCTGGGTGGCTGGGCCATCGTCCAAGGTCAAAAGAATTTTAAAGGGCCGTCCCATGCTGGCAAGGTGCTTCCTGACTTCAGAGACCAAGTATCAATGGAGCAACCCAGAAAAATGGTTCTTGTTGTCCAGGCCTTGTTGTACAAACAAAAGATTGGCTGCTGGTGTTCATATTTTCCCTTCAAGCTTCTGGAGTTAGCAACTTTATTGATAAGGGGTGTCCTGATGATAAACCCAACTACATTTGCACAAAACAGTAGAGTTAACCTATTTCTTCCTGCCTTAAATCCTGGCGCTCGCTTCTTTTTCTTACTAATAAATGCCCTTTGTGGCATTTTTTTCCAGAATAGGACACTTTTGTCTGCATTACAAACTTGTTCAGACAGTTATCCTTTTTCTTCAGTAATTCTCTTAGTGTCATCTAGGAACTCTCTGCTGCCTCTTGGTGGACAGAAGCTGCTTGATATTTTTAAAAATTGTTAAACCATCCTTTGCTGACATTAAATCCTCCAGCTTTAGATACTTTACCTTGCTTTTGCTTTAAGTTGTCATATAATGACCACTTTTTCTCAAGTCATGTTGGAGTCTACAGGTATACCTTTTTGATAGCAATCCTCCACCCACATAAAAGCAGCATTTTAAATATGATTTTAAAAGGTATCTTGCAAAAAATGCAAGGTTTTCATTGCTGCTGGTATAGCTGGAGCAACAGCTTCACACATTTCCCTTTCTCTCTCTCTCTTCTCTGTCTCCTTTCTATCTCTCTCTCTCTTTTTTTCTTTCTTTCTTTTTCTTTTCTTTTTTTTTTTTTTACAGTGGCTCTTATTCAGGATTCATTTATCTTGAGATGGCAGGCAACCACAGCTGCAGACTTCAATTTATGCCACATTTCAAGCAATTCAACTTTATTTTGTAATGTCGTGACTTTTCTGTGCTTCTTGGGAGCACTTCCAGCATCACTAGTGACACTTTGTATGGTTCTTATGGTGTTATCCAAAGTTTGTGGTATTGCACTAATCACAATGCAAAATATGTATGAACCAGGAGAGATCAGTTTTTTACTGTCATACACAATTTACTGGAGGACAAACTACTTACACAGGGTGTTTTAAGCAGATACTCACAACACTTGAGCTCATGGCAATAGCAACCAGAGGTGGCTACAAAATCATTACTGTAGTACAGTATGTAGTAAAGTTAGTTTTATGCAGTTACAGTTTAATGCTCTATCTTTACATTTGTTTACATGCTCTTAACTGCAAATGCCACCATGTATGGTCTCTGTTTACCCATAGGTTTTAATAAATTTTAATTTTGTATAGTAGATTTGTGTACGTTTTATGGTGGTAAATGTCCAAATATACTAGTATCTACATATATTTTATGCATTCATGACATACCTTTTTCTTTTTTCGATATTTCTAGGCTACTCAGTTTTTCTGGGAGTTTTTCAAATTGTTGCAAATGTTCAAAAAATTCCCAAGATATTGAAAAAAATCCATGTAGAAGTGGATGTGTGCAGTTCAAACTCATTATTGCTCAAGGATCAACTGTACTTGCACTCACTGGAGTAAATGTAACCAACTAATAAAATTCTGATAACATTTCTAAAATGTGTCTTACTGATTACTCTGTTAGTGATGAATACATTAAACTGTCCTTGATAACTAAAAGGTAATGGTGATAAACTTTTTACTTGTACTACTTTCTTTTTAAAAAACTTTTATTTTAGGTTCAGGGGTATATGTGCAGGTTTGTTATATAGGTAAACTTGTGTCATGGGGGTTTGATATACAGATTACTTTATCACCAGGTATTAAGCCTAGTAACCAATAGTTACTTTTTCTGCTCTTCTCCCTCCTCCAAACCTGCACCCTCAGGTAGGCTCTAGTGTCTGTTGTTCCTCTCTTTGTGTCCATTTGTCCTCATCATTTAACTCCCACTTGTAAATGAGAATTTGAAGTATTTGGTTTTCTGTTCCTGCATCAGTTTGCTAAGAATGATGGCCTCCAGCTCCATTCATTTTCCTGCAAAGGACATGATCTTGTTCTTTTTTATGGCTGCATAGTATTCCATGATGTATATCTACCACATTTTCTTTATTCAATCTGCCATTGATGAGCATTTAGGTTGATTTCATGTCTTTGCTATTGTGAATAATACTATAATGAATATATGCATTCATGTGTCTTTATGGTAGAATGATTTATATTCCTTTGGGTATATACCCAGTAATGAGATGCTGGGTCAAATATTAGCTCTGCTTTTAGCTCTTCGAGGAATTATCATACTGCTTTCTACAATGGTTGAACTGATTTACACTCCTACCAACAGTGTATAAACATTCCCCTTCTCTGCAGCCTCACCAGTATCTGTTATTTCTTGACTTTTTAGTAATAGCCATTTTGAGTGGTGTGAGATGGTACCTATTATTGTTTTGATTTGCATTTCTCTAACGATCTGTGATATCAAGCTTTTAAAAATATACTTGTTGGGCACATGTATGTATTCTTTGCAAAGTGTCTGTTCATGGTTTTTTTGCCCACTTTTTAATATAGTGGGGTTTTTTCTTGTAAATTTGTTTAAGTTCCTAATAGATGCTGGATATTAGACCTTTGTCAGATGCATAGTTTGCAAATATTTTATCATATTCTGTAGGTTGTCTGTTTACTCTGTTGATAGTTTGTTTTGCTGTGCAGAAGCTCTTTGTTTTAATTAGATTTCACTTGTCAATTTTTGCTTTTGTTGCAATTACTTTCGGTGTCTTCCTCATGAAATCTTTGCCAATTCCTGTGTCCTGAATGGTATTGCCTAGATTTTCTTCCAGGGTTTTTATAGTTTTGGGTTTTACATTTAAGTCTTTAATTCATCTTGAGTTGGCTTTTGTACATGGCACAAGGAAGTGGTCCAGTTTCAGTGTTCTGCATATGGCCTTGCTTGTTTTTGTCAGCTTTGTCAAAGATCAGATGGTTGTGGTGGTGTAGCATTATTTCTGGACTCTATATTCTGT
This sequence comes from Macaca mulatta, assembly GCF_049350105.2. Classification (NCBI taxonomy): domain Eukaryota; kingdom Metazoa; phylum Chordata; class Mammalia; order Primates; family Cercopithecidae; genus Macaca; species Macaca mulatta. Next base: position 130,896,309 of record NC_133412.1, on the reverse strand, counting down.
TCCCTTGGTCTATGTGTCTGTTTTTATACCAGTACCATGCTGTTTTAGTTACCGTAATCCTGTAACATAGTTTGAAGTCGAGTAGTGTGATGCCTCCTGTTTTGTTCTTTTTGTTCTTTTGCCTTGGCTATTTGAGTTCTTTTCTAGTTCCATAGAAATTTTAAAACAGTTCTTTCTAGTTCTGTGAAGAATGTCACCGGTAGTTTGATAGGAACAACACTGAATCTGTAAATTGCTTCAGGCAGCAATTTTAACAATTGGCCGTTTTAACAATATTGATTCTTTCTATCTGTGAACATGAAATGTTTTTCCATTCGTTTGTGTCATCTCTGATTTTTTTTGAGTAGTGTTTTGTAATTCTTATTGTAGAGATCTTTCCCCTCCTTGGTTAGCTGTAATCCTAAGTATTTGATTCTTTTTGTGGCAATTGTGAATGGGATTGCATTGTTGATTTGGCCCTTGGCTTGGCTGTTGTTGGTGTACAGGAATGCTAATGATTTTTGTACATTGATTTTGCATCCTGAAATTTTGCTGAAGTTATTTATCAGCTGAAGGAGCTTTTGGGCCAACTATGGGATTTTCTAGATATAGAATCATGTCATCTGCAAACAGGGATAGTTTGACTTACTTTCTTTCCATTTGGATGTCATTTATTTCTTTCTTTTGCCCGATTGCTCTGGCTAAGACATCCAATACTTTGTTGAATAGGAGTGGTGAGAGAGGGCATCCTTGTCCTGTACTGGCTTTTAAGGGGAATGCATCTAGCTTTTTTCCATTCAGTATGATGTTGACTGTGGGTTTGTTATAAATGGCTCTTATTATTTTGAGGTATGTTCCATCAATACCTAGTTTGTCAAGTTTTTAATATGAAGGTGTTTTGAGTTTTATTGAAAGCTTTCTGCATCTATTGAGATGATCTTGTGGTTTTTGTCTTTAGTTCTGTTTATGCAATGAATCACATTTATTGATTTTATCAGTGTTGAACCAACCTTGCATCCCAGGGATAAAGCCTGCTTGATCATGGTGGATTAGCTTTTTGATGTGCTGCTGGATTTGCTTTGCCAGTATTTTGTTGAAGGTTTTTGCATCAATGTTCATTAAGGATATTGGCCTGAAGTTTCATTTTTTTGTTGTATCTCTGCCAGATTTTGGTATCAGGATGATGCTGGCCTCATAGAATGAGTTGGGGAGAAGTCCTTCCTCTTCAGTTTTTTGGAACAGTTTCAGTAGGAATGGTATCAGTTCTTCTTTGTACATCTGGTACATTTATTACTGATTTAATTTCAGAGCTTGTTATTGGTTATTGTGGGATCTGACCAGTAGCCTGCAATGCAACGGGGTTCTCTCTTTGTTCCCAGGCAGATCGGTAGGTCGAGAAATAATAGACACACACAAACAAGTGAAAACTGGGTCCAGGGGGATCACTGCCTTCTGGTCATGTGGTGCCAACAATGCACTGGATATGCCAGCATTTATTATTGAGTTTAGTGAGGGCGGGGGTAGGTTAGTGAGGGATTTAGGGTCATTTGATTGTGAGGTGAGATGGTCACATGGGGATGAAGTAGTTCTTTAACATAACATCTGTATGTAGAAGTATGGTATACAGACATAAGAATTTACAATATAATGTGTGCATCAGTAATTTCTAACAGAGCCTTAAAACAGGAACACAGTCTTTCCATAACCTGTGATTAGCAAGATATTAATCAGTAGTAACAGTTACAGCAAAAACTGGTTACAAAGAATCCATAGAAACAGGATGTGAAGCTAGACAACCAGTTAGACCAGAAATTCTCAGAAAGGAGTACACCTTAACCCTAAAGAGGCCTAGAAGAGCCATGGCAAGATGAGGGCATTTATAGCCCTATCTTATCTATATGGACAGGTGACCCCCCAGGCATCCGTTTATAGGCTCTCCACAAGGGTCGCATTCCATTCCCAGGGTTATGAACATCTGCTTTTCCGGGATAGGAATCTTGGTGATGTGAAACCTCCCTGACTGCACATCCATTCATAGACTCTCTGCAGGGGGAAGCACATCACGTGCTGTTGGCTCATTCTGGCAGCCCAACCTGGCATTGTCTTTACACAATCCTGCATGCAATTTTGTATTTACAATAATCAGGAGTATTTCATCTTTTATTCCATAGCAATAGTTTCAGGGGGTCTCCCTACAATTCGTCTTTTCAGGGATTCAATTTCTTCCTGGTTCAGTCTCGGGAGGGTGTATGTATCCAGGAATATAGTCATTTCTTCTTGATTTTCCAATTTGTTTGCAAAGAGATGTTCATAATAGTCTCTGATAGTTATTTGTATTTCTGTGAGGTCAGTGTTAATATCTCCTTTGTCATTTCTAATTGTGTTTATTTGGACCTTCTGATCTTTTCTTTATTAGTCTAGCTAGCAGTCTGTCTAGTTTATGGATTTTTTCAAAAAACCAACTCCAGGATTCACTAATCTATTGAATGGTTTTTGTATACCAATCTCCCTCAGTTCAACTCTGATTTTGGTTATTATTATTATTTTTTGTCTTCTGCTAGCTTTGGGGGGTTGGTTTGTTCTGCTTCTCTAGTTCTTTTAGTTGTGATGTTAAGCTGTTAACTTGAGATCTTTTTAACTTTTTGATGTGAACATTTAGTGCTATAAATTTCCCTCTTAACATTGCTTTAGCAGTGTCCGAAAGGTTGTGGTATTCTGTATCATCATTCTCATTAGTTTCAAAGAACTTTTTTATTTCTGCCTTAATTTTATTACTTACCCAAAAGTCATTCAGGAGCAGTTTGTTTAATTTCCATGTAATTGTATGGTAACAAGGGATTTTCTTAGTCTTGATTTCTATTTTTATTGTGCTGTGGTCTGAGAGTGAGGTTGGTATAATTTTGGTTTTTTTTTTTTTTTTTTTTTTTTTACTTTGCTGAGCATTGTTTTATATCTGATTCTGTAGTTGATTTTAGAGTCTGTACCATATGGCAATAAGAACATATATTCTATTGTTTTGGGGTGTATAGTTCTGCAGATTAGGTCCATTTGGTCCAGTATTGATTTGAAGTATTGAATATTTTGTTGATTTTCTGCCTCAATGATCTAATATTGTCAGTGGGTGTTGAAGTCTCCCACTATTTTAATGTGGGAGTCTAAGTCTCTTTGAAGGTCTCTAAGAACTTGCTTTATGAATCTGGATGCTCCTGTGTTGGGTGCATACATATTTAGGATAGTTAGCCCTTCTTGTTGAATTGAACCCTTTTCTTTATGTAGTTAATGTCCCTCTTTGTCTTTTTTGAACTTTGTTGGTTTAGTCTGTTTTATCTGAAATTAGGATTCCAACTGTATTAGTCCCTTCTCATGCTGCTGATAAAGACATACCCAAGACTGGGCAATTTACAAAAGAAAGAGATTTAGTTGGGCTTATAGTTCCGCGTGGCTTAGGTAGCCTCACAATCATGGCAGAAGACAAGGAGGAGCAAGTCATGCTACATGGATGACAGCAGACAAAGAGAGAGCGCTTATGCAGAGAAACTTCCTTTTTCTTTTTTACCCATCAGATCTTGTTAGACTCATTTACTATCACGAGAATAGCACAGGAAAGATCTGTCCCCATAGTTCAATCATCAATCACCTCCCACCAGGTTCTTCCCATGACATGTGGGAATTGTGGGAGTTACAATTCAAGATGAGATTTGGGTAAGGACACAGCCAAACCATATCACCAACCTTACTTTTTTCTGTTCCCCATTTGCTTTGTAGATTTTTCTCCATCTCTTTTTTGAGTTTATGAGTGTCATTTCGTGTGGGATGGGTCTCTTGAAGATGGCATACCATTGGGTCTTGCCTTGCTTTTTTATCCAGCTTGCCACTGTTTGCCTTTTTTTAAAAAAATTATACTTTAACTTCAAGGGTACATGTGCCCAACATGCAGGTTTGTTACATAGGTATACATGTGCCATGTTGGTTTGCTGTACCCATCAACTCGTCATTTACATTAGGTATTTCTCCTAATGCTATCCCTCCCCCAGCTCCCCACCCCCTGACAGGCCTCAGTGTGTGATGTTCCCCACCCTGTGTCCATTTGTTCTCGTTTTTCAACTCCCACCTATGAGTGAGAATATGCAGTGTTTGGTTTTCTGTCCCTGTGATAGTTTGCTTAGAATGATGGTTCCCAGCTTCATCCATGTCCCTGCAAAAGACATGAACGCATCCTTTTTTATGACTGCATAGTATTCCATAGTGTATATGTGCCACATTATCTTAATCCAGTCTCTCATTGATGGACATTTGGGTTGTTTCCAAGTTTTTGCTATTGTGAATAGTGCCACAATAAACATACATGTGCATGGTCCTTATAGCAGCATGATTTATAATTTTTTGGGTATATACCCAGTAATGGATCACTGGGTCAAATGGTATTTCTAGTTCTAGATCCTTGAGGAATAGCCACACTGTCTTCCACAATGGTTGAACTAGTTTACACTCCCACCAACAATGTAAAAGCATTCCTGTTTCTCCACATCCTCTCTTTACTTGGAGCATTTTGCCCATTTATATTCAAGGTTAGTATTGGTATGTATGGACTTTATCCTGTCATTGTGTTGTTAGTAAGTTATTATGCTGACTTGTTTGTGTGGTTGCTTTATAGTGTCACTGATCTGTGTACTTAAGTGTGTTTTTGTAGTGGTTGATAACCGTCTTTCCTTTCCACATTTAGTGCTTCTTTTGGGAGCTCTTGTAAGGCAGGTCTGGTGGCAACAGAGTCCCTCAGCATTTGCTTGTCTGAAAAGGATCTTATTTCTCCTGTGTTTCCAAAGCTTAATTTGACCAGATATGAAATCCTTGGTTGGAATTTATTTTCTTTAAGAATCTTGAATATAGGCCCTCTCTCTCTTCTGGCTTATAGAGTTTCTGCTGAGAGATCCACTGTTAGTCTTATGGGTATCCCTTTCTAGGGAATCTGACCTTTCTAGCTGCCTTTAATTTATTTTTATTTTTATTTTTATTTTTTTTTTGAGATGGAGTCTCGCTCTGTCACCCAAGCTGGAGTGCAGTGGCACGATCTTGGCTCACTGCAACCTTCACCTCCTGGGTTCAAGCGATTCTCCTGCCTCAGCCTCCCAAGTAGCTGGGATTACAGGTGCATGCCACGACTCCTGGCTAATTTTTTGTATTTTTAGTAGAGAAGGGATTTTACCATGTTAACCAGGATGGTCTCGATCTCCTGACCTCGTGATCTGCCTGTGGCCTCCCGAAGCGCTGGGATTACAGGCATGAGCCACCACGCCCAGGCTTTAATGTTTTTTTCTTTCATTTTGACCTCAGAAAATCTGATAAGAGTCTCCAACTCCCAGCGCGAGCGACACAGAAGACCGGTGATTTCTGCATTTTCAACTGAGGTACTGGGTTCATCTCACTGGGGAGTGCCGGACGATCGGTGCTGGTCAGCTGCTGCAGCCCGACCAGCGAGAGCTGAAGCAGGGCGAGGCATTGCCTCACCTGGGAAGCGCAAGGGGGAAGGGGATCCCTTTTCCTAGCCAGGGGAACTGAGACACACAATACCTGGAAAATCGGGTAACTCCCACCCCAATACTGCACTTTAAGCAAACAGGCACACCAGGAGATCATATCCCACACCTGGCCGGGAGGGTCCCACACCCACGGAGCCTCCCTCATTGCTAGCACAGCAGTCTGTGATCTACTGGCAAGGCAGCAGCGAGGCTGGGGGAGGGGCGCCCGCCATTGCTGAGGCTTAAGTAGGTAAACAAAGCTGCTGGGAAGCTCAAACTGGGTGGAGCTCACAGCAGCTCAAGGAAACCTGCCTGTCTCTGTAGACTCCACCTCTGGGGACAGGGCAATAACAAACACAGCCTAAACCTCTGCAGACGCAAAGGACTCTGTCTGACAGCTTTGAAGAGAGCAGTGGATCTCCCAACACGGAGGTTGAGATCTGAGAAGGGACAGACTCCCTGCTCAAGTGGGTCCCTGACCCCTGAGTAGCCTAACTGGGAGACATCCCCCACTAGGGGCAGTCTGACACCCCACACCTCACAGGGTGGAGTACACCCCTGAGAGGAAGCTTCCAAAGCAAGAATCAGACAGGTACACTCGCTGTTCAGAAATATTCTATCTTCTGCTGCCTCTGCTGCTGATACCCAGGCAAACAGGGTCTGGAGTGGACCTCAAGCAATCTCCAACAGACCTACAGCTGAGGGTCCTGACTGTTAGAAGGAAAACTATCAAACAGGAAGGACACCTACACCAAAACCCCATCAGTACATCACCATCATCAAAGACCAGAGGCAGATAAAACCACAAAGATGGGGAAAAAGCAGGGCAGAAAAGCTGGAAATTCAAAAAATAAGAGCGCATCTCCCCCGGCAAAGGAGCGCAGCTCATCGCCAGCAACGGATCAAAGCTGGACGGAAAATGACTTTGACGAGATGAGAGAAGAAGGCTTCAGTCCATCAAATTTCTCAGAGCTAAAGGAGGAATTACGTACCCAGCGCAAAGAAACTAAAAATCTTGAAAAAAAAGTGGAAGAATTGATGGCTAGAGTAATTAATGCAGAGAAGGTCATAAACGAAATGAAAGAGATGAAAACCATGACACGAGAAATACGTGACAAATGCATAAGCTTCAGTAACCGACTCGATCAACTGGAAGAAAGAGTATCTGCGATTGAGGATCAAATGAATGAAATGAAGCGAGAAGAGAAACCAAAAGAAAAAAGAACAAAAAGAAATGAACAAAGCCTGCAAGAAGTATGGGATTATGTAAAAAGACCAAATCTACATCTGATTGGGGTGCCTGAAAGTGAGGGGGAAAATGGAACCAAGTTGGAAAACACTCTACAGGATATCATCCAGGAGAACTTCCCCAACCTAGTAGGGCAGGCCAACATTCAAATCCAGGAAATACAGAGAACGCCACAAAGATACTCCTCGAGAAGAGCAACTCCAAGACACATAATTGCCAGATTCACCAAAGTTGAAATGAAGGAAAAAATCTTAAGGGCAGCCAGAGAGAAAGGTCGGGTTACCCACGAAGGGAAGCCCATCAGACTCACAGCAGATCTCTCGGCAGAAACTCTCCAAGCCAGAAGAGAGTGGGGGCCAATATTCAACATTCTTAAAGAAAAGAATTTTCAACCCAGAATTTCATATCCAGCCAAACTAAGTTTCATAAGTGAAGGGGAAATAAAATCCTTTACAGATAAGCAAATGCTTAGAGATTTTGTCACCACTAGGCCTGCCTTACAAGAGACCCTGAAGGAAGCACTAAACATGGAAAGGAACAACCGGTACCAGCCATTGCAAAAACATGCCAAAATGTAAAGACCATCGAGGCTAGGAAGAAACTGCATCAACTAACGAGCAAAATAACCAGTTAATATTATAATGGCAGGATCAAGTTCACACATAACAATCTTAACCTTAAATGTAAATGGACTAAATGGTCCAATTAAAAGACACAGACTGGCAAACTGGATAAAGAGTCAAGACCCATCAGTCTGCTGTATTCAGGAGACACATCTCACACGCAGAGACATACATAGGCTCAAAATAAAGGGATGGAGGAAGATTTACCAAGCAAATGGAGAACAAAAAAAAGTGGGGGTTGCAATACTAGTCTCTGATAAAACAGACTTTAAACCACCAAAGATCAAAAGAGACAAAGAAGGCCATTACATAATGGTAAAGGGATCAATTCAACAGGAAGAGCTAACTATCCTAAATATATATGCACCCAATACAGGAGCACCCAGATTCATCAAGCAAGTCCTTAGAGACTTACAAAGAGACTTAGACTCCCATACAATAATAATGGGAGACTTCAACACTCCACTGTCAACATTAGACAGATCAACGAGACAGAAAGTTAACAAGGATATCCAGGAATTGAACTCATCTCTGCAGCAAGCAGACCTAATAGACATCTATAGAACTCTCCACCCCAAATCAACAGAATATACATTCTTCTCAGCACCACATCGTACTTACTCCAAAATCGACCACGTAATTGGAAGTAAAGCACTCCTCAGCAAATGTACAAGAACAGAAATTATAACAAACTGTCTCTCAGACCACAGTGCAATCAAACTAGAACTCAGGACTAAGAAACTCAATCAAAACCGCTCAACTACATGGAAACTGAACAACCTGCTCCTGAATGACTACTGGGTACATAACGAAATGAAGGCAGAAATAAAGATGTTCTTTGAAACCAATGAGAACAAAGATACAACAAACCAGAATCTCTGGGACACATTTAAAGCAGTGTGTAGAGGGAAATTTATAGCACTAAATGCCCACAAGAGAAAGCAGGAAAGATCTAAAATTGACACTCTAACATCACAATTAAAAGAACTAGAGAAGCAAGAGCAAACACATTCGAAAGCTAGCAGAAGGCTAGAAATAACTAAGATCAGAGCAGAACTGAAGGAGATAGAGACACAAAAAACTCTCCAAAAAATCAATGAATCCAGGAGTTGGTTTTTTGAAAAGATCAACAAAATGGACAGACCACTAGCAAGACTAATAAAGAAGAAAAGAGAGAAGAATCAAATCGACGCAATTAAAAATGATAAAGGGGATATCACCACCGACCCCACAGAAATACAAACTACCATCAGAGAATACTATAAACACCTCTACGCAAATAAACTAGAAAATCTAGAAGAAATGGATAATTTCCTGGACACTTACACTCTTCCAAGACTAAACCAGGAAGAAGTTGAATCCCTGAATAGACCAATAGCAGGCTCTGAAATTGAGGCAATAATTAATAGCCTACCAACCAAAAAAAGTCCAGGACCAGATGGATTCACAGCTGAATTCTACCAGAGGTACAAGGAGGAGTTGGTACCATTCCTTCTGAAACTATTCCAATCAATAGAAAAAGAAGGAATCCTCCCTAACTCATTTTATGAGGCCACCATCATCCTGATACCAAAGCCTGGCAGAGACACAACAAAAAAAGAGAATTTTAGACCAATATCCCTGATGAACATCGATGCAAAAATCCTCAATAAAATACTGGCAAACCGGATTCAGCAACACATCAAAAAGCTTATCCACCATGATCAAGTGGGCTTCATCCCTGGGATGCAAGGCTGGTTCAACATTCGCAAATCAATAAACATAATCCAGCATATAAACAGAACCAAAGACAAGAACCACATGATTATCTCAATAGATGCAGAAAAGGCTTTTGACAAAATTCAACAACCCTTCATGCTAAAAACGCTCAATAAATTCGGTATTGATGGAACGTACCTCAAAATAATAAGAGCTATTTATGACAAACCCACAGCCAATATCATACTGAATGGGCAAAACTGGAAAAATTCCCTTTGAAAACTGGCACAAGACAGGGATGCCCTCTTTCACCACTCCTATTCAACATAGTGTTGGAAGTTCTGGCTGGGGCAATTAGGCAAGAGAAAGAAATCAAGGGTATTCAGTTAGGAAAAGAAGAAGTCAAACTGTCCCTGTTTGCAGATGACATGATTGTATATTTAGAAAACCCCATTGTCTCAGCCCAAAATCTCCTTAAGCTGATAAGCAACTTTAGCAAAGTCTCAGGATACAAAATTAATGTGCAAAAATCACAAGCATTCGTATACACCAGTAACAGACAAACAGAGAGCCAAATCATGAATGAACTTCCATTCACAATTGCTTCAAAGAGAATAAAATACCTAGGAATCCAACTTACAAGGGATGTAAAGGACCTCTTCAAGGAGAACTACAAACCACTGCTCAGTGAAATAAAAGAGGACACAAACAAATGGAAGAACATACCATGCTCATGGATAGGAAGAATCAATATCGTGAAAATGGCCATACTGCCCAAGGTAATTTATAGATTCAATGCCATCCCCATCAAGCTACCAATGAGTTTCTTCACAGAGTTGGAAAAAACTGCTTTAAAGTTCATATGGAACCAAAAAAGAGCCCGCATCTCCAAGACAATCCTAAGTCAAAAGAACAAAGCTAGAGGCATCACGCTACCTGACTTCAAACTATACTACAAGGCTACAGTAACCAAAACAGCATGGTACTGGTACCAAAACAGAGATATAGACCAATGGAACAGAACAGAGTCCTCAGAAATAATACCACACATCTACAGCCATCTGATCTTTGACAAACCTGAGAGAAACAAGAAATGGGGAAAGGATTCCCTATTTAATAAATGGTGCTGGGAAAATTGGCTAGCCATAAGTAGAAAGCTGAAACTGGATCCTTTCCTTACTCCTTATACGAAAATTAATTCAAGATGGATTAGAGACTTAAATGTTAGACCTAATACCATAAAAATCCTAGAGGAAAACCTAGGTAGTACCATTCAGGACATAGGCATGGGCAAAGACTTCATGTCTAAAACACCAAAAGCAACAGCAGCAAAAGCCAAAATTGACAAATGGGATCTCATTAAATTAAAGAGCTTCTGCACAGCAAAAGAAACTACCATCAGAGTGAACAGGCAACCTACAGAATGGGAGAAAATTTTTGCAATCTACTCATCTGACAAAGGGCTAATATCCAGAACCTACAAAGAACTCAAACAAATTTACAAGAAAAAAACAAACAACCCCATCAAAAAGTGGGCAAAGGATATGAACAGACATTTCTCAAAAGAAGACATTCATACAGCCAACAGACACATGAAAAAATGCTCATCATCACTGGCCATCAGAGAAATGCAAATCAAAACCACAATGAGATACCATCTCACACCAGTTAGAATGGCGATCATTAAAAAGTCAGGAAACAACAGGTGCTGGAGAGGATGTGGAGAAATAGGAACACTTTTACACTGTTGGTGGGATTGTAAACTAGTTCAACCATTATGGAAAACAGTATGGCGATTCCTCAAGGATCTAGAACTAGATGTACCATATGACCCAGCCATCCCATTACTGGGGATATACCCAAAGGATTATAAATTATGCTGCTATAAAGACACATGCACACGTATGTTTATTGCAGCACTATTCACAATAGCAAAGACTTGGAATCAACCCAAATGTCCATCAGTGACAGATTGGATTAAGAAAATGTGGCACATATACACCATGGAATACTATGCAGCCATCAAAAAGGATGAGTTTGTGTCCTTTGTAGGGACATGGATGCAGCTGGAAACCATCATTCTTAGCAAACTATCACAAGAACAGAAAACCAAACACCACATGTTCTCACTCATAGGTGGGAACTGAACAATGAGATCACTTGGACTCAGGAAGGGGAACATCACACACCGGGGCCTATCATGGGGAGGGGGGAGGGGGAAGGGATTGCATTGGGAGTTATACCTGATGTAAATGATGAGTTGATGGGTGCAGCACACCAACATGGCACAAGTATACATATGTAACAAACCTGCACGTTATGCACATGTACCCTACAACTTAAAGTACAATAATAATAAATAAATTAAAAAAAAAAAAAAAGAAAATCTGATAATTGTATGTCTTAGGGATGATCTTCTTGTAAAGTATTTTGCAGGAGTTTGTTGCATTTCCTGAATTGGAATGTTGTCCTCTCTAGCTAGGTTGGAGAAGTTCTCATGGATGATATCTTGAAATAAATTTTCCAAGTTGCTTCCATTCACCCCATCTCTTTCAGGAATACCAATGAGTCATAGATTCGGTCTCCTTACATAATCCCATATTTCTTGGAGGTTTTGTTCATTCCTTTTTTTTTAATTGTTCTTTTCTGTCTTATTTCAGAAAACCAGTCTTCAAGCTCTGAGATTCTTTCCTCAGTTTGGTTTATTCTGCTGTTAATACTTGCAATTGTATTATGAAACTCTTGTAGCATGTTTTTCAGCTCTATCAGGTCAGTTACATTCTTTTCTATGCTGGCTATTTTGTCTGTAAGATTTTGTATCATTTTATTGTGATTCTTAGCTTCCTTAGGTTGGGTTTCAGTATTCTCCTGAATCTCAATGATCTTCATTTCTATACATATTCTGAATTAGATTTCTGTCATTTCAGCCATCTGAGCCCAGTTAAGAACCCTTGCTGGAGAATTAGTGCAATGATTTGGAGAAAAGAAGACACTCTGGCTTCTAGAGTTGTCAGAGTTTTGTGATGCTTCTTTCTCATCGTTTTGAGCAGATATTCTTTCAATCTCTGAAGTGGCTTTCCTTTGGATGGGTTTTATTTATGTTATCCCATTGATGAACTTGAGGGTTTGATTGTGGCATAAGATGGGTTCAGTTGACTGGCTTCATTTCTGGAAAATCTAAAGGGGCCAAGGCTAAGCTCAGAACTCCTGAACTGCATACTGTAATTCTGAGGGACTGATATCGGTCTCAGCTTTGCTATGTGGCTCCTCCAGGTTAGGAACCTGCTGCACTGGAGGGGCTGAGGTGCTCCTGGACCACTGGTCACAAGACTCCAATGGCTGGTGCCAGCCAAAGCACTTCATAGGGCAGTAGCAGTAGGATTTGTTCTTTTTCACAGGTGCCAGAAGCAGTGGCAGCAGCAGCGTGGTGAGGTGCACACTCATTGACTGCAGCAGGGTGCTATTGGGTGGCCTCCTCGCGGGTGTTCCCAGCAGTGGTGGTGATAGCATGGCTTGGGTTTGGGGACCCCTGCCTGCTACTGTGCACATTTGCACTGGTGATGGTGTTAGCACAGGGGTGGAGTGCTGGTGGGTGCAGTACTGTTTGCACACTCTGTGCACATTCATGTAGGAGGTTGTTGGGTCCACTGTTCTCCACTTGTTTTGCACTAGTGACAGTGTGGACACTGTGGTGGAGTGCTGGTGGGAGTGGTGCTGGCAGGCTCCATGCCTGATAAGGTTCCAGTGACAGTGGTGGTGTGGCGGGGGGTAGAAGGGCAGAGCGCACTTATGCTGGCAGCAGTGGCTTGGCATGGTGCACACGCACAAATGTGCTGGCAGGAAGGGAAGGCAAGATTCACTGGCGCACACACATGCCTTCAAAGCAATGCAGGATGTGGCTCTGGGCAAGTGCTTGCAGGCAAAGTGGCACAGGGGAGGCTGCAATGGGGGAGGGAGCAGGTGGGCTGGTGAGTGTTTGCAGGGGCATTCTGCTGGAGCCCTCTTCCAGTCAGGTGCAGTCTACCAGCACAGGAACTATGATGCAGGCCCCCAGCGGCTGTACTGCAAGCAGGTGTGGCCAGGCTGGGGGCCCTGAGAGAGGCCAGCAGACCATGGGGTTCTCAGATTGAACTGTCCAGTCTCATGGGCAAGACTACCTTGCAGGGTTCAGGTCGCACAGTTCCCCTAGGGCTAAAGTCTCCCATGGGAGCAAGTCGAGCCTAGGGGGATGGGCATCCCCAGTTGTGCTCCACTACAAATGCTCTTGCACTAAGCCCTCTGGACTCTGCACCAGTTGGAGTTCTGCCCCTACCACTTGTCTAAGAAGCTCTCCCTGCCAACACAAGTGTCCATGGTGGTCAAGAGGTCTCCTTGACCTCATGGGCATTCCAGAGGCTCACGGTGAGAGTGGGTTGCTCCTTGCCTGTTCAACTCACTCCTCCCACAGGAGTCACTGGGGGCCAGGAACAAGTCCTGGGGTGTGGTAGCCCCATGGAGGGTTCCCAGCTTCCTCCCCTTTCAGCCCAGCATCTGTGTCTTCCCTCTCTGTTCACTCTCAATGCCTTCCCTCTAAAGATCTGCTAGTAGCCTGCTAGTCATTCCGACGTCCCCCTCCCTTGTTTGGAGATGTTCCTCCTGGCTGTATCTCATAGGCAACCCCGGAGAAGTCTTCCACTTGTACTACTTTTTAATACATGGTTGGTATATCAAAGATTACCAAGGTGTACTGGTCTTAATTTGGATTGTTTTGTTTTCTAAACTCCACTACACATTTTATAATTTTCTCCCTGTATTCCTAAAGGAAGGCAAGGTCTGGGAGATATTTTTTCTTGTGGCACGAATTTAACACATGGGCTCCTGTGACTAGTGCATACCAATTTCTCAGGGCCTAGAGTTAGTATGAACTTCTGATTTTATTAGAGGTCTGGGGATGACATGGAAGTGACTGTACTTTCACAGGATCCTGAAGTACCTGGGCAATTGCCATTAGCAACTGATGAACTGTTAATTATTTTCATGTTTCAGGTCATGTTAAACAATTGTTTTTCTAGAGCCTTTTTTGGTCTAATTTCTGCTTTTAAGAAATCTATTTTTTATGCAACCTGTTGTTTTTCAAGTTGAGTGACCAGGATCTACACTAGAAAAGTTATAGCCAAATATAGTAGGCGAATTTTCCCAATAAAAGATATCTCTTTACAGTGACAGAGAAATGGCACAGACCTTGGTGATAGATCTAGGTGTGAATTCTGACTTTATTCTGTACTAAATGTAACACTTCACTATTTACTGGCTTTGTCCCATATTAACTATAAGATCTCAATGGAATGGATGATGCTATTTGCCTCATTCATAAGATGGGTTCACTAATAACTTCCTTGTAGAGTTGGTGAGTTATGTATATGTGTACAGTACATATGCCGAGCACACAGCTCAACAAAAACTAGCCAAATTTGCAAATTATGCCTTTGACAAAGGATTAATATCCAGAATCAACAAGGAACTCAACTCAGCAAGAATAAAAACGAACAACCCCATTAAAAGCTGGGCAAAAGACATGAACAGACATTTCTCAAAAGAAGAAATACAAGCAGCCAACAAACCCATGAAAAAATGCTCAGCATCACCGATCATCAGAGAAATTATGAGATACCTTACCTCAGTCAGAATGGTTACTATTAAAAATGTCAAAAAAAAAAAAAAACAGATGTTGGCATGGATATGGAGAAAAGGGAATGCTTATAGGTTGTTGGTGGAATGTAAATTTGTTCAACCTCTATGGAAAACAGTATAGAGATTTCTCAGAGAACTAAAAATAGAACTACCATTTGATCTGGCAGTCCCATTACTGGTTATCTACCTAAGAGAAAAGAAATGATTATATCAAAAAGACACCTGTACTCATACATTCACAGCAGCACTATTCACAATATCAAAGTCATGGAACCAACCTAAGTGTCCATTGGCAGTTGACTGGATAAATAAATGTGATATATAAACCACAGAATAATATGCAGCCGTGAAATATCATCCTTTGCAGCATCATGGATGGAGCTAGAGGCTATTATTTTAAGTGAACTAACTCAGAAACCTGAAACCAAATACTACATGTCTTCACTTATAAGTGGAAACTAAACAATGGGTACACATAAAGATGGAAATAATAGACACTGGGGACTCCAAAAGGAGAAAAGTGAGAGTGGGGTGAAGGTTGAAAAATTACCTATATGGTACAATGTTCACTATTTGGGTAATACACTAGAAGCCCAGTCCCCAGCAGTATGCAATATGCCCACATAACAAACAAGCACATGTACCCCCGAATCTAAAACAAATGAAAACTAAAAGAACAAACAAAAAACAGTGAAGCTATTTAGCATACATAATTGGCTTCAGGGAAGCAGTGAATTGTCTGGTTTCACTATATGAATTTTATTCCAGGAATTATTCTCTGAGTTTGACATTTGTCATTATATTTTCTTCCATTATCCAGAGGAGAAAATTTGAGCAAAATTTCTCCTCTTTGGCTAAGTCATGGCATTTTGCTTTTTGACAGTGAAAAAGTGACTAAACGCATGTATAGTACAGCATATTAAGCCTTAAGTGTATTTTTTTGATATTGCTTCATAGATGTGTTTTCCTATTTCGATGTGTAGTTGTGCATGAGGACACGGGGATAAGTAGGGATTTGAAAGGGGATTATAATGCCAAAGATAACGCATACTGTGCAAAGTGAAATTAACGATGAGAACATGTGGTGAAGCACAGATACCCTTATCTACAAAATATAGCTGTACTAAAAAAAAAAAAAAAAGTATTGAGACCAGGCACGGTGGCTCATCCATGTAATCCCAGCACTTTGGGAGGCCAAAGCAGAAAAAGTGCTTGAGCCCAGGAATTCAAGGCCAGCCTGGACAACATAGAAAGATCCTGTTTCTCCAAAATATATATATATATATATATTTTAAATTAGTGTGGTGGCAAATGCCTGTAGACCCAGCTACTCAGGAGGCTAAGACAGGAGGATCACTCAAGCCCAGAAGGTAAAGGCTGCAGTGGGCCGTGATTACACCACTGCACTCCAGCCTGGGCAACAGAGTGAGATGCTGTCTCAAAAAATAAATAAATAATTTAAAAGTGTTGAAGAAATTTGTAAAGTGATAATCTATAACTTCACAAAAACAATTTGTAGGAGATTCTATGTGTATGGAGCTAAGTTTTAACCTTCTCTTTTATGTTGACAGAAAATATCGCCTACTAGTTTCTTTACTGATGTAACTGTAGTATTTATGCAATTTGATTACAGCTTCATAGCACCTTTGGTCCAAAGTCATTTGTAACCTATGGAACATATTTTCAGTCCCACTTATGGATGGAAGGCAGAGAAATTTGAGACTGCACATGAGAAATGAGTTTTTAGATATATTAAATGGATCTATGAGGTAGGAACACAAATGGAGGTGAAGTGGGTGAGGTGAGATTTTCAGTCAGGTAAGTGTATGATTAATAAGTGGAGAGTGAGGAAAATGATCTCACTTAATGGACTTGGAGGGACTAGAGGTGTAGGAGAAGAGTCCTTAGAAGAATATGAGGTGAAATTATACTCTCCAAAAGCATTCATCTATGCTAAAAAAGCAGTCAGGCCCTGAAATGACACAGAAATTGGTTATGAGACATAGAGTTCCTGTGAGAATTCCATGGGGGAAGGCTTGATTTGAAATTTAAAATTGGCCAGTGAAGTTTTGACATGTGAACTATTAGTGCCTCAGTTTTTCACGTTAAGATATTTGAAGTGAAGAAATCTTATCCCCTAAGTATGCAGGACCAAATAGGGTTTTGGGTATAAATCTTTCCCAGGCTTTTAAATGCAAAGCCAAGATTTTACTATTCTATACTGTAAGTTACATGATAATAAATTGTCCTGAAATGTTCCAAGCATTGACTGGATTAGAAAAATACCAAGACTCATATTCTTTTTCTGGCCACAGAGAAAGGCACATATGAAATTTGACTTGCCGGTCCTTGCAAATCACAAATATGCAAACCCAGTAGCCCACCCCTGCACCGGAAAAAATCCCCTTCACAGTTCAGGGTCCTTAGAGAGCTCCCAAGGAAGATAGAGGCTAAGGTGAAAAATAATCCAAGAGTTTAAGAC
The DNA here is from genome assembly GCF_049350105.2 of Macaca mulatta. NCBI lineage: Eukaryota > Metazoa > Chordata > Mammalia > Primates > Cercopithecidae > Macaca > Macaca mulatta. Next base: position 130,879,092 of record NC_133412.1, on the reverse strand, counting down.
CTGCCCTTGTCTTTTTTTCCCACTCCTCACAATGCTTGATTTTATGCTTTCTTTTTCTGGGAGCCTTGTTCATTGAGATAGTATAGCCCTTATCTCAGTGATGATGATTAAGCTGAAAATACAGTATTTCTGACCTTTGAATTGTGAAAGCAAAACAAACTATGCCCAACAACTCCCCCACCCCTACAACATACACACAAAACAACCTCAAATGCTGCAAGTTGGCATACTACCAATTACACAGAAATAAACCATAGACAGATATCCTGTCATTTAGTAACCCTCGACCTGGCACTGCCACTACTTGTCGGACAGGAAGAGCCTCGTGACCTCGGTGCTTTTCTGTCGGAATGGCCCTCTGAGTGCACTTCCATGCACCTGGTGAACAGCATTTTAATGGACTCTTCCCTTAGTGGAGAGCCAGCTTCCATCTCACTGCTCCAGAGGAGTTACCTGGGACCCTCCTCTACTGTACACGGAATGCATCTCTGGGTTGGTGTTTTTAACAGAGTTTAAATTTTGTTTCTGTGGGGTTTTGGTTGTGCTTTCTCTTCTAAATTCAGAACTGGGGCTCTTGGCAAAGAAGGCAGATGGTATTTTAAATGATTGATGTAAAGCATCAGTAAAATATTGAAAATATGACCACTCTTTTTCAAAAAATGCTCACCGTCAGGCTAAGAAAATTGTGGTCAAAATCCATTTAAAACCCTTATATCAGGCTTATAAAGAAACAGGCAGAAAATTCATTTTCATTTATTTCAAAAGCTGAAGTACATGTCTGTTACAGAATCCCTAAGCACCCAAGAAACATTGTATAAAGTATCCTTTGTCCACTTTTCCATACTTTCCATAGGGGCCCCGTAGTAGGGGATGATGTGGCTCTTCTAGCACTAAGTTTTTCTCGTTGAATGCTTGTCTTTGTGGGCCTGTGCAGCCTCTGTTCAGAGATGATAATTTTTACTAGAATTTATGAATTCATCTTCAAAAAGAAGAAAGGCAGTTTTCCATTCATTAAATGTTAAAAGAAACAGTTAACGTGATGGATTTGTGACACTGAAATTGTGGCATTATTTTATGAGGTTTGGGCTGATTGCATCTGCACAGATTCAAACCCTAACTTTGTATTTCTTTGGAAGAATGTTTCACATTCTGGCATGTCTTTTTTTCAGAGAATAAATTCACCTAGTTTTACACAGAGGCAGTTGCAAGGAAAACATGCACATTAGGTCTTGTGGCTGAGCTCAAAGCTATTTTGAAAAGGAGGGTGCTCAGACCCATGAGTGAATTGGGCCCGTGGCTGTTCTTGCTAATGGAAGCCCAGCATGGGTGCTGGAGGCTCTTAACAAGGTAGCGATGCAGAGCAGTAAAATGGCTTATTAGGAAAAGCTGTGCATTGTTCTTACTAGGGTTGCTTTTAGGTATTAGGGCTCATGCTAATATTCCTGGGATAGTTTAGCTGCCTTGCTCTCAAAAGTTAAGGGTGATGCTTTCTGGAAATTCCTTACAAACAGGACTCTTTAGAACAACTCAAAAATGGGAACCAAGGTGGAGGCAGGCAAATCACTTGAGGTCGGGAGTTTGAGATCAGCCTGGCCAACACGGTGAAACCCCATCTCTACTAAAAATACAAAAATTAGCTGAGCATGGTGGTGCACACCTGGAGTCTCAGCTACTCAGGAGGCTGAGGCAGGAGGATTGCTTGAACCTGGGAGGCAGAGATTGCAGTAAGCCAAGATCGCGCTACTGCACTCTAGCCTTGGTGACAGAGCAAGACTTCATCTCAAAAAAAAAAAAAAAAGAAAAAAAAGAAAAAATAGAAAAAACTAGAATCCAAGATTGACTCTTTTAATAGTATCCCTATGGCTGGGACGTTTAAGTTTTCTTTTCCTCTGTCACTCCATATATAATTTATGTCAACCCCAAATGCAAACAAATAAAGAGAAATTGTAATCTGCTATTAATGCAAAGGATTTTCTTTAGGAAGAATTATTTTGAGAATTTGGATTTGTAGGAGGGGTTCATGGAGGATTGGTTAGTGAATCCATGAGGACTTCTGATCAAAGATAAGAAATTAACTTTGTGAAGTCTCACCCCCAGTATATTTTGCTGCTTACTCTTCTGTGGGCCTTGCTGTTCACAGGACACTTTTGGAGAACACGGTTGCATTTTGGAAAGACATCTCTTTTCTTACCTCTTTGACTAAAAAGTGAATGCTCATTGCATTCTCTCAGAAATAGTTTCCTCTGAAAAGTGGGACCAGGAGTCTAAGTTGGGAAGGCAATGCGTTTTTAAAAATACATCCCCATATTTACTGGATAAACTGAAAAAAGCATTTTGATATAGGTAAAACCAATGGGAAATCTGGAAAAAGTCATATTTCATCTTTTGTATATTGTCTTATCTAGTGTTGGTGTCATGATAACACTGGCCTCACAAAGTGAGTTGGAAAGTATTTCCACCTCTTCTATTTTTTGGAAGAGATTATGGAAAATTGGTGTTTAAAACATCTAGAATTCTCCAGTGAACATCAACCTAAAACTTTCTTTTTCAAGAACTTCTAAATAATGAATTCAGTTTCTGTAATGGTAATAGGACTATTTATGTTATCTAGTTCACCTTGGTTGAGTTGTAACAGTTTTTGAGAGACTGGTTCATTTCTTCTAAGTTGTTGAACGTATGTGTATGTAGTTTTTTGTAGGATTCCCTTATTATTCTTTTAATGGCTGCAGGATTTGGCGTATATCCTTTGTTCCATACTTGATCTTGGTGATTTGTATCTTTTCTCTATTTTTGTCAGTATTGCTAGAGTTTTATTAATTTTCTTGATTTTTTCAATGAACAAGATTGTTTCAATTGATTCTTTGTTATTATTTACCTATTTTCAATTTTGTTTCTGCTATTATCTTTATTTCCATCTTTATATTTGCTTAGATTTTTTTGCTATTCCTTTTCTAGTTTCTTGATTGATGTGAGACCTCTCTGCATTCCTAATATAAGCATTTTAGTACAATAAATTTATCTCTTGACACTGCTTTAGCTGTTTCCTACAGATATTGATATGTTGTATTTTCATTTCAGTTCTAAGTACTTTAAAAGTTCCTTTGAGACTATCTCTGATCCATAGATCATGTAAAAGTATGTTGTTTAATGTCTGCATATTTAGAGATTGTCATTTTCTGTTACTCATTTCTAGTTTCATCAGAAAAAACTGTATGATTTTAATTCTTTAAATTTGTTAGGTTTGTTTTATGGCCAGAATATAGGGCCATATAACAAACTTAAAAAATTGAAATCTGCTGTTATTGACTGGAGAGTTTTATACATGCCAGTTAGATCATGTTTGTTGATTGTATTGTTCAGGTCTCCAATGTCCTTGCTGATTTTCTGTCTAGTAGTTCTGTCCGTTGGTGAGAGGTGAGTGTTGAAATCCCCAACTCTAAATGTGGATTTTTCTATTTCTTCTTTCAGGTCCATCTTTTTGTTGTATGTATATTAAGGCTCTGTTATTTGGCGAGCACATATTTAGAATCATCTGTCTTCCTGATGGATTGGTCCTTCTATTATTAAGTAATGTGCCTCTTTGTCTCTAGTCATTTTCTTTTTTCTGAAGTTCATTTTATTAGATATTAGTGTATACACTCCTTTTTGTAGAATTTGTAGTGAATTTCTTATAAACAGCATCTAGATGGGCTGCGTTTTATTATATACTCTGTCAGTCTCTGTCTTTTGATTTGTGTATTTGGGCAACTTACATTTAAGTTAATTATTGATATATTAAAGCTTAAGTTGAGAAGGCAGTATTTATTTTTATTTTTATGCTTTATTGAACACTTTCAATTCTGCTTGAATTTCTTGTTAGACTAGAGCTTCTGTGAAGGAGAGAAGCTATAGCTTAGTATTTTGACTTGGCACTAGCCTATGACTATAAAATAAATTTGAATTCCATTTTAAGTATCCAATGTATAGTGCTCAAGCCCCAAGCACCTGACTATCATACACTGTGCTCACAAATGTCCTCCAGTTACTCTAAGTGTTCTAGGGTTTGCTGTCTTATGCTCAGGAATGGGTTTTCATGCTCTTAGGCTCTGGCCTAGCCTGCCTTGGCTGACAATGAGAGCCATATTCTCACTCTACTGCACACAACTATCTTCATTTACACCGTGCTGACCTAAGAGAAGGGAATCTTTCTCTTCTTGTTGTCCCAAGAGTGGAACAAATCCTTCCCCTCCATTTCCTACAGCAAAGTAGTGGCCAGGCCAAAACTTTCCATGAATACTTAACTGAAGTTTCAGGACCATGAGAAGGAAGTAGAGCCACAGGGTAACCAACAGGTACCACACAAACTGAAACATTTCCACAGAATACTACTCATGGCTATCCTGAGTGCTCATACATGTTGTATTCTGAATAAAGAGGTACAGCTCCTGAAGAGAAGGGAGTAGAATGGATTTCAGCCTTTATGTGCCTCCTGGGCTACAGGCAGATAGGAGCTGAAATCCATTCTACTCCTAACTCATCAAGAGCTGTACCCTGGCTGAGGCTTCATTTACTTGAAGGGGGTCACCTTCTTCTAAATCACACAAACTCTGGGTTTACAGTGGCTCCAGTGGCCCCTTATTGATACCTCTCCTCACTTAATACCTGGCCTGCTTCAACGTGGCTAGGGAAGCAGCTACCATTGCTGAAAGGGCTCCGGGAAACCAGACCTTTGCTGAACATTTAAGATCTTTGTTGCCTGTAAGTTCTCAAACTTTTAGAGACCATATCCCACTTCCTATCAAATGCTTTGATACATAGCCCAAATTAATTTCATATTGACTATATGAGTGGATATTTTTGTTTCCTTTGGAAATTATCTGGCAACTCATTTAATTTGTGATTGGCAAGGACATCTTGGCTATTGTGCGTATTTGAGAATTCTTGTAAAATGAGATAATCTGACTCAATAATTATTTTTAAATGTAATTTTAATGAATACAAATTTTAAAATTAATACTGCTGACATAATGTTACATTTTGTAGGCATTTAATCAAACATCTATTAATATTCATTTAGCAGTTTTCAAATTTTGGAACCAATAATTTTTCTTCAATTTTCAAACATTTGTATTGGTTTTTAAAATGCTTGTATCTGTGGTTCTCAGTGCAGAATGGGCTTTGTGGCCAACTTTTTGCCTTATAGTCCAGATCTGACTGACAGCAACCTGTAGAGAGGGTATCTTTATCTTGCCTGTGAGTCCTACTTTCTGAATCCCCATTTCTGACCCCTGGCTTAGCCCTTTTTCAGGACAATTCACTGCACGAGCATCTTATCTCGCCTAGGGAATCTCCACTCCTATCTACACAGGTATCTTGTCCTTTAGCCTTTCAAAGATGTCAGATTGTAATAGTGCAGCATTAATGCATTTTCCGAAATCTGTATTTTCCTGTCTTGAATAAAACGATATGTGGAAAGTAAGTTGTCTGGTCCGTTTATAATCATAGTTCCACCAGATTTTATACTTCCTGAGTTCAGGGACATAGTCTGTTAGCAGTGCCTAAATCAGTGCCTGAGATTAAGTTGGCATTCAATGTATATTTCTTTTGTGTTTGTACATGTCTAAATAATTTTATAATAATGTAAAACAGTGCTGAGGATTTCCAATAATTTTTATTTTAAAAGTGGTTTCAAGTTTGAAAATCACTACTTTAAAGATAATATTATCTACAAAGCTATACCTCTGCTTTCCTGTAAGACAAATCTTTACATTGTTGTACAGAACGCTCAGTTCTTTGGAGCGGCAGCCTCAAACCTTCATATTTTTAGAAAGGAATCATTGGTATACTTTTGCATAACTGAAGGTCCACTGGCTTTTCTTGCTCTAAACCAAGGTCATCTGCCACACACACACACAATTCAGTATTTACGTTTTCCAAGAGTGGCATAAAACCATTTACAGTGTTTAAATGGTACATTATTCTGTTTTTACCCATGTAGGATTTTAAAAATCCTGGCGCTTGGTAGCAGCCAGTGTTACTTTGATAAAAAGGCAATTTAGAATTCCTGAAGACAAGGAAGAGCTTAAGTTGGGAACCACTTGAAAGACCTAATTATTTTCAAATATTTATGCTGAAAATCACTGTAACTAAGCTGTGAATGTATATTCTGTCCAGATCACATCGGAGAAGACTTGGCAGTTTGAAACAACTAGAATTTTAGTTTGCTTTTTCTTGTAACATAGTGTTTGGGTAGATCAACTTACAGAGAAGATAAATTAAAGTGGCTCTCTTTTTTTTAGAACCTACAGCAGGAGACCAAAAGGGTATGTGGGCTAGTTGACTATTACTGTGTAACAAATCATCTTAAAGCCTAACAGCTTAAAAACAACAATTTACTATTATCTCTCATGGTTCTATGGGTTGCTAGGTTCAGCTGGGAGGCTGTTACTTGGAATCTGTCATGAAATTTCAGGCTCAGATGGGGTGGACATACGAAATTACTCAATCACATGGCTGACAGTTGATGTTGGCTCTTGGCTGGAAACTGTGTCTTGGGCTTCTCAGGAAATGGAGGCTGGATTCTAAAACAGAGCATCCCAACACCATGTGTTTCAAGAGATACAGATGAAGTTGCAAGGTTTCTTGTGATCTAACCTGGAAGTTACAGAATGTTTCTTCTGTCACATTTTATTGGTCAAGTAGTCACTACAGCCTGCTGAGGTTTAATGGGTAGGTTAATTAGATAACACTTCTTGGCAAGGGTGTACCACTCTCACATTCTAAAGCAGTAAATGAGATGAGAAATATCACTGGATCTATCTTTGGAAAATACAAGCTACCGTAATATGGAATGGCAGAAAAGCTGTGTGTTTGAAAAGTGGTACCATTGACTGTTAAAGGATTATAAATCTGTGCTTTGTAAACCTGAAGCATAAACATTAATGATATTAACTATACTTGTATACTGCTTTCAGGCACCACTTTAAGTTCTTTCTCGGCACCAAGTCATTTAATTCTCAAAACAACTTCATAGACATTATCATAAATTTATAGAAGTGGAAACTGAGTCAAAGAATGGTTGAGTAACTTGTAATCTTAAGTTACAAAAACAGTAAACATCAACTATTCTGACTCTGGAGTTTGCACTCTTAAATACTGTGTTAGTATGCCTCTGAATATTTGATATTCTTTTTACCTCAGATTTGTATGGGTTAAAAATATTCTCTAGTATGTCTTAGTTGTGCTAAGGAAAACAAATTTCTTTCTTTTTATACCTTTTGAGCTAGAGAAACTTGAAACATCAGGGTATCTCTTGAACTGAGTATATTGATATTGGCAGAAAGCATCTTCAAAGTATAAATTACAAAAAGTTTCAAAAGGGCATGATTCTTACACATATAAAGTGATTGCATAACTAAAGCTTAACACATTAATGATGGAACTAGCAAGATGGGAAGGTTAGTTCAAAGAGAACTGGGGAAACTAAAATGCTTATATTCACTCAAACAATGTTTGAATAAGATTGATAATTTAGATTTTAAAAGTGGTTAATGTTCTATAAGTAAATAGTAAAACTTTTTGACAGTAAAACTACAATGTTGGGGCTCTCTTTTCTTTTAGATAAACATTACTTGTATTACTGAACCAGTTCTTTCACATTGCTACAAGACAAGAATCATTTGTTGCTTAGTCCTTTCTTTGCTGCTGTAAGAGAATATCACAGACTGAGTAATGTATTTAAAAAGAAGCTTATTTGGCAAGGTCAAGGGGCTGCATCTGGTGAGGGCCTTCTTGCTGCATCATAATATGGTGGAAGGCATCATATAGTGAGGAAGCATGCAAGAGAAAGAGCAGGAAAGGGAGGCGCTGAACTCATCCTTTTATCAAGCACCCACTCCCATGATAACTAAACCACTCCCATGATAATGGCATTAATCTGTTCATAAGGGCAGAGCCCTCATGGCTTAATCATTTCTTAAAGGTGCCACTTCTAAATATTGTCACAATGGCAATTTCAACATGAATTTTGATGGAGACTTTCAAACCATAGCAATTGGCATCACTCTGTTTTCTACAATTAATGTCTACCCTTACAGAGTTGTAAAATATCCTAATCAATAGCAAGTAGCAAGGTGAATAAAGGTAAAATTCCCTAGAAAATCAGCCTGCTAGATAACATCTAGCACTACACAGAATGGGTTCTCACTAATCCCTTTGCTTCTTGTCCAAGTCTTGGACAATTTTTTCAAACAGAACAAAATGAAAGTTCCAGAATGATATATACAGAGGACCTTGCTGTTTTATTATGCTGTGCAGCACCTGAACCTATTCTCTTTATTCAGGGAATCTATTACTGAGAGAGTTTTGGAGGGAGGCAGCATTTCATGTTCTCTCTCAACCCCCAGCAGCAGGAATGCAGGCACATGAATTAGATTTATCCAACTTAATGCTCTTGCCCAAGACTTTGAAACTTGATTGAGTAATATAAAAAAGTAGCACTGGTTTGAATTCATTTCACCAGGAGTAGGGGTTTTTCCCGCTGTGACCTATGGAATGCTTTAGCAGTAGCTTTAACCTCCCAGATTCCTTGCTTTCAGCCTGCTTTCCTAGATAGGCACTACGGCTTTCACATCAGTTCTGTGAGCCTCTCAATACCTTTTTAACAAATTCCATTTTTTTTTGAAGTAACATGAGGAGGTTTTTGTTGCTTACAACCAAGAACACTTAAATATTAGTGGTATTCCCACTTGCCAGGGTCATTTAACATTTATGTTATTGTATTCTCCTGCTAAAATAGTTCCCTTCACAAGATCTTTTGTGCTAATCTTAAATCAATTTTATGCTTTATTTAAGGAAAAATGCCTTTAGTCTCTGGTTAAGAATATGTGCTGATACTGTTTTCTATTTTTTAAAAATCTGCTTTATTGACTTCATGTCTCTGTGAGTGTGAGAATTATTTATGTGGCAATGAATGTGTAAAAACCTGTACAAAATAGTTTAATGTACAGTAGGGAGCTTTGATATTTCACAAAACAGTGCATATTGAAATTATTGTAATAACTTACTCTTCCTAAAATTTAACTTCATACACAATTTTTGTTCTAAGTCTTCATTATCTAGACTTTTATAATGTCTTTTTACAATTTTCCTTGTTATAGCCATTATCAATCTTTAACTATCCCTTTACATTTTGCCTATTTGTAGGATTATAAAAATAATATTAGGTATTCTAGAAAGTAACCAGTTTCCCCTGCCAAGAGAACTCTTGCAGATATGTACATCAAGAATGATCAGAAAAGATGCCTACTTCTGATCAAGATGAGGTCATGGAGACCAGCTTTATCCTTCTGCCTAAAACAACTAAAAATTGGATAAAATATGTGCGACCGCTGTTTTTAAGACACTGAATTTCAGGCAATGAAGGCCAATGATCTTTGAATGATGGGAAACAGATGGTCCAAGTTTCACAGTCACCCCAGCTTATTCCTGGAGAGACAGTTTCCTGTGTGCAGCATAAGCAGAGGGGAATCACACAGAGTCTGATTCCCTGAGCTGAAGAGTTAGAGCTAAGAATGTAGAAAAACCAGTATGGCTAGATGTCAATGGGTAGAGTGCCAGAGAGGAGAGAACTATACGGAGAGAGAGAAATGGAGAGATCTTCCCAGTGCCTGTCTTGAGTATTCAAAAAGTATTGATGATTATAAACATGTGAGGAAACTACCCAGCTCCAAGGAAAGAGCCTTCTTACATGATTATTGGTATCTGAGGCTCACACAGTACTGGGAATAATGCTTATTCACACCAGCAGGACAGAAAAATCTCATAATTTATGGGGCATTGGGAGAATATTCATTAGGGTCTTGTTTCAATAGTAGGAATAGTAGGAAATAATTATTGCTACACTGAGTGCTATTCTGATACTGACTAACAAATCTTAAAAGCAAGACCCAAATAAGGATAAACTGTTTTTAAGCACCTAAACTATGTCTCAGAAAAAAAGTTCAAGTATATTTGTAGCAACACAAAAATATCCAGCACATAATAGAGACAGAAAAAACAATTCTAAAATTCGTATGGAACCACAAAACACACTGGATAGCCAGAACAAAGCCTCATATTTCCTAATTTTGAAATATATTATAAAGGTATAGTAATAAAAACAGTATGGTATTGGCATAAAAACAGACATTTAGACTAATGGAATAAAATAATCCAGAGATAAATCAATGCATATATAGTCAACTTATTCTTAAAAAGGGTGCCAGGTTACAGATGAGGAAAAAATAATATTGCCAACAAATTGTGTTGGGAAAACTGGATTTCCACATGCAAAATAATGAAATTGGACCCTAATCTTACACCATGCGCAAAAATGAACTCAAAGTGAACAAAAGACCTAAATGCAAGACCTGAAACTATAAAACTCCTAGACGATAACAATTGGGAAAAAGCACTTTGACATTGGACTTGGCCATGATTTTTTGGATATCACACCAAAAACTCAGGCTACAAAAGCAAAAATAAGTAAACAGGACCACATCAAACTAAAAAGTGACACAGAAAAGGAAACAATGAACAGAGTAAAAAGAAATGAAAAGAACTGCAAGCCATATATCTGATACAGAATTAATATTCAAAATATATTAGAAAACTCCTTAAATTCAATAGCAAAAAGCAAACAAACTAACAAAAAAAGAAAGAGCAAGTAACATAATTTTAAAATGGTCAAAGAACTTGAATAGACATTTCTTCAAAGAACATATAGAAATAGTCAACAGTTTTATAAAAAGATACTCAACATTACTAATCATCCAGGAAATGCAAATCAAAACCACAGTGAGATATCACCTTATACATATTAGGGTAGCACTGATCAAAACAAAAGATAAGTGTTGGCAAGAATGGAGAAATTGGAAACCTTGTACACTGCTACTGAGAATGTAAAATGTCTCTGTGTAACCACTATGAAAAACAGTATACAGTTCCCTAAAAAAATTTTTTTCCTTTTTTGCTCTGTCACCCAGGCTGGAGTGCAGTGGCACAAATATAGCTCATGGCAGCCTCGATTTCTTGGACTCAGGTGATCCTCCCACTTCAGTCTCTGTAGTAGCTGGGATCACAGGCATGCATCACCATGCCTAGCTAATTTTTGTATTTTGTGTAGAGATGGGGTTTCACCATGTTGTCCAGGCTGGTCTTGCACTCCTAGGTTCAAGCAATCCACTCGCATCACCCTCCCAAAGTGCTGGGATTACAGATGTGAGCCGCCATGCCCAGCCCCTCAAAAGATCAAAAATACAACTACCATATGATCCAGCAATTACACTTCTGGGTATATAACCAAAATAACTGAAATAAGGATATCAAAGAATTATCTGTACTCCCATATTTATTACAGCTTTATTCACCATTGCCAAGACGTGAAAGCAACCTAAATGTCTATCAATAGATGAATGGAGAAAATATGATATAAACATACAAAGTAATATTATTCAGTCTTAAAAAAGAAGCAAATCCTGACATATATAACAACATGGATGATTCCAAGGGACATTATGCTAAGTGAAATAAACCAGTCATAGAATTAGAATTACTGCATGATTCCACTTACATGAGGTGTTTATAGTAGTCAAACTCATAGAAAGAACATAGAATGGTGGTTTCCAAGGGTTAGGAGGAGGGAGAAATGGAGAGTTCCTGTTCAATGATTATAAACTTTCAGTTATGCAAGAAGAATAAGTTCTAGAGATCATCTATACAATACTGCAATTTTCTATATAGAATTTTTAAATGAGTATATCTCATGTTAAGGGTTGTTACAGTAAAAGAAAAATCCAACATCCAACAATTTACAACACACTGGCATCTAGTTAAATATTACCACACTTAAAAAAAGTAAAAAATATGACCCATCATACAGAGAAAAATCCATTAAGAAAACCGACACAGACATTAGAATTAGCAGACAAGGACATTAAGACAGTTATTATAACTATATTCCATATATTTGAAAAGCTAGAAGAAATATTGACAATGTTAAGACATGGAGACATGGTATATATATATATATATCTAGAATCAAATCATAGAGAAAACTATGATATCTGGGATAAAAAACATAGTGAATGGGATTATTGGCAAATTAGGTATTGTAGAAGAAAATATGCATCAACTTGAAGTTATAACAATAGAAAGTATCCAAGATTATACATACAGAGAAAAAAGACTAAGAAAAAATAAAGTAATGGAGTATTACTCAACTGTGAAACAACTTCAAAAGGCATATATTAGGGTAATTAGTGTTCACACATACCAAATCAGGAAACTCAACAAATCTCAAGGTTGAGAAACATGAAGAAAACTTCACTAAGCCATATCATAATTAAATTGTCCAAAACCATTGATAAAGAGAAAATCTAAAAGCAGCCAGAGACAAAAAAACATATTATTTACAGGGAACAAAGTAAGAGTGTCTGGAGATTTCTCACCAGAAATAATGCAAGTGAAAAGCCAGTGGTGCAACATTTTTAAAAGTATTAAAATAACACACACACTGCACGAACCTAGAATCCTATACCCAGAAAAAAAGAATATTTCTAAATGAAGGAGAAATAAAGCCTTTATCACACATACCAAAGCCGATGGAATTTATCAACTGAAGAACCACAGGGTACTCTAACAGAAGAAAAATTATACTAGATGGAAATCCAAATCTACATAAAAGAATGAAGAGCACAGAAAATGGTAACTATGTGACTAAATATGTAAAATGTGTCTTATGTTTTAAATATCTTTAAAAGATAATTGTTAACAGCAAAAATAACAATATAGTCTGGGGTTTATAACAAAAGTAGAAGTAAGAATGATAAAAATTGCATAAAGTCTGGGAGAGAATAAATGGAAGTATATTATTGTAAAGTTCTTAGTATACATATAAGTGTCATATTATTGCTCGAAGGTAGACTATAATAAGTTTTAGACATGTACCATGAACTCTAAAGAAACTGATAAAAACAAATAAGTAAAACAACAAAGAATTATAGTTAATAAGCCAAGAAAGAAAATAAAATATAATCATTTTAAAAACTTCATCTAAAAGATGACAGTAAAAAATGAAAAACAGAACATAGAACAGATGGGACTAATAAAAACAAATATCAACATGTTAGAGTGAAAGGTAAGTAAAGATCCCAATTGAAAGATTGCCACGTTGGATACAAATGCAAGACCTAAATATAATACTGTTACAGGAAACCTGCTTCAAATATTTGGGCACAAAGAGATTAAAAGTAAAAATGTGGCAAAACATAAACCATGAAAATGCTAATCAACAGAAAACTCATGTCACTGGCCATATTAATATCAAGCAGAAATTTCAGAGATAAAGCAGGTCATTTCATAATGATAATGGGATCAATTCAACAAGAGGAAATAAAAGTCCTAGGTGTTCATGCACCTAATAATAGAACTTCAAAATACATGAAGGAAAAACTCAGAGAATTGCAAAGAGAAATCAAAACATTCACAATTATAGTCAAATATTTTAGTATCCCTTTCTAAATAATTGATAGAACAAGGCTGAGTATGGTGGCTCATGCCTGTAATCCCAACATTTTGGGAGGCCATGGTTCAAGGATCATTTGAGCTCAGGAGTTTGAGATCAGCCTGGGCAACATGGTGAAAACCTATCTCTACAAAAAATTAAAAAAAAAAAAAAAAAAAAGGCAGGTTTGATGGCACATGCCTGTGGTCCCAACTACTGGGGAGGCTGAGATGAAAGGGTTGCTTGAGCTTGGGAGGTCAAGGCTGCAGGGAGCTAAGATCATGCCACTGCACTCCAGCCTGGGTGATGAAGTGGGACCCTGTCTCAAAAAATAAAAATAATAGAACAAGTAGATAAAAAGTCAGTAAGGATATAGAAGACTTGAACAACATTATCAACAAACTTGACCCAATCAATATTTATATAACATTTATATGTTATTTAACACTTATATATACAAAACAGCAGAAAACACAGAGAATATTTACCAAGTTAGACCATATTCTAGCAATAAAAATAAGTCTGAAATTGTAAAAGATTTAAGTCATACAGAGTATGTTTTTTGCTTCCATTGGAATTAAGTTGGAATTTCATTCCAACATCCAGATACAAAAACATATCTGGAAAATCTTGTCAATATTTGGAAATGAACACACTTCTAAAAAGAGAAAACCATAGGTCAAAAATGTCTTCTTTGAAATTTGCACTGGATGAAATGAAAATGAAATGGAAGAAAATACCACCAAAAGGTGTGGAACACTGCTGGAACAGTATTCGGAGGAAAATTTGTAGCATTAAAGGCTTATATTAAAAAAGCTATAATCAAAGATCTCAGCTTCCATCTTAAGAGACTAGAAAAAAAGGAGAAAATGAAATCAAAGTAAGCAGAAGGAAGGAAATAATAAAGGTCAGAGCAGAAATTAATGAAATGGAAAACAGGGCAACTGCCTGGAAATGTTCCCTGACCATGAAGGGAAGTGGATTAGCAGAGTCAGAAAGAGCAAGGCATCACTACATTTGTCACATTGTGGCAGTCTGGTAATAAAGTGTTGAATAGGTATGAGTGGCATTGTATAACAGAAGAGCACATGGAGTCTAGCCTGGTTTCCGAGGCTGGCAGTGCTTCTTAATGGCTTTGTAGCCTTAGACACGTCATGTAGCATCTTTGAGTGCCCTGCAAAATGTGGACAATGGTATTTTTCCTGCCTGCCTTGCAGGATTGTTGTGAGGTCGAATAAGACAATGTTTGTGAAAGCAATTTATGTAAAACTGCAGTGAAATATGAAGCATAAAGTTTGGTAAGAGAGAATCTGGAATTATTAAATTGAAGCTTGGGGATTATATCTGTGGATTTTACTTACACCTGTCATCTTTGTGTTCTTTTATAATGCATGATTAAAATTTCAACGGAGCACTTGGGACAACATAAAATATAGCAGTGCTATGAGCTTAGGTGTGCAAAAGAAATTTAATTCTATTATTTTTGTTTATGATCAACCCAGTCTTCCTCACAAACTCCCACCTACAAGGGAGTGAGAAAGAAGCAGTTGTCAACCCCACATTAAACTAATTACACCATCATTTAAAAGAGGCCTTTTAGATGGCGCTTACCTCTCTTATTTCTGTTCCCTCTCTCTGGGTTATGACAGGAGTGGGGCTCATGGGAATTTGTCCTGGCAGAGTACCAGCGTTCTCAGATTCACCCTGCATTGTCATTTAGATTTTGGTGACTGAAGCCCCTTGGTCAGGGCCCCTTACTGAAAAGCCTCCCTGATTGGAGTCCTGTGTGGGTCTCGGCCTAGAACCCGCCAACGCAGTGAGCCCTGTGGTGGGCCTAGGGTGGATTGGAGGGCCACTAAATTGGGTCCACTGGAGGCCTTCCGGTCTGCTCCTGGGGGTCAAGCAAACAATTGACTCCAATCCACATGGGACAGGAGCCAGGCTCACTGGAGAGCTTTCAAGTCTCCCCTGTGCTGAACCACTCCACACCACGAAGTTTACATTGCTGGGCCCGGGCCCCCTTTGAGAAGGGGCAGACTGACTCTCTTGCCAGATTTCTGATTAGGACCAAGAATCGCAGTCTCTTCCATCTGGCTCCTCCACACCAATCTAATGCTCCTTCCCCTGTCTGGGCTTCAGTCAGAGAAGGGAAAGCAAGGGGAAATCAGGACACACCGCTGATCAGTCAGGTTGCTCACCTACATGCCCCTGCCTCCTGGTTTCCTCTGGCCAGAAAATACGGATTTTTCTTTCTTTTTTTTTTCATTGATTCTTATCTTTGCCGTACCCAGAGGCTGTGAGGCCTGTGCTAGTTGGAATACACTAACAGGAGCAGGAAGGCTACATAATTCACGAGCCCCGATACAAGATGAAAGGCAAGGCCCCTTTCTGAGAACTTATTAAGAATCTTGGGAGGCTCCGTGCATTGGTTGTGCACTCATAATGCTGGCCTTGAAAGGGAGCTAGAATAATTTAGTAAATCTGGTTCCTCAGTGAAACCTGTGGCCTTGGTGAAGTTTTCCTAAGTATGAGCTCTCTTACACCCTTGGGTGACAAACCTCACAGGAAGGATACAAGGGAACAAACATCTAAGTTACAAACATTAAAATGTATTGGTTTGCCAGGCACAGTGGCTCACGTCTGTAATCCCAGTACTTTGGGAGGCCAAGCAGACAGATCACCTGAGGTCAGGAGTTCAAGGCCAGACTGGCCAACATGGTGAAACTAAAAATACTAAAAATACGAAAAAATACGAAGAAATCTCTACTAAAGATACGAAAAAATCAGCCAGGCATGGTGGCATGTGCGTGTAGTCCCAGATACTTGGGAGGCTGAGGCAGGAGAATTGCTTGAACCTGGAAGGCAGAGGTTGCAGTGAGCTGAGATCGCGCCACTGTACTCCAGCCTGGGTGACAGACTGAGACTCCATCTCAAAAAAAAAAAAAAAAAAAAAAAAAAAAAGCATGGGTTTAGTCATTGTAAAGGATCTTATCTCTGTGTAGAGGATGTTTAGAGGGGCTTTTCCTATTGTCCTGGTAATTGGCCTAATCCTGAGAGGGGAGGGAAATCTTTGTCACACACATTCTCAATCCATGGAACTGCCCATGAGCCGGTCCCATCTGGGGACAGACAGCTTCCTTTCAAGGCTGCTCAGGCACCAATTATATAGAACTGGTACAGATACCTCCCACCCTAGACAATATAAGAAAAGGGCCAAATGGGAGGAAGTTACCCTGGATGGAGGCCAGTGTTTATGGAAAATAGGAGCTATTCTCTCCCCTCCACCCTAAAGAAGAGGGACAGGTGGAGAATCAGGAAAAGGTTGAGTAGCCTGGAAGAAGGGCAGCAGCTCCCTGAGCTGAAGAACTCACAGTCCCTTCTTGGTGCTGCCCTCAAAGTGGTATGTAAGAGAATTCTTCGGGAGTGAGGGGAGTTTTACATGGTTTCCCAGAAGTTTGAGAATTGTGGGAAACAGAGCAAGAAGCACTGCGTCTGGTCTAGAGATGTATGAAGTCCTGAGAGAGCAGCTTGTGCCAACAGGGTTTGAGAAGACCGTGGTGTGAGATATCTAGGAAACCCCTCCCCCATACTCATCTCCTCAGCCCTCAGGGGATACAGAAGAATGCCTCTGAGGACCCCACCACTCCCTGTAAAGGCTCAGGGAAGCTGGTGGACAGCCTTGAGCCATGGGGCTGCCCAGGTGCTACTGGGCCAAGTATTGGGGAATCCAACCCAGAGGAGGATCTAATGACTGGGCAGCCTAAGTAGAACATGGCAGCTCCTTTGGGGGAGTCCTAGTGATAGTGGGGCTTGTGTACAGCTGAACACAATCCCAAGAAGATTATACATGCCATCTTTGCAGAAACCACCACTTCACCAAAGGCTACCAGAACACACCAGAAATAGTGCATATCATAATGAGGCCCAGGCACAACCCCAGCATGAACATGTAGCTGTGTCTTGGAAGCAGAAATCTCTCTTCTCTCCCCTGCAGTCCTCAGTGCTAAAGCCAATCCCCTGAGCATTCTGAAGCCTGAGGGAGGAGTGAAGAGAATGTCAGTAGCAATGTGAGAGAGAGTAGAGTGAGCCCTGGTCACATGACTACCTGTTATGGAGGCGTTTTTACTTGCTTCCCCAGGTAGTGACACACCTACTCTCCTGCTTCTGCTGTAGCAACAGCAGGTTCATTTGTGCTTTCCTGAGGTGTCAGTGTTTTTAAACACAATAGGAAATGACTGTTTCAGACCCTCATGGGTGAAGACCATTTTGGCTCCCTACAAAAAACAAGGCTTTCCGGCTGGGCATGGTGGCTCACACCTGTAATCCCAGCACTTTGGGAGGCCGAGGCGGGTGGATCACGAGGTCAGGAGATTGAGATCATCCTGGCCAACGTGGTGAAACCCCATCTCTACTAAAAATACAAAAAATTAGCCAGGCATGATAGTGTGCGCTTGTAGTCCCAGCTACTCGGGAGGCTGAGGCAGAAGAATTGCTTGAACCCAGGAGGCGGAGGTTGCAGTGAGTCAGGATCACACCACTGCACTCCAACCTGGTGACAGAGCAAGACTCCGTCTCAAACAAACAACGAGCTCAGGGCTTTCCATCTCCACACCAAGTGTCCTGGCAGAGCTGACTGATGGACTCAAGTTACTTTCTTCCAGTCGGCTGGAGCTGGAGCAAGGGAGGGTGGGGAGGGTGTTAATCAGGTTGGGGAGTCCTCTTTTGAGAGAACAAATTCAAGTGACACCTTAGACTTAAGTCAAGTGAACTCTTAAGTTGGTGAATTGTTACGAAAAAAATAAAGGAATTAGTACAGTAAAACCACAAACATTAAAATGTAAGAAATTCTCTTAGAAACCCTTCCTTCTACTCCTCCTAACAAACTTAATCCCTCTTTATAGAGTTACTTTCTAGGGACTACATTAAGTACCTTGGCTCCAACAGAAAAATCAAAAGCCATGGGAGGAGAGAGACGAGCTGTCCTGGGAGCCTGGAATAGGAAGGTCTAATTGGCAATTTTCCTTTCTCTACCCATATATTTGGAAAACATAATGAATCATCTGGTTGTGGGACAAAAATACACACACACACACACACACACACACACACACACACACACACACAGAGAGAGAGAGAGAGATTTTTTTTAAGGGCTTATTTTTAGAATCCCAGTATTTGGATTCAGTATTCCATACTGACATTAAAAATGTAGTAAAGGCCAAATTCTATGCCTCAAAAAACTGCCTATGCCCTCATAAGTGCTATGTGATATTTTCATTGTGACCATAGAATTTGTAACATACCCACCATAATTTCTGAGAACTAACGTTCTTCCATTTTTGTCCTATTCCTTGTAACGTAGTTTAGTTTTCTTTCTTTGTACACAATCTCATTTTGCCTTCAAACTGTAAGGAGCCTAAATCAAGTGTTAACCAAAGTAAAAGCCACACAGTCTAGAAGCTCTAGGCATTTGCAGCTTAAAGTAGATCAATGTGTTTTGTTATTGCCTTTTCTGAGATATTCAGCTCAAGTAAATCTCCATGTATACAGTACAATGAATGACTTAAAAACAGTGTCGTAGGACATTTGTGGATAACAGTAGCAAAAGGAAAAAAGCAATCTCTTAAGTGAGCTTTAGCCGGAAGGTCATCATTCTGAGTCAGGAGAACTTACTTGCCTTAATACTGGGTGTCTTACCTTCTCTGTATGTCAGTTTTCTCATCGTTAAAGTAGAGATACTTGTTACCAACTACATGGAGATATTAACAATGTTGAGTATCTCCTTACCTGAAGTGGTTAGGAACACAGGGTTTGAAATCCAATCTTTGCCCTGCTTCTTATTTACCAGGTCACCTAGAAAAAATAACCTTAAGCTTTAGTTCCTTCTTATGGAGAATGGGGATAATTATATGTACTTTATGTAATTTTTATGAGTTAAATGAAATAATTTATGTAAAGTCCCTGCCCCATATTTGACACATTGTTTTTCAGTGTGTTGTAGCTGCTGTAATGATGATGCTGATGCTGTAAGTAATGTGTGCTAGATAAAGGGAGACGGAGGAGCCTGAGCAGGTGAGACAAGGGATGTCAGATTCTGAATCCAAAGGTTTGTTGACTAATAATAAAATTTGGCCAAAGGAGAAACCAGGAATCACAACAAAAGTGACTGCCTATAAATTAACCACAAGTGAAACTGCCTATAAATTAACCACAGAATTGGAGAAAATATTTGAAACTATTCATCTGACAGGGGACTAATATCCAGAATATACAAAAAGTTCAAACAACTCAGCAACAACAACAACAACAAACCCAAATAGTCCCATTAAAAAGCAGGCCAAGGACACAAATAGACATTTCTCAAAAGAAGACATACAAATGGCCAACAGATATGTGAAAAAAAGTTCAACATTGCTAATCATCAGGGAAATGCAAATGAGAACCATAATGAGTTTAGCTTACCCCAGTTAAAATGGCTGTTACTACAAAGATCAAACATATTAGATGTTGGCAAGAATATGGAGAGAAGGAAACTCTTATATGCTGTTGGTGGGAATGTAAATTAGTACAACCTCTATAGAAAACAGTATACAGATTTTTCAAATAGAAGTACCATTTGATCCAACAATCCCACTACTGGGTATCTGTCCAAAGGAAAAGTAATCAATATATCAAAAAGATACCTGCACTCATATGTTTACCACAGCACTATTTGCAATAGCAAAGATATGGAATCAACCTAAGCGTCCATCAACAGATGACTGGATAAAGAAAATGTGGTATGTATATAAACAATGGAATACTATTCGCACTAGAAAAGAATGATATCCTGTCATTTGCAGCAACATGGATGGAAATGGAGGGCATTATCTTAAGTAAAATGACTCAGACACTGAAAGACAAATATTGCGTGTTTTCACTCTTCAATGGGTGCTAAAAATGTGTACATATGGACATAGAGAGTGGGATAACAGACACTGGAGACTCAGAAGGGTGAGGAGATGAGAGGGGTGAATGATGAGAAATTACTTGATGAGTACAATATGTGTTATTAGGGTGATAGATACCCTAAAATCCCTGACTTGATCACTATACAGGTAACAAATTGCACTTATACCCCATACATTTTATAAATTTTAAAATTACCATTAGAGTTCAAATAGAGATGGCCATTGCAAGTCATGTATGAGATACTTAGGAATGAGTTTTATGTTCTAATTCCTCCCCTCTTAGGTTTCCCTTACATTCCCACTCTCTATGAGATAATTAAACATGTTGAGAACCGACCTTGGTGAAAGAAGAGTATAGTTGGTGTCATGGTCACTGTAGCCTGAGGACACCGAGATAAGTCACCAAAGGAGGCTCTATAGGGCTTGGGCAGCTTCTGAGAGGCTGGTTAACTTGTATCTGCCCTGTACCAGGGACAAATGGGAAGCAGAGTACATCTATTACACATTTAAACTTTTCAACTGCAAAGCCTAGTGCTTTTCAAACTATCTGTAGGGAAAGATCCATTTTTTTTAAACCCGTCACAGACCCATGCATGGTACTGCTGTGTATGATCTTTATGTATTGAGTCACGTGGGAGTCACCCTGCAAGTTTGGCATTCTGCACTGGCCATTGTTCTGTTTAATGAGACAAATCCGCTGATCTTTCACTTGGATGTCACATTAATGTCAAATTGCTGTGAAAGTTTCTGAATGGTTACTCCCAATTTCTATACTTAAGTTGCAGTCTGGTAACAGATATTTTGGGTGGCACTGTCTTGTCCTATCATGATCCTATCCCCAAACAAAAAGAATGACAACGGCAGTAAAATTTAATGAGAATAAAATTTCAATAACAAAAATAGGACATTTGGAGAGTATTCATACCAACCTGTTTCAACTGTCCTGTGTTTTATATACAATTCTTGGCATCGCGGAATGTGAGTATTGATGTCAGGCACATCTATTGGTATATTTGAACCCAAGCTCAGCTGATTACCAGCTTTGTATCTGTTGGATAAGTTTTTCTCTGGGCCTTTGTATCTTCATCTGTAAAATGTGAACCTTCAGACTCATAACAGAGTTAAGATGAAAGTGAAATACCTTGTGTTTGTAAAGTACCTAGCATGGTGCCCAGGTAGGAACTAGTAAAGAGGTTTGGTTGATATCATACATTTTGGAAATTACAGTCTAAACTTTGCAATTTTAGTTGACTCTATATGCAGCTATACACATGGCTTTTCTATACACTATACACATTGCTTTTCTCCTCCGATTCCAAAATAGCATTTCCATTTGAGCTTGGACTAGATTCATTATATTTAGATGCAACAATTCTAATTGTATCTTAATTTAAAAGTTCTGGATATCTTCAGGCCTAGTTTTAAGTAAAATACACACTCTAGACAGAATGCTGAAATAAAACAAAGGTTCTCAAAACTTAGTACTGTATAAATAAAAATTTCTTTGGCATCTTCTTAAAATGCAGATTTCCAGACCCAGTCTTTGGCATCTCTGACTCATGACTCAGCTGTTGTTGAGTGAGGCCCTGGAATTTTTAAACAATACCTGGTCCCCACTTGGAGACGGTTTTGATGCAGGTGGTTCCTGAATCATACCCTTTTAAAAAAACCCACTGTCGCTATAAAAGGGTAGTGTGAGGGATCCCTGTAATGAAACTGTTCTATATCTTGACTGTGGTGGTAAATGTATGAACCTATACATGTGATAAAAATTGAATAGACTAAATACACACATACACACACACAATCTGGATTGTCAATATACCATGGAAGCAGTCTCAGCATGCAGTTATTTGGGGCTCCAGTAGTCTATATTCTTGATTTTTCTAACCTACCAGTGAAAAACTCAAGACAGTTTTTCTGTATTAAACCAAAAATTAACCAACTGCTAGCTTGGTCAAGCTGGCTTCATTAGATTTCTATGATGTTTTCTTGGTCATGTATAGAGTTCTACTACTTGAACCTAAAAATAAAATGCTTTCAGTTTTCCATGTGCAGGCACTCCATCATTTTTAGTTAAGTGGATGGATTAAATGTGCTGTTTAAGTACACTGGGGAAAGTAAATGCTCCTAAAAGTGGATCGCTTTCTTGACTTTTGTTATTGAAGCCTAGACAAGATGCTCTTTTCTATCAATAATTTAAATCTAAGAACATTCAGGGATTTTAGGTCTCTACCTCTGGCAACTGTCATTTTCACATGAATATGTCAGCTTTTATACAATTAACTTGTATATAATTTTGTAAAAAGTAGTTGGAGAAGAATATTTAATGACATCAAGGAATTACTATAAATGTTTTTAGGTAGCGTAATAGTATTGTGGCTAGGTATAAAAATAGAATTCTAATCTTTTAAAGATATATGCTGAAATATTGATGGTTGAAGTGATGTAATGAAATGAAATTTGCTTCAAAATAATCCAGAAGCAGGGAAGTAGATAGCAGAATAGATGGAGCAAGATTGCCCATGAGTTGCCAATTGTTGGAGCTGGATGATGGGTACATTTGGGTTCACAATACCATACTGGGGGTTCATAATACCATTTTCTTTACTCTTGCATCCTATTTGAAATGTTTCATATGAAAATATTTTTAAAAGGTAGTCAAAATTGGAAACACCCCTAGTAATATACATAAGACATAGTCCAATCTTTTGGTTGTGCCTATTGCAAAGGTAGGCTAACCCAGCAATACTTCACATGTTCATTCAATATGTCACTGAGTCTCTTATCAGTCCCTGATGGCATGAAGCCCAGCAATGCCTAGTGCAGTAAGCATTCACCCTCTAAGGTTCTCAACTTTATGTCTCAAGTCTTTTTATTTGCATGTATCATAACAGCCCATCCCTTTGTTCTGAGATAACCTTCAAAAGAGCAAGCCAAATATTTTAGGGAGCACTATTGCTTACATGTTTATTTCCTTTTTGTTTTGTTCCTCAAGATGCTGAATATCCCAGTGGAATGGATAGTGTATATTTTTTAAAAATCTCAGTTCATGTAGAAAAAATGAACTATCTCAAAAACTCTGTGCTTAGGATTTCTTCCAGGTTCCTTTCCTGTGTGGGGCAGGAGATGGCAGGTAGATGGCCATACTTCAAAACCCTTAGTAATGGACTTGAATCCAGACATGTGGTCCCAACTGCACTCTTCACCCTTTTATAACAACCATTCTGTCTTTTAAAAAACATTTTCTCTAACTTTGCATTTCTGGTTAATAAATGGTGCTTGAGTCATTTTGAAACTGTACAAAGCTTTCGAAGGCAAAAACAACTAACCAACCAACCAACCACACCCATACCCCAAATACAACAGAACACAAGATTCACTACAATTTGTCATTTTTTTGCACTTTTTTCTATTTTTGAAAACTTTTTAACAAAGATATGACAAGAAAAAACAATTACATACTGATATCTCTCATGAAATAGACACACAAAAAAATATATTACCAAATTGAATACAGCAATGCATAAAAATGATAACACATCATGATCAATTGGAGTTTTTTCTGGAGATACAAGGTTGATTTACAGAGAAAGTCAGTTCAATGTTACTCACATTGTTAGCAAAGAGAAAAATAATATGATCATTTCAAAAAATACAGAGAAAGCATTAACAAAATTCAACCACTATTTATTATAAATACGCTCAGTAAAATAGAAACATATGGGGACTTTATCAACCTGATTAACTTTCTCAACCTGTTAACCCTACAGTTAACATCATAATCAATGGTGAATCACTGAGTACTGTCTTTTTTTCTTCTTCTTTTTTTATTATACTTTAAGTTCTAGGGTACATGTGCACAACGTGCAGGTTTGTTACGTATGTATATATGTGCCGTGATGGTGTGCTGCACCCATTAACTCGTCATTTACATTAGGTATATCTTCTAATGCTATCCCTCCCCTCTCCCCACACCCCATGACGGGCCCTGGTGTGTGATGTTCCCCATCCTGTGTCCAAGTGTTCTCATTGTTCAATTCCCATCTATGAGTGAGAACATGCGATATTTGGTTTTCCGTCCTTGTGATAGTTTGCTCAGAATGATAGTTTCCAGCTTCATCCATGTCCCTACAAAGAACATGGACTCATCCTTTTTTATGGCTGCATAGTATTCCATGGTGTATATGTGCCACATTTTCTTAATCCAGTCTATCATTGATGGATATTTGGGTTGGTTCCAAGTCTTTGCTATTGTGGATAGTGCTGCAATAAACATATGTGTGCATGTGTCTTTATAGCAGCATGATTTATAATCCTTTGGGTATATACCCAGTAACGGGATGGCTGGGTCAAATGGTATTTCTAGTTCTAGATCCTTGCGGAATAGCCACACTGTCTTCCACAATGGTTGAACTAGTTTACAGTCCCACCAACAGTGTAAAAGTGTTCCTATTTCTCCACATCCTCTCCAGCACCTGTTGTTTCCCGACTTTTTAATGATCACCATTCTAATCGGTGTGAGATGGTATCTCATTGTGGTTTTGACTTGCATTTCTCCGATGGCCAGTGATGATTAGCATTTTTTCATGTGTCTGTTGGCTACATAAATGTCTTCTTTTAAGAAGTGTGTGTTCATATCCTTCACCCACTTTTGGATGAGGTTGTTTGATTTTTTTCTTGTAAATTTGTTTAAGTTCTTTGTAGATTCTGGATATTAGCCCTTTGTCAGATGGGTAGATTGTAAAAAAATTTTCCCATTCTGTAGGTTGCCTGTTCACTCTGATGGTAGTTTCTTTTGCTGTGTAGAAGCTCTTTAGTTTAATTAGATCCCATTTGTCAATTTTGGCTTTTGTTGCCATTGCTTTTGGTGTTTTAGTCATGAAGTCCTTGCCCATGCCTATGTCCTGAATGGTATTGCCTAGGTTTTCTTCTAGGGTTTTTATGGTTTTAGGTCTAACATTTAAGTCTTTAATCCATCTTGAATTAATTTTTGTATAAGGTGTAAGGAAGGGATCTGGTTTTCAACTTTCTACATATGGCTAACCAGTTTTCCCAGCACCATTTATTAAATAGGGAATCCTTTCCCTATTTCTTGTTTTTGTAAGGTTTGTCAAATATCAGATGATTGTACATGTGTGGTATTATTTCTGAGGGCTATGATCTGTTCCATTGGTCTATATCTCTGTTTTGGTACCAGTGCTATGCTGTTTTGGTTACTGTAGCCTTGTAGTATAGTTTGAAGTCAGGCAGCGTGATGTCTCCAGCTTTGATCTTTTGGCTTAGAATTGTCTTGGCAATGTGTATTTTTTTTTGGTTCCATATGAACTTTAAAGTAGTTTTTCCAATTCTGTGAAGAAAGTCATTGGTAGCTTAATGGGGATGGCATTGAATCTATAAATTACCTTAGGCAGTATGGCCATTTTCACGATATTGATTCTTCCTATCCATGAGCATGGAATGTTCTTCCATTTGTTTGTGTCCTTTTTTATTTCATTGAGCAGTGGTTTGTAACTCTCCTTGAAGAGGTCCTTCACATCCCTTGTAAGTTGGTTTCCTAGGTATTTGATTCTCTTTGAAGCAGTGTGAATGGGAATTCACTCATGATTTGGCTGTTTGTCTGTTATTAGTGTATAGGAATGCTTAAGATTTTTGCACATTTATTTTGTATCCTGAGACTTTGCTGAAGTTGCTTATCAGCTTAAGGAGATTTTGGGCTGAGATGATGGGGTTTTATTTTTATTTTATTTTATTATGTTTTTATTGTTTTATTTTTCTTTTTTGAGACGGAGTCTTGCTGTCTCCCAGGCTGGAGCGCAGTGGTGTAATCTCAGCTCACTGCAAGCTCTGCCTCCCAGGTTCATGCCATTCTCCTGCCTCAGCCTCCCAAGTAGCTGCGACTACAGGCACCTGCCACCAGGCCCAGCTAATTTTTTGTATTTTTTAGTAGAGACGGGGTTTCACTGTGTTAGCCAGGATGGTCTTGATCTCCTGACCCCATGATCCACCCGCCGCAGCCTCCCAAAGTGCTGGGATTACAGGTGTGAGCCACAGTGCCTGGCCGACGATGGGGTTTTCTAAATATACAATCATGTCATCTGCAAACAGGGACAATTTGACTTCCTCTTTTCCTAATTGAATACCCTTTATTTCTTTCTCCTGCCTGATTGCTCTGGCCAGAACTTCCAACACTGTGTTGAATAGGAGTGGTGAGAGAGGGCATCCCTGTCTTGTGCTGGTTTGCAAAGGGAATGCTTCCAGTTTTTGCCCATTCAGTATGATATTAGCTGTGGTTTTGCCATAAATAGCTCTTATCATTTTGAGATACATCCCATCAGTACCTAGTTTATTGAGAGTTTTTAGCAAGAAGGGCTGTTGAATTTTGTTGAAGGCCTTTTCTGCATCTATTGAGATAATCATGTGGTTTTTGTCTTTGTTTCTGTGGATATGATGGATTACGTTAATTGATTTGCATATGTTGAACCAGCCTTGCATCCCAGGGATGAGGCCTGCTTGATCATGGTGGATAAGCTTTTTCATGTGCTGCTGGACTCAGTTTGCCAGTATTTTATTGAAGATTTTTGCATCGATGTTCATCAAGGATATTGGTCTAAAATTCTCTTCTTTTCTTGTGTCTCTGCCAGGCTTTGGTATCAGGATGATGCTGGCCTCATAAAATGAGTTAGGGAGGATTCCCTCTTTTTCTATTGATTGGAATATTTTCAGAAGGAATGGTACTAGCTTCACTTTGTACCCTGGTAGAATTCAGCTGTGAATCCGTCTGGTTCTGGACTTTTTTTGGTTGGTAGGCTCTTAATTATTGCCTCAATTTCAGAGCCTTCTATTGGTCTATTCAGGGATTCAACTTCTTCCTGGTTTAGTCTTGGGAGGGTGTATGTGTCCAGGAATTTGTCCATTTCTTCTAGATTTTCTAGTTTATTTGCATAGAGGTGTTTACAGTATTCTCTGATGGTACTTTGCATTTCTGTGAGATCGGTGGTGATATCCCCTTTATCATTTTTTATTGCATCTATTTGAGTCTTCTCTATTTTCTTCTTTATTAGTCTTGCTAGCAGTCTCTCAATTTTGTTGATCTTTTTCAAAAAACCAGCTCCTGGATTCATTGATTTTTTTGAAGGGTTTTTTGTGTCTCTCTCTCCTTCAGTTCTGCTCTGATCTTAGTTATTTCTTACCTTCTGCTAGCATTTGAATGTGTTTGCTCTTGCTTCTCTAGTTCTTTTAATTGTGATGTTAAGGTGTCAACTTTAGATCTTTCCTGCTTTCTCTTGTGGGCATTTAGTGCTATAAATTTCCCTCTACACACTGCTTTAAATGTGTCCCAGAAATTCTGGTATGTTGTATCTTTGTTCTCATTGGTTTCAAAGAACATCTTTATTTCTGTCTTCATTTCGTTATGTATCCAGTATTCATTCAGGAGCAGGTTGTTTGGTTTCCATGTAGTTGAGCAGTTTTGAGTGAGTTTCTTAGTCCTGAGTTCTAGTTTGATTGCACTTCGGTCTGAGAGACAGTTTGTTATAATTTCTGTTCTTTTACATTTGCTGAGGAGTGCTTTACTTCCCACTGTGTGGTCAGTTTTGGAATAAGTGTGATGTGGTGCTGAGAAGAATGTATATTCTGTTGATTTGGGATGGAGAGTTCTGTAGATGTCTATTAGGTCTGCTTGGGGCAGAGGGGAGTTCAATTTCTGGATATCCTTGTTAGCTTTCTGTCTCATTGATCTGTCTAATGTTGACAGTGGGGTGTTAAAGTCTCCCATTATTATTGTGTGGAAGTCTAAGTCTCTTTGTAAGTCTCTAAGGACTTGCTTTATGAATCTGGGTGCTCCTGTATTGGCTGCATATATATTTAGGATAGTTAGCTCTTCTCGTTGAATTGATACCTTTACCATTATGTAATGACCTTCTTTGTCTCTTTTGATCTTTGTTGGTTTAAAGTCTGTTTTTGTCAGAGACTAGGATTGCAACCCTTGCTTTTTTCTGTTTTCCATTTGCTTGGTAGACCTTCCTCCATACCTTTATTTTGAGCCTGTGTGTGTCTCTGCACATGAAATGGGTCTCCTGAATACAGCATACTGATGAGTCTTGACTCTTTATCCTATTTGCCAGTCTGTGTCTGTGTCTTTTAATTGGTGCATTTAGCCATTTACATTTAAGGTTAATATTGTTATGTGTGAATTTGATCTTGTCATTATGATATTAGCTGGTTATTTTGCTTGTTAGTTGATGCAGTTTCTTCTTAGCATTGATAGTCTTTACAATTTGGCATGTTTTTGCTTTGGCTGGTATGGGTTGTTCCTTTCCATGTTTAGTGCTTCCCTCAGGAGCTCTTGTAAGGCAGGCCTGGTGGTGACAAAATCTCTCAGCATTTGCTTGTCTGTAAAGGATTTTATTTCTTCTTCACTTATGAAACTTAGTTTGGCTGGATATGAAACTCTGGGTTGAAAATTCTTCTCTTTAAGAATGTTGAATATTGGCCCCCACTCTCTTCTGTCTTATAGGGTTTCTGTCAAGAGATCTGCTGTTAGTCTGATGGGCTTCCCTTTGTGGGTAACCCGACCTTTCTCTCTGGCTGCCCTTAACATTTTTTCCTTCATTTCAGCTCTGGTAAATCTGACAATTATTTGTTTTGGAGTTGCTCTTCTCAAGGAGTATCTTTGTGGCATTCTCTGTATTTCCTGAATTTGACTGTTGGCCTGGCTTGCTAGGTTGAAGAAGCTCTCCTGGATAATATCCTGAAGAGTGTTTTCCAACTTGGTTCCATTCTCCCTGTAACTTTCAGGTACACCAATCAGACGTAGATTTGGTCTTTTCACATAGTTCCATATTTCTTGGAGGCTTTGTTCATTTCTTTTTACTCTTTTTTTTCTCAAAACTTCTCTTCTCGCTTCATTTCATTCATTTGATCTCCAGTCACTGATACTCTTTCTTCCACTTGATCTAATCGGCTACTGAAGCTTATGCATGCCTCATGTAGTTCTCGTGCTCCATCAGGTCATTTAAGGTCTTCTCTATGCTGTTTATTCTAGTTGGCCATTCGTCTGTTTTTTTTTTTTTCAAGGTTTTTAGCTTCTTTGCAATGGGTTTGAACATCCTCCTTTAGCTTGCAGAAGTTTGTTATTACCAATCGTCTGAAGCCTTCTCTCAGCTTGTCAAAGTCATTCTCCATCCAGCTTTGTTCCATTGCTGGTGAGGAGCTGCATTCTTTGGAGGAGAAGAAGCACTCTGATTTTTAGAATTTTAAGTTTTTCTGCTCTGGTTTCTCCCCATATTTGTGGTTTTATCTACCTTTGGTCTTTGATGATAGTGACGTACAGATAGGGTTTTGGTGTGGATGTCCTTTCTGTTAGTTTTCCTTTCAACAGTCAGGACCCTCAGCTGCAGATCTGTTGGAGTTTGCTGGAGGTCCACTCCAGACCCTGTTTGCCTGGGTATCACCAGCGGAGGCTGCAGAACAGCAAATATTGCAGAATGGCAAATGTTGCTGCCTGAACCTTCCTCTGGAAGCTTTGTCTCAGAGGGGCACCTGGCTGTTTGAGATATCAGTCAGCCCCTACCAGGAGGTGTCTCCCAGTTAGGCTACTCGGGCATCAGCAACACACTTGAGGAGGCAGGCTGTCCATTCTCAGATCTTTTAAAAACATTTTTATTGGTGCATAGCAGGTTTACATAGTTTTTGAATACATGTGGTAATATGTTCATGTGATTTGTAAATATCAAATCATTGTACTTGGGATAGCCATCACCATAAGTATTTGTCTTTTCTCTATGGTAGAAATATTTGAATTCTTCTCTTCTAGCTACAATATGTTCTTGTAAACTACAGTCACCCTACTGCTCTTTCAAACACTAGGTCTTATTTCTTCTATCAAACAGTATATTTTTGCACATTAATTAAGTTCTCTTTATCCTCCCTCCCCCATACCCTTCCCAGCCTCTGTAAATTCTGTTATTTTTCTAAGAAGCATTCATTGAGAATTTTCTGTGGGTAAAGTTTAAGTAGCTTAAGCATTCCAGCCTATTTGGAGACAAAATATGCATGGTATTGGAAAAATAGAAATACAATTAAGTAACTTAGCCACAGTCTAAAATAAAATGCCCAAATTATGTCAGTGGGTGCTTGGAAAATGAAGTATATGACAAATGATCATAGATTTGGGTTTTAATCACTTAAAAAAATAGAGTTCTGTGGTTTTTTATATCATTCTTCCAATTAGATACACTAGTCTCCCAAGAGCCAGGTTATTATTGTCTTGCATTTTAAATTAAAAATGACAATATGCCTGTAATCTCAGCACTTTGTGAGGCCAACGTGGGTGGATCACTTGAGGCCAGAAGTTAGAGACCAGCCTGGCCAACATGATGAAACCCCATCTGTACTAGAAATACAAAAATTAGCCAGGTATGGTGGTCCATGCCTGTAAACCCAGCTACTCAGGAGGCTGAGGCAGGAGAAATGCTTGAACCCCAGAGGCAGAGGTTTCAGTGAGCCAAGACCACACCACTGCACTCCAGCCTGGGCAGCAGAGTGAGACACTCTCAAAACAACAACAAACCAATAGCCACTGTTTGCTGAGAGTTGGCTCTACGCTAGGTGCCCCACCATCAATTCTATTTTCTCCTCACCCTGAACTTGTCAGGTAGGAATTATTACTTGTGACTTATAGATGAAACTCAGTGAGATAAGGAATGTAATAAATGGCATGGGCAGGTTTCAAGTCCAGGCCTGGACTGAGAGCCCACACTGTCTCCTCCTAAATCTCACTCCTCAAGAAGGATGCCAGGCCCGTTCTGCAACACAATCCACAAAGGGCAGTTTGATTCAGGAAGGGAGGATCCTTGGATTCTGGCTTTTTGCTTACCAGCATTAAAAGAAGAGGAAGAGGAAGAAGAGGAGGAAGAAGAGGAAGAGAAACCACGCATTTGATATTACCTATTCTTGTTGCTTATGGAAACGGCACTTAACAGTTACACCTAGGAAGTCTGTGGTTAAGAAGAAGTAATTCCCCAAACCAAGTCTATGTTCTTTCACTCTTATCACCCAAAGAAACCTTCCGGCAGTCAAGAAAAGAGAGAAAAGTAATTCGCAAATGCTAAACATTGATGTGCTGTTGTTCCTTCTACTCCCTGATTCCCTAAGAGTCCTGGAGTGAGGCATCTCAAATGTGGGACCTTCTGGTGGATTGTGGTGAAGTGTTTCATGGAGATTTTATGACACCTAGAGAAGTCGAAATGATTCCATTTACCACCCGGAGGCACCCTCAGGACTCTTTGTCCCAAGATTGTTCTGAGCCCTGTTTTTAGACACCAAAAGTTACAGCTCTTGGCAGCATGCATAAGCCATGAATGTTCCCATGGGGGTATTTGGATAAAGAGTTATGATGTCACACACATAAAGTCTGGTCATCATTAGCAAATGGATAAAAAAGAAACTTTGTATTGCTTTTATAAGTTGCAAAGAGAGTGAAAATTGTTTCCTTGTATCCTGTGGAGGATAGCTGTCCAGAACAACTCCTAGATTTCTCCTGAATCACATTTTTGATGGTAGGATGGAGATATATATATATATATACACACACACACACACACGCACACGCATGCTTAAATTTCATATATATATAAAGTCTTTATATATCCTATATATATATATGAAAATTCAAATATGAAATAAAGGCTTTCTATGGGTACTAATAAATTTAGAATAGTACATCTAGTGGAAGTAGGCAGACTTCCCATGATTTTGAGAAATAAAACAAAGTTAATTTAGCTGAAAAGTAGGTTTGTTAAATCTGCTTGCTCATTTTTTTCCCTTAAACATCTTTGCATGTATTATATAATCTATACCAGAACATGGGCTATCATGGGGAAGCCAGAACAGTATGTGGCAGGAACCAGCTGGCAGCCAGAGTCAGACCCTGAGGTCAGCAAGAACCCATGTGCAGCAGGGAAGTAGAATCAAATAGAGGAAGAAGCAGATGGGAGACACAGGTCCAGGTGGTCAGGGCCTGGGAAGTTCATGAGAGTAGAGAAGTCAGGTACACCTGTTTAGAAGAAAAGGTGTCTTAGCAGTCATAATATTGGTGATTTCTCTTCCTAGGACAGAGGCCATTTTGCTTTCTGTCTAGATTTATACTCCCTGTGATACTGAGATGTATGTGAGCCATATAAATAGACACTCAACAAAAGTTTGTGAAATCAACAGATGGGTACAGGTGAGATGGTTCCCCCATTGGAGTCAAATGAATCCTAATGATCTCTGAGACAGAGATGTATCAGCATTTCTGGAGTGGGCATTTTACTTCCTAGATTACTGACCCTTTATTTGCAGACATAATACACTCTCAAACATTTTTTATGTCAAAATTAGTTATACATTTTTTCTTGCTCAAAGTTTTAGCATGTTTAAATCTTTGCCCTAATAGAATTGCTTTTTTTCTGCCTACCCCTGGTACTTGCTGAATCTTCCCTGCTTATAAATATTGTAATCTAATAAACCTTATCTCTATTTACTTTGGAGTTGAAGATCCAATTAGTTGCATTTGGAAAGGATTAATTCAACTGCTCTGCCCTTGGAGGCGGTGAGTGCCAAGCTTCTGCTCATCTGTGGTTTTGTTCCATTTGTTCTGCCACATTCTGCTGGAGCTGTTAGCGTTTCATCACTCTTTGAGAAAGCCCAATGTAGCATGGCTTACAGTAAGAAAATGTGCACTATAATACTACAGGCGAATTTAGAGAGAGGATAATATGTCAGAATCTGAGGTCTGGACCTGAGTATTCTAAAACTGGAGGCCTTGGTGAGTACTTATATCCACAGCTTATACATTTAACCTCTGACAGCTAACTGGGCTGTTTTACCATTGCTGCAACCTTGCTATTAACTCCTTTTCCAGTTATATGTTCACTGTTCTGGACACTGTACACTCTTCAAATGCCACAATTCAAAGTTAAGAGTCAAAAGATGATGGCAAGCTTATGTACTTTCAACTTAATAAATACATGTCATCTGTTCACCCCAGAAAAGGAGGCAGAAAATAAACTGAGAAATCTGGGCAGGTGAGGAATAGGGAGTAGACTGGAGGACAAGAGATCTATAGGCGTGATATATCAGCCCAGGTATTCCTAATCACTGACTGGAACCAGTTTGAAAGATCGACAACTAATCCATAGAAGCACACATTGCTTTGGATATTAAGTGGAATTATTACTTTAGGGGTACCTTGCCCATAAGATCTCCTTTCTCCCTTTCATTCTCTCTCACTCTCCCAACACACACACACACATACACACATACACATATAAAGATAGAAAAAATGTCATTTTCCTGTATCTGTTATTAGAGAAAAATGCTAATCTAGCAAAAACACGAAGTAAGCATCTGACTCCTTGAGATATCTTGCATAAAATCCTTTAAGAAGGAAGATATTAATCATTGATTTATAGAAAAAAAAACTGTACAGTGTTTCTCATTATTTAGTGTGATGCTATGGAACCAAATTGCAGCTCCCAAAACTCTATATAACTTTATTATATTTTTCCAAATGAAATGTTTTTAAACTTAGGGTAAGTTCTCATTTGCACTATAATCTCTTAAAATGCCTCACTGGTTAGCAGTAGCCAAAGCTTTGGAAAAATCATTATTGGAGACATCTAAAATGCTTTCTGCATTTCCTGTGGGCAATTGCAATATCGCCATACAGAGAGAGACACAAGGGTCAGGTTCATGGTCAGATAATAACTTGTGGTAGTAGTAGAGTTCAGAGCTCCAGCTTTCTGAGTGCCAGCCCAGGCATGATCCATCCACTTGTTGCTGATCAGCTGCCTCCTGGCCCTTGTCTGGGCCTATTGAATATGTGGAGAGACAGCTCTGTGCTCACTGCAACATCATGGGCGTGCACTAATGACCACTGTGACTGCTAGTGACCACTGTGCTAACCCAATTAAGTTTTCCACAGGTGGACCTTGAAGATTTTACCACACAGGCCCTCCTATGCAGTAAATACACATCACAGCTGGTATTGTAAATTACTGAAATTGTTTTTTGCATTATTCGTCCCACTTGGGGAAAAAAATGTACAGTGTGGCGGGGAGGCGGAAACCCTTTTCTTTCTTCCTTAAACTTCTATTGGGGCAGAGGGATTTTTAATGCAGCCAGAACACTGAGAGACATGTTGCAATTCTAAGAAAAGGCTTAGATTCCGACTCTTAGAAGAGCACAGCCAGAGGCATTGTGCTGCATGTGGGCTTTAGACTCGACCAGCTTACTTCTGAGAGGGCAAGACACTTTATTCAACACCATTATTTAAAACCTTCTGTGGTAAATTGTTTTCAGAGATGACTATAACATTATCTCCCTAAGCCTTTTTTTATTGTGACTGCCACTTCTCCCATTAAGTGGTGGAGTCTAACCAGGAACAGTGATTTGTGCCTGTAACCCCAGCTACTCTAGAGACTGAGATAGTAGTATCCCTTGAGGCCAGGAGAAGACTGACCTGGGCAATATAGTGAGACCCCCATCTCTAAAAATAAAAATAAATTAGCCAGGGGTGGCAGGACACACTTGTAGTCTCAGCTACTCCGGAGGCCGAGATGGAGAATTGCTTGAGCCCAGGAGTTTGAGGCTGCAGTGAGCTATGATTGCATGACTGCACTCCAGCCTGAGTGATAGAGTGAAGCCCTGTCTTTAAATAAAACAAAAGGGGGTGGCGATGATGGAGTTTCAACTTGTTTTGAGCAATAGAAAGCAGTGGCAATGACATTATGCATCATCCAGGGTGAGACCTTGAAGGACATTGTACTTTTTACTTTAGACTACTTTAGACACGGGCACTGCCCTGAGGCAGTCATGTGGGAAAGCTAGTCTAGCATGCTGGAGGCTAAGTGGCTAAGTAGAGGAGAACTGAGGCACCCCAGCCGATGGCTGGCATCAACTGCTAGACATCAGGAAGGCCATCTGGAACCTTCTGCCCCTGCCAACTGTCTAGCTGAATGCAGCTGTGTGAGTGAGCTCAAATAAAACCAGCAGAGGAACAGCTCCACCAACCTGCAGAATTATGAGATATCACAAAGCATTGTTTAAAGCCAACAAATTAGGGCTGATTTGTTATGCAGCATAGGCTAACTGAAATGCCCTCAAGAAATAACTTTTAATATTTAGGCTTTTAAAATAGGATTAGCTTTACTTTGACGCTGTAGGACATCTGTGGAAAGAGGAACAGCGAAACACAATATTCAAGAAGAAAACAAAATCTGCAACTAAGTCACCAATGCCCTATGTATCATAGGTGGGAAAATTCAGAGAGACTCTCAAATGCCTCATCCTGTTGTATTATGTATGCTACAGATGTCAGTACTTGTCATGTGGCAGGAATTGCTAGGAAGGAGTCTGAAAAAAATAACAGCTCTAGTTCCATATAGAATAATCAGGATGCTTCATGTAGCTGTTAAAAATTTTCCAAATTGAGGGTGTGTATTGGAAGTCAGAGAGAACCAGCCATTCCCCTAGAGAAGTGCTGATCACAGGCATAAGGCTACATGGGGACTTATTTTATACTGAGGTTTCATAGGCAGTGAAGTCACCTGGAAGTCACTAACTTGAAATACGACACTGGACCTGGGTATTAAGCTAGCGAGAGAAAGAGTAATCAAGAATATTATCTGCTTTAGGATTTTTTTTTTCATTTACTTTTAATAGAGTATTCTTCCTTTCTATCAAAAGTCTTTTCTTTTTCCAAATGTGGTATTTTCTCTATGACATAGACTATGACTAAAAGAAAAACATTGATTCAGTATATATTGCTATAAATCCCTGGAGTGATTTCCCCTGTGTTGTTCCAGCTTAATATAGTGATAAGTTCCAGCTTAATATAGTGATAAGAATGCACAATATTCTCCAATCTTTTTTACATGTGGATTGCATGGAGAAAAGTCTAGCCATGGGAAAAACTCTGCCAATTTAATATGTTACTCCACAATGAGAGACTGAAAATTATATGTGTATGTGACTTTATTTGGTAAAATGCTTTGATATCTTTGTGTGCTTTCTCTGTCATTTTGTGCAACTTATTTTGGGAGGAAAGGGAGATTAGAGAAAGAGATACCTATTAAGTATCTCCTATTGCTAGACATTTTATGTTACTTATTGGATCCTAAGAGTAACCCTATCATAAAGAGAGTTGAGGCTCAGCAAGAATGCACAACTACCAAGTAGGAAAGCCAAGATTCAAACCTGGACTGTTTGTCTTCCAAACAGACACTTTTTCCACTGTACCATGATGCAAAATGTTTGCTTAATTCCAGCCTATATCTCAGTGTTCCCAGGGATGGGGCAACTGCTGCTTCGTAAGACAGCTTTCTCCCCAGTTTTAGTGATTCTTACTTCCAGAAAGACTCTCCTTACACTATATGGGGATCATGGGTAAGGGGTTTGAATTGAGTGAGGACGTGATTGAATAGATGGAATGTACTAAGGTCTCTGCTTTTTCATTCTAAAAATAGCAAAAACATGTTCATATTTTACAAATAGCTAGATTTAAAAATAAAATACAGATGGTAGCCATGGAATACAGTAAAGCTAAACCGTTCTTTTGGAAACTAAATGGCAAGTATTATCCTTTATAACACATTGAGCTTGCTGTCCACATTCCTAGGCTATAACATGCCTAGGCCATGAACTGATAATCACTAAACCTGGTTGAAGGGCACTTGGAAGCACTATACCCTGTACTTTTGTATATGTTTGAAATTTTCCATAATAAAAAGATTAAAATGTTTGAAATTTAGCTTTTGCATTTTAACATAAAATATTTTTCTTAATGCTGTCCATACATCAGTGGAAAAAGTACCAGTACTTTTCAATACATGTCACTCTCGAAATTGTAAGGTGCCTTTATTTTCCAATTAACTTACACATTTTACGATAACTCTTGTTTCCTCTGTGTCTTCTAGGTTGAAAAAGAAGTTTTTTTCTGGATATATCTAAATTTATTGGTTGACTAAATATCTTTCTACTTAAGTTTGTGTATATAAGCTGATTTTAGGAGTATGACCAGTTTCTGGTTTGCTGGGACTATTTTTTTTTTTAAGGAAATTGACTCTCTTGTAGCAGACATGCATCTTTAAAAATCCATTCTTACACAAGGCAGCAAGAGACAAAAGAAAAAAAAATCCATAGTCGAATTTCTGTCCTGACTTCTGAATATGAAACTTGCATTTTCAAAGTACATACTTTCCAAATCAGTAGGCTGAAGAGTTAGTGTTTCTGACATTGCCTACACAAACCTATAATATGAGAGTTGGACCAGTGCCCAAGCTAAACAGTAGCAAAGGCAAAGCAGCACAGCTCCTCATGTTAGCAATTTCTGGTGATAAATTATCTATGTTCTAGGAATCTGGAGGCTGGTTTTTTTTTTCATATTTACACATTTATACATGAATCACTGCCCTTCCTGTCACCTTTAATTCTGAAGCTCAATTCATATCCTTTTCTTCAAAAACTTTAGCACTTTTTACATAAACAACAGATGGTTTGTTTTCAAAAGGCAGTGTGAATTTTTAAGTCAAGTCTTTTATTTTGCATGCAGTCTTTGAAAATGGTTTCAAAGTGTTAGAAATTCATGTCGGCTTCTATCTGCTTGTATGAACAGTTGATGTATGATATTCTGGATGACTCTTTTTGTGGATAGATCTTCCTTCCAACTATAATAAGAAGATTTCTTATTGCATTCCCATAACTCAGTTTAGCTCTGTCTGAGTTCCTCATCCCTCCTTGTAGAATCTCTCACAGCAGGTCCTGCCTGTTGCTTCAACTAAAGCTCTTTAACTCTATTTGTAGTGCCATCTGCCCAGTTACTACAATTGAAGGGCTCAACTTCTGGTTTCAAAGAGTTGTTGGCTCAACATATTGATTTATAAATCTTATGATGATAAATTGACACATAGAGCAATGTGATTGAACATTTAGCTTGTCTTAATTACCATCAACCAAACTTTCACTCCTACAGCATTTTGGAACTAAAAAGCTTTTCCTATCATATAAGATGCATTTTTTTTCTAGTTTGCATACAAATTATAACTTTACTATGCTTGTTTTTATACTTTAGTTTGTAAGTTCAGTCTTTCAAAGGATTTATTCAAAGAAATAAAACCTGTAATTAGAAAAGACGATCGTGCTTCAGTCATGGGCATAGTACAGACTAAGTATAGTCTGAGATAGATTTTTCTTCCCCATTTTACCATTTTGTTCACTCTGTTATTTTTCAAAAAATAAAACTCAAAACAGAAAAATTTAATATTATCAAACTACCTAACAGTGAATTAAAGTAAATTTAGAGAAAACTATAAAATGTAAATATGAGACTTTTCACATTGATCTTACTGTTCCCTCTTAAATTTTGACCCAACCCTGGCTTAGCCAGACTATGTGTATTGCTTCTTTCTAACTCATCTTAAATTTTATCTTGAAATTGAAGCTTTATTCTAAAAAGCTCTTGGTTCAATGATATTAACCCCCATGATAGTATTGGCATAACATCAAAACTTCATCACTTGCTTGTACCCAAATATCTGCAGATTTGTAGCTTTTATCTGCATTTTTCACAAGCAGAGATGTTTAATTAAAGGACTACCTTTAATGTATCTAGTTTCAGAATAAGTTATAATCTCACTGTCCCTCATACTTCTTTCTGCATTCTTTTCCTCCAAGAGGTTTCAGGTTGTAAGAAGCAGAAATCAAGTCTGACTTTAATTTAAAATAAATGAGATTTATTGCAAAGATGTAGGAAGATTCTCAGATTAAAGGCAGTGCTCCAAAAAGACTTAGGAGAGACAGGTACAAAGTCTTAGGAGTAGGAACCGACCACCTGACAATCTTGCCTGAATCTGCTGCTTGAACCAGTGAAAACAACCATATGTCTGCCACTGGATACTGTAGAATGAAAGAAAAAGGCTCTGGCAAAAGAAACTCCAGTCTGCTCTAGCTTCCACAGTGGAAAGGGCAGGTGTCTGGATGACCATCCCATAAAGAACCCTCTCAGTAGGTGAGAGGTGATTCCACAAAAGCGATCAGAATTTTAGAAAATAATGTTGGGGGATCAATAATGGCAGGTTTTTGTCATAATCATGTAGTCTTTAGTGTAAAGCCCTGCTGCCTGTTATTTTCAAACATGAGGACACAACTTGGTACCCACTTATTAAAGAAGATTCTGGGGAAGTAGAGACACTGAACCCACCTTTAGTGTGTCTTGTTTTCAGGGTCTCATCGGGGCTCTGCTGTGGGTTTTTGAATAAATCAAAAACTCTGAGTTGTTATCCTTTCCTCAATAAGATAAGGTTTTTATCAAATGATCCCATTTGTTTTTTCAAGGTCTTCTTTTCTAGAATCTAAGAATTAGATTATTAGAGGTATTTTCTACTGTTACTTTAACTTAAATATAATATTCTCCCTTGGCAACTCCACCTGTAACTGCCACCACTGCCCCTAACACAGGGAGCATTCTGAGAAGCCATGTATCTTTCACCATGTAATAGACATTTTGATCTGAAATTTAAAATCCTTTTAAAAGGAAACTGGTCCCTTATTTATATCTGTTGACTGAACCCATACTTGCAGCTCCAGTGCTTCCTTGACAGACTTATGAGATAAATGTAGGTACCTGTCGCTGCAGAAGCATGTGAATCTAAATAATGAAACAGGGAGAAATAAAATAATGCACACTGTATTGCTACCATTTTTCAAGGATGCCCCTAGCTCAGACAGTGATATTTTTATTAAGTTTAGATTATTCACACAAGAGTTCCTCATAAGAACAAGCCAAAATAAAAGTCACCTTTCTTATTTCTACACAATTGGTGACCTCAGTTACAATCTTTCTATTATCTTGTTTGATATTTAGACTAGGATTGACCCAAAGAAAAATCATGACATCATAGTAGACAGCCAGTGAGATAAACATCTACATCAATATTTTTCAAAAGAAGATCTACAAATGGCCAGGAAGTATGTGAAAAAAAAGTTCAGCATCGCTGATCATCAGGGAAGTGCAGATCAAAACCACAATGAAGTATCATCTCACCCCAGTTAGAATGGCTATCAAAAAGACAAAAAATGAGAAGGTGGAGAAACATGGTGGAATAGAAGCCTACATACTTCCTATTCCCTGCTGGAACACCAAATTTTAACAACTATCTGCACACAGAAAAAGCACTTTCACAAAAAACAAAAATCAGATTAGAAATAACAGTACCTGTTTTTACTTCATATTTCCAACAGAGGCATTGAGGAGAGCAAAAGAGACAGTCTTGAATCACCAGCACTACCCCTTCCCCACACTCCAAAATCCAAATAGGCCCACTAAGCGTTGTGCCTCTTTTTTGGTTTTAGAAGGGGCCAAATGCAACAACTTATCCTTCACCTTAGAAGGAATATCTCAACAGGCCCCACACCACTTGACCCCTAGAAATTTTATTCAGGTAAAAGATCCCTGAAGTTTAGTTGGTTTTATTTCCCATCCTCTGGCATGCAAATGTCTCACAAATAAGTTCAGTGTGTTTGCTACTTCTTGCTCACTGGATTCAATCAGCATAATGTCATCAATGTAATGGACCAGTGTGATATCTTGTGGAAGCAAAAAGGAATCAAGGTCTCTCCAAATAAGATTATGACACAAAGATGGAGAGTTGATACACCCCTGAAGTAGGATAGTAAAGGTATATTGCTGGTCTTGCCAGCCAAAGGCAAATTGCTTCTGGTGGGCCTTATGGACAGGAATGGAGAAAAAGGCATTTACCAAGTCAATGGCTGCACATCACATACCAGGAGATGTGTTAATTTGCTCAAGCAATGAAAACCACATCTGGTACACCAGCCGCAATTGGAGTCACTACTTGGTTAAGCCTAAGATAACCCACTGTCATTCTCCAAGATCCATCTGTCTTCTGTACAGGCCAAATGGGAGAGATGAACAGAGATGTGGTGAAAATCGCCACCCCTGCATCTTTCAAGTCCTTGATGGTGGCACTAATCTCCACAATCCCTCTAGGGATACAATATTGTTTTTGATTTACTATTTTTCTAGGTAGAGGCAGCTCTAAGTGTTTGCATTTGGCCTTTCCCACCATAATGGCCCTTACCCTACCAGTCAGGGAGCCAATGTGGGGGTTCTGATAGCTGCTAAGTATGTCTATGCCAATTGTGCATTCTGGCACTAGGGAAATAACCACAGGATGAGTCTGGGGACCCACTGGACCCATTGTAATTCGAACCTGAGCTAAAACTCCATTAATTACCTGACCTCCATAAGCCCCTACTTTAACTGGAGGACCACAGTTATGTTTTGGGTCCCCTGGAATCAATGTCAGCTCAGAGCCAGTGTCCAGTAGTCCCTGAAATGTCTGCATTTTCCTTTTTCCCATTGCACAGTTACCCTGGTAAAAGGTTGGAGGTCTCTTTGGGGAAGGACAGGAGAAAGATGAACAGCATAAATTGTCAGAAGTACAGTGGGGTCCTTCCTCAAGGGAACCCAGCTTTCCCCTTCATTCAAGGTATTCTGGGTCTGTAAACTGGCTCAAGTCTGGAAATTGATTGAGGGTCCATGATTCTCTGTTTTCATAATTCAAATTTGTCTTTTGTCCATTCAACCTAGAAGTTTTTTGCTTAAACAAATTAAGGAGGAATGCAGTAGGTTTCCTATCAATTTCACTTCTAGGAACACAGTGATTGATTAGGCAATGCCAGAGCTCTGCAGAAGTCAGACTATTCTGATTGCTGCTTTGCCTCTGCTGTCCATTATGGTAGCTATGCCCACCTTGCCTTTGATGGTTGAGTGCCACCACTTGGCCCCTGGCACCTTGGGATCCAATTACTCCCACTGTAGTTGAATTTTGTAGTTGAGTGACTGCAGTTCCCACCGATAGATCTAACATACGGAGAAAAGCAATTACAAGGCTCTTCAAAGATGCAGGTGCTGCCATCACAAATCTGTTTCACAAGGCATTGGTCAAGGGTATATCTTCTGGACCCTCCCAGCTGGGATGAGTAGGTCTAAAGTGACTAATCCACTCCACCATCCTAATCTCCCTAAGCCTTTTGATCCTTTTCCTCTACATTAAACCAAGGAAGGAAGATAAGTCATTTCCAGCTCACTCACAGTGGGCCATCTCTTAATCCATATTTCAGCTAACCAAATAAATGATTAGAACCTTTTTTTAACTCCCTGAGCTGCAACATTAAATGCAGAGTCCCTACTTAGTGGGACCAAATCAATAAATTCAGCCTGATCCAACTCTGTGTTCCTTCCACCGTCCTTAATATCTATTCCCATCCCTGCTCTCCAGCTTTCTGCATATGTAAATTAGAAAACTCAAGCAGTTCTTTTTGAGTGTAGTGTACCTCCTCATGGGTCACACTCTCAACCTCACCTCTGGAGGCCCACAGGGACTTTAGTTATAGATCTGGAAGCAAACAGGAATGTTGGGGATGGCTCCTGATGAGAATCAACATTATCTTGCCTGGCAACTGCCTCAGGGGAGGCCATCACTGTTGCCTCAGGAGGCACAGGGTTTATCTCCTCAGACAAAGGCGGAAAGGTTGATGGCAGCATGGGTCAGGGAGGGGATGTTGCCACTACTGGGGATGGGGAAGCTGTTTCTTCTGGCAAAAAAGGTTCATCAGAGTTTACAAACTCAGTGTCCCCTGCTTCATCAGGGTCCTCCCACATGTCCCCATTCCGAGTTTCAGAGTCCCATTCTTTTCCAATCTTTTCATCCATTCTTTTCCAATTTTCCTCACTTTAACAGTAGACACCTTGTGACGTTGTGCATGCACTTTTCATGGCAGGTTTGCCACTCACATGAGAAGAGATTGTGTGTGTTTTTCCACAATTTCAGCTCTTTCTCTATAGGAGATAAGACTCTCACTCAGGTGATCTTAGCAGATTTGAGACTTAGTATCTGTTTCTGCAGCTG
This sequence comes from Macaca mulatta, assembly GCF_049350105.2. Taxonomy (NCBI): domain Eukaryota; kingdom Metazoa; phylum Chordata; class Mammalia; order Primates; family Cercopithecidae; genus Macaca; species Macaca mulatta. The sequence continues at coordinate 130,835,644 of NC_133412.1, read as the reverse complement.
GGAGTTAAAATCCATGAGTTCATTTTCTTCCATCACTTTGTCCACTGAACTTAGGAGCAACCAACCAGCTTCATTATGTTCCTTGGTTCTCCACATATGGTCAAAGGTATTATGTATAGAGTCACTAAACTCCTTGCCTCTCATTAGCGATAAATCAGGAGTGTCAAAAGCGTTTAGTTTGTATAACTCTGTAAACAGTTCATGCCAAGCAGTATCAGTGTTCTCCATATTATTAGAAGTACAGACCTTAGCATTTTGGTTCTAATCATATTAAGCAACCAATGCCAGAAAACCCAAAACCAGTGAAAGAACTCCATCCTTAATATTCTGTTCCTCTGGAGCCACTCCTGGCACCAAAATCTGTATTACTCATGGTTCTCTAGAGGGTCAGAACTAATAGGAGATATATATATATATATATATGGAGTTTATTAACTCACACAATCACAAGGTCGCACAATAGGCTGTCTACAAGTTGAGGAGAAAGAAGAGGCAGTCCAAGTCCCAAAACTGAAGAACTTGAAGTCCGATGTTTGAGGACAGGAAGCATCCAGCATGGGAGAAAGATGTAGGCTGGGAGGCTAGGCCAGTCTAGCCTTTTCACACTTTTCTCCCTGCTTTATATTCTAGCCATGCTGGCAGCTGATTAGATGGTGCCCATCCAGATTAATGATGGATCTGTCTTTCCCAGCCCACTGACTCAAACGCTGATCTCCTTTGGCAACACCCTCACAGAAACACCCAAGATCAGTACTTTGCATCCTTCAATCCAGTCAAGCTGACACTCAGTATTAGCCATCACAGTCTAGAAGAAATGGACAAATTCCTAGATACATACAACCTACCAAGATTGACCCAAGAAGAAATCCAAAACCTGAACAGACCAATAACAAGTAATGAGATCAATGCCTTGATAAAACGTCTCCCAGTAAAGAAAAGCCTGGAACCCAATGGCTCCACTGCTGAGTTCTACCAAATATTTAAGAAAGAACTAATATTAATCCTACTCAAACTGTTCTGAAAAATACAAAAGGAAGGAATACTCCAAACTCACTCTATGAGGTGAGTAGTATCCTGATACCAAAACCAGACAAAGACACATTAGAAAAGGAAAACGGCAGGCCAACCTATATTATGAATAGTGATGCAAAAATTCTCAAACTAGCAAACCAAATTCAACAATACATTATAAAAATTATTCATCACGATCAAGTGGAATTTATCCCAGGGATGCGAGGAAGGTTCAATAATATTTGTGTATCATTGATTTGATATGCAACTCAATCAATGTGATATATCAACAGAATGAAGGATAAAAACCATATGATCATTTCAACTGTTGCTGATAAAGCATTTGAAAAAGTTTAACATATCTTCATAATAAAAATCCTCAAAAAACTGGGTATAGAAGGAACATACCACCACATAATAAAAACCATATATGACGGACTCACAGCTACTATTTTACAGAATGTGGAAAAACTGAAAGCCTTTCCTCTTAGATCTGGAGCACAACAAGGATGCCTACTGTCACCACTGTTATTCCACATAGTATTGGAAGTCCTAGCTACAGCAATTAGACAAGAGAAAGAAAGGATGTCCAAATTAGAAAGGAGTCAAATTATCATTGTTTGCAGATGATAACATCTTATATTTGGAAAAACATAAAGATTCCACCAAAAAAAGATTAGAACTGATCAATAAATTTAGTAAAGTTGCATGATAAAAAGTCAACATACAAAAATTAGTAGCATTTCTTTATGCCAGCAGTGAACAATCTGAAAAAAAAAAAAAAAATCACAGGAAGAATAGCCACAAATAAAATTAAATACCTAAAAATTAACCAAAAAAGTGAAAGTTCTCTAAAATGCAAACTATAAAACACTGGTCAAAGAAATTGAAGAGGACACCAAAAAATGGGGAGATATTCCATGTTCATGGATTGAAAGAATCAATATTGTTAAAATGTCCATACTACCCAAAGCAATCTACAGATTCAATGCAATCGCTATGCAAATACCAAGGACAGTCTTCACAGAAATGGAAAAACAATCCTAAAATTCATATGGCATCACAAAGGACCCAAAATAGCCAAAGATAACAAAACTGGAGGAATCCCATTACCTGACTTCAAATTACACTACAGAGATATAGTAACCAAAACAGCATGGTACCAGCATAAAAACAGACACATAAACCAATGAAGCAGAATAGAGAACCCAGAAACAGAGTCACACATCTACAGTGAACTCATTTTTGACAAAAGTGCTAAGAACATACACTGGGGAAAGACAGTATTTTCAATCAATACTGCTGAGAAAACTAGATATCCACATGCCTAAGAATGAAACTTGGCCCCTATCTCTTGCCTTATACAAAAATCTTATCAAAATGGATTAAAGACTTAAATCTAAGTCCTTAAACTATGAAATGACTACAAGAAAATTTTAGGGGGCCGGGTGCGGTGGCTCACACCTGTAATCCCAGCACTTTGGGAGGCTGAGACGGGCAAATCAGGAGGTCAGGAGATCAAGACCATCCTAGCTAACATGGTGAAACCCCATCTCTACTAAAAATACAAAAAATTAGCTGGGCGTGGTGGCGGGCGCCTGTAGTCCCAGCTACTTGGGAGGCTGAGGCAGGAGAATGGCATGAACCCAGGAGGAGGAGCTTGCAGTGAGCTGAGATTGCGCCACTGCACTCCAGCCTGGGGGACAGAGCATGACTTCATCTCAAAAAAAAAAAAAAAAAAAAAAAACAGAAAATTTTAGGGAAGTTCTTCAGGACAAAAGTTTCTTGGGCAAAAGTTTCCTGAGGAATACCCCACAAGAGCAGTCAATGAAAGCAAAAATGGACAAATGGGATCACATCACATTAAAAAGCTTCTGCACAAGACTGTACTTTCAGGGATCATTTCTATCTATTCACAATAGCAAAGACTTGGAATCAACCCAAATGTCCATCAGTGACAGACTGGATTAAGAAAATGTGGCACATATACACCATGGAATACTATGCAGCCATGAAAAAGGATGAGTTTGTGTCCTTTGTAGGGACATGGATGCTGCTGGAAACCACCATTCTCAGCAAGCTATCGCAAGAACAGAAAACCAAACACTGCATGTTCTCACTCATAGGTGGGAATTGAACAATGAGATCACTTGGACACAGGAAGGGGAACATCACACACCGGGGCCTATTGCAGGGAGGGGATATGGGGGAGGGATAGCATTAGGAGATATACCTGATGTAAATGACGAGTTAATGGGTACAGCACACCAACATGGCACATGTATACATATGTAACAAACCTGCACATTGTGCACATGTACCCTAGAACTTAAAGCATTAAAAAAAAAAAAAAGCTTGTGCACAGCAAAGGAAACAATCAACAAAGTGAAGAGACAACCCACAAAATGGGAGAAAGTATTTGCAAATGACTTATGTCTAGGGATTAATAACCAGAATATATAAGGAGCTCAAACAACTCTATAGGAAAAAATCTAATAATCCAATTTTAAAATGGGCAAAAGATTTGAACAGATATTTCTCAAGGCATGCAAATGGCAAACAGGCATATGAAAATGTGCTCAACATTACTGATCATCAGAGGAATGCAAATCAAAAGTAAAAGATGTCATCTCAGCCCGGTTAAAATGACTATTATCCAAAAGTCAGGCAGTAACAAATGCTGATAAGGATGTGGATAAAAGAGAATCCTCATATACTGTTGGTGAGAATATAAATTAGTACAACCACTATGGAGAATCAGTTTGGAGGTTCCTCAGAAAACCAAAATTAGAGCTACCATACAATTCAGCAATCCCACTGCTGGGTAAATACCCAAAAGAAAGGAAATCAGTATATTGAAGTGATGACTGCACTCCCATGTTTGTTGCAGCACTATTCACAATAGTTAAGATTTGGAAGTAACCTACATGTCCATCAACAGATGAATGGATAAAGAAGATGTGATATTTATACACAATAGAGTACTATTGAGCTATAAAAATGAATGAGACTGCCCTTTGCAACAACATGGATGGAACTGGAGGTCATTATGTTAAGTGAAATAAGCCAGGCACAGAAAGACAAACATAGCATGTTCTCACTTATTTGTGTAATCCAACAATCAAAACAATTGAATTCTTGGAGATAGAGCATAAAGGGTAGTTACCAGAGGCTGGGAAGAGTAGTTGGGAGGTAGGTGTTGGGGGAAGGGGAGGATGGTTAATGACTACAAAAAAGTAGTTACAAGAGTGAGAAAGACCTAGTATTTGATAGCACAACAGCAGTACTATAGTCAATAACAATTTAATTGTACATTTTAAAATAACCAAAACAGTATTATTGGACTGTTTGTAACAAAGGATAAATGCTTGAGGGGATGGATACCCAATTTTCCATGTTATGATTATCACACATTGCATGCCTGTAGCAAAATATCTCGTATACTCCATAAATATATATACACCTACTATGTCCCCACAAAAATTAAAAATAAAAAAATTAAAAGTTTTTAAAAATTGAAAAACAAAAAATAATGCTGTCAATGATGTGAAGAACTTTTTTTTTTTTTTTTTTTTTTTTTTTTTTTTTTTTGAGATGGGGTCGCTCTGTTGCTCAGGCTGCAGTGCAGTGGTACGATCTCGGCTCACTGCAAGCTCTGCCTCCCGGATTCACGCCATTCTCCTGCCTCAGCCTCCCGAGTAGCTGGGACTACAGGTTCCTGTCACCACAAGCGGCTAATTTTTTTTGTATTTTTAGTAGAGATGGAGTTTCACCGTGTTAGCCAGGACGGTCTCGATCTCCTGACCTCGTGATCTACCTGTCTCGGCCTCCCAAAGTGCTAGGATTACAGGCAAGAGCCACCGCGCCCAGTCGGGAAAAGAAGTCTTATACACTGTTGGTAGGAATGTGAATTAGTGCAGCCGTTATGGAAAACAGTATGAGGATCCTCAAAAAACTAAAAACAGAACTACCATATGATCTAGTATATCGTATCATATGATAAATACTACCGGGTATTTATCCAGGCAACGAAATCAGTATGTCAAAGACATTTCTGCACTCCCACATTTATCGTAGCACTATTCACAATAATCAAGATATGAAATTAACCTAAGGGTTCGTCAACATAAAAGGATAATGAAAATGTGATTTAAATACACAATAGAATACTATTAAGTCATATAAAAATGCCGTCGGCAACATGGATGAGCCTGTAGGACACTGTGTTAAGTGAAATAAGGCAAGCATAGAAAGACAAATATCACATATTCTCACTCATATGTGGAAGCTAAAAAAGTTGATCTCATAGAAGTAGAGAGTACAATAATGGTTAGTAGAGGCTGGAAGCAGATAGGGAAATAGGGAGAGGTCGGTTAACAGATATGAAATTTCAGCTAGATAGAGGCATCAGTGCTAGTGTTCTATAGCACTATAGGATGACTATAATTAGAAGTAATATACTGTATATTTTCAGCTAGAAGAGAGGATTTCAAATGTTCCCGAAACAAATAATAAATATTTGAGGTGATAAATATGCTGATTCCCCTAATTTGATTACTAATATGCTGATTCCCCTAATTTGCATGTGAGTATTGAAATATCACACTGTACTCCATACATATGTACAATTATTATGTGCCAATTAAAATTTTTAGAAAAGATATATGGGAAGTGGATTTTTGAGGAATTGATAATAGCATAAAGTAACATAATGAACAATTTAGACCAGAAAAGTTAAAGCAATGAATCATCTTTATTTTATTATACAGTGAATCATCTCTGTCCATTTATGCCTAGTGTTCCATTATTGGAACGCTAAGCATGTGGGAGTTATTTATATTCTACTGCTCAAGGTCATTGCCAGGGTCTGATTTTTCACGCATGTCTGCAATTCAAAAAATTGCAACATCTGCCATAAATGGTTAAGGTATAGCTTAGTATTACACAAGACAGAAAAAAAAAAAAAAAGTGAAAATGAGAAGTTACCTGGTACCCTCAAGCTACTTGTTAAGGTAGGAATTTGGTTTCTGGACCTTTTTGGACCTCAGAAGGGTTTACTTAATTTGAGACGGAGTCCATGCCCTCTCCCCTAACGGCACCTTTGCTGCCTTCAGTAGATGAATGGCGGGAAAACCCACACACAGTGGGGTTCCCCATTCCCCTCTCCTGAAGACAACACTTTCTGCAGCTCTCACTGTAGGTTCTTCTTCTTTTCCCACATCCAATAAACTACTTCTGACTGCTGTCTCATCATCACTCCTCCTCTTTTAAAAGTACATTTTTGGCCGGGCGCGGTGGCTCACGCCTGTAATCCCAGCACTTTGGGAGGCCGAGGCGGTCGGATCACAAGGTCAGGAGATCGAGACCACGGTGAAACCCCGTCTCTACTGAAAATACAAAAAATTAGCCGGGCGCGGTGGCGGGCACCTGTAGTCCCAGCTACTCAGGAGGCTGAGGCAGGAGAATGGCGTGAACTCGGGAGGCGGAGCTTGCAGTGAGCCGAGATCGCACCACTGCACTCCAGCCTGGGGAACAGAGCAAGACTCCGTCTCAAAAAAAAAAAAAAAAAAAAAAAAGTACATTTTTATATTACATCTTGGCATACACATATGCCATCTTGAACCCCTTTTCACTTTTGTCTCTCCTTCTCTGGTTTAACTCTCCTATTGTCTGTAACACTGGGAGCTGATTCATATCCTCTCTTCCCACTCCATCTCTGCAATATCATCCAGCATTTACTGAACATCTACTAAGTGCCAGATGCTCATTTCAATGGCCATGAAAATGACTCATCCAACCAGTTAGCTCCATAGTTCCTGGGCTACCTTGACTTCAAAAACTGTCATCTCAATGCCATTTTAGGCACTCATTCCCAGGATCATACCCTTTGTCTTGTCATTGTCAAGGACCCCTCCCTTCTTAAATTGTAATTTCTTCATTCCATTCTGGTTACAACATCCTAGCCCTTTGATCTCACAGAGATTCTCTCCTTTATTACTTTTCTCAGGCCATCATTAGGAGGACCATATAATTTGTTGTCCAAAAGAGATTATTTTGCAAGTGAAAGTGGATGCTGTAATAATTATACCAAGAGGAGCAAACAGGGACATATAATCACATTAGCTATCATGACTTCTGAGTAATTTTCCTTTTCTATTCAACTTGTGGTTAGCCATCTGAACAAATTTCTCGCTGGCCCTCTTCCTCTTGCATTGTTCTGCATTATTGTCTATAAATTGCCAACCTGGAACTGTGCTGCCATTTGCCCTTTTCTTCCCTATAACCCTGCAGACCAGGTTATCTAGATATTCAGTTCCCTAACTGAGCCCTCAGAATCACCCTTCAATCATTTCCCTGTCTTTACTTACCTCTTTCCTATTCCTCTCAAAAATAATTCCACACTTTTACTACTTTTAGAAGAGCTCCTTCTACTCAGTCTTTGATTCCTCTCCCAGAAAATGAGCAAGAATCCTCCTCCGTTGAACGAACTGAGATTTGTAGCTGCAAACTCCCTCATCTTCCCACTCTTTGCATTTCACTACAAATTTACTTCTAACAAGCCTATTCTTGGTCCTTTAAGTCCAAAATAAGTGTCTGTCCTTCTGCTCAGCCACCTGTGGGTTAGATCCTCCTCTTCTGGGTTTATACCAAACCCAGTGCATGTCTCTATCACTAATCTCCCACAGGGTTTTACAATTACCTGATTAGGTGTCACATTCCCCACTGAGCTGGGAACCTCTTAAAGGAAAAAACTGTGAATTATTCATCTCAGTAGCCTCAGGGCCTAGCAAGACTTTCAGTAGGTATTTGCTAAATGAGTGAATGCACACAGGCAGCCAATATCGTTTGCATTCTTTCTTGGTGGTCTGATTTATAAGAACAAGAAAAACAAACACTTCAGGGCAATTTATATCCTTGTTTAATTAAACTAAATAGAGACTGTGTGCTTTCACTTGTAGGAAAGTCAACAAATAAAATGGTTTTGCTCTGTAAAGGAACTGGATTCATAGAATTCCTAAGTTTAAAGTTTGTTTTTAAGACTCCAATGGAAAAACCCATTTTAGCTGGTCTGGTGGAACATCTTAAAAGAGTGAATAATAAAACGTTATTCAGGCCCTGGGATTTTTATTTATTATGTTTTGAGACAAAACTCTCCTATTTTCTGGCTTAAAGAGTGGATGCATTATTGTCAGGTCTATGACTTGACCAATTATGGAGAAACTTTGTTTTGGAATGGGTCAAAGAATAATGATTTTTAGAAAGTAAGTTGGTTTTGCTATAAAGAAAGTTTTCCTTGTACTCCTTGATTCTGAGTAGGCATTTCTCCTTTCAAATGCTAAGTTTGGATCAATAAATGTCATGTCATGTATGAAGAGGCTGCTACTGTCCCTGTGTTAGGTGTATTATAAAATTTTTTTGCTTTCTGGGTAACACATTGTGCCTAGTGATTATCTGCAGAAATATTTGTGTGGTTAGAAATTGTAGGTTTTCTGTATTTTTAGCAGAAAGAAGCTGACCCATGGTGAGTGGGGGAGGTAGGTCTACAGTGACAACAGTTCGATGGAAGATTGGACATTTTACAATTTCTTCATGTGTCTGAAGGAATTCTCAATATTCTTACAGCAAAATCATGTCCATTCATTTGATTTTTTTTTAATTGAGCAAATTCCATTTGGCACCCCCTCCATCCATTCATTGAGCACATACCCTAGGTCAGATACCAGGCTAGACACTGTCAAAGGTAAAATGAATAAGAAAACTTGCTTACCCTTCTTGCATTCTGCAAAGGAAGGAAGCTACAGAAACAAAATTATTGTACAGTGTAGTAAAGGCAAGCAAAGAGATACAGTACTTACCCAGATTGGTTCTGGCACCGAAGGGGGAAAAACTTAATTTGGCAGAAAAAATTTCTCTGTGGAGAGAATAAAATGTTTGATGGTGTAAAGGTGTGAACTAGCATAGTGTGTATTCTTGGTCATGGCTGGTGCTTGAACTAGGGGGTATGTGATGGGGGAGGGGAAATAAAACTGGAGAGAGAGGAAAAGAACCACCAGATGGAGAGTCTAACACATCACATCAAGGGCATTGAATTTTATTCTGTGGGCAAGGGAGAGCCAGTGAGGGGTTTTAATGGGAAAGAAAGAAACAGATATGTGTTATAGAAAGATCATGCTGTCGTACTGTGTAGGACTGCTTGAACTGGAAAAATAACTGAAAGCAGGGAAATGAGTTGGGGAGCCCTGGTAGTTGTTCAGGTGACAGATTATAAGACTTAAACCAAGGTAGTAGCTGTGAGGATGGAGCAATGTGGAGAGACTACAAACATTTAATTGGGAGAACGAGCAGAATTTGGTGACTTGATTGAATCTGGAAAGAGGGTTGGATGATGGAAAAGAAATTCAGGATTTTTTTTAAGTTTCTGACTTAGATGACTTATAAAATGAAGATGTGCAAATGCCATTTCTGAGAGGGTGGAGGTGGCAGAAAATATAAAACCAAACCAAGAACAATCGGGTCCTGAAACTCCTCAAAGGTGGGGGAATCACTGCTCTAACTCACTGTGACCAACTAGTCTCAGATACATCTTTAAAATTGTTTACATCACCCATTAAGTGGATTATAAATAACTTCTTTTACTTTTGGCAGACATTTAAAAGCTCTTTTAAAATTATGAAATATAAATATGCATTATTTTCTTGAGAGAAACTAACAAATGTTATGTAGATTCAAAAATATTCCTTTTCTACTTTAAAAAATCTATTTGTTAAGCAGTTCTGAAATAACAGTAAATGAAGAAGGTAATTAAATATGGGGTATAAATTCCCCCTAGGGTCAGAGGGAGTGAAGAAAACAGCTACATTGAAACAAACCTGGTAATGAGACTTCACATAGAAAATATTATGTGTGAGATACCAATTTGTTAATGTCAATACCTTGAAAAACTCTAGTCTAATAACTTGAGCTAGTAGCTAATGTATTAGGTTTGGCTCTTATAAATATGCAATTTTACCTTTCAGCAGCAGCATATTTCCCTGTTAATCATGACTTATGTACTAAAACCAGACAGAAGCAAAGTGAAATGAATCACTAATTTGAAACGACCTTCAGGATAAAGCTGTGTGCAGTGAAAACAACCTCACACTGTGTAGGCAAATGATGCCACCTCATGTTGCAGTTGTGATTTGGCTTCAAGATAAATAGGGATTCAGTAGCAGAGGACACAGCCTGGGAAGGTGGAATATTCCTCTCAAAAACTGCAATGAGGAATGCTAGACCCTGGTTAATACACCCTACTGTCGTTTGTGGAGCCTTTTGCACTCCATTTATAAAAGAGGAGCTGCAACCTTTCAATGTATAGTAGAGACAATTGACAATAATCCAAGCCCTAGCATGGAACCTCCATATGCCATGCTATGTACCTGTTTCTCTAAGTAATGTACAGACTGAGAAACCTGGATTCTTACTTAAAATTAGAAACAGACACAGTGCATTTCTTGCCTGCTTTTCCTGGTATTATGGTAAATAAGTGAACCAGTTTCTAAACTCTCACTTCACTGAAGGCTGTAAGTTAATTGGATAAGTGTTTTCCAATAGTTCTAAAATAGCTCTGGGATACATTGGTTTTGTTTGATCTCGTAGTAGAGCTGCATGCAGCTTAATTTTCTGCGCTTGGGTTTGATAAGTCTGTGCCTCTTCATATCTTGATTTGGCTTCCTGGTATATGTGTGTACGTGTGATGCTTATACCATCTCTCTGTGGTTTGTTATTGACTATGACTATAGAGATTCCTGACCTAGTCTTGAGGAAAGTCTGATAGAGCACCATAACAAATGGTGGTTCTTTAAACAGTATGTTAATTCTGGAGCAGAGGCTTTTGTACCAGTGCTATTGCTATTAGGTTGGGCCAAGTTAAATGTCCATTATTGTACATAAAAATGGTCTCATATTGGCAATTTCATATGATTCAACTCATAGTTTAACTCAGTGGGTCATAACCACTTTTTTTACTTCTAAACCTGATGGGCAGTTATCCCATGTCCATTCTTACGCTGGTATGAAGAAATACTCGAGACTAGGTAATTTATAAAGGAAAGAGACTTAATTGACTCACAGTTCTGCATGGCTGGGAAGGCCTCAGGAAACTTACAATCATGATGGAAGGCAAAGGGGAAGCAAGGTACCTTCTTCACAAGGTAGCAGCAGGGAGAAGTGCAAGCAGGGGAAATGCCAGATGCTTATAAAACTGTCAGATCTCATGAGAATTCACTCACTGTCGTGAGAACAGCAGGGGAAACCACCCCATGATCCAATCATTATCCACTTGGTACCTCCCATGATATGTGGGGATTATGGGAACTAAAATTCAAGATGAGATTTTGGTAGGGACACAGCCAAACCATATCATTCTACTCTAGCCCCTCCCAAATCTCATATCCTCACATTTCAAAACACAATCATGCCTTCCCAACAGTCCCCCAAAGTCTTAACTCATTCCAGCATTAACTCAAAAGTCCAAGTTTAAAGTCTCATCTGAGACAAGGCAAGTCCCTTCCACATATGAGCAGGTAAAATCAAATACAAATTATTTCCTTCCAAGATACAATGTGGTTACAGGAATTGGTTAAATACCCCCATTCCAAGCAGGAGAAGTTGGCCAAAACTAAGGGGCTTACAGGTCCCATTCAAGTCCAAAATGCAATAGGGTAGTCATTAAACCTTAAAGTTCCAAAATGATCTCCTTTGACTCCATGTCACATACAGGTCATACTGGTGCAAGAGGTCGACTCCTATGGCCTTGGTCTGCTCCGGCTCTATGTCTTCGCAGGGTACAGCCCCCCTCCTGGCTGCTTTCACAGACTGCTTTGAGTATCTGTGGCTTTTCCAGGTGTATGCTGAAGCTGTCAATGGATCTACAATTCTGGATTCTGGAGAATGGTGGCCCTTTTCTCACAGCTCTACTAGGCAGTGCCCTAGTAGGGACTCTGTGTGGGGGTTCCATCCCCACATTTCTCTTCTGCACTGCCCTAGCAGAGGTTCTCCATGATGGCTCCACCCCTGCAACAAACTTCTACCTGGATGTTCAGGCATTTTCATACATCCTCTAAAATCTAGGCAGAGGTTCCAAAAGCTCAATTCTTGACTTCTGTGCACAAACAGGCTCAACACCAGATGAAAGCTGTGAAGCCTTGGGGCTTGCACGCTCTGAAGCAATGGCCTGAGCAGTGCCTTGGCCCCTTTTAGCCATAGCTGGAGCTAAAGCAGCTGGGATACACGACACCATGTCTTGAGACTCCACAGAGCAGGAGTTCCAGTCCAGGAAACCATTTTTCCCTCCTAGTCCTCTGGGCCTGTGATGGGAGGGGCTGCTGTAAAGGTCTCTGACATGCCCTGGAGACATTTTGCTCATTGTCTTGGTGATTAACATTTGGTTCCTTGTTACTTATGCACATTTCTGCAGCCAGGTTGAATTTCTCCTCGTAAAATGGGTTTTACTTTTCTATTGCATGATCGGGCTGTAAATTCTCCAAACATTTATGTTCTGCTTCCCTTTTAAACGTAAGTTCCAATTCCAAACCATATCTTTGTGAATGCATAAAACTGAATGTTTTTAAGAGCACTCAAGTCACATCTGAATGCTTTGCTGCTTAGAAATTTATTCTACCAAATACCTTAGGGTATCTAAGAGATCTTACCCTCAGATACCTTAGATATCTAATAATCTCTCTCAAGTTCAAAGTTTCACAGATCTCTAGGGCAGGGGCAAAATGTTGCCAGTCTCTTTGCTAAAGCATAGCAGGAGCACCTTTATTCCAGTTCCCAACAAGTTTCTCGTCCCCAACTGAGAACACCTCAGCCTGGACTTCATTGTCCATATCACTATCAGCATTTTGGTCAAAACCATTCAACAAGTTGTAACTGCCCAATGGGTTCACCTTGTCCACTACCTAGACAGAACTGATTTATCAAGATGGGAATTACAAAGCAGAAAGAGTAATTCACACAGAGCTGGCTGTGTGGGAGACCAGAGTTTTATTATTACTCAAGTCAGTCTCCCTGAGCATTTGGGGATCAGAGTTTTTAAAGATAATTTGGTGGGTAGGGGCTTGGGAACTGGGGAGTGCTGATTGGTCAGGTTGGGGATGGAATCATAGGGGGTCAAAGTGAAATTTTCTTGCTGTCTTCTGTTCCTGGCTGGGATGGCACAACTGGTTGAGCCAGGTTACTGGTCTGGGTGGCATCAACTGATCCATCAAGTGCAGCATCTGCAAAATATCTCAAGCACTGATCTTAGGTTTTACAATAGTGATGTTATCCCCAGGAGCAAGTGGGGGAGGTTCAGACTCTTGGAGCCAGAGGCTGCACGATCCCTAAACTGTAATTTCTAATCTTGTGGCTAACTGGTAGTCCTGCAAAGGCAGACTGGCCCCCAGGCAATAAGGGGGTCTTTTTGGGAAAGCACTATTAATCAATTTTGTTTCAGAGTCAAGCCATAAACTGAATTCCTTCCTAAAGTTAGTTCGGCCTATGCCAAGGAATGAACAAGGACAGCTTATAGTTTAGAAGCAAGATAGAGTCAGTTAGGTCTGATTTCTTTCACTGTCATAATTTCCTCAGTTATAATTTTGGAAAGGCAGTTTCAAAGTCTCTAGGAAGTTCCAAGCTTTCCCACATCTTCCTGTCTTTTTCTGAGTCCTCCAAACTGTTGCAACCTCTGCCCATTACCCAGTTCCAAAGTCTCTTCCACATTCTCAGGTATCTTCTAGCAATGCCCCACTACCTCAGTACCAATTTATTGTATTAGTCCACTCTCTTGCTGATATGAAGAAATACCCAAGACTGGGTAATTTGTAAAGGAGAGAGGTTTAATTGACTCACAGTTCTTCGTGGTTGGGAAGGCCTCAGGAAACTTACAATCATGGCAGAAGGTGAAGAGGAAGCAAGATGCCTTCTTCACAAGGTAGCAGCCGGAGAAGCAAGCAGGGGGAATGCCAGATGCTTTTAAAACCATCAGATCTCATGAGAACTCACTCACTGTCATGAGAACAGCAGGCGAAACCACCCCATGATCCAATCACTTCCCGCCAAGTCCCTCCCATGATATGTGGGGATTATGGGAACTAAAATTCAAGATGAGATTTTGGTGGGGACAAAGCCAGACCATATTATCATGCTTCTAGCTCTGTCTTTATTCTGTATCACCTTATCTCAGGAAGTAACATCTTCATCATCCAGCTACCCAAATCAGATAAGTGGGAGTTATCAAAACTGCACCTTCTTCTTTATTCTCCACATTCCCCCAGTTTCAAAGTTTTACTGATTCTTTTTCCCAATACCTTTTAAATCCAAATACTTCTCTCCATCTTGATTCAAATTGACATAATCTTTTGCTTGGACTAAATACACCAGCTTCCAAACCAGTCTCCTCACATCCATTCTTGCCTTCATTAATCTAACCTTTCTATTGCAGCCAGAGAGATCTTTTCAGAATCTAGTAATGACTCTCTCCTTCTCAAAGCCCTTCAATAGCTTCCTATTGGCCTTAAGAGAAAATTCATGTTCTTAACTTGGTTACAAAGTCCAGCATTATCTGGCCCACTTCTCCAGCCTCATCTTGTATTCATTCTACTATAGCCACAGTGGCCTATTTCAGCTCCTTGAACACATGATCTTCTTTCCCATCTCTTGGTGATACATACTGTTCCAGCCTTCTTTCGCCCACTCCACCTTCTCCACTCATGTGGCCAAATGCCAGTCTTACTGGGCTCAGCGTGAACTTTGCTTCCTCACAGAGCCTTCCTTGACTACCCAGGGTAAGTTGAGACTCCTGTTATATGCTCAAATAGCATCTGAATTTTTCTTCATGACATTCCTTATATTTATGAACTTAAGTCACACTGCCTGATCCTTGAAGGTAGAAACCATTTCTGTGTTGTTTACTGCTGCATCCTTGCTTGACACAGGCCTGCGACATGGCCACCTTCAATAAACATGTAGTAAGTGAATATATGACAGTCTCATAAACATGTCCAATTATTGAAGTTAGATTTTCAGCTTTTTCATATAGAATTCCTGATGTTCCATTGGTAATTCCACCCATTTCTCCCTCTCACTTTAAAGAGAAGACTAGACTGTAAGCTAGGACAATGATGTCATTTTGTGACAAAAACTTGAATCTGCCTTAAATTTTTTACATAGACATAGTCTCTATAATATGCAGGCATAGTTATTATTAGTAATCAATCATTGTGGTAGACTTCACAGTTGATTCAAGCACTCTGTTGAGGCTGACATTACAGTGGAGAATGATTGATCCAATTGATCTAGAACAGCTCAGCTAAGGAAGCACAAAGACTCATTGCAATAGGCACATCAAGTTTTAGAGCTGCTTTCTTTAAAGGTGCCTTCTTTTGGGGGAAACACAGGATTGAGTGGAGCACTAGGCATGTGGCCCGAACACATTGTTCTTTCTGTTTGAAGTGGGAAAAGTTGAAGACAACTCTTCTAACCTGTAGTTAGGGAGAAAACAAGTAACTTCAAGGAAACATCTATATAAGAAAATAAGACAGTATGTTAGTGTCCCAGTAGGAAACAGATGACAGTCAAAGGCTTTAACTAAAAAGTGTTATGGACTATACGTAGAGGTATGTACAGGGTTAACGGGACCAGCAAGGGGTGGTGAAACATTCAGAGTCTAAGCACAGTGGAGAAGTGTCATCATCCATTGGTCTCAAGAAGCAGAGGGAAGGAATGGTGATACCCAAGCCCTGAGCAAGCTGGGGTCATGGAAGTGGGGCTACTCAATAGAATACTCATGGGGGAACACATCTGCTTTCTTCTCATGCTGGTGCCTCCATTTGTCTAGACCTAGTCAAAAGTTAGAGAGTTAGAAAGCCCATGTCATAAAAGTCAATAGAGGGCAGGTTTCTGGGATGTTGAGTAGAGCAGAGAAGGGCAAAGAGTAAGTGGAGTAAGGTGGCGTCAGACAGAGAACCAGCAAAGGAAGTATACAATTAGTGCTAGATTTTATAATAATAACCGTATGTGCACTCGAATCGCTATTTATATTATTCTAAATAAATGAATTAAGGACTTACCATATATTCTATCTTCTGGCACTTTTGTTCAATTATTGAGTAAAATAAGATCTTTTTTATTTCATTTGCAGTAGGTTTCATTCAAAACCTACTGCTGGATTGAATTCCAGTAATTTTACTAGCTAGCATTTATTAGTGCTCTCTTTGTAGCAGCCACTATTCAAACTTTTTAACATTATTAATTCATTTGATTCTCAGAACAATTTTGTGAGCTGGATATAGTGTTGCCCAGTTAGTAGCCAATGCAGAAATATGCATTACTCTTTATCCTAATTCTTTGTGCACTGAGGTACTCCTGGTGACATTCTACTGCTAGTAAGCAGCCTCTGCTGTTCGGCCCTAATTGGGAAAGAGCTACTGACTAAGGAGCACTTCTGACTTCCACTCTGCTGCAAGAAGCCCTGATGGGCAATTTGTATGCAGGATGAGCTTCTGCCTGAGTATTGCTAGGAAAGGAGTGATTACAGGCGGGGGGCTCTCTCATGCATGTAACATCAACAGTAAATTAGACATTTTGGTTGACTTCCTGTATAAATGCACACAGGGCCACAGAAGTGAGCTCTTTCTTTGCACAGAGGCCTAAATTTATGTGTAGGGAGAGTATATCTTAGCTACTGATCTAGTCATTACATCTCACCTTGGCCTTCTCATGCATCTTTCTCCTTAATCCACTCTTCCTTGTCTCCCACAACAGGGGCCAGTGTGTCAGGAAATAGCCCTTCTTGTTAGGGGGTGGCTATCATATCATATCTTGTCAGGGTATCCAGTATAGTAACCATAGAGTCCTCAAAGGGGCTGGAGCAGCTCCTAACATTTTATGCCAATCTTTGTAACGATGAACATTTTTTTCTAAGGAGACAGTCCAGCTTTCATCAGAATCTGTTTAAAGGCAAGAATTACTATCTGGCCATTGACACTTACTATATAAATGGAGAAACTGAAACCATAGAAGTTCAGGTCCCACACAGGTATTATCAGAATCAGGACCAGAACCCCAGCTTTCCAATTCTCGGTTCAGAGGTTTCCATCCGACCAGACTTTTACACATAGGAAACCACAAAGTGGGGGTTAACAGAGGCCAAACTTGCTTCCAACTCCTGTGGAGCCCTGAGAAGTTAGAACACTTATTCAAAGTCAAGCAATAAAATTTTGGGTGTCTATGTTTCTTCATACCAAAATAAAATAGTTTTGAACTCTCTAGTTCTAAGTCCTGCCTAGAGAAATAGTTCTTTGCTATAGAAAAGGTGAAGAGAAATACTTTGGGGTCAAGGCTCTAGTTTTTGGATCTGGGATGGCAGTAGTGGAAAATTCCAGCTTGGAATTCTAAGGGTCTTTGGAGATCTGTGGCTCGCTGCATCATCCCAGAGGTTCATTTTCCAGAGAACAGGATACAGCCTGGTTTTTGTTTTTGTTTTTTAGGAAAAAATGAAGCCCTTTAAGGCACTTGTTTTCAAACTGGCAAAATATAATGATAGAGTATTGAAACAGTGTCAAAGTGATTTGAAAAGCTATCTTGATATTTTCAGCTTATTAGAGTGAGTCCCTTTAGGATGAATGACAAATAATTTCCTGAGTAGTTTTTGAGCCTAATGCTAATAAGTGAAAAGAATATGAGAATAGCTTGATTATGTCAAGTTTAGCATCCAGGGGAAATAGACGTGCTTAAGGATAAGGTTGCTGCACTCAGCTGTGACCCCTAATTGTTTGGGGAATAATAATCTGGTATTGGCTTAACCCTGTTCATAAAGGCTCACCTCTACCACTGCCTACTTGTTGGCAGTTGCCACTACCATTAGCCCTTTGGACAGCACAAGTGATGGCAAAGACAAGGGGATTACTCACATTTGTCTGTTGGCCTCTTGGGAGCAGCATGTTTGAGGATTGCACAATCCAACTTAGCCCTGCCCTGTGCTATTTGAAAGCCATGCACTGCAAACTTGCAAATTGTCATTTGTCCAGGGTAAGTAGTAAAGGACACTGATTTAATTTGCTACCTACTGTATTTTCTGATGATGTGGGGAAGGAAGGAGGGAACAGATATTCAAGCACGTTACATGCCAGTTACTCTGCTTGCATTTGCTCTATCTCACTACCTGTCTGTGAAGATGAAGTTGATGGAGGAAAATGGCACTCAGGTTTATATAGGTGGTAGGTGGCTTGAATTGGTCTGCTTGACTCTAAAGTTCTAGTTTCCTATTATTCCGCTGTGCCATCTGGCTTAGCAGAAGAGCTGGTGGTTCATTTTATATTAATGTGTGCAAAATCAATCTAAACTGTAGCTTGATATAAAGAATACACGTATATGTGTGTGTATTTTTAAAAACAAAGACAATGTATCCCAACAACCCACAGAAAATGTAGGATCAGAACTCAGAAAATTATTATCCTCATTGATTATGGCCACTGTCCACTGCCTTTATTTTATAGTGTACGGAAGATTAGCATCTCTCCTCTTATGCCCAAAAATACTCATCCATAAAATGGGGATTAGACTGAATCAGCTCATGGAAGGAACACTGTGCAGAAAGTGTGATTAATAAGGGAAAGCACTTTGAAAAGAGAAAGTGTGCTGCTGGTGCTGTAATTTGCTGGCCTAGAACAAATTAGTTTTGAAATCTCTCTTAGTCTTCAGATGTTTAAATTAGATGTGGAGTTGACATATTTTTCACTGTTTCTGTTAATATTCACCCTTATGACAGAGGCACAGAGCAAACATTTTGATAAACTATCATTACTAGTTTGTAGAATGAGATATTTTATTCAACTAAATTAAAGATGCCAGAGTTAAATGGATTTTTTACATGATGACCTGTCATATGCAAGGACATATCAAGTCACAACTGTAACAGAATATTATTTTAAATAGAAGGAAGTAAAATGAACAGAACAGGCACAGGTTTGATATCAGTTTTCAGTTAAGCACCCTGTTTTCCTTTTTTTTTTTTTTTTAAGAAAATGATATTTATTTGGGCATAGGGCATCGCAATGGGAATATGTGTGCCATAGTGAACTGTGTGTATTCATGGGGGTAAAGGAGGACAAAGGCTTTTAAGGGGAAAATACAAGAAGATTACTTCACTGTTTTGAGATAATTATCTTTGGCTACAAGGATGAATAACAAGGGTGATGCCAGTCCAGGGCGGGATGGGCAGTGGCTGATCAAATGCCCTTGCAGAAGTATGTTTTCCTGTAATATTTTGGTGGCCTTTCAAGCACCCTGTTTTCCAAACAGACCACCCTCTCTGATCAGGATTATGAATACAGCTTTGTCTCTCATGGCTGTCTCTTTCATATTATTATTGCATATCTAGTCTTCCCATTCCTAGAATATTGGAAATATACAGTAGTCCCCCATTATCCACAGTTTCTATTTTCACAGTTTCAGTTATCTGTGGTCAACTGAGGTCTGAAAAATGGGTGAGTACAATACGATAAGATATTTTGAGTGTGAGAGGCATTACATTCGTGTAACTTTTATTATAGTAGGTTGTTATAATTGTTCAACTTCAGCATCAGTTATTGTTGTTAATCTCTTATTGTGCCTAATTTATAAGTTAAACTTTATCATAGGTATGTTTATACAGTCATGTGCCACGTAACGACATTTAGGTCAATGACCGACCATATATACAACAGTGGTCCCATGAAATTATAGTGGAGCTGAAAAATTCCTATTGCTTAGTGACATCATGGCATACTATATTACTCATGTGTTTGTGGTGATGCTGGTATAAATTAACCTGCTGTGCCGCCAGCTGTACAAAAATACAACATACAATTATGTATGGTATATAATACTTGATAATGATAATAAATGACTATGTTACCAGTTTATATTTTTACTAAAACTATACTTTTTATCATTGTTTTAGAGTGTACTACTTCTACTCATTTTTTGAAAACAATTTAACTGTAAAACACCCTCAGGCAGGCCTTTCAGGAGGTATTTCAGAAGAAGGCATTGTTATCATAGATGAAAGCTCCATGCATGTTATTGCTCTGATAACCTTCCAGTGGAACAGAAGATGTGGAGGTGGAAGATAATGATATTGATGATTTTAACCCTGTGTAGGTCTAGGCTTAAGTGTGTGTCTTAGTGTTTAACAACAATAATAAAAATGTAAAAAGTTAAAAAAAAAATAGGCCAGGCATGGTGGCTTATGCCTATAATCCCAGCACTTTGGGAGGCCAAAGTGGGAGTACTGCTTGAACCCAGGAGTTTGAGACCAACCTGGACAATATGGTGAGACCCTGTCTTTTTATGTGTGTGTGTGTGTGTGTGTATATATATATGAAATATATATATATGAAACATATATATATGAAATATATATATATGAAACATATATATATGAAATATATATGAAACATATATATGAAATATATATATGAAACATATATATGAAATATATATATGAAATATATATATATGAAAGCAAGCAAAACCAAATTTAAACTAAGAATAAAAGTATGGAATAAGGATATAAAAAATAATTTTTTGTTTTGGGGGGGTGCTTTTTTGTTTATTTGTTCGACACAGGGTCTCACTCTGTCACCCAGGCTGAAGTGCAATGATGTAATCTTGGCTCACTGCAACATCCACCTCCCTAGGTTCAGGCAATCATCTCACCTCAGCCTCCTGAGTAGCTAGGACTACAGGTGTGCACCACTATGCCTTGTCAAATTTTTGAATTTCTAGTAGAGATAGAGTTTTGTCATGTTGCCCATGCTGGTCTCAAACTCCTGGGCTCAAGCAATCCACCCGCCCCAGCCTCCCAAAGTGCTGGGATTACAAGTATGAACCACCATGCCTGTCCTGAAAATGTTTTTGTACAGGTACGCAATGTGTGTTTTAAGCTAAGCATTATAAAAGAGTCCAAATTTTTTAAATTTAAATATATAACGTAAAAAGAGTTACAAACTAAGGTTATTATTGATGAAAATTTTTTAAAATATAAATTTAGAGTAGCTTAAATGTACAATGTTTGTAAAATCTACAGCAGTGTACGGTAATGTCCTAGGACTTCACATCCACTTACCAATTGCTCACTGACCTAGAGCAACTCTTAGCCCTGTAAACTTCCTTCATGGTAAGTGCCCTATACAGGTGTGCCATTTTCTGTCTTTTATACTGCACTTTTTTTATGCCGCACCTTTTAATGTTTAGATACACAAATACTGACCGGTGTGTTACAATTGCAAATAGTATTCAGCATGGGAACATGCTGTAGGGGTTTGTAGCCTAGGAACGACAGGTTATACTATATAGCCTGGGTATGTAGTAGGCTATATATCTGGATTTGTGTAAGTACACTCTATGATGTTGACACAATGACAAAATCACCTAACAATGCATTTCTCATAAAGTATCCTCATCATTAAGCAAATGATTATATAAGAAAAAATATAGTACCTATAGGGTTCAGTACTATCTGTGGTTTCAGACATCCACTGGTGATCTTGGAATGTATCCCCTGCAGGTAAGGGAAGACTACTGTAGTAAATCAGTTATCCTGTGCAATTAGACCTTAAATTTTGCACAAAAATTCCATAGACTCTCGACTCAAAGGAAAGTTAACCTTGGAATTTATATTTAGAAGAAATGGTAATTCCTTTTAGAGACTTTTTAAATGAATATAATTATATGGACCTCATTTTTCTGGTTCCCTGGGTCTATGTGTTCTTAAAGTAGATCAGTTTGTTCTCTACTAGTTGGCTTGTTTATTATAAAGAAATAGAATTTCTTCAATTCTTTCCCCCAAAAGAGGGATGCCTTTTTGTTTTGCTGTAGTTTTCTTAAGGTAAGATGGCTTCCCAGAGAGATTGCACATTTGGTATGATTAAATTTATCCCGTGAAAAATCTTAATTTGAAAGAAGAAAGCCTCATGCTGTTTACCTTTGAGACCCGGCTTAATAAGTGAGAATGTCTGGCCTGGTTTCATGATCCACACTTCTTGGTGACAAGAAATTCTTGCACGTAAGGGATTCTAGGGTTTGGTTGTATTTACTTGCTGAGCAGAGTTTTCTTGAACATTTGCTATTCACATGGGGAAATGGAGTCTAATCCGAAAAAAATGTTAAGATAAAAGCTTGGGGGCCTCTTCGTGAATATTCATCACCTTCCTAAACATTGCCATTAAGGATTTCAGTCCTATAACATGAAAGATATTGTCCCCAAATCCTCTGTATTTTTCTTCTTTTGTATCAAGTATTTTCTATCAAATCAGAGAGCTAAATGTTCATGATTGGAAACAACATTCTTCTTTATAAAATTTCTATTTCTATGTACTCTATATGCTATTAAACATTTTCATTTCATAAAATGTCTATGTGGTCTATTCCCACAGAAGGCAGCCTTACATCTTACTTAAAAGAGCTATAAGTGCCTTAATACAATTTCCCTTAATCAGTTCATTAATTTTCCAGATTTAATTAATACAACTTAACATGCTTAATGAAACAGCAAATTCTCCTTTTTTGGTTGGCATCTGCTGTCATCCTTCTGGGATTCATTTATAAAAGTAACGTGTTCATGGCCAGGCACGGTGGCTCACACCTGTAATCCCAGCACTTTGGGAGGCCAAGGTGCATGGATCTCCTGAGGTCAGGAGTTTGAGACCAGCCTGGACAAGATGGCGAAACCACTTCTCTACTAAAGATACAAAAATTAGTCAGGCACCTGTGGTCCCAGCTACTCTAGAGGCTGAGGCAGGATGATCACTTGAACCAGGGAGGTACAGGTCGCAGTGAGCTGAGAGCATGTCACTGCACTCCAGTCTGAGCAACAGAGCAAGACTCCGTCAAAAAAAAAAAAAAAAAAAAAAAAACACACACACACAAAAGTAACATGTTTATGCTCTGTGGTGCTGGAATAAAATTCTTTCTCAGGGTAGCTCTTTGAAACTTAACGTATCAATTTGTGTTCTAATTCCATTATATGCTTGAACCTCAAGAAGTTTGTATCTTGGAAGACTTTGAAAAATGCTTTCTAAAATGATATGTTTTCACACTTTGTTATATAGTGGTGAGTTGTAATTGAATTAAAGAACAAAACCAAAAACCTTCTCTGGGGACTTGGGCAAAAGCATTAAGAGCCTTTCACAATAGGTCCATCCTTCAAAATAGCAATTGCACTTGTGTGAATTCATCCTAAGGGAGAATATAATTGTTAAGTGTGCCCTAACAAGGACCTTTATCACAGTGAGTTTGTAATAGCAAATACTGAAAATAATCTAAATGCTCATTACTAGGGTGTGATCTAAATAAATTATGACACATCCTTACACTGCAGCCATGATAGGGGAAAGCAATCATAGAAACTAGTAGATACTTACCTAATCTAAGAAGATGTCTGGTGTCGTTCTAAGTAGTTTATATTAACTCAATTCTCTTAAGAATATCTATGAGATGGGTGCTATTATTATTATCCCCATTTTACATGTGAAGAACTGAAGCACAAACAATTTAATAACATTCCCCCAAATCATGTAGCCAGTAAATAGTGAAATCTGGATTTGGACCCAAGCAGTGTTGTTTCAGACCTCATGTCTTAAGCACTCATTTATCTTACCTTACAGACAAAAAGTAGATTACAAAGTAATTGTACAGTATGATTCTCCATTTGTAATAGTAAGTGTGTATATATATATATACACATACCCATACACATGTATGTCTGTATAGGAGTATAGTGAGAATAATAAAAAGGAAATGTCAGACTGTTAACTTAATTCTGGCAATGGATTTTAACAAATATTTTTGCTTATATGAATAGTCTTTGTTTTTGTTTGTTTGTTTGTTTGTTTTGTTTTTGAAACAGAGTCTCAGTCTGTCACCCAGGCTGGCATGCAATGGCGCAATCACAGTTCACTGCAACCTCTGCTTCCTGGGCTCAAGCGATTCTCCAGCCTTAGCCTTCCAAGTAGCTGGGACTAGAGGTGTACATCACCATGCTTGGCTAATTTTTGTACTTTTTGTAGAGATGGGGTTTTGCCATGTTGCCCAGGTTTGTCTTGAACTTCTGAGCTCAAAGCAATTTGCCCACGTCAGCCTCCCAAAGTGCTGATATTACAGGCATGAGCCACTGTGCCTGACCATGAATTTTCTAAATGTTCTGTAATAATCATATTCAGGGCCATTAAACCAACCTTAATAAATTTTAAAAATTTGTTTAAAATTATGCTAATTATGCTCTTTGACCATAGTTAAAATAGAAATAACAAAAAGACATTTGAAAAATCCCTAAATATTGAGAATTATATAGCACACTTGTAAATGACCAATGTATCAAAGAAAAAGTCATAAGAGAAATTAGAAATATTTTGAATGTAATGAAAATAAAAATACAACATATCAAAATTTGTTGGATGAACCTAAAACCTGCTTAGAGAGCAATTATATAATAAAATATATTTTTTAAAATTTTACTTAAAGTTCTGGGATACATGAGCAGAACATGCAGGTTTGTTACATAGGTATACGTGTGCCATGGTAGTTTGCTGCACCTATCAACCCGTCATCTAGGTTTTAAGTCCTATATGCATTAGGTATTTGTCGTAATGCTCTCCCTAGCCTTTCCCCATAGCCCCTTGACAAGCCCCAGTGTGTGATGTTCCCCTCCCTGTGTCCATGTGTTCTCATTGTTCAGTTCCCACTTATGAGTGAGAACATGCAGTGTTTGGTTTTCTGTTCCTGTGTTAGTTTGCTGTGTATGATGGATTACAGCTTCATCCATGTCCCTGCAAAGGACATGAACTCATTCTTTTTTATGGCTGCATAATATTCCATGGTGTATATATGCCACATTTTATTTATCTAGTCTATCATTGTTGGGCATTTGGGTTGGTTCCAAGTCTTTGCTATTGTAAATCATGCTGCGATAAACATACATGTGCATGTGTCTTTAAGGCAGAATGATTTATAATCCTTTGGGTATATGCCCAGTAACAGGCTTGCTGGGTCAAATGGTATTTCTAGTTCCAGATCCTTAAGGAATTGCTACACTGTCTTCCACAAAGGTTGAGCTAATTTACACTCCCACCAACAGTGTAACAGCATTCCTATTTCTCCACATCCTCGCCAGCATCTCTTGTTTCCCGACTTTTTAATGATTGCCATTCTAACTGGTGTGAGACGGTATCTCATTGTGGTTTTGATTTGCGTTTCTCTAATGACCAGTGATGATGAGCTGTTTTTCATGTTCGTTGGCTGCATAAATGTGTTCTTTTGAGAAGTGTCTGTTCATACCCTTTGCTCAGTTTTTTATGGGTTTGTTTTTTTCTTATAAATTTGTTTAAGTCCCTTGTAGATTGTGAATATTAGTCCTTTGTCAGAAGGATAGATTGCAAAAATTTTCTCCCATTCTGTAGGTTGCCTGTTCACTCTGATAGTTTCTTTTGCTGTGCAGAAGCTCTTTAGTTTAATTAGATCACATTTGCCAATTTTGGCTTTTGTTGCCATTGCTTTTGGTGTTTTAGTCATGAAGTCTGTGCCCATGATTATGTCCTGAATGGTATTGGCTAGGTTTTCTTCTAGGGTTTTTATGGTTTTAGGTTTCACATTTAAGTCTTTAATCCATCCTGAGTTAATTTTTGTATTTTATTAGAAAATAATAAAAGTCTCAAATCAATGATCTGTCAAAAAATACCATATGTTCTCACTTATAAGTGGGAGCTAAGCATTGATTATAAACCACATGGTAATAACACATGGTCATAAAAATTGGAACAATAGACACTGGGAAATATAAAAGGCTGAAGAAAGGGAGAGGGATAAAGATTGGAAAAAAACTACCTATTGGGTACTATGCTCACTACCTAGGTGACAGGTTCATTCATACTTCAAACCTCAGCATCATGAAAGATACCTTTATAACAAATCTGCACATTGTGCATTCTGAGTCTCAAAAAAAAAATAAAATAAATAAAATAAAAGTTGAAAAAAGTGAAAAACTGGAATATATCTTCTGAAAAAATTATTAGTATCCAGAATTAACAAGGAGACATCATTGTAGACCCTGAGACATTAAGTAATAAAAGAATATTATAAGCAAGCTATGGTAGTAAATTTGATAATACAGATAAAATAGACAAATTTATGAAAAGATATAAACTAACAAAGCTCACAGAATAAGAAATAGAAAATATAAGTCGTCTTACATATGTTAAAATAGTTAATAACTTTTAGGCCCACATTACTTCACTGGTGAAATCTATTAATCATTTAAGTAACGAATAATAGCAGTTCTACATAATCTCCTCCAGAAAACAAAAGAGAGGGGAACACTTTACAATTTATTCTGTGAGGTCAGAATCACTCTGACACAAAAACGAAAGACATTACAAGAAAAGAAAACTACAAACCAACATTATTAGTCATCAAAGAAATACAAATTAAAACCACGGTGGGCCATTACTACATACCTATTAAAATGGCTAAAATAAAAAATGTTCATGATACCAAGTGCTGGTGAAGATGTAGGGTACCTGGAATTCTCATATGTTGCTGATGGGAATGCAAAATGATGCAGTCACTTCTGAAAAGTTTGTCAGCTCTCTCACCTCTAAATTTTACCCAAGAGATATGAAGATTTATGCTTACCTAAAAACTTGTGCATAAATATTTGTAGCAGCTTTATTCATGATTGCCAAAACTAGAACTATCCCAATGTCCATCAACAGGTAAATAGATAAACCATACTGCATCATACAGTGGACTACTGCTCAGCAATAAAAAAAGAATGAACTATCATAGGCAACAACATGGATGAGTTGCAAACGCATTATGCTAAGTCAAAGAAGACAGACTCAAAAGACTAACTACTATATGATATCACTTATATGACTTTGTGGAAAAAAAAATTATAGATCAGATAGCAAATCAGTGGTTTCCAGGGGCTAAAGGTTACAGAAGGGGTTGACTATAAAGGGGCACAAAGAAATTTAGAAAGATCTGGGAATTGTTTTATATTTTTTATTGTGGCAGAAAGGTATTGATTTTCTTTAATCTTATAACCAGAAATTTTGCTGAATTCTCATTCATTTTAATTATTTGTAGATTTTTTGAAATATTATATGGCATTCACAAATAAGGGCATCTACTTCTTTTTTCCCCCAATTCTCCTTTCATCTACTCCTTATTTCTCCTTTCAATACTCCTTTCATTTCTTTTCCTTATCTTATTTCATTGAATAGGGCCAACAGTATAGTGTTAAAGAGTGAGATAGTCACTATCCTTGCCTCATTCTTGATATTGATGAAAATGCTTCCAAAGTTTCCCATTAAGCTGGTGATTGTTGTTAGTTTTTGACATATAGTATTATGAAGTTAAGAAATTTTCTTTTGTTCCTTGTTGGTTATTTTTTAAAAATGTTATTACAAATGAGAAATGAATTTTATTGAATATATTTTCTGTATCTATTGAGAAGATATTTGATATTAGATATGTTACGTATATAATACTTTAGTTCAATGTTTTAAAATTATATTTAGAATGTTTACATATATCTTTCAGAATGGTGTTAGGATATACTTTACTTTCCTCATGCTATCCTCGATTAGTTTTGGTATCACTTTTACACACGTCTCATAAAATACTGTGGATAGCTTCCCCTTTTTTGGTATTTCCTACACAGCTTGTATAAGACCTGGAGTACCGATTTCTTAAAGGTTAATAAAACTCACCAGTAAAATTGTCTAGGCCTTATATTTTTTAAAAGTGTGGAAGTACTAAGAGAAGTATTTTAACTACCAATTTAGTTTATTTGATAAAATTCAACATCTATTCATGATTTTTTATAAAAACACTTATTGAAATAGGAAATGAAAGACTCATAAACAGTTAAACACTGTACAAAAAACCCTACAGTAAACATCATAGTAATAGTGAAATATTTAAAGCTTTCTTTCTACCATGAGATTAAGAATTAGACAAGGACATCTTTATTACCATTTCTATTTACATTGTGTTAGAGGTCCTAGCCAGTGCAATGAGAAAGGGAAAATTTTAAATATATGAACTGGAAAGAAAAAAATCCATATTATTTATACATGATATTCTTTTGTACATAGAAAATCCAAAAGAACTTACAGAGGAGTTTTAAATTAATATGAGAATGTATCAAGGCTACTATGTTAGAAATACACAATTAGGTAATTATAATTCTATATCAGCAATAAGCAGAAAATTTAAAAATTGAAATGCCATCTACAATAGCATCAAAAATCAAGTAAGAATAAATCTGACAAATTACGTGTAAGACCTCTCTACAGAAAACTATAAAATATTATTGAGAGACAAGACAGAAATACAAGACAGAAAAAAATGGAGAGATATGCTATGTTCACAGATTGGAAAACTCAGTAGTGTAGAGAGGTCAGTTCTCCCGAAACTGATGGATAGATTCTGTGAAATCTCTATCAAACTCTCAACATTAGTTTGAATAGCTACAAGCTGGAAAAACTGTTTCTATTAACATGAAAATATGTAATTAACTGTGATATAGTCATACAAGGCAATAATATTCTGCAATAAAAATGAATACATTAGAGCTACAGAAAATGTTTCTATGAGTCTCACAAACATGTGAAATGAAAAAAGCAAGGCACACAAAAAATGATTTATGATCCTGTTTATATAAAGGATATACAACTGTGTCACACAAGTTTTGATAAATACCTATTTGATTACCTATTTAAATATTGAAAACAATGATAAGTACCTATTTGAATGTTGAAAACAATGAAGCAAAGCTAGTCAATAGAGTTTAATGATCCATTCTTTGGTGGTCAAACTATGAAGAATGCCAAAGATGCAATTATACTTGCAGGTAGAGGTAGGATTTCAAGAGGGCATGAAGGGATCATCTCAGGTACTCCCAGTGTTCTATTTCTTGACATGGGAAGTGGTTACATGCTGTTCACTTTGTTACAAATGACTGAATTCTGTGTCTTCAGTTCATTTACTTTTCTAAATCCATGTTATAATTTACAGTTTTCTAAAGGAATTTTAATAAATGAAGGAGTTGAACTGGGTGAAATTTTTTCATCTCTGAAGTTTGACACTAGGTTCAAGCATCATAAATACACCAGATTTAGAATTCTTGGGAAAATATATTCATCTGATATGTGCTCAAATTCTGATTGGGGAGCTAACCAACTGTGCTGAGTGGGCAGAGAACCTACACAGATTAAACAAAAAAAATAAGTTGGGACAAATGGCCAAGACCAGCTCCGTCAGGGAGACTCTAACCCAGTGGCACTACAGGAATTAAAGACACACACACAGAAATATAGAGGTGTGGAGTGGGAAATCAGGTGTCTCACAGCCTTCAGAGCTGCGAGCATGGAACAGAGATTTACCTACGTATTTATTGACAGCAAGCCAGTGACAAGCATTGTTTCTATAGATTATAGATTAACTAGAAGTGTTCCTTATGGGAAACAAAGGGATGGGCAGAAATAAAGGCATGGGCTCTGACTAGTTATCTGCCGCAGGAGCATGTCCTTAAGGCACAGATCGCTCATGCTATTGTTTGTGGTTTAAGAACCCCTTTAAGCGGTTTTCTGCCCTGGGTGGGCCAGGTGTTCCTTGACCTCATTCCAGTAAACCCACAACCTTGCAGTGTGGGTGTCATGGCCATCACGAATATGTCACAGTGCTGCAGAGATTTGGTTTATGGCCAGTTTTGGGGTCAGTTTACGGCCAGATTTTGGGGACCTATTCCCAACAGCAAATAATATTTTATTGTTGGAAAATACTGCCCTTACATAAACATTGTCTTAATGCCCAACTCATTTGGTAAATTTAGCTCTTTACAGAGAAGTATACATGTTGTAAAATAGACTTGAATAGAAAAGGAAAGTACTGTAGAACGGCCTGTATTTGTTTTCTTGAAATAATCTGCTCTTTAAGAATCAAAACTGGCTCTCACACTCACTGTTGAAAAAAGTTTTAGCTAATAAAATAGTTATTGGAATTATGAAACATATGGGACTTTTTTATTTTTGTCATGTTTAGAGTATTCAAATAGGTATTTATAAAAATTGTGTGACACAGTTGTGTAGGTGATGGATCCTTCTGGAAGCACTGATCTCAACGGACTTGTCTACATGTCAGTGACTTTTTAGGACACTAGCTCCACCTGTAGGTAGAGATTTGCACACAAATAATATGACAAAATGAGTAGCTGCTGTACACCACAGGCCTGTTAGGTAGAGATTTGCATACAAATAATATGAAAAAGTGAGTAGCTGCTATATACCACAGGCCTGTTACTTAGCCTTGTGGATTGTTAGTAAGGGTTTTTCAGTTAAATTCTGTCTCCTTCTTGGTGATCATGTATGAACAAAAAGAAACTGATCCTTCACTACAGATTAACATGAGAATTTATCAAGGCTACTATGTTAGAAATATACAGTTAGGTAATTGTAATTCTGTATCAGCAATAAGCAGAAAATTTAAAAATTTAAATACCATCTACAATAGCATCACAGGAGAGTGCCAGGGAATCTCTTGAAATAGAAAGAAAATGTCGTTTAATTCCTTAGAGCAGGGAACTTTGTCAGATTATGTGGTGAACTAAAATTAATTATTGACAGACAAGCCTGATTTTCCAAACAATAAGTGATAAACTCTCAAAACCTCTGTTGGAAGATAAAATAATTATAAATTAAAAATCAGTAGACAATTAGATATAGAAATAAATATACGACCATTTTAAAGGGGTACTACTATCTATATATAGCACGAGTTAATAGCAATTCGACATTGAGACCAACAAAGGGCTAGTTGGCCCTTTACTGAGTGAAAACAAAATGCATTTACCACATATAAGCTGCACCTTAGAAATCCTTCCATGGTAGAACTTCATTGTACTAGGAGCTTTGACTGGGAATAAGAAAACCTATTGGATGCAATATGGAGAACTTAAAATATAATCTGTTGAATCTTCTCTGATAATTTTTATATGGAAGTGAATAAAATGTAAGTTTTCTACTTGGCTATCATGATCTCATCACAATCTAGTTTTCCAGTCTTACCTCCTATTTCACCTTTTTACATGTTACGGTTTTCTATCAGACTATATTCTCCAGCTTCCTGCACACACATGTTATCGTGTTCCACATCTGAACTTTGCTCACTTTGGAATGTGTTTTCTCCTCACCCTCTTCTATCACATCCTTCAAGATTGATCTCAGTAAGGCCCTCCGCCCCATAACATTGTTCATCTAATTAAGAATCTGTCACATTTGCTATCATGTTATATAAGTATCTCATCTCTCCTATCAGAGTGTAAGTTTTTAAGGGAAGGGCTTTCTTTTCCAAGCTTTTTCATATCCCCTAACAGACCCCAGCTGAATATCTTTAAATGGCAGTCACTAAATAAATATTAGTTGGAAAACATAAAAACAAATATCATCTTTGAAATGTAATGTTATATACATAAAAATTATTTTGCTGCAAGATAATTAAACATAAAAGGTCGGAAGTTCACATAAATGACTACAATTAATATTACTTTTGCATAGCCTATTTAAGCTTCAATTATTCTGTTGATTTATTCACATGCTAGTATTATACATAGCACTTCTGCTCTTAATTTTCTTAAATAGCACGTCCACCATTTTATGTGCCCTGATACCAGTTCTGGATATAATTTTGTAACATCTATAAAATCTTTTACTACCACTGAACTTCTATCCTTGGTTGCAGATGCAGTTTCCTTTGACCTTCAATGTATATAAAGAAATTAAGTTTCAGTCCATTACAGTATATGATATGCTAACTAGCATTTCATCTTTCTGCCTTTGTTTTGCTATGTTACCCAAAAGCTGGTTGGCAGAAAGTGAGCATGAGGTTTCACCTTTTCACTTCCTCCCATCCAACTCTCTCTCCCTGTCTTTCTTTTTTCTTTATCCAACATTCGTTGATTGCTTCCAACAAGCCATACACTGTGCCATGACCTCATTTACATTAATAAATAAGATGTCATTACTTCATGTTTTGTAGGTCACAGTCTAGAGCAGGGGTCACCAATCCCCAGGCCACAAACCAATACCATGGTACCCAGGGTTGGGGACCCCTGCTCTAGACTGTTATGTACTAACACTGTTAGGTACTGGGCCGCACAGCAGGAGGTGAGCAGCGGGCAAGCAAGCAAAGCTTCATCTGTATTTAGAGCTGTCCTCATTGCTTGCATTACTGCCTGAGCTTCACCTCCTGTCAGATCAGTAGTGGCATTCGCTCTCACAGGAGCATGAACCCTACTGTGCACGCCAGGGATCTAGATTGTGTACTCCTTGTGAGAATCTAATGACTGATGATTTGTCAGAGTCTCCCCTCACCCCCAGGTGGGACTATCTAGTTGCAGGAAAGCAGGCTCAGGGCTCCCACTGATTCTGCATTATGGCGAGTTGTATAATTATATTTTTGTATATTACAATGTAAGAAGTGAAATAAAGTGCACAATAAATGTAATGTGCTTGAATCATCCCAAAACCATCCCCCATCACCACCACCTTCCCCCACATCCATGGAAAAATTGTGTTTCATGAAACGAGTCCCTGGTGCCAAAAAGACTGGGGACTGCTGGTGTAGAAGACAAGAAAA
Organism: Macaca mulatta; assembly: GCF_049350105.2. Taxonomy (NCBI): domain Eukaryota; kingdom Metazoa; phylum Chordata; class Mammalia; order Primates; family Cercopithecidae; genus Macaca; species Macaca mulatta. The sequence continues at coordinate 130,802,929 of NC_133412.1, read as the reverse complement.
ACTTGAAAATCTCAAAATGTGCTAAGCTGTCTCCACTTTCTTATCTATTCTCTCCTCAATCTATCCCAGTTGAATTTTTGTCCTACCTCACCAAAGGTAGTGCTCTTTTTATTTATTAACTATCTCTCCCCACTATAATATTAGTGCCATAAGAACATAGACCTTACCTTTCTTATTTGCTACTGTCTTCATAGGACCTAGCACACAGTAGGTGCTCAATAGTTTTTGCCAAATAAACAGCTTACAATGGGGATTTGTAAAAAGTGTTAGGGCTATTGACAGGAAGAAGTAGCTAACTCATTCCATGAGATGCCGACTTGGCCAAGTGATTATATGTGATTTTAGGCTTAAAAGTCGAAGTACAGAAGGAGTTTAGAAGTAGAGATGGAAGCATGAAAGAATATTCTAGAAAGAGAGAGTGTGCAAAGATTTAGAGGTGGCAGAAAGCGTGATTTATTTGAGGAAAAGAAAATGAACTCAGTTTAGGCAAAGACAAAGTGGTTACGTGGTAAAACAAAATTTGAGCTGTATCTTTAAAGCAATAGGTAGCCATTGAAAGTTCTTAAGCAAAGGAATGATATATTCAATTTTCATTTTCAAAAAACGCCTCTATTAATGTTGTAGAAAATGGCTTCTAGGGTGGTGGTGGACAGTGAGACCGGGAGCAGGGTTTTTTTGTTCTTCCTGCTCTGCTGTTGGTTGCTGCTGTTTGAATAGCTGCCTCATTCCTAAAAGCAGTTTAGCATTTGAGATGGCTCTTTCTTGAGCGACTCTTGGAATTCTCTAGGTAATGGTGTGAACTTGAATTAAGCCAGCAACAATGAGCTAAAAGGTGAGATAGACTCCAGAAGAAATCAGGAGGTCAACTTGGCAGGACAGGGTGAATGGCCTGGGTAAGACAGAGAGGAGTTGGTGGAATAGGGCTTTCTAATTCGATTGGAGGAGGATGCTGTTAACTGAGGGCAAGAATATAGGAAGAGCCAACATATTTTCAAGTGAGGAGCAATTAGTTCATTTTGTGGAATGCTGAATTTGAAGCACTTATAGGATATTTCAGTGGAGAAAGAGGGGATAGAGAAAAAACATGGTTTTCTTGATGATGTGTTTTTATTTAATATCTTTATAAAGAGATTTCTTATTGCAGTTGCGTAACAAATAATAGGTACACAGTAACTTTGACATCATCTCAGGTAATTTCCCCAAGCATGGTTATTTTCTCTAGTATTAACCATCATATCGTCACAGCACTGTTTTAACCAGGTTAATTGCCTATTAGAATTGTAAATGACAAATTAATTTACTATGGTAAAAAATGAGGAGCCCTTTGTAATAACACACAATCCTGCTTGAATTTTCAAGTATTTGCCACTCAAGGAACACAAGATCAACAAATGAGTATGATCCAGTAGGAAGAATAGCAGGGAAAGCTTGACTGCAGTTAGATGGTAGACCACTGGTTACATCTAGATAGAATTGTTCTCACCTTGATGTCTAAATATGGTTGCTCAGATTAAGAGATTGTACCAACTTCATTATAAAGAAAACATACCTTGGAGATGCAATCATTGTTCATCTCATCCAGATCATCTTTAAGGTGTTCTCCAATGGAAACTATAAACATACGTGGTTCTGTTCTGTTATTATCCCTGTCTGAGTAAGCAATATAAAGAACCCATAATCTCATCAAAATAACCCATTGCACTCTGTAATTTATAAAGCTGTCTTATGGTGATGCCATAGTTAAAGATAACATCCATTCTGCAATGCAACAATTTGAGTTGTTTTTCCAAGGTCTTAATATGGTGCTCTTAGCTGCAATCAAACCTAATTTATCTAGAATTTTACTTGCAAAGGAAATATTAGGTCCTACATGTCTGTACGTAGTAGTCAGTAACAAAAAGTTAACCAATACCTTTTTTTCCTCTATCTCTCAGTCTCTCTCTCTCTCTCTCTCTCTCTCTCTCTCTCTCTCTCTCTCATGACCTCTGTCTCTCCCTTTTTTGCTTTCTTTCTCTCTTTTCCTCATTAGTAACCCATCCTTTTAATTCCTGGTCTATTTTTGAAATACCAGGGAATGGGCTTTACTCCACACTAGTTAATTCAGGCTCTTTGTGAATGATATCTATCAGAATTCTCTAAACATTCCTCAGGAAAGTCTAGTGTGCACTGGAATTGAGAACTATCCCTCTCTGGAAGCAAGTCCATATTGATGATTCTACAATCTTGCAGTGTGACAATTCATCTTCCAGTACCACAATTTTTACCTGAATGCACAGCTGCTTCAGTCTTCATATATGTTGAAAACTTTTTTCCTCAAATTAGAGTTCTCTTGTTTATATTCTTCAGAAATTACATTTTAGTACATTGATGAATATTTTTCTTTTTGCAAATAAAGGAATCTATCACTAATAGCTCATTAGTTCCTGGTAGACTAAGGTAAGGCCTTAGTCTTACCTCCTTAGTAAAGGAGGTAAACCACAAGGTATTGAAAAGCAGCACCTGCCTCTCTGTATGTCTTGCAGGAGGGTCTCTCCTTTTGATAGAAGAATAAAGGGCACAGGAGGTGGCAGGCAGAGAGGCTAATTAGCTGATAGTGGGGAGGGAAAGTGTTAGCTCTGCTGATGCACAGACTGTGGAGGACTCACTAAGGACATGGAGCTTGGAATTCAAAAGAGCTCATCTGCTCTAAAAGATGAGAAAAATGTTCAGAGTGAGAAAGATGTTTCCTGTTTGGAATAGGACAAAGAACACCGGTGTTCAAATAGCAGCTATTTATTGGAGACCAGTCATAGGTGACTCCAAATTATACACATAGCCGATATCTAAACAGGTCTAGTTACAGAGCAAAAAGATGCTCTCAAAATTTAACTCAATACATCCCATGGTACCATTGTTCCTGTATATGGTTACGAGTTTTCTTGTACCTCTTTGGTTTAGGATATGGAATTTTAGCCAGCGAAATCTTGCCTTAGTCTTCTAGGGCTGCCACTACAAAGGTCACAGACTGGGGAGCTTAAATGAAGGAAACTTATTTTCTCACAGTTCTGGAGGCTGCAAATCCGAGATCAAGGTGTTGGCAAGTTGGTTCCATCTGAGGCCTCTCTCCTAGGCTTGCAGATGGCAACCTTCTCACTGTGTTTTCACTTAGTCTTTTCTCTGTGTCTGTCCTAATCTCCTTTTCTTGTAAGGATACCAGTTATATTGAATTAAGGGCCATCTTAATGATCTCATTTTGACCTAATTATCCCTATAAAGACCTTATCTCTAAATACTATCACATTCTGAGATTCTGAGAGTTAGGACTTCAACATATAAATTTGGGGTGGGGGAAACATAATTCAGTCATAACAAACCTAGAAAGAAAATAATTCTTAAGAAATCTAAAAATAGAATTAATAAATACTTTCACAATCATTTAAAAATTATTTTGGGATCCACATTTTAACATTGATATGAGGTTATCAAAAGCCCTGAAAAATAAATGAATATCCTTGACATGGGTTAGAAAAAAAGGTCTTGTGCCAAAATGGAATTCTCCATTTGACTTTTGGAGCCAAGATCAATGTTGTCATATAACTGTAATTTTGGACAATCTTCTAACTGCACGCTTGCCTGCCTGCAGCCTGTGCCAAAAGCAATTCAGAAAAAAGGCTCTCATGCTGAACATCTGAGCTTCCAAGGCAGGAGGAGTGCAGGAGAGGAGGGAGCTGTTAAAAAGGGAACCAAAGTCTTCTAATGGCTTTTGGTAATTGGCCCAGCTGCACTAATTCGATTTTTTGAACTGAAAACCCCAGGATACTGCCCTGAACGACTGAGCTCATGCTGGAAATAGCATCCTTTAAAGAGAGGCTCTAGGGACAGCTTGAGTAGTATAAATAGCTTTAGGAATTAATTCCGAAATATGGGCCAGGTAAGTGAGTAACTGACTCCTTGGTAACATTAGGTAACATTAAGGCATTTTCAAATGCCAACTATTTTCATCTCTTAATAGATTTTTATTGAAATAATGACCCAGTGATATAAGAATCAATGCCTCCTCCATAATGCCTTACTTTCTACTGAGGAACTATGGTTAAACATTACGTATTTGGAACTCAGGTTTCTGGTAATCTCGCCCATCTCAGACACAGCCAAGAACCAAGACATAACTATAAAAGGTCCTTGAGCGGCAAATCTCAATGTCACATGTGTTAAAGTCATGCACTTTGTTTCTTGGAGATCTGCTCAGATCTACTCTCATAGCTTATTTACTAATCGTTTTCATGTAGTTCAAATGGATATGATTATCTGGTTTCCAAGCCCAAAGACCAGGAACACCATATGATAAAGACTTCTGGTAAGCAGTATGCAGCAGTGAGAAGAGTCCTTTGACTGCTCATAAGTAAAATTTCAGAAAAGTCTCTAACAAACACATAAACTCAAAAGACAGCCAATATAAGGGTTGTTTAGTCTCTGGGGCAAAGAGCCTACTCATGTCAAATTACTTTTGAGTATGTCTCTGTATTAAATTCTTGAACACCAACTAGGATTTGTAATAATTACCCTTGAACAATTAAGGAGAGTGTGATGTGGTCAGTAGACTCTGTTTCAGACTGTAAGGAAGCATATCATTGCCCTGAAAAGATTCAATCCAAATAAAATAGAATAGGAAAAACTGAAAGGAGCTTTATTAACTGAAAAAAGGTAATAATGGTGCCACTTGGGGAATATCACCCGTCATTGCTAATGATGCCTGAAGCCAAAGATTTACTGTAATTGTTCATTTCTAACCAAAGGGATTAGGGCCTCCTTAATTACCTCATTTTCTGTTCTCTTCTTCAAATACCTTCAAATACCTTCAAATAACCAAAATAAATTTGGGATCTACTGCCTGATGGTCAAGTCAAGTACTCTACCCTTTCTCTAAGGCCTTATCTGATTGATCTCCATACATGGCCTTGACTTTTTCATCTGTTGGTTAGTGAAGATCTCACAATTGATGCCACCAGAAATGGGAGGCCTAAAGGTCTGATTCAATATCTTTATCTTTGCTCAGAGTTAATAATAATACTGCTTACCCTTGTCTGCACCAAAGATATAACCCATTTCTCCCATAACATTTTGAATATCTGGTTCTTCTGGCATTGATAAAAAATATAGATTTATTTATATTTATATACTCTTTTATCCAAATTTCTGGAAGAAATATACACATCACATGTAATATAAAATGAGACTTTTCTCAGTATTCTGCTGTACACTTAAGACCCATAGCTCAAAACAAAAAGGGCTAATTATCCTTTAAGCCACCCATGACTGGAGCTAAACCCTCCTCAGACAGCTAACTAAGGAACTACACAATCTACCTATCATCTACAATGCTATCCCTCTGGGGAAACTCCTGAGAGAGAGGACAGAAGGAACTTTCTTTTCATCAGAACCAAGTGAGGTGAGGGGATGCCTGGAAAATCACTCTTCAATACTGAGAGTGCCTGCCTTCTAGAAAAGAAGACTGGCATATGGTGCTTTACTCAACCCACAAATGCATTTTAGTGTCTCTGTCAGGAGGGAGGCCAGGAAGAGCTCTTCAGGAGCCGCTAGGACAGAGGTTCCCAACCCCCAGGCTCCCCAGCCTCCCGGCTGCACACTGGGACTGGTCTGTGGTCTGTTAGGAACCCGGCTGCACAGCAGGAGGTGAGCAGCAGGCGAGTGAGCATTACCACCTGAGCTCTGCCTCCTCTCAGATCAGCGGTGGCGTTAGATTCTTATAGGAGTGTGAACCCTATTGTGAACTGCACATGGGAGGGATCTAGGTTGCATGCTCCTTATGAGAATCTAATGCCTGGTGATCTGAGGTGGAAGTTTCTCCTGAAACCATCCCTTCACCCCATTATCCTTGGAAAAAACTGGCTCCTGGTGCCAAAAAGTGTGGGTACTGCTGTGCCAGGGGCCTGGGGTGGGGGTTGCAAACATAGAGACTGGTGCTCCTTTGTGGTTTAGAGAGGCGTGAGGAACAGTCTGTGCCAGCAGAGGCGTGGGATGTTGGGAAGAAGGTGGCAATATCATCCCCTACCCCATTCGACTCTCTAAGGCACTGGGAGGGTATGAAAGGGAGAAGCTGTGATTCTCATGGCTCCCCTAGAAGGCAGAGAATAATGGAGGGGAGGAGTTATAGAGAGGCATGAGTGCCCCTGAGCCTGGGGAGGCTTGCTCACTGATGAAGGGACCTAGATGACAAATGAACCCCACACCAAGAAGCCATGCAAGCCTCCCACCAGCATCACCTGGTACCAAAGTGAACCAGAAAAGAGATCAGAGACAACTTCCACTATCAACTGGCCACTCGTATGTAAGAATATTCTGCCTTTCTGTTCAGCTCCTGCCCCAACCTCAGAGGAGTTGGGCTTGGGTGGATAGAAGAGAGATCAGAGGCAGCCTATAGCCCCCTTCCTACTGGTAGTCCTGTGAGCCCCTAGTCTAGTCTATGACCAGGGAGGGAGCCATAGGCTGAATCAAGTATTTAGGCTGACATTTTTAACTGGAGTAGACCAATTTTAAAAATCAAAAGTGACAGGAAATTTGTCACAAAGTAGTAGTAAAGGGGAAAGGGTACTTGAAAGCAGTGTTTTAAAAATGTCCAGGCATTTGCAGGAAAGGGAGGAGATGTCTGTGACTTCAAGTGGGAGTTGATGCTCAGGTTCTGCAACCTGGTGTATACCCAGCCCTGAGACGAGGAGGAAGAAAAAGCCTGTAGATGCAGGCATTGACGATTCCAGAGCTGCTGTGATTGAAGGGGAAAAGGCGATCCTAAAATGGTTCCAGGATTGCTTCAGCTCTTAGATGTTGCTAAATTTAAAACTTAACCCAGTTTTAAAGTGTCTTCTCTTTCTTTCATTGCAGTTTTCTTAACTTGTCACAGTGGTAGAAAAACCTTTTGCTGAAATAATTTTATTTTTGTTCTATCTTGTTTATTAAAGGAAAAAACAAAAATTCAAATGACTTTGTGAAAGTATCTATAAGATGTACATTCCTTTCTTCTAGCTATAGTAAATGTTCTACTTCTGGGGAAAAAATAATAATGCACAAGTTTTACATTCAGATTACTCAGAAAATGAATTGGCTATGTGTTTATAGACAACCAGGTAATCTTTATATGACAAGTTAGCTATATATTTATCTAAAAAATACTTGAGATTTTTTTTTTAACCATAGAACAGAGTCCCTCCCACCATGATTGAGTTCATGATTAAGACCTTGTTAATACTCTGCTCTTACCTGCCCAATAGTCTACATACTGAGATTTTTTGGTAGGGAGTGGAATGTAGGGTTTGGACTGTTGCCCTATTATCTGTAACCAATGCACTGTTGAAATGGAGTGCATTAATTTAATAGATACTACGATTTTTCCAGTATTATAAATGAGGACACTGAGACACAGTGAGATTAAGTACCTTGCCCAAAGTCAATCAGCTTGTTAAGTGGAGGAGTTAGGATTCAAACTCATGCACTGGCCAGTTAAATTAGCTTCACCCACACCAACACTAGGTAGTATAATTTAAAATTTCTTTGCCAAGTAAGTAGCAAAAACTGCAAATGGCATCCTTTTTTTTTTCATTGTACTTTAAGTTCTGGAGTACATGTGCAGAACATGCGTGTTTATTACATAGGTGTACATATGCCATGGTGGTTTGCTGCACCCATCAATCTGTCATCTATATTATGTATTTCTCCTAATGCTATCCCTCCCCTAGCTCCCCACCCTCTGACAAGTATGTGATGTTCCCCTCCCTGTGTCCATGTATTCTCATTGTTCAGCTCCCAATTATGAGGGAGAACATGTGGCGTTTGGTTTTCTGTTCTTGTGTTAGTTTGCTGAGAATGATGGTTTCCAGCGTCATCCATGTCCCTGCAAAGGACATGAACTCATCCTTTTTTATGACTGCATAGTATTCCATTGTGAATATGTGCCACATTTTCTTTATCCAGTCTATCATTGATGGGCATTTGGGTTGGTTTCAAGTCTTTGCTATTGTGAACAGTGCTGCAATAAACATATGTGTGCATGTGTCTTTATAGTAGAATGATTTATACTCCTTTGGGTATATACCCAGTAATGGGATGGCTGGGTCAAATGGTATTTCTAGTTCCAGCTCCTTTAGGAATTGCCACACTGTCTTCCACAATGGTTGAACTAATTTACACTCTCACCAACAGTGTAAAAGTGTTCTTATTTCTCCATATCCCCACCAGCATCTGTTGCTTCCTAACTTTTTAATGATTGCCATTCTAACTGGCGTGAGATAGTATCTCATTGTGTTTTGATTTGCATTTCTCTAATGACCAGTAATGATGAGCTTTTTTGCCTATGTTTGTTGGCTGCATAAATGTGTTCTTTTGAGAAGTGTCTGTTCATATCCTTTGCCCACTTTTTGATGGAGTTGTTTTTTTCTTGTAAATCTGTTTAAGTTCTTTGTAGATTCTGGATATTAGCCCTTTGTCGAAGGATAGATTGCAAAAATTTTCTTCCATTCTGTAGATTGCCTGTTCACTGTGATGATACTTCTGCCATGCAGAAGCTCTTTAGTTTAATTAGATCCCATTTGTCAATTTTGGGTTTTGTTGCCATTGCTTTTGGTGTTTTAGTTATGAAGTCTTTGCCCATGCCAATGCCCTGAATGGTATACCCTAGGTTTTCTTCTAGGGTTTTTAGGGTTTTAGGTATTATGTTTAAGTATTTAATCCATCTTGAGGTAATTTTTGTTAAATTTTGTATTTTGAGTAAATTTTGTATAAGGTTATTTGCCAATGTCCTGAATGTTATGGCCTAGGTTTTCTTCTAGGGTTTTTGTGGTTTTAGGACTTACTTTTAAGCCTTAATCCATCTTGAGTTAATTTATGTATAAGGTGTAAGGAAGGGATCCAGTTTCAGCTTTCTGCATATGGCTAGCCAGTTTTCCCAACACCATTTATTAAATTGGGAATCCTTTCCCCATTGCTTGTTTTCATCAGGTTTGTCAAAGATCAGATGGTGGTAGATGTATGGTGTTATTTCTGAGGCCTCTGTTCTGTTGCATTGGTCTATATGTCTGTTTTGGTATGAGTACCATGCTGTTTTGGTTACGGTAGCCTTGTAGAATAGTTTGAAGTCAGGTGGCATGATGACTCCCGCTTTGTTCTTTTTGCTTAGGATTGTCTTGGCTACGCGGGCTCTTTTTTGGTTCCATATGAAATTTAAAGTAGTTTTTTTTCCAATTCTGTGCAGAAAGTCAATGGTAGCTTGATGGGAAGAACATTGAATTTATAAATTACTTTGGGCAGTGTGGCCATTTTGATGATATTTCTTTTTCCCATCCATGAGCATGGAATGTTTTTCCATCTGTTTGTGTCCTGTCTTATTTCCTTGAGCAGTGGTTTGTAGTTCTCCTTGAAGAGGTCCTTCACATCCCTTGTAAGTTATATTCCTAGGTATTTTATTCTCTTTATAGCAATTGTGAATGGGAGGTCACTCATGATTTGGCTCTCTGTTTGTCTATTATTGAAGTATAGGAATGCCTGTGATTTTTGTACATAGATTTTGTATCCTGAGAATTTGCTGAAGTTGCTTATCAGCTTAAGGAGATTTGGGGCTGAGGTGGTGGGGTTTTCTAAATATACAATCATGTCATCTGCAAACAGAGACAATTTGACTTCCTCTTTTCCTCCTTGAATACCCTTTATTTCTTTCTCTTGCCTAATTGCCCTGGCCAGAACTTCCATTAATATGTTGAATAGGAGTGGTGAGAGAGGGCTTCCTTGTCTTGTGCTGCTTTTCAAAGGGAATGCTTCCAGCTTTTGCCTGTTCAGTATGATATTGGCTGTGGATTTGTCATCAATAGCTTTTATTATTTTGAGATATGTTCCACAACACTTAGTTTGTTGAGAGTTTTTAGCATGAAGCGCTGTTGAATTTTGTCAAAGGCCTTCTCTACATCTGTTGAGATAATCATGTGGTTTTTGTCATTGGTTCTGTTTATGTGATGGATTATTTTTATTGGTTTGCTAATGTACAACTAGACTTGCATCCCACAGACGAAGCTGACTTGATCATGGTGGATAAGCTTTTTGATGTGCTACTGGATTCGGTTTGCCAGTATTTTATTGAGGATTTTCGTGTCAATGTTCATCAGGTATATTGGCCTGAAATTTTCTTTTTTTGTTGTGTCTCTGACAAGTTTTGGTATCAGGATGATGCTGGTCTCATAAAATGAGTTAAGGAGGGTTCCCTCCTTTTCTTTGTTTGGAATAGTTTCAGAAGGAATGGTACCATCTCCTCTTTGCACCTCTGGTAGAATTCGGCTATGAATCCATCTGGTCCTGGGCTTTTTTTGGTTGGTAGGCTATTAATTGCTGCCTCAATTTCAGAACTTGTTATTGATTGATTCAGGGATTTGACTTCTTCCTGGTTTATTCTTGGGAGGGTGTATGTGTCCAGGAATGTGTCCATTTCTTCTAGATTTTCTAGTTTATTTTCCTAGAGGTGTTTATAGTATTCGCTGATGGTAGTTTGTACTTCTGTGAGATCAGTGGTGATATCCCCTTTATCATTTTTTATTGCATCTCTTTGAGTCTTCCTCCTTTTCTTCTTTATTAGTCTGGTTAGTGGTCTATCTATTTTGTTAATCTTTTCAAAAAACCAGCTCCTGGATTCACTGATTTTTTGAAGGGTCTTTCGTGTCTCTCTCCTTCAGTTCTGCTCTGATTTTAGTTATTTCTTGTCTTCTGTTAGCTTTTAAATGTGTTTGCCCTTGCTTCTCTAGTTCTTTTAATTGTAATGTTAGGGTGTCAGTTTTAGATATTTCCTGCTTTCTTCTGTGGGCATTTACAGCTGTAAACTTCCCTCTATAAACTGCTTTAAATGTATCACAGAGATTCTGGTATGTTGTGTCTTTGTTCTCATTGGTTTCAAAGAACTTATTTATTTCTGCCTTCATTTCATTATTTACCCAGTAGTCATTCAGAAGCAGGTTGTTCAGTTTCCATGTAGTTGTGCAGTTTTGAGTGATTTTCTTATTCTGAGTTCTAATTTGATTGCACTGTGGTCTGAGAGACTGTTATGATTTTCATTCTTTTGCATTTGCAGAGGAGTGTTTTACTTCCAATTACGTGGTCAATTTTAGAATAAGTGCTATGTGGCACTGAGAAGAATGTATATTCTACTGACTTGGGGTGGAGAGTTCTGAAGATGTCTATTAGGTTCGACTTGGTCCAGAGCTGAGTTCAAGTCCTGGATATCCTTGTTAATTTTCTGTCTCATTGATCTGTCTAATACTGACAGCAGGGTGTTAAAGTCTCCATTGTGTGGGAGTCTAAGTCTCTTTTAGGTCTCTAAGGACTTGCTTAATGAATCTGGGTGCTCCTGTATTGGGTGCATATATATTTAGGACAGTTAGCTCTTCTTGTTACATTGATCCATTTACCATTATGTAATGCCCTTCTTTGACTCTTTTGATCTTTGTTGGTTTAAAGTCTGTTTTATCAGAAATTAGGATTGCAAACCCTGCTTTTTTTTTTTTTTTTTTTTTTTTTTTTGCTTTCCATTTGCTTGGTAAATATTCCTCCATCCCTTTATTTTGAGCCTGTGTGTGTCTTCGCACTTGAGATGGGTCTCCTGAATACAGCACAGTAATGGGTCTTGACTTTTTATCTAATTTGCCAGTCTGTGTCTTTTAATTGGGGCATTTAGCCCATTTACATTTAAGGTTAATATTGTTATGTGTTAATTCGATCCTGCCATTAGGATGCTAGTGTCTTCATAGCATCAATGGTCTTTACAATTGTCATGTTTTTGCAGTGGCTGGTACCAGTTTTTTCTTTCCATGTTTAGTGCTTCCTTCAGGAGCTCTTGTAAGGCAGGCCTGGTGGTGCCAAAATCTCTCAGCATTTCCTTGTCTATAAAGGATTTTATTTATCCATCACTTATGAAGCTTAGTTTGTCTGGATATGAAATTCTGGGTTGAAAATTCTTTTCTTTAAAAATGTTTAATATTGGCCCTCCACTCTATTCTGGCTTGTAGGGTTTCTGCAGAGAAATCTGCTGTTTGTCTGATAGGCTTCCCTTTGTGGGTAACCTGACTTTCTCTCTGGCTGCTCTTAACATTTTTTCCTTCATTTCAACCTTAGTGTCTGACGATTGTGTGTCTTGGGATTGCTCTTCTCGAGGAGTATCTTTGTGATGTTCTCTGTATTTCCTGAATTTGAATGTTGATCCCGGATAACTTCCCCAACCTAGCAAGGCAAATGGCATCTTATTTATAATTTAGTTTCCATCTCTTTGATTACTAGTGATGCTGCCTATTTTGTTTGTAACAGATTATTAATTTTTATATTCTTTTTTTGTGAATTGCCTGTTCATGACCCTTGCCCATTTTTCAATTGGTATTAATAATTTTCTTTTTTATTTCTGAGAACTCTTAGTTTTAGTAGCTGAACTATCAGATATGTTGTACTTATTTTCCACAGTGTATCATTTACCCTTTCATTTTATGCATATATATGTGTGTGAAGGGGAGCATTTTGCCTATATGCAAGTTTAAAAATCATTATTCATCTCATTTGTTTCCTTTTATGGTTTTTCAAAGACTGTCTTTTCATGTTCATCTATGTCTTTGTCTTATCCTAATATGCTTTCATTTATTTCTTCAACATTTTAGTCATAAAAGCTTTCAAACAGCAAGTTAACTTTAAATAGAATACCTATATACACACCATCTAGAGTCTATCATTAACATGTTACTATACTTGCTTTATGCATAGCTACCCATCTATTTATTCCTTTTTTAGTAATTAATTTTTATTTTTATTTCAATAGTTTTGGGGGCAAAGGGTGTTTTTGGTTACATAGATAAGGTCTTTAGTGGTCATTTCTGAGATTTTGGTGCACCCAGCACCCAAGCAGTTTACCCGGTACCCAATATGTAGTCTTTTATCTCTTTCCCCATTCCCAACCTCTCCCTTAAGTCCCCAAAGTTCATTATATCATTCTTATGCCTTTGAAACCTCATAGCTTAGCTCCAACTTATAAGTGAGGACATATGATATTTGGCTACTTCACTTAGAATAATGGTCTCCAGCTCCACCCGGGTTGCAGCAACAGGCATTTCGCTCCTTTTTATGGCTGAGTAGTATTCCAGAGTGTATATATAACACATTTTCTTTATCCACTCGTTGGTTGATGGGCATTTAGGCTGCTTTCATATTTTTGCAATTGCAAGTTGTACTGTTATAAACATGTGTGTGCAAGTGTGTTTTTCATGTAATAACTTATTTTCCTCTGGGTAGATCCCAGTAGTGGAATTGCTGGCTTGAATGGTTGTCCTGTTTTTAGTTCTTTAAGGAACTCTTTTACATAGTGGTTGTACTAGTTTACATTCCCACCAGCAGTGTAAAAGTGTTCCCTTTTCACCACATCCATGCCAACAGCTATTTGTTTTTTGACTTTTTAATTATGGCCATTCTTGCCGGAGTAAGGTGGTATCTCATTGTGGTTTTAATTTGAATTTCCCTGATAATTAATGATATAGAGTATTTTTATATGTTTGTTGGCTGTTTGTGTATCTTCTTTTGAGAATTGTGTATTCATATCCTTTCCTTTTTTAAAAAATTAATTTTATTTAATTTTAAGTTCCAGGATACATGTGTAGGACGAGCAGGTTTGTTACATAGGTAAACGTGCGCCATTATGGTTTGCTGCACCTATCAACCTGTCACCTAGGTATTAAGCCCCACAGGCATAGGTATTTATCCTGGTGCTCTCTCTCCCTGCATCCCCATGACAGGCCCGAGTGTGTGTTACTCCCTTCCCTGTGTCCATGTGTTCTCATTTTCAGCTCCCACTTATAAGTGGGAACACGTGGTATTTGGTTTTCTGTTCCTGTGTTAGTTTGCTGAGGATAATGGCTTCCAGATTTATCTATGTTCCTGCAAAGGACATGATCTAGTTCCTTTTTATGGCTGCATAGTATTCCATGGTGTATATGTACCACATTTTCTTTTTTACACACATGTTCATTGCAGCACTGTTCACAATAGCAAAGACATGGAATCAACCTTTGCCTACTTTTCGATGGACTTACTTGTTTTTCTCTTGCTGATTTGAGTTCCTTGTAGATTCTACATATTAGTCCTTTGTCAAATGCATAGTTTGTGAACATTTTCTCCCACTCTGTGGGTTGTCTATTTACTCTGCTGATTATTTACTTTGCTGAGCTTTTTAGTTTAATTGGACCCCATTTATTTATTTTGTGTTGTTGTTGCATCTGCTTTTGGGGTCTTAGTCATGAATTCTTTGCCTAAGCCAATGTCTAGAAGAGTTTTTCTGATGCTATCTTCTAGAATTTTTATGGTTTCAGGTATTGATTTAAGTCTTTATACACAAGTCAATAAATGTGATATATGACATAAACAGAATTAAAAACAAAAACCATATCATCTCAACAGGTGCAGAAAAAACATTTGCTAAAATCCAGCATCCCTTTATGATAAAAACCCTCAACAAAAGAGTCATAGAAGTGACTTACCTCAAAGTAATAAAAGCAATACATGACAAACCCACAGCCAACATCATGCCGAATGGGGAAAAGCTGAAAGCATTGCCCCTGAGAACTGGAACAAGACAAGGACGTCTACTTTCACCACTTATAGTCAACATAGTACTGGAAGTCCTGGTTAGAGCAATCAGATGAGAGAAAGAAATAAAGGTTATCTAAATTGGAAAAGAGAAAGTCAAACTGTTGCTGTTTGCCAATGATATCGTATACCTGGAAAACCCTAAAGACTCATCCAAAAAAATGCTCATCCCTTTTTCAATCCACTAATCCAGCTTACTTTCGATGTTGTCAAAGTAAATTGCAGATAGTATGCTATGCGTCCCCTGTAAATACCTCAGCATGCATATCATTTACTGGAGTTCAATATTTGTTTAGTCTTTTGTGTGATGTAAAATTTACTGAAAATGAAATACACATATTTTAAGTGTACTTTCACTGAGTTTTGACAAATATATACATCTATATAACTGAAAGCCCTATCAGAAAGTTCTCTACCACCACTGCCTCCTGTAACCACCACCAGAGGAAAGCACTGTTCTGGTTTTTTTCTACCATAAATGACTTTGCTGCCGCTAGAATTTTATGTAAGTGGAATTATACAGTGTTGGGATACAGTTCCCCACGGATTGCTCACATTTCTCCACATGTTGCTACCAGAGACACTTAAAACCTTTGTTCCAGACTCTCTTTTCAAAAACGTTATATAGCTAGCGACTTTGGAATACAGAGATAGTATCTCCTCAGAAGCAAAGAGTACTATAGAAGATGCAGGTTCACTAAGCTTAGGGATCCTCTTCACTGCCTATGCAGGTATCACCTGGCCCTCTTCGTGTTACTCTGCAGGAACTGGGCTTGGGGAATCCACTCAAGAAAGTGCTGATACTCTGGCTTCTGGTACAGCTGTGAGTAATAAAGTCATTTTTCTCTGACCCATGAGTCTCATGTCTTCTACCAGCACCCACAAAAAGGTGGCAGACTAACTGTTTAGCTTCAAAGTAGGGTAAAATCTCAGACCTCTCACAGTTCTTAACATATAGTGTGTGCCCTAGCTGCTTTCTCGCAGCATGTTTCTGAGATCCACCCACATTATTGCATTCACTAGTAATACTTTTCTTTTTATTGCCGAGCAATGTTCCGTTGTACCAGTTTACTTCTGTACTCTCCTGGTGATGGATGCCTGGGCAATGCCCAGTTTCTGGCTGTTATAAATAAAGCTGCTATGAAAATTCTTGTACACATCTTTTTGTGAATATATGTTTTTATTTTGGGATAAAAGTAGATATCATGACGTAGAATTGGTAGGTCACAGGTTAGGCCTATGTTCAGTGTTATTTTTAAAACTGATAAAACTTTTCCCAAAGGATTGTGTTATTTTATATTCCTAACAATATGTATGAGATGTCTAATTGCTCTATAACTTTGCCAATATTTGATGTTGTCCATATTTTTTATTTTAGCCATTCTGGTGGGTATTATAGTGGTATCTTACTGTGGTTTTAATTTGCATTTCTCTAATCTGCACAATAAACCCCCATGACATAAGTTTACCTATATAATAAACCTACACATGTACACCTGAACTTAAGATAAAAGTAAAAAAAAAAGTATTTCTCTGATTACTTAGTGACTTTAATATATTTGTATGAGTTAACTGGTCATTTGTATATCTTATTTTATAAAGTGTTTATTCAAATTTTTGCCTATTTTTGAGGGTTGTTTACTGTATTCTTTGTTAAATCCTTGATAACAGTGCTTTGTTAGATTAGCAGTCTTATTAATTTTCTTAGTGGTGTACTTTAATGAGCAGAAGTTCTTAATTTTGGTGAAATCTAATTATCAAATTTTTGTTTATAGTTATTGTTTGCTGTGACCTCTCCAATAAATTTTTTGTTACCTTCAATTCACAAAGATAATCTCACATGTTTTCCTCAAAAAGTGTTTCTAACACCCCTCCCACCCCATTCATCCCTCTTGAACCTGCCACAGAAGTCATTTCTTTGAGAAGTATTATTCAACCTTTCAACTGCTCCTCTTAGAAATGAGGGTGGAATAGGGATAGAAACAGCCCCATCAGGGCAGCCTATCTTCTTCAAATTTTCTGGAGTGCTGGTGAATAAATATTTCTCCATCTTATTATGTATGCATATCACCTTTAATCCATACCTGGACCCTATGAAAAGGTATTATGAGCCCCATTTTACAGATCTGGGAAATTATACACACAGGGGTGAATTAACTTGCTCAAAGGCACACAGCTTCACCGTGTTGGAGTTGGGAATCAAACATGTAACTTCCTGCTTTCCAAAACTGTGGTGATAACCATGCCACTAACCCTGACACTACTACACTCTTCAATACTTATGCTGGCCATCAGTACCGTCACTATGGAGCCTTACTCTCATTTTATTCGGTTACCACTGTAATCCTCGGATGCTTTTTAGTCGTACTGTTGATGCTTCTTAATTGGTTTGTCTTACATAAAAAAGTGGCCTATTGAAATATGATTCATAATCTTCAAATAATTCATTTAGTAATTCAAATCCATGGTTCATAATCTTTATATAACAAGATTCATGCAATAAATTGCTGGTTCCGTTTTGAAGCCCTTTGCTACCTTTTCTAAGAGGACTAATTATGGCAAATTTTATTTTTTTATTGAATAAAATTTTAAATTAGCACAGTGAAATTGTGAAAACTACTTGATGGGAGAAGACACTGTGGCAAAACAAACAAACAAACAAAACCATAAAACAACTCTGTTTCACATGAAAGGATTCAGACTTTGCCAGTGTCTCACTTTCCTGTCCTAACTCAACTATGTTATTCTAACTCAACTACGTTATTCTAACTCTAAGTGAAAAATAAAATAAAACTTGCCTTCTAGGTCTTTCTTATGCTAGATCAGGAAAAAAATAAGAATGTATGTTATTCATTAATTTTTTTTTCTCTTTGGTTTCCAATTCTAAAAAGCATATAGCAAGTTCTCTTAAGTAGATTTGAAGCACAGATGAATGCAATATATATAATACTGGAAAGAGCTTTCACTTTTTAGGAGAGTTATTTTATAGTTATATAGCAGTAGTATTAATATTGTCCTGATGTAACATGCTTCACAGGGGCCAATAGCATGTTTTTGTGAGCTTAGTAGGAAAAAGTACCAGGCACCTGAATTTTTCCTCCATAATAAACCATTAGAAAGATGTATGTCATCATGGCACAAAGTTTGGGTTAGATCATTGAGATTACTGTTCCTAATATAGCTCTTGTTGAGATCAATTGTTATAATTCTTGATTTTTCACTTTTAAATCTGGGTGTCAACACTGGGCTATAGTGCCCTGTGTCTAGGGCAAAGTGGGATGTTTGCAGGATCTTTGTCCACAGTGACCGGCTGAGTCTGCCACAGCTGCAAGGTGGTACAGGGGTGACAGGAAAACAGGTAGTGGAATACTTAGAAAGAAGTGTGTGGCCTCTGTGAGTGATCATGAGGTGACTCAGTCCACCTGAGAAAATGTTCTGGATATGTTCTATGGGTAAAGTAAATCATCGAGTTATAACATGCAGCCAAACTTCACATGTCTGAAGCCATGGGATGTTTTTATTTCTCTTTTAAGTTAGGTTTTCCTAGAAAAATCCAGAGGTAAGGAATCAAGTTTAATAGATTTACTGAGGAAATGCTTTTAGGAGCACAGGAAGCCAGACTGGGAAGGGGAAGAAACCAAGAAAAAAAATGTGATTTCAAGTAATGTCTCATACTTAGCCTGATTCCAAGGGGAGAGTCAATAGAGTGTCAACTACAATGGGCTTGACCTGCTTCATGGAGAAAAAGCTGGGCATTTGTACTTCCATGATCATTCATCATATCACTGGCTACTAGCCAGGGGCACTGGCATGCAGGGGTTGGTAAGTAAATTCCCAAGCACTTCCGTTTACTTTTCCCTCTGCTTTCTTCAAGCAGAAGAACTTTCACCCCATAGCCACCACCGCTGGTTATGTGCTGAGTCTCACTTGAAGCCAGCAAATCTCAGAGTCCCACCCAAGGCTGTTGATGTAGTGCCTGGGTATTGCTGCTGGTTATTTGGGGCCCAAGGGCTCTTCAGTTAGCAGATAATGAATGCTGCCAGGACTGGGTCTTCCCTTCAAGGCAGTGGGTTCTCTTCTGGCCCATGGTGTATCTAAATGTTTTCTGGGAGCTAAGGCCTAAAACAGGGGCCTCACAACTCTGACCACTGCTCTATTCTGCTGTAGCTGAGGCAGTATCCTAGAAGAAAGACAAAGTCCTCCCCTCTCCTCAAGTGGAAAGGAAGAGGTCTCCTTTGGAGCTGAGAGCGGTGCACCCTGAGATTGAGGGAGGGGTGATGCCAGCACTCCCTTAGCTGCCCCAGCTCCTCACCACTTCTCATTCTGTGCATGGGTGAGGCAGTTCCAGTGCCCAAGGGCAAACCTCAGAAGGTCACAGGTGCTGGAGGATGGACACCTGGAGCCTATGAAAGAATGAGTGAGTTGAGGTCAGGAGACCGAGGCTATCCTGGCCAACATAGTGAAACCCCTTCTCTACTAAAAATACAAAAAGTAGCTGGACATAGTGGTGTGTGCCTGTAGTCCCAGCTACTCAGGAGGCTGAGGCAGGATAATCGCTTGAACCTGGGAGGCGGAGCTTGCAGTGAGCTGAGATCGTGCCACTGCACTCCAGCCGGGGCGACAGAGCAAGACTCCATCTCAAAATAAAATAAAATAAAATAAAATAAAATAATAAAATAAAATAAAATAAAATAAGAATGAGTGAGTTACTAAGCAGCTCCAGTGTCCTCTACAGCTTCTGTGGCATCCTAGTCTTTCTGGGATTAGAAAACATTCAGTATGAATTAATAGGATAGGTATCCCTGGATCTGCTTGTTCTTCACAAAGGAAATGCACAATTAGGCCTGTTTCCTTCACCACTGTAATATAAAACGTTTCGTAAGGTGGTCTTAATTTTGACACTCCCTTTAAAAACGTTTGGCAGTATATGCAGTGTGACCCAGCAGAACACACCTCTCTCCTTCTCCTTCCCTCCCTCCCCCATACTTGCACATATTCACACAAACATAGAGGAGTGGATATGCATCTGTGAGTGGGCATATTAGTGGTTAATTTAATGTTTTCTGTAATCTGCTCTACTCTCTTCTGTCTGCCTAGGAGGTACCTTCTCTTCCTGGAAGGCCTAAGTCAAAAGTCACCCATACCTGATGCCTTTGCCCACACTTCCTCCCACAGAAGAGTTCATAGCTCAAATTCTAGCCCCAGAGAACGCTGTGCATTTGGCTTTTCTAGAACTTTCTGCATTGTAGTTTCTTGTTTGTAGTCTCTGTCTCCCTAGGGGCAAAGACTGTTGGGGGTACTGTATTGTCTAGCAAGCCCAGCCTCCACTAAGCTAATTGTCACGTGCATACCAGATCCCCACAATGCTTACTAAATCAAATTAAATAAAGCCTTTTGAAACTGCCCTGAAAGAAAGCTTTCTTGCCTGCCTCTTGCTTCTCTGAGTAACTACAGTTAGTTGGCGGGGGCGGGGAGGGGGGCGGAGATATTCCTTTTTTGGGCCATCATGCTTGTTTTATTATGTATCAGTTTTCTATTGCCATGTAACAAATTATCACAAACTTAGTGACTTAAAAAAACATATATTTATTATCTCACTGTTTCTACAGGTCAGGAGTTGGGGTATAGCTTAACTGAGTTCTATGTTCAGAGTTTTCCAAGACTGCAGTGAAGCTGTTAATTAAGCAATGTTCTCACCTCATTTGGGGAAGAGCTCTCTTCCCAACTCATTCAGGTCGTTGGCAGGACTCATTTCCTTGTGGTTATAAGACTGAAAGCCCTGGCTTTTCGCTGGCTGGAGGCTGTTAGGTCCTGGAAACCTAAAGGTCATTGATTTATAGTCATACCTACAGTGAAGTCTACATGAAATTGTGCTCAATGAGGAAAATAAAACTGGATAGTATTTGATTATTTGGAACCTTATGAATACCTAAATTCAAGTTCTGGGTCTCTCTATTGACACATATGCACGCAGATTCTGTGATGTTGAGGAAATTGATTACCCTGTTGGTGCCTCAGTTTCTGTCCGTACATGCAACAAAGGACTTTCCTATGACAAGCTTTGTTTATTTTTAACTTTTATTTTCAGTTCAGGAGTACATTGCAGGTTTGTTAAACAGGTAAACTTATGTCACAGGGGCCTGTTGTACAGATTATTTCATCATCATTGAGCCTGGCACCTATTAGTGATTTTTTTCTGATCCTCTCCCTCCTCCCACCTTCCAATAGACCACAATGTGTGTTGTTCCCCTTCTATGTGTCCATGTGTTGTCATCATTTAGCTCCCACTTATAAGTGAGAACATGTGGCAGTTGGTTTTCTGTTCCTGTGTTAATTTGCTAAGGCAAATGGCCTCCAGCTCCATCCGTGTCCATGCAAAAGACATGATCTCATTCTTGTTTATGGCTGCACAGTATTCCATGGTGTATATGTACCACATTTTCTTTATCCAGTCTATCATTGATGGACATTTAGATTGATTCCAGGTCTTTGCTATTGCGAATGTGCTAAAGTGAACATACATCTGCATGTGTTTTTATGATAGAATGATTTATGTTCCCTTGGGTATATACCCAGTAATGGGATTGCTGGGTTGAAGGGTAGACAATCTTTGAAGAAATACATTTAGTATATTCAATCACTTCTGTTCTATGATTAGCAAAATCAATCTTGAGTACTGGCTCTGCCACTTCCTGTCTGGGTGACCTCGAACAAGTTATTTATCATCCCTGAACTTTAGTCTCCTTATCCTTAAAATTGAGACAATACTGGTGCTTGCCTCATAGGATTGTCAAGAGTAGTAAAGGAAGATGTTTAAATAATGTGACATACAAATATCTGGCCCATAATGAGATGCCTAGCACAATAAGTATTAGCTATTATTATTGTTATTTAAAATTTGGGGTTGTGGAGCATGTTACCCAGGCCTCAGGGAGGATGGGCTGAGCCTGGGTAGGCTGTCTGAAGACCTGAGTTAAGGAATGTAATATTTTTCACTCTGACAGGTGTCTATTTCTCTATAAGCCTTGGCTTGTTCCCAGTCTTTAAGGTGTGTGTGTGCAGGGTGGTGGGGCGGTTGGTGTTTGAAAATATGAGGAGTGGATGACAAAGGGAAGGAAAGGGGAAGATGGAGGAAGGTCCCTAGAATGGTTCAGCCCCACTCTGAAGTGGAAGCATGTTGTTAAAACAGCCCACCCAGAAATGGGGAGCACATGGCCCCTGCCCACCTGCCTTCTTGGGAAGCTCGAGAAGCCAAAGTCACTTCTTACTCTCATTGCTTGGTTAGGCTCTGTTTTCAAACCTAGGGGTTTATCTTTCACTGTGGCTTAGTAGATTCGTATTTCCAGATCACTGGGACAGGCCTGGAGGACAGAAAGCCTGATTTTCATGGAAGCAACTCCCAGTAGTTGATACATTTATTGATGCTCATGGAAGGAAGCATGATGCTCATTGTGTCCTGTGTAATCCGCAGTTTAGAACTGGACTGCCAGGCGCCGTGGCTCACGCCTGGAATCCCAGCACTTTGGGAGACCAAGGCGGGTGCATTACCTAAGGTCAGGAGTTCGAGACCAGCCTGGTCAACATGATGAGACACCTTCTCTACTAAAAATGCCAAAAAATTAGCCAGGCATCGTGGTGTGTGCCTGCAGTCCCAGCTACTTGGGAGGGTGAGGCAGGAAAATCACTTGAACCTGGGAGGCAGAGGTAGAAGTGAGCTGAGATCATGCCACCGCACTTCAGCCTGGATGACAGAGCGAGATTCTGTCTCAAAAATAAAAATAAATAAATAAATAAACAGAACTGGACTGCCCAGTGTTCTGCCCTCAGTGTTCCAGTGTCCCATCCATGTGACAGGTAGCATTATGGTAACAAATAACAATGCTACCTGTTAAATGGGTGTCTTCCGTGGTAAAAGAGAAGATAATAGTTTGGGCACAGTCATTCTTGAGCAATTTTGAAGTGACAAGTAATGCAGTTGCTGAACATCAGGCTGACGTAAATGTGTGTTCTCTGCACATCTGTCTCTGGTAACTGCATGGCCATCAGCAGATTAGTAAATGTCCCTGTAGGTGATGGGCAACACTGAATCATCCTCATTGTCCTATTAAAGATATTAAAATTTGGGGTTGTGGTGCATGTTACCCAGGTCTCAGGGAGGATGGGCTGAGTCTGGGTAGGCTGTCTGAAGACCTGAGTTAAGGAATGTATTATATATAATATATATATAAGATATATATATTAGATATATAGCATATATATTATATATACGTTCGTTTACCATATTCGTTTGTTTACCAAAGAACGAATGACCACTGTTCTACTATATGCTTTTGTTGCAGCTAAATTTAGTTATGTAACTTCATTAATAATATATGTAATATATATAACATATATATTATATATCTATACTAATATATATTATATATAACATATATTATGTATCTAATATATATTACATTCATATTATATATCTAATATATATATTACATTCCTTAATATATATAATATATATAATTAATATTCTCCTCTATGTACAGTGCTATACTGCTATAAGGAATTTTTTTCAATGAAAGCTGAAAATCCAAATTTGTATTTGAAATTTCCCAAATGTTGAATGTTGGCAACCAATTCAAAAAAATAAAAACAGGATTTGGGCTAACTGAAACATGCCTGCAGATTGTGTAGCACCTGTGAACTGCCAATTTGCAGTCTCTTTCTTATGGCTTTGCCTGGTGGCCCAGGATGGTTTGTATTTTCTTGGCATGGACTAAGAAGTGATACCGACCTGTCACTCCTAACAAGGGCCCAGCAGCGTGATTTCACCAACAGACCAATTTGTGGGGATTGTGAAGTTCTGATTTTAGTTACCTGTGACTCTTTCCATTGCCAGAACTCCATGAAACTAAAGGGTTGATGCTTGTCCAAAATGTGTTACTGACTAACTAGAGAAATATGAACAATTGTGTCAAGGTATCAGATGTGTGCAACTTCATGCTGGCTCTGTGGTCCCTGTGCTATAAAGATAAATCTCTTGTTTGGTGGCTCCCACTGGTGCTTTCAGAGGCTGCTAAGCAGAGAGTCCCTTGGTAACAATACCAAACAATTATGAGGTTTTGGCAGTAGGATAATTCTAGGCAAGGTCAATACTGTGGTTGTCTGGCCCTCTCCTGAACAATCTGAACTTGGACTCTAGAATTGAAATGCCAGCTGGCACTTGGAAAATATATTAATTCTATAATTAGACAACAGTTAGTATTTAGTTTTACCAAAGAACGAATGACAACTGTTCTACTATATGATTTTGTTGCAGCTAAATTTAGTTATGTAACTTCATTACTAACAAGATATATTCTACATCTATACAGTAAAACTGAATCAGGTAATGTCCAGGTAGAGAATACATGACACACTCAAAGGGGCAATTGAATGGAGTGAAACGAAGGTTTTAGCTATGAAGGTTTGGTCAGGGCTAAGGGAAACCAACAAGAAATGGTGAAGAAGGGAGCAATTCCCACTCTTAGACGTGAAGCAATCAGGGAAAAAGTGATTTGCAGGAAAAAGCAGCTATCATTTCCAGTAGCGGAACACCAAATGGGAGTTGTGGCCTTAGTAGAGCACAACCACTGTCAACCATGGCCCAGGGGAGTGGCCTCTCTTTTGCCTCCAATCTCCTTTCAGTGCCCTACAATGGCCAATCCCAACCAGCAATTAAGTACAGTTCATTCAGTGTTCAGAGGTCAACCTCTAGTAGAATAACAGGTAGAAAAGGATGGAGAGTGAGTGTGAAGGGGAAAATGGGGAATATCCAGAACACCTTGCAAACTTTTAGGAGAGGCTATGTTTTAGTCCATTTTCTATTGCTATAACAATATCTGAGACTGAATAATTTATACAGGGTAGAGGCTTATTTTGGCTTATGGTTTTGAAGGCTGGGAAGTTAAAGATCTGGCAGCTGCCTCTGGTCGGCTTCTAGTGAGAGCCTTGTGTTGCATCATAACATGACAGAGAAGCCAAAGGGGAAATTGGCATGCACAAAGGGCAAGCGTGAGATGCTAGGCTTATAACAACCTGCTCTCACAAGGACTGACCTAATCTCATGAGAATGAGCTCAGTCTCTCGAGAAATGCATGAATTCATCTTGAAGACCTAATCACTTCTTAAAGGCCTCATTTCTTAAATGTCCCACTCTCAGTATTGCCATACTGTGACCAAACCTCAATATAAGTGTTGCTGGGGCCAACTATATTCAAATCACAGCGTGCTCTAATAACAGCATTTCCCAGGTGGCAATTTCAGCTTGTTTCCAATGGGCGTTAGGTGATACGTTCCACAATAACTAGTAATGTATAACCTCTTTTAAAAAGGAATGAGAGGGAAAAGAGGTTGAATCCAAGTTATAGAATTCTGATCATGAGATTTCTACGTGTTTTCAAAGAATGCATTTGGAACTGTTAGAGTGAATGGTGGCAGCAAAATCCTGAGACACACTCTCTGACATCTGCCTTACTTCACTATGTTTAAAATAATGTTTTTGTTTTGAATGGGTTTTAAATCATGGACACATTTTGCAGATCACCACAGGTCTCACCATTCCCTAATGCTACACTCAGTTCTTTAGGTTATGGTCTGGCTGTCGGACACTCTTGAGTTTGTGACCCTAAATCTAAACCTCAGAGGAGTGGTTCTCAGTGTGTGGTCTTTATTACATGGAAACTTGTTAGAAGTGCATATTATTAGAGTCCACTTCAGATATCCTGAATCAAAAACTTTGGAAGTGGGGCCAAGCAAATTGTTTTCACAAACCCTCTGGGGATTCTGATGCTTGCTGAAGTTTGAGAATCATAGCTCTAGGATTTGGGACCCTTATGACCCCTTCATGTAGAGCACATTCGTCTCTAGATCTGTAGCCTTCATATTTCTTCACAGCAGCTACAAGCTTGATATTATGACTCAAGTCCTTTAGGAAACTGACCTCTATAATCAGTAGTTGGATTGCTTCTTACTGATTTATTACTGCTACAGTTATTTATTGGCTTGCAATCATTGCATTGCCAAGACCAAACTAAAAGGTTTATAAAAGATGGAAGTAGAACCTAAAGTCAATAATGTTGACTTCTCTAGGTTGAGCTGGAAAAATGTTCAGATAAATATGTGCTGAGAACTCTAAAGCTTGAGAGCATGATCCATCAGGCACAAGGAAGACACTGGAGCGGAGCCTCACAGACAGTAATGAGACCCTTAGCAATAAAAGGGCTCCTCTGGGTTCCTGTTCAGTGCTGCCCCCAGGCTGTAATACCAATGATTAGTTGTGTGCCCCACAACTCATGATTGATTTGGAGGTGACTGAAAGGGCAAGGATTATGACGCTGACTGCGTTACCATGGATGAGTCATTTGACTCCGTAAATTTGAGTCTGTAAAAAGGAAGGCCTGAAGGGGTTGCTCCAGTATTCTATAACTCTATTCACGTGGTCACAGGATTGGTCTACCTAATTTAATTTTGGGTGAAACTATTGTCTAAGTTCATCTACACTGCAGAAGAAATGGAACAATCCAAACTGGCAAGTGTTGTCAGTCAAGTGAATGCATTAGTTTTATGTAGCGCTTAACAAATGTTGCCAAAATGTGTAGCTTACAACAACAAATATTTATGATTTTACAGTTTCTGAGAGTCAAGAATTTGGGAGTAAGCTTTCTGGAGGGTTTCTGGCTCCAGGTCTCTCATGAGGTTGCAGTCAAAATGTTTGAAGGCTTGACTAGGCTGGAGGATCTGCTTTCAGACCCACTGTTGTTGATGAGAGGCTTCAGTTCCTTGCCATGTGGGTCTTTTCTCAGAATGCTCACAATATGGCAGCTGGCTTCCCACAGAGCAATGCTCTGATAAAGAGCTTGAGCAACAAAGACAGTGTCTTTTATAAGCTAATCTCAAAAGTGCCATGCCATCATTTCTGCCGTATTTTATTGGTCATGCAGACCATCTCACATGGTCTCCTCCTCTGTCTCCTGGTGTTCATGCCCTGGTGTAGTCACAGAGGGACACAGAGATTATGGGGGTCATCTTGGTGGCTGGTGACCACAGTATAGCATGTAGCTGCTGATGGATTGTTTGAGGAAGCATGATGGATGCAGATGTCAGAGCAGCTGTGAACTGTAA
Organism: Macaca mulatta; assembly: GCF_049350105.2. Taxonomy (NCBI): domain Eukaryota; kingdom Metazoa; phylum Chordata; class Mammalia; order Primates; family Cercopithecidae; genus Macaca; species Macaca mulatta. The sequence goes on along the minus strand of NC_133412.1, from coordinate 130,776,133 downwards.
GTGTAGACGCAGCAGAAGCCTGTCAAGAGCCAAAGCTTTTTTGCTAATTGTGATACTGTTGAATCTATTCCAGATACTACATTTTGTTGTTTTATTTGTATACCACTGCAACATTGTGGGTCAGTTCTATGTGCATAAACATGCATTTCCACAAATGTTCACCAGCCAAAACACTTTGTAAATCACATTTCATCTGTTATTTTTAAATCATGCCTGTTTCCTCTCTGAAGTCTCATTTTTCTAGGATGCTCAAGCATATTTGGTAACCACTCACAAGTAGATATGCAAGTCTAACCAACACATATCTTCCAAGCATTTGCATGTTAGTATGACTGAGCAGAGACCTACAGCTCCTCACATTTCTTGTGGACCTGTCTTTTGGTGATTTGGGATTGAATTGATGGACGCTAATTTGCAAAACTGTGCTTCCAACTAGCTAGCTCATAACTTCATTTTTCTTTGCAGGCTTCTTGTAGCTACCTTTTAATTTTATCACCAGATCTTCTCTGTCATAAAAGTAATCTTTAAAAAAATGATTATATTGCCAAAACATTTTACGTTTATTTTGAGGAGGTAAAGTTTATTAAGCTAAGACACTAACCGTAATTTGTCCTCACGTCATTTTTTAAAATTATGTAAATAATGATGGTTCAAGTTGAAGTACAACCCTCAGCTATATATCCTTTACAGAGGAAGAATTAAGGTCGTAATTAAAAACATGGGCTGTGGGACCACATCACCTAGAATCAAATCCTAACTCTGTTATTTACCATCTATGTGACCTTGGATAAGACACTTCACCCTCTGTACTTTGGTTTCCTCATCTATAAAGTGGGAATGCTAATAGTAACTATCCCTCTGTGTACCAGGTACCTGGTACACAGAGAGCACTGGTCACTTTCTATTTATTTTCTATTTCTATTTAATTCTGACTGCTCCCTTTTGATGTCTCTGTGTGGCACAGATGTAGGAACTAGTTCATCGTAGGAACTTAAAAACTCTGACTGCTGAGACCTCAGGGACACTTCCCTGGTCTAAGCTATCTGCGTGCATTCTTTTTTCCCTTGCTGCAGACTCCAGGGACTCAGCCTGCTTTCCTTTCTTTAATCACTGCCACCACCTCCTCTGTCCCTTGGGATTCCTTTTCACATGTGACCAGCTAGAGAATGAGCAGCCTGCAGTCTTTGCTGTCCTGGAAACCAGGCATACCTTTCTTCCTCATTTTGAGTTTCCTTGGTAATTAAACGGGAATAGTCCCACGCCTGGGAAAGTAGAAAAGTGAAGGAATCTTTCTGAATTCTTCTGATGTAAGACCCACTAGGGATAGTGCCTTGGCTTCCCTAGACAATGATATCTGGGAGCCCAGCTAACCTTATCTTCTTTCTTTCCTAAGCGTGACTGTGGGACCCTCTCTTTATCTCCTCTTCTTTCTCTTTGGTTCTTGCTGACTTCTTCCTACTCGAAGACTCTATTTCTAAATCTATAATCCTAAAATGTTCAAATGTGGGAACAAGGGGTGTAGTGAGTCTATTCCTTCACTAGAAATATATATTGTCTATTTTGTGCTAGATACCGTTTAAGGATTTGTTGGCCTGCCTTCTTTGCATTTGGGGCTGGAGTGATTTAGACAGGTGACATCCATATATCTATAGAGCATTGCCTACTGAGTCATGATTTTCAGCATTTCTCCAAAAAACCTTGGCAACGAGAGCCATATCTGGTTTTAAACTGGATCTCAGTTTAGGAATTGGTGTTTGAATTGGAAATCCATGATGTGCTGCTATATTGAAAAACAAAGAGCAGTCAGAAAGTCCCTTGGAACCTGACAGATTAATAGCTCCTCTTTTATGTCTGCTATTTCATTTTCACTAAAGGGATTTCTTCATTCTCTAATTAATTGTTGAGCATCTCAAATATATGCAAACACGGAAAGAAATTTATTGTAGACCTGACAAAAATCACTGTCACTGTGACAAGCACTGAATAAAAGTTGTTTCAACACAGATATTTCCATTTGATAAGGAAGCACTTAAAATAATGGATTGGAACATTTAGAAAGCTTACATATTTGGCATCAGTTTTATTAATAAAGTATTACAAAAAATAAATATTTCATATTATAGCTAACTGCTTCTCTGAAAAATAGCATCAATTTTCTGTTTATAGAGTCTTTCATCTGAGACTCTGAGTATATTTAATGGATGTTAAGTTACCAAACACTTGTATCAGATGACACTAAATCATAACTGTGCTCTCTCTTTTGAAGAATAAAAATGAAATCACCAAGGAGAAAAGCAACTTGACAGGTTCCATAGTCATACTCATCATAGCTACTTACTGGGTGTTTACTATGTGTCAGGCACACTGTTGACATGTTTTATGCACATTCTCATTTGATTCTCAAAATTATTCTGTGAATAGGTACAGTAATCGAGACTCAGAGAGGTTAAATAATTTCCTCAAAGTGACACAGTAACTTACCAACTTCATACCACTGTAATATCAGTGGTAAACTAGTGACAAACACAGAACTAAAATCTTTCTCTTTAGGTACCTTCCCAACCCGAGGTTTCTTTATCTAATTATTTTAGAATGCTTAGAAATGTCAAATGCTTAGAAACCCCAGAATAATAAGTCATCCACCAGTATTACTGTGCTAAGTAAATCCTAGTCAGGGCCTGATTTCTGGGTTGGGGCTGCAGTCTGTGTAGAGAATAACCATCTGCCTCACCTCATAGTATAAACTTTCTACAGCTGCACAGAATCTCACGTGCGATGCAATTTGTGCCACAGTGGAGAAAAGCAAGGGCCAGCACAGGATCCTAGATTTTGGGGGAAAAGACGCATGCATGATATTGTGACAGTCTTTCTAGCAACATTTACTGTGAGGTGGTAGGGTAAATTATGTCACACCAGAAATACAAAATGTCACTAATGGCCGTGTGCTGGGCTAACATAGGAAGTTCATGAAAAGAATAAACAGACCCATAGCATGAGAGAGCTCTCAGTTCCAATGTAAAGCTTAAATGGATGTACAGGATCAGTGCTGGAAAGTTATGCTCAACACATTCTAGCACAGACAGCATCCTAAACAAGATCAAACCCCAGAAAAAAAAAAAGACTAAAAAGCCACAGTGGGAGTCTTATGGCCTTTCCTCTTCCATCTCCCAAAATGGGAAGGATAGAGGGCAAAACATACACTTGACTCTTATGAGAAAGACCTGGGCAGAGGGGAAGTCAAGGAAGGCAAACAAAAGGCGTTTGAGTCAAAAAGATCCAGGTGATGCCTGAACTTGTGTTTTCTGACTCATTGACAGCTTTGGTGTCTCATCTAAACTGAACCTTGATTAAAGACCTGCCATGTGTAAGTGCCTATGCTCAGTGCTTGGAGGAAACAGATATGTATGTTCCTTACAGTCCACGCTATCTAATAACAAAGACGTGATGTACAAATGGATATAGTCATGATGGTGACAATTGTGTTAAATTATTTACACTCAGAATATCATGGAAGGGCAGATGGGGAAGGATAAATTCTTATTGGGAGAATTGACTAGGATTTGGCACATGTCACTGGGGTAGGGGATGTTAAGCAGAAAGGATAGTAATAAAAGAGGCACAGACATAGAAAGTTTAAATATAAATATATGTGTATTACATAGGTGTAGTTGCTATGGGTCAGTTGCTGTTAGGTGATGAGCTATGTCCTGTTATCCCCACTTTACAGAGGGGATGCCGAGCACATAGCTAGTGAGAGGTAGAGCTAGCATTTGAACCTATATCCTTTAGCTAAAGAACTTCTACCCTTAACTACCATGCTACTTAAAATCTGAGGAGATTTCTGGTAGAACTCTGAGTTCCCGTAGTAACAAGCCATCAGGATTTTTACATGCAAGTAATCTAAGGTACCTAATTTAGGGTTTTAATATCCTCAGAGCACATATATGTGTGTATATATATGATGTGTATATGTGTGTGTGTGTGTGTGTATATATATATATAAAAAATGCTCTAAGGATGTGTGTGTGTGTGTGTGTGTACACATACATATATATGTGTGTCCTTAGAGCATGTATGTGTGAGTGCATGTGTGGGGGTAGGGGGGTTCCTGGCTCCTTTCTCATAGGAGCCAGCTTCCAAGTGTGTGTTTTGCACTTCATTTCCCCTTTTGGTAGATATGTACACACATACACACACACATACACACACGAAACCAGCAGCCTCATTTGGTTCATATGCAAGATGGTAAGGGGAGTAGTAGAAGATGGGGCTGGCAGGGTGGGTAGGGAAGAGATGGAGCAGAGCCTAGGGCAGTCTGTGCTGGGACTTGCAGCATTCGCTCTGGAGGGAAGGGCAAGTTCCCAAAACTTGCCCAGGAGGGTGACAGGACCAGTCTTGTGATCCTGGCGGCAGCAGGGAATAATGCCTCCTCCTTTATTCCTCAGGAATGCATCTCATGGATTATGAGATTAGACAGCCACACGTATCAGGGTATAGATGAGTGGGAGGAGAGATGCTAAAAGGATAACCATGCTAATCTAGGAAGACGGTCATTTGTAAATTTTGGCACTTTATTAGGAGTGACAAATGAGAAATTACACTGTTGGTAATTGGTCATGAGTCATGACACTTGAGCCCGAGGTGAGAACTGCTGGAGTGGTGTAAGTCTATAGGTGATGACAATGAGAACTAAGAAAGGGTCATGGGAGCCTAAGGTGCGAGCCTTGGCAGAAACACAGCTCTGGGTGAGGTGGCACTACAAGGCCTAGAAGGGGACAGGAGGGTAAGCATGGAGCCACAGTGCTGGGTGGTACAGGCACAAGCTTTGTAGGGCACCATTTGTGAATGGCATCCCCTAGGGTGACACCACACACACCCCGCTACAGCTCTAACTGCCCGCCCCTCACCACTGTGTTGCATAGTTCTGGGAGTGGTGGGATAAGACTCCACAGCTCTGAGGACACAAAAGCCCGAACTTAGGTACCTTAGACCACATGAGTATAAACGTCCTGATGTCTTGTTGCTCTGTATTTTTCTCAGTCTATGCACAGTAAGCTTGATGGGAACAGACACTGTCTTGTTCTCCTCCACAGCACTTGGCGCAGTGCCTCCCACCTCCCCAAACAGAGCGTTCATTCACTTGGTGAATGTCATGTGCTTCTAGAAAAAGATTATTTATAATTTATTTATTTTTCACTTTGTATTTCTTTTTTTTTAAAAAAGGAAGGACTGAGTAGGGTGAAAAGAATAAACAGACCCATAACATGAGATGGCCCTCAGTTCTAAGTAGAGTGGTGGTTCAGCACCAGCTCAACCCTTCAGATATACAGTAAAGAACACACTTAGTTGACAGGGTGACTCTAAGATGGTGGAGATATTTCCAGAATGGTTCAAGGGAAGCTCTGAAGAGTCACACCACCCTGGAGTACAGAATCAAAAGCTATGACACACCTTAAAATATCCTCTGATTAGAGGCATGGAGGCTTTGTCAGCACACCTTTAAATAAGCTAGGGTGCTGGACACCCCGAAACACCCCCTTCTTTACCAGCTTCCTATCATGGGTTTATTTATGTCCCCCAATGTTCCTATGTTGAAGTCCTAACTTCTAGCACCTCAAAATGCAACCATACTTGGAAACTAGGTTGTTGCATGTGTAATTAGTTAAAACAAGGTCATACTCATGGATGTGGTAAAAAGAACTATTCTACATTGCTGGTGGGAATGTAAACTAGTACAACCATTATGGAAAACAGTATGAAGATTCCTTAAAGAACTAAAAGTAGAAATACTATTTGATCCAGCAATCCCACTATGGGTATCTACCCAGAGGAAAATAAATAATTTTATTAAAAAGACACTTGCATATGCATGTTTACAGCAGCACAATTCACAATCGCAAAAATGTGGAACCAGCTTAAATGTCCATCAATCAATGAGTAGATAAAGAAAATGTGGTATGTATACACTATGGAATACCACTTAGCCATAAAAAAGGAGTGAAGCAATGTCTTTTGCAGCAACGTGGATGGAGTTGAAGAGCATTATTCTAAGTGAAGTAACTCAGGGGTGGAAAACCAAATACTGCATGTTCTCACTTATAAGTCAGAGCTAAGCTATGAGGACGCAAAGGCATAAGAATAATACAATGGGCTATGTATTGGATACAGTGTATACTGCTTGGGTGATGGGTGCACAAAAACCCCAGAAATCATCGCCACTAAAGAACTAATTTGTGTAACCCAAAACCACCTGTTCCTCAAAATCTATTGAAATAAAATACTTGAACTATGAAAATAAGTAAAACAAAGCCATACTGGATGAGTAGAATGGGCACCTAATGCAATATGACTGGTGTCATTATAAAGGGAAAATTTGGAAACAGGCATGCACAGAAGTAGAGCACCATGCGAAGATGAAGGCAGGGGTGGGGGTGATGCTTCTGCGATCAAGGATTGCCAACAAACCACCAGAAGCTAGGGGAGCAGCATGGAATAGATTCTTCCCCACAGCCCTCAGAAGGAACCAACTGTATCAACACCTTGATCTTGGGCTTCTGGTCTCCAGGAGTGGGAGGCAATACATTTCTGTTGTTTGAAGCCACTCCGTTTATGATGCTTTGTTACAGCAGCGCTAGCAAACTAACATGCTAACCAAGAGAGACTCCAGCCCTGATAAGGTGGTCACCTCTGCAGGGTCTCTCCTCTGCAAAGTGGCAGCAAACCCCACCTGCTCCCTGGCATATCTTACTTCAGATCAACATTTTCAGGACTATAACCATTCTTGATTGGCAAGCTAAATAATTTTGTGTTTCTGACAATTTTTTAAAAATCTAAGTTTGTGGTGGTGATAGAAAGTACGTCAAAGACCCAGAGCTGAATTGCTCCTCCTACAAGGTTGGACACTGAGTCAACAGCTTGGGTAGTAGCCCCTGGGCTCCCCTGACCCTCCCACCAGTGATTCTCTCCACAGTAATCTCTGGTGTAAAGTGAGTGATAACACAGACTCCATTACTCCCCAGGCACTTGCTTCTTTAGCAGTGGAAATACCCTTGGTTTTGCCTGGGTCTTCTCTTTGAAATAGTCTCCCTTGTCAATTTTTTTCCCCAGTGAGATCTGACTGTTCTTGGTACCCTGAAGTAGTCTTTCATGCCTCATTTTATTGGGCCTAGCAAGATATTGCAAGCACTTCAGGGCAGGGATTCTACTTTTATTTCTTCTCTGAAGCTCCAATACACTGAACATATAATTTATTTAATAGTAATTATTAAAAGTCTTATAAAGTAATCCTTGTAAATGCCTTGTGACTTTTGTGATATTGAACTTCCAAAGGAATATGTACCTGAGATTTTTTAATTCATTGAAGGCAAAGGCTTCTACACTCTGAAGGGGTTGCCTGTAACCTAAAGAGGTTACTCAGTGGAGAGAAGAATGCCTGGAGGAAAAGAGCCAAGCAGAATCATCCATGCTATGGCATCAGCACTAAATAAAAGAAATTACCGCTTAAACTGTTTTGGATTAGAATTGCTTGCAAGATGAACCATCAACTTTGGTTCAATATCACCAATCATCTCCCCTCCTCCTCTCACACTTATACTTCCAGAGCCTCTGCAGAGAAGAGATTTGTGTACATTTTAGCATAAGTCAGCATTTTTCCCACTCTGCACTATTGACATTTTGTGCAAGATAGTTCTTTGTGTGGGAATTATTATCCTGTTAGATTGCTCTTTGTGTGGGGGTTATTGTCCTGTTAGATTGTTCTTTGTGTGGGGGTTAGTGTCCTGTGAGATTGTTCTTTGTGTGGGGGTTACTGTCCTGTTAGATTGTTCTTTGTGTGGGAGTTAATGTCCTGTTAGATTGTTCTTTGTGTGGGGGTTATTGTCCTGTTAGATTGTTCTTTGTGTGGGGTTTATTGTCCTGTTAGATTGTTCTTCATGTGGGGGTTACTATCCTGTGCATTATGAGCCGTTTAGCAGCATCCCTGGCCTCTGTGTGCTAGATGCCAGCAGCACCCACCTCCCAGTTATGACAACCAAAAAGCATCTCTGAACATGGCTCAATGTCTCCTGAAAGCCAAAATCATCCCTTGGTCAGAACCACTGATCTGAATGAGAGAAGAAATGTGCTTCAAAAAGTACTGATGTTTTAATTCCTCCAGGACAAAATGAGGACCCATCGTGGTTGGACTTAGTTACCATGAGCAGGTGACTGGCTTAAACATTGCTAGGGAAACTGGAGGAGCCAAGAAAGAGCTCAGAAAGCTAGCACGCCTGTCCATGGGGTTTCTTATTACTTCTTGTTTCTGGTTTATTGATAGTCATTAAAGTTCTAGCTCTATGGAGTTCAGAATCGAGCTTGCAGAAAGCTTCTGAAAATTCTAGTCTTTTCCCTACTTACATATTTGATTTTACCTGCTTAAGACATGAAGTTAGATCATATTCCATTTCAAATTCATGTTAGAGGCTGAGACTCCTTTCTGCCTGTTGCCAGGATGTCCGTCTTTCCTCTTGGAGCTTCTTTCCTGGGGGTTCTCCAGGTACCCTAGGATGCCTCCATGATCTAGTGGGTCAGTCCTTTTTATTACCCCTTAAGCTGAAGAGGCCCGCTCTGCCCACCGAGGCTTCCCTGCCCTCTGGCTATTGCTGCTGTGGAGTCACATTGAGCAATCCCGTGTGGGCTCCCACCCACTGCTCTGCCTCTGGTAAGGGTCCCATTGGACAGAGGAGAATAAACTTTTCTCACTCAGTATTTCACTCTCCTCTGGTCCCTGCAGCCTTCTTAGCCCTGGAAGCTCAGAACTACAGAACTGTAGGTAAACAGAGCTCTCAGCTCACACTCACACACACACTCACACACACACACACACACACACACACACACACACACACACACACACATACCCCTCACTCACAGAGACATTTTCCCAAGCCACAGACATGGAGCTCGAATGACCAGTCTAGAAAGTGCTCTATCAGCTCCACCCCATGCCTGGCTCTAGGAGGGCCACTGCTCTCCTCATGCTTAAAGGGCCAGTCCCGGTTCCTCTTGCTGCCTGTTTAATGTGATTACTCCTCAGAGGTGGTTCTTTGGAAACTGAGGACTCTCGGTATCTGTGACGGCTGCTGTGCCTCACCTGTCCCCAGCACTGTCAAGGAAGGGGATGACATCAGACATCACTAGCTCTGGGAGCACTGGCTGGGCTTCATAGGGCTAGAGGCAATCTACCCCCACCACCGACCCACTTCACTCTTCAGGATGACTCATTTTCTCAGAATTCAGTCAGAATGCCTCACTGGAAACTCCAGTAGGTCATTACCAAAGTAAAAACATCTGATGTTGATATATTTGGCAAGCTTTGGGCGTTTAGTCCAGTCAAAGCATTTGTTCATTTGATCAGCCAGTCAACTGACATGTTTTGAGCACCAGCTGTGTGTTAGGTCCCGATCTAGCAGTGAACAAGACTGACAAGCTCTCTGTCTTCATGAGTTTATATCCTAATGGGAGAAGAAGGCACTACATCAGTGAACACATTGATGAGGAAGATGGTTTGGGATTGTGATATAAGCTGAAATATTAAAGGAAATAAATGAAGTAATGTTATGGAGTGTAACTGAGGGGATAGCTACTTCAGATAGGGTGTTTGGGGAAGGCCTTTCTTAGAAGGTGGTATTTGGTCTGAGACCCGAAGGATTACAAGTTCCCAGCCAGCCAGGAGCTGAGGAAGGGTTCCAGGCACAGGGAACAGCACATTCTAAGGCCTTGATACATGAACAAACTTGGCCAGTTTGAGAACACTACACAGAACCAGTGAGTGAAAGAAGGAGCGCCATGAGGCTGACCTGGAGGGGTGGGCAGGGGATGGACCATGGAGGACTTTATAAGCCTAAGGGAAGAGTCTGGATTTAAGTATAGCAAAGGCCACTGAAAGGATCTAAGCAGGAGAATGGTATGATCTGACTGCCATTTTTTTAAAGACCACACTCTGGCTGCTATGTGAAGTACAGGTGAAAGGAGGGTCTGGAGCCAGAGAGACCCGTTAGCAGATTATCGTAGTGAGCTGGGCTGGACATGACAAACGTATGAATTAGGTGATGGACACAGAGAAGGTGGGAAGTAGACATAGTTGAGGTGTGTTTTGGGCAGAATCAATAGAACTTGCTGATGAATTAGGTGATGGGGGTGCAGGAGAAGAATACTAACTGGTTGGATGGTGATGCTGTTTGTTGAGATATAAATGTCTAAGGAGATAAATATTTGGGAGTGAGGAAAATAATTTCTGCTTGAGACATTTTTAAGTTTGGGATGATATTAAACATTCCAGGCCAAAATTGACAAATGGGATCTAATTAAAACTAAAGAGCTTCTGCACAGCAAAAGAAACTAACATCAGAGTGAACAGGCAACCTACAAAATGGGAGAAAATTTTTCAATCTACTCATCTGACAAAGGGCTAATATGCAGAACCTATAAAGAATTCAAACAAATTTACAAGAAAAAAACAACCCCATCAAAAAGTGGGCAAAGGATATGAACAGACACTTCTCAAAAGAAGACATTCATATAGCCAACAGATACATGAAAAAATGCTCATCATCACTCGCCATCAGAGAAATGCAAATCAAAACCACAATGAGATACCATCTCACACCAGTTAGAATGGCAATCATTAAAAAGTCAGGAAACAACAGGTGCTGGAGAGGATGTGGAGAAATAGGAACACTTTTACACTGTTGGTGGGACTGTAAACTAGTTCAACCATTGTGGAAAACAGTGTGGCGATTCCTCAAAGATCTAGAACTAGAAATACCATTTGACCCAGCCATCCCATTACTGGGGATATACCCAAAGGATTATAAGTCATGCTGCTATAAAGACACATGCACACGTATGTTTATTGCGGCACTATTCACAATAGCAAAGACTTGGAATCAACCCAAATGTCCATCAGTGACAGACTGGATTAAGAAAATGTGGCACATATACACCATGGAATACTATACAGCCATAAAAAAGGATGAGTTCGTGTCCTTTAGGGACATGGATGCAGCTGGAAACCATCATTCTCAGCAAACTATCACAAGAACAGAAAACCAAATACCGCATGTTCTCACTCATAGGTGGGAATTAAACAATGAGATCACTTGGACACAGGAAGGGGAACATCACACACCAGGGCCTATTGTGGGGAGGGGGTGGGGGGAGGGGTAGCATTAGGAGACATACCTAATGTAAATGACGAGTTAATGGGTGCAGCACACCAACATGGCACATGTATACATGTGTAACCTGCACGTTGTGCACATGTACCCTAGAACTTAAAGTATAATTTAAAAAAAAAAAAAAAAAGCATTCCAGTAAGGGTACCAAGTAGGAAGCTGCATGTGAGATATTTTGAGCTGTGGGAAAGCCAAAGCTAAAGACAATTTGGAATGATCAGCCTATGGGTAATATTAAATCTATAGACCTGAATGAGATCTCTCAGAGGAATGAGTGAGAATAGATGAGAACGGACCCTGGACCAGACCTCGGGCACTCCAACATTAATGATCAGGTGGAAGAGTCACATTAGAAAAGCAAACTAAGAAGGAACTGTTGGGGAAGTAGGGGGAACTCCAGGAGGATATAGCATCCTGGAAGCTAAGAGAGGTGAATGTTTAAAGATGAGGGAAAGGTCCAGTACACCCAGTGCTTCTGAAAGGAAAGGGAGATGAAGGAAGGCGTTGAGACATGGGGTGCATATCTGAGGCTGCAGGGCACAGGTAGTGTTTCTTACCCACCTGTCCCAGAAAAACTTTTGAAATATCAAATCTCTAAATTCAGTATTGAGTCATCAGTTCCCTTTGGTAAATTTTGGGGGGATTTGGTGATTTGCTTTTAAGTAGGGCAACAAGAAAGATATATTCATTCATTTCACCAACATTACCTAGTGCCCATCACATCTCAGCCACTAGAAATACAGTGGAGAAAAATAGACGTGGCCCATTTCCATAGTCTATGACATGCTGTGGTAGGCAGAATAATGACTCCTTAGAGATGTTCACATTGGAATCCTCTAAACCTATGAACGTGTTACCTTACATAGCAAGAAGAACATTGCAGCTGTGGATAAATTAAGGCTCTTGAAGTGGAGAGATTATTCCAGATTATCTGCATGTGCCCAAGGTAATCACAAGTTTCCTTTATAAGGAGGAGGCAGGAGGGTCAGAGTCAGAGATGGAGATGTGAGGACAAAATCAGGGGCGATATGGGGATCATGAACCAAACAAGGCAGGCAGCTTCTAGAAACTGGAAAAAGCAACGAAAGTGTTCTCCCCTGGAACCTCCAGGAGTAATGTAGCCCTGCCAATCAATTTTAGACTTCTACCACCAAAACTGCAATATAATAAATCTGTGTTGTTTTAAGCCATTCTGTTTTGGTAATTTGTTACAGCAGCAAGAGGAAACTCATACAAAAGTGAAGCACATTAGCACACAAATAAAGGGAGTAATTATATATTGGGACACAAGCTATGATGTGAAGGAAAGGAAAACGTGTGAGAAGTTTCAACAGAGGAGCTGATTTAGGTTAAGGAATCAGGAAGGCATCCCTGAGGAGTGATCTTAAGTGCCACTTGAAAGACGAGAAATAGGTAGGCAGACAAAGAAGTGAACTGCAAGTGTGCAGACAGGAAGGACAGAGATGAGGCCAGGGTAACTGAAGCAGAGTGAGTGAGTGGTAGGGCTGCCAGATTTAGGACCTAGAAATACAGTGCACACAGTTAAATTTGAGCTTAAATAAACAATAAATCATTTCTAGTATAAGTCTTTGCAATATATTACCTGTATTCTACCTGACAGCTAATGTGAGGGAGAGTGATTCTACAAAGATCAGATCATGCAGGGTGTTGCTAGAGAGCTTGCATAAAGCTTAGATTTTATTTTTCAGAAAGAAACAAATGTGCTTTGTACATACTTAAAAGCTCAGTTTCCTTTCTCCTTTTTAAGAAAGGTCCATAAACCATCCATATTTATGGTTTTAACTGAAAAATTAAGAAAAGGGGAGAGGAATATAGTTTTGGGGAGACTTTCAAGCTTATTCTTGAAACAGCCACTACTAACTCACTGCATGTGGCATCTAAATTGAAACCCACTGCATGTCATTGAATCTAAGATTTTAAGGCAAATGAATGTGTTATGTAGCTCTAAGAAAAAAATGGCAATAAACTATGACATATTGTTTTCATATTGTTTCGAATTTTTATGTTTATTTGAAATGGCTCTTTTAGGCTTCTTTAAATATAAAGTGTTAACAGCTATCTCTTTTGGTTTTTAAAAATTATTTTGTTTTAGATTAACGGTCTCTGTTGTTAATACACAAACAGTTAAATGCCCATATCATACAAGTTACTCATCAATTCCATTTTTGAGGTCCATATTTTCCATGCTGTGGCATCCTCTGTGCCATCAAGAATGATGATGATGTATCATTTCTTCAAATAGTGCTCTATGATTGCCTTCAGAATTTTTTCCAAGTTTTTGACACCTGAGGTGTAATATCTGATGCTGGCATTTTAAAAAGTCTTGCCAGAAGTTATTGTCAAAGTGAAATCAGAGCTGGACAATAGTGAAAACACTAAAAAGAGGTTTTGTTTGGGAACCACAGCAATAAGGGAAGAGACTTCCACATGAAACTGAGCTCAATTCTGAATAAAGCATGGGCAAGTGGAAATTTTAAGTCAAGGAACAGAGAGAGGGTCTGTGGTTGGAAAATTGATAAGAGGAAAGATCAGGGTAGTGGGGATTCTGGCTAACTGACCTAATAGGATTCTTGCTGAGGACAGGCCGGGGTGATCAGACATCGCCTGGGGGATGGTAGAGGATGAGGAACCCGATTACATATTGAGGGTGATCGGGTGTGAAGGATGAGGATTCTGCTTAAACTGACTTAGCAGGGTTCTTTCTAAAACTGGATTTTATGAGGAAGAACACAGATGGGTCTAGGAAAAGGTTCAAGAACTTAACCAAAGTTTGTTCATGCAAAGAATATTTTTCAGTATCAGCGGAAGCTTTCAGACAAGACCAGGATTCCTATTTCTTCCTCAGATAGTCCTAAATGCCCTGTGGACTGAAACATCAAGGGGTTGAAGTTGTCCAGTAATGCCACCAGGAATTACAGTGAAGTTCACGCATTCCAAGACAACGGCCACATGACTAACAGTGATTGTAAGACACTGTTAGCTCTAAAACAAATTTTTATTTGGAGGTTGTTAGACTTTGAAAAAATCTATATCTTATAAAATACGGTGTTTGCCATTAATAAGATAATCTTTTATATTCCAATAACTATAATCTTGTGGAAAAGCAAAATGATCACCTAAGCACAAGTTAATTTGTTGTTTATATAAAATCAGCCCTGAAAGAGGAGTGTTGTGGTTTTTTTTTTTTCCACTAGCACTGGGTCTTCAATGTAAATACCTTCACCAACAATGGAAAGAGTTAAACATAGAAAGAAATGGCGACTGCAACCATGGCTACTTAGGAGTTTGTCTAGATAAGGTTAACAATCACCTCCCCATCTCACCTTAGCAAGTGGCCTTATTGCTATTTTATTTATTCATGGGCAACTGTGGGACAAAGTAATAAAATAAGGCAATTAACCTCTAATGAATCTCTAGGGTCAAGCAATCCAGATTTGCAGACATTCCAGAAATAGAGACTATGTATTTGTGTTAATGCAATGGATATTTGTGTTTATAGATTAGAGTTGATTGTGCAGTCCCCAATGGTACATCCAAGTTACTCAATCTTTAGTAATTCCCAAATAATGGCTTTTAGGAAAACAGACTTATAAGCCTAGAAGTTATTTATACACACCTCTCTTAAGACTATGCTATTCATCAGTGAATCTAGACAGGTGAGTGTTGCTTATCTTCATAAATACATCTGTGCAAGGGTAAATTATTGCCTAATAATACAAAGTATCCTAGGTAATAGCTGCAGTGTAATAGCTGTTCTATGTAATAGCTGTAGTGTTAAAACTTTTGTAAATGTTGTTTCCTTTTACTCTAAATTAAATCATGTTTTAATGGTACTATGAAATATTGACATTTAAAAGTATTACAGCATGAATCATTTTCTAATAGAATCACTTCCCAGTTTATCCATTTTGTGGTTTTGGAGGCTTAAGTCTTGAGTTTTCTTAAAATAGGTCATGACTTTAACAGGCTAATTTCAAATCTTCAGCTAGAAAGTGTATCTAGATTTCCTCTCTTGTTATTTTTCGGGGTGTTTCTGTTTTATTGGGTTTTGCTGACTAGGGTCATCCAGTCTAACTCTTTCATCTTAAAGATGAGGAAACTGAGGCCCAAAGGGATTAGGTTCACCTGGAAATCCCAGTCTCTGGCATCTTATTCTGGGGCCATCTCTGTTGGCTTTGGTAAGATTTTCAGTGAAACTGAGAGACAATGTTGTTTATCATAGGCTCATTTAAAAAATACTCTATTTTAAAGTTAGCATGTTTATGATCATCTTTCCTCTGAGTAAATAATTAGGATGCAATAGGTGCTTCTGATACTGAATAGAAAAAGGTTTACATTTTATAAATGATTACCTTTGCTTTCTCTCTAAGGCTAGTTAGCGTTTGTTTATAGAACAACTGTTTCTTTATAACATTGTATTGATTTTCACTTTTGTGTGGTAATGCTTTCTAGCAAGAAAAATGAATTGTTAAAAAGACCAGAAAACCATTACATTGGTGTGCAGAGTCAGCCACTATTTATCAATTAATTTATAGTTCACATAAACTTATATTTTCTATCATTTTATAAAGTTCATGCTATATAAATTGCCTTCAATCAGATCTGAGTTCTATTTTTATGTTAATATTGTTTGTAAAATTTAAACTAATTCTTTTCTCACCTCAAGTGGCTTTCTTTAAGGACTGAACATAAAAAGTGATTATCTTTTCTAAGTGTTATTTTGACAGAGATAATCTGTATAAACCAAACTTATGGAAATATATTATCCAAAATGATATATCAGGGCTCTGTGTGACAATACTTGCTGTATAACCTCAGTTATTTTACTTACCTTCTCTGAGTCTCAGTATTTTCATTCATAAAATGGAGATAATGCCTCATTGAATAAGTAACAAATACAATATCCTTTTCAATGCTCTTGAAGTACTATTTGGCACATGTAAAAAGGTGTTGCTGGAATTTGTTAAGTGTAGGAGATGTGTACCAAAATAATACAGGGGAGTTACTCTGAGTCACAATTTAAGAGGTAGAAAACAGCTCTAAGTCTGCAATTGGTTCAAGCCCCATGTGTTCTCTTGGCTTGAAGTTTTTATACATTTTCTTTTTCTTTTCTAAAGTCTGGAGGAATTCTGTATCTCTTTTTTGTCAGTACTTTTTGTGATTAACAATTAGATGGATAGAGATAGATTCTTTATCTTTCCTCTATTCAGTGGGGATTTACAGAATTTTGGTTGCCAGTACGTTGGAAACACCATAAAGTCAAGATGTTGGAACACACAGATCCTCCTGGAACATTTACAGCACATTACAGAAGATAAGGAAACCAGCAGAGACCAACGGAGAGAAACTTTAACTCTCTCTTCCCTCTTGTGCCTGCCTTTCTAGATTAGGGACCAGGTCATTTATTACGGGATATAAGTTGTGATAGTCAAAGGAAGATATTGTATTGAGAGGAGAGGAGAAATGTTTAATATAGAAAAAGGGAGAGGTCTTTGTTGGCTTTGAAGAAAAGTTTGTTTCTTGAAGCTAAAAGTGAGATAATGGTCACACATGACCATGATGTTGATGGGCACCATGAGCTAAAAAGAGTTTCTTATGGTTATCCTGGACAGATCAGCCCATGTTTTCCCTTTATTATTCCAAACATCAGTGAGGCCCAACTTTCTAAGGCAGAAGTTTTGTTCCATAAATTGTAGTAGTTAGATATACTAGTAGACTCACGATTAGTAGACCTATGCACTAGTAGACTAGTAGACTTAGACAATTGTCATTTATGGGATAAATTGGGGTGAATACCTTGTCCTCTGCCACATCACCTAATAAAGTACTGGGCCCCTCACCAAGAAAGCAATAATGTCCTGGAATTATTTTGATATGGAATTATGGGAGCTTCACTTGGTGATATTTTAAAATTGTATCTGGCACTAATGAAACAAATAAATGTGACCTTTATTTGAATACAGAGCCCATGGCTCTTGTGTTTTGGTAAACCCAAACTGAACATAATAATGAACCAACATAAAATTTTATAGACCTTAGCTGATCCCAAGCAGAAAACACTATACTAACATAGGGGTGGGGAAAATGGGGAATCCTCAATGAATATTCTGTGTTTTTAATTTATGCACATAGTTATAAGAAGATGAGAAAATGGTTTCACAAAAGAAGAATGAGAAGAGGGATATCTTGTGTCATTAATGAGGCAGGATACATTTAGGGCAAAAAACAGGCAGTGTAGTAATATGGGGTCATCTCTCTTTATCTCTTGTTAGCTCAGACTCTGTAATTGACTTAATCTAACTTAGCTAATGAGGTTATTTTTCAAATAGTTTTCTAAATACTGGCATTAGCTGATTAGGTCAAAGGTCATCAGCCTCTTTTGTTTAGGGCCATTAAAATGGTTCCAATGCCTTCACTTACAGGTAACAGACTCCTAACTCAAACTGGGGCTCAGAAATAAAAGGCAGAATTTTGGGGTTTATGACACCGAAAAGTCCAGGAAATGTTTGACTTCAGGTAAGGCTTGAAAGAATGAACACTTGGTCTCTCTCCATTTTGTGTGTATGTGGCAAAGATGACCCCAACTCTAGGCTTGCATTCTATAGGAGTTGGGGACCTCTGACCTAAACCATATAGATTTAGGGTGGAAGAGAGGTGGTTCCTTGTGGGAAAATCATGGCTGTCATCCAGAGGAAGGGGTTAGGGACACATAAGAGTAACATCTGTTCCCTCCAGCCACCTGCCTTTCCTGTAGTAGCCTTCCTTGTGTCAGAAGGGCTAATTCTTGTTTTAGTCCCATTTGGTTCCATAAAACACATGTCGACTGAAAAATCACACAATTACAAATTTGAAAGGAGACTTTATATATTTAAAGGGTGCACCCTGCAGTTTGGGAAGTGGGCCTCTGGCTGAAACTGGAAGCAAGCATTTCAAAGAAGTAAGGGTTGCCGCAGGAGATTTATGCTGAATGGATTGGCTAAATTTATGTATTCAACAGCTTACAAGAAGAGCTATGAATATTCACGGAGGGGCCCCTAACATATGTGGGCTGAACAAACATGCATGTTACATACAACCTACGTTCACTCTGGGGCTGAGACTTAAACCTTTAAATGCATTACGATTAGGCCCTATACATCAGAAGGTGACACAGGGACATAAAGGCACTCAGTGTGCAGCCTCAGTAAACCAGCCAGAACCAGTATATGGTCAGTGGTCTCTTATCAGGAGAAAGTTACTGAAATCAGTCCTATCCAAACAAAGCTGTAGCTATTGCTTGTGGAATAAGGGTGTCAGTTATTCAGAGTCTGCTAGTGGATGAGCTGCAATTGTTTCAATATTGCTTACCAGGAGGCCGAGGCTTGTTTAGCTGCTAGAGAAAGAGAAACCGTGTGGCAGTTAGGACATAGTTTATTCTTATGTAGGGGAAGGTGGCTTAACTGCTGCCCGGTATGACCATAGGTCTCATTTATAATTTGTTATTACCACAAAGAGTGCATTCCATCTGTCTTATAATCTCTATTTTAATATTAATGCTGGTCAGTTGTGTCTAAACTGCAAAAGGGACGGGGTATAAGGAAGTGTGTCTGACCTCCCGTCCCATCATGGCCAAGACTCAGTTTTTAATCTCTTTGGGGTCCCTTTTGCCAAGACGGGCTCATTCAGTCAGGGGCTTTGGATTTTATTTTTAGTTCTCATATGAAACCAGGTGGCTTCATGCCCTAGTCTCCTCAGTGTTTGTAATAATGTTTGTATTACATTATATTAAAACAGTAATTTAGAATATGTAAAATGGTACAGTCTAATGGTGGTAATTCCTTTTAGAGGCAACTTTTAGCACCTCCTTCAAATAGCCTGGAAGATTGAGCCTGCTTCTAGTACATTAGTCCTAGCTAAACCTTCCTTGGAGAGGATCCCATTTTATGTATTTGGCCATTTGCATGTGTTTCTTTATAAAATATGTAAGACTGCAGGGAGAAGCACTTCCCATCGCCACCACAGGGTCAAGGAGCTGGGCAACAGCACAGCAACAGCTTCCTCCAGAGAGGTCTCTTTTACAGGTGGGGTTAGGTGACGCATTCTGACTTTAGGATCCAAGGGACAAGACACTGATTGTATTGTTCTCCACAATGCAAAACTGAAGGAGGAGGAGTTCAGTCTTAAGATTCTACTTCAGCTGTTGTTATTGTCATCAGCATCCAGCATCCTATAGAAAAAGAGGCACTTTTTTCTATAGGTTGACGGGTTGTTGACTTGTTTCAGAGTCCCAGGATTTATTTTTCACTCCCAAGAAAGTCACTTGGCCACTCTAAGCCTTGGTTTCCTCATCTATAAATTGGAATTAAGATCAATTGCTCTAAGGTCCAATGAAATAACATATGCAAAGCTTCTTTGTATAAACTAAAAAACACTTTTACATATGATTCATTCAGGGATGAAGCTCTCCTTGACTAGAACCTTGTGACTGGTTCTGCTGCGGTTAATGCTGTGGTTAGCAAACGCTAGTCTGTGGCTTGCATTTTGTTGGCAGTTGTAATTTTTCTGTAAAATAAAGCAGTTGGAGTCACTTTTTACAATGTAAAATAACAAGGAGGGCTTTGTCGGCCTAGGTGGTTCATTAAAAAGTCTCTAATAATGTATAGGGTTGCCAGATTTTGCAAATAGAAAACTAGTATGCTCAGTTAAATTTGAATCAAATGAACAACAAATAATTTTAGTCTAAGTCTATCTGGCATAGAGCATGGGATTTTATCTGGTAAATGCATCAAAAATATCAGTAGACTGCAAGCAGAAATCGTTATCTAACTTATTTTTATATTTCCAAATCTTAGTACAATCCCTGACCCATAGCAAGTGTTTAATACGTAATTCTGGAATAAAGCAATCAGCAGAATATCTATTTGGAAAGCTGTTGTTCATATGACAAATTGCTTTTATCAAGCTTTTTCAGCTTTGCTTTTCTCATCTCTTAAGTAAAGATAATAGTAACTGCCTCACTAATTAATGGAAGAATAACATGGAGTGGGGTGTATGAGCATTCCTTATTGGCTGTTAAAGCAGTCTACAAGTGTGCTGCAAATGTGTTATAAACCCCACAAGGAGTAGAGCTACCGTGCATGGTATTTTCAGTGCAACCTCTGCAATAAAGAGTAGAACATAAGTTTTCAAAAACATGTTAGTGAGGCCTACACGTTTAGTAAGTAAATCCAGTGTCCTGAAAACAGTTCCCATCAGGCTGTTCCCATTTCCACCTGGAGGAGTCAGCGCCCCGTGTTTAAGCTTGGTTGGGTTTCTGCAGAGAATTAAACTGCGTTTAACTCCTACTGGTTCTCCTGCTCTCTTAATGTCTCCATTGTCTAAGTTGGAGATTGTGAAGCAAACACTGGATCGCTGTGGCAGTTCCAGATAATTTTCCTAAAGCCACCTATTAACAGCATACAAAACCTACTCCAGCCAATCAACAGTAAGACCCTGAATGGAAGTAAAAGCTCTTTTACTTCACCTGGTGTAGCCAGGAAGTTGTGAGTTAAGGCTCCATTTTCCCTTGCTTTGCTAACATTTTCACATGCTGTTGAAGTAGTGAGTGGTTTTTAGGTGCCATATGTGTTGGCGTAATTACATACACTGGCATAAATTGTTTGATGCAATTTCTCAAACTTATTTAAATTTGTTCTCAGAAATCAAAACAGCTCATTAGCTTCCAAGAATATGTTTGTAATTCCTGGAAAATAATTTCTTGTGGCATTTCAAGTTTGACATATTAAGTTGCCATTCTTGAGGCCTTCCTGAATTTTAGTTTTGCAGATGCTTATTAATTAAGCATCTGTCTCCTTTACTGGCTTCATCTTAACCTCACATCTAAATGTTGGTGGCCTTGGAGCTCAGTGCTGGTTCCTCTTGTAGTGCTGTGTGTTAGCTCATCTCACCCAACCCTGTGACAATTAAACATCTCTCAGCTGACTATTCTCATATTTCTCTAGCCCAGTGTTATCTTCTGAGCAACAGACTGCACAGTCTAACGGCCTTTTTGACATCCCCACTTGCATGTAATATATTTCTCAAACTTAACACATCTGAAATGAGCTGCTTAGTCTCCCTCCCACCCCTCTCCGCAATTCAGTGAGTACTCCTCTCTCTCCCGTAGTTGTTTTTCTCCTATTGTTCAGGAAAGGACAAAAATATCCACCCAGTTGCAAAAGCCAGATATTTGGGTTTTTTTTTTTTTTTTTTTTGAGAAAGAGTCTTGCTTTATCACCCAGTCTATAGTGCAATGGCATGATCATAACTCACTGCAGCCTCAAACTCCTGAGCTCAAGCAATCCTCCCGCCTTAGCCTCCCAAGTAGCTAGGACGATAGGTGCATGCCATCACACCTTACTAACTTCCTTTTGGTGGGTACAGAGTTTCACTATGATGCCCAGGTTGGTCTTGAACTCCTGGCCTCAAGTGATCCTCCTGCCTCAGCCTCCTGGGGTTACAGGCATAAGCCGCAACCAGCCAAGGGGGTTTTCTTAGCACTTCTGATCCCTCATCTTCTGCCTCTATCCCTTTCCTGACTTGGATCGGATAATCCATCATCAAAGCTTGTTGTGTCTGTGTCCGAAACTGTTTCAGCTCTAGCTACTTGTCTTCATCTCCACCTCACTGCTCTAGGTGAAGCCACTGTCTTTCACCTGAAGTCTCTTCTCCATCCTAGTCCATTCTCCACACAGTTACCACAGTGATCTTTTAAAACTACAAACAAAATCAGCAGGTTTCTTGCTTAAAACCATGCAATAGCTTTGAATTAGGGGGAAAAAATCCGAATCTCACCCCATGGCCTGAGGCAGCATCTGGCCCCTGCCTGCCTCTACAGGTTTATCTCACCTGTGAATTCCTCGCTCACTCACTGAATTCCAGCCACACAGGAGTCTTCCCAGTTTTTCCAATGAATGATGCTGCTGCCACCTGCCATACTCCACCCACTTCACTCCTTCTTGTCATTCATATCTTTCAGTTCAAACGTCACTCCCACACTCTAAAGCACCATGAACATAAGAATCTTGCCCACATGTGTTTACATGACTGAGCACAGAGCTGGCACACAGTAGACACTCAAATTTGGTACAGTAAATGAAAGAATAAAGGAAGGAAGGAGGGGATGTACTCTAGATAAGGCCACATCCTTCTGTTATACATCTTCGTAGCACTATTCTCTTGCCTTCAGCCGTACTTATCACCACTGACATTTTATTAGTGAGATAGGTGATTAGTTTCACCTGCCTCTTTAGACTCCATGAGAGCAGGAACATGTCTCATTTTATCCCAGAGCCTAGCACATTCCTAGCACCTGGTGGGTGCTCAGTACATGGCTGGTTGTGGTTGTTGCTGCTAAATTCTTGGTCCTTATCTCATTTTACAACTTTAACATAGCTGAGCACATCATTCTCCTTGAAGCACTACCTTCCTCTACTGCTGGATTCTAACTCTCCTACATCCCCTTTTCTGGTTCCATCTTTCTCATTCTCATATGCGGGCTCCTTTTCTGCTCTTAGTCCCTTAAATTTAGCATTCTGTCCATAGTAGATTCATACTGTGGAATACTGCTCCACAATAAACAGAAACAACGATTGATACACACAACTTGTATACATCTCAGGGCATTATGCTGAGTGAAGAAAGCCAATCTCAAAATGTTATATACTGTGTGGTTTAATTTCTATAATGGTTTCAAAATGACATATAGTGATAGAGAATAGATAGGTAGTTGTCAAGGGCTGGGACAGAGGAAGGAGACTAAAAAGAGAAAGCATGAGAGAGTTTGGGGGTGATGAAACTGTTCTATATCTTACTATGGTGGTGGTTACACAAATCTATATATGTGATAAAATTCTGGGTGAAGGGTACATGGGAAGTCTCTGTACAAGTTTTGCAACTTTTATGTGAGTCTCAAATTATTTCAAAATAAAAAGTTTTTTAAAAGTTAGTATTCTTTCACATCACCTGTCATCAGGGAAATACCAATTAGAGCAATGAGATACCACTACATATCTATTAGAATGGCCCAAATCAGAACACTGACAACATCAAATGCTGGAGAGCATGTGGAGCAACAGGAATTCTGAATTATTGTAGTGGAAATGCAAAATGGTATAGCACCTTTGGAAGATAATTTGACAGTTTCTTACAAAGCTAAATATACTCTTACCTTACAATTCAGTAATCTCACTCCTTGGTGTTCATTCAAAGGAGTTGAAAACTTATGTCTGCAAAAAATCCTGCACATGGATAGTTAGAGCAGCTTTCTTCATAAATGCCCAGACTTAGATGCAATCGAGATGTCCTCTCACAGGTGAATGGATAAACTGTGGTACATGCAGACATTGGAATATTATTGAGTGTTAAAAAGAAATGAGCTATCAGGTTATGAAATGACATAGAGGAAACTTAAATGCACATTACTAAGTGAAAAAAGCCAATTCTGAAAAGGCTGTATACAGTATGATTCCAACGATATGACATTCTGGAAAAGGCAAAGTAATTGAGACAGTGAAAAGATGAGTGGTTGTCATAGATTGAAGGGAGGGAGGGATGGAGAGGGAGGGAGGCAAAGCATAGAGGATTTTTAGGGAAGTGAAAGTACTCTGTATGATACTCCAATGGTGGATACATGTTATTATAAATTTGTCCAAAGCCCATAGTTGGAGTTTGCAGTGAGCCAAGATCACACCACTGCACTCCAGCCTGGGCAACAGAGTGAGACTGTCAAAAAAAAGATTAAAAAAAAAAACAGCTATGAAATGTATGACACCAAGAGTGAACCCTAATGTGAACGATGGCCTTGGGTGATAATGCAGTGTCCGTGTAGGTTCATCAATTGTAATCAACATGCCACTGTGGGAGGGATGTCGGTAATGGGGGAGGCTATGCATGTGTGGGGGCAGGAAGTATGTGGGAAATATCCGAACGTTCTCAATTTTGCTGTGAACCTAAAGCTGCTCTAAAAAATACAGTCTATTTTTTAAGAAGTTAGTATTCTTCAGGGATCCTTGAATGCCTGCCTTTCTTTACCTCCTGTGAGCTCTCCCTGTGACCCCTCATCTACTCTTTTTCTTCTCTCATTTTGTTTTTACTATAGCATGTTTGCTTAATTTACAGCAAGCATAAAATAAGCTGGATCCTGTTTTGATCCAGACATTCATGTTTTAAAGGTTGTACACAATATTTGTTAAAAAGAATGTACAAAAATACCGTTCTAGAAGCTTCTATAAGAGAGAAAATACAAAATTTAACCCCACAACTTTCCTCTTTGCTAGAACTGCAAACTACTGCTACAGTTTTAAATAGACTTTTTGTTGTTTATACATCCAGGATAATCTAAAAAAAATTAAACATGCATATAAATGATTACATAGCAGAACATGAACACTGACTACAAACAGTAAAAAAATGAAAGTTAGAAATACTATCAAATATACAAAGGTTCTAGAATCAATCCTTTAAACACATTCCACAACAGTATTTCAGAACCATTGTTTTGTTCTTTGTAGGCAAAGCCTAGATTACTAAAACCAAAATTGAAAAAAGTAATCCTCTAAAAGGAATCGTTTCTCTGTGATAATTCTTACTTATATCTGTAAGCAAGCAATCCGAGATTTTTTTTAATTTTAGCTTTTTATTCAGAAATGAGACTGGACATGTCAAGTCACTTTTGTCCCCAAAATGATCTTTTGGAGAAATACTAGAAATTACAAATGGTTAAGGATATTACTTCTTCATTTTTAGTCAGTTACTATATTGATAATCAAAAACTCAGAAGATGTGACTCTTGCTTAAAACTGACTAATCCTCTTTCCAAAATTACTTTAAATTTCATGGTACCACAGAATCACCTAGAATGAGTGTTGTCTTTCAACTTGCCTCATATTAAATAAACTGAGGTGGGAAAAGCAAACCTCCCTCATAACAAGGCAGGCAAATTTTGATAGAAATGCACAGGCCCGTGCTGTAAGCATCAAAATTTCAGTTCTTTTACACTATGAACACACAAAGCTTGCTTCCAACAGCTGTAAGAAAACTAAGCAATATTATGATCAACAATGCTCCTTAAACTTTATAATATACATAAGAACATTATATATATGTTATATATAATATATATAAGAACATTTTTTCCCTTTAAAATTATTTTTGCCATTTTAAGGTGAGTTTTTTTGATGTTGTCTATGTTCCAAATCTTCATAGGAACCAGAAAAAAGCAGTGAAGCCTCCACATTTCAGTCAAAAACTCAGTCTCCCTGAAAATACTACGTAAGCCAGTTGGCATGATTCCCTAAGACAGTGGGGTTAACAAAAGAACTAATCCACACTTCAATATAAATAATTATCATGGGCATAGATATCTTGACAAGACATAAAGGTCCGCCCTGAACCTAAATGTGTCTGAGCAGTCAGTATTGTACTGTAGCTACGACTTCACTTTTCTGTCATTCTTATTAGCAAGCTACATTTCTAGGTTAACAATTCTACCAAATACAAATATGAAAGTTTATTTGTAATAAAATAATGTTGCAAATTATGGTCAACCACATCTTTTCACCAAATACTTCAAGCATAAAAAATGGGAATCTTTACAAAAATATATAGAGACACCACAAATTGGTAGCGGCCCATAACATTAAACAAACTTGACTCTTAAGAGTGGCTTCTCAATAGCATATCATTTTGATTGTGATCATTGCCTGGTACAGGGAAAACTAACAAGTGTCTTTGTAATCATAATTGCAACACTGTATTCCTGATAATTTAGGTAAACCAAACTATGAATAAGTGAATGATACACGCCTAAAAATGATCATGGCTTATATTATCAGTGGCCAGTGAACACAGGACTAGTCCAAGACCTTGATACAGATTTTGACCTAGACATAGACTGTGACTTCGACTGAGATTTGGATCTAGGTGGTTCTTTTTTCCCTAATTCCTTTTCATATCTTGAGCCAGACTTATAATGTGTTTTGGAATCTATTTTTGAGGTGCCTCTAGTTTTGGTGTGAGATGCAGACCTAGAATGTGATTCAACCTTCATTTCTTCCTTGGGCTGGGACTTGGATCGTGATCTTGAATTGGATTTAGATCTTGAAAAAGATTGATTTCGGTTTTGAATCTATCATATTCAGAATGGCTTCTGCTACGTGTGGTCTTCCAGTCGGTCTACTGTTTCTAGGACTATACGACTTTCTATAGTTGTAATCAGAAGATTCTTGATCTCCTTCTTTCACAACTTTGGCTTCTAGAATGTCTATATCTGTCATAATCATCATTGCATGAAGAACTGTACACATTCCTCCCTTCCTTGGCTTTCATCTGATTTAGTGTCTTCTGATCCCCCTAGGCAAACTTTATTTTAATCTGCCATCCACAAATCCACTTGCTCTCATAATTATGTAAAGCGTCTTCACCATCACAAACATCCCCAAATTGAACATAAGCAAATCCTCTTGGACAGCAAATGTAGAAACCAAGCGAAACATACACATCAACTATAGGACCATAATGACCAAGTTCATGCTGTAAATCTTCATACCTGGTGTCACTGGCCATGTTCCCGAAGAAGAGAGACATGTTCAGGGATACCGGCAGCAGGACATGGCGGCAGTGTAAGTCTCAGCCTAGAGCACTAACAGTCTCAGCAAACTGTCTGCAGCTCCAGCTGCCAATCCTCCACTCCCACTTCTCATCTACAATCATACAGTTGTATTCTCTCATTCATGCTCCTGAGCTCTGTCCCTCCTTCCTGGGTTCCTGTCTTATGTGCCCACATATCTAGCAACTATACAGATCTATGTGTGTTGATCTTGAATACATTGATGTGTATATAGTGCTAATTTCTGTGACCATTCAATGAGAAAACTGTTTCTTTTCTATTTATGGACACATTTTAACCTTGAAGTTTCTATATGGCATGACTAAATCACCCTTCATCAAAATCAGTGTATACCGTGACATCACAGTCTTTTCATGTGATTTGTGCACTAAACTCAACATTTTTCTGGAAGATATTTTTGTATGTTCTTCCTTCTGGTTGCACCATGGAAATTCTGTGCGTTAGTCACATTTACATTTATATATATCTTTAGAAAAGCAATGCTTCAGTCCAGCAACTCTGCTGCACTTTAAGTGGAAAACAGTCTTTATTTCTCCTTTCATTTTTCAGTTTCCCACTGTGCCTCACAATTGATTTTTTTTAAAAAATTTTTAGAGGAGGTCAAACACTGTTTGAATGCGGGGCAAATAGTCTCCCAGGGAGACAGCAAACCAGTCCTTGCAGCTTTCAGCAACATTCGCAGAACAGCATCTAGACACCAGCCACAGCAGAGTGTGTGCTACAGAACAGGATACTCAAAACAAAGTCAAAGGAAGCACTGAGAACAAGACAAATCATTTCAAAAGATGAAGAAACATTCTGCAAGAGTGGTGCCCTTAGCATCCGACCATGCCTCTGAACAAAACTCACCTGTATCCGATGGTAACTGCTGTTTTCCTGGGCATTTGCCCTTCTCCGTGTGGCTGGTTTTATGCTTCTTGTGCTCACTGTTAGCATCACTGTTTATTCTCTGGGGAAATCATGAGATACAGCTGAAATGACCTGTTGCCAAAAATGACATTACTGCCATAATTTTTACCAGTAAAAATTATGACTTTTACTGGTACACTTGGCAGTTTTGAAATGAAAATTACTTTAGGGAAATTTTTCAGAGTCCCTAAAAGAGAAAAATTTTTAAAAGTTGCCTTGATTTGACTTATTTACATATCAGGTAGTTTATTTGAAGCCCAAACTCTAATTATTGTGTTTAAGACGTTTCCATCTCTTTGACTTTGCTAATATTTCAGTAATTTAGGTAGCTGCTGTTCTCCAAAAATGTATGTAGACAAGGAAATGATATAAAGAAAGAATTCTATAGAAGAATCAAGCATTTGAGGAAATAAAGGAACACAAAAGGAATTGAATAAAATGTATATTTTTCTACATAGCTGAATTGAGATCTTTATCAGCCTAATGGACATTCCAACTCAGCTGAGGCTGAGCCCAATTCTAAAGAATAAAGGGGAAAACAGCAACATTGAAATGAAATTGTCAGTCTTTTGGACTCAGAGACATTGACTAACATTCAATCTTAAAGACTAAAACGTTTAAAGCATTCAAAAAAGGAAGGATTTAAATTTCTCTTTTTTAAAAACACTATCATTCACTTGTTTAAACATAAGGTTTTATAAATTGATAACATTTTTATTTAATGCAGGAACAAATTAGAATTTTACCGCAAGTGGCTTTATGAATATTGTATTCAAGAATGAATAGTCAGGTAGTTTCTGCTATATTATTTCTTGGGTTCATCTAAGAGGCTGTGATCATCTGACTTTTATGATGAATAATAATAAAACAAACCAATCAGGCCAAAAGCCCAGCATAGCTATGTGAATTTTTAGCTAAATAATACTTCTTTTTAAAAACACGGTTGAATTATTTAAAGTAAGTACAATTCCATAAGCAATTAGCTAACAATGTTTTGTTTAGACCTGGTCCGAGGAATAAATGTGTTTGCTAGACAGCATATTAACCGCTAGTGTTTGATACACAGATTAATGCTTGCAACAGGGACTGGCAGGTTAAGCATTCTTCCTCAATCTTGTTTCTCTACTCTAAATACATTTACCAAACCCATTTTTGAGACTACGAAGATAAATGCCAATCTGGGCTTTGTCCAGATGATCACAAAATATAAAATACTTCCATCCCAAATAATGGGACTTTATGTTATGTTCATCTTAAAACAAGTTACAGGATCTGAAGTCTTCCATTACTTCTAGTTGACAAGGCTGAAAAAGTAAACATACAATTTAAATGTAAAATGTGAACTTTATATACAAGATCATATGTTGCCTTCGCCCTTGGATAGACTTGTGAATTTCATTTATTGGAGTTACTATAGACCAGGAAAGAGAAGAAGTAGGAGCATTTGAGGGCTACAGTGCCACATTGTCTCTTACCTTTAACCAGGAACTCAACTACAGTAAATAATACCTCAGATTTTTCTTAAAAAACGCTTTCCAAAAGGGAAAACTCTACATACCTCTTTAGAAATATCACTCTAATTATCAGTCATTACCATTTTGAATTTCTTCTTTAAATTAGCTTTCTGTTAACCAAACTATGTGCTGCCACACTTTGATGTTCTTGCCTGAGAACATATTTAGTTTGAATATGATGGATTGTACCTCCATTTCCCAATCCACAAGTGAATACTTCATGTTTCTAATACTTTGAATGAGAGAATCTCTAAAGTTCCTTCCAGCTCTAATATTTTTTAGCAATTATTGTGTGCTATCGAGTTCTGGCTCGTGAACTTTTGGGGGACATGGATTCCTCGTTGAGTATGCAATTTAAGTTATGGACCATCTCTACAGTAATATGCATGTACACATAATTTTTTGATATAGTTTTACAGTGTTTTGGGACCTTCTGAAGTCCCCAGATGTCCCTGCATCCCAGGTAAAGAACTCCTACCAGAGCACATACGTCTTCCCATTTGTGAGTTGTATTAAAAAAGACATTGCTGGTGCTTTCTACGTGACCGGACTTTTTTTTTTTTTTTTTTTTTTTTTTGCCATTTTACAGATGTATTTCTCAAGAAAAGTATTGCTATGTTTGCTTTTTAAAATATACTTTAAGTTCTGGGGTACATGTGCAAAGCGTGCAGGTTTATTACATAGTTATACACGTGCCATGGTGGTTTGCTGCACCCATCAATCCGTCATTTACATTAGGTATTTCTCCTAATGTTATTCCTCCCCTAGCCCCCCACCCCCCAACAGGTCTGGGTGTGAGATGTTCCCCTCCCTGTGTCCATGTGTTCTCATATACTCCCACTTATGAGTGAGAACATGCGATGTTTGATTTTCTGTTCTTGTGTTAGTTTGCTGAGAATGATGGTTTCCAGCTTCATCCATGTCCCTGAAAATGACATGAACTGATCCTTTTTTATGGCTGCTTAGTATTCCATGGTGTATATGTGCCACATTTTCTTTATCCAGCCTATCATTGATGGGCATTTGGGTTGGTTCCAAGTCTTTGCTATTGTTAACAGTGCAGTAATAAACATACGTGTGCATGTGTCTTTATAGTAGAATGATTTATAATCCTTTGGGTATATACCCAGTAATGGGAATGCTGGGTCAAATGGTATTTCTAGTTCTAGATCTTTGAGGAATCGCTACACTGTCTTCCACAATGGTTGAACTAATTTACACTCTTACCAACAGTGTAAAATCATTCCTATTTCTCCACATCCTCTCCAACATCTGTTGTTTCCTGACTTTTTAATGATCACCATTCAAACTGGCATGATGTAGTATCTCATTGTGGCTTTGATTTGCATTTCTCCAATGACCAGTGATGATGAGCTTTTTTTCATAGTTTATTGGCTGCATAAATGTCTTCTTTTGAGAAGTGTGTGTTCATATCCTTTACCCATTTTTCAATGGGGTTTTTTTAATTGTAAATTTGTTTAAGTTCTTTGTAGATGCTGGATATTAGCCCTTTGTCAGATGGATAGATTGCAAAGTTTTTTCCCATTCTGTAGGTTGCCTGTTCACTCTGATGATATTTTCTTTTGCTGTGAAGAAGCTCTTTAGTTTAATAAGATCCCATTTGTCAATTTTGTCTTTTGTTACCATTGCTTTTTGTGTTTTAGTCATGAAGCCTTTGCCCACACCCATGTCCTGAATGGTATTGTCTAAGTTTTCTTTTAGGGTTTTTTTGGTTTCAGGTCTTACATTTGAGTCTTTAATCCATCTTGAGTTAATTTTTGTATAAGGTGTAAGGAAGGGATCCAGTTTCAGTTCTCTGCATATGGCTAGCCAGTTTTCCCAACACCATTTATTAAATAGGGAATCCTTTCTCCATTGCTTGTTTTAGTCAGGTTTGTCAAAGACCAGATGGCTGTAGATGTGTGGTGTTATTTCTGAGGCCTCGTTCTGTTCTATTGGTCTATATGTCTGTTTTGGTACAAGTACCATGCTGTTTGGTTACTGTAGCCTTGTAGTGTAGTTTGAAGTCAGGTAGTGTGATGCCTCCAGCTTCGTTCCTTTTGCTTAGGATTGTCTTGGCTATATGAGCTCTTTTTTGGTTCCATATGAAATATAAGGTAGTTTTTTCCAATTCTTTCAAGAAAGTCAGTGGTAGCTTGATAGGATAGCATTGAATCTATGAATTACTTGGGGTAGTATGGCCATTTTCATGATAATGATTCTTCCTGTCCAAGAGCATGGAATGTTTTTGCATTTGTTTGTGTCCTCTCATATTTCCTTGAGCAGTGGTTTGTAGTTTTCCTTGAAGAGGTCCTTCAAATCCCTTGTAAGTTATATTCCTAGGTATTTTCTTCTCTTTGTAGCAATTGTGAATGGGAGGTCACTCATGATTTAGCTCTCTGTTTGTCTGTTCTTGGTGTATAGGAATGCTTGTGATTTTTGTACATTGATTTTGTATCCTGAGACTTTGCTGAAGTTGCTTATCAGCTTAAGGAGATTTTGGGCTGAGATGATGGGGTTTTCTAAATATACAGTCGTGTTATCTGCAAACAGAGACAATTTGACTTCCTCTTTTTCTATTTGAATACCCTTTATTTCTTTCTCTTGCCTAACTGCCCTGGCCAGAACTTCCAATACTATATTGAATAGGAGTGGTGAGAGAGGGCATACTTGTCTTGTACCAGTTTTCAAGGGGAATGCTTCTAGCTTTTGCCCATTCAGTATGATGTTGGCTGTGAGTTGGTCATAAATAGGTCTTATTATTTTGAGGTATGTTCCATCAATACCTAGTTTATTGAGAGTGTGTTGAATTTTGTTGAAGGCCTTTTCTGCGTCTATTGAGATAATCATGTCATTTTTGTCATTGGTTCTGTTTATGTGCTGGATTACGTTTATTGATTTGCATATGTTGAACCAATCTTGCATCCCAGAGATGAAGCCGACTTGAACATGGTGGATAAACTTTTTGATGTTCTGCTGGATTTAGTTTGCCAGTATTTTATTGAGGATTTTCACTTCAATGTTCATCAGGTATATTGGCCTGAAATTTTCCTTTTTGTAGTGTCTCCCCCAGGTTTTGGTATCAGGATGATGCTGGCCTCATAAAATGATTTAGGGAGGAATCCCTCTTTTTCTATTGTTTGGAATAGTTTCAGAAGGAATGGTACCAGCTCCTCTCTGTACCTCTGGTAGAATTCAGCTGTGAATCCGCCTGGTCCTGGACTTCTTTTGATTGGTAGGCTATTAATTACTGCCTCAATTTCAGAAGTTGTTACTGGTCTATTCAGGGGTTCAACTTCTTCCTGGTTTTTTCTTGGGAGGGTGTATGTGTCCAGAAATTTATCCACTTCTTCTAGATTTTCTAGTTTATTTGTATAGAGGTGCTTATAGTATTCTCTGATGGTAGTTTGTATTTCTGTGGGATCAGTGGTGATATCCCCTGTATCATTTTTTATTGTGTCTATTTGATTCTCTTCTCTTTTCTTCTTTATTAGTCTGGATAGTGGTCTATCAATTTTGCTGATCATTTCAAAAAACCAACTCCTGGATTCATTGATTTTTTGAAGGGTTTTTTGTGCCTCTATCTTCTTCAGTTCTGCTCTAACCTTAGTTATTTCTTGTCTTCTGCTAGCTTTTGAATGTGTTTGCTCTTGCTTCTCTAGTTCTTTTAATTGTGACGTTAGGCTGTTGAATTTAGATCTTTCCAGCTTTCTCTTGTGGGTATTTAGTGCTATAAATTTCCCTCTACACACAGCTTTATGTGTGTCCCAGAGATTCTGATACGTTGTAGCTTGTTCTCACTGGTTTCAAAGAACATCTTTGTTTCTTCCTTAATTTTGTTATTTACCCAGTAGTCATTCATGGCAGGTTGTTCAGTTTCCATGTAGTTGTGAGGTTTTCAGTGTGTTTCTTAATCCGGAGTAGTAATTTGATTGCACTGTGGTCTGAGAGAGTGTTATGATTTCCATTCTTTTGCATTTGCTGAGGAGTGTTTTACTTCCAATTATGTGGTCAATTTTAGAATAAGTATGATGTGGTGCTGAGAAGAATGTATATTCTGTTAATTTGGGGTAGAGAGATCTATAGATGTCAATTAGGTCCACTTGGTCTAGAGCTGAGTTCAAGTCCTGGATATCCTTGTTAATTTTCTTTCTCGCTGATCTGTCTAATATTGACAGTGGGGTGTTAAAGTCTCCCACTATTATTGTGTGGGAGTCTAATTCTCTTTGTAGGTCTGTAAGAACTTGCTTTATGAATCTGAGTGTTCCTGTATTGGGTATATATGTATTTAGGATATTTAGGTCTTCTTGTTGCATTGATCCCTTTACCATTATGTAATGCCCTTCTTTGTCTTTTTTGATCTTTGTTGGTTTAAAATCTGGGTTTTTTCAGATACTAGGATTGCAACCCCTGTTTTGTTTGTTTGTTTGTTTTATTTGTTTTGTTTTGTTTTGTTTCTTTCCATTTGCTTGTTAAATATTCTTCACTTATTTTTGAGCGTGTGTGTGATCTGCAGGTGACATGTGCCTCTTGAATACAGCACACTGATAAGTCTTGACTCTTTATCCAATTTGCCAGTCTGTGTCTTTTAATTGGGGCA
This sequence comes from Macaca mulatta, assembly GCF_049350105.2. Classification (NCBI taxonomy): domain Eukaryota; kingdom Metazoa; phylum Chordata; class Mammalia; order Primates; family Cercopithecidae; genus Macaca; species Macaca mulatta. Next base: position 130,742,230 of record NC_133412.1, on the reverse strand, counting down.
TTTAGCCCATTTACATTTAAGGTTAATATTGTTATGTGTGAATTTGATCCTGTCATATGATGTTAGCTAGTTATTTTGCCTGTTAGTTGATGCAGTTTCTTCATAGTGTTGATGGTCTTTACAATTTGGTGCATTTTTTCAGTGGTGGGTACCGGTTGTTCCTTTCCAGGTTTAGTGCTTCCTTCAGGAGCCCTTGTAAGGCAGGCCTGGTGGTAACAAAATCTCTCAGCATTTGCTGGTCTGTAAAGGATTTTATTTCTGTTTTGCTTATGAAGCTTAGTTTGGCTGGATATGAAATTCTGGGTTGAAAATTCTTCTCTTTAAGAATATTGAATATTGGCCCCTACCCTCTTCTGGCTTGTAGGGTTTCTGCTGAGAGATTTGCTGTTAGTCTCATGGGCTTCCTTTTGTGTGTAACCCGACCTTTCTCTCTGGCTGCCCTTAACATTTTTTCCTTCATTTCAAACTTGGTGAATCTGACAATCATGTCTTGGGGTTGTTTTTCTCAAGGAGTATCTTTATGGTGTTCTCTGTATTCCCTGAATTTGAATGTTGGACTGTCTTGCTAGGTTGGGGAAGTTCTCCTGGATAATATCCTGAAGAGTGTTTTCCAACTTGGTTCCATTCTCCCCATCAGTTTCAGGTACACCAATCAAATGTAGATTTGGACATAGTCACATATTTCTTGGAGACGTTTTTCGTTGTTTTTTTTTTTTTCATTCTTTTTTCACTAATCTTGTCTTCTTGCTGTATTTCATTGAGTTGATCTTCAGTCTCTGATATCTGTTCTTCTGCTTTATCGATTCGGCTGTTGCTACTTTATATGTTTCACGAAATTCTTGTGCTGTGTTTTTCAGCTCCATCAGGTTATATATGTTCTTCTCTAAACTGGTTATTCTAGTTAGCAATTTGTCTAACCTTCTTTCAACGTTCTTGGATTGCTTGCATTGAGTTAGAACATGATCCTTTAGCTCGGAGGAGGTTTGTTATTACCCACCTTCTGAAGCCTACTTCTGTCAATTTGTCAAACTCATTCTACGTCCAGTTTTGTTCCCTTGCTGGTGAGGAGTTGTGATCCTTTGGAGAAGAAGAGGCATTCTGGTTTTTGGAATTTTTAGCCTTTTTGCACTGGTTTCTCCCCATCTTCATGGATTTATCAGTCTTTGGTCTCTGATGTTGGTGACATTGGCATGGGGTCTCTGAGTGGACATCCTTTTTGTTGATGTTGATGCTATTGCTTTCTGTTTGTTAGTTTTCCTTCTAACAATCAGGCCCCTCTTCTGCAGGTCTGCTGAAGTTTGTTGGAGGTCCACTCCAGACCTTGTTCGCCTGGGTATCACCAGCGGAGGCTGCAGAACAGAAAAGATTGCTGCCTGTTCCTTTCTCTAGAATCTTTGTCCCAGGGAGCCACCCACCAGATGCCAGCCAGAGCTCTCCTGTATGAGGTGTCAGTCGGCCCCTACTGGGAGGTGTCTTCCAGTCAGGATACATGGGGTCAGGGACCCACTTGAGGAGGCAGTCTGACCCTTAGTAGAGCTCAAATGCTGTGCTGGGAGATCCGCTGCTCTCTTCAGAGTTGTCAGGCAGGGACATTTAAGTCTGCTGATGCTGCACCCACAGCTGCTCCTTTCCCTAGGTTCTCTGTCCCAGGGAGATGGGGGTTTTACCTTTAAGTCCCTGACTGAAGCTGCTGCCTTTTTTTCAGTGATGCCCTGCCCAGAGAGGAGGACTCTAGAGAGGCAATGTGGCCTCAGCAGCCTTGCTGAGCTGTGGTGGGCTCCACCCAGTTGGAATGAACTTCCCAGCAGCTTTGTTTACACTGTGAGAGTAAAACCACCTACTCAAGCCTCAGCAAGGGCGGATGCCCCTCCCCCCACCAAGCTCAAACATCCCAGGTGCACCTCAGACTGCTGTGCTGGCAGCGAGAATTTCAAGCCAGTGGATCTTAGCTTGCTGGGCTCTATGGGGGTAGGACCTGCCAAGCCAGACCACCTGGTTCCCTGGCCTTAGCCCCCTTTCCAGGGCAGTGAGTGGTTCTGTCTCACTGGCATTCCAGGTGCCCCTAGGGTATGAATAAAAAACTCCTTCAGCTAGCTTGGTGTCTGCCCAAGTGGCCACCCAGTTTTGTTCTTGAAATCCAGGGCCCTGGTGGTGTAGGCACCGGAGGGAATCTCCTCGTCTATGGGTTGTGAAGACCATGGAAAAAGCGCAGTATCTGGCCAGGAGTGCAGCATTCCTCACGGTACAGTTCCTCCCAGCTTCCCTTGGGTAGGGAAGGAAAATCCCCCGACCCCTTCTGCTTCCTGGGTGAGGCAACGCCCCATCCTGCTTCAGCTCACCCTCCGTGAGCTGCACCCACTGTCCAACCAGTCCATGAGATGAACCGGGTGCCTCAGTTGGAAATGCAGGAATCACCTGCGTTCTGCATCGATCTCGCTGGGAGCTGCAGACCAGAGCTGTTCCTATTCGAACATCTTGCCAGTAAGCTGCCATGATGACTGGATTCTTTATGTCAAATATACATACAAGGTCTTTTCACATTTTATTTTACAATCTTGGTCATGTGATCAATTTGTTTTACTCATATACTAATAATACATCCTAAATGTCAGATAGAAACACTTAGGGCTAGTTTAAAAATCTTCTCTTGGATCCCACTTGATATGATTTTATTACTGAAATGCAAAAAGAAAACAACTGTCATCATAAGACACCATCATTACTTAACCCATGAATAAACCGACTCTACTGAATTTAGATGGCATCTTTAAAGTCCCTTCTGTTGCCTACATATCAGGTGAGAGTTTATTTTCTTCTTTGAATAATAGAAACAGTTAATTTTTGAAAAACAAAACTAAAAGCTAAACTATCATGACCTGTAAATGGCATTCAGTATGTCCCAGGTTCCCTATTAATTGCTTGACTAACTCCTCCTCTGGGTTCCTGCTTAGATTTCACTTCCCTAGGAAAGCTTGCTTGAGCCCCCAGCCTGGTTAAATGCCTCTGCCATGGCTCATACAGACCCACTCTACCACTCCTAGCACACTGCTTATCCATACTATTGCAACTGCCTATTTTCTGGTCTGTATTTCCCTAAAGTCTTTAAACCTTGTGAGGTGAAGATCATCATTATTCACAGCTATTTTACGAGCACCTAAGATAGTTCCTAGTACGTGCAGGGTATTGAGTAATGTTTCTTGGGTGAGTGAATAAACAAATGAGTGTAATGTATATAAAAGTATCTCTGATTAGGAAGCTCTGTCATTTTTTTTTTCTTTTTAAGAATAAGTAGTTAAGCTGAGCTCAGATTTCCAATATGGGGTTTCCCTATGAATGGGAAAGAGTCTAACCTATAAATCGTCATCCAAAAGCTAAGGCTCAGTCAAATTATCTGACTTAATATTCACGCTGTTTTTGCAAAACAGAAAACCACATTTTCATAATGTATAATGCAGTGTCTGTGGCTCTGATTGAGAGGAAGGAAGACTTGAGAAAGGGGATGGGGCGAGGAAGAAGAGGGGCTAAGGTTTAGTCAGCTATAGCCAGGAGAAGAGTGGAGGAGGCTGACCCACAATGTCAAGGGATGAGCGAAAGAGAACTTAGTCCTTATTTAAGATGAAAGTGAGGCTGTGGTTGAGGAGTAAGGGACCCCTCAACATATGTGGGCAAGGAGAGGCAGGGAAGCAAGGATGATCCAAAGCAACAAGTAAAGGGAATAGACAAAAAGAGTGGAATTCAAAGTAAACAGGCAATGACGGAGGCACCAGACAGTGAAGAGCTGGAGCCTGGAGAAAATCTCAAATGTGCTGGGAAGACCCAACCAGCCCACCCGATTCATCCACTTCCCTAGAAGGCTGGTCTTCAGGAGATATTTAACTTTGTCAGTCTTTTTAGGGGATGCTCAGTATTTTTCACTGAGAGGGGCAAGGATCCTCTTGTGCTTTTTACTAGGAGAGCATGTACATCACAGAGTTCAAACATTCACACCTTTGATTGTAACCCAAGGGGGCAGTTAACCATCACAAGTTAATATATAAGCCTTGTAGCACATTTGACATCAAACTAGCCAATGTGCAAGGGTCAATTTCCCCTTCATAATTCTAGAAAATTATACCCTTACTACCACACTAAGGTAGTATATGTTATGAGAATTCTGTTGGTTGATGTTCTCTAAGTGGATCAAGAAAAATACTATTAAAATAAGAGACTAGGTATGAAGTTTCAAGTTGGAGAAGTTGAAAAAGTTCTGGAGATAGATATTGGTGATGGTTGAACAACCATATGAATGTACTTAATTCAACTGGACTTTACACTTAAAAAAGCTAAAATGATAAATTTTATGTTATGTACAGTTTGCCACAATAAAAACATAAGAGAATAGCAATAGGAGCTTGATATAAAGAAATGGTAGTTATTTTCCAATTTTAAGTGTAGAAAATCAAGAGGCACTTAACAAAAGAAATATCTAGGGTCAGGTGCTCAGTTAAGGGTAGTTAAACCAGTCACTGAGCCCTGGGAGTCCTAATATTTGGTATAAGGTTCTTTTCAGGCAAAGCTCCAAATCCAACCCTCTATCCCATCTATATGTACGGCTGAGGTTCTAAAAGCCTCATAATATTGTTTTGTAAAGATGATCAATTTCACGTTGCATGCCATGGATGTTTAAAACTATATCCTTTGGTAAAAGCCAGTACATAAGTTTAATTTATCACATAACTTACTGAAATTTCTCTTAAAAAATACACTCCTTAAAGCAATAGTTAACAGTGAAGATTATGAGCAGTATTTTTTTTTAAAGAAAATGTCAGAAAAGCTCCAAATCTAACCCTCTATTCCATCTATATGCAGAACTGAGGTTCTAAAAACCTCATAATATTGTTTTGTAAAGATGATAAATTTTACATTGTGGGCCATGGATTTTTTAAACTATTTCCTTTGGTAAAAGCTAGTACATAAATTTAATTTGTCACATAACCTATTGAAATAGCTCTTGGAAAATACACTCCTTAAAGCAGCAGTTAACAATGAAAAAATGAAGTGTGCAGTTTTAAAAAAAAGAAAGAAAAATGTTTGTTTCTTGTTCTTTCAGGGATTCTCACTAAGACATTTTGCTCTAGGGAAGGTTCCAAATGCATTGATATTTCCTGGAAATGTCTTGCCCTGTGCCTAGGAATAATTCTGAGAAATCTTTTCTTGGTGAAATGTTTTCAGTTGTCATGGTGATGCTTAGGAAAGACACGTTTTAAAGGAGGTGAGAGTGAAGAATCATATTGGCTTCACAAAGTTTAGGATTTTAACTTGTACTTAGCTAGAAAGAGCGCCCTACCTGGTATTAACTCACAAGGTCCTCATAAAATTTTAAAAGTTTAGAAGGAAATTTTCATAGAATTTCTGGCCCTACCTTATTTGATAGATAAGAACACTCAAATCTGAAAAGCTTCAGTGAAATTTTCATAGCATTTCTGGTCCCACCCTTTTATTTTATGGATGGGAACACTCAAATCTAAAAAGTTTAAGTGACATCCCAAGGTCACCCCAAGGCCACACAGCTTTCTCCTTACATGTTGTCTTACAAACCCCTCATATGCACTTGTTTAGAACAGGAACCAAGTTCTCTTGATGGCTGACCTACCACCCAGCAGTCATTGTGGGGAGCTGTCTGGTTTGAAATCTCATACCCACCACTCCCTGTTGCCCTGTCAGAGATCTAGAACTCGTCTGCCATTTCCCTCTACTGTGACAGCTGGGCCCTTCATTAAAACAGTTGCCTGAGGGGGAATGGTGACATGCACATACACACCTCCTTTTTAAGACTTTTTACTTCCAATTCTTTCTCAATTTGTTCTTAGTTATTATTAAAAATTCTGTCATTTGTTCACCCTTTTTGTCTGTTTCTTATTCTTTGGGAAATAACAACTTTACTCATGAAACCTTACCATGTATCAGCTTAAAGAAATATTTGTCATTGTTGATGACAGAAATTGATGTTAATGGGTAACCTGTACCAAAGAAGTCTGTTCTATGATTTAAGGGAAATTAAACAGAATAAATATCCAGGGCACCAACACTGAGAGTTTTTGGAAATACACAGAAATTTCCCTGAAGATCCCCTCCAGTAATTACCAACAACTTTTTCTTCCTCCTTAAATTAAATCTGTTTTTCCTCAACCGCTAACTCTCAAAATAAATATGAAACCGTTTTTATTCAATATTTTCTTGTTTTACTTAATGACTGGTTTTATTTTATGTGTTTCCCCACTGCCAGTGTACAGTATTTTAGCAATAATGGGATGTTAGTATCAATCTGCAGCCAAACCACAATTTATAACTTTGTTTATGTGGGGAAATGCATCTAGAGCTGGAAAACCCCAGTTTATAAGTCAGAAACTGCCTATGGTATATGCCCTGAGTTTAAGTAAAATTCAGTCAGTAAATATTTTTTGAGAGCCTTCCAGGTAAAAAGGCACCAATCCAGGGGTTATAATGTTCTGCAAATAAAATACATAATAACACAAAGATACATTACATCATCTACTCCTTACAACTTTACTAGGTAGATGTTAATTTCCTCCTTGCCAATAAAGAAACTGAGACTTTGAGAGGAAAGACAACTTGCTCAAGAGCACAATCCTAGTGGGAGGCAGAGCTGTCTTTCTCTTCCAGGTCACCTGACTCCCAAGTCTGGGCTCTTTCAGCTGTGCTGTGGTGCAGTCATTATGTTCTAAGGAGACTATGCAGGAAGTCAAGCTGTATTTTCAAAAGTCTTTGGAAGCTATGTGTCAGAAGCTTCTGGGAAAAATAGAAATTTGTGCTGAATCTCAGGTAGAAAAATGTTTGCTCGGACTATTGCTGCCTTAGAAATACCTCTTAGAGAATGCTATCCCAACTTACTAAGAAATTGAAAAGTATCGTTGGAACAACTGGGACTCCAGGAGGATAGGGTGACTGATGTTTCTGACTGTGAGTGGCCTATTGTTTGGGGAGGACAGGGGACATAGGGAGGAGCACAGACTGCCATCTTCTCAGGGGAGCGTATGACAGGCTGTCCTTTTGCCATCAGTAAGACTTCTTTATCAACATCAAACCTCAGATATTTCACTTTGATCTAAACCCCTGATGGAGTCAAACACACAATAAATTACATAAATGCTCTAGTAAGATTTGCTTGAAAGCCTTGAGAGCTAAATCTATTCCGTGCACCTGCTAATCAGACCAACTCAGCATGTTTATTAATGGTCTCCATCCAGAAGGAGGAAACTCAGGCAGTTTCCCAAGATAGTAAGCAGTTGTTCTCAACTCTCCCATAAGACAGAGAAGCAGGGACTCCAAAACAACCCAGCCCCTGCTGCCCAGATCTTAAATATGATAGCTCAGAGTTAATGGCATGCGGTGTCATGAAAGATCTAAAAGTTACCATCAGCACAGTCTCCATCCCATGCTCACATCTCAAAGATGCAAATGTGAGGCAGCTCTTGATGCATCTGGAGTTTATTGACTTTCCTGCTAATTACCAATTTCTCAAGTATTTGTTGAATATTTAGTGTGTGCCCAACATTCTTTCATGGAGGCATAAGAGATTCAAAATTGGTCCTTGTCCTTAATTACGGTATTGCTACTCTTGTTCATTTATTCATTTAGTCACTTAAATATTTCTTGAGCATGCGTAGTTGGAGATAAGACATATGCACATTAAAGTTATTGAACACAGTAGAGCATAATTAGATGTTATCTTTAGTTTCTCCCCAAGGGTCAGAGAGCTCAACAAATGCTCATGAAAAGCTACTAAGTGCCAATACTGGAGATACAGAAATAGCTAACACAGAACCCTGACTATTAAGAAGCTCACAGCCAGGAAGAAAAATGAATAAACCAGAAATTACAGTAGAATATGGTGTAGTTAGTTAAGTGCAGTGTGCACAGAGGAGGGAAAATGGCCAAGGAATGCCCCTATGGGTAAGTGACACTTGAACTGAGTCTTGAAGCTTGAATATGAGTTCATAGAATGTTGGCTCAACTGCTGGGTAGGGAGAAGCGGTCATCAACCAGGCTAGAGAAAAAGGCAGGCATGAGACATGAGACTTGCTTGTAATAGCCTGGGAAGTTACAGCTCCCTCCTCTCTGACTGCCCCACTAACGCCAGATCCTTCCCCAAACTTTTTGTTTTTTAGAGAAGGTCAGTGGCACAATCATAGCTTACTGCAGCCTCCAACTCCTGGGTTCAAGTGGTCTTCCTGCCTCAGCCTCCAAAGTTACTGGGATTATAGGTGTGAACCACTGCATCTGGCCTCAAACTTTGATCTCTGCCTCCTCTACTCAGCGGTAGTACCTCAGACTCCAGCTTTCTGCAACACAGTGAGGACATTGTCACTGTGTCACTTGAGATGTTGTCTCAAGGAAAAGCTGGAGATTATGAGGCTGACCTTGTAAGATCTTAGGGACTGCACTATTGCACTGCAGAGTGACCAGTACCTGAGCTCAGTTGCCTCATATGCTTTGTCCAGTTTTATTTTGTTTACAGTGGGAGGGAGGCCAAGTTACTTCATCTAACTGGAACTCTCCCACATTTCTTGACTAACTTCACTCAACTTTGATGTTATTTACCTTTCAGTTCCTCAAGCCCCTGCCTCCATTCTTCTTCCTTCCACCTCCTTCTCCTCTCCACTGAAACTACTTTCATTAATCACGTGGGAGGTCCTTATTGCCATAGAAAATGGGCATGTCTTTCACTTTCAATCTCCTTGTCTTGTTGGCAGTCGTGGAAGTGATTAAACAGCAACTCCTTTTTTTTTTTTTTTTTTTTTTTTTTTTTTTTTTTTTTTTTTTTTTTTAACTCTTCTCTCAGATTCTCTCGGCTCTATGACTCTGATTTTGCCTTTGATGACTGCACTATTTTGTTTGCTGGCCTCTTGATAACAGCATTTCCCAGGACTGTTCCCCAGGCTGTTCATCCTGGACCAGCTGGGCATCTTCTCTACACTCACAGCGTTAGAGAGTTTATTTCTTACCCTGCCTTGCATTGTCTCTTACATGGGAATACACCCCGCTTCGTATGACCAGCCCTGTTTTCTTCACCCAGACCCTTGTTAGATTTCTCCAGCTACCTAGTAGGGATTTGTACCTGGATAGCCCACCTCAAAACAGATCTGGCTTCTGTTTCTTTTTAAACCTTATATTCTTCTCTCCTTTATCTACTGAACTCTGTCTACACTATACCAGCCTGCATTTAGTTGCTAGAACACACCAAACTCTCCCCACCACAGGGTCTTTGCATGTGCAGTTTCTGCTTCCTGAATCTCCCTTTCCTCTGTTTATGCCTCAGCCTTGAAGTCCCAGTTTGCCCATAATCTCCTCAGAGAAGCGTCCTTGCATGACCTTATGTAACTAGACACCACTCTGCTATTACCTATCACTACTCACTCTTGTGTTCTTCACAGAACTTAGAACTTGTCATTATTGGCTGATGTATTTGCTTACACATGCTCTATCCATACGTTTATGTGTTTTTTTCACTTACTTTAAACTTCCAAAGACTGAAACCATGTCTGTTTTATCAATTCGGGTCTGCATGGTACCTATCACAGTGCCTGGCACATAGGAGATACTCAGTAAATACACTCAGTAAATATTTGTCAGATGCATGAGTGAGATCATCACCAGACTCACTCTCCATTTCTTCTCTACAGGAGGATCTTCCACCCCAAGTTTTCTGTGCCAGGCATTGATGCTGGAGACACAAGCATATAAAGCATGGTCTTCCATGCTCCTACAACGTTTGGCTCATAAATTAACAAGGAAAAATAAAGTTATGAGACAAAGTGAATTCTGAGCTGAGAGAAACCAATGGGTTAGGTTCTGTGGTTATAGAGTTTTTAAAGTTGAAAAACCAAAGTTTGTCTTACAGCCCAAATTGAACCTCATTAAGGCTTAGCTTCACCATTATTGAGTCCAGATGGTATTGCTGCCTTCACAGACCCCAAGCAGTCATCAGGCTGTTTTCCTGCTGGTTTTGACCTCTTTCCCAAGAAGCGGTTGCCCTATAAGAGTTGTTCTTACTTCTGGGCTCTTCCAGTTTCTCACACCCTCCAGGCTCAGAGTCCTGCAGATCCTCATTTTTATTAATCCCAGGATTTGTCATTATATTAGCACATTTCGTGTTGGGTTATAATTTACCTGTTTTCCAGTCTCTTTTCCCTAATATAGTGTGAACTGAGGCAGAAACTTAGTCTTATGGTCTAGTTCAATGTCTGGAACATAGAGACTCCCCAATAAATCCTTATGAATAAATGAATAAGTGTTGCCAAATCTCCTCTAGCCAAAACAAACAGTGACAAAGAAAATTATCCTCTGGGCTATAGATGTGTAGGTCAAAGTTCCCCTAGAGTTTTTCTCTGATAATTGGATAACTTCTATCCTCACATGGCAGCTCCTCTCTACAGTCCTGGAGGCTGGAAGCATGTGGCAGCCAGTCATTCACGAATAGCCAGCAAGGGCCTCATGTGGACAAGTGGAGGGTTAAGGATGGCAAAAGGAGATAGAGTCAAGGAATGTTTAGAAGGTAATGCCAGCAGCATTTTTACCTTATTCTAAAGCCCATGTAGTAAATTTAAGTCATCTTCCAGACAGTGTGAACATCAGAAGAATTATCTTTCACTCTATCAGATAAATTTAGGATTTTGAGAGGAGAGCATGCATAACAAACTGCAAGAGCTGCCTCTACAAGAAACATTTTAAATATTCTATGCTTAACTGTCAGCAACAGCACATTAAGCATTCTAATACTTGCATAGCTGCCATAATTCGCCTCACATGGGTGAATATGGTACTCCTGGGAGGTGACTTACTCTCCTTTGCTTACCAAAGGAACTGAACAAATACTTGCATATCATTTTTTCCTCATCTCTGGCTAAGAAATGACCCTTATGGTGGGGATTTTGATTAAACATTTGCAACAACCATGGGAGCAGAGACGTGATAAACATGCCAAACCAGTTTCCCTGAACACAAGGTAGCAAGATTTCCAGGAGCTTAATGAAAGCTTTACATTTTCTTCTATTAAATTACAAAACCATGCCTGATTTTTATAAATCTTTTGTACTGTGAATAAAAGATTATTTTTTTCTGATAAAACTACCCTGAATTATCTGAATCTTCCATATGCCATCTTTTCTCCCATCCATCCATCCATCCATCTGCATACATGTCCATCCCCACCTCCCACATAACAGATTTGAGATGGTTTATCGACTCCTTAAATTAACACAATTTCTGTGTTTTCAAAATCTCTGCATGGAAAAGTGTTTCCCTGATCTTTGCATTTGTGTCCTGTCTATACTTCCTGCATGCACTTTCTCATCTCCCACTTGTTTCTCAATAAAGGCCAGTCTGGCTTTTGCCCCTGCTACTCCACCAACAGTGCTCTTTCCAAAGTCAGCAATGACTGTCATGTCGCTAAAGTCACACTTGTACCATGGCCACCTTCTCCCATTCTCTTCCTTTGATTTCTGTATTGTTATAATTTCCTGTTTTTTTTCTCATCTTTTGGGCTGCTTTTTTTTTTTTAGTAGGTTCATATCCTTTTAATTACTGGGTTTCTTGAGTCTGAGCCCTTGTTATCTGCAGTTCTCAGTCAACATTTTCCTTCTGGGTGATATCCCCTCCTGTATGAGTTTGCTAGGGCTGCTGTAACAAAGTTCCACAAACACGGTGGCTGAAACAACAGAAATGGTTTGTCTCACAGTTCCAAAGGCTGGAAGTCCGAGGTCAAGGTATCCACAGGGTTGCTTTCTTCTGAGGCCTGTGGGAGGCAGTCTGTTCCACCACGTCCCCCATAGCTTCTAGTGGTTTTTTGGCAATCTTTGGCATTCCTTGGCTTATAAAAGCATCCATTCTTTCTCTGGCTTCATCTTTACATGGTGTTCTCCCCATGAGTGTGTGTGCCCAAATTCTCCCTTTTTAGAAGGCCCACTTTAATGACCTCATTTTAATTTGATCACCTCTGTAAAGGTGTTATCTCTAAATAAGGTCACATGCTCAGGTACTGAGGGTTAGAACTTCAACATGTGAATTTGACGGAGGGGAGAGTGGAACACAATTCAACGTATAACCCCTCCCATAGCTTCGATGACTTGTCCATATACTGATGACCCTCAAATCTGTCTCCAGCCCTAATCTGTCTTCCGAACTCTAGACCCATGTGTCCAACTGCCCACTGACCATCTCTCCTTGGATGAGTTTCATGCACTTAAACTCACCATGTCTAAGACTGCATTCATCACCCTTCCCACAAATCAGGTCCTCCTTCTAGTTCTGTGAATGGTGTTTTATCAATTCAGTTGTCCAAGACAGAAACTGATGCTTATTCTTGACCCCTCTTTCACCCTCATTTCTACACCCATGTTCAATTATTTACCAAGTTATATCCATTCCATCTCTGTGATACTGTTCAACCTACCTCTCTTCAACCTCATTGCTGCCACCTCTTCAAGGCTACTATAATCTCTCCCCTAGACATCCAGTGTTCTCTTAAGTCATTTTACCTCCAGTTTTACTTCCTCTCAGTCCACTCTCCATGTTACACAGTGGTCTTCTAAAAACTCAAACCCGATGATTCCACTTCTCTACTTAAATCCTTTCAAATGGCAGTGAGTGCCTTGGAAGTGGGCTTTGGCCCAGATTGGTGTTAGGCTTAGAACTGGACTTTAAAGGGATGGTAGGACTTTGGTAAGTGAGGAAGAGGCTTCTATGAGTGTGGAGCTGGGACTCACCATTGTGGGTTTAGGTCCAATAACTATTTCAGCCCATCTACCTGGCAGTTGTGGATACCCATAACAATTGTGAAAACAAACTGATGCTGGTTGTTAAGCTTATATCCCCAGAGGCGGAAACTTGCGAATAGTTTCATTTAGATTGTGGCTTAAATCACAGCAGAGCTGCCTAAGCAGCTGTCTCTGCCAGTTCCTGACTGGCACTCCTCCCCTGGGTGACAAATTTTTATATGCTAATAGCATTAGCTGTACCCTGGCATGCTCGTCTGCCCATTTATTTCTTTCTGCTAATGAACAAGGCATAAATATTTTGTGAACTGAGCCATAGGGTTACAGTTTAAAAGCCCACTTCCCCAAAGAGAAGATACTTATGGACCATTAGTACTGGCAAGGGGCTGTGCAGTGAATTGCCTCCCAGAGTAAAGGCTGGCTTGTCCACCCCTTGGCATTTAGCACTCTTTATAGAAATTGCTTGTATAATTGGCTTTTCCCCTCCTGGACCATACAAAAATGAGGGCAAGCACCATGCCTTCTTGTTCTTCCCTGTGCTTAGCAGAGGGGCAGGCACTGCTAGGCACACAGTAGGCATCCATAACTTATTAATTAATTAGTCATCACAGAATAGGCCAGTAGCCACAGGTTTCTTGATTTATTCTAAATTGAGTTTTGAACTAGAATGAGTTATAAGACTGCCTTATTAATGCGTTGTCAAATCCATCAATCCAGAAAATCACCAGGGCCATTTGGAAGAGGTGTTCCAGGGCAGCATACCAGGGAGGAATTTGTAAGTAGAGAATCTGTAGTTTCTACAGTCCATAGGGAGTATTTGTCAAACTTGTCAGAGTGCTGGTGACATTGCAAGAGGATGGTGGTGATGTCACAAGGTTCACAAGGATTTTAGTACTCTTTGTATACACTTGTATGTAGGTAAATAACCTAGTTCAAGTTACAAGGAAACCAAGAATTTGGGGCAAAAGAAACAAAGGTTCAAATAGAAGAAAAGTCACTGTGAAAGCTTAATAAAAACAAACAGGGTGATTCAGGGAAGCAAGCTCAACATATGAAAATCCAGAAATAGAAAACAAATTAAAATCAGTTGCTTATTTGAGTAAGATATTATTTCAAGCATAAGCACTCCCACTGCATCTAAAATGAGTTTTAAAATGCCATTAAGTTATTTGTATGTGTTTTTTGGAGAAATAGATATGTATTATAGAAAGCAAAGTAGTCTTATAGTCTTAATGCCAGCATCTTGCCACCTAAAAAATAGATATATTTATTCAAAGGTACAACATTTGGAACTTTCTTTAATACTCTGGGAACAGCAAACTATAGATTTATACCAGGCCAAAAAGCACTTTTAGTTTTGTTTTCTTCATACAGCATAGACTTTTCTTTTTTCTTTTTTCAACTTTCATTTTAGAATCGGGATACATGTGCAGGTTTGTTACAAAGGTATATAGCATGATGCTGAGGTTTGGAGTACGAATGAATCTGTCACCCAGGTAGTGAGCATAGTACCCAACAGGTCATTTTTTCAACCTTATCGCCCTCCCATCCTTCCCCCTCTTGTCTTCCCCAGTGTTTATTGGGAAGTGTCTACACAATGTGTTTATGACCATGTCTACACAATGTTTAGCTCCCACCTACAAATGAGAACATGTGGTATTTGTTTTTCTGTTTCTGCATCAGTCCACTTAGGGTAATGGTTTTCAGCTGTATCCATGTTGTTGCAAGGGAGGAGATTTCATTCTCTTTTGTGGCTGTATAATCCATGGTGTATCTGTACCACTTTTTTTTTTTTTTAAATCCAACCCACTACTGATGGGCACTTGAGTTGATTCTATGTCTTTGCAATTGTAAATAGTGCTGTGATGAACATATGGATGCACATATCTTTTTGGTAGAACAATGTATTTTCCTTTGGGTATATACTCAGTAGTGGAATTGCTGGGTTGAATTCTAGTTCAACTCTCAGTTCTTTGAGAAATCTCCAAGTTGCTGTCCACAGTGATTGAACTAATCTACATTCCCACCAATGGTATGTAAGTATTTCATTTTTTCTGCAGCCTCACCAACATCTCTTATTTCTTGACTTTTTAACAAAAGCCATTCTGACAGATGTGAGATGGTATGTCACTGTGGTTTTGATTTGCGTTTGTTTGATGATTAGCGATGATGAAGATTTTTTCATGTATTTCTTGGCTCCTTGTATGTCTTCTTTTCAGAAGTGTCTGTTCATATCCTTTCCCCATCTTTTATGATGTTATTTGCTTCTTTCTTGTTGATTTGAGTTCCTTATAGATTCTGGATAATAGACCTTTGTCAGATACATAGTTTGTGAATATTTTCTCCATTTCTAAAGGCTGTCTGTTTATTCCCTTAATAGGTTTTCTTTCTGTGTAGAAGCTCTTCAGTTTAATTAGGTCTCATTTGTCAATTTTTTTTCAATTGCCTTTGGGGACTTAGCCGTAACTTCTTTGCCTAGGCTAATATTGAGAAGGGTATTTCCTAGGTTTTCTTCTAGGATTTTTATAGTTGGAAGTCTTAGATTTCAGTGTTCGATCCATCTTGAGTTAATTTTTGTATATGGTGATAGGTATAGGTCCAGTTTCATTCTCTTGCATATGGATAGCCAGTTATTCTAGCACCATTTATTGAATAGGGATCCTTTCCCCCGTTGCTTATTTTTGTCAGTTTTGTCAAAGGTCAGATGGTTGTAGATGTGCAGCTTTATTTCTGGGTTCTCTATTGTGTTCCATTGGTCTATGTGTCTGTTTTTGTACCAGTACCATGCTGTTTTGTTTACTGTAGCCTTGTAGCATTAGTTTGAAGTCAGGTAATGTGATACCTCTGATTTTGTTCTTTTTGTTTAGTCTTGCTTTGGCTATTTGGGCTCTTTTTAGGTTCCATATAAATTTTAGAATAGTTTTTCCCAAATTGTGAAAAAATGGCATTGATAGTTTGATAGCAATAGCGTGGAATCTATAAATTGCTTTGGGCAATATGGCCATTTTAATGATATTGATTCTTCCAATCCATGAGCATGGGATGTTTCTCCATTCATTTGTGTCATCTATGATTTCTTTCAGCAGTGTTTTATAACTCTCCTTGTAGAGAACTTTCACCTCCTTGATTTGCTGCTGTGTTCCTAGAATACAGCATAGTATTTTCTTATCTATTTTACTTCAATTTAGTTGGCTGATCTCTTTGAGAAGTGTTCTAAAGTGAATCTTAAATTTATTTTTGTTTTCTTGGGTTAAACTGCATTATTTCAGAACCATTAAGACTAGCCTTTTCACTGTATAGAAATGAATCTCCACTTGCTATTGGCATTATCATAGTGGCTGGAGTGATATGGGAGAGAAGTGATGTTGGTGCATCTAAGAGATTCTCTCTACCCTCAATTGGGAATCAACCAGCTCTCTTACACAAGAAAACTTGCCACCATGTGCTCATCAGTGGCAACAGCCAGCTACACTCCCTTAAAGATGTCTGTCACTGGGCTCTTACAGGGAAACTGGTGGGAAATCCAGAAAATTTTCCTAAATGCTCTCAAGAGGTCCCTGTCTGAGAACTGTCACCCATAGAGATAGCTGTAATACAAAGATAACTAGTGAGTGAAGACATCAGAAAGAAGGGGAATAGATGAGGAAGGGGCTGCAGAGTTGGGTGCATGGGAAGGTCCTATAAAGTAGGTATCAGACAGGACTTTTGGTTGCAAGCCACTGAAATGCTACCCTAGGGCCGTTAAGCAAAAAGGAGATTTACTGACTGGCCTTGGGAGGAGAGGGTCACAGAGCCTTGGAAAATGTGCAGGAACCAAGTGGCCTTCAAAGCCATACAGCTGTAACAATCTGGCTGAGACGCTGCCATTTCCATCACTACCCAACATCCTGTTGCTACTGGTACTGTAGGACTTTAACCATCCTGGCTTCCAGGAGATTCTAAGACTGGATAGGAGCATCCGATGGGCTGAAACCAAGTCATACCTACACCTTATTGCCAAGAGCAAGCAGAATTATTTGGCTTCCTTCAGCTTCCGTTGTAGGATGTAGGGCACTGTTTCCCATTAAGAGTTATATAAAGAGGGAGGAGGAACTCCCCCTAAACAGGAAGAGGGTTGGATGCTGGGTAGCTAAACACAGGACAGAAGTCTAAGATAGCCATATTAAATATATTTATGGAGTTGATAACTGGGCTGAGATTTTTTTTTAATTGTTGTTTGTTCTTTTGCAATGAAAAGCACTTTCTGTTATGTGGGAAATTACTTAGAGACCAGGACTATCACACACAAAGAAAACTTTAAATGCAATTTTGTGGTATTTCTGCTGATTCATATCTAGAATCAGCAAAATAGATTTTAAAAATGTTTCATAAGTATCTTAGGAATACTTAAACATCCATTTCAGATTTCTATAAATGTTCAGCCGAAATCATCAAAGTTACTCCACAATCGAATTCTACAGATGACAGAGGTGTAAAGAGTAACAAGGCTGAGTAGACAGGTTCTAGGTCTGGACAAGGTAAGAGGTAGCTGGAATTAGGAAAACAACTTTAGACTTAATAAGACCTGGGTGTGTTTGGAGCCACAGTTGAGGGAGAGGGGTTATTCTTGGGCAGGACTGAGGGTTAAAGCTTGATGCTGGAGGGAGATACAGGGTCTGAAAGGATAGAAACAAGCAAGTGTTAAGGATAATATTTTATTTGGAGTAAGGGAACCAGAGAAAATGTGTCTTGATCCCAACCACTTCTTTAGTATATGAATCCAAAACATGTGCTTGACAAGTATAACAGGGGAGCTCCTCTGGCATTTGGAGGCCCAGGGGAAGTGGCACTGTAGTTGAATTGCACAAGGTTATGACAGGGAAGAATAATTATAATTGGCTTACATGTACAAGGTATGACCATTGTGCACTGTTTATGTTCTTAACACCATTATTATTAATACTATTATTAATATTCTTTCTACCATCATCATGTGAATGCCGAGATCCTAGCCAGAGAAAAGAAAGATTCTACTGCAAGACAAGTTTCTAAAGGGGACATTCCAGCTCCCCTAAAGACTACATTTTGGATTAACAACTTCCAAACAGTTATCTTCCCTCCAGGTTCTCTCTGTAGTGAGTATCCTACCCTCTCTTGCCAATTTTGCCTTCCTGAAATTCTGCTTTCAAGCCATCATCCCTCTACAAAACACCTTAAACACGTTGTTTGCTCTCCACAATTAAAAGGACAAAATCCACACTTTCCTGTGCTGGAAGCTGCCCTAGGCTCTCCTCCTATCAAAACCTTGCTTTGCTTTTTGATCTGTTTGAATCCATTGTCCTCCATGAAGGTTTTTTTTTTTTTTTTCTCCTCCTTCCAGGCTGAAATTAATCTCTCCACTTTCTGAATAATAATTATCCTTATTTTCTGTGCTACTGAATTGCTCACATTAATGTATTTAAGCATTTGGGGAAATATATGTTATCTTCCCAGCAAGATTGTAACATTTTTGCCTCCAGAAGGAGCTCAGTAAAACTGATGAGGTGAGACAGAAGAGCAGTGAGAGACACTGGAGAGAATATGGGCTTTGGAATTGGACACACCTGAGTTTTCATCAACACTTAGGCTATTGGAAATTCCCTTTCCTCATCTGTAAAATGGGGATAGTAAAATACACTCACAAGTATTGTGAGGTCTGGAGATAATATACATAAGGTTTTTTGTGCATAGTGGGTGCTAAATTAAATAGTAGGCATTTTTATTTTTACCTTGTAAAAATAGGTAGCAGTGATATAACCTTTGATTTCAAAGTTGGTTACAGATAGAGAAGATAAATTGTATTCTAGATGGATTATTACTATTTTAGGGATAAGATGTTTATAACAGAAATATAACCATTAGTACTCCTTTCTTTCAGATATAGATTTTAGGTAAATAAAAAATGAATTAGAAATTAAAAGCTTTTTCAAATACTACATGTTCTCTCTTATAAGTGGGAGCTAAATATTGGGTACTCACGGACATAAAGATGGCAGCAATAGACATTGGGGACTACTAGAGGGAGGAAGTGGGAAAGGGTTAAAACTTAATGTTGGGCACTGTGATCAGTAGTGATGGGATCATTCATACCCCAAA
This sequence comes from Macaca mulatta, assembly GCF_049350105.2. Classification (NCBI taxonomy): domain Eukaryota; kingdom Metazoa; phylum Chordata; class Mammalia; order Primates; family Cercopithecidae; genus Macaca; species Macaca mulatta. Next base: position 130,723,343 of record NC_133412.1, on the reverse strand, counting down.
CCAGAATCAAGCAGTGTACCCAGATAACAAATGTGCACATGTGTCCTCTGAATCTGAAATAACAGTTGAAAAAACATTAAAAGGTATTTTTCATGTTGTTTTAATATGCACGTAAAACTACCTAAATAATTCAGATTTACATTCTCAAAAATGTAGCTTTCAGATAATATACATGTAATTATCATTTGTAAAAAGATAATAAGCAAGTCTTGAAAAAAACTTTTAAAATATAAATATATGGCACACAAAAATATAGATAATAATATAACCAACAGCCAAGTTATTTTAAAAACATATTTATTTATTAAATGAATTAACAGCTGTTAGAACTATAAGGAGTAATACCTGATAAGTACAATGGAATTGGGCTGAGGAGTTACGGCTTTCAGAGAATAAATTGAAATGAAAAGTTTCTATTGCTTGTGCGTTGACTATCCACCATGCTGACCCTTTTCAGTTATTTCAAGGTTATATGTTTACCTAAGAAGAGGGTAACCCTTAAACCAGATTCCATGTGGGTTTCTATGAAAAACCTATCAAAACTGATGACAATAAATAATCCTACTACAAGGAAATATTTGTTGCCACTGAAATCAACAGAATATGAGTTTTAAAATAAGACTAAATATAACTGTTCATATAATATTTTGTTGAGTTATTGATATTTTATCTCTTTTTGTAAGAAAAAATGACAGAGTAATAATTATGGCTGCCAACCAACATCAAGTGAAAAATCCAGGGTTGGCCGGGCGCGGTGGCTCAAGCCTGTAATCCCAGCACTTTGGGAGGCCGAGACGGGCGGATCACTAGGTCAGGAGATCGAGACCATCCTGGCGAACATGGTGAAACCCCGTCTCTACTAAAAAATACAAAAAACTAGCCGGGCGAGGCGGCGGGCGCCTGTAGTCCTAGCTACTCGGGAGGCTGAGGCAGGAGAATGGCGTAAATCCGGGGGACGGAGCTTGCAGTGAGCTGAGATCCGGCCACTGCACTCTAGCCCGGGCGACAGAGCCAGACTCCGTCTCAAAAAAAAAAAAAAGAAAAAAGAAAAAAAGAAAAATCCAGGGTTACATTTCTGTCTTCAACGTTTCTTTAGTGATTATAATATCTTAGTCATGGAAAAGGTCTTGGATCTTCAAAAGAAACACACTTACAAAAGAAGAGTTGAAAATAGCACTAGTTTTATGGCCAATATATAATTTACATGAGCGTGTTTGGAAGAATTATCAATCAATCATAAAGCTAGTAGGGGGTTAGGAGATCATATGATCTAACCCCTGACTTTGTGTCATAGCATTGTTGTAGAAACAGAATATTGGACGTCTTTTCTTTACTCTTCCAGATCCTTTTTCCACTTTTTACCCCCAACTTTCTCTGGGAGCTGAACCTGTAAAGAAAGAGGCTGTCTTATCTCCTGGTTTTGGTTTATTAACCAACAAGGAGTTCCTGTGGGACATCAAAGGAAAGGAGTATTCCCAAGACCCCCAACTGGGTGCCTACCTTAATTAAAGATCGTGACCCAAGTCAAGCAACCCTCTCCTTCCAAATTTTTTTTTTTCCAAGACAGAGTCTTGCTCTGTCGCCCAGGCTAGAGTGCAATGGCATGATCTCAGCTCACTGCACCCTCCGCCTCCCGGGTTCGAGAGGTTCTCCTGCCTCAACATGATAATTTTTATATTTTTAGTAGAGACGGGATTTCATCATGTTGGCCAGGCTGGTCTTAAACTCCTGACCTCAGGTGACCACCAGCCTCATCTTTCCAAAATGCTAGGATTACAGGCATGAGCCACCGTGCCTAGCCCCAGATTCTTCTAATCACTCTGTCCCTTCATCCCTTCAGGCCTACGTTTAGTAAGAGCTGTAGTTAAACCTGAATACTGCCCTACCCTCTATGATTTCTCACATACAGTGTTTCTCAAAATTTAACTTACATTGGAATCACCTGAAAGGCTCCTAAAACTATAGGTTACCCTACTGCAGAATTTGACTCAATGGGTCTGATATTGGCACTGAGAATTTGCATTTCTAACAAGTTCCCAAGTGATGCTAGGGTGGGAGGCTTAGAGAGCCACTGCCCTATGGCCCTATACCTTGACCATCTTTTCTAAAATTGTTCTGTTTTGAGTTTGCCATATATTCCTTCTGGAACCCTATCCATATAAGTGGCTATAAAAATGAGTTGAAAACATACCAAGTTGTCTTATGGTTAAGCATAATTTGCAGGTACATGTTTGAAAAATCTTCAGGTTGAAGAAGAGAAAGCTGTGGGAATTTAGGAAATCATTTTGTCTAATCCTTTAATCTCAGCAAGGAAATAATGTGGGCAAAGTGAGGTCAAGTGATTTATCTGAGGTGACATAGCCAGTGGTATCCTACTTTTCAGGGCAGCCTTTCCAGGATACATATTATGCTGCCTCTTGTCATAGCACAACTACCCCTTCTATACACACACACACACACACACTCCCTAGATTGTGTTAATCGCTTCTGGATATTCATGATTTCTGCCTTTAGGTTTAGGCACCAGATCTACACAGTGGTGTTTGCCTCATGATTTGGGGCAAATAGGGATAAGGTCTCTGGCTCAGCTTCAGTATAGTACTTAGTAAAGCCAGATGTTTTGTTAACCTTTTGTGCCCATAGGAGATAAAAGCCAATAGTAAGGCCTTTGAATGATAGCTGGGACTTTGATCTATCTGTATCTTCCAAGTCATCTTGCACTTGTTCGCATGGAGACATTTGACTCTTTGCTTTTTACCCCCAGTGCTTTCCAAAGACCTTTTCCTAGTTAACCTTCATCAATTTGGCTTTTCAAGTTGTTATCTGAGAACACGTCTTATACTCAATCTGTGTAAGCAGTTGTTTTACTCAGTGGCTATAGTTCTTTTGCTTTGAAGTTCTTAAACACCCAAGGCACCTTATTCTCAGCTCCACTCCTCCTTTCCTGGGAGCTTCAGCCTGTTGCAACGTTCCCTCAGCTAGTCACAGAAATTGGACGAGTCATCGGTATAATATTCAAGTCCCTTTCTCAGGATTTTTGACTCTGTGCAGCTAGATTTCTCTCAGAAGGCTAAAGCTGTGAGATTGGAAGTGTGGGAGCTTCAAACAACCAAATATTCTGCAGAGAAATGTAAGCAGCAGCCAACTGAGAAGAAATGAAGCTGGTACCCAGCAAGGAGAGATGGAGAAGATGAGACTGATTGCACCAGGGCCCTGGTCCCAGGTGTTCCTGAGGTTTAAGGACACTCAGCCCTTCTTGTCTCTTTAGGTTACTAAGCTCCTAAAAACTCCCCTTTTAGCTTTAAACCAATTTAGTTTGGATTCCTAGTATATTAAGTCAAATATTCTATTTAATAAATGACCCCAATAGTCATTTTTGTTTACCAGGTCTCCCCAGGTTTAGACAGCCTGGTTTCTTGGCCACTGTATACTGCCTGAATCTCAATTAGACAGTTCCTTTTCAAGTAACAGGTGAGGGTGAAAGAATGGGATTTCCGATACTCTTGTGTACTGAGATTTCAGCATCTTAGAGCTGATTGTCTTAATATTAAGCTTCATAGCACGCACCTTATGCCTCTCTTTATGCTTCTACGGTTTCCTGTGACTGTATTGCCTATTCCCCAACCTAAAACTCTGCCTGATTAAGTTCTATTCATCCTTCAGACACCTTTGATGTAACCTCCCATACAGCCTTCCCTGCTCCAGGCTTCTGAATGAATCCGTCACTGCCTTTCTTCCTGCTCCCCTGGCTGCATCAAACTGTGGCTAATTGGTTACATGTCTGCATCATGCTTAACTGAGAGTTCCAAGAAGGTACAAACTATTCTTCATTTGTCTATCTCTGCTCCTGACACAATACCTGCCCCATAATAGGTGCTTAGTAATTACTTGTTGAATCAAATTGCATTTGGGAGCATGCAGATCCTGACCAGTGCATATAAAGAAATCATAGTCTCCTTCTGGACCAAATAAGAAAAACGGCCCAAGATGGTCCCACTGCTATGGGTCAGGTGAGCAGATGTCTTTAAAAAGGATAGGGGACCATCTGGTGTGACAAATGAGATACCACACACACATTACTCCTAACACAGTTTATTCACAATACTTAGTAAAGTCAGAACGCTGTTTCCTAACTGGATTTGCAATCTCTGGTTCCACTAAGGCACTCATTGTTGCATGCAAAACAGAAAATAGAAATGATTTATTTATAACACTTGACTACATCCCAGGCGATGTTCTGAATGTTTATATTTGTCAAGGTTGCCTTTAGATTAACTAAATGGTACAAGACCATAGAGGATGGGACAATGTTTTCGCTTCAAGGATCAGAGATAATTGTATCAGGACTTGGGCCAGGCCTCCAGGTCTGGCTCTGAAGTTTAAAGTTTGCATTAAGACAGTGATGAACTATTCTTGGATCTCTTCCACAAACTGACCAGTGGGAGGCAGCTGGCAGCAAGCAATGGGCTCTGCAGTATATCACATAAGGAACAGGAGGTATGGAAGCCAAGACATAATATTTTAGTGAAAATGAGAAAGGAAGATAAATCACTGGTGTGGCTTATACATTCAACACTTGCTAGCTACACACAAGTTACCAACTTTTTAGGCAACTATGCACAATATTTTATCTCATTCCCATCCCAACTTGCTACCCGACCTATTTCTAGACTTTCTCCTTTTGACCTATAATTGCCAAGAGATTGGGAATGGAATATGGGGAAAATGAAACCCAGTATTACCCTAAGAGGAGAAGGCATACCTTATAAAAAATAAATTTCGAAAGATAAATTTTAAAAGACTCTTGGAGTATCTGAGCATCAGCCACTCTTGAAGAACATTAATAATTGAGAGTTCACTGAATTTCATACAGTCTGTTTTTATTGAACTTGAATTGTCCAGTTAGGAACATAGTTGTACAAGGTATAATAAACATTCTGGATATGTAAAATAAGAACCTCAGGTATTTTTGACACTCTTATAATAACAATAGTAACATAGCATTAATTTAAGTGTAGCAGTCAGTATATAATGTTTGTTAACTTTTTGAGTAACTATAAATTTATAATTTTCTAAATCCAAGGTTAAATAGTACATTTTATTTTTATGGGTGTGTAGTAGGTATATATATTTATGGGGTACATGAGATATTTTTATACAGACATACAATGTCTGTCACCGCGAGCATTTATCATTTCTTTGTGTTACAAACATTTCAATTACAATCTAAGTTACTTTACAATCCACAATCAATTATTGTTGACTGTAGTCACCCTTTTGTGCTTTCAAATACTAGATCTTACTCATTCTAACTATATTTTTATACTCATTAACTGTCCCCACTCCCTCCACCCTCAACCCACTATCCATCCTAGACTCTGGCAACCATCATTCCAAAGAAATAGAAGAAATAGAAATCCTTGGGGAAATGATTAATTTCAGGAGCGGGGCAGGGAAACTATAAGATAAGCCCAGGGCATCTTGCAGTGCCAGAAAGTAAGGAAGAGCTCAACCACAAAAGAATGGGGACAAATCAAAGGTACTCAGAAGCCCATCTAAAAGAGCTCACCGTGGCCAAAGCTGGAATAATTTGAGTGAAATAATAAACAATGCAGGTTTGATCATAACCCAAAGTATAAAGTAAATATTCATGAGTCTATACTAATACAAATAAATTGTGAATAAATAAAGGAGGAAAAGGGACAAATTATCTTTACAGAAGAAATCCAAATAATACATGTAGACCACCCCCACTCCAGAAAGTGAGGCTTAGCACCCCCTCTTCCCCACCCCAGAGTGTGGGCTGGACTTAGTGACTGGCTACCGAAGAACAGAGCATGGAAAGGGGAAAAAAGACAGAGGAGAAACCTGGCCAACACGACCTTGGCCGGGTAATCACAGTTAACATCATCAATAACAAGTCATGTTGGTAGTATGTCATGACTGATACTACATGAGAAGGATTCTTTACCTCTGTGGTGTTCTTCCTGAAAAATCCATGAGCCAAATATAACCATGAGATAAAATATCTAGCAAACTCAAATCGAGAGACTACAAAATACTTCAACAGGTCTCTTTGGAACTGTCAAGGTCATGATAAACAAGACTGAACAACTGTCTCAGACCATAGGTGGATAAAGGAACATGACGATTAAATGTAATGTGGTACCCTAAATAGGGTCCTAGAAAAAGGACATTTGTGATAAAACTAGTGAGATCCAAATGAAGTTTGGAATTTGGTTAATAGTGATGTATCAATGTTAATCTCTTAATGTTGATAGATGCATCATTTGGATAGGAAAATTGGGGCTGAGGGGTGGGAAGTGGCAGGATGGGCCCTCTGAGCACAGCACCCTGTGTGACTATACTGGCTGCAGACCCATAAGGCTGACCTGGGGTTGGAGATTCTTGGACCATTAATCAGAATTGGGAGGGGGGTTGGCTTGTGGAGGATTTTTATCTATAACACCAAATAGAGGCTAGTGGTGATTGAGAAGACACAATGAAATTAAATTTTAGTGATCAATCCCATGGAAAAGTGTATAGTCAGTTTGTTGGAAACACTGTTGGCAGTTTCACCAGTTAGGAAATTGACAGCCTTAGAAAGAAAAGGGTGGAGTGGAAAATCACAGAGCACTGTGCCTTCCTTGCCTTAAGCTATTTGACTGTGTTAAGTGTTAATTCTGAACACAAGTACCAATCCAAACATCATCTTCTAGTGTTCATTTCTAGCTAATAGATTTATCTAAAAGAGTCTTTATCTTATAGGCACAGACCTTGCCATAGCATTTTCTTTTTACGAGCCCCTTTTATAGAATTTGAAATAAGCTCATTAGGACTGTGATTGTTGCGACCATATATTTTACTGCTCAGGCCTTTAAAATCTACTTCCGCCAGCCTGGCCAACATGGTGAAACCCTGTCTCTACAAAAAAATACACAGCTGTAATTTGAGCTACTTGGGAGGCTGAGGTAGGAGAATTGCTTGAACCCAGGAGGCAGAGGCTGCAGTGAGCCGAGATCACACCACTGCACTCCAGCCTGGGCGACAGAGTGAGACCCTGTTTCCAAACAATCAATAAATACATAAAATCTACTTCCAGTTTTTTCTTCAGGCAGTTCTCAAACTGGTGTACTCTGTCTTCCCAGGTACCTCCAGATCATCAGTCACTCGATGTAAACCAGGAGCCAACTGCCCCAGTTCACACAGTGGCATCAGTAGACAACTGTCCCCGCTATCTGTCACCGAAGATTCCTCTGCTCCTATTCTTGAACTTCAGAACCGAGGATCCTCAGGAGTTTGTGGACACAGAGTTGAGAGACAGAACAGATCAGGTATGTGGGTGACCTCCTCTTAAATAATGGTACATCCTAGTAAGCTTCTAAATAGAAAGACCTCACCATTGTCACAGAATGCAGAGATGTTAGGTGGACTCTTATGAGTACATGTGGGGAAGATTTATCAAGCCAAAGGATAAGGAAGAAGGAAAATATATAGATACAATCTATTAGTGGCACTCTATTATACTCTACAGTATGGCAGAGAAACTGAATGCCAAAACCTGTAGTTGAGTAACTTAACACATGGTTAGACAATGACTCCTGGTGAAGTTTACAAGGTAGGTAGTTTTCTCATCTTCAAAATATCAAAACCCTGCATCTTTTAATCTCAGCCTGGGGATTCAGTAACAGCACAATGTGCCCATCCTGAAAAGATTGAAAACACCAGCAAAATCACAGAATCTGCTTTTGTCCTCATCAGGACTATTAGTCCCTGGAGCCCTTTTAGTTTTCCCAGTTTTATACTTTCTGCAGGAAACTTCACTGGCTTCCCTGATCAGCATATTCTGATCAGTTGAGACTTTAGCTTTTCCTCACATCCACCTGACCACTCACCAACTCCTGGGCTACTGACAGGAATTGCTAGATAAATCTTGTAACTATGCTCATGAGTTTCCCAGCAAAATTTATAGTTTTTAAATGCAGCTGGGTCCACTAGGCTGCTGGCCAGTACTGTTACTTATTGGTAGTGGACATCTTATTGCCTTCCTCAGGGAATGGACTCAAGTCCCCTGTTCATATTCACTTCCTCTTATTGTATGACCGACCATACTTCCACGTTCCTGAAAAGAGCAAACAGTTGTACACTTACAAATGCATTTGTCGACTTCAGTGTCTCTGTGCTTTTACCAGTTACCATCGCTGTGGGATGACTTGTGGTATGTGTGTCTTTCTACCTTTCCAATTTTAGCCCCCCTACCTGTGTCCATGATCGCCCCACCTACATCTCTTCTGGCCCATTTACTCCTCTCCATTTGTTTCCTCTCTGTTCTCTCCATTTGTTCCTTCAGCTTGGCTGGCAACATACTAAAATCTCTTTCATCCTCAAAAATAGTAACAGCAGCAGCAAAAACAAGAAAATACACCACCAAAATAAGTTGGTAGTAAAAAGAACAACAACAACAAAAGTAACCTCTAGAAATTTGGAAAAACTGCCTTAAAAAAAAAAAGACAATTCAGAGGATTCAGTTAGGGGTGGGGGAAGGGTAAACAGAGGAAGAGAGATGTGAAAGCTTCTTCAAGGGTCCTACTCATTTGAGAATGTATTTTTTATGAGAAAATACATTCTTCAAAAACAGTATTTTAAAATGATATCTCAGACACTATGTGAACCCCAAGGCTAAAACTAAAACAAAGAAAAATAATGGCATCTTAAATTTTCAGAAAGTTTTAATTGGCTTTAATAAATTGCAATATTCCTATTATCCCAGTTGTTTGCAAAACAAAATGTTCCAGTTAATTAAACACACTGGTTAATAAAGACGTGCCCTATCTATCATACACAGATTACAAATTTCAATAGACCATACCATTAAAGATCGTCTGGAACATAAGTTACTCTTTCTGTGATTATTGGAAGCACTTGGGGATATTCCAGTGCACCAAAAAGAAGAAAAGAATAATCTGAAGAGAAGCTCACCATGCTTTCATGGATATTATGGGACTTAATCTCAAAATAAATTCTATGAGATAGCTATTATCACTGTTTGACAGATAAAGAAGCTAAGAAAGGAATTTTAAAATGTACTCAATGCCATACAATGGCAGGGCTAGGATTTAATTTCATGTTTCCAAATTCCAGTGGCCTCCACTGTCAATTTGCATGACTTGATAAAGGTACACAGAAATGGATAGAATCCTGGTAAACCAATTTTATGATAACAAAATCTAAGCAGGACTATAGAAAATCATGTTAAAAGTGGTCAGAAAATAAAAGAGTTCTGGATACCTAATCTTTCTGTGCTTTGTAAAATTAAAGAATTGGCAACAGTCAATCTAGTTAACAGAAGAAGCCTAGAGTCAATACTATGAAAAGATGTAGGTGACTACTGGTGTCATCAAAAGCACACCCATAGTATAGTGGTGATGCAGACGCATTCTTCAAATAAGGTGACAGTAAAGGCAGATATTGTCTCAAAATCTTTGTAGAGTTATTCCTCCTTTATAAGACAGTCCCTAGGAATCATGAGATCTGAAGTGTAGTAGGGTACACCTTTCTCTTAAGTATCGCTTTTTAAATTTCATGCAGGAGCGCCATTCCTGTCAGGAAACAGAACTTTTTTCCCAAACTAGTCTGAAACTTGCTGTGCTTGAATGGAAAGCTAAGGGCTGAAGTCCTAGCCATGCCGGTGCTCAGAATAAAGTTTCGGTTGGGTTCAACCTTGGACAACCCTTAACACAAGTCTCAGCTTTTTCATCTGTAAAGTGGGAATGACAATACCTACTTAGTAAGTCAGGTTTGTGTTCCTTTCTTGGCCTCTCAACACAAGATTCTCTCATTCTATCCTCTTATTTATACTGGTTTTCTTTCTACTCTCTGCATAAGCCACATGGTCATGGAGGAAATTTGCAGACCTGTTATCAAGAGATGGTGTTGTCTGTAAACAGCTGAAGGAGCTGAATAACTCACACTTCCAGACTCATCTCAGTGTCACTGCATCATGGACGTTTTTTCTGATCATATCCCCCCCAGACTCTTCAACAGTACTTGTCTGGCCTTGTATCTGTCCGAGTTGGCTCTTATCACACTGTGTTGAGTATGTTTCTGGCTTTCCATTAGACCGTGGGCTAAAGTCTTTCATATTCAAACCCTTAGGATCCAAGTAGCTAACTAGCGCCTGGTAGTCTCCATAAGATTCTGTTGAATGAATGAATGAATAAAAGATGGCCAGTTTTCATCTTCTGGATGCCGAGGCTCTGAGAATTCAGTACTGTTTATAAGGCTTATAAGTCATGCAGTGGTTGCTGTGTTCATAGTTACTTGGTTTATATTCCCCAGTGGAGAATTCACTTTCAAGACTTTCTTCTCCCTTCCCCCCAGTGATTATATCAGAAAGCCTTAACTAGGTAAAGGTTTTTAACACAGTGGGGCAGCCACACCTGGCTCATTAAGCAGTAGGAACACATTCAGCAGCAGAGCCAGCAGGTTCTGGAGACACAAAGTGAGCGGGCCCCACACACTGCCATTGGCAATCTCTGGGCTGCGCGACTTTAACCCTCAGCATAGGCCTCGTGCTTAAGTGGGGTCCCTGGAGACACAAGAGAATCTCGTAGACAATTATCATCTGGGATCTCAGCTCAGGGACTCCGAGTGACCTCTGTTCCTGTTTAGTACATGAATTCATTATGTTAACTTGTTTTTTCCATGAAGGGAGACAGCCTTCATGATTATCACTTTTAGAGTTTTGGCTATTTTAGGGTGCTGTAAAATTGCTGCTACATTTTCTTAGTAAATGTACAAAGCAGAATTTATTGTGTTCCCAGAAATATATTAAATAGTCATTTGTGATGAGGTGGGAAATGACTGTGTAGTCAGGACTTGCTCTATTCTTGGGACACATTACTTTTAATTTAGTAATCATCTCTGCTGCATTTTTTTAAGAGACCGGGTCTCCCTCTGTCACCCAGGCTGGAGTGCAGTGGTACAATCATTGCTCACTGCAGCCTCAAACTCCTGGGCTCAAGGGATTCACCCACCTCAGCCTTTGGAGTTGCTGGTACTAAAGGTGTATGCCCCACCCCCCTGCAAATTTTTTTTTTTTTTGCATAGACAAGGTCTCGCTTTGTTGCCCAAGCTGGTCTCGAACTCCTGAATTCAAGTGATCCTCCCGCCTTGGCCTCCCAAAGTGCTGAGATGACAGGCATGAGTCACAACACCAGGCCATTTGCTACAACTTAAAAAAAAAAAAAGGAAAATGGAAACATGTTTCTCACTCCCTTTTCATGTTGGTGCATACAGAGCAGCTTGGGCTGCATTCTGCTCATTTCCCCATACAGACAGAAAGAACAGTTTCTATTGGTGTTTTACATTGTAATGACAGAGGGGAAGAACAAGAGAGCTGGTAGGACCTTGGGATGCTTCCTAAGGCTTCTTATGGGAGGTGTTATGCCTCACATCTTCTCACATTTGATAGGAGAAAGCGGGGCATGGGGCCAAGACCAGTCTTTGGGGGCTGGGATGTGTACTGCTCTTACAAGGCAAGGGCACACTGGAAAACAGCGTAGCATCCATCAACTCCACGAGCAACCTCATGGACTGGATGGGGACTCAGATGCTTACTGTATTGGGTAGAGCAGAGAGTCCAGAGAAAAAGTGAGCCGAAGTTATCAGTCTCCTCAAATGATGGTAGAAAAGAAAATCACTGGTAATTCTACTGTCTGCCTCTTTGATTTCATCCATCTTTTTTAAGGAGCTGATATATTTGATTGCTGTTTCATAACCTGCTTTCCACACATTTGTATTCCTTTCCTGTTTCCAGCAGACGATGGGACACAGACTCATTCTGAGAACAGCAGCCAAGAAAACAGAATCAAGGCTCGCTGCCTGTCCTGCACGTCCATGGTTCTGAAGGGCATCTGGGGACTCTTGATCATCTTGTCAGTATCATCGTCTTGGGTTGGAACTACACAGATTGTAAAAATTACTTATAAGAACTTCTATTGCCCATTTTTCATGACTTGGTTTTCAACAAACTGGAACATTATGTTTTTCCCAGTCTATTATTCTGGTCATCTAGCCACTGCTCAAGAAAAACAATCTCCAATGAAAAAATTCAGGTAGGTTTCATGTTAACTGGCCAATAAGAGATTATTGAAATGTTTTATGAAAATATGCCCATTTTTATATCTTGGGAATATGAGTTGAGTTTTTTGGGGTATGTGAAGAAGCAAGATCTAAGGTTGGTGACGAGCACTAGAAGCAGAATCAGTCCTTCCTTAAAAATATGTGTCTATAACATGGGAGGCACTGTACTGGTGCTTTTGCATGTCTTATGACTGGTGGTAACATTTACATTTTAAGGTGGTGTTATCCCCATTCTAAGACAAGAGGAAACAAATTCAGAAAGGTTGAATGACTCATCCAAGGTTATACACTTATAAATAATAAAACCAAGATTTAAATCTAGATCTATTTCTGAAAGTCGTGTTTTATAAGAACATCCTAGTGCATCAAGCTCAGAAAAAAAAATGGTATTAATAAGATTAATTGTTACACAAACATTTGCTCAATATTCCTGACACTGAGATGCCTAGCAGATGACACAGCCTGATTTCATGCAATGGGGAGTTTGGGACTAAGAAACTTGAAAAGATGCCACTCTTTGCTGGCTAGATGCACATGGGGGCTTTGTCTGTTTCCTTGCTAACCATGAACAGTGGTGGTTGGGCTTAAAGTCTTATGGTTCCAGTGGTTGTTCTGTACTAAACCTGGCTTCTGTAACCCCCTCTTGGATAGCTCAGGAAGCTGACAGGGCTGATGTTACCCAGCGCTGCATGGCACTCAAGGGAGGCAAAAGCAGCATTTGGGTCCAAGTACCTTTGCTTAGTGGACAGCTCCATGAAGTGGGAAAAGCCTCATGCTGAGAAGTGACTTCCAGGAAAACTGCTCTAATCACCCAGGAAAAAAAAAAAAATAGGGATATCAGTAGACGGCAGACGGAAGAAGAGTCCTCCACATGGACTTATTCCTTAGCAGAATAAATTTGTCTTCCAGGGGCCAAAATCTTTCTTACCCCTATACCAAATGAAAAGAAATTATTACAGTTGGTACATTATAAGACTCTTCTTATAAACTTAACTTGGAAGGGTCTATCTTCAAATTCTATTTTCTGTGTTTTTGAGACAGAGTCTTGCTCTGTCACCCAGGCTGGAGTGCAGTGGCACGATCTCAGTTCACTATAACCTTCGCCCCTTGCCTCAGCCTCTTGAGTAGCTTGGGTTACAAGCGCGTGCCACCATGCCCAGCTAATTTTTTTGTATTTTCAGTAGAGGTGGGTTTCACCATGTTGGCCAGACTGCTGTGGAACTCCTGGTCTCAAGTGATCGGACCACCTTGGCCTCCCAAAGAGCTGGGATTACAGGCGTGAGTCACCATGCCTGGCCTCAACTACCATTTTCTTTCTTTTGAAGGTGCATGTACTAATTATTCTTTATTCATTTGGCCTTGAAGAGTGTTTAATTTGTGATCACCTTTTACAGTGACTTGGCAGATTTTTCTGTTTTTATTATACTTTAAGTTCTGGGATACATGTGCAGAACGTACAGTTTTGTTACATAGGTATACACGTAGCATGGTGGTTTGCTGCACCCATCATCTATGTTAGGTATTTCTCCCAGTGCTATCCCTCCCCTAGTCCCCCACCTCCACCAACAGGCCCCAGTGTGGGATGTTCCCCTCCCTGTGTCCATGTGTTCTCATTGTTCAACTCCCACTAATGAGTGAGAACATGCAGTGTTTGGTTTTCTGTTCTTGTGTTAGTTTGCTGAGAACGGTTTCCAGCTTCATCCATGGCCCTGCAAAGGACATGAACTCATCCCTTTTTATGGCTGCATAGTATTCCATGGTGTATATGTGCCACATTTTCTTTATCCAGTCTATCATTGATGGGCATTTGGGTTGGTTCCAAGTCTTTGCTATTATGAACAGTGCCGCAATAAACATGTGTGCATGTGTGTTTTTAGAATGATTTATAATCCTTTGGGTATATACCCAGTAATGGGATGGCTGGGTCAAATGGTATTTCTAGTTCTAGATCCTTGAGGAATCGTCACACTGTCTTCCACAATGGTTGAACTAATTTACACTCTCACCAACAGTGTAAAAGTGTTCCTATTTCTCCACATCCTCCCCAGCATCTGTTGTTTCCTGACTTATGATCACCATTCTCACTGGCCTGAGATGGGATCTCACTGTGGTTTTGATCTGTATTTCTCTAATGACCAGTGAAGATAAGCTTTTTTTCATAGCTTGTTGGCTGCATAAATGTCTTTTGAGAAGTACCTGTTCACCTCCTTTGCCCACTTTTTGATGTTTAAGTTCTTTGTAGATTCTGGATATTAGCCCTTTGTCAAAAGGATAGATTGCAAAAGCTTTTTCCCATTCTGTAGGTTGCCTGTTCACTCTGATGGTAGTTTCTTTTGCTGTGCAGAAGCTCCTTAGTTTAATTAGATCCCATTTGTCAATTTTGGCTTTTGTTGCCATTGCTTTTGGTGTTTTAGTCATGAAGTCTTTTTTTTTTCCTTTTTCTGAGATGGAGCCTCACTCTGTCACCCAGGCTGGAGTGTAGTGGCGCGATCTCAGCTCACTGACAGCTCCACCTCCCAGGTTCACACCATTCTCCTGCCCATCCTCCCGAGTAGCTGGGACTACCGGCACCCACCACCACGCCCAGCTAATTTTTTGTATTTTTAGCAGAGACGTGGTTTCACCATGTTAGCCAGGATGGGCCCGATCTCTTGACCTCGTGATCCACCTGCCTTGGCCTCCAAAAGTGCTGGGATTACAGGCGTGAGCCACTGCCTGGTCTAGTCATGAAGTCTTTACCCATGCCTATGTCCTGAATGGTATTGCCCAGGTTTTGTTCTCAGGTTTTTTATGGTTTTAAGTCTTATGTTTAGGTCTTTAATCCACCTTGAGTTAATTTTTATATAAAGTATAAGGAAGGGGTCCAGTTTCAGTTTTCTGCATATGGCTAGCCAGTTTTCCCAGCACCATTTATTAAATAGGGAATCCTTTCCCCATTGCTCGTTTTTGTCAGGCTTGTCAAAGATCAGATGTGTGGTGGTATTTCTGAGGCCTCTGTTCTGTTCCATTGGTCTATATCTCTGTTTTGGTATCAGTACCATGCTGTTTTGGTTACTGTAGCCTTGTAGGATAGTTTAGTTTGAAGTCAGGTGGCATGATGTCTCCAGCTTTGTTCTTTTTGCTTAGGATTGTCTTGGCTATGTGGGCTCTTTTTTGGTTCTATATGAAATTTAAAGTAGTTTTTTTCCCAATTCTGTGAAGAAAGTCAATGGTAGCTTGATGGGAAGAGCATTGAATTATTCTTCCTATCAATGAGTATGGAATGTTTTCCCATCAGTTTGTGTTCTCTCATTTCCTTGAGCAAGGGTTTGTAGTTCTCCTTGAAGAGGTCCTTCACATCCCTTGTAAGCTGGATTCTTAGGTATTTTATTCTCTGTGAACAATCGTGAATAGGAGTTCACTCATGATCTGGCTGTCTATTACTGGTGTATAGGAATGCTTCTGATATTTGCACATTGATTTTGTATCCTGAGACTTTGCTGAAGTTGCTTATCAGCTTAAGGAGATTTTGGGCTGAGACAATAAGGTTTTCTAAATATACAAAATCATGTCATCTGCAAACAGAGACAATTTGACTTCCTCTTTTCCTATTTGGTTACCCTTTATTTTTCTCTCTTGCCTGATCCCCTGGCCAGAACTTCCAAATGCTTTGTTGAATAGGAGTGGTGAGAGAGGGCATCCTTGTCTTGCACCGGTTTTGTTTTGTTTTTTTTTCAAAGGGAATGCTTCTAGCTTTTGCCCAGTATGATATTAGCTGTGGGTTTGTCATAAACAGGTCTTATTATTTTGAGGTATGTTCCATTGATACCTAGTTTATTGAGAGCTTTTAGCATGAAGGGCTGTTGAATTTTGTCAAAGGCCTTTTCTGCATCTATTGAGATAATCATGTGGTTTTTGGTCTTCCAAAGTGCTGGGATTACAGGCATAAGCCAATGTGTCTTGCCTCAACTTCCATTTCCTATCACCACTTTGCAAGTGCTTGGGAATATTAATTCTCACCATGAGTTGATTTTCTATATGTGTCCATGAAAACTCAGCTATAGTGAAAGAAGTAAAAAACAATTCAAAAAGAATAAATGCTTACTGGCTTGGGAGAGCCCTATAACTCTTTGAGATTACTAAATATATTTTGTATTTGATTCTCATCAAAGTAGACATGATCTTGCATTGTAAAATTTTTTTAACAATATTTGATTATGGGGGAATGTGATTATCAGACTACAATTGTCCCTGTTTGAAGATACCTATGTGCACCTATACAGTATGTGTGTTCTACTTGAATGCTTCCATGGTTTAGAAAAACACATTGATTTAAAACAACAAAAGTTTTGTATAAAAAGAAGTACCTCAAGAATACCTCAAAGCAAGCTAAGTCAGTTTGATTTAAGATAACTGATTTAAAACAAGAGACTGCTGCTAGCAGAAATGTTGTTTGGGAATGAACTATCTTTTTCACATCTCTCATGTCAGACTAACTCTGAACTTAGTAAAATCTGATTTAGCACTCTACCTATAGTGCATGTAGAGTGAAATTGACCATTTCTGAAATAGAATCAACGGGCTTTTATTGTCAAGCAGAAAACACTATCTTTGAAGGGAATATTCTCCAGTGGCCTCCTCCATATGAGAGGTAAAATTGTCAGACAATTCTTAGATCCTTGATCTTTTTTTCCCTGTAGACTCATTAATACCATCTGCCAAGAAGTCATTCCCGAAGCTCTCATGACTGAACAAGGGGAAAACAGTTAGTGTATAAGACTGGAAATAGGATTTGTCCCATAACAGCAGAACCTCTGACTATTTTCTCTAGAATGGTATGAAAGCATTTCCAGTTTTTTTTTTCTTGTCAGTAACATCAAAATAATTTTCAATAAAGTATCAAATCTAGATGGTGAGGACTATTTAGAAGTAGTTTTTGATAATCATTTATATACTAGAGAAGAATTCAGTTGCCTCAGGTGAATTTGAAATTTAGGAAGAAAAAATTGTATAGCATATTATTAACAAGGATGTTTTCTTAGGGGAAAAATTCTTTAGAAAGCATTAAACTAGAGCAAAGATATTTGCCTATGTCAGGCACCTATAAAATGTGCTTAAGTTGCAATTTAACATATAGAAAGGGTTCCATAACTAGTGGCTGCTGTTTTAATAATAAGCATAACTAAATTATTAGTGTCCTCTAACTTCTATGCTTCATTTCAAGCTATACCACCTGTCAATGCCACTTGCCCAGAAAGTCTGATCTCATCATCCCAAAGAGAAACCCACTGTTTATTTGCTTCTCCATAAAAATCCGTATTTTTTTTTAGTTTTCATGTTTCTTAGAGTTTAATGCTTAAATAGTATGAGATTTTACACAAGTGACCTGGCATTTGGATGGAGAGCGTTTTTAATGTCTCCAACAACAGTGACAAAGGGGAGAAGGTTGGCAATGAGAGAAGGGGAAGGAAAGGGGAACAACGAGGAAACGAACACCTGGGAGACAAGATGAACCAGGTGAGAGCAGTCTCCGCCTGGCAGCAGCGTCTTCCCAGCTGCTTTGCTGGTCAGGCTCTGCCTGTCTGGAGTACACATCTGTTGGTCTTCCCTGTGTCCAAAATCTTTGCTTAGGAGCACTCCTCCCAGCATGATGGTGGGCTCTTGGTTGAAGAACAATCGCTGGCTAGAGCCAGTGATAAGAAAAAGAAATCCTTTAATCAGGAATGGGTTTTGTTGTGGTGGTTCTCAATAAATGTGTTCATATTTTAAAAGTCAGTCAGTGGTTCTAAATGGTAGGATAAACCCACGACTCTCAACTCCAGCTCTACACGGCAGCTTCCTCATGGAGCAGATCACCTTATAAGTATAGAATATGAACTTTGTGCCCAGGATGCTCTATGAAAACTTCCTCTGGTTCTATGTATGGTGCTAATTCAGACTATCCCATTGGCTGTGGGGCTCCAGAGACACTGTTCACTTTCGTGTGTATGTGAGCGTGTGTAATTTCTGTTTACAGAAGGCTTTAGGCTATTTAATTTCTTTGAAGTTCTGTCTTTTTAAAGTTAAAATTTGTCTTTGGGAAATCTTACTTTCATTTTACAAAAATTCTTCCTTTTTTGTAAACAAATTTCAATACAAGTTTCTGTGTGTGCAACACATGTCTTTAACCTTCCTGCAACTGCTGACCTGCAACTCCCAACATTCTCATCCAGTTGAAAGTCACATTTACTCTGAAACTTAATCTTTAAGGCTGTACTCCCTGTGCCTAAATTCTTTATCACTCCTCCTCTCTACATGGTCCTTTTTTGGGATTACATCATTCATGTGAACGTTCATGTGAAGCAAACATTGGCTAGAATTTACTTTGATTTGCAATACTTTGAGTGAAATTAGCACACTAATTTCACTTAAAACTGGAAAAGAAACTAGTACCAGTACTAGAATCCTGTAAGTAGATTTCATTATAAACATATGCATATATTAATAATGTGTTGCTTTGAACAAGATTACTGACAGTTGCCCCATAAATGCTTGAATGTTCGTGAACAATTGAGTGGAAAAAAATTAAGTAAAATTCTCCCAGTAGTAAGTCTGTTTTCAGTCCATCGTCATATAGGTGCAGTCATTGTGTCACTTCCATTACTACCTGTTTGTATGACTAGCTTGAACATTTTAATTAAAATGGCCCCTCAGAGCCAGGTGCGGTGGCTTTTGACTGTAATCCCGGCACTTTGGGAGGCCAAGGCAAGCAGATCACCTGAGCTTACGGGTTTGAGACCAGCCTGGGCAACAGCGTGAAGTCCTGTCTCTACAAAAAATTTTCAAAAACTAGCCTGGCATGGTGGTGCGTGCCTGTAGTCCCAGCTACTCAGGAGGCGGAGGTGTGAGGATGGCTTGAGTCTGGGAGGCGGAGGTTGCAGTGAACCAAGATCATGCCACTGCATTCCAGCCTGGGTAACAGAGCCAGACCTAGGGAAAAAAAAAAAAAAAAATCATGTTTAGGCCTAGGACTTAAAGGAAAAAAATGGTCCCTGGGGCTAAATGTAGCCAACTTAATTGAAAATCAAATAGAAGATTTAACAATTGAAGTGACCATTTTCTGACACTGAATTCAGACAATTTCTCCACAAAAGGGCCAAATGTTTGTATCTAAGTACAACCTGAGTTTTCTATTTAGTTTTTATCATGTGGGAGTTATCACAGAGCCTTTCTTCATTTTTCTGCCTTAAAAATGCTAGCAAGAAAAAAATTAGTCAATTGGGCAGATATATTAGAAAGAGGCGTAGTGTCTTAGAAATAAAACCCAAAGACATGTGTGCCGCACAGACGTATGACAGTCCCTTTCCCTCCAGGTTCTAGGAGTTGTCTGTAGCCTGTTCACAGAGCAGTAGCGGCCTTGACCCTCTCTCGTTTGCCCACTGGGAAAGAATCTTCTCCCTCTTCTGGTAGCTAGTGATTTCAGCAACTATCCATTTCTGTATTTCTCCAGGCTCTTCTGAGAATGCTCAAAAACGACAGAATGGCTTTTTCAGGCCACCTCCAGAGAATATCTCGGAGAAGAGGGTCTAGCTCTGTGCTTGGGCACATGTGGGCTGTTTTCCAAGGAACCTCATACAGTCCCTGAAGCCTGCAGATTTCAGAACTGGGTTTGGTGTACTTCACAGATGAAGGATGGGTATTGAGTGTTTGTGCTCTTCCCTGAAAATGGCTGCGATGAGTCAGATAAGACAAGAGGTGTCACCATCAGTACCTGGATATTAATTTCTGTTTTCTTTCCTAGGGAATGCAGTCGGATTTTTGGTGAAGATGGTCTGACGTTGAAGCTCTTTCTTAAAAGAACTGCTCCCTTTTCTATTCTATGGACTTTGACTAATTACCTTTATTTACTGGCTTTAAAGAAGCTGACAGCCACTGATGTCTCCGCTCTGTTCTGTTGTAACAAAGCCTTTGTCTTCTTGCTGTCATGGATTGTGCTGAAAGACAGGTTCATGGGAGTGAGGGTAATGGCATACTTGATTCAATGTGTGATGCCTGCCTTTAGCATAAATCCCTGGCTTCAGGAGAGCCTGTCTGCTTTGTTTCGTGGAGTTTCTGTAAAACTTTTCTCACTTGTTCTGAGTACAAACTGAAATCTGAAGACGCATTAGAAAGCCCAGGCAGTTACAACATCATGGAAGGATAAACAGTTTGTTTCTACTGGTTAGTGAGCTGATTCCAACAGGAGGCACTAAAACAGGCAGAGAAAACAAGTTCCTATTTTAGAATCAATTTTTAGAATTAATGGTGTGATCAACTCCTTCTGTCCTCAGGAATGAAGGGTCTGAGAAAATTAGCCACTATAAAGATTACGGTTTGCAGTTTTCAATCAACGTATGTTGAGATGACCCCCATTCCCCCCACCAGATGGATTTAATTAATATCGGTGTAAGTAGATAAGATTACCAAACAATAATTAAAGTCACTGGTAATGGCACAATGCTGTTAAAAGTGACTATATATCTAGTGTGACTAATGCAGCAATGGAAGTACAAGCAACAACTTCTTTTGATACAAATCCTTAGTTGAACTGCATTAAACTTCCACCAACAACTTCAGTTCTGAGTTTATTCCTTTCAGGAGTAATATGGATTAAAAACATATATATTTATATGCTTGTTCTATGTTAAAAATAGATTGCTTGGAAGCCTTGAAGACTTAAGGAGCCAAATCTCATTCATATAGTCCGGCATGCCACTATGATGAAAATATTGAGACAACACTTCTTTAGAAGGAGGTACAAATGAACATCAGTATTACACAACTTATCTTCTCTGAGATGTCCAAGATATAATTTGAAACATTTTGTTATCAAAACATTGCTCTTATTGGCAATGATTCCAAGGTCCTTTCCCCCTCCCAAATGCTGAAACTAATGTCTATATTCGAGAGAGGGTTTATGATGGTCATTAACCCTGAAAGCTTTTCTTAAAAAAAATTTTAAAAAAGTTCGACAATTCTGATTGTATCTTGGGAGATGCTGCTCTGAAATTTAGAAATGAAGCTTGATATTAATAATAAGTAGAAAGCTTTGATAGAAGACAAAATCAGAAACTGTGAGTCAGTCCATGGTACCATTACAATATATCCAAATGTGATACTACGTTATTTACTGTCTTACCTTAGATTTGACCCCAAAGGGCTCAGCATCACATATTTATGCCTGGGGCACTGGTGCTGGCTGTCTACCATCAGATACCCTGACAAGCCCTTGAGAGCTGGAAGCTTTCCTATATTGTCCACTGTTCTTTTCAAGATGTGCTACATAATCCATGGGGCCCAGTGCGAAATGAAAATGCAGGGGCCCTGTTAAAAACTATTAAGATAACAACAGAGCATTAAACCAAGGGTGGGGACCTTCCAAGCACGGGGCCCTATGTATCGACATAGGTCATCCCCTAGGAAGTCAGCTGTCTCTCTTTCCAATGTCTAGAATATTGCAGGACACAAAGTAGAGGCTCAATTGATACTTGAGGATATAGTAAATGAATTCATACTTCTGAGATCTTTCTTTTCACTGTCTTTCACTACCATGGACCATGGGTCACCCATAAGAACCTGGAGAGTCTTGTCAGAAAAGGGGAGAAGAGAGATTTGGAGGCTCTTCTGTTCTTTTAGTGGCATGCAAACATCAACATTAAATCCATGTTTTCACCACTAGATTTACCAACAATAAAATCCACTGTATTAGAGTGAATGAACACATTTAACCATGGACCTCACTGATGCAAGAGGTTACATCCAAAAAGGTACAGTGTTTATTTGAGGTATTTTAGAAAAAAAGAAAACAACTGGGTAACTTATCTTTAAATAGCAGATTTTAAAAATCAAAAATCTGCCTAGAGGCTACCAACCATGGCCAGTTTAAATTTGCCATCTGCAGTGGGTTGCGTGGTGACTCCAAAAAAGATCTGTCCACATCTTAATCTCCCAAATCTGTCACTGTGACCTTATTTGGATAAAGGGTCTTTGCAGATATTATTAACTTAAGGATCTTGAAAAGGGGACATCATCTTGGATTATCAGAGTAGGACCTAAATCCAATAACAAGTGTCCTTATGAGACACTCACAAAAGAGACACACACAGAAGAGGAGGCTGCAGCGATGTGATCACAGAGACTGGAGTGATGTGGTCACCAGCCAGGAATGCCAGGACACTCACCAGAACCCTGGAAGCAGCAAGGACTGTATCCTTCCCTAGAGATGCCTTTGGTCCCAGCTGTATTTTGAACTTCTGGTCTCCAGAACCGTGAGAGAATAAATTTCTGTTGTTTTAAGTCACCAAGTTTGTGGTAATTTGTTACAGCAGACTTAGGAAACTAATACAGCATCTGTAATTAATAACACTCAGTAGAAGAAATGTTAAATAGTTAATAAGTACTTGTTAATGAATATATCCATAAGTGAAGACATCAGAGATAGCAGAATAGTAAGCATTAGTGTCAGGCATCCTGTAAAACATCAGATATTTTTCTTTTTAAGTAAGAGGAAGTGTTTCACTTCTCACTGTGAGACATTAGGACATGTTCAATGCCACGTTCCAGAAGAGTGGTAAAGTGTAACTTTAATGATGCCCACAGTCAGGCCATGGAATGTGAGAAGCACAGAAACGTATTCAGCATTTTGCCTTTGAGAGTATCAGCAATTATTTTCCTCCCAAGACATATTGAGAACACATATAATTAGGTCATTTGAGAAATTAAAGGAGGGCAAACAGCACTGACAACATAAATGTGGCTCTTACTGTCCACATCTATAAATAATCTAAAGCATAGCTCCTCCAGATGTCATCCCACTGGACTACTCAAAAAAAAAAAAAAAAAAAAAGTTAAAGGGATGCTTTCAGTCATCAGATTAAAATTTATATTTCTGGTTCATGCTAAAGCATCAGTAGTTTAGAAACAGATGTTTGTTGGATTATAATTCTCATATGCTTAGCCCCAGGAATGAGCACATTTAAAATGAGAAGCTATGACCTTCCCTACTTCTAATTTTTTTTTTTTTGTAAAAAGAACACCATGAAAAGACACTTGAAGTTACAACATCATAAATGTGGGTTTATCTGGACCACCAGTAGGCCAGAATTACTGATGCTCACATAAAAATGAATTACATATTATGAATAACTTGCTAATATTTTCTTTTGAACACTGAATTATAGATAGGTAATCTGTTTTACATTTAGTATGAAGTCATTTCAGCCAATTTATTGGTAATCTATGGTTTGTTTAAAAGCCCTTTCATTAGTAATTGCTTGCAGCTAATCTGTGATCATCCCATGAAAATTAGTAAACTTCTTTAAAAGATAATTTTGTGATTGCAAAAATGTTAGAAAGTGATAATCCAGCTCTTGCAGCTTTGAAAATAGGTGTTTTCCTGTCTCTCAGACCTTCTGTTTAGCTAGAGTTCTCAAATTCATAAGAACCAGAGAAACCACCTGAAAAAAAAAAGAAAAACAAAGAAAAAAAAAAAGGTTCTTTCCAAGGGGAATGTGCCACTGGCTGGTAGCTTTCTTCTCTGCTGTTGGTATCTGTTTTACACCAATGAAAAGAAGATGCCAGACTACAATGGTAGAAACTGTCTTTCAGATTTTGTCCCTCTTTTTTTTTTTTAATTTATTTATTATTATTATACTTTAAGTTGTAGGGTACATGTGCATAACGTGCAGGTTTGTTACATATGTATACTTGTGCCATGTTGGTGTCCTGCACCCATCAACTCGTCATTTACATCAGGTATAACTCCCAATGCAATCCCTCCCCCCGCCCCCCTCCCCATGATAGGCCCCGGTGTGTGATGTTCCCCTTCCTGAGTCCAAGTGATCTCATTGTTCAGTTCCCACCTATGAGTGAGAATATGCGGTGTTTGGTTTTCTGTTCTTGTGATAGTTTGCTAAGAATGATGGTTTCCAGCTGCATCCATGTTCCTACAAAGGACACAAACTCATCCTTTTTGATGGCTGCATAGTATTCCATGGTGTATATGTGCCACATTTTCTTAATCCAATCTGTCACTGATGGACATTTGGGTTGATTCCAAGTCTTTGCTATTGTGAATAGTGCTGCAATAAACATACGTGTGCATGTGTCTTTGTAGCAGCATGATTTATAATCCTTTGGGTATATACCCAGTAATGGGATGGCTGGGTCATATGGTACATCTAGTTCTAGATCCTTGAGGAATCGCCATACTGTTTTCCATAATTGTTGAACTAGTTTACGATCCCACCAACAGTGTAAAAGTGTTCCTATTTCTCCACATCCTCTCCAGCACCTGTTGTTTCCTGACTTTTTAATGATTGCCATTCTAACTGATGTGAGATGGTATCTCATTGTGGTTTTGATTTGCATTTCTCTGATGGCCAGTGATGATGAGCATTTTTTCATGTGTCTGTTGGCTGTATGAATGTCTTCTTTTGAGAAATGTCTGTTCATATCCTTTGCCCACTTTTTGATGGGGTTGTTTGTTTTTTTCTTGTAAATTTGTTTGAGTTCTTTGTAGGTTCTGGATATTAGCCCTTTGTCAGATGAGTAGATTGCAAAAATTTTCTCCCATTCTGTAGGTTACCTGTTCACTCTGATGGTAGTTTCTTTTGCTGTGCAGAAGCTCTTTAGTTTAATGAGATCCCATTTGTCAATTTTGGCTTTTGCTGCCGTTGCTTTTGGTGTTTTAGACATGAAGTCTTTGCCCATGCCTATGTCCTGAATGGTACTACCTAGGTTTTCCTCTAGGATTTTTATGGTATTAGGTCTAACATTTAAGTCTCTAATCCATCTTGAATTAATTTTCGTATAAGGAGTAAGGAAAGGATCCAGTTTCAGCTTTCTACTTATGGCTAGCCAATTTTCCCAGCACCATTTATTAAATAGGGAATCCTTTCCCCATTTCTTGTTTCTCTCAGGTTTGTCAAAGATCAGATGGCTGTAGATGTGCAGTATTATTTCTGAGGACTCTGTTCTGTTCCATTGGTCTATATCTCTGTTTTGGTACCAGTACCATGCTGTTTTGGTTACTGTAGCCTTGTAGTATAGTTTGAAGTCAGGTAGCGTGATGCCTCCAGCTTTGTCCTTTTGACTTAGGATTGTCTTGGAGATGCGGGCTCTTTTTTGGTTCCATATGAACTTTAAAGCAGTTTTTTTCCAATTCTGTGAAGAAACTCATTGGTAGCTTGATGGGGATGGCATTGAATCTATAAATTACCTTGGGCATTATGGCCATTTTCACGATATTGATTCTTCCTATCCATGAGCATGGTATGTTCTTCCATTTGTTTGTGTCCTCTTTGATTTCACTGAGCAGTGGTTTGTAGTTCTCCTTGAAGAGGTCCTTTACATCCCTTGTAAGTTGGATTCCTAGGTATTTTATTCTCTTTGAAGCAATTGTGAATGGAAGTTCATTCATGATTTGGCTCTCTGTTTGTCTGTTACTGGTGTATAAGAATGCTTGTGATGTTTGCACATTAATTTTGTATCCTGAGACTTTGCTGAAGTTGCTTATCAGCTTAAGGAGATTTTGGGCTGAGACAATGGGGTTTTCTAAATATACAATCATGTCATCTGCAAACAGGGACAATTTGACTTCTTCTTTTCCTAACTGAATACCCTTGATTTCTTTCTCCTGCCTAATTGCCCTAGCCAGAACTTCCAACACTATGTTGAATAGGAGTGGTGAGAGAGGGCATCCCTGTCTTGTGCCAGTTTTCAAAGGGAATGTTTCCAGTTTTTGCCCATTCAGTATGATATTGGCTGTGGGTTTGTCATAAATAGCTCTTATTATTTTGAGGTACGTTCCATCAATACCGAATTTATTGAGCGTTTTTAGCATGAAGGGCTGTTGAATTTTGTCAAAAGCCTTTTCTGCATCTATTGAGATAATCATGTGGTTCTTGTCTTTGGTTCTGTTTATATGCTGGATTATGTTTATTGATTTGCGAATGTTGAACCAGCCTTGCATCCCAGGGATGAAGCCCACTTGATCACGGTGGATAAGCTTTTTGATGTGTTGCTGAATCCGGTTTGCCAGCATTTTATTGAGGATTTTTGCATCGATGTTCATCAGGGATATTGGTCTAAAATTCTCTTTTTTTGTTGTATCTCTGCCAGGCTTTGGTATCAGGATGATGTTGGCCTCATAAAATGAATTAGGGAGGATTCCCTCTTTTTCTATTGATTGGAATAGTTTCAGAAGGAATGGTACCAACTCCTCCTTATACCTCTGGTAGAATTCAGCTGTGAATCCGTCTGGTCCTGGACTTTTTTTGGTTGGTAGGCTATTAATTATTGCCTCAATTTCAGAGCCTGCTATTGGTCTATTCAGGGATTCAACTTCTTCCTGGTTTAGTCTTGGAAGAGTGTAAGTGTCCAGGAAATTATCCATTTCTTCTAGATTTTCCAGTTTATTTGCATAGAGGTGTTTATAGTATTCTCTGATGGTACTTTGTATTTCTGTGGGGTCGGTGGTGATATCCCCTTTATCATTTTTAATTGCGTCGATTTGATTCTTCTCTCTTTTCTTCTTTATTAGTCT
Organism: Macaca mulatta; assembly: GCF_049350105.2. Classification (NCBI taxonomy): domain Eukaryota; kingdom Metazoa; phylum Chordata; class Mammalia; order Primates; family Cercopithecidae; genus Macaca; species Macaca mulatta. Next base: position 130,696,657 of record NC_133412.1, on the reverse strand, counting down.
TGCTAGTGGTCTGTCAATTTTGTTGATCTTTTCAAAAAACCAACTCCTGGATTCATTGATTGTTTTGAAGGGTGTTTTGTATCTCTATCTCCTTCAGTTCTGCCCCGATCTTAGTTATTTCTTGCCTTCTGCTAGCTTTCGAATGTGTTTGCTCTTGCTTCTCTAGTTCTTTTAATTGCAATGTTAGAGTGTCAATTTTAGATCTTTCCTGCTTTCTCTTGTGGGCATTTAGTGCTATAAATTTCCCTCTACACACTGCTTTAAATGTGTCCCAGAGATTCTGGTATGTTGTATCTTTGTTCTCATTGGTTTCAAAGAACCTCTTTATTTCTGCCTTCATTTCGTTATGTGCCCAGTAGTCATTCAGGAGCAGGTTGTTCAGTTTCCATGTAGTTGAGCGGTTTTGATTGAGTTTCTTAGTCCTGAGTTCTAGTTTGATTGCACTGTGGTCTGAGAGACAGTTTGTTATAATTTCTGTTCTTGTACATTTGCTGAGGAGTGCTTTACTTCCAATTACGTGGTCGATTTTGGAGTAAGTACGATGTGGTGCTGAGAAGAATGTATATTCTGTTGATTTGGGGTGGAGAGTTCTATAGATGTCTATTAGGTCTGCTTGCTGCAGAGATGAGTTCAATTCCTGGATATCCTTGTTAACTTTCTGTCTTGTTGATCTGTCTAATGTTGACAGTGGAGTGTTGAAGTCTCCCATTATTATTGTATGGGAGTCTAAGTCTCTTTGTAAGTCTCTAAGGACTTGCTTTATGAATCTGGGTGCTCCTGTATTGGGTGCATATATATTTAGGATAGTTAGCTCTTCCTGTTGAATTGATCCCTTTACCATTATGTAATGGCCTTCTTTGTCTCTTTTGATCTTTGATGGTTTAAAGTCTGTTTTATCAGAGACTAGTATTGCAACCCCCGCTTTTTTTTGTTCTCCATTTCCTTGGTAGATCTTCCTCCATCCCTTTATTTTGAGCCTATGTATGTCTCTGCGTGTGAGATGGGTCTCCTGAATACAGCAGACTGATGGGTCTTGACTCTATCCAGTTTGCCAGTCTGTGTCTCTTAATTGGAGCATTTAGTCCATTTACATTTAGGGTTAAGATTGTTATGTGTGAACTTGATCCTGCCATTATGATATTAACTGGTTATTTTGCTCGTTAGTTGATGCAGTTTCTTCCTAGCCTCAATGGTCTTTACATTTTGGCATGTTTTTGCAATGGCTGGTACCGGTTGTTCCTTTCCATGTTTAGTGCTTCCTTCAGGGTCTCTTGTAAGGCAGGCCTGGTGGTGACAAAATCTCTAAGCATTTGCTTATCTGTAAAGGATTTTATTTCTCCTTCACTTATGAAACTCAGTTTGGCTGGATATGAAATTCTGGGTTTAAAATTCTTTTCTTTAAGAATGTTGAATATTGGCCCCCACTCTCTTCTGGCTTGGAGAGTTTCTGCTGAGAGATCTGCTGTTAGTCTGATGGGCTTCCCTTTGTGGGTAACCCGACCTTTCTCTCCGGCTGCCCTTAAGATTTTTTCCTTCATTTCAACTTTGGTGAATCTGGCAATTATGTGTCTTGGAGTTGCTCTTCTCGAGGAGTATCTCTGTGGCGTTCTCTGTATTTCCTGGATTTGAATGTTGGCCTGCCCTACTAGGTTGGGGAAGTTCTCCTGGATGATATCCTGAAGAGTGTTTTCCAACTTGGTTCCATTTTCCCCCTCACTTTCAGGCACCCCAATCAGACGTAGATTTGGTCTTTTTACATAATCCCATACTTCTTGCAGGCTTTGTTCATTTCTTTTTCTTCTTTTTTCTTTTGGTTTCTCTTCTCGCTTCATTTCATTCATTTGATCCTCAGTCGCAGATACTCTTTCTTCCAGTTGATCGAGTTGGTTACTGAAGCTTGTGCATTTGTCACGCATTTCTCGTGTCATGGTTTTCATCTCTTTCATTTCGTTTATGACCTTCTCTGCATTAATTACTCTAGCCATCAATTCTTCCACTTTTTTTTCAAGATTGTTAGTTTCTTTGCGCTGGGTACGTAATTCCTCCTTTAGCTCTGAGAAATTTGATGGACTGAAGCCTTCTTCTCTCATCTCATCAAAGTCATTCTCCGTCCAGCTTTGATCCGTTGCTGGCGATGAGCTGCGCTCCTTTGCCGGGGGAGATGCGCTCTTATTTTTTGAATTTCCAGCTTTTCTGCCCTGCTTTTTCCCCATCTTTGTGGTTTTATCTGCCTCTGGTCTTTGATGATGGTGATGTACTGATGGGGTTTTGGTGTAGGTGTCCTTCCTGTTTGATAGTTTTCCTTCTAACAGTCAGGACCCTCAGCTGTAGGTCTGTTGGAGATTGCTTGAGGTCCACTCCAGACCCTGTTTGCCTGGGTATCAGCAGCAGAGGCTGCAGAAGATACAATATTTCTGAACAGCGAGTGTACCTGTCTGATTCTTGCTTTGGAGGCTTCCTCTCAGGGGTGTACTCCACCCTGTGAGGTGTGGGGTGTCAGACTGCCCCTAGTGGGGGATGTCTCCCAGTTAGGCTACTCAGGGGTCAGGGACCCACTTGAGCAGGGAGTCTGTCCCTTCTCAGATCTCAGCCTCCGTGTTGGGAGATCCACTGCTCTCTTCAAAGCTGTCAGAGTCGTTTGCGTCTGCAGAGGTTTCGGCTGTGTTTGCTATTGCCCTGTCCCCAGAGGTGGAGTCTACAGAGACAGGCAGGTTTCCTTGAGCTGCTGTGAGCTCCACCCAGTTCGAGCTTCCCAGCAGCTTTACCTACTTAAGCCTCAGCAATGGTGGGCGCCCCTCCCCCAGCCTCGCTGCTGCCTTGCCGGTAGATCACAGACTGCTGTGCTAGCAATGAGGGAGGCTCCGTGGGTGTGGGACCCTCCCGGCCAGGTGTGGGATATGATCTCCTGGTGTGCCTGTTTGCTTAAAGTGCAGTATTGGGGTGGGAGTTACCCAATTTTCCAGGTGTTGTGTGTCTCAGTTCCCCTGGCTAGGAAAAGGGATTCCCTTCCCCCTTGGGCTTCCCAGGTGAGGCGATGCCTCGCCCTGCTTCAGCTCTCGCTGGTCGGGCTGCAGCAGCTGACCAGCACCGATCGTCCGGCACTCCCCAGTGAGATGAACCCAGCACCTCAGTTGAAAATGCAGAAATCACCGGTCTTCTGTGTCGCTCGCGCTGGGAGTTGGAGACTGGAGCTGTTCCTATTCGGCCATCTTGCTCCGCCCCCCCTCTCTTATTTTTTTATATTAATCATTCAAATTTTTCTTACATTTTCCAATTTCCTTGAAGATATGGAGAATATTGGTGGTTGGTGGATGGTTCAGCAGATTCCAACTGTCTTAGCAGATTATGAAATGAATTAGTGTCCCTCTGGGTTGGGAGCCACATATTTTCCAGCCATATTTGGGTCCCTATGCAGTTAGCTTCCCAAACTATGGCTATTTCAAAGACTTTCCAGGATCTACCAAAAACTGACTGAAGTACATCAGTTAAACTGAATCTTTCATTGTATAGCAGGTACTTCTTTGAATTCAAATTGGGCCCCAGAATGCTCTAAAACAGTACATGAGAGCTGAGCTGCTACTGATTTATGCTGATATTAAGATAAGAATTAGGATGACACATAACTTGACAATTTGTTTCCATCTTGCCTTTGGTTACTCTTGATTCATGTGCAACGCAGAATTCTCTACCCAGAACTCCCATGCTTCCTAGAAGAGGCAGTGGAGGATGGACGGTGGGAGTCATCCTCCCTCTTATCCCTATCTTGGCAGGACAATGACTTACGAATACAGCCAAGAGAGGAGACAGCTGGGTTGTGCTGGCTGTCCGATTTTACACCCACAAGGAATCTGTAACCCCTTCAACAAGGTGCAGTCAATGTGTCTACCCTCCACATATATCCTTCACTCTTTCCTCACGGGATTTCTTTACATCTTTGACATCCAGGTCTCCCTTTGAGATCATTTTCAAATGGATTTTATTCATATAAAAATCCACGCGTGTAGGGAGAGGGGGAGTTCAGAGGGCCAGCATCCCTTGGGTGTGCTGCTATCCAAGATACCGCCACTGCCCATCTCACACACAGCATCTGGACAGCTATAGATTGCCACACCTCTTATTTTTCACACTTCAGCACTTGTTCAGCTTAATAGAATCTGAGTAAAAAAGACAGTTTTTCATAGAACCTTAAATATAACATATGCAGAAGTTTAAGGATTCTGTATAGCCATAGTTCCTTGAAAATCAACTCTATCTAAATTTACCCAGAGAGATAATCATCAGCCTGTTTCTCATCGGTCAAACTATTAACGTGTGTCCCCAACTCAACTACTGACCTTTAGTTTTCAACTTGAGTACAGCAGCTGCCAGCAGTGTGGTCTGAGATCTGCATTTTTAGGGCTGCTGTAGGCTTTGGAATTCAAGGGTTGATTTGTGAACCAGCTGCTTCATACGCACCTAGCTTCAAGAAACGGAACTAGCCTCAAGGCAAAGTAAGGAAACATGTTTGGATTATAATTACTCATTTTGACCTTTAAAATCTTAAAGGAACACTGTAGGAAGAGAAGCAACTAAAGGTTCATCCAATGCCTTGGACCCTGAAGGAGCTGGTACTGTTATGCAAATAAGAATTGTGAAAACCATCTGTGAATGGGAACCATAGTGAATGGGATAAGGTTGATAAACCCTCTTGGAGATGCAGAGAAGGACCAAACCTTTGTGGGCTTTTGATGGCCTGAGCCAAAAGAGAAAAAGAAAAAAATATAGAAGAAAACAAAAACAGCCAAAGCCGGATATTTCTTTAGGCTTTATCTGTACAAACTAATTATTTGAAAGATAAAAGAAACAACCTCCATGCAGGGTCACAGGTGGCATTTAGTACAGTGAGATCACCAAATGTCCACTGGTAAAGCCCTCTTTGGGCTTTAGGAACAGGCTCAAATGACCACACAGATCCCCTCTGATTGGCTCTGAAAATTGGTGCAGAGAGCTCTCTGAGGGCCCCAGCATGCAGAGGAAGACAGGTGGCTCAGGAGGCCATGCCACTCAACTGGCATGCTGAGATAATGGGCTAAATAAATCCTCTTCCTTCAATGACTCACCCCAGGTGGGCACACCACAATGTGTGAGGGCAGAGAGGTTTAAAAATTTTAAATGGAGGAGCTGGCAGTTTTATGGTCACTATGGTTACTAACATTCTAACCTAAGCCAGGTTCAGATAATGGTAATGGTAAGGGTTTTTTCCCCCGCCCCCCATCTTTTTTGTTTGTTTTTGAGACAGGGTCTCATTCTGTTGCCCAGGCTGGAGTGCAGTGATGTGATCTCAGCTCACTGCAACCCTCACCTCCGAGATTCAAGCGATTCTCCTGCCTCAACCTCCTGAGTAGCTGGTATTACAGGCATGTGCCAACAAAGCACGACTAATTTTTGTATTTTTAGTAGAGACGGGGTCTCGCCATGTTGGCCAGGCTGGTCTCAAACTCCTGACCTCATGTGATCCACCCACCTGGGCCTCCCAAAGTGCTGGGATTACAGGCATGAGCCACTGTGCCTGGCCTAGTTTTACATCTTATTTAGACACTTCTGCTTGGTTAAGAGGCTGGAACCGGAATAGATTGTCAAGAGACCCACATTTTTCAGAAGCCGAGCAGGTGGCACCACTAGATGGTGTATTTTCAGCAGAATTCCTCTTATGGATGTTAATGTGTCCCAGGAGCACTTCAGTGGTTGTCATCATGTTAATGAACACATATGAGCATTTTTAGGCGCTGGCTTCCTGCAGACACATTTCCAGAAAGCTGAGGCCAAGAAGAGTCATTTTGTGTTTTTCTGTTGAGAAGAAAAGATTATTAATCCCTCTTTGATGACTGATGGATTCTGAAAATACGTGTGACTGACACGTGCTTAGGATATTTGTTCTCCGGACATCTGAAGAGTATTTACTCTCTAAAGTTAAACCAGTGGTTTAACAACCACTCCACAACTTTTCCTCATTTTCAAGATTAGCTGAGATCTCTTCCTTCACTTACAACCATATAGATAAGAAATATATTTAAAATTTCTTAAAATATAGCCATAGAGAATTTGACCTATTAGATATTTATGAAATTTAAATTAAAATGTGGCAAATAATTTATCTATTCCCACTACACCCTCCACCCGCACCCTGCCCCAAGAACCTACTGTATAACTTATGAATTACTGCTCATATCATGGAGAATTTTTCTAACATTTCAGATACTCAGATTTTCATTCTTTCAGAACTTAACAGCATTGTCTGGCCCCCTAAAGTGAAAAATGCTTCTCTCTGTGAAGGCAATTGAAAGAGACACTGCTGTAATTGATATGTCAATTTAAGTGGTCCAGGCTAATATTTTCACAAGGACTTGAATATAACAAGTAATGAAGATCTTTAAGAGGCTCACTATGGTTATAATTTTGAATTGCTACAGAGTTATGTAATCTTTACCCACATTCAATTCCTATCTTGAGGAAACATAATAGGAAGTTTATGCATATCTATTTTTACTAGTGGCTAACTCAGAAAAGGAAGAGTTCCTACCTGTGGTCATATCTTGGGGATAATGATGCCAACTGCCTGTCCTTTTCTAGACAGCATTTTGTTTTTTGCTTTGGGGTTTTTTAATTGGTTTTCACAATTTTCTAAATCCAGAATTACATACTACAGTGTGTAATTACCTAAACCCATGTGTTATGTATTACAGAATGCTTTTAATAATTTAAAATATAGAATAGCACATCATGTGAAAGTTTGTTAGGATTTACACTGTTTTGTTAGTCTTGTCTTGAAGTAACCACTTGTTTATTTGACCAAGAAAATGCAACACTTAGCTAAAAGAAAACAAATATTAACTCAAATGTATTCTCCTGCTAATTCAGTCTTATGAAGGAAATCTATTTGTGCTCATGAACACTAGCCAGTGAACATTATTTAAACACAAAACCAAGTCAGGATATGCCAATATCTAATGTGCCTTTTTATTTCCCTGAAATCAGATCCCCCAAAGAACTATTGCAAATCCCCAAATCAAGGAAAATGATAACCCTCATAGAATTTCCAGGTCTTGATAACCCCCTCACTGTGTTTATTGATGAGTCTGTTACTTCTTGTTTAGGAAATCTCCTTGACACCTTGTGGTGTGTGTATTAAATTCTATTCCCTATAGTTTAAGGACGAATCTAACCAGAACACACACCCGGCAGCTTTAGAGAATATGATATTCACTCAGCAAGAAAACCACCTCCCATCAAGCAGCCTCCTGATAATGTTTAATGAAGATGATTTTTCACTGCTGACATGTCTACGTCTGTTCTTAAGTACTCCTGCTGTTTTTCATTAAGGACACTTTAATATGGAGCTACTCTGAAACCAAGTGGGCCCTTGTTTTTGGTGACCATTAACAAAAGACATGCTTTGGCAGCGTCTGAATTCTATGTCATTGGGAACATACTTTGCACTGGTCTCAAGCGAGTCAATAATTACATGTTAAAAATCTACATGTTATAAAAAATAATTCACTAATAGTGTTCAAAAGGGCCCCCGAAAATCACATATGTGAAAAAGCTATCTTTACTTGGGAATTTCTTTACTTGGGAATACTCAGAACTGAAGCTTAACAAAATTAATTACCATGTAGGTTTAAATTTCTCACAAATTTTCATCTGGATTTTAAAGTCAGTGAAACCATTTCACAAGGAAATGACATATTGTCACCTGTTCCAGCGTTATTTTACTGTTTGCTGTAGCTCTGAACTGCTTTCCAGTAGAACTGGTTCAAGATAATTAAAGAGATGACACAAACCATTTCACTAAGGGAGTAGACTCCTGTTTTGAATATAGCAAGAATCATGTCAATTTGCAGTAAACCATGATGACTTCAGTTGAATTATGAATATTTCACTTTATGCAGTTAATGCTCTAGAATAATTAAATGAAATTATCTTTCAGTGTTTTTTCTGAAAAATGAATTTTCATGTGAACAAAAGGAAGTACTGGCTTCCATTTGACATTCCAAGCGACAGTGCAGACTCAGCTTGCTCCTCTATAAATCTCTATGAGAATTTATTTTCTTTCTTTCTTCCCATTGGCCTAAATTTTGCCTCTTAGCTGTATCAATATCATGTCTCGCTAATCAGGTCCTGATTAGATGGAGAGCTTCAGAAACATACATTGATCCAAGGAGCTGATTAAAATGTATACTAAATTGGAGGAAAAAGAATAGATGAAATACAGAAGATATGAAAACACTTAGAAGTGACTTTCTATTAAATTTATTTCAGCAGTACAAATGTTAATCTCTAGAAAGCTTGAGCTAAAAAATTGAAATTATTAGGCCTAAAAAAGTAAAAATATATTAAAAGTAATAAAATTACTATTAATTATAATGTGAACAGCTTTTATATTCTGTGCCTGGATATCTCATGAACATATTGATTTATTTCTAATACTGAGCCTTCCTACATTTAAAAAGTGATGTACAAAAGGTAATTAGGTTTAAGGAATTACTTAGCAGTTTTATAAAGTCTTGAATTGCCTGATCTAGGATCCAGAGGCATCACTGCTTTTCTGTTTCTTTGTTTCATTGCTTTTCTGTTTCTTTGCATCCTATTTGACAGATAGTTGCTGCAATAATGGCAATTACCGGCATTGTCATGATGGCGTATGCAGATAATTTCCATGCTGATTCCATCGTAGGAGTGGCATTTGCAGTGGGCTCAGCCTCTACATCTGCATTATATAAGGTATGTTTGGCATTTTCTTTTGTAAGCAACTGTCACTCATAACTTAGACTTGAGCACTAAAGTAAGAAAGTAAGATGAAAACATTGATTAGAAAGAAAATAGATGTGTTGAAATGATAGTAAGTAAATTAAGTACTCGTTATGTGATGGGTACCTGCCTGAAAATTTTGCCTGTTTTAATACAACCTTATGAGGCATACATATTTATTTCCACTTTCCAGGTGAGGAAACTGAAGCTTTGAAAGATTCAATAACTTGCCTCAAATCATACAGCCAAATAGTGATAGAACCAAGACTTAAACTCTGGACTAGCCCACTTCTAAGCCCATGTGCTATGCCCTAATCCCTCATTTAGCAGGCAGTTATAGCAGGAACATTAGAAAGTCATCTTCTCTCCCTATGTTTCTTTAATTTAATTATCTATGGTCATTATTTTAATTCAAAAGAGATGTTAGAAATAAGCTATCACTAGAGAGCTGTTTGGCACATATTAACCCCATGCCACAGGAGCTCACGTTACTAGCAAAATGAAGATCCTCTTTTTTTCTCTGATGGATGCTGTAAGTCGGCTGTATGTACACACCAGTTTTTTCTCCACTGGAGTTCCCTGTCATCAAAGAAAATTCTATTCAGATTCATTGCACCTGACTTCAGAAGTGAGAACTAAGAGAGCAGATCTAAAAGGTTATTCCCCAAAGCTCTACTTTTAAAAGTCAACTTTCTGGATGTATTAAAGAACTGTTCCAATTTCACCTCTCTTGGTGTTTCAATGAGAAAACACTCTCTGAAAGGCAGCAAATACCCTTTTCATCCCTCCTGGAAGCCTTTTCTGATTATTAACCAACACTGTGGCTCAGAGGGCATGAAGTCTATTTCCATATTGACATTTCTTGGCCCATTGATTCTGTGTGACAAGCTTGACAAATGTTCACTCAACGGCCATTAGTGTCTAACTTGCTCCCCAAGTGAGATTCACCAAGATGTCTGATGTGACCAAAGACTACCACGTGCTCAAATTCTTTTGATTAAGTCTTTCAGCAGAAAAAAATCATTAGTTCAGTTGAAATTAGAAACAGTACCTGGGGTTGCTCTATGACCAGAATGGCTCTCTTGCAGAGGGATTTCCCCTGACCAGGTTACAGAATGTATTCATTCTGAGAGTGGTAATATTTGCTGACATGTACCAAATCATATCTGCACCATAATATAAGTCCAGGCAGAAGAGATCTGCCTCACTCTATGTTGTTACAGGATTAGTATAGGGAGTGGTGGGCTTAAGAAGCTAAGAAATATGGACTCTACACTTGGCTTTCTCCCTGACCTGTTGTGTGATTTTATCTTAGCTATTTGCTTCTCCTTGCCATCTTCCTCTGCACACAGGTTTACAATATATAAAAACTTTTTTAATCTGGGGAACAAGCACCATATTTGTGAAGTCATTTTAAGCTCACAAAGAAAATTGCGTATAAATCCAAGGCATAAATATTATTTCTCTCAACATAATGACAGGGTCTCTCCATCCAATTTACTTTTCAGTATCTATCAAAATAAGGATAAAACAAATCCCATGCTTTAAGGTAAGGATTAATGGCAGTCAGTCCTAGAAGATTTTTCTGGGCTTGTCTGGACTCTTATTTATCATTTGCCTGATACCCATCACTGATGGTGGCACTAAACACAATGTACAGTACCCAGCAGTTTTCAGCATCATAAGAAATTCATTTTATGACATTTGCAATTTCATATGAAGGCTATAGAGTATTTTAATTCCTTATATCTCAACAGCCCATCTAGTGCTGTGAAGATGTCAGGGCAAGAAGAAATGGAGAACAAACTCTGGGCCAGTTAGCTCACAGTACAGAATCATAAGACTTACCTTTCTGTTCTAGCTAAGTCTCTGTGTGGCTGTAGAGTTTTTTTTTTCTCATTCCAGGTCTTGTTTAAAATGTTTCTTGGAAGTGCCAACTTTGGGGAAGCCGCACACTTTGTCTCCACCTTGGGTTTCTTCAATTTGATCTTCATCTCCTTCACCCCAGTCATCTTGTATTTCACCAAGGTGGAGCACTGGTCCTCTTTTGCAGCTCTGCCGTGGGGCTGTCTCTGTGGGATGGCAGGGCTGTGGCTGGGTAAGTGGCCTCGGGTTTTGCCTTCCATTCCCTATATCACTCAATCTTTCTTTGGCTAGTTAGATTATCATCATAGGATTATTTCCTTGGGTAACTCTGTGCTCTAGTTCCCAAACGTATGTTGTTCAACATCATTGGTCATGTTTAGAAGGTTCTTTGCAAGCTGCTGGTTGATTAGGTTCAAGCTATCTAACTAGTATGCCTCCCATGAGTTAAGGTGTGCAATGGAGGCCCAGGCCTCTCTGTATACCACTGGCCTTCAATCCATTCTTCTTCTTCAGCCTCATTCGTTCTTTCTAATGCACTGTATCGCATTATAATGTTCCATGTGTGCCATGGTGTGTTGAGCAGAGGTTAGGGAGTAGATGATGCATTCAAAGAACTCAGAGTGGTTCAAACTGGTGGGAGCACTAAGTTCGGGAGGGAGGAAGGGAGGGAGGGAGGGAGGGAGATGCTATTTAAGAAGGAAGCAGGTTGGGAAGAGCCTGGAAAGCCATTTTGAGGTGTTTGGATTCAAAGTTCACTTAATAATCTTTAAGCAGGTTGGTGATAGGCTCATATCTGCATATGAAACAGCTCACTCTGGCTGAGAATGGAGGATGGATTTGTGATAGGAAGACATTGCCAGTAAAGAGACAGCAGCATGCACTGGGCTTGGTGATCCTGGCTGGGTAGACAGTGCCTAGTTAATGGCCAAGAAAAAATCACCTGGAGTCTTTGTAATGTCTTCACTGCCAACTTCCTATAACTCTGAGGCTGGCTGCCTCACCTGAGCTCCGGGATCCGACTTTTAAGCTGTGCTGCTGTTGCCACTTGATGTGAGAGGAGCCTGTAAAATAACAAGGTTGCTCTTCTCTCACCAAGCAGTCAAAAAACAGCAACAACCCAATGACTTGGTGTTTGTTTACTCAGAATCAAATCCTTTTCATGCCGCTCCCATTTCCACACGCCACTCGGAGGTCAACTCCCTCTGCCCACTCCTCATTTTCCCACAATACTCGGCCTGCAGAACATCTATCAACCCTCAACTGACCTTCTTTATTGAGGTGACATAATTTGAAATAGTAGCAGCACTGCAATTCCTGGGAGCAACATGTTCTTATTTTCATCCCTGCAAGAGTATTGATTGGGTCATCTTTTTCTATGCTGGCTCAGTCCCTCAGACTCAGGGGAGGTCTTAGACAGAAAACACTCAAGAGAAGGATCAAATATTAATTGTTGGTCCCTTGAGTTCTACTTTTCGATGCCAAAATTATATGGTTAGCACCTCTCATAACTTCTGCTAAGTTGAGTAGAAATCAATAGCGATATTTCCGTAAGACCAAAACATCCTCATTAAAAGCATCTAGATTATTTTCTGGCCAAAAACAACATAAATGGGAACAATCCTAATTAAAATTTTAATGATCTTTAGCCTCCTCATTGCACACATGATTTCCACCTTGCTGCAAAGTAGCCCTCCACCAACATATACTCCTTGGCATATCCAATACATGCTCCTAAGCAAGCCTACAGAGGCTGGATGCCACCTGTGCTAGCTAAACACTGGCATTTGCCACCAAGCAGTATGAGCTCCACACTCCACTGGCTGCAGTGCTAAGCAGCACTGCAGCTGCTCCACCAGGCCCACCCCAGTGCACTGCAGAGCTCACTGTGCCAAAGTTGTGCTGTGACAATTGAGGAGACAGCCTCCCTCCTGGCTGTTACACACCCCAGGATCTTACGGTCTTCAGTGCTCCTATTTCTAAGTGTTTATTGCCATCCCTCTTTTCTCCATAGAAATCAGACATGATCTGGCTGAGGCTAGGCTGACACAGGTCTGAGAGATACACATCAGTCTGCACCCTGAACTACCCCACATTTCCTGTAGTTATGGTTTCTTGTTTGCTTACATTTACTTTGCCTCAATCCTCTCAGGTTGACCTACCTTTCCAGAAATGCGTTAGCCCAAATGCAAGTCAGCCTCCTCCCTTCACCTAGCATGTCTGAATTGCACTTAAACTCAGGCTAGGCCCCATACTATGGAGTTCAGCAGAGCCTGTGCTGTATTTCATAAATTCCTGATTTGTACGAATTTGCCATGTTGGACTCCCTAAGTCTGAGGAGAGCGTCAAAGTGCTGGAATATTCATTCATGTTGCAGCTTTGTCAGGAATGAGGAGCAGTTATTAGCTTAGGAAGACCCTCTGCCTTGCTTGCCACTACTATTGTATGAACAATAAAAAGGAGCCCAAGTCGTGTAAAAGTCAAACTCACTGTTTCTAACTATCAAGCACAAGTGACCCAGTGGGCCTAAAGCGGGAATTACAGATGACAATAGAAGAACATACATCATCCTAATTGGAATGGTTCTAGAACGTTTTTTGGTTCTACAGAGATATAGGCAACATGCTTCCCTCATTGTCATGGAGATAGCACTCATCTCTCTATCCCCTGAAACAAACATTTGAGTGGATTCTATTAGAATAATGTTTTGTAATTTATAATTTTTTTCTTTTTGAAAATGTGTTTTTGATAAGTTTTAAAGTGAATAAATGATTATTGTAACTAATTTTATATTTAACCAAAGAGTTCCAAAAGGTATTCATTGAAGAGCATGAAGCTACACCTTCAGTTGGTTCTGTGGATCTGCTCTCTGATTATCTGTACACAAATCAGGATATGGAGACAGTCTCTGGAATTCAGTGAATTACATTTAAACCCACCCTTGTTTGCCCGCATGATGCTGACCTCCAGAGAGAGGAGATAAAACAGCATAGGCTATCATTGGATAGACCTTCCTTTAGGCAGTAACACTGGAGCCATTTAATGTCCAGGAATGTGGCACAAAATAGCATAGCAATAAAGAAATGAGGCACCATCTTCAATCAATCACCTGCTTTTAACCTCTGGCTGGCCCCAACCTACCTTTATAGTGCCAATAAGCAGTGCTGTGAATCAATTATTTTACCTCTTTGTATTTGCTCTCTATGCCTTTTGCCAGCCTATTGGCAAGATTCAGCTAAACAGAATGGCAGAGGAGGAAAGAAAAACATGACTAATTCAGGTAGAATACACATGCATCCATCTTCCATCTCCAAAATTAGAGGATCAAAGGTATAGACAGTTTAAAAGGCACATGTAGCAAAGACATTGATTCATTTACTTTGAGAAGAAAAAAGTCCAGCATATTATTTCTCCTTTATCTTGTATTTCCTCCTCTATTTTACAGCCTTCAACATCCTGGTGAATGTTGGGGTGGTGCTGACATACCCAATCCTAATCTCCATTGGGACAGTGCTCAGTGTTCCTGGAAATGCAGGTACAGGTACCATGTGACATGTGCAGATCCTGGCCACTACAAGTCTCTTGTTTGTGTTTGTTCTGTGTCCTGAGTTGTTCCTTCTAGAAATTGTGAATTATGTTCCTTGCCTGGGAAGATGTTTTTAAATATCATGAAGGTGGCAGACAACAGAATAACTATGCAGCAGATTTAAAATTTGCAGCTAAAAAACACTGTTTTTACTTGGTTGTGCTTTTAGAATTAAATACCAAATGTATCATTTGGGTTTCATGTAATCTCCCTGACAACCTAATTTTGTGGTATTTTTAGAGAAAGTCCTATGGAAACAAAAGGCATCCCAGCATAGGACTTTCAAGTAACCGTCACTAATGAAAGTGTAGAGGATGTACATGGGGTTGGCTTCTCCTCAGACAATCCATGGGGAGCCACAGAAGGCTCTCCTGGGGCAGAGAAGGTGGCCCTCTGGGATAGATATAAGGAAAAAACAATTTTATTCACCTCAGGGACAAGAGAAGCTATTTTTCCAGGATAATATTTCTAGAGAAACCTGCCAGTGAAACAAGAAATACAAATGGATTATCTGGATGATTGTATAGTCCTTTTAACTTTAAAATGTTATAATTTCAAGTCTTGAGCAGCCACTTTTCTGTCCTCCACGACAATCAGCAAATGTTTATTGAACATTTGTCATGTGATCAGGACTGCAAAAACGAAAAAAAATTACATTATTATTCTCTTAAGATGTCTATGACTGAATTTGTAAAAGAAGGCCAACCTACATGAAACAACTTGGGACTCTACAAAATAATTTATTATTAAATGCCAAATTGTGTGAGACAGACTCCAGCGGCTATAAGACATTCAGAGGAAAGAAATATCTGAGTGCAGTTGTCAAGGAAGTTCATTCATTCATCTGACAAATAATTTCTGAGCAATTAGTGTACACCAGGAACTTTCCTAACACTAGTGACAGGTCCTGAATAAGGCACAGTCTCTGCCCTCAGGACCATGTAGCATTGAGAGGGAGACAAAAAGAAAAAAATTGAGTAATTACAACATAGAATTGCTTTAATAGAGGTATGTGCTGAATGCTGCAAGGGCGCGTAGGAGGAGCATCCAAAAGGCTTCCTGCGAGAAGCCTAAGGGAAGAGATCTAAGGAGAGGTTTAGCTGGATGAAGTGAGATATGAGGAGTGAAGGGTAGCTCGTGCAAAAAGAATAGCACATGTGTGGCCAACAACTCCACTGCTGACTGCATACCCCAGAAAAGTGAAAACAGATTTAAAAAATCCTCATACACAAATGTTCATAGTAGCCCTATTCCCAATAGCAAAATGGTAGAGAAGCCTAAATGTCCATCAGCAGTTGAATGAATAACCAAATTATGATGCAATGAAATATTATTCAGCCATAAGAAAGAATGAGGTGCTGACACATGCTGCAATATGGATGGACCTCAAAAATATTTTGCTAAGTGAAAGAAGCCAGTCACAAAAGGACAGAGGATGTGACTCCATTTATATAAAATAACTAGAATAGGCAAACCTATAGGGGGAAAAAAAAGTACATTGGTGGTTGCTGAGGGCTGGGGAGTGAGGGTAAGAAGCTAAGGAGTTAATCGGTATGGGCTTTTATTTTGAAGTGATGGAGATATTTGGGGGCCAGAGAGAGGTGGTGGCTGCATAATATTGTGAATATACTAAGTGCCACTAAGTCCACTTTAAAATGGTTAATTTTATATTACATGAATTTCACCTCAATTACATTTTTAAAAGAACAGCCTGCAGAAATCTTAGACACTAAAAAGTTTGGCTCATTTGAAAAATCTCCAATGGTCCAATGAAACTGGAGACGGGTAAAGGGGTACAGAGGAAAAGTACTGAGAGAAAACTGGGGAGGTAAGTAAGTCAGATTACATGGAATTTGAGCTAAGCCTTGAAAGATAAGCATGATTTAGAGACAAGCAATGGAAAGCAAACCTAGCAATGTGGAAAAAGGAAACACTAACTTGGAAGAATAAAGACGACTCTTGGAATTCTCTAGAAGTAACAGACTTTGGTGACTTGTTTTCAAAGCTTAGAAACAGGCATATGCAATGCATGACTTGATTTTTCTTTCCTAGCTGTGGATCTCCTAAAGCAGGAGGTGATATTCAATGTCGTCCGCCTGGCTGCTACCATCATCATCTGCATTGGGTTTCTGCTGATGCTGTTGCCTGAAGAATGGGATGAAATCACCCTGAGGTTCATCAACAGCCTGAAGGAAAAGAAGAGTGAGGAGCATATGGATGATATGACTGATCCCAGCGTACACCTGCGAGGCAGAGGCAGAGCCAATGGGACAGTGTCTATACCACTGGCTTAGAGAGGGACACGTTTTGAATGCACGTGTATGTATATTCTGTGAATATAACAAAATTTTCTCACTACCTGTACACTCAAATGACAGTATTAACTCTGAATTTGGATAAATCATATGTGAAATAATGCCAACAATAAAAGTTTACATTTATATGCTTATCAAGGAATTGGTGTAAATAATCATAATAGTTTTTTTATTAAAACACATTTGTCCTTGTTCTGTTTTCTGATTTTTTTAAATTTCCCCTCCCCTGACTCACAAAATTTCCTGAAACTATAAGAGTCAATTAAATTATGGACTTGTCTTTTTCTCAACTGAAACTGAGTTCTTCCTACTCAATCAAAAAAAGTTGTCTAAGAGAATAACACATGAAAATACATACTTGAAAGCCGGGGAAATGTATTACAGATTTAAACAGAGCATTTTCTATATGTAAAACCCACAGTAGAAACAATGAGGAATAAAAATATAGAATACCCATTTGTACTTCTGATGAGCTTAGAATGGTTTGGAGGATAAGACAGTTCACAAATATCTTTACTATGAGGTGGACATTTGAAAATGGCACAGTGGATATGGACAGGAATGAGCTATCCTGAAAGAGTTGTTTATATTTGCTTTCACTTCTTCAACTCCCATTCACTTTTCAGCCCACTGCAATGCACCTTCTGCCCTCATCAGTTCTCTGGAAGTGCTTTCCCCGATGATCAACCTCTCTCTTGCAAAATCATATTGATATATTTCAACCCTTACCTTATTGTGCCCTCTGACACATATGACACGATGACCACTCCTTTTTCCTAAATACTCTCTCTTTGCTTGAATCCCACTACTTTCTTTTGGTTCTATTTCTACCTCTCTGGTTGCTTACCTTGGCTTTTTTTCCTAGGCTGATCTTATCACCATCAGGGTTCTCTAAGTTTAGACCTTGGCCTTCTTAGTATCTCATTCCACACTCTCTCCCTTGGGGAACTCCTCTACTCCCATGGCTTCAACTGTCATCCATATGGTGATGACATCAAAATCTTAATCTCCAGCCTAGATTTGTCCTTTGAGCTTTAGCTCTGACTCTTCAAATGTCTTCTGCAGCTCACTTGGATGCCTCCTTGTATACCTCAAATATAGCAAAAACAAAGTTGAATTTATCATCACTCCTCCCCAGACCTGTTCCTTCCCTCTGCCTGTTCCCTGTCTATGTTAATGATACCATTATTTACTAGCTGCCTAAGCTGGAGATCAACCTCACCTCTGCCTTCTCATCCTGCACATCTGTTTAGATATTGTTCCATATTGTTTAATATGTCTTGACTCTATTTCTTAAAATTTATTGAGTCCATGTACTTCTCTCCTATTCTACCCATCCAAGGCCCCCATCATCTCTTGCTCTGCTTAATCCAATACTTTCTTCACTGATATCTCTAATTCCTAGACTTGCCTCTCTGTAATTTCTTATGTGACCTATAGAGTGACTTTTCTAACACATAGATTTAATCATTCTACTCCCTTATATAAAATGCTTCAGTGTGGTCTTATTATCCTCAGGATAAGGTCCAAACACCTTGGTATGTCATTCAAAGTTCCTCATTGGCCCCTGCCAGGCTCTAGAGCAGCAATGTCTAGTAGAACTCTCTGTGATTATGGAAATATTTCATATCTGTGTGGTCCAATATAGTAGCCACAAGTGGCTACTGAGCAGATTCAATGTGGCTAGTACAATTGAAGAACCACATTTCTATTTGTATTTAATTTTCATTCTCTCAAAGAGCCAAATGTACAGTCAGACTCACACCGGTAATTCCAGTGCTTTGGGAAGCCATGGCAGGAGGATCACTTGAGCCCAGGAGCTCGAGACTGCAGTGAGCTACGACTGTGGCACTGAATTCCAGCCAAGTTGTCCAGGCAACAGGACAAGACCCTATCTCTAAAATAAATAAGTAGCCAAATATGGCTCTTGGCTACTACACCGGACAGCACAGCTCTAGAGCCTCATTCTACCACACTACCCTTTGTGGCCTCCTGAAATCTCTATGCTTCAATGACACTATACTTCTCTCCACAGGCTCAATCAAGCCACATTCTCTTTCTTGTTCTCTCTCTCTCCCCCTGCCACCATCTGGAAAGCCTCTATCTAGGCTTCATGACATTATTTGTTGCTATTTTTCTGGGAAGTCTTTTCTTAGCTCCCATGCTGTACAACATGGTTTCTTTGGCAGTCTCTGCTTACCCCCACTGAGTGCTGATCACCCTCCATGGTGGTTGCTGATCTACTGGTCTGAGTTACCAGTAGACCGTGAGCTGCTTGAGAACAGGGGCTGTGTGGCATTCATCACTGTGTTCCTAGTGCCTAGCACTTCTAGACACATGGTAAATGAATGAATGGGTGGCTTTACACTGGAGATATGGCCCCTGACCCAAACTGTATTAGCTCAGTCTTAGTTAAGGACAGGCATTCTTATAGATGAGACTGGTTAAAGGAAGGACTGAAAGGAGCTAGATGTATCACAGCCTTTCTCATGTTTCCATAAAACACCAATATGCTGAACTGATGAACTTCTTCCCTAAGAGGCTGGGTAGAGCATCTAGCAAGTTAAGATATTCTGCACTCTGTGGGAAATCTAGTGCAAGAAGCCTAGCCTTTGTGGCATCTACCTTGCTATTTGTTTTTATTCGAGTGTCCCTAGAAGTGTTGCTGAGACAATCACAAGGTAAGAAAAGACAACTCAGAATATCACAGAATATCACTGTCTGGGCATCATGGTAAATGAAAACCTTAATGTGTCAGGCCTTTGATTTCTCTGTCATTTTTTTTTTAAAAGGCAATGCCAGTCTCTTGGCATAGATAGATAACATGATATTAACTAAAATAATAACAATGATATAGTTTAAGCTTTATGAAAAATGAGATAAAGTCAATGAAATATATTAGTAATTATGAATTAATTCATTATCAAAGTAGAGTAGTTTTGACTATTTAAATGCCATATTGGTGCAAACATTACACTTGCCTTGTTTTTAAATGGCTGTTAAATAGTAGTAATCACTGCTAACCCACTCTAGCATCTTGCCATTACTTAACATGACATTTAAAATTGCACTTTGACATCTTTAAGAAAAGAGTTGTTTTGTTCTTTTTGATGATTCATTTTGAAAAATGGAGTCAGCTACCCTGGAAAGCACTAATTCGGCCTATGACTGATCACGGTAGTTAGCTCAGTCTATATTAAGAGAACACTTTCATTATGGTATTCATTCATTTATTCATTCAAAAATTAACTTCAAACCTCTGGCTTTGAAGTAGGGTAGTGTGTTAAACTGTTACCAATTGGCTCTTGCTGGCCTCTAGAGTAGCACTCTCTTATAGAACTTTCTGTGCTCATAGAAATGTCCTCTGTGCTGTGGGGAGGGATACAAAAGTGTATAGGAATGATCCCTGCTTCCAAGAGCCTGCAACCTTTATAGGTAAGCTGTCACCCTGACAATTAAAACAACTCAGAAGTTTATTTAAATCAGCTTTGGGAATGTGAGATAGTCCCTTTAATTCAGGTAAAGTAGTCATGAATAAAGATAATAATACCTTTCCTTGTTATTGCTCATGGTCATTATGAGAATCAGGATAATGTAGGTCAGTCACCAGTAAATAAGGTTGTGCCTCTTATGTGCCTATGTTGTGCCTTAGATGAGCCACATTCAGTTAGGTATGAAGAATAATTAAGGGAGGAAGACAAAGACCCTGCGCTAGTGGGTGGGAGTACCGTGTTAAGGTTACTGTTATCCTGCCTCTTTATCCACACCTTTTCCCTTCCCAAAGTCCAGGAAGCGATGGCTTCTGTAGGTTCCTGAGTGGCCAGCACAGTCCAGGGACGAAGAGCACCATGCTTCAACCTTGACTCTGCCCTTCTTAGAGATGGAACTTTGGCAAATGACTAACCTCTCTCTGCCCCTCACTTTCATTAGCAGCAAAATGAGGATATTAGTATCATTTGGGATTGTTGAAAAAATAAAATGAAATACCATGTGTGAAGATCTGAATGCACAGCCAGACAGGCCAGAAGCAGTAACTGTTGTCAGAATTTCCTCCACTGCTCACCTCCCTTGAGGTCCTCATCTAGAACTTTCACCTACAGATTTGGCCCTTAGGCCTGTCTTTTTGGTCAACTTATTTCACAGCCCTGTGCCCCAGCAAAGTCACGGAGCCTGGTGCCAAGCAGGGAATTTTACCCAAAATAAACGAGAGAGACAAAAGAAGCCTGGCACGAGGAATGCTCCAAGGAATGAAAAAAGGATATGCCTTTTCCATCTGCCTGGTTCCCCTGGGTACTCTGCATCATGGCATTCTTGCCCAGTCAGTGGAACTAATTGCCTGACAAAAAGACAGACTAGCAACTTGGGCTCTGAAATTAAAATCACTTCAACCACGTCCTGATCTCTTCACAAACAGATTATAGGCAAATCAATTTTGCTCATCCAGGCTTTGCATGCCTGTTAATTTTGTGCAGGCGCTTTGTCAAGATTCACCAGAGGACAAATGATTTGGAGGACAATGTAAGAGATAAAAGCATGAACGGTATAACCGGCCAAGCATTAGAATATTTCTGATATTTAAGTACAAATCCTCTTTCTTACTTATCCATAAACCCCTGTCGCAAATACAAAGAACACCTAGCACAGGCCAGGCCAGTTAATCTGGCAGGCTAGAACAAGAAGTCTCTATTCATCCTAATTATTTTTATTCTTTTTTTTTTCTTTTTTCCTCCACATCTGTAGCAATTGTAGGTGAGGTAAGAACAGGGAGAGTGTAGGGGGTAACGGTGTGGGGGTGCTAGCACTGAGACCCCAGAGGCAGGAGGAGAAGCATCACGCTTCAATGCTCTCATTGACCAGGACGCTCCACATGTGTTCCACAAAAGCAAAGGCTACTTTATTGTTGTTTGCTGGAGACAGAAGCATCATATCCTTCTGGAGCCTGAGGGATCTTAAGAGCAAGAAATCTTTACCAGAGCTCCAAGAATGGGCTTCAGGGGCTGTCCCAAGAACCCCCTGACAGAGTTTATCAAATACTGTGAACTTCATCGCTTTACTCTGGAGGAATAAAGTCTGAGAATGCAGAGGCTCTAAAACCCCACTATCCTACACGTAAGCCACCAGCCACATGTGGCTATTGAAATGTGGCTAGTACAAATGAAGATGTGCTGTGTCAAACACACCAAAATTTGATGGCTTAGTATGAAAAAAGTAAGCTATTATATTAATAGCTCCATATTTATTACATATTGAAATTAGAATGTTTTGGATATGTTGGGTTAAATAAAATGTATTATAAAATCATTTTAACATGTTTCTTTTTAGCTTTTAATGTAACTACTAGAAAATTTTTAATTAATATATAAGTGGCTTGCATTTGTGGCTCAAATTATATATGGGACAGCACCGCTGTAACAGGTTAAGAATCACTTGCTTGAAGGACATCCTTAGTCCATTTAGGCTGCTATAACAAAACAGCTTAGACTGGGCGGCTTCAAAAGACAAACATTTACTTCTCACAGTACTGGAGGCTGGGAAATACAGGATCAAGGAGCTGGGAGATTTGGTGTCTGTTGAGGACCCGCTTCCTGGCTCTTAGAAGGCCCCTTCTGGATGTGGCCTCACATGACAGAAGGAGTGAATAAGCTCCTTTAAGTCTCTTTTTAAAAAGTACTAATCACATTCATGAGAGTGGGCTCTCGTGACCTTATCACCTCTCAGAAGGCCCACCTCTTAATACCATCACCTTGGGGGTTAAAATTTTAACATATAAATTTTGGGAAAACACAGACATTCAGACCACAGCAAAGGGATAGAGAATAGTGAAAGAAATTTGGGAGGACAAACCAGCTTTGGAAAGAGACAATTATTCGGTCAGATTCTGTCAAGACAAAATATACTGAGTATTGCTTATGTCAGGCAAGCAAGAACTGCCAGCAAGGAGAGCGAAGAAATAGAGACAAGGACAGCATTTTAAAATTGCAACCAATTGGAAAACTTTGTGAAGATCTGGAAAAAAAAGTGAGTTGAAATGGGCAAGGAACTTTCATCTGATACCAGCTCTTATTGATGCAAAAGTGATAGCATCTGCTTTGAATGCTGGAAAGTCAAAAGACTGATGAGAATTCAAGTGGAAAGAAAGGCATTATTTTGGAAAAGACCACTTATAATTTTAGATGTTGTAATTAACTTGTGGAAAAAAGCTAGATTGTATTTTTCAGAAAGTAATAGAATTGCCTACTCTTATGGCATTAAACAGCAAGTAATAAAGGTGAAAATCAGGAATTTATTAAACAGTTTCTGATATTAATAAGACAGGATAGATTTGGCTGATTGATAATATAAATAACTTAACTCTCATCAATGGTTAGAAGAAATTCCCCAAGATAGAACAGTGTCCAGGGACAGGTTAGTTAACTAGCCATCAGGAATATTCATAAGATGGTATCTACCCAGGAGAAGTTACCAATGTTTTGGATCTGGTCCCCCGCACTGTGGGGCCAGAAACTAAGTCTTGTCAATGTTTTAAAAACTACCCCAGTGATTCTCAAATTGTGGTTCCTTAATCAGCAGCATCAGCAGCATCTGGGAATTTGGTATAAATGCAAATTCTTCAGGTTCATCCCAGACCTAGTGAAGCAGAATTTCTAGGGATAAAGTCCAGCAATCTGGTTTTAACAAGACTTGCTTGATATTAACCAAGCACACACTCAGATAATGCAGGTGATCTGAAAACCTGCTAAAATTTGAAAGTCACTAGATTAATGACCACTATGCTACAAATATAAAATGAATTCATCAATAATCATAAACTGTATTGTCATGTGGACTAAAACTCTCACATTAGTAAGACTAGTATAATCTTTCCCTAAGAGCCAAATCTGCCTGGGAAGCTGAACATTAATGAAAAGGTTGCTTGGTGAACCTGAAATTAAAGAATGAGAATCAGATGTATGCTTCATTTCTATTTTTCATTTCCATTTCAACTTCCACTCACTTGTGGGGATGGACTTATTCTGCTGGACAATAGCCAGCAGTGAAGAGAAGAATCAAGAATGACTGGTACAATTGCTCCCATGCCAAGCCAATTACAAAGTCCACTAGAAGAACGTATCCCAGCAAATCCTAGTTTGAACTTCCCCTGAGCAAAAGACATTAACAAGCAGACATCATAGAGTTGCCAACACTTGATTTCTAGACACTGGTTATGACCAAAACAGTCCAAGTATACATGATACACTGATTACTTCCCTTAAATATAATTCCTGTTCGGATATAATAGGTGTTACATTTACCTAGAAAACTGAAAGTGATGCACTGAAACTAAGATCTCTACATTATTTCCTTCAGTGCCCTTGGCTCTTCCACTCCTAAAATCCCAAGAATGCAGAAACAAGGTACTCTCTATCTTCTCTATCTTATTGGCTATGCAATATATCTGGGCATATATAGCTAAAATTTCCACCTTGTTATATTTTTATTTGCATTAACCCATATTAATATTAAAATATTTCCAGTTTTCATTTTCTTTGATAAAGCCTCCTAGAAAATCCAATTATAATTTTTAAACTTCCATTTATTTCTTAAATTGACTATATCAATGAATATAAGATACAACATGTTATTTTGAAATATGTATACACTGTGGAATAGCTGAATCAGGGTAATTAACATATGTATTACCTCATATACTTACCTGGTAAGAACACTTAAAATCTACTCTCAGAAATTTTCAAGAATAGAATCCATTGTTATTAACTATAGTCATCATGTTGTTCCATAGATCTCTTAGAATTATTCCTTGTACCTGACCGAAATTTTGTATCCTTTGACCATCTCCCTAATCCCCACTCCCACCCCTAGCCCAGCCTCTGGAAACTATTATTAGTCTACTCTCTGCTTCTATGAGTTCGGCTTTTTTAGATCCCACATATAAGTGAGAGCATGAGGTAATTTTATGACTTGTAATTTTTAAACTTTATTTATATTTTTATGTTTAATAATTCTATTGCTGTCAACTATCACCAGAAAAATCCTCTTTCATCTGAAAGTTTGCCCTTCAATAACCTCTACATATGATCTGAGCAGTGCTGAATAGACACTGCGGTGTGTTCTGTTTCACGTTGATCACTCTCTTCTAATTGATAGATTTCTTCTCCTAGAAATGTTAACATAATTGATTATATTTAAGTTGAACTTTGAGGCTCTTTCTACTCCTGGCCTAGACGCTATTTTTATTACCTAATCTTACTAATTGTGTTGATTTTTATCGCTTAACTCTCAGTTTTCCAAGGGCTTCTCTGACATATCTGTATCTCCTTTTCATTTTTATCCCCTCTCTTTATATCTCCAGCAATATAAAAGTCCACATTTATAATGGTGAAGCTATGAGTCTACATGTTCTAAAATTTCTTCTGAATCGAGGAAAACTACTGTTCAATATGGTTTTGGAATTGGTATATTTGAATTGAGTATGATTCTTAGAAAACTTGCAATCCTGCTCTTCCAAACAAGAGCCAAATGTTAACTAGAATATTTATTTAATGAAAACAATCTATTCCTGATCCACTAAAATGACAGCTTATGTTCTAATTATAGAATATATCATAGTCATTTAGTTACTTTGTCAAATAGTCATAATATAATTTCTGGTATCTACTGACAGTCAAACTTTTTTTTTTTTTTTTTTTTTTTTTTTTTTTGAGATGGAGTCTCGCTGTTTCAACCAGGCTGGGGTGCAGTGGCATGATCTCAGCTCACTGTAACCTCCATCTCCCAGGTTCAAGCATTCTCCTGCCTCAACCTCCCAGGTAGCTGGGATTACAGGTGGCCACCACCACGCTAGGCTAATTTTTGTATTTTTAGTAAAGACAGGATTTCATAATGTTCACCAGGCTGATCTTGAACTCCTCACCTCAAGTGATCCGCCTGCCTCAGCCACCTAAAGTGCTGGGATTATAGGTGTGAGCCACCATACCTGGCCTAATTAGTCAAAATCTTATGAGAGACTTCTGGTTCCAAAATGGCAGCCAAGAAGCAAGCTGGTTTTACTTTCCCCACCCACAGAAAGCCAAAAGCACTGAAATCAGCACCAGCAATATCCCAGAACTCAAATATGAGGATGAGACAGTTCCTGGGGCCACAGAGAAGTGAAGTAAAAAAAAAAAAAAAAAAAAAAAAAAAAAAAACACGGATGGTAAGAGAATTGGACTTCCATATCCACAATGCCTCACACTGCAATCTGCCTTGTAGCAAGCACATGGAAAATTTTCCTCAAACTCATGGTTTCTACACTGGAAAAATTGAGACTGAGGTTGACAACCAACTCCTCCACCATCTTGGATTTCCTGGCAGGAGACCTCATCCTTCCTCAACCTACAGGAAGTTCCATGAGTTCCAGGATGGAGAAATATCCCCAAGGACAGCCAGAGGAGAAAGGAGAAGTGAGACTACTCTAATTTCCAGCCCTGGAAACTTTGCTCTGTAATCAGCCAAAGGATACACCAAATTAGAGTGGCTGTTCAGCAGCTCCATGCTATAGGAGGTTCACGCCACAGGTCTCCGAGGCACAAATCCCTAGTCAGCCTTCCCACACTGCTGCGTTATCTCCCCTGGGACCTCCCCAGTTTGAGATGGTCAGTGTTCCAGTTACTAAAGCCAATCAAACCTGTGCTTAAAATATCATCTAGTACCAAAAAAGAGGCATCAGCCTGGAAAAACAAAAATCAAAAAAAAAAAAGAAAAGAAAAGAAATAAATTTAACAGATTTAACAGATAAATAACAAAGAATCTCTAGGCAAACATGTCCAATAAAAAACAAAACAAGTCAGAGAGAGGCGGCTAGAATAAATAACTAATTTGTCAATGCAAAGACATAGATGTGCATCCACAACATACAACAGCAAACAGGGAACCATGACCTACCCAAATGGACAAATCAAGGAACCAGTGACTAACCCTAACAAGATGGTGATATATGAGCTCTTTGACCAAGAATGAAAATAGAACATTTAACAAAACTCAGTGATCTTCAAGATAATGCAGGAAAGCAATCCAGAAATTTATTAGAGAAATTTAACAAAGAGATTAAAGTAATTTAAAAAATCAAACAGAAATCTTGGAACTGAGAAATATACTTACTAAACTGAAAAATTCATTAGAGGGTTTCAACAGAAGAATAGATCAAGTAGAGGAAAGAATTGGTGAGCTTGAAGACAGGCTATTTGAAAACACACAGAGGAGAAAAGAGAAGACAGAATAAAAATAAATGAACACCTACAAGATACAGAAAATTACCTTAAAAGACCAGATCTAAGAAGTATTAATGTTCAAAAGAGAGAAAGAACAAGGGGTAGAAAGCTTATTCAAAATTTTCCAAAATTTGGAAGAGATATTAATATCCAGGTATAGGAAGATCAGAAAGAAAACCAAACAGATTTGATCCAAATAAGACTACCCCAGTTGGGCACAGTCTCACACCTGTAATCACAGCTCTTTGGAAGGCCAAGGCAGGCAGATCACCTGAGGTCAGGAGTTCAAGACCAGCCTCGCCAACATGGTAAAACTCTGTCTCTACTAAAAACACAAAAATTAGCCAGCTGTTGTGGCATGCACTTGTAGTCCCAGCTACTTGGGAGGCCAAGACAGGAGAGTCACTTGAACCCAGGAGGCAGAGGTTGCAGTGAGCCAAAGATCATGCCATTGCACTCTAGTCTGGGCAAAAAAAAAAAAAAAAACAACTCCATCTAAAAAAAAAAAAGACTACCCAAAGGAATATAATAAACAAACCCTAAAAAGGCAAGGACGAAGAGAGCATCCTAAAAGCAGCAAACAAAAGAAAGCAAATAACAATGAAGCACTTCCAATTCATCTGGCACCAGACTTCTCAACAGAAATCACAATAAAAAGTGAGTGGGATGACATTTTCAAAGTGCTCAAGAAAAGAACTTTGCCATCTAAGAATGCTGCATGCAGCAAAGCTATCCTTCAAATATGAAGAAGAGATAAAGTCTTTCCTAGACAAATAAAAGCTGAGAGAATTCACCACAAGCAGACCTGTCTTGTTAGACATACCAAAGGAAGCACTTCAACCTAAAAACAAAAATTAACATGCAAAAAAAAAATTTTAAGGTATAAAACCCACTGGTAAAAATAAGTACACGGAAAAACTCAGAATGCTCTAATACTTTAAAGGTGGTATGCAATCCATTCATAACTCTCGTATAAAACCTAAAAGGTAATTCTATCAAAAAACAATAAAAGCTACATCAACCTGTTAAGATATAGGCAATATAAAAATATGTACATTAAAACAACAAAAATTCAAAATGCAGGGGATGGAGTTAAGGTGTAGATCAAGCTTGTACAACCTGTGGCCCACAGGCTGCATGCAACTCAGGACAGCTTTGAATACAGCCCAACACAAATTTGTAAACTTTCTTAAAACATTATGGGATTTTTTTTGTGACTTTTCTTTTTTAGATCATCAGCTATCGGTGTTAGTGTATTTTATGTGTAGCTCAAGACAATTCTTCCCCAGTGAAGCCAAAAGATTGGACACCTCTGGTGTAGATGGTTTTTTTAAATTTTTTTGATTTTTTTTTTAATTTATGATCTAAGTTAGGTTGTCATCTCTTTAAAATAACTTGCTATATCTATAAGCTGCTTTTGTAATTCTCATGGTAACCACAATGCAAAAACCTATCTTAGACTCCATAAAAAGCAATAAAACAAAATTTCCAGAGAAAATCACTTAACCATAAAAGAAGACAGTAAGAATAGAAGAAATAAGTTATAAAAACAATTATAAAACAAGCAACAAAATGGCAGTAGTAAGTCTTTACTTATCAATAACACTAAATGCAAATGGACTCAATTATCTAATTAAAAGACATTGAGTGGCTGAATGGATGAAGAAACAAGACCTAACTATATGCTGCCTACAAGAAACCCACTTCACCTATAAAGAAACACATAGACTGAAAGTGAAGGGAGAGAAAAAGATATTCCGTGTATGTAGAAACCGTAAAGAGCAGGAGTTCGTATAATATAAAAATAGACTACAAGTCAGAGACCACAAAAAGACAATGAAGGTCACTATATAATAATAAAGGGGTCAATTCAGCAAGAAGATATAACAATTATAAATATCTGTGTGCCCAACATTTGAGCACTGAAGTATATAAGCAAAAATTAAAAGACCTAAGGGAGAAATAGACTGCAATACGATAATAGTAGGAGACTTCAACACCCTTCTCTCAGTAATGGACAGGTTATCCATACAAAAATATCAATAAAGAACCATCAAAGTTAAACTACATACTAAACCAAATAGTCCTAATTGACATTTATACCATTTTGCCCACTGAAGCAGAATACACATTCTATTCATCAGCATATAAAACATTCTCCAAACTAGGCCATATCTTAGGCCACAAAACAAGCCTCAACAAATTCAAAACAGTAGAAATCATATCAAGTATCTTTTGTAACCACAATGAAATAAAACTAGAAATCAATACAAGAGAAACCTCAGAAACTACATAAACACATGGAAATTAAGCAACGTACTCTGGAAGGAATCAATGAAGAAATTACAAAGGAAATTTTTAAATTTCTTAAAACAAATAAAAATGGAAATACAACATACCCAAATCTATGGTATACAGCAAAAGCAGTACTAAGAGAAAAATGTATAGGAATAAATGCCTGTATCAAAAAAGTAGAAAGATTTCAAATAAACAACCTAATGATGCCCCTCAAGGAGCTAGAAAAGCAATAACAAACTAAATCCAAAATTAGTAGAAGGAAAGAAATCATAAAGATCAGAGCAGAAAAAAAAAAATGAAATTGAGGCTAAAAAGAATACAGAAGATCAACAAAACAAAAAGTTGTTTTTTTGGCAAGAAAAACAAAATTTACAAATCCTTAGCTAGACTAAGAAAAAAAAAGACCTAAGTAAATAAAATCAGACTTAAAAAAAGAAAACATAACAATTGAGACCACAGACATACAAAGAATCATTACAGATTATTATAAACAATTATACACTAACAAAATTAGAAAACCTCGAAGAAGTGGGTGAATTCCTGGACACATAAAACCTACCAAGATTCATGGTTTATGAAAAAATAGAAAACCTCAACAAATCAATAGTGAGTTATGAGACTGAACTTGTAAAAAAAAGAGTCTTCTATTTATGAAAAGCCCACAATGTAATGGCCTCACTGCTGAATTCTACCAAACATTTAAATAACTAATACCAATTCTACTCAAACTCTTCAAAGAAAATTGAAGCAAAGTGAATATTTCTAAACTCATTCCATGGGGCCAGCGTCACCCTGATGTCAAACCCAGACAAGAGCACGACAAAAAAAGAACACTATCTACCAATATCCCTGATGAACATGGATGCAAAAATTATCAACAAAATACTAGCAAATCAAATTCAACAACACTAAAAAGATCATTCACAACAATTAAGTGGGATTCACCCCAGGGATGCAAGGGTAGTTTAACATACACAAATCAATAAATGTGATACATCACAATAACAGAACCAAGAACAAAAACTATATGGTCCTTTAAATAGATGCCAGAAAGCATTCTACAAAATTCCAACAACAATGTGGTCTACGCAAAGAATTCATGACTAAACCTCAAAAGTATAGGCAACAAAAACAAGAGTAGACAAATGGGACTTAAATTAAAAGGCTTCTGCACAGCAAAAAAATAACAGAGTGAACAGACAACCTGTAGAATGGGAGGAAATATTTGCAAAATACACATCCAACAAGAGTCTAATACCCAGAATATACAAGGAACTCAAGCAAGTCAACAGAAACAGAAGACAAATAATCCTATTAAAAAGTAGGCAAAGAACAGAGTACTCAGAAATAATACCACACATCTACAGCCATCTGATCTTTGACAAACCTGACAAAACAAGAAATGGGGAAAGGATTCCCTATTTAATAAATGGTGCTGGGAAAATTGGCTAGCCATAAGTAGAAAGCTGAAACTGGATCCTCTCCTTACTCCTTATACAAAAATTAATTCAAGATGGATTAGAGACTTAAATGTTAGACCTAATACCATAAAAACTCTAGAAGAAAACCTAGGTAATACCATTCAGGACATAGGCATGGGCAAGGACTTCATGTCTAAAACACCAAAAGCAGAGGCAAAAAAAGCCAAAATTGACAAATGGGATCTAATTAAACTGAAGAGCTTCTGCACAGTAAAAGAAACTACCATCAGAGTGAACAGGTAACCTACAGAATGGGAGAAAATTTTGGCAATCTACTCATCTGACAATGGGCTAATATCCAGAACCTACAAAGAATTCAAACAAATTTACAAGAAAAAAACAAACAACCCCATCAAAAAGTGGGCAAAGGATATGAACAGACATTTCTCAAAAGAAGACATTCATACAGCCAACAGACACATGAAAAAATGCTCATCATCACTGGCTATCAGAGAAATGCAAATCAAAACCACAATGAGATACTATCTCACACCAGTTAGAAGGGCAATCATTAAAGTCAGGAAACAACAGGTGCTGGAGAGGATGTGGAGAAATAGGAACACTTTTACACTGTTGGTGGGATTGTAAACTAGTTCAACAATTATGGAAAACAGTATGGCGATTCCTCAAGGATCTAGAACTAGAAGTACCATATGACCCAGCCATCCCATTACTGGGTATATACCCAAAGGATTATAAATCATGCTGCTATAAAGACACATGCACACGTATGTTTATTACGGCACTATTCACAATAGCAAAGACTTGGAATCAACCCAAATGTCCATCAGTGACAGACTGGATTAAGAAAATGTGGCACATATACACCATGGAATACTATGCAGCCATAAAAAAGGATGAGTTCGTGTCCTTTGTAGGGACATGGATGCAGCTGGAAACCATCATTCTTAGCAAACTATCACAAGAACAGAAAACCAAACACCGCAGGTTCTCACTCATAGGTGGGAACTGAACAATGAGATCACTTGGACTCAGGAAGGGGAACATCACACACCGGGGCCTATCATGGGGAGGGGGGAGGGGGGAGGGATTGCATTGGGAGTTATACCTGATGTAAATGACGAGTTGATAGGTGCTGACGAGTTGATGGGTGCAGCACACCAACATGACACAAGTATACATACGTAACAAACCTGCACGTTATGCACATGTACCCTAGAACTTAAAGTATAATAATAATTTAAAAAAAAAAAAAAGAACATCACACACACACACACACACACACATCCTCAAAGTTAGATTTGGGGAATAGGAAAAATTTTTTCCATTCTACCTCTTTACAGTTGCATAAGACATTCACTAGGGAGGATTTTAACATAGAGGAAAGAAAGCTGCTGGGATTTGAAGCCAGATGGGCTACAATTCAAGTACTGATTCTCCCACTTCCTAACTGTGAAACATTAAAAATGTTATTTGGCTTTTCTTAAAAAAAATAAATAAATAAAAAATAAAAGGATGAGTTTGTGTCCTTTGTAGGGACATGGATGCAGCTGGAAACCATCATTCTCAGCAAACTATCACAAGAACAGAAAACCAAACACTACATGTTGTCACTCATAGGTGGGAACTGAACAATGAGATCACTTGGACTCAGGAAGGGGAACATCACACACCAGAGCCTATCATGAGGAGGGGGGAAGGGGGAGGGATTGCATTGGGATTTATACCTGATGTAAATGACGAGTTGATGGGTGCAGCACACCAACATGGCACAAGTATACATATGTAACAAACCTGCACGTTATGCACATGTACCCTAGAACTTAAAGTATAATAATAATTAAATAAATAAAGTGGGCAAAAACTAACGCAGGAACAGAAAACCAAACACCACATGTTCTTACTTATAAGTAGGAGCTGAACAATGAGAATACATGAACACAGGGAAGGGAACAACACACACTGGGGCCTTTCAGTGTTTGCAGGAGGGAGAGCATCAGGATAAATAGCTAATGCATGCAGGGCTTAATACCTGGGTGATGGGTTGATAGGTGCAGCAAACCACCATGGCACATGTTTACTATGCAACAAACCTGCACGTCCTGCACATGTATCCTGAAACTTAAAATTTAAATTTTTTTAAAAAGTGAGCAAAGGATATAAACATTTTTCAAAAGACGACAAATAGGCAACAGATATATTTTTAAAATACTCTACATCACTAATCACTAGAGAAATGCAAATTAAAACCACAATGTAATATCATCTTACACCAGTCACAACGGCTACTATTAAAAAGTCAAAAAATAACAGATGTTGGCGAGGATGTGGAGATGAGAAAACTCTTAAACACTGTTGATAGGAATGTAAATTAGTACAACCTCTATGGAAAATGGTATGGAGATATTTCAAAGAACTAAAAATAGAACTATCATTAGACCCAGCAATTCCACTACTGGGTATCTTCCAAAAGGAAAAGAAATCAGTATACCAAAAAGATACCTGCTCTTGCATGCTTATCACAGCACTATTCACAACAGCTAAGATATGGAATCAACCTAAATGTCCATCAATGGATGATCAGACTCAAAAAAAAAAAAAGAAAAGAAAAGAAAACATGGTGTATATATACACAATGGGATATTATTTGGCCATAAAAAAGAATGAAATCATGTTTTTTGCAGCAATGTAGATGGAACTGGAGGTAATCACTTTAAATGAAAGAAGTCAGACACAGAAAGACAAATATCACATGTTCTCACTACAAGTAGGTGTTACAAAAGGTATACATGTGAATGCAGAGTGTGGAATGATATTCTAGATAATGAAGACTCAGAGAGGGAGCAGGGAAAGGAGATGATGAGAAATTACTTAATGGGTACCATATATGTTGTTCAGGTGATGGATGCCCTAAAACCCCTGACCTGACCACTACACATGTAACAAAATTGCACTTATACCCCATAAATTTATATATATATATATATATATAATTCAACATCAGAGTTCAAATAGGGGCATGCACTGCAAGTCATGTGTGAGGTATCTTGGAGTAAATATTGTGTACCAGTTCCTCCTTTCTTAGATGCTCCTTCTCTTCCTACTCCCTAAATATTATGAGATAATTAAACATGTTGTGAAGTAACCTTCGTGAAAGAACACACTTGAGACTATAGTTGGTATCGTGGTCATTGTAGTCTGAGTCTACGTATGTAACAAAACTGCAATTGTACCCCATGAATTTATATAAATAAAAAAATTTAAAAATTTAAAATAAAAACAACAAAATACCAATGACATCCTTCACAGAAATAGAAAAAAAAAAAAGTCCTAAAATTTATATGGAACCACAAAAGATCACAAATAGCCATGGCAAATAATATAGTTTGGCTGTGTCCCCACCCAAATCTCATCTTGAATTGTAGCTCCCATAATCCTTGTATCTCATGGGAGGGAGCTGGTGGGAGGTAATTAAATAATGGGGGCAATTTTCCCATGCTATTCTCATGATGGTGAAGGTAGTGAATATGTCTCATGAGATCTGATGGAGTTTTTTTGTTTGTTTGGTGGTTTTTTTTTTTTTTTTTTTTTTGGAGAGTTTCACTCTGTCACCCAGGCTGGAGTGCAGTGGCACGATCTTGGCTCACTGCAACCTCCACCTCCTGGGTTCAAGCAATTCTCTTGCCTCAGCCTCCTGAGTAGCTGGGACTATAGGTGCATGCCGGCACACCTGGCTAATTTTTTGTATTTTAGTAAAGACAGGGTTTCACCATGTTGCCCAGGCTGGTCTCGAACTCCTGAGCTCAGGCAATCCACCTACCTCAGCTTCCTAAAGTGCTAGGATTACGGGTGTGAGCCACCATCCCTGGATGAGATCTGGTGGTTTTCTAAAGGGCAG
Source organism: Macaca mulatta (assembly GCF_049350105.2). Lineage (NCBI taxonomy): Eukaryota > Metazoa > Chordata > Mammalia > Primates > Cercopithecidae > Macaca > Macaca mulatta. Next base: position 130,662,221 of record NC_133412.1, on the reverse strand, counting down.
TTCCCCTGCACATGCTGTCTTGCCTGCTGCCATGTAAGATGTGCCTTTGTTCTTCCTTCACCTTCCACCATGATTGTGAGGTCTCCCTAGTCGTGTGGAATTGTGAGTACATTAAAACTCTTTTTCTTAATAAATTACCTAGTCTCGGGTATGGCCTTATGGCAGCATGAGAATGGACTAATAGAGTAAATTGGTACCAGTAGAGTGGGGTACTATTATAAGGATAGCTAAAAATATGGAAGCAACTTTGGAATTGGGTAACAAACAGAGGTTGGTACAGTTTGGAGGGCTCAGAAGAAATTAGGAAAATGTGGGAAAGTTTGGAACTTCCTAGAGACTTGGAGGGTTCAGAAAACAGGAAGATGTGGGAAAGTTTGGAGCTTCCTAAAGATTTGTTGAATGGTTTTGACCAAAATGCTAGTAGTGATATGGACAATAAAGTTGAAGCTGAGGTGGTTCTAGATAGAGATGAGGTACTTATTGGGAACTAGAGCAAAGGTGATTCTTGCTATACATTAGCAAAGAGAACGGCAGCATTTTGCCCCTGCCCTAGAGATCTGTGAAACTTTGAACTTGAGAGAGATGATTTACAGTATCTGGTGGAAAAAGTTTCTAAGCACTAAAGTGTTCAAGATGTGGCTTGGGTACTCTTTTATTAAAAGCATTCAGTTTTATTCATTCACAGAGATATGGTTTGGAATTGGAACTTATGTTTAAAAGGGAAGCAGAAGATAAAAGTTGGGAAAATTTTCAGCCCGATGAAGAGGAAAAGAAAAACCGATTTTCTGAGGAGAATTTCAAGTCAGCTGCAAAAAATTGCATAAGTAATAAGAAGCCAAATCTTAATCACCAGGACAATGGGGAAAATGTCTCCAGGGTACGTTGGAGCTCTTCATAGCAGCCCCTCCCATCACAGGTCTAGGGACCTAAGGGAAAAAAATGGATTTCATGATCAGGGACCAGGGCCTTACTGCTTTGTTCAGTCTTGGGACTTGGTGCCCTGCATCCCAACCACAGCTAAAAGAGGCCAATGTACAGCTCAGGCTGTTGCTTCAAAGGGTGCAGGCCCCAAGCCTTGGCAGTTTATATGTGGTATTGTGCCTGTGGGTACACAGAAGTTAAGAATTGAGGTTTGGGAACCTCTGCCTATATTTCACAGGATGTATGGAAATGCCTGGATGTCCAGGCAGAAGTTTTCTGCAGGATTGGAGCCCTCATAGAGAACCTCTGTTGGGGTAGTGCAGTAGTGAAAAGTGCGGTACGAACCCCCACACAGAGTCCCCATTGGGACACTGGCTAGTAGAGCTGTGAGAAGAATGCCATTGAACTCCAGACCCCAGAATGATAGATCCACTGACAGATAGCACCATGCACCTAGAAAAGCTGCAAACATTCAATGCCAGCCCATGAAAGCAACCAGAAGGGGGCCTGTGCCCTGCAAAGCTACAGAGGCAGAGCTGCCCAAGACCATGGGAATCCACCTCTTGCATCAGTGTAACCTGGATGTGAGACATGGAGCCAAAAAAGATCATTTTAGAGCTTTAAGATTTGACTGCACTGCTGGATTTCAGACTTGCATGGGGGGCCCACAGCCTCTCTGCTTTAGCGAATTTCTCCCATTTGGAACAGGTATATTTATCCACTGCCTGTACCTCCTCTGTATCTAGGAAGTAACTAACTTGCTTTTATTTCACAGGCTATAGGCAGAAGGGGCTTGTCTTGTCTCAGATGAGACTTTGGACTGTGGACTGTTGAGTTAATGTTGAAATGAGTTAAAACTGTTGGGAAGGCATGATTGGTTTTGAAATGTGAGGACATGAGATTTGGGAGGGGCTGGAGTGGAACGATATGGCTTGGCTGCATCCCTACCCAAATCTCATCTTGAACTGTAGCTCCCATAATTCCCACATGTCATAGGAGGGAGCCAGTGGGAGGTAATTGAATCATGAGGGCAAGTTTTTCCCATGCTGTTCTCGTGATAGTGAATAAGTCTCATGAGATCTGATTGTTTCATCAAGGGCAGCTCTCCTGCCCATGCCCTCTTGCCTGCTACCATGTAAGATGTGCCTTTGCATCTCCTTCTCCTTCACCTTCCACCATGATTGTGAAGCCTCCCCAGCCATGTGAACTTTGAGTCCATTAAATCACTTTTTCTTTATAAATTACCCAGTCTCAGGTATTTCTTAACAGCAGTATGAATACAGACTAATACAGCAATCATAAGCAAAAAGAGCAAAGCTGGAATCATCACACTACCTGACTCCAAAAAAACTACAAAGCTATAATAACCAAATCACCAAGGCACTGATACACCAGTATCAGATACATAGACCAATGGAAGAAAATAAAGAATCTAGATATAAATCTGTGCATTTACCACCAACTCATTTTTGACAGAGGCAGCAAGCATATACATTGGGGAAAGAACAGTTCTTCAACAAATGGTACTGGAGAAACTAGATAACCATATACTCGAATGAAACTAGACCTCTATCTCTCATCGTATATAAAAATCAACTCAAAATGGATTAGAGTTTCAAATATAAGACCTGAAACAATGAAATTACTAGAAGAAAATATTGGGGAAACACTCCAGGATATTGGTCTGGGCATAAATTTTTTGTATAAGACCTCAAAGCACAGGCAACAAAAGCAAAAATAGAAAAATAGGATTATATTTTTAAAGAGGTTCTGAACTGCACAGGAAACAGTCAACAGAATAAAGAGACAAATCACAGAAAAGAGAAAATATTTGCAAACTATCCATCTGACAAGGACTTAATAACCAGAATATATATAAGCTCAAATAATTCAATAGTAAAACAAATAATCCAATTACTAATGGGCAAATGATCTGAAGAAACATTTCTCAAAACATATAAACGGCCAACAAGTATTTGAAAAAATGCTCATAATTGCTAATCAGACGAAGGCCAATTAAAGCCACAATGAGATACCATCTTACTCCAGTTAAAATGGCTTTGATCAAAAAGATAGGGAAAGGGGATGCTGGTTAATGTGTAGAGAAGGGGGAACCTTCATATGCTGTTGGTGAGAATGTAAATTAGTATAGCCACAATGGAAAACAGTATGGCAGTTCCTCAAAAAACTAAAAATAGAGCTACCATACGATCTAGCAATTTCACTACTATGCATATATCCAAAAGAAAAGAAATTAAGGTATATAAGAGATATACACACTCTCATGCAGCACTATTCACAGTAGTTAAAATATGGAATCAATCCATCAATGGATGAGTAAGTTTTTAAAATGTGGTATGGTGTGTATACGGGTGGAATATTATTCTGCCATAAAAAAGAATAAAATCCTGTCATTTGTGGCAACATGGATGAAACTGTAGGTCATTATGTTAAGTGAAATAAGCCAAGCACAGAAAGGCAAATATTGGATGTTTCCACTCATCTGAGTACTAAAAACGTGCATCTAATAATGATAGGGTGTAGACTGGTAGTTACCAGAGGCTACAAAGGGTGAAGGGAGAAGGGGATGAGAGGCTTATGCATGAGTACAAATATACCATTAAATAGAGGCAAGAAGACCTAGTGTTTGACAGATCAGCAGGGTGACTACAGTTAACAATAACCTATTATCCATTTCAAAGTAGCTGTAAGAGAATAATTCTAGCATTAATAATGTTCCTAGCATTAAAAAGATATATATTTGAGATGATGGACATCCCAATTACCCTGATCTGATCTTTGTACTTTTATGAACATATAAAAGTATCACATGAACCCTGAAAATATGTACCTCTATTATGTATCAATTTAGAACATTAAAAAATTACAGAAATAAGTAAAGAAAGTGTTTGTGAGGTTTTGAGAACAGAGACTGTCCTGTTCATCTTTGCATGCTCAGCAATAGCTCACAGTAGATACACAGTGGGATAAAGGGAGATGGAAGAAAGGAAAAAAGAAAGGAAAGGAATCTGAGTCCTGCCACAGTAAAGATTTATTCATTTATTAAACAAATACTTATTGGTATATTTTATAGTTATTAGAAATCCATCTCCCATTGTGTTGGTAAAGTCTAGCATGTCTGGGAAAGAGAGAGGTTAAAAATACTGACTTTAAAAAATAAAAGTAAAATAGGTCAATGACCCCCTGAATGTTGCTAAAGTGGCCCAGGCCACTTCAGGAGGAGAGGAACACTCCTCTGGATCTCTGTGTAGACACCCATCCTACTTTTGTACCAGAGCCATGGCTTGTGAACCAGCCCAGACCACAGACAAAATTTGGTTTTAGATAGGGTATTTTGTTCATCCACTTCAATAAGAGTGCAGTGATAGGCATGAAAATGAGGAACGGAATAGTAATTCACTTGGGTGATGGCCCAGAGGATGAGCTGCACTTCTTCATGACTCTCCTTTGGGTTTGAGCTCATCAAATTCACATAAATGTCCATAAAGACAGAATCTCAGTAGGACTGGTCCTCAGTGAACATCCATTCCAGCCCTGCCCAGTGCCCAAGTCTCTTCTCAGTTGTCCCAGAGAACGGACATCAAGCCTTTCCCTGAGCATCCTAGCAGGGAAATAGGACGTTTGAAATAGCCCATCCCATTTCAAACTCTTCGTTGTTTGAAATTCTTAATTGTAATTACTAAAGTTCTTCTAGGTAATGAGCCTTCTTTGTGTGAAAAGAGTCTTTCACTAGTCTCAATTTCCACATCCGTAAAATGAGGATAATAATAATACTGATCCTCAAAGAATTGCCATGGGTATTAGCACATAGTACTTAACACATAGAAAGTGCTTAGTAAAAGCTCGCTCTTATTATTCTCATTTAAAATTTAGGAGGGAAAATGATTTTTCCCTTTCTAACACTGTCCCCAGCCTCCAGATAAACTCGATTTGAAGATAAAGAATGAAATTTCAGTAATGGCAATGAGAGAAGCTCATAAGTTAGGAGGCAAAGGCTTTGATGAGTATATGAGTTGACTAATGACTCAAAACAAATCACTCCAAAACTTAGTGGCTTAAAACAACATATATTTGATCTGGGGGAAGAATAGTTGCTGAGATGGCCGAATAGGAAGAGCTCCGGTCTGCAGCTCCCAGTGAGATCAATGCAAAAGGCAGGTGTTTTCTGCATTTTCAAGTGACGTACTCAGCTCATCTCACTGGGACTAATTAGACAGTGGGTGCAGCCCATGGAGGGCAAACCAAAGCAGAGTAGGGTGTCACCTCACCCAGGAAGTGCAAGGGGTCAGGGAACTCCCTCCCCTAGCCAAGGGAAGCTGAGAGGGACTGTGCCATGAGGAGTGGTGTGTTCTGGCCCAGATACCATGTTTTTCCCATGATCTTGGCAACCCACAAACCAGAAGATTCCCTCCAGTGCATACACCAACAGGGCCATGGGTTTCAAGCACAAAACTGGGTGGCGGTTTGGTCAGACACTGAGCTAACTGCAGGAGTTTTTTTTTTTTCATACCCCAGTGGCACCTGGAACACCAGAGAGACAGAACTGTTCCCTACCCTGGAAAAGGGGCTGAAGCCAGGGAGCCAAGTGGTCTAGCTCAGCAGATCACACACACACGGAGCCCAACAAGCTAAGATCCACTGGCTTGAAATTCTTGCTGCCAGCACAGCAGTCTGAAGTTGACCTGGGATGCTTGAGTTTGGTGAGGGGAGGGGCGTCCGCCATTACTGAGGCTTGAGTAGGCAGTATTCCCCTCACAGTGTAAACAAAGCCTCTGGGTAGTTCGGACTCAGCAGAGCCAACTGAAGCTCAGCAAAGCTACTGTAGCCAGACTGCCCCTCTAGATTCCTCCTCTCTGGGCAGGGCATCTCTGAGAAAAAGGCAGAAGCCCCAGTCAGGGGCTTATAGATAAAATTCCCATCTCCCTGGGACAGAGCACCTGGGGGAAGGGGTGGCTGTGGGCGCAGCTTCAGCGGACTTAAATGTTCCTGCCTGCCAGGTCTGAAGAGAGCAGCAGATCTCCCAGCACAGCACTAGAGCTCCGCTAAGGAACAGACTGCCTCCTCAAGTGCATTCCTGACCCCCATACCTCCAGACTGGAGGACACCTCCCAGCAGGGGTAGACAGACACTTCATACAGAGGAGCTCCAGCTGGCATCTGGCGGGTGCCCCTCTAGGATGAAGCTTTCAAAGGAAGGAACAGGCAGCAATCTTTGCTGTTCTGTAGCCTCCACTGGTGATACCCAGACAAATAGGGTCTGGAGTGGACCTCCAGCTGACTTGCAGCAGAGGAACCTGATTGTTAGAAGGAAAACTAACAAACAAAAAGGAATAGCATCAACTTCAACAAAAAGAACGTCCACACAGAAACCCCATCCGAAGGTCACCAACATGAAAAAGCAAAGGTAGATAAGCCCATGAAGATGAGGAAAAAACAGTGCAAAAAGGCTGAAAATTCAAAAAACCAGAATGCCTCTTCTCCTCCAAAGCATCACAAATCCTCCCAGACGAGGGAACAAAACTGGATGGAGAATTAGTTTGATGAACAGACAAAAGTAGATGGGTAATAAGAAACTCTTCCAAGCTAAAGGAGCATGTTCTAACCAGATGCAAGGAAGCTAAGAACCAAGAAAAAGGGTTAGACAAATTGCTAACTAGAATAACCAGTAGAGAGAACATAAATAGCCTGATGGAGATGAAAAACACAGCACCAGAACTTCATGAAGCATACACAAGTATCAATAGCCGAAATGATCAAGCAGAAGAAAGGATATCAGAGATTGAAGATCAACTTAATGAAATAAAGCATAAAGGCAAGATTAGAGAAATGAAATGGAATGAACAAAGCCTCCAAGAAATATAGGACTATGTGAAAACACCAAGCCTATGTTTGATTGGTGTACCCGAAAGTGACGGGGAAGATGGAACTAAGCTGGAAAACACTCTTCAGGATATCATCCAGGAAACTTCTCCAACCTAGCAATACAGGCCAACATTCAAATTCAGGAAATACAGAGAACACCAAAAAGACACTTCTCGAGAAGAGCAACCTCAAGACACATAATCATCAGATACACCAAGGTTAAAATGAAGGAAAAAATGTTAAGGGAAGCCAGAGAGAAAGGTCAGGTTACCCATAAAAGGAAGCCCATCAGACCAACAACGCATCTCTCTGCAGAAACCCTACAAGCCAGAAGAGAGTGAGAGTCAATATTCACATTCTTAAAGAAAAAAATTTTCAAACCAGAATTTCATATCCAGCCAAACTAAGTTTCATAAGCAAAGGAGAACTAAAATCATTTATAGACAAGCAAACACAGAGATATTTTGTCACCCCCAGGCCTGCCTTACAAGAGTTCCTGAAGGAAGCACTAAACATAGAAATAAAAAAAGGTACCAGCCACTGTGAAAACATACCAAATTGTAAAGATCAACACTATAAAGAAACTGCATCAACTAATGGTCATCACACCAGCTAGCATCATAATGACGGGATCAAATTCACACCCAACAATATTAACCTTAAACATAAACAGGCTAAATGCCCCAATTAAAAGCACAGACAGGCCAATTGGATAAAGAGTGAAGACCCACTGATGTGCTGTATTCAAGAGACACATCTCATGTGCAAAGACATATAGGTTCAAATTAAAGGGATAGAGGAATATTTACCAAGCAAATGGAAAGCAAAAACAAAAGCAGGGGTGGCAACCCAAGTTTCTGATAAAACAGACTTTAAACCAAGAAAGATCAAAAGAGACAAAGAAGGGCATTACATAATGTTAAAGGGATCAATGTAACAAGAAGAGCTAACTATACTAAATATATATGCACCCAATACAGGAGCACCCAGATTCACAAAGCAAGTTCTCAGAGACCTACAAAGACACGTAGACTCCTAACAATAACAGTGGGGGACTTTAACACCCACTGTCAATATTAGACAAAGAGACAGAAAATTAACAAGGATATCCAAGACTTTAACTCAGCTCTCGACCAAGTGGACCTAATAGACATCTACAGAACTCTCCACCCCAAATCAACAGAATATACATTCTTCTCAGAACCACATCACACTTATTCTAAAACTGACCACATAATTGGAAGTAAAACACTCCTCAGCAAATGCAAAAGAATAGAAATCCTAACGCTCTCTCAGACCACAGTGCAATCAAATTAGAACTCAGGGTTAAGAAACTTACTCAAAACCATACAACTACATGGAAACTGAACAACCTGCTCCTGAGTGACTACTGAGTAAATAACGAAATGAAGGCAGAAATAAATAAGTTCCTTGAAACCAATGAGAACAAAGATACAATGTACCAGAATCTCTGGGACACAGCCAAAGCAGTGTTTAGAGGGAAATTTATGGTACTAAATGCCCATAAGAGAAAGCAAGACAGATCTAAAATCAACACCCTAACATTGCAATTAAAAGAACCAGAGAAGCAAGAGCAAACAAATTCAAAAGCTAACAGAAGACAAGAAGTAACTAAGATCAGAGCAGAATTGAAGGATATAGAGACACGAAAGACCCTTCAAGAAAACCAGTGTACCCAGGAGCTGTTTTTCTGAAAAGATCAACGAAATAGACCATTACCCAGACTAAGAAGAAAAGAGAGAAGAATCAAATAGAAACAATAAAAAAAGATAAAGGGGATATCACCACTGATCCCACAAACCACCATCAGAGAACACTATAAACACGTCTATGCAAATCAACTAAAAAATCTAGAAGAAATGGATAAACTATGGACACATCTACCCTCCCCTAAGACTAAATCACAAAGAAGTTGGATCAGTGAATAGACCAATAATAAGTTCTGAAATTGAGGCACTAATTAATGGTCTACCAACAAAAAAGCCCAGGATCAGATGGCTTCACAGCTGAATTCTACCAGAGACACAAAGAGGAGCTGGTACCATTCCTTCTGAAACTATTCCAAACAATAGAAAAAAAAAGACTCCTCCCTAACTCATTGTGTGAGGCCAGCAATATCCTGATACCAAAACCTGGCAGAGACAAAACAAAAAAATAAAATTTCAGACCAATATTCCTGATGAACTTTGATGCAAAAATCCTCAATAAAATACTGGCAAACCTAATTCAACAGCACACCAAAAAGCTTATTCACCACAATCAACTTGGCTTCATCCCACATATGCAAATCAATAAATGTAATCCATCGCATAAACAGAACCAATGACAAAAACCACATGATTCTCTCAATAGATGCAGAAAAGGCCTTTGACAAAATTCAACACCCTTCATGCTAAAAACTCTCAATAAACTAAGTATTGATGGAATGTATCTCAAAATAATAAGAGCTATTTATGACAAACCCACAGCCAATAACATATTGAATGGGCAAAAGCTGGAAGCATTCCCTTTGAAAACCAGCACAACACAAGAATGCCCTCTCTCACCACTGCTATTCAACATACTATTGGAAGTTCTGGCCAGGGCAATCAGGCAAGAGAAAGAAATAAATCATATTCAAATAGGACTAGTAGAAGTCAAATTGTCTCTGTTTGCAGATGACATGATTGTATATTTAGAAAATCCCATCATCTCAGCCCAAAACTCCTTAAGTAGATAAGCAACTTCAGCAAAGTCTCAGGATATAAAATCAATGTACAAAAATCACAAGCATTCCTATACACCAAGAACAGACAAACAGAGAGCCAAATCATGAGTGAACTCCCATTAACAATTTCTACAAAGAGAATAAAATACCTAGAAATACAACTTACATGGGATGTGAAGGACCTCTCGAAGGAGAACTACAAACCACTGCTCAAGGAAATAAGAGAGGGCACAAACAAATGGAAAAACATTCCATGCTGCTGGATAGAAAGAATCAATATAGTGAAAATGGCCACATTGCCCAAAGTAATTTATAGATTCAATGCTATCTCCATCAAGCTACCACTGACTTTCTTCACAGAATTGGAAAAAACTACTTTAAATTTCATATGGAAATAAAAAAGAGCCCATATGGCCAAGACAATCCTAAGCAAAAAGAACAAGGCTGGAGACATCACGCTACCTGACTTCAAACTATACTACAAGTCTACAGTAACCAAAACAGCATGGTACTGGTACCAAAACAGACATATAGACCAATGGAATAGAAATAACACCACATATCTACAACTATCTGATCTTTGACAAACCTGAAAAAAACAAGCAATGGGGAAAAGGATTCCCTATTTAATAAATGGTGTTGGGAAAACTGACTAGCCATATGCAGAAAACTGAATCTGGACCCCTTCCTTACACCTTAAACAAAAATTAACTCAAGATGGATTAATGACTTAAACATAAGACATAAAACCATAAAATTCCAGAAGAAAACCTGGGCAATACCATTCAGGACATAGGCATGGGTAAAGATTTCATGACTAAAACACCAAAAGCAATGGTAACAAAAGCCAAAATTGACAAATGGGATATAATTAAACTAAAGATCTTCTGCACAGCAAAAGAAGCTATCATCAGAGTGAACAGGCAACCTACAGAATGGGAGAAAATTTTTTCAATCTGTCCATCTGACAAAGTGCTAATATCCCAAATCTACAACAACCTTAAACAAATTAACAAGAAAAAAAAAAAAACAACTCCATCAAAAACTGAGCAAAAGATATGACCAGACACTTCTCAAAAGAAGACATTTATGCAGCCAACAAACGTATGAAAAAGATCATCACTGGTCATTAGAGAAATGCAAATCAAAACCACAATGAGATACCATCTCACGCCAGTTAGAATGAGGATCATCAAAAAGTCAGGAAACAACAGATGCTGGAGAGGATGTGGAGAAATAGGAATGCTTTTACACTGTTGGTGGGAGTGTAAATTAGTTCAACTATTGTGAAAGACAGTGTGGTGATTCCTCAAGGATTTAGAACTAGAAATACCATTTGACCCAGTCATCCTATTATTGGGTATATACCCAAAGGATTATAACTCATTCTACTATAAAGACACATGCACATGTATATTTACTGCGGCACTATTCACAATAGCAAAGACTTGGAACCAACCCAAATGCCCATCAATGATAGACTGGATAAATAAAAGTGGCACATATACACCATGGAATACTAAGCAGCCATAAAAAAGGATGAGTTCCTGTCCTTTGCAGGGACATGGATGAAGCTGGAAATCATCACTCTCAGCAAACTAACACAGGAACAGAAAATCAAACACCGCATGTTCTCACTCATAATTGGGAGTTGAACAATGAGAACACATGGACACAAGGAGGGGAACATCACACACTGGGGCCTGTTAGTGGATGGGGTACTAGGGGAGGGATAGCATTAGGAGAAATACCTAATGTAGACTACTGGTTAATGGGTGCGGCAAGCCACCATGGCCTGTGTATACTATGTAACAGATCTGTACGTTCTGCACATATATCCCAGAACTTATAGTACAAAACAAACAAACAACAACAAAAAAAAAAACACATACATTTCTCATGTCAGAGACTTTGTGGTCAGGAATCCTGGTGTGGCTTCAGAGAATCTGCCTCCAAGTTCTCTCACATGGTTGCCGGTTGACCTCATGTTCTTACTGTCTGTTGGAGAGAGACACTGGTTTCTTGTCACATATGAATCTCTCCTAGGGCAGCTAACAACATGCTAGTTGGCTTTTCTCAGAGCCAGTGAGAAAGAAAGATAAGAAAGACAGAAGCCACAGTTTTTTGGTAACCTAATCTCAAAAAGTGTATCCCATTATTTTTACTGCATTCTGTTTGTTAGAAATGACTCAGTAAGTGCAGCCCACACTCAAGGCAGGGGGTGTATGATACAAGAATGTGGACATCAGGAGGCAGAGATCACCAGGGATTATCTTAAAAACTGCCTGTCACAGTGAGGTTATGCCATCTTGTCATGAAGGGTACACACACACACACACACACACACACACACACACACACAAACACACAGAGTCTACTCCCAGACTCACAGCTTTGAGTGTTGAGAAAGATCAGGGGCATCATTGGTAAGGTACTATAAAATGTCAGAGTGGGAAAGGATCTCAGACCTTATCTGAGCCAGCCGCCTTACCTTACATGTGAGAAAGTCTAAACCCACAGGAGTTAAGTGGTCTGCCCAAGATTGTGCATTAACTTGTGGTCAGTCTTTGGGCTAAACCCAGGCTGACTCCTGATCCACTTCTCTTTTCCTTTGAGTTAACTTTTCACCTCATCCTGAGCAAGGGCATTACTTTTCACAAAAGATATAGATAAGTATTTGTTCTCTCTTCCAAAATTAGTGAATCATGTCGTTATTGAATTTAAGGGCCAGTGTTTCTAAAAAGTGGCAAATTGATAAGCAGATATCCTGGTTATTTTCCCTCTGATCATTGTTCTTTTACTGCCTTTTTTCTTAACTGGATGAGAAAGTAGAACAAGAGTTTGCTTTACAGATAAACCAAGGAAATTCCATGCCCAGCAATGTAAGTGAAGCACCATTTCCCTACAAAAGCACACCACTTATAAAACTAAAATACAGGCCAGGCGCGGTGGCTCAAGCCTGTAATCCCAGCACTTTGGGAGGCCGAGACGGGCGGATCATGAGGTCAGGAGATCGAGACCATCCTGGCTAATACGGTGAAACCCCGTCTCTACTAAAAAATACAAAAAACTAGCCGGGCGAAGTGGCGGGTGCCTGTAGTCCCAGCTACTTGGGAGGCTGAGGCAGGAGAATGGCGTGAACCCGAGAGGAGGAGCTTGCAGTGAGCTGAGATCCGGCCACTGCACTCCAGCCTGGGTGACAGAGCAAGACTCCGTCAAAAAAAAAAAATAATAAAATAAAAAAAATAAATAAAAAAACTAAAATACAGAAAAGTTGAGAATTTGTCTAGAATCCACAGCACCATTTTTAAAGTACTCACTTGCACAGTAGCAATTTAGGAAAGTTTTGCAATTTGTGAAGCAAATGTTTTTCATCAGTGTGGATGCCTTGATTCATGAAACATTCCAATTTGATTTCGCCATCAATTATCTTTTAACCCAAGTGCATGTTTAACTGAGGGGTCAATTGATCAAATAATAGCTGACTGGCCAAAAAAGTCATTTTTCATTCATGTGGATGCCTTGATTCATGAAACATTCCAATTTTATTTCACCATCAACTATCTTTTAATCCATGTGCATGTTTAACTGAGGGGTCAATGGATCAAATAATAGCTGACTGGCCAAAAGTCATTTTTGGGTTTGGCTGATTGAAAATAAGCTGTTGCATTTTTTCTCTTGTGTTGTAAGTAAGCACAAATTATTCATGACACTGCTAGGAGGTGCAGCGAGTTAATAAAGCATGAGAATGGCTCCATTCTAGTTGCTCATATCCATGAAACCTGTCTTGTTGTGGTTGATGGTAGGGCTAGAGAGAATCAAGTGGACTTGATATCAGAAGCAGTGTGATTGACTTAGAACCTTCCAGCTCTATAGCTGTTTTTACTCTGATATATGACATTTCAACTATAATTCTGCTACTATGTTCTTTAGTGTAAAAGGAGAGGTAATTAAACCTAAAACAAAAGTCTTACTGCCAGCCAGTTAAGCATACACACACTCCTAGAGAATATTCAGGCTGTCTTTACTTCTAATCCAATAAAAATTTCCTAACTATGTCAAGGCCACAGGATGATCTCTAGTCTGTTCAGTATGTTTCCAAGCTCTCTGCTTGGTACAGGATTTCGGTCCTAGTCTCTTGAGGATACCCTTTCAGCTAACTCCCATCATAAGATTCTCCTTCTTCCCTCCCCCTCATACCGTCTACCTCCCCAACAACCCCCAGATCCCCGACCCTTTTAACCCCTTTTCCTCCTCTTCTAGGTTCTGCCACTCCTGTGTCTTACCTTCATATGAGTTATAAGTCATCTGGTGTCTTTCTCTGGGACCCATCAGTGGATAGAAAGGGGAGGGGTCAATTCATGTCCTTACTATAGTAAAGGAGAGATGAGAAGCCCTCAGATGAAGTGTCTGAAAGACAACTGGCCCTTTTTAGCTATGATGGTTAAACCTTAGCCAGCATACCCTGTACAATTCATTTTACCAAGAGTATCTTCTTCCTAGCACTGTGCTGCAGTCTAAGGGTTCACCTAACACCATGGGCTTTGTAAGTGATGGTTTTTGGGGACAAACAGAAGACACAAAAAATCTCCAAGACTCAAGGCTACTGATTCACTCATATCTTGATAAGCTGCATTCAGCAAGAGAGGATTCATTTCCAGGTAAGTACAGAGGGAAGGGTTCTATAGGGGGTAAGAAATAGAAGCAGCTCCTGTCATAATCTCTAGTTTTCTCAACATCCGCTCCCCTGCCATTGCCTTTATAAGCAAAGAGAAAAAGAAAGAAAATTAGACTACAAGGTACTCAAAGGGTGAAATTGAATCAAAATTGACCTCCCCAGTAAGGATAAAATTGATCAAAAATTCTTCAAATTCCCAGAACACTGACCCCTCTCATTCATAGTTTCAAAGAGATTGGGCACTAGAAGCAAGAGAAAGATTATACTCACTACAGAAAAAAATCTTTATTTTTTATTGTCTGAGGGTAATGAGTAAATTCTGGATGAAAAGAATGCTGTGTGAGGAGAAGGCGGCAGACTCTCCATGAGAATAAGGAGAGGTTTCCCCAAGGAAATCTTTAAAATGATATTTCAAAATAAAGAAAATTTTAGAATTAGCTGGCCATGATGGCATGTGCCTCTGGTCCCCCAGCTATTTGGGAGACTGAGGCAGAAGGATTGCTTGAGTTCAGGAGGTTGAGGATGCAATAAACCGTGATCTTATCACTGCATTCCAGCCTGAGTGACACAGTGAGACTCCTTCTCAAAAAAAAAAAGAAAAAGTAAGATAAATGGGATATTATCTATTTCTAGACTCTAGATGTAAAAGAACATTAACTGTATTAAGGATGTGTTGGAGTCATATATACAATTCTGAGCTGGCAGAAGTCTTTTTTCTTTCTTTTCAAAAAAAAAAAAGGTAGTATTGTAATTTTCCTTAAACTACACTTAGGGCCATTTCTAGCTGATATGGTAGATTAAATTGAGGTGGGAACTCTCCCTATCCTTCCAACACTACATTGCAATAGGCTTGAAACCAAGAAAGAGAAATCTTCAGGTGCCAGAAATAATGAACTAAAAGTTAAAGGTGTGAAAAAAAAAAGTTGGATCCAAACAGCTCACCAAGTATCATATTAGCTCATAACCTGGGCTGAGATCTTAAAAGATCTGAGAAGGGGATTCCAGTCCCAGTTTCCATGTATGCTTGGACCTAGAACCAAGCTACCCGAATAAAACTGGGAGTCACTAAGTGGGCACTCCATTCAGAAATGCCAAATAGAAATACTCTGTCTACTGGTCCAAACAAAAAGGAATATTTCCATTTGCCTGGGACTCTGTGAATGAAATGAGAGTCATCATAAATATTGGAAACCAAGTTTGCATCTCACATGAGTGAGTAATCTGAATTCACACCCCCTGCAAAATGCAAGCATTCAAGGCCAATAAAAAGTGGTCCTGAGCTGGTGACAACTCATTGGTCCCCTGGTTAAACTTCTGTGTAGAGACAATTCAATAAAAGGATGCCACTGTAGCCCAGCTGAGAAAAACTGCTGCCGAGTTCATACTCAAAACTTACACACTACACCAAAAAGGAGGTATTGATTCAGCAAATGAGAGAATTTGCAATTAAAAAAAAAAAAAACTCTCAATAAGGGAATAGTTTTTGAGAAACTCCCAAATAAAGACTTTCAACATGTTCAAAGAGAAAAATCAAAGAATAGAAGAGAACCATAAGGCGAATGAAACAGTGTGAAACAGTATGAAAAACTGTGCTTTGAAATGAGGTGACAGGTTGAATAGTAGGGTTCAACTCAAGAAACAGAACCAGTAGGAAATAACATATTAAGAGCTTCTTTTTAAAGAAACAAGGAATGGGCTTACACATTGTGGGGTCTGGCTAAGCAAGGTTGAAATCCATGGGAAAGAAAGGGAAGATCAGGGTAGGCTGGAACCGATGGGCATGGGCAAAGTGGTTATCCACAGTGGCATTCTCTCCTCTCCTCCTCCCTTCTGGTCCCCCCTTCCCTTCGTCCCTGTCCTCTCACTTTCTCTTTCTCCCGCCCTCCCTCTCTTTCAGAAACCTCAGCTCTGCTTTCAATGATTTTTAAATTTCATATTTCTTCTACCTTAATCACATACTCTCAATATCCATTCCCATGTATATTTTCCAGATTTCTACCTATATAAATGGAAAAAAATCATAGTTCTTTACATGTATATTGCACCTCCTCATGAAAGGTGGATGGAAAAAATAATTAACTTCATACTTGGTAAATACGTACTAAAATGTTGGAGCATGCAAGTAAGGGGCCCTGAACTTCAGCCTCATTTGCATCATAGAAAAATCTACCTATCTTAGGGAAAAATAAGATTGTTACAGTGGCATCCTTTTTAGGGGTAGGGGTAAGGAATAATGGATACTTGGAATCAAATTTAAGGAGACATATTTTCCTGTATCTAAGGTAAATCAAAGGTAAGGGCAACCACTAAATGAATATAAAAAGTATGTACAACTTTCAAACCAGAAGAGAGGAAAAAAAGAGAATGAATTCAGTCCTGTTTAGATAGAAAAGAAGAATGAGTCAACAGGTCATTCACTGATTCATGCATTCACTCACTTAGCAGAGTTTTATTGAGTATCAGTTAGATCCCAGGTACGATGTCCCTGTTCATATTCATAGTAGAATATTCAGTAAATGCCTGTTTCCCTACTCCAGGAATAATTAGAAACAATTTTCTCCTAGTTTGTAAGTCTCTTTGTGTATCTTGTCATCCTTTCATCAATTTGACAGTTCTTCTTGTCAAATGAACAGTATTTTTCATTGTTAACCTAGTCTATAAACTCATAGGCCATTCTGACTTTCTCCTTCCCAAAACTCTCATTAGTTCCAAGGTTTAATTGTGTAAAATAAAAATGAACCAGAAGGGGCTGGCAAGATGGCTGAATAGGAACAGCTCCAGTCTGCAGCTCCCAGCAAGATCAATGCAGAAGGTGGGTGATTTCTGCATTTCCAACTGAGGTACCCAGCTCATCTCATTGGGACTGCTTGGATGTGGGTACAGCCCATGGAGGGTGAGCTGAAGCATGGTGGGGTGTCATCCCACCTGGGAAGCTCAAGGGGTGCGGGAATTCTCTCCCTTACCCAAGGGAAGCGATGAGGAACTGTGCCTGAGGAATGGTGCACTCCAGCCCAGATATTGCACTTTTCCCATGGTCTTTGCAACCTGCAGACCAGGAGATTCCCTCTATGCCACCAGAGCCCTGGGTTTCAGGCACAAAACTGGGTGGCAATTTGGGTAGACACCAAGTTAGCTGCAGGAGGTTCCCCCCCCCCCCATACCCTAGTGGTGCCTGGAATGCCAGCGAGACAGAACCATTCACTCCCATGGAAAGGGGGCTGAAGCCAGGGAGCCAAGTGGTATGGTTTGGCGGGTCCTACCCCCATGGAGCCCAGCAAACTAAGATCCACTGGCTTGAAATTCTCGCTGCCATCAGAGCAGCAATCTGAGGTCAACCTGGGATGCTCAAGCTTGGTGGGGGGAGGGGCATCCACCCTTGCTGAGGCTTGAGGAGGCAGTAAACAAAGCTGCCACGAAGTTCAAACTGGGCAGAGCCCAGTGCAGCTCAGCAAGGCTGCTGAGGCCAGATTGCCTCTCTAGATTCCTCCTCTCTAGGCAGGGGATCTCTGGGAAAAAAGGCAGCAGCCCCCGTCAGAGGCTTACAGATAACACCTCCATCTCCCTAAGACAGAGCACCTTGAGAAAGGGGCAGCTGTGGGCTCAGCTCCAGCCAACGTAAAACGTCCCTGCCTGAAGGCTCTGAAGAGAGCAGCAGATCTCCCAGCACAACACTAGAGCACTGCTAAGGGTCAGACTGCCTCCTCAAGTGGGTCCCTGACCCCCATGTATCCTGACTAGGAGACACCTCCCAGTAGGGGCTGACAGACATCTCATACAGGAGAGCTCTGGCTGGCATCTATCGGGTGCCTCTCTGGGACTAAGTTTCCAGAGGAAACAACAGGCAGCATTCTTTGTTGTACTGCAGCCTCCACTGGTGATGCCCAGGCAAACACGGTCTGGAGTGGACCTCCAGCAAATTCCAGCAGACCTGCAGCAGAGGGGCCTGTTAGAAGGACAACTAAAGAACAAAAAGGAATAGCATGTCCATTCAGAGACCCCATTCAAAGATCACCAACATCAAAGACCAAAGGTAGATAAATCCATGAATGTGGAGAGAAACCAGCACAAAAAGGCTGAAAATTCCAAAAACCAGAATACCCCTTCTCCTCCAAAGGATCACCACTCCTTGCCATCAAGGGAACAAAACTGGACAGAGAATGAGTTTGATGAATTCACAGAAGTAGGCTTCAGAAGGTGGGTAATAAACACATCCAAGCTAAAGGAGCATGTTCTAACCCAATGCAAGGGAGTTAAGAACCTTGAAAAAAGGTTAGAGGAATTGATAACGAGAATAACCAGTTTAGAGAAGAACATGAATGACCCAATGAAGCTGAAAAACACAGCATGAGAAGAACTTTGTGAAGCATACAAAAGTATCAATAGCTGAATCAATCAAGCAGAAGAAAGGATATCAGAGATTGAAGATCAACTTAATGAAAGAAAACAAGAGAAAAAAGAATGAAAAGGAATGAACAAAGATGCGAAGAAATATGGGACTATGTGAAAACAACAAATCTATGTTTGATTGGTATACTTTACAGTGACAGGGAGAATGGAACCAAGTTGGAAAACGCTCTTCAGGATATTATTCAGGAGAACTTCCCCAACCTAGCAAGGCAAGCCAACATTCAACTTCAGGAAATACAGAGAACACCACAAAGACACTACTCGAGAAGAGCAACCTCAATACACATCAGATTCACCAAGGTTGAAATGAAGGAAAAAATGTTAAGGGCAGCCAGAGAGAAAGGTCAGGATACCCACGAAATGAAGCCCATCAGACTAACAGCAGATCTCTCTGCAGAAACCCCAGAAGCCAAAAGAGGTGGGGGCCAATATTCAACATTCCTAAAGAATTTTCAACCCAGAATTTCATATCCAGCCAAACTAAGCTTCATAAGTGAAAGAGACATAAAATCCTTTATAGACAAGCAAATGCTGAGAGATTTTGTAGTCACCAGGCCTGCCTTACAAGAGCTCCTGAAGGAAGCACTAAACATGGAAAGGAAAAAAATAGTACCAGAACTGCAAGAACATACAAAATTGTAAAGACCATTGACACTATGAAGAAACTGCATTAACTAATGGGCAAAATAACCAGCTGGCATCATAATGACAGGATCAAATTCACATATAATATTAATCTTAAATGTAAATGGGCTAAATGCCCCAATTAAAAGACACAGACTGGCAAATTGGATAAAGAATCAAGACCCATCAGTGTGCTGTATGCAGAAGACCCGTCTCATGTGCAAAGAAAAACATAGGCTCAAAATAAAAGGATGGAGGAATATTTACCAAGCAAATGTAAAGAAAAAAAAAGCAGGGGTTGCAATCCTAGTCTCTGATAAAACAGACTTTAAACCAACAAAGATCAAAAGAGAAAAAGAAGGGCATTACATAATGGTAAAGGGATCAATGTAATGAGAAGAGCTAACTATATGCACCCAATACAGGAACACCCAGATTCACAAATCAAGTTCTTGGAAACCTACAAAGACTCTTAGACTCCTAACAATGATAGTGGGAGACTTTAACATCACACTGTCAATATTAGACAGATTAACAAGACAGAAAATTAACAAAGATATTCAAGATTTGAACCCAGCTCTGGACCAAGTGAACCTAATACACATCTACAGAACTCTCCACCCAAATCAACAGAAAATACATTCTTCTCAGCACCACATCACACTTATTCTAAAATCGACCACATAATTGGAAGTAAAACACCCCTCAGCAAATCCAAAAGAATGGAAATCATAACAGTCCCTCAGACCACAATGCAATCAAATTAGAACTCAGAATTAAGAAACTCACTCAAAACCACAAAACTACATTGAAATTGAACAACCTGCTCCTGATTGTCTACTGGGTAAGTAACAAAATTAAGGCAGAAACAAAGATGTTCTTTGAACCAATCAGAACAAAGATACAACATACCAGAATATCTGGGACACAGCCAAAGCAGTGTTTAGAGGGAAATTTATAGCAATAAATGCCCACAAGAGAAAGCAGGAAAGATCTAAAATCAACACCTTAACATCACAATTAAAAGAACTAGAGAAGCAAGAGCAAACAAATTCAAAAGCTAGCAGAAGACAAGAAATAACTAAGATCAGAGCAGAACTGAACGAGATAGAGACATGACGAACCCTTCAAAAAATTCAATGAATCCAGGAGTTGGTTTTTTGAAAAGATTAAAAAAATAGCCAGACTAATAAAGAAGAAGAGAGAAAAGAATCAAATAGACACAGTAAAAAATGATAAAGGGGATATCACCACTGATCCCACAGAGAATACTATAAACACCTCTATGCAAATCAACCAGAAAATCTAGAAGACATGCAGAAATTCCTGGACACATACCCCCTCCCAAAACTATACCACGAGGAAGGTGAATTCCTGAATATATCAATAACAAGTTCTGAAACTGAGGCAGGAATTAATAGCTTACCAACCAAAAAAACTCCAGGACCAGA
Source organism: Macaca mulatta (assembly GCF_049350105.2). Taxonomy (NCBI): domain Eukaryota; kingdom Metazoa; phylum Chordata; class Mammalia; order Primates; family Cercopithecidae; genus Macaca; species Macaca mulatta. The sequence goes on along the minus strand of NC_133412.1, from coordinate 130,641,530 downwards.
CGGATTCACAGCTGAATTCTACCAGAGACACAAAGAGGAGCTGGTACCATTCCTTCTGAAACTATTCCAAACAATAGAAAAAGAGAGACTCCTCCCTAACTCATTGTATGAGGCCAGCATCATCCTGATACCAAAACCTGGCAGAGACATGACAAAAAAAGGAAATTTCAGGCCAATATCCCTGATGAACATTGATGTGAAAATCCTCAATAAAATACCCACAAACCTAATTCAGGAGCACATCAAAAAGCTTATCCATCACGATCAAGTTGGCTTCATCCCTGGGATGCAAGGCTGGTTCAAAATATGCAAATCAATCAATGTAATCCATCACATAAACAGAACTAATGACAAAAACCACATGATTATCTCAATAGATGCAGAAAAGGCCTTTGACAAAATTCAATAGCCCTTCATTCTAAAAGCTCTCAATAAACTGGGTATTGATGGAACATATCTCAAAATTATAAGAGCTATTTATGACAAATCCACAGCCAATAACATACTGAATGGGCAAAACCTGGAAGCATTCCCTTTGAAAATCGGCACAAGACAAGGATGCCCTCTCTCACCACTCCTATTCAACATAGTATTGTTCTAACTTCTGGCCAGGGCAACCAGGCAAGAGAAAGAAATAAATCATATTCAAAAAGGAAAAGAGGAAGTCAAATTGTCTCTGTTTGTAGACGACATGATTGTATATCTAGAAAACCCCATCATCTCAGCCCAAAATCTTCTTAAGCTGATAAGCAACTTCAGCAGTCTCAGGATACAAAATCAATGTGTAAAAATCACAAGCATTCCTATACACCAAGAACAGACAAACAGAGAGCCAAATCATGAATGAACTTCCATTCATAATTGCTACAAAGAGAATAAAATACCTAGAAATACAACTTACAAGGGATGGGAAGGACCTCTTGAAGGAGAACTACAAACCACTGCTCAAGGAAATAAGAGAGGACACAAACAAATGGAAGAACATTCCATGCTCATGGATAGGAAGAATCAATAACGTGAAAATGGCCATACTGCCCAAAGTAATTTACAGATTCAATGCTATCCCCATCAAGCTACCATTGACTTTCTTCACAGAATTAGAAAAAACTACTTTAAACTTCATATGAAACCTAAAAAGAGCCTGCATAGCCAATACAGTCCTAAGCAAAAAGAACAAGGCTGGAGGCATCATGCTACCTGACTTTAAACTATACCACAAGGCTACAGTAACCAAAACAGCATGGTACTGGTACCAAAACAGAGATATAGACCAATGGAACAGAACAGAGGCCTCAGAAATAACACCACACATCTATAACCATCTGATCTTTGACAAATCTGGCAAAAACAAGCAATGGGGAAAGGATTCCCTATTTAATAAGAGGTATTGGGAAAACTGGCAAGCCATATGTAGAAAACTGAAACTGAACCCCTTCCTTACACTTTATAGAAAAATTAACTCAAGATGGATTAAAGACTTAAATGTAAGACCTAAAACCATAAAAATCCAGAAGAAAACCTAGGCAATACCATTCAGGACATAGGCATGGGCAAAGACTTCACATCTGAAACACCAAAAGCAATGTCAACAAAAGCCAAAATTGACAAATGGGATCTAATTAAACTAAAGACCTTCTGCACCGCAAAAGAAACTATCATCAGAGTGAACAGGTAACCTATAGAATGGGAGAAAAATTTTGCAATCTATCCATCTGACAAAGTGCTAATATCCCAAATCTACAAAGAACTTAAACAAATTTACAAGAAAAAAAACAAACAGCCCCATCAAAAAGTGGGCGAAGGATATGAACAGACATTTCTCCAAAGAAGACATTTATGCAGCCAACAAACATGAAAAAAAAGGATCATCACTGGTCATTAGAGAAATGCAAATCAAAACCACAATGAGATACCATCTCACGCCAGTTAGAATGGTGATCATTAAAAAGTCAGGAAACAACAGATGCTGGAGAAGATGTGGAGAAATAGGAAATCTTTTACACCTTTGGTGAGAGTGTAAATTAGTTCAACTATTGTGGAAGACAGTATGGCAATTCCTCAAGGATCTAGAACTAGAAATACCATTTGACCCAACAATCCCATTATTGGGTCATATAAATCATTCTACTATAAAGACACATGCACATGTATGTTTATCATGGCACTCTTCACAAGAGCAAACACCTGGAACCAACCCAAATGCCCATCAATGACAGATGGGATAAAGAAACTATGGTACTATACACTACAGAATTCTATGCAGGCATAAAAAAGGATGAGTTCCTGTCCTTTGCAGAGGCACAGATGAAACTGGAAACCATCATTCTCAGCAAACTATCACAAAGACAGAAATCCAAACATCACATGTTCTCACTCACAGATGGGAATTGAACAATGAGAACACTTGGACACAGGGTAGGGAACATCCCACACCAGGGCCTGTGGGAGGGGTGGGGGGCTGTGGGAGGCTTAGCATTAGGAGAAATACCTAATGTAAATGACGAGTTGATGGGTTCAGCAAACCAACATGGCACATGTATACCTTTGTATCAAACCTGCATGTTGTGCACATCTATCCTAGAACTTAAAGTACAATAAAAAATAAAAGAAAGAAATTACGGCACATATACACCATGGAATACTATGCAGCCATAAAAGATGAATTCATGTCCTTTGCAGAGACATGGATGAAGCTGGAAATCATCACTCTCAGCAAACTAACACAGGAACAGAAAATCAAACACCGCATGTTCTCACTCGTAAGTGGGAGTTGAACAATGAGAACACATGGACACAGCGAGGGAAGCATCACATACCAGTGCCTGTCAGGGGGTGGGGAGGCTAGCGGAGGGATAGTATTAGGTGAAATACCTAATGTAGTGACATGTTGATGGGTGCAGCAAATCACCATGGCACGTGTATACCCATGTAACAAAACTGCACGTCCTGCATATGTACCCCAGAACTTAAAGTATAATTTTTTAAAAATGAACCACGCGGACCCACACTCAATAGCAACGTAGGATGAGGCAATGTATTTCTTCAACTCGAGTGCAACTTCCCAAGGATGTCTCTTACGAATCACTGCTTCATCTTCTTTAAGTAGGAGGGTTTAAACTTCAGAATTCAGAAAATGAGAAACTGATACTGAAACTTATAAAATATTTGGTCAAAGTACCTTTCCCGTTTCCTGAACCAATATTATATGAAACAGTTACAGCGTTCTGAAATAGAAGCACAAGAGTTTATGTTTTCTAATCTTCTCATCTTAGAGGTGAGAAAAGTGAAGCTGAAGGAGGGTAAAACTGTTTGCATCAGATTATGGAGCCAGTTAGAGGAAGAGGTCAGTCCTCTTCTAAGTCTCTAACTACGTATCCATGGAGAAAGCAAAGGAGGCTCACTTACAGTACCCCCTAAAAATTCATTCATGCCTTCAACTATTTATTGAACACTGACTATTTTCTTCTCTTTGTCCTGGATGCTGAGCAAATGAGTGACTTGACTCCTACTCTATAGAAGTCTACAATGCAAGATGAAAGACACATTCTTGCAGTGTTTGCACAAGGTGATATTGCTCACTTGAGTTTCACATTTGCTTTTTTTTTATTTGCTTTAAGATATAAATGAAGGCCAGGTGTGGTGGCTCATGCCTATAATCCCAGTACTTTGGGAGGTTGAAGCAGGTGGACCAATTGAGTCCAGAAGTTTGAGATTAGCCTGGGCGACATTGTGAGACCTCATCTCTACAAAAAAAGACAAAAGTTAGCTGGGCATGGTCACACATGCCTGTAGTCCCAGCTACTTGGGAGGCTGAGATGGGAGGATTGCCTGAGCCTGGAGTTAGAGGCTGCAGTGAGCTGAGACTGTGTCACTGCACTCCAGCCTGGGCAACAGAGGGAGACCCTGTCTCAAAAAATAAGATAAATGAAGTAATAGATAAATAAATGATTCATGGGGAATCTATAAACAACTTCATTTGCATAGGGCTATTCAAGGACAGAAAATGAAGTCTGCTCTGTACTTAGGGGCTGAGCGTAGGGAGAATCAAGATGATGCTATAGAATCCTAGGAAAATGCTGGTCTAACATAAGGAACAGCAAACACACATTTCTTTATGCTCCAGGCCAACCCCAGATGCTGTATGGAAAAGTATCCTGGAAGCGGAACCAGGAGATCTAGGATGTAGGCCATTTTTAACACCCCAAATATCGACTTCCACATCTATGAACTCTACTACTGTGTTGTCAAAAAGATGAATACAGGCTGGACGTGATGGGTCATGCCTGTAATCCCAGAACTTTGGGAGGCCGAGGCAGGTGGATCACCTGAGGTAGGGAAACCAGCCTGACCAACATGGAGAAACCCAGTCTCTACTAAAAATACAAAATTAGCTGGGCATGGTGGTGCATGCCTGTAGTCCCAGCTACTCGGGAGGCCAAGGCAGGAGAATCACTTGAACCTGGGAGGTGGAGTTTGCAGTGAGCCGAGATCGCACCATTGCACTCCAGCCTGGGCAACAAGAGTGAAATTCTGTCTCAAAGAAAAAAAAAAGATGAAAACATAATAAACAAGAAAACAGTGGTTGGGTGGCCCCTTTCATTTTGTTTTGTTTAGAAAAGTCAATCATCCCAACTCTCTGGACCTTATTTCCTTAACTAATTGGAGGTATTGTACTAGGTCAAGGATGCAAACAATTTCCCTCAGGAGCCTGGCAGATAAACGGAATAAGTAAAAGAGAAATAGCCTTGGTGGAAAGCAGTAGTTTCTTGGGGCCCATGGCACAATTGGGGAATGCAAGCTTTTGTACAAAAACAAACAAAAATCCAAATTATAAAAAAAAACACCTATGATAGCCAAATAGGGGCTCCTGGATGACATACACTCTAATGATTCATAAAAGGTACAGCCGTGAATGTGAATGTGTACATACATTTAAGTTGCAGATGAAGAAGACTCTCAACCAGACTCTTGTTTCCGAGAAAAATTATGTAGTTCAAATACAGGGTTTGGAGAGCCAGTAAGAGTGGGAGGTGAGAGTCAGGGGATTGATGCAGGGAAGAGCAGAGAGTGAAGAGAGGGGAAGGACCCTGTGGGAGGACGGTGATGGCTGAAGGCAGACAACTGGTAATAGTCAGTCCATTCTACAAATGCCCCTCCAGAAGCCCATGATTTCCTCAGGAAGTGACAGTGCAATCTAAGGAGACCCCTGAGAGACAAGAGCACACCCAGGGACCCCAAGTCTTCTGCTCATGCCACTTTCTTGAATTACCAGTTCTTCCATAGATGCTTTCCTTCTCCTTTTGCAGATTGTTTCTAAAGATGACCTACTGCTTACGCAGTTGCAGTTGGTCATTGCCACTACTTCCACCAAGAGGAAATGCCACCATTTTCTCTCTTCCTTGAATCTTGGGTGGTCCTTACCAAACACTGTATGTTCTCACTCATAAGTGGGAGTTGAACAATTAGAACACATGGACACAGGGAAGGGAACATCATACACTGGGGCCTGTCGGGTTGCGGGGCAGGTGAGGGGTAAGGGGAGGGAGAGCATTAGCACAAATACCTAATGAATGCTGGGATTAAAACCTAGATGATGGGTTGGTAAGTGCAGCAAACCACCATGGCACATGTAAACCTGTGTAACAAACCTGCACATTCAGCACATGTGTCCCAGAACTTAAAGTAAAAATTTTTTTTAAAGTGATACTGTATGACTTCTAAGTCTAGGCCTTAAGAGGCCTTGCAGCTTGCATTTTCACCTTCTTCAAAGCTCTAAGCTGCCATGTAAAGAAGTCCAAGCTGTCCTGCTGGAGAGACAAGTTAAGGAGAGCTGAGATCACCAGTCAACAGCTAAAATCTAGACCCCAGTACATCAGTGAGGCTATCTTGAACATTCTAGACCCAACTAGTTTCCAGCTTTATATAGACACATTGAGTGACTCCAGAGAAAGCAGAAAAACTGCCTAGCTGAACCCACCCAACACAGAGTTGCAAGAAATATTAAATTCTGATTGTCTTAAGCCTCTACTTTTAGGTTACATAGTAGTAGATAACTAAAACAGAGACACAAGGTTATGGTCAGTCAGAACTATAGGATTCTTAGGCTAAATCTGTGACTTCATAAAAGTCAAACTCTACAGCATTGTGGAGAAAAAGGAATGCTTATACACTATTGACGGGAGTGTAGATTAGTTCAACCATTGTGAATGACAGTGTGGCAATTCCTCAAAGACATAAAGACAAAGTTATCATTTGACCCAGCAATCTCATTACTCTATACCCAAAAGAATATAAATTGTTCTATCATAAAGACACATGCATATGTATGTTCATTGCAGTACTTCACAATAGCAAAGACATGGAATCAATCTAAATGTTCATCAAGATAGACTGGATAAAGAAACTGTGGTACATATATACCATGGACTACCACGCAGCCATCAAAAAGAATATCATGTTTTTTGCAGGGACATGGATGGAGCTAGAGGCCATTATCCATAGCGAACTAACACAGGAACAGAAAACCAAATACTTCATATTCTCACTTACAAGTGGGAGCTAAGTGATGAGAAAAAATGGACACATAGAGGGGAACAACTCACACTGAGGACATCAGAGGGTAGAGCACGGGAGGAGGCAGGGGATCAGGAAAAATAACTAATGAGTACTGGACTTAGTACTTTGTTGATGAAATAATGTGTACAACAAACCCCGCAAGACACAAGTTTACCTATGTAACAAACCTGTACATGTATCCCTGAACTTAAATGTTGAAATATAAAAAATTTTTTAAAAAAGTGAAGCCCTAAAGGAGCACTCAGAATTGGAGCTCATTTTTTGGAAAGGCTGTCTTCAGTGGCACCTAATAGGTAGTCTCACCATCCATTTAGGGTGGTATTCACCTGAGAGTTTGAGAGCTGTAAAACAGTATCAATATAGCACCAAGTGTGAGCTCGTTGTTTAACAGAACCTAAGGCCAGAGAAGTTAAGGAGATGGCTCAGGGTCACACAGCCATCTAGTGGCCAAACTGGGACTTGAATTCAAGGCTCATGAGTTTTAATTTAGTGAAAAATAGTAGTCCCAGAAGAAATGGTTGACAAATATTTAGGCAAAATGTAATATGGTATAGAAAGCACAGGTTTTGATGCCAAAATAACTGAATCTAAGTCTTGAATCCTACATATATTTATTGTATGACCTCTTTGAGCTTATTTCTCATCTGGTAGACCTTCCCAGGGCTGAATTATGCAAGTGCTTTACAAACTAGCTAAAAGCGCCCCACAGATATTAACAGCAACTACTAATAGAAATGTTGCCTGTGCTTATGACTTTCACTGCTTACTTAGGACTCCCAGGAGAATTTTCGAGTTAACTTGGATTTGAGATTTGCCTCTATTGTGACAATCAGGCTAGAGATTACTCAAAAGCAAGCATGAGTCTGGAGGCCTTACCTTGGAGCCTTTCCCTGGGTTCCCATAGCAAGTATTAGAAGTGCTGAGGATGAGCTGGGAGCTGGAAGAGGTAAGGCAGTCATGAGGCCTGAGTCAGTTCCACACCGACTCAGTGCCACACTCTACTCCACACTGGTGCACTCTTGAGGGAGTGTTAGCCCCTAATTGCCCTGGGTATCAAGGTTAGAGAAGACATAAGGCATAATTCCAGGCTTCACAGTGGGTTCCAAAGATTTGGGCCATGCACTGCTTCTAGGACTTTGCAGACACACATAGAGCACCTATCTATCACCATCATAGGCCCTGGGACATGAGAAGTGTGGTTCCTAAGACCTGTATTTCAAAACCATGACAGAGCTTGTCCTTGTCCCAGGAGCCAGAAAACATCAGTTTCTCCAGGCAAGGAGAAAAGGGTGTTTGATCTGTACCCTGACAATCACCCTTTGTTTCCAAGTCAGAATTAATAACCAAATCTTGTGGGATGAGATGCACTAATTTCTCCAAGGGAAAATATGTGACTTCCCCATGCAGATCATCCCCCTGCCCTCACTTCAGTCTACTTCTGCAGCCATTCCCATTTCTACTTCCCAACTGTGCACATTCTTTGTGCCCCAGAAACCTGACACATGTTTTTGTTGAGTGAGATATTATTGCTTCACTTCACTCACCCTAAGATTCACCCCATGGGAAATGTAAATTTGCAAGTCAGGATCAGAAGCAATGGCTGTACCACCAATGCTGTGTGCATGTGGGAGAGGCAGATGGGGTCCAGTAGCAGGAGGAGAGGTCTCAGGAATACAAGAGGCTGAAAGCTTAGGCCAAGAACACATCACAACCCACAGTCAAAGAGGACGGCTTCAGGGAGGCACTGGGAGTGACTGGAGGTAGGAAACACTGCAACTGCTGCAGGAGTGGGGATGCTTAATTTTCAAGAAAGAAAGGCTTGTTGGAAAAATAAAGAGAAAGGATTTATTTGCTAGAGTTATGTTGGGGGACAGCAAAAGACAAGGCATGTCCAGGAGGTCGGGCAAGGCTGTGGCAAGCAAACAAAGTCAGATGCAGAAACATCCAATTTGGGGATTTGGGTTCCAGGCCTATCCTGGAACCAATAGGCACTTGCCTTCGTCTTCTAACCTACTATAACAACTGAATTACTTAGTGTATAGTCTTCCCTTATTAAAATTAAAAGCTCCATATAAGGCATGGATTTTTGGCTATTTATTTAGTAATGTATATCCTCCAGCTCCAAGACCAGAAAGTGCCTAAGAAATATTTGTTAATGAATGAACAGATTCAATAACATGTAGCAGGTCTAAAGAGAAAACAAAAACAATGTCCTTTTATCTCATTGATAGGGTCTTTTAATTTTGCTGTGGAAACAAACTGAAAAGCAACAAAATACCATTTCTTCTGAATGGATATTGCACGCAATGTGTTTGCAGATGGTAGATATAACTTCTTGTAAAATTGGAGAGGCTGATGTCTTAGTTTGGGTTTTCCTGAAACAGAGCTTGGGTTAAACACTTCAGTGGTTTGGTGACGAGGGATGAGGAGAATGAGGTGGCAAAGAGGGAAAGCTGATATTAAGATACAACACTGAGGTCCCCACTGTGAACAATTAGGTCTCAATTCCATAGGGCCCTTCAGAGAATCATTCTGAATTCCTCCCAGAATGGTCTGCCTCGAAAAAGGGGAAACAGAGTTTACCCCCTGAGTTCTATCTCTATTAGTTGCCTGCCCCCAAGGGTGTTTACATCCTTCTTCCAACACACACACATACACACATACACACACACACACCCCTGGCAGGACATAGTACTTATAGGCTATGCTTGTGCACTGGCCCAGCAGGTTCCCCTGGTAATGGAATCAGTGCAAAGTGACTCGGCATTCACAGAAAACTGTTCACTGCAGTTGCCATCAAAATCAGATGTGGCCAGGGGCTGCAATGGAGGGCATCTAGGTGTCTGCTACATAAACACGTGTTTACTCTTTCCCTATCATTCAATGCTTGCTTTCTCTAAGCCTAGCAGCCCAAAGGGATTTCTCCTACCTTTATCCAGGACACTTCTGTATGCCTTATGTTTTTATGCCTTTTATTTACGTTTAGCTTACAGTTAGATCACTGGTTCTCAATGTGGGAAAGGATGTGGTTTTACTCTCTAGTGAACATTTGGCAATGCCTGGATCTATGATCTGGTTGTCACAATTGGGGGGAAGGCACTCCTGAGATTTAGTAGGTAGAGAGCAGGAATGTTGCTAAACATCTCAGAATGCACAAGACAATCCCCCATAATGTATTACCCAGAAAAAGAGGTTAATAATAGTAAAGTTAGAAATCCTGACTTAGATCAGTCAAGGAGGGAACAATGGTGTCAGCAACCATGGAAAAAGAAGTTCCCACTCAAATGCCCCAGTCCTGTAACCTTGAGTAGCTTTGGGCAACAAAACCACATAATCACACGCTCTGGAGTAGTTTCGTGTTGAGTTTGTCCATCATGTCTGCTTGCCAGTGCCCTTCCCTAGTTCAAGGAGAAGTGTCACCACCGCTCCAAAGATGGAAACATTAACATCACACAGATGAGTTCAGATAGATTACCCTAACTGGGAAAGCCATGGGCTGAAGAAATGATCTTCTTGAAAGGCAGAAATATTACTGAACCCGTTTTTGGTTTGGGACTGGGCAAGAAAAATCCCTGACATTGCCTAAGCAATGCCCTTAGACTGGTCTGAAATGAAGTTTTGTTATAAAATAATAAAAATAAATAGAATAGTAGTGAATGTTTCACAAATCTATATATACTTTCCCATTTAAAAGATTATTTTATGTTTTGATATGGCCTCCATTAATTTTAGCACTAACAATATCTGTCTTTTATAAAATAATAGAAGGTTTTCATGATTCTCCACCCTCCTCCTACCACCAATTTTAAAAATACATTACTGATCTGGAAAACCAAAAGTCTGATGATCACTGGCTATGGCAACTTGATCTATTTGGGAATTACATTTCCCAAAAGGCTCTTCCTTATATGGCTTCAGTTTAGAGTTGGAAAAAAGAAAAATACATGTGAAATTCAGAAGGCAGAAGTAAAACTGCAGTCATTCTCCTATGTATTTTTTGGTCAGGTGTGTGTACAGACACAGAGGTGCCCAGCAGGTTCCCTCCTATCCTTGCTTTACACATCCAATTATTCTTCCCACCTGATGGCTCTCCTGACCAATGGTGACCCCAGACCCACTACTACCAAATGCTTGGCGACAGACCTGCAGAGGGAATAGCTAGACAGAGGCAACTGCCTCCCACAGACCTCTCTGTGCACTGTCTGCTCATGGCCTCCTTTGGCAGCTGGAAGTATTTGACTTCTCAATGTTGCCTGGTTGGTGATCATTCTCTGATCCTTCCACACCTGAATTTCTGTATCTCCCCCATAATTATGTAAGGTCTAATTCCTATAAGAAATCACTTGTCCCATCATTTTCAAGGGACTCTGTTCTCCTTCCTAAATCTTGATTGAAAGTTATTGATACCAGAAATGGTTCCAGGAGAACAGAATGATAAGGACAGGAATCGAACTGGTTCTCCAATCTTTTAAGATTTAAAAGTATCAGTGGTCATGTTTGCATTGGTAAAAAGTATACATATAATCCATGGAATGGAATGACGAAATAGTTACCTAAATTTCTGAATCTAGTCACTTGAAGTCAAGTCTCTATAGAAAGGAAGACTGAGGGTGGCCAAGTATTTGGTGCTATTGCACATTTTAGTGGAAATCTAATCTAAGGACTATAGGGTTGGTTGGTTGCTTCTAAGATAGCTAGAGAGCTTCAAGAAAAAAAAAAATGATGAGTTTAGGGCTCTACATTTCCAGCTAAAGACCTGTATAGGTTGTCAGAAAACGTATATAACTGCTCTGAAAGACATCATATCTCCTATAACCCAGGGCTGAGACTTCTGAGAGCCAAGCCTAAAGGCTAATACTGCAGGTAGGGTACCTTCCTAAATGTACTAACCCAGAGGTCAATAAATAGTGCCATCTCCTCATAAGAGAATGCTCTTTATCTGGGAAGCAAGAGGTGGAAGTGGGAGTGACTACTCTATTAGATTTAATAACCCATATAAGGAATTTTTGCTGCTTATGTTAATGCTGCAACTTTAGACTTAATGGTTCTGTAAGACATCCTGCCCCAGGACAATATAGTTTCACCAGTAAATACAGTCAATGTTCCATTAAATGGGAAGCTGAGACTTCCACTTAGTCAATTTGGGTTCCTCATGCCAATGAGCCAACAGTCAGCTCTGAGAGGCTGATCTTTACGGATTGCATTAGATGGGCTTCCTTGCCATTTGGCTTCCAGGTGAGTTTGGCTAATGGGAGGAACCGACAGAGAGTCAAAGGATAGACGGAGAGAGAGATTGAGGTATTTGTTCCCCTATCTCCCCCTCTCTGCTTGGTCATGGGTTGGTGGTGGCCGTATTCCTCTACCAAAGCCTGAAAAGCTCCTCTCAGGTGGACCTCTCCTATAGGAGAGGTCTTTACTCTAACCCTTCAGGCCTAGAATTAGTAATGGCTTCCTGCTATTGTTAGAGTGGTTAACCCTGCCCACCCCTGTGTGAATAGTCCCTTCATCACACTGTCTTTAGTCACTCCTTTTGAATATGTGGGCTATGCTGCCCAATTCCCTGACTAATACACATACAAGAAAGTTGAGGATTTCCAAGAAAAATGGTTTGCTAGGAGGCAGGACTAACTTGAAGCTCCCACTCAGACAGATGGAAGAGCGTGTGGAGGCTCACATCGTGAACTTCTGCTCCAAGAACGACCACAGGAACATACCAGGAAAACCAAAAGAATTCACAGACCCTTTGAAAAAAGTGGTTTGCTGCTGCCAGCTCCATGAGACAGACAAAAAAAACTGAGTGCCCAAAGCTTGAGGGGGGAAGGTCTGCCTCCAAACACACATCCTCACTGGGGAACCTGGAAATTCCATATCGTGGGAGAAAGGTTTACCTTACCTAGAGCTGAAATGAATTTAGAGATTCAAGCAAAATATAAAGGTAGAAGAAGTAGCAGGAAGAGCCCTGTGGGCACTCCCAATTCCCAGGAAAGCCATTTCTGACTTTGTCTCACAAAGGTCCTTGGGGAGGGCTGCTAGTGGAATTGGGGAAGGACCACAGGGAGAAGGAAACTTCCAGCTGAACTTTGTAATAATTTCGACCAAATGCAGTCTTCCCTGGGCAGAATTCTGGGGTGAGGGGAGATTCTGCCCAGGAAAGAATGGGAAGTGCAGACACAAGTACAGAAGCTGCAGCAGGCAAGGAAGGGTGGGGACTGAAAGCCCTGCTTGCTTTCTCAGTGGTGAGGTTTGTAACCTGGGACAAGATCTCAGCCCTGCTCACTGGCTGCCTGGATATAAACTTGATGCTGGTGATGGAGTCAGACTAGCCTTGCTGGCTGCATGGGAACTAGGTGAAGCCTGTCACTGCCAATTTCCCTCCACTTCCATGGTGACCTGGATGATGCAGCAGAGGCAGCCATATTTCCCCTGGGAACATAACACCATTGGCCTGAAAACCACACCTTCATCCCCCACAGTGGCCACAGCAAGCTCCACCCAAGGAGAGTCTGAACTCAGACACACATAACCCTGCCCTGACGTGATGGTCCTTCTCTACCCACCCTTGTAGCCAAAGACAAAAGACAGAATCTCTTGGGAGCTCTATGACTCCACCTTAGAAACCCGAATACTTGTCCAGGTGACCTTAAGGCAAGTTTGTATCCCCTTATGCTACCACAGCTGATGTTCTCTTGAAAGCGCCACCTCCTGGCTGAGGGCCAACTAACTCAAGTCACTACAGAAACTCATAACAGAACAACACTTCTCCAAGAAAAGAGAAAACAGCTAATTCCACCGCCTGTAACATCCTGGCTAACCAGAGGTCCTGAATCTGTCCACATGACAACTTCACTGCTAACACAACCAGCATTAAAAAAAAAAAAAAACAGTGCACCAAACAAAACTACAACCAAGGACCCTCAGAGAATTCATTTCACTGTCCTGGTACCTCCACTGGAGCAGGTGCTAGTATCCACAGCTGAGAGACCTTAAGACAAATCATGTCACAGGACTCTTTACAGACACTCCCCAGTACCAGCCTGGAGCCCAGTAGCTTCACTGGGAGGCTAGACCCAGAAGAGCAATAACAATCACTGCAGTCCGGCTCTTAGGAAGCCCCATCCTTAGGGGAAGGGGAAGGGGAAGAGCACCACATCAAGGGATCACCCCATGGGACAAAAGAATCTGAATGGCAGCTGCTGAACCCCAGATCTTTCCCCTGACAGTGTCTACTCAAATGAGAAGGAACCAGTTCTGGTAATGACAAAGCAAGGTTTTTTAACACTCCAAAAAGATACTAGCTCACCAGCAATGGGTCCAAACCAACAAGAAATCTCTGAATTGCCAGAAAAATAATTCAGAAGGTCAACCTATGGAAATTAAAAAATTGAAAATAAAGAATTCAGAATGTGGATTATTAAGCCACTCATGGAGGCACCACAGAAAGGTGAAAAGCAATTTAAAGAAATTTTTAAAATAATACAGGAGATGGACAAAAAATATCCAGAGAAATAGATAGCATCAATAAAAAATAATCAAAACTTTTGGAAATAAAAAACAAACTTAGAGAAACACAAAATACAGTGGAAAGTTTCAACAAAAAATCAAACAAGTAGAAGAAGCAACTTCAGACCTCTAAGACAAGGCTTTTGAATTAATCCAATCCAACAAAGACAAAAAAAATTAATTAAAAAACAAACAAAGCCTCCAAGAAGTTTGGGATTATGTTAAATGACCAAACCTAAGAATAATTGTTGTTCCCAAGGAAAAAGATAAATCTAAAGGTTTGGAAAACCTATTTGAGGTAATAATTGAGGAAAACTTCCCTGGCCTTGCTAGAGATCTAGACATCCAAATACAAGAAACACAAAGAACACCTGGGAAATTCATGGCAAAGAGATTATCACCAAGACACATAGTAGTTGGGTTATCTAAAGTCAAGATGAAGAAAAGAATCTAAATTTAGAGTTGTGAGACAAGAGCATTGGGTAACCTATAAAGGGAAACCTATCATATAAACAGCAGATTTCCCAGCAGATACCCTACAAGCTAGAAGAGAGTTGGGTCCTATTTTTAGCCTCACTAAACAAAACAGTATCCAGTGAAACTAAGCTTCATAAATGAAGCAAAGATAAAGCCTTTTTCAGACAAATAAATGCTGAGAGAATTCACCACTGCCAAGCCAGCACTACAAGAACTGCTCAAAGGAGTTCTAAATCTCGAAATAAAACCTCAAAATACACCAAAATAGAACCTCCTTAAAGCATAAATCCCTCAAGGCCTATAAAACAATAACACAATGAAAAACAAACACAAGGTATTTAGGTAACAACTAGCAAGATGAAGAGAATAGTACCTCACATCTCAACATGAACATTGAATGTATATGGCCTAAATGTTCCACTTAAAAGGCACAGAATGGCAGAATGGATAAGAATTCACCAACCAAGTATCTGCTGTCTTCAAGAGACTCACCCAACACATAAGGACTCACACAAACTTAGGGTAAAGAGGTGGAAAAAGATATTCCATGAAAATGGACACCAAAAATGAGCAGGAGTAGCTATTCTTATACAGACAAAACAGACTTTAAAGCAACAACAGTTTAAACAAAAGACAAAGATGAACATTATATAATGATAAAAGGACTAGTCCAACAGAAAAATATCACAATCTTAAATATATATGCACCTAACCGTGGAGCTCCCAAATATATAAAATTACTGCTAGACCTAAGAAATGAGATAGACGGCAACACAATAATAGTGGGGGACTTCAATACTCCACTGAAAGCACTAGACAGGTCATCAAGACACAAAGTCAACAAAGAAACAATAGACTTAAACTATACCCTAGAACAAATGGACTTAACAGATATTTACAGAACATTCTACCCAACAACTGGAGAATATACATTCTATTCATCAACACATGGAACATTCTCCAAGATAGGCCATATAATAGGCCACAAATTTTTAAAAATTGAAATCATATCAAGCACTCTCTCAGACCACAGTGGAATAAAATTGGAAATCAACTGCAAAAGGAACCCTCAAAACCATGCAAATACATGGAAATTAAATAATCTACTCCTGAATGATCATTGGGCCAACAATGAAATCCAGAGGAAAATTTAAAAATGTTTTGAACTGAATAACAGTGACACAACCTATCAAAACCTCTGGGATACAGCAAAATTGGTGCTAAGAAGAAAGTTCATGGCATTAAATGCCTACATCAAAAAGTCTGAAAGAACACAAATAGGCAATTTAAGGTCACACTTCAAGGGACTAGAGAATGAAGAACAAACCAAACCCAAACCCAGCAAAATAAATAACAAAGATCAGAGCAGAACTAAATGAAATTAAAACAAAAAGAATACATAGGATAAATGAAACAAAAAGCTGGTTATTGAAAAAGATAAACAAACTTAATAGACTATTAGCAAGATTAACCAAGAAAAGAAGAGAGAAGATCCAAATAAACTCAATTAGAAACAAAACAGGAGATATCACAACCAATATAACAGAAATAGAAAAGATCATTCAAGGCTACTATGAACACCTTTACACAAACTAGCAAACCTAGAGGAGATGGATAAATTCCTGGAAACACACAACCCTACTAGATTAAACTAGGAAGATATAGAAACTCTGAACAGATGAATAACAAGCAGCAAGACTGAAATGGTAATTTAAAAGTTGCAACCCCCAAAAAAGTCCAGGACCAGATGGATTCACAGCTGAAGTCTAACAGACATTCAAAAAAGAATTGGTATCAATCCTATTAAAACTATTCCAAAAAATATAGAAAAATCCTCCCTAAGTCATTCTATGAAGCCAGTATCACCCTAATACCCAAGCCAGAAAAGGACACAACAAAAAAAGAAACCTATAGACCAATGAACATAGATGCAAAAACCCTCAACAAAATACTAGCTAACTGAATCCAAGAGCATATTAAAAAAAAAAATCCACCATAATCAAGTAGGTTTTATATCAGGGATGTAGGGATGGCTTAACATATGCAAGTCAATAAAAAGAATCAAAACAAAAATCACATCATCCGAATAGAAGCATTTAACAAAATGCAGCATCTCTTTACGATTAAAACCCTCAGCAAAATCAGCATAGAAGGGACATATCTTAAGGGAGTAAAAGCCATCTATGACAAACCCACAACCAACATTACACTGAATGAGGAAAAGTTGAAAGCATTCCCCCTGAGAACTGGAACAAGACAATGATGCCCACTCTTACCACTTCTATTCAACATAGTTCTAGAAGTTCTATCCAGAGCAATCAGACAAGAGAAAGAAATAAAGGGCATCCAGATCAGTAACGAGGAAGTCAAACTGTCAATGTTTGCTGATAATAGGATTGTATACCGAGAAAATCCTAAAGTCTCATCTAAAAAGCTCCTAGATCTGACGAATGAATTCAATAAAGTTTCAGGATACAAAATCAATATACACAAATCAGTAGCTCTGCTATACAC
Organism: Macaca mulatta; assembly: GCF_049350105.2. NCBI lineage: Eukaryota > Metazoa > Chordata > Mammalia > Primates > Cercopithecidae > Macaca > Macaca mulatta. Next base: position 130,624,463 of record NC_133412.1, on the reverse strand, counting down.
CAACAACGACCAAGCTGAGCATCAAATAAAGAATTCAACTCCTTTTACAATAGAAAGGCCTCTACAAGGAAAACTACAAAACACTGCTGAAAGAAATTATAGATGACAAGCAAATGGAAACACATTTCATGCTCATGGATGGGTAGAATTAATATTGTGAAAATGACCATACTGGGAAAAGCAATCTACAAATTAAATGTAATTCCCATCAAAATACTACCACCATTCTTCACAGAACTAGAAAAAATAATTCTAAAATTCATACGGAACCAGAAAATAACCCACATAGCCAAAGCAAGACTAAGCAAAAAGAAATCTGGAGACATCACATTACTCAACTTCAAACTATACCATAAGACTATGGTCACCAAAACAGCATGGTACTGGTATAAAAATAGGCACGTAGACCAATGGAAAAAAACAGAGAACCCAGAAATAAACCCAAATAATTATAGCCAACTGATCTTCGACAAAGCCAACAAAAACAAAGTGGGGAAAAGACACCCTATTTAGCAAAAGGTGCTGGGATAATTGGTAAATCACATGTAGAAGAATGAAACTGGCTCATCTCTCACATTATACAAAAATCAACTCAAAGTGGATCAAAGACTTAAATCTAAGACCTGAAATCATAAAAATTCTAGAAGATAGCATCAGAAAAACCCTTCTAGACATTGACTTAGGCAAAGACTTCATGACCAAGAACGCAAAAGTAAACTCAACAAAAACAAAGATAAATAGATGGGACTTAAAATAAAAAGCTTCTGCACAGCAAAAACAAAAATAAAAATAAAATCAGCAGCATAAAACAGACAACCCACAGAGTGGGAAAAAATCTTCGCAAACTATGAATCCAACAAAGGACCAACATTCAGTATTTACAAGGAGCTCAAACAAATTAGCAAGAAAAAAACAAATGATCCCATCAAAAAGTGGGCTTAAGGACATGAATAGACAATTTCCAAAAGAAGATATACAAATGGCAAACAAGCATACAAAAATATGCTCATCATTATTAATTATCAGGGAAATGCAAATCAAAGCCACAGTGCAATACCAACTTACCCCTGCAAGAATGGCCATAATTTAAAAATAAAAAAATAATAGATGCTGTGAAAAGGGAACACTTTTACACCTCTAATGGGAATGTAAACTAGTATAACCATAATGGAAAACAGTGTGGAGGTTCCTTAAAAAACTAAAAGTAGATTTACCATTTGATCCAGCAATCCCACTATAGGGTATCTACCCAGAGGAAAAGAAGTCATTATATGAAAAAGACACGTGCACATGCATGTTTATAGCAACACAATTCACAATTGCAAAATAAGGAACCAGCCCAAATGCGCATCAATCAATGAGTGGATAAAGAAAATGTGGTGTATACCACACATCTACAACAATCTGATCTTTGACAAACCTGACAAAAACAAGTAATGGGGAAAGGATTCCCTAGTCAATAAATGGTGCTGTGAAAACTGGCTAGCCATATGCAGAAAATAGAAACTGGACCCCTTCCTTACACCTTATACAAAAATTAACTCAAGATGGATTAAAGAATTAAACATAAAACCTAAAACCACAAAAGCCCTAGAAGAAAACCTAGGCTAATACCATTCAGGACATGGACATGGGCAAAGACTTCATGACTAAAACACCAAAAGCAATGGCAACAAAAGCCAAAATTGACAAGTGGTATTTAATAAAACTAAAGACCTTCTGCTCAGCAAAAGAAACTGTCATCAGAGTGAACAGGCAACCTACAGAATGGGAGAAAATGTTTGCAATCTATCCATCTGACAAAGGACTAATATCCAGTGTCTACAAGAAACTGAAACAAATTTACAAGAGAAAAACAAACAACCCCATCAAAGAGTGGGCAAATTACATGAACAGACACTTCTCAAAAGATGACATTTATACAGCCAACAAACATATGAAAAAAAGCTCATCATCACGGATCATTAGAGAAATGCAAATCAAAACCACAATGAGATACCCTTTCACACCAGTTAGAATGGTGATCATTAAAAAGTCAGGAAACATGCTGGCGAGGATGTGGAGAAATAGGGACTCTTTTACTCTGTTTGTGGGAGTGTAAATTAGTTCAACCATTGTGGAAGACAGTTGGCAATTCCTCAAAGATCTAGCACCAGAAATACCATTTGACCCAGCAATCCCATTACTGGGTATGTACCCAAAGGATTATAAATCATTTTACTATAAAGAAACATGCACACGTATGTTTATTGCAGCACTATTTACAACAGCAAAGACTTGGAACCAACCCAAGTGCCCATCAATGATAGACTGGATAAAGAAACTATGGCACATATACACCATGGAATACAAAGCAACCATAAAAAGGAATGAGTTCATTTCCTTTGCAGTGACACAGTTGAAGCTAGAAACCATAATCCTCAACAAACTAACATAGGAAAAGAAAACCAAACACCACATGTTCTCACTCATAAGTGGGAGCTGAACAATAAGAACACATGGACACAGGGAGGGGAACATCACACACTGGGGCCTGTTGGGGGTGGGGGGAAATGGGAGGGATAGCATTAGGACAAATACCTAATGCATGCAGAGCTTAAAACCTAGATGATGGGTTGATAGATGCAGCAAAGCACCAAGGCACATGTATTACCTGCATATTCAGCATATGTATCCCACAACTTAAAGAAAAAGAAAATGTGATATATATATACACACTGTGTATATATATACACACACTATATACACTATATATATATACACACACACTATATACACACACATACATGCACACACCATGGAATACTACTCAGCCATAAAAAGGAATGAAATAATGGGAATTACAGCAACCTGGACAGAGTTGGAGACCATTATTGTAAGTGAAATAACTCAAGAATGGAAAACCAAATATTGTATGTTCTCACTTATATGTGGAAGCTAAGCTATGAGGATGCAAAGGCATAAAAATGATATACTGGACTTTAGGGACTCAGTGGGGAGAAGAGGGAAAGGGAGTGACAGATAAAAGATTGCACATTGGGTACAGTATACATGTCTCAGGTAATGGGTGTACCAAAATCTCAGAAATCACCAACTAAAGAGCTTATCCATGTAACCAAACACCATCTGTTCCCCTAAAACACTATTGAAATAAAATGAAACAAAATAAAATTTAAAAAATAAAATAAATAAAAATATATAAAGATGAGAACATGAATAATTGCCCTGGTCAAGGATTAAAAAAAAAAAAAAAAAAAAAAAGTTGAGATCTGAATCTCATTCTGTCCCCTTATTTAATTTTCTCATTAGCTCTTATAATTGTTAAGTTGATTGCTTTATTTTTAGGCACAGAGTCATTTCATCTGCGAATAATAGATTTTGATCAATAAAATACTTTAGTGAAAAAAGCAAAGATTTCTCACAATACCAAAAAAAAATATGTGCTATATATGACACACAAGTATAAAAATTACTTTATCAAAGTTTAAAAACTGTTGCTTTTCCAAGGATACTCTTAGGAAGATAAAAAGGCAAGCCACTGAGGCTTCCAAGATGGCCAAATAGGAACAGCTCCAGTCTGCAGCTCCCAGCGAGACTGATGCAAAAGATGGGTGATTTCTGCATTTCCAACTGAGGTACCTGGTTCATCTCATTGGGACTGGTTGGACAGTGGGTGCAACCCATGGAGGGTGAGCTGAAGCAGGGCAGGGCATTGCCTCACCCAGAAAGTGCAAGAGGTTGGGGGATTTCCCTTTCCTAGCCAAGGAAAGCCGTGACAGACTGTATCTGGAGAAACAGTATACTCCTGAACAAATACTATGCTATTCCCACAGTCTTAGCAACCACTGGACCAGGAGATACCCCCCTGGACCTGGCTCAGTGGGTCCCACACCCACAGAGCCTTGCTCACTGCTAGCTCAGCAGTCTGAGATTGATCTGGGATGCTGCAGCTGGATGGGGGGAGGGGCATCTGCCCTTGTGAGGCTTGAGTAGCTCACATTGTACACAAAGAGGCCTGGAAGCACGAACTGGGCAGAGCCCACTGCAGTTCAGCAAGGCCTACAGCCTCTATAGATTCGACCTCTGGGAGCAGGGCATAGTAGAACAAAAGGCAGCAGACAGCTTCTGCAGACTTTTAAACGTTCCCGTCTGACAGCTCTGAAGAGGGCAGTGGTTCTCTCAGCATGGTGTCTGAGCTCTGAGAATGGACAGACTGCCTCCTCAAGCAGATCCCTGACCCCCATGTAGCCTGACTGGGAAACAATTCCCAGCAGGAGCGACAGACACCTCAAACAGGCGGGTGCCACTCTGGGACAAAGCTTCCAGAGGGAGGATCAGGCAGCGATATTTGCTGTTCTGCAATCTCTGCTGGTGATACCCAGGTATACAGGGTCTGAAGTGGACCTCCAGCAAACTCCAACAGACCTGAAGCTGAGGCGTCTGACTGTTAGAAAGAAAACTGACATACAGAAAGTAATAGCATCAACATCAACAAAAAGGACATGCACACCAAAACCCCATCTGTAGGTCACCAACATCAAAGACCAAAGGTAGATAACACCACAAAGATGGGGAGAAACCAGAGCAGAAAAGCCGAAAATTCCAAAAAACAGAGCGCCTCTTCTCCTCTAAAGGATTGCAGCTCCTCACAAACAAGGGAACAAAACTGGACGAAGAATGAGTTTGACAAGTTGACAGAAGCAGGCTTCAGAAAGTCAGTAATAACAAACTCCTCCGAGCTAAAGGAGCATGTTCTAACCCATTGCAAGGAAGCTAAAAACCTTGAGAAAAGGTTAGACAGATGACTAACTAGAATAAACAGTTTAGAGAAGTCCTTAACTGACCTGATGGAACTGAAAACCATGGCACAAGTACTCCATTACACATACACAAGCTTCAATAGCTGACTCGATCAAGTGGAAGAAAGGATATCAGTGATTGAAGATCAAATTAATGAAATAAAGTGAAAAGACAAGATGAGAAAAAAAAAAGAGTGAAAAGAAATGAATAAAGCCTCCAAGAAATAGGAGACTATGTGAAAAGACCAAATCTACGTCTGATTGGTGTACCAGAAAGTGACGGGGAGAATGGAACCAAATTAGAAAATACTCTTCAGGATATTATCCAGGAGAACTTCCTCAACCTAGCAAGGCAGGCCAACAGTCAAATTCAGGAAATACAGAGAACACCATAAAGATACTCCTCGAGAAGAGCAACCCTAAGACACATAGTTGTCAGATTCACCAAGTTTGAAATGAAGGAAAAAATGTTATGAGCAGCCAGAGAGAAAGGTCGGGTTACCTACAAAGGGAAGCCCATCAGACTAACAGCAGATCTCTCGACAGAAACCCTACAAGCCAGAAGAGAGTGGGGGCCAATATTCAACATTCTTAAAGAGAAGAATGTTTCAACCCAGAATCTCATACACAGCCAAACTAAGCTTCATAAGTGAAAGAGAAATAAAATCCTTTACCAAAAAGCAAATGCTGAGAGATTTTGTCACCACCAGGCCTGCCCTACAAGAGCTCCTGAAGGAAGCACTAAACATGGAAAGGAACAACCAGTACCAGCCACTGCAAAAACATGCCAAGTGGTAAAGACCATCAATGCTAGGAAGAATCTGCATCAACTAACAGGCAAAATAACCAGCTGGCATCATAATGACAGGATCAAATTCACACATAACAATATTAACCTTAAACGTAAATGGGGCAAATGCCCCAATTAAAAGACACAGACTGGCAAATTGGATAAAGAGTCAAGACCTATCAGCGTGCTGTATTCAGGAGACCCATCTCACGTGCAAAGCCGCACATAGGCTCAGAATAAAGGGATGGAGGAAGATCTACCAAGCAAATGGAAAGCAAAAAAAAAAAAAAAAAGCAAGCAGGGGTTGCAATCCTAGTCTCTGATAAAACAGACTTTAAACCAACAAAGATCAAAAGAGACAAAGAAGGCCACTACATAATGGTAAAGGGATCAATTCAACAGGAAGAGCTAACTATCCTAAATATATATGGACCCAATACAGGAGCACCCAGATTCATAAAGCAAGGACTTAGAGACCCACAAAGAGACTTAAGACTCCCACAAAATAATAATGGGGCACTTTAACACACCACTGTCAATATTAGACAGATTGGGTCAGAAGGTTAACAAAGATATCCAGGTCTTGAACTCAGCTCTGCACCAAGTAGACCTCCACCCCAAATCGAGCGAATATACATTCTTCTCAGCACCACATCACACTTATTCCAAAATTGGCCATATAATTGGTAGTAAAACACTTCTCAGCAAATGTAAAAGAACAGAAATCACAACAAACCATCTCTCAGACCACAGTGCAACGAAATTAGAACTCAGGATTAATAAACTCACACAACCTGCACAACTACATGGACACTGAACAACCTGCTCCTGAATGACTACTGTGTATATAATGAAATGAAGGCAGAAATAAAGATGTTCTTTGAAACCAATGAGAACAAAGACACAATGTACCAGAATCTCTGAGACACATTTAAAGCAGTGCATAGAGGGAAATTTATAGCACTAAACAGCCACAAGAGAAAGCAGGAAAGATCTAAAATCGACACCTTAACATCACAATTAAAAGACCTAGAGAAGCAAGAGCAAACAAATTCGAAAGCAAGCAGAAGGCAAGAAATAACTAAGATCGGGGCAGAACTGAAGGAGATAGAGATACAAAACACCCTTCAAAAAAATCAATGAATCCAGGAGCTGTTTTTTTGAAAAGATCAACAAAATAGATTGCTAACAAGGCTAATAAGGAAGAAAAGAGAGAAGAATCAAATAGATGCAATAAAAAATGATAAAGGGGATATCACCACTAACCCCACAGAAATACAAACTACCACCAGAGAATACTATAAACACCTCTATGAAAATAAACTAGAAAATCTAGAAGAAATGGATAAATTCCTGGACACATACACCCTCCCAAGACTAAACCAGGCAGAAGTTGAATCTGAATAGACCAATAACAGGCTCTGAAATTGAGGCAATAATTAATAGCCTACCAACCCAAAAAAGTTCAGGACTAGATGGATTCAGAGCCAAATTCTACCAGAGGTACAAAAAGGAACTGGTACCATTCCTTCTGAAACTATTTCAATCAATAGAAAAAGAGGGAATCCTCCCTAACTCATTGTATGAGGCTAGCATCATCCTGATACCAAAGCCTGGTAGAGACACAACAAACAAAGAATTTTAGGCCAATATCCCTGATGAACATCAATGCAAAAATCCTCAATAAAATACTGGCAAACTGAATCCAGCAGCACATCAAAAAGCTTATCCACCATGATCAAGTGGGCTTCATCCCTGGGATGCAAGGCTGGGTCAACATATGCACATCAATAAATGTAATCCATCACATAAACAGAACCAAAGACAAAAACCACATGATTATCTCAATAGATGCAGAAAAGGCCTTTGACAAAATTCAACACTGCCTCACGCTAAAAACTCTCAATAAACTACGTACTGATGGAACGTATCTCAAAATAATATGAGCTATTTATGACAAACCTGCAGCCAATATCGTACTGAAGGAGAAAAACTGGAGCACTCCCTTTGAAAACTAGCACAAGACAAGGATGCCCTCTCTCACCACTCCTATCCAACATAGTGTTGGAATTTCTGGCTAGAGCAATCAAGCAAGAGAAAGAAATAAAAGGTATTCAATTAGGAAAAGAGGAAGTCAAATTGTCTGCTTGCAGATGATATGATTGCACAAATAAAAGGTATTCAATTAGGAAAAGAGGAAGTCAAATTGTCTGTTTGCAGATGACATGATTGTATATTTAGAAAACCCCATTGTCATAAGAAAAAGAAAACTCCATTGTCTCAGCCCAAAATCTCCTTAAGCTGATAAGCAACTTCAGTAGTCTCAGGATACAAAATCAATGTGCAAAAAGAATCACAAGCATTCCTATACACCAAGAACATACAACAGAGAGCCAAGTCATGAGTGAATCCCATTCACAATTACTACAAAAAGAATAAAATACCTAGGAATCCAACTTAGAGGAGATGTGAAGGACCTCTTCAAGGAGAACTACAAACCACTGCTCAACAAAATAAAAGAGGACACAAATGGAAGAACATTCCATGCTCATGGATAGGAAGAATCAATATCATGAAAATGGCTATACTGCCCAAAGTAATTTATAGATTCAGTGCTATCCCCTTCAAGCTACCACTGTCTTTCTTCACAGAATTGGAAAAAACTACATTAAAGTTCATATGGGACCAAAAAAGAGCCCATATAGCCAAGACAATCCTTAGCAAAACAGAGCTGGAGGCATCATGCTACCTGACTTCATGCTATACTACAAGGCTACAGTAAACAAAAACAGGATGGTACTGGTACCAAACAGATATATAGACGAATGGAACAGAACAGACCCCTCAGAAACAACACCACATATCTATAACCATCTGATTTTTGACAAACCTGACAAAAACAACCAATGGGGAAAGGATTCTCTATGTAATAAATGGTGCTGGGAAAACTGGCTAGCCATACGTAGAGAGCTGAAACTGGATCCCTTCCTTCCACTTTATACAAAAATTAATTCAAGATGGATCTAGGCAATACCGTTCAGGACATAGGCATGGGCAAAGACTTCATGACTAAAACACCAAAAGCAATGGCAACAAAAGCCAAAATTGACAAATGGGATCTAATTAAACTAAAGAGCTTCTGCACAGCAAAAGAGACTCTGAAAGTAAACAGGCAACCTACAGAATGGGAGAAAATTTTTACAATCTACTCATCTGACAAAGGGCTAATATCCAGAATCTACAAAGAACTTGAAGTTACAAGTAAAAAACCCATCAAAAAGTGGGCAAAGGATATGAACAGACACTTCTCAAAAGAAGACATTTATGCAGCTAACAGACAAATGAAAAAATGCTTATCATCACTGGTCATCAGAGAAATGCAAATCAAAACCACAATGAGATACCATCTCACACCAGTTAGAATGGCGATCATTAAAAAGTCAGGAAACAACAGATGCTGGAGAGGATATGAAGAAATAGTGACACTTTTACACTGTGGGAGTGTAAATTAGTTCAACTATTGTGGAAGACAGGCGATTCCTAAAGGAGCTAGAACTAGAAATACCATTTGACCCAGCAATCCCATTACTGGGTATATACCCAAAGAATGATAAATTATGCTATGATAAAGACATGCGCATGTATGTTTATTGCGGCTCTATTCACAATAGCAAAGACTTGGAACTAACCCAAATGTCTATCAATGATAGACTGGATTAAGAAAATGTGGCACATATACACCATGGAATACTATGCAACCATAAAAAAGGATGAGTTTATGTCCTTTGCGGGGACATGGATGCAGCTGGAAACCATCATTCTCAGCAAACTATCACAAGGACAGAAAACCAAACATCACATGTTCTCACTCATAGGTGGTAGTTGAACAATGAGAACACATGGACACAGGGCGGGGAACATGACATACTAGGGCCAGTCGGGAGGTGGGGGCCTGGGGAAGGGATAGCATTAGGAGAAATACCTAATGTAAGTGACAAGTTGATGGGTGCAGCAACCCAACATGGCATATGTATATACCTATGTAACAAACCTGTATGTTGTGCACATGTACTCTAGAACTTAAAGCATAACAAAAAAATAAAATTAAATTAAAAAAAAGGCAAGCCACTGACTGGGAGAAAATATTTGCAAATTATATACCTGATTAAAGACTTTTATCATCCAGGATACATAAAGAACACTTAGAAGTCAACAATAAGTCCAAAAATAATTTTAATGGGCAAAATATTGAAAAGATAATCCACCAGAGGGGATAGATATAAAATAAGCAAATGGAAATGCAAATTAAAAATACAGTGAGATACCACTGTACACCCACTAGAATGACTAAAGTTTAAACGGCTGAAAATACCAAGGTTGGCAAGGGTGTAGAACAATTGTAACTCTCCTATATTGTTAGTGGGAATGAAAAATAGTACAATGACTAAAAAGCCAGTTGACATTTTCTTAAAAAGTTAAACATACACTCAACATATTACTCAACAATTCTACTTTTAGGCATTTACGCAAGAGAAATGAAACTTGTGTTCACACAAAACCTTGTACACAAATGTTCATAGCAGCTCTAGTCATAGTAGCCCATGATCAGAAACAACCCAAATGACCACATTAAGAGGTGAACAGATAAACTACAGTATATTCAGACAATGAAATATGACTTAACACCAAAAATGAACAAACTACACATACAACATGGATAAATTTCAAAAACATTATGCTTAGCTATGGAAGAGAAACACAAAAGAGTATTTACTATATGGTCCCATTTACATGAGACTGTAGTAATAACAAATCTAATCCAAATCTGACTACAAAAAGCACATTGGCCAGGGGTGGGTGGGACGGAGACAAGAAAGACTAGGATGGGGCACAGGGGAACTCTTTGGGGTGTTAGAAATATTCTGTATATTGACTGAGGTACCCATTACCCAGATGTATACATTTGTCTAAACTTGTTGAAATGCACACTTAACATTTACAAATTTTGTGTTTGTAAACTACACCACAACAAATTTGATCGGGAAAAAATAAAGAAGCAGAACAAATTGCTATGATCCTAGCATGCTCAGACACTCCTCACAAATCATTTATGGATTGCAATCACAGTTGCTCAGCAGCAGCCTCTGGAACGTTGTTGTAGCCAGTAAACATGCTCCTAGACACCGGAACATCAGTCACGCTGAAGAGATCATATTTCAACTCTTGTTTGGAGGATTTGATATATTCCCTGAACTTACATAGCCCAGTACCACCCACAACAAAATACTTCATTCTACAGATAAAGAACTGGAGACTGATCTATTATCTTACTCTCTCATACAGCTTAACATCAATATAATTTTTCTTCTGTTATCAAAGTTCAAAACCCTAGGAAGGGTATGCAGGGTAAGTGTTACAAATGAGAAAATGTATTCAGATGTACAGGTGGCTCATTTTCTCCAAGACAAATCATTCCAAAGAGACAATGTTCGAATTCCAGTAAAAATAGCTACAACTCAAGCTCTCTCACTGAACTTGACCAACACATATAAGAAAAATCTTGGCAGTTCTCAAGACAAATCAGCTGCAAGAACTTCTACTTTCTTCTTGCTACATTTAGCAAACAAGCATAATCTTGAGCCAACAATTTGTCTTTATTTAAACAGGCTTTATTTTTTAGTTATTACCATTGTATCCTTATAGGAGTAAGGTGATGAAGCAAAATCTCGCTAAATAGACCATAAAGTTTGTCACTAGTCTGAGAGTGAGACACACCAACAACCTAGACAACATTACCTAAGGTTTTTCTTTTTAATTTACATGGCATCCAGCTAAGGGCCAAGAAAATGTTGGTATTAAATAGGCACAGTGTAAAGGAGGATGACATTTGAGAGAAATGGGTTGGCAGAGAAGCAGATTAAATGCATAGTGTAGACCTACTTCCCTAACATCCAAACACTTGAAAATTCAAAAACAGATTTTTTTTTGCTGTATAATTCAAGGATAACTGGTATTCACACTAAAAAGGCAAAGGCATTTCAAGAGTGTAAAGTGGTATCTGAATCAAAGGAAAGCTTATATTTAGTATAATTTCACATCAATTATACTCTAATTCTTTGGAAAAAAAATGTTTTTATAACTTTTAATAAACCAGGACATTTAATAATCTAGGAGTTCCTTATAAGCAGGAACTACATAAGTTTCATTCTATCCCAGTATCTAGCACAGTGAAAAGCACAAAATGTACCTTCAATAAATGTTAGTTGAAATAAAACGAAAACATGTATGATGGTTTGGGTTTTTTAAAAAGAAAATGTCCCCCATATACGTGTTTATATATACATGTGAACACGCAAAAAAATATGGCAAGATGCACACTGAACTGTCATCAAGGAGCACCTCATGGATTTGAGGCAATGAGGAGAGTTTTAGTTTTTCTTTAATACACAGCACAATGATGAAGATCATAGGTTCTGGAGTTAGACTTGGTTCAAATGCCAACTCCACCCCCTCTCATATGTGTCACCAGGCAAGTTACTTAACTTCTATATGCCTCATTCTCTCATTTGTAAATAAAGATCAAATAGTTCTGCCTCAGTGTCAGGATAAAGATTGATACAATATGCATAATGCACTCAAGGGTGATTGACACTTAGCAAGCATTAATTAATGTTAGCTATTATGAATATTTTGATTTGTTACAGTGATTTGAAATAAAGGAAAAATGTTACATGACAAAAAAAATGTTAAAGGAACCACTTTACAAGAAAAAAAAGAGAAGAAGGAAAAAAGAGGGGAAAGGAGAATAGGGAAGAGAAGTAGGAAAGTAGCTATTAATTTCATGTTAAAGAAATCTCTCCTTCGGCCTTCTGAATTGGCTCCAGTTTGAATTGGTTGCTCCATGCTTGGTGCACAACTGTTATCTTGGGTTTTTCTTTCATCCTGGGAATTTCTTTTGTCTGTCTCTTATGTTGGATTACGTTTTTCTGGGTTTCAGTTTTTTACCTTTCTTCATTTACTCTCTTATTTTGGTAGGCTATATACACCATGACCTTCTTTAAAAAGGGTATATGAGATATTGCATGCCTTAAAGGGTCTTTGTTATATTCTCACACTAATTTATGCTAGTTTGGTTAGGTATAACATTCTGGGTTGCAATTCCTATTCCTTTGAATTTTTAAGACATTGTTTCATTGTCTTTGGGCTTCCTGTAGAGAAGTTTGGTGCCATCCAATCCTGGATCTTACTTTTGTGTTTGAAACTTGAGTTTTCTCTTTGAAAGATTTTGAAATCTTTTCTTTGTCCCATGTGCTCTGAAAGTTTACAGTAACTGGACTTAGTGCTTTAATCCATCGTGGCACTCAGCAGATCCTTTCAGTCTGGCAACTCATGTCCCTCAGTTCTGGGAAATTTTCAAAAATATTTCTTTGATAACTTCTTCTTCTTTATTTTTGGTACTCTCTCTCTCTCTTTTCTGGAATTGCTGTTGTTTCCTATTATCCTTTTTCTGCTTCTTTTTCTTTTTTTTCAGAAATTTATTTTCTAAAATTTCTATTGAGCTTTTAAAAATTTCTCCTATGTTATCTTTAATTTCTAACAGCAACTCTTTTACGTTTCTGAATGTTCTTTTTTTAACATAGTATCTGTATTCTTGTTTCATAGGTATAAAATATTCTCCTAGATCTTTGAGAATGTTAATACAAGGTTGAGATTTTTTTCCCCCAGTTTTCTTCTTCCTGCATGGCCTCTGTTTTTCCAAGCTATTGTCTCTGATATCAGCATCTCCAGGTCTTTTAGCCAGAGTCCCCAAACATTTCCTGCCTCAGAGAATCTTGAGCTCTGGGGCATAGTGGGGAAAGAGAACCAAAGGTCTCAGCACGCAGTATACAAACTTATAATTGATCACGCCATATTTGGTGATCAGCATCCAACTGAAACAGCTACTGATATTCCCAGGCCAGAAATCCACTGTTCTGGAGAATAAACCTCTAGTCTTTTTCTGGAATGGGAAGGACTGTGGAAGGATAACTACGTTCTAACTTCTTTTAAAAAGATTTTCCAATTCTCCTTCTCATTAGCTCTTTCTTTACTCCCACTTCTTAAGGTACCCCCACATAAAAGTGTCTTCAATTTCTAGGCCATTGAGTTATTCAGAGATGTAAAAATTGGGATGGTCCTAAGATTTTTTGTTCTTAGCTTATAGTTTAGCTTTTTCAAGTTTCCTAAATCAATTATTGCTCATCCATCTACTTTCCAACTTGAGTTTTTCTCGTTTCCCTTTCTTACACAGATTTTTGCCTTTAAAAATATACCTTTACTGCCATCTTAGTGACTTTTTAGAAAGAAGCAGAGATAAAGGCATGTACACAATCCACTTTTCAACCAGAAGTAACCTACATTATTTTTAAAAGGAAAAAAAATAAGCAAGATTCAATGATGGATTGTATATAAGAGGTAAAAAAGAGAAATAAATTAGATATTATTCCAAGATTTCTAGTCTGGGTTATTAGGAAAATGTGGTGTCACTTATAGAGATAGGGAAAACTGGAAAAGGAACAGATGGGATGGGATGGTAGCAGATGGTTCTGTTGCATTTAGACATACTGAAACTGAAGTGATTGGAAATATCCCAATGGAGGCATTATGGAGACAATTGGAAATGCAGTGATGGAACGCAGGGAATGGTGAAGGCTGGATATGTAGATTTGGAAATAGACTACATTGAGTCTATTAAGGTAAGTAAGATTAGGTAAATATTAAAGAAGTGAGTGCTTAAAAAAACAGCAGGGCAAAGACTCAGCCTTGAAGAACATCAAGGAATAAGAAAAAGAAATAGAAAGAAAGTGTTTTTACCAGGGAAAAATCCAGATATATGGTTAGAGATGAAAGATAATCAGTACTGTGTGACAATATGGAACCCCTAATAGTGTGTGAGCTTGGGCAGCCAGCAGATCAAGAAGTGGCTAAGCCCAGACAGAACCTCACGATAAAGCAGGAAGTTCAAAATGGGCCATTTTAGGTTGCTGATCTCACATCTGGAGCTGGGGAATATGGACTCTAATGGGATCTGTGACACCAATACACCAGAGTAACGGAAAAGGACAGGTGGGATTAGAAGCCTGCAAGTCAAGGTCAGAGCAGAGACCAAGAGCTGATGGAGTCTATCCAGGTCAGTGTGATGGGGAAAGAAAGAAGAGGAGTAATTGGTGGAGATTCCAACAGGTAGATATTGGATATCTCAGAGGTACAGATATAAGATTCAGAAACATTGGCACAGAGAAAGTCAGGATAAACCAGAGGCAGAAAAGGAAACAAACAAAAGCAGAAGCTCAGACAAATGAATTACTATGGGCAGAGGCCAGGCACCAGCAAAATTTGCTTTTGATAAGTCATAAACTGAAGTAGGATCTCATAATATCTTCCCTATCCAGGAAGGTGCCTTCGTCTTAGATTTGAGCTAGACTGAGCTAAAAGGTGAAAGCCCATCTTGGTATTAATCATAGGAAAATACTTACACCTTGCACAAGAAGTGTATGCAAGGATGTTCATGGCAGCATTGTTTGCAATCAAAGAATTGAAAACAACGTTAATGTCCATCCATAGGGGAATAATTATGTGTATCCA
This sequence comes from Macaca mulatta, assembly GCF_049350105.2. Classification (NCBI taxonomy): domain Eukaryota; kingdom Metazoa; phylum Chordata; class Mammalia; order Primates; family Cercopithecidae; genus Macaca; species Macaca mulatta. The sequence goes on along the minus strand of NC_133412.1, from coordinate 130,609,250 downwards.
TACTGAAATAATCCATAGCCATGCAAAAGGATGAGGTAGTTTTCAGTGATTAATATGGGAAGATCTCCAATACATAATGTTGAATCGAGTGAGAAAAATGGCTCGATATCTATATTATATTATAAACTATATGAAACAGTTTATGTTTTTGAGAGGGATGAACAACAGGGAGAGAGAAAGAGACCTGCCTAATGCAGAAGTGTTCTGGAGGAGAGGGACCTGGAAGACCATTACACATCATTACATTTTGACACGTTGCATATGGCAAAGATATTGAGTCCAGAAAACTAAGACAAGGCAAACGGATTTGGTTAGAAGAAAGTCATCTGATCTTCAGGAAAGGACTCCCAGCTGAGGAGCCGAGGTGAGAAAAACATTGCAGAGGCAGGAAGATGATGGGAGATTGGTGGGAGTGGTCTCTATGCCTATAACTTGGACTTTAAAGATAGAGGAATATCAAAGCTGGCACAGCCTAAAAGGTACAATGAACAATTATTACAGTAAGGGAGATCCGGGTATATTTGAAGCTGAAAGGGAAAAAGCCCTTGAAGAGAGATAAGTAATAGATGTCATGGAGAGGGCAGAGATAGAGGACAGTTTGTAGAATGTTTGGATTTGTAAGGAATCTCAGAGCCCACCTTGTCCCATTTTACACTTGAGTAAACTGAGGCCAGGGAAGTGTTGTGTGTAAGATCATGGTTTTGAATCCAGACTCTATCTCTTAGTAGCTTAGAAACTGCTTTGAACCACTATTTCCTCATCTTTGAAACAGGAGTGAAAGCTGACTACTTCATAGAGTTGTTAGGTTTTATTTCTGTTATTATTGTTGTTGTTAATGAACTCAAAACTCTACCATGCCAATCACTCTTCAAAGTTCTTCACAAATATTAACTCACTTAATTTTCGAAATAACTCTACAGGGTAAGAACTATTGTTATTCCCTTTTTTGGGATCCAGAAACTGAGGCATAGAGGGACATAGTTACACAGATAGAAAGTTACAGAACCAGGATTCAAAGCAGAAAGCTGGCCTCTGAGTCCAAGTTCTTCAGCACTCAATCCACTACCTCTAATTTAGTTTATGTAAAGTATGTACATGTGGCAAATGGTGAGAAAAAAAGGAACTCTTATTACTAGTTACAGAAAGAGGTAGCACTAGAATTCAGGCTTCCTGGTGACCCCAGTTTCATTCCTTTACACTATGCTGTATTGGTCACCTTGTTCTGAGCTCTTTTGGTCTACTGGAATTAGGCTAACCCAAGTATTGCATAACACAGAGGGATCATGAATCAACATTTGGTAGTCTTTCTGGTCATATGGAGGGTTTTTTAATTCAATTTCCCAGTTGCAACACTATCGATTCATGCATCTTATAGCAGCTCACAATGGATATTCAAAAACAGGATACAATATGTCCAGGCCATGCTGGTGTTCCACTAGGTTCCATTCAGCTCAGAGCATCTAGAAATCATCTTCATTTAATGTATGTGAAATGTACTGGAGCACCCTTTCACCTTCTGAGTGAGGAGGTCTTCACCTTGCCAAAAGGATATCCTCATCAGCAGGCTCCGTACAAGGGCTGAAGATGGCAGTAAGATCACAGGGAGCAGCGTATACTTCCAATAAATACCTACAGGAGGTCAGCGTAGCATGGACCAACCATGGGAAGCTTTCACCTTTCTGGGTAAGGAGCGTGCCACGTTCTTCATGACACAATTCCCCAGCACGTATTATGGATTCTAAAGTGCAGCTTCTGCCTCCAAAGAGATTTTCTTCAAAGGCAGGTACTCAAAAGGCTTCACCTGAATCTTTACAATGTATGCATCAATAAAGACAATTATAGATTAACAGCTACAAGATACAAAATGGCCACTACTTTTCTTCTCTTTGTTTGTTCCTATAATAAAACTCGAGAAGCTTAATGAGAATTTAAAGATTTTTTTTTTCTTTATGTTATTCTAAAGATCTAGCACTAATTAGAAACCCAGGGTTCTGTCCCTGAGCATGAGGCAGAAGAGAGGGGAAGTAGGAGTAAGATACCTATTCTTCCAGTAAATACTTACAGGGGCCCATCTACAGAAGGTTCATCATTAAGTGTATGGAGGGTTGGGGTGAGAGACAGTATAAAGATGAGAGTACTATGCAATGCTATGCTTCAGGAATTATGATTTCCTACACAATAAGGCACAGATAGAGCTAGAGTTCTAGACTAGTCAGAGTGCCTGAGTTCATATCCTAGTGAATACACGCTGTGTAACTCTGGGCAAATCGCTTAATCTAAGCTTCCATCACCTTATTGTTAAAATGGGAAAAATGACAGGACGGCCATCATTGCGTTGTTGTAAGAATGAAACAATTACGTATTTTGAAAGTTCTGTAGAGTGCCTAGTGCATAGTTGGAGCTCACTGTATGCTATTTGTTATTATTATTATAAATAACCAAAAACAGATGAAAATCATGTTAATAATGGATATTCACAAATATGAAAAGTAGTTCTTTGAATAGAGACACAACTTTGAAGGGATTTGGCCTCCTGTAAGATTGGAAGTTTTATAAAACATTTGAAAAGAAAGGATAGCTATAAGTTCTCCAAAAATAAGGATTAATCTTCTCTTCCGTGATATCTAAACTCCAGCCCTGTTTCTAGACCACCACACATCCTAACCCCACTATGTCTTTGTGCTGGCCACTCTGTCTGCTCTGCATCTGACTTTATGGCCTTGCATCCATCCAAACACAAAAGCAGTCTTCCTGGAGTTTCCTTGCTACTATGACCACAGGGCTGCCTATGCCAGTTTTTCATTATTCACACTGAATTCTCATTTAGCCTCAAAATTTTTATTTAAAACTTGCCTCTTTTAGGCAGAACTGGGCCTGCCCTTCAGGAAGAAAATAAGATCAGAAATTTGACCAAAAGTCTAGAAAAGTGTTTCTCTCTTAGATATGATTCCATGTGCCCTTTGATGACCCAGCAAGGTTTAGAGATGAGAGAGAAAAAATATTAGGAATCTCTTGACCCAGCATTTATATGCTCCAAACTCCTGTGCTTGCTGTTTAGGGCAACCACAATTACTATTATTGGTTACATCTTGCTTTTTCAAATGAAGGGGTCCGTGAACTGTTTCCCTAGACCTAGATGTCACGGAAATGTAGTGATGGTGCAGGGAAAATGACAGGCACTGCTTCAGGGTCCCCAGGGAAGCAGCTGCAGCAATTCAGCCCTGGGCTGTCCCTGCATAGTTTAGACCCCAGGACACACCTGGGTGTCCTAGAGCAGCTTACCAGGCCTGGCAAGGGTTAACGAGAACAGAGTGTGTATGAATGCCATCAAATCACTTGGTGCTTTGGGGTCTATTTTGAGGCTCAACCAGAGTTGATTGCATAATTGGCCCTTTTGACATAATTGGAAGTGGAAGCTGGCAGTTTCTTTGCTTGTTCGGGACCTGTGGCAGCTGGCATGAGAACCAAAGAGGGGCCCAGCAACATCTGGTGTAAATCTGAGTAAGTGCAGGAAAGGAGGGGCTGCACCTAACACTTAGCAGGCCTTGGAAAGAAGGTGAGAGCAATGGCCAGTGTCCCCAGGTAAAGAGCTCTGTGCCAACATCTCCTGTCTTTTCCTCGTTGCTCAACCTTTGCAGCCAGCAAGAGCCTAATTGTTATCTCCACATGGAACCTGAAAAGATAAGATCATAAGAGCTCCACCATGGCCAGGTCTACGGAAATGTTAAGGGGACATGTGCAGCCTGCTGCTTCTTCATGTCTTTGTAAAAGGCCAAGGCTGTCTGAGACCCTTTCAGCTTGGGCTGGGCACCCTGATTACATGACGCACACCTACTGTGAAACATTGGCGTTGAGATAGTTCTAGTATATTATAGTTAAGAGCACAGGCTTTACAGTATCACCCCATGGATTACTCACTGACTGTAAAGGGGAAAAAGTGCAGTGTAACAATGGAAGGATGAACTGTTACCTCCTGAACCCACTGAGCAATCTTAGCATCGAGCCTCCTCACACCACGCAATATGACGCATACAGCACCAGCTGGGTTGTAGTATTGGTGAATGACTACATTTAAGAAGCCCTTTCGAGTTAGACTACCTTCCAGTTTAAGAAAATCTAGGGACTGGAGACACAAGGTAAAAAAATGACACAAGGAGGAACTAATAAGACCCTGTATTAGTCCATTTTCACACTGCTCTAAAGAACTGCCCGAGACTGGGTAATTTACAAAGAAAAGAGGTTCAATTGACTCACAGTTCTGGATGGCTGGGGAGGCCTCAGGAAATTTACCATCATGGCGGAAGGTGAGAAAGAAAGTGAAGGAGGAACAGCCAAACACTTATAAAACCACCAGATCTCAGGAGAACTCACTCACTATCACGAGAACAGCCGGGGGGAAACTGCCCTTATGATTCAATCACCTTCCACCTGGTCTCTCCCTTGACACGTGGGGATTATTACACAATTCAAGGTGTGATTTGGGTGCGTACACAGAGCCAAACCACATCAGATGCCAAAACCAAAGGATATTCCATCAGATAACAAGTTAGTGGCATGAAAAAGGTGGGAGGATTGCTTGAGATGGAAAGATTTGACATTTTCAATATAACAACCCCTCCCCCAGACAACAAAAACAACAAAAAACAGGCATGTGGCCTCAGGTTCATAACTTCTGAGCCTTATTTCCTTACCTGCAGAAAGAGAATAATGCCTTCTGCTTCAGGGGGCTGTTGTGAAGGTCCACTGAGAAGTGCTTGAGAGCCTTCAGCACAGTGCATGGTGCATACCAAGCACTCATACATGGCAGCTATTGGTATCGCCCTAGAGATCCACTGCCTAACAAGCTGTACCTGTGGAACGAGCTGCACCTGTCCCTAAAAGCGTGGTCTGGTGCTGTCCCGGCCTTCCTGCTTACTACTACCAGCTTCTCTGCATAAGGATCTCTAACCTATTCTATGGGAAATAGCATCTCCCCAACACACATCCCCGTCATATACACCCTCTTCCAGAGTTAAGGCTGGAAAAGCAGCCAGAGGCCTGCTTGTGTAGGAAGATGTAAAAGCACCCTTGGCAGATGCTGCCTGATCTCCTGGGCCCTTCCCACTTCAGGGCACACTGCCAGCACTCACATTTCTCTGCCTTAGGACTTTCTTTGACTGTTAGAGCCTGCTCTGACCTAATGCATGTGGTTAGGAAATTCAGACCGCTCTGCGCCCTCCCTCAGCAGTTCTCAGCCAGGCACTGAGAGTTGGGGACAGTAAAAATACAAAAAATTAGCTGGACATGGTGGCAGGCGCCTGTTATCCCAGCTACTCGGGAGGTTGAGGCAGGAGAATTGCTTCAGTCTGGGAGGTGGAGGTTGCAGTGAGTGGTCCTTGCGCCATTGCACTCCAGCCTGGGCAACAGGTGCGAAACTCTCAAAGTTCCCTCACTCCTCTGGTGGGATATCTTTGAAGAGTGTATTCTATAGTGTTTCCCAGAATTTTGCAGCGGAATTAAGTTCTACTCACAATGGAACAAGCTAGAAGACACCCCTTAATCAGCTTTTGTTCTTTCCCCTGAATCACTTCCTCACCTGCTACCTCTGTCTCCTAGGATGATCTCCCAAACAAATCATTTGCACTCAAAGCTATGTCTGAGGGAACCCAAACTGAGACACCACATAAATGAGTTTGGATTTTTCCCTAAGGACAGTGGGAAGCTGTTGAAGTGCTTGTTAAACCATGGCTAATAATGTCATTCTAGACTCTGTCCTCCCCCTTTGCCTTTCCATCATTGGAGCTCAATTTTGAACTCAGTAAAGAAAAGTAGGCGCTGTGTCTCATTCACCTCAGCTCCTCCCCACATAGTGCTTGGCACCAGGGGCTGCCTTCAGATTCTCCTCGACAGCAGCCTTCCCACCAGGAGCACAGGCAAGAAAGCTGGAGGTACCCACAGAGACCTTGCTTATACAGAGCCTAAGCATCGTAGCCACGTTGGCCGCAAATAATTAAATAGAAAGTAACTGTTGCTTTCTGCTTGAAGATGTCTAAAGTCTAAGTGTAAAATCCTGCAGAACGAAAAATGCCAGTAACAGCAGGAGACATCTACATCTAGAAGGGATGAAGGTCTAAGGGAGCGTCTGGCCACTGTGAGTCCAGCACCAAGGAGACCGACCTCCCACATGATAACAGAGAAAGCCCTGAAAAAGACATGTGGAAGACTGCACTGCTCTAATACAGAGACTCCTAAGCCCTCTGTCTCTCTTCAGCAGCCATGCCCATGAGCATGCTTGAGAGGACCCACAACACGCCAGGAAGAAGTAAGATCAGACAACTGGCCACACCACTGGCACGGCTTTGCGTACTGTACTTGCATGCTTCAGAAATGGCATGGGTCCAAGTTGGTATTCTTATGGAAGGTACCTGGGAAAAATCTCCCCAGTAATACCTAAGAATACCTGACACTTCTCTCCCTTCTCCTGAGAAGTAGATGAAATAAACAGACTGAGCTCATTGTTCTGTAATTCTGTTGTTCTAACGCTAGATACCCCAAGATCTATGTCCTTTACCAGGATGCAAATTGGTAGCAAGGAAGTAAGCCTAAGATCAGCAAATCTTTTGACTCTATTCCTTTGTTTAGCAATCAGGCCGATTTGCTTTCCGTTTTTGTTTAAACAACAAAGACAAGCAGAAACTTGCCCTACAGAGTTCCAAAAGAGGTCACAGAGTTAGAATTGGATGTCATCATGGTCATATAATTTCGGCCTCGAGGAAAGTAAGAAATGGGGCCAGAGCAGTCATCCAACTGGCCCTGCAGACGCTCAGCCACAGGTAACAGGAAGTCTTCACTGCTTTGCTTAGTGACCTGAGCCAGGTCTAGGGCCCTGGGTCACCTGGACAAATGTGTAATGCCAGGCAGAGAGCCAGAGCAGTGAGGGTGATATCTTGATATTGCTTGGCATTGCATTTGATTGGAAATAGGAGGAATAAAGAAAGAATGAAAAGAAAGGGAAATCTTTTGGACGGGCCTTTTTATTTGGTGTCCTCTAAATTTCATCTCAATGCGATTTTTAAAAATCTAAGTACAGACTTTCCCAGGGCAGAGAGGCATCCTAATTTGGGCTGGACTCAGAACTGCTGTGTGTAAAACACATAACTGAAAACTGAGGTTTCTGAAGCTCAGGCTCTAGCACTGGCCATGCGGGCATTTAGTTCAATGAAACCAGCTGAAGCTTCACTCCGGCCACTTTAATCCTGACCGTTGGAACATCTGATTTACCATGTTCTTCTCCACCCTGGTTTTATGATGCCTGGAAGTTGGAAGCTCAGATATCCGCTTCTGGGTCCATAATTTAAAGTTCTCAAAGGAAAACAAAACAAAAAAAAGACTCTAAAATTTGTTTTTAGTAAGCTAGGCATCAGTAAGAGTAGGTGTTTTGCCCTAGAGGAAAAATGCACATAATTCTATTTAGGCCTGTATTCCGAGTAACTGTTGAGACCGGACAGAGACCATGTATTAAAGATTAAATTTCAGTGTGAATTCTAGAGACAAACATTCATGGACTAACAGCTAAAACATAACCTTGTTTTAAGAAAGGGCAGGGAGGAAAGAAAATGATTTTCTAAAGATGCCTTTAAAAGGATTATTATGAGTGGATTTTTAAAATATGGTATACACACACACACACACACACACACACACAAAAATGGGATACTATTCAGCCTTAAAAAACAGGAAATTCTGTCATCTGCAACAATGTGGATGAACCTAGTGAAATAAGCCAGGTATAGAAAGGTAAATGCCGGCTGGGCACAGTGGCTCATGCCTGTCATCCCAGCACTTTGGGAGGCCGAGGCAGGTGGATGACCTGAGGTCAGGAGTTCGAGACCCTCCTGGCCAACACGGTGAAACCCCATCTCTACTAAAAATACAAAAAATTAGCTGGACATGGTGGCAGGCGCCTGTTATCCCAGCTACTCGGGAGGTTGAGGCAGGAGAATTGCTTCAATCTGGGAGGTGGAGGTTGCAGTGAGTGGTCATTGCGCCATTGCACTCCAGCCTGGGCAACAGGTGCGAAACTCTCAAAAAAAAAAAAAAAAAAAAAAGAAAAAGAAAAAGAAAGAAAAGCAAATGCCGTATGATCTCACTTGTATGTGGAATCTAAAAAGTCAAATTCCTAGAAGTAGAGACTAAAATGGTGGTTGCCGGAGGCTGGGGATGGGGAGGTGGAGTTGGGGGATGAGGCGATAGGGAATGGACAGGGAGAGATGAGATATCAGCCAAGGGTCACAAAGTTATAGTTAGGAGAAATAAGTTCTGGTGTTCCATTGTACAACAAGGTGACTACAGTTAATAATGTATATTTCAAAATACCTAAAAGAGAAGACGTTAAATGTTCTCACTAAGAAAACATGATAAATATTTGAGGTGATGGATACAATTACCCTGATTTAATCACTTCCAAGGTATACATGTATTGAAACATCACATTATACCCCATAAACATTGACAAGTATTTGTCTATTAAAAATAAAAATTTTAAAAATAAAAAGGATTGTGATAACCAAAGGTTGATGTTCCTTTTAGACATATAATCTACAAATATTATTTTATCTAGGTTAAATCCATTGGCAATACATTTTAAGAAACCCATGCGCTGGCTGTCTTCAGAGTAGTATAGTGTATGAAGGCATGATTTTAGCATCTCATTCAATGATGCACTTGCAGATTGCATTCAAAGGGTAAAGATACAAATCGTATGCAACTGATCTCATGTAAGAGTTTATACAAGACGCTTCAGTTCACACTTTTCCCATTTGTTTTGCTTGAGTACTTCCAAACCCAGTATGTCTGATTACACTGCCACCTTTACATCAATATATAAATAAATAGGGAGGAAAATAATCACTGGAAGGAAAATTAAGGTTCGGGTCATACATCAGCTCTGCTTAGTTAGCATCCAAACCTATAATTCACATTGCTGCTGAAAAGCCTCCAGTGATTGCTTATCCATTACAGATCAATTGCAGAAAAAGACTGTAACTTTATTAGAAGCATAATTTAGGAACCCTATAAACATTTAGAATTTAAGCCCCACTAACTGAATTAAGTCCAACCGTATGGAATATTTATATACATGTTGATTTAAATCCCTTCTGAAGCCTTTCCAAGAAAACTGTATGCTGAAGGATCAAAAGGCAATTTAACCAACCCGACTCCAGACTACCACCATCCAATCCTAAGGAATATCACCTTAGCCTTTGTCACTTGCTTAATATAAAACATCCAGATGAAATTACCCACAGCTCATTAAAAAAAGAAACTCATTTGTCCAATATTAGGTTGTTTAAACTTTAAGATTTACTATTCCTCGAGCGTTTGCATGGTTTTCTCTAGGTAGCTGCTCAGAACATAGTGCTACTGCAGTCACGAATTCCTGTTAGCTGGTAAGCTACCTGCAGAAAATAGATAAATTTATTCATCCCAGGCATTTTCCTTATCTCCACGTAGTCGTCTTACCAAGGTATGGGGAAGGAGATTGTAGATGACTCTGAGAAATCCATCAAAACTAAGGCAAGAGCTATCACATCACAATCTGATGGAACAAGATAGGTAATGTTTCCACACATGAAGAAAAGCTCCTCTCCTTGTGCTGGCTCTGAGTGGATATTACAGTGTAAATCAAGCTGTAGGAGGTTGTAAGGAAAGTTAGAGAACACCTACTCTCTTAAGTATGATACCAAATTCACACTTAAAGACCTGGATCTTGCCTCCCATCATTCAAGTGTAAAACTTTCTGTTATTAGCAGAAAAATCCACACATCTCATAATGAATTTGTATTGAGTTTCTATAGAACTTATATTCACTAAACAAGATTGCTTGATAGTTTTGCCCCCAAGGCTAGTTAGGAGTGAACCCAGAACAAAAGCTAAGATTCTTAACTTCAAAATGAATGTATATTTTGAAATAGACATTATATTTTGCCTTCTTCCTGCTTGGTTCACTCCATGTCTTGAAGGAAGGCATTTTCTACAGAAGGCAAGAAAGGTCCAAGCACTTGGAGCTTGTACATGGCTATTTCTCGGGAACTTCAAGGTCACATTGCCTGTGGAGCTGCTCCAGACTGAGGGCTTTCATTCTTCCTGGCAGAAATAGCACACTTGGCTATGAGTTCCTGCTCCTCCCCATCTCCTCTGGGGCCTCACCACTTTCTCTTAATACATTTTTCTCTGGACACTATCTTCAGCTTTAGAAAACTTTAGCTAATCGCTTCTGAGCTTCATCTTAAGAGTTTTATAAATTAATATTCTCATTCCATGTTCATGAATTCTGACTGTTACAAATAACAGCATATTTTATCATTTTTAAACACAATAATGTATAGTCACAGTCATTCTTGAACTAGGGAGTGGTCATTATAAAGTATCCATAAAGTGTTTGGGAAGTAGTCAAGGTTTTAGTTGGGTGAGAGCTTTTTAATGTTTTACAACTCTAGCAATAAGAAATTACATCTTATATCGAACTCTATACGTGAAATTAAACTCTCCTTTTTCTCTTTTCATAAAATTTAAATGTTTCACTATCATTTTAACAAAATCCTTTCAGCGTATGAATATTTTCTCATGATAATCCTTAGACATGGTGGTTTTCCCAGTAACATTGGCCAGATTAATTTACCCTTCCCTCATTGGTCTTTTCTATACCTAGGGGCAAACTCCTTTAGACAGGAATATGTCTGTTTTAATTTCTGACCAGTTGGCAACAAGGACTATCCTATGCACATGTAGATATGTAGCAATACTTCCTCAGAGGAGGAGGATACTGGCTAATGATTACTGTGAGCTTACTACATGTCAGGTATTATTCTAAGTGCTATAAATGGAATCAGGTTCATTTCCCACAAAGTATTATTATTAACCCCATTTCACAGATCAGGAAAGTCACAAAGCTTGATAGTCATTAGTAATGAAAAGAGAAAGAAACACAGAAATGCATCTTTATTTCTTTAATCATTCCTTCAATGACTAACCAATTTCCTCAACAAAGGCTCATGTTCTCCACAAATATTGTCTGAAAATTAAATAATAATAAAACAAAACATAAGAGCTGAATCCCTCTTACTGGTCCAGATCCATGAAGTCCACAGTTTTCAGCACAATGTCTAGTTCATTTGTTAGTTTGTAATACATTCCTCTGCCCTTAGAAATAATTAAACTGATTGTACCCCAAAATAAATCTTACTAGACCTTGTTCAAGTATTTTTATCCTTGTAATTAAACTAGTCTGTTTACCAAAAGTTGTTTTGTTTGCAGATACTGTTAATATATTAGTCTTTACTTATAAATCTCTCTGCTGCAGAGAAAATGATGTGGAAAATGCAAAGAGAATAAGGAAAAAACTAAATTCAGGCATCTTTTTAGATAAATGTGATTGTCTACCAAGACTTTCCAAACACCACCTTAGTCCCTTAGGAAATGGATTCTGCAAAGATGAAAAATACATTTTCTTTTAATTTCTCTATGGAGATGTGATGAACACACAAGTAATCTGTGGTCATGAACAATTAGAGCTTGAAAGTTAGTCCCACTTCTAAGTATAAAGAATAAAATAAAAATCACCCATAATCCCACCATTCAAAAATCACTACTCAATATTTCAGCATATTTCCTTCTAGTCTTTTTTCTACTTTAAAAATCATAATAGGCCGGGCACTGTGGCTCATGCATGTAATCCCAACACTTTGGGAGGCCAACACAGGTGGATCACTTGAGATCAGGAGTTTGAGACCAACTTGGCCAACATGGTGAAACCCCTTCTCTATTAAAAATACAAAAATTAGATGGGTGTGGTGGTAGTAGGTGCCCATAATCCCAGCTACTTGGGTGGCTGACTCAGGAGAATCACTTGAACTGGAGAGGCAGAGGTTGTGGTGAGCCAAGATCATACCACTGCACTCCAGCTTGGGTGACAGAGTGAGACTCTGTCTCAAAAATAAATAAATGAATTTAATTAAATTTAAAAACATAGTAAATAGGCTATCTTTTTATGTTTAAGAAGTTTTTCCCCTCATCCCCAGGAAAAAAGTTTCTATTATCCTCCTGTCCTGCAATGTATTCATCCCCTTCAAAGGCAACTGAAGTCATCAACAGAAAAATCAAATGACGCTTTAGCCACTCCGCTGCTTTCTTTCCTACTTGGAGGATAAATTCTTCAATTAAATTAAAGATTAACAAGGCCTTGGTAATTAGCATGCATCCTCTTAGTTGCAAAGATGGCTTAGCTATTCTCAGCTGTTAGTTTTTTTACAAAGGTGCTTGCAGTGAAAGCGTCAAGTTCAAGACTTCTCTAAACCTCTGCTCTACATCTCTCTCTGTGTTAATAATCTTCCTGGTGTTAGATATTTGTTTAATGATCAATAGTGGCTTCTATTCCTATCACTGAGTATTTCAGAAAGCAGCATAACCAAGTCAATGTTTAACTGGATTCTTTGGGTCTGAAATGGCAAAGTTGAAGGGAAGTCTCCATGGAAACCAGCCTCCCAGGAAGTGGCCAAAAGGGTTAGTGTGCAGTGAAACAGAGCTAGAAGGATGCCATGAAGGAAATGACTGCTTTGTAAAGCCAGGGTAAACTTCTGAAATGCCTTGATTAAAACAAGCTATATTAAAGACCCCAAAACCACTTTCCTCGCAGCTTTCCTCTGAATGTCTTTCACATGAAATGGGCCTGAGTCACTCTAAGACTCACCCGAGGGTGATCAAAGTAGCACCTTTGCAAAACAAAGAGGTAGAGACTCCCTCAGCTGGCCCTGTGGACTTTGCATTCAATCAGAATTTGGAAGAAAAGACTTCACATTCACTGGCAAGACTGCAGGACCAGAATAAAGCCTTGGAAGGGCAGCTGCCACCTTTACAAGAAAACTGGTATGGAAGATACTATGCAGGTAAACATAAAACCCAGCATGAGATGTGTGTATCTGGACCAAGGAGCATTATTAATAGATTTATCTGACTGTCTCCATGATCTCAGAAAGTTTCTAAATTACTGAAATGTAGAGGAATTTAGGCTATCTTTGAAAACTCAAATCTTTCAAAGAGGATTGAATGTCAATTGAAAGTATTCTGGGTGCATTAGAATGGGAGTATAAACTGTACAAAGGGCTTTTCACCATTCCATATGAGAAGGATAAATCATTTTGTTTCAGCTCAGTTTGTAATGCTTTCAATATTTATACCTAGCTTTGACAGACCATTAAAATTATATAGATACTAATGTGATAAATGATAGCAATCGCATTTCAGTTAAATTCTAAATTTAAATCATTCTCTCCAGTATAGTTTTATGCACCGGGCTTTGTGGTTTTGAAAGCAGCACTTTAAGAGTGAGTTAATTCTAACATGAATTTTGAAACCACCCTAAACAGAATTGATTTATTACAGTACATTGGAGTGGATGAGTCACCCTTTTCCCAACCCCACATTCTTCATGGTCATCTGCAGAACTAACAGAATTCTTTCCCACTATGATTGGAAGCTCTGAGCCTGAAGTGGCTATAAATTATCCTGGAATATTTTATAAGCCATGTAAAATGTTTTATCATGACCACAATGATAATTAAACAGACATCTTCACTTAGAAAAATATATGTTTATTTTTTATATATATATATGCATATGTATATTGTTTTCCCTTTCCTTCACCTTCTGGATCAATAACACAAATAAGTTTCCCTTATTGGATGCCTCATTCAGAAAGCCTCACATTCTCTTTTGGTACCTAGCAAATCTTGCCTGGAATGATTTTTCATGTCTACTGTCTGCAGAATTGATAACCTTTGGTTGTTTCTATATGGCCTATTTTTATGTTCTTTATGGTCTTCAAGTTCTTAAGCACATAGATGGGAATTTTCCCCTTAGGAAATTTTTTATGACAGACGAATAGGTGACAAGACACGATTTAAAAAATGGAGGGTGAATGTGCACTAAGAGTATGCAATGCTCCTACTGAGGAATTCCCTTTTTATCCAAATCCCCATTGAGAGTTTTAAGATTTTGGTGATAGAGAGAGACTCTGTTTCAAAAAAAAAAGATTTAGGTAACTGAATAAATGGTGAAAGCTGATTCATGTGCTTTAGAGTCCCAACTGGAAAACATGCTTATGTCTGAAGTGACAAAATCACATTGAAAATAAATAACAAGGAGATCATGAGGATTCTCATGATGATCTCCCATATTCTCACCGCAGCTCCATCAAATACCAAATCGAACGACCTTGGGCAAGTTACTTCATCAATTTTTTTCACTTGTAATCAGGGGTAAAAATAAATGCCTGACACAGCCTATGCCATTTGAGGAGAATCTAATTAAATAATGGACTAACATCACTAAAATAAAAAAATAAGGATTAGTAAGATTTCTGAAAAAATAGCTGAAAATACTTACATTTTTAAATCCAATATGTTTGTTGTTTCCATCCTGCTCAATATGCTGGCATCTTTTCAAAAGAAAATAAGGACATAGTTTGCATACCACTAAAAGTCAGAGAGAACAAAGTCCTTAAAGCGGTCATTCACATGTCTTAAAGAGAAAGATGCATAATTATCCATGGATTTTTCCATTTAAAATGCAAAGTGGGACTGTAAAATACTCTGTGAAACAATCTAGAAATCAGAATGTGTCCAGATTATTAAAAGGGAAAGACAAGAACTGCACTCATGCAGCGTTGGTCATGGTAGCACTCCCAAGAGCTCAGGATAATCAAGCTGGAAAATAAAATCCATAATGGATCTGTTGAGCCTCTCTGTTTCCTAATAGAGGCTTAACTCTGTATCCCTGGCTTGTTTCATCAGGAAAGAATATTGATATGCTGTATTATAGTGGCAATCTGTGGAAATTTTTTTCACTAAAGGGGCTATTGAATTGTGTTCACACATACTCCATTTCTGTCTCATCTCTGTATAATCACCTATCTATCTATCTATCATCTATTTCATCTAAGAAGATTATTTTCATTTTTTAAAGTTATATATTTTTCTGATGTCTTATATTTCAGTGAGGAGATTTTATGGAATTAAAACAAGTCAATAAATTTCTATTTTCCAGGCCAAATTCTGTTTGAAAAATATTTGCAGTCAACATATTGGTAATTTTGTAATTCTTCCCCTAAATATGAACCTGAGTAGGAAGTTAGGAGAGCAGATATTAAATCCCAAGTCTAGACTAAAACAGTGTCATTTGCACTAATGTAGGTTCCCTGCTTTCTGTGTTTCATCTCCACATTCAACCTACAGGTTAGACATATATAACTGGAAAGGTACAAAATTGTGTTGATAAAGTCTAGTAACTAATGATTACCTGATCTAATAGTAAATTATATTTAACGTTTTATTCTTGTTTCTTCTCCAATCCTTCAAGCATCCAGAGATGTGGATTTTGACATCCCACTGGAACACAGAGAAACAAGTATTATTAAAAGGCATCCACCCCAAAGACTTCAAGTAAGATGAATTTAAAAGGCTTCATAAGGAATTTCTTGGATATAATGGTAACATCCCTTTTTAAACTATAATCATCAAAGAGGGACATTGATAATGACCAAGCTATTAATGAGAATGTTCTTAAAGAAAAATGCAATCAGTCACAAATACTCTATTACTTTAAGATTTTCCTTTAGCAATGATTTTGCTTTTAAGACCGGCCACCGAAAGAAGCAAGTTTAGTAGCAAGGACATAAGTATGATGCAACTCAAGAGGCTTGAATCTAGCACTAATTAGTTGAGTGACTATGGGAAAACAACTTGTAATAAATAATAACAGCTACTACTATTTAATTATACCTACTATACCTACTACAAGTCAGATACTATAACAGGCAATTCAATCTGTTATTTATTTAATCTTCTTAGCCATCTATGAAAAGGAAGAATTATCTTTGTTTTATATATGCTAGTCAGAGAGTTCAGTAACTACCCCCAAAGACTCACAGAGGTCAGATAGCAACCAGGTCTCCAAAATCTGTACTCCTAACTATCAGCGTAAGTAATTTCTATAGTCCTTCTATCTTTAACCTTTTATTGTTCTAGATGTTAACTGGTTGTTTAAATTCAGGACATTGGATTCCAAGGAAGCAAAGCAAGAGCTTTAAACACATTCACCTTAATAAATATTTAATGGGTTCTCTGTAGATAGCTATACATTTTAAGAACTCTCAACCTAGAAAGGGAATGGGTAGTTTGGAGTGGTCCTTGAAAATGAGCATCATTGGAAGGAGGGTTTAGGGCTCTCTTGTGAGCAGGATCTATCACTGACATTTGAAGCCAAATCCCACCTGCTACACAATTCACCCACATGCCTGGACCAATCCCAGAGGTACTGGAGCTCATTTGTTGGGGATTATTTCTGTTTCAGTTGGTTTTTCTTTACCTGTCTTCTGCAGAAGCTCACAGCCATTATTTGAAGTGATTATATCATTTTGTCTCAAAAGAGTATTTTTTCCCAAAATATTAGAAACTACAAAATTATTCTTTAGATAAAGAAAAATAAAATGAAATATAACAAATTAATATCTAATTTACAAGTTTTTACAAATCCTCTAAGTAAACAGGACAGTTTTAAAAGATATTTTATTCCTAAATCAAATACTTCCTTTCAAAGGAGTGTGTTTAATACATGTTTCCGTGAAGCCTCTAAGCTGATTAGTTCAAATAGAAGATATTACTCTAACTAGTGAAAAATATTTGTCTAGTACTTTATAGCTCACAAGTACTTTTTTATATCTATCAATCCTAAACAAAGGAGGTTAAGTTTTGATTTTCTCAATAGTCAAACAAGGTCAAAGAGAGAACATTGGTATTTCAGAGTCAAACACTGCACCACCACCTCCATACACATACACCCTAACCAACCATCTTAAAAACAAAGAATCAAGACAAATGAATTATTTCAGTGCAAAGACTATGCCTTTTTTATTCTTCAACTTTTAAATTCAGGGATACAGGTGCAGGATGTACAGGTTTGTTACATAAATAAATATGTGCCATGGTGGTTTGCTGCACAGATCATCCTATCACCTAGGTCTTAAGCTCAGTATCCATTAGCTGTTCTTCCTGATTCTCTCCCTCTCCACCAACCCTGACAGGCCCCAGTGTGTGTTGTTCCCCTCCCTGTGTCCATGTGTTCTTATTGTTCAGCTCCCACTTATAAGTGAGAACATGTAGTGTTTGGTTTTCTGTTCCTGAGTTAGTTTTGCTGAGGATAATGGCTTCTGACTCCATCCATGTCCCTGCAAAGAACATGATCTCATTCCTTTTCATGGCTGCATAGAATTCCATGGTGTATATGTACTACATTTTCTTTATCCAGTTTATCATTGATGGGCATTTAGGTTAATTCCATGTCTTTGCTATTGTGAATAGTGCTGCAATTAACATATGCATCCATGTATCTTTATAATAGAATGATTTATATTCCTTTGGGTATATACCCTGTAATGGAATTGCTGGGTCAAATGGTATTTCTGCCTCTAGGTCTTTTAGCAATCACCACATTGTCTTCCACAATGGTTGAACTAATTTACACTCCCACCAATGGTGTAAAAGCGTTCCTTTTTCTCCACAACCTCTCCAGCATCTGTTGTTTTTCGGCTTTTTAATATGGCCATTCTGATTGGTGTGAGGCAGTATCTCATTGTGGCTTCGATTTGCATTTCTCTAATGATCGGTCATGTTGAGCTTTTTTTCATATGTTTGTTGACTGCGTGTATGTCTTCTTTTGAGAAGTGTCTGTTCATGTCCTTTGCCCACTTTTTAACGGGGTTGTTTTTTTCTTGTAAAAGTGTTTAAGTTCCTTGCAGACTCTGAATATTAGACCTTTGTCAGATGGATAGATTGCAAAAATGTTCTCCCATTCTGTAGGTTGCAAATACTATGTCTTATTCAATCTTATGTCTTCAGCCATTAATACTTAATATGAGATCCACAAAAGTTTGTGAGTAAAATGAATGAGTGAATGAATGACAATGAGACCCATCATCCCTGCTGGAGGAAGGATAAAGCACTCAAAGTGCACTCCCTGCTATTGCAGATCTGTAATCACTGTATTAGAAGTCTGTACCATCACTGTAACACGACTGTATTAGAAGTCTCCTTGACTAGCAAAAATAACTAACATGATTAATTAGAAGGATATAGGAATGCTTTATTGAACCAAAGATCTGGGAGACACCTAAGCTTCAGGGAAGAATTATACCTTGGAACTTGAAATGCAGAGCTCTCTCAATTCCTAAGCTCTTCTCTGTGCATTTGCTATACTCTTTCTCACCAAAGATGAGTTTTCTCTGTTCTTCAGGAATGAAATATGGCCACACATGAAATATGGCCACCCTGAGCTTGTATCTTACAGTTCCAGTCAAATGGACAGATGGGCCTTCTTGACTCCAATTCCAGATTCCTAGGAGAAAGGATATTGGCTCATCTTTGCTCATGATTTCAGCTCTGGTCCAATGAGCTATGGCCAGAGGATATACTCATGCAGTAGATATGTGGGCAGAGGAGTCTCCCCTATAGACTCTGGAGTCAGCTCCCAGAGAGGAGGGAAATCACTAGAAACTTGGCAGACACTCCCAAAGAGACCAGCTATAATTATCTTCACAAATGAAGCTCAGCACATTTTCAAGCACAAATGAGTTTTTGAGAGAATAATACATGCTGGGTCCTCATGACATGCTAATTAATAGCCTAATTTCTGCCAAAGAAAATTCTAAAAGTATTTTTAATTATTAAACCAAACCTAATTGTATGCTAAATTATTTGAGTTATATTTTTGGCACCTTCTACTTCCTAAACATCTACTCCTCAAATAAAGAGCAAGTCATGAACTAGCATTATCCAACCTAGAGCTGAGAGGCTCTGAGAGCCTCTGCCAGGGAACTCTGCATCAAATGGGCCTTTTTATTGAAGAGTTGATTAGCACTGTCCCCTCTGGCCTGATCACCTTCTTATGCATCCATTTCTAGCTTATATTGGAGGTGTTTCCCCCCCCAACATATAGTGTGTCCTCAGATGATCTCCTTGGATAACTCCCTGATCTTCAAATATTTCTTCAAATCTCACTGTCCCTATAAGACTCACCCCGACCAATCAATTGACATTGCAACCCCCACGTCAGCACTCTTGAGTCCGCTGGCCCTTCACTAGATTCCCAAATCTCCTAGCAGACACTTCAACTGATTATGCTGACCATTTGTTTTGTTTGAGAAGTCAAATAATCCAGAAGTCTTTAAACAAATGATACTTATATTATAAAGTGAAAATAAGGTGTCATTCTAACCGATTCTCTAGTAGTTCCTTCCATTGTGTTCTCTTTGAAGATGATGAAGTGAGGCATCTCACTTCCTGGGCAGGGAAAAGGAACATGCATATAAACCCAGAATTCTGAGGCAGTTTCATCTGACTGGTTCATTTAGCTGAAGCCAATTTCGCCAACAATTTTTTCTGCAGTGCTTCTCAAATCAAGTGGTAAATGATTCAACGAAGAGATCCCAGTTGCAATGTTAGTTGCTGCCATCTAGTGGCTTTTGTGAAGGAATAGTGTGATTCCTTAGGCTCTTCTCAACGGCCAGGGAGAAACTCAACCTGGAGAGAGTTCTTGCAGATATCTACCACTGAACCCTTATTAGAATTGTGTGTTTAAATAGAAACACTGAAAATAGCAGAAAGAGATCTGTGATAACTACATATTTATACTAGCAAAGCAAAAACTTGGTCTATGAATTTATGGATAGATGAGTTTAATAAAACTAAAAATTCGTGGCTTTTTCAGACTCAATTTTTCAAAAATATTCCACAAAAAAAGATCCTCCGTAGGCTATTTTGATGTCATTCCTTTGTTCACTTAAGGCAATGTGGAAGTCAGTGGCCCCCAACCTAGGAAGAAATCATCAGAATCCCTGGGAGAGTTGTGAAAATATTTATTTCCAGGATATACCCCAGACCTGTTGAATCTCAATCTCTAGTGAATGGGCCAAGAATTTCTTCTTTTTTAATGCCAGAAAAGTCTGAGATAAGCCATTCTGGAGAACATATAGTGCAGAAAAGAGGTTTAGATTTGGAGCTGGACACACTTGTGCTTGAATCATGGAGATGCCACTTTCTAACTGTTCAACCTTAGACAAGTCAGCAACCTCTCTGAAATGGGGAATCATCATAATTATCCACGGAGTTCACATGAGGATTGAATGAGATTACATATTTATAACCCTGGGTATGGCATGCAGTAATAGCTGCAAAGGCATATAGACCTAATAAGAAAGAACCAAATCCTGAACACTCTCCACGTCCAGAGGATGGCACAAACACTTGTTCTCCCCAGCTTCCAGAAATCCCCCTTGAGTCATTCCTGATTCTTCCTCCCATAGGTGCCTTGAGGGGCTCCTCTCCCTTGGCCTCCCCTCCCCTTCCTCTCCTTCCACTTTTCTTGCAGTGTTCTGACTTGATCAGCAGCTGCCTCTCGTACCAGCAGGTCCCATTTGCTTTGCATCTTTATGTCCTGCAGGGTTAAGAGCCAGGGGAACAAACTCCTCTTACTAGGATTGATCTCTCATTACATCTTTGCTAAGTTATGTTAAAAAGACCCACTTCCTCCTCTGAGGTGAGAATGGAACAGAGAACCACTTCCCACCACAAATGCAAATTATTACCTGGCACATATCTAACATAAAGATGAGCTCTTTCCCCTTGTTGTCTCTTCTTTGTCTCCACATTCTTTGCCCTTCTTCTCTTCCTTACCAGGTCTACTTTGGGGTGCTCCAGCAGAAAGGACTGCTGGGTGCTCTCCAGTCCAGGACCAGGGACCTAGAAGTGGTTGTACAGGGAAGTAGTGGTGGACACAGGTCATGCTCCCCATTACAAGTACTGAATATCCAGTATTTATCTTCTTTGGTCCACTCACTCCTTTTTTCCTGGTCACCTTGAAAGCCAAGTTGACTTCCAAATGTACCTCTTAATAATGCAACAAATCACACCAAAACTAAACCATTTTAAAGTAAATTAGCATGTGCCTTCAGCAGTGAACTAAGGTGGGAGTAGGGCTCACACTCTTTGCTGCAGCATGATGTCCTCATGGTTTTCCTCCTACTTCTTGAGCCATCATTTCCCAGTCTCCTTGGCCAGCTTATTCCTGGCCACCAGCCTCACCACTGGAACTCCTGGAGTCTGCAGTCTTTAGCTCTCCTCTTCTCACTCCTGACCTTTACCATGACCTCGGCTTCACTCATGCTCTACTCTGGGATTATTCCCCAAAGTCTCCAGCACAGACCTCTCCTCCCAAGCTCCCTGTATAACTCAACAGCTACACTGGCCTGTCTCAATGGTGTCTCAAACTCAATCTACTGCACACCAAATTTGTATTTTCCTTCTACATCCCAGCCAAACTAGGTCTTCCTCTGGATTGCCCATCACAGGGTATAACACCCTCCATTCCTTGTGCTGTGGACTCTATTCCCATTTACTAACCATAATGAATCTCGTTTGGTCAGCTTTAAACATTTGTAGAGATCATCAGTTTCCCTCTTTCAACCCCAGCCCATCATCTTTGTCCTCCTAGCTGATCTCTCCACATCCATAATTATTCCTTTCTAGTTTCCACACTGCAGCCAGAGTGACCTTTTTTAAAAAAGCAAAGGTAATCATGTCACTTCTTTGCTTAACACATCAGTGGCTTCTCATTGCTCGTAAGGGACCACTATCTTGATGGCCTGTCAGGCCTTACATGACCTGGCCCCTGCCTCACCTCCCTAGCTCATTTCAAGCTGCTGTTTCACTTACCTAAACTGCAGCCAACTGACTTCGTTCCATTCCTTCAACAGATCATAATCACTCCCCACCTCAGGGCTATGGCACACCTTAGTCCCCTAAAAACTCCCAATCTGTCCATTTCTACTGAAAAGGTACTACCTTAAAGCACTTTCTTGAACTGCCTCCCTAGCCCTTTCCCTCCTGCCTTAGATTGCTAAGGCTGTAACACAGTACCACAAATTGGGTGGCTTAAATGATCCAAACGTATTGTCTCCCAGTTCTGGAAGCTAGAAGACTGAGGTCCAGGTGTCCATAGGGTTGGTTCCCTCTGAAGCCTGTGAGGAAGGTCTGCTCCATGACTCTCTTCTAGCTTTAGGTAATTTTCTGGCACTCTTCGGTGCTGTTCATTGGCTTGAAGAACCATCACCCCAACCTCTCCCTTCATCTTCACATCGTGTCCTGCCTGTGTGTGTGTCGGCGTCCAGATTTCCCCTTTTTTATGAGGACATTATCATATTGAATTAGGGGCTTGCCCTACTCCAGTATGACTTCATCTTAACTAATTATATCTGCAATGACCCTATTTCCAAATAAATTCACATTCTGAGGTATGGAGGGGCTAGGCTTCAACATACGAATTTTGTGGGGTAGCACAGTTCAACCCCTAACACACATTATTTTTCAGGTGGAGTCCTTCAGTTATGTAGCATCATAGTTCTGCCCTGCAGATTTTTTCTTCAAAGCACTGACCACAGTTTGTAATGATCACTTGAATAATCACACAAGCAAAAGCACATCTATTACGCATAGATTGTAAGCTCCATGAGGGGCCATGTCCGTTTTTGCTGACCGTTGCCTCCCCATGTCTGGCATGTAGCAGTCATTAAGTACTCACTGAAGGAACAGATAAACTCTGTGGTCCTCCACGTTCCCCATTGCATGTCAATGTGAAGAGACCACCCTTCGTCTCCCAAACCTGCTTGATCACTTCTCAGTGCTCAGCTTCTAAGGCAAGAAGGGCTGGAGGCAGACCGGCTGACATGAATTGCTGCCCAGTCTTAGTGACCCCCTGAAACTCCAACATATCTCCCCTATCAAGCCAAGCCCCTTCTAGAAAAAGACATCTCTAAAATGTGTTAGCACACTGCAGTTTCATTTTAAATGTGTCTCATAGTCACCAGTGATTACTACTAAGGAGCTTCTCTAGAGATCTTAAAAACAGATTGCTTCCCTAAGGGCTGGAATAGTTCAGCTGGGTACCTAAGGAATGTGTGAAATAAAATAAATTCCTAGTGCCTCTTTTATCTCTAATATTCTAAGATCCTGGTGGTTTGATAATTTTGGACATGGTCCCTCAATGCAGACAGAAGAGGATTCTTAATCTCCTAACTCTCTGACCAGTACTTAGATCAATAAGGCACTGTCTACAGTGCACTAGAATAATAAAGAACCCAGATAGGTTGAAAAGCCTTTTGCACTAATATAACTGTAATGCTGTTGGAACCACCTTTCCTGTATGCTCTCAGAAATAAATGCCACTTTTGCAAAGTGTTAAGATAGTTTAATGTCTGGCTTTTGTGTTTCATCATCTCATGGCATGAGGAATGCTGACTGCTCTAAACGTTGAACTTCTAGAAGCTCGAACCCGTCGACTTGCCACGAGTAATTACTTCAGGAAGACTCCTGA
Organism: Macaca mulatta; assembly: GCF_049350105.2. Lineage (NCBI taxonomy): Eukaryota > Metazoa > Chordata > Mammalia > Primates > Cercopithecidae > Macaca > Macaca mulatta. The sequence continues at coordinate 130,585,793 of NC_133412.1, read as the reverse complement.
GCCAGCGAGAAGCCAGGACAATGCACAAAGCAAAGGTGAGCTGTAGCAGTAACCTGACAGGGAGGTGAACTAGGGGTGGGCGACACAGGATTGGGGCACTGGAGCACACTGGTCCTTTCATGCACTCTCTGCATGGAGGAGTTCAAAGACAAATCAAACTGTTAAGTCATTCAGAGTGAGAACTTTTCAAAGCTATTTATTCTCTTCTGTGCATGCCTCCAACTGGCAGTGGCTCTTACCTCTTGCATGAGCTCTGCGCCCTTTTCTGTTTTGTGTTGAAAACAGGGCAATGTAGATGAGAAAAGACTTTTACTTAGAAATTGGTGATTCTGAAGTTTTCAAATCTGTGAAAAATTCAGCATAAGTCCTCCCTTTCATTCCTCCCCTCAGTTTAAAACATCCTCTTTGTTCTGTTTGCAGGAGAAATCTTATCTACAAGTTATTCCTGACTTATTTGCCACAACCTCACCAAAAATTAATCCTGAGAAATGTCTTCTGTATATCTTTTCCCTGCTTTTCACTTGTAATGTTCTGTTGACTAGAACTCCCCTCACATAGAAATGAAAGCTGGAAGGCAGAAGCAGATTTTCAACACTTTCCACTCCTAATTGTTTTGGAGCTAGCTAGGTGCTGCTGTGTGGCTGGCTGACTTGGTAAAGATGTCCAGGTGCTATCAGAATCAAGCCCACGTTTGTGGTGCTGACAGCATCTGCGGAGATGGCCCTTCCCTGAGGTTCACATCAGCTGACAGTCACTATCCTCACGGCAACACAAAAGGTATTGTCAAACACATCACCCTTCCTGGCAACAGCAAATGACAAATGAAGGTATATTCACCTCTGGCTGCCCTCAATAACTGTCTGCACTGTCCCACTGGAGTTTATGATGCACCAGCGGGGAGATGTTCAGAGTCACAAATAATCAACTTCAAATCCTCCCTAAACTGCAATATTCTCCAAGGCTTAGGCTGACATATGGAAATGCACTCTATAGAAATAGGTTCCATTTCACCATTCAGCAGCTTCCCTCTCATTTCATAGCCAGTCAATTAGTGGTAGAAGAGATAGGGAGAAAAAGGAAGGTTTCTTCAAACTGAACACATTTCTGGGGATAGTACTAGTAATAAGTAGTAATAAGCATCTGTTTACAAGGGAAGTGATATCTTGTCAAAAATGAGATGTGGAAAGATATTCCCATTTAAGGTTTACAAAACTCTATAGCAACCTAAAAAACTACAAATATACATATCAAAGAGTCACTTCATTCATTGACAGTGACACAAAGGACTTGTCAGGGACATACAATAGTCCACTTTTGTCATCACAAGATATCTCTACGGGTTATGACTGATTAAGATCTCACTCTGTTTCAAGAAGGATGTAAACTTGTGAATTGCAGAGTCAGTAACAAATTACCCCATACTAACAAGTGTGTCATCTTTCATAGCAGGTACTAGAAAAGAAAATGCAAACTCCAATGTATACTTCTGAGAACAGACAATATTTGCATAAGATGCAAATGCTGGAAATGATTCGTAAAAGACAAGAGGTAAATATGAGAAGAGAAAAGAGTGTCATATTTACCAAATTTTCATCACATAATCACTGCCCTGCCACATGAATATATCAAGCATAGATACCTAGGCTTTACTTAGCATTTTAAATCTAGTCACTGAGGTTAAAAGTTCAACTACTAAAGCTGAGAAGAATCAGGAAGATTCCCTTCTGCTGATAACCTTGTTGAGTCTCTTCTAAGTTTTCAGTCCTATCAAGGATGTATCTGTGCCTCAAGTCTCCATTTTTAAAAATAGTTTGCTCCTATGACACTCTGGACATAGGAAAATGGGGCTAGATCATTTTTCTTGGTTTAGTGAAAGGAGGAGGGGGTGAGTTGTTCTTTATTCTGATACCTAGGCCTCTCTCTATAATTCTTGCCATAGAATTATCTAACAAGAAAGACTGCTTGTAAAAAAACAAACGAAAACCCTTTACCAGTAATGCCTGTAACTGTCATATTCCAAATTCCTCCCTCTAGGAAACAAGCCTTTAGTTACTGCTCTCTGCAACTCCAATTATATCAGCTAGCCTACAGAAACACGCTTTTGTAAGGGGCCTCATCCTAATTGAGCCATACCCTTTTGAGACTGGGCACACTCACCTTTCTCCTAACAAGCTTGTGAATAAAGAAAGTTCCCATACCTTCTAGTAGGAAAAAGAAAACCACGTTCTGCTTAGAGGACTGCAGATGTCTACAGATAAGCACACAACTTGCAAAGTGGCTGATCTGTTGCTCTCTTCTGGTGAAAGTAGCTTGGGAAGGACATTGATCATTTATGGCTGATGATTTTCAGGCCCAAATGGAGTTAAAGAAAAGTCTTCACGGAGAGACAAGAATTAATAAGCGAAGTCTAAGGGACCATAAAGCCAAGAAAACCCTTCAAAGCACCCCAAAGAATGATGACCATGACCTTCTAACCATATTGCCTGATGAAATCTTGAACAGACGTCCCGGTGAGTCATGTACAATTTTTTAGTAAAATAGTTTTTTAAACTTCATCAAATAAACTACCAAGGAAGGGGCATGGTGAGAAGACAGCACACAGCTTTGAGTTCTTGCTGAGAGTTTTACTTCCCAGAATATAGTGGGCATGTTGTCATGTAATTTTGGATGGCTGGGAGGAAAAGACAGAAACTTCCGCTTGGTGATTAAATGTCTCTTTCTTTGTATGGGTTTAATATGCTTTGCATGCTTCATTGCAAGGCTTGCCTCATCCCTAGAAGGAGAAAAGGCAAAATAGCCTCATCTTGTGGTTAGAGAGAATGAAGCACATGAAGATATATTGCCTGCAGTCACATGGCAAATTTGCTTCAGCAGGGTTGGTACCATATGCAGACACTTATCTCCCCGACTGCACCCTTTTCCACGCAGGTCAACCCTCTTTGGCACATTCAGAATTTCTAGAATGAATCCCTGCCCACCCTGAGCTTGCTGTTCCTGCTGATCTATCGGCTCAGTGGACAAGGTCTCCAATGTCACTCTTCCCTATCTCCCTACAGCTGGTCGGTCACCAAGCCCTGCTGATGTCACCTAGAAGTAAAATCTGCCCTTTCTCTTCCATTCCAGGTAGTATTGCCTTAGGTATGACCCTGGTCCTGTTACACCAGGGTTCCAGCTACAGCTTCCTGACTGGGCCCCTCCCATTAGGTCTCACTCTCCATCCATCAACACTTCACTTCAGTGGTTCTCCATGTGGTCACCAGACCACCAGCATCAGCATTACCTGGGAACCTGTTAGGGCCCAGAGTGACTGAATCAAAAACTGCAGGGGTTACGCCCAGTACTCTGGGTTTAACCACCCCTCCAGGTGATTGTGATGCTCTTAAAGTTTAAGAAAAGCTTAACTTTAAGTGATTCCTAACTCTACTCAGTAATTGAAGTATTACCACAGACCAGCATCATCAGTATCACCTGGGAGTTTATTAAGAAAGGCAAAATTGAAGGTCGTACCCCAGACCTACTGAATGAGAATCTGCATTTTATCAAGATTGCCAGATGATTCTCATGCACACTGAAGTTCTAGAAGCACCGCACTAACATCAGAGTAATCCTATAACATGCAAATCTGACCATGTCACTCTCCTGCTTAGAAAAACAAAAATCCTCCGTGATTCTCTGTCAGCCTGAAGACAACGTCTAAGCTCCTTAACATGGAGCTAAGTGTGGTGACTCATGCCTATAGTCCCAGCTACTCAAGAGGCTGAGGTGGGAGGTCCACCTGAGGCCAGGATTTCAAAACCTAGCCTAGGTAACATAGCAAGCCCCCTGTCTCAATAAAATAAACTCAACCTGGGACTCTAAGCCTTTCAGGATCCAGTCATTGCCACCTAGCCTTTCTAGCTTCACCTTCTGCCACTCTCGCACCCAGCCCCCACATTTCAGCCGGGCCGAATTGTTTATGCTCTCAGATCGCTCTATGCTTTCTAATGGACAGGCTTGTCCACAACTTCTACGCTACATTGCCCCACCAATTAGAGCCCCATAAAGCTTTCCTTGTTTGTATTTCCCCAGGGCAAACCCACAGTTGAAATTTCCAATATTGTTCACACACACAGATTGCTGTGCTGTGAGCCAAATTCCCCACATCACCAGGACCGACCCACCACGGAGAGAGCTGCAGAAAAGCTGGCTATGTCTCTAGAGGTCTTGAACTTCTAAGATGCAAAATCGCCTGCTGAAAGAGACACTGCTCCTACTTGGAGAAACAAGATGCTTAATCAATAAGTTAATTAAATAAGAAAAGGCTGAATAATTGAAAATCTACTTGAGGCATCTATTTAATCTATACTCCCAAGTCTCAGAATGAAATATCCTTTGTAGTCACACAATTTTTACCATTTAAACAATATCTTTTAAAAAATATGCAAAACAACCAAGAAAAAAGCCTCAGCTAAAGTTAGACACTTAACAGTCATCACCTGAGAGCACGTCAAGAAAAACCAGCATCGGCCAAGTCCTTGGAAGATGTCTCAGAGCTGGAGGGGACCGAGGAGAAACTGGCACAGGAGAAAGGAGTTGTCCTCTGCTCTCCTGATGCTTTTTAAAGCTGCTTCATTTTATTCAAGCTAAGGTTTGTTGAGTGCTTACTATAAGCCAGGTACTGTGGTTTGCCTTAAATATGCATTATCTCTTTTAACTCTTACACAACCTAGAAGGTAGGAGCTACTATTCGCCCCAGTGTGACAGAGCCAGGATTCAAGTTCAGGTCTTTTTGACCTGCACTCACACAGCCCCACCAGGACCACCAAGGACTTGGAACTCTGTCAAGGACAGCTTTGGAAAAGTTTGCAAATGTAGGGGTTGTGACTCCTTGACCTTATTTTTCAAAGAAGGCCACACTCTGCAACTTCTGAAAGGAAAGTTAAAGCAGCTGGCAGACTTTGGAGCTCACGTTCTCCTGGAAGTGACCGAGTGTAGAGAAGAGAGAACAGAAGGAGTAACTCAGGCAGGAACCAATTCAAGTGCCAGTCAGGGAGGCGTAGCTGCATCAGTAGTGCACAAATGCTCAGTTAAGAGCAAAACCACCTGAGGAGCTTCTCAAGAACACTCAGCCCTAGGGCCGATCATGGTGGCTCACGTCTGTAATCCCAGCACTTTTGGAGGCCAAGGCGGGCAGATCACCCGAGGTCAGGGGTTCAAGACCAGCTTGCCAACATGGTGAAACCCCATCTCTACTAAAAATACAAAAATTAGTCGGTCACAGCGGCGGGCACCTGTAATACCAGCTACTTGGGAGGCTGAGGCAAGAGAATCACTTGAACCTGGGAAGCAGAGGTTGCAGTGAGCCAAGATCATGCCACTGCACTCCAACCTGGGCGACAGAGCAAGACTCCATCTCAAAACAAACAAAAGAAACACCTAGTCCTGTCTCCCAGCTTCAGCCTACTGAATCTGAATCTCTAGGTTGAAGGTGAAAGAATTTTACGTTTTAAAAAGTCCTCAAGTGATTTTGAACATTAGCCAAACTTAGATGGACTAGATAACCCTTGAGAACTCTTTCAACACTTTAACCTTATGAGAATCTTTTTCTTTGTAACAACTCGTGTGTGTGTGAGATACACAGGACAAAATAAGCCTAGAAAATGTAGATTTTGCTAGCATGAAATAGACAGGGAATTCTAACTCTTCCTATTATAATGATATCATAATTAACTAGACTCTTAGAATGACATGTCTGCATCAACTCACCTGCCTATTGCTGAAGTTGTTGGAAAGAGAAGTAAGACAAATATCACCGGAAATGTGTTTGATGATGGAGAGACTACAATGCCTACAAAGGGTGTCATTCTGTTCTGTGCTTCGATATTCACTGTGCAGCCCTGTACATGTAAAAGTGTAGGATACTGGGATAACTATGGATACAGCTAGTATTTATAAAGTGCTTCTAAGAATTTTAAATGCATCATTTAATCCTCATATTAACTCTACAAGGTGAAAATTATTACCACCTCTCTCCTACAGATGAAGAGACTGGGTCTGGAGAGGTCCAGTCACATGTGCAAGGTCACAGCCAGCCAGTGAGAGGTGAAGCTGCTCGGGGATGCACTTACAGGGCACCTGACTCCTGAGCCGACAGGCTTCACCTCTGTGCTCAGCATTTGTCCTAGCGATGATTCCTTTTCACTTATTCCCAGAGAGCGTCTTTGATTTCTTTCCGCGCCTTCTAAAAGTAGTTCACTTTCTCCTACAAATGGGGTGTAGCTAAGATCTTACACTTACATAAGCATTCTACTGTCAGGGTCTGGTCATTAAGGTTCCTCTGTAGCTGTCTCTTCTTACTTAACGACATTCTCGACCTTTCTTGTTCCCCTGTTGAAAGGTGAAATGAGGGTTGTGGCTCTCTTGTGAGATAAAAGTCAGTCACTGCTTTCTACTGCATCTTTAAAATGAAATCTCCCATGCTTTACATAAATTTTACATACATTCATATAATAAATTACATATACAATCATATGACACAAATTATATATAACATACACATAGTGAATGTCACTCTTTTTGGTGTACAAGTCTATGAGATTTAATGTGTTTCTGTGGCTCCTACCCTTTGCTGAAGCTGTGATATGAATGAACATAGAGGGTGGGAAGAGCACTGGAACTGACCTCAAAGCCCTTCACTGAGTCCCAGTAGTGCATCTACTAAATGGAAGCTCCATGAAGGCAAGGACTTTTTCTTGTTCCTAGAATAGTACCTGACACATGATAGCCTCTCAATAAATATTAACTGTTTATTTTTTATATAATTTCATTCTGGAGAGAGAAAGAATATAGCTAAATTCTAGTTATTTAACCTCCAGGAACCTCAGTTTCCACATCTATAAAATGGGAATAAAGTATTGTATATCACATAAAGTTTATGTAAAAAATAACATGTATAAAAGCACACATAAAATGTAAAGTGTGGCCAGGCACTTTACAGGCCATAGCTCATGCCTGTAATCCCAGCATTTTGGGAGGCTGAGGAGGGTGGATCACTTGAGATCAGGAGTTTGAGACCAGCCTGGCCAACATGGCAAAACCCCGTCTCTACTAAAAATACAAAAAATTAGCCAGGAGTGGTGGCACATGCCTGTAATCCCAACTACAGGGGAGGCTGAGGCACGAGAATTACTTGAACCTGAGAGGCGGAGGTTGCAGTGAGCCGAGATCACACCACTGCACTCCAACCTGGTCAACAGAGAGAGACTCTTTCTCAAAAAAGAAAAAAAAAAAATAGAAGAAGAAGTACCATACAAATGTATGGGAATATAGACAAAACTGAAGAAGAGTATAATCGATGTCTTTTTTTTTTTTTTTTTTTTTTTTTTAAGATGGAGTTTCTCTCTTGTTGCCCAGGCTGGAGTGTAATGGTGTGATCTCGACCCACCGCAACCCCTGCCTCCCAGGTTCAAATGATTCTCCTGCCTCAGCCTCCCAAGTAGCTGGGATTACAGGCGCCTGCCACCACGCCCAGCTAACTTTTGTATTTTCAGTAGAGACAGGGTTTCACCATGTTGGCCAAGCTGGTCTGGAAACCCTGACCTCGTGATCTGCCGGCCTCGGCCTCCCATAGTGCTGGGACTGGGATTACAGGCATGAGCAACCGCACCCGGCCAGAATTGATGTCTTATAGTGAAAACAGTCATATGCTTCAGGGATGTGTCACTTTGAATCCGTTATTTGAATGTCAGCTTCAAAATTCTGGTCTTATCTGGCCACCTGCACTCTTTCTATAAAGAATCTTATTTTGTTTTATTTTTCAATATAGCTCTGTATGTGAAATTCTGGGTTTGACATAGCAGTGATACAGTTTTCTGAAACACATATTATAAAATACACAACCATCAAACAGGTTTCATGCTTTATGTGATTCTTCTACTACCTAAATCACTTCCGATTTTTCCCACTGGCAGCTGTTGCCTTCCTCTCTCCCTAAATTAATTTTGGAGTAGGATACACTTTCCTTTACTCTGCTCACCCGAAACCCATTTGGGTTTTTAAAGACTGTGTTTTTATTTTTTAAAGTCTATAAACCACAGAGAATCAAACAAGGATTTATAAAAATGTAACAAGTAATAAGAAATCTAGCTCAGAAGTGCTCAAATTTTAATGCTGTATACACAAAACTATATATGTAATACTTTATGAGTGACAAAGGATTGATTTTCAAGGATGAAACTGAATATTTGAATTTTGTCGCATACACTAACATTAGACCTGAATTTTCATAACATCAAGGGTGTTGTGGGACTTAGGCTATCATTAATATTTCATTAGATCCCAACACAAACAATCATTCCCCTTCTGTTTCAGATCTCCTGCCGATAGCTGGATGTTCTAGAAAATTTCTGTTCCCAGTCTGAGTGGTGCCTCTGGTAGTTCTTGACTACTTTGCAGAACAGAGATGACTGACACTCCTGAGCCCCAATGAATGGGGCCTTTTTTAGATCCTAGTTACCAATACTTCCCATCTCCCAAAATTCTCTGATTGCTCATTTGTTTATTCATTTATTCATCTATTTGTTCACCAAATATTTATTTAGCACATACCAAGTGCCAGGCATTGTGTGGTCGTTTCATTGTATGGTGATGAGCCAGGCAGATATGGTTCCTGGTTTGTGGATCTTGCATAGAGATGTTTAACAAGGAGTTGTTTAACGAGAGTATACTGGGTAGACCTGGTATCTGTGGAGTCAGGGAAAGTTTCCATGAGGAAGGGACATTTAAACCGAGATAAGAAGTAGCTGGATGAAGTGGGGAGGAGGGCATGCGAGTGTGAGGACCATGGGTACTGGAATGTTCAAAATGGTAATCAACCCCAGCACGTGCAAAAGTCCCGCAGGGGGAAGGAACATGATGGACTCTAGGCGAATGAGAGATTCAGAGAGTAAATGGAGATGGCTCTGGAGATATGGACAGGGCCAAATCACACGGGGTCTTGTAAGCCATGTTAGGTAAGAATTTTAAACTCTATCTTAAGGTCATTGGGAAGCCACTGATAGGGCAGGAGAGGGGCATAAGCAGGTTCATATTTTTAAATATCACTCTGTCTACACTGTAGAGAATGGGTGGGAGGGGAAAGTAAAAGGATGAAGGAAGACCAATTATAAGGACAGAGCAAAAGCGCAAGTGAGGGATGATGTTGAGACCAGGAGAGTAGGGTCTCGATGAGGATGGAGAGAAGCAGCCAGATATGAGATCGTTAGGAGACAAAATAATCAGAATTATCAGGTGATAGGTTAGATGTGAGTGCATGGAGAGGGTAAGGAGACCAGGTGGATTCCTGGGTTTCTCTTGAAGAATTAGGCACACAATGGGGTAAAGGTAGTACTGTTTGCTGAATTAGGGTAGCCAGGAGCAGAAGCAGGTTTGTGAGAGAAAGAGAAGGTAGGGCTGCATTATTGCCAAGTAGATATCAAAGTGGAGGTGTCCAGTTTTACAAAAACGTCCTTTGTAGCTTAGGAGAGAGACCAGGGCTGCAGACATTAATTAACATGGTTATCTGCCAGTGCTATCTAAATAGGCAACAACAATCATTATAATAGTATTCAAGGGGAAAAACTGGTAGCTTCTCACTGAGGCCCAACATATCACAAGGCATGAATTCTCACATTAAAACGCTTGTTTCCAACTCACCACGCTGTATACATTAAATATGTATAGCTTTTGTATGTCAATCATAGTTCAATAAAGTAGTTTTTAAAAATATGGTGTACAAGGTAAAAAGAAATATTTGATTTTCTTATATAATAGTACACAACTTCAGATATCAAGGGCTTACATAAACTGCCAAAAGATTTAATAAACAATTATCATTAAGATAACATTCAAAAGTTATGGTCGTTTCAACCAGTCTAGTGGGAAACTCTGGGCTTTGACCTAAAATTTTTGTTTTAGCTACAAAGTGGTTGGGAAGATTTTGTTTGCTTAAAAGCCAGCTTCCCTTGAACAAAGCTCCTGTTGCTTTCTGGAGTGCATTATAAAGAATGCTGGGAACTGCTTAAATAAAAAGCTAAGGTAAATACATATGCACATAAATAAAATCCCAAACTAAAAATAAATTGTCTCTTTTAATAAAAAATATAAAATAAAATAGAATGCCAGATTCATTGAACTTCCCAGTACTATGGGTCTGGAGTACAGTTTAAACATCTGTTTCTAAAAGGCTGCAACAGGTGATTCTGCTATGTCAGAAGTATATATTATGTGTCTAGCACATAGTAGATGTTCAATATAAAGCACCTGTGCAATATTCTTGCCCAAAATGTTTAACCTCAATTTAATTGCAAGGAAATAATAAGGGAAGCTAAAATTTAGGATCTTTCTGTAAAATAATTGACCTGGATTCTTCAAAATGTCATCATTACGTTAGGAAAAATGAAAAAGACAATGAAGATGGAAGAGGAGACAAAAGAGGAGAAAGAGGAGGAATGGTGATGGGGTGTAGAGACTGTGGGAGAGAGAAAGAGAAGAAAAGCATAGAAGAGTATTCTTGAATTAAAGGATACTGAGACGAGAAAATAAAAAGCAATGTATGATCCTAGATTGGATCCTGGACCTAAAAATTAAAACTAAAACAGAAAATAAAAAGCAGCTATAATGGGCATTATTGTGACAACCATGAATATTTGAACATAGACCATATATTAGAAAATAGTATTATATCAATGTTAAATTTCTAAAGTGTAATAATTGTTTTGTTACGTAGAGACAATGCTCTTGGTCTTAAGAGATTTGTAGTGATATATTTAGGGGGGAGGTGACTCTGCAACTAATTTTCAAATGGTTCAGCTGAAAAGCATGTATAGATAGATAGATGCTAGATAGATAGATGATTGATAGAGAGATAGATGGATAGATAGATGCATATATATGATGTAAGCAATATTGTGGCAAAATGTTGATGGATGTGGTATATAGGTGTGTGTTGCATTATTGTGACTTTTGGAAGATTTAAATCATTTTAAAAATAACAACTAGGCCGGGCGTGGTGGCTCACACCTGTAATCCCAGCACTTTGGGAGGCCAAGGCAGGTGGATCACAAGGTCAGAAGATCGAGACCATCCTGGCTAACATGGTGAAACCCTGTCTCTACTAAAAATACAAAAAATTAGCCAGGCATGGTGGCAGGTGACTGTAATCCCAGCTACTCGGGAGGCTGAGGTAGGAGAATGGCGTGAACCTGGGAGGTGGAGCTTGCAGTGAGCTGAGATGGTGCCACTGCACTCCAGCCTGGGCTACAGAGCAAGACTCCGCCTCAAAAAAATAAATAAATAGACTAAAAAATAACAACTAAAAAAAAGTTTAATCCTTACAGAGATACCAGTTGAAATTTATAGATATAATGTATATATTTATATATACCTCAAGTTACATATATATACACATATGTATATACAGTTTGAAAAATCACCAACCAGATTGTTTATTAAGCTAGGCACTTAATAAACAAATAATCATTGCTAAAGGAAAAAATTAAATTAAAGAAACTTAATTTTTTTTGTAGGTAATTCACAGAATACAGAATTTTTGAAACATCAAGCAGTGAATAACTACTGTCCCTGGAAAATTGGCACAATGGAAACATGGCTTCATGAACAAGAGGCCCAGAGACAGCATCTCTGGGACAGTTCCAGCTCTGACTCAGATGAGTTGGGGAAAGATGAGAAGAAGCCACGAGCACTGGTGAGGACCAGGACAGAGAGAATCCCACTTTTTGATGAGTTTTTTGATCGAGAATAAGAATACTATTCACTAACCTAGATATTGAGTGCACTGAAAGCTTGTTTTACTCTAGAAATCTTTCAGACTGATATATGAAGTATTTTGAAGAAAGCAAATCACTTTGGTAAAAAGAAATGATATATTTAGAGTCTTATGATTAACAAGTCTATCATATGTGCTGTTAACTATTGCTGCATAACTAAATGCCTCAAAACACAGGGGCTAACCAACAGCCATTTTATTGACTCACTTTCCTGTGGGTTGTTGAGTTCAGCTAGGTGGTTCTTCGGCTGTTCTCTTTTGAAATCTTTCATGTCATTGAAATTGGACTACGTTTGGACTACTAGGACTGGAGTCATCTGAAGCCCCATTAGGACACTGAGACAGGGGGAGCTTGCCCCCTATCCATATAGTCTCAGAGCATCTTCACATGATCTCTTCAGCAGGACACTGAAGAGATTTCTCTCATATGAGCCCAGGGCTCCCAAAAGCAATTGTTCCAAGAGGAGGAAACAGAAGTTGCCAGTCTTCTTAAAAGCTAGTCATAGAACTGGCTTTGCATCACTTCCACTATGTTCTGTTGGTTAAAGTCATAAGCCAGCTTGGAGTTAATGCAGAAGAGGATTACATAAGGGCATGAATGCCAAAGTGTGGTCCTTTGGGGTTCGTCTTTGAGACTTTCCACCTCACCATGTTTTTAAAAAGAAAATTAGATTATATAAAACAAATAGATGGGCTGGGTGTGGTGGCTCACACCTGTAATCTCAGCACTTTGGGAGGCCGAGGTGGGCAGATCACTTGAGGTCAGGAGTTCAAGACCAGCCTAGCCAACATGGTGAGACCCCATCTCTACTAAAAATACAAAAGTTAGCCAGGCATGGTGGCGTTCGTTCATCTATAATCCCAGCTACTTGGTGGGGAGGCGGAGGCAAGAGAATTGCTTGAACCCGGGAGACGGAGGTTGCAGTGAGCCGAGACCACTCCACTGCACTCCAGCCTGGGCGACAGAATGAGACTCTGTCTCGAAAGTAAAAAATAAAAAACCAAAAACAAATAGACGAAGTAGACTGGAGACAAATAAAAGTGAATTTCTAAAGGAAAGTCACAGTAATGCTACATTAAACACTAAGCTCACTTAGGTCACCTTCTAAGCTAACCATAACAGAGAGCCTACAGGATACAGGTGAAATAATGTCAAGTGTAGAAGATCATTGTGAGTTAAAGTTCAAAATTAAGACTTCTTAGATTATGATGCAGATTTTAGAGCTCCTTAAAAAATAAAAGGAATCTTATAAATGTTCAATTCAAAAGTTATTCCACTTAGAAAAATTAGCTTTTGGGACAATTTTTAAGAACTTTTGTGTACAATGCAGCTCCATGTTTAGCATAATCTAAAAATAATTTTAAGCAATCCAGAATCTTTCAAGAATTTAGTAAAGCTTTAAAACAAAGCAAAACAAAAAGACCCTTTTATGCCGTATACGGGAAGCTTCCAAAAAGGGGGAAAAATAGAGGAAAACACCACTTCAATTTGACATTCAATGCATTCACATCAGGAACTAAGAAGATAACAAGCCTGAAATGTCAGGCGATAAAAATTCATGTTTCTTCCAAGGACAGAAGGCTATTAGATTGTCCCTGGTCATATCTACTCCCAGTTCTTTGTGAGTACTCTTCTTACTTTTTCTGTGGTAGGTAAGAAGCATATTTCCACCAAAAGAATACATACATTGTTTGACTAGCCAGCCTTCTAGAAAAAATGAGATCCTTGAGAGGATAAACAAATCCAACCTATTCATGGTGTCCTCACTTATTGTGGTCAATCTGAAAGGCTTAAAACACAAAAAGTGGGATGGACAACTTTGAACACTAAAACTAGTGGAGCCAAAGGTACGTCTTCACCATTCTCCTCTGTGACTTGAAATTCAGTTTCACGAAACCCGCTTCCATAAGCTTAATGAACTGTGAGCTACATGAGGGCACAAACTATGTCTTCTTCCTATGGTATTCCTGCTTCCTAGCATGACAACTGGCAAAGAGTTTATCATTAAATGTTTTTTGGAATTAATGAATGTGTTGAGCTGACTAGTCAATTAGAGAAACACTTATTTCTCTCCAGCTATGCACTTGCTCACCCTCATTTCCATCATTTCCCAGGAGTCTTGGATAGACAAGGTTGATTATACAGTAAAGAAAATGGCTTTTTCTTCCAAAAGCTGTTGGCATTTATACATCTAAATGAATGGCCAAAATTAAGCATTGCCTTGGGATACAGGAACTATGTGTATATGCCAATAAGGATGCCATAGCTCAAAATACTTTTTGAAACTATCAGAGTGTGTTAGCTTCAAAAGAAAATCCATCCTAATGCCTTCTCTGTTTGCCGGTTCCATGTAGAACTCCTTACAATGCAGTTATGAATTCAAGGATTTTAAAGGAGTAACAATTACAGTAATAATTGCCAACATGCATGGTCTGTTTATTGTGGGCCAGGTACTCTTTTATCTATGTAATCCTCACAGTGATTTTGTAGGTCAGTATTAATATCATCCCCATCTTAAAGATGAGGAAATTGGGTCACAGAAAGGTTAAGTAAGTTGCCGGAGTCACTTAGCAGAACTTCCCTTTGGAGTAGACGATTGTTTACCAAAAGTGACCTGATAGAAGCCAAGGACTCTTCCCTCCTTTCCTCAATTTTACTTCCAACTCACCAGCTACATTACACGTCACTCTGTATTTCTTTTGCATCACATGGTGTGGTTCCTTTTGGGAGGAGCAGGGAAGAGGTAATAGTTCACTAGAAAGGGTGAGAGCTTTGTGGAATTATGTTTTAGCAAGGACTAGCTTAACTGATAGCCGAACTGCAGGCAAACGGAGGATAAAAGCACAGGATAAAGTCAGATGAGAGAGTAAAGGAAACCTTAACTGTCTTCCCAATTCGGCCTAGGGAATCAGTCCCCAACCTTTCGGCACCAGGGACCAGTTTTGTGGAAGACAATTTTTCCACAGCTGGGTGAGGCGGGGGATGGTTTCTGGACGAAACTGTTCCACCTCAGATCATCAGGCATTCGATTCCCATAAGGAGCATGCAGCGTAGATCCCTTGCCTGAGTAGTGCACAATAGGGTTCACACTCCTGTGAGAATCTAATGCCTCTGCTGACCTCACAGGAGGGGCAGCTCAGGCAGTAATGTTCCCTCGCCCACCACTCACCTCTTGTGTATGGCCCAGTTCCTAACAGGTCATGGACCGGACCAGCACCTGTCCATGGCCCAGGGGTTGGAGACCCCTGGCTGGGGGGCAGCATAGGTGAGCATCCCCACCAGAAAGCCCGATCCAGGGTGGATCAGTTGCACACTGTGACAAGGACTCAAGGGTAGCGGTTCTCAATGCTGGTGACAGGTTAGAATCACCTGTCAAAGGATCAAAAACTACTAACAACCAAGATTTCTGGTCCCCAGCTTTTGATTTAATTGGGTTGGAGTAGAGCTCTGGCATTGGGTTGTTGGGGTTTTTTTTGGTTTTTGTTTTTAAGCTTCCAGATGAATCTATCACGCAGCTAAGGCAGAAAATTACAGCTTTAGTAATATGAACATTCTATTTCACTAGATTGTATCACCTTCTATCTATAAAAGAAAGAACTTCTGAGGTACTTTTTTAAGGTTAAGGACATTAGGCCTGGAGCGTCACAAAACAGTAAGAGAAATGTTCATTTTGTAAGTAATTTTCTGAGAACATCAATCCTACAGTTAATCTTGAATTTGTTCAGGGCAATGTACGGCCATCATAAACACAGCTGTTGTTGATAAAAACTATAAAATTCAGCCTGGAGGCTAAGTTGTCAATTTTCTTCAGCTGAAACTCCAGCTTTGGAAAGAAAAAAAGCTTGTCTAGGACGAGAAGCATACTTTCTCTTGTGAAAATAATATTTTCGTTCTTGCTCTGAATTTTTCACGAGAAAGAGAAATATCTTTTTTTCCTTCAATACTTTTGGAAATATATTTTTCTCAATTTTTTTTCAAGAAGAGCACTGTTTTTCATCACATACTTATTTTGATGATAATTCAGAGTTACTGTACTGGGGTTTAGTTAAAGATAACTTTTGTAGGAGTCACCTATGACATAGCCTTTTGAACAAATGGATAATGTTTGCTGCTTACATAGAGACTTTAAAAACAGAAAATAGAACCCCAGCTCTTTGTGCCCCTCTCTTTCTTACCACAGAAACATAATGGTCATCATATTATAATTAACATCAACTATTTCTTGCCTGGAATAAACAATAAAAGCCTATTTCCACATATTACTGCAAAACCTCACCAATTTAGAATGCTACAGGGAAGTCTTCAGAGAAAGTATGCTAAAGGGTAGATTATGGAAGGTCAGACCATTAAAACTCTGAATTACATCTCATTTTAAGAGAAATGCTATTTCATTCAAGTACAGAATACACAATAACACAATTGGAAACTAAGTCAATAGTTAAGGATTTTTTAAGATACACACTTTATAAAAAGTCTGCAATTCATTCATTCATTCATCATTTAATCATGCGTTCAACGAGTGGGTGTGAGTATCTCCTACATGCCAAGTACTGTTGCAGATGCTGAGAATACAGCCATCAACAAGACAAAGTCCCTGCACCCATGGGTTACATTCCAGTGGGGGAGATCACGAGCAGATAGTCAAATACAAGATAATACAACTACATGTAATGTTAAGCATGATTAAGAAAAATAAAGCAGGTAACAGGGTAGGCGGGGATGGAGTGAACTGCTTGAGGCAGGATGCTCAGGGAGGCACTCTGAGGAAGAACCATGAACGAAGGGAAGGTGTGAACCACGAGAAGATCCATGGAACAGGCTTTCCAAACACCAGAAGAGCAGGTGCAAAGGTCCTGAGACGAGAACGAGCTTATAAGGTTCAAGGGCCAACAAGAAGGCCAGAACGACAGAGCGACCAAAGGAGAGACAAACAGGGATGATGTCAGAAAGCTGGACAGGGCCCAGATGTCAGGAGCCCAGAGGAGCACAGTATGACAATGGGTTTGAAGTGTAGTACAGTTTTAGAGTCAGAAGGGAGTACTCGTGGTCTAGACTGATAGCTCCAATATGGTCATGAACAAAGGTAAACAGACCCACTAAAGTCATATGGCTATAGCTAGCTGACCTGGGGCTGACCCTGGACCCACTGAGCTAATCAGAGAGGGCATTGGTTTCTGCTGGTGGCAGGAAGTTCAGCAAGGAAGCTCAGTAGCAATGGGTGGCAGTGCTCTGCCCTGTAGGCCAGAGATGCAGAGAATGCTGACCTGTAGCAGATGAAGAACCAGAGACCCATTGAGGCCTGACAGTACATCTGTTCCTCATTCCCAGCCCTGCCCAAGGCCCTGCTGCCTCCTGCCCTTCATTCTGAGACTGTATCCCTATCATAAATTGCAGTTTCTGCTTGGGCCAGCTCCAACTGATTTCTGGTTCTTAAAATCAAACAACTTCGGCCGGGCGCGGTGGCTCATGCCTGTAATAACAGCACTTTGGGAGGCCGAGGCAGGTGGATCACGAGGTCAGGAGATCGAGACCATCCTGGCTAACACGGTGAAACCCTGTCTCTACTAAAAATACAAAAAATTAGCCCGGCGTGGTGGCGGGCGCCTGTAGTCCCAGCTACTTGGGAGGCTGAGGCAGGAGAATGGCGTGAACCCGGGAGGCGGAGCTTGCAGTGAGCCGAGAGTGGGCCACTGCACTCCAGAATGGGCGACAGAGTGAGACTCTGTCTCAAAAAATAAACGTAGATATCTTAAGCAGCAGCCACCACCTTGCCTCGTGGCACAACACCAGAGGCTGTGGTGTGCCGGAATCGGCATGAGTGTTCAGCACGGGCTCTCAAAAGGAACTATAAGGATCTCTTCCAAATCTGTGTTCCGTGATGCCATGCCGGCCATGGTGGGAACATTTACACCAGAAAAATTAGTGAAAGTTGCAGATCAGGGTTTTTTTCAGAGTTGATATTAAGCATTTACTGACACACCTGGCTAGAAGTAAGGCCCACCAGGCTCTGGAGCCAGAGGTCACATCCCAGCTTGGCCACTCCCTCTCTTAGGTAGTTATTTCACTTGTCTGACCAGCACCCTCACTGTAAAATGGGGATTAGGATAATGCCTACCTCACAGCGTGTTGTGGCAATGAAATAAGATAACACACACAAAGTGCTTAGAACAATGCCTGACACATAATAACTGTTCAATACACGCTAGTTACCAAACAATGTTATTACCATTGACATCAGGAATAAAATAAGATTTTGTGTGTGAAAGTGGTTCTCGAAGTCTAATCAGTTCAACAAGACATGGAACAAAAGCCAGAAGTACATAACTATGGAACCATGAAAATAAATGCATCACGATTAGCAGAGGAAGTAATTATATGGCTGAACTACCCAAGGGAATCAACCGAAATATTTTTTGAATTAATAATGGAATTAAATGGGTGTTGGATAAAAGAAATACATTTTAAAATCATCAGCTTTTGCAAACCATTTCTCAGAATTTATCCAACAGAATAAAAATACCACTGCGCAAAGACAAATGCTCAAGGGTAAGAGTGAGTTCACCGATCACAAGGGAGATGCCTCAGGGTACACTATCTTGGAATATTCTTTCTCTGTAACTCCAGATCTCAAGCTCCCCTTTCCATTACTATTCAAAACTGTCCTTTTGCCAATCCAAGGTATGTTTGTCACTCCTGGCTTAAAGTGCACCCTCAGGATTCTCTCCCACTCTCCCTTTTTCCTCCCCAGCCAGGGTCCATGTCTGGGGGAAGACACACAGGCCTTGATTATGGTGCTATCCTGGGGGCATGTGGGGAATAGCTCATTGGCGCCATCCTTTGTCCAAGCTGGCCTTGACTGAATGATCCCCATCTTGATGATCTTGGGCATCAGCCTTCCTCTCCTGAGCATCTACCCCCACCTCCCTGGCTGCTGTCACTTCCCACCATACTCTCAGCACTAGCCTCATTTAATGATTGCTCAGGAAGAAGCCCAGTGGTTTTCTCCTGCTGAGGTGGTCACCACCTCAGTCTAGAGGGTGGGACTCGTCCTTCAGTAATCAACTATATCTTCTATGCAGTCCCTAGGGTAGGCTGTCCATGCCTCATGCCGTGCTAAGAAATCCCCGTGGCTCTCAATTCTCAGCTCCCCTCCCCCTACTCTGCTTTGGAAGCCTTGGAAACTTCTTAAATATTCTCCATAACCTATGGGGTGGGGAGGTGGGGGGTCTATCTCAGGCACTTTCTACCAAAACATGTCTTGCTGCCATTATTACTGTGCTGCAGTCCACAGATGTTGCCCTCCTGATGTAGCAAACGGGTGGAGGCAATGTACCATGAAGCTCAGAAAGCTTAAGCTTCAAGGCCCCTCATGCACACAGCCCCCTGCCCTGGGAGGGGCACCAGCAAATCATTTACATGAGTTTTCATTACAGTTCTCCAGGAGCAGACAAGGATGAAATGCAAGCAGTTTATGTTGGAGCCGATGCCACGAAATACCAGTAGGGGAGTAAAGTGAGACAGGGAAAGCTGCCAATCAAGGGGCATAATCAAGGAAGTTACTATTCTGGGTACCAGGCTTAATCCTGTTGGGGAATTCTGTGCCTCAAAGTTATCTCATCTGCAGAGGAAGTATGCTGGGGTCTGATACACCACCTTTAGTCAATCATTGGTTGGTGGCTGCTGGAGCACCAGGGAAGAAGAATTAATTCTCTGGTACTTCTTAAATGCCGTGTGTCCTCAGGTCTATCTGCGGAGAGTTCTCAGGCTCAGAGATCCAGACGCTGGTAAAAACCAAGCCAAATTAAGGCCTGTGGGGATATGGATGGGGCACCAAGAGCTTACTACAACTTGGTTACATGTTTTTGTAAAATGTGCAAAAGTGGCCGGGCACAGTGGCTCACACCTGTAATTCCAGCACTTTGGGAGGCCAAGGCAGACAGATCATGAGGTCAGGAGATGGAGACCATCCTAGCTAACACAATGAAACCCTGTCTCTACTAAAAATACAAAAAAATTAGCCAGGCATGGTGGCGGGCACCTGTAGTCTGTAGTGCCAGCTACTCTGGAGGCTGAGGCAGGAGAATAGCGTGAACCCGGGAGGAGGAGCTTGCAGTGAGCCAAGATTGCGCCACTGCACTCCAGCCTGGGTGACAGAGCAAGACTTCATCTCAAAAAAAAAAAAAAAAAAAAAAAATCAGTGGTTGTCAGGGATTAGGGGAGAGAAAGAGATGAATAGGTGGAACACAGAGGATTTTTAGGGCAATGAAACTACTCTGGAAGATACTACAATGGTGGAAACATGTCATTATGTATTTGTCAAAAGCCCATAGAACGCACAACACTAAGAGTGAGCCCTAATGTAAACTATGGACTTTGGGTGAGCATTATGTGTCAACATAGGCTCATCAGTTGTAACCAATATGCCACTCTGGTGGGAGATGTTGGTAACAGGGGAGGCTGTATATATGTGGGGGCAGGGATATTTGGGAAATCTCTGTATCTTTGTCTCAAATTTTCTATAAAACCAAAACTACTCCAAAAAAAGTCTAATAAAAATAAAAATTTTTAGTTTATAAAGGCTGTCATGTTTTCCCCTCCAATTTCCCCTCTGTCACAGTTCCCCCCGCTTGGGTAGTATGTGAAAAGTACCAGCAGCTCTCAGAATCTGGCCAAAGGGAAGTCCAGTTGGGACTATACTCAGTTGGGGTATAGTGGGTTATATTATGTGATTCCCAGTCCCTTCCATGTGTAGTTGTTATCTGTAACCATTGTGATGAAGGAATGGCTTGGAGGCACACCCCAGCTGCCCACTGACTCACCCAGAGATGTGAGACCAGGGGTTGTGTTGCAATATGAATGTACCCCGCAGCATCTGGAACTGGAAGTATGGAAGTAGTGGAGGGGAGATGAAGTTTTACATATGCCAAAAGCTAGTCAGTCTGTGGTACATCGGGCAGTTAATTAATAGAAATACTATGTTGTTTTTCTGCTTTCTGTGACATTTGTGGTATTTGTAAACTTCGCAAAATTTATAATTAAAACTTTTTTCTCATAATAAATACTTGCTTTCAGTTCTAATTTTATATTCAGAATTTTTATTCTTTTTTCCTTTTTTTTTTTTTTTTTTTTTACTCTTGTAGAGATGGGGGTCTCACTATGTTGCCCAGGCTAGTCTTGAACCCCTGGGCTCAAGCAATCCTGCCTCAGCCTTCCAAAGTGCTGGGACTACAAGCATGAGTCATCATGCCTGGCCTACACTTTTTCTTAAAGGAGACACTCAAAAACATATGTTTCTGTCCAGCTTGCAGTCAGAGACATAAACTTTTCTGCTGTTAGATCAACAAATATTCCTGAGGGCAGGAGTGATAGTCAAAATATTTATGCTCATAGCATGGGCGGCAACCAATCAATGGCTCCAGCATGGTCCTTTAAACCTAACTTACTGAATCAGGATATGCTCCTCCTCTTGGACTTTGAACCAAAGGAAAGACCAGGAAGAAGGTTCCACATTCGTTTTAAAGCTCTCTTGCTTTCTTCTCTCAGTTTCTTCCAACCCAAGAAGAAATCATTTCTTCTTGGTGTGGTAGGAAATCTGTTCCTGAGTCATTATCTTGCCACCTCTTAGCCCTATGTCAGAACATAAACACTATGTCCTCTGTGTTCTCAGACTTCCAGGCTGTGGCTCTTAATATCTAAAGAGAAGGTTTTAAAATGTAAAAGCCTCCTTCTCTCTCAAGAGCCTGAATTTTGTTATTGGAAACTAGGGTTGCAAGTTAATTACAGCAGCATAAAATTTGAAGTAACGTTAATGGTAACCTATAGCAATGATTGAAAAATGATAGGATATATATACTATAGCACCTCAATAAAGTCAATTCAACTTTTTTATTGATAAATAAAAGTTGTACATATTTATGGGGTACACATGATACTTTGATATATCCATACAACGTGCAGTGGTCAAATCAAAGTAACTGGGATATTCATTAGCTTACACACTTGTTATTTCTTTGTGTCGTGATCATTCTAAATTTTCTCTTCTGGCTATTTTGAAATATACAATAAATTATTGTTACCTAATAATCACCCTACTGTGCTATCAAACACTAGAACTTGTTTCTTCTGTCTAACTGTAATTTTGTACCCATTAACCAGACTCTCTTCATCCCCCTCCCGCCTTTCCTAGTCTCTGGTAACCACCATTCTACTCTCAGCCTCCATGAGATCAACTTTTTAAACTTCCACCTATGAGTGAACACATACAATATTTGTTTTTCTAAGCCTGGCTTATTGCACTTAACATAACGTCTTCCAGTCCTATACATGTTGCTGCAAAATGACAGAATTTACTTCTTTTCATGGCTGAATAGTATTCCATTGTGTATATATACCATATTTTCTTTATCCATTCATCCACTGATGGGCACTTGGGTTTGGACTGAACACAAGCCCACAAATCAAGTAACCATCTCAAAGACAGATGTGTCTGAATTTCCAATGCATAAGATAGCAAAAAGATGCACAAAAATGGCCCACAATAATCAGTCATATAAAAAAGCATAAAATGGCCAGGTGTGGTGGTTCACACCTGTAATACTAGCACTTTGGGAGGCCAAGGTGGGTGGATCATGAGGTCAGGAGATCAAGACCAGCCTGGCCAACATGGTGAAACCCCATCTCTACTAAAAATCCAAAAAAAAAAAATAGCTGGGTGTAGTGGTGCACATCTGTAGTCTCAGTGACTCGGGAGGCTGAGGCAGGAGAATCACTTGAACCCGGGAGGTGGAGGTTGCAGTGAGCTGAGATCAGGCCACTGCACTCCAGCCTGGGTGACAGAGTGAGACTCTGTCTCAAAAGAAAAAAAAGCATAAAATACATCCTACATAATAACAACAAAGAACACAAACTTTTTAGGACTGATCCTAACAAAAATGTATAAAACCTATGTGAAGAAACCTACAAAACATTGTTAAGAAAGACAAATAAATATTAAAATAAATGAAAGGAAAAACTAGTTCCTGGGTTTTGAAATTTAGAATATTTGCAGGATATTAATTCCCAGTGGGACTGGAGAGAGGGTGAAGCTTGAAAAAAAGAATTCTGAATTTATCTAGGAGCATATACAGGTAGATTAATAAAAACATTATAGAAAGAAATAATGATGAGGGGACTGACCTACCTATTGGAACTACATAAATGTGTTAATCCTCTACGGAAAATATTTTGAAATAGCTCTCAAAATTTTAAGGGCAATTACTCTTTGCCCCAGTAATTCTGCTTTTGGAATTTGTCCTACGGATATATCCACATGAACAAAATGACATTTATTCAAAGATATGTGTTGCAGTATTTTTTGTAATCATAAAATATTGGTAATAATCCTAATATCTGTCAATAGGAAACAAGTTAAATAAACAACTATACAATGGAATACAATACAGCCATGAAAAATAAAACAATGCAGATGAGCAAAGATATTTTTGAGTGAAACAACAACATGCAGAGAATATATAAGGTATAGTATATACTTTTGCATAAAAGAAAGAGGAAAAGAGAAATAATCTATATGATCTATAAAATACATGACATATATGGTTGTTTACACACAGAATTTCCCCGAAGGAATATACAAGAAAATGATAACAGTGATTGGCTCCAAGGAGGAAAACTGGGAAGTCAGGGGAGAAGGAGGGAGATTATGTTTTCATACTAAATCCTTCTGTGCCTTTGAGTTTTGTATCATATGCAGTAATTGCCTGTGCATAAGACAAAATAATTTTAAATGAATTAATGAAAATAATTTTTGATATTAAGACAAGAACTAAAAGATAGCTTAATACTAGGAGTAACTGGCTTGGTGTGGTGGCTCACGCCTGTAATCCCAACACTTTGGGAGGCCAAGGCTGGCGGATCATCTGAGGTCAGGAGTTTGAGACCAGGCCTAACCAACATGGAGAAACCCTGTCTCTACTAAAAATACAAAATTAGCTGGGTGTGGTGGCAAGCACCTGTACTCCCAGCTTACTCAGGAGGCTGAGGCAGGATAATCACTTGAACCCGGGAGGTGGAAGTTGCAGGGAGCCGAGATGGCGCCATTGCACTCCAGCCTGGGCAACAAGAGTGAAACTTCGTCAAAAAAAAAAGAAACTAAGAATAACTAACTGTAAAATAGAATTTTTATATGCATAAAATGATAATATGAGTTAGAAGAACCACAAATAGTTTAACAAATGTATTTGTCAAAAAAGAACCAATAGATGTTTTGAAAATGAAAAATATAATTTTAAAGTAGAAACTTCATCTCAGCTTGCAAAACAAACTCCAAATAAATTACTGAGTTAAATGCAAGGAATAAAATAAAAATCCTAGAGAACTATATTGGAGAATAATTAAATACTATAGTACGTAATGGCTTTTAAAAATTAGTAATATTCAGTGATTAAAAAAAGATATAGCAAAACAGATATTCCTGCCATATGCCAGACGCAACATAAACTCAATTACTATTGTTTTAAATGAAGGGATAGATGGGTGATTGCAAGAGTAATTTTACTTTTTGGGGAAGTAAACTAAGGAGTAATTAATGAGCTGAAAAACTTGTCTGAGGAAATCTCTAAGAATTTGAAAGGAGTAAACCATGAAAATCTGATCTAATAATTCCCTCCCTTAGAAAACTGACATTATGTACAGAAAAACAAAGAGAATGATGGCAGTAGGCTTTTCATCAAAACAATTCAAGACAGAAGGCAATAGGGCAATATCCTTAAAGTACTGAAAAAAAAAAAAAAAAGAAACTGTCGACCTAGAATTTTACACATAGAGAAAATATGTTTTGTAAATGAAGGCAAAGTGAAGACTTTTTTTAACGTACAAAATCTAAAGTAATTCAACAGCCAACCAGCATTAGAAATAATGTTACACAAAGTTCTTTAGACAGAATGAAAATGATATCAGAAAAAGTCAAGTATGCTAGAAATAATAAATATGTGGGTAAATACTTTTTTATTTTGAAAGTCTCTGTAAAATCTAATTAACTGTGTAAAGCAAACTAACAATTTCTTATGAGTTTTAGAATATACATGTGGAAGTAACATGTATGTCAATGGCATAAAGGCCAGGAAGAGGGAAATGGAAGTATACTGGTATAAGATTTTTATGCCACACATCAGTAGTATAATCTTTTTAAAATTTATTTTTTAATTGACAAATTAAAAATGTATATATATATATAGTACACATGATGTTTTGAAATATGTATACAACATGGAATTGCTAAATCAAGCTCATTAACATATGCATTATTACCTCACATCATTTTTTGTGGTGAGAACACTTAAAACCTACAATCAGCAATCTTCAAGAAGGCAGTATATTGCTATTAATTGTAGTCATCATGTCGTACAATAGATCTCTTGAACTTATTCCTCCTATCTAACTGAAATGTTTTATCCTTTGTCCAACATCTCCTCAACCCCCATTCTCCACCCATCCCTTGGCCACCACCATTCTACTCTATGCTTTTAGGAGTTTAACCTTTTTAGATTCCACATATAAGTGAGATCATGCAGTGTTTGTCTCTGTGTGCTTGGCTTATTTCACTTAACATAATGCCTTTTCAGGATTTCCTTCAGTTTTGAGATTCAATAGTATTCCATTGTGTATATATACCACATTTTCTTTATACATCTATCCATTGATGAACACTTAGGTGGATTCTGTATTTTGGTTACTGTGAATAATTCTGCTGTGAACATAGGAGTGCAGATATCTTTTCAACATACTGATTTCAGATACTTTGGATATATACCCAGTAGTAGCATTGCTGGATCATAAGGTAGTTCTATTTTTAAATTTTTGAGGAACCACCATACTGTTTTCCATAATGGCTATACTAATTTACATTCTCACCAATAGTGTGCAAGGGTTCCCTTTTCACCAGATCCTTGCCAGCACTTGTTATCTCTTGTCTTTTTGATAATAACCTTTCTAACAGGTATAGGGTAATATCTCATTTTAGTTTTAATTTGCATTTCACTGATGATTTGTGATATGGAGCATTTTTTCATATACCTGTTAGCAATTTACATGTCTTCTTCTGAGAAATGTCTACTCATGTTCTTTTCTCATTTTTAATCAGGTTATTGTTTTCTTGCTATTGAATTGATTGCATCCCTTATATATTTTGGCTATTAACTCCTTATCTGATATATATTTGTAAATATTTTCTCCCATTATACAGGTTGTCTCTTTCATGAGTGATATACTATTACTTGAACATAGACTGTAACACACTAAAGAAGTATACTACAGATGCTATAGCAACCACTTAAAAAAGGCATAGCTAATAACTAATACGTTAATAAGAGGAGACAAAATCAAATCATAAAAAATACTCAATCCAAAAAAAAAGGCAGAAAAAGCAGAAAAGAGTGGAAAAAAGAGAAGAGATAAAAATAAATAAATAAACCCAAATAGTAAGATGACAGATTTAAACCCAACTATATCAGCCAGGCACAATGGCTCAGCCTATAATCCTAGCACTTTGGAAAGACGAGGCAGGAGGATCACTTGAGCTCAGGAATTCGAGATCAGCCTGGGCAACATGGTAAGACTCTGTCTCTATTAAAATAAAAAAATTTAAAACAAAATAAAACAAAACCCCAAACTATCTAAATAATCATATTAAATGTAAATGGTCAACAACACAATTTAAATGCAGAGATGGCTGAATAGGAAAAAAAAAAAAGAGCAAGAAGCAGCTATATGCGATCTATGAGAAACACACTTTAAATGTAAAAATGCAAATAGGTTAAAAGAAAAAAAACAGAAAAAGATACAACATGCCAACACTAATTAAAAAAAAGCAGCAGTGAGCATATTAAAACTAGATAAAATAGACTTAAGAGCATATAGCAGGCATGATTGTCATTAGCAGCCAAAGTTATATATCCTTCCAATTTAGGAAGAACAGAAATAAAAGATACATTTCATGTATCTTTCATGTATGTATTCATGAAAATAAATGCCTGTGATGAGTCACATCCCAACCCTTCGCAATGGCGGTACCACGTGATTGAGTCTGGCCAGAATCACACGGATTTAGGAATGGTCATTTCTCAAAGAAGGGATTCAAGGCCACTGAATAAAGACAGATGTCCACTAACAAGTGGATGATAAGGGACTGGCTACCTCTCTAACACATCACACTTGTGAAGCACAGTCATGGTGTGGTCCTATCCAAGAACAATGTGACAATGATGGATGAGATTGACAGGAGAACATTTACAGGGCTTATTAGCTCTGGAGATAATTTATTTTACTTTCTAAGAGAATAAATGAGGAATTGTCTGAGAATTTATCAGCATAAACTCTACGTTTTGGGATTCCTTGAATAAAAAAAAAAAATATGTCAACGTCAAATCTAGGTTTTCAGTAAAGACACAGAAGGTGATTTTACAGTATTATATATTTGTTCTCCAATGGACTTACTCAAATGCTCCCGTTATTCTTCAACATTTTCCCCAAATAATTTCTTCCAAAAATAAAATTCAAGCATTACCGCACCAGTGTAAAGCTGGGAACCTTCTAAATCTACTTTCAGTTCATAACGCATTGGGAAGCTTATTAAGGAAAAGTAAGACTCAGGATCAAGATGGAACACCTCAAATCACAGATTACTAGGACTGAAGAGGAATTTAAGAAGATTCTATTTCAACCTCCCTTCCACAGGGACTGAGCTAACCAGGCACTTATATGTGATCTTCAAGAAAGATTGATTGACCAGCTGATTTTAATGCATATTTATTTCACTTAATTGGTAAATGTCTTCATAGCTATTTGAAAAAGGACTTATTTTTTCATTCAGTGTGTTTTGCAACATACCACACATACACACGCATAAGTCAACCACCACTGATACCCCAAAAGAAACAAGAACCCCCAGTACATATTACAGGCCTTCTTCAACCTAAGGGTTGAAGAAGTTTGCCACCTACTTTTTGCTGAAGTGTTTTGTTCTCCATGAAATATTGCTAATAATTATAAATCAATGCCAGTACACAGACTGAGGTCTGTATCCTTTTGCAACTATTTTCCAATAAGATGTAAATTTTTTCTTTTTTCTTAAAAAAAAACTATAGGTAAAACAGCAACTCAAAGTGCTTTATATATATGTGTGTGTGTATATATATATATTTATATGTGTATATATATGTATATGTATATATATGAAAGAAAACCAAAAGCAAAAAGATCCTACATGAAATATTTAACAGCATTCATATTCACTTGAAGTCCCTCTACTGATCATTCTCATTATATGTGCTTCTAGGTTTTAAAAAATAATAATAATAAAATTAATCACAAAAATTTGGGAACAGTGAATACATTTTTTCTAACATTTCTGCTTCTAGTTCTCTCCCCTACTCTAGCATTTCTTTTCCTTCCTGCTTTCTTTCCTGGGGTTTGAGTCAGATGCCAGGCATTCCTTATCACCCTTTCTCAGAAAACACTTTGGCAAATCTGGCCCTGACCTGTCTAGTTCTGAGCTGGCTTCAAAATTTTCCATTATTATTTGCAAAGTTCCTGTTACCTAGTTTATGATATATTTCTCGACTTAATGTTTCACAGGGGGTCTGAAACATAGGCTATAAAAGGCATACCAAGTCTTCAAAACAATGCCTAATTACTAATAGAGTAATTGGAGGTAGGCACCAAAAGCCATGCCCACTTATTACATGGGGATCCTCTACAGACTAGGTTGTGAATGTATCAGGACAAGATACATTGACTACTAAATTCTGATAGCAGAGTCTATCCCCACAACTTATTCTTCCTTCCTTACTCCCATTTTAAATCTTTTTGCCTTTCCTATTTCCTCTACAGAATCGGTTGGGATACTCTGCATCTCTTTCACTTTATCCTGTAGGCTAGAATCCTTCCTGTAAATATTGGAAAATATTAAAATATCTCTCGATATATCAAGGATGGGGTCATAACAGAACTACTAGGGTGGGGCAAGGGCAAGACTAGAGGATTTGTGAAATCCTTTGTGATCATCTGATTCTATGGTGATAAATCAACCCAACTGTAGAGTTTATTTAAAACATTATCACAGATATAAATGAGTTGAAAGGCTTTTGATAAATGAAACCTAGTTAATAAAGATTGGCCTATAAGAACTATCACTTGTGGAGGTGTATAATTGTGATAATAAAACTACATTAGCAAAACTACATCGAGTCTCATAGGCCAGGAATAGGGAGATAGAAACAGATTTGGAAAAGAAAAATATTGTCAAAGCCAGAAATTTTTGAATACAGGTGATTCTCTGCCAAAGTTTCTCAGTCTAAATGGTAAGGCAACAGAAATCCTTGATGAAACACAACTACATGAAACCCTAAACAGAAACCCACTGTCTCTGGTCAGAGATTTAACGTTAATATATATTTGTCATATATATAAATATATACACAGTTGACCCTTGAACAACACAAGTTTGAACTGCAAGGGTCCACTTACACACAATTTTTTTCAACTAAATGCAGATGGAAAAGACAGTATTTGCAGGATACAAAACCAGAGTATCTGAGGGCTGATTTTTGCTATAAGCTCCTTCCACAGGGCCAACTGAGAGACTTGACTATATGAGGATTCAGGTATATGTGGGAGGAGAGGGGAAGTCCTAGAACCAACCCCTCACATATACCAGGGCGTGGCATGTATGTAATTTACTTCTCAAAATTCTCTGAAGTAGTAGTTATTTTTTCTATTTCTAAAAATTTCCCCTACTTTTTAATATGTGAAGAATCAGCTTCAGAGATTAAGCAACTTGACCAATATAATGTGGATATTGAGAAATTAGAAAAAGACGCTGGAGGTAGTTTTCCTTTTTCTTAACCACCCGAGACCAATTTTAACTTCTGCTTCACAGAGAAGTCCATGAACAAGAGGAGAAAAACCAAAAGGAACAAGAGGAAAAGAGTAAGGGAGACCTGCAGAGATTGTCAAGAGTGTTGTGTGTCCAAACATCCCACTGAAATGCAAGCTCCATGAGGATGAAGATTTCTGTCCTGTAGGTTCAATATTATAGACTCAGCACTGGCCTAGCACAGGTATTTCACAAATATCTGTTGAATAAATGAATGAATGAATATGTGGTATGAATATGCTACTTCAAGTTTTGATTAAACTTAGCATATAAGGTAAAGCTTTTGAAATTGTATTGTTTTATATATTTTAAAAATGAAATTAATCAAAATTAAAATGTAATCTTGAGAATTACGGTTTTGAGTTTCACATATAAAGAGCATAGAATTCCTTACCCTGTCCTAACAACAAGTAAAACACTGATGAGACTGAAATATTAATAACTTTTCTTGGATCCATCAGAGAAGTGAGGTCACAGGACAAATCATTGTCTTGAAAATTGGAGAGACAGACAAAATAAATACAGAAACTTATGACACCAGAGCAGAAACTTCTGCAGGAACCAGTGCCAGGGTAAGAGAACCTAAACTACAATTGACGAATTGCTGGAGGCTCAGTGTAGACAAGTCTGAGAGATAAAAACTCCAGAGGGGACACAGTCATAAAGACATACCCACATTTTTGTGAGTTTTACCTATAAAACTCCATAAGGTCTTCACAAGAAATATCAGAGAAAAATCTCCTCATGTTTCCAGTTGGAGGATAGAAAAAGTAATCATTTACAAAATATATTTCTGATGTATTTCAATACACCAGAGCATTCTGTTATTCTCATTAACGCCTGCTCTTAGGATAAACTATTTTACTAGAGGCTAACCTAATGGGGTTTTATCAACCTTACGGAAAAGAAATACTTAACTCCAGCCTCCTAAAGCCATTCTGTGCCAACTAAGGGGGACACACATCCTGTCCCACATAAGGGGTGGAGGGGACTGCAAAGTGCTGATGAAGTTCACAGTCCAGAGATACAAGCTTGCCAAAAGATGGAGACCTAATGTTAGGACTAGAAAATGCTTTCCCTCCCCCCACAACTTACCGCGACATTACTAACGGCCTATTTAGTGCAGTTCCTTTCACCCATTATATCATGTCCGCTTTTCAACAAAAATTACAAAGGCATACTAAAAGGTAAAAAAATACAGTTTGAAAAGATTAAACAAGCATCCAGAACCAGAGTCATATATGGCAGAAAATTAGAATTATTAGACCAGGAATTTTTGAGGATTATAATTAACATGCAAAGACTTTTAAAAGAAAAAGCAAATAATAGGCAAAGCCAGATGGATAATGTCAGCAGAAATATGAAAATTCTAAAAAAGAATAAAAAAGGAATGCCAGAGATGAAAATCACTGTAACAGAAATGAAGGACTCTGATGTATTCATCAGCAAACTGAAAAGCTAAGGAAAGAATTTCCGAGTTTGAGGATATGACAATAGAAGTTTCCTAAACTGAAAAGCAAAGAGAAAAAGGACTGAAAAAAAATGGAACACAGCATCCAAAAACTGTGGAACAGCTACACAGGGTGTCAGTATATGTAATGAAAATGCCAAAAGGAGAAGAAAGAGACAAAGAAACTGGGCAATATTTGAAGCAATAATGACTTTCCCCAAAATCAGTGTCAAACACAAAACCACAGATTCAGGAAGCTTAGAGAACACCAGGCAGAATAAATGCAAAAAACAAAACACAAACAAACAAACAAAACACCCTATACCAACAAAAAATATACCTTGCCTACCTATAGAGTAGCATAGATAAGAATTATATCCAATGTCTTCTCAGCAGCCATGAAAAGAAGGGAGTGGAATGAAATATTTAAAGTGTTTAGAGAAAACCACCACCAGTCTAGAATTCTATACTCTGAAATTATCCTTCAAAGGTTAAGGAGAAACCAAAACCTCACACCAACAAACTTGGAAGGAATTTGTTGCCAGTAGACAAACCTTGCAAAAATAAGTTTAAAAGTTTTTCAGAGAGAAGAAAAATGATACAGGTCAGAAATTTGGGTCTACATAAAGCAAGCAAGGGCATCACAGAATGAATAAAAAACAGAACCATTTATTTTTCTTATTCTTAATTAATCTAAATTAATTAATTAATCTTAATCTAAATGAAAACAAAATAATAAGAGCAACAATGTATTTGATTATTTGGATAGATAGATATGCATATGTATGTGTATGTGTAAGTAAAATGAATGACAGTAATGATATATGGGACTTGAAGAAGGAATTAGAATGATTTTGTTATTATAAGATACTCAATACATTTGAAGAAGTAGGGAGTATTATTTTAAAGTGGACTTGGATTAGTTATAAATGTATATTGCAAACTTTAGGGCAACCACTTGAATAATGAAAAAAGGGGTATAACTGATTGGCTAAGAAAAAAGAGAAAATAGAATCATATAAAATGCTCAACTGAAAACTACAAAAGTTGGAAAAAGAGTGGAAGACAAAAATGGGAACAAAGAATAATGGCAACAAATAGAAAACGGTAACAATATAGTATATCTTAATCCAACTATATCAATAATCACTTTGAATGTCAATGGTCGAAATGGACAAATTAAAAGACAGAGATTGTCAGAGTGGATCATAAAACAAGATGCAATTATATGTTGCCTACATAAAACAAACTTTAAACATAAAGACACATATAGATTAAAAGTAAATGGATGAAGAAAAATATACTATGCTAACATTAATTTTAAAAAGTAGTAGTTATATTAATTTCAGAAAGAGGAAATTGCAGAGCGAGGAAAGTTATCAGGGACAAAAAAAGGCATCACCTAATGATAAAGGGGTCAATTCTTCAAGAAGACATAACAACTCTTAATGTGTATCTGCCTAACAACAGAAAATACATGAGGCAAAAACTGATGGAACTTCAAGAAGAAGTAGATGAATCCACTATTACAGTTGGAGACGTCAGGACTCCTCTATCATAAATGGACAGGTCCAGGAAGCAGAAAATCAGCAAGGACATAATTGAACTCAATGGCATGATAAATCAATAGGATACAATGGACATCTAAGATTATTTCATCCAACAACAGCAAAATACATATTCTTCCGAAGCTCACATGAAACATTCACTAAAATAGAACACATTCTGGGTGATAAAACACAACAAATTTAAAAGGATAGAAATTATACAATGCATGCTCTCAGACCATATGGAATTAAACTAGAAGTTGATAAAACAATAGCTGGAAAATCCTGAAATACTTGGAGATGAAACAGCACACTTCTAAATAACACATGGGGAAAAAATGCTTCAAGAAAAAATTTTAAATATTCTGAACTAAATAAAAATAAAAACACAACATATCAAAATTTGGAGGATGCCATGAGGAAAACTGCTAACATTAAAAGCCTATGTTAGAAAAGGAGAAAAATCTAAACTCGATGATGTAAGTTTCCACTTTAGAAAACTATAAATAGAAGAGCAAATTAAATCCAAAGTAAGCAGAAGGAAAGAAATAACAGAAATTAGAGCAAAAATTATTAAAATTAAAAACAGAAAATCAATAAAGAAAATCAATAAAACCAAAAGCTAGTTCTTTGAAAAAATAAATGAAATTGATAAGCCTTTAGCTGGTCTAAGCAAAAAAAAAAAAAAAACAAAGAGAGACAGAGAGAGAGAGAGAGAGAGGACACAGATTAGTATTATCAGAAACAAAAGAGGAGACATCACAGCAAATCATGGACATTAAAAGGAGAAAAAAGAAATAATATACACAATTCTATGCCTACAAATTTGATAGCCTAGCTGAAATGGACCAATTCCTTTGAAGACATAATCTGTCAAAACTCACATAAGAAATAGACTACCTGGGGCTGGGTGTGGTGGCTCGTACCTGTTATCCCAGCACTTTGGGAGGCCAAAACAGGCGGATCACTTGAGGTCAGGAGTTTGAGACCAGCCTGGCCAACACGGCAAAACCCTGTCTCTACCAAAAATACAAAAAAAAATCAGCCAGGCATGGTGTGGGCAGCTGTAATCCCAGTTACTTGGGAATCTGAGGCAGGAGAATCACTTGAGCCCAGGAGGCAGAGGTTGCAGTGAGCCGAGATCACGCCACTCCACTCCAACCTGGGTAACCGAGCGAGACTCCATCTCAAAATAAATAAATAAATAAAATAAAAAAGAAAGAAAATAAAGAAATAGGCTATTTGAATAGCACTACTTCTATTAAATTAATTGAAACACTAATTCATAACCCCCCAAGACAGAAAGCAGAATGTTCAGATGGGTTAGCTTGTGAATTCTACCAAACATTTAAGAGAGATATTACATCAATTCTCTATAATCTTTCTGAAGATAGAATCTCTGGGAATACTTCTTAACTCATCCTGTGAGGCCATCATTACCCTAAGAAAAAAACCACACTAAGACATTCCAAGAAAACTACAGAGCAATATCTCTCATGATTATAGATTCAAAAATTCTCAACAAATTATTATCAAATTGAATACAACAACGCATAAAAATAATTATACTTCATGACCAAGTGGGATCTATCCCAGGTATGCAAGATTGGTTCAGCATTCAAAAATCAATATGTTAAAAAAAAATCACATGAATATATCAATAGCTGCAGAAAAAGCATTTGACAAAACCCGATATCCATTCATGAAATAACCTCTCAGCAATTTAGGAGTGAAGGGAAACTTCCCAGCTGGGTGCTGTGGCTCACGCCTGTAATCCTAGCACTTTGGAAGGCCGAGGGGGGCAGATTACTTGAGGTCAAGAGTTCAAGACCAGCCTGGTTTTGAACTGCAAATCATGGACATTAAAAGGAGAAAAAAGAAATAATATACACAATTCTATGCCTACAAATTTGATAGCCTAGCTGAAATGGACCAATTCCTTTGAAGACATAATCTGTCAAAATTCACATAAGAAATAGACTACCTGGGGCTGGGTGTGGTGGCCCACCCCATCTCTACAAAAAATACAAAAACTAGCCAGGCGTGGTGTTGGGCACCTGTAGTCCCAGCTACTCGGAAAGCTGAGGCATGAAAATCGCTTGAACCTGGGAGACAGAGGCTGCAGTGAGCCAAGATCACACCACTGCACTCCAGCATGGCAACAGAGCAAGAGCCTGTCTCAAAAAAAAAAAGGTGTGAGGGTAATTTCCCACCAAGGTTAGGAGTAAGGCAAGAATGTCCCTTCTCATCATTCCTTTTCAACATAATATTAGAAATCTTAGCTAATGTAGAAAAAGTATATAGATTGGGAAGGAAGAACTAAAACTGTCTTTGTTCATAGGTGACATGATCATCAATGTAAAAAATCCAAAAGAATTGATTAAAAATTTCTGAAATTCATAAGTAATTATAGCAGGATTGCAAGATACAAGGTTAATGTACAAAAGTCAATCATATTCCTATTTACCAGCAACAAACAAGTGGAATTTGAAATAAAAATAACATCGGCCAGGCACAGTGGCTCATGCCTGTAATCCCAGCACTTTGGGAGGCCGAGGCAGGCAGATCACGAGGTCAGGATTTTGAGACCAGCCTGGCCAACATGGTGAAACCTCTTCTCTACTAAAAATACAAAAATTAGCCAGATGTGGTGACACATGCCTGTAATCCTAGCTACTCAGGAAGCTGAGGTAGGAGAATTGCTTGAACCCTGGAGGCAGAGGTTGCAGTGAGCTGAGATCACACCACTGCACTCCAGCCTGGACGACAGAGTGAGACTCCATCTCAGAAAATAAATAAATGAATAAATAAATAACACTATTATTTACATTAGCACCCCAAAAATGAAATACTTAGGAATAAATGTAACAAAATATATACAAGATCTATACAAGGAAAATGACAGAATTCTTTTGAACGATAGCAAAGCAGAACTAAATAAATGGAGAGATAGTTCATGCTCATGAATAGTAATACTCAATATTGTCAAGATGTCAGTTCTTCCAAACTTGATCTATAGAGTCAGTAAAATATCAATCAAAATCCCAGAAGAAGAACAGAGTTGGAGGACTCACACTACCCAACTTCAAGACTTATTATAAAACTACAGTAATCAAAACAATGTGGCACAGGCAAAAAGAAAAATAGATTGACAAATAAATAAATATAACAGAATAGAGATATTAGAAATAGATTCAACTAAATATAGTCAACTGATCTTTGACAAAGGAGAAAAGGCAATACAATGAAGCAAAGATAGTCTTTTCAACAAATGGTGCTGGAACAACTGGACATCCACATGCAACAAAATGAATTTAGACACAGATTTTACACCCTTCAAAAAATTAACTCAAAGTGGATCACAGATCTAAATGTAAAATGCAAAACTATAAAACTCCTAGAAGATAACACAGGAGAAAATCTAGATGATCCCAGATATGCCATTGACTTTTTAGATACAAAACAAAAGGCATGATCCATAAAAGAAATAATTGATAAGCTGGACTTCATTCAGATTAAAAACTTCTGCTCTGTGAAAGACAATGCCAAGTGAATGGGAAGAAAAGTCACAGACTGGGAGAAAATATTTGAAAAATATACATCTGATAGAGCGCTATTATCCAAAATATACAAAGAACTCTTAAAACTCAATAATAAGAAAATGAACAACTTGATTTATAAGTGAGCAAAAAACCTTTACAGACACTTCACCAAAGAAGATATATGGATGGCAAGTAAGCATATGAAAAGATGTTCAGTGTAATATGTCATTAGGGAATTGCAAATTAAAAACACCTATTACAGCAGCCAAAATCCAAAACACTGTCAACAGCAAATGCCTGTAAGGATGCAGAACAATAGAAAGTCTCATTCATCACTGGTGAAAAAGCAAAATGGAACAGACACATTGTAAGCCAGTTTGGCAGTTTTAAAAAAACTAAACATATTCTTACCATACGATCCAGCAGTCTCCCTCCTTAGTATTTACCCAAATGAACTGAAAACTTATGTCTACACAAAAATATGCACACAGATATTCATGGCAGCTTGATTTTTAATTGCCAAAACTTGTAAGCAATCAAGACGTTCTTCAGTAGGTAAATAAATAAGTAAACTGTGCTTTGCTGGGTGCAGTGGCTCACACCTGTAATCCCCCAACACTTTGGGAGGCCGAGATGGGTGGATCGCTTAAGCCCAGGAGTTCGAGACCAGCCTGGGCAATGTGGTGAAACCCTGTCTCTACAAAAATAAAAATAAAAAATTAGCCAGATGTGGTGGCACGCACCTGTAGTCCCAGCTACTCAGGAGTCTGAGGTGGGAGGACTGCTCCAGCCCGGGAAGTCGAGGCTGCAGTGAGCCAAAATAATGCCACTGCACTCCAGCCTGGTTGACAGAGCAAGATGCTGTCTAAAATAAAATAAAATAAATTGTGCTTCATCCAGACAATAAAATATTATTCTGCACTAAAAAGAAATGAGCTATGAAGCCATGAAAGACTTTTAAATGCATATTACTAAGTGAAAGAAGCTAATCCGAAAAGGCAACATGCTGTACAATTCCAACCATATGACATTCTAGAAAAGGTAAAACTATAAACACAATGAAAAGATAAGTGCTTGCCAGGGACTAGGGCTTGGGGAAAGGATGAATAATACAAGGCACAGATGATTTTTAGGGCAATAAAACTATTCTGTATGATACTACAATGATGGATACACGTCATTATACATTTGTCAAGCCCATAGAATTTACAACACCATGAATGAATCCTAATGTAAACTATGGATTTGAGCTGACAGTGATGTGCTGATGTAGGCTCATCAATTGTAGTAAACGTACCACTGTGGTGCAGGATGTCAGCAGCAGAGGAGGTTGTGCATGTATGGGGACAGGAGGTATATGGGAACTCGCTTACTTTCCACTCAATTTTACTGGCAAACTAAACTCACTCTAAAAAAATAAAGTTTATTAATTTAAAAAAATCAGTTACTAAATATTTAAAAAGTAACCTATCAAATTGGTGACATAACTACAAAGAATAATTATTTCAGTAACTTTTAAATACAATATTTGACTTTCTAGATAGATTAGATAGATAGATAGATAATACAAAAAGATACAGGTATGAACATAGGTATAGATATATGATACATATAGATATATCCTATTGGTTCTGCTTTTCTGGAGAACCCAAACTAAGATACAGAGACCAAAGACAGTTTATTACTCATAGCAATAGCAGTAGCCAGAGTATCATAATTTCTGCACTGGTTTCTCAAGACTCAGTTCTAACAGAGCAACACAAAGAGGGACAGATGACCTTGTACATGTAATGGGCTGCATTTGAGCAAAGAAACTCTGCGTTTAGGTAATTCTAATACTTTTATACTCCAAGAAGCTTGCCTGCCCTTTGCTCCAGAGGGAGACACTACCACTTTCTTCCAACACCATTGACTATACAAACATCTTTGAAAATACAATACAGACAGCAGGCAGTTAGAGCCTTGTCTTGTAAGATCAAGAGAAACACAAAATCCCCATGGAGAATTGTCTTCTAATGATCTAATCAGCTGACCAATCTTAAAATTGGTAAAAATGGAACAACCAGACATCATATGTCTCCTGATGTGCGAAACAAGAAGTCCACATAACCACCCAGAGGTTGTTCTTGCCAAAGAGGCTCAATCTGAATGTAATCAAGTCTAGAAATGTAGCTACCAGCTTATAGAAAATGGAGGGGATAAAGAACAACTTGAACAGAAATTGTATCAGATAAATGATTCAGTTCCTCCATCCAAAAGGTGAAATTTAAAAAGATGGGAGAAGAAAGGACAGTTATGGCTTAAAAGAGACTTGAGAATGCAATGTCCAGTCTTTGTCTGATTCTAATCTAAAACAGTCAATTTAGGACAAGTTTTAAACAAAAGAAAAGATATAACATGGGCAGGGAATCAGGTAATATTAAAATTATATGAGAGAATTAATATTATTATTATTATTATAAGGGTTTATAATGGTATTAGGGTTATATGTTTTTGAAAATCCTGTGTGTACAAGTTAGTTACTGAACTATTTATGAATAAAATATGACATTAACATATGCTTTAAATTACTTTAGTACCACCACCAACAACCAAAGGAGGAGAAAGATAAAACAAACTTTACAAAATGTTATTAATTATTAAAACTGGGTGATTAATACATAAAAGTTTATAATACTATTTTCTTCTATATAATTTTGAAATTTTCTGTTAAAAAGTTTCATAAATAAATAAAACTGTAGAAGAATTTGTTTAAAGAACCAAATGAAAGTGAGAGAAGTTAATTATAAACATAGGGGTCCAAGGGCCCCTGATGGAGTTGCTTTAATTCAGACTCTAGTGGAGCATCTCAGATCTTCCAAAGCCTTACCTTCAAAAGAGAATAACTTCCATTTCCCTTTGTTACATTTTTCACTGAGATAACAGAGTTTCTATTTTTTTTTTGGGCGGGGGGGCGGGTATCTTCCTGTCTTTATTTGTTTATATATTTTATTATACTTTAAGTTCTGGGATACATGTGCAGAACGTGCAGGTTTGTTACATAGGTATACACATGCCATGGTGGTTTGCTGCACCCATTAATTCATCATCTACATTAGGTATTTCTCCTAATGCTATCCCTCCCCTAGACCCCCATCCCCCGACAGGCCCCAATGTGTGACGTTCCCCTCCCTGTGTCCATGAGTTCTCATTGTTCAACTCCCGCTTACGAGTGAGAACATGCAGTGTTTGGTTTTCTGTTTCTGTGTTAGTTTGCTGAGAATGATGGTTTCCAGCTTCATCCACATGGATTAAAGACTTAAATGTTAGACCTAAAACCATAAAAACCCTAGAAGAAAACCTAGGCAATACCATTCAGGACATAGGCATGGGCAAAGAGTTCATGACTAAAACACCAAAAGCAATGGCAACAAAAGACAAAATTGACAAATGGGATCTAATTAAACTAAAGAGCTTCTGCACAGCAAAAGAGACTATTACCAGTGTAAACAGGCAACCTATAGAATGGGAGAAAATTTCAGCAATCTATCCATCTGACAAAGGGCTAATATCCAGAATCTACAAGGAACTTAAACAAATTTATGGGTTTCTATTTTTTTAAAAGGTAGGAGAGGCCGGTCACAGTGGCTCATGCCTGTAATCCCAGCACTTTGGGAGGCCAAGGCAGGCGGATCGCTTGATGTCAGGAGTTTGAGACCAGTCTGGTCAACATGGTGAAACTCCATCTCTACTAAAAATACAAAAAAAATTAGCCGGGTATGGTGGCGGATGCCTGTAATCCCAGCTACTCAGGAGGCTGAGGCAGGAGAATTGCTTGAACCCACGAGGCAGAGGTTACAGTGAACTGAGATCGCGCCACCGCACTCCATCCTGGATGACAGAGCGAGACTCCACCTCAAAAAAAAAAAAGGGTAAGAGAGATAGCAAAGTAGAAAGAAACAGAGAGGAACTGAGGGGCGAGCAAGAGAGAGACTGATTTTTGTCTAAAAACAAAAAACAAACACAAGGGTGCATTTGCCTTGGATTTTTCCCCAAGGTCTCAATCTATTTGAGGCAAAATTTAGCTGTAGTTTTCTTCCTGTGTCCTTTTAAATTCCTCTTATCATTATTTATTATTTCAACAAATTCTTACACATTAGGCACTGTGTGAGATGCAAAGAACATGAGCAAAAAAGATGTGTCCCCTTCTGTGGAATTTATAGTCTATTTGTAGTACATGTTGTTGGCCTGGGGTTAAGATTCTCAGATGTGCTTGCTTCAAGCATGACCCAGCATATTACCAGCTGTGGTGACTACTGGGAGAGATTTCTCTGCTTAAGAAAAGCAGAAGGAGGAGTAAAGAGGACTTTGTCTTACAGCATAGGTACCTGCTGAACCACAGTGGGTTTGAGCACTAAGTGGGCTCTTGGGGTCATCAGTTCTAGGCCTTGACTCTTGCGTGGCATTGCTGGACCTGCCCTAAGCCAGAAGGGAGCCCGCTGCCCTGAAGGGTGAGTCTGAGGCTTCACAACATTTACCACAAGATGACTGAAGAGCCCTTGGGCCTTGAGTGAACATCAGTAGTAGCCTGGCGATACTCCTCGTGGCCCTATGATAGTGGTGACCACAGAGGTGGCCTCTGCTTGTGGAAAGAGGAGGGAAGACTTTAGCTTGTGGCTTGGGTGTCAGCTGCAGTATAATAGAGCACCAGATTGATTCCTAAAATATCCAACTCCAGGCCCTGACTCTCAGACAACATCTCTGGACCACCCAGAGCTTAGGGGAACTCATCACCCTAAAGGAAAGGACATAAGCCTGGATGGCTTTACCATCTGCTGTTTGTAAAGTCCTAGGGCTCTAAGTGAACATAAGCAGAGAGTTGTTACAGTGGGCCTTGGGTAAGACCCAGTGCAGTGCTGGTTTCAGATCTGACCCAGCTCAGTCCCACTGATCATGGCCACAGGGTTGCTTGTGTCATCCCTCAATCAGCTTCAGGCAGTTCGGCACAGAGAGAGAGAGGGACTCCATTTGTCCGGGAGAAAGTAGGGAAGAAAACAAGAGTCTCTGCCAGGTAAGCCAGAGAATTCATCCAGATCTTATCCAAAACCACATGCAAGAGTCTGCAAGAGCCACAGTGTTACTGGGCTTGGGGTGCCCCCTAATGCAAATGTGGCAGCAGTGACCAAAAACATAGATCACAACACCCAAGTTCCTGCAAATACTTGGAAAGCCTTCCCAACAAGGATGGATACAAACAACCCCAGACTACAAAGACTACAATAAATACCTAATTCTGCAATTTCCAGACA
This sequence comes from Macaca mulatta, assembly GCF_049350105.2. NCBI lineage: Eukaryota > Metazoa > Chordata > Mammalia > Primates > Cercopithecidae > Macaca > Macaca mulatta. The sequence continues at coordinate 130,544,233 of NC_133412.1, read as the reverse complement.
CTGATGAACATCCACAAGCCTCAAGACCATCCAGGAAAAGATGACCTTACCAAAAGAACTAAATAAGGCACCAGGGACCAATCCTGGAGAGAAAGGAATATGTGACTTTTCAGATAGAGAATTCAAAAGTAGCTATTTTGATGGGGTGCGGTGGCTTATGCCTGTGATCCCAGCACTTTGAGAGGCCAAGGTGGATGGATCACAGGTCAAAAGTCCTAGACCAGCCAGGCCAACATGGTGAAACCCCTTCTCTACTAAAAATATAGAAATTAGCCAGGCGTGGTGGCATGCAACTGTAATCTCAGCTACTCAGGAGGCTGAGGCAGGAGAATCACTTGAACCAGGGAGGTGGAGGTTGCAATGAGCTGAGATGGTGCCATTACACTCCAGCCTGGGTGACATAGCAAGACTCTGTCCCCCACCCCCCAAAAAATTAATAGCTATTTTGAGGAAATTCAACAAAATTTAAAATAATACAGAGAAGGAATTCAGAATCCTATCAGATAAATTTAACAAAAAGATTGAAATAATTAAAACAAGCAGAAATTCTGGAGTTGAAAAATGCAACTGACATACTAAAGAATGCATCAGAGTCTCTAATAGCAGAATTGATCAAGTAGAAAAAAGAATTGGTGACTTGAAGACAGGCTATTTGAAAACACATAATCTGTGGAGACAAAAGATAAAAGAACAAAAAAGAATGGAACATGCCTATAAGATTGAGAAAATGGCATCAAAAGGGTAAATCTAAGAGTAATTGGCCTTACAGAAGAAATAGAGAGAAAGGTAGAAAGTTTATTCAATGGGACAGTAACAAAGAACCTCCCAAACCTAGAGAAAAATAGCAATATTCAAGTACAAGAAGGTTACAGATCACTAGGTGGATTGAACCCAAATAAGACTACCTCAAGGCATTTAATAATCAAACTCCTGAAAGTCAAGGATAAAAAAAAGATCTTAAAAGCACACACACAAAAAAGAAACAAATAACATGCAGTGTAGCTTCAGTATGTCTGGCAGCAGACTTTTCAGTGGAGACCTTATAGGCCAGGAGAGAGTGGTATGGCATATACAAAGTGCTGAAGCAAAGAAGTTGTTTTTACCCTAGCATAGAAAATCCAGTGAAAATATCCTTAAAACATGAAGAAGAAATAAAGCCTTTCCCAGACAAACAAAATCTGAGGGGGATTTCATCAACATCAGACCTGTCCTGCAAGAAATGCTAAAGGGAGCTATTCAGTCTGAAAGAAAAGGAGAAATATTTTTCTTTCTTTTCAGAAAGAAAACTTTTTTCTGAAAGAAAATGAGCAATAAGAAATCATCTGAAGGTACAAAACTCATTAGTCATAGTAAGTACACACAAAAAAAATCACACAACATTGTAACACTGTAATTATGGTACGTAAACTAGTCATATCTTGAGTAGAAAGACTAAAAGATGAACCTATCAAAAATAATGAATACAACAACTTTTCAACACAAACAGTACAAAATTTATAAATACAAACAACAAAAAGTTAAAAAGTGATAGAAGAAGTTAAGATGTAGAGATTTTATTAGTTTATGCAATCAGTGTTGTCATCAGTTTAAAATAATGGGTTATGAAATATAATGTGCAAGCCTCACAGTAATCTCAAATCAAAACACATACAATGAATACACAAAAAGTAAAAAGTGAGAAATTAAAACATTCCACCAGAGAAAATCACCTTCACTATAAGGAAGACAGGAAGGAAGGAGAGAAGGATAAGACTAGGAAACAATCCAAAAACAAATAACAAAATGGCAGGAGTAAGTCCTTACTTATCAATAACATTGAATGTAAATGGACTAACCTCTCCAATCAAAAGACATATAGTGGCTGAATGGATTTAAAAAATAAGAGCCAATGATCTGTTGTCTATAAGAAACACAATTCACCTATAAAGACACATATAAACTAAAAATAAAGGAACGGAAGAAGATAACCCATGCAAATGGAAACCAAAAAAGAGCAGGAGTAACTATACTTATATCAGATGAAATAGATTTCAAGACAAAAATTGTAGAAAGAGATAAAAGCAAACATTATGTAATGATAAAGAGGTGAGTTCCACAAGAGGATATAACAATTATAAATATATACGCACTCAACACTGGAGCACCCAGATATATAAAGCAAATATTATTAAAGCTAAAGAGAGAGATAGATCCCAATACAATAATACCTAGAAACTTTAACACCCCACTCTCAGCAGCATTGGACAGATCATTGAGACCAAAAATCAACAAACATCAGACTAAATGTACACTGCAGACCAAATGGACCTAATAGATATTTACAGAACATTTCATCCAATGACTGCAGAATACATGTCCTTCTCCTCAACACATGGATCATTCTCAAGGATAGCCCATGTTAGGCCACAAAGCAAGTTTTAAAACATTAAGAAAAAAATTGAAATCATACCAAGTATCTTCTCTGACCACAATGGAATAAAACTAGAAATTAGTAACATAATAAATTTTGAAAACTATACAAACACATGGAAATTAAACAATATACTCCTGGATGACCAGTGGGTAAACGAAGAAGTTAAGAAGAAAACAAAATTTTCTTGAAAAAAATGATAATGAAAACATAACATACCAGAATCTATGGGATAAAGCAAAAGCACTACTAAGAGGAAAATTTATAGCTGTAAGCATATATATATATATGCTTTTACATATATATATATGTAAAACAACTTCCAATAAACATCTTAAAGAACAATGCATCTTAAAGAACTAGAAAAGCAAAAGCAAACCAAACTCAAAATTAATAGAAGAAAAGATATAATAAAGATCAGAGCAGAAATAAATAAAATTAAAATTAAAAATCAACAAAACAAAAAGTTAGTTTTTTAAAAAGATAAATAAATTGACAAACCTTTAGCCCAAACAACTAAGGAAAAAAGAGAGAAGACCCAAATAAGTAAAATCACAGGTTAAAAAGGAGATATTATAACTGATAAGGCAAAAATTCAAAAGATCACTAGAGGCCACTACAAGCAACTATGTGTCAGTAAATTGAAAAACCAAGAATAAATTGATAAATTCCTAGACACATACAACTTATTAAGATTGAACCATGAAGAAATCCAAACTCTGAACAGACCAATAACAAATAATGAGATCAAAGCCATAATAAAAAGTCTCCCAGCAAAAAAAAACACACACACACACACACACACACACACACACACAACCAAACCCAGGATCAGGATCTGATGGCTTTATTGCTGAATTTCAACAAATGTTTAAAGAAGAATATGAATCCTACTCAAACTATTAAAAAGATACAGGAGGAGGAAATACTTTCATACTTGTCCTATGAGGACAGGATTACCCTGATACCAAAGCCAGACAAATACACATCAAGAAAAGTAAACTACAGGCTAATATTCCTGACAAACACTGATGCAAAAATTCTCAGCAACCACTAGTAAACTAAATTTAACAAGACATTAAAAAGATCGTTCATCATGACCAAGTCGGATTTATCCCAGGGATGCAAGGATGGCTCAACATATGCAAATCAATCAATGTGATACAACATATCAACAGAATGAAGGACAAAAATCATATGATCATTTCAATCAATGCTGAAAAAGCATTTGTTAACATTCAACATCTCTTCATGATAAAACCATCAAAAAAAAAAAAAAAAATTGGGTATAGAAGAAACATACCTCAACAGAGTAAAAGCCATATATGACAGACCCACAGCTAGTATCATACCAAATGGGGAAAAACCAGAAGCCTTTCCTCTAAGATCTGGAACATAATAAGAATGCTCCTTTTCACCACTGTTATTCAACATAATACCGGAAGTCCTAGCTAGAGCAATCCAACAAGAGAAAGAGATAAAGTGCATTCAAATTGTAAAGGAAGAAGTCAAATTATCCTTGTTTGCAGGAGATATAATCCTATATTTGAAAAAACCTAAAGACTCCACCAAAAAAAAAACTATTAGAACTAATAGACAAATTCAGCAAAATTGCAGGATACAAAATTCACATACAAAAATCAGTGACATTTCTATGTGCCAAAAGCAAACAAGCTGAAAAACAAATATTTAAAAATCCCATTTACAAGACCTACAAATGAAATTAAATACCTAGGAATTAACCAAAGAAGCGAAAGATCTCTGTAATGTAAACTATAAAACAATGATGAAAGAAATTGAAGAAGACACAACAAAATGGAAAGATATTCCATGTTCATGGATTGGAAGAATCAATATTGTTAAAATGTCCATTTTACCCCAAGTAATCAACTGATTCAACACATATCAAAATACCAATGACATTCTTCACAGAAATGGATAAAACAATCCTAAAATTTATATGGAACCACAAAACACCCAGAATAGCCAAAGCTATCTTGAGCAAAAAGAACAAAACTGGAGAAATCACATTACCTGACTTCAAATTGTACTACAGATCTATAGTAATCAAAACAGCATGGTACTGGCATAGGAACAGACACATAGACCAATGGAACAGAATAGAGAACCGAGAAACAAATCTATACATCTAAGGTGAACTCATTTTTGACAAAAGTGCCAAGAACATACATTGGGGAGAGGACAGCCTCTTCAATAATGGTGCCAGGAGAGTTGGATATCCATATGCAGAAGAATAAAACTAGACCCCTATTCTCTGGCTATATACAAAAATCAAATCAAAATGCATTAAAGACTTAAATCTAAGGCCTCAAACTATAAAACTTTTTCAAGAAAACATTGGGGAAACTCTCCAAGAAATTGGATTGGGCAAAGATTTCTTGAGTAATACCCCACAAGCAAAGGCAACCAAAGCAAAAATGGACAAATGCAATCACATCAAGTTAAAAAGCTTCTATACAGTAAAGGAAACAATCAACAGAGTGAAGAGACAACCCACAGAATGGGTGAAAATATATGCAAACTATCCATCTGTCAAGGGATTAATAACTAGAATATATAAGGGGTTCAAACAGCTCTATAGAAAAAAAAATCTAATAATCTGATTCAAAAATGGGCAAAAGATCTGAAGAGACATTTCTCAGAAGACACACAAATGGCAAACAGGCATATAAAAAGGTGCTCAATGTCACTGATCATCAGAGAAATGGCAAATCAAAACCACAATGAAATATTATCTCACCCCAGTTAAAGTGACTTTTATCCAAAAGACAGGCAATAACAAATGCTGGCAAGAATATGGAGAAAAGGGAACCCTCATACACTGTTGTTGGGAATGTAAATTAGTATTTGATAGCACAACAGGATGCTATAGTCAATAATAATTTTAAAATAACTAAGAGTATAATTGGATTGTTTGTAACACAAAGGATAAATACTTGAGGTGAGGAGTACTCCATTTACCTGATGTGATTATTATGCATTGTATGCCTGTATCAAAATATCTCATGTTCCCCATAAATATATACACCTACTATGTATGCACAAAAATGAAAAATTAAAAAGAAGCATTTTAATAAACCAAATAATGTATAATATGTTAAAAACAATTATGGCTAACATTGATATTGGTAATATTACTATTGATAATATTAGTGTCAATTACTTAGTCTGTACCAGCCATGATGCCAAGCATATTACATGGATTACCTCATTTCACCTTCTCGGCCCCATGGAGTAAGCTTATTCAATATAAATTTAATTCAGAAGAACTTCCTACCTGGAGTCTGAGACCCTCTGTTATTGGCATGTAATGATTTTTCTGCAGCAATGTAAGGATATATGTAGTATCTATAAATCACTATTTTGCCTTAATACATGCAATTTACAGACAATCTTGTCCCTCTGTATCCCAAACAAGGCAGAAGAATATTGTGAATCGATATCTCAACGGGATTCTATTTAAGTTGTGGCAAAAGTCATAGAAGGAGTCAGGCTATTGTTAGGCTTATGTCACAGGTCTACCTAGCTTTACATTTTCATGTAAGACAGTGTCTTGGTTTTCCTGAATAGCTACCTCTGGGAAGGAAAAAAAAAAGTCAAAATACAAGATGTTGCCCAGTATAGTGTTTATTGCACAAAGTACTGAATTTAAAAACAAAAGACCAAGGGTCAAAACTCTTCATGACACTTACTAGCTGTGTGATCACATGCAAACTTCACACACTCATTTCCCTTTCCTCATCTGTGGTATCTTGAATTTCTTTGAGTTTCCTCAAAATGGCTATTTGAATTCTCTGTCTGAAAAGTCACATATTTCTGTTACTCCAAAATTGGTCCCTGGTGCCTTATTTAGTTCATTTGGTGAGGTCGTGTTTTCCTTGATTCTCATGATTCTTGTAGATGTCCGTCTGTGTCTTGACACTGAAGTTAGGTATTTATTGTAGTCTTCACTGTCTGGGTTTATTTGTACCTGTTCTTCTTGGGAAGGCTTTCTAGATATTTGAAAGAACTTGAGCGTTGTGATCTAAGCTGTATTTGCTTTAGGGGGCACCCCAAGCTCAGTAATGCTGTGGTTCTTACAGACTCATAGATGTACCACCTTGACAGTCTTGAACAAGATCTGGGAGATTTCTCTGGATTACCAGGCAGACTCTTATTCTCTTCCTTTACTTTCTGCAAGACAAGAAGCTGCCCCCTTCTCCCTCCTAACCCTTGTTTTGAGCCACTTGAAGCTGTAACACCCCTGTGGCCACCACCACTGGGACTGTGCTGGGTCAGACCTGAAGCAAGCACAGCACCAGGTCTCACCCAAGGCCTGCTGTAACCACTCTCTGGCTACTGCCTGTTTTTGCCCAAGGCCCTAGGACTCTACAATCAACAAATGGCAAAGCCAGGTCTGTGTCCTTCCCTTCAGAACAGCAAGTTCACCTAGGCCCCGGGTAGGTCCAGAGATGCCATCTGGGAGTCAGGGACTAGAGTCAAAAACCTTAGAAGTCTAACTGGTGTTCTATTGTACTGAGGCTGAGCTGGCCCTCAATCCACAAGACAGTTCTTCCCACTCTTCCCTCCTCTTTCCAGTGGTAGAGGAGCCTCACCCCTTGGCCACCACCACAGGCCCATTAGGACTACTGCCAGACTAAGGCCAATGTTCCCTTAAGGCCCATGGGCTCTTCAGTCAGCTTGTAGTGAATGCTGCCTGCCCTGGGACTCACCTTTCCAGGCAGTGGGCTCCCCTCCAAGCCTGCGCAGGTTCAGAAATGCCGTCCAAGAGCTTAGGCCTGGAATTGGGGACCCCAAGAGCCCACTTGGTGCTCTCCCCTGCTGTGGCTGATGTGGTACCTTAAGGTATAAGACAAAGTCGCCTTTACTTTTCCCTTTGCTTTTCTCAAGCAGAGGGAGTCTTGCCCCATAGCCACCACAGCTGGGAATGTGCTGAGTCTCACCTGAAGCCAGAAAGTTTCAGAGTCCCACCAAAGGCCCTCGATGTAGTACCCGGGTATCGCTGCTGGTTATTCAGTTAGCAAGTGATGAATTCTGTCAGAACTGGGTCCTCTCCTTCAAGGCAGCAGGTTCTCTTCTGGCCCAGGTGTGTCTAGAAATGTAGTCCAGGGACTAGAGCCTGGAATGGGGGCCTATCCTGCTGTGGCTCAGCTGTCATCCAAGATGCAAGACAAAGTCCTCCCCACTCTACCCTCTCCTCTCCTCAGGCAGAAGGAAGGGGTCTCTTTCGGAGCCATGAGCTATGCAGCCTGGGGCTGGGGAGGGGTGATGCCAGCACTCCCATAGACACCCCAGCTGATGTCTCAGTAGGTCACGTGCCCCCTCAGTCCTCTGGCTCTGGGCCCAGTTTAGCACTAGGACTCATCTAAAAGTTGCAGTTCTTGTGGTTCAGACTGCCTTTCAAGTTTATTTACAGCCCCTAAGCACCTTAGCCCTTGGTGGCAAGGTTTGTGGGAACTCAAGTTCATACCATTGGGATCAGAAATCCCCCTGGCTTGGGCTGGTTTAAATGCACCCTCCGTGGGCAGGCATCAGCTAAGTTTGGTCTGGTTTTCCTTTTTGCTCTAACAGGACAGAACTGAGTTCAAGGCCTCACAGTTGCTGTGCTCTCCCTCCCCAGTACCCGGAGATGCTCTCCACACATGCTGCCACCACAGGGGATGGGGAAGAGGTGGCATCGGCCTCTTCAGTGCCTCGTACAGTGATACAAACCAAAACCAGGTACTGAGTGGTCACCTGATTTTTGGTTCCGACAAAGGTGTTTTGTGTGTGTTTGTAGTTGTTAAATTGATGTCCTTGCAAAGGGGGTGGGGGACAATCTGTGGAGCTTTCTCTTCTGCCATCTTGCTCCACCATCCCCTTTTCTTATCTGTGGGATTGATGATAAAGGCACCTATCCACCAGGTAATTTATGACGATCGAATGCAGTACTCTGGCTCTGTGAGAGCACTTAGTGTGGCCGATGAAATAAGCACTGACTAATCATTTGCTTTCTTTCTGTGGAAGAGTATAACTTATTCAGTCATCTGTCCTTATCCTATGAAGAAGAAAATAGACTTTCACCAGCAAATTGTGGCGCACATGTCCTCAGTCTGTTCTTAGTCACTTCTCAGTCCTACTTAATAAGCATACTAGCTAGCCAAACCCAAATATGTTTCTGCTTGAAGGCTTGGCCTTCAAGCTTTGGCACTCTGTGAGACAGCTTGCTACTAGCTCTGTCTGGTTTACCAGAGGTCTAACTTCGGTGCCACCCCTTCAAGACACACTAGCACAGCCTTGACACATGAAAGTTGATGAACAAACCCAACACATTTGTCCTATAATTACAGGCTTTGGCAGCCAAGTGTCAACACATTGATTTGCTAGACTTTAAAAAGCTTTATTGGGTCTTAATGACCAATTCAACCTTGCATATGACCAAAAATGACTGGCCACAGCTTTGGAACTCTTCTGGATTTGACTGAAAATATGTTAACCCAGTGTTTCTTGTTGTGGTCCCTTCGCCACTTGCTCCTGAACCTCCAGGGGATCTCATTAAAATGCAGACTCTCCCCAGAGCTACTTAATCAGAATCTGGGGGTGGGGCCAGAGATCAGCACTGTTAACAAGCACTACAGGTTTTTCGATGATCACAAAAGTGAGGGCTGGTTGAGCAAATTCAAGGTTATCACCCAAACCACTAAAGGCTTCAAGGACTATATATAAGAGATAATGCTTCCATCCAGGACAATGTTTAAGTATATTGAAATGCTTAATTCTCAAATATGAGTTATGATTTTAAAAAGGCAGTGCAACCTAAGAACTGTAAACTGGTGGCAAAAGACCTTTACCCACATTAAAAAGAATTTTTTTTTTCCTATATCACAAGTCATCAAACAACTACTCACATTAATCAAGTGCATTGGTTGCACTAAAATAGGTAGATCTGTCCATTATGCAATAAAATGATTGACTTTAATGACTTCAGTAGAGTAGGTATTATATCAGTCTCTGATAATAAGAATAAGCACAGTAGATAATCACTTGCCAAGTCAATCACTAGTTATAACAATTGAATGTGAACATCTCATTTTGGTTTTACTTGTCTGTTTTGAACTTTGAGTTGGAGTTAAGTAGGAAAAATACTTTACAATACACTGAGCAGCAGAACTTCCATTTCAGGCTCAATTACAGAAAAAAATATATGCCATCTTTTTCCCTTCCATTTCCCTTAATTGGGTCATCTAAATAAATGTATTGAGGCTAACGGGAGCCAGATTTTTCAGTGTGGAACCAGGAAGTTGTAAGTAGGTAAAAGAGGCTAAGATAAACCCTGTGATGTTGGATTGGAATTGAAGGTATCAGTTGTTAACAAAGACAGATAGATAGATGGATACAGAAAGATGTGTATATGTGTATGTATGTGAGTGTGTGTGCGTGTGTGTGTGTATAAACATATTTTCTAGTCCTCTGAGAAGACCTAAAAGCAATGACACCCCAATAGCAATGAACACCAAGATCATGGCTTATAAATAAAGTTCTTCACTAAAAAGAGCCAGAACTCTAAAGAAATGACTGACTCCAGGACTTTGATAGGGAAATGGCTAATAAGCCTAGAACTTCCTGTTGTACCAGAAAGTAAGTGCTCAAAGAATGATGGGGACATGTCAAAAGGACATAAAAGCCAGATCGAATAGGCTAATAAATAATAATACAGGTAATAAACATTGAACAAAGTAAAAATCCATGAGTCCATATTTATATAAATAAATGAATGAAAATATAATGAAATGGAAGGAAAAGGAAAACTCTACCTTACAACAAAATGCCAAATCATAATGTAGGAATTAAAAAATTACCATTTAGCAACTTTCATGGTAATAATTGATTTGGTCAGGAATCATCAATGGATGCTAAAACTAATGCGTGAAAATTTGATGAGAGGCAAGATATTTATATAATCTTAAAGAATCTCTCCACAATATATTTATTCATTGCTTATTAATAAATATGTACATCGTTATTAATTAATTTTATATTAGAGTAACTTGGCAGACATCACCTTAACAAAGTAATAAATGTGAACAATGACAGTAGGAGGACGAATATCATGTGCCTCCTAATATTGTGTATTGAGAAGAGCACATCATTTCTGTAGTATTTCTGCCAAAAACGCATAATCTGAATTTAATCATCAGAAAACATCAGACAAACTCAAATTGAGGAATATTTTATTTTTATTATTTCCACCATTGTTTTTTTCTATCTTAGATTCAACAGGTACATGTGCAGGTATGATACCTGGGTATACTGAAAGATGCTGAGGTTTGGAGTACCAATGATCCTGTCACCTAGGTACTCCTGATTATAGTCCCCAATAGTTTTTCAACCTTTGCTCTTCTCTCTCCCTCCCCCACCCGTAGTCCCCAGTTTATACTCTTGCCATCTCTATGTCCATGAGTACTCAATGTTTAGCTCCTGCTTCTAAATAAAAACATGCAGTATTTGCTTTTCTGTTCCTGCATTAATTCGCTTAAAATAATGGCCTCCAGCTAGATTCATGTTGCTGCAAAGGACATGACTTTGCTCTTTTTTATGTCAGCATGGTATTTTGTGGTGTATGTCTACCACATTTTCTTTGTTCAGTCCACCATTGATAGGCTCCTAAGTTGGTTCCATGTCTTTGCAATTGTGAATACTGCTGCAATGAACATATGCATGCAAGTTTCTTTATGGTAGAAGGATTTATACTCCTTTGGGTATATACCCAGTAATGAGATTGCTGAGTCGAACAGTAGTTCTGTTTTGTTTGCTTGTTTGTTTGTTGTTGTTGTTTGAGACAGGGTCTTATTGCCCAGGCTGGAGTGTAGTGGTGCAATCACGGTTCACTGCAGCCTTGACCTCAAGCAATCCTCCCACCTCAGCCTCCCAAGTAGTGGGGACTACAGGTGCATGCCACCATGCCTAGTTAATTTTTCTTTTTTTTTTTTTGTAAAGTGATGTGGGGGTCTCACTTTGTTGCTTAGGTTAGGCTGGTCTTGAACTCCTGGCCTCAAGTGATCCTCTTATCTCAGCCTCCCAAAATGCTGGGATTACAGGTGTGAGTCCCCACGCTTGGTCTGTTTTAAGAACTCTCCAAACTGCATTCCAAGTGGCTGAACTAATAATTTACATTCCCACCAACAATGTATAAGTGTTCCCTTTTTTCCACAGCCTCACCAGCATCTGTTGTTTTTTGACTTTTGAATAACAGCCATTCTGACTAGTGTGAGATGGTATCTCATCGTGGTTTTGATTTGCATTTCAAATTGAAGAATGTTTTACACAGCAAATTTTAAAAACTGTCAATGTCATAAAAGATAAGGAAAAAATGAGGGAGACTAAAGAGAAATGACATTTTAATGTAACCTATGACCATAGATTGGATTTTGGACCTACAAAAGGTATTGTTAGGACAAATTTTAATGAGATCTATGGGTTAGGTAATAGTATTGTTCAACACTAGTTTCCTATGGCAGCTCTAGTTTACCTGCCACAGTCCTCCTATATCCCATCAGTCTCTGATGGGAAGAGATGCAAAGATAGCTATTCGTGAAAAGGGCCTCCTCCTCTCTACAAATCCCTTATCTCTTCTGGGTACGCTATATGGTGCAAGTGGGGCTCCTTGGGAAGTTGACTCTGAGATGAAGATCAGCATGCACTTAGTTTTGTAAGGAAGTACTCATAGGAAACAGCATAGAGAAGAAAGGGAAGCTGAGCTGAGATGTAGTCTCAGTGAAGGCTCAGCCAATCCCTTGGGGAGTTCTGGCACTGGGTGGCGCTTCAGAATTCTGGGGGAATATCCCCAGTAATGGGATGGCTGGGTCAAATGGTATTTCTAGTTCTAGATCCTTGAGGAATCGCCACACTGTTTTCCACAATGGTTGAACTAGTTTACAGTCCCACCAACAGTGTAAAAGTGTTCCTATTTCTCCACATCCTCTCCAGCACCTGTTGTTTCCTGATTTTTTAATGATTGATATTCTAACTGATATACCTCAAGGATTATAAGTCATGATGCTATAAAGACACATGCACACGTATGTTTACTGCAGCACTATTCACAATAGCAAAGACTTGGAATCAACCCAAATGTCCATCAATGACAGACTGGATTAAGAAAATGTGGCACATATACACCATGTAATACTACGCAGCCATAAAAAAGGATGAGTTTGTGTCCTTTGTAGGGACATGGATGCCGCTGGAAACCATCATTCTCAGCAAACTATCGCAAGAACAGAAAACCAAATACCGCATGTTCTCACTCATAGGTGGGAATTGAACAATGAGATCACTCGGACACAGGAAGGGGAATATCACATACCGGGTCCTATTGTGGGGAGGGAAGAGGGGGAAGGGATAGCATTAGGAGATATACCTAATGTAAATGACGAGTTAATGAATGCAGCACACCAACATGGCACATGTATGCATGTGTAACAAACCTGCACGTTGTGCACATGTACCCTAGAACTTTAAGTATAATAAAAAAATATATATATATAAAAAAAAGAAAACTCCAAGACCCCAAGCAAATGGGTGATAGACAGACCATTAACACAGGAAAAACACGTAATAAATACAAAACGTTCAATTACTAATAACTAACTAAATAAAATGCTTTTAAATTAAAAAAAATAATAAAAGAAAATAAAAGGAAAAAAAAAGAATTCTGGGGGAGCCGAACCTTTATACATCCACATCAACCAGGCCTTGACTAAGGGCATAACACTGAGCAAAGCAGCTGTCATTGGCTGGTGTACTTCCTCAAGGGGCTGATGCCTGAGGATTGTCTGCCAGTAGCACTCCCATCCCAGCAGCGGGCAGATTTCAAGGCCTTCATTCCTGAAGGGGAAACAGACTATTTCAAGGGGATCACACACACACACACACACGCGCACACACACACGTAAAATCCATGGCACTCACCAATGCCTTTAGAACTTTTTTAAGAGAAGGGACAGAGACATGCTACAAAATACTATGACCTGAAAAGAGAGAATTAGGCCGCTGAAAAGATCCAATCACATTCGCATTACTTTTATTATGCGTTAAGAAGTTTTAAACTGCTTACTAGGAAGACGAACTATCCCCTGCTTTCTAACTCATCTTTCAAAATTTGCCTTCCATAGTTCTGACTCACTGCACATCTGAATACCTATTTAAGTGTTCCCAAGTTCCCAAGAGAATTCGGGGACTGCTGTCTGCTCAAGAATACAGTTCTCTCTGCGGCCTCACAGGTCTTCAATTAGCACTTCATCTTTGCTTCCCTAAACTTCTGCTATCTTGGACCTCAGAGACTATTTGAGGCTACAAGAGTGGAGGTGTCTGTTTCCTTCTACAGTGCCAGGTGTAACGTTTGGCACATAGTAAGTTAATTTAGTTCAATCCTTGAGTGCGGGTGGCGGGGAGGCCAGGGGAAGAAAAGAAAAAAAGTTGAGGCTTACACAGTTACATAACTGTTCAATGAGAATTCAATATTTTGCAATTAAAAGTCAAGCACACACACACACATAGACCCCAACGATAATCCTCCCTTGGTAAAGGCAAACTAAACTTAGCAAAAAAGGTACCTATAACATTTAAAAACTGCTTTTTGTAAAAATAAAATCATTCTAGATGAAGATTCAGAAGTCCCTACTTCAATTCGCAAAATTTCTGCAACTATTTCTTCACCTTTTTCTGCCTGTTTACATAACCAAACTCTTAGCCCGAGCTAGTGGATTCTCTTTGCCTACATTTTAAAATGTTTCTGCTTTTTGGCCTGGATTCTCCCTGCTATCAGTAGGCTGCTCTGACTGAAAAGATGCGTTCATGTTCTTGGCTTTGCCAATAAATTAACTTTATAGCTAACTTGGCAAGGTTCCTTGAGTCGGGGAGACAGAAGTGGAGTATCGAGTGGTCAAGGAATGGGAAAATTTAGTTTACAGATTAGTAAAACTTGAGGATGGACACTGTATACTTTTAAAAGCACTGTTAGTTTTAAAGTACTGAAGTTATACCACATAAAGATATGTACAAATAAACTGTAAAATAAAGTGTCTGGCTGCATTAGGTTCATAAAAAATGATTTTGTTTGGGATAAAATATATAAATTAAACATCTCAATTTCTGTAAAACTTTATTCAAATTCTTAGGTCTAATTTTTATAAATCAGGGTTATTTGACTGTATTTGGATTTTATGTGTCTGAGCAATTAAATGTCTGACATGATTCTTAAAATATTTATATTCACAACAAATACAGTGGGTCTTTGCTTGTTTCTTTTAAAAATGTCACAAAATTTTTTTAAATGTCAGAAAAGTATTCAGAAAGAAAAATATCTTTCTTAGTAATTCTCCCAAGTTTCTGTCATGTCAACATCTCTAGGATCCTAAAAAACAATTTAGTGATCACCTCTGCATATCACATCAAACTTCAGGTAGATCTGTGAGCCCCACAACAGCCATTCAGCGGGTTCTGTTTTCTTAGTGCCTAGCACAGATGCCTGGTCCAGAGCAGGGACTCAATAATTGTTTAATAAATAACTGAACAGAACTGCCTCATGGCAGAAAATAATCTCTGATGATCTGATGATGTAAAGGTAAAGAACATTAGCAGAAGTAGTATACGTTCATTAATAACATAGGGAAAGGAGGAGGAAGAAAGGGAGGGTAATATGGAGATTGCCAGTTAACACCTTTGATACCTTGGAGGATTTTAAGTCTAAGAACTTCTTTCTGTTGTGCACCTTAAGAGCGTGCTGCATCATAAAATGATTTTGGCTGCATAAAACCAATGTACTTATTTTATGCCTAATACATTCCAGGCACTGTTCTAGATAGTGAACACAGCCATGAACAATTTCCCTACTCTCATGGAGTTATACTCCAGCGAATCTACATCACTACCCTAAAAGACAAATATTGATCTGACACTCATTTTTATGAGTAGGGAAATGACAAAGTTTTTCTCTCATAGTATGCTTGAGATCCCTGCCTATCCAGTGGTTAAGTGGCACAGGCTTTGCATATGCCTACTCTAATTGAAGTCAACTATAATTACAGAAGACCAACCCAATCATTTAACATTGTATCATACCAGTTGATATGTTAAGCAAGTTTTCACCAACAGGAAAAGGGTCCATTAAAAAATATATACATACAGCTGGGCAGGGTGGCTCAGGCCACCGTGGGATTAGAAATCCCAGCACCTTGGGAGGCCGAGGCAGGAGAATCACTTGAGGTCAGGAGTTGGAGACCAGCCCGGCCAACATGACAAAAGCCCGTCTTTACTAAAAACACAAAAATTGGGTGGGCATAGTGGCGCAAGCCTGTAGTTCAGCTACTTGGGAGACTGAGGCAAGAGAATCGCTTGAACCCAGGAGGCGGAGGTGGCAGTGAGCTGAGATCACGTCACTGCACTCCAGCTTGGGTGACAGAATGAGACTCCATCTCTAAAAAGAACAAACAAAAAATTTAAAATATATATATACACACATATACACAAACACATTTCCTGTTTTCATGTTTATAGGCATATTAGAAAGAAGATATTAATATGACCTGATTTTGCATAGTGTTAAGTATTGTTATATATTTTAATTAGACTTCAAATGTGATAATCAAGACAGGTTCCCCCCACTCCCACCATGTAACTCCTTTCTTTCCCTTATAAACCTATTTCCATGGGCTTACTTGAAATTTGACCAAGTAAAATTTTACCTGAAAAATGATGTTACATGCTAGAGTATATTTATAAATTTGAAATTAAATATAAGTGAATTAATAAAGATTATTCATTCAACTTTCTAGAACAAGACAATATATAAAGAAAGTTTGTTCTCAAAAAGAAACAAATCCCAGTCTCCTTGAAAGATATTATAGACCTAATCATTGGAAACCAACATGTTAAGAAAAATCACTTAATCCTAAAACCTTTAATGGATTTTACAAATTAGACATATTAAACATTTTGAGAGCATTTAAATTTTATGCTGAATAAAACCATATTTAACTAACTTTATAGGATTCATTAATGTTACAATTTACCCAACAAAACATATTGGGCTCTATCTTCTTTGAGTTTCATCAAGCACTATGTGTGGTAGCAAGAAAACTAGATCTAGGAGACTCAGGAGGGCTGGGTTCAGGTCACATCACTGATGTGTGACCTTAAAGGTGTCATTTAAACACCTTGAGTATTGTTTTTTAATCTGCAAAATGAAAATATCTTTCCATCTCTAAAGATCCATATAAAGACTTAGTAAAAAAAAGTAGGTGGAAGTACCTTGAAAACTGTAAGAAGGTAATCTGTGTGCTATTTGTTACTATTACTCAACTGCCCTCCTGGTAATAGAGAAACTTAATCAGAGGTCTCGCCACCCCAAACTGAGGGGCTAATATCCCAATAGCTGCAAGGTTCCTATAAAAGCAGACCAGACCACAGTGAACTCTTTCTATTAGGTGGTACAAAGGTGTTCTGCATCTCCAGTTGGGTGCTCTTGTACACAAAAAGAAAACTGGGCTCACTCGTTTGAGAATGACTCTGTGGCTCAAACTCAATATATTTAGTGCAGTTGCAGTACAACGAACTCATAAAATCATCTCTTAATTTTATTCATTTCTGGCAACTCTAGTCAGCCATATGGTTTCGGATTTCTTTTTAAATTCAGATAATGGTTGTAGTAAATTTATTCTGAATTATCCTCCACTGATTACTTTCTGACCATGATAATTGGAGTATTTGATGATAGGGTGTTTATCTTTGCTGCATCTCAGGTTTTCACCTAAACTGTCTTCACTAGATTAATCATCTCTATTAAAACTTTGTGCACATATTACCACCTTTTTCTCTCCCGCTCACCCAATTATCTTTTCTGCCATGCCTTGCTGACTATATTTCAAAACCCTTTCCTAAAAGTCATTCTTTAGTCAATGTTGGTAATTTCACCATATTTTATCAGCTCCATTTTTCTACCAATAAATGCCTTATTATATCCATAGGAAAACATTAGGCACTTGGGATATGCAAGACACAGCCCCTATTCTCAACCTCACCTCTTCCACTTAATCATTTCCTTTAATTATCTTATATACTTAAGAGTAACTCCTCTGTATTCATATTTACTCTCCATAATATATCCCAATGTTATTAAAAATAATTTCCTAGAAATTGGAACATTAACTGGTTATATGATGATTAAGGATTAGTGTGAGATGGTATCATGGTTTATGTTTTTTAAAAATGAGACTTACCATTTGAGATGAGTACTGAAATACTTATGGATAAAATATAATCTCTAGGATTAGTTTTAAAATAGTATGGGGTGGGTAGAGATGAACAGGACCAGATTAGCCACGGCATTGGGCCTGATTTATAAGTATATGGAGAGTTCATTATACTATTCTATCTACCTATTTTAATATTCTCCGTATTAGAAATGAAAAAAGATTTTTCTCTTCATTTGCTACAGCCTGGGCTACTCTTGCAAGATCTAACATAATATTTAGATAACTTTTGTCATTTAAATAACACTATAAAACTTAATAGCCAGCCAGGCAGGGTGACTCACGCCTGTAATCCCAGCACTTTGGGAGGCCGAGGCTGGTGGATCACAAGGTCAGGAGATCGAGAGCAGCTTAGCTAACATGGTGAAACCCCGTCTCTACTAAAAATACAAAAAATTAGCTGGGCGTGGTAGCACGTGCCTGCAGTCCCAGCTACTTGGGAGACTGAGGCAGGAGAATCGCTTGAACCTGGGTGGCGGAGGTTGCAGTGAGCCAGGACCGCACCACTGCACCCCAGCCTGGGCAATAGAGAGAGGCTCCGTCTCATAAAACAAAAAACAAAAAATAAAAACCAAAAACCTCAATATACAACATACAAAATTATATGCAAATTATAATACTATGAATAGCTACCATTTGCTTACGATGTACTAGGCTACTAGGCATTGTTAAGGTAATTTATGTACATAAATTATCTCACTTATTCTTCACAATTAGCTCATCAGGTAGTTATCACTAAAAGCCCAGAGAAATTAAGAAACTTGCCCACTATCATCAGGATAAAAATAAACTTTGAACGTTCATTATTAGTTCCTAATACGAAGAAAATATCCCACAATGACTTAAACACAATGCCCGCATCCATATCGATATCCTTCGTTTCCAAATTATCATGTTATTAAGCAGACTTGGCCAAAGACAAATTTGAAATCAGTTTACATTTACCTAGTTAAGTCAATACTTGGACTTACAAATTTTATTTTATTTGCATTCACAAAGAAATCAAGTATAACGCTGACTGTGCAGAGTCACTGTTTACAGCCACAGTTGGGAGGGAGGGTGGGAAGGAGGTGTCAAAAGTATAAAGGCAGCAGGTTCAGCCCCTTAAAAATGATCAATAACCATATACAATCATGAGAAATCTTGGCTTAAATATCACAGTGATCAATCCCCTGCGTGTTAGGGCATTGAATCCTCTGAGCAGTTCACAAATTTTAGCAATTACTTTATATCTTAAACTTTTAAAAGTTTCATGCAACTGTGGATTTTAATGCAGCACAGTTCCTTAAAAATGTCAATACTTCCCTTAATGGAATTAGTGCATTCCTAAAAATACATGCATTTTTACAAATTATTACAACTAGATTCCCCTCTATACAATGTTTAAATACCAGGAAATAAAACTTCTTAAAATGCCTATTTAAGGGGCAAAATATTTTGTTTTTGGTTTGTGCAACCTGCTGGCTTTTAAAAAGGGTGAGTTTCTTTGGCATGAAAGGAAAACATAGGAGACATACAAATCTTTGCAGTTGCAAATGAACAAGTGATGGCACACACTTCCTGGAATACAAATCTCACTAAATACTTTTACTAAAATCCCTCGGTCAAGGAGACCAGAAAAGTCTTATAAACGTTTTTAAGAAATTTCAAATTGATTTACTATGTAACACATCCAGTAACAAATGTCTTTACACAATTTCTTTAAAAGCAGGTCCTTCTCCTAGCATATGGTAAATTATTTTATTTACAAAAATGTACATACAGTTCTCATGAAACTGAGGTATTAGAAAATTAAGATATTCATACAGCAAAGAGGTAGTCATAAAAATCCATATCTAAATATAAGCTTATTTCTTAGCATTATAAAAACCTTACATAATTACACTAAAACTATTTCATTATAACCCCCATATTGCATAAATAGTAGTACTAGAAGATAGATTTGGCACTTCAGTGGTCTTTGTTATTTCTAAGTCTGTTTCATATTGAGATTAAACATTGACTTGCTCCCAAAGTAATGTGTGTTTTGAGCTCTTTCCTCAACAGTGTTAACAGGTTGTACCAAGCCTGGCACTGTCTTTGTATCCAGGTGTTTACTATCCCTATTTCTGCTCTTTTGATGAATTACACTTACCAGATGACCAGCGAGGGTCAAGGAACACACCGTGGTGATGGAAGACAGCAAAATTAATCTGGTTCTTCTAGAAATAACACTGGCCTTTGGCCTCATCCCTTAAGTGGATCTTGGAGGTTAAAAATATGACAGACCTCCATGTTCCAACTTCACCACTCATGAGATGACCAATCTCATTTAGAAGTGAAATGATTTTAAATTCATCTAAAATGAGAAACTATTAGGGCCAACTATACAAACATTTTAAGGCTAAAAAGATGAGTCTCATCAGAAACAACTTTTGGCACTTGAATCTGCATCTCTGCAACCCAAGGAACTTACAACAATAAAATCTGAAAGGGCTGCTTTTCTCAGAAAGGCTACATAACGAGGGCAGTCGTTGGTGGGGTGGAGAGTGGTCAAACACTGTATTAATGAAATATATTGTCAGTATAAACAGTTCAGCTATACTTTTTCTCAGAGGTAATTTTTAGTTGTGTTATTTTAAAAGATTTTTCAGAGACAGTCTTGCTATGCTGTCCTCGCTGGTCACAAACTAACATCTCAGCCTCCCAAAATGCTGGGATAACAGGCGTGAGCCACCATATCTGGCCTAATTGTGATCCTTCCGTTTTACATTTCAACCTATACAAACACTCCCCTCCTGTTATTACTGCCTAAATTATCTAAAGCTCTGCTGTCCAATACAGTAGCCACAAGCCACATGTGGCTAACTTTAATTAAAACTACAAATTCAGCTCAATCATCCCAGCCATACTTCAGGGGCTCAGTAGCTACATGTGACTAATAACTACCATACTGGGGAGTGAAAAGGACACATCTATCCTCATATGAAGTGTGACTAGACAGTGGTGATCTGAAGAAAGTGTAACCATGCTATATGCTTATGAGATTCTAAAAACTTTTTAAAAGTTGCTTATAAAAAGAGTATCATAGGCTGGGCATGCTGGCTCACACCTGTAATTCCAACACTTTGGGAGGCCGAGATGGGCAGGTCACTTGAGGTCAGGAGTTCGAGACCAGCCTGGTCAATATGGTGAAACCCCTTTTCTACTAAGAATATAAGAAATTGGCTGAGCGTGGTGGCATGCGCCTGTAGTCCCAGCTACTCGGGAGGCTGAGGAACAAGAATTGCTTGAACCCAGGGGGGCAGAGGTTACAGTGAGCCAAGATTGTGCCACCACACTCCAGTCTGGGCGACAGCGTGAGACTCTGTCTCAAAAAATAAATAAATCTAACATTTCTGGGCTACAGGTTAATAATGATGTGTTCATTGGTGTGAAAAAATGGTATCAACCTTCTGGTTTTTAGACTTTAGACTGAATTTATGAAGTATTTAGGGTTCCACATAAGGCCCAAATAAAACAAACTCAGATACTTTTACAGCATTACTATAAAGAATAATGTAAAGATTTGGCATGCAAGATAAAAGTAATTTAGCAGTTAAATGATTAAAACAGATCATTTCATCCTTCCACTTAAATCCGAAAATCTTGACATATAGACGTATTCACAGCTATTTAAAGCTCCTCACAAGACAGGGGCAAAGGCTCTTTAGATATTGCTCTATTTTACTTTGGTGTCTTACCAAGGGTGGGGCGGGGGGAACATTAGAGTGGCAGTGTACAGACAAAAAAGCAAATTAAAATAAAAACTGTCTTAGAAATAAACTGCTATGAAACAGACTAAAAAGATAAACTTTTGACTCAACACATGGAAAATGTACTGATATCTGACATATGAGTTGACTAACTGAATACTTTTAGGAAAATCAAGTTCACATTATTTTCAAATTTACTTTGTTAGAACACACAGCAGTGATGACAATTATGTAATACGTCCTCCCCGTAACTCTTAGATGAAAGGCAGGAAGTGGGAAATAATATATTGCTTGTTGCTGTTTTACTTAGTGGGTAAAAGCAAAACAACCCAATCATAAAATGCACACAGCTGTATCTAAAAGAAAAATGCAAACACAACTTAACCATACTTTATTTGACTGCATCTTATTTAGACAGCTTGCACATTTCAAATCCCATTAAATCTCTCTCCAAAAGGATATGGGACAATAGAAGAAAATTATGCAGCAATATCCAGTCAAACAGCAGTCCAATATTTTGAGATACACGTGATATTTTATAGATACTCAACTCATATCTGACGTCAATATAATTTATGGTTATGTTTTTACAAACCTGAAAGCCCTGTAACATTACAGCACTCATTTTAGTGATGTCATGGTGCACTGAAAAGTAACTCTGATGCACTACCAATTTGATTTTATCTATACTCCTGAAAAGTGATGAACTTCATGATTTTTAGACACCATAATAAATATACACATCCAGTCTTAGACATGTCAGCCAGTACCATAACACAGGGCAAGGTAAAGTTAAAACATGAAAAACAAACTGCTTTACATAGATTTGTCGAGCAAGTGGGAAGGGTAATTTGGGAAAGAGGCAGAAAATATTAAAATTGACTTTTTATTTTTTCTTATTTTGCTGGTTTCAACTTCAAAAACTACTGTATGGTTTCTGATCTGTGGACTTTGCTAAAGTAGTTTCATCCCAATGTACAGGAAATTATAATCAGCCCACACATCAAAAATGATAGTATACCCGTTAGCTTCTTCAATACTAACATATATAGCTTCATGGTAGCATGTATAAAAATGTTCAGCAGTACCAACTGCCAAACCAGTGTCAGTGGATAGTACAGTCAGTCCTAAAGAGGCAGCACCCCATTAAAAGAAAGTTGCACCTATTTTGCTCAGTTTTAGCCAAGTGAACCCATGCTATCGATTTCAAATAGAATTATTTTAAGCTTATTTAAGAAAAATAACAGCCTATTATCAAAAAGTAAATTACTGTTTGAGGCTACTTCAACCTGAATGGAGTCTTTCAGTGTTGGTGTTGGGTTTTCATGCTAGAGGTTAAAAATTTTAATCTACTTAAGTAAAAAAATTTTTGCATACCCAATTAAAGACATAAGGCATACACTGACATTTAACATACACCAAACAATATGGCAACCATCTGACTTTTTAGTCACACAGTTAACGTCATGTTTACAAACACCCAATCAGTTCAGTCAATTCGGCAATTTCGAAGGAAAAGGTCAGTATGATGGTTTCATTGACAATCTGGCAAAAACACTAAAATGGTTGAACCAATGACCTACCATCTATCTACTTTACAACCATCCCCATATGATTCAAGCAAATATATGTTCGTCAACCATTATGCATCAACCAGCAAGTCAAATATAAAGGAGTGAAATAAAATTTGATGACATAAATATGTTTTAGTTCAATTTCCTTCATATTAAATAAAAGCATCACTATAGTTGGTATTCTTCTAAATGCTAGTGCCTAAATGAAGTTTGACCAAAAACACTGAAAAGCTGAGTACTGTGTGGTTACCATATTTTTATTATAACCAGTATCCTGCCCATTAAACTTTCACGAGCAATATAAAATGGAAAACATTGTCTTTAAAAATAAAGAACTATAAATAATCCCACCAGCAGAAAGTTTTTATTTTCAAATATAAATTGTGTATCTTTATTTTTAAAGTATTTGTTACTATGTTCACCTTCAAAACACTATACTGAGCAAAGAGCAGCTTTCCTTTAAAAAAAAAAAAAAAGCAACAAACTTTCCTGAAAAGGGGCCTTTACCAACTGTTAATGGAGGTAGGGTTTTTAAAAATACAGTAATTAGAGCCACAAAATATATTCCAAACCAAATACTAGAGCAGAAGTAGAGTATATTCAAATGAAAACAACAACAAGAGATTCCTACAGTTTTCACAGAGAATGAATCTTTTTTCTTATGGGTACCTAGGTTTTCCAGTTAAATAAATTATCTATCAGAGGTTTACTGACTCAATTGAAAGCAATTAACTTTAAAATCTGTTACATTGCACTGATTGGCCAAAACACAATGTAACTAATAAACATGGTGGCGGTTAAGAAAACTCGGCCGGGCGCGGTGGCTCAAGCCTGTAATTCCAGCACTTTGGGAGGCCGAGACGGGTGGATCACGAGGTCAGGAGATCGAGACCATCCTGGCTAACACGGTGAAACCCCATCTCTACTAAAAATACAAAAAACTAGCCGGGCGAGGTGGCGGGCGCCTGTAGTCCCAGCTACTCGGGAGGCTGAGGCAGGAGAATGGCGTGAACCCGGGAGGCGGAGCTTGCAGTGAGCTGAGATCCGGCCACTACACTCCAGCCTGGGCGACAGAGGGAGACTCCGTCTCAAAAAAAAAAAAAAAAAAAAAAAAAAAAAAAGAAAACCCACAGAACTCATTCCAAAAAAGATTTTCATTTCCCCCTTTTGTTTTTCTGGCAGAAGAAAAGCAAAGCTCCCCTAAGAATTTGCTCATACAAGTGAAAATAAAATAAAGCAGCTTAAAATGGATACAATGCACCTTGAAATTTATTTCCAAGACCAAGAACCTAAAGGGAAACATTTTAAGAAATGAAAGCAATGTGAATCCAAATCAAGTGGGAAAAACAAATTCAGCTACTTTGTAAAAGCTGTTCTTCACAGCGTAGCAGTAATTTTGATTAAATAAAATCGTATCAATTTACACTAATTTTCTATTCTTTTCCAAAACTTCCCTTACTCTCAAAAGAAAAAGTGCATCTAAAACCCAGCAATTCCCGGCTCCATCAACTTTTCTTATCTCTTTTGAGCCATTTCTCAATTTTCCAAGTAGATTCAACTTGTTACTGTAAGGAAAAAGGGACTTGTAAAGTAAACCATTCTGTTATTCACCTGAAAAAAAGTGTCCAAATTATAAAAATCTGAAATAATTTATTATCAAATTTAGAATTTAAATAAAAACAAAAGTTTGCTTGCAAAGGCCTTAAGGAAAAGGAAAAGATAGCATGCATTCAAAAACTAGAGATGAAGACAAATATACCTATCTACACAGGCACTGGCAGACAAAATTTAATTGTTACCTTTACTCATTGTAAGACATACCCCACCCTACATTTTTTTCATTCACTAATCACTGAGGTACCAATATTCAAGAATGGAAAATTTAATATTGAAAAAATTAAACCTAAAACTGAAGCATCTTCTCCCTCACCCCCTTCAGAAAACTAGGGCAGGTTTTGTGTGAAATGTTAGTATACTTAGAGACTTTTACAATCCACATTGGCTTTTTTAAGGAACAAAAATTATGTTCCACTTACTGGTTCTGTGAAAAAATGATCACTGTGTAAATAACATTGTCAGCAGACTTTGCAAATGAACACATAAATCTTGGCTATCAACTGGCACATCTTGTTGGTACCAAAAGAACTCCTGAAGTTTAAAACAATCTTTTAATTCAGAACAAATGCGCCATGCCAAAGTGCAACAAATATTGTGCGACACTCAATGAGACACTGACAGATAAGAGCTGCATGGAAATTACTAAATCCACCTGCAAAGCAATTCTGTACAAATTGCATTGCATGCAAAGGTCGATTCTGTGTGGTTGAAAGTTGTTTCTCGATGTCGGTTTCTCAACGCAGCCACAGTTTAAGTCGCAGTGCATCAACTCCATTTAAATAGTATCTGAACAGCCTCTTATCTCGAACAAAACCAAGATTTTCATAAAGTTTCAAAGCAGACTTATTTGTTATTTCGGTTTCCAAAACAACCTTCAAAGAAATGAGAAAAAAACTAAGTTATAATTACATAATTTGAAAAATCACTTACCAAGTAAACAATTTTTCAAAAATCATGTTATTTTAAAAATTGATAGTGAAAACAATAAATAATATACAGAAAGAACTCAAAAATAGTCATCAAAATTGTAATATTATATTTGGGTCAAGGGCTTGGAGGACCACTGGAGATGTATCTTCTGTTCTACTGATTTTTGTGATGTTTGAAATTTTTAGCAATGAGAGTATGTTTTATACTAAAACAAAGATTAATTATTTCCCTGTGGGGAAAGGTAAAATGACTAAGGATGAAAATAAAATCAACAATCAAAAGTACTGGTTTATTTCCTTAAACTAATAAGCTATATTATTATAAGCAGCTATTCATATTGACTTCCAACTTCCATATTTTCATTAATATGTCATTTATTCTGGTAATAACTACAATATTTGTCTGGAGTCTAGACCAGAGTCTGCAAACTATAGACTTTGGGCCAAATGCGCCTGCTGTCTGTTTTGTAAATAAAAGTTTTAGTCAAACAGCCACGTTTATTTGTTTACATGATGTCTGTGGCGGTTTTCTCAATACAAGGGCGGAGCTGAGCAGTTGCCACAAAGACCTATGGTCCACAAAGCCTAAAATAATTACTAATGGGCCTTTTACCAACAGTGTTTGCTGAATCCGGACAAGAGGTATTCAAAATGTTAGAGTGTCTCATAATCACCTGAAGGGCCTGTTAAAATAGATTGCTGAGCCCCACACCCAGAGTTTATGAGTAGGTTTGCAGTAGGACACAAGAATCTGCATTTTCAACATTTTAAAATTGCCAGATGATGATGTTGCTGCTGGTCAAGGGACATTTTGAGAACCACTGGTCTAGACAGTACCTCAACTTATATCCAAAATTGAACTCATAATCTGCTCTTCCTCCACAATTCTATATCTCAGTAAATAGTATCACCATCCCACCACATCAGTGCCTCAAACCTGAAACCCAAGAGTCATTTTTGAACCTCATTCCTCTTCAACCACCTATATGCATCCAAGCACTGATTACTATCAATTCTCCCTCTTAAATCTCTAAGTAGTCCTCTTTTTTCTATGCTCGAGATACCACAGAGCAAGCCGCCATCAACTCCTAACTCAAGAGGTCTCCCATTCTCTATAAATAGAGTTAGGGTGATGCTCTTGTTAATTCTCTACTTAAAACCGTTTATTGATTCCCTCTTGTCCTCAAGAGAAAGTCCACAATCTAAAAACAATATCAAGAGACATAAAAAGCCCATCAATATACTGGCCTCAGCTTTGCTTTAGGTCTCTCTCTTCTTGCTTTTCCATGCTCGGCACTGAATTTTCAGTTTCTGGAACCCACCATGATCTCTCCCACCTTAGACCATTCAAATAAACTGTTCTCTCTCTGGAAGCATGCTCTTCCTATCCTCCTCTCTTTTGGCCCTACCTTGTCACTTCCAGATTGGGGACAGTGCCCCTTTCCTTTTATATCACCCAGCAGCATTCTGCACTGTTCCTATGACACATTCTTATTCAACATTTGATGAGTGGTATGTCATCTCTCCTAGCTGGTAAACCCAACAACAGCAGGGACCAATGCTAAATCTAAACCTTTAAAGGATCTAAAATGAAGTAATTAGTTTAGGATGAAGAAAATAAATACGCTCCTAAGAAAACCTAAAATAAAAGTTGTACAGGAAATAAACTGGTTTAAGATAAGTAAACGTCAATTTCTCTCTGCACTTAAAAAAACACAATTTGGCCAGGTGCAGTGGCTCATGTCTATGATCCCAGCACTTTGGGAGGCCAAGACGGATCACTTGAGCCCAGGAGTTTGAGACCAGCCTAGGCAACATGGTGAAAACCCGTCTCTACAAAAACTTTAAAAGTTAGCCAGGTTTGGTGGTGTGTGCTTATAGTCTCAGCTACTTAGCGGGGCAGAGGTGGGAGGATCACTTGAGCCCAAGGGGTTGAGGCTGCAATGAGCTGTGAGTGCACCACTGCACTCTAGCCTGGGTGACAAAGCGAGACTGTCTCAAAAAACAAATTAAAATACTCACACATACACACACACACACAATTAAATTTCTAGTAAGGTATGTCATACTAGAGTCTGTAACACCTCAGTCTGGTCAATACAAGTTTTTAGTTTTTAACAATTCTCTTGGGTAATTCCTGCAATTCTGTTATTAGGTCCAGCACCTAATTATAGCTAAAACGTTAAATCAAAGCAATTTAATATGAGAAACACTAAAGTCACAACAACTCAAAACTTGGAATTGATTTCAAATAAAAAGTGACAATTTTAAAATATGACAGCTAATATTTATTGGAGCTGTACTATGTGCAATGTAAAGCATTCTACATGCATTATGTAGCTTTATTTTCACAATAACCTTATGAAATTGATGTGGTTATCCATTTTACAGATGAATAAAACTCAAGGCCACCAATAGAGCAAGGACAGAACAGAGTCCAATTATGAACTAAAGTTTAATAGTAACTACCCTACTGTACCTCTCCCCTGATTATTTCCCAAAGTAAAGCACAGTGACCAGGAAATCTAACCTACTTAAGACAAGATGAAAGGGATTCTAAGTCCACCATCATTAATATTCAGCAATCTAAAATATTCCAAACACATCTGAGGCTACCACCACTACACAAATACACACTTGAGATGTGGTTAAGAACTGAGTTCAAGTTTGTTGGCATCCTAATAGATTACTGAAATGAGGCTCAATTACATAGAGAAAAAATTACACCAAGGTCTCACTCAGTTAAAATGTAAAGATTCTCCTGGCACACTCATATTTTCTAAACAAAGTGATTCTTTCTTTAGAAAATTATTTGACACAACAGAAAAATGCCAGGATAAAGTAACTAATTTTTAATTCTCAAATTCTTATAAACATATTAAAAGAATATCTGGATTTATATTAGAAATTCACCATAAAACGAGGTTATTTTGGTCCTAAAGAAACTTGACAGAGTTGAATTCTACTTAACAGCGAAAAAAAATTACAGTGAAATTCCACTGATCCTCTTTGCAACAGTAACAGACCATTTTCAGAATAAGCCAAACCATTACAAAACATTACTGTTTAAGATAGTATTTTTTAATACTGTAGGCTGGAAGCTCCTGGAGGGCAGGCTTGTTCATTGCTAGAACTTTAGCACTACCACACTGTCTGGCACCTAGAAGCCCTTCCACTGCTATTTGCTGAATGAACAACAAACAGTACTGCTCTTCACAACATCTCTTTAAGATCAGAAATAACATGTTGCACAGACAAAGAGAAAGACCAGAAAAAGTTAAACAGCCTGCCTACAATCATAGAACTGCCAAGTGACAGAAGATAAATACGGAAACCAGGCTTCTCATACTCAGTTATTAGGCCAAACTACTCACCCAAAATCCTTGCAGTTTAGCTAACCCCACTGTATTCTGTTCTTTACCTTGCAGCCTCTATCACATAGCAAAATATTTCCAGTGAAACTAAAGATGTTTTTTATATATATACATATATATAATTAGTAAATACTTAATAAACATAATAGTCTAATTAAAAAGCTAAAATGTAATCTTTTGTATCATGGGGGAAAAAGAATGACTGTACCTTTTCTAAGTTGGACTTTTCTAACTTAGAAAAGTATAAGTTATTTCAAAAAATAACTTAGATCTCCTTGCGGCTCCTAATAATCTAATGTAGTCATTAGTGCTAATGTGATCTATTTTATTCTTTTAATTGTACAAAATACAGTCAGCTACCAGATTATCTGTCTAAAAATTACCAAAATGTCTTTTGCATTACCTTTATATTGCTAGAAATAAATAACATTAGGTAGGTCAAGCAAATCAGGTTGTAGGGAAAGTGATGGGTTTGAATAGCAGATTGTAAACAGGCGGCAACAAGTTACATAGCATGCTATTTACAGAAGAAACTGTCTAGTAAAAATAAAAAATGTATGCAACAAAAAAAGAAAGGAAAGAAAACACCAAATTGGATGTGTGATACTGTTTGGCTGTGTCTCCACCCAAATCTCATCCTGAATTCCCATGTGCTGTGGGAAGGACCCGGTGGGATGTAGCTAAATCATGGGGGCAAGTCGTTCCCGTGCTGTTCTCACGAGTGAATTAAGTCGCACGAGATCTGATAGTTTTAAAAAGAGGAATTCCCCTGTACAAGCTCTTTTCTCTTTGCCTGCCACCATCCATGTAAGATGTGACTTGTTCCTCCCTTGCCTTGTGCCAGGATTGTGAGGCTTCAATCCAATGTGATATTCTTTCTTTTGTAAACTGCCCAGTCTGAGGTATGTCTTTATCAGCAAGGTGAAAACAGACTAATACAACGTGCTAGAAGGGTAGGTAGTGAACTTTCTTCTTCTGTTTCTCAAGTTTTCTGTAATGTTCATTATGGTTTTCCAATGGAAAAAATGTCTTTAATGTAAATAAGCAAAAATTAAATGACATGATTTTCAACTGAAAATATTTTAAGATACTATAAATTTAAATTCCATTAAGAAATCCTAATTCCACTGTATTCTGATCAGTTATCTCCGGCTATTCATATCACAGTAATCGACCTAAAACTCTTTTTTTTTTTTCTTTCTTTTTGGTGAGATGGCGTCTTGCTCTGTCCCCCAGGCTGGAGCGCAGTGGCACAATCTCAGCTCACTGCAACCTCTGCCTCCTGGGTTCAAGCAATTCTCCTGCCTCAGCCTCCCCAGTAGCTGGGATTACAGGCACGCACCACCACACCTGGCTAATTTTTGTATCTTTTTAGTAGAAACGGAGTTTTACCATATTGGCCAGGCTGGTTTCGAACTCCTGACCTCGTGATCCACCCACCTCGGCCTCCCAAAGTGCTGGGATTACAGGCATGAGCCATTGCGCCCAGCCTAAAACTCTTAAAACAAAAACAAAAACAAAAACAAAAAACAACTTGAAGTTTTCAGAGATTAAGATTTTAAGGATATCAATGGCTTAAACATCGAGGCACTATTCATCATACTGATACTGATCAATCACCTGCCCAAATTCTAATTTACTTCGGGAAAAAAAGTACATAAATGTAAATGGCCAGCAAGTAGGTTGATTTTAGGTACACAGATCCTACTTTAAAATCTGCATCATAGAAAACTCATTCATTCTATATGTATTTATCTTATTCTTTCTTCTATTGTGAAACATGAACCTAAGATACTTGTCCTAGCTGCTACACATCTGGCAGCCAGAGCATGTGGGGGTGTAAACAAATTTAAGCCAGATCAGCACACTGGTAATGTATTTCTTACTCATGAAGTAACAAATCCACTTGTTTCCTCTTTTGATACTATAATTTTTTGTGTCAGCTCCAAATACATAGAAAATGAAAAAAAATTTTAGCTATACTGCTTTAACATATACCTAATTCTGATATGAAAAGTTGGGAAAATCACAGTAAGACAAAATGAAAACATCAACTAGACCAGGAACAGTGCAGCATTATTTGGAGAAAAACATTATCTACCTTTCAATTCTGTGGATTACTAATAACTCTGGCTGAATACTCTGAGCTTAAAATGACTAGTAACAACAAACAACAATATAAACATGACTCAAGGTCACAAATTCTGTAGACAGAATAGAAAGTGAAAATTGTTTGATGTGCACAGTAAGGTTTCACAGAGATTTCCAAATGTATCTTTTTTTTTTCTTTTTTTGCCACAGAGCACAGTAAGGTTTCATGGAGATTTCCAAATGTATCTCTTTCTTTATGAGACAAAGTCTCTTTCTCCCAGGTTGGAGAGCAGCGGTGCAATCTTGGCTCACTGCAACCTCCGCCTCTAGGGTTTAAGTGATTCTCCTGCCTCAGCCTCCTGAGTAGCTGGGACTATAGGTGTGTGCCACCACGCCCAGCGAATTTTTGTATTTTTAGTAGAGATGGGGTTTCACCATGTTGGCCAGGCTGATCTCGAACTCCTGACCTCAACTGATCCGCCAGCCTTGGGCCTCCCAAAGTGCTGGGATTACAGGCATGAGCCACAGTGCCTGGTTAAATGTACCTCTATTAAAAGGTTCACAGATTTTAAAATCTTTATCTTTGTAAGAATTTTTAAAATAGCAGAATAACCTAAGTAGTAGAAAATCTAATTTAAAACCCTTCTCAAATGTCTTTCACAGATTTTCAGATAATTTGTCCAAATTTCTAAACCCTTTAAAAGGTTGGTCTAAATTAATGAAAGTGAAAGCACATAATTGCATTTTCATTAATCACCATATTTTTGGAGATTTAGCATTTCAAAGGCATTTTAACAACTTGGTTAACCCTGAAGATGCCTTTTAAAAAAAAATGCTACTATGAACAAAAATAAGACAATTGGTGTTTTCAGAAAGCTTACAGAAAGCAGAGAGAAAGACAAGTTAACAGCAATACAAGTCAAAATTTAAAAGTGCTTAAACAAGAGAGAGAGGGGTACAAATATCATGCTGGAAGCACAGAACTAATCATTCAAAAAATATTTATGAAGCAGTTACTCTATCACAAATGTCACACTAAGCACCAAGAATATCTCAACAAACAAGAGAAGGCATCTCTGTCCTACACTGTGCTAAGGCACTGAACAAGTGAAATTAAGTGCAATAAGTATTACAAAAAGAGTAACAAAAATAACAGAAAAGTGCAATGGATTCTGTCCAGAAAGATCAAGAAAAACTTAAAGGAGTTGTTGGTATTTGAATTGGGTATTAAAGACTAAAGTATTTTAACATGGAAAGGAAAACCAGATAGCTACCAGAGCTTATAGAGTAAACAAGAGTTCATATGGCAAATTATTCTATCTGAATAACGTTGGACGCAGATAAGCAAAATTTTTATACCAAGAAAAAGTTATCTAATCAAGAGACAGAGGTATTCACAAACTGCAAAAACCATCCATTTAAAATTATACAAAAGGAAAAAGTTCACAAAGCTATCCCCCTGATGTCAGCCTAAAGATTAACTAATATTCATTGTTTCAAAAGAAAAAATGAATGAATCAGCATTAGCTTTTTAGGCTGGAAATGCATACCATAAAATGTATCATTAATTTAAAATTTAACCTTGAGACCAAAACAATACAAATGTTCGTATAATTCCTGAGAACTTCCAATGAAAAGCCAACGCTAGGCTGGGCGCGGTGGCTCAAGCCTGTAATCCCAGCACTTTGGGAGGCCGAGACGGGCGGATCACGAGGTCAGGAGATCGAGATCATCCTGGCTAACACGGTGAAACCCCGTCTCTACTCAAAAATACAAAAAACTAGCCGGGCGAGGTGGTGGACACCTGTAGTCCCAGCTACTCGGGAGGCTGAGGCAGGAGAATGGCGTAAACCCGGGAGGCGGAGCTTGCAGTGAGCTGAGATCCGGCCACTGCACTCCAGCCTGGGCGACAGAGCGAGACTCCGTCTCAAAAAAAAAAAAAAAAAAAACTGTGAACAATGTGAGATCCTTTGACACCTGTGAATTATTTCTTTGGAGTAAAATTAGATATATTTAAATCCCAGGATGACTTCACTGTGCCACCTATTATGTCTGGAGGCCTTCTCATATAACCACCACTTAGAGTGGATCCGTCAGAATAGAGCCTAGTGTGAACAAGAAGCCTGAGAATGCTCAGCAGCAAATCTCTGTATTCTAATACAGAAATGTATTCATGAGATGTTATTAAAAGAAAAAAGCAATTATTATTGCTAATAATTACTGAATAAGAATTACTTCATTTGTATTTTTAAAAACTAGATATTTGCATATAGGTGCGTTTAAAAAATGAGAGAACGCATTTCAAACAGTTAACAGTAGCAAGAGGCCAGGAGCAGCGGCTCATGCCTATAATCATACTTTGAGAGGCTGAGGTGGAAGGATCACTTGAGGCCAGGAGCTGGAGTGGTCTCCAGCTGGACAACATAGCAAGACTCCCATCTCTACAAAACAAAAGCAAGAACGACAACAAAAAAACAGTAGCTATCAATGGAAAGATGGATAAAGACTTGAAAAGCATGAGAATGGCAGAAGGAACTTTGTTAACAAAAACACATGCACATATATCATATATGCTGTGTATAAATTTTGTACAAAAAAATCCACTTAAGTCACTAAAACAAATTATTAAGGTCAATATTTTGAAAAAAGTTACCCAATTTCACATATTTTGAGAATTCTCTAAGGCACATCTGACCTCTAATAATAAAAATTGCTACTTCTATTACTCATAAAAGTACTAGTACAACTTTGCTCCTCCTCAGTCACCACTGCTATATTAAAGACATCTATATTTCTCTAGTTTATACTTGTTCCCTTCCACACTGTACAACAGTAAATGTTAACATTCCTAATCATCACCAATATTTATCAAGCACCTACTATATGTAGAAACACAGTGCAGTAGGATACAAAGAAATTATATCTGCCATCAGACCTTACAAACAAGCTGAAGAGAGAAAATGCTCTTACGTTAATGCACAGCTAGCGCTACTCTTAAAAAGTGGTTGTCTTCCCCCAGCAACACTGTCATTATTTAATTCCGAAAAGATTATTTTCAAGTGTGAAATGTCCTCCATATAGACTGATAGTTTTCCCACTGTTAGAAACTAAGGCCAATATGTAAGCAAATTATAACAGAGTCTATAATAAGAGCTACCTTAAAAAACTGATGATAAAGCCTCTGAATACCAAAATTGTGTACTGAAAATGTCTAAGATTCCATCCACTCATTTTGAAGAAATTTTAGCTCCATTTTAAAATTTGTTCTAGGTCAAAAATTCATGTGTTTTTAAATGGAATATAATTTTCCCCACAAGCTGCATTTGTGTAGTAAAACTGCAATGAAATCTGCAATAAATTACAAAATATTTATAAAAAATACCCAGTAAGAATAATGCCCAGAAAACAAGTATTAAACATTTTTAAAGACTTACCTCATCACAGTCTCCCTCAACCATGGCATATATAGCTTTCTTAACCAAGTTAGTACCTAGAATATAGATCTGAGTATTAATGAAGGAAAAATGTATTTCTTAAAGATAACCTAAATTATAATATTCATAAGCACAGAAATGTCAATGCTAGTTTCTATCTTGAATCCAGATACACAGATTATCTCAAATTAAGTGGGAAAAATTTTAGCTATAAGCTAAGAGAAGCCAATAGAACCTATACATAACAGTACGTTTCCTCTTGGAAGACCTATCTCCCAATATACTCCTTTTTCTCAGACATAATTATTCGCCGCAAGCAGGAGTTTGTTCTATTGTGTTTGAAAGTAGGAGGAAAGGGAAAGAGAAAAAGACAAGATATGGTATGGCCAGAACAACCCAGGAACTCCCCATGAGTTGGCCAGAACTTACTGCATAACCCGAGCTGATCTCACCAAACATCTTCCAAACTCCCCTGGACACAGGGCACAAGACAACCTCATCAGAACTGCTGTTACCCACAGTAGGTTCCTATAAACTTTATAGTGAGCACGATGAAGTCTGGCACTCCCAGTGATGTCAGTGGTGTGTCTGTAAATGTCTAGCAAAATGTATCCTAGTTTAGGGTCAAATATAACTGGTATATTAAAAGGGAAAAAATTTGCCAAATCTGATTTTAAGAGAAGACAAATTTTATTTTAAAACTCTTAGGCTGGGCGCGGTGGTACACGCCTATAACCCCAGCACTTCGAGAAGCCAAGGCAGGCAGATCACTTGAGGCCAAGAGTTCAAGACCAGCCTGGCCACCATGGTGAAACCCCGTCTCTATCAAAAATACAAAAAACTAGCCAGGCATGGTGGCTCACGCCTATAATCCCAGCACTTTGGAGGCCGAGGTCATGGCAAAACCCCGTCTCTATTACAAATACAAAACACTGGCTGGGTGCGGTGGCTCAGCCTATAATCCCAGCACTTTGAGAAGCCCAGGTGGGCGGATCACTGGAGGTCAGAAGTTCAAGACCAGCCTGGCCAACATGATGAAATCCCGTCTCTACTACAAATTAGCCAGGCATGGTGGCGGGTGCCCGTAATCCCAGCTACTCGGGAGGCGGAGGCAGGAAAATCACTTGAATACAGGAGGCGGAGGTTGCAGTGAGCCAAGATAGTGCCACTGCACTCCAACCTGGGCGACAGAGTGAGACTCTATCTCAAAAAAACAAAAAAACAAAAAATACAAAAAATTAGCCCAGGTATGGTGGGGTATGCCTGTAGTCCCAGGTGCTTGGGAGGCTGAGGCACAAGAATTGCTTGAATCTGGGGGGCAGAGGTTGCAGTGAGCCGGGATCACGCCATTGCACTCCAGCCTGGGCAACAGAGCAAGACTCTGTCTCAAAAAATAATAAAATTGAATTAAAAACTCTTAATTTTCAAAGCATGCATACAAGTATGCGTACATTTTATGGCCCAAACAAAGTATGTCTGAAGGCCAGGATGCAACCCTGAAGCCACCGGTTTCTGCCCTCCAAACTAGCCAAACAATTGGCTATAATTTATCATGAGTCCTTATCAGTGTTTTTTAATGCATCAAAGGCTCAAACTTACTCCATAAAACAAGCCCAATTCATTAAAAATCTTAGTGGAAAGCTGTAACACTGTAATAAAGTTGGCTAAACCTAACATATTAAGTAAACCTATTTATAGTTACTTCTCATGATATCTAGGACTGTGTGAGTCTTAGGTTGGACAATAACAATAGTTTTTAAAAAACGTAAGTGACAAAACTGCTAATGATTAAATACTGGTACAGGTATTAAAATTTTTTTATGAATACTTGCTAAAGCACATCACAAAATTTGACATGCTTAGACAAATGCTTGTCTAACCAATCCTCCATTGTGAACATAGAGCTACTAGGTCCTAGAGACTAGAAGAGTGGTTTTTTGAAACGGAATCTTGCTCTGTCACCCAGGCTAGAGTGCAGTGGCACACTCACTGCAACCTCCGCCTCCTGGGTTCAAGCGATTCTCCTGCCTCAGCCTTTTGAGTAGCTGGGGTTACAGGTGCCCACCACCGCGCCCGGCTAATTTTTGTATTTTTAGTAGAGACAGGGTTTTGCCACCTTGCCCAGGCTGGTCTTGAACTCCTGACCTAGTGATCCAACTGCCTTGGCCTCCCAAAGTGCTGGGATTACAGGTGTTAGCCACCGCACCCGGAGGCCTATTGAGTTTTATGGCGTTATTTAAATGACAAAAGTTATCTAACCCGGTGATAGAAGAGTGGTGCCTAATCAGGCTTACATCACAGTCACCCATGGAAGCTTCAGCCCCACCTCTGACAAGACAAACAAGAGTCTCAGGGTGAGGGGTCTAAATATGTGTTTTTAAACCACCCCACGATTCTAAGGATCATTATAAATCATGAGTGTAAGATTAACTAAACATGTCAGGAAAAGTACAACCAACAAAAAATTAAGTTTGGGAATTATAAGAAACAATCAATTCTCATCTCCTGATCTTTTCTGAACTGCAATATACGGTTCATGACTAACACCAGTAATGGTAACAATTTTTCCATAATTTTGGCTTGATTGAGGTCCACTTAACCCAAATACAGACAAGTGCTTGAAGGCTGGGATGAAGGACCATCATAATGTAATTACAAATTGCAGTATTTCTTGTGTTACTTAGTATAATGCAAAGCATTTTGAATGTGATTTAAAAAAAATCTGGAGGTAAAAACTGATGATCGGCTACTTGTTAAAAAGAAAAACTGTCAAAACATTAATAAAGAAAAAATTCATTTTAAGAACTTTTTAAAAATACCATTTTGAAATTAAAAATTATAAACTGCCTTTTCTTCCTTTAGTTTTTTCATTTCTACATACTTACATTTAAGTCTTTCATTTCAAAACACAAAAATGAAAATAGCTTAGGCATTCTATGAAATAATATTTTTCTTACCAATGCCATTTCTCCTGTATTTGGAATCCACGGCTAACATGGCTATATAACCTCTGCGGAACATCTTTTTGTGCATATCCAACTTGCAAACGATGGCACCTACACACTCCTCCCCTACCATGGCCTTAAAAATAAACAAACAGTTATGAAGAATACATTGCCATCAGGTACTGCACAATGATCCAGAGAAAACAACAACCAACCATTGGTAGGCATTTTTGACGGGGGGGAAGAGATAACGGGAACTCTTACAAGAGAGCAGTCACAGAAGTTTCAGAAATCTAAATCCCCTAACTCCTTTAAATGTTCTAGTGTTAAAATTTCTCAATATTCTTTAAAACATGAATTATTTATGCTTACTATTAAAGCCTAGGGAAAAAAGACCAGATTTCCACAAGGTAAACATTCAAGTACTTTATAAGATTACGTATGAGGTGCTTATAATCACAATTATTTGCAACAAAGACCTAAGTTTCTGGAAGAGGAAATATGCAAAAACAAATTATTAGGACATAAAATATTGTAAAACTTGCCCATCAGCAGAATGTAATTTTAAATAGTTAAATTTAGTAATAATGGCCAAGCACAGTGGCTCACACCTGTAAATCCAGCACTTTGGGAGACCGGGGAGGGCAGATTGCTTGAGCTCAGGGGTTTGAGATCAGCCTGGGCAACATGGCAAAACCCTGTCTCCACCAAAAATACAAAAATTAGCTGGGTGTGGTGGCATGTACCTGTAGTTCCTGCTACTTGGAAAGCTGAGATAGGAGGATGGCTTGAGCTGGGGAGGCAGAGGCTACAGTGAGCTGAGATCGTGCCAATGTACTCCAGCCTAGGTGACAGAGTGAGACCCCATCTCAATAAAATAAAAAAAGAAAAAAATTTAATGAAGTTTTAGTGAAAGCTACATATAATACATATTTACACCTGAATGGTAGATTGTGATCAGAAAAAAAAAATTTTAATTTTCAGAAAAAGCACGGTTTATAAGGTATTGATTAGATCATACCTAAGAGGTTTTTGTTAATATATCTAAATATAGCATAGTCTCATTTTTAGGATACCCCTGACAGTGTAGATAACTCATAAAGCTCTCAGAATACTTATAGTTCAAAATCAAAGCTTTATGTTAAAAGCTTTAATTTTACACAAATTTCTATTTTAATAAAAATGTACAGCTTTCCAGAGTATTAAAAGCTACATGTTAAATTCTAATCATCCCCCATTTTCATTAAGATTTCTAGTGTTACTATTAAAAATGTTTTTCAAAAATTCCAATGCTGATAAAAAGTTCTAGTAACATGGTATTTCTGGTAATTATAAATAGGGCAATATCTCCAACTGTTTAAATAATGTGTCAGTAAGAAGTTTGTTTTCCATAAATTAGTTTTCCAGAAGAAGCTATTTCAACAAAAGCAGAAATGAGTTAAAAAATTAATAATGTCCAATTTATACTTAATACATATTTTAAATTTGTGACTTTTTTAGTCTGTCATTCTGTAAATTGATTAATAAGCCTTTAACTGTGGAGAAATCTTTTAGGCAAGAAAATTCTAATCCATTTCATGCAAACCTAAACTAGGTCAGAAAAATTCTTTTGAAGGAATATGAAATTCAACAACCCACGCTAATTCATTTCTGGTTTATCACACATTCCAAAACTATTTTGGGTCAATAAACCTCTGAAATGGCTATTTCTATTTTTTTCCCTCACAATATATCAATCTTTTAAAAAAAATTTTTAAACAAAGACCTTAAGTATGCATAAAAATTGCCTTGAACAACTCTGAAAGCTTTTTCTGATCTGAAAATAACTCACTTCAAATATATGTGTGTATATACAAATACATATAAATACATACACATACATAAAATTATTACAGACCAAATGGTATATTTAAAAGGCTCAGAAAAAATTTTGGCCTGACCTCATAAGTCAGGCTCATGCGAAATGAAAACCTGTATTAGATCGATGATATAAACCTCAGAACAGCTACACCTTATAAACTATCCAAAAATGAGGAAAAATTAAAACAATACAACTGGACAGTACTTTCAATCTGAACAGGAATTTCAAACAAATCTTTGTCCTTTGAGCATGGAATAAGCAAACAAAATATTGTATTAGTTCATTCTTAAGACCTGATTTCTTCCTAATTTAGAATCTGTAGGAGCAAAAATCAAGCTGTATATATCATATAAAAAGTCTAATATATCATACACCATAGAGATAGTATTAGTAGTGAAGAAGACCAATGCTGCATTTTTTTCCTGATAAACCACTCACGAATATATGGTACATTTACAGGAATCATTAAATTGCTTGTCAATTTTTCCTAATAAAAGCTCTGCACATACATTTGGAATTCACGCTATTAAATGTATTTTTTCAAGGATGGGAACTGAAAAATCCCTGGCAAGATTAAGACTTAACACTACAAGGCCAAAGGGTTGTCAGTCTATAAAACTATGAAAAATATGAAGTGAGAGATTCCCAAATTCTAGAACACTACAAATAGAAAACCGGAGGAAGCCAAAAAGTTAAATTTAGAATAAACGGAAGTACTATGTTACATCGCTGAGCAAAGTTTAAGAACTTCAAAAAGGTACCAACAACTGAAAATGTTACTATGAAAAGAGGTAAAGATAAAATAGTTAAGTACAGAGTAACTGAAAGTGTCTCACATTTGTATTTTTTTTTTTAACATCTTTCACAATTAGGAAGAATCATAATAAGCTACCATTTTTGTTAATCAAGTATTGGCAATTTTGTAAGGTTCAACCCCATATAGTCCATTGACCCATTACAGGTTATCCATAGAAAAAAGCAACATTTTGGAGGTTTCTAATCTCTTGAGATTGCTGTTTGTAAGGGCAACTGTCTCTTGGTGGAGATAACTTGCTGACACAATAATCTTCACTGAATGGATCAAGAGTATGTCATTTTTCAGGTTCTTATGTTACCATAATGAGAGGCCAGGAGAACTGGGTTCTAGCTTTACCCTTCTGTCAGTAAATATCTGGAGACTGAAACATTTTGAGTCACTTTGGTTCTTTTTTTCAATCAAAAACCAAAACAGAACAAAACCTAAGTTGGGCTGGATTATCTCTAGGATGCCTTTCAGTTCTAAAAGGTTATGATTTAAAATAAACATACACATTTACGCATTTGCATTTTTTAAAAAATAGTTCCTATGGGAAACTTAAATGTAAAAGTATGCCAAGATAAAGGTTTCAGTTTTAAATGGCCTGGTTGTTTTTTAACTACTGTTTTATTATTGTTTAATACCTCCTGATTCATACTGGCACTAGTAAATCTTATAGGTCAACCACTTGTGCATATTGCAATTTCTAGATATTCAGAATTTAATATTAAACAAACGAGCTACTAAAGGCTAACACACACATTAGCTGGTGAATTGGAAGGGTTCTACATAAAATCAAAACTAAAGTTTACTAATATTGTTGACCAGAGTCTAAAATGGCAGACAAGTTGAGAAAGGCTTAGGTAAACATCAGGACTCAAAAGTTGACTGAATATTATATACACAACAATTTCCTGGAATTGACAGAAAAACATCTATTTCAATTTGAAATGTGACTCAATCATCTGCTTCTGTGGGTTAACTTACAACTAAATCTGCAATTTTTAGCAATTACAGTGGCATTTGATATGACATTTATAATACTGCTATAAATCATTTTCTCATATTCACTGACATAGACATGTCTTAGAACTATTCTGATACAATGCTTAGAATACTGAAAGAGCAGTTTTCAAGAACATAAAATAGCACCCACAGTTTAAACAAATGTACTGAAGTTTAAGCAAAGTTAAGACAGAAAATAGAACTACCATTATCTACAATACCCAGGTTACATTTTCAAATTACCACCAAGCTAGATAATCAAAAGGACAGGGAAGTATTGTCAAAATATCTTGCAGGGAATTACTAAGTGAAACTAAGCCAATGCTAAAACACTAAGTAACGGTGGCTTTTCCCTTCACATATTATAAAATATTCCTTAAATGGATGTCATCTAGAAACAATATGCTTGTGAGTACATGATACAAAGCATACACCTGCAGTCAACAGTTAAGTTAAAGGGTTCATAGAGACTGAAATGGGCCAATATTATTGTGAAGAAATTACTGGTACTGCCAATACTACGTAAATTTTTAAAAACTGTCCAAAGTCTTTCACTTATGTGTAATATTATTGCCAATTATAATTTACACAAGCCAGTGTTACTAGTGTTTGGCCACATCTTCAACCAGTTTCTAAATTAAAAAAAAATAAAATCAGATCGGTAACAATTTCACACTTAAGTTTTCTACATTCCACAAAAGGGTATTTTTGTTCAAGTTTCAGGAGTCTTTCAGTCACCAATAGTGTTAGTAGCGCTTTCTGCAATGGAGTACCAGAAAGCAGGCTGGCTACAACTGTTCATTGTCCTGTTGAAGTAAAGGGAAACATCTCCATAATTACTGAAAATGCTTGTAAGATTTAATTCTCCAATATGGCCACACCAAGTTTGCTGACATTCATGTTCACCAAAACATGTTTATGCATACACTCTTCCCTGATTATAGTTGTAACTGAGAGACTAAAAGGCCTCTATCCAAACAGAACCATGTTCAAATTAAATTACTGTGAAGTGTTTGAGGATGCGGGCAGGCAATTAAAGACGGTTAAACACGATTATAATCTAATGTAAACAAGACACAAGACCCCCACCCCAGTGAAACACGCCACCATACAGGCTTGCTGCAGTTACACTAGTATCACGTTAACCCGAATCATGAAGTCTTACCTTCAAAACAGTTTCATTAAATAACTAGGAATGTGTACACGCACTTGACACCATATAACGTACTATGATAAGCAGCAGGAGATATCCACTGCCACACTCTGGGCCCTCGCTCCCTGCCCCGCACAGTCTGGATCACTGCTGGGTTCACCCTCTTTTTATTCTATCCACTTACCAAGAAGCACAGCTGTGGCCAGTTGTGGATAAAATATCTATAGGTATAAATGGAGTAGGGTTCGGACAGATCTTTGGTGATCAGTCTCATGATATCGGGCATTTGTAGCTCGGATTCATATCGGACATATCGTATCGTCCGATCCTCTCCAGGCTCAACCTCCCTGCCCGAAGGGCTTCTTAAGCTGCAGTCGGCGGTCAGGGACGAAGACAGCAGCCGCACCTGCTCGTCTTCCTCCTCTTCCTCCTGCTCGGTGCCCTCGGCCAGTCCATTGCGGGCCGCCGCGGGATCGCTGGCCGCCGCTGCCTCCGCCGGGCTGGGGACCGCAGTTCTTGCATTATTAGAGAGGGAGTGAGGGGGCCTCTCGCCCGAGTGTACCCCGGCTCCTTTTGTTGCAGTCGCTCTGGGGCCTCCGTCAGGGGTGGCCGTGGTCGCGGCCACCTCGGCTACGCTCAGGACCTTGCTCTTGAGGGAGGCGGCCGCCCGGAGGTGCCGCAGTTCGGGGCTAATCAATCCGTTGAGCTGCTGCTGCTCCTGCGGCGGCTGAGGGCAGCGGAGGCACGGATGCCCCTTGGTCGCCACAGTCGCCGACTCCCCGCCCGCCGGGCTCCTGCCGCCGCCGCCGCCTTCGTGCTCCTCGTCGTCCTCCTCGTCCTCGCTGCAGCAGGCGAGGGCGGCCCCCGCCGGGAAGGGACAGTGGGGCTCGGCCGCCGCCGGGGCCGGAGGTGCTGGTGGTGGGAGGAGGCTGCTAGGCCCAGGCGGTACCTCCGCCATCCTAGAAGCGACACAGACCGAGAGGGGAGGCCATGAAACCCGGCCGAAGAGCGCGGAAAAGAGGGGGCGGCGGGTGGGGGGCGGCCGAGGTGGGGGGAACAAAGACAGAAACCGTCCCTCACGGAGCTGCCCCCCCAATTCCGCGCCACCCCCCCCCGCTCTTCAGCGCCGCCCAGCTGCTCAACCGGCCACCGTCCCCGTCCGCCCGGGCCCACCCGCCAGCCCTGTCACTCGCGGCCCCTCCCCGTCCCCTCCTCGCGGCTCACCCCGCACGGGTCCCCGCCGCCGCTGCCGCCACTCCTCTTCCTCAGCCACTGCGGCCGCCTCCTTCGCAGCCGCGGCCGCCTCCACAGCCTCCAAGGCTCTCACTCAGCCGCCGTCGCCGTAAAGCGCCTCGGCTGTTACCCCGGGTAAAGTTTCCTGGGCCTGGCTTTACGACACTTCCCTGCCTGCCGGCTGCCCCGGCCAAGAGAGAGGGGCGTGGAGGGAGGTGACCTGTGGAGGGGCGGGGACGAAGGTGTCTCCTGCGGGCTGCGGGGAAGGCCGCGTGGTAGTGGGTGGGGCTCTGGGGCCGGGAAGTTGCAGAGG
The DNA here is from genome assembly GCF_049350105.2 of Macaca mulatta. Lineage (NCBI taxonomy): Eukaryota > Metazoa > Chordata > Mammalia > Primates > Cercopithecidae > Macaca > Macaca mulatta. Next base: position 130,500,453 of record NC_133412.1, on the reverse strand, counting down.
GCTTTGGAGTCACAGCCTCCCAAACCCTTCTCCTCGGTTCTGGGGCGCCTCAACCCGTGGTGCTTGCCACGCGGGGCCGGGGAGGGATGTACCGGGCAGGCGCTCCCTGCTTCAAGTCTACCGTGCACTGGGAGCTGTAGCGAATCTCGCCAATTCGGGGCCTCTGGAACCAGCCGTTTACAAGTCACCTAAAAATGCCTTTTTAAAGCTGCACAGCGTTTAATGTTTGCCCTGACCAGGGGCAAGGAGGATGGGGGAGGAGCGATTAAAAATGGAGCAAATCAGGGAAGCCGACCGAAAAGGAAAGGAAGCTTTGAGCTGTGAAAATATGGGGATGGCTGTCGAAACGTGGTCGTTTGCAGTTTGAATTAAGTTCAGCTGGCCCTTGCCACTTAGCGGCAAGGGAATCAGCCCTCTTCTCTCTCCTTACTCTGCTCCTCGCGCCCAGTAAAATTGGAGGCAAAAGTGACTGACAGGTGTTGGGCAATTGCGAGCACACCTGGGGAAGGGTTAGAGCGAGATGGTGAAAGACTGTGACCAGGGCTAAGAAGCACAATCCTAAACTTGTGACACAAATAGGTTAGGAAGAATTCACTGGTAAACAGGTGGCCTGATCCTCCCAAGGGATCTGCCTATTGAGTGCAAAGGGGATAGAACTTGAGCTTGTGACTGGGCTCCTTCTGCTCTAGTCCACAGTTGACTCCCGGCAGGTGTGAGCTGAGACAGTGTATGTAACCCGCACACTGAACAAATTCGGTTGTGTTAAAAACCTGATTTATACAGCTGGTTTGGTGTGCCGCAGATGGACGTTTGCGGTATATAATTCTATGACGGAACATGTTGGCAACTTTTTGCAATAATCTAAACTCTACGTATAAAATAACTATTATGCTCATAGATTCTGTGGCTCTGAAATCCAGACAGAGCACAGCTGGGATGGCTTTTCTCTACTCCATTATGCGTAGGGCTTCAATTGGAAGACTCCAAGGCTGAGGAGTAGAATTACTTGAAAACTTCAATTTCACAGCTGGTGGTTGATGCAGGCTAAAGGCTGGAGGCCTCAGTTTTAGTCCATGTAGACCTCTCCCGTTGGTCTTTTAGCATTGATTGGTTTGGGCTTTGTCACATCCTGGTAGCTGGGTTCCAACGGCAAGTATCGTGCGAGAAAGTCAGTCAAAAGCATATTGCCCTTTATGACCTAGCCTTAGAAGTCATGTAGTCTCTAATCAGGTGCGGTGGCTCACGCCTGTAATCCCGGCATTTTGGGAGACCATGGCAGGAGGATCTCTTGAGGCCAGGAGTTCGAGACCAGCCTGGCCAACACAGTGAAACGTCATCTCTACCAAAAAATACCAAAAATTAGCTGGGCTTGGTAGCTCACACCTGTAGTCCCAGCTACTCAGGAGGCTGAGGAGAATCACTTGAACCCGGGAGGTGGAGGTTGCAGTAAGCCGAGATTGCTCCACTGCACTCCAGCCTGGGCAACACAGGGAGACTCCCTCTCAAGAAAAAAAAAAAAAAAAAAAAAGTTATGTAGTGTCACTTCTGCTGCATTATATCTAGGCAGACACAAAATTATATCCAGTTTTGAGAGGAGGGGAAATAGACTCTACTCTTGGTGGAGAGAGGCGAGGTTCTCAAAGAGCATGTGGGACCAGAAATACTGCTGTGGCCACTTTCAGAATGTATAACTTGCTACAGATACATTGAAAAACCTAAACACCTTGATGTGTGGGGGATATAAATGAGATGTATAAGTACAGTGTGATCCCATTTCTGTCTTAAGAAGCACAAAACAAAACCATGTTTCCAAATGTGCATACATTGTTTAAAGATACATATTTTTCAAAGTTTCAAAGTGTAACCTGGGTAGTCAGCCAGTGAAACAATGATCTGTTCAAATCATGGTGGAGAAGCTGGCCCAAGAGGCCCCAGATAATTCCATAAGAAATGTTTAAGGGTGAATTTTACTTAGAAAAATACCTCTCAGTCATTCACTTTGAAATGTAAGCCCTTCCTAAAAACCATGTACCTTCACTGTAGAGAATGAATGGCAGCAGGCCTTCCTGTTCTTTCTGTGTTGCAACTTGGCATTGAGCTCTGTCAGACTGAGGAGCTGACCAGATGTTGTCTCAAAGTGGTTTTCAGAAAGCTGAGAGTTGTAAGGACCTTCTTGAGGTCAGGAAGTAAATGTTATTCACTTTGTATTCACATATCAAACACATAAAAGGGAAATTGTTAAGCTTTTTGACTGAAGTACACCAGTCTCTCATTCAGTAACCTAGAATGTTTATAATGACAAAGTAAATTCTGACTTCTCAATACTAGTGGGGTAATTCTAATGTCTCAGCCCCAGTGACTTTTCTTTATATCCCAGTATTAAAACTACAATGTTGGCCTTCTAAATCAGATGACTTCTCTTAAATTGTCTTTATAACTTATGAAATCTTTTATGTTTGATTCATGTTTACTTGATAGGATGATAGCATTATATTAGGCATAGAAATAGGATTAGTTCACTCTAATGCTTTAGACATATTTACTATTATGAGACTGAAAAAACAACTACCTCCATGAGCAATACTTCGTAGGAAAGAAAGGGCTGAGAGCAAGGTAAGTGTGGCAGTGATACTCTTCTGTGTGGTTAGTTGATATTTTCATTGTTTTGTAATATCCTATGAAGCAAGTAATTTTTTTTTTTTACTACTGTTCTCTTGAGGAAGAAGAGAACATGCCTAATTTTTTAGAAGAAAAAAAACTTCTCATTAAATCAATTAAAATAACCAACAACAATTTTAAAACAACATCCTAAAGCAATATCTTGAAATCAGCTTGGAAGGAGAACAATTTCTTTTTAATTCTTTCTAACAGTGAGGCATTTTTCTCTTATTGGTTAGGTTTAGAGAGAAAACCTAGCCGTGTACCTACCTGAAAGGTAACTGTGGGAATGAATAATGGAAAGATGCTTTAAGTTCCCTTGACACAGCAGGATGGCATTGTTATATGCCATAGGCACACATACTAAATAATTTAAATATTTGTGTAGTTTTATTTTACATGTCATGTGGTTCTTAATCCCAGTAATCCTATCTATTATACATAAAGCCCTGAAAATCAATGTCCTTAACTTTGTTTCATCTTGAATGAAAGAAAACATACATCAAACTTGAGAGCTGAAGAATTTAACCCAAGGATGAATATTAGTATATTGTTGTACTACCTGTAATCTTAGAACACTCTGAGATGTCCAGATAAAGGGCTAACAGTTTGATTCTTCCCTTCGAATTTGGGGAATGGCAGCCTGTTCTTTAACCTTCTTTCCCCTTGCCAGTAGTGGATGGCAGTCCCAATTGTAGGTAGACATCAATTTTGTGTGTAGCACTGAGGCCTCTGAGGACGATGAAGAACCAGAGACGGTTGGTTATGGTCAAATGGTCTCCATTTCCATTACTTTCAGCCTCACACTAACTCTTCATAACATGCCTGAAGACATGGTCAGGATGATTCTCACAGATACACCTGGGCTGGTGAGACATGTTGGAGAGAATCATATATTCCTACATATTAGAGCCACTGAAAATTTTTGGTCTCCAATTTAGCTGTGCCTTCAGCTGTGTAGAATTGTTTTAACTTGTCTCCAAGGCCAGCTTCATCCAACAGCAACTATCCTCAACCACTACTTGCTTCACACCCTCAGCACATAACCCTGCCTCCATTTCACTAAGAAAAGTGAACTATTTCATAGGTGCGCCTTCTACTGCCATGCCTATAAGTTCATCTGTATCTGAACTTACCCTTACCTCCTCCCCCCCAGTCTGAAGAGGGTGGAAGATGCGTCAATTCTTCATGACTAATACCTCCCTCTACCTGTGGGCTTAATGCTGTCTCTTTCAGTCTGCTTTGGAACCTGTCCCATCATTGTTTCTCTCTCCTGAATTTTCCATGTTACGTTTGCTAGCTACTGCCTCAAAGTTTATAAACATGCCCCTTTTAGAGACTTTTCCCGCTACCATCCTTTTCCTGCCCCCTTTTCACCACAAACTCCTAATCTGCAATAGCCATCCACTGTCTCTACTCAGGTGCAATTTCACTCTTCATTGGTGGGTTGGCTTCAATCTCAGCCCTTCTTCAAACAACACTCTGGCAAAAAATCACCTGTTATGTCCTAAGTAGACTCTTCCAGTTCTCACATCACTTTATTCTATCGTGGCATTTCATCCTGCCATGCCCTTCCAGAAACTCTTCCCTTGGCTTCTCCACTCTCTCTTGCCCTCCTTTGGACATTCTTTCTCAGTTGTTCTTGATAATAGAAGCTTTTAATAATAACAATAGCTACCATTTATTGTGGTCTTCCCATGTATTAAGCATGTTATAAATAATAGCTCATTTACTTCTTATGATAACCCTATGAATTGGTGGTCAGAAGTCAGACCAGAATTGGATCACTGGCCTATTCCTGAGCCAGACACTGGAAAGGGGCTAGATTTACTCTTATGTCAATCAGTCCTGCTTGAGGTAGAGTATGAGGTGAGCTTCTCCTGATGTATATGGCTGGGGGATGAAGGAGTATCTACATAAAATTGGAGTTCAGATCCTGGCTCTGCCAATTACTGACTGTGTGGTGCTGACAACTTAATGTGTCTGGGCTTCAGAGTCCTCATGTCAGATATGGATAATATTACATGCCTTGTAGGGTTTTGGAAGGGTAAAATGAATTATTATAGGAAAAGTGTTTAATACAGAGCATATAGGAAGACCCCGTAAATGTTAGCCGGTCTCCCATCTCACCCATCCATCCTCAACATTTCTACCACTGCCACCCTTACAAAATACAAACGTATTATGGCACTCCCTGGCTTAAATCTCTTCAGTGACTCCCATAGCCTAATAATCAAATCTAAACTTTGGTTAGGGTGCTTTGGCCACAAGCTCAATCTGGCTTTTAAAAAAATAAGGAAATGTGACAGTCAGAGGCAGAGTGAGGTTCAGGATTAGTTGTTTCAGGATATCATTGTGAACCCAAGTTTCCGTCTCTCTCCTTCCATTCACAGAGTCAGCTCCATCCTAATGCTGATTTCCTTCATTGTTATAATATGGCTGCCCAAAATGTTTGGGACTAAGTGCTTCTTTATTCATGCCCAATGAGAAGAAGGGAGACGCTTTCAGTAACCCTCACAGATTTACTTTTCCAGAAATCTCTAGCAAACTTCTCTGGCTATATTCTTGGTTAGAATATATCACACACTATTTCTGAGTCAATCACTGGAAGGGGACTGAGTGAGGCGAGCTTCCTTGGAGGTGTGTGGGTGTGTGGAAAAGGGATGTATACTAAACAAAATTGGGTTTGTGTTAGGAAGAAGAATGTGGAGTGGATGCTGGTAAAGCAACCACTTACGTTCACTACATAAACAAAGCCCTTTTGGCAATCTTACCTTGAAGCAGCAGTTACTTCTTGCCATTCACAACTTCAACCCAAAATATTCAATTAATAATTATTGTATATATAAATGAATGACCTTTGAATTGAGTAACTTGCAGTTGCCGAAGGGTACAAGATGATTTCTGGCCTCTCTGTCTGTGCTCATGCTGCACATGAGCACATGATGGTCCCTGGAATCATCACCCCTCGTAATGCACCCCTCTCCCCTCTCTTCTCTCTCTCTCTCTGTCTCTCTCTGAGACAGACAGACACACACACACACACACACACACACACACACACACACCTCCCCACCTCTTGCAAAACTGGCTTCTCCCTACTCTGTGAGTGCTGCAGACTTCTGTGATCGTTGTTTGTCTGTTGCTTCTTCTAGAATGGAAGTCTTTTAAGGGTAGGAATTACGTCTTATTCCTCTTTTTATTGGTATATACATAATACATTATTTTGAATACAAGAATAAAAGATTGATCTTGTTCTATACCTTTTCAGAATGTAGATCTCACTCTTGGTGTATATACCTTTAACTAAATTTACTTATATAGAACTTCTCATCACATATATGATATACTTGGGTCTTAAGGTTATTTTACTTAAAATAATCACAGAGGAGGAGGAGGAGGAGGAGGATGATGATGATGATGATGATGATGATGATTTGAGACAGGGTTTTTCTCTATCAGTTAGGCTGGAGTGCAGTGGCACAATCTCAGCTCACTGCAACCTTCACCTCCCAGGCTCAGGTGATTCTCCCACCTCAGTCTCCTCCATAGCTGGGACCACAGGCATGCAACACCACAACTGGCTAAGTTTTTACATTTTTGATAGAGACAAAGTTTCACCATGTTGGCCAGGCTGGTCTTGAACTCCTGAGTTCAAGCAATACACCCTTCTTGGCCTCCCAAAGTGCTGGGATTACAGGCATGAGCCACTGCGCCTGGCCCCAGATGTATTTTTTATTATTAAAATGAACACTTTGAGGCAATGCGTTCAATAACAGTACAACAGTCTACATACACGCGGTTGACTGAATTATTTTAGCTTTAGCTCACTACATCCTGCATCACATGTTTTAGTGAAGGGACATTTTCCATCATTGTGGGGACAGACTCTGTGAAGCCAGTTCAGGAAAGGAAAATGATTTTGTAAACTTTGCCTGAATATTGCATTAAAACACAAGTTATGTGAAACAAAATGTTTATTTCATTACTTTGTCTCTGAGTGAGAAAATATAGAAACAATAAAGACATTTAAAAACAAGGCTTAGAAAGGACAAAATGATATGCTAAGAGTAGAATAGTGTCACAATGCTTATTGGGGTATGTAGATCTCTATTCCTAATATATTTTGATGCATTCCTCATTTTCATGTGTTTACAAAACTGTCAACCCAAAAGTGCAACCATAGTAAGGAAATTGAAAGAATAAAGTGACCAAGATATTTCTCATGTTATATTTATGCACAGTAATGGAAGTTTCTATGTAATGTACAAACACACAGCTGCTTCTCAGAGTTCCCATAGGAGAAACCTTTGAAGTTCAGGGAGTGGCTAATGGTTCCTTTGATCTTCCTTAGTCTTTTTGCACTTCAGGGAGCTTTGAAGGAGGGCAGTTTTGCTTATCACTGGACCTATTGTTAAGCAAAGAGAAAGCCACTTCCTAGATCTATTGAGATAGGTGGTGCAGGACATTCCCTGACCAGCTGTCTGAACTACTGCTTATGGCCTATTTCAAGAGTTAATTCTATGGTACAGCCCAAGTTAACCTCTCCCCTAATTCACTTCAAGTAACTATGCAATTGGTTAATTGCCTCTAGGCTCTTCTTTAGTCTTAAAACATTTTTTGAAACTGCTGCCTACGTTTAAAGAAATTCATCTTACTATAAAGATTTTTTTTTACATAACTCTTGGTATTTTAACAAAAGTAATACGTGCTCATACAGAGAAAAACTAAAAAGAGTAAAAAAAAGCAAAGTATTTTACACAAGATGACCCTCAGAAATAATTACAATATATACTTTTATGTACTTCCCATCTTTTTATTATGTAAATATATGTACACTTCTTTTTATATAGGAGAGATCAGCTTTTTCTGCACATGAAATTTGTGTACTTTTAAAAGCCTTAATATTATACAAATGTTTTCTGGTGTCTGTAAAGATTTTTTATGAACATTTAATGAATATCCCCTATTGTTAGATGAAGAGGTCTGTAAGGATTAAAAACAATCATTCAATGTATCAGGATGTTTACTTTTTCCCACAGGGACTTGAAAAACTAATTTTAGAAATCCCTTAAAGTCTATAAACACAAATACAAGTCGTAGCCCCCCCTTATCTGCAGGGGTATGTTCCAAAGTCCCCAGGGGATGCCTGAAACCATGGATAGTGCGCTATATATACTCTTTTCGCAATCTGATAACCTAACTGGCTACTGAGTGACTAACAGACATGTAGCACAAACAGCATGGATATGCTGGACAAAGGGATGATTCACATCCTGAGTGGGACAGAGTGGGATGGTGTAAGATTTCATCAGGTGACGCAGAACAGTGTGCAACCTAAAACTTATGAACTGCTTATTTCTGGAATTTTGCACTTAATATTTTCACACCGTGGTTGACTGAAACCATGGAAAGTGAAACCGTGGATAGAGGGGGACTACTATGCACCCATGAACAAGGAACAGAATTTAGGACTTCAGCGCTGAATGAAGTACTCACAGCATCCCCAAGACCACTACCATCCCAAAATGGATATCTTCTTTAGTTTGATATGTACTTGCATCAATTAGAGTACCTATTCAAAGAAAGTTTTTGAGAAATTAAATATGATCAGATTAACTCACTTAATCACCCACTTATTCATTCATTCAATGAACAATAGCTGCTCCCCTGCTAGGCATTATACGTAGCATGAGGAACAGGGCAGACTTGGCACTTGCCATCACAGATCCTAGTCAGGATGAGGAGAAGGACAATTAAACCGGAGATTTAAGTAACATTCAGAAAGGGCTATGATAGAGAAAATAGTGACTACAATGGATGCACATGGCAAGGGCAACTAAGGTTTCCCAATAAAGGCAATATTTAACCTGAGACATGTAGGGTAAGCAGAAGTTAGCTAGACAAACAATACAGGGTGGGTCATTCCAAGCTGGAACACCAGAGATGAAGCCTGGGAAGATCAGAATGTGTTTGTAAGATGAGAAAGCTGAAACCAGATCATGAAGGGCCTTGTCAGCCACCCCAAGGGGGTTAAATTTTATTCCAAGGTACCCTTGGAATCTGTTGAAGATTTGCTCTTTGAAAAGATCATTCTTACTGCAGTCTGGAAAAGGGATTGCTATTGGCAGTGGGGATGAGAAAAAAGGGAAAGATTGTTGCAAAATTGCAAGCTGAGGAGGTCCTACAAGATGGCTAAAGTTCTGTAATCATCCTTCTTTTTGTTCAGCCTCTCATCACATTTAGCTTCTGACCCTTTTCAACTAACCTAGCATGCATTAATACTTAATAAATCGTTGCTTTGTTTGCTCTTTTACTTGTTTGGTGAAGGAATCCATCACCTAACTCTATTTTGCTCTTCCTCCAAATAATAAGGTATTAGGAGGGAAAGTTTCAGGAGGGAAAGGACCTTCCCCACTCTTTTAGTGGGGTAGGGGCACCCCACTTATCTATAGCCATTCAATTGGATGCTGTATCTGAGCTAATTGCTGAAGCTTAGCCTTCCCTTTCCCTCTTTCTTCCTCCCTCCCTCCCTCCCCTCCCCTCCCCTCCCCTCCCCTTCCTCCCTCCCTCCCTCCCTCCCTCCCTCCCTCCCTCCCTCCCTCCCTTCCTTCCTTCCTTCCTTCCTTCCTTCCTTCCTTCCTTCCTTCCTTCCTTCCTTCCTTCCTTCCTTCCCTCCTTTATTTTTTTTGAGATAGTCTCACTGTGTCACCCATTTCATGCTGACTAGAGTGCAGTGGCACAATCATGGCTCACTGCAGCCTCAATCTCCAAGGCTCAAGTGATCCTTCTACCTCAGCCTTTCAAGTAGCTAGGACCATAGGTGTGCACCACCATGCTGAGCTAATTTTGTAATTCTTTGTAGAAACAGGGTCTCACTATGTTGCCCAGGCTGGTCTTGAACTCCTGATCCTACTGCCTTGGACTCCCAAAGTGCTGGGATTATAGGCATGAGCCCTGGCCAGGCCCACCCTGAAGCTTTGGTTTTCTTTAGAGAAGTTTTCTGAGCTTGTACAGCCTGCAGAATTCCTGATCTGTATAAACAGGCGCAATACCTCAATTCTGCCAATGTAAGAATATGGGGATTTCATCTCTTATAACAGTAATACATGTTCAACATAAAAACATGGAAAATATAGACAAGTGAAAAATGAAGAAAACCCCAACATAATGCCACAACCAAAGGACAACCACTAGTAATATTTTGAGGCGTTACATTTTAGTCTTTGTGTGTAGTTTCAGGAGGATTGCTTTTAGATTACTATGATACACACACAGGCATACACACATACATATACATTTATATCCTGATTTTTCTAAACTTAACATCATAGCACGTTAAAAGTTTGTGTTGTTTTGAATATTACCTTAAAATTCTATTCATTGCAAAAGATTTCACTGTATGATTGCATTCCAATCTAATCTAATACAGGACCTTGCCTAGGTTATGGTGGAGGCATTCATTGCCTAACTCTATTTTGTTCTTCCTCCAAATAACAAAGTGTTGGAAGGGAAAGCAGCACTATAATGTTTATTTAATGTTTGCACTATAAATAAGGCTATGATGAGCAGTTTGGACATAAAATTGCTTGGATGCTTAGGATTATGCTCTTAAGATAACTCCTAGAGGTGCTGGGTGCGGTGGTTCATTCCTTGTAATCCCAGCACTTTGGGAGGCCCAGGTGGGTGGATCATGAAGTCAAGAGATTGAGACCATCCTGGCCAACATGGTGAAACCCCATCTCTACTAAAAATTAAAAAATTAGCTGGGCATGGTGGCACATGCCTGTAGTCCCAGCTGCTTGGGAGGCTGAGGCAGGAGAATTGCTTGAACCCGGGAGGTGGAGGTTGCAATGAGCGGAGATCATGCCACTGCACTCCAGCCTGGGTGACAGAGCAAAACTCTGTCTCAAAAAAAAAAATAATAATAATAATAATAATAATAGTTCCTAGAAGCAAACCTAATTTTTTTTTTTGAGACAGAGTCTTGCTGTCTTGCCCAGGCTGCAGTATAGTGGTATGATCTTGGCTCACTGCAGCCTCTGCCTCCAGGGTTCAAGCAATTCTCCTGGCTCTGCCTCCTGAGTAGCTGGGATTATAGGCGCGTGCTACCACACCTGATTAATTTTTGTCTTTTTAGTAGAGACGAGGTTTCACCATGTTGGCCAGGCTGGTCTTGAACTCCTGGCCTCAAGTGATCCACCTGCTTCAGCCTCCCAAAGTGCTGGGATTACAGGCATGAGCTACCATGCCCAGCCCCTAATTATTTTTTTAAGGTTCTTAATGTATGCCGCTGATTTAATTTACAAAGAGCATGTACCAAATTTACATTTCCACTAACAACATATGAGAATACTTGTTTTAGTTAGCCAATATTTAAAAGGAAACTGCTAATTAATACACAAGGAAGCAATTTCAAAATAATAAAGAATGTTATAGTGTTTTTATGTACCTATAGTAATTAAATAAGCAAAGGAAGAAATCGACCACAAGGATATTAAGCTAGACCTATACTAATAGGCTAATTGGCTGTATCATTAATGTAGGAAGTTAGTATCAGGGCTTTAGAATTCCTTGGTATTATTCTAATTTTTTCTTTATGTATTTACTTCTGTTTGACTCTGCTTTTTCTTACCCTTAGGCCGTAGTTTATTATAAACTAGTTCACATCTTTTAAAAGGTACACTATGTACCACAAACCATAACACTAACATTAACTTCTGATCTGTGTGGTTTGGAATAAATGGCTTTGAAGTTCGTTTAGTAATGAGTTAATTTTAGACGGAAAAGTTAAAAGCTAATATTAAATCAATAAAAAATAATGACTTAACGAGAGAAAACACAAGAGGGCAATCTTGCACAGCAATAAAATATGTTTGCGTAAGAAAAAAATTTCAACATTTTTAATCAACGGTGATATTTTCAATAAAAGAAATGTAAGGTCTTGTCAGTATGTATTATCTTTTTATTAATAGTTATATTAATAGTTGCAAGAAAAATTAGTGTCAAGGAAATCTAGTGTCAACATTCACACAATGAATTTTGCATTAGTTGAGTTGTGTGCGTGTGGTTTGTTTGTTTTTTAATCCTGGAAAGTGAATCTATTCTCCATTGAGAAATGGCATCCTATATGTATATATACATACATATATATATAAATATGTATATCACCTGGTTTTAATTTGTGGAAAAATAAGGAAATAGATGACACCATTTTTTTTCTCCAGAATTTACTATACATATTTTTCAAAATGGAAGTAACTTCATTTTTTTTCTGATTAGGAATGCATGATCCATTAAATTTCAATGAAAGATAATTTTTTATTTTATTTATTTATTTATTTTTGAGATAGAGTCTTGCTCTGTTGCCCAGGCTGGAGTGCAGTGGCACGGTCTCAGCTCACTGCAACCTCCACCTCCCAGGTTCAAGTGATTCTCCTGTCTCAGCCTTCCAAGTAGCTGGGATTACAAGTGCATGCCACCACACCTGGCTGATCTTTTTATTTTTAGTAGAGACGAGGTTTCACCATGTTAGCCAGGCTGGTCTCAAACTCCTGACCTCAGGTGATCCACCTGGCTTGGCCTCCCAAAATGCTGGGATTATAGGCATGACCCACTGTGCCTGGCCGAGAATTTTTTTTTTTTTTTTTAAATAAATAGTAACTTGCTAAAGGAAGAGCATGGTGTAATTATTATATTGGGAGAATATTTATGATGTTTTACATGCTTTAATTTCCTGACACTTTAATAGAATTGTAATTTCAGTCAGCTCAGGATGTCCTAAAATTTACAGGCATAAAAAAATAGTAGGTTTAAGGCAACTGCAAGCATCTTTGTATGTGCAAAATCACATATATCTTGATATAATCCACAAAGCAGTATCCGAGATAGTATCTGTGTAGTCTTTCTTACCATCTCTCATTGCTCTCTCCCAACTCAAACGAATTTGGAGTTTCTGTGCCAAACAGCATAGGAAATAAAAAAGGAAGGTAATAGAAATAGACTTTTTCTGAGCATACTGGTGAGAGTGAGCCTTAAGAATTCTGTGATCAAGTACCTGGTACTTAGAAAAGTAATATAGCATAGTAGTTAACTACATGGAGTTTGAATCACTAATTTCTGCCACATACTAACTATGTGACTTTGGGAAAGTTTCTTAACCTCTCTGTGCCTTATTTTCCTTATCTGTGTAATGCAATTATAATGGTATCTGTCTCATAAGGTTTGTTGTGAGACATATAAATGCTTAGAGCAGCGTCTGGTACAAGGTAAGCTTTTTGTAAATATTTGCTGTTATGCAAGGCAGCCTCAGAAAATCTGTAAAGGAAATAGGAACCCAGATATCAGAATATGAAATACAGGTGTGGGACCATGTGGGACATGTAAAAGAGCATTAGCTAGACCTACAAGAAGAAAAGTTCAGATTATAGCCATCCTTTTTCAAGCTACACTTGGCCAGGGGTTTTCCACAGTCCCTCAAGAAAAGAAATTTAAGATTACCAACAGCAACTTATTGAATGCTGCGAGAATTTTGCTCATGTTAACTATGTAGAAAACCATAACTGCTTCTTCCTCCACTATACATATATATATACACATATACATATACATATATATAAAAATCATTCTAAAGTACTTTTAATTCTCATAAAACTCTTCATTAAAGAGCTCTGAAGCTCTTATTGACAGCATCTGAACTGATGGTTATTTGAACAGTGGAGTTAGGATATGGGTTTTCTGGGAGGCCAAAAGAGAGAAGCAGCACCTTAATACAGAGAGTTGCTTAGCGAAGCTTATTTCTGCTATATGGAATATGGCTGGCACTGGAAAATAGATCAATCAGGTCACTTTCATGTTCACAAAACAGTCTCTCTTTGAGGAAGAAAGAGAGGATTCCAGTCCTGAAACTGGAAATTCAGGACGTATGAGTTCTATTCCTCCAACTGCCATTGCTACTTTCTGAGAACAGGCAAAGGATTCTCTTTGTTCTTTGGGTTCTCTGTTTGTTCTTTCGGTAAAATTCTCACCCCTATTATCATGGTTTCTAAGTTGGTTGAAAAATCTGAGTGAAAAGGTAAATTAGTCGTTAAAAAAACTATTAACTATGTTGTACTTTTTTTTTTTTTTTTTTTTTTTTGAGACAGAGTCTCACTCTGTTTCCCAGGCTAGAGTGCAGTGACGCTATCTTGGCTCACAGCAACCTCTGCCTCCTGGGTTCAAGCATTCTCGTACCTTAGCCTCCTGAGTAACTGAGATTACAGGTGTGTGCCACCACGCCTGGCTAACTTTTTGTATTTTTAGTAGAGATTGGGTTTCACCGTGTTGGCCAGGCTGATGTCGAATTCCTGACCTCAGGTGACTCACCCGCCTTGGCCTCCCAAAATGCTGGGATTATAGGCATGAGCCACTGAGCCCTGCCAACTATGTTGTAATTTTGTTTTGCATGATTCCATCTATATTTTAGTTTCCACTTAAGATAAAATGGTTAAAATCTTGAAATATCTTGCTAGAAGGAATCATTATAGTAAATTAAGTGCTTGTGCACATTTCTACAGAGATCATTTTGGAATATCAATGAAAATTTCTTTCATATCTTTGTATCTTCCTATCTTGAGCAATCCTGAATTCTACTGGAGTTTGAGAGAAGCCCAGTGTGCTGGAAAGTCTTTACAGGGGAAGGCTGCCTGATTGACTTTACTATAACACAATTTTCTTTTGGTGGATTAGCTGGAGTCGACAGCTTTAACTTTCCAGGTTCTGGCACATAATTTCGAGGTTGTGATCTGAATGTATTAGAGCAACCAAATTTACAAGAGACTCATGTTTATATGTAGCAGGCACTATGCAAAAGACAAACATAATCCCTATCCTCATTGAGTTTAAGGGAGAGAAACATTAAACAAATAATTGTACAGCTAATTATTACATTAAACTCTGAACAAAAAAGTTCTGGGTGGGAGATAGAGAACATATGATGAGGCATGACCATCAAGCAGATTATTGGGAAAGACTTGTTAAAAAAGTTTATAATTTGGCCTTTTTGTTTGTTTAGTTAAATACGCATTTTCATGCTGTAATCATTTTCTGTGTCTGTCTCCAAAATGCATGTGTCTGTTCCACTGACTTATAATTTACAGTCTGCGTATCACAGTTCTCTAACTTCAAATTGCATCTTCCACTTCAACTTTTTCTACACTTTTATACAGGCCACTTCCAACTCTCGACACATTCTTTATTTAAATATACTAATAATACATATTAAGTTATATATAAATACAGTGTTCTTTCAGCCTAGGAGAGTTCTGTCTTTCACTAGGCATTAACATCATTAGTCAAAGTCTCTGAATTTGTGGGTTCTTTAGTGCCCTCCTACAAACACTGCTGGCAAAAACAAAATAAACCACTAGGAAGTTAAGGTATGCGCTCATCAAAGTCCTGTAATCTGAGAATGAAGTAGCAGGAAACAGCTACCCAGCAGTGTTATAAACATTTATAGGCCATAATCCCAGAATTTTGGGAGGCCAAGGCAGGAGGATCTCTTGAGCCTTGGAGTTCAAGACACCCTGGGAAACACAGGGGGTCTTTACAAAAAATTTAAAAATTAGCTGGGTGTGATGGTGCACACTTGTGGTCTCAGCTGCATGGGAGGCTGAGGCCAAAGATTACCCTTGAACCTGGGAGTTCCAGGTTGCAGTAAGCTATGATCCCACCACTGCATTCTAGCCTGGGTGACAGAGTGAGACCCTGTCTCTAAAAATAGATAAATAGACATATAAATAAAAATAAAAATGTATAGCAGCATTAGTTATAATAGCCAAAAGGTAGAAACAGCCCAAATGTCCATCAACAGACAAATGGATAAACAAAATGTGGTATATATGTACTATGGAATATTATTCAGAGTTAAAAGGAATGAAGTTCTTAAAAATGCTACATGAATGACCCTTGCAGATGTCGTGCTAAGTGAAATCAACCAGACACAGAAGGACAAATATCGTATGATTTCACTGACATGAGGTACTGAGAATAATCAAAGTCATAGAGACAGAAGGTAGAATAGTGATTACCAGGGGCTGAGCAGAGAAGGGAATGGAAAGTTATTATTTATGGGTATAGCATTTCTCTTTGGAATAATGGAAAAGTTTGGGAAATGAATAATTGTGATGGTTGCGCAACATTGTAAAGGTACTTAATGCCGCTGAATCCTACACTTAAAAATGGTGAAAATGGTACATTTTATGTTATGTGTATCTTATGAAAATAAAAAATACACACACACACAGACTCAGTGAAAAGCTGGGGAAAAATACTGTAAGCCATCTAGATGCCTGATGCCTTGTGGATTATAAATGTGTATCAGTATTGTTTCAGTTACAAAGCTAAAACCTTAAAAAAAATTCCTTTAACTTTTTCTTTCCACACTGAATCTTTTTACCTCTTCCAGCTACCTTATAGTTGTTTTACTGTCATCCACAATATTTTCTGCATGTAAGGAATACAGTATTATCATTATTGTCATTGTTATTAATTTTTTATTGCTGTTGTTGTTCTGGTATCCCATTTATATTGAGGGTTTGAGGTACCCAGTATTAGCCTGTAAAAACATGAATGAAAGGAGAGTGTGGTAGGATAGTGCTGCTCATGGTACAATAATTATATGATTCTATTGGGCTTTTGTCCTCACTGTATCAGGACACTATCAAATGTAACTGCGGCTTTTCATCTAGTTTTGTACCCCTTAGAGATGACATAGACTCAGATGAACCTCAAGAAGTTGCCTGGAATAAGATGAGCTCCACAAACTAACTGCAGG
Source organism: Macaca mulatta (assembly GCF_049350105.2). NCBI lineage: Eukaryota > Metazoa > Chordata > Mammalia > Primates > Cercopithecidae > Macaca > Macaca mulatta. Next base: position 130,483,982 of record NC_133412.1, on the reverse strand, counting down.
ATTAAAGATGGTCTGTCCAGTACAACAAAACCCTTTTAACAAATTGTTAGAAACATATGTCGAGCCTTTTTGTTTTTCTAACACCTATTTGGCATTGTAGAAATAGCTAAATCACCACAAAACACGCTTACTATGCTACATGCTGGGAGTGGGGGAGACCTGTTTTGATTTATAAGAAAAAAACCAATTCATGAGTTTCAGCATTAGCCAAATCTCTTAAAGAGTTTGTTTTACGATTTTAAAAGATCTTAAGAAAATACTCCACTATTCTTGAAATAATGAAAATTACCTATAATACTTTTATTATTTAAAACTATAAAAAAAAAAAAGGGTGGGTGTGGAGCTCACGCCTGTAATCCCAGCACTTTGGGATGCCAAGGTGGGAGGATCACTTGAGGACAGGAGTTTGAGACCACCCTGGGCAACATAGTGAGACCTTGTCTTGACAAAAATAAATTTAAAAAATTAGCCAGGCATGGTTGCATGAGGCTTTAATCCCAGCTACTCGGGAGACTGAAGTGGGAGGGTCACTTGAGCCTGGAGATCAAGGCTGCAGTGAGCCGTGATTGCACCACTGCACTCCGGCCTGGATGAGAGTGGGACCTTGTGCGCCCCCTGCAAAAAACCCCAACCTTCCCCCCAACTATAAAATAATATATTTTCATTTAAAAATCAAACAAGAAAAGCAAATAAATATGAAAGTTTTCCATTCTGGCCCATTCTGACCCATTGCAGGCAATACCTCTTCTCTGAAATAACCAGTGTTACCAGGTCCACATTTTATCTAGCTAGGTCATATAAATAAAATAAATAATAAGTAAATAACATAACAAATGAATAATACATGTTGTGAGTATAACAAGAACAAAAAAAGTTTTTTTTTTTTTTTTTTTTTTTTTTTTTTGAGACGGAGTCTTGCTCTGTAGCCCGGGCTGGAGTGCAGTGGCCGGATCTCAGCTCACTGCAAGCTCCGCCTCCCGGGTTTACGCCATTCTCCTGCCTCAGCCTCCGGAGTAGCTGGGACTACAGGCGCCCGCCACCTCGCCCGGCTAGTTTTTTGTATTTTTAGTAGAGACGGGGTTTCACGGTGTTAGCCAGGATGGTCTCGATCTCCTGACCTCGTGATCCGCCCGTCTCGGCCTCCCAAAGTGCTGGGATTACAGGCTTGAGCCACCGCGCCCGGCCCAAAAAAAGTTTTAAAACTTGCTAATTTACTCTAATTTACTTTTTTTTTTTTTTTGAGATGGAGCTTTGCTCTTGTTGCCCAGGCTGGAGTGCAGTGGCGCGATCTTGGCTCACTGCAACCTCTGCCTCTGGGGTTCAAGTGATTCTCCTGCCTCAGCCTTCTGAGTAGCTGGGATTACAGGCGTCTGCCACCATGCCAGACTAATTTTTTGTGTTTTTAGTAGAGATGGGGTTTCATCACGTTGGCAAGGCTGGTCCCAAACTCCTGACCTCAGGTGATCCACCTGCCTTGGCCTTCCAAAGTGCTAGGATTACAGGCGTGAGCCACCACACCCGACTAATTTACTTGTTAAATTATGAAGGGTAAGTAGATTATTACTTAGATTATCAGATTTGATTTATAAATATTACCTCATTTCCTTAGCCACAGGATAAGTACGAAACATAGAAAAAGTCCAGAGTAGAAAAAATGATCTCGTTTATGTCTCTCTTCCCCATTTCACAGGCTGGGAACTGTGGCTAATCATTGTAGCCTCAGAACTTAAAACAGAGGTTGGCACAAAACAAGCTTGGCACAAAATAAGTGCTCAATAAATGTTTGTTATGTATTGTTGACTCTACTGGGCAGTATTTATTATCTTGAATTGGTAGCAGTGGTAGAATTCAGTCCCAAGATGTGCATTCCAGGCTACAATTCATTGCTAGTGCAATAAGTCAAGCTGGATTGTCTAGAAGACACCACTAGATACTGCATGGTGAATGCCACAGGCACCTACCTGCCTTAAGAATCCAGGAATCTGAAGATTTAAATTGTGCACAGATAGTTTTCCTCTCCGAGAGTCCCCAAAGCCAGGGGTAGAGGTGGCATTCCTCTATGTCAGATTTCTAAACTACACACCATGAGCCTCACGTGAGCTCAGAATCCTGGATGGTTTTTACAAACAAGTGTCTGGAAAGGGTCATTTAGGTCTGGCCACAGGCCAGCTGCAGTGGCTCATGTCTGTAATCCCAGCACTTTGGGAGGCTGAGGTGGGAAGATCACATGAGGCCAGGAGTTCAAGACTAGCCTGACCAATATGGTGAAACCCCATCTCTACTTAAAATACAAAAATTAGCCGGGCATGGTGGTGCATGCCTGTAATTCCAGCCACTCAGGAGGCTGAGGCAGGAGAATCGCTTGAACCTGGGATGGGGAGGTTGCAGTGAGCTGAGATCGCGCCAATGCACTTCCCGCCTGGAAGACAGAGTGGGACCCTGTCTTAAAAAAAATAAAAATTCAAAATATCAAGTAGAAAAATACTTGTGTTCCTTGGAAGTGTGTTACAGTGGAGACAGAATGGCCACATTGTATAAATGTGGAGAAGCACAAAGAATATATAGAAATTTAGCTATACTTTATTATTATTTCATATTTTTGCCTTTTAAAAACTCATTTTCATTCCAATTTCAGTGTTTAACATTAATATTTTGAGGTATAGTCCATAAAATAATATTTAAAAACATATAAAATACAGTATTTTAGCTTTTTAAAAGTTACTTCAAAGCACATTTGCAGGGGGGATGTTTATTATCCTCATTACAGAAAAGGCTCTGGAAAGTCACCATTTGCTCAACCAGCTAGACTGGGACCGGGATTTAGAGATCTATGTCCAAGTTATTCCTAAAATATCAAAGGGCCGTTGTGGGCCAAAAGTTTATATTGTTAATTGTATGACCATGGTCCAGAAATATTTGACTCCTCATTGTTAGTTTAAGTTAGTCAAGATCAATTAGTTTCAACTTATTTGATGACATTAATCTTTTGGTTGTGGTTTTTCTGTAGGATTGTGTTGAGGAGGATTTTGAGGCTATGTCTGAACTTTACAAGCAAACGTTCTGATGACTCAGTAATATCAAGGACATTCAAGGGAGGAGTGGTGATATGTAGGGCCATTTTTTGGTTATCCTGTTCTAAATTAATTTGAAGGTTTCTTCTAGCTCTAAAAGTCTAATTCTGTTTATAAACATGGCAATCTGTTAATGATATATTATCAGTAAAAAATTTTCAAGTACATATGTCATTTTTATGTGCACATATTTTAGTATGGAAAAGGCTCTGGAAAGATATTCTTTGAATTGTGATGTGATTATCTCTAGGTGTTAGAAATTAAGGATGTTTATTTGTTTTTGTCTTTGTTTTCTAATTTTTCTTCAGTGATCATATATTGCTTTTGTAATACAATTGTAAACTATTTCAAAACTATCTGATACTAAAACAGGTGCTTAAATCCATTTGCAAATTACAAATGTTACCAGGTATAAAATAAAATTAATTACATCATGTTAGATGAATTATTTATTATAGCTAGCAAAATAAGTCTCATAGATATCACTAAGCTGTATTTCATGCACATATATATATTTTTTTCATTATATTTTAAGTTCTGGGATACATGTGCAAAACATGCAGGTTTATTACATAGGTCTATATGTGTCATGGTGGTTTGCTGCACCCATCAACCCGTCATCTACATTAAGTATTTCTCCTAATGGTACCCCTCCCCTAGCCCCCAGTCCCCCAACAGGCCCTGGTGTGTGATGTTTCCCTGTCTGTGCCCATATGTTCTCATTGTTCAGCTCCTACTTATGAAATACTTTTGCCTTTTAACAACTCATTTTCATTCAAATTTCAGTGTTTAACATTAAATTAAATTAACATGGTGAATGCCACAGGCACCTACCTGCCTTAAGAATCCAGGAATCTGAAGATTTAACTTGTGCACAGATAGTTTTCCTCTCTGAGAGTCCCCAAACCCAGGGGTGGAGGTGGTTCAAAGCACATTTGCAGGGGGGATGAGAACATGCGGTTTTGTGTTCCTGTGTTAGTTTGATAAGAATGATGGTTTCTAGCTTCATCCATGTCCCTGCAAAGGACATGAACACATCTTTTTTATGGCTGCATAGTATTCCACAGTGTGTATGTGCCACATTTTCTTTATCCAGTCTATCATTGATAGGCATGTGGGTTGGTTCCAAGTCTTTGCTATTGTGAATAGTGCTCCAATAAACATACGTGTGCATATGTCTTTATAGTAGAATGATTTATAATTCTTTGGGTATGTACCCAGTAATGGGATTGCTGGGTCAAATGCTGTTTCTGGTTCTAGATCTTTGAGGAATTGGCACACTGTCTTCCACAATGGTTGAAGTAACTTACACTCCCACAAACATTGTAAAAGAGTTCCTATTTCTCCACATCCTTGCCAGCATCTGTTGTTTCCTGACTTTTTAATGATCACCATTCTAATTGGCATGAAATGTTATCTCATTGTAGTTTTGATTTGCATTTCTCTAATGACCAGTGATGATGAGCTTTTTTTCATATGTTTGTTGGCCACATAAATGTCTTCTTTTGAAAAGTGTCTGTTCATATCCTTTGCCCACTTTTTGATAGGGTTGTTTGTTTTTTCTTATAAATTTGTTTAAATTCTTTGTAGATCCTGGATATTAGCCCTTTGTCAGATGTATAGATTGCAAAAATTTTCTCCCATTCTGTAGGTTGCCTCTTCACTCTGATGATAGTTTTTCTGCACAGCTTTTGCTGTGCAGAAGCTCTTTAGTTTAATTAGATCCCATTTGTCAATTTTGGCTTTTATTGCAATTGCTTTTGGTGTTTTAATCATGACCTCATTGCCAACGCCTAGGTCCTGAATGGTATTGCCTAGGTTTTCTTCATGGGTTTTTATGGTTTTGGTCTTATGTATAAATCTTTAATCCATCTTGATTTAATTTTTGTATAACATGTAAGGAAGAGATCCAATTTCAGTTTTCTGCATATGGCTAGTCAGTTTTCCCAACACCATTTATTAAATAGGGAATCCTTTCCCCGTTACTTGTTTTTGTCAGGTTTGTCAAAGATCAGATAGCTGTAGATGTGTGGTGTTATTTCTGAGGCCTCTGTTCTGTTCCATTGGTCTATATATTTGTTTTGGTACCAGTATCATGTTTTGGTTACTGTAGCCTTGTAGTATAGTTTAAAGTCAGGTAGCGTGATACCTCCAGCTTTGTTCTTTTTGCTTAGGATTATCTTGGCTGTATGGGCTTTTTTTGGTTCCATATGAAATTTGAAGTAGTTTTTTCTAATTCTGTGCTGAAAGTCAATGGTAGCTTAATGGGAATAGCATTGAATCTATAAGTTACTTTGGGCCGTATGGCCATTTTCACGATATTGATTCTTCCTATCCATAAGCATGGAATGTTTTTCCATTTGTTTGTGTCCTCTCTTATTTCCTTCAGCAGTGGTTTGCAGTTCTCCTTGAAGAGGTCCTTCACATCTCTTGTAAGTTGTATTCCTAAGTATTTTATTCTCTTCGTAGCAATTGTGAATGGGAGTTCACTCATGACTTAGCTCTCTGTCTATTTTTAGAGTATACGAATGCTTGTGGTTTTTGCACATTGATTTTGTATCCTCAGACTTTGCTGAAGTTGCTTATCAGTTTAAGGAATCTTTGGTCTGAGATGATGGGGTTTTCTAAATAGACAGTCATGTCATCTGCAAACAGAGATAATTTGACTTCCTCTCTTCCTGTTTGAATACTTACTGCTTTCTCTTGCCCGACTGCCCTAGCCAGAACTTCCAATACTATGTTGAATAGGAGTGGTGAGAGAGGGTATCCTTGTGCTGCTTTTCAAAGGGAATGCTTCCAGCTTTTGCCTATTCAGTATGATATTGGCTGTGGTTTTGTCATAAATAGCTCTTATAATTTTGAGATACCTTCCATCAATACCAAGCTTATTGAGTGTTTTTAGCATGAATGGGTGTTGAATTTTATCAAAAGCCTTTTCTGCATCTATTGAGATAATCATGTGGTTTTTGTTATTGGTTCTGTTTATGTGATGGGTTACATTTATTGATTTGTGTATTTTGAACCAGGCTTGCATTCCAGGGATGAAGCTGACTTGATCATAGTGAACAAGCTTTTTAATGTGCCACTGGATTTGGTTTGCCAGTATTTTATTGAGGATTTTCGCACTGATGTTCATCAGGGATTTTGACCTGAAATTTTCTTTTTTTGTTGTGTCTCTGCCTGGTTTTGGTATCAGGATGATGCTTGCCTCATAAAATGAGTTAGGGAGGAATCCCTCTTTTTCTATTGTTTGGAATAGTTTCAGAAGGAATGATACCAGCTCCTCTGCATACTTCTGGTAGAATTTGGCTGTGAATCCATCTGGTCCTGGGCTTTTTTTGGTTGGTAGGCTATTAATTACTGCCTCAATTTCAGAACTTGTTATTGGTCTATTCAGGGATTCGACTTCTTCCTGGTTTAGTCTTGGGAGGGTGTATGTGTCCAGGAAGTTATCTATTTCTTCTAGATTTTCTAGTTTATTTGTGTAGAGGTGTTTGTACTATTCTCTGAGGGTAGTTTGTATTTCTGTGGGATCAGTGGTGATATCCTGTTCATCATTTCTTATTGTGTCTATTTGATTCTACTCTCTTTTCTTCTTTATTAGTCTGGCTAGTGGTCTATTTTATTAATCTTTTTAAAAAACCACCTTCTGGATTCATTAATTTTTTGAAGGGTTTTTTGGTCTATCTCCTTCAATTCAGTTCTGACCTTAGTTATTTCTTCTCTTCTGCTACCTTTTGAAGTTGTTTTCTCTTGCTTCTCTAATTATTTTATTTGTGATGTTAGGGTATCAGTTAGAGATCTTTCCTGCTTTCTCCTGTATTTAGTACTATAAATTTTCCTCTAAACACTGCTTTAGCTGTGTCCCAGAGATTCTGGTATGTTGTGTCTTTGTTCTTATTGCTCAAAAAAGTTATTTATTTCTGCCTTAATTTCATTATTTACCCAGGAGTCATTCAGTAGTAGGTTGCAGTTTCCTTGTAGTTATGTGGTTTTGAGTGAGTTTCTGAATCCTGAGTTCTAATTTGATTGCACTGGAGTCTGAAAGACTGTTAATATTTCCATTCTTTTGCATTTGCTGAGGAGTGTTTTACTTCCAATTATGTGGTCAATTTTAGAATAAGTGCAACATGGTGCTGAGAAGTATGTATATTCTGTTGATTTGGGGTGGAGAGTTCTATAGATGTCTGTTAGGTCCACTTGGTCCAGAGCTTAGTTCAAGTCCTAGATAGCCTTGTTAATTTTCTGTCGCCTTGATCTGTCTAATATTGACAGTGGGGCATTAAAGTCTCCCACTATTATTGTTTGGGAGTCTCAGTATCTTTGTAGGTCTCTTAAGAACTTGCTTTATGAATTTGGGTGCTCCTGTATTGGGTGCATATATATTTAGGATAGTTAGCTTCTTGTTGAATCTGATGATTATGTGTCTTGCAGTTGCTCTTCTCAAGGGGTATCTTTGTGGTGTTCTCTGTGTTTCCTGAATTGGAATGTTGACCTGTCTTGCTAGGCTGGGAAGTTCTCCTGGATAATACCCTGAACTGTGTTTTCCAACTTGGTTCCATGGAACCATTCTCCCTGTCACTTTCATGTACACAAATCAAACGTAGGTGGCCGGGCGCAGTGGCTCACGTCTGTAATCCCAGCACTTTGGGAGGCTGAGGCGGGTGGATCACAAGGTCAGGAGATCGAGACCATCCTGGCTAAAACGGTGAAACCCCGTCTCTACTAAAAATACAAAAAATTAGCCGGGTGCGGAGGCGGGCGCCTGTGGTCCCAGCTACTCGGGAGGCTGAGGCAGGAGAATGGCGTCGGCCCGGGAGGCGGAGCTTGCAGTGAGCCGAGATCGCGCCACTGCACTCCAGCCTGGGCGACAGATCGAGACTCCGTCTCAAAAAAAAAAAAAAAAAAAAAAATCAAACGTAGGTTTGGTCTTTTCATATAGTCCCATGTTTCTTGGAGGCTTTGTTCATTCCTTTTCATTCTTTTTTCTCTAATCTTGTATTCTTGTTTTATTTCATTAAGTTGATCTTCAATCTCTGCTATCCTTTTTCTGCTTGATCAATTCAGCTGTTGATACTTGTGTAGGCTTCACGATGTTTTTGTGCTGTGTTTTTCAGCTCCACTGAGTCATTTATGTTCTTCTCTAAACTGATTATTCTAGTTAGCAGTTCCTGTAACTTTTTATCAAGGTTCTTAGCTTCCTTGCACTGGGTTAGAACATGTTCCTTTGGCTCAGAGGACTTTGTTATTACCTACCTTCTGAAGCCTACTTCTATTGATTTGTCAGACTCACTCTCCATCCAGTTTTGTTCCCTTGCTGTCAAGGAGTTGTGATCCTTTGGAAGAGAAGAGTCATTCTGGTTTTTGGAATTTTCAGCCTTTTTGCACTGGTTTTGGCCGAGACCGGTTCAGTCAGGGAGACCCTAACCCAAAAGCACTAGAGGTATTAAAGACACACACACAGAAATATAGAGGTGTAGAGTGGGAAATCAGGGGTCTCACAGCTTTCAGAGCTGCGAGTGTGGAACAGAGATTTACCCACGTATTTATTAACAGCAAGCCAGTGATAAGCATTGTTTCTATAGATTACAGATTAACTAAAAGTATTCCTTATGGAAAACAAAGGGATGGGCCGAAATAAAGGGATGTGTTTGGCTAGTTATCTGCAGCAGGAGCATGTCCTTAAGGCACAGATCACTCATGCTATTGTTTGTGGTTTAAGAATGCCTTTAAGTGGTTTTCTGCCCTGGGTGGGCAGGTGTTCCTTGCTCTCATTCTGGTAAACCCACAACCTTCCAGCATGGGCATCATGGCCATCACGAACATGTCACAATGCTGCAGAGATTTTGTTTATGGCCAGTTTTGGGGCCAGTTTATGGCCAGATTTTGGAAGGCCTGTTCCCAACATGTCCCCCTTCTTTGATTTGTAAAGTGATAAAAGCAAAGGCAGCTTTGTCATAGTGAGCTACTTCTTGCAGGAGTCAGGATCCACATCTGCAGACTATACAAAGACAAACAACACAGATTAAAAGCACAATTGTTATTGAAATCACAGCACTTCCACATGTTTTTGTCCATTTTAATGGATTACTAGCTGCTAATCTGTCTGCAGCTCCTTCAAGCACTACAGTTCCTGGCATTAAGGTCAGGTGTGCCTGGGATGCTTTAAATATTTGTTCTTTTAATTTTGCAATATCCAAAGACAAGTTTGTAGAGTGTCCTTCTAGATGCTTTTTTATTCTTTCCCAAATTTTTATCTTATTAAGAGCTATTAATAGTTTCCACAAATCCTTATGTTGAGCTCCACAAATCCTTATGTTGAACCATAGGCACCTGTGGGAATCTCCTGGTCTGTGCATTGTGAAGACCATGGGAAAAGTGTGGTATCTGGGCCAGATAGCACCGTTCCTCACTGGACAGTCCCTCACAGCTTCCCTTGGCTAGGAGAGGGAGTTCCCTGACCCCTTCAGCTTCCTGGGTGAGTTAATGACCCACCCTGCTTCGGCTCACCCTCCGTTGGCTGCACCCGCTGTCTAACCAGTCCCAGTGAGATGAACTGGGTACCTCAGTTGGAAATGCAGAAATCACCCACCTTCTGTGTTGGTCTTGCTGGAAGCTGCAGATGGGAGCTGTTCTTATTCGGCCATCTTGCCCAGGAATCCGTATGTACATACGTAACTGTAGCTTTTCTCCAAGAAAAATTTTTATTAACTTTAAAAAAAATTTTTTATTTAGGGACAGGGTCTCATTCTGTCACCCAGGCTGGAGTACAGTGATGCTATGATAGTTCACTGTAGCCTTGAACTCCTGTGTTCAAGTGATCCTCCCATCTCAGCCTCCTGAGCAGCTAGGACTCCAGGCATGTGTCACCACACCCAGCTAATAAATTTGTATTAACTTTAAAAATTGTAAATAATTATACATGTATCTGGTAAAATTTCCAATAGTACCAAAGTGTATAGAATTAAAAGTAATCTTCCTTCCAACCAAAATTATCAATCTTCCTCCCAAGGATAACTACAGTTATTGGTTTCTTACATATCATTTCAAAATAATCGTATTATGTATAAGCATATGTATGCTATATATTATGTTATACATTCTTCACCCAAATAGAAGTATCCTATATATTCCATTGTATTTTTTATTTACTTTCACTTGATAATATATATTGGAGCTCTTTTCCTATGAATCCATGTAGTTTCACTCCATTCTTTCTATTGACTGCATAATATTCCATTTTATAGATGAACCATAATTCAATTAGTCCCCTGTTCATTGACACATATGTTTTCCAAAATTATTTAGCTATTTTAGGCTGGGTGCAGTGGCTCACGCCTGTAATCCCAGCACTTTGGGAGGCCAAGGTGGGCGGATAACTTGAGGTCAGGAGTTTGATGCCACCCTGGCCACCATGGTGAAACCCCATCTCTACTTAAAAAATACAAAAATTAGCCAGGCATGGTGGTGGGCACCTGCCGTCCCAGCTACTCAGGAGGCAGAGACAGGAGAATCACTTGAACCCAGGAGGGGAAGGTTGTAGTGAGCCGAGATTGCGCCACTGTATTACAGCCTGGGAGATAGAGCAAGACTCTGTCTCAAAAAAAACAAAAACAAAAACAAAAATTATTTAGCTATTTTAAGCAGCACAGCCTTTAATAGAGTTGTACATATATCTTTGAACACATGTGAATATTACTATTAGATAAATTCCTAAAAGCATAATTTTTAGGCCAAAGGTATGTGCATTAAAAATTTTGGTAGATGTGTTTCAAATCACCCACCAAAGACATTGTACTAATTTACATCCTCACTGTACTAATGTATGGGAATGCTAGTTTTATTAAATCCATGTCAGTATGGCATATTATCAAACTGGGATTTTTAATTTACCTGTAGGTGAAAAATTGTAACTGGAAAATTGGAAATTGGAAACTGACTGTTACCATCCATTCCCATTTTTACGTTGTGTTTTTTCCTAAGCATTCTTCCAGAAATAGTTAATGAGTTAACAGAGGATAACAAGACGTTATCTAAAATTCATTTCTTATAAGTTATTTGTCATTAGTATCTTTAAAAACACAGATTCCCTTCCCCCTAACTTAATAAGCATGTATGGGAAGCTTTCTAAATGCAGAGCTGTACATTCTGGCTCTGGAGGGACAAAAAGATTAACTGGATAAAGGGTCTATCTGAGAGCTCACAATTTAATGGGAAAAATGTAAACAAAAAGACATGCTCTTAAAATATTCTAAGAGCTGTAGGGGAGCATAAGAGGTGCAAGGGATTACTTTAAACAGATTGAACAGGGAAGGCTTAACAGGGTAGGTGCAGTATGTCCTTGAGGGATAGAGTATTAGTTTTCTAGGGCTGTTGTAACAACCTATATGCCACAAACTGGGTGACTTAAAATAGCAGAAACTTATTGTTGAGATGGAGCAGGGATGCCTCTTAGAGGCCTGCCAGGTACCCCCTTCCCAAGCATGGAAATAAAGGAAAATTGTGGGTTCCTTCAAGGCAAATTGCAGGCATCTAGCTAGCCCTGAGAAGTAAATGAACAACTTGATAAGTGAGAAGGTGACAATAGCTTAAAACAATAGCTAAAGAAGTTGTAGTCACGAGATGCTTTGTTCCTTATGGAAACTAAGGATAACATCTTCACATATGTCCCTGAGTTGTTTTTCAGAAACTCAGATCCCCATGAAGTGGATCTGTCGGCCTGTAGATCTCAGACAAGGGGGAACTGAGGACTGAACTCTGACCACTGTTCTTTGTTCTAAATTCCTTCCTGAGGGGCCTGGAGGAAGTCATGCCCACAGACCAGACCTAAACATTCCTTTCTGTTGACCCCAAGTTTTTAGACAAAACTTTGCTTCCATAACCAGTCTTTGAATCCACCTATTACCTGTAAGCACCCCTGCTTCAAGATGTCCCACCTTGTTAGGCCAAACCAATGTATAACCTCAATGTGTTGATTTACAAGTTTGTCTGTAACTTCTGCTTTCCTAAAATGTATTCCTGCCTTTAAAAACCCTTGCCTGTAAGCCATTGAAGAGGTCAGGTCATAAGCATGAGCTGCCTGATTCTCCTTCTTGGTGCCTTGAATAAATTCCTGTCTTTCTCACACTACAAAACCTCAGTGTGGATGTTTGGCTTTACTGTGCCAGGAAAGTGGACCCTGTTCAGTTTGGTAACATTGTCTCACAGTTCTGGAGGCTATAAATCCAAAATCAACGTGTTGGCAGGGCCATACTTTCTGAGGCAGAATCCTTCCTTGCCACTCCCTAGCTTCTGGTGGTGGCTGTCAATCTTCATTGCTCCTTCACTTGCTGCTGCATCAGTCCAATGTCTGCTTCCATCATTGATGGCTGGCTTTACATCATCTTCCCTCTGTGAGTGTTGGTGTCTGTGTCCAAATTTCCCCCCTTTTTATCAGAACACCAGTCATATTGAATTAGAACCCTCCCTAGTGACCTCATCTTAAGCATCCGTGAAGACCGGATTTCCAAATAAGTACATTCATAGGTAGTGGGGGTTAAGACTTCAACAAATCTCTGGGAGAACACAATTCAACCGATAACAATGGGTAAGATTTTTTATTTTTTTCTTTTTGAGACAGGGTCTTGCTCTGTTGCTCAGGTTGGAGTGAAGTGGCATAATCATAGCTGACTGTAGCCTCAAATTCCTAGGCTCAAACAATTCTCCCATTTCAGCCTCCCAAAGCCCTGGGAGCCACTGTGCCCAGCCAAGATTTCAATAAAAGAGAATAGGGAGCAGTTGGTGGAGCATAGGTATTCTAGGAGAAAAGAATAAGATGAAGACTTATCAAGAAGTACAGGACATGTCCAGAAAATATCAAGTACTTTGTCTAGTATTGTGAGCAAGAGCATATTGCAAGTGAGGGGGCTGTGGAAGACAGCTTTGTGTCCATTTGCTCTCTGGGGAACGGGCAACCACTGAAACTTTCAATCGGGGTGCATAGTTTAATCACTGTGCCTTAAGGATATTACTCTGTGCTGTGTGGATGATGGATTGGATGGGGTAACTAGTGAAGGCAGGAGCACCAGAGAGGAAACTATTGTAGCTGCTTCCAAGAGGTCAGGCAGCAAACCTTGAACTTCTAGTCTGTGGGTTATGACGTGTGCACTCATCTTCATCCTCAGACCCTCTACCACTGGGGCATGAAAGGGCTGCTTGCTTCCGATTTGCAAATTCCCACAATCCAGATGGATCTCTCTTTCCCATCAGAAGAATTGTTCGAAATATACTCCTATATTTCTTTATCTGACTGGGTTGCTTTATAAGTTGCAGTGTTGCACGTTGCCAAAGGTTATGCATGTTGCTTGCTCTAAGAGAGACCCGGGAGTTGTTTATGACTCTTTGGAAGGCCTTTCTTTTTGCTTTTTTCCTTAGCATTTTCAGATAGACTCGCCAAAACATCTTGAACCAGAAAACGAAATTTGAAAAGAGTCTTCTCCTTTAAGTTCTTAAGAGCTTTTCTGCACCTTTACTTCAAAAGAGCGTATAAAAGTGGGTTAATGGCTGAATTAAGCAGTGCCGGCCAGGCAGATATTGTCTGCATCTGCGGAGGAAGCGTCCACCCACTGTTTACCATTGTGCTTGCCTGCGATATGCTTACAATTATGTAGGGGATCCAGCAACAAAAGAAAATAAAAGTCACCAGAAATAGATGAAAGGTACCATTGTATTCAGGAGCGGGGTGGTGCTCATTTCAAAATCTTCTGTTTTCTGCTCTGAGGAGCAGAGGAGCTGGATAGGTGTATAGTATCAGCCATAGTCTAAGACTGAATAAATAGTGTTGCTATCTGGGACTGTTTCTCTCGAGATCCTTGAATACATTTAGAATCTTCTTAGCACTTCTTTGCAGAGAAAGCTTTTGTCTTTATCATTCTCAGCAATTGACTTTCAATACCCTGTAGCCAATTGGCTTGCTCCCTATCTATGTCTGGTGCATAAACCTAACATGATGTACCAACACACAGAGAGGGAACGAGAAGAGCAACATGCCTTAAGCCTGATGGGTTAGCCTGAATGCCCAGTGTTGCAGGTAGCTGCCTAATATTTAAAAGGCTATCGTGTTACAAGGAGGAAACTTTGACAAGGCAACTTAAATTCAGATCCAAATCCTGGTGCTATAATTGTTTTAAAGGTACCCCATGTGCTGTGTCAAACACCATACATCTACCTGTAAACATTGTAGCTGATGCTTATGCTCAAGATATACACTAGAGTAAAAAACTATTGACCAGATAAGCTGAAGCTTTCTACGTTCTAACTGACAAAACAGGATGTCTAATCACAAGGTGGTCCTGGTATCAAAGCTGAGTTCAAAACATAAAAACTAAGCTAAAAATGTTTGTATCAAGATTAGGGATGCTAGATTATAATACGCTTTTGAAATGCAATGTTATAAATTCTAACCTTGCATGTATTCATTTCCCTCTGGAAGAGTAGATACCAGTTTTTTCAGAGAGTAATTTGACTTTAAGATCAAAATGACTTTTATAGACACTAATTTACAGTTTATTCATTTATTCAACATTTTTAGCACCTTACGTTGGTAGGAGGTAAAGTATCCCATAAGCTATTCAATTATCTTTTAAATAAACAAATATATGAATGCCTTAACAACAAATATCAGGGTAGGAAAATTTATAGAAGCAATGCTTTTTAAAAACTGTAAATAATAACCATGCTGCATTATCCTTGCATTCAAGAAGGTTAGGAAATATTCCTTTTAACATCTTCTTTCCTTTAAAATGTAATAATAGGAAAGAAAACCATTTGGGACTACTTTTTCTTAGTATTATGTGTACTCAGGAAATAAATACATTTATTTAAAGAAGTATATGTATATATGTGTATATATACATTTATACACATAGAAATATATTTTAATAGCAATAACTAAAATGAAATTTATAGAAAAAATCATTTTGATTTTACCTTTTTTTCTTGTCTTCCTCCTTTTCTTTGATTTCTTTCTTTTTATTTTCTTTCCTGATTTTAGTTGTTTTCTCTTTTATTTCCATCTTCTCTTGTTAGAGTTTCTTCCTTTTCTCCCTTCCTTGCTTGTTTCCTTTTCACTTTTCCTTTTTTCCTTCCCCATCACATTTTATAAATACCATTTAATATGCAAGATAATTAGTAAATATTTCATTAAATGTTAAACATATATTAGTTATCAAATACTTTTATATAAAACTTCCTAAAAACCTATGCTGTAGCAATGATAGGAATGAAACTCATTAAGAAATTGTTTGTTCTTTTTCTCATTGTGCATAAAGTTTGCAGATAAATGACTCCATCTTTCTTATTCAAATTCCAGTATGTGAACATAAAAGGAAAATACAAAATTACTATATAATCAAAATGAATTTTAATGAGAATTTAGAAGAAAACACACAGCTTCAGTGATATTGTTTCTCTTACTTCCATATTTCCAAAGACAACACAACTGGCAAAATATTTGCCCATATATGTCAACCTTGGTTCACAGGAATATGGACATTGCAGAATTTAAATGCTTGGTGACAAGAAATATGACAATCACAAGAAAGGGTTTTTCTAAGGAAAAATGCTACCTGCAGATCAAAGTAAAACATTTGAGATGCTAGCAAAGCATGATAACTTCAAAGGTTGTTCTCTGAACAGCTGCGAATCTGCTTTAGGTATAAAGCTTGCAAGAACTTGAGCATCCTGAAAACATTCCAGATTAACTTCCCAGTTTGACAGAAAGTTAATTGCTTTCTGGCCCTGAAAGGGATGATAGTGTGAAAGCTAAAGTTCAGAAATCAATTTCTAAAATATGTCTTTCTTGGAGAATCTTTTCTTACATAAAAGTATGACTAGATCCTGAATACTTTGTTCAGGAATTGAGTTTAATAAACAACCAATATTTAAATAAAGGAAGAATGGCAGGCAGAGATGAGATTCTCATTTGTAAATTCATTAAATACCAGAGGTTACACCAGTAAAAACTAATGCTCTTTCCTTAAGTGTTTGCTGCTCAGAACACTCGCCTACTCTCTATCTCTTTCATTTACTTTTGATCAAATTGCATCAAGGCTGATTGATTATCATCTTCCCTCTAACTGCTAACTTTCTGAGACTCCTTCATTATGCTCCAAGGAGGACATATTTATTACAAATAGACTGGGGTGCAGATTAAGTATTGTTCAAAATTGATATTTCAATACAAGCACAATATGCTTTTGTATTGAAGTGGAATGAACGTTAATCCCTCTTTGTGCATTCACATTATTTTCTCTCTTCTTTTCCTTTATCTTAGTGATACCATTTTTTCCTTCTACAGACCTCAAAAGTTATTGCCCATGCTGTGACCAGCATGTACCTACTAAGATTTGCAGGCTTCTTTTCCTACATGGATCCCTTTCTGCCAAATGTAATTCTGTGTTTAATGTACATTGAGGCTTTCTTCTCCCTCACTTTCACATTATGGTACAACTCATAAATTTCCCAACACTAATTCATTAATGAGGTAAATTGTTCTCATGATGGTTTATCGACGAGCATCAAAGATCTATCCTATTGCTTGTTTAGGGCTGGCTTGAGACCTCTCCTGTGTTAAGAAAACTTTTGAAGAGTAGAGCCATGTTGTGCCCACCTGGGCATTAGCAAGGAAGTGAAACAGGGCCACCCTATGGGCAGGATTCCATCTTCTGAGGCTGGGTCAGAGCCCTGCTCAATTCCAGCTGAGAGGATCCATCATTCTCCCCTTCATTCTCAAGTAAATCCAGAACGAATTGCATGTCCTATTTTTGTGTAATGTTTAATCATCACAATACCCAAGGTAGGAAAAGTAAAGATGTAATCAATCAGCATCACCTTCCAAGGGAAAAATGATTTATAAGAGGAAGATGAGCTTTAAGGCACTTTCCAGCATTATAAATCACTGTCTTAAGCGTCTGTATTTGTAACTGTGCTTAAAATGTTTATCAGGAAAAAACTGTATGCTGTATCTGTAAATGGGATAATAATAGTTCTTATGTCATATGGTTATAATGAAGATTAAATGAGATAATTCTTGTAAAACACTTAACATAGTGCCTGTGTTAGTACTCAAAAATAGTACTAGTTATTAGTATTAGCTATTAGTTAGTATATTGTCCACTAGACCACACTTGCTCACTATTTTATACAAAAGTCACATAAAGCTAGGCAGTGTTGTAAGTGTTTAAACTAAACAATAAGTAATTTTTAAAGAGGCGTGTGTTTTTCTACCCAAATTTGTTATTTAGTTGTTTTTCTTAAACACTGATATTTGGTGAAGAAAATAGGTTGTCACTTTTAGGTACCCAATTTTTTATATTACATTATTACCAATAATGTGCTGTCCTGATCTTGAGATTGAGAGTTAGAACTGAAGATGAAGCAAGGAATAAAAATTACAACATAAATAATTTTTACTTTCCTCCTTTTATCTCACTTTTTAATGAGAAACCATACAAATACGATCCTATTCTTCCATTCCAATAATGGTGAGGAATCTCAGAAATCAATGAAATGTACAAGAAGGTACATTGTGAGATGTGTTTCTGGTTGTGATGTCCTGACAACCCATGGCTGTGATATTACTCCCCTTGGACACATGATTATTTTTTGCCTACTAAGTACTGTGGCCTAAGAATATACGAACCTAATCTTTAAACACTTTCACTGTTTTTATATTCCTTAAAAAACAAACCAGAAGTATGCAGTCTAATATACTGCTATTGAGAGTCTACCTTGATACGACGTATTTGGAGATCTATTAAAACTTTAAGGCCGGGCGCGGTGGCTCACGTCTGTAATCCCCGCACTTTGGGAGGCCAAGGTGGGTGGATCACTTGAGGTCAGGAGTTTGAGACCAGCCTGGCCAACATCGTGAAACCCCATCTCTACTAAAAATACAAAAATTAGCTAGGCGTGGTGGCGGTACCTGTAATTCCAGCTACTCGGAGGCGGAGACAGGAGAATTGCTTGAACCCAGGAAGCAAAGGTTGCAGTGAGCTGAGATTGTGCCACTGCACTCCAGCCTGGGCAAAAGAGGGAGACCCTGTCCCAAAAAAATAATAATAATAAATTTAAAAAATAAAACTTTAAGTGTGCATACTCTCCAATCCTGCAATTTCACTTATAGAAATTTTCTCTGCAGAAATACTTGTACAAATGCACAAAAACATATGTATTAGGATGTTTTCTAAAGCACTATTTATAAGACAATACTGTCCCCAACTCAAAAGTCCATCAGTAGTGGTTAAATACGATGCATTCTGATAGTAGAATACTATGCAGTTGTTAAAAAGGCTAAACTAAATGTTAATAGAAAAAAAATGAAGGAATGGACACCAAATCACTGAGTGGTTTTTCTCTAGGAGAGATATTATGGGGGATTTTTTATTTATTTTTTCCATTATATGTCTTACTAATAGTTGAAATTTCAAAATAAGAATAAATTGCTTTTGTTAGCAGGAACAGATACACACACACATACACACATGTATATATTTAAATATACAGTAAAACAAATACATAAAAGAAAACGTCAAAGGAAAGTACCGGGTCAACCAGAGCGGTTAGTTGAAGTAAAACATGAATAACATTCCATCTCCAGACTTCAAGTCTATTGTGTTCTTTTCTTATAAGAGCACATATTCTTAAGTATGCCACATATAGTATTGGTATATTTATGAAAAGAAAAAGACCATCAGATTTGGTAAACTCTTTTCTTTTCTTTCTTATGGTGTCGAAAACTCTTTGCTCTTTTCAAATTTAGCATTCTTTATGCCTGTAGGACTCCCTCCGCCTCTGTGCCTGGTCCCCTCTTGTTAATGAGTCCCTTCCCTTACCCCTGCCTCCTCCCAGCCTCCTAGCCCCCTCCCTCATTTGAACAAACCGTGCTGAATGGGCTTCTCTTGTAGCAAATCCAACTGATAATTAGTGGCTGCACATAGCATGATGAAAAGGATTCTAAGGACAAATCTGGGACATAGTGTCATGATCAATTAGAGTATGAGTATCATGAAGATTATCATCCGCAGAGGCAGCAATAGTTTCTTAGCTTTTCTTAGGGTTAAGGTCCCAGAGCATTAAGAAGCTTTTGAGACCTACCAAAACAAAAAGCAAAGTCTCAACATCTTAAGCCATTGTGTTCTGAGGAATAGTAATCTGCGTCATGACTCTGTTTAGTGTCTAGGAGGGAAGGGACCTGGGGTTATACTGCTAACCACTGAGTCTGGATTCTTTCTGTATTTAGTTAGTTTGTTTGTTTTTGTACATAGCCTTTGAGCTTCAAAGAGGACCATGGCTTACACCGAAGAGAATACAGTTTAATAATTCAAGCATTGGGTTCAGAAAGAACTACACTTGACTTCAAATTTCTAAGTCGTAGGACAATTATAGGTTGAACTGGCTTAATAAAAGATAGGGATTGCCTGTAAGATTTCTGAACTTTCATTTGAACTTTTCCAAATCAGAAGCAGAAAGCTGGAATTGATTCAGAGAATTCTAGGGCACAGAGGCAAGGACATTTGTGGGTAGTACAAGGTGGTAAAACACTTTCATCATCCCCAAAACAAACCCCAAACCATTAGCAGTCATCCTCCTCCTTCCCCCAGCCCCTTACAACCACTAATCTTTCTGTCTCTATAGATTTGCCTTTTCTGAACACTTCGTATAAGTAGAATCATACAATATGTGGCCTTTGGTGGCTGGCTTCCTTCAGTAAACATGTTTTCAAGATTCATCCATGTTGTAGTAGGTATCAGCACTTCATTCTTTTTTATGGCTAAATGATATTTCATTGGGCCAGGCGCAGTGACTCACACCTGTAATACCAGCACTTTGGGAGGCCGAGGCAGGTGGATCACATGAAGTCAGGAGTTCAAGACCAGTCTGGCCGACATGGCGAAATCCCATTTCCACTAATAATACAAAAATTAACTGGGCATGGTGGTGTACGTCTGTAATCCCAGCTCCTTGGGAGGCTCAGGCAGGAGAACCGCTTGAACCTGAGAGGTGGAGTTTGAAGTGAACTGAGATTGCAACACTGCATTCCAGGTTTCTGACAGAGCAAGACTCTGTCTCAAGAAAAATAAAATAATATGGACACTCAGTTTGTTTCTACCTCTTGGCTATTGTGAATTGTTCTGCTATGAATATTCATGTATAAGTATTTATTTGAGTACCTGTTTTCAACTATTTTGCATATACACCTACGAATGGAATTTCTGGGTTATATGGTAATTCTATGTTTACCTTTTTTTTTTTTTTTCTCATGGAGACAAGGTCTCACTCTGTTGCCCAGGCTGGAGTGCAGTGGTGAGATCACGGCTCACTGCAGCCTCGACCTCCTGGGCTCAAGCAATCCTCAGTCTCAACCTCCCAAGTAGTAGCTGGGACTACAGGCATGTGCCACCACTCCCTGCTAATTTTTTTTTTTTTTTTTGAGACAGAGTCCCACCCTGTCATACAAGTTGGAGTGGTGCAACCTCGGATCACTGCAACCTCCACCTCCTGGGTTCAAGCAATTCTCGTGCCTCGGACACCCACGTAGCTGGAATTACAGGCACGCACCACCATGCCTGGCTAATTTTTGTTTTTAGTAGAGATGGGGTTTCACCATGTTGTCCTGGCTGGTCTCCAACTCCTGGGCTCAAGTGATCTGCCTGCCTAGGCCTCCCAAAGTGCTGGGGTTAGGGTGTAAGCCACTGTGTCTGGTTCATATAAGTATTTTTATCCTCCACAGATATTAGGACAATGTTGCATAAATCAGAAAAATTCATTGCTCATCCTCTAGTGTTATGTATGTCAAGGAACAATCCAACAGGACTAAAAAAGTCCTGCTTATGCAAATTTATAAATAGTATTTAACTCTGGACCTGAGAAAAGAAGCTATTTATTGCAATTTGGAAATTACATTTTCTATGATATAAAATTGTTTATTAGGAGCATGACAATTTCTAATACCTGGAAAGTAGAAATGACTTTTTAATACAGTTTAAATTAATGCAACAGGAGTAGCTGAAGGCACAAATTAAAAGTCATTCGCTTTTTTATACTTAAAATATAGAAAAAGAAGAAATGCTTTGATTTTTAAAAAGTGCTCTGATAGGCCGGGCGCGGTGGCTCAAGCCTGTAATCCCAGCACTTTGGGAGGCCGAGACGGGCGGATCACGAGGTCAGGAGATCGAGACCATCCTGGTTAACACGGTGAAACCCCGTCTCTACTAAAAATACAAGAAAATTAGCCGGGCGAGGTGGCGGGTGCCTGTAGTCCCAGCTACTCGGGAGGCTGAGGCAGGAAAATGGCGTGAACCCGGGAGGCGGAGCTTGCAGTGAGCTGAGATCCGGCCACTGCACTCCAGCCTGGGGCACAGAGCAAGACTCCGTCTCAAAAAAAAAAAAAAAAAAAAAAAAAAAAAGTGCTCTGATAATCCACAGACTTCATGTTGTACTTTTTAAAAGTAAATCTGATTTTCTTTTTAAAACAACAACAACAAACATATTTAGCTTTGTTGAACACCCACAATAGTGTTTGAAAAAAACTTACTTCTTAAAGCTATTAGACACAGGGAAAGCATTGTGAATATACAAATCTCTTTTAGTTCTAAAACTAAACTCGATTTCATTTTTTTTCTTAGGGATACACCAGGCAGAATGGAGCAACTGAGATATCCTGCAGATCTGATGAGATCCCCAAGGTCTCTGATTTGGAATACGTCCTCTAGCAATGACCTGAGGCTTAAAATCTGCTAATTATGTGCTACTGTAAGATAGTTCTTAGTTTACTGGGTCTGAAAAGCAGGTTTTTCTTTTAACCTCTGGTATTTCTTAACAGTTGCTACCTGTGGTATGATCACCTGATGATGTACTTTTAGCCAACTGTGTGTCATCATAGGGATTTGTCTGTCTTAAAGAACATTCAAAGAAAAGGAATGGCTAGTCATATATAGGAGATCTTGTTAGCTGAGATTTAAGAGAGATTTAGAGAAAAGCTAATGGGAAAAGGATGTGCCTTGTGGAGGAAGAGGTGGCGGCTCTAACAATACAAAAAACCATTATAAATAATAAAACTGAAAAAAAGATTTATGAAAACAGGTAAATGGCTGTTTTAGCTAGTGGCCAAATCGTTGGGAATTGGAGCTACAAAAGATAATTATGTGGATCTGCAAGCACTCTTAGAAACAGCAAAGGGTGTTTGTCTAACAGGCTGCAGGGGCAGAGAAGTGGTAGTGATAGCCATGGAAACACCGTCACTGGGACAACTGGGTGCTACGAGGGGCAGCTGGGTGGCCCGTGCATGCAGTGGAGGTGGGCTGGAGTTTTAACATAGCCAGTCACGTCCATGGCCCTCTGCAGCTAGTTCTAAATTGAATTTTGTTTCTTTGGTATGTTTTTCACTTGGGAAATTCAAAAAAAAGATTAACAAAGAACCCACAGCATTGACATGTTTGGATGCTATGTAGAATGGATAAGAATCCTCAGGATTCAGGCATTTAAACCAATTCACCTGCTTTACTCTTCAGGATCCTTACTAATTTTTAAAGCCTGTTCTGGATTTTATTTCGTGAAATACTGTGTTACTTTGAGTTGTATGTGAACACACATACCACACACATGGAGATGAATAAGGACACGATTTCAAATATATGTGATAAAAAAACTTACCCCTTAACAGATAATACTTTCGTAATAGTATCTTTCCTCTCTTATATTAGATATCTAAGAATCTTGAAAGTTTTTCCAAGAACATGTGTTTCAAAATAATAGTATCAAACAAGGATGATTATGCTTATTATACTTACAAGAGGCAGAAATGGAAATTGTTGGAACAATTTGTCCAAATGATCTAACAAATTCATGATTGAGCTGTAATTTAACCTGAATTACTAGAGTCCCATCTTAATGATTTTTGCTGCTGCTTGTTCAAATAAAGGAATATTGATTTTAAGGTAATCACAACTGAGATGTAGTTCATATTTCTAATAATTTTCTCAGCAATACTGTTTTATTTCTCACCTGGAAGTAAAAGCAAGTGTAAATGTGTTAAGATTATATATTTTGGTGGTACAGTTTCTCTATTTTCATAAATTAAAAAAATTATAAGATGGGACTTAGAATGGAGTCATACTAATGAGAAATTTAAGGTATATTAATATATAAGATATTTCTTATACTTTTATTTCTTGGAGAAATAATAAGGTGAAGAAATCATAGAGTCTCAGAGAAGTAAAATATGCAATGATATTAAGACCAACCTCAAAAGTAAAAAAAAATAAATACCTGTGTCTCTATCAAGTAAACTAAATCAATGAGGTTTATCTAATTTGTTAGTTGAAGTTTTTATTTTTTTTTATTTTTAGACAGTGTCTCTCTGTCACCCAGGCTGGAGTGCAGTGGCACAATCTTGGCTCACTGCAACCTCCATCTCCCAGGTTCAAGAGATTCTCCTGCCTCAGACTCCCAAGTAGCTGGAATTACAGGCGCCTGGCACCATGTCAGGCTAATTTTTGTATTTTTAGTAGAGACAGGGTTTTGCCGTGTTGACCAGGCTCGTTTTGAACTCCTGACCTTAAGTGATCCACCTGCCTTGGCCTCCCAAAGTGCTGGGATTACAGGCGTGAGCCACTGCACCCAGATGGCTAGTTGCATTTTTAAATATTGAATTTTCAAATGACCATCTAGATCAACTAGTTCCTTTGCTCCAGCCAGAGGTACTGTTCATAGGCATAGATTACTTATACTAATTATCCTTTATTCATTTTCCTAAGGTAAAAAGAGGATATAAGAAATTATGCTAGATAACCTCCCTGGAATTATGTGAAAATTAATGAGATTATGGTTGTAGAGTTTCATTTTTGTGGGGTGGCCAAAAAAGTTGTTTTTTTCTTTTTTTTTTTTTGGAGATAGGGTCTCGCTCTGTCACCCAGGCTGGGGTACAGTGGCATGATCATGGTTCATTGCAGCCTTGACTTCCCAGGCTCAAGTGATCTTCCTGCCTCAGCCTCCCAAGCAGCTGGGACTATAGGTGTGTGCCATCATGTCCAACTTACTTTTTCATGTTTTGTAGATATGGGATCTTGCCATATTGCCTAGGCTGTTCTCAACATCCTGGACTCAAGCTACCCTCTCACCTCTGCCTCCCAAACTGGCATTACAAGCATGAGCCACTGCACCCAGCCCAAAAATAGTTTTTAAAAATGACTAATTGAAATTAATGTACTTTTTTGAGAAAAAACTTTAAATAAGTGCATAACTAAACATGCACAAAGAAAGAATATATTATTCAATAATTAAAATAGAACAATTAAGTTTTTATTGACTTTGACATCAATGGCAAATATATTTAAATATGCATACCTCATTATTGTCAATAAACTACATCATCACATTATTATTGACAAAAGCAACAGCAAGACAAGCATCTTAACGAATGCAAAATATAATATACTTACAGTTGAATATTTTTATCAGAGTGTTCTCACATTTATTATATTACTTTATTCTCACTTTAAATTAATGAACTATTTTATGCCTTACATATATTCCGGTAACTAAAACTTTCTTTCAAATGTCAAAAAAAAAAAAAAAAAAAAACCCAACTGAATATTATCTACAGATGTCTTTTACCAATTTTTTTTTAACCTAAGTTAATTTTCAAATGTTGCTTGTTAAACCACCTCCTGTTTCACTGTCTCTATTTTTATGTTTTATTCTTTGAAATACTTCTGCTACCTTGGGGAAATCTTTATCCTTACCATCAGGATTCTTTTGCTTTTTCTTCTCCCATTGAACAGACCACTTAAGGCCTTCCTCAGTAACTACTGCGTATCCTTCCTTGGGGGACAAATTCCTACTCTCTTTAAAAGTTTGTAGGTACCAGCATTTTTGTTTTGTCTCAATTTTTCTTAAACTTGTAAGGATCTTTTAAATTGCTCTTTGAAATCCTTCAAATTCAATTTTACAAAATCAAACTTCCTCTGAAAATTTCTTTAGGAGATTTTGTTACTATTTTTGTTAAGCTTTATTTTCTATTCTTGCATCTCCTTCACAATATTCCCCTTCACAGATTCCCCCTCATTGAAATATATCCTCTTTTTAATTTCCACCTTTTAAAAGGTGAGATATGAAGTATGTCTCTCACATGTTATGGATTCTAACTACTAATTATTAAAACACAGCTACATTAAAATGCAAAATAATTGCTGATTATTTAAGCCTGCATTTCCTTCTTTCAGAAGTGGACATTATTTAAGCCTGCACTTCCTTCTTTCAGAAGTGGACATGGGGACCATCTTTTAAAGTTTATGTTTGTTCCAGAGGGTGGTAGAGAAATCACCATCTAGTGTTAATGCACCCTGCAGAAAGGAAGCACTAATGATAAATGCTAGGGACTATGGCAGATACACCCTCCAGTGATTCCCAATGAGTCACACCCTTGTATAATCTTCTCCTCTTGTGTGCAGAAGTAGGTGACTTGCTTTTAACCAAAAGAATGGGAGTATAACTCTTTTGAGTAGGTTATACTATTAGTACATGGAAGAGGTGATGAGATGCCACTGCTCCAATTATGTTTATCGTATAAGACAATGTCTAACAGGCTGGTGGGAGAGATTCTCCCACTGACCTTGAAAAAGTAAGCTGCCTCATGTTGTGATAGGTTCATGACAAGGACCTGTGGGTGATTTTTAAAGACCTCAGGGTGGCCTCTAGCTGACAGACAGTAAGAATATGGGGCCTTCATGGATGAGATGGGCTCATGCATGTAATCCCAGCACTTTGAGAGGCCAAGGCAGGCAGATCACTTGAGGTCAGGAGTTTGAGACCAGCCTGGCCAACATGGCGAAACTCTGTCTTTACTAAAAATACAAAAATTACATTTTTGTATAATTTTGTATAATTTTGGGTGTGGTGGTGAGCACCTGTAATTCCAGCTACTTGGGAGGCTGAGGCAGAAGAATCATTTGAACCTGGGAGGTAAAGGTTATAGTGAACCAAGATTGCACCACTGCACTCCAGCCTGGGTGACAGAGCTAGACTCTGTCTCAAAAAAGAATAAGGGACCTTCAGTCATAAAGCTGAAAGAAATGAATCCTGCCTACAACCTGAATAAGCTTGCAAGTGGATTCTTCCCCAATTAACTCTCCAGATGAGAATGCAGCCCAGGTGACATTTTAATTGCTGCTGTGTAAAAGCCTGATCTGAGGACACAGAAAAGCTTTTCCCAGGCTCCTGACCTGTAGATGCTGTGAGGTAATAAATGCATTTTGTTTTAAGCCTTTAAGTTTATGGTAGTTTCTTACAGAAATAGAACACTAATACAAGGATTGTCACTCTTTTCCCTAATGACAATTTCCAAAATATTCAGACTTTCTTTCCTGTTCTTTTCAATATTTTATTTTTATGAGTTTTAAAATATACTTTAATTTGTTCTGTCTCTCATCAATATTAACTTCTTTATTTGGAACACATTCAAGTAATGGAATTTGCTTAAATAATAGATCTTTTTTTAAGTATAGTACCTCTTGAATTTTGTAATGGGGCCAGATTTTGTTATTGATTTTTTTGCCAAGTGCATAGACTATTAATATGCTTTTATATTTTCAAAGAAATATAAGTTGCTTCATTGTATTTTTAAAACTAGAATCATAAACTTTAATTAATGGCTTTAGCTCTGTACGTGTGTTATAACAATGATCATAATGTTTTGAGGCAAGACATATTATACTACTTAGGATATTTTCCATATTTCCCCAGCATCTACTTTTCATTCACAATATAACATAGAGCAAAGATAATAAAGATTTAATAAGGAAACAAGTTTAAAATAAATGTGTCTCTTAGGTAATAAAGGCTATATCTATTCATTCTAATTTATTTTAGGATACCAGAAATACCAGAAGTTTTCATGTTTCACCACAACTGCTTCTTGAGTGAAACAGGTATAAAATGTAACAATATGGACTTATCAATAATTGTTTGTTGCTAACATAGAAATATCCTGAAGATACTATTTTCTGAATTGTCATTAAAATGAGTGTCAGCAGTGGACATGAAACCAGAGACTTCCCAAGATGATAGCATGTCTTATTTTTGTGCTTCTTCGTTTAGCTTTTTCCTTTGCCCCTCTGCCAAAGCTAAAGTCTTGCTTAATTTTGTGACGTTTCTACTGAACAGTAATTATCAGTTACTTCTTCAAAATTATTGATTTTATAAAATCTTAGAACATCGGTGTTGAATCTATTGGCCTGTCTATACAGGTTATAAGAATATATAATCTCATCAGTACTATGGCTCCTGTTGTTCAAGATTTGTGCATTTTCTGTTTATATGTTCAATTGTGTAGTCAGACTCAGAGGTCAGATTAGTACTTCATTTTTGAAGTCATCTTGTATGGGAATTACCCAATTATGAATTGCCAAGGAAATTATTTGTGGCAAATGATTGACTTGTATCTTCCAGAGACTTTGCTTCCACCATAGATATTGGCGCCCCTTGCATGTCTCATGATGCTTGTCATGGTCCATACTGGGGTATTCTGTGACTGACCACGAATGAAATAATCAGTGTCATTTTTACCTGCTTTTTTTTAAAAATTAGACTCTAAATGAATTACTAAACACATATGAATTACTAGATCTACTGTGAAATAACTATGTTGTTCACTCTTTCACATTATATTTTCTTACCGAGTTTTGGGAATAGGCTATAGAGGTGGATCTTAAGAGAAAGTAATGGTTAAACTGGTTAAGAGAAATTAATGGTAGTCATCACAGTGTTATAAACCTCTTTAATGTCTTCATGTGCTACAGTCACAAATGATATTTGAACTTAATCCAGCGCAATTTCCATCTTGTTCAACTGAGAAAATGGCTCTTGTGGGAATTCTTTTAACTGATTCCACCTGCCACAGGGTATTAGCAGATTAGAGCAAACATTGGGAGGTGCCCTGTGTCATCTAAGTGAACAATGGCACATTTGTTTGCTTTCCTACCATCAAGGATATTTGAAGGTCGACTTTTGAACAGAGTGTTTTGTGTGAACATAACAATAGCCACATACTTGTGTGGAAGTAAACAGATACTTGACCAAAAGAAGGATCTTTCAACCACATAACTACAAATAGGAAAGAAAGTCTAACATGAGAGATCTGCCTTTTCAGTGTGCCCACTACTTCACCCACCTCCAGACATCTCTTGCTCAGAGAGGCTCTGTCTCAGAAATACCCAGGAGCCCACTGGAGTTGTGAACACTGGTCAGCAATCCTATCCTATATCTGATACAGGAGAAAATCCAAAAAAGGAAGTGTTGAGCGAAGTGTTTTTTCTTTCCTCAACTTTGCATTCTATAAAGGATTGAAATGTGCAGATTTCTTGATACTGTTTCTACACTGATAAATGACAACACAATAGTGCTTCAGTCATTATTCCTGAAATTTCTCATCATAAACTTTTCCCTCCACTGCAAGGTAGAGCTCTGCAGAAATCATAAAACTGAGGATTGCTTGAACCCAGGAGTTCAAGGCTGCAGTGAGCTGTGATTGCGCCACTGTACCCCAGCCTGGGTGACAAAGTGAGACGCTGTCTAAAAAAAATCATGTAATTGCCCTTAATTTTCTTTTCTACAAAATGAAAAGAGTAATAAGAGGCTCTTGCTCATGTAATAGGATATTTTATACACATTTAAGAAATAGTCATTTAATGGCCGGGCGCGGTGGCTCAAGCCTATAATCCCAGCACTTTGGGAGGCCGAGACGGGTGGATCACGAGGTCGGGAGATCGAGACCATCCTGGCTAACACGGTGAAACCCCGTCTCTACTAAAAAAATACAAAAAAAAATTAGCTGGGCGAGGTGGCGGGCGCCTGTAGTCCCAGCAACTCGGGAGGCTGAGGCAGGAGAATGGCGGGAACCCGGGAGGCGGAGCTTGCAGTGAGCCGAGATCGCGCCATTGCACTCCAGCCTGGGTGACAGAGCGAGACTCCGTCTCAAAAAAAAAAAAAGAAAGAAAAAAAAAGAAATAGTCATTTAAGAAATGAACCCTATGGGCAGACAGTTCTTAAGATCCATAAATATCACATTATTCTTGATACCCATACTATTAAATGAAAGAAAATGATTTTTCTTTTCACTTCTTGAAGAAAAGAGTAATTTAAAAAAAAGTTGATATGCCCTGACAATGGTGAGAAGGCGCTCAAAAAATTGGTCTGTGAGAATTGGTATTAAGGCAAAAATAAAACAGATGATTAAAATGAGTGGGTAGTTTGAGTTGTCAGAGGGTTGGGTGGGCAATATAAGTGGTAATATTAGAGGGATGTGGCTAATTCCATGTGCCTCCAGAAAAAGGAAACTGCACTGGGGTTTGGTCGCTGAAGAAGAAACTGTTTTTAACAGTTGTGTCATACCTCATTTTATAGTTCATTAAAAAAAAAAAAAAAAGAAAGAAACAAAAACTCAAAGACCAGCCTGACCAGCATGGTGAAACCCTGTCTCTACTAAAAGTACAAAAATTAGCCAGCCATGGTGGCAGGTGCCTGTAATCCCAGCTACTCGGAAAGCTGAGGCAGGAGAATCGCTTGAACCTGGGAGGTAGAGGTTGCAGTGAGCCAAGATGGCGCCAGTCCACTCCAGCAAAATAATAATAATAATAATAATAATAATAATAATAATAATAAATTAATGGATTAATTAAATAAACCCTCAAGCTTAAAATAAGTGAAGACTGGGGAATAAAAATCTCCATATGAATAAGCATTCAACCCTGTACAGAAACAAAAACCTTCAATGACCTGAGTCCTGTCTTCTCGTTAAAGGCGAGTTTTCCAGAGGTCCGGCAGAGGAGATGTGGCCAAGCTCCATCTGGGCGCAGGTGCAGCCGCACTTCCACAGGGAAAGAACAATGTCTAGAGTGGGCCAGCACTGGTTTGGCGAACCCCATGGTGACTGCCAGTCGTTTGCAGGCTTTTGTCTATTCTTTGTGTACTGTTTGACTCAGCTTGAGCCAAAAGAATCAGCAGCTAAAGCTGGAGCCTACCTTTTTGCAGAGAGCACAGTGTTTGATGTTTCTGGACATTTTTGCAACGTGTAACCCCTACCCTGAGCTCCTGCTGCCTTACCAGCACTTCTACATGAAAGTACAAGACTCTAAAATGGTACCGTCTACACACTGTATTCCCATTTATGAGGCACGCAGACAATGCTTTCTGACAGCTGGCTGTCCAGCTGGTGTTTGATGTGTGGCAGAAAAGCACCGTGGGGTAATAAGGGAGATGGATGTTTCTCTGAGGTGACAACTCAGTGTTCCTGAGTGCAGACTCCCTTCGGCTTCCTGCCCTTCTGCCCTGCATGCTGCCTCTTTGCACAGGATGGTAAGTTTCCTCTTCTTATTGTAGTACAGGTAAACTATTTCTATTCATCTATCTGGCTTTTCATTTATTTGCAATTTCTTGATCACAACAAACATTTCAACTACTTTGTTATGGTGGTGTAAGCATGAATGCATTGGAACTGGTAAAAGTTTTTCGTTTTGTTTTGTTTTTTGTTTTTTGAGACAGAGCCTTGCTCTGTCACCCAGGCTGGAGTGCCGTGGCACCATCTCAGCTCACTGCAACCTCCACCTCCCAGATTCAAGTGATTCTCCTGCCTTAGCCTCCCGAGTAGCTGGGACTACAGGCGTGTGCCACCACCCCTGGCTAATTTTTGTGTTTTTAGTACAGATGGAGTTCCACCATGTTGTCCAGGCTGGTCTCGAACTCCTGACTTCAAGTGATCCACCTGCCTCGGCCTCCCAAAGTGCTGGGATTACAGGCATGAACCACACTGCGCCCAGCCTGGTAAAGGAAACAGCATTCTTTCTTTTTTAACTTTTATTCTTGCCTGAAATTCTTTGTTTTTATTTGTTTGTGAATGTTTTCTAGCCTACCTGTTCCAGAAAACTAGGAGAAACATTTATGCTAGACATAAAGCTATAATCTTGCAAACAGGCTGAAAATAACTTTTTTAACTTTTTTAAACTTAGATAATCTTCAGTTTGCTATGACTGAAGTTTTAAAATCGTTTTATGTATGCGTATGTATTTCTATATTATGGATATTCAGTTTAAGAATTGTTTGCACAGATGTGTTTTGAGACAACTACATTTACGAAGATTGTACTTGGTGTCTACAAAAAAGGTTTTGCACTTTTAACAGAAAAAAATGCTTTACACCTAACAGAACGCAAAGAACCATGAATTATTTAAATATCAGAATTTTCTGAATTGCCTTATTATAGATAAAATGATTATTTTTAAATCAGCATATTTTAATGCTGATTATTTTATTAAAAATCATATTTTAATAATGATTATTTTAAATCAGCAAACATACAAAAACCAATAATGTATACATCTTAAGGCAGAAAGTATTTTCAATTTTATTTTCAGTGCTACTGTGGAATCTTAAAGTAAGCATCACTTAGGATTGATTATAGACAAGCACCCCAATGCTGTCACTTTAAAGGAAAAACTCTTCTGAGCTGTGATTATCAGGAAATCCACTAGGAAAAAGATAAGCATCCCACAGAGTAGCCTGGGCTTCCTGCTTGCTTAGGCCACCTCTCTGAGATCAATGAGCATTTAGCTGCAAAGATGACCCTGGCCTTCTTCCTCCATACCCATTGTCGTATTCTTTGTTATTATTTCTCTTCACGTTCTCTGCTCATTTGCACAAGAGTGAGGCCATCATGGTTAGCTTCAGTCAGGAAGCCTTAGGTTTACAGAAGGGAGAAAATAACCCAGGGATGGCCAAGCTCAGCCAGGTTCACCTCTTACATTGAACGACCAGTGTTTCTGTGCTGTCCTGAAAAACAATGGATCTGATTTTTTTGCTGGTTGTGAGACCAAATTGGCTGAATGTAGGTATAACTAAAGTGGAAACCCTTGCTGTGGATGCTATCAATATAGAAAAATGACTGATAATGTTAATGATTTCAAATAAATTAATTGAAGAGTACTTCTTGGGTACTACGGACCTTGCCACTTGTTTAAAACGAAGAAGAAAATGTCTTGTCTTAAAAGATACAATCTTGACCAGGCCGTGTGGCTCACATCTGTAATCCCTGCATTTTGGGAGGCCAAGGTAGGTGGATCACAAGATCAGGAGATTGAGACCATCCTGGCCACATGGTGAAACCTCATCTCTACTAAAATACAAAAAAATTAGCCGGGCTTGGGGGTGCGCACCTGTAGTCCCAGCTACTCAGGAGGCTGAGGCAGGGGCATTGCTTGAACCCAGGAGGTGGAGGTTGCAGTGAGCCGAGATTGCGCCACTGCACACCAGCCTGGCGACAGAGCAAGACTCTGTCCCCCCCCCCCAAAAAAAAGATACAATCTTAACAAAATTTTTTCCTTCCTTCCATTCTATTCCTAAATTTAAAAGACATAATTTTTAGAGGCCTAAGTGAGACAGAAAAGGCCTAATTTGCCTTTTGTAGATTAAAAGGCAAAACAAGGAAGGGTGAACAACAAAAACATGTCAAAATAACGTTTGTTCAATAAGAAACAGTATAATTAGGGATTCCAATGTATACTACATAACTGCAATATGTAAGTGTGTTATTTTTAAACAAAAAGAAACAAAAGAAAGAAAAGACAAAGAAATGAATAAAGAGAAAAACTTTAGTGAAAGGAACATTTCAAAGAAATGCCTAAGCTTGGTTTTAGAGGGTTTTTGATCTAAAGCGTAATGTTTTAATATGGATTTTTATTTTTTATTTTTTTTTGAAATAGCCATCCTACAGGAAATTTTGCTCACTCCTGTGCTAGAGAAAGGTCAGAAAGAGAATGAACAGCAGCAGCAGCAGCAGAGTCAAGAGAAGGAAGACATGGTCAGAAGTCACAGGACATAAGGACAGCCTCTGTTTCACCCTCCCAAGGCTGAAGTATGTCTCCATTTTGCCCTATTTTCTAGAAGTAGACACATGCTACAAAGGATTAATGAGCTTTACAGTTTGCACTGAAATTTATACACGGTGGAGAATGGGGGTTACATAGCACAGATCACAGATTTTCTTCAAAATCTGCCAGTGAGGGCTGGGTGCGGTGTCTCACACCTGTAATCCCAGTACTTTGGGAGGCCAAGGAGGGTGGATCACCTGAGGTTCTGAGTTCAAGACCAGCCTAGCCAACATGGTGAAACCCCATCTCTACTAAAAATACAAAAATTAGCCGGGCATGGTGGCGCATGTCTGTAATCCCAGCTACTCTGGAGGCTGAGGCACAATAATCACTTGAACCCAGGAGGTAGAGGTTGCAGTGAGCCGATATTGCACCACTGCACTCCAGCCTGGGAGACAGAACAAGATTGCATCTTGGGGAAAAACAAAAACAAAAACAAAAAACACTCTAACATGTTTTGTTTTTTCCCTTTCTTCCGATTGGATAATTTATATTGGTCTATCTTCAAGTTAATTGGCCCTTTTCTCTGTTGTTGCCATTCTACTACTGAGCTCATCTCGTAAATTTTTAATTTCAGTTCCTATATTTTCAGTTCTAAAATTTCCATTTGGTTCTTTTTTTATGCTTTCTACTTCTTTGCTAAGATCATCTATCCCTCCGTTCATTTCAAGAGCCTTTAACTTTATCTCACAGAGACCAGTTATAAAAGCTGCTTTAAAATCTTTGTATTATAATTTCAACATCTGCATAATCTTGGATGTGATGGTTAATAGTGAGTGTCAACTTGATTAGATTGAAGGACGCAAAGTATTGATCTTGGGTGTGTCTGTGAGGGTGTTGTCAAAGGAGATTAACATTTGAGTCAGTGGGCTGGGAAAGGCAGGTCCACCCTTAATGTGGGTGGGCACAATCTTCTCAGCTGCCAGCGTGGCTAGAATATAAGCAGGCAGAAAAATAACCTCCCAGCCTACATCTTTCTCCCGTGCTGGATGCTTCCTGCCCTCAAACATCAAACTCCAAGTTCCTCAGTTTTGGAACTCAGACTGGCTCTCCTTACTCCTCAGTCGGCAGGTGGCCTATTTTGGGACCTGTGATCATGTGAGTTAATACTTAATAAACTCCCCTTTATGAATATATATCGATTCCATTAGTTCTGTCCCTCTAGAGAACCCTAATACAGATTTTGCTACCAGGAGTGGTTCCAGAGGAACAGAATATTAAGGATGGAGTTCTTTCATTGGTTTTGGGGTTTCTGGAGTTGGCTGCTTAATATAATTAGACCCAAAAAAGTGAAGGATTCTACTTCTAATAGTATGGAGAACACTAATAGTCCATGGCATGGACTGTTTAGAGAGTTATGCAAAATAAATGCATTTGACACTCCTGATTCACCACTCATGAGAGGCAAGGAGTTTAGTGACTCTATACATAATAACTTTGACCCTATGTGGAGAACCAAGAAACATGATGAAGCTGGTTGGTTGCTCCTAAGTTCAGTGGACAAAGTGGTGGAAGAAAATGATGAACTCAGGGATTTTAACTCCCAGCTTCAGAAGCAGATACTGAGCCTCAAATCTGCTAAGATTGCCCTGAGTGAGAGTCTTATCTCCTGTAGAGAAAGAGCTGAAATTGTGGAAAAATAGATACAAGCTCTTATCATGCAAGTGGCTGAGCTGCCATGAAAGGTGCATGCACAGCCTCACCAGGTGTCTACTGTTAAAATGAGGGCTTGATTGGAAAAGAATGGGACCCTGCAGCTTGGAATGGGGACGTGTGGGAGGACCCTGATGAAACTGGGGACACTGAGTTTGTAAACTGTGATGAAACCTTTTTTGCCAGAATAAACAGCTTCCCCATCCCCAGTAGTGGCAACATCCCCTCCCCAACCCATGCTGCCATCAGCATTTCCACCTTTGTCGGAGGAGATAAACCTTGCATTGCCTGAGGCAACAGGCAAGATATTATTGATTCTCATCAGGAGCCACCCCTAACACCCCTGTTTGCTTCTAGATCTACAACTAGACTAAAGTCCTGGCAGACCCCTAGAAGTGACGTTGAGAATATGACCTATGAGGAGGTGCACTACACTTGAAAAGAACTGCTTGAGTTCTCTGATTTATATAAGCAGAAATCCGAAGAACAGGCATGGGAATGGATATTAAGGGTGTGGGATAATGGTGGAAGGAACATAGAGTTGGATCAGGCTGAATTTATTGATTTGGGCCCACTAAATAGGGACTCTGCATTTAATGTTGCAGCTCAGGGAGTTCAAAAAAGTTCTAATAGTTTATTTGCTTGGTTAGCTGAAATATGGATTACAAGATGGCCCACTGTGAATGAGCTGGAAATGCCTGATCTCCCTTGGTTTAATGTAGAGGAAGGGATCCAAAGGCTTAGGGAGATGGGGACAGTGGAGTGGATTAGCCACTTTAGACCTACCCCTCCCAGCTGGGAGGGCCCAGAAGATATACCCTTGACCAATGCCTTGCCAAATAAATTTGTGAGGGCAGCACCTGCATTTTTGAAGATCCCTGTAATTGCTCTTCTCTGTATGTCAGATCTAACAGTGGGAACCACAGTCACTCAACTATAAAATTTAAATACAATGGGAATAATTGGATCCCAAGGTGGGAGAGGCCAAGTGGTGGCACTCAATTGTCAAAGGCAAGGTGGCTGTAGCTAATACCATAATGAACAGCAGAGGCAAAGTGGCAATCAGAATAGTCTGACTTCTGTAGAGCTCTGGCATTGGCTAATTCATCACAGTGTTCCTAGAAGTGAAATTCATAGGAAACCTACTGCATTCCTACTTAATTTATACAAGCAGAAGACTTCTAACTCAAATGGACAAAAGACTAATTTGAATTATAAAAGCAGAATCATGGCCCCTCAATCAATTTCCAGACTTGAGTGAGTTTATAAACCCAAAGCCCCTTGAATGAAGGGGAGGCCAGGTCCCCTTGAGGAAGGACCCCACTACATTACTGACAATTCATGCAGTAAATCTCCCATCCTTCCTCAAGGAGACCTCTGGCCTTTCACCAGGGTAACTGTGCACTGGGGAAAGGGAAATGATCAGACATTTCGGGGACTACTGGACACTGGCTCTGAGCTGACGTTGATTCAAGGGGACCCCAAACATCATTGTGGTCCTCTAGTTAAAGTGGAGGCTTATGAAATTCAGGTAATTAATGGAGTTTTAGCTCAGGTTTGACTTACAGTGGGTCCAGTGGGTCCTGGGACTCATCCTATGGTCATTTCTCCAGTGCCAGAATGCATAATTGGCATAGACATTCTTAGTAGCTGGCAGAACCCCCACACTGGCTCCCTGACTGATAGGCTGATGGCTATTTTGGTGGGAAAGACCAAATGAAAGCCATTAGAGCTGCCTCTGCCTAGAAAAATAATAAATCAAAAACAATATCGCATCTCTGGAGGGATTGCGGAGACTAGTGCCACTATCAAGGACTTGAAAGATGCAGACGTGGTGATTTTCACCATATCCCTGTTCAACTCTCCCATTTGGCCTGTGCAGAAGACAGATGGATCTTGGAGAATAACAGTGGGTTATCTTAGGCTTAACCAAGTGGTGACTCCAATTGCAGCTGCTGTACCAGATGTGGTTTCATTGCTTAAGCAAATTAACACATCTCCTGGTACCTGGTATGCAGCCATTGACTTGACAAGTACCTTTTTCTCCATTCCTGTTCATAAGGCCCACCAGAAGCAATTTGCCTTCAGCTGGGAAGACCAACAATATACCTTTACTGTACTACCTAAGGAGTATATCGACTCTCTGGCTTTGTGTCATAATCTTATTTGGAGAGACCTTGATCTCTTTTCACTTTCATGAGATATCAAACAGGCCCATTACATCGATGACATTATGCTGACTGGTTCTAGTAAGCAATAAGTAGCAAACACACTGAACTTATTGGTGAGATATTTGCATGCCAGAGGTTGTGAAATAAATCCAACTAAAATTCAGGTGCTTTCTACCTCAGTAAAATTTCTAGGGGTCCAGTGGTGTGAGGCCTGTCGAGATATTCCTTCTAAGGTGAAGGATAAGTTGTTGCATTTGGTCCCTCCTACAACCAAGAAAGAGGCACAACACCTAGTGGGTCTATTTGGATTTTGGAGGCAACACATTCCTCATTTGGGTGTGTTACTCTGGCCCATTTATTGAGTGACCTGAAAGGCTGCCAGTTTGAGTGGGTCCAGAACAGGAGAAGGCTCTGCAACAGGTCCAGGCTGCTGTGCAAGCTGCTCTGCCACTTGAGCTATATGACTCAGCAAGTCCAATGGTGCTTGAGCTGTCAGTGGCAGGTAGGGATGCTATTTAAAGCCTTTGGCAGGCCCCCATAAGTAAATCACAGTGGAAACCTCTAGGATTTTGGAGCAAAGTTGTGCCATCTTCTGCAGATAACTACTCTCCTTTTGAGGACAGTTCTTGGCCCGTTAATGAGCTTTGGTGGAAACTGAACATTTGACTATGAGTCATCAAGTCACCATGTGACCTGAACTGCCTATCATGAATTGGGTGCTTTCTGACCCATCTAGCCAGAAAATGGTTCATGCACAGCAGCATTCCATCATCAAATGAAAGTGGTATATATGTGATTGGGCTCGAGCAGGTCCTGAAGGCACAAGTAAGTTACATGAGGAAGTGGCTCAAATCCCCATGGTCTCCACTCCTGCCACCCTGCCTTCTTTTCCCCAGCCTGCACCAATGGCTTCATGGGGAGTTCCCTATGATCCGTTGACAGAGGAAGAGAAGACTAGGGCCTGATTCACAGATGGTTCTGCACGATATGCAAGCACCACCCAAAAGTGGACAGCTGCTGCACTAAAGTCCCTTTCTAGGACATCACTGAAGGACAGCAGTGAAGGGAAATCTTCCCAGTGGGCAGAAATTCGAGCAGTGCACCTGGTTATGCACTTTTCATGGAAAGAGAAATGGCCAGATGTGTGATTATGTACTGATTCATGGGCTGTAGTCAAAGGTTTGGCTGGATGGTCAGGGACTTGGAAGAAGCATGATTGGAAAATTGGTGACAAAGAAATTTGGGGAAGAGGTATGTGGATGGACCACTCTGAGTGGTCAAAAACTGTGAAGACATTTGTATCCCATGTGAGTGCTCACCAGTGGCTGACCTCAGCAGAGGAGGATTTTAATAATCAAGTGGATAGGGTGACCTGTTCTGTGGACACCTCTCAGCCTCTTTCCCTCACCACCACTGTCATCACCTAATGTGCCCATGAACAAAGTGACCATGGTGGTGGGGACAGAGGTTACACATGGGCTCAGCAACATGGACTTCCACTCACCAAGGCTGACATGGCTATGGCCACTGCTGAGTGCCCAGTTTGCCAGCAGCAGAGACTAACACTGAGCCCTTGATATGGCACCATTCCTCGGGGTGATCAGCCAGCTACCTGGTGGCAGGTTGATTATATTGGACCTCTTCCATCATGGAAAGGGCATAGGTTTGTCCTTACTGGAATAGATGCTTACTGCTGATATGGGTTTGCCTATTCTGCACGCAATACTTCTGCCAAGACTACCATCTGTGGACACACGGAATGCCTTATCCACCATCACGGTATCCAAACAGCATTGCCTCTGACCAAGGCACGCACTTTACAGCTAAAGAAATGCAGCAGTGGTTCATGCTTATGGAATTCACTGGTCTTACCCTGTTCCCTGTCATCCTGAAGCAGCTGGATTGATAGAACAGTGGAATGGCCTTTTGAAGTCACAATTACGATGCCAACTAGGTGACAATACTTTGCAGGGTTGGGGCAAAGTTCTCCAGAAGGCCCCGTATGCTCTCAATCAGTGTCCAATATATGGTACTGTTTTTCCCACAGCCAGGATTCACAGGTCCAGGAATCAAGGGGTGGAAGTGGAAGTAGCACCACTCACCATCACCCCCTAGTGATCTACTAGCAAAATTTTTGCTTCCTTTTCCTGCGACATTACGTTCTGTGGCCTAGAGGTCTTACTTCCAGAGGGAGAAATGCTGCCACCAGGAGACACAACAACGATTCCATTAAACTGGAAGTTAAGATTGCCACCTGGACACTTTGGGCTTCTCCTATCTTTAAGTCAACAGGCTCAGAAGGGAGCTACAGTGTTGGCTGGGGTGATTGACCTGGACTATCAAGATGAAATCAGTCTACTACCTCACAATGGAGGTAAGGAAAAGTGTGTATGGAATACATGAGATCCATTAGGGTATCTCTTAGTATTACCATGCGCTATGATTAAGGTCAATGGGAAACTACAGCAGCCCAATCCAGGCAGGACTACAAATGATCCAGACCCTTCAGGAATGAAGGTTTGGGTCGCTCCACCAAGAAAAAACCACAACCTGCTGAAGTGCTTGCTGAATGCAAAGGGAATACAGAATGGGTAGTAGAAGAAGGTAGTCATCAATACCAGCTATGACCATGTGACCAGCTGCAGAAACGAGGACTGTAATTGTCATGAATATTTCCTCCTTCTTTTGTTAAAAACATGTTTGTGCATGTATACACTTGTACTAAGAAAATATCTTCACTTTATTTCCTTTCTCCTTTATCATGTGGCATAAGATTTATTGACTTCACCTCAGCATTTAAGTATTGTTAACTTTATGTAACAGTATTTGGATTGGGGATGGGTGCATTTCTGGTTGTATGAAGGATAGTTGTATTATCAGGCGTAATTATGACCTTATTATTGTCTTTATTCGAAGATTATATATGATCTCAGAAGATGTGTATGGGTTCAAGTTAACAAGGGGTGGACTTGTGATGGTTAATAAATGAGTGTCAACTTGATTGGATTGACAGATACAAAGTATTGATCCTGGGTGTGTCTATGAGGGTGTTGCCAAAGGAGATTAATATCTGAGTCAGTGGACTGGGAAAGGCAGACCCACTCTTAGTCTTCATGGGCAGAATCTAATCAGCTGCCAGCAAGGCTACACTATAAGCAGGCAGAAAAGTGTGAAAAGACTTGCCTAGCCTCCCCGCCTACATCCTCTCCTGTGCTGGATGCTTCCTGCTCTCGAACATCGGACTCCAAGGTCTTCAGTTTTGGAACTCTGACTGGCTCTCCTTGCTCCTCAGCCTGCAGATGGCCTATTGTGGGACCTTGTGACGGTGTGAGTTAATACTTAATAAACTCCTCTTTATGTATAAATCTATTCCATTAGCTCTGTCCCTCTAGAGAATCCTGACTAATACATTGGGTTTGGCATTAGTCGATTGTTTATTCTCTTGAGAATTGATCCCATTTTCAAGGTTATTTATATATCAAGTAATTTTGGATTGTATCCTGAACATTTTAAATATTATGTTGTGAGTCTCTGAGTCCTGTTAAAATTCTCTGGAGAATATCCATTTTATTTGTTTCAGCAGGCAAAAACCCACATAGGTTTAGATTATAAATTCTCTCTTTGAGCAGTAGTTCCAATACTAGTTCAGTTCATAAAGCCTTTGCCATGCTCGTGTGTGTGTGTGTGTGTGAGTGTGTGTGTATTCCTCCATGTACAGCTTGGAGGTGAGCCTGGGACTTGTGTCAGTTCATTCACAGAATTAGGTTCATTCTCAAAATCTCTCCTCTCTGAGATTTCCTCCACACTGTCTAACTTCCAGTGATCTCTTTTCCTGGTTCTTCTGGCTGGAGAGATGGGGTTCGTTAAGAGTTTTCACCTCTGTGCTAATGAAACTCCCAGTTCCATACAACTGGGCCCACTCTCAGTGCGAGAGTGAGAGAAAAGTGGAGGGAAAAATAATGGGAGACCCCTCTACACCCTTCACCACATGCATGCCATGACACAGAGATGCATGACTGGCCTCAGGTCAGGTCAGGGAGAGGGAAAAGGGGAAGGTGAAAAACAGGGACGTCCCCTGCACTCTTCAGTTTTCAGTGGTTTTCTTTCCAGTCTTCTGGCCAGAAAGTTTTTGTTGTCTGCATCTGCTGAGCAGTTTTCTGATGTGACCCACCCTCCAGTAAAAGCAAAAAAAAAAAAACAAAAACAAAAACAAAAAGCCCCAAATCAAAAATTGCCCGCCCCCAAAGAAAGAAAGATCACCATTACTAACACCATTGAGGTTTTTCTTCTAGTGTTTATTTTATTTATTTATTTATTTTTGAGATGGTGATCTCCCTTTGTCACCCAGGCTGGAATGCCATGGTGCTGTCACGGCTCACTGCAGTCTTGACCTCCTGGGCTCAAGCGATCCTCCTGTCTTAGCATCCCAACTAGCTGGGACCATAAGCATGTGCTACCTGGCCCAGTGAATTTAAAAAAAAAAAATTTTTTTTTTTTTTTGGGTAGAGACAAGGTCTCTCTATGCTGCCCAGGCTGATCTCAAACTCCCGGGCTCAAGCAGTCCTCCCACCTTAGCCTCCCAAAGTGTTCGCCTTATAGGTGTGGCCACCTCGCGCAGCCATTCTTTGAGTTTTGAATTTCTTCCTCAAACTGCTTTGTTATACTTCTCAGAGTTCCCAGGCAGTTGCTTCTTGAATTCTGTAGTCTTTATCTATATTCAGTGGGACAGATGAAGATAAACATGTAGTGTGATTACTTACATTTAAAAATATGTGTAGTTATATGTAATACTTTTTTTTAAAGACTCGATATTCAAAATTATCATCATGATTATTTTGCACTGGTGTCATTTTTCCCCCCATTTTCTATTTTCTAAACATTTTATAGCACACCTTCCTCAGACCTTCCTGTTTAATCCTGCTTCTTTCAAATCTTTGGTTAGCTGAGTCTTCTCTGAAGGAGCTTATGGTTTATAATCATTAGAAACTATTAATATCTGTGGCCAGGCACAGTGGCTCATGCCTGTAATCCCAGCACTTTGGGAGGCCAAGACAGGCAGATCACCTGAGATCAGGAGTTCAAGACCAGCCTGGCCAACATGGCAAAAACCCATCTCTACTAAAAATACAAAAAAAAAAAAAAATTAACTGGGCATGGTGGCATGTATATACCCATAGTCTCAGCTACTTGGGAGGCTGAGGCAGGAGAATTACTTGAACCGGAGAGGTGGAGGTTGCAGTGGGCAGAGATTGCACCATTGCACTCCAGCCTGGGTGACAGAGTGAGACTCAGCCTGAAAAAACAAAAAAAAAAGGCTGGGTGCAGTGGCTCACACCTGTAATCCCAGCACCTTGGGAGGTGGGCGGATCAGCTGAAGTTGGGAGTTTGAGACCAGCCTGACCAACATGGAGAAACCCCATCTCTACTAAAAATACAAAATTAGCTGTGCATGGTGGCACATGCCTGTAATCCCGGGTACTCAGGAGGCTGAGGCAGGAGAATCACTTGAACCCAGGAGGCAGAGTTTGCAGTGAGCCAAGATTGTGCCATTGCACTCCAGCCTGGGTAACAAGAGTGAAATTCCATCTCAAAAAAAAAAAAAAAAAAAAAGAAACTATTAATATCTGTAACAACTAGAGTGCTTTCAACTGCAAGAAACAGAAATCATCAATTCAATGGCTTTAACAATATTGAAGTATATTTTCTCGCATAATAAAAAATCCTCTGGAAGGTGGTTGCAGGGCTGTTTGATGCTAGCTGTATGTCATCCCCTGCCATCTTTACGTTTGACATTGGCCTTGAGCTGGTTCTCCTCATGCTTACAAAATGGATGCAGCATTCCAGACATAACTTCTAGATACAATAACATTTAGAAACTGAAAATGGGCCATCTCTTTCTTTGTATTAGTTAGTATAAGATTTGACTGTAAATGACAGGAAACCTAAAATAACAGCCACTTAAGTGTGGCTTTTTTTTTTGGTTCTGCCATACATAGTCTCCATTCCTAAGGTCATCCATGATCCAAGGTGGTTGTTCTGCCTCCAACTACCACAACTACATAGCAGAATAAAAGAAAAAAAAAAGTCCAGGTGTGGTGGTTCACACCTGTAATACCAGTGCTTTGGGAGACCAAAGCAGGAGGATCACTTGAGGCCAGGAGTTCAAAACCAGTTTGGGAAACAGCAAGACTCTATCTCTATAAGAAATACAACAAAAATTAGCCAGGTGCATACCTGTAGTCCCAGCTACACAGGAGGCTGAGGAGGAGGATTGCTTGAGCCCAGGACTTTGAGGCTGCAGTGAGCTTTGATCATGCCACTGCACTCCAGCCTGGACAACAGCATAAGACCCTGTCAGGAAAAAAAATAAAAGTAGGTAAAAAGCACCTGTCAGCTGTCCAATAGGGAAGATTCTCAGGAGCTGCCACACTACAATTCTGCTTTCATCTCATTAGCCAGAACTTATCAGGCCACCTGGGCAACAGAAGAGGCTGAGAAATGCAT
Organism: Macaca mulatta; assembly: GCF_049350105.2. Taxonomy (NCBI): domain Eukaryota; kingdom Metazoa; phylum Chordata; class Mammalia; order Primates; family Cercopithecidae; genus Macaca; species Macaca mulatta. Next base: position 130,440,626 of record NC_133412.1, on the reverse strand, counting down.
TCTTTATTCTGGATGTCCATGTACCCAGCTAAACTTTCTGCTACTGTGGAACAGGTGGAACATGTATAGTGGGAACCACAAGCTGTCACTGCCACATTCTTGAACCTCTCAAGAAGCCACTGGCAGACTTCCCCCTTATGCCCTATTGGCCAGCAAAGTATTGCATGCCCATGCCTAAGCCAACCTTGACAAGGGACTGGTAGGTGCCATCATGATTAGCTTACATCAATCAAGACTCCCAGTCTAAGCTTGGAATTGGGACTAGCCTCTCCTGAAGGATATGACTTCCAGCAAAAGAGCAGATACCTGGGTGAAGTCAGAATTCTTAGGAAGAAGTAAAGGACACAGAAAAAACAGGAAAGAAGGAGGGGTGTAGAGTGGATTTGGTAGGCATGGTCACTGCTTACCGTCTGTGTGGAGTGCAGCAGTGTCCAGGTCCCTGATTCCATGAAGTGCAATTGAAGTGTTTACTGTGATGCTCCTATTACCGTCCCATCTCTCCACACTGCCAGAATCAATAGTGGATTTATTGTGTTTTCGTGTGTGAAGACGAGAAAAGGGAAGTGGAAGAAGCTCAATTAAATGCAGTTACTGCTAGTGGCTCCCCCAGTATGCACTCTTTCCTCCCACCTAAAAGCTCATTTGAATTAAGTTCTGAGTATTGAAATTATTTGTATTCAAAATTATTTGATTAGAGAAGTTTCCCAGGAAAAATATAGCTGTTCCTTACCTATGGTTGACTAGCAAGAGTCTCGAAGAGTGCAAACAGAAAAAACAAACTGGCATTTTGAATTGAGGGTGTTAGGATTAGTAACATACACTTTTTTTTTTTTTTTTTTTTTTTTTTTTTTTTGCCACACATAAACTTTTTTGGGAAGAAGGAAGCCAGCATAGGAAAAAGGATTAAAAAATAGATGGAGGAAAATGGCGATGAACAGAAATAGGTGAAAGAGAAACAGTAACAGGGCATATGTGTGAGAGGGAGGGAAGGAGCCGTGTGCTGTTGTCATTATTATGTTGCTATGGTAATGAAGCAAAACTGGGCTGATACTGCTCTATGGGTTTGCTTTGAATGAGAGGCCAAATATGTGCAAGCATAATGGCAGATTAACTCTTTAGTAAACCAAAGGAACAATTTAATTGTACTTCATCTAAAAATTCATGTAATTTTTTAAGAACTCCCACATTCTGTTGAAATACTAAGACCCAAAGAAGACTCCGAAGACATATAATAATTTTGAAGTTTCTTTTTGTGAATTAGCAGTGAATGAAAACTTCTCAATTATAAAGTACATATTCAGTGCAGAAAAAAATGTGAATATATAAAAGAACAAAGCCGATGATGAAAAAGACAGCTGATTCTGTTAACTTTTTGATGTGTAGCTCTTTAGTCTTTTCATGTATGTGTTTTCACCAGTTGAGATCCCTCTTTATTATGGTATGTTGTATGTTTAGGCTGATTCCAGTTTTTCACTGCTATGAATAATATTTTTTTTTCAAGAGAGCATCAATTGCTCAAAATAGATTAAAAGGAAAAAATTTTACATACTTTTGATGGGACCTAGAGCTATTCTTGATGCATTGTAGCCATTTGAGAAATAAGAATTATTATAATTACTGACAACCACACATATGTGCAGCAAAGTCAATAAGTGTTTGTTGACTATCCATTGGGGTTGCCATTCAAATATTACAGAAGTTGCCCTGTAGGTGTCACATTCAGGTATATGGCTGGAGGGGTTAGCAAGCCTTGTCCCTGAGGGTTTCACAAGGTAGAACTTACTTTTCTATGGCTTTCAAACCTTAGAGTTTGCAGAACATGTATCTACCTACATAGGATTTGGAGATGGCAACTCACATAACTAAACCCAGTAGAGATGGCTGAATTAAGACAAATTTATTAATTGGCAATATGATATATAACTGCCAGGAAGATGGTACATTTCCATGTGTACAACCAGTATTTCCCCTTCTGTTGTCAAACAGCTAGCAAAAAAAAATCAAAAAAAAAACAAAAAAACACAGAAGTTTACAAACAGACAGCATCAACAATGATTTAAATGTGTATGCAGCCTTGTCATTCAGATAGGTTACTCTCTTTCCAGGACAGTTCATATAGTCAATCTCCAGTCTTGGTACCATATAATTAGCCACATAAGATTTTCCTTTCTAAACACCCTTTCCAGGTCATCTTGATTGGAATTGTGTGGATTCCAATTGTAAGGGTTTATGTCACATATTTATAATTGGAGTCTTGGTTTACTTCCTCAGATGGCTGTTCATGTTCGTTATATGTGGATACCGATAGTTTCTCCAGGGTTAACTGGGTACTTTTATTTCTCTTTATCATCATATTTATCAATGGTCCCTGTTGGGTTGGCATTTTGGCAGACAGCTAAAAGGTTTAAGTATTTTATTATTAAAATATTTATAGAATAATAAAAAAAATAGAGACAGGGTCTCACCATCTTGCCCAGGTTGGTCTTGAACTCCTGAGCTCAAGCGATCCTCCTGCCCCAGCTTCCCAAAGTGCTGGGATTACAGGCATAAACCACCATCACCAGTCTAGAATCAAATTTTAAAGGCTACAGACATACTTTGAAAATACCATTTGCTTAACAAATATTCACTGAGTACTTAACTGAAAAAATAAACAGACTAACTCATCAAGTCTAGCAACTGTGAGATTTGCCTAATGGCTCAGAGAAGCTGCCATTTTAAAATTGTGGTGATCTTCCCTGGCAGCTTCTGAATTTTCTAAAGGGAGAGGATTTGGCCCAGGAATTCAATCTCAGGCCACTTTAAAACATGCTTGGTAGTGGCTCACGCCTGTAATCCCAATACTGTGGGAGGCCGAGGCGGGTGGATCACCTGAGGTCAGGAGTTTGAGACCAGCCTGGCTAATATGGTGAAACCTCATCTGTATTAAAAGTACAAAAAATTAGCTGGGTGTGGTGGCACATGCCTGTCATCCCAGCTACTCAGGAGGCTGAGGCAGGAGAATCGCTTGAACCCAGGAGGTGGAGGTTGCAGTGAGCCGAGATCGCGCTTTGCACTCCAGCCTGGGCAATAAGGTCAAAACTCCATCTCAAAAAAAAACAAAAACCAAAAACCATACCTAGTCTGGGACAATGCAGAGGTAGTTGTGTGGGAGTGGAGCACCATCTAAACTCTGGTTTTTTGGGGGAGGACGTGTTAGGGACTGTGTGAATATTGAGATCTGAGTCTATGAGATCATTCAGTATGGTCATGGTGTCTCCTAAGAGTTTCTTGTGATCCTAGATGGTATCACAATAAGACCAAATATGATTCCCTTCTCCAGATACGGAAGAAAGTACAGCTGGAAGGAGCCTGGTGGGTTGAGAAAATGTGCAGCAACCTGCAAACTGGAGTCTGGATGAAGTTGAAGATTAGGTAAAGTGCAAGTATGAGATTGGGAGTTTTGGAGACAGGTGCAAGATGACAGAAGGCTGTGTATAGATCTGCAAGAACAGTGGAGGAGTTCCAGAATGATACATTTTCATGATGTGGTCATGAGAATGAGTTCTTATTCAGAAGCTAATGGATGGTATGTAGAAGGGTGTTGGGAATATTTGTTGCTTTGCTCTAAACTCTTTTATCCTCCAGAGCCCTAAAGACACCTGCATCTGAATGTCTCATTAATCCCTGGCCCAGGCAGAATTCTGCATCTTTCCTCAGCCAATCCGATCTCCATCCTGCATTGCTGGTCCCAGTACCAGCCATCCAAGCCAGAAATCTGAAAGTAAGTCATCCTCAACATCTCCCTCTCCCTCACTCAAATACAGTCAATCACTGAACTATGTTAATTCTATTTTTAAAATATTTTGCAATTTCTTTTCCAACTCTCTATTTCCACTGCTGTGACCTTGGTACAGATCATTATCACAATCTCTACCACTGTGCTCTTCTTGCCACCAGTCTTCAAAACCTCCAGTCTATTCTATCCTGTCCCCACCCCCATGCTGGGTAGAATGAGCTTTTTCCTTCAGCACTTCAGACTCCACTTCCACTCCATCTGAAGCAGCTTCTCAGGACACACCCTGCTGTCAAGCCACACTGAACTACTTGAAGTTGCAAGAATCTTCTACATTTTCTCCTTTGTTCAGTCTTTAGTTCAAAGACTACTCCCTTTGCCTAAAATGCCCCTCCTTTCTTTTTTCTTCCTGGCTAACTCCTGTTCATGCTTTAAGGTCAGGCTTGTGGTTGCCTCCTCCAAGCATTCCTTGGTGACAGCTTTCACCCTTTCCTTCCTGCTTGAGATCCTCCAGACATGCTCCCCAGCACTCCCGCATATGCTAGTAGAGAACTCCCTGCCCTGTCTTGTGAATACAGATTGATTTGTCTTTCTTCCCCATTAAATTGTGAGTTCTTTGAGAGAAGAGATGTGAGTCTTATTCAAATTTGTATTCTATTGCCTGGTTTGAAGTCTGACACATAATAGACCCTTAATAAACACCCACAGAAGGATAAATGAATGAGTGAATCCAGGGAAGATCCATCATAACTATAGTTCTTTGATCTTGTGAAGCTTCTCCCTTTTTGCACCATGATCATTTTATGAAGCACTGTTAGATCATGTCTTGTCTGAACACTAAATCCTCATTGAAACTTCTTTGTCATCAAAGGCTGAGATGGAAATGTAGTCAAGTGTCTTCATCTTTACAGATGAAGAAACTAAGGCACACAACAGTGGAATGACATGCCGGGGCACAGTGGGGCCAAACTGGGACAGGATCCTGGGCTCCTGTGTCCTGACTCCATGCTTTTTCTAACTACTACATGGCTGCCCCTCAAATACCTGTAACTGCAAATACTTTTGATTGTATTTATTTGAGAAATGCATAAAGTGCTGCTGCTTCTGCTTCTTCTTCTTCTTCTTCTTCTTCTTCTTCTTCTTCTTCTTCTTCTTCTTCTTCTTCTTCTTCTTCTTTTCTTTTTGTAATGGAGTCTCACTCTGTCACTCAGGCTAGAGTGCAATGGCTTGATCTCAGCTCACTGTAACCTCTGCCACCTGGGTTCAAGCGGTCTTCCCACCTCAGCTTCCCGAGTAGCTGGGACCACAGGTGCATGCCACCATTCCTGGTTAATTTTTTGTATTTTTGCTGGAGATCGGGTTTTGCCATGTTGCCCAGGCTGGTCTTGAACTCTGAGCTCAAGTGATTCACTTACCTCACCCTCCCAAAGTGTTGGGATTACAGGCATGGACCAGCGCGCCTGGCCCATGATGTGCTTCTAACCTCAGGAAACAAACACTCCCACCTGTAGACAACTTTGAATAGATGTTTAACCTTTCTCTGAAATGATTTTACTCTGTATTTCAAGCAGGAGGGTTAAACAGAGTGCCTTCCAACTTGGCTGCCCCTGGCCTCCTCTGTGCACTCCAAAACTTTCGAGGAAGGAAAACAAAGTCAGCTTCTCCTCTCACTTGGCTAGGAGAATGAACATGGTCTGATATCAGATCGCCTTCGTTAGGTACTGGGTCTCCTTGGTGTGTTTTTATAAAAATCATTCACATGAAAGTCACGAAACTAAAGCATGTGGTGCTGGAGGTGGTGGGGTGGGTGTTCATAAAGTAAAATACAAAGCTCAGAGCTGTTCCCATCTTTTTTCATAGTCATATGGACTGCTCTGCAAGCCCAACTTGGTTTTAAGGCTTGCTTCTGTTTTCCTCTTTCTTCCATTCTCTCTATGGATCTGCAACATCTGTTAAAAAAGAGATCCCTCCTGATTTTTTCCCTCAGTTTATTTCTCTGATCACTGTGCTTACTGCTTGTGGCAGGTACATGTTTAGCAAGTCAGCGTGACTGAGGTTTCCTTTAGTTATAGGCCATAACCCAGTTTAGATATTTGATTTATTTAATTGCTGCATTCAAAACACTGTTGAGCATGTCATGTTAGTATTTTTTTTCAGTCTAAAGATCACCTATGCTTATATTAATATTTTAAAGAGGGTATTTTTGTAGATATGGCTAGTCTGTCAAATTACTGCCTTTTATCACCTCTCAGAAGTATTCATATTTCTTCTTGTAAGTGATTGTTAAGGATGTGTACTCAGTCAAACAATATCATAGAACAAAGCCATAAACACTGGAGGGTAAACTGATGGCAAAGACTTTCCATTTTACTGAGGCTTCTAGGCTGCTATGTTCCACTTTGAACCATAGTGGCACCTTGTGTGTATATGGTGTGTGTGTGTATGTGTGTATTTGCATGTACTAATATTTGTATATAAATGTGTAAGTATGGCCACCATGCATGCTTGTGGGGTATCAGAACAAAGCACCCTCAGAAATATATTATCTACTAAGAAAAGAAACAATTTTGAGCACTGTGGGGAAATTCCAAGGAAGTCTAATCAAGATCATTGCATGACCAGATACCTTTTTTTTAATGTCAGGTATTTATCACAGAATTTTAGCCTTCTTAAATAAAAAGACATACCAAATATTTACTAATAAAACACTCTGAATCAGTTTCTCGCCCACTTACAGTTGAGGGAATCATTAAAGTTCTAGGTGATGAACCTGAAGTTTGTGGTTATACAACAGACAAGAAATGATTCTAGGATTGCTGATGCACTTGAATTCCACTGTGGCTCCATCTGCCAGCCTCACAGATTCCCTTCCCCCGGCCCATCGGTCCCTGCAGACTCAAGCTTCCGGTAGGGGGTGCTGTTGTCTAATATAAGGCCTATACTTTGCAAGAGAATTTGGTTATTACTTCAGATCATTTCTAATCTTTACCGTTTCCCAAGATTTAATGTGCTTACATTGATATTGGCTATTTGCTGTTAAGTTTACTGTGAATTTAATCTTATGCTACTGTTTAATACATTGAAGTGCCATTTTGGTTGCTGCCACTGCACTGATCAGCGTTAAATTTTCCCAGAATGTGTTCTGAATATCAGTGACCTTGTTCAGGAAAAAAAATAATAATTTTATTGTTTTTAAAACAATGAAATATTTGATTACTTTGTAAAAAGGCATGAAGTGAACTTTGATGAGAAAGGCTTAGGAATCAAACTAAGACTTTTAGAAGAACTGAACATAAAAGTTTTGCCTTTAAAATTTTATTTTTCTGCTGGTGGAGATGTGTTATATTTGCATTTTTGAGCCTGAATAATTTTAATTCCATTTTTATTGTACAAACCCAAGAGGAACGTTTGCTTTGTTTTCACTGATTAGTTATACAATTATTCTCTTCAGATATTACATGAACCATGAACCATAATATTATATTTCTTGTTAATACATTTTGGCAAAAGTATTTACATGACAACACACTACATAAATGTAATGACTTTCTCAAATGAGTACATTGTTGCCATGAAGCAATCATCTTTATTTTAATACAAGTAAAGTTCATTAAAATTTTTCTCAATTAGCAAAGCGACTTTTCCAAATGAACTAGTGAAGGAAAAACATTTCCTGTTTTATCCTAGCCCAGCTGATTTGCTTTTTATTGCCAGATGTCTATTTGGGAAGGAGAGGAAAAAAGAGGAATGTTTAATTTTAATAAACTCGATACAATGCTGACTCCTAGGGGATTAGGTATGGTTCTGATACACTTAGTTTCTTTGCAGTTCGTTTCAAAGTAAAAGTTAAATTTGAAAGCAAAAGCCTCCGAAGCAAAGATACTACTTTCAAGACTCTCTCATGTTGAAAGGTAAAACTTGGAGAACCAAATGAACAAATCCTTTGAATTGCAAACTTAATTTAAACAAAAGAATATTTTATTTTTCTCCTCTCACTAAAATGTTTAAATCCCATCATAAGTCTAATAACCAGATTATGTCATTTGACACAGACAGTTGAGTTGAGCCCTGTATCTGTAAATGCAAATGTAGCTTTTTGGGAAAAAATATAATTAACTTTGAATTTGCATTTACATAGCATAGATTTCAGATTAATTTAACTTAACTGCTCCTTTACGAAGTAATTGTTTAGGCCTAGTATTGGCCATTCATTTTATGTGTAGAATGAAGATATCTTTTCTTCCTTAAGATAAGTTAAAAAATAAATGACAATACCTGTGTACAGACGGAATGACTCAGAGTATTGAATTTGTAAAGTATGTTAGTTTTTTTTTGTTTGTTTGTTTGTTTTTTTTGAGACAAGGTCTTGCTTTGTCACCCAGGTTGGAGTTCAGTGGTATGATCTCAGCTGGCTGCAACCTCTGCCTCCTGGGTTCAAGCGACTCCCCTGCCTCTTCCCAAGTAGCTGGGACTAAAGGCACCTGCCACCATGCCTGGCAAATTTTTCTATTTTTAGTAGAGGGTTTTACCATGTTGGCCAGGCTGGTCTGTTGGATATTCTTAATAAAAATGTGAAGACTAAGAATATTAATTATCATATATGTTTATGTGGCCCTTGCTTTTAAGATACGTAGTAACACAGAATCTAATTCTTAGAATACCTGATTAGCATTCTTCGGATGGATTGTAAATTGCTAGTTAAATAATATTTCTAAGGGAATAAGGTTAATAATGAAAATTTCAGCTTCTAGTAATGTTTACCTAGGATAAGTGACAATTAATATTGTCTCTGTCTTGTAGGAAGCTAGATTAAGATGTTAAAATAAATTATACATTAATCATGAGGAAAGAAATCAATATATTTCTCCTTCCCTGATCATCCAAATAGCTCTTAACTTTACAGAAGGAGTCAAGCCTTAAAAAAATAACAGCAATAAAGAAGAGGCACATGATAGACTCTAGTTAAAGGAGCAAGGCTCCTTAGAAAAATGACTGATTAGAGAGCTGATGCAGAGAATATGCAAGATGAATCTACAGCATCTTGTAAAACTAGAGGGTAAGAAAGTGCTCAAAACACAAAAACAGACAAAAAATAAATCAGGCATGTCAGAGGAACATAGGAGTCAAACTAAAGCTGCCAGTGGACAAATCTGGAATAAATAAATAAGGTAGTATTAAATTATAACCCAAAGTATAAAATAAATATTCATGAATCAAAGCTTGAATAAACAAACAAATAGGAGAAGCTCAACACCACCCCTCAAGTAGGTAGAGTTTAACTCTCCACCCCTTGCGTTTGAGCTGTGCTTAGTGACTTTCTTGTGAGAAGTAGAATGTGGAAAGAGGAAATAAGTAACTACAGCAGAGAAATATATCATCTGGCTCCAACATATCATCAGTGAAAAGTCATGTTGATAGCATGCTTTCTTGATATGATGAGAATGGCACTTTACCTTCATTGTCTTCCTCCCAAATACTCATAACCCCAGTCTAACTGATAGGGTTTGGCTCTATGTCCCCACCCAAATCTCATGTTGAATTATAATCCCCAGTGTTGGAGGTAGGGTCTGGTGGGAGGTGATTGGATCATTAGGTTGATTTCTAATGTTTTAGCACCATCCCCCTCATGCTGTTTCATGGTAGAGTTCTCATGAGATCTGGTTGTTCAAAAGTGTGTGGCACCTCCCTGCTTCTCTCTTCCTCTTGCTCCGGCCATGTAAGACGTGCCTGCTTCCCCTTCGCCTTCCGCCATGATCATTAAGTTTCCTGTGGCCTTCCCAGCCACTCTTCCTGTACAGCCTGTGGAACCGTGAGCCAATTAAACCTCTTTTCTTATAAATTACCCAGTCTTGGGTATTTCATTATAGCAGTGTGAGAATGGACTAATACACTAAACATGATAAAAAAAAAAAAAAAAAAAGTCAGACAAACCCAAATTGAAAGACATTCTACAAAACACATGATGACTATACATAATGCGATATCCTGGAAATATGATCCTGGAATAGAAAACAAAAATTAGTGAAACTGAAGAAACTGTGGAAGTTCGTTAATAGTAATGTACTGGTGTTGGCTCCCTAGTTGTGACAAATGAGCCAGGAGAAACTGGGTGAGGGGTATAATAAGGGAACTCTGTACTATTATTGCAACTTTTCTGTGAGTCAAAAACTATTCTAAAATTTTAAAATTTGTTTAAAAAAGAAAGGGTATTTAATATTTCATTTCTGTTACATAGATCTTGATAGGTTTGGGGGGAAATTGGAGCTGGAGGATAGGAAAATGTGGCACAAGAACTAATTCTCTCTCCAAAAAGCATACATGATTTGTGAAAAATACCTCCCCGTCACACTCACTCCCAAAGCTTTCCACCCTTCTGGATATTAGTGATCATATTGTAAGTTGGGTTTGAAGAAGTCCATGTTTTGTATTAAGCTAATGGTTAATGTGATGGATTTGCCTCATCTGGCATAGGCTGGAACTGTGATTCTGATATAACCCGGACTGGCACCTGTAATTACTGTTGTGCTAGGGATTACCTTTGCCTCTCAAATGTGTAGGATCCATCCCCAGTCTATTGGTCTATTGAATTATAAGTTTTTTTTTTTTTTTTTTTAACTGGCTTTCTCTCTCTCTCTTTTTTTAATGGAGGACCTCTTTTAGAAGTTTCATTGAAAAGAATACATAAGGAAGCAAATTTTGGAGAACTTGAATCTCTAAATGTCTCATTCAAGTGATTTTTGATTGGGCCTAGAATTCTAGAATGTAAATTATTTTCCCTCATAATTTTGTAGCATTATTCAACTTTCTTCTAGTTTTCTGTGCTCTCTTAAGAAGTCTGATCCAATACTGAATCTTGATTGTTTATGTCTAATGTTTTCTCCCTTTAGAAGCTTTGTGGATCTTCTCATTGTTCTCTGAGTTCTGAAATTCAAAATTATGAGCCATGTATAAGTGTATTTTTATTTATTGGACTGGACATATACCAGGCCCTTTGAATGCAGAAAGTCATGTTCTTAATTCAACTTTGGAAAATTCTCATGACTGTTTTTGTTGGTGATTTCTACCTTTCCCCTTTCCATTTTCCCTGTTATCTGATTATCTCCTTTGAATCTCCTGTATTTCTCCTCTAATTTTTGAATAAATGCTCTTATGTTTTCTATTTGTCCTGACCTGAGCATCTCCTGACTTCTGGTGATCCGCCTGCCTCGGCCTCCCAAAGTGCTGGGATTACTGGCATGAGCCACCGCGTGAGGGTGCTTCTTGTTCTTTTAAAGAAAAAAACCCTTTCCTGTTATTTTTGTGGGTTTTGTTAAGGCTGACAGAAGGCATGCATATGTGCAACCTGTCATCTTTAGATGGAAATCCAGTATGTCTTTATAGAGGGCCTACTACGGACTGGACTGTGCTAGGAACAATGGGGAATATAAGATGTTCCCTCGAGTCATGAAACTGAATCACTGTCACGACTCAGTTTTAACCTGAAATTTAGAATTGGCCTTAGGAAAGACTGAGTAATTCAAGATGCTACTTTTCCCATGATCGAGGTCAAATCAAAGATGGAAAAAAACATGGTGTAATAACTGTTAGAATGAGTATGAAAATCTTCCTTAGGTACTTTATGTATTGAGATGTCTATATGTTGTAATAATTTTTTTCTTCTTTTCTTTTACTATTCAACCCAAAAAACTAATGAAGATGAAAAAGAGGAAAACTTTCTTTTTCCCCCCTGAGCATTTCCAAGATAGTCTTGTGAAAATAACTCTTCTTTGAAGGGGTGTTACTGTCCTCCAGGATTCAAATATAATAAACTTAAGGTCACACAGTCAAATGTCCATAGAAGTTACCTGGGTGTAAATAAAGAGAAGCAATAGAGCAAGAGACATAATATATGTCAGAAGACCCTTGACCTTACAGGTGGGGGACCACAAAAAGCAATAGGAATTGTGGAGAACTGAAAAGGGAATGCCCTATTTAAAGAGGGTCCTCACTATTGAACTTCAACCTGTTGCTGCCTTGTGGAAATGAAAAATCCAAGTTGTCAAGGGAAACCAGAAATCTGTGTTTTTAATATGAAATTTTAAAATAAGATATAAAACAAAATATTAAAATGTTAATATGAAATAGCCCAATTAAAACATTTTAAACATTAAAAAGTAGCTAAATATATATATTTTTAAATAGTGTGCAGGACAAAGAAAATGTGTTTGTGAAGCAGGCTGAGTTGTAGGTCTCCAGTTTGCAACCTGTGCCATAGTCTTCTATTTGCCCTGGATTCATTTTTCAAGATTATATAGGGTCATTCGTAATTGTCATGGCAAAAGTAGCGCCAAAGATTAATATTCATCTCTGGGAAATATTAGGCTTAGTAGGATGCAAAAATGGGAGATTCTGACTTACTAAAAATGCGGGCCAAAAATCCTATATACTCTTTGCCATAAGAGTTATACTATTTTTTTCACATAGAGTTGACTCAGTTTCTCAAAACCAGCCTGCTTTTCCACAGTCCTTCTAATCAGAACTGATTTTTGGTGGGAGGGCAGGGAGGGGTAAGGAGTTTCACTCTCTCGCCCAGGCTGGAGTGCAGTGGTGCAATCTCAGCTTACTGTAAGCTCCGCCTCCCAGGTTCACGCCATTCTCCTGCCTCAGCCTCCTGAGTTGCTGGGACTACAGGCGCCCGCCACCATGCCCAGCTAACTTTTTGGTATTTTTAGTAGAGACGGGGTTTCACCGTGTTAGCCACGATGGTCTTGATCTCCTGACTTCGTGATCCGCCTGCCTCGGCCTCCCAAAGTGCTGGGATTACAGGCGTGAGCCACTGCGCCCGGCCTGTGATCAGAACTGATCTTGCAGTGCTGTATAGCTGTATACAGGAGTGAAGAAGCTCTCTATCTATTGATAGGAAAGGACTGCCAATATATATTCTTAGGTGAAAAAAATCAAGGTGAGGAAAAATGTCTACTGTGCTACTTTTTGTGTTAAAATAGAGGAAAATAGAGACATATTTGTCCATTTGCTTATATATGCATTAAGAAAATCTAAAAGGTTACATTTTAAAAATTAGGAATGACCTGTGGGGTACTGGGCAGATGGCCGGGAGGATCACTTGAGGTCAGGAGTTTGAGGCAGGCCTGGCCAACATGGTGAAACCCCATCTCTATTAAAAACACAAAAAATTAGCCAGGCATGGTGATGCATGCTTGTAATCCCAGCTACTCAGGAGGCTGAGGCAGGAGAATGTCTTGAATCGGGAGGCAGAGGTTGCAATGAGGTGAGATCGCATCATTGCACTCCAGCCTGTGCAACAAGAGTGAAACTCTGTCTCAAATAAAACAAAAAACCTATTCTATTTTAATCACAAATCCATATCAAATATAACTTAAGTTTAAAAAGGGTGGTGTATTGCCCTATGTACTTGAAGAGTCCAGGAGCAGGACTAGCTGCATAAGGTATGGCTGGATAAATTAGGACTCTTTTGCTTTTGTTTTCTTTCCTCCCTAACTCTCAACTCTCAGTTTGAGGGTGTTGGCTGCATTCTCTTACAGCAGATGGCTGCCCCCTAAGGTTCTGGAAAAATGGTTGCAAGATGCATGAGTCACATGCCGACAGTGGCTACAATCTATTATTATAGATTGCCAAGGAGGAAGAAAAAATATCTTTCTTCTTTGGTAATAAAGTCCAAAAAAGAACTCTGGATCATCTTAGGCTACATACCCATCCCTGATCCCTGAACCAATCATTATGATCAGAAGGTAGAGCACTTTGATTGGCTAGGCTTAGGTCACATGGGGACATTTAGCTTGTCCTCATCTGTACCACATAGAAAGGGCAGGGATATTCCCCCAAGCTAGGGGTGATGGGCCATGAACACTATATCTATTATAGAACCAAATGGGCTCAAAGTTAAAGCAACCCTCCTAAATCCCGGTGGCTCAGATCTTTATTAAAGACGTGCTGCAGAACTCAGTGAACTGCAAGATGCCAGGTACATGGAAAATGACCATTAATCATCCAAAAATACACTCTCGATTTACATAGGCTGCAAAGTTGAGACTAGAATATGACATCTTTTCCTAGGCCCCTACCTGATTAAAGTTGCCATTTTGCATACTAGGAAACACAGTAAGCCCTTTTTCCTCACAGACTGTTTATTTCACTCAGGTATACATGGTTTGAGAGCCCAAACTAAAATGGTGAGAGAATGGAAGAAGCAATACAGCAAGCTCTGATTTCAGAAATGCTGAATTAATCTTCACTAACTTAACAGATTTTTCAAAAATAAAAGCTACGTTCATTAAAAAGTCATCTAGTCTGACGACTGAAGACAAAAGAATGAATGTTCTGTCAGTAAGTTAGCTAGTTTATGCATCTTGCAGCTTTTTCAGGACCTGGGGAAAACTTATTTGCTTCAAGGACTGATTGCTCTCACAATGCATAAGGTGTGGCTATTTTTGAGTGTACCTAAATTCTCTCTTGAAGGCTGAATCAAGCCACCTGAATCCCTTGAAATATCAATTTCTCTGTCTTTAAAATTGAGATGGTAGTTTTGTTTTGTAAAATTGTTGGGAGCTGCATTAGTGTCTGCTATAGACTGAATGTTTATATCTCTCCACAAAGTTCGTACATTGAAATCCTAACCTCCAGTGTGATGGTGTTGGGAGCTGGGACCTTTGCATGAGTGGAATTAGTGCCCTTATAAAGGGGACTCCCAGAGAGCTCCTGTTCCCTTCTGCCACATGATGTCACATGAAAAGATGTCTGCCTATGGACCAGGAAGCCAGCCCTCACCAGATGCCAAATCTGCTGGCACCTTGATCTTGGACTTCCCAGCCTCCAGAACTGTGAGAAATAAATTTGTGTTGTTTGTAAGCCACTCAGTCTGCAGTAGTTTGTTATAGCCACCCAAGTGGATTAAGACAGTATCCTACTTAGTCAATTGGGTGGCCATGTTTGTGGCCAATAGCTTGTGGCCATTACTACTGCATAGCAATACAAATTACCACAAATGTAGCTTAAAACAACACAACATTATTATCCACAGTTCTGGAGGTCAGATGCCCAAAGTGGGTTGGCAGAGCTGCATTATTTCTGGCGGCTCTAGAGGCAGAAGCCATTTCCTTGCCCTTTCCAGTTGCTAGAGGTTGCCTACATTCCTTGGCTCATGGTCATATCACTGACTTCTCTCATGGTTATATCTTCTTTTCTGACTCTGATCCTTGTGCCTCCCTTTTATAAGGACCCTTGTGATTACACTGGCCCACCCAGGTAATTGAGGATAATCTTTCGTATCAAATCCTTAATAATACCTGCCACGTAAGGTAACATACAGTTTTTGGTGACTAGGATATGAACATCTTTGGGGGACCATTATTCTACCTACCACCAGAGTAGAAAATGAAATAATATCTGTGAATTTTCTTAGCACTGTGCTTGCCGCATAATAGATACTTAATTAATGCTGATTTTAAGCATTAATTTCTAAGTTTTATCAATTCAGATTTTTGACCATGCATCCTGTCTAGCATTCCATATTTGGATGTTTAATATCCTGGTAGAGCAGAATATGTAATATTATATTCTCATGAGTACCAACCTAATTTTTTATACTTATGAGCTCTTTGTACTTATCTTGAAAGAGATTGTCTATCCAAAAATAAAGGGCAGTCCTTGGATGGAACTATTTTAAGCAGCAAAATTGCCAACATGCACATTCTTTTCAGCTGCTCTGCAACGAAGACCAAATGTAACACATGGATTGTGGAGAATTTTCAGAGAATACTCAATGTACTAACGAATGTTCCACCTTATAGATGGCAATGAAAGGGTTAATTCATCAAGGTACACTGCAGGGGGTCAAGATTTGGCAGTAAGGGTGTTTGTACATCTCCCCATTTGTCTGTAGGTTAACAGGTTCCAAGGGCATCCCAGCGTCCTTCTTTTGGGGAGGGTCCTCCTGGCCCAAAATTATACTCAGCATGGCCCACTGGCTCTGATTCAGGGGTTGAATGGTGAATTTTGATATTTTTCTCCTGGCCTATTATACTCCAAGGACTTTAACGACCAAACAGAACATGCTACCATATTGAAGAATGTGCAGTGGACTTTGAGAGCCTCCCAAAATGATTCATGAAGCCTAGTCATATATCAAAAGAAAGGTAAAGATTAAGCCTTTATGAATTCTAGCGGAAGAAATGAACGCCCATGATTCCCAGAGGGGTCAATGTTTGCAGTAATGAAGTTTATGTCTGGGATGATGGGCCATCCCTCATGTGTTTTATTTTGGTTAATAATAGTCTTTGTTTAGTAGTCACTCTCCTAGGAGGGAATGCTAATGTAATACTCACTGATTTCTGCTGCTGGCTGAGAATTATCAATAGGTCATAAATAAACTACCCTCACACAGAAAAGACAGTAAGATTATATATACTCCTACTACCTCCAATTACTGTAAGAGTAACAATTATAAGGTTGTACTCCTACAGCCACCCTAGGGAGAAAATGAGAGGAAAATATTCCATTAGCTTAATGAAGAGAGCACGGCAGAGCCACAAATTTCCTCACTATTAGCACCTATGGTGTGCCCCAGCACAGGAGGGAAGCTCAAGTTGCAGGGTAACAATTAAACTTTCTGACAATTAGCCCCTGCAAGGTATGGTCTCTGAACCTGAAGGAGGCATTTCAAGGAATCCCATTTATGTTTTTCTCACCTCTTGCCTCTGAAATTTGAGTGAGTCATTTGCTTGTGGAAATGGAGGGATCAGGGCAAAAGTTTCTTTTACAGATGATTACAAAGCATCATTGGCAGGCTTGCCAGAGAGCACCCATCAACTGAATGCCCCCATTAGTAAAAGGGAGGGTTAAGAAAGGTGAAAGATCTGCAGAGAAATGCTCACACCAACCTAATTAGGGAAAAGATGAACTGGATCAATGTCAGTACTTTAGCTTTCGTGTTATTTGCGTTAGAAAGAAGACGACTGAAGAATAAAAATAGATGTAAGTCTTGGCATTGCAGCTGTCAAAGAGTCAGGTTTGCTCCTGACAGCACTTGTATTAGAGGAAGAAGAAATCAAGCTCCCCAGAGAGGCTGTCCTGTATTCACATTTTGGCTCTACAGCTTACTCTCATCAAGTCCCTATTTTTCTCCTCTGCAAAATGGAGGTACCAATAGAACAAACGTCCACGGGTTTGGGGAGGATTAAAAGAGAAAATCCACAGAGATTAATCAATAGTAAGTGCTTGACAAATGTTAGGTATTATTACCTAGGTTCACAATTAGCCTACACCACCATGCATTTGTATAGCATAAGTAAATATGTGTGATAATTAATACTCTCAACATATCCTTTGCCAAAATTTCCATGTTCAAACTTTACTTGTGTGTAATTAAATAGTTTACTTAAGATCCTCTCAATTTAAGAAGTAGTATAGAATATTTATACAATTTGGAGATGTAATATGTCTGAACTGTTCTACAAATTGCTCATAAATATATGGATAAATATGGGCAAATAATGGACTTTTCCCTCCATTATCCAAAACACAAGGGGTTTTTGTTTGGTCCAACTTCTCTACCCAATTGCATGGAATACTGATGTTGAGCACAGCAGTCCACTACTGCTCTTGCTTCTTATTGCAGCCCAGAGCCCGTTGAAAAGTGGGTGGTCTACTGCCTACCTCTCTGGGCAAGACAAAGCAGTTCTTAGACAAAGCCCAACTTCTCTTCCTTGGAGCTGACTTTGACCACGGTGCAGCTCTAACGTATGCCTCTTTCTCTTTTATACCCCACATCCTCCAGGGTAGCAGTTGGCCTCAGCAACTCTAGATCAGTCACCTCATGAATGCAGTTCCCTCTCCCCACAATTTTGCTCAAGGTACTCACAATGGATTTCCTGAATTGAAAATTTCCAACCTCTGACTTCCAATTATAGTTACTAATAGAAAGCTTAAAAAGTCAAATAGCAGACTATCTTATTGAGAAACAGTCTTGCTTAGGATACAATATTTCAAGCATTATCTTTCATACCTGTGGATTTTATGCTGATGTTTCAGAAGGCAGTTGGCAATTGCAATTAGGCTTTAGGTGTTTTGTGAAACTATAACAGCTGTTTTTAAAAAGATCTTTTAAAATAGCAAGATACTGAGTTTGAGAAATAGAAGTACTTCTCAATGATACCTTTACTTGTCTTGTGACGCCTAGATGTCCTTGTGATGATTAAGCTTGGGTCACTTCTTTTTCCTGGTGTGTGGATTTTGCCTTTCACAGCATGTGCTTCTCTTTTCCCAATCATTAGAGGGTTCACTTTTGCCCCCTGCTACCTGGCTCTCCCCCATTTTGTGACCGTTATACATTACATTTTAAAAACTGTACCCCACTTCCATTCCTAGGATTCTGTCCTGATTACCTCTTCCCTCTTTTTTTTTTTAACTCCAAAGAATTTATCACCACCTGATATACTATGTATTTTACTTATTTACATCTTTATTTTCTATCTTCTCTTACTGTAGTTAAACTCCTTGAGATCAGGGGATTTTGTTTCATTCATGCTGATCCCCAGTGACTAGAATAATGCCTGGTACATAGTAGATGTTCAACAAATAGTTATCTATAGGTAAAATGTATTAATTTTTAAAATTGTGACCTAATCTCCAAAATTATAGGTGAAGATTTTTATAACTCAACTTCCTTAACTATGAGCCCTATCATCATTGTCACCATTACTTTTTTCTTATTGTCTTATCTCTCAGAACTACATGGCTACTAACAATAAAATTTGATACCTACACTAATTTAAAAGAGACCCAATTTAAAAAACAGAGATTGACTTTTTAAAAGATTTAAAAAGAGATGGGTAAAAAACAGATCATCTAATCATCTTGCCTTGCTTCCACATTTTTCAGATTTAGAAACTGAAAATAGATATAATTGTGATTGCACAGCTACTTGCACTGTGTGGATCTTGGGGACTGGGGGAGTGTTGTTTTAGTTTTAAGATAGAAAAGCCCTGTGACTTTATAAAAAGATTTGATAACCTGTGCTCATGAGGATAGATGCTCCCATAAGCTCATGAGCCCTAATTCCCTGTTTGCAAACACGAGTAATAATTTTGGCTGTCCCTTTATCAAGGTGGATGGACCACATGAGTAGGACGAATAAGGAGCTGCTGATGTAGCATAGTTTGAAAGGTATCTAACAGTATGGAGGCCCTATAGCCCAAAATACAGAACACTCCCAATGTCAGAAATTGCACCATTGGCCTTTTTGCTCAGCTTTATTCACTTTGCAACATTCTATCTGAAAAGCAAATCCTCTAATATTAGAGCGCGTGAAATCCGTAATACTTTACTGAAGACACGGAGACTTGGAAGTGATTCCCAAAATCTAGGCACACAGAAGTACTGAGATTTTAGGTATGGAGAAGGGGCAAAGTGGATACTAGTAATGTACTCAAAGAGAAAGCAAAAACGCTGAGGGTCAACTGCCCACCTAAGGCCAGCTCTGAATGTCCTCCCCAGTAAAAAGGGCCAAACGAGCCTGCATAGTGTTAATGGTGGACTATGATGCAGAACTAATCATGTTGTATAAAGGCCCTGGGAAGCATGTGGTTGACACACAATTATTCGAGAATTGTTAATTTACTAATAGATAGCATCCTTGGATCTCCTTCTCACTAAGTGAATATTGATGAACATACAACGTTCAAGGTTGGTGTAGCACATCTTTGAAGGTTTTCTGCAGTTGGATGCCCCTGGCACAAAACAAAGCACGTTTTTGTCGAGAGAGATGAAATGAGGGTAAGCAGTAATGTGTCGCAGGCAGGGTAGTCCCCTCCTGATACAGGCAAAAGGGGATGCAATGTCTGTAGAGAAGTACATAGTAATACAACTGACCAAAAGTTTGTCTGCTTTTCATTATCACTGTGTGCCACCAATTCTAAACTATGCAAATAATAAAATAATCCTCCTGTAAACTACCTTGTGTTAAATTCTAAACAATTGCTCCGGTTGTGGTTGAGTTGAAATAAAACATATGAAAGTTTCAAATAACCACATCTTGATAACTTATCCTTTAATAAACATTGTATCCTACATGTAAATTAATTTGGAGAATTTCCAATTATACAGTTAATCCCCCACAAAAGGGCTCTACTATACCCATTCTTTTTGAGAGTAACAATTGAGAAGCGCTGAAATTCGCTTTGAAGGCAACTTCTATATTTAAGCAGTATAATTGAAATGAACAATTTAGTGCCGTGATTTTAAGATGAAGAACCTGAGTTACTTCAATTAGGTCATTCTGTGTAGTTTTTATTACAATAGTGAAGCAGCATGCCAAGTCTGAGGTGTAATGTTTTTGACAAGTGCAAATTTTATTTCAAGCATTGTCTTTTACTAAATTTGAATACTACTACTTCATTAACTTTTTTTTTTTTTTTTTTTTTTTGAGACAGGGTCTTGCTCTGTTGCTTAGGCTGGAGTGCAGTGGTGCAATCACAGTTCACTGCAGTTTCCACTTCCCAGGCTCAGGCAATCCTCCTGCCTCAGCCTCCCAAGTAGCTGGAACCACAGGCTCATACCACCACGCCCAGCTGATTTTTAAAAATTCTTTGTAGAGACGGGGTCTCCCTATGTTGCCCAGGCTGGTCTTGAACTCCTGGTCTCAAGATATCCTCCCACCTCAGCCTCCCAAAGTGCTGGCATTACAGGTGTGAGTCATCGTGTCTGGTCTAACCATTTTTTTTTCAACTAAAGAATAACTCAAGAAAACAGAATGTTACATCAGTAGTGTAATCTAGTTGTCTAAATTGTACCTTTTGCAGATGTTTTGGTTTTACTAAAATTCAGTTATCAATTACTGTAATGTTAGTATGTATTACCGAGACAGACTAACATGTAGGTATAAACTCTCCCCTCTTTTTGAGATATATAATTTTAAAATAATGATATTTTTTATTTTGTAATATTTCCTTTTTAAATTTTTGTACTGGCATGATTATTATGCGCGTGCACACACACACACACAAACACACACATTTTCAATAAAAGACATTTTCAGTATCTGCACTCCTTTTTCAGTCATCGTTCTCGTTCCTTTCATGATTATTACTGAAAACAATTTTGTCCTGTGAAGGTGGGTATTAAAAAAAATCCACTTTGGGTGTCAAATACTCTAGATATGACACTAATACCTACAACACTGGTACTACAATGAGATCTTCTACTCGGATCTCTTAATTACCTGCAGCTTTGCAAATACACTTTGTACCTTCACTGGCTGATATTTCTAGTGATTGCTAAAGCAATGAGCTACTTAAGACCAATGTGAGCTCCGTTTAATTTGGTTAAAAGATAAGAGTACTTATTATTGCAGTTATTTTGTCTTGATCGGTTAAATTAACATTCAGTTATTGGGGTTGCTGTGCAATATATGGTATCATTCCACCTACTGTGTGTTCAGAGTAGTCTTGTCATAGTAACAGCATGCTAGCATAGGAAGCATTATAACAAATAGGTAAATACATGTCTTTTGTGAATTAAAGGAGGTAATTATGTCAGCCTTACTGCAATTGTGGGTGAATAGCTAAAAATAATTAAAGTAAAAAAATGCCAGAAAATATTTAACATTAAATAAAAATAATCACAAGATTGTCATAAGAATGAGAATGAGCTGTAAAACATAATTTTTAGTTTCTCTTGATAGAGTATTTCAAACCAGAATATGAAAACACATATACAAATACTCTTTTATTTTCCCTTCATTCAAAGCAGTCCCAGTCCTAGACTATACACTACAGGTACGATTGCTGTAATTTTCCTGCCAAAATAGATATTTGCTATAAAAGACTTCTAAATAGTTATTTTTGTTTTTATAATTTATCTTTATGCTTTGTACAAACAGAACCCAAATAAATCTTGATATTTAGAATATTTTGGCTCCCTAGAAACATGTAGGATTATGCTGTATGGAGTGTCCTATTGAGATTCATTTAAAAACAAACATACCAGAACTTGCAACTGAGCCTCAAAGTAGCTTTTGGTTAACTACACTTATTCCAGTAACTCTGCCATTGCACCAAATCTTTCTGGGAATTTCTTTTTCCTTGTGAATGGCCCTTAAACCATGTGGCATATTCTTCCAAACATTTGATGTATTGAGCCTCATGAATATAAGGTGGTTAATTATGTTAGATAAAATGGTTATTATTTAAACAGAAGAGGGAATTATGAGGTTCATTTTTCTTCTGTAGCTTCTAAATTAGTTACGAAGGCTTTTGTAAGAGAGGTACCCTGAATACTTTTCTAGCTATGACACACTGGAATCATATTCAGAGGAGGCTAATTTGAAAGACATGTATTTGAACTGGTAGAGTTGTTAATGATGTGAGTCCTCCTTTTTCTTTTAATAGTCAAATAGATTTTAATGGCTATTGATGTGAAGCAACAATCAGTGGCATAACACAGCTGTGTGTGGGCAAGAATGAAGTGCTTAAATTTAGAAGCCACCAGGGAATTATCTGACATCCGTTTCAGGGTCACATTACATTTTCCCCCATCTTTTTTTCTAAATTTGGCCTAGAACATCACTCAGCAGTGGGTTGACATTATTTTGTATATATAATTATCCTCAGCCTTATTCCAAAAATGATTTGCGAAAACTATAAAGGATATAGTAGTACATCATTAATAAAGATCAGTATAATATGATAGGGTAGTACAATAGGATGCAACATAAAAAAATAGATTGAGGGTGGGAGAGGTGACTCACACCTGTAATCACAGCACTTTGGGAGGCTGAAGTGGAAGGATTGCTAGAGCCCAGGAAATCGAGGCCAGTCTGGGCAACATGGCGAGACCCCATCTCTACAAAAAAATGTTTTAAAGATTAGCTGGACATGGCGGTAGGCATCTTTAGTCCCAGATACTTGGGAGGCTGAGGCGGGAGGAATGCTGAGCCTGGAAGATTGAGACTGCAGTGAGCCGTGATCACACCACTGCACTCCAGCCTAGGTAAAAGAGCAAGACCCTAGCTAAAAAAAAAAAAACAAAATTGAGGCAAAGGGAAAATCAGGAAAGAATAGAAAAATGAAGACAATACAAAGCTATTAACAAAGCATGTACATGAAAAGGCTCTGCACAACTCTAATAAAGATCAGAATTTCAGCTCTCAGTTTCCTAGTTATCAAACCAGAGAGGAAAACAATCTGTTACAAAACATATATACACTAATATGTGTGTGTGTGTGTGTAGGGGAAGTGGCACTGGTTAGCTTAACTAGATGAAAATCTAAACCTGACTCTGCCATTGACATAAACTTTTGATTTCTATGTGCTGCAGTAAACATGAGGATTTAACACTTGGCTTTTCCTTATTTTACTAGAATACATTACAAACAATAATTGGATGTAAATAATTATGACCTATTTTCAGTTCATAAGTCATGAATAGAAACAGCTGACATTGATATTCGAGGGGAGTCAGAGGGAATGAAAAGGTATCAGCTATGTTGCATTCATTTTGTATGTGCTACGTCTTTAATTCATACACCAATCTGAAGAGGTAAGGTTCCTATTTTATAAATGAGGTCCCTGGGCCCCAGGAGACCTCCTTAAACAGAGATGGCATTTGAAATGTAGCCTGCCTAATGCTACAGCCAGAATACATACTCCACTGACTACACTGCTTACTAAACCCACCAAAGGCTTTATTGAGAAACTATCGATAGGTAGCATAATAAAAAGTTATCTTTCTTTTGGATTCCCTAAGCATCAATCTTTGGTTTTCACAAAGGCCCAAGATTACTGTGCACTCATTTGAGTTTTAACCTTTATGTTAGCTATACTCTACCCAAATGATTTACTAATTTTCTTTATATGAATTCATTTTAAATTTATTTCAAGAGAACTTTAAATCACTATTAAAAATGTAAAACCAATGTGTTTGCCAGCAACAGAAGACACAGAGAAGTAACTATTAAAAGATGGGAATACATGTAGTTCCTAAGCTCTCCAGCACTACCAACTGTGCCTCCCTGGAGGGCAGAGGCCCTCTTATGCAGGACTGGGAAGTCAGGAAGCTCCTCGAGTGTAGGGGAGTGGTCTCCGGGAGTTTCTGAGGGTCAAATCCAGGCTTCGATGTCATTTACTTTTCTCCTTTCAAACATGAGAGAAACTTGGCATTTGGCAGAGATGCAACCCTAGGGAAGATTAAGGAATATACCCACTGCCATCAGAAATATGTAGCTGCAGCCTAGGATACCTTATTCAATGGAGCAAATTTGGGGAAAATGCTGGTAGAACAAAACAAAACAAAATGTGTCTCTTCTGTGAGATGAAAATAAATTTCCACTCCTTTTAGCATTACTGAGATTTAAGTGCCATTGTTCGGAAACTTCAGATTTTCAGGAAGCAAAATTTGATAACTCAAATGTTTCACCACATGAATAAATCAAGCAATCTGATATTAAAAATTTTTATATTGCCAATATTTTTCTATTTTTTGTGAAAAAAAAGTGAAGAAACCCCAAGAGATAATAGCTGGTACTCAAGCATTTCTACATCTTTTAGATTGTAAATTTTAGGAAAGCAGGTACTTATTCTAATTTTACATTCCCGCCACCCCCGCAACCCCAACCAGGCCCTAGTACGGTATATTACGTAATGTGTGTTAGAATATTCTGAACATATTCATCTCTTTACCAGACATCCAACTCAGGTATGATCATGGTTCATCTTAAAAAGAAATGACTTCCACAAATAGCAATTTGTTATGAATGGTACGGACCATATGTTGGACAATATAAAAGACCTCCAGAAGTTAAGTGAGCTCTATTAATAGTTTGTGCATTATTACCACATTTGTCCAATGTTCCTGTGGATAAGTTTTATTTTCACTCAGTCCCACTTTGGGTAGAATATAACTGTTTTCTTATAATTCGTGAATTTTGACTAAATGTCTTTCCATGAATAATGATGAATTGTTAAACTTTAGCAAACTTTAGCAAACACTTACGCCCACTCAATTCTACAGCCATTTTATTAACTCCAAGACCCATTCAAGCAACTGAGTAGGCATTCTGCAATACAGAGTTGAACATTCAAAACCAAGGGCACATGGATAATTCATCTAATTTTGATAATCTGAAGGCACAATCACATAATTATAGGTAGAGACAGTTCCATGAAAAGGCCATTATGAATCTTTAATACAGAAGGGAATGAACACTGATTGAATACCTATGCACTTATAACTTTTTTTTTTTTTTGAGACGGAGTCTCGCTCTGTAGCCCAGGCTGGAGTGCAGTGGCCAGATCTCAGCTCACTGCAAGCTCCGCCTCTCGGGTTCACGCCATTCTCCTGCCTCAGGCTCCCGAGTAGCTGGGACTACAGGCGCCCGCCACCTCGCCCAGCTACTTCTTTTGTAGTTTTTAGTAGAGACGGGGTTTCACCGTGTTCGCCAGGATGGTCTCGATCTCCTGACCTTGTGATCCGCCCGTCTCGGCCTCCCAAAGTGCTGGGATTACAGGCTTGGGCCACCGCGCCCGGCCTGCACTTATAACTTAGTATCATTCAAGGCTCACAATAACCCTACAAAGTTGGGAGGAAACTGAAGACCACGGAGGTTAAGTAATTTATCCAGGACCACCCAGATTGTAAATGGCAGAGCTGGCATTTGAAATGAGGCCTGTGTGACTTCAAAGACTGTATTATTTTCTCTATACCACTTTGCCTTTATGGTTAATGGAAATGTTCTAAATAATCACTTGGAACTTTTGGATACTGGCGACTCCATTTCATTAGTACACGGGGACCGCTGAAAGCTGTGGTTTTATAGGAGAGTCATAGCATACCAGGTCGTATTATGCCAAACAAAATCAGGATTGACTCTAGTAAATAGTAGGGAGCCCACAAAGCTGTTGTAGAGTGAGTTTCAGAAGGACATTTCTAACATACGAGTGCCAAATGTTTTAAGGTTCACTGAAGCGTAACTGCAAGCAATGTGTCCTATGATGGGCAGCCTCAGCTGTTGCCAGTCTGACAGTTTAAGCCAAGGCACTACAAAGTGTGTCTGAAGATCAGTGTCATAAATGGCAACAAATTCTCTGAAAAGTGCTATAAAGATGGCAATCACAGGGCAGAATTCACCTGTGCCCAATACAGAATGAACCACTGTTTGCACCATGGCCTTTCTATACACACATGCAAAACCCTAATTACTCAAACATCACTAATTTGTTTTAGGTGACACGACAATCTGCTTTATTATGTATTTAACATTTTGCTACTTCACTAAATCAACACTAAGCTGCTTTTGTGTTTCTGGTGGCACCAGAAATCTGAAGGTATGAAAATGAATGTCATGGTCCACAAGAGGTTTGAAATATTAGGGAGGCAGGGGAAAGACTGGCACACTAATATAAACCAGTGTGAGGCCACTGCTCTAGAGCTTGTATTTTTCTTGTTTTCCACACATGCACATACACACATATTCAAAATGAACAAGGCTAAGAATGTGTTCCAAGGTAGAAGTTCTACTGGATGTGAACTATACTAAAGAAAAATTTAGTTTATCAATGGACTACACATTAGGATAGCTGGTAAATCTAAGACACATTAGCATACAAATGTTAGATTACGTAACATTTCTTCACATATATATTTTCCTTATAATTCTATATAGACATCATATTTTCTTCACTGGTAAGGCAGAGGTAAATCTCATACTAGCAAACTGAGCACACATTCAAAATCAGTGGAGGAGGCAGGAGGGGAATCAATGGGAGAAACGTATACTCAGTATGTAGGAGTTTTTTTGTATTTAATTTAGTATTTCAGTATAATAAATTAAATATCAAATCAAATACAATAGTAATCACTTTCATTAGACATTTATATTTACCCTACGTATCCAAACCCCAAACATCTGGAGGCAAAACCAAATTCTCTCTCATGCATATACTTACTATAATCTTTCTTTCCTTCTGCTCTATCAGGTGCTCAAGTTTCCAGGATTCCGTTTGCTAGAGATAGACCCATGGTGATATGCTGCCCCTGCGGCATACCGTATAACTGGCAGGTAGACTTCCACCATCACCTTTTTGGGCAGTTTCTGTACTAACAACATATACAAATAGTCTTCTACACTACAATACTAATACATTGCAGGAGGCAAGAATATATCCTTCAAAATATGGAACTGTTTTTTGTCTTTGTGTCTAATCCCAGAGTAGCATATAACATGAGCACAAAGCTTAACATTAATTATGAATTTTTATTGACCAAATTAAGGTCTCCCTCTGAACCATACTGCTCAGCAGTTTTAAATTCCAAGCCATACCTTATGATCAATTGCTTAGGCCTTAAATATTAAATAAAATAATGTGCTATTTTAATATGTATGAGGGAAATAAATACTTATGGCACGAGACCACTGTTATTCATATTAAAAAGTCCCCTTGCTCCAGTTAGTTAACAAGCAACAAATATTACTAACCACTTCTACTGATGATTGCCTTAGCAAAAGCAGAATTAGAGGCGTGACATCTACTTTATTTTAGATTAAAAATTTTTTGATTATTGACAAAGACAACTTTTTATTGATTCTAGACTTAAAATATATGATGCTCTGTAAACATACATATTATAGAAATGGTAAGTAATAAAGTAACAGGCTAAGAGTTTTTTAAGGGCTAATCTTTGATAACCGCGATAGATACCATTTTTAGGTTGAAATGTGGGAAAAGGCCGACAACTTGTCCTGTTGGTAAATCTAAGAAAATAGTTCTTCAAAAATCAGCCAATCCATAAGGGATTACAGAATACTAAACTTGTATTCAATAACACTAAGAGACCAAGTAAAACATTTTAATACCTGTTAAATACTATATTTCAATTTCTAAAGTGTAAGAGTGATTTAAATTGTTCATTTTAAAAAGGTAAAGGCTAAAATTCTTTCTAAATTTTTAATTATTAACTTTCCCACTTATCAATGCATATAATAAAGATTGAACTTTTAAAGGTCAAATTGGTACACCTATTGTTCAATGGCTTTTTCATTCTCAATGCAGTCTTTATGAGGTAGTTCAAAATAACTGCAGCGCTCAAAAGTTATCACAGTAATCAACTGGTATTTCTCCAATGCATATATTACATGCCCATTTCAGTAATTTCACAATTGTTTTCATTTTTTGATTATTTTCAGCTTATTATTTCTTATGTATTGTAGCTTCTGGGAGGAAAGTTACATAAAGCATCTGGAAGTAACTGGAAGGTATACTCAAATAAATAAATGAGAGTTTCTTTTCTTTTCTTTTCTTTTTTTTTTGATGGAATATATTTCCTAGAGACAAAAATCTTTAGCAGAGAAGGTAACATTAAATTTGGCACTTAAATATTTTGAATTAACATAGTTGAGAAATATTATGTTAAAAGTTATTTATTTTCTAAAATGTACAAGTTACTGACTCATTTTTATTATCACTCATGCACTGTAAGTCTGGAGAGCAGCAGGTTGCTTGAAGATGCAACAAATATTCTTTCAACACTTCAATAAACACAATGTAAACATTCACTTTAATAATGTTTCCTTTGTTAATGCAAAACTGAGTGCATTTTTTCCTTCCCTCTGGCTGAGCTATGACTAGCTGAGTAGCAACAGCAGAGTGCTGAAAGAATTTTTCAACAGCAATTTGCTTGTTCTAATTTACTTTTCAAGGTTGATGATCAGAATCATTATGTTGCTTGCAAAAAGATCTATTTCTATTAATTTGACCCAGTCATTCCTCTTGTTCTCATCATATTTAGCTTCCCTGGCAGCTTCACCAAGTAAGTTAATTGAATCAGAAGTGCCATTACCACTCCAGTTCTACAGTTTCATATAAAAAATGAATTCCTATGTCCTTCAGAAACAAATCTGCTACACCTGTTGAGAAAGTATAGGTGTACTGAAAGGAGTAACTCATGTACTTCCACAGGATGGTGAGGAAACCTTTGCCTTTTGCTCTTCAAATACTCTTTCTAGTTTAGTAGACCTATGTCTGCAATGGGCAGTACCTACGCATGATCTGTTTAGTACTCACTTTTTTAAAAAATAAGCAATTCTGAGAAGGTCTGCTTTTTGAGCTAGAACACAATCATCATCATCAACAAGATCAAGAAAGAGAAATCTTGTGCAATTTCCAAATTATTTTCTTTCATGTAATTTTACATGACGACTGTTGAAAAAGCAAGGCTTACTCCAAATGTGTAATATTCTAAAAACGTAATGGGAAACAAGCTATTCCCTACATTTGCAATAAATTTCAAAATAGTTATTTTCCCAATCTCCCTTCTGTGAGGGAATGTGTATTACTACAGTTCCAACATTTAAAGAGCTCCAGCTAAGTAGTCTGGAAGTTCAATGGTATCACATTCTTCACACTAAACACACCTATAAAACTAGTGGAGAAAAGAAACTCCAACTTCAACCACTGGCAAATTAATAAGAGTTAACACAAATAAATTAGCTCACACTTTCTTTGAAATTGGGTGTAAGCAGGCTATGTGTATGAAAGAGAAAAATCACAGGGTTTTAAAATATAGTCACTAATTATCTCTTTATAACCTGCAGAGGGCACCCAAGTCCCTTGAAGGAAAAAGTAAAAATTTAAGAGGAATAACTAATTTAAAATTTTTTCATTACAACAAAATTTATAAACATAAAATATTTAAAAGAGGCCATTTAAAGGAAATATGCAGTTTTGACTTTAAATGTCTGACAGATTAGAAATGCAAATTTTCACATCCTACTGGAAAAAAAATTCAGCAGGTGGTTTTTAGTGTGGAGTATTTGTCCATCTGTAAATGCTTGTGCATCACACATTAACAATACACTGATGTCAATTATACAGATTGGCCAGGGCATTAGAAAAATTAACAGCCCTTGCAGTATCCTGCTTATAAGGCAAGAAACTAGTGATACAGGTACAGCTTTGTATTGTTCCAGGCTATACACAAACACTAATGTTATATCCATAAAACAGCTGGTGAGGAAAGTTGGAGGCTAGTTGGAAAGACTTCAGGTCATGAGTTTTAATCACTTTGTTTCAATCCCCAACTCATGAGTTCCTTGGCAATTTTCAGTTTAATGAATCCTTTCACTACTATTAACTAATACTGTGTTTGGAGGAAAGATATTTGAATATTCGACCTTAAAATATTCTTTATCTTACATGATACCGACATGTTTCACAGGGAAACCCATCAAGTCAGACACACTAGTGTTGTATACATTTACATAAATTCATATACTTGTATATGTATGTTGTGTGTATATATACATATTCTATGATGGTCAATTTCAAAATATATCCTGTTTTATTGAATAAATATAACTGCACGGAGTGTAATGATTAAAAACACTAGTTTCTTAGCAACATAGCCAATGGGAACCTGCCCTCTATCTTTATAGAATACTGCATCTTATATTTTTCCTGATCCGCAATTTTGTTGTGGTTTAGGAACTTGCTATCAAAATATATTTTGAAACTAGTTATTAAATTGAAACTAGAGGAAGCTGGCTTGGCACAAACATAAGTTAGATATGCACTTCTTTGAGTCGTTGTTTCAATTTATAAATTAGATCACAAAAAGTCTGAGCCAAAAAAAGGTATGATAATCTAAATACATCACTTGTATTGTAAAATACTACTAGAATAGTAATTACTAAGCATTAAAATGCTTTGCTTATAATTCAATCATTAATCAAAATCTAATCTTTAAAAACATATTTTGTGACAAATCAGTATACTTTTTTTTTTAAAGGTCTTAAAATATACTGGAGGAATAAATCCTCTGATTTGACATCTTGCAAGATAAAGACTGACATTACTATTGAAACAGTTTTAAACAGCAAATTGAGAAACCTAGCATGAAACATGATCTTAAATTTTTTTCTCAAAATACTGTGCAAAATCCCATGTAATATTTCAAAATTTAAAATTATGGAAGAAGAGGTACTCAGATAACTGAGAGAAAGGCAGGCAGAAAAAATTTAATTACTCGAGTATTTTGGTAATGCTGTCACTTTTTTTTTTTAAAAAAAAAGCGTCCTGACAATGAATGCAATTATTCTTATAATGGAAACATAAGAAGCTCCTTTGCCTCAAGAAAAGAAATAGTTAACAAAGCTTCAGAATCATTAGTCTTAAGGTGGATAACCGTGTACTGCAACACATTTTCCTCAACTGGATTTCTTTACCACACAGTATGACATTTTCTAATGGTGGTGGTGGTGGTGGTAGGGGAAAGGTGAGAAGAAACCACGCAGCTTAATAAAACAGAAGCATTTTCTCAGCCTACGTTATAGCCACTGCTTTGATTTTTGGGTTATCTCAGGGCCAGTAAGTATACTCTAGTGCATGAAACAAAACTAGAAGCAATACTTAGAATGTAGTCTTTGTTTCTTCTTTCTTCAAAGCCTGTGTTTCCTAATATCATTGTTAGGCAAAGCAAAAAGAAATGTTTGTTCTATTACGTAAGACATAAACTTCATTTGGTATTCAATTGACTTTCTAACTTAGCAGACAGGACTTTACATCTTCAAATACTGAAAATAAATTGCATTCTTGGCCCTTGCTTTAAAAGGTTATAGAGAATAAACGCACACCCTGGTAGTGTTCTAGTGATCTCCCTAATCTCAGTTGCACTTTGTCAGAACGAGGTAACTGGTAGTTAAGTGAAATACCCTAGATCAAAGGGGGATTAATCACCAACTGAATCCTTGCTGAATAAACCTGTCATTCAAGAAAATTATTTCCACTGAACTTAGCAGAGGATTGAAGGTATTTGCATAACAGGGACCAACGTACTTCAGCCAGGTTAAAAGGTTCAGAATTCATCCCATGTTTAGCTTTTTGCCTCCTTTTCCTTTCAGCAGCCTGGTACAATGGTTTCTAATCTGATAATACAGCTAACTATCTAAATGATGTCAGAACAGGAAAGTATTGCAAAGTTTGGATGAGGGATGGATCAATTTCACTTTCAGTAACTCCTAAATCTGATTTGTTGGAATTTAAGATGTAATCCTAAAAAAGTCCCTTAAACCTGAGGACTGTTTATTAACACCCCTTTTTTTGACCTTTGTCTTAGGAACAACCATTCTGTTGTGGCAGCAGTCCCTACAGAAGTCCTGGATGATAATTCCACCTACCTAGCTCCCAGGGGTAGTGTAGCAGTTTATCAATGTCTATGAAGTATTTTGAAATACTATAACAAAAACCAAAAAAAATTGGCAATTGTGACTAAGTATAAATGTCTGCCTTGAAAGATCTTAAATCATACAATGTATAAAAACACCATAATAATTTTAATCCAGTAGAAATACTGAATTGGTGTGAAAAAATGAAAACTATTTTATGGGACAGACTAATGTTTAATACAAAAATTTTTTTAAACAAATAATTGTCATCGGAATTCCTGACAAGCCTACTGCAAACTTGACATTTGAATCAATTGCTTAAAAAGTTAAAAAAAAAAAAAAATGCCACTACTGTAAGGGTGTATTGCTTGAGTACTATATTGCTGGCTTTAAAAAGTTTTTAAAATATTGTTTAGTAAAAAATGGAGAAAAGGGTTTACAAAATCATGAACCATCTTTTCTGGAGTTCATTCTAAAAAATTTAACACTTTTCTTTTTTAACCTTTCGAATTTATTGAAGAATAATTACCTATGTGATAGACATCAGATTTCATAATCATATTTTGGCACTAAAAGGGAATTTAGCAATTTTGCATCTAGAGAAGGTCTGACACTATCCAAATCTTTCACTGGAAGTAGCTGCTCATATGCACTGCAAACGCAAAGCATCTTTCAAGTTAAAAAATGCAAAGAATAGTTATCAAAGAAAATGAATAAAATCCATAGTGAGATAATTTTTTAGAAAATGATTGAAGTTTTAACCCAAG
The DNA here is from genome assembly GCF_049350105.2 of Macaca mulatta. Classification (NCBI taxonomy): domain Eukaryota; kingdom Metazoa; phylum Chordata; class Mammalia; order Primates; family Cercopithecidae; genus Macaca; species Macaca mulatta. Next base: position 130,407,916 of record NC_133412.1, on the reverse strand, counting down.
AAAGGACTCTTAGAGTGTCTTATAGCTTAGAATAAGAACATGTCAATCACGATTAAGCTTCTGGAATAGGAATCCCTTTGAAATGCAGCTGTTTCTTCTTTAATTGTGGCAGCAGACTCTGAAGAAAAGAAAGGTCCAGCCTTAAAGATGAGTAAGGAATACAAAATAGCTCAGGATTAGTTGTGGAGTTCAAAGGTCGCTAATTACACTAAGGAGTTCCCAGACACAGGGAAAACATTAAACAGGTCACCTACCAAACGGGAAACAGACTCTGTCTTCAGAAATTATCCTGAAGTGACAGGTTTCTAGACAAAATCAAAAGCATCACAGTGTGCCCAGCTGATCTCAATGGGATGAAAACCTAAGTTGGTTCAGTTCTGTAGCACTATGTTAGAATGGAATGGCAACAGATGGCATCAGGTTCCCCAACACCTCATCACTTTTCCAGGACACCCTAGATTTTCCTCCGGTTTCTAGAAATGCCAAATAGAAGATTCACTGATTTTTCTAACTGCTTATAAACTTTTGCCTAGGGGATTATTATATTAAATCTTCGCCTACTCACTAGATAAATGCCTCTTGCTTACCTTAGTGTATTTGGTAAACATTTATACAATCAAGATTCCAAATGGCTCCATTACCATTAACTTATCAACATAAGTGAAATGTTAAGCTTTATTTGAGTTTAAGAGAGATCAAATAACTTACAGGGAATGGTATTTTCTTCTTTCTAAAGGAAAGTTTTCACTGCTGATTATCTATGATTAAGCTAGAATAACAAGTTAAAGTCCTGGTCAGGCAATTATTCTTTTTTCTTTGTTACTTGGGATAATTTTGAACACAGAACCTTATGCCACGATAATGCTTTGCAGAAAATGAGTTTATGAGTAGGACTGACCTTAATTAAAAAATCATATTTCAAATCCTAAATTTATATGCACAATCCCTTTAAACTATCATGCTCTTTTTTGAGGAGTTAGCAAATTTTCTAAGCTTTTCCTTAGAAGACTCATTAAAAAACAGAACCCAAGATATTATCAAATTGAGTATTAATCTTTAATGCATATTTTTTTCTAATCTGTAAAAAGACATGAATGAAGTTTTGAGGTTCGTGAGATTTCATCTTTTCTTGAATGGTCACTTAAAGTCCAACTTGACAATGAACTGCTCTGAAAACATAATATGACATATAATTGCAGAAGTAGGTAGAGAATAAAGATGATTAGATGGTTTCTGAAGAAATCAAGAGAATGGTAAGAAAGTGAGAGTGACAGCTTTAAGGAGATATATACTACATGTGACTAAAATAAGCTTAAATCATACTCTCTACCCACAGAGTGCCTTTTGAATTTTTTTCCAGAATTCATTCATTAATTTTAACTTAATAAGACACAGAAAGAGCAGTATTAGATCTAAATTACCTTTAAAAATTTAGCTGCAGACATTAAACGATTACAAAACACTATGATCCTCTTCTGAAGCTATTCCACACATCTTAATATGGCTACTGACATCCTAAGCAAAATGTCATTGTGGCAGATTAACAAGCTTACTTAAAAACTAACTCTCGAACAGAGATTACACACCTTAAGTAGAAAAGTAGAATTATGCAGATTCTTTATTAGTCAATAGGATAGTTCTGATTAAGAAGAACAGGTTACTACTTAAACACTTTTCCTTTGTCTCTGTTGGCTGTTTTTTGAAGAGATGTAGTTGTTTCTAACATGGCCTCTGGTATTGTGCAACAACACCTTATACTAGGAGCTTAGTACTTAGATGTGGAAGAGAAAATAGTTTTTATATTGCACATCATCTACAACCCTGAATCTCTGAACTGAAAAGGAGCCTGACCCTTTATCCAAGGCTCAGTACAGAAAAGGGCTATAATTGATTAGCAATGTCTGCCACAGAAACACTAAGAAACAAGTGTGGCAGGGTGACCCAGGACTAGTCTAAAATGAGCCCAAGTGAATCATTACTTTTCTATGTTCTGAATTATACTGGCATAAAATCAAAGGTTAACAAAATTGGAGACATTAGCTTTTAAAACATCCTTTCAAGTTCTATCAGACTACAAACACCAAATAAGACTACTTTTACAATTAAATAATTCAGTGATTTTTCACTCACAGGTTCTATGCATCCACATTAAAAATGTAAGATTATGATTTCCTTCAAACTGTTATCATTATATAATCCCATTTAAACATGAGACTATTACAGTAATAATGATCCATATGTTACTGGAGCGGGGGCTTTAGAATTCCAGATGTAATAATCAGAAGAAATTAGTTTCCGGTCTAAAGAAAAGAAAAAGAAATTAATGATAAGACTATTTTATCTTAGCAAAAATTCAACGAGAGCAAAGTCATGATTTTTTGAAATTGTGCAATGCAGTTATTTCAAGGCAATACTTTGAAATATTCATTTTAATTTGATATTATCAAGACTTTATTATAACTTTTACCATTTTACAAATACGGACTCATTAAATATTTGAACAACCCATCTTTGACCTTACATGAAATATCTCTCATTTGTGCCAAATCTGCCAATTTTATCTTCACATTTTCTCTAAAATCTTTTTCGTATGGACCATTACTCTGACTGTAAAAACAGTAAACATTTTTCATTGGTTTCTCTTCTATAACCTTATCACGATGGCCCTGATTCTGGGTCTTGCTATTCTTTACCCAAAATGTCAGAGATATAAATTAACACCCAACTTCCTAGCAACATTCTAAACGGTTCGCTTCACTGATTTCTTATTCTAGTTCTGATCAATTTAAGCCTTTTTAAAAATAGCTTTGAAACCCTACAAAAATGGCAACCTATTTGAACTAAAGTTTTCTGATATGTAAAGTTGAGATAATAATGTTCATTTGGAATTACATATGTAAATTCTTTATATATATATAATTAAATATCCAATTAAATATAATTAAATACACAATTCAGCCTTCACTTTCTTCTTCATGCCCTTCTTCATAAATGAAAAGAATATAGACTATATTGTCTTTTTTGTTCTCTTCAAAGTACTCAAACCCAGTAACAATGAGTGGCAAGACAGCATACTGTTAAGTGGACAGGTTCTAGAGCAAGAATGCTTGAGTATCTGACTCCCAGTTCTGCCATTTACTAGCTATGGGACCCTAATCTCTCAGTTCCATCAGTGTCCTCATCTGTAAAATGGAGATAACAACACTTACATAGGGTGCTGTGAGGATTAATGAGATAATATACATAAAACACTTAGAACTTTGCCTGGCATATAGTAAGCAATAAATATTAGCCATTATTATTTAAATTATCATTAGCCATTATTATTTAAACTTACTAAATTAATTAAATTAGCCATTACTATTTAAAGTATTATTATTACTATTTTTAAACTAAGTTGTATATTTTGAAAATAGATTTTATTGTCAAGATGATGGCAAAATAAAGTTTTACATAATTGCACAAACTGGCAGTCAGATTCCGAAACTAACAGAGGAAGAAAAGATGGGTCATAATATTAATTTAAAATGAGTTCTTTCATTCAACATATTTTGTATTAAGAAGTAGGTATAGTCCCATCCTGTATTATGCTCTCTGGAAATTACTGTGGTATGTTTAGTTAACACAAATAAATTAAAATATTTTCCCATAGACAATCTAAAATACTGGTCTGTTTGCTTTCAGTCTCCCATATATACAACAAAAAAATGATGTAAGAGAAAACACAGGGCAAGCCTAGGGAAGTAAAGAATACTGGTTTACTCTGGTTACATTACATAGAAGTTATATTGTCATGCACAGTAGCTGCTTAAAATTCTGTAGTTCTAAGTTCTCTAATTCCCTTGAAATGTCCATGGAGAGTCCTTTCCTCTTCTTCCTGTTTTAGGAACCCTAATCCTTAGTTTAAGAAATATTAATCTAACTATAATAATAAAAATGTGTGTAAATTGGGATCATTCTTGTCCACACATATAACAGCTTTATTCTCCTTGAGGCAAAAAGGTTTTGCTTAAGTTTAGGTAACTCTACCTCATTTTAGCTACTATTCTATGTTACATATTTCCATTTGATCTGAATTAAATAATTTTGATTCATTTATAAATTGTTTGTTTGTCTCATTATATTTTCATATGTTGTGTGTGTGTGTGTACATACATATAGATCCATACTTTACCAACCATTAAACATACTAAAATCCGGAAACGTCTTTTTTATTGTCTTCCTATTGATTAAGAATAGAGAAGGTGCTAAATAATGCTTATTGATTGCAATATTTGCTAAAGATATTTAAAAGTTTTAAATAAGAACCATCTCTAGTATCTACTAAATCCATACTATATGCTAAGTATCATACTGAGTCAATATAATCTTATTTAAACCTCATAACAAGCCTGAGGTAAATCACACTATTATTTCCATTTTATAGACAAGAAAATTAAAACTTCAAGAAGTTCACTAATTTGCCCAAAGTTATACACCTAATGAAATGGCTGAGCCAGGCTTAGGTCCTGTCTGTTCAACACCACAGTCTCTGTGAATCATCTCTGAATAAAATAACCAGAGAAAAACAAATCTAATTTTATACTGAAGTTCACCTCTATCCCAATCTTTGCTCATCCAGACCACTTTATAAACAAGGAGAAGGCAGAGGACAGTGCAAAGTACACAAACAGTTATGTGGGGTAGGATAAGTCCAGAATTTTATAAATTGGGATTATTCTCTAATTTCTAAATTCTGTTACATTCAAATTTTACCTTAGGTAATAACTGCAAACATCATTTTAGTTCCCTTAAGTTAGTTTGAATCTGTATAACTTACATGCACTTATTTTTGGTTTTCCTGATGCAAAAACTTGAACTGAATGCTGATCTGCGTAACACCCAGTGAGTGTGTAATCTAAGATCCTAAAATGAAGCTAGAAAGAAGAGAGAAATATACCAAATTAAGGTGATCATTTGGTAAAAAGGATGGTGACATTTTTTCCCTTGACCCAGTTTTAGCGAATTTATTTTACACAGTTGACAAAATAAAATAAAAAATTTAATACACAAGTATTAAACTTGAATTGTGTGTGTGTGCATGTGTGTGTGCACACATATGTATACAAAAACACACACATAATTTTTTTTCCCTTTGCCTTAGGGCCATTTCTTTGTAAGGCTGTCATTATGAAGTACTTAACACACAATATGGACTTCACTAACAGCTCTAATCCATACTGCAAGGTATGCTGAGTGAATTGAGGTTCAAAGATGGAAGCAACTGGTATCCCAGCACATAAGCAGCAGAGCTGGCATTTGAACTCAGACCACACCAACTCCAAAAGCTGGTGCTGTCTCCCACTGTGCTGCTGTCTTGTATGCCGTATATTCTCTTCTATCCCTAGGGCTACGTGGTTATGATATATTCTAGATCATAAGTCTTTTACAGGCAGGAAAGTGTAAACCTTCCAGCAAAATATAATGTAATTATGAAAACAGAAACATCAGTTTATCTTGTGTTTGGGGTGAATGAGCTGTACTACTTAATTTTCCAGAAGGGTGAAATTTAACTTTTATAGAACTAAGCTTAGGAATTACCTTTTCCCTTACCTAGAAAACCTTTCTAAAACATCCTCCATAATTCCTGGATTTCATTGACAATGTGGGGCTATCACTACACATGCCAACTATTACACTGTGCTGTAAGAGAGTGAATCATTAGTACCTTCTCTGAAGACATAGCACACCCTGTTGTCCAGGTTGCAGTGTAGTGGCCAGGGTGCCCCTAAGTTACAATAACATTCACATGACCTGTGAAAAAAATCTACATTTCATGGAGCGCCTGTTCTCCTTTGCTGTGATTCTCCTCATCTCTGCTGCTAAATGCTCCCGATTTTTGCAGTACCCTGATATCTTTTTATATATTTTTTCTCCTATCTCTATTCCCACAAAATTTCTCCCATTTCCTAACTTTATTAATTACCAAACTAACTGATCACATGCATAAGATGGGATTTAGAATGTAATTTTCAGATCTTCTCAGCAATTTTTTTTTCCTGTTGCAACTCAAATTATCTCTGATACTAAAGGGCTTTTGCTTGTTTTTTTGGTATAATTCTCAATGCTGGTATAATTCTCAACGCTGGTATAATTCTCAATACAACATTAAGTATAGTTATAAGTATAAGTTATGACCAGACTGATATCCATACAACTGAAATACTGTAAAACACACTTAGATCATTCAGTCAACAAAAATATGTGCTACATGCTTTCAATGTGAGTGTAACTGGTTGGTGATGGGAATGAATAGAAAAATCATAATTCCAACCCATGAAGGACATACAATGTGTGGTAACATTCCACATTTTTTTCTGAAAGGTATCTGAAGTAGGAATTTTTATAATAATCCTTGAAACAAAGCTTCTGGACACAAGTGAAGCCAAGATAGAAGAAATGAATTATCACCAGTATACTTCTGACTTCACTACCACTTCCCCTAATTGCCTGTATTTCTCTTGATTTCTTTAATACATTTTATTTAGGTTTTCTCGCTACCTTTCTAATCACTCCTTCAATTGCCTCACTTGTTCTTCTGAATCTTCCTGTATTATTTTATCTTTTTTCGGTTATTTATTTTCACTGCCTCAACTATTTCTTCTCTGTGGATAATTCCTAAATCCTTATATACAGCTGAGCCTTCTCTTATGAATCAAGCTTTAGATTTTTAGCTACCCACTGAACATTTACAATGGGCTATATTGCTATTACCAGCCAAAAATATGATATGAAACCCATTTCTTCCCAATTTTCTTCATATCAATAATTTAGGTATATTCATTCATTCAGCAAATATTTATGTGCTAGGTCCTGGACTAGATATTTGGAATAAAACAATGAACGAATGAGATTCACATGTCTCTACCCTCTTCAAAAGCGTCAAATTTGGTTTAAGTTCCATTTTTTTTTTTTTAACAATATCATCTTTGAACAACAACATTTCTTGTCTCTGTATTTACTTAGTAGTCAAGGCTTTACTTTTATCACAGCTTTTACAGCAGTCCCTTCATTTTTCTCCCTTTTCCCTTCTTTTCTCTTTCTGTTGACACTACACTAACTCAGCATTATTAACTTATTATAATATTACCCTTTCATATGGAATATTAATATGCTATAGATTGGCTTGTCTCTAGTTTTTTTACTCACCTTGCTTACGTCCATTCCAGATTAATATTCATAAAGTATCACTTGTGAAAGACTACTCCCCTACTTAAAAAAGTACACCATCAACCAAAGGAATAAAAGTCAGATTCAAATTCTGTATAATCTTAATCTAAATTATGTATCCAGTCTCTTATAGTACTACTACTTTTAGCACTGGTTTCTAAGCATGCCTTGTTTATCCTTCTTTACTCTTTTAAGTAACTTCTTTACCTAAACAATTGTTAGTCAGTCTTCAAGTCTTCATATTCATGCATATCTAGGCCTCAGAGTTTGGCTTAAACTTCACCTCCACTGTAAAGCTTTCCACAATAACTTCAGCTGTAGCACCTTTTTCTTGAAATATCAAAGCTGTTAGCACTGATAAATTGTTGATGTACAACACTGAAAAATTCTTGGAGGGTAAGGACTACATCTTCTATTTTTTGTACACAAATCTCAAATTTTTTGTTTCTTTTTGAGACAGAGTCTTACTCTATCACCCAGGTTGGAATGCAGTGGCATTATCATGGCTCACTGCAGCCTTGAACTCCCCAGGCTTAGGTGATTCTCCTATCTGAACCTCCCAAAAAGCTGTGACTAAAGGTGTGCACCACCATGCCCAGCTGATTTTTCTATTTTTTGTAGAGGTGGGGTCTCACCATGCTGGCCAGGCTGGTCTTGAACTCCTGGAGTCAAGCGATTCACCCGCCTTGGCCTCCCAAAGTGCTGGGATTACAGGTGGGAGCCACCAGGCCCGGCCCAAATCTCAAATTTGATAACCAAGAGCTGAGTGGAATTAGACTGAGTTGGGGTATTTAGGTTAGCTGGTTCCCTTTAAAAAAACACAAAAAACCCTTGTTTAAAAGAGATCTGGTTGCATTCTGTTGTCCAGGTTGCAGTGCAGTGGCAAAATTTAGCTCACTGTAACCTTGAACTCCTGGGCTTGAGCGATCCTCCCACCTCAGTCTCCCCAATAGCTGGGACTACAGACACCCCGCCACTATGCCTGGCTTTTTAAAATGTTCAAGTATTAAGTGAAATGGAAGTGACTAATACTAAACAACAATAAAAAATCAAACAAAAATCCAAAAGAGAACTTACACCAGACAAAAAGAATAGAATTCTAAAACAATTGGTGGAAAACATTAAAAATCAACTAGAAATACGCAATTTATAAACAAAGGAAGGGCTCTACTGTAGTAAGCCATATAAATACGTTTACCTTTAAATATGCTGTTTCTCCAATACAAATTGGGTCAAATGGCTGCTTCTCATGGCTCTTGGCTCCAAAAGTTACAGTTCCAGAAAGACTAATTTCCATTGATTTTGGGAACTTCTGGCCTAAAACACAAATATACCAATCAACTATTCTAAATCAAGTAGATTCTATAGTAAATGAAAAGAAAAAAAAAAACCAATGAATAAAACTTGCTCACCAATAATCCAGATCAGTAAGCTTTTCTCTCGAAATACTTCAAGCTGGCCAAAACTAGTTTTATATTCCAAATGTGTAATTGGACCTCTTTAAAAAGAAAGGGATAAAATAGAAAAAGATCACAGATATAACAGTTTTAAGAGATCTAAGTCAAACTTGGCCACTGTTACTTAATACAAGGACAGCATAAAAGCAGATGTGTATTCAAGTTTCCAGAATAGAAAAAATAATGAATATTAAATCTTGAAAAACAATAAAACACACATAAACATTTTTGGTGATGATGTGTATTTCATTATTAGTTCTTAAGACAACTATGAAATCATATAAAATGTATTAATACAGTCACATAGGTTGCTATAACATTAAGACTATGGTTTTACTACATATGTAGATATACTTTGACAAAAATCTGTGCTGCAGAATAAATTTAAAAGTAGAACTGATAATAAAGTAATATTATAATTGGCTAATTCACCGGGTTGTTGATAGTTTGGTTTGACTTGTATATGGAAAAATTGCTAGAAAATAATTCCTGAGGAAGCTACATTGGTTTAAGTGTATAATTTACTAGTAAGTTTTACTAGAAAGATAAAGGCATATTTAAAGGTAAACAGATTATTTTTATGACTATATCATGAAAATCAGCATTCATTTGAATAGAATAAAATTATTCAGACCTTAAAAATAAGGTAAAAGAGAAAGACAATTTATTGTGGAGCAGTGGGAATGTATTAAGGAAGACAGAAATTATGGCAATACAGATTTTATTCCTACCTATTGTAAAAAGGTATATGAGCTTCACAGAATTCAAAATTATTTTTCACACTTTCGTGAAGTTTTAAATTAATGGTTATTCTTAGTTGTACTTCTTCCTCCTTCAATTGATAAAATCCCAAAATTGGTGGGACAGGGACCTAAAAAGAAACATAAATGTCTATATAATTCTCAGGTTAATGGGTCTAAAACACCAAAAGTAACTGAGAAGAGTTACTTTTAATGACTTAGAGGTTATTCCAAGTTGTTTTAGTAACAGCAATGATGAATCTATATTCGCTTTAAGGATAGGGATTCTTCTCTCTTTCTGTTTTCAGAGATGAGAAAAGTGCTTTACAAAGGTGTACAATGCATTCTTGTTCCTATACTTGCTCATCCAGGCTCCCCGTCTCCATGTTCTCTGACCTGCAGCATAGGGTATACAGTAGGCGTGCAGCAGGCACTGCCAATCTGCCCACAGCTCCTGTTCTCCAATTGAATCCCATGAGTTCTCCAATCCCCTCGTTCAGCAGTAACTTACTTGGTTGGTCATCAATAACTGACTGAAGGGGAAACAACTTGTAGGCTGGGGTGAGCCAATCATTATTTCTGGTACATGTGAAGTAAGACACAGAAAGACTACTTACACAGTGCAAGCCCTAGAGCTGTAAGGTCATGTGTTAGCAGAGAAAGCCAGCTGAGAGAGGAGACTGAGAAGCAGACATGTGACAGACAAGGTGGACCTTGAGTACAGGCTGATATTAATTTTCTGGTTCCAGTCCCAGTAAGAACTGTGTCTGCTTCTTTTCTTATTCTTAAATGGCAATGAGACTGCCTATTGCATTCTCAAAATAAATTTGCTCTACTTAAGCTAGCTTGAGTAGGTTTTTCTAACCTGCTCATCCACAACTAGGACAAGAGATAAATGGTATAGTAGAAAAGAGGTTTGGGAGTCTGAAAAATTGGGGTTCAAATCCAGGCAGTGCCATTTATCAACTATAGACCTGGTGCAAGTCATTTCACTTCTCTGTGACTCTCCTGAGCTGTAAAATGGGGATAATGTCTAATTAAAGGTTGTTACCAGTACTACAGTACTAGAGAAAATACATGTAACATGCTTAGGACAATGTCTAACACACAAGCAGTTATTCAATAAATAAATAGATATGAGTAATAATATATATTTGTAATTCAGGTTGCCTGCGATGAGGGGTATTTTATTATGTTCATGGTTAAAACCACGACTAAATCATACCAAAATCTATCCCATGACCGTGAACATTTTTAGGGAACATTAAAACAAAAAATTCAATTATTTTGAAAGCTATTTACAAGTAGTTACCGACACCAAAGATAAGAGGTATCTCATTCAAAGAAGTGAATCTTTTTTTTTTTTCTTGAGATGGAGTCTCGCTCTGTCACCCAGGCTGGAGTACACTGGTGCAATCTTGGCTCAGTGCAACCTCCGCCACCTGGGTTCAAGCGATTCTCCTGCCTTGGCCGCCCAAGTAGGTGGGACTACAGGCGCACGACACCATGCCTGGCTAACTTTTTGTATTTTTAGTAGAGACAAGGTTTCACCATGTTGGCAGGCTGGCCTTGAACTCCTGACCTCCAGTGATCCACCCGCCTCAGCCTCCCAAAGCGCTGGGATTACAGGCGTGAGCCACGGTGCCCGGCCTAAATCTTCATTCATCAATTATTGCCTGATAAATAGAACTTTTTCTAAGTTCTCATACCAAGAGTGTGAATTATTTACTTATCAATAGTATTTATGAATATAAAGATCAGCAAACTCTCAACTATTCTAGGGTTGTTTACCTGGGAAGTGTAGTAGCATAAGTTGAATGACTCTAAAGGTGGAGTCAATGGAAATTTGTAAGGCCCACTAAATGCAGAGTCATCCATTGCATCAATACTACTAGAAGTCAGAATTGCAGAGTCAAGAGAAGTTACACAAGGATGAACTAGAATATCTTGAAGTGGAGATCCATTGGTGGGGAGATTCAAGCTGATGGTAACATTTGGCATGATTCCTTCCAAATCACACTGAAATGCAAACAGAAAGATTATCACCAAAATCTCAGAAGCAAATGTCTGTTTCAGGCTTCTCAAAATTTACCAAAGTCATTTTCCCCAATTAACTTACTTTTCTTTAGGTATTGTTCTCTTTGCTTTCTGTGTTCCTTTTTTTTTTTTTTTTTTTTTGAGACGGAGTCTTGCTCTGTCGCCCAGGCTGGGGTGCAGTGGCCGGATCTCAGCTCACTGCAAGCTCCACCTCCCGGGTTTACGCCATTCTCCTGCCTCAGCCTCCTGAGTAGCTGGGACTACAGGCGCCTGCCACCTCGCCCGGCTAGTTTTTTGTATTTTTTAGTAGAGATGGTGTTTCACCGTGTTAGCCAGGATGGTCTCGATCTCCTGACCTCGTGATCCACCCGTCTCGGCCTCCCAAAGTGCTGGGATTACAGGCTTGAGCCACCGCGCCCGGCCCTTTCTGTGTTCTTATTAATGGTTTTATCATGTTCTTACACACCCAAGCCAGAGACCAGGAGGGCCCTCATAGACTCCATTGCTTATCTCTAAAGCTCTTACAAAGATAATTTAAATCTGCTGAATTTTCTCCATTCCTGTTGAACCACATTAATACGGGCCCTTACAATTTCTGCCACAGCCCACTAAATATTTCTGGACTTGCTTTCCTATAATCAGTCCTCTAATCCTCCATCCTCCTAGCTCTCCATGCCAGAGCTATCTTAATGAAACATAATTTTTATTATACTTTTTCCATGCTCGAATGCTTTCAGTGATTCTACTTCAATTCTGAATTACTTGTAAAGCCTTTCATTGTTTGGTTCTCATCTACCTCCTTTTCATTTTCCTTCAACTTTTAAGTTTTGGGGTACATGTGCAGGATGTGCAGGTTTGTTACCTAGGTAAACGCGTGCCATGGTATTTTGTTGCACAGATCATCCCATCACCTAGGTATTAAGCCCAGCATCCATTTGCTGTTCTTCCTGATGCTCTCCCTCCCCTAACCTCCCCAACTGACAGGCCCCAGTGTGGTCGTTCCCCCCGTGACCGTGTGGTCTCATCATTCAGCTCCCACTTATAAGTGACAACATGCGGTGTTTGGTTTTCTGTTCCTGCATTAGTTTGCTGAGAATAATTATTTCTAGCTCCATCCATGTCCGTGCAAAGGACATGATCTCGTTCCTTTTTATGGCTGCACAGTATTTCATGGTGTATATGTACCACATTTTCTTTATTCAGTCTATCATTGATAGGCACTTATGTTGATTCCGTGTCTTTACTATTGTGAATAGTGCTGCAATGAACATACGTGTGTATGTATCTTCATAGCAGAATGATTTTTCTTTGGGTATATACCCAATAATGGAATAGCTGGGTCAAATGGTATTTCTGCCTCAATGTCTTTGAGAAATTGCCACAGTCTTCCACAATGGTTAAACTAATTTCCACTCTTACCAACATCGTAAAAGTGTTCCTTTTTCTCTGCAATCTTGTGAGCACCTGTTGTTTTTTAACTTTTTAATAATAGCCATTCTGACTGGTGTTGGATGGTATCTCATTGTGGTTTTGATTTGCATTTCTCAAATGATCAGTGATGTTGAGCTTTTTTTCATGTTTGTTGGCTGCATGTAGGTCTTCCTTTGGCAAGTGTCTGTACATGCCTTTTGCCCACTTTTTAATGGGGTTGTTTTTTAATCTACCTCCTTAATAATTTTCTACCCTGCAACTTACATGTAGTCATATTGGATTCTTGCATTTTCCTAAATAAACCATACTGTCTTATACCTCCAAATGCACCTTTGCATGTGCTATTGCATGTGCTATTCCTTCCAGCTGCAATGTTTTCTCCCTGTAAATGCTTTCATTCTTCATGTCTTAGCTCATTTGATGCTCTCTGTGAAGTCTTACACTCTCTATCACCTCTACAGCCTACCTTTGCTATGCAGAGAAGCCCAGGATCTTCTTCCCTATGTAGTCTGGGTTAGTTTGCCAATGAGAGGTACTCATGAGAGATTCACAAGGGAAAAGAGAAAAGGAAGTAACTTTTCTTGAAAGTTCCTTGAAGCCAGATAGGTCAGCTTCTCAAACCTGTCCTTGAACTCCTACTTCAAGGCCAAAGTGGCCAGATGCTATACTTCTGCGGACCTTTCCTTGAATTTCCTCTGTGAGGTCATTAACAGACAGACATGGCAGTTTCTCAGACTTCTTTGTGAACTTTTGATTTCACTATCTCCTCAGTGACTGTTTCTGAAAGCCTATAGCTAGAGGATCAAAGACTTATTTCCTCAGTGCTTCTTGAATAAGCCCTAATTTCTATGTTAAACATCTTTACTCCTATAAATCTTATAGTGGCTTCTTCTGGCCCAACCAGACTGACATACTTTACTTGTGTTTGTATAGGTAGCCAGGGTCTTTGTACCTCTCTCTTGAAATTCACCTCTATTAAAGCCTGGATCAAACTGACCAACTGAGCCCCATAAGAATTATTAGTATCTTCTGTTTCACCAGAACTACACAATATTTTAAGAGTTAATGAACTCTGAAAGCATAACACTTAGTTCCTAATGCACTATCATATACATAGATTGCACCATGCATTAACTGTCCACTATCTACAGGTATCTGGTCCATTTCTCTTTTCAAGTTTTAAATTCTTTGAAACAAGAATCGTTACATTTTTCTTAGTATCTCTAGTGCCTGACACATTTCTATGCATAGAAAACAGTAATAAAAAATGTTTGCTGACTGGCTATCTTTTTCTAATTATAAACCTACTTTTGTTTTCAATTTCTAATATGAAATGTTTCACTTTTAATGTTTTATCTACTATTTGACATGTGTGGGAATTCATTATGTATCTGCTATACAATGTAAGTACTTAGCGGGCAGGCATTATGAAGAGTACTACATATAATCAGTGCCTTTATAAGGTCTGTCAGTGACAATTACAACAATGTCAGTCACATTAAAAATAAATATGCCATATAATCTTACTTTAAAACTTAAAAAAAAAAACTTAGGGTTTTAACTTTTAAACCATCTGCTATTTTCTATATGTGAACTAATAAGAACAAATGAAAAGTAGTTTTGTTTTTGATAGATATTTATGGAGACAAAATAAGCAAACATCAATAGTAAATACCATTATAATTTAATAATATTCAGTTTATACTTAGTAAATTAATCTCTTAACATTCGTAAAGGGTCAGAGAAACATCAGCCATCATGGAACCTGCCAATGAATCTATCTGGGCACTTAAAATGCCAGATCATCAGTTATTTACTATAGGATGAGAACATCCATTCTAGAAGGAATTGGTGTACTACCCTTTAAACCAATCTGGCATATGTAAACCCAACTTTAGCAGTAAAAGTTATTAAAGAAAAAAAAAGGCACCTAAGAGTTTATCTCATTTTAAAAATGAGAAAAGATTCACAAAATTGTGTAACTTTCTAAAGACATACAGAAAATTAGTGGAAGAATGAGGTCTAGAACTTTGGACCACTGGCCTTTGGCTCTGGTTTTCTACCAGAGTAGGATAAAATGAAGATGATTATTTCCATTTACAATGGGCTTCACAATAAAATTCCTTTAAACAGTAAGTTTTGGAAGTACTTAAAGAATGTCTGGCTAACAGTTATGTTATGTACATACAACCTTAAAGAAACATTTAGCATGTAGGTTAAGGTATACCCCTTTTTTTTCCCTTAAGAACATTTTTTAAATAAGAAAATTGCCCATCATGATAATCTGTATCAGGACTAAGAGTAGGAACCAATCTGAAATTCTCCTACAAGTAAACTGCAGTCAGCCTATCAATGCACAGACACATTAAATGCCATGGTATTAATTAGCATTATATCAAAAATAACATATTCCCTATTTATTGCTACAGAATGAAAAAAAAAACAGAACTGGTGAATTTTTCTATTTTATTTTTTTTAAGACAGAGTCTAGCTCTGTCACCCAGGCTGGAGTGCAGTGGCACAATCTTGGCTCACTGCAGCCTCTGCCTCCCAGGTTCAAGTGATTCTCATGCCTCAGCCTCCTGAGTAGCTGGGATTACAGGCGTGCTCCATCACGCCTGACTAATTTTTGTATTTTTAATAGAGAAAGGGTTTCGCCATGTTGGTCAGGCTGGTCTCAAACTCCTGACCTCAAATGATTTGCCTGCCTTGGCCTCCCAAAGTGCTGGGTTACAGGAATGAGCCACTGCGCCGGGCCCTATTTTTCTATTTTCATTTCATTGAACTTATGAGAAAAAAGATTCAACTACTTTAAAACTTAAGAATGACATAATCCATGAACACCTCAATTTTGGAGCCATTTACAATAGTTATTTCTAAGAAAGTGAGTAACTGGAGTGTATTTTTGACCACGACAGATATGAGTTTAAAATAGGCACAAAAACTTTTACGTAACTTTAACGTTAAACAGGATAAAAAAAAAAAGACCCAATATTTCTGTCAGGACTGTTCTAATTCTCTGCTCTTGAACTCTAGTTTTATCTATCAGATTTATATACAGCCACACATTAAATTTGACATATAAAAAATATACATAACTGCAGGGAATAAAGAAAGAAAAATAAAGAAATGAGAATACTATTAATATAAACTTGTAGAAAGTTTACCTGGAGGATTTTATTTTCAATCATTATTCAACATGGCATGACTCACCACTAACTGTATTGTTATTTCCATTGTCTTTTCCTTCCTATTTTCTATTTCTACAGAGAACCCAATATTAATCTAATGACTTATTTAAATAAGAGTCCTTCAATATAATTTTAGATATGTCAGAGATGTCAATTTCACCCCCTAAAGAAAATGGAAAATAGGAGTGGTGACTTTAAAGTATGTTCTGAAGTTATTTGACGTTACTCTTTTCATAGGTGGAGCTTAATTCCATGCCCCTTGAATATGGACCACTTAATGACTTGCTTCTACTGAACAGAAAGTAGTGGAAGTGTAACCTCCCAGGCTAGGTAATAAAAATAATCGCTTCTGCCTGGCTGTCTCTCTCTCTCTCTCCTCTCTCTCTCTCAGATCATCTGGTCTGAAGGAAGCCAGTCACCAAGTGTGAGGGCACTTAAGCAGCCAGTTGAGAAGTCCATGTGGAAAGGAACTAAGGCTTTCCTCCAATAACTAGCACCAACTTGTTAGCCATGTGAGTGAGTCATCTTGCAAGTAGATCTTCTAGCCTCAGTCAGACCTTCAGATGCCTATAGTCTCAACTGAAACCCTGACTGCAACTTCATGAGTGACTCTACACTGAAAGTTCCCAGTGTAGTTTCCCCACAGAAACTATGAAAATAATAAATGTCTATTTTGGGGACAATGAGACAATTCTTTACACAGCCACAGATAACTAATATAATTGGTAAGGAATTAAAAAGACAACATAAAATTTTACATGACTCTCCCATTTAACAACTGCTGCTTAAGATGAAAATAAAAAATGTTATTTAAACCACAACTAGCAAATTTAACTTTCTCCATATGTTAAATAAAATGATAAAGCAAATACCAGAGAAAAATCTCACCTTGCAAGTCACTGTTCCAACAACTTGCCATGTATCCGCTATACCCTGTTTATCATATTGCATGGATTTTACCTTTTCAGTGATAGAAATAGAAACTTGTGGTTTTCCTTTGTACGTTCCAGTTTTCCAAGCTGGCTGTTTTTGTGGCTGAGTCACAGATGCAAAATTGGTATTATCTAATGAATTCTTTAAGTTGGCATCTAATAAAGTGCCAAACGGACAAGCCTGCAGAAGCAAGTCAGGCAACTGGCTCAATTTTGTATTTAGCTCAGAGTCATTTTTTTGACCTGAATAAAGAAAATCCTGTATCCCAAAAAGAAATTCAAAGCCTTGTGAAACTCCACTAACACTAATTAATGGCGGACGAGGGGACAGAGTTTGTTCAACTAGTGGAACACAAGCATATATAATGTCATTCTTCAGAAAAGCAACAACGGGCCAGAGTTCTTCACCTCCTATCAAGAGTCCATAAATGGATGTTTTATTGATGCGTGAACAGCTATCACGACTCTCAACAAAGTCTTTATCATCATCCAATAATCTAAGTTCAAAGAGCAGTGCTTTAAGAAAGGGACCATCTTCGGGAATAGGCACATAACTTGCTCCATTGAAGACTCTGGCTCGTTTTTCAACCGTTGGATACCGCCTGCATTATGGAAACGGAAACATTATAAGTGATTCTTCCAAGTAAAACCAAGATGAAAGAATTTTTTAAAAACTCCCAAATATAAGGCAAACAGTAATAATAATAAAATACATGAGAAACAAATACATACACACAACCACAAATGCCAACAACCAAAAAATTATAATGCCCATTAAGTTACTATTAGAGTAACTTTCATATTTGGTATATAATCTGTTATTGAAAATGCTTAATTCAATTTATTTATTTAGTTTAGGTAGAGTACATGATTCTAATTCAAAATCCTTGTCTCTCAGCCACTCAGATATCATCTTGGTCAGCAAGGAGTATATACTTGAACCATTTTAGGCATCTATAAGAACTTTTTTTTTCTTCTGATTCTGTCTTAGCAGCTACAGTAGGACTAACAAAGTGGTTCAATTTAACCCTCCACAATTTTGGATTCATTAGTTGAGATGGTATAATTTTAAAAGGAATGTTCTATTCTACTCAACCTATAGTGAATGACAGGTACCCTGAGTCTTCTTGCCAATCCCTACAAACACAAGGAAGATCATTTTAGTAATAACGGTTTATCTCTATAGCCCTGGAAGATACTTTTAGGTAATAAAAAAGAATAAAATCAGAATGTTTTTGCATGTGCTGAGTTGAACAGTAAGCAGTTACTAATTTATCTTTTCTTTGGTTGGAAACAGAAGATGTTTTTGCTTATTTACAGAAATCTGTTAGATCACAGTTTCTCAGTTCCAAAATATGTACTTTTCCTCATTCCTTCTACCTCCACTCCAAAGTCCAGAACAACGTCATTTATCAGCTGTTAACTTTTGAGTAAATCACTTAACTTCCCTTAGCCTATCTTCTTGTTTGTAAATAAAGGGGTGGCAACAAATCAGCAGTTTTTACCAGAGTCAAAAACATACCTGGCTAAAACAGTTTTTGCTAAAAAAAGAATTGATGTTTATTAATATTTAAAAAAAATAAAAGGCCGGGCACGTTGGCTCAAGCCTGTAATCCCAGCACTTTGGGAGGCTGAGACGGGTGGATCACGAGGTCAGGAAATCAAGACCATCCTGGCTAACACGGTGAAACCGCGTCTCTGCTAAAAAATACAAAAAAAACTAGCCCGGTGATGTGGCGGGCGCCTGTAGTCCCAGCTACTCGGGAGGCTGAGGCAGGAGAACTGCGTGAACCCGGGAGGCGGAGCTTGCAGTGAGCTGAGATCCGGCCACTGCACTCCAGCCTGGGCGACAGAGCCAGACTCCATCTCAAAAAAAAAAAAAAAAAAATATATATATATATATATATATATATATATATATAAAAAATAGAATGTATTCAAAGTTATCTATATGTAGGCTGGGTGCAATGGCTCACCCAGCACTTCCGGAGGCTGAGGTGGGCAGATCACTTGAGGGCAGGAGTTTGCAGGAGTTTGAGACCAGCCTGGCTAACATGGTGAAACCCTGTCTTTACTAAAAATACACAAATTAGCTGGGTGTGGTGGTGCATGCCTGTGATCCCAGCTACTCGAGAGGCTGAGGCAGGAGAATCTTGAACCCGGGAGGTGGAGGTTGCAGTGAGCTGAGCTGAGATCTTGCCACTGCACTCCAGCCTGGGCAACAGAGTGAGACTCCATCTCAAAAAAAAACACACACACACACACAAAACAAACAAACAAAAAAAACCACCAGCCAACCAAAAAACCCAAAAGCAGTTACCCATGCATAGGTAAATCTCACTTACATTCTGATGCATTTTCTTGAGTGAGAAAGGGGAAGAATCAGGTAGCACACCAGTAATGACATGGCATAGCAGGTTAATGCCATTTATTAATCTAAATCTCTGTATATGAATAGTAGAGATCTCTGTACTAAACTGTAGTCCAATCTCTTATTATCTAATTTTCTAGAGGATAAAGTTCTTAAGTATAAAAATTTCACAACTGACTGTGAAGATAAGTTAATCTGGGACCCTTATACAATGTCTCAATATGTGTTCAATGAATATTTTGTTGGATGACTCAACCTATCATTTCTAATTTATTATATGCTTTTTCTAAAACAGGATTCAAAGCTTAAATGGGTCTACAACTATGGGGTATGATACCGGCCTAAGCCAGATGTAACTGGATGCTATTATTATCTGGAAAGGAAACCTTTAAACCAGAATCTTAACCAAGTTTTGTCATGGTAAATAAGTACTTAGATAGAGAAAATATCATTTGCCTTCTTAAATCTTAAATATTGGCCACTTATTGACACTTATGTCAGTGCATATCTGTGTAGCTCTAACACCTGCCCCAAGAGGTTAGAAAACTGAAAATACAATAAAATTTAACTAAGTCATTCAATGATACAGAATTAAATTATTTGAACCCAACTTGCTACCTCCATAAATGTATTGAAAAGCCCATCCAAACATATCTGACTTTTTATTCTGAAATAATATCCTGAGCACAGTTAAAAGTCATTCTGAAAACTAGGATTTAAGAAACTTATTTTTTTAAGTAAAAATAAAAGTTTACCTCTATGAGATATTAAGATAAAAAGTTTACTCTTTTTAAGTAAAAAGTTTACCTCTATGAGATATTAAGATAAGCTACAAAAGCAACAGATATGGTATTGGCACAAGAAAGACAAAGCACTAGAACTGAGACAAACCAACATTTATATGAGAAGACATAACTAACATTACCAATAGCCTCACAAATTAATGAAGACATGACATACTGCTTAAAAGGTGGTGTCAGAAAAACTGATCCACAGTACAGAGAAAAACAAAATGGGATTCCTACTTAACACCATATCCAAAGATGGACTACATATGGGTTATAGACCTAAATGTAACAGGTGAAATTATAAAGTTAAGAGAAGGTACTGTAGGAAGATATTTTTGGGAAATATGGGTAAGAAACAACTTCAACAAATTCCCAAAAGCGACTACTTCTATTGCATCAAAATTAGTGATTTCTGTTTAACCAAGGGAAACATAAAGTTAATTGACGATGGTAAAATTAAAGAAAATATCAGTACTTTCTAAAAATGACATAGAACTAACATCAAGAATACAAAACAAACTCCTACAAATTCAGAGGAAAAAACAAGCAACTTTGAAAGAAAAAAAAGACATGTACAGGCAATTCACAGTAAAGGAAACTTAAAGGACTAACAATCATTATTACACACAGAAATGCAAACGAAAATAAGATGTCCTTTACTGGAAAAAATTAAATGTTAGGAAAGAATGGAGATATGGGAACCCCTTCTTGCTGCTAGTGAGTGCGTAGGTGGGTAAACGTGCAGATTATTTGGCAGTCTTTAGTCAAAATCGGCATAGACATGCCCAATGGACCAATTTGAGGATGCATACTTTGGCAGTGTTCTTTGGAGGCAAAATTTGGGAGAGGTCGTCACTAGGGAAAGGGGACAGGTAAAATGTGTAGGATGTGAACCATGGAGTAATACAGAGCAAGAAAAAACAATGGCCTAGATTTGTACTGTCCAACACAGTAGAACTACCCACATGTGGCGATTTAAACTTAAATAAAAATTAATTAACATTACCCAAAAGTAACAATTGAGTTCCTCAGTTATGCTAGCTGCAGTTCAAAAGCTCAATAGGTACTTGTGGCTAGTGGCTACAGTATTAGCCAGTACAAATTAAGAACATTTCTCCTTTCCATTATCATAAAGAATTCTATTGGGCATGCTGCCTTAGATGAACACAAAGTATCATGGATGTTTCTTTAAAATAGTACTGAGAAATCTGACAAATGTAACATTAGGAAGTGAAGTCTAAAGCACATTTAATTATGTAATTTGAAAAATGCATACAATGAAAAAGGGTAACATCGAAGATGTAAGAGCTACCTGTCAAGGGGAGGAGAACGGCAGTTAGAAATAGGTAACCAAAGGGAATATGTAACCAAAGTAAATGAGAGATACTTTGGATGGACTGATGCGCCTGGTAAAGTATGTACTAAAGAATATATATAATCTCCTGTATTTGAGATCCAACAACAAATGTTGGGCTTAGTGTCAGCCAGAAATCCTGCGGGGATATGGTAAACTCCAACTCTGATGCCCTCCGGAACAAAAACTGTTTAGGTTGCAAAGAAGGAATTTTTCATATCCTCATTGCCAACCAATTTTCATTTAAAATTACAATCATTTTTTTTCTGCCTCGATCTCAATTCTACTATGGTGCTACTTCACTATAAACTTTCTTCAGGGAAGAACGAATTGGGACAAAAAAGAATTATCAACGACCAGAGAACAGAAGGTGAACAGACCCAGTCGACTGCCACCAACATTTTACAATGAGTTATTGTATAATTCTCTTAACAGAGCTATTTTGATTACACAGGGCAAATTCTAAAAGTGGGACCAGATCAACTTAACACAATATACGAAAAAGTGAATTAATTTTTTTTGTGTTTCTATTTTCTTCAACAATTAGGAACTGTAAACAGATGATTTCTACCAATGACACAAATTTACAAGATAAAAATAAAAATCTGGGTAGGGCACGGTGGCTCACGCCTGTAATCCCAGCACTTTGGGAGGCCGAGACGGGTGGATCACGAGGTCAGGAAATCGAGACCATCCTGGCTAACACGGCGAAACCTATCTCTACTAAAAATACAAAATTTAACTGGTCGTGGTGGCGGGCGCCTGTAGTCCCAGCTACTCGGGAGGCTGAGGCAAGAGAAAGGCGTGAACCCGGGAGGCGGAGCTTGCAGTGAGCCGAGATCGCACCACTGCACTCCAGTCTGGGGGACAGAGCAAGACTCCGTTTCCAAAAAATAGCGATAACAACAACAACAACAAAAAAGTCTGATGTAACTTAGCATGGATTTTTCAGTAGAATAAAATGTTCCTGAATGATTTTGTCAATGCATGTTGAAAATCTGAAACATGTTTAGTGCTCAGTAAATTTTCTACCTTTCCCTTAGTCATCTCCATTTTAATCCTAAGCAGACGGAGGTCATTTTAAAATCCAATACTAATAGAAAACATACACCGTAATACTTAATATGTACGAGTCATCAACTCAATTCTCACAACACTGTAAGGTAAGACTATTAAAATCTCTATTTAACAGACGAAACAGAGGTCTGTTAACTGGCTAGTCCAAGGTCACGCAGCTATTCGTGGCAAACCTGGGCCACGAAGCACCACAAAACTATGCTACTTCATCGATCAGGATTCAGATTTGCATTTACCTGGAGAATCTCACGGTGCCACAAAGTGGAGTTCCCGGTTCGTGACTTATAAGCCACACTGCCCGCTGCGCCATGGTAAGTCAGTGAAGCATTAACTCATCTCATAAATAAGGTCGCCACCGAGGAACAGTGCAGACCGGCTGTCTCAGAAGCCTCAAGGCTCATCTTGCGCCACAAACCGGTCGCGCTCAGCAGAGAGGTTATTTTTAGGTGAGGTAACTAACACTTCTGAGTCGCTCTAGCTCAACATACACCACAAAAAGTTCTAAGAACCCCAACCTATAACGTTGAGAAATTTACCTATCCCCTGCAACTCCGGTACTTTCTTCCTCTAAATTCCACTTCCGGAACGGTGGCCCGCAAGGATCAAAGTTCCTCATATACCGTAGCGTCGAGCCTCTTTTCGGATCGCCAGCCGCTTGTTTTCTTCACGGGCCCCTCCCGACAACCTCCGGGACGCGCGCAGTTCCACTTCCGGCGTGTGAGGCGGTGACAATGGGAGCAGCGCGGGTGGCGCCGGGAGGCAGCTGACAGGCGTTTGCGGCTTCGCTTCATGGCAGCTCTCCCGCCGCGCCTGGGATCTGTGGGGAGTGGGGGAGCCCGCGGCGGCCCGGAGCCAGGGTTGGCGAGCCGAGCGGAGACCTGTGCGCCGCGCCTCTGAGGCGCAGCATGTGAAGCGGAGACGGCATCCAGTGCGGGGCGAGCCTCTCAGCCGGCCGGGATGGCTACCACGGCCGAGCTCTTCGAGGTGGGCCCCGGCGGCTCTTCAGGGAGTGGCAGGCTCGGGGTTTGCAGGCAGCTAGGTGGGCGGGCTGAGGAGCGGGCGTTTGCTGGCTACCCAGGAGGAGCCCTCGGGAGAGAGACGCGAAACTGAAGGGTTGGGGTGGCAGCTCCGTGTTAGCGCGGGCGGAGCGTGAAATGGGGGAGGGGTGCTTGGGGCCGAGGTGGGTTGGGCGACCGGTCGGCCGAGAGGTGAAGCCGGGTGGCCGAAGGGAGGAGGGTTGGTTTTCTCTGTGGGGGCAAGAGGGGGAGTCTGGAAGGTTCGGGTGTTGGAAGATGTCTACTCGGGATGAGTAGTGGGAAGGGCTGACTCAGGACGAGGAAAGAGAGCCAGGAGCCTCAGGTTGGGCGAGTCTTGTCGCTGGGATTCTTGCGGGAATAATAGCAGGAAGCCACTTAAGATGGGGACTCTTGGGGGCTTCTCGTTTTGAATAATTATTCCATTAGTAAGGCTGCAGGTGGCATTCATAGGCCTGCCAGTTTAACCTTACATTTGAAAAGGCTGAGACAATTTTTTTTTTTTTTGTACAATAAAGGCCTACTTATCTCTTTCGACTGAAGGGAGGCAAAATTCAAGTGAACACTTTATTTCATATAATACATAATAATACACTGAAAGCATTTACGTGTATTATAAAATAAAACCGAAATGAACACTATAAAACGAACACTTCGTTTCATATATATAATGCACCTTAAGTGTATTATATTCATTTACGTGTATTATAAAATCACCAAACTGCAAGCTAGAGAATCCTTAATACGTAATAGTGAGAATACTATCTTTCCTCGAGCGTTTTCAGTATCTAAACCTTAAAATTTAATTTCGTGAAGTCTGGTGTAAGAAGCTGTGATAAAAGTTTGAGATAATAGAATAGGAAAACTAATTGGACTACAAAACAATGAAACTTATAAAGCATCTCGTGTGAAATAAATGAAAACACATGAGAAAAAGGAAAAGACCCCTTTTGTGTGTGTGTGCTTGTGTTTCACATTGAGTAACAAAAGTGTAATAATTGAGAAGACTGTAATCCACAATAGGGAACTTCTCCATAAGTGAAAATGGTATCCTTTTTCTGCCTAAGATTCAGCAGTTTTTGTGGCTTACAATTTGAATGCCACAGTTTTGATAAATGGAACTTTACATTTGTTATTGTTACTATATTTTGCGTATCAGTCAGCTTTCGGATCGATAGTGCTTTTTTTGAGAGGAATAATATATGTTATTGTTATAATAACTTGTAATAAGACAGTAATTTGTGAATGAAGGATCGTAATTACAAGAAAGACTTCAGAGATACTGTATTTTCTCAGTTAAGTGTTGGGAGATAAGCTACATTAATTTCTGTAATTCCAAAATTGTGCCATCTGTTTATTGACACAAGATCGGGGAGACACTTTTCCTACTAGGAACTTTTACTGTGTCCCTGGGTACTAAGTAGTGCCGTGGTTCCTTGTTTTATTTTTCACATCTTACAGAGGGAGAACACGATGAAGTTGTATGAGATCTTCAATTAATGTATTTGCTGACAAGCCAGGTCTTAACAGAAAACTATTATATATGTTGTCATACAGTTCATAAGACATTATCCTTTGAGTTAATCCAGTTCCAGTTGTACTTTGGACCATCTTATGTATATTTTTATTTAAATATTTGACCGCATGATTTTGGTAACTTATTTGGAAATATGTTTGATTTTTTTTCTCCCTCTCCCTGGCGGGGAAGGGGAGGAGGTGGGGAAATATATATTTTGCTTTCTGGGGTCCGGCCATTAGGTTGAGTAGTTAAACCAGATTAGGATTTAATGTAATTTAGTGACTCTAGTTATATGGTAGCCAGTAAGATTCAGTGATAATAGAGACAGTAGCCCTTACACTACTCTTAGGCCAGAGGGTTTTTAGAACAAATTTAAACATATATATAGATCGTAAAACTTATGTGACTTTTTTTCTTCACTGTATGTAGATTGTTGCTTCGTCAAAATTAAAAGCATAATAGTTATAATTAAATTTTAGTAGTTATAATTAAGAAGTGCATTTATTTTTTCTGGTACTGCTATGAATCCAGCCCTACAGTGGACTCGACTCTTGAGTAAGTTTTCATCCCCAAGTGAAAAGTTGATCTCTTGGCGTTGGAGGGAGGAGGAAAAACAAATCTTGTCACTGCTCAGTTTCCTGTAGCTACTGCCATAGCATCTAGATTTTAGTACAAGTCAAAGGAAGTATCTTTTCCCCCTGCTTCCCTTTCTTAGTCCCAGCTGGAGAACTGTGGAAAACAGAAGGCAGGATGTAGTCAAGGATGTTTGGTTTTTATTCATCCTAATTTTCATGCACTATTAAATAGAATTGTACTTTCACTTTTCATGTTAATAGAAGTTAAATGAAAACAAAATTAAGCTTTTGAATCCATGAAATTTAATTGTGTTAACTATACTTCTTTTAAAATCTTATTGGTCCCATGACACTTAATGAAAACAACTTCATATAACAAAATCAGACTGTAATATATTTCCTCAGTTGACCGAAATGATTTAGTAATAGATGATTTGGCTATTGTAATAGTGTATATCCTGAAAGTTTCTCAGAATACCTTCTTAGTTTCAACTTTTGTTGACAGATCTTTCTGAAAAGATCCATGTACAGTGTTATTAAATCTTCTCAGGATAGACATTCTGAATAAGGATTGTTACGTGGTGTAGATAAATTGTATCTTCTACATATGCAAAGTGGCTGGGCTCAGAAATTCCTTTTTAAATTTTCTTTTCTTTGTTTTTGAGACACGGTCTTGCTCTGTTGCGCAGGCTGGAGTGCAGTTGGGTGATCACTGCTCACTGCAGCCTCTACCCTCCAGGCACAATCCATCCTCCCACCTTAGCCTCCAGAGTAGCTGGGACTACAGGTGCCTGCCACCACACCCAGCTAGTTTTTAAAATTGTTTTGGAGAAACAAGGTTTCACCATGTTGCCCAGGCTGGTCTTGATCTCCTGGGCCCCCCGAGGTGCTGGGATTACAGGTGTGAGCCACTGTGCCCCGCCAGAAGTTCTTTTTATGTTGTTGCAAATATTCCTTTCTCCTTTTATTGTACTACTGAGGACATTCTTTTCTCATTTGCTTATTTTTTCCCCATAATTCTTCAAGAATCTTCCCTTTTCTCTGGTTAGACTACCATTATGGGAGAGTTCTTGGTTAGTAACTAGGGTTAATTATTCATTCATTCTACAAATATTTGTTGAGTACCTATTAAGTTCAAGGTAAAGTTCTTGAACTTTATCTGCATGCCTCAAAGGGCATGCCAAAGAAATGTTAATCCTACAAGATGTGTTGCAAAAAAACTAACAGGGTTCAGTGGCCAAATAACTTATGGAAATGAGCATAGTCTGTTTTGTTGGAGATTTGCAGTAAACCTTAATATGTTAAAGATGATGAGAAGTCCATTTCCCAAACTTTTTTCACCATGAGACTCTTTTCTTTTTTTTAAGAGATTTTTATTTTCTACTGCTTGTTAACTTAATTTTGTGAATTACAAGGTACATATTTTGGAAAATGTTAAGTATAGAACCTGTCCTTAGCAAATAGAGGGAGAGAAGGTAGATATATGATACTATACTCTTAAAAAAAAGGTTATAAATGGTTTCAAAGAAGTCTAGATCAAGTGCCATAGGTGTCAAGAGGATGGGAAGATTACCTCTAGAAGAAAGAAAGGATTAGAATTATCTACAGAGGGATTATTATCATTTGAATTATCTACAGAGGAAAAATTAGATTTGAGTTTGTGGAACTGGGTGGAGGGACTTTTCAGTAAAGCAGACAATGAAAGCTAAGACATAAAGGGAGGGTTGTAGGCCCTGGAGATAAGGGGAACATTCATTTTGGCTGGAGTATAGCACACATAAAGAGGAGGAGTGGCATGTAAGGTAAATTGGGGTTTAATTTTGGAGGTCTTAAATGCCAGGTTTAAAAATTCATTTTTTTTTTCTTTCTGTAAATGTAGGTTCCTTGATAATAGTGCTTGAGGTCAGGTAATTTGGCTGTGATAGCAATGGCTGTTTGACTTCCAAATTAGAGTATGAATATTGAAGAACACATTTTCCCACATTTATTTGTCTCTTAATTTTTCAAACTAAATTACAAAAGCTGTTTAAAAATGGACTTGTTGAAAATGATGTCTCTTGTTCAATTAGCTAGCCAGGTGTATACTAATGAGCATGAGATATACAAGTAAGGAGCACCCCGTTAACTGTCAAGGTGCTGAAATGCTATTTATTTTAACCATATTAGTTGTTAAGTGTTTATAGACATTGGCTATCAATTGTAGCCAATGTAGCCAATCATGTATATGATAAAATGTATTCATTCTGCAAACATTGAATGAATGTGTAGGCCAGACATTATTCCAGGTACTAGAGTTAAAAGATGTTGAGTTAAGCATCTGATTGAGGGAGACAGACATGTTAATACATTAATACAGTGCAGTGGGAGTTTAGAATCTTTTCCAGGGATTATTAGGAAAGGTTTCATTTAGTAATGGCATATAGAAATTGGATATTGATGGATGAGTAGAGATTTTTCAAACAGGAGAAGGGCATTCCAAGGCAGAGACACAAGATGACTCCAGTTTGTTGTAAGGTGAGGCAACTGAGAAGAGTTAGGATGTGTATGTGCATATTTTAAGAACAGGGAGTGGTGGCAAGGCATTGAGTCCATGGGAGTTCGAGGGCAGTTTTTCATTTTTTTGTTTTTTGTTTTTTTTTTTTTGAGAAGGAGTCTAGCTCTGTTGCCCAGGCTGGAGTGCAGTCACATGATCTCGGCTGACTGTAACCTCCGCCTCTGGTTTCAAGCGATTCTCCTGCCTCAGCCTCCTGGGTAGCTGGGATTATAGGTGCCTGCCACCATGCCCGGCTAATTTTTTTATTTTTAGTAGAGATGGGCTCTCACTGTGTTGGCCAGGCTGGTCTCGAACTCCTGACCTCATGATCGACCCGCCTTGGCCTCCCAAAGTGCTGGGGGATTACAAGCATGAGCCACTGTGCCTGGCCAGTTACTTTGTTTCTTGAGACAGGGTTTTGCTCTGTCACCCAGGCTGGAGTGCAGTAGTGTAATCACAGCTCACTGCAATGTCTACCTCCTAGGCTCAGGCAATCCTCCCACCTCAGCCTCCCAAGTAGCTGGGACTACAGGCATGTGCCACCATGCTTGGCTAATTTTTTATTTTTTGTAGGGATGGGGTCTCACTATATTGCCCAGGCTAGTCTCGAACTCCAGGACACAAGTGATCCTCCCACCTCAGGCCTCCCAAGGTGCTGGGATTACAGGCATGAGCCACTGGGCCCAGCCCGGGGGAATTTTTAAGAAGGCTTTTTATAGATCATGCAAGAGGGCTGATCTTACTTTTTTTGGGTAAGGATCAGGAAGACAGACAATTTTATTTTTTTTATTTTTATTTTTTTTTTGGTTTTGAACCTTTAATGAGAAAAAATATATAATGTCGAGCTCAAGAACACTGTGTGTTTGGTGTCATTGGGTCAAGGGTTGGGGATACACACGGCAGAATTTGGAAACAGGGTATACATCAACAAAAACATTAGTCATAACAAGAAAAACTGGCGCCTGGCACAATCAACTCTCAGTTTCCTCTTCACTCAGCAGCATGTTGGGGATCCCGCGGCTGATGGGGAACATACGTCCAGACTTCGGGCACTGCAGGGTGCCCTCTATCACTTCCACCTCCAGCAGCAGATGGTGCATGGTCCTCAGAAACTTTATTCTCCTCATATCCCTCAACCGGGCCTTTAGGCACCTGGATCAGGCGCAAATTATCGGCCGCTTCCAGGAACGCCGCCCACTCCACCTTAGGTATCATAGGCGCCACGAAGTTGGGGTTGAACTTCACAGGGCAGATACGGACCTCAGTGGCTTGGAGGCGCAGGGGGAAGCCACGGGACCCCACCCCCTGCACATGCGAGCTCAGCAGATTGTGGGTGAGCAGTTTCATATCGCCGAACAGGCTCTCCTTCGACAGACAATTTTAATGTTAGTGTGAAGAATGGCCTTCGATGGGGGAAGAAATTGTTAGCTGGGAAAATTGGGATCATGGGCAGCCTAACATAATTGTTGTCATTTGGTAAGTGTTCCAGAATTATCTGTTGACTGATTAATCTTGCCAGATGAAATTCTAACCTAATTCAATGGCAACAAAGAAGAAATTTGAAAAGACATTTTGGAGGAAGAATTAAAATAATTCAATTACTGAGGAGTTAAAATTCCAAATTTGTAACTTTGAAAAGTAGGTGGTTGGTGATTCATTAACTGTGACAGAGAAAATTAGAAGGACCTTTGCAGGGGAAAGAAATAATATATTCATTAAATATATATATATATTATTTTATATATGTATATATATTTTTTGTTTTATACTTTGAGTTTTTAGCAAGACATCGTGGTAAAGAAGTCCACTAGGCAAATGGAAATATGAATTAGTAACTCAGAAAGAGATCACAGTTAGAGATAGCAGTTTAGGAAGTATCACTTTATATGGGTGGTAATTTAGTCAGGAGGTGGATGACATCTCTCAGCTCTGCCCCTTACTAGTTGTGTGATCTTGGCAAGTTACCCAACCTCTTTGTACCTCAATTTTCTCATCTGTATAATGGGGGAAATAGTAGTATCTACTTCAGAAGGTTTTTTTGATGACTAAATTGAATTGAGAAATTTAAATTGCTTAGCATACTATCAAAAGAGTAGTATCCATTTTTAAAAATTAGGTGTCGGCCACTTTCAATTTAAGTGGATTGAGATGAAAACTAGATTAAAGATCTATCAGGGAGAGAAAGCCTTCAGCCTTGTCGGTCTCAGCTGACTTAGAGTAAATGATCCAAGAAGTAGGAGATTATAGTAGGAGAGGATTACAAAAAGGGGCTATGGAAGGTTATATTTTTCAGGATGGTCACAAGATCTGCCATCCCACATTGTGATGTTTATGCCCCTCCCATAGGGAAGTAGGGTCTCTGCTCACTTCTTGAATCTGTACAGGCCTATGACTATAGAAGTGTTGCTACGTAGTGATTTGCAAGGTTAGGCCCCATAGAGGGCCAGATGTATTACCTTTGATGACCTAACCTCTTGGACTCTAGCAACCATACCAAGAGAAAGCCCATGCAGCCCTTTTAAAGAACCAAGGCCCTTCACTCTTGGCTCTCGCTGAACTCCCAGCTAACGGTAAACACCAGCTTGCCATCTTGAAAGAGTATCTTCTAGCCAAGTTGAGCAGCCCCAGCTTATTTCATGTGGAGCAGAGACCAGATTTCCCTGTTGAGCCCTCCTCAAATCAGATTTGTGAACAGTATGATTATTGTTATTTTAGGCCACTAACTATTTGAGTGGTTGTTAGGCAGCAATAGATAACTGAAACAGAGGCTGATCAATTTCTTACCTTCTATTGGTGTTAGTGGAGAGAGTGATAGAGGTAGAGGTTGATGCTTAAGAGTAATAGAGTTCCATTTAAGTGTTTTATGCTTTGGAGTTCTCCAGTCAAACCAACTTGAAAGTGAACTTCTGGAATAAGCAAGTCATTAAATTGAGGACAGTATTATAGACTGCACATGTGTATAATTAATTTAAAATACTGAATCCCTGGTGTTCCCAGGAAATTAAATCGTTGAGGTGTGTGTGTGCCCAACATGTGTGAGAGAGATTTGAAAGAGTGATTGCCTTGTTCTCTTAAAAGTGGATTGCAACTGCACATAACACCCGGCAAATAAACATATAACCTACAAATTAAATGAAAGTTCTAGTTGAGTGATAAATAATTTAAAAGTTTGGTGGTTAATATTTTATGTATATATGTATTTTTAAAACTTAGCAAACTTTTCTGATGCTATTTCCTTGAAGCTGAAATATGAAAATAAGAAAATATAGTTATTTATATATCTTTGCTTATTCAGGGTATAATAAATGAAAGAAGCAATGATTCCTTACTTGTTTAATTTTATTTCCAAGGTGTTTATTAAATGCCTGTAAGAATATTTAATGTGTATATTTGTAAATACACTTAATTTGATTTGAAATGCTAATGGCAGATTTTATTAAATACTTAAAGTAATTTCACAGTCTATATTAAAGTCTCTGTAATAGAGTGGGAAAAATATCTGGGTTAGAATACTGGTTTAGTACCTTGATAAGACTTAAATTTCATTTCCTCAGTTTCCTCATATGTAAAAATGAGATGAAAGAGCTGGGCTGTGATGATATTTAAAGAACATTCTTGCATTACAAATTTTAAATCTGATTATATGATTCTGCTGAGCCTAGTATAACAGGAATTGTAACATTTTGTTACCTCTCCCGTTTGGACATACACATGATATATATTACTTTACGGTTAGAAATGAGAAATATTCTATCCTGGAAAAATATTTTCTTAAGAGAATCTAAAATATTTTGTAAGATTCTAAGTTACCATCATTCAGGTAGTCTTCAAAACAATTTTGATGACATGATTAATTGACCAATTTCATAGTTTAAAGGGCTTCAAGATTGAATGTTAAAATTGACTAATTTTAAAAAGTAAAATTATTTATTTTGTAGTGTTTGTGCAAGTAGTTTTCAAAATACTTTTTCAAAGTTTGCCTTAGTTATATTTGTGTCTTAAAATGCTTTATTTTTCTACCTTTTCATACTACTTTTGAAATCCATTTTGTTAGCTGGAGACACAATATTTTGTGGTTTTTAAAAAAAATCAGTAGTCAATAAATATAAGTTATTAATATACAGAAAACACGTAAAGAATCTCACTGAAAAATCAAAGAAAATGGGGTTAGAAAGTAGAGGCCAAATATTGTAAAATTCTTTAGTTCTTTGTAGTGCCAGAATTGTATTAGGCTCATATTTGGTTTCTGTTAGAATCTTGGATTGATAGTACCATGTAATGCCTGTTCTTTATTTCTGGGTTGTGGGGTAGTGGTCCTGCCCTTTTGGTTTTGGATATATGGATCAAGAGCATGACTTTCAAGACCCTCTGCAGGGATTTCAGCCATGGCCCCAACTAGCTAGTGTTTTGGTATGCTCAGCATTGTTCTGTTGACTACAGCTGGAAAGCAAGAGAAATGTATGACACAGCCTCCCCTTGCTTTCAATTTAAGTGTGGAGAAAAGAGTGAAACTTACGAAAATGATTCTAAATCAATAAATGATAAAATGACAGTTAGTAATATTCTGTGTTGGGATTTCAATTTTTAAGCTTCATAGGGGTTTAAGAGTGGAGAAATTAATGGAGACCATGTAGGGAAGGAACCCTTCAAAGAAGAAAAGGGAATGGAGCCAGGCTTTAAGTAATGGTGTAGCAGTCTTTGAAGTTTTGGAGGAGAAAGGGCATACTTAGTAGGGTGAGTTACCTGGCCACAGATTAGGAAACAGGAGTAACATGGGCTTAAAAAGAAGACTGGCATAGTCTGATGGAAGTGTGGCTATTTGTTTTGAGGTACAGAGAAATTTGGGTAGGTGGTACAAGATAAGAACCCTAAAGGGTAGATATAAGAGTGTGAACTTGGCTGCGTGTGGTGGCTCACATCTGTAATCCAAGCACTGAGTCGGGCAGATCACTTGAGGCCAGCAGTTAGAGACCAGCCTGGCCAACATGGCAAAACCCAATCTCTACTAAAAATACAAAAATTACCCGGGCGTGATGGCGCACATTTGTAATACCAGCTACTCAGGAGACTGAGATATGAGACTTGCTTGAACCCAGGAGGCAGAGTTTGTAGTGAGCCGAGATTATACCACTGCATTGCAGACTGGGAGACAGAGTGAGACTATATCTTTAAAAAAAAAAAAAAAAAAAAAAAGTGTGTGAATTCGATAGTGTAATAGGAATTGTATAGGGAAGTTTCTCACTAAAAGGAGGTAGTGTTTTAATGATCTGTTAGATAGTGGTATCCATAATAAATTTAAGGAAAATACATGATAGGCAGTACTTTTGAACCGATGGGTTAGTTGGTTTAACAAGATACAGAAATATCTCTCTGAAATGATCTGAGACTTACTTTTTTTTTTTTTTTTTTTTTTTTTACCTAGGCTGGGGTAAATATCCTAGTTTCTTTGAGTCTGTGGGTGGTTCCAACACATTGTATTGGATCTACTTTTGGGAATGGAGATATAAGAAAATACAAACATTTGAATTTTTGTCAAGGAAGCAACATTATTTAAATTAGGGATTTATGTTCCTGTCCAAGGGATTGACATCCAAGGGAGTTTTCAGTAGAAATGACCACAAACACCATTAAGTTCTGGGATACATGTGCAGAACTTACAGATTTGTTACATAGGTATATATGTACCATGGTGATTTGCTGCACCCATCAACCCCTCATCTACATTAGGTATTTCTCCTAATGCTATCACTCCCCTGGTCCCCCACCCTCTGACAGGCTCTGGTGTGTGATGTTCCCCTCCCTGTGTCCATGTATTCTCATTTTTCAGCTTCCACTTATGAGTGAGAACATGCAGTCTTTGGTTTTCTGTTCTGTGTGAGTTTGCTGAGAATGATGGTTTCCAGTTTCATCCATGTCCCTGCAGAGGACATGAACTCATCCTTTTTCATGGCTGCATAGTATGATGTATATATGCCACATTTTCTTTATCCAGTCTATCATTGATGGCCATTTGGGTTGGTTCCAA
The DNA here is from genome assembly GCF_049350105.2 of Macaca mulatta. Lineage (NCBI taxonomy): Eukaryota > Metazoa > Chordata > Mammalia > Primates > Cercopithecidae > Macaca > Macaca mulatta. The sequence goes on along the minus strand of NC_133412.1, from coordinate 130,373,643 downwards.
ATCTTTGCTATTGTGAATAGTGTTGCAGTAAACATACATGTGCATGTGTCTTTATAGTAGAATGATTTGTTATACTTTGGGTATATACCCAGTAATGGGATTGCTGGGTCAAATGGTAATTCTGGTTCTAATCCTTTAGGAATCGCCACATTGTATTCCACAATGACAAACACCATATTTTAATATTACAATTGGTAACATTTGTAAAGCATTTAAAATCAGTTTAACGGAGCAATATAACAACCAATTATGTAAAGCTAAGTTTCATATGATAGTATCTTAGTGCATAGTTCTAGATTTTTGTTTTGGCTTGGTGATTTTTGCTTTTGATTACTGTAGCAAACAGAAAGTGAAGCTAAACCTTTGTCAGGCTTATAAAATTCTAAAGGATTTAAAAAATTTTTTACAGGTATTTGTATTATAGGGAGTTGTTTGAGAAGTCTCTTGGGAGGACTTGGTCATTTGGAGGTCTTAGGATTTGTTAATTTGGCTATCTTTTTCTCACTGTAAGTGCCTTTGCAGCAAGGTAAAGTATTAGAAAGCAAGGCATTAGGATTTATTTGCTTATATAAGCAGAATTCTTTATTTTTATTTATTTATTTATTTTTATTTTTTGCTTTTTTGGAACTTCCATCCCTTGGGGATCAATCGCTGACTTCTCTTAAACCCTAGTGATAATTTGTCTCTGAGGATAAAACGTGTACTTTGCTTCCAGGACACTGACCTCTAATTTTCTTCTGCCTGCACTGGTGCCTCCTGTTTTCTTTTGTTGGATTGTTTTCTTCCTCTTATCTCCAAATGTTGGCATGCCTTTCTTCCTCCTAGATGATCTCACCCAGTCCTTCGGTAACCATCTATGTGTTGATGATTCAAATTTTGTGAAGCTCCAGCTTCTTCCGTGTAGTACTAACTTGTTTTTCCATCTATGTGCTCTATATTTGTCTTATTTATCTAATAGGCGTCTACAATATAACATATGCGGAACAAAACTCTTGTTTCACTGCTCCCTCATTCATCTCTTTCCCTGATCTTCCCATCTCAGTAATTAGCACCACCATTCACAGAGTCGTCCTGGCTGCAAACCTCTACCTCTATGAGTAATCTTTTATTCCTTTTTTTTCTTTTTCCACATATTCAATCTATCAGCAACTTATATGAATGCATGCCTTAAAACGTCATGAACCTATTTCTCACCACCTCATCCACTGCCACTTTCATCTGAGTCACTGCCGTCTCTTGACTGGACTACTAAGGTATTGCAGGTTGGGTCTTTTGGGAGGCCGACTTTGAGACAGTTTAGCATGCAGAATATTTATTAGGAAGTAACCTTGGATAAACATTTATGAGGGGGCAGAGCAAGGATACAAGATTGGGCATGTGGAGAAACAGAGTTACAGTTTTGGTCCAGTGGCAGTGTTGATGGCTCCTGTGGGGAGGTCTGAAACTAAAATGACCTGTCAGAGTTGTCCTGCTTTGGACCAAAGTGGTCTGGCCCTTATACTCCCATCTTAATCAGTCATTGGCTATGGATCACATTGGGAAAGGCATGACATTGGGTGAAGTGGCTCTTTGCATCTGATGAAGTCCCTGAAAATACTGCCCATGAAGTCTTTTTGTTGGCAGCACTGTTAGCAGTTAGGGCAAGTCCCTTCTTGAAGGGCGAGCTGGATGGCACATAGTTGTGTTCACCACAGACCACCCTTGTTCCACTACTAGACTTCACTTCTTCATATACATTTGGGGAGTAACTCTTCTGACATTCTGGTTGAGTCTTATCCTGGAGGAAAATTCGAAGAAGGCTAGTGAGATGAACTGTGGCCCCCACTACTATAGCTGGTCTCAGAGTTGCAACTGATATTCACTATCTCTCACCTCTACTGTCGATTGTAACTCTGCCTTACCTTCAGCTAGTACCTCTGATGTTCTTGGTATTTTAACTGGTTACAATACCCTTTTTAGGCCAGGGTTGTAACACTTGTCCATACATTTTCAGAATTGGTTGAGGGAGTGTCAAGAGATCCCCAAGAGGATCATCTGTGTGCCAAACATACTGCTCTCGGCCCCCATTGTGTGTGGGCAGCCCTGCCTCATCCTGATCATTATGGTTGATTGCCCCAGCCAAAGATGATCACTCCTCTTCTTATTCCCTAGATATAAGGAGACAATATGACCAGGCGGTACTTGTAGTTATAGTTTAATGATACTCTTATACTATGTTCGTAGGCAAAAGTATTCATTCTTTGGGGACCAAGACTATTCCCGAAGAACCTAGAGTCACAGGGATCCCAAGCACAAATTGGGAATCATGATAAGTGAACCTACTTTCTGCTTTTACCCCTTGTTGCCAGACTCATGTGTTTTTCGTATTGGAGTCAAAGCATCATATAAAGCCTTTTAATTCAGAATATATACTGCATCTTGGAGGATAGTGCTTCTTTTTTTTTTTCTTTTTTGCCTTTGGAGACGGAGTCTTGCTCAGTTGCCCAGGCTGGAATACAGTGGTGTGATCTTGGCTCACTGCAACTTCCACCTCCCGGGCTGAAGCAACTCTCCTACCTCAGCCTCCCAAGTAGATGGGACTACAGGCATCCGCCACCACATCCAGCTAATTTTTTGTATTTTAGTAGAGACAGGGTTTCACTGTGTTGCCAAGGCTGGTCTCAAACTCCTGAGCTCGGGTATGAGCCACCACCCCCGACCAGTGCATTATCTTGATAGAGTACACCCTCTGAACTGGTGCTTCAGCTGTGCCTTCATCAGGCTGTTCCAGTGCTCTGTTAGTCTGCCTACCTCTGTTTGGTGTGGTTTATGATATGACCAGTGAATCCCATGGTTACCTCCTTTGCTGTAAACTGGGTGCCTGGGTCCTTTGGTGTGATGTGGTATGTGAAGTCCTGTGCCAGAGGAACAAACACTCCCTCGGAGGAAAGGCAAATCCAACTCAAATATTTCTCTATCAAAGTAAAATATTCTTTCTTCTAGAGTGGGAAGGTCCCAGTGTAGTCAACTTGCCAACCATGTGATTAGTCTTGAATGGGGCTATTTTAGGGGCTTAGAGTTGGTCTTTGTCACTGTTAGGCTAGATTTTTGGTTTCACAGTAGCTGAATCAGCCTTGGTAAGTAGGACCCCTTGCCGTTGGGGTCATGTTGTCTCTGTACTGTGTCTGCTTTGTTCATGTGCTCAGAGTGCTAATGCCAAGCAGAGTCATTTTTTCTGCTTGGTTGCTTAGTTCCTCTTTCATGTTATATGTTTTCTGGTGCTAACGTGTTATACAAAGAACTTCATACTTTTCATCCAGTCTCATATATCTGTCTGTCTTAGTCAACTCAGACTTCCATAACAAAGTTCCATAGACTGGATGGCTTCAACAACAGAAGTTTATTTCTCAGTGTTCTGTGGGCTGAGAAGTCCACGATCAAAGTGCCAGCAAGGTAGTTGTCATGCTGAGGCCTCTTCTCTTAGCTTGTAGGCACCACCGTCTCACTTTGTGCTTGCGCAATCTCTTCTTTGTGTGTGCAGAGAGAGATTTCTTTTTCCTGTAGGAACATTAATCACATAATGAGGGTCTGTACCTTGTGACCTCATCTAACACTGATTACCTCCCCAAAGGTCCCATCTCCAAATACCATCACATTGGGAGTTAGGTCTTCAACCTATGAATTTTGGCAGGACAGTTCTTTCATTGTATCGTCCATATGCCTCTACTCTAGACTTCCTTGTCCTTGGTCTTCCAGTCTTACTTCTCTGATAGCTAGGCCTTTTGCCATTTCCTGTGTAAGGTGGCATCTCATGGTAGTTTTGATTTGCATTTCCCTAAATATTAGTAATGTTGGGCATTTTTTTTTGGACAGATTCACTCACTCTGTTATCCAGGCTGGAGTGCAGTAGAGTGATCTGAGCTTACTGCAACCTCTGCCTCGCTGGTTCAAGTGATTCTCCTGCCTCAGCCTCCCAAATAGCTGGGAATACAGGCACTCGCCACCACACCCAGCTAATTTTTGTGTGTTTAGTAGAGACGGTTTTGCTATGTTTGCCAACCTGGTCTCGAACTCCTGACCTCAAGAGATCTGCCTGCCTCAGCCTCCCAAAGTGTGAAAAGACTGTCCTTTGTCTTTCGAATGGTCTTGGCACCCTTGTCAAAAATTGTTTGACCAAATATGTGAGGGTTTTTTTCTAGGCTTTCTATTCTGTTCAGTTGTTCTGTATCCCTGTCTTTATGCCAGTATCATATACTGTTTTGATCAGTGTAGCTGTGTAGTAAGTTTTGAAATCAGGAAGTGTGAGTCCTGCTGCTCTGTTCTTTTGCAGAATTGTTTTGGGCTCTTTGGGGTTTCTTGTCTGTTTTTGAATAGAGCAAAGTCATTGGGATATTCACAAGGATTGAGTTGAATCTGTAGATCACTTTGGGTAGTATTGACATTGTAACAATATTAAGTCTTCCAGTCTGTAAACATAGGATGTCTTTCCGTTTATTTGTGCCTTCTTTGATTTCTTTCGAAGTATTATAGTTTGCATTGTACAAGTCTTTAGCCTCCTTGGCTAATTCTTAGTTTATTCCTAAGTACTTTGTTCTTTTTGATGCTATTGTGAATGGAATTGTTTTCATAATTTCCTTTTTAGATTGTTCCTTGTTAGTATATAGAAATGGCAACTAATTTTTCAGTTTTTCTTTTATCTAACTATGTATTTGTATCTGTTAATCAGGCTGTCTTCTTCCTCCTCCCCTCCCCTTTACCCTTCCCAGCCTTTCTTTGGTAACCACCAATCCACTCTTACTTCTATGAGATCACATTTTTAAAATTCCACATATGAGTGAGGTCATGTGGTATTTGTCTTTCTATTCCTGGCTTATTTTCCTTAATATAATGTTCTCCTGGTTCATCCATATTTTTTCAAATGACAGGATTTCCTTCTTTTTAATGGCTGAGTAGTATTCCATTGTGAATATATGCCATATTTTCCTTATCCATTCATCCATTGATGGACACTTAGATTGATTCTGTATCTCAGCTATTGTGAATAATGCTGCAGTAAACATGGTGGTACAGATATCTCTGACATACTGATTTCATTTCCTTTAGATATATATTTAGTAGTATGATTGCTGGATCATTATGGTATTTCTGTTCTTAGTTTTTTCAGGAACCTCCATAACGTTTTTCGTAATGGCTATGGTAATTTATATTCCCACCGACAGTGTGCAAGGGTTCCCTTTTTCTCCACATTTTTACCAACACTTCATCTTTTGTCTTTTTGATAATAGCCATTCTAATAGGTGTGAGGTGATACATTACTGAGGTTTTAATTTGCATTTCCCTGATGATTAATGGTGTTGAGCATTTTTTCGTATACTCGTTGGCCATTTATGTGTCTTCTTTTGAGAAATGTCTGTTTCTGCCCTTCACACATTTTTAAAATTCAGGTCGTTTATTTTCTTCCTATTGAGTTGTTTGAGTTCCTTATATATTTTAGATAAACCCCTTATCAGATGTATAGTTTGCAGATATTTTCTCCTGTAGGTTGTATATAATCATGTTAATAATGCTATGGAATTTGGTTTGCTGATACTTCATTGAGGATTTCTGCATGAATGTTTATAAAGGGATATTAGTCTATAGTTTTCTTGCACAGTCTTTGCATGGCTTTGGTGTATCAGGGTAATGCTGACCTCATACAGTGAATTAGGAAGTGTTTCCTCTTCCTCAATTTTTTGGAAAAGTTTGAGAAGGCTTGGTGTTAGTTTTGTAAAATGTTTAGCAAAAGTCAACAGTGAGGGCATGAGTTCCAGGGCTTTTCTCTGTCGGGAGATTTTTGATTACTAATTCATCCCCCTTACTGGCTATAGGTCTATTCATATTTTCTATGTTTTCAGGATTTAGCCTTAGTAGATTTTATGTTTCTAGGAGTTTTTCTATTTCATCTAGGTTATCAAATTTGTTGGTATACAATTGTTTGTAATGCTGTCTTATAATCTTTTTTGTTTCTATAAAATTGGTAGTAACGTCTTCATTTTCATGTGTGATTTTAGTATTTTGAGCCTTCTCCCTTTTTTTCTTAGTCTGTTTAGCTAAAGGCTTTTCAATTTTGTTGATCTTTTCAAAAAGCCAACTTCTGGTTTCATTATTTTTTTTTCCTATTGTTTCTCTGTTCTCTAGTTTGTTAATTTCTGCTCCAGTTTTAATTATTTTCTTCCTTCTGCTAGCTTTGGCTTTAGTTTTTCTTTTTTTTCTTGGTTACTTAAGTTTATACTTCTTTTTCTAGTAACTTAAGTTTTAAAGTTATGTTGATTTGAGATCTTTTTTATTTTTTAATATAAATATTTCTAGTTGCACATTTACTCCTTAGCACTGCCTTCACTGTGCCCTATGTTTTTGTATATTGTGTTTTTATTTTCATTCATTTCTTAAGTATTTTACAATTTCCCTTGTAATTTCTTCTTTGATCCATTTACTTAAATCCTCTGACAGTCACTTTATCCAGAGGGAGAGGGGCTTGCAAAAATGGGGAAGGTGCAACAACAAAGGCCTTTTTATGCCTCTGTGGTCTGAAGCAGCAATTAGCCCTCAGTGCAGGGATCCCAGATATTTAGAGGACAGGGTCCTTTTTGGTCATGCTGGCCTCTACAACCTGTGTGCATGTTGTTCCAGAAATTTGTGTACAGCACTCTCCCACAGGGCTAGGGTGGGACCTGGGTAGCTGCTATTGTGCTAAGAGCTGAAATTGACCAAAATTACCACATTTTCTTGTCTAAGTCTTCACCTGGGAAGATACAAGCCTTCACTAGCCTACAGAGTTCCAAAATAGTTAGATTCTGCCAGTGCAGTTGTTACCTAGATGGGGAGACAGATTTACTCCACCATCTTCCCAGAATCCTGTCTGTTTTATTGATACATAACCATGCTCATTCATGTGTTGTGTATGTTTGCATCTGCACCACAGTGGCAGAGTTGAATGGTTTTAACAGAGACTGTGTGGTCTGCAAGCCTAAAATACTAGCTATCTGGTCTTCTAAGAAAAAATTGTCGATCTCTACTTTATATTCTTAAGAGTGGCATTACTTTTTGCCATCCTACATGATTAACTACCTTGACTGGACAGGGGCAATTTTAGGGATTTTTACTTGGGCTTCCTCATTGTAATAGTTCTTATTTTGTAGACCAAGGACCCAGTGTTGGAGTCATATCAGCCACTTAAGTGTGTCTATACCTGTTAAACATTTGTAGACTGCAGAAATCACCACTAGGTATGCTCATGGACATATTGGTTTGACTCTGCCAGATCTTGGCCAGGAATCTATTACCTGGCCCCCATAGGTTCTCACTCTGACACGGTCCATGATGCCTTGGGCCAGCCAAGTGCCAATGCCAACTAGGACCCTATGTCCAACAGACTTCAAAATATTTGCATATTTTTCTTTCCTTAGCGTACTAAAGTAAATGGTTGTAGCTTCTTTTGGAAGAAGGAATAGGAGAATTATTATTGTGTATTGGCATTCCCAAGAAGAAGGTAATACCTATCTTCTTGAGAACCTGGCCTTTTCTTCAATCAATAACAGGAAATATATCATAGTACATCATATAAGACTTTGGTATAAACTCTGGATTCTCATTACCTCTCTTGACCTCATCCACAATTATTCTCCCCTGCATTCACTCTCTTTTAGTCACACTGGCCTCTTTTCATTGATTGTATACCAAGAGTGTTCCCTGTGCTTAGAGTCTTCCTCCCTCAGATAGCTTATTAGTTGGCCGCATACAGGTCTTTACTCAAAATTTATTTTCTTAGAAAGGCCTTGCCTGGTGACTTCTTTCAAAGATAATCTCACTCTGGCCAGCCCGGTGGCTCATGCCTGTAATCCCAGCACTTTGGGAGGCTGAGACAGGCGGATCAGCTGAGGTCGGGAGTTTGAGACCAGCCTGACCAACATGGAGAAATACCACCTCTATTAAAAATACAAAATTAGCAAGGCATGGTGGTGCATGCCTGTAATCCCAGCTACTCAGGAGGGCTGAGGCAGGATAATCGCTTGAACCCAGGAGGTGGAGGTTGCGGTGAGCCGAGATCATGCCACTGCACTCCAGCCTGGGCAATAAGAGTGAAACTCGGTCTCAAAAAAAAAAAAAAAAAAAATTCATCATCATCATCTCACTCTTACCCATCATTCTGTATCCTCTTTCATTTTCTTCATGGTTCTTATTCCGCTGTCATTTTTTGTGCTCATTTGTCTGTCACTCTCCTCTACTAGATCCAGAGGAGCAGAGATTTTTTTGCTCCTTTTTTACTATTTCCTGGATATTTAGCATAGTCTCTAGCATGTAGTAGGTGCTCAATTAATATTTGCTGAATGAAGGAATACTGTATTTTCAGGTGATTGAAAATATTTTGTATAAAAAAATGCTTAACTTTTTATGTCAGTAAATACCTGCTATTTATAAGTTTTTAGTATATGTCATTTAATAAAACTAATATATTAAAATTGATGAACAGTATAACGTGTTTAATTGAAAACTATGATTACTCAACAAATTAACAACACACAAGAACTAAGATTATTAAGTATTTATACAAATGTGTATGCCAAGCAATGATAGGGAAAAGGTACATGATTACTATATGAAGTTTTTTACTGGAAATATTGTAGATTTTTGAAAGGGTTGACTACTTCCTTAAGTAATTTCACAACTGTAAATTGAATTGGTATTAATAGAACCTACCTTGTAGACTTACTACTTACCATAGTACATATTGAATATGATAAAGTATGTAAAATACTAGGCAATGCCTGGCACATAGTAAGTACTTAAAAAACTTTAGCTGTCATCGCCATCTCATTGTATAGGAGTATTTCATGTGATGGCCAAGTTTTCTAAAATTTTTAAGTAGCTTAGTTTCTAAAGTTCTAAGTAGTTCTAAATATAAGTTCATCTTGAGTTCATATTTCTCAATTTTAGATGATGTTAAAAATCTTTAGATTCGCATCAACTCTTGTTTCGACAGAAGTGAGGCAGACTAGAGGCTGATTATCTAAATGATTATGTGTTGCTAAATGCGTTCATTTTATTTCAGGGTGCCATATTTTTTTCTTTGTAAGGATATTAATTCATCCTTGGAACTTAATTCTTAAACATGTCAGCACTTTATATCTTTAAAAGTTTAAGAAAAAACTTTGCAGATATGAAAGTTCAAATTGTAATCATCAGCAATTGCTGCTGATCACTAAGTTACATGCTAGGTAGGAGGCAATATGTGGTATCCATTTACATGAAAGAGGGTAGTATGAAAAGTATGTAAATTAGTGTGTATTAGTCTAAAAAATGTATTATCTGCTGATGGTGAACATTTGAAGTTTTCTTGATTGAGCCTTTTCTAATATCCTTTTTTAAAAAATGGTTTTTTAAAGAAAATTATAAGATTTCGTATCTTTTTCTCATCGGCTATCATGTGTTAGACTTTTTCTCGTTTCTAAACTCTTTACATGATCATGATTTTAATAGGAACATTGTTTTTCATCCTGTAAGTTTACCGTAATTTGTCAGTTATGGCTTTGTGAATATTATTTATGTAAACAATTTCTTAGTAATATACATAATGCTCAATGAACATTCTGCAGAAATTTTTGCATTCATATATGCTTTTCCCTTAGATTTTAAAAATAAAATTACTGTTAGGGTATACGAGCATTTGTAACACTATTGATGTTACCTAATACCAGTTGGCCTCCAAAAAGATAGTTAACTGTTGACATTTCTAACAATAATGAGAGTATAAATTTCAGTTTATCCTTTCCTGCCTTGCTTGTTATAATTTAAAAAAAAAAACAACTTTGTCAGTTTGTGAGATTTTTAAAAAAAGGATAGGCCGGGTGCGGTGGCTCATGCCTGTAATCCCAGCTATTTGGGATGCTGAGGCAGGCAGATCATGAGGTCAGGAGATCGAGACCATCCTGGCTAACATGGTGAAACCCTCTCTCTACTAAAAAATACACAAAAATTAGCCGGACGTGGTGGCGAGCGCCTGTAGTCCTACCTACTCAGGAGGCTGAGGCAGGAGAATGGCGTGAACTCGGGAGGCAGAGCTGCTTGCAGTGAGCCGAGATCGTGCCACTGCACTCCAGCCTGGGCAACAGAGCGAGACTCCGGCTCAAAAAAAAAAAAAAGGATAATTTGATTACTAGTAAGGCCGTACATTAAAAATAATTTTTTGACCATTTTATTTCTTCTATAGATTACTTGTTTGTTTACTTTGCTCATTTTTCTGTTGAGTTGTTCCAGTTGGTCATTAATACTGTTCTAGTATTTTAATATCCTAATTTTCGTTAAGTAGTTTGTTTTGTTTATTGAAGACTTTTTAATTGAAAAAACTGTATATTTTAATATAGATGTATTTAAACAGTAATTTCATTTTAAGTTTTTACCTAGTAGCTGTTTTAATTTTATAAATAATATTAAGTACTTGTGTGTGAAACTTTGTTAAAGCATATTTATTTTGTAAACTAGGAGCCTTTTGTGGCAGATGAATATATTGAACGTCTTGTATGGAGAACCCCAGGAGGAGGCTCTAGAGGTGGACCTGAAGCTTTTGATCCTAAAAGGTGAAATAAAAAAAAATTTTTTCCCCACAGATCTAATCTGGTACACATTAGTGTTAGAATAGAGATAACTGTTGAGATTGCTTTAAACATTCCTCTACAAGGATTTTAGTTAACAATTGGCCAATAAAAGACATAAATCAGCAGAGCATTAAAAGTTTGAGATTTTGTTTTTTCTTTGACATTCTTTTAACGAAGCAGTTTTACTGGTATGCAGGAAGTAATTTTATTGAGTATAAGAATTTGACATTTCTTCTAATGAGTCATAAACTAGAAATGGTTATACTTCTAAAATAAAAACATTAAATACATTGTTTTAAATATAGTTGTAAATTAGGGGAACAGAGTTACTGAACTCTAGAATGTATATTATTATTTTTATACAGTACATTTACCTTCTTGACTATTTTAAATAGGCTATAAAATGTATTTCTATTGTAGGGGTTTAATGGGGATTCTGGGTGAGGTTTTCATTCACCTCTGAGATATTCCACCAAATAGCAAAGACTTGGAATCAACCCAAATGTCCATCAGTGACAGATTGGATTAAGAAAATGTGGCACATATACACCATGGAATACTATGCAGCCATCAAAAAGGATGAGTTTGTGTTCTTTGTAGAGACATGGATGCAGCTGGAAACCATCATTCTTAGCAAACTATCACAAGAACAGAAAACCAAACACCGCATGTTCTCACTCATAGGTGGGAACTGAACAATGAGATCACTTGGACTCAGAAAGGGGAACATCACACACCGGGGCCTATCATGGGGAGGGGGGCGGGGGGAGGGATTGCACTGGGAGTTATACCTGATGTAAATGACCAGTTGATGGGTGCAGCACACCAACGTGGCACAAGTATACATATGTAACAAACCTGCACGTTATGCACATGTACCCTACAACTTAAAGTATAATAATAATAAATAAATTAAAAAAAAAAAAAGTCAATAGTTAAAGCCTGGCCGTATTTTCAAACGTCATGTTTGCTTTAAAGCCATGTGGCCTGGACACAACTATGAGGAAGTTATGAAATTACAGAAAGACTTGATCTTTTGATGAAGAAATTTCTAACAAGATGCTAAAGAAAAAATTAACATGATCATTTGAAGCTCAAGGAACACTTCTTATTAAGACTTTATGATTATAAGTTAACTGGTCAGTTCCTAAGGATTAAAAATAGGTAGATTGATACATATTCAAACTTTCCTCTATTAGATTATTAGAAGAATTTGTAAATCATATTCAGGAACTCCAGATAATGGATGAAAGGATTCAAAGGAAAGTAGAGAAACTAGAGCAACAATGTCAGAAAGAAGCGAAAGAATTTGCCAAGAAGGTACAAGAGCTCCAGAAAAGCAATCAGGTAAACATTTTGTTAAGAAATGGGTATTTTATATAGGCTATAATATCTTTATTTCCTTCCAGTTTTAAGCTCTTAAAAAAGTCTAGTCACATGGTAGTAACTGTCAAGATTTCTCTCTACTGCCTCAGTCCCATGGGGTAAAATGTTAATGAATTATTATCAAGTACTCTTGGCATTGGCTTTCCATAGTGTTGGTTTAGGATCATGGTACTCTTCTCAGGATAGAGTGGTATCCAGTTGAGTGTGGTCCTTGATTCTCCTCTAATAATGCAAACTTTCAAGAATGACACTTCAATAGACCCCTAGTTTTAGGGACTCTTTATTAGCTTGGATATTTAGGTAGTCATTTGCATTCTCTTTAATCATAAGACAAAGTAATATGAAACCAACTATTGTCTGGATTAGGTTTTCCCTAGAGAAAACCTGGTCTGGGAACTTTCACAAAAGTCATGAGGTATATGCTCCAGTGAGAATTCTAGTGTAACTATAGGAAAAACTGCCTTGATCCATTTTGGAGTAAAACCAGATCACTAGATTGGTCCTGAGGCTAAGCAGACCAAACTTCTTAGTCACTCTTAGGTCCTAGACTTAATCTGGAACCTCTGAATCCCATTCACAGGCTGGGCCTTATCTGGAATTTGATTGCCCTTTCTTTTTTTTTTTTTTTTTTTTTTTTTAAAGACAGAGTTTCACTCTGTCGCCCAGGCTGGAGTGCAGTGGTGTGTTCTTGGCTCACTGCAACCTCCGCCTTCCAAGTTCAAGTGATTCTCCTGTCTCAGCCTCCTGAGTAAGTAGGATTACATGCACATGCTACCACACCCAGCTAATTTCTTTTTGTATTTTTAGTAGAGATTTTGCTATGTTGGCCAGGCTTGTCTTGAACTCCTGACCTCAGGTGATCCACCTGCCTCGGCCTCCCAAAGTGCCAGGATTACAGGTGTGAGCTACTGCTACTGGCCTTGATTGCCCTTAGTGTAGTTTGGGATATTGTTTAGCTTTGCTGCCTCCCAGGGATCGTTAATTCTTTAGTGTTAGGGATTAGCAAACTGATTTCTGCTAAAGTTTCAATTTTTAAGATTGCTTTACTTAAACATATGCAGCTATGAGAAATAAGGCAGTAATTTAAGGTAAGGAATGCATTTTTAAGTAGTTAAGGTCACAGTTTCCAAACACTTCTAATGCAGTTTTCCCTTGCTAGTAATAATAATTTAATAGTTAAGCTAATAAACTCTGGAACCAGTCTGCCTGAGTTTTAGTTTCAGCTCTGCCACTTATGAACTGTGTAATCTCAAGCAATTTAAACTTTTCACGACTCAGTTTTTTTTAAATCTGTAAAGTGTGTTGTTGAGAGTATTATATAAGTAAATACATGTAATATGCTTAGTACAGTGTCTAGTGTAGCACAGAGAAAGTCCTCAATAAATGTTTACAGCTCTTCCCCACCTCAATTTAAGGTTGGAAAAAAAGTCCCATACTAGATTATCAGCAATTCTGCTGTTGGCAATTACAAGGCATTCATTGCATTCAATTTCGATATGCCACAGGACAATCAGTGTACCCGGGTAGAAGGGAAAGAATATTCTAGAAAGTAATATACCTTTGCCTTAGTAGAATAATTGCTACCTTTCTGTTTTCAAAATTGGGAAAGAACTATTTTACTTTATATATAAACATCACATTTTAAAATATTTAAAATAAATAGGTATATTTTACTACTGACTTTTTTTTTTTTTTTTTTTTTTTTTTTTTGAGGCAGAGTTTTGCTCTGTTACCTAGGCTGGACTGCAGTGGTGTGATCTCAGCTCACTGCAACCTCTGCCTCCTGAGTTCAAGCGATTCTCCTGCCTCAGCCTCCCAGCTAGCTGGGGTTACAGGGCCCACCACCACACCCCGCTAATGTTTGTATTTTTAGTAGAGAGTGGGTTTTACCATGTTGGCCAGGCTGGTCTCTAACTCCTGACCTCAAGTGATCTGCCTGCCTCGGCCTCCTACTGACATATTTTTTACTCTTTTCAGTTTAGTTAGCTAATTGTTTTCAGAATCATTATTTGGGACTAAATGGTGTTGAGTGTTTTGTTAAAACAGGATGAGGAGTAAATAGCTTTTTTTGTTTGCTTTTTTGTTGATTAATGTACTCATGATAAATATTATTTTAATAGTTAATGGTATAAAAGTTTGCAATTTGGTTAACAGATTTTCAGATCATGTCACACTAATGAGCATGAATTTTGTAGATCATCTCATATATATCTTCCGTTATCTTTAGTTAGTAGCAATAAGATTAGTAGTTTAGATTATAAACTGAGCACACTGATTGTATTTTATGCTTATGCACATTTTTCCTAGGTTGCCTTCCAACATTTCCAAGAACTAGATGAGCACATTAGCTATGTAGCAACTAAAGTCTGTCACCTTGGAGACCAGTTAGAGGGGGTAAACACACCCAGACAACGGGCAGTGGAGGCTCAGAAATTGATGAAATACTTTAATGAGTTTCTAGATGGAGAATTGAAATCTGATGTTTTTACAAATTCTGAAAAGGTAAGTACTGTCAGAGGATAAAACCAAATCACAGCATTAATAACAGTGCCCTAATTATGAACTGCACTAATTGCTTTCCAGAGTTAGACTTCAAATCACTGAGAAGCTGACTTATTAAAAGCTTTTATTGTTCTGAAACGTAAACTAATACAGTCACTTGTAGATTGCTGATGAAGTGTTAATATTGAGATTTTTAATTGGGTTTCCTGGCATTTTTTTAAATGAATTTTTTTGTGGCTTAAAAATGCTGTGGTAACTGTGTTCATAAGTATCTCTTTACCATACATTTCTTTCAATATTAACAGAATTTCTGTAGTCTTTAAATAGGGACAGTCTATTGGGTGGTGGTGGGGTGGTCTGACCTAAATCATTGATAAGCTGAGATGCTTTTCTGTAAAGGAAGAAGGAATTCAGAACTTCTGGTTTTTATTACTTGAATAAAGATCTCTTATAAATAATTAAAGCAGTTTGGACCAAGGAGAATTGAAAAAATTCTGAATTAATTGTTTATGTTAATCCTTTTCATAGCACTCGTCACTTACTCCTGGTCTAAGGGTACATGGTATTGGTTGCTCTGCAATCTTGAAAGAAGGTAATTTCGCTCACTTTCTTTCCCTCAGGGGAAAAAAAAACAAAATGTGTGAGAAAATGGACATTCTTATGGATCTTAGGTGTACATAGCAACATTGTCCACTCATATTGAATACAGTCTTCCTGAATTATTCCAGACTTACTCCATAGAATATTTCAGATATTGGAATGTAAAAGCTAAGTATTATTGACACTCACTTTGAATTAAGCAGCACTTTTTTAATATAACTCTATAGGGTTATAGAATTTATAATTTTTAGAGTTTTTTGGAAAATAGTTATGTGTGTACAGATAATTCCTCTAAAGAAAAGGCGTTTTTGAAAAATTTAGTATTTTGAGTACAGGTGGTTTTTTGGTTATAAGGATGAGTTGTTTAGTGTTAAATTCTGAGATTTTAGTGTACCTGTCACCCAAACATTGTACACTGTACCCAATATGTAGTCTTGTATCCCTTATTCCCCTCTCAACTTCTGCCTTTAGAGTTCCCAAAGTCCGTTATATCACTCTGTATGTTTTTTTGTCCTCATAGCTTAGCTCCCGCTTGTAAGTGAGAACATGGTATTTGGTTTTCCATTCCTGAGTAACATCATTTAGAGTAATGGCCTCCAGCTCTCTCCAAGTTGCTACAAAAGACATAATTTTGTTCCTTTTTGTGGCTGAGTAGTTTTCCATGGTGTAAATGTACCATATTTATCTTTATCTGTTCGTTGGTTGATGGGCACTTAGGTTGGTTCCGTGTATTTGCAGTTAAATTAATTTTTGGCCTGGTTCTACCAGTTAGCCATCCTTAAGAACTTATGTAGTATTAGATTGCCAATTATTAGATAAACTCCTAGCTATCTCAATTTCTGGACTCTGTACCAGTCACCTTCCCAATGGAAAGAAAAGGAGAAAGCACCCACAGAGCTAGACCAATGTGTGATTGTAGGAGGAATTAGAATGGGTTAAGATATCAACACATCATATTCTTTTTCTTCTCGCCCCCTAGTCGTTTTTGTTTTTTTTAATTGTTCTCTTTTAGAATCTTGGCTGGGTGTGGTGGCTTAGGTCTGCAATCCCAGCACTTTAGGAGGCTGAGGCAGGATGATTGCTTGGGCTTTGAAGTTTGAAAGCAGCCTGGGCAACATGGTGAAACCCCGTCTCTACAAAAAAAAAAAAAAATACATATACATATGTGTATAGATGTGTATATATATGTATGTGTGTATATATATTAGCTGGCCGTTGTGCCACACATCCATAGATCTAGCACTCAGGAGGCTGAGGCAGGAGGATTGCTTGAGCCTGGGAGGTTGAGGTTGCAGTGAGCTGTGACTGCCACACTGCACTCCAGCCTGGGTGACAGAGTGACAGACAGACCCTGTCTCAAGAAAAAAAAAAAAAAAAAGGAATCTTCTCATATTCTGGGGAAAAAAAACCCTATTATTTGTTTACCTCTGTCCTTGCATATATGTTGTTTTTTGTTTTTTGTTTTTCTTTTTTACCTAGAGTGACAGCTTACTGTACCTCATGTGGATAATACTTGATGACTGTGATTATCTTTAACACTATTAGCAAGGGTAGTCTCTCACCTCGCCCAAATATCAGTAACTATTAGAATATAGTTTTGACAGCTTTTGTTACCTATTGTTGTAGTATGTTTTAACTGACTAAATGTCATATATTGTAACCTTAAGAGATACCTGTGCTTTACACAATTTCTATAAAATAATTTGCTATGGAAATTCAATATAAACAAGTGCATTTACCTCTATTCTACTTAGTACATTAAACAAAGTTTGCAGACAGCACAATGATGATGACAACTTCTTAAAAGAACATGAGCAAACTCCTTATGGAAGCATAGAGCAGGCTATATGCCTAGTATATTATTTCTGAAGGGGGTATTGGTGAGGAGAAAATGATGGACTTTACTAATACAACTAAATGGCATGGTGAGGACAGATACTGCAGTAATATTTGTGCCCATATACAACAGAACAGAGTGAGTGTTTGGTAGTTGAAAATGACAGTGACCTGCTGACTAGGAGAAAAGAGATGACTGAAGCAGAAATGCTATATTCACTATAATTTGGAGCAAGAAGGGAGAAGAGGGTCTGCTGTTGTTATTCACAGTTGTTTGTCAGAGTTGATATGCCTACTTAGAAAAATCTATATTGGGCAGGGCATGGTGTCTCAAGCCTGTAATCCCAACACTTTGGGAAGCCAAGGTGGGCAGATTACTTGAGGCCAGGTGTTCAAGAGCAGCCTGGCTAATATGACGAAACCCCATCTCTGCTAAAAAAAATACCAAAATTAGCCGGGTGTGGTGACACATGCCTATAATCCCAGCTACTTGGGAGGCTGAGGCACGAGCGTTGCGTTAACCTGGGAGGCAGAAATTGTAATGAGCCAAGATCATGCCACTGCACTCCAGTCTGGGCGACCGAGCAAGCCTCTGTCTCAAAAAAAAGAGAAAAGAAAAAAAATATATATTGATGTTCTTAGCTCTTCCTTCATATTTATGAGTCTCACTGTCTTTTCAAATGTAAAAGAAAATGAATCTTCATAAAGTGAATTATTAAAATTGTGCCAAAGTAAAACTGAGAACTAATTTGAAATTTAAAGAATAAATGAACATTATATAACTCCCCTACACTGTTGTGTAAATAAGCACAGATATCTGCATTAAAGAATTTTAGAACTCTTGCCTAAGTTCCTTACTTCCACAACTTGAATAAATATACACATTTCTGACTGGACTCGGTGGCTCATGCCTGTAATCCCAGCACTTTGGGAGGCGGAGGCGGGTGGATCACCTGAGGTCAGGAGTTCAAGACCAGCCTGACCAATATGATGAAACCCCATCTCTACTGAAAATACAAAAATTAGCCGGGCATGTGGCATGCGCCTGTAATCCCAGCTACTTGGGAGGCTGAGACAGGAGAATCACTTGAACCTGGGAGGCAGAGGTTGTAGTGAGCAGAGATCACGCCATTGCACTCCAGCCTGGGCAACAAGAGTGAAACTCCGTCTCAAAAAAAAAAAAAAAGGAGAAAGAAAAGAAATATACACATTTCTATATTATATTTCATCATGGGGCTTTACATTAAACTTTATCTTTTCTTTTAGAACAAGTGTTATAAATTCATATGGTCAGTAAATGACAGGCATTTAGCTTAAAGTAGGATATATGTGGCAGTATACTCTAAATTATTTTTATAAATCTTGTTTATCCTTTTCGGGTTCATAAACTTAGAATTCTGAGATTTACACTTGGCTTTCAGCAAGCAATGATTTGAATTTCTTTAGAATAAACTTGAACTATGGGTTTCATTGGGAAGGGATTATGGCATCAAAAAAAATCACAGAATTTCAGTACCAGAAAGATAAATGTTTATATTTTATTGACTAATTATTGATAACACCCCAAATGTATTCTTGTTGCTCATAAAGTTTTATTTGTTGTGAATTTTTAAAGGAAATTTTTTTAGGGAAGGGACTGTGGGCATTTGCAGGGAGATACTACTACTTTCAAATACGTAATTATTTTTTGATATGCCTAAAAGTTTTTTAAATTATTGCTTTTATTTATTTTTTAATAGATAAAGGAAGCAGCAGACATCATTCAGAAGTTGCACCTAATTGCCCAAGAGTTACCTTTTGATAGGCAAGTTCATTTCTCAAGAGCTAATTTGAATGTATGGTATAATTTATAAAATAAAATTGTGTCTTTTCCTGTATGATTTTCTTTGCCCGTTAATTAAACAGGAATTTATTGAGCACTTGCTGGTTCATTTACTTGCTAGTTTATTCACTTTGTACAACATGCAGTGTAAAATAATTTATTGAAAAAATACAGTCTCTTCTTAATATCTAAATTTAATGATAGGTCTTGAAATAATTTCAATCCCTGTCTTCTGAAAAAAATTTGATGGAGAATTTTGAAATCAACTGAGGTAAAATTTGGATTTTCACATTTTGGACTTTGAGAAGCAGGTAGACGATAGAGAGAACACTTCCTATTTCTTGATGGAGGTTCTTACGCTTTTGGAGGCCTTGGACACCTTTGAAAAGCTGATGAACGCTATCACCTTTCTTCAGGAAATTAAGATACACACAGATTATTGTATACAATTTCATGGTGTTTTAGACTCTAGCCTATCCACAGAACTCTTCCTAGGGACTTCACATTAAGAACCCCTTTTTTTTTAAATACAAGGCCCCAGAGCCATTACTAAGTTAGATTTCATCCTAAAATAAACTATCCACTGAGAAGGAAATTTTTTCATGATTTCTTCTAGTGATGGAATGTCAGACTCTTTAATAAACTCTTGGTAAATTAGTACTTCCTCCATGTGAATATTTGAAAGAAATATGATTTACTATATTACAAATGATACATATTAATAGACATGTTATTTTGTTGATACTTGAAGATCTTCAGGAACAGATGAAGTATGGACATATTGCTATACTTAAAGCTTAACCATTATCTCCCAAACATGTAATGAATTCCCCCTAAAAAATGTGTCTGTTTTATTCTCAACTCTGATTATCATGAAGAATTAGCAATAATGATGATCTGTCATTCTTAATAATAATCTGGCAGTTGCCCAGCATTATGATTTAACTTATTGTAATAATTTTTAAAGCCACCCACCAAAACTTCTCTTTAACTTTATCTCATTTCAGAATTGAACTATTTACTTAAATGGGTAAAATATCTAGCTCAAAATAGGCTCATAATAATTATTGACTGCATTCCCCTCCCCTGTCTTCATTCTATTTTTCTACTGCAGAACACACTTTCATATATAAATATATATTTATACACACCCACACCCACACACACACACACTCATATTCACCACCACTCAGGAACATACTTCTCTTATGGTTTTGCTTTAGCCTCTTCACCAAGCCTTGGAGTTGAATATATATCCTAATTAGATTCAGTTTTTTTCACACAGATTAATATGGCCTTATATGTGATCTGATCTACTGTGACTTTGATACATCATTTTTGTATAACAGTCTAGATTTTTATTTCCTTCTTCATTTGTCTTTGGCATCTCTTTTGCCAGCCACTTTCCTCTCTCTGCAAACAATTGCACACAATCTTAAAACATTTATTTTTCATGCTATGCATTTCAATTAGATATTTGAAACTTGAAAAAATTCTACTGTGTGGTATTTTAGTTTTTTAATTTGTAAAGATCGAATGGCTACTCTGCTAGGCACATTGCTGGGTCTTTTTATCTTTTGTCATTAATACATCATTATCATATAGTATATTATTTGATCATCTTTTTCTTTTGAATAATAATGATTGAACTTTATTTTTAAAAATACCAACCATGGGAGTGGGGAGGGAGACAAATAATAAAGTGTGTTTAAAATGCCAGCAAATATAAGTAAGAACAGTAAGTCAGTTTTGGGACTGGCTGGGTTGTTAGTGTCTTATGCAGAGCAGTTGATTCTTTAAAAAGAGAATTGATTTTCAATGTAAATTTCCTAAATGAGAACCAGCTACCCCATCTGAATTACCTACATTAAGTTCTATCACCTGGCATGCTTCCTATCGGTATTCTCTCGTCTGATTTGGTCTTTTTTCTTTTTACAATAACCTTTTAACTTTATAATGGTTTTGGATTTACAGAAAAGTTGCAAAGATAGATGGTTCTCATATACCCTGCATCCATTTTCCCCTTTGGTTAGCATCTTACATTGCTATAGGATGTTTGTCACAACTAACAAACCTCGTCGTTGGTTTTTGTCTTTCAGATTTTCAGAAGTTAAATCCAAAATTGCAAGTAAGTGATGTATTTATTTTACCTTTTTTTAATAAGTAAAAAAACTACGTGTGTAAAAATAAAACAAATAGCAAAAGGAGAAAAAGCAGGAACAATGTCATCTTCCTACCCCAGTAGGCCACTGCATAGAAGATCCCTGAGTTTGATTTTTCTTCCCTGAAAACAACCATTACCAATTTTTTGGATATTCTTGCAGAATAATCTATGGATATACAAGCATAAGACATAAATTCCATATATGTGTGTGTGTACATGTATATGTGTGTGTATAGATATTTATATGTACTTCTCTCCTCACTTATTTTTAAATAATTGCTACCATACTACATAAATAGCTTTATGCTTTGCATTTTTAATTTAACAGTGCATTTTGGAAATTGTGTGCTTTCCATACATCTCTCTCTGAATAAGATTCTCTCTTTTTTTTTTTTTTTTTTTTAAAGATTATGTAAGCATTTCAGTATCTGTTTAACTCCTTACATGATTAGTTTGGTTCTTGCCAGTCTTGGATTTTATTTTAGGTTAGATCATTCTAGGTTTTTGAAAAGACCACTAAATTTGCAGGCTCTGTGGTAGCCGGGGTCACTATTTAGAGTAGGCCACTGCATAGAGGATTCAAAGATTCATCTGTATTCCCAAAAAGTCTTAGAATAAGGGTGACACAGCTAGTTAGACTTCCTGGGAATATTTTTGATCACAGTAGATTAGTGTGAAGTTCAGGTGTTCATTGAGAACCATACTAGCCTCAAGAATATAGTGAATAGGGCCGGACATGGTGGCTCACACCTGTAATCCCAGCACTTTGGGAGGCCGAGGCGGGTGGATCACCTGAGGTCAGGAGTTCAAGACCAGCCTGGCCAACATGGTGAAACCCCATCTCTACTAAAAATAGAAAAATTAGCCAGGCATGGTAGCGGGTGCCTGTGATCCTAGCTACTTGGGAGTCTGAGGCAGGAGAATCAGTTGAACCCAGCAGGTGGAGGTTGCAGTGAGCCGAGATTGCGCCACTGCACTTTGACTGGGTGACAGATAGAAACTGTCTCAAAAAAAAAAAAAAAGTGAAAAAAATATAAATACTGCATATTATCAGGATGAGATTTGGTGTTCAGTCATCAGTCCACTATAGTTCAAGGTAGAGGCATCAGAACTCTAGTAAAGAGTTCTGTAGTCCTCTTCACCCTTTCCGTATGTAGGATTTTTCATGTGCGTTGCTATCAGAAATAGCATCTGGAGGATTTTTTCCAGTTAGCTACTGGTTTAAGTAACAATGGCATATGACAGTCAGACTCTGGAAACACTCAGTAGTTTTGCCAGTTTGGAAGTTTTTTGTCTTGAAAATATAGATTTATATGCCACAGTGTATTATAGGGGCTAGGTTCACTGCCTATAATCTCATTAGTTTTTGTAATTCCTTCAAAATAAATTTATGTTCATAGTCATTATATTTGTAAATAATGTAGATACTGTTAAATGACGTGGATGCCTTGTATGCTTCAGTGTAGCTGAATGACTTTATTTTTAGGTAAATACCATGATTTAGAATGCCAGCTGATTCAGGAGTTTACCAGTGCTCAAAGAAGAGGTGAAATCTCCAGAATGAGAGAAGTAGCAGCAGTTTTACTTCATTTTAAGGTAAATACTAAGAATTAAAAATGAAGACTAGTGTTCAAGGCTATGGAAATTGTGTAAGTTCTATATATTATAGTTTCTGACTTCCCCCATCATTATGTAACTATATCACAGTGATAATTTTCATTGTTTTGAGTAATTTCCACAGTTTATACTCTGTAAATGGTATTAAATGTTATATATTTAATATTTAAGGTTTTATATTCAATATTAATATTGAATTAAAATTAATTGATCAATTACATATTGGTGAATTTTTATAGTTTGATAAAATCATACTGTCTGCCTTTTTACTTTCACATATTATGATACAGGTGAAAAGAAAGAAAACTTGACTGTAAATATCTGGTAGAATATAGGAACCAGAGAGTAGATGGAATATGACTAGTAAGAGAGTTAAATCCAGGGGACCTCAGGACCTTGTATTACAGAATTGTTTTCCTAGAATTTGAACTGGGGAGAGAATCCCTGTGTAGGAGTATATTTCTGCAAAGAAAGTGCTTAAAGAAATGGTTCTTCCTTCAGTCTGTTTCTTTGATTTGTATCAGATTAGGGAAAGGGAAGCCTATTTGTTGGACTTTTCATTTTGGTAAAATCTGAATGAGTATTGAGAATGGCTCTTGAGACAGTAGTGCACTTCATATTGCTTTCCTTACTGGTTTTTATGTATGATTTATTAATAGGCAAAAATCTCATTATAGTGAGCTTAATGACAAATTAGTTTGTTTTAAACACATTTTATTAAAATAGATTCAGTTTAAAAAGTAAATTTCCAAACTGCCAGCTGAATACAACTCTCCAGATTCTTGCAAGGAAAACTAAATGCTAGAGAAAGGCCAGGCGCAGTGGCTCACGCCTGTAATCCCAGTACTTTGGGAGGCTGAGGCAGGTGGATCAGTTAGCTCAGGAGTTCGAGATCAGCCTAGGCAACATGGTGAAACTCTGTCTCTACAGAAAATACAAAAATTAGCTGGCGGGGAGGCGTGCGCCTGTGGTCCCAGTTACTCGGGAGGCTGCGGCAGGAGGGTCGCTTGAACTGGGAGACAGAGGTTGTAGTGAGCCAAGATCACATGATTGCACTCCAACCTGGTGACGGTAGTGAAATCCTGTCTCAAAAAAAAAAAGAAATACATATATATGTATATACACACGTTTTAATATATATAAATATTTTTATATGTATATAAGACACATACATATATATATGTAAAACCTTTTCCCAAGACCTTGACTGTGTGTGTGTGTGTGTGTGTGTGTTTGTGTGTATGCATGTGGGTGGGTGGGTGTGAGTGGGTATGTTTTGGAGTTGGAGGAGATGGCTAAAGAATGATCATAGGACAAAAATCACTCTAAAGAACTCAGTTACATACTTCATCTTTCTTGTTTCAGTCTAAAGTTCAACAAGGATATGTACCAACTGATAAATTTTATCATAGAAAGTGACTAGGGAGACGATAACTTTATCAAGTTATTGGTTTTCTACAGTTAATTTTATTTAAGTCCAACAGGTGTTGCTATCAGCCATTTACTGGTAAATAGACATAGCTTTATGACATATAACACTTCTTTTATTGAAATACTAATTATTATAATTGAACCAGAATAATAACAACGTGTTTCTTCCTTGTAGGGTTACTCCCATTGTGTTGATGTTTATATAAAGCAGTGCCAGGAGGTAACGTAACAGTACACTTTATTGGATATTATTTTTTGCTAATTTGGTGTTTTAAAATCATTTAGAAATTATATGTTCACTGTGTAAAATGCCTCTGCTGTTTAGGGTGCTTATTTGAGAAATGATATATTTGAAGATGCTGCAATACTCTGTCAACGAGTGAACAAACAAGTTGGAGATATCTTCAGTAATCCAGAAACAGTCCTGGCTAAACTTATTCAAAATGTATTTGAAATCAAACTACAGGTAATTTTAAATAGTAACAAAGTAAATAGTTCTTAAGGCAATATGTAATTTTTTTCCTGTATTTTAAAAGTATTTTTAAAATTTAGTTTACTTAGGTAATGACCTTAGAAATAGTAATCTAGTTAAGGAGAAAGGAATCCTCATGCTTTTTAAAAAATGTTTTGTTATCCACCAAGAAGAAAGTGCTAATCAGTAAGTATTATCAGAGAACACACATGAAATTTGTGTAGTATTTGTAGTAGTAATATAATATATTGTGGTAAGATAGCCTTGAAGACTTTTCTTTTTTTTGGTCCCTGCCTTCACCAATAGATGTCATTTGTGAAACTGAACAAGAATTCCAAGAGTAGTCTGTAGAATTTTTTTTTTTTTTCTTCTTTTTTTTGAGACGGAGTCTCTCTCTGTCGCCCAGGCTGGAGTGCAGTGGCCAGATCTCAGCTCACTGCAAGCTCCGCCTCCCGGGTTTACACCATTCTCCTGCCTCAGCCTCCCGAGTAGCCGGGACTACAGGTGCCCGCCGCCGCGCCCAGCTAGTTTTTTATATTTTTAGTAGAGACAGGGTTTCACCATGTTAGCCAGGATGGTCTCGATCTTCTGACCTTGTGATCCACCTGCCTTGGCCTCCCAAAGTGCTGGGATTACAGGCGTGAGCCACCGTGCCTGGCCCAGTCTGTAGAATTTTTAATAATATGGTACTAACATGAAAAGGGAAAACACAGAAATTCAATTTACCCACATATCACTGTACTTTCAGATAACATTTCCTAAACTATGTTTACTACTGGATTAAACAACATTCAATAAATGCTTGCTTTTTTTTAATTTTAACACAATTCGGGAATTTTGATAGTGTTGTCATTCTCAAGAAGTGGGGATGTAATGTATAGCATTTCACACATTTACTAAGAAACCCTGTTTTATAGTAATGCCTATAGATGTCTGAAAGAACACTAGTATTACCTGGAGCTCAGTTTGGGAAATGCTGCTTTAAGGAATTGACTCTATTATTTATACTCTCAGTTTTGTTTTTTGATCTACCTCACAGAGCAGAATAGGCCAATTTAAAAGGAAAGGTATTTCTAAATTCTTAATACTTATTCCTGAGACTGATATAGATCCTCTACAGGTAAATACGAGAAGCTGTAAAATTTAAAAACCTGTTTTAAAATATTTTATGATTGGTCTGTTTTCTGTACATTACCTTTTTGATTGGATTGTAAGTCAGAAAGGTTCAAAACTGTGGAGTGAATTTTAAAAGAATATCTTGAGAAGTTACAGAATTTAATGTTTGCCTAATTAACAGAATATTAACCTTTTTCTTTTAGAGTTTTGTGAAAGAGCAATTAGAAGAATGTAGGAAGTCTGATGCAGAGCAGTATCTCAAAAATCTCTATGATCTCTATACAAGGTAAATTTTTAATGATTAGAAAATAATAGATAACAGATTTTTTTATTTTTTTGATAGAAAATGAGGAAGTATTCAGGTATTTTTGAATAAGTTTGTCACCAGTTTACCTTTTAGCACTAAATGCTTAGCTGTATAGACTAGTTATTGCACAAGACTGTATTGTACAACATTCTTAATACATTAACTTGAGGAATTGGATGTTATGCTTTATCTTTTCTCTAAGCATTAGTGTACATTTATCTGCAGTCAAAACTTTAGAAACTGCAAAAGGAAGTGATGTAATCTTAAACGATAGTTTCAGCTCTAAGTCTTATGTAGGAACTTTTTTTGTGCTTTTATAAATGTCAGTGTTACTCTTAGAGATTATCTCAGAAGCTTCATATGGAGTTTTGTGGGGGTTTTTTTCTCTTGACTTTTCCCCACCCTATTACTCTTCTTCAGTGTCTTCATTTTGGGAGAAGGTTTTTCCAAAGTTACTGTAATGAGGAAGTCCATCTCAACAACAACACTGTTTTGACCCTATCTTCAGCAACGGGAAATAGAAAATTAGAGGGAAAGTCTACAAGGACAAAACAAAAGAGGGTGAACAGACAGTAGATCTCTCAGTACTCTGTTTTGGGTCACATGCGATGAATGGCATTAGACATACTTGAGGCCAGTCTGCCACTGTCGCCATTTCTGGACTAGTTCATTGCCTCACAATTTCTTTTCCTAGGAATTT
Organism: Macaca mulatta; assembly: GCF_049350105.2. Taxonomy (NCBI): domain Eukaryota; kingdom Metazoa; phylum Chordata; class Mammalia; order Primates; family Cercopithecidae; genus Macaca; species Macaca mulatta. Next base: position 130,347,080 of record NC_133412.1, on the reverse strand, counting down.
GTAACAGTTCTCAAAACCATAAAGTTGTTCATAATATTTCACTGTACTTTTACATGTAACCCTGTAGAGTTGATCTCTGCATCGTAAGTACTCTCCCGGAGTTTAAGAAATGGTGGCTTAACATAAATCATTAAAGTCACATTGTAAAAATTTGTATTCCTTAATATTGTTACTATACCTAAAACATATATTAATCTTTTTCTCCCCCTTTTTCATGAAAAGAACCACCAATCTTTCCAGCAAGCTGATGGAGTTTAATTTAGGTACTGATAAACAGACTTTCTTGTCTAAGCTTATCAAATCCATTTTCATTTCCTATTTGGAGAACTATATTGAGGTGGAGACTGGATATTTGAAAAGCAGAAGTGCTATGATCCTTCAGCGCTATTATGATTCGAAAAACCATCAAAAGAGATCCATTGGCACAGGAGGGTGAGTATTTTTGTTAAATACTACTGTTAAAACTGAAGACATTAATAACTTCATTCTATTTGGGCAAATTTATCAAATGTTGACTATCATTAGAATTTTTTATGAAGAGTTCTTTTAATCCAGATTCTTATATTATTGATCAAATCTTGCTCTTAAACCACATGTTGAAATGACCTAACATAACATGATTAAAATGTAGGCCGGGTGCAGTAACTCACGCCTGTAATCCCAGCACTTTGGGAGGCCGAGGTGGGCTGATCACCTGAGGTCTGGAGTTTGAGACCAGCCTGGCCAACATGGTGAAACCCCATCTCTACTAAAAACACAGAAATTAGCTGGGCGTGGTGGCAGGCACCTGTAATCCCAGCCATTCGGGAGGCTGAAGCAGGAGAATCACTTGAATCCGGGCAGCGGAGGCTGCAGTGAGCCAAGAGCACACCACTGCACTACGTACAGCCTGGGCGACAAAGCAAGACTCTACGTCAAAAAAAGTAAAGCAGATATTTGTCAATAAAAAAATAATTTTTTAAAACTATCAAGCAGAACACTAGTAATATAAAAAGTTCCATAGTTTCTTTCATTTTTTTTTCTAGATAGAATAAATTCCAGGTTATTGACCAGAAAACACATCTTATTTTGTTACTGTTGCAGGTGTGAAAAAAATAGAAAATAGTTTGCAGTTTAAGTACCTTGAATTGGTGAGTTTTGTTCAGAGACTTTAGCATAAGAAAACTATTAAATGAATACCTTAAAGCCTGCAATTAGTTACAGACTAGAAGAAAGTAACTTGCTCCAAGGATAGTTGGCAACTCAGCTACCAGGCTTTAACTGCCTGGAAACCAGATTCTAAAAAGAGACAGAATGACTTTGGTGGACTGAGAGTCCAGAATCCCCACACATATATATACAAACCAGTTTCTTGTTTCCCATTTTGTTGTGTATTAAATAATGATTAGAGAGAGTTAAAATTAGTAGTAAGAGGTATACCTGAAAGGTAGTAGCAAGGAAGGGAAGAGAAAAACTAATGAGTAATAGGAATTTTGTGTGTGTGTGTGTGTGTGAGTTTACAGTAGTCTGGAGTTACATACCCTAGGAGCAAAAAAATGTCTAACCCTCCAAAGATACAGCAAAAAATGTCTAACCCTCCAAAGATACCCCATATAAGTGTTTCAGGTGACCCTCAGTAATTAAGAATAGCTAAATTATGTTTAATATATCTTCTTTAATATCATGAGTAAATGTGCAGAATCTTAAAATGACTTTATTTTAAAATTGTTAAACTTTTAAAGTTTTCTTTTTAAACAGGACTATTTAGTCACTTAGAATGCTAACCTGTTTGGAATAGCTCACTTTCTAAGGAAACCCAACAAGTTTTACTATTGAGTCAGAATTGTAAGGCTGAATTGTAAAGCAACTTCAGAAATTAGAAGTCCAAATCTACTCATTTATCAGATGAAAATCTTCCATTTGGAGATCAAGGCTAACTCTATTTCACAAAACTAGTTATTGGAATTAGAAATTAGGTCTCTTGGCTATTGGTCCATTTTTGTTGTTGTTGTTGTTGATATATACTAAGTTTGGAAGTACTCGAAGTTGAAATCTAAGTAAAATGTTTTCTTTTTTTCATTTTTCTTTATGATGTACTAGTATTCAGGATTTGAAGGAGAGAATTAGACAACGTACCAACTTACCACTTGGGCCAAGTATCGATACTCATGGGGAAACTTTTCTATCCCAGGAAGTGGTGGTTAATCTTTTACAAGAAACCAAACAAGCCTTTGAAAGATGTCATAGGGTAAGAGTGATTGTAAATTTATTTTACATATACAATTGTTCCTTGATATCTGTGGGGAGTTGATTCCAAAACCTCCAAGGATACCAAAATCGTGGATGCTCAAGTCTGTTATATAAAGTGTGTAGTATTTGCATATATCCTGTGCACATCCTCCTTTATACTTTAATTCATCTCTAGATTACTTATAACTTTATATATGTTATTACATTACCTAGTGCAATGTAAATCTCCATAAATAGTTGTAACTTTAGTGTTTAGGGAATGATGACAGTACATCTTCAGTACAGATGCAACCATTCTCTTTTTTTTTTCTTAAATATTTTTATCTGTGGCTGGTTGAATCTGCTGATGCAGAACCCACAGATACAGAACTTACAGATAGGGAGGATTGACTATATAGTTGTGTGTTTTAAGTCTTACCTTGTTTTACTAAGATACAAATTTACTCTCTGATTAGGAACAACTATTTTTTGTAATAAAAGATAGGATTTTTGTTTTGGAGATCAGAATAATTTTAAAATTAGGAATAAATGTGAATTTAAATTCGCATTTAAAATAACTTTAAAGTTGACCAGATCAAATTTTTGTTATGTAAGATTAAATGAAGATGTGAAAAGGACAGTTAGACTTTTCTCTTGAAGAAATCGTGCATCAGGGAAAGAACAGTGTTTTAAGAGCATCAACATCAAAGGGAAAGAATGAAGATTTGGCTCCATTAAAACTTAGATTTTCTTCTCTAATAAACACAGTTTAGCAAAATAAACAGATAAGTCAGAGTGATAAAGTATTTGTAAATGATACTACTAGCAAAAGAGTGTATGAAACATAATAGTAGCCAATAATTTCATAGTACATAATATGTTCCAGACACTCTTTATTTTTTTTTAGTTCTGGGTTACATGTGCAGAACGTGCAGGTTTGTTATATAGGTACACACGTGCCATGGTGGTTTGCTGCACCCATCAACCCCTCATCTACATTAGGTATTTCTCCTAATGCTAGTGCTCCCTTAGCCCCCCCACGCCCCCCAACAGGCCCCAGTGTGTGATGTTCCCCTCCCTGTGTCCATGTGCTCTCATTGTTCAACTCCTGCTTATGAGTGAGAACGTGCGGTATTTGGTTTTCTGTTCCTGTGTGTGTTTCCTGAGAATAATGGTTTCCAGCTTCATCCATGTCCCTGCAAAGGACATGAACTCATCCTTTTTTATGGCTGCATAGTATTCCATGGTATACACATGCCACATTTTCTTTATCCAGTCTATTATTGATGGGCATTTGGGTTGGTTCCAAGTCTTTGCTATTGTGAGTAGTGCTGCAGTAAACATATGTGTGCATGTGTCTTTATAGTAGAGTAATTTGTAATCCTTTGGGTATATACTCAGTAATGAGATTGCTGAGTCAAATGGTAATTCTGGTTCTAGATCCTTGAGGAGTCACCACACTGTCTTCCACAATGGTTGAACTAATTTATACTCCCACCAACAGTGTAAAAGCATTCCTATTTCTCCACATCCTCTCCAGCATTTGTTGTTTCCTGACTTTTTAATGATTGCCATTCTAACTGGCATGAGGTGGTATCTCATTGTGGTTTTGATTTGCATTTCTCTAATGACCGGTGATGATGAGCTTTTTTTCATGTTTGTTGGCTGCATAAATGTCTTCTTTTGAGAAGTGCCGGATACTCTTCTAAGCGTTTAAGAGAGTGTGGAGTGTGTGTGTGTGTGTGTGTGTGTGTGTGTGTGTGTGTGTATCTTGTTTGTATGTAGTTTACATACGGGGATGTGTGTGTGTGTGTATATATATATGTATGTAAACTTATTTCATCATATAACCACCCTGTGAGGTTGTTATTTTGCAAATAAAGAACTGAAATACATGACTTTTAAGTAGTGGATTGAGAGTTGAGGCAGTCTTAATTATTTATGTTGATGTATATAATCTACATTTATATTGAGACTAAATTAAATTATACATGTGAATATAAATCAATAGAAAACAAGTCAAAGATACACATACACAGTTTGCAAAAAAGAAATATAAATCACTAGTATAATACTCAGACTCACTAATAGGGAAATGCAACTTAGAATAAGAGAATTACCATCCCATTTTCATTAGGTTGGGATAAATTGAGAAGTCTGATGACCAAGTATTGTTAAGGAAGTGGAGCAATAGCAGTTGTCACACACCACCAACGGGAGTGAAATTGGTACGGTTATTTTGAGGATTAATTTGGCAATTTCTTAGAGAAACTCATAGGTTCATGTGATATGTCTAACATCATAACAGCAGTTTTTGTCATGGTGAAAAATTAAAAGCAAACTCTCAGTGTCTATCAAAAAGAGAATTGTTAAACTGGTGTTTTTCATACAGTAGAAAACTATACAACAATTTAAATACATGAAGTAGAGTTACATGTATCAACATGAATAAATCTCAAAAATACTTGGTATTACTGAATCATATGGTATTTTTTTTTAAGAAACTGCCAAACTAATAGTGTGTAGTGATATTTGATTATAGTTTTAGTTTTCATTTTCCTAATGCAGTGATGATTCATGTTGAACATCTTTTCATGTGCTTATTTGCCATCAATATATACTCTCTGGTGAAGTGTTTGTTCAAATCTTTTGTGCATTCTTAAATCAGTCATGTGTTTTCTTATTTTTTGAGCACTCTGTATTGTTACAATTTATCAGATGTGATTTGCACATTTTTTTTAATGCCTGTGGCTTGTCTTTTTATTCTCATCAGTATTTCTAAGGATAGATGTTCTTAATTTTGATGACATCCAATTTAATAATACATTTCTGTTCTGGATGGTGATTTTGGTGTCATATAAGAAATCTTTGCCTAACCAAAGGTTACAAAGTTTTCCTCTTGTGTTTTCTTCTAGCAGTTTTATAGTTTGAGGCTTTATGTTAAGATGTATAATCAATTTTGAGTTAAGTTATACAGTATTGTGAATCAAAGTTCATAATTTTACAATTAGGCATCCAGTTGTTTCAGTTTCATTTATTGAAAAAACTATCATTTCCCGGCTGAATTACTCTAGAACCTTTGTCAAAAAATCAATGGACCTTTTATATGTGGGTCTGTTTCTGGACTCTTCTGTTCCATTGGTCTGTTTTTATGCCTGTACTATACTGTCTGAATTGCTGTAACTTTATAATAAGTCTTGAATCGGGTAGTGTAAGTCCTCTAACATTTTTATATAAATCATTTTGTATTATATCTTATAATAGCTTGTCCGTTTTTGAAAAAGTCTGAGATTTTGGTTGGAATTACATTGACTCCGTAGTTCTATGTGGGGAGAATTGACATATTTTGATGCCATTATAGTATATGTAAATGGTCTTTTTAAATTTTATATTTAATTTCTAGTTTAACTTAGTTGTTAGTATATAGAAATACAATTCATTTCTTTATGTTGCTCTTATATCCATAAGGAAATTCCTTGTGGGCCTCAAGATCTTTCCCCTAAAACAGTTTTTTTGAATTTCACCTTGGCAATGTAAATTGATAGCTTGTCTTCACAGTTGCAGGACAAAGGAGAGAACTCAAGTCATCCCTCAGCCCACCTAAGACAAATGCATATCTCATTGTTTCCTCTGTCCTATTGTTTGTGTAAAAATGTAGATTCACTGAGCCAGATTAAGGTATAAGTGATTATTCCTCTACCCACCTCTGACATGCAAATTGTATATTCAGTGAAAGGGTGGATCACACTTAGAATACAACTGTTTGTCTCTTACCTACCTGTAACCTGGAAGTACCTTCTTACCCCTTCAAGTTGTCCCGCCTCTCCGGACAGAACCAGTGTACATCACACCTATTGATTGATGTCTCATGTCTCCCTAAAATGGATAAAACCAAGCTGTGCCCTTACCAACTTAGGTGGGCACATATCAGCGGGACCTCCTGAGACTCTGTCACAGGAATGTCCTTAATCTTGGCAAAATAAACTTTCTAAATTGATTGAGACTTGTCTCAGATACTTTTGGGTTCAGCCCTGCAACCTAACTAAACTCACCTATTAGTTCTATTTGCCTTTTTTTTTTATTTGTAGATTCCACTGGCTTTTCTGTATAGATTATCATATTATCAGCCCATAAATACAGTTTTACTTATTTTTTCCAATATAGATGTCTTTTATTTTGTTCTTTTGCCTTATTGCACTGGCCAGACTTCTAGTACAATGCTGAATAGAAGTGGTGAGAGTGAACACTTTGCTTTATTTCTGATCTTAAGAATAAATCATTTCGTCTTTCACCATTAAGTATGATACTAATTGGGTTTTTCATAGATGTTCTTTTTCAGATTGAGAAAATTATTTTATCCTACTTAACTGTGAGGATTAGATGTTAGATTTTGTGCAAAACTTTTTTATTCTGTTAATATGGTAAGTTATAGTGGTTGATTTTCAAATGTTGGCCTTGCATTCCTTCTTTGATAAACTCCAATTGGTCATCAATTGACCTTTGACCTTTTGTCATATTTATATATTGTTGGATTAGTTTTGCTAAACTTTTGTAAAGAATTTTAACATCTGTGTTCATGAGGGATATTGGCCTTTTTTTTTTTTTTTGTGAGATGGAGTCTCACTCTGTCACCCAGGCTGGAGTGCAGTGGCATGATCTCAGCTCACTGCAACCTCCGCCTCCCGAGTTCAAGCCATTCTCCTGCCTCAGCCTCCCGAGTAGCTGGGACTACAGGCTCCTGCCACCATGCCCAGCTGAGTTTTGTATTTTTAGTAGAGACAGGGTTTCGCCATGTTGACCAGGGTGATCTTGAATCTCTGACCTCAGGTGATCCGCCCGCCTCAGCTTCCCAAAGTGCTGGAATTACAGGTGTGAGCCACCGCGCCTGGCTTTTTTTCCTTTTTATGTCTTTGTCTGGTTTTAGAATCAGGGTAATGTTGGCCTCGTAGGATGTGTTGGAAAATATTTCCACCACCCCTCCCAATTTTCTGGAAGAGTTTGCGTAGAATTGGAATTCTTTCTTTCTTTAAGTGGTTGGTAAAATTCACAAGTGAAGTCATTTGGGCCTGAATTTTTTTGTGTGTGAGGATTTTAAACTACAAATTCAACTTCTTTGGTAGATACAGAACAATTCAGGTTATCCACTTCTTTTTAAGTCAGCTTTGGTAGTTTGTATGTTTTAAGCATTTGTGTAGTTCACATAAGTTGTTGAATTTATTGGAATAAAATTATATTCATGATATTTTCTTATCCTTTTGATATCTGTAGAATTTGTAGTGGTGTGACCACTTTCCTAATAGTAATTTATGTCTTTTTTTTTTTTTTCTGATCAGGCTAGAGGTTTATTCATTTTACTGATTTATTTCCCCCCAAAGAACCAGCTTTTGATTTCATTAATTGTTCCGTGTTGTTTTTCTGTTTTATATTCATCAATTTCTACTCTTTATTACTTCTGTTATTCTGCTTACTTGGGTTTTATACCCCCCACCACAACCCCCCTGTTTTTTTAGTTTTCTAAGGTAGAAGCTTGAGGTCATTGATTTGAGAACTTCCTTCTGTCCTAATCTAATGCAGGTGTTTTGTTTTACAAATTTCCCTGTAAATACTACTTTAGCTGCATCCCCAGAATTTTTGTATGTTGTGCTTTATTTGCATTCAGTTCAAATCCTTTTAATTTTGCTTTTGATTTGTTTTGGCCCAAACGTGATTTAGAAATATGTTATTTAGTTTCCAAATATTTAGGAATTTGTTAGATATCTTTCCGTTACTGATTTTAAATTTGATTCCATTGTGGTCAGAGGATGTACTTTGTATGATGTGAACCCATTTTAAATTTATTAAGACTTGTGGTTTTCTTTTAGCCCAGAATATGGTCCATCTTTTTTGTATGCACTTGAAAAGATATATATATCCTGATGTTGTTGGATGGAGTATTGTATAAATGTCAGTTAGGCTTAGTTGATTATGTTTTTCAAGTCTTCTATATCTTTACCAATTTTCCATCTGCCTCTTCTGTCTATTATTCATGGATGTTTGGATGTAAATAGGAGGAGTGTAAGAATGGCTTGTGAAGAAAGTAAGAGCATTTTTTGTGCATCAGTGATTAGAGGAGGAGGGTGAATATTGGAGTAGAGAGACTGATGAAGGAGGGGTAAAGATTGGGGTAGTTATTAATAAGACCAGGAAGGAAGCTGAGTAATACCAAATTATAATCAGTGGGAATTCAAAGGGGGTTATAGAATTCCTATCAACTTCTAATTTAATACATCAGGTAATAAGTATTAACCCCAAGAGAATACGTGAATGAAGACTACAAATAGGTTTGACAGAAGCAGAAATCAATGTATAAATAATATGGAAAGCAATTATAAGAAGTCGAGTAATTTTCTGTTAAAAAAGGATTTTATTTTCCCAGCATAACTAATAATTATTTTACTAAATAGCTAGTTTAACAGCAACAGCAGCACCAAAATGAATATTGTAAGCTCACTATGTGCAAATACTGTGCTAAAAACACTTTACGCTTATTTTCGTATTTTATTCTCACTTCAAGGCTAGAATGTAAGTACTGTTAATATTATTCCCATCTTCCAAATGAAGAAATTGAGGCATGGTGGGGTTAAATAACATCTCAAAGGTTCACTTAGTCAGGAAATGATAAAACCATTATTTGAGCCAGTCATATTTTATGGTGCATCTATTATTAATATTTCCATCTCCACTCCCCAGTGAAACAAAGAATTCTTTTTGTTCTAAGTTTTACTAGACTGTTCTTTGCTCAGTCAGTGGCTGTCAAACCTCTGACCCACAGTAAGAAATGCGTTTTACACGTTAGCCCTGTGTATACATATTTAAATGGGGGAGGTATACATTTTATGAAGGTGTACTTGGATTTCACTATTGGATTGCAGTCCAAGTTTGAAAAACGTTGCTCTAAGTCAGGAGAGTTATAGGCAAATATGGAGCGTTAAAATTGTGTGTATGTGTGTTTGTGCATGCATGCGCAGTATGGGGGGAGCTGTGAGTTATTTTGATACCTGAAACACTGACTACATCTTATAAAAAATTGCTTAAAAAATTGGCATTTTCAAAAGGTAGACTTGAGGAGTGATAATTGTTTGGTTTTTGTTTTTAAGCTCTCTGATCCTTCTGACTTACCAAGGAATGCCTTCAGAATTTTTACCATTCTTGTGGAATTTTTATGTATTGAGCATATTGATTATGCTTTGGAAACAGGACTTGCTGGTAAGTATATTTGTGTTACACTTGTGTTAAATTCCTTTGATCCTGCTTGGTTAAACTATATGCATAATGTTTTGCGTATAATCATCTCTGTTTGTCAAATTCAGTTCAGTGCAATGAAGTTGGAGCTTTTATAATGCAAAGATTTGGCAGGTGCTAAAAGCTATACAGAATGGTTCTCTCATATTGTTTACATACGGCATAATAGAATAATAGGCTACCTAAGTCACTACAATGTATGACACAATGTCTTACAATGCTGTCAAGGAACAAAAATGAAGGCAAAAACAGTTCTGATTGGGGAATTGAGTAATCTAGATTTAGAAAGAGAAGTATTAAAAACTAAGTCTGGAAAAAAATAGATTCACATTAAAATTCTTATTTTGCTTTTGGTCTTTTGGTCTTAGTAGTTAGTATTAGTAGCATAATAATGACCTGAGTCCAGTCTCATTAATGCAGTTGTCTGCTTCATCTGTTTAATGGTCATCTCAAACTTAACATATCCAAAATGAAACTCTTTATCTTCCTTCTAAACCTGTTCCTTTCCCATTCTTCCCATGTCATTAAAAGGCATTACCAATATGCATGATTAGTGTATGTCAGTTTTTTGAAAGGCATTACTAATCATTTACCACTTGCTCAAGCCCCAACAAAACCCAGGAGTTCCTTAATTCCTCCTTTTCAGAAATCAATCCTGATAGCCAATCCATCAGCAAATCCTGTTAATATACTTCCAGGCATAAGCCAGATTCATGTACTTTTCTCCATCTTCACTGATGCCACCCTAATTTAAACACCATTTTCTCTGACAACTTGTAACTGGTCTCCCTGTATACATTCTTGCCTCTCCACATTACTGACTTCATGTAACAGCCAGTTTAATTATTTCCTTATTTAAAACTCTGTAGTGGTTTCCTATTACTCTTAAGGGGAAAACAACAGCAAACTCTAGAGAAGCATGACTTTTTATCTGGCCTGGTATGTATTCATCATCTCTCGTTGCGTTTCTTCTCACTGAGCAGTCACTCTGACCCTCATTGTTTTTCCTTGCTTAGTCTCTTTGCACTTGGTATTTCCCTATCCCCAAAATCCTTTTGCTTCAGCTTTTCTCGTGGCTGGCTTTTCAGTCATCTGATCCCAGCTAAGATGTTATCTTCTCAGAGAGACCATTGCTGATCACCGTAGCTAAAGTAGCCCTCTTCTCCCAGCCCAGTTATCCTCATTATCTTATCATTGCATTAAATTTTTTTATAGCACTTACCACAATGAAATTTTTGTCTGTTAATGCCTGCCTCCACTCACCAGAATTCATTCATTTAACACATGCTTATTAAATGCCTACTCCTGCACTTGTGGAGTTTACATGCTTATGGAGAAGATAGACAAATGATTAGAAAGTGCAATGAAGAAAAATAAAACTGAGTAAGGGATTAAAAAATTTTAAACAGTGTGTATATATAATAATTTTGATATGCCCTTATTTTTATTTTTGAGACAGAGTCTCGCTCTGTCACCCAGGCTAGCATGCAGTGGCACAGTCATGGCTTATGGCAACTTTGAACTCCTGGGCTCAAGCAATACTCCTGCCTCAGCCTCCTGAGTAGCTATAACTATAGGTGCATGCCACTGCACCCAGCTAATTTTTTCTTTTTTTGTAGAGATGGGGTCTTGCTGTTTTGTAGAGATGGGGGCCTAGGCTGTTCTTGAACTCTTGACTCCAAGCGATTCTCCCTCCTCAGCCTCTCAATAATTTTTTGTTTTGATTTAAACTGTTTTCCTAAAGGTTTCTTTTCCTACTAACTTATGCCACTGCTGGACTGTTTGTGTGTGCCAGTTTTTCTGTAATTATTGAATATTCTTTAAAAATTTTAATTTCATGGTTAAAAACATACATCGTAGCTGAGTTCTGATGCCTATAAAGAAAAAAAGTGCGTCAGTATTACCTTAATTTTTATGTCTTTCATTAATAACAATGATTCATATTTTCTACATATGTATTGATTTTTTTTCTCTTGTAAAGTTTATTTGTTATTGGAGCCTTCAGTTTTCTTACCAGTTGGTAATCTTGTCTTTTACTTGGGTGGGGGAGGGGAACACCTTTATTTTCCATTATTAAGACAAAAAAATCATTGTCCTGTAAAGAACTCTAGGTAATCAAGCCTGTATTTTCTCATTAGCTATGCATATTTTCTTTAGTCTCTTAAGTCTTTTTAGCTAGAAACATAAACATCTAGGACCTTAGAGTTCATCTGTTATTCTTTACAAAAAGGAGGAAATGGAAATCCAGAGGTCAGCTGACATTTTGAGGTCAGAATATGGAGTGGCTTGATTCCCTTTTTATTTTATTCTGAATAAATTCCAGAATAAAATCAGGTATGTAATCTGTAGATAGAACATTTTGAGTATTTTTGAGAAAATAGTGTAGAGTACCGTAAGTGAAATGTGTCAGTTTAGGCATATTACTATGGCAGCAGTATCTAGGATAAAAGATAAAGAGACTTGAATGAGGAAGACCAATGAGAGAATTATTCGAACTATTATCAGAGATAAAGAGGCCTGGTTATAAGAAATATGTGGAGATGTATTCATGGCTCACGTGAATCATGAAGGCAAAGTAGATAGATGGTGAACATTGGGCGTAAAAATAACTTTGGATGAGTTTTACTAGTATAAGCTTAGCTTGATTTTCCTCTTCTGTCCACAGAAGTCATTACTGATGTATTAAAACAGTGGTTTCATTTATGTTATAGATTTAAAAACCACATTCTTTTTTTCTGTTGCCAAGATGAATTTCTTCAAGGATGATTCTAACATATGTATGCTTTCTGGTTTTAGGAATTCCCTCTTCAGATTCTAGGAATGCAAATCTTTATTTTTTGGATGTTGTGCAACAGGCCAATACTATTTTTCATCTTTTTGACAAACAGTTTAATGATCACCTTATGCCACTAATAAGGTTAGTCAAATTATCTGATTTTCATTGATATTTCAGTGACTGTTACAGCATTCTACATAATATTCTACGTGTATTTTCATTAAATTTAAAAAGTACATGTTCACAAAAATGTCAGACTGGACAAGTGGAATGAAATAAAAATATAAAAATTCCTAGGAAATAAAACATTAAATATTGTTTCTTCTTGCATTTCTGTTTTCTCTTTCCACTATATTATTAATTTTGGTGTATTTCAAAAGATTTAATCTGTCACAAACCTAAATCTGAAATCTCATGTGAAAGAGGACCTCCAGCTTAGTGAAACTCAGCAAATTTGACATCTTTTAAAAGATCTCATAGACAAAGTCCATGTACCCACTTGTTATAAAGACATACAAAAAATTTTATAAGATTAATAGGACAGATTTTAATGAGGCATTAAGTAAAGTTTGGTTTATATCTTCATATCAATTTATGTGAACTTATAAAACATTTGAGAATCAAATAAGATGGTGTATATGTGAACATGCTTTACAAAATTCTCTTTAGCACTATTATGTAAGAGGAAAAATATTCATATAAAATTTTTTGACTTTTTGTTATAAACACTGACATGCCAAGAATAGTCCAGAAACAGTCTCAAAGATAACAGTCACTTGTAATCCCTGAGTCATACTTTGAAAGGAAATTTACTTTTCAAGATCTGTTATACCACATAGCAGAGAATTCACACAATTATTAGGGTTGCCTATTTCTTAATATTTTGAATGTTTTGACATTCTGATAGCATTCAGAAGGCAAATATGATTGTCAGGTTTTTAAAAATACAAGTGGATTGGCTGTTTCCCTCCAAATTTTATAGTATGATTTACTGTATTCTTAAAACTCTGGTGATGCTAGTCTATAGCTTTTGTTGGTGTTACACTAGATATTTGTTTATAAAGAAAACCAAATAATTCCACAATTTTAAAGTCACATTTATATTCTTGAGAGATGTCTCCTCAGAGATCAAAATAACAAATTTAAGTGGTCCTCTTCCTTAGTCTATTATAATGAATTGGGCATAGTGAATGCTAAATAATTACTTTGCTTCTTATATGCTTCTTGGATTTGTTAACAATATTAATGCATGTATATGGATGTATTTATAAATGGATACAATGTAATACACATCGATGTAAGAAAAACTTTCAGAAAATCTCATATTATTAATATGACTCTTTTTCCATTTTAAATATACAATAGCTCTTCTCCTAAGTTATCTGAATGCCTTCAGAAGAAAAAAGAAATAATTGAACAAATGGAGATGAAATTGGATACTGGCATTGACAGGCAAGTTGTTGGTTTTGTCTCTTGCATTTTTTAAAATTATAAAAACACCATATTATAGCAGCATGCAAATACTTTGTAGAGAAGAAAAATATTTATCTTAATTCCACCATATTGCTACAACATTTGATAAAAAAAAAATTATTTTTACATATTGCCTTCATCCTTATTAGAATGTTGTTTTTATTGGATCCTGAAGTTTTTTACTTTGGCCTATCTTGGCATTTAACATACCTTCCTCACTAAGCTTAATCATTTCTAGCTTTTGATTTAAAGTGAGAAGTATGTGACGTTTTTCAGTTGAACACTTAGAGGCCATTGTAGGATTATTAATTGTCCTAATTTCAATGTTACTGTGTTTCAAGGAATAGGGAGGCCCAAGGAGAGGCAGAGAGACAGGGAAATAGCCATTAACTGGAGTAATCAGAACACACACTATATTTGTCAGTTAGGTTCACTGTCTTCTATGGGTATGGTTTGTGACCCAAAACAATTAAAATAGTAACATCAAAGATCACTGATCACAGATCACCATAACAGATTTAGCAGTAATGAAAATGTTTTAAATATTGTAAGAATTACCAAAATGTGACACAGAAACACAAAGTGAGCCCATGCTGTTGGAAAAATGGCACTGATAGACTTGCGTTGCCACAAGCCTGCAACTTGTAAAAAAACAAACAAAACAAACCACAGTATCTGTGAAACACAATCAAATGAAGCAGAATAAAACAAGGTATGCCTGGATAATCAGAAGTGGGGTTGTTGGATCATATAGTAGCTCTGTTTTTAAGTTTTTGAGGAATTTCCATACTTTTCCATAATGGCTGTACCAATTTACATCCCCATCAACAGTGTACAAATGTTCTCTTTTATCTACACTCTTGATAATGCTTGTTATCTATTGCCTTTTTGAAAAGAGCCATCCTAACGGGTGTAAAGTGATAATTGATTGCATTTTCCTGATTACTAGTGATGTTGAGCACCTTTTCATATACCTGTTAGCCATCTTTATGTCTTCTTTCAAAAATTTTTATTCAGGTTCTTTGCCTTTAATCATTGGATCATTTATTTTTTTGCTATTGAGTTGTTTGAGTTCCTATATTTGGAGTGTTAAACCCCTCTGAGATGTACGGTTTACAAATATTTCCTTCCATTTCATAGGCTGTTAATTATTTCCTTTGCTGTGCAGAAACTCTTTAGTTTGATGCAATCTCATTTGTCTTTGTTTCTGTTGCCTCTGCTTTTGAGGCCATATCCAAAAGGTCATTGCCAACACCAACGTCAAGAAACTTTTTTCTTATGTTTTCTTCTACTAGTTTTATAGTTGTGGGTCTTATATTAAATGTAATTCATTTTGAGTTGATTTTTTTTTTTGGTGTAGTGTAAGATAAAGGTGTCATTTCATTTTCCTGTGTGTAGATATCCAGTTTTCCAGCACCATTTATTGAGGAAACTATCCTTTCCCTATTGTGTGTTCTTGGCACCCTTGTTAAAGAGCAGTTGACCATAAATGGATGGATTTATTTCTGGGCTCTGTATCCTGTTCCATTGGGCTGTGTATCTGTTTTTATGACGGTATCATACTGCATTAATTACTGTAGCTGTATAATATATTTTCTAACCAAGAAGTACAATGCTTCCAGTTTTGTTCATTCTCAAAATTGTTTTGGCTATTCAGGATTTTTTCTGGTTCCATAAGAATTTTAGTGTTTTTTTTTTCCTATTTCTGTGAAAAATGCCATTGGAATTTTGATTGGGAATGCATTGACTCTAAATTGCCTGGGGTGGTATGGACGTGTTAACAATATTATTTCAAGCCCTAAACACGAGCTATGTTTCCATTTACTTGTTTCTTTTGGCAATGTTCTGAAGTTTTTTCAGTGTATAAGTCTTTTACTTCCTTGGTTAATTCCTAAATATTTTATTCTTTTTCATGCTATTGTAAATGGGATTTTTTTTTCTTTCTTTTTTGGATAGTTTGCTGATAATGTTTAAAAACAACTGATTTTTGTGTGATGATTATCTTGCAACTTTACTGAATTCTTTTATTCTATTTTTTGATGGAGTCTAAAATTTAGAGTTTTCTCTAAGATCATATCATCTGCAAAGAGACAGTTTTACTTCTTTCTTTCCAATTTAGATGTCTTTTATTTCTTTTTCTTGCCTAAGTGCTCTGGCTAGGATACCCACTACTGTGTTGAAAGGAAGTGGTGAGAGTGGACATCCTTCTTGTTCCTGATGTTAGTTAGAGGAAAAGCTTTGAGCTTTTCACTATGGAGTTTGATATTAGTTGTGGGCTTGTCATATATGATCTTTATTATCTTTAGGTATATTCCTTCTATACCTAATTTGTTTGCAAGTCTTTGTCATGAAAGAGTGTTGAATTTTACCAGAAGTGGTTTTTTTTTTCACATTGTCAGACAATCATATGATTTTTATCCTTCATTCTGTTAATGTGGTCTGTCACATTTATAGATCTGCATATGTTGAACCATCCTTGAATCTCAGGGATAAATTCTGTTTGATTATGGGGTATGATCCTTTTAGTATGCTGTTGAATTTAGTTTGCTAGTTTTGTTTGTTTTTTTTTTTAAACATCTTTATTCATCAGGGATATTGGCCCGTAATTTTCTTACCTGTATTGTCCTTCTCTGGCTTTGGTATCACTGTAATGCTGTCTTTGTAAAATGAGTTTGAAAGTGTTACAAGTTCTTCCATTGTTTGAAAAAGTTTGAGAATGATTGGTGTTAATTCTTCTTCTTCTTCTTCTTCTTTTTTGAGACGATGTCTCCATCTTTCCAGGCTGGAGACCAGTGGCGCAATCCTGGCTCACTGCAACCTCCACCTCCCTGGTTCAAGCAATTCCCCTTGCCTCACCCTCCTGAACAGCTGGAATTACAGGTGCACACCACCATACCCAGCTAATTTTTTGTATTTTTAATAGAGACGGGGTTTTACCGTGTTGGCCAGACTGGTCTTGAACTCCTGACCTCAGGCAATCCACCCGCCTCAGCCTCCCAAAGTGCTGGGCTTACAGGTGTGAGCCACCGCGCCCAGCCAATTCTTCTTTTAATGTTGGGTAGAATTCACTAGTAAGGCCATCTGGTCCTGGGATTTTTCTGACTTCAGCAGGAACTCTGTCTCTTAATCTCTTCATCTTCTGCCAATCTATTATCCTTTTCCTAGCTTTATTTCTTTAGTTATTGTGCTTATATCACTTGGTCCATCTTTTGAATTACTTTCTTGAAATACCCTAAAGTACATTTCCTTCAAACACAACTGTCTTACAGACCCTAACCTCTGATAGGTGCAGTCTCTTTTATTCCCATAACTGGTTGGCTCCTCGCTGTTGGAGAATATCACATAACAGGTACGTTATTAGTACCACTGCAAATCCATGCTTTCATTTCTCAGTTGAGTCTTTAGTACCTCTTATCCATCCTTCTGATTGTCCTTACACAGTGCGACTCAGCGTTGCTCCTACCTGTTTTTCCCAACCTTGTCAATTCTTCGTAAGTTCCCTATCTCCACTGGAAGCATTCTGTACACTTTCAGCATCCCTAATCCAAAAATTCAAAATAAAAATGCTTCAAAATTTGAAACCTGAAACTTTTTGAGTGCTGAAATTACCCTACAAGTGGAAAATTTTACACCTGATCTCATGTGACAGGGCACAGTCAAAATACAGATGCACAGCACATGGTTTATTTGAGTACCCCCAAGGGAAAAAAGACCCTCCCAACCCTCTTCAGCTGTGATAAATATTTTCTGTTCATGTCCGAATTCCACCCGCCCCCCCACAATAAGCATGCCTACAAAGAATAATAAAATGGCATGTGTGTAGGCTGGACATGCCAGTGGTAGGTTGCTCACAATGCCCCACATGCAGCTGAGACCTGTGTGTATTACTCACTGTGTGTGTGCTTTTTTTTTCTCCTTATTCTGTGCTCTGTGGTATAAAGATGTGAAATCTCAAAAAGGCCTGCAGATACCCCTGTGGTTAACAGTGGTAAGAAAAAGAGGAAGTTTATCCTTTTGTTTGTTTTTGTTTTTTGAGGTGGAGTCCCTCTCTGTCGCCCAGGCTGGAGTGCAGTGGCGTGATCTTGGCTCTGTTCAACCCCTGACTCCTGGGTTCAAGCAATTCTCCTGCCTCAGCCTCCCGAGTAGCTGGGACTACAGGTGCACGCCACCGTGCCCAGCTAATTTTTTGTATTTTTAGTGGAGACAGGGTTTTGCTATGTTGGCCAGACTGGTCTTGAACTCCTGGCCTTAAGTGACCCACCTGCCTCAGCCTCCCAAAGTGCTGGGATTACAGGTGTGAACTACTGCACTCAGCCTGTTTATCTTTTAAAAAAATTTTTTTTGTGGCCAGGTGCAATGGCTCACTCCTGTAATCCTAGCACTTTGGGAGGCTAAGGTGGGTGGATCACCTGACGTCAGGAGTTCGAGACCAGACTGGCCAACATGGTGAAACCCTATCTCTACTAAAAATACAAAAATTGGTCAGACATCGTGGCAGGCACCTGTAATCCCAGCTACTCGAGAGGCTGAGGCAGGAGAATTGCTTGAACCCAGCAGTCAGAGGTTGCAGTGAGCCAAGATCACGCCACTGCACTCCAGACTGGGCAACAAGAGCAGAACTCTGTCTCAAAAAATGAATAAATAAATAAATAAATAAATAAAAATAAAAATAATTTGTTTAGAGACCATGGTCTTACTCTGTCACCCAGGCTGGTGTGCAGTGGTGTAATCATAGCTCACTGCAACTTTGAACTCCTGGGTTCACACAGTCCTCCCACCTCAGCCTCTTGAGTAGCTCAGATCACAGATGCACACCACCATACTCAGCCTTTTTTTTTTTTTTTTTTTTTTTTTTTAATGTAGAGATAGAGTCTCATTATGTTGTCCAGGCTATTTTTGAACTCCTGGGCTGAAGTGATCCTCCCACTTCAGCCTCACAAAGTGCTGGGATTACAGGTGTGAGTCACCATACCTAGCAGCACTTATGTTTATCAAAGCTGTTGGACAAAAAGGATGGTGGTGTAAGTGTGAAATGTATTACAGAAGAGTATGGTATTGAAATGACCACCATATATTACCTGAAGAAACAGAAGGAGAAACTGTGCTGAAAGTGATGAACGGAAGTTAATGAAAAATATAAAAACACTACATAAAGCTAAAAGTGAAGATCTTGATTATGTATTGAAAGAGTGGATCTGTCCGCATTGCAATGAATACATTGCCACTTAATGGTATGGTGATGATGAAACAAAGATCTATCACAATGAATTGAAAATTGAAGGGAATCATGGCTATTCAATAGGCTGTTTGCCAAAAGTTAAGAACAGACACGGCATTATGTTTTCAAAGGTTTGTTGTGATAAAGCATCTGCTGGTCATGAAGCAGCAGAGAAATTCCTTAATGAGTTTGCCAAGGTTATTGCTGATGAAAATCTGGTGTGAGAATAAGTCTATAATGTTGATGAAACACTACTATTTTGGCATTACTGCCCCAGGAAGACACTGACAATACAGGTGATAAGATGGCTTTTACAGAAATTGAGGATGCCAAGGGCGGAGTAACTGTGCTGGGGTGTGCTAATGCAGCAGGCATGTAGAAGTGTAAGCTTGCTGTAATAGGCTGAAGCTTGCATCTTCATTGTTTCCAAGGAATGAATTTCTTGTTGGGTCCACTGTTATGCTAACAGAAAGGCATGGATAACCAAGGGTGTCTTTTCTGATTGGTTTTACAAACGTTTTTTACTAGTGGCTTGCACATACTGCAGAAAAGCTGGACTGGATAACAACTACAAGATTTTGTTATTCCTTGACAACTGTTCGTGTCATACTTTTTCCCAAATGTGACTTTATTCAGTCTTCTGACCAAGGTATCTTTAGATCAATGAAGAGTAAATATAGAAACACTTTCTTGGGTGGGCATGGTGGCTCAAGCCTATAATTCCAACACTTTGGAAGGCTGAGGCAGGAGGATCACTTGAGCCCAGGAGTTAGAGACCAGCCTAAGGCAACATAGTAAGACCCTGTCTCTACCCGCCCAAAATTTAAGAATTAGACAGGTGTTCTGGCATGTGCCTGTAGTTCCAGCTACTCAGGAGGCTGAGTTGGGTGGATCACTTGAGCCTGGTATGTCCAGGCTGCAGTGAGCAATCATCACACTGCATTTATCCTGGGTGATGGAGTGAGACCCTGTCTCAGAACACTTTCTTTTTTTTTTTTTTTTTTTTTTTGGAGACAGAGTCTTGCCCAGGCTGGAGTGCAGCGACGCCATCTCAGGTCACTGCAACTTCATCTTCCCAGGTCAAGCAATTCTTCTGCCTCAGCCTCCTGAGTAGCTGGTACTACAGGCACCCACCACCACGCCTGGCTAATTTTTGTATTTTTAGTAGAGACAGGGTTTCACCAGGTTGGCCCGTCTTGTCGAACTCCCGCCCTCAAGCTATCCTCTCACCTTGGCCTCTCAGAACACTTTCTTGAACAGCATACTAGCAACGGTGAACAGAGGTAGGAGTATGGAAGGTTTTCAAAATGAGTTGAGCATGAAAGATGCTGTATATGCTATTGCCAGTGCTTGGAACACAGTGACTAAAGACAGTGATGCATGCCTGGCACAACCTCTGGCCTTCAGCTATGTTCAGTGAAGAGGATGAACAAGGTAGTGACTTTGAAGATTTCCATATTTCAAGTGAGAAAAAAGTGATGTCTGACTTCTTACGTATACAAAAAATAATACATTTAGAGTCTATCAGTAAGTTGGATGAAGTGAATATCAAATAATTTTTAACATCAGTGAGACTCCAGTTGCTCATTCATGGACTGGTAGTGAAATAGCCAAAATGGTTCTAAATCAAGGTGATTTTGATAATAGTGACAAAGTAATGTTGCTAACACTGCAGAAAAAATGCCTGTAGATTATATGGTGAAAATGTGCAATGGACTTATAAAAAAAGTACAGCAGTGTACATTCATAACAGAACAAGAAGTCATATCAGTTTACAAAATCAAATAGAGACTTCTAAGACAAAAACCGTTATTAATGAGGCAGATAACTCCAGAGGAAACTTTTAAGAAGCCATCCAGCGAATATCTCCTCATCCAAAGAGGTCCTGCTTTCTGGTCTCTCAACTACTTCTGATGTTTCCTGTCACCTAAAAAAATAAAATGTAGGATAGAGTAACCTTTTCATGAAAGCACAGCATCGTAGGTGGAGACTGAAAACCTGCTACCTTGTTTGTTGTTGTTTAATAGGCAATACAGGTATTGTGGTGATGTTACTGTGCTGTTTGGTTACCTTAAACATTATTTTTTCTCTGTATGAATGGCATGTCATCTTTTTTACTGTTAAGTACTTATGTGTGAATAAGTATAAGAAAATGATTGCTTACTGGTAGCATATAAATTCAGAGTCAGGAATGATGGTGATGCCAGACAGCCATGGATTGTCCACATGGGTGTCTGAGATAGTGACATCTTTGCTTTCTGATGGCTCAGTGAACATAAATGTTTCATGTATAAAACTATTAAAATATTTTATAAAATTACTCTCAGTCTACATGTATAAGATGTATATGAAACATAGATGAATTTTGTGTTTGGAATGGGTCCCATCCCCAAGGTATCTTATTATGTATATACAAATATTCCAAAATCTGAAAAATTTCAAAATCCAAAACACTTCTGGTCCCAAGAATTTTGAGAAAGGGATAGTTAACTTGTATGTGGTTTTTGCCTTTGAAGATCCTTAGTTGTTAAGAAATTAAACTAGTGACAGGCTTCTGAGATCTTTGAATCTTGAAGTATTGCACAAAGAATTTTTGCCCTCTGTTTTGAGCAGAAAGATAATAAAACCAAGAGCTCTTTCATATTAAGATCTAGAGCTGACTTTTTCTAATATCTAAAGTTTACCAATAGTGAAAGAGTTTTATGGTGATAGGATATTAAATAACTGATTTAATTTAGCATAAATAATATAATTAAATATAAACATAGAATAAGTTAGATGAGTTAAAGAATGTTGTGTTCTCAATTCTCTAGGACATTAAATTGTATGATTGGACAGATGAAGCATATTTTGGCTGCAGAACAAAAGAAAACAGATTTTAAGCCAGAAGATGAAAACAATGTTTTGATTCAATATACTAATGTGAGTAAAATGATTCAATTTGTTAATACTTTGCTAACATTTTCATTGGTGTATCCTACTGTGCCCTAGATTTTTTTCTTTTATACTTACAGATTAATGAGAAACTTATGTATTTCCTCTTTAGCTAAGCTGGTATACATTTCTGTGTAATGAGTGTAGAAAAACTTTTATAGGCTTGTGTAAAAGTCTGTGCTTACGTAAGAAAACAAGTGGAGAAGATTAAAAATTCCATGGATGGGAAGAATGTGGATACAGTTTTGATGGAACTTGGAGTACGTTTTCATCGACTTATCTATGAGCATCTTCAACAATATTCCTACAGTTGTATGGGTGGCATGTTGGCAATTTGTGATGTAGCTGAATATAGGAAGTGTGCCAAAGACTTCAAGGTATGTATATACAAAAACATCAATCTTGCAAATAGGCCCAGGAACATAAGTCAGATCATTAAAAATCACTATGTACTTACAATTAGTGAAAGGTTTATAACTTTTGTTGATATTGTATGAGATAGATTAACACATTCTACCTGAAACAGTGTTGTTCCAGTCATTTTCTTTTAATTTTAAATTTTAAATTTTATTTTATTTTCCAGAGACAGGGTTTCACAGTGTTGCCCAGGCTGGTCTCTCCTGGGCCCAAGTGATCCGCTGCCTCAGCCTCCCAAAGTGCTGGGTTTACAGGAATGAGCCACCACACGTGGCCCACATATTTAATATTAAACACATTTTTGCTTCACGGTGTATTTTCAGTTCCACAGTCTTTGACTTATTGACATCCATGACTAATGCTGTATATGTCACACATTAGGAAAATAACGTTGTCTTCATTTATGTCCCTCTGAATTTTTCTGTAACATTTAAATTATGAAAAATGCTATATATTAATAACTAGTTTTAGTCCACTGAAGTATATATGATTGTTACATTGAAGAGAATTGACATATGAATCTTTTTGAAATATTATAGTAAGTTTATTTAACTACGAAATCTTTAAGTTTTAATGCTTTGTGATCTTTAAAAAAATTCTAATATGTTGAACTCCACGCACACTAGTAAGTCCCACCTGACAGTATGTAAGAAGTTAGAAGCTAATTGTAAAACTGGAAACTGTTTTGTTTCAATGTTACTTTCTTTCTTCTCTCAATTCAGATTCCAATGGTATTACATCTTTTTGATACTCTGCATGCTCTTTGCAATCTTCTGGTAGTTGCCCCAGATAATTTAAAGCAAGTCTGCTCAGGAGAACAACTTGCTAATCTGGACAAGAATATACTTCACTCCTTCGTACAACTTCGTGCTGATTATAGATCTGCCCGCCTTGCTCGACACTTCAGCTGAGATTGAATTTACAAAGGAATTCAATGTCAGTTCCTTTACAGAGGAATTTCTTGTACTTCAGCAGGCCTCGGTTGATAGAAAGCACAGGAGATACCTTATGACACAGCCAACATTTTGTGAAACAGTGACTGGAACAAAACAGCAGCCATACTTACCTTTGAGGTTTTATTTAAAGTTTGGATACCACTAACTATATTTTGCTTTTTTCCCCTTATGTTGAATTTTAATTCCATTCTTGAATGTAGAAATTTCAGATTCTTTAAAACTACATGTCACTGTTTTCATCCTAGAAAATGTTGCTGTCAGAAGGCAAAGGAAATGTTACCAGTGTTTTCGGTTCTTGTACCTTTAACATATTCCATTTAGAAATTTTGCCATTCTGTTTTCCATTAATAATGGGCAAAATACAGGAAAACTACATTTATTATTCCTCAGTTTTTAATGACCTTTTCAGCATCAATTGTTAATCAGGTTATTTTAGGTTTTCATAAATAATTTTTTTGCCTCTTTCAAAAGGTTAACAATTAAGTTTACTTTCTGTAGTTGGTTGATTGGATTTTTTTCTGAGGGACAACATTAGTACTAGTCCAAAAAATGTCATAAACTGAACTAAAATGATGAAATATTTTATGTAGACATTAGGAGTGGATCAGAATACTTCTGCTTTCTGGGTAAAACTTAAAAGTTTACTATTTCTTATTTGGTAAATAGATTTTAAGCCAATTCTAGTAAGAAATTGATAAAACTACCTTATTTTATATTTCACTTAAGGTGGAGGACCTTAACTAAAGGACCATATTTATTCATTATTTTAATATTATAAGGGAAGTAAAAAAAGTGAGGTATAGTCTAAATAGTGCATATAAGAAATATTGACAGTGTTTAGCAACAATGCAGCCCTTTAAGATTTTCTGTCGTAATGCTAAACTTGAATAAGATGGAATGGCTGAATATGTGGTTAGTCTTTTATTTTAAGAGGAATCGATAGATTTGGAGATGAGCTTTGCAAAGACTGGTTGCTTTTCATGTCTATAGGTCTGTCATTGTCCTTTTTCAAAGCATTTCTGAAGTTATTCCTACTTGGATATAGTTAATGGAATTGACTTAATTTGATGACGTATTAAATCACTTATAAAATTTTGAACATCAAGTGAAAATTTAGAAAGGCCATTGCTATTCTATAAACCTTGTAAACTTGCTCTGGGAGAATGCATTCTAAATTATATGTAATGTTTCAGCTCCCATCGTGTTGTTCATAGTCTTCTAGGAACAGGATAAACTTAAGTGTTACTCACTCTTGGCATTTTTTCTTTAATACAGGCTTTTAAGCCTGTTTTTGGAAAACTGCTTTTCTTCTGAGAACCTTAATCTGAATGTCATCAACTTTACCAAACCTTCTAAGTCCAGAGCTAACTTAGTACTGTTTAAGTTACTATTGACTGAATTTTCTTCATTTTCTGTTTAGTTCAGTGTTACCAAGGTAAGCAAGGGAATGAAGTATACCAACTTTTTTCAAAGAATTTTAGGACATATATGACAGCTTTAGAAGGCTGTCTTGTTTTCTAGCCAAGGAAAAGCCAGAACAGGTTTTGGATACTAGAGAAAGTCATATGCTTGTACTATTGCCATTTTAGAAAGCTCTGATGTGAATTCAAATTTTACCTCTGTTATTTAAAGCCAACAATTTTAAGGCAGTAGTTTTACTGGCCATTTAAGCTCTTTGTACAGTGTCAATTTGTAAAAAAGAAAAAACGAAAAAAAATCTCAAATAAAACATGAGATAACATTTTAAGACTTCCAAATCAGAGAAGTGCTTCAAATTATTTTGTTTGGATTAATTTTTAAAATGTAAAGCATATACTTGTTGCTTAGTTCTTTTGTTAATATTTTCATGCTTGAGTTCTGTGCAATATTTTCTATTATGTCCGTTGATAGGACAGTGGCAAAATTCATAAGTGAATACTTAATTTAGAAGTGTTAACATTAATGCTCAATAAACAAATTCCCTGCAGTTGTTTTTTTTATTTCACTCTTTTTATATTTTAGAGCCATCCATCCTGAATTTTATAAATGATTTTTTATTTAAAAATTTAAGATTTTAAAATTTTTTCACAGCATAGGTCTTCTCACTTTCTTTTTTAGCAAAAAATACTGACTATATAAATAAGACTAGAAATTTATCCTAAACAGATGGTCTTTCTCTAAGGGGGAAAAAAAATGTGTCATGTGAAGCAGTATGCATTCTTGGTATTCTGATTTTTTAAGTGTTTTCATATTTATAGCCATCACAAAATTTTGTCC
The DNA here is from genome assembly GCF_049350105.2 of Macaca mulatta. NCBI lineage: Eukaryota > Metazoa > Chordata > Mammalia > Primates > Cercopithecidae > Macaca > Macaca mulatta. Next base: position 130,321,561 of record NC_133412.1, on the reverse strand, counting down.
AAAGTGTATGGCTCAGAAGAGATGATCAATAAGTAAAATGTTTTTCATTTGCACATGGTAAAATTTTAGGTAGAGAATGGAGCTTTGTATAATTGGTAGCTTTAACCAACATTTACATAAATGCAATCTTTGCAGTATTACACAATACCACATGAGCTAATATGCAGTATTTACATAATGCATTGAATGAAGTTGAAAATACGCTCTAACACACTGCATATTGTTTTCCTAAAATTGAGAAATATCTGAAATGCAGAATATGAGTTTAGTAAAGGAAGCCTACCTTATATAAATTATGATGTTGAAAATGACAGTCAACCAGAGTAGATGAAGTGTCCTTATGAAGAATTATTAAATAGTAGCTGGATGGATCTTTAGACAGATGACCACCTGACCATTCCAAGACAATATTTAGTCCCATTTTGAGGATTGCCATAGCTGCAAGTCCTTAGAATCTTCCTTATTTTAAAAAGAACTGTCCAAAGTAAGTTAAATTAAAATCTAATTTAAATTAGGTTAATTTATATTACATTGTAGATCATTCTTTTTTTCCCCCTCATTCACTGCTAAGTATTTTGCTTTCTAAGTACTAACCTTCTGGTTCACAGGGAAATAATTTAATTATCAATCAGTAGATTGATTCCAAGTGCAGAATTGACTGCTTCCCTAAAATGGGTTTTTCTTAACTATGATGGTGAATATTTACAAGGATCTGGATAAAGAGATGTTGATTTTTGAAATGCCACAAAACCCCTTAAAGTGGTCAAGTTCTCAAGGTAGTGGCTAAGGCATGCTTGAACTGTGTTTGAGAGACAGCAGTTCAGTCGGTACATAATTTATTGATGACTAACAAAGCCAACATCTGGGAGATTAACTTTTTTTAATGCAAAAATATTCTGCATATTACCCATATATTACTGAATTTTACATACAAAGCATTTTGTGCTTTCATTCAATTAGTTTAACTGTATTCAGTTTCTGTACTATTTCTCTCTGACCTATCCTGTAATACATTATTATGTACTTTAGAAGAAAAGATCAGTTCATATTGTCAGACTGAATAATTCTATATAAAGTTAAAAGTTAGCAATTTAAAAAATTTTACTGCATAATAAAGATAATTATAGTTACATGTATTGATTTAAGTCTCACACACTGTGCTAATAAGTCCTTTGCATACATTATTTGATTCTAGAGCAACCGTAGGATTTGGGTACTATTATTTCCATTTGACAGATGAAAAACCTAATGCATAGAAAGGTAAGTAGACCAGTCAAGGTCTACAGCTAGTAAAATGCGCAGATTGAAACCTAAATCTTTTCTCACTCACTTTTAGGTTCTATATGCTATTCTCCTTACATAACATTAAATAGATCCTTTAGTTTGGTAGGTTCATTAGTTTTGCTTAATCGTTTCTTCCAATATGAGTCTTATTGTAGCATTTATATTACAGAGTTGGCATACAGGGTCAATATCTAATTTACTGTTGTGTTTTTCTTAATATGTTCAATGTGTGGTCATACTTTCTAAATTTGATTTTTTTAAATTTTATAAGTGGTCATGAAACTTTAATGTTAAGTTTGTACCTAATAGAAATATGTCTATCACAAATCTTTATTGGTATTATTTTATATACTTTTCTAGCTTGATAATTTTCACAATAGAAAGAGACCAAATATTTGGTACTATATTTTGTGACATAGAAGTAAATGACAACTCTACCTTGGAAGATATGAAGAAATCAGTGTTTTTATGTTCAAAAACTATTAAATGTCATAGGCTTGCCAATTGTGTTAACTATTTAATACGTTGGTAGTTTTTAAATGACTAATGCTGGAGTGAAAATGTAAGGCAAAATATTTAGTATATTAACAGTAGATAGTCATTTTCATGTAATCAGAATTGCATGTTAAGGGTTTTAAAAGCTGTTATAACTCTTACCTTTTATTTCTACCACTGATCAATCATTTTACAAATTTAGGGAAGAAACAACTGTTCAAATGTATAGGGGACAGAAACCTGACATTTAGAGAATAGAGATTTTAATTGCCAAATTAGAGCAGTTAGGCTGCCCCTGGGCCTAACAAAATTCCTATTTTTGAACTAGACGCCATGTGTTTTATCATTATTATTTAATAGGTACCATTAACCTTTGTTTTGTGATTAAATATCTACTTTTGGGGGGAAAGATGAGTAATTAAACACGCTCGCCCATTTTCTAAGTGGTTTAGAAGGTCGCAGTCTGCCTCACCATACAAAGCCAGTTTAAATAGGAATATATCACATCATACTTCAAATAGCAGTCAACCTCAGAGGAAAGTCATTTATTCAGAAGGCGTAGATTTTGCTAGACAGCAGTGATGCATTACAAATATATAATTATTTGCACTAATATTTGAGCAGGTGGAATGGATTAGAACATGGTCAACATTATGCTGCTGATAACATGTATTTTTCTATATTAATATGTACTGTGCAACATGTATTAAAATTGTCAATAATTCATTTTAGCCAAGATACTAATATTTATATTACTGTGTTTAAGAGACAGTATCCAACTGAGCCACTTTTAATTTAAAACTCTGAAACTGGAATTAAGTTTACTTTCAAAAATCACTTAAATTACTTTATAATCATTGAAAGGTCAGTAAAATGTAGAATCATAAGTGCCTAGTGACTTAATAGGAGGAAATATGGAGGGTTAAGAAAGGAAGTAGGAACCTGGAATAAGAAAGTTAAGTTTCTTTTATAGCTCAGATGAGTGACTTTCTTTGTTTTCACCATTGGGAATCTTAAATGAAGAAAGTGTCGTATCCTTTCCAGTTATCTTTATGTTAATAAACTAAGTGATGGTTGGACAGAACTAACAAAGGAATTAGTCTCCAATGGTGGACTTCCAGAGTTTTGAGATTAAACTTTGAGAGGTGAGAAGTCTTCCTGATGCCCCTGTCATCTTAAGTTGGCAGGTGCCTTTAAGTGAGGCCATCCCTCTTTGCCTGCCTATCATTTTAATCTTTATACCGTAACTGGTTCCTTTCAACTGGCCTTTTATTGTAGCACTTTTATCAAGTCTGCAGCTTCCCAGCTACTTGGGAGGCTGAGGTGGGAAGAACACTTGAACCTAGGAGTTCAAGACCACCCTGGGCAACATAGTGAGTCCCTGTTTTTAGAAAAATAACCCTTAGCTTTTTGCTATAGAAAATATCCAAATAGAGTCTCGACAATGCTGGATGTAAAGAAAACTGTGAAGCTACCTCTAAGTATATTGTCTGTAAATACTGTGTACCATTTAGAGGATAACATAGGGGATTTCACATGAAGTTATGTGAGAATATTTTATAAGGAATAATACCCAAGTGCCTCTCCATTATAGTTCTCCAGTAGAATGTATTTTCAATTTTTGCCACAAGGGGGAGAAGTTATTTTTATAGTAATATGTACTTTTTTTATTTTAAAAATAGAACTCACATAACTTTACAGCATCTATGAACATTTTGCTCTCCTAATTATGTGTGTGTGTGCATGTGTGTAAACAAGATTCTGAAAGTCATGCATGGGAAAAATTTCAAAGGAAATTAATAATAAAACCAAAACAGTTTTGAAGAACATGTGCACAGTGGACACAGGAATTGAACAAAGTTTACCATGATTAAAATTATGTTTTCTTAGTTATATATCATATTGAATTTCTTTATCAGCTCTAGTAAGAATCTACTGATTAGTGTTCTGAATTCTGTTTTTTAAAGAAAAAATTTTGAAACAATCTGAGACTTAACAGAAGGGTTGTAAATACTGTACAAATAAAAATTTTCCCTTTTGAGAATAAGTCACTGTCATGATGCTGCACCATCCTCCAATACTTTTGTATTTCCAAGAAGAATGCTTCGGTATAACTACAATACATGAAAATTGGGAACGTAACATTGACATATTACTAATCCTCAGACCCCAGTCGAGTTATACTAGCTGTCCTAATTCCTTTTGAGGTTCTCAGTTCAAAATCATGTGTTGCTTTAGGTTGTAGTGTCTCTAGTTTCATTCATTCTGACACAGTTCCACCGTCTTTCCTTGACTTTTGTGACTCCGGACATTTTTATAGATTATAGGGAAGTTCCTTTGTAAAATACCCCTACATTTGGATTTCTGTTTCCCCGTAATTAGATTCTGGTTGTGCTTTTTGGCAGGAGTACCACAGATGCAATTTTGTGTTACTGTTGCATCCTATCACATAGTAAACAATTTCAATTTGCCCCATTTCTGATGATGTTCATTTTTATCACTTTCTTAAGGTACTGTTTACCAGGCTTCTGCACTTTAAAACTATTACTTTTCCCTTTGTAAATATTTTGGAGGTAGGTTTAGTTAATAGATACAGACATATATAGATCCCCCTAGTTTATTTATTTATTTGGAGACAGAGTCTCGCTCTGTTTCCCAAGCTGGAGTGCAGTGGCGCTGTCTCAGCTCACTGCAATCTCTGCCTGCTGGATTCAAGTGATTCTCCCACCTCGGTCTCCCAAGTAGCTAGGACTACAGGTGCATGCCACCATGCCTAGCCAATTTTTGTATTTGTAGTAGAAATGGGGTTTTGCTGTGTTGGCCAGGCTGGTGTCGAACTCCTTGCCTTAAGTGATCCACCCACCTCAACCTCCCAAAGTGCTGGGATTACAGGTGTGAGCCACCTTAACCAGCCATCCTTTATGTGTATGTATCCTTCTAATCAGAATTCTCTTGGTATCACTATGTATTCATAGTTTTTTGTTCAGTTGATTATAATCTGTCATTTTACCAAATCTCAAATTATTTCAGTTTGGTCAGAAGAAGCCTCTTCAGGTTGTCTCCTGTGTTGTTTTGGCATGTTCCTGTCATTTTTACAGCACTGTCTTCTGGGCACAACAGGATTTTCCAAGTTCATCTTGTACTTAACTTGCCCTAGCTCTGGAATCAGCCATTCCTCTACCTTTTAGTGAAATTGGCAGTTAGAAACCAAGATTTGTGCATGAGATGTGCTTATTGTTATTGAGATATCCAGCCCTACTCTTTCTCAATAGATAATGCTAGGGGGCTTCATGTGTGTACACACACACACACACACATTTTAAATATACACCTGCACACACGCTCCCCTCTGCAACATCTTCCCCACCTCACTTGAGCTTCCATACCCCGTACTGGGCTTCACCTCTCTCAGGAGGAGACCATCCTCATCTCACATAGCTCTTAAAGTTTTGGCTTTAGGACCAAATTGAGGGAATAAGGATGGTCATTGCAGAAATCATGTAAACATTTTAAAATATTAAATTTAAAAATTACAATTTATCACTCAGAAGCAACTATATTTTTGGTGGAAGTTTGTTTGTTTTAATGTAGTGAGCAAATTAGTAAAGCTGAATTGAAGAGGGGATAAAGTGTTATGCCCAAGACACAGAACTTACATTTTGAAAGAATTAAATTTGAAATGCATACCGTATGTTTTTCTATTATATAATCTCCTTGCTACTGTAATTGCTATTTAATAACAGAGTTCATCAGAGAAACTGTATGAATGGAAACCTGACCATTAAGTACTGAATACCAATAGGATATTTTTACTAATAAAGTTCAAAGGAAAAATGATCATACAATTGTTGTTTTTGTAGGCCATTAGAAAATATATATGCTAAGAAAGACTTAATGTGAGAAAGGAGTCTCTGGGCTAGATCTGTTATAATAGATGTTACAATAAACTTAATGTGAAATAGGAGTCAAATGGAGGCACAGAGAAGTTAAATAACTTCACAAAAATTATGTATCTAAAAAGTAATAGCATCAGAATTCAAACTTATATCCTTAGACTTCTATAGCCTATGTTTTAACCACTTTGCTCTGTTACCTCTAAGAAGATTTCACAAAGGAGGTCACATTTCAGCTGTGCTTTAAAAAGGCAAGTAGCATTTCATCAGTAGAGAAGGAGAAGGGGAATTCTAGGCAGAAGTAACTTAAACTTGCAAGGTGTGGAGGCATGAGTCACTTGTATATCACTGAATGGAAAAACTGCTGTGTGAGTAGAGCTCAATGTGTGAGGTCCATCAAAAAGGGCAAGTTAAAACGAATATTTGGATTGGGGTTAGCTTACTTAGAGTCTAAGCCAGGTGCAGTCGCTCACGCCTATAATCCGAGCACTTTGGAGGTCGAGGTGAGTAGATCACCTGAGGTCAGGAGTTCAAGACCAGCCTGGCCAATATGGTGAAACGCCATCTCTACAAAAATACACATGGCAGGTGCCTGTAATCCCAGCTACTCGGGAGGCTGAGGCGGGAGAATTTGCTTGAACCCAGGAGGCGGAGGTTGCAGTGAGCTGAGATTGTGCCATTGCACTCCAGCCTGGGTGACAGAGCAAGACTCAGTCTCAAAAAAAAAAAAAAAAAAAGTCTTTAAAATGGTATCCCAATTAATTTAGGCTTTATCATAAAACCAGAAAACCATTGAAAATTAAGTAAATGAATTACATGAACAATTCTGTGTTTTAGAAAAAAAGAACTGGTCAGAATGTATGCAGTGGACTACAGGAGAGAAGAGGACAGAAACCAGGCTACTGCATTAATCTGATGAAAGCCTGAACTAGGGGAGTAGCACAGGAATGAAGAGGAGGTGATGCATTCAGGAAATATTTGGAATATTTGGAAGATTAAACCAATAGGACTTATTAATTGTTGCTTTATTAGATGTGGGGAGTAAGCAAGAAAAGGAATCAAAGATGATTCCGAGATTCTTAGTTTACTTATCTTGGTGAATACCAACACTATGGACTTAAAATATATACATTAGGAAAAGTAGGTCTAGGAGGAATGTCACTGACTACTGAAAGAACATCTCTTTTGCCAGAACTTGGTTCAGTTCATGCAAAAAATTTAAACTTCATAATCTGCTAGAAATTGTGGCAGGAGAAAAAAAACTCCATCTATGGCTTTGAAACATAGGAGAATGATTTTGAAATTTTAATGGTATGTAATTTGGCATATATATATATATATATATATATATATATAAGTTTAATTTACCAACATTGATATAAGATAAAAATAGAAAATATTAACAGTCTATGTCCAAAATAGTGAATCCATAATTAAAGACTTTCCTGTGAGGAAAATTTAGGCTCCAATGACTTTCCTGATAAGTTCCTCCAAACATTAAAGGGAAAAATAATACCAATATTGTTAAACCCTTTCAGAAAGTAGTAAAGGAGAGAGAACATCCCAACACATTTTATGAAACCAGCATAAACTTGATGTGAAAAATTAACAAAGACATTACAAGAAACGAAAATTACAGAGCAGTCTCTCTTGTGAACACAAATGCAAACATCCTAAACAAAATATTAGCAACCCAAACCCAGTAGTATATAAAATAGAGAATATACTGAAACCATATCAGACTTATTTCAAAAGTAGGTTGATGAGATATTTGAATAAGTCAATGAAATTTACCATATTTAAAGAATTAGGAAAAAATCATCTCGATAGAAGCAGGAGAAAAACAGGTAGTGAAGTTCAATATGCATTTATTATTTTAAAGACACGTAGCAAATTAGGAATCAAAAGGAATTTCCTTAATATGCCAGAATATCTGCAAAAAATATATGGCAAACATTATAACGGTGAAATATTGAAAGCTTCCTTCCAGAAGTCAGTAATGAAGCAAGGATCCTTGCTACCACTTCTGCTTAGCAGTGTACTGGAGATACTCGCCAATGCAATAAGTGAGGAAGTAAGAAATAAAACTCATTATTTGCAGGTATGATTGTGTACATATAAAGTTCATATAAGATAAACTATTAAATGAATTTAGCAAGGTTGCTGGATACAGAATCAATATACAAGAAACTATTTCTTTACACCAGCAATAAACAACTTGAAAATAAAATTTAAAAAATACAGATTACAGAAGCATCAAAACATCAAATATATAGGTTTGTGAAAAACTATAAAACATTGTTGAGAGAAATTAAGGGAGTGAAAGGCCATATTCATGAATTGAAAGACTCAATATTATAATTCAGTTCTCTACCAAGTGACCCATACATTTAATAAAATCCTAATCAAAATTAGCAGGTTTGTTGTGGGAATTGACAAGCTGATTCTAAAATTCATGTGAAAATGCAAAGGTCCAATAATAGCCACTGGATATCAACACTTATTTTAAAGTTACAATAATTAAAACAATTTGATGTTGGCCAAGGAAGAATAAAACTATAGAGCAAAATAGGAAGTCCAGAAATAGACTGACAAATGCACAGATACTTGATTTATGATATAATTGGCACTGCACAGTAGTGGGGGAGAGGCAGTTTTTAAAAAATGGTCTACTGTTTATCACTCTAGATCTTGACCCTTCTTAATAGCATATACAAAAATAAATTCTAGGTGAATAATGCACTCAAATGTGAAAGATGAAACAATAAAGCTTCTAGAAGGTGACATAGGCAAATATCTTCATTATGGTGTAAACAAAGATATCTTTATAGGTAACAAAACCAACAAAACTAAATTAAATTAAAATTAGGAACTTATGCTTAGATCAATTTGTAGACTCATCTTGGCTTTGAAAAATCCCTTCTACTTTGGTAGAATTTTACCATTTGGACTGTGGGAATCAGATCCCCCACTGAGTGGGTGGGATAGAAGCTTTCATCTGGAAGGAAAAAAAATATTCCCACTCCCAGTTATCCTAAGGCAGAAAATGAATAGACTTTGGAATTAAGAGTGAAGAAGTGGGAGCAAAAGAGCCTCTGAATCTTTGGGGCCAAGAGGTTGGGGAACTGGATTTAGAGGTATAAAGATTCTTGAAAAGTTTTGTTGATAGGAGTTTAAGAATTGAAGGGAAAACAAATATTTGCAATATAAAATATAGTTGCCAAAAGATTCATATCCAGAATATATGAAAAATGTATGTAAGTCATTAAGAAAAATACAATCCAACAGAAAAATGGGTAAAACATTTGAGACTTGATCCACAAAAGAGAATATCTAATGCCCAATGGACATATGAAAAGGTCCTCAATCTCACTGGTCACCAGAGAATTACAAATTAAAACTACAATGAGATGCCATTACACATCCCCAGAATGGCAAAAAATAAGAAGCCCTAACAATTCCATGTGTTTGTAAATGTGAAGCAAGTGGAACTCATTCATATATATATATATATGTTTCTGGTGAGAATAGATATATTGCTATTTGGATAACTATGTTTGTTTCTACTGCATATGCATACCCAGCAATTCCACTCTTTCCTTTGAAGAGAAGGATGGTGTCTGAGGAGGGCAAGATGGTAGCTTCTAGGATGTTTTATTTCTTGATCTGAGCAGAGTTACATGAGTGTGTTCACTTGGTAATATTTCATTGATAATACATTTACAATTTGTTCACTTATTTAAGTTAGTTTCTAATAAAAGGGTTATTTTTAAAAAGTAACTGAAACATGACTACTTCAGCTTTTTATTCATAGCCATTAATGATGCTGTAAAAAATACTATAGAACCTAAAGGCACATTTTCTAGAACTTTCTGGGTATACTACAACTTCTAGCTTGTACTGCTTGTTAATAATTAACATAATTTGACCTCAAAGCATAAGAACTATTGTAGTAATTCCTGTAGATGGATTAAAACATGAATATGTAATATTTTTATATTAATAATATATTTTTTCCTGTTATGCTTTCATTATACTTGCTGTAAGTACTCCAAACATTATAGAAATATGCAGTATAATATAACCAGAAATACATAGTGTAGTGTCTTCCTGCTTTATTGGCTTGGGCTATGAAAGGTCAACTTTTAAACAAATATTAAAACTGTAACAACTCCAATCCAACACCTTGAATTCCCCCTAAACCTAAGGTTTTAGTGGTTAATAAAATTCTACTGCATGCTTGGGGGATAACCACAGTATACCTCCAAAGTGATTTACTTTGCCATTGGCAATGATTTTTCTTAGGTTCAACAGCCCCAAATTTAGTATCAGGGACCCTCTGGAGTTTGTCAGGCTCCAGATGTTGAGGTCAACTTAATGCCCACCAATAAAACTCTCCGAGAACTTTTATGCTCCAAATCCAGACTCAGAAAAGCTCTTTCTGCCCTATCCCGTCAGTCCTGATTTCAAGACCCATTCATTTTTCTGCCTTAAAATGATTGAGATGGGACCAGAAGGTTAGTCACAGTAGAGTGGGTTTCTCATATCTCAAGTTAGTGCATTTTAGTATCACCACATAGGAACACTATCTAAATCTACACATAGGAAAGTACATCTCCAGAGCTTCAAGAGCCCAGCACAGCCAACTCCATATCCAGGTACTAAACGGAACTCCTAATAAGGATAGCTAACACTCATGGAGCATTTACTCTGTGCCAGATACTATTTTAATGATTTTGTATTAGATCTACACAAAAATTCTATGAGGTAGATGCAAACATTATTATCATGAGTTGAGGCATGGAGAAACCCAATGCGAATCCACCCAGGTAGAGGAAGGTAAAACCCAATGCGAATCCAACCAGGTAGAGGATTGAACATGGGCAAACATTGGCATCTGTTCTATTGAACACTTCGCTGCAATTGCAAAATCAGTTGCTCAGATTGTAATTTCGGGATTTGGATTTTCTGTGACTTCACATGTTCCTTCAAGATCAACTAATGAATTAATAAATTTACTTTGTATAACAAAAGAGCCTATTCTGGATAAATTTCCTCAAACAAACTGAACTTCTCAGAGTATAATGGATGTATCTACTATCAGAAGCCCAAACTATCCAGCAATCTCCTAAAAAGCAGATCACTTAAAATTTTAAAAGTGAAAAATCCCAATAATCCTGCCCCTCAGATCTGAACCCTGTTAATAGTCATGTCACAAATTTTAATTGACATAGCTTCCAAAACACTTCCTTACTCTTGGAAAATCCATGCTTTTCATGCTTAAATATGCAGCATGTTTAATACCAATGTGGCCCTTCATAGCATGAGCAGAGGTTAGAAACACCTGCACAAACATGTAGAGTTTAGGGAGTAAGCCTTTCCTTACTTAGAGAGTAAGCTCCTTTCTGAGCTAGTGGGTAAGAATTAATGGGCTAGTAGGTAATAATGTTGCCTGAATGTTGGACTAGGCTAGCCCCAGAGCCTGATCTGAAGTTTGCTTTATTAGTTTGCCAGACCCTCAAGCTTGGTACAGGTTTAAAGATGAGCAATAACGACAACTTGGCCCTAGTATAAGGTTGCTTTTACTCATTTACCTGACAAACCAGCAAATGAGCAACGAAACGTGTGTCTGTGTGTGTGTGTGTGTGTGTGTGTGTGTGTGTGTGTGTGTGTGTGTGTGTGTGTGTGTGTAGAGCCCCCAATGTCTCCTTTGCTCTCCATGGAAGGGTGCGAAAAGTTCAGAAGTCAATGCACACATTTCCAGTTAAGTATTACCACAAGACTCTGCCTCACAGGGTCTTATTATCCTAGCATAGATGCCCAATTAGCACTCAAGGGTTTATCTTATCATTTGTTCAAGTCAGTAAATATTTATTGAGCACTTACTGTGCACTCTCCTAGGCATGTGAGGTACATCAGTGAACGAGGCTCCAGACATTGCTGAGCTTACATCCCAGCAGCTGAAAGCAGACAATCAACATAATTAATAAACCAATTCTACAATACGTTAGAAAGTGATAAGTGTTTTGGGAGGGGAAAATAGATCAAGGTACAGCAAAAAAAAAGGAGTTGATGAGAAAGAGTTTCAATTTTAAATATGGTGACCAGAATGGCAGGGTAAGCCTTATACTTGTGTGACCTGTGCAGTTGCCCAGGGCTTACTAGCCTCCAGAGGAGTCTATACTTCGTTTAATGCCCTGCTGTCATCGTCTTGAAATTCTTGATAATTTTATCTTTGAAATTGTGTTCTGCTAAATGAAGTCTGATGGCACAATGGAGCATGTAAGCAAGCAGAGGAGATATGCACAGTATGCATGTCTGCCATGTTGGTTAACATTCTAATTGAAACTACATTGGTATATTCATTTGGAGGAGATTGGTATTTTTATAATATTAAGTTATTTCTATCATAAAACATATCTTTTCATCTGGTTTTATGTTCTTTAGTGATATTGTTTAGTTTTTTTAAATTTAAGGTAAGCACATTTTAAATTTATTTGAATTTAGATTCTCTTTGGGGCTGGGTACGGTGGCTCACACCTGTAATTCCAGCATTTTGGGAGGCTGAAGTAGGTGGATCACCTGAGGTCAGGAGTTCGAAACCAGCCTGGCCAACATGGTGAAACCCTGTCTCTACTAAAAATACAAAAATTAGCCAGCACTGTAGTGCACACACCTGTAGTCCCAGCGGCTCAGGAGGCTGAGGCAGGAGAATGGCTTGAACTCAGGAGGTGGAGGTTGCAGCGAGCGGGAATCACACTGCTGCACTCCAGCCTGGGTGACAGAGTAAGCGAGACTCTGTCTCAAAAAAAAAAAATTAAATTAATAAATAAAAAATTCCATTTGGGTTTATTCTTAGGATTTTTGGGAAACAGTTGTTTCAATGCAAGCCCCATCTTTTTCATATTAAAAACAAGCATTTTGTCCTTTGACATATAGAAATATACAATGAGAAAAAAGTAGTCTATTGTTTCCTGGCATGTTGTCTTTCTAACTGACCTTTGCTTGCAAGTTTATTTTTTTCACTGAAAACCTTTCAGAGGAAAAGGGATCAGTGAGTTTCATAGAGTAGCAATGGATAAGACAAGGTCAATACTGGCCATGAGAACAGACTGCCTTGTGTGGTTACTTCTTCTTATAGCCGTGGTTGTCAACAAGACCAAAGAGAAGTAACCAGAGGTCACTGACCTTGTGGCCTCTTGGGTGGGGTCTACATATGTACTTTTGACACTGATGGCCAGTGAGGAGTGAATGCTAAGAGCAGCACAAGCAGGGGCCACAAGAGCTGATGTGATGTATGGTCCAGACCTGATTTGTGCAAACCAGAGGAAATGGAGCTCATGCCAGATCAAGGCTGTAAACCTTCTTGTAACCCACAACAGACACATTTACTTGGCAGAAATATTTTGCATCGGCAGTGTGAAATGTGCCAAGGCACAGAGTTGGGAAAGCTAGATGAAAAATAAGAGCAACAGCATCATGGCAGAAAGACGTGGACATTCTAGACTAAAATGAAGTGGATACAGAAATGCTTAGTATGCTGCTACAGCCCTCCAGCATAGTGATTCACAAAAGCAATCAGCCAGGCTGGGACATGCAGGGATAACGAGAGGAGGAGAGGCACAGAGAGGAAGCCCAAGATCAGGTCTGAGACTGACTATCCACTCTGGGCTAGGAGAAAATACCTAGCATTAGAGAAAATGTATGGAATACAGTGTTTTAGTGGTGCCTAAACCAATCACTTTAGTGAATCCACCTGTCATTTACTCATACAGATATTCTTACAAATTCCTTTGTTTACTGTGGTCAAAATCTTCATTCGGATGTTAGAATAGAAACAAAGAAGTGTTTCATACCCAACAAACTTTCAAGCCATAATATTGATTCCAACCAGGACATTTAATTATCAGGCCCCAGTTTTGTAGACCACTGCAGATTTGAGGGTATGGAGAGGTAGAATGGGAGGGTATTGTTCAGATCCAGGAATTGCCACACTACTCTTAAGTATTTATTGTTCAGCTGAGCATTGAGTGAACCACAGGCAGGGAAAGAATTAAGTATGTCAAACTGCATATGTGAAATAACAGAGAAAGAAATGTTACCAGCATATTTTCAAACAAAAGACATGAAAATGGCGGCTCTTCTGGGTATGGAAAAAATTTTCCTTTTCGTACGTATTGACAGCCAGAGGGGGTTATTATTGAGAATATGGGTAAAGTTGCCACCAGTTTCTGCTGGTACTCATATTTAAAAAGAAACTATGGAAACCAGGAGAAGGAATATTAATTAAGTTCAAATTTGGAATGTCTTTGCCAGGAGCAGATGAATGAATTCAATGAAGCAAACTGTTGGGTTGTAATTCAGTGTTTTGTTAGTATTTTAATAGAATGCTGAACTTTTCAGAAATTAATACTTTGTTTTAATAATCTTATTAAAAGGTTATTTCTTGATAAGATTAGTCCTGGAATGTGATTTTTTTTTTAATTTAAAGAACCAGTATATATTTTCTTTCTTTTTCACAATTTTAAATATTCTTATTGGTTATGACTAAAAAATATTTAATACATTTAAAATATTAATACATTTACATGTTAATAAAAAGCACAAGAAAATAATAGACAAGTAAAATGTCTTTCCCCCTCCAAACTTTCAGTCTCCTTCTACCTCTAGATGAATAAACCTGTTATCGGTTTGTTGTGGATACTTTAGAGATATTATTTGCACTTAACTATTGGCCTACAAGGGCCTCAACTATTTCAAGGCCCTTTGATGATTACGTCTTTTGAGTTTTATTTGCTAAGAACACATGCTTTTTAAAAGAATATTTCCTAATAGTGAAAGTAATATGGATGCCTGGAGAGGGTAATGCTAATGAGAAAATACAAAATGGGGAAATTATTCACCTGAATAAACCTGGAGAGTTTACAAGTAAAGCTTCACTGGTCACTGCAGGGTTTAAAGGAAGTTTCCACTTTACAATGTAAATATGTTGTGGTCGTCTTAGTTCTTAGACTAATTTGCTTCTTTCTGGTGGGGAGGATAGCAATGTTGAGAAAACACTGACTAAACCGAAAATCGGCTCCATTTAAATGTGAAGCTGCGTTCTAAACACAAGCATAGTCTGCTGAAGGGCTCTGAACATTAAGCTGCATGCCTTGCTGAGTTTTATTCCAAATAGACAACAGCAGATGGTAACAATGCACTTCTCATAGATGGTAGGAGGGAGGCAGTCTTGTTTCAAGTAATACTATTTCTGGGCGATAATCCAAAATGTGCAGTAGGCAGAAGTTAAAAGGAAGCGCTTGCTTTTAGGTTTTAAAAATATATCCCTTAATCCTGGGTGATGATTGACAATCATGATTTAGAGTATGAGGGGCCGCTCTTTAATCCGGCAAGTTTGATGTTATTTGCGTATCTAGTAGGGCTTTTATTCAACTAAAACTAAGTGGAAGCCTGTGCAATTGATGCCGCATTTCAGAATTGATTCTTGGCCTGGTACTCTATTTACAGATTAGTAAGTACACAGGATCTGTCCTCCTCCTCATCTTTTTGAAATTTAAAGGTTCTAAAAGGCACATTTACAATTAAAATATTTCTTGCTGTGTAAGAGTATGACTAGGAGATGACTTTTTTCTGTATAATTTAATTTCTTGAGAAAAGAAGCAGTCTATAAGATTATATTAATCCTGATTTGATTATCAAACTATGATATTAGCTATTGGTATTTATAAATGATTAAAATGTTGTCATTATTGACTTCATGTGGTTTGTTTGTTATAAGTTCTTTGGAGAAATTTTAATGAATTACCTCCAAGTCTCTTGCTCCTATTAGGTTTCTAGCAAAGCTTTTCTAAGGAATAGATCAATGTTAAGCCATTATATTACAATTGTTTTATCAGCTGTGACAATAATTTGATCACACATTAAAATAAAATTAGTTAAATCATAAACTCCAAAACAAGATATCATTAAGAAAGGAAAATATACAGGAATGAAAGTTAACAGACAAATTTTACAGCAATTAACAGGAGTGATTTTTTTTTTTTTTTTGAGGCACTTAAGCTCTGCGTTCAATGTCTTTGTCACAGTTCCATTTGACAAAGCGAAATAGACTACATGTGAAGCCCAAGTGATACAGTGTCTTTCCTGTATTCTCATGATGTTTTAAATTATGTAGTTTTTGGAAAATGTTTAAGAAGTTAAATGCATTCATTACAGAAAAATTTGAAAAATACAGAAAAGTATGAAAAGAAAATAAACATTACCTTCATTCCCAACAGTCACTATTGTGAATCGTCTTCTATTTATTTTTCTTATATTTTGTTGCAAATATTTAGATTTCAGGGCTAAAATGTACTTCCCAGGAGACGTCCTGGCTGCTAGGAGTGTGTAGAAGCATTCAAAATGGGTTCCTCTGGAGTTGACGTGAGTGACACAACCTGCTACAGGTTTGGTCTGTGTTTTGTAAGCTGCGTCAGCAGAGCTTTCTATTAAAACCCCAGTGATGGGATCCTTTGTGTTTAGAATATACTCTAACCTAATAAGTGCATGTTGATAATACCTCTTTCTGTTAACATTTCAAAAGCCCGTTTTGCTGTAGTATCATGCATTTGATATTTAAAAGCTAATAAATCCAAGTGATAGTAAGAAAATGTTATTGATATATTCATCGCAAAATGTTCTTCAAACCAAATTTTGTTTTTGCATTTGTACTTATAGTTTTGTGCCAGTAAATGACTGGGTGATTGCTACAGTGAAAACACTGCTTGCCTCAGCTTTGCTTAATTAATTCATAATGACAACATAGGTAATTCATTAAATCTTAATGAAGATTGGATATAGAGGAGTATAGTAGTTGGATCTAAATCTACAGCTCAAAAATCAAATCCCAACCCCTTAGACTGCCAAATCCAGAGAAAAGTCAAGGCCCTTTCTCTCCAGCCAGCGATGGCCATCATCCTAGAAACCTACACTGTTGCATGGTTTTTCCTTTGCCTAGAATGCTCTTCTCCTACCTACTTCCCACCCTCAGGTCTCACACTGCAGCTCTTCCTTCCAGAAACTGCTCAAGTGTCTCCATGAAGCTTTTGGCTACTACCCCCTCCCCAAGGTCCTGGCCCCTTCCTCTCCACTGCCAGGGCACTACACACACACACACACACACACACACACACACACACACACACACACCCCTCCACACAGCTCTCATCACCTCTGGTTTCCATGATTTGTTTACTGTCTGTCTCCTCCTTACCTGTGAGCTCTCACAGTCTAGCACAGCATTAAAAAATGGTTTGTTGACTGAATGACTTACTAAAATAGATGAATAAACAAACGGATGGTTGAATTTGCTCATGAGATAAGGGTACTCACCACCCAGCATGTGTCTAGCACATAGTACACATAGGAGCAATGACCATCTCTGATGCTATTACTTTTACTGAATAGTTACCAGACATTGCATTCAGTGCTTTAATGAATTACTCATTTATGGTCATCTTATTGCTATCCATATTTTACAGAAGAGGTAACAACCAAGAGCTCACAGGGTGGGCACTCAAACCCATGCTGTCTTATTCCAAAGCTTAGGTACTTGGCAATATTAAACATTCTACTGCCTTTTTCTACAGGAGGCAGTCAATACTTGAATGAATGAGTGATGAACGCTTCCCCTCTATTAAAGAAGCTATGGTAAGTAAGAAGTTACAGTAAGCATCTACCACCAGGTGCATAGCAAGTGCTCAATAAATGGCGGTGCTATTGGCTTTGTTATTTTATTGTATGGTCTCCCTCAAAACAACCAGTCCAAATAGCATCATTGAAAATCAGACATGGTATTAGGGCTGGATTGAGATATGTAAGCACCAAGTATCTTGAAAATCATGGTTCAACATTTATTTAGTGAGAAGTGATCAATACTAGCAAGGATGTTTTGTCTTGCTTTTTTTTTTTTTCTTTCTTGAGAAGGAGTCTTATCTGTTGCCCGGGCTGGAGTGCAGTGGCACTATCTCAGCTCACTGCAAGCTCTGCCTCCCAGGTTCACGCCATTCTCCTGCCTCAGCCTACCGAGTAGCTGGGACTACAGGTGCCTGCCACCTCGCCCGGCTAATTTTTTGGTATTTTTAGTAGAGACGGGGTTTCACCATGTTAGCCAGGATGGTCTCGATCTCCTGACCTCGTGATCCACCCATCTTGGCCTCCCAAAGTGCTCGGATTACAGGCGTGAGCCACCATGCCTGGCCTGTTTTCCTTTCTTTTCCTTTCTCCATTTTAATCTCTTCTGAAAGGTGATCTACTTTAGTAGAAATGGGACCATGCTATATTTTGTCCTTTGTGTTAGGATGCATAAAGAACTGAGTTCACTGGCAACATATTTCCATGTTTTTGTTTTGTTTTGTTTTTTGCGTGTTTTTTTTTTTAGCATTTCTAATATATAAGTGCCACAGGCATTTGTCTGATTGAACCACCCTATAATCTGGCCTTGAATAAAAAATGATATTATGACAAGTGCCAAAAAATGTCTCAAATGCCAGGTGATCTACTTGGCTCAGAGATTCTCAGCCCTAGTTTTGAATCAGCTCATTTGGGGAATTTAAAAAATCTTCAGATTCCCGGCACCCAATCTCAGAGTTTCTGATTAAGGAGAACTGGAGGGTTGTGGTTGACACATGTACTTTAAAGTAACTCAGTCCTATGAATCGGGATGAGAAGACTGTGTCCAGAACTAAGGAGACAAAGTACATAGAGGCCTCTTCTGTGTCTGGCATATAAATATAAATACAAACCTTCCTTACCTTGAAACCCCCTAAGTAGGATGGCAGATAGAAAAAGACAGTAAGGATTTATTTCCAGCCTTGTCTGGGGGAGAGGGGAATCTGACTGGGGCTATGCAAATCATTTGCACAGACATAATTCAGTGGTTTCACAAATTTAGCTTTTTTTGGGAATCACCTGTGGTAGTTTAAAAAATCCGCAAAAACCATAATCTGAGTTCATTGTCAACACATTTCTGTAGTATTTTTAGCATCCCTAAGATATTGATGCCACGGGCTCCCATCTCTGGGGATTCTGATCCAATTGATTGGGGGCGTGGCCCAGGTATCAGGATTCTTGAAAGCTCCCAGGTGATTCTAATGTGCAGAAGAGTTTAAGAACCACTGGTCTGGTTGAAGAGACTGCATTAGACCTGGAATAACTGACTCTTTTTGGCAATTTCCTTTCAACAAAGGTATCCTCTTGGATTGCTCTTTCTGCCACTCTCGAAGCCTAACTCTCAGTAAGCAGGCCTCTGTTTCAAAGGCAAGAAGAAAGGAGTGCAGTGAGTACGGCTAAAATGTTGGACTCTCTGGTTTTCTAGAAGTTCTAGATGGGACCTCTGGAAGATTTTGTGGAGGCACTTTTTTAAATGTACCTTTGCTCCATCCTTATTCTCACAAAGAGAGCTCCTGACTTTGTAAGCTCCTGACTCTGTTAGGCTGACCAAGAGGAGATCTCAGTAAAAGGGAGTACAGCAGGGTTATGACTTATGTGGTATATTGGTATGAGCCAGCTCACGAGGGCCTGATCACCCTCTGGTGCAATAGTAAAACTCTGGTTCAGAGCCTGCAAAACTGAGAACCACACCTTGCTTTCTCAGTGATCCTAACAAATTGCTATCCTATGAGGCTTGTCAAGAAAAGGACAGCCATCTCAGATCATCTCTTCTAGAGAATGACCTGGGAACCATCTCCAAAGCATTTACTATGTTAAATAAATCAGGGCACTTTACTCCCTTAGCTGAATGCTAAAAGTTATAGACAGGGATTTGGTCAGACCTAAGAAGGAAAACAGCCTGCCATCATGGAGAGAAAAAAGAAATAACTGAACGGTCTATTTGCCACCAACATGAACACCAGTAAAAGGATGGTGTGTCTGAGAGGGAAACCATGAGACAGAATGATTCTAAACCAAATGCAGGTGTCTGAATGACCTCATTGCTGAACTCATGAAGCTCACTAATTAAGATGACATCCACCTCTGCAGGGAGTAATTTCTTTTTTTTCTTTCTCTTTTTTTTTTTTTTGAGATAGAGTCTTGCTCTATCGCCCAGGCTGGAGTGCAGTGGCGCAATCTCGGCTCACTGCAAGTTCCACCTCCTGGGTTCACACCATTCTCCTGCCTCAGCTTCCCGAGTAGCTGGGACTACAGACGCCCGCCACCATGCCCGGTTGATTTTTGTATTTTGTTTAGTAGAGACGGGGTTTCACCGTGTTAGCCAGGATGGTCTCGATCTCCTGACCTTGTGATCTGCCCGCCTTGGCCTCCCAAAGTGCTGGGATTACAGGCGTGAGCCACCACACCCGGCCTGCAGGGAGTAATTTCAACAAAGGAGTCTTCTCTTCTCTAACTCTTCCTCTTTTCTTCATTGATCATGTAGCTTGCCTAAATGTCCCACTACTAAGACTTTGTTATGATATAAAATACAAATATTTTGGGAAAGAGTAATATAATAAGCCTTCTTATCAATGTATGTATAGTGATTTCCAACCCTGGCCGCATGTTAGAATCACTTGGAAGAGAGGAGTTGTTTTTTTGTTTGTTAGTTTTTAAATACCAATGCTAGAGCTTCACTGTCAGAGATTCTGATTTAACTAGTTTAGGGTGGAGAACAACAACAAATTGTTGTTGTTGTTGTTTTTAGGTGATTTTTAATATGCAGCCAAAGTTGGGACCCATTGGTCTAGAGTGTGAAAAACATCATATTCTTCCTGGAGGGCAGATTTTGACTGGGAAGGAAAGAAAACTGAGTCTTTAGCCAAAAGGAGGTAGGAAGAAGTACCTGGGATTTTCATAAGAGATGGGGAGAGTGGAGATTAGGAAGAGAGGTAGTGCTGAAAATAAACTTTTGTTTGTCAGTTTTGCCTAGGGCTGGCTCGACTCAGGACATAATAGTGATAAGAAGCAAGGAGGAGAATGAGCTTATGAGAAAAGTGCATCTTCATGAATACATTTTTTTTTCTTTTTTGAGAGGGAGTCTCATTCTGTCGCCCAGGCTGGAGTGCAGTAGTGTGATCTCGGTTCACTGCAACATCCACCTCCTGGGTTCAAGTGATTGTCCTGCCTCAGCCTCCCGAATAGCTGGGATTACAGGCACTCGCCACCATGCCCAGCTAATTTTTGTATTTTTGGTAGAGATGAGGTTTCCAGGTTGGCCAGGCTGGTCTCAAACTCCTGACCTCAGGTGATCTGCCTCCTTCGGCCTCCCAAAGTGCTGGGATTACAGGAGTGACCCACTGCTCCCAGCCATGAATACATATTTAAATCTGTCTCAATAAGTATTCTTTTAATTATTCTTTGAGTTTCCAGCACTGGAAACTGACCACCTTCAACTATAGCAGTTTTAGTTCCTACAGCACTTGTTCTTCCTGGATAACTCTAAAAAATTTTAGCAAAATGGAGAATTAAAGTATGTCTCTGGGAGAGTGGTGAGCATTCTGCTTACGGATCTCTCGGGATAGTTTATGTAAGAACCTTTAAGTGTGCTCTCAGAGAAATAAGTCTCAATCTATTATTGTGAAATGACTATGTAAACATCTGTCTTTTTTTTTTTTTTTTTAAAAAAGCATTCCAGTTATATCTTGTTTTTGTTTACTTCTCCATCATTTGCTGGCCAAACAGCTTGCCCCTGGCCCTATTGTCTTGTTACTTTGCTTGGCGTGAAGAATTTTAATGAGTTTTGTTGGTTGCTCTCCTGACTTGTTCAGAACCATTTCTCAGGGCTGCTGTTGTACATCTGTTCCTCGGCCTCTGAGAGGCAGTGTGGCATCATGCATCGAGCTTGTGCGGCCTGGGTTTGAATCTCGGATCTTTGACCTTGGGCAAACTTTATTGGATTTCTATTTCCTCATCCGTAAAATGGGAATGATACTAACACTAACACTCACAGAATCGTAAGAATTGAATGAGAATACATGTGAAAATTACTCTGTCAACCATAGCATGCTGTGCAAGGGATTTTTCTCCCCCTTCATTGGCCCATCCGACAGGGAAGAACTGTTAAAAGTTCTTCAGAAGCACATGAAAAAAGCCTGGATTGTTTGGGGATATTTTTACGGCATCAGCTCCTGGTCTGTGCATCATTTCAGAACAGAATTACTGAGATCATCGTCTAGCCTGCCTGAGGTCACAGCTCAAGGGTCCTTGACACCAGCCTCTGGGAACATCATCCATTGGATGCTCTGCCCCAGAATCTGGCATCAGATTTGTATGGGCTACTGGGTTTTGTTGATCTGACTTTAGGTAGGGCTCTAGATTAAGTCACTCTAGCTTGTGATAATCAGACAGGGAGCTGTGTAGATTTTGAGGATGTCAGACTAGAGTTTCCTCTTAGAATCAACATCTTAGCTGTAGTCTACCTGTCTCTCAGCCGTTAAAGGACCCCATTCTTGATATATAACTCCCTGGGGATGTGAAAGTCTACCAAGGCTTTAATACAAAGCAAACTTCAAGCAAGAGCTTTATTGTTAGGATTTGAGGTTGTTCATCAATATTATATGATGGAATCTGACACGTAAATACGATTCAGGAGGAAACAGGAGTTTATATTTTCCCATTCGAAGGCTTTCCTAGTGTTGATCTGAAACAGCAGTGATTCTCAAAGTATGATGCCCAGGCCAGCAGTATCAGCATCAACATCAGCACCAACATCAAGATAATGTGTTAGAAATACAAATAAATCACTGGCCCCACCCCCAGATCTCTTGAATTACAAACACTGAGGGTGAGGCTCAGCTGTGTTCAGCAAACCTCCAGGTGATGCTGATGCTTATTAAAGGTTGAGAACCACTGATCTAGAAGCTGTGGCCACCTGTGTTTTCTCTTGGTTCTTTAGAAGTAGAGATGATGATCTTCAGGGTATTCTCTCAGGTACCTTCGTTGTAGTCACCCCCTTGGGGAATTGAGCTTTATTTGAAATGCATTGGTTGCTGTCTACTATATTGATAAAAAGTTGTAAACTACTTGAATTTGCAAACTGTGTCTTTTCTTAGAGTATGCCTCAATTCTTTTAATCTAGTAAATCCCAGGGCAAAACTTGCATCCTGGTTGGTAGTAGTGGGAGAGGAAGACAGGATTAGGAGGAAAAAGTGAGGCATTGTCTGGAATTCTGTAGTTCACAAATGAATCCACTGAGGAGTGGGAGGATGATTGGGATGCCAGAGAAGTAAGAAGTTGTGGGTCCTGTTTACCTGGATAGTTGGCTGTGACAAAGCATGGGTTTGATTAGAGTCATAAATTGTTTTTTTAGGCCAGGCATGGTTGCTCACGCCTGTAATCCCAGCACTTTGAGAGACTGAGGCAGGTGGATCACCAGAGGTCAGGAGTTTGAGACCAGTCTGGCCAACATGGTGAAACCCTGTGTCTGCTAAAAATACAAAAATTAGCTGGGCATGGTGGCACACACCTGTAATCCCAACTACTTGGGAGGCTGAGGCAGGAGAACTGCTTGAACTGGGAGGGACAGAGCGAGACTCTGTTTCAAAAAAGAAAATGTTTTTTTAAGTTAGTTAATTTATTTTTATTATAAATGGATCTAATTTATAGTTGTATGTATGCGGTACAAAGTAATGTCGTGATTTATGAATACAATGTGGAATCATTAAGCGAAGCTAAGTAACATATCCGGCACTTCAAATACTTATTATTTTTGTGATGAGAACATTTGAAATTTACTCTGAGCAATTTTGAAATTCACCACACTGTGCAATAGCTCTCAAAAGAAAATAACTTATTCATCATATCTAACTGAGGCTTTGTGCCCTTTGACCATTAGCTCCACATTTCCCCCATCCCATCACCCCTGGTAACCACCATTCTACTCTCTGCTTCTATGAGTTTGATTGTTTTAGACTCCATGTGTAAGTGAGAATATGTGGCATTTAGCTTTCTGTGCCTGGCTCTTTTCATTTAGCATAATGTTCTCCAATTTCATCTATTTTGTTGCAAATGATAACATTTCTCTTTTTAAAGGCTGAATAGCATTGCATGGTCTGTATATGCTACATTTTCTTTATCCATTCATCTGTTGACAGACACTTAGGTTGATTCCATAACGTGGCTATTGTGAGTAGTGCTACAGTGACTATGGGATGCAAGCATCTCTTCCACATACTGATTTAAAATCTTTTGGGTAAATGCTGGATTGCATGATTATTTTATTTTTAATTTTTTTGAGGAATATCTATACAGTTTTCCATGATGGCTTTAGCAGTTTACATTCCCACCAATAGAGTGATAATTTTGATTCAGTTCCAAGGTTTAGACATGTAAAGAACAGAGGCTAGGACAGCCTGCCTAGTTGAGTTTAATTTCTGATCAGAATGTTATATAAGTAGAAAGCATTTCCTTTATTTTTAAAGTCACTTTAACCTTCCTGAACTAGAGACAATGTAACTTGATAGAAAGAAGACTGACCTGTGTGCAGAGCCATGTGTTCTAGTCCTGCCTTCCTACCAGCTTGCTGTGTATAATGGGCAAGGCAGCTCTCCGGACCTTTGTTCCCACAATTGTAAAAAGGGGTTTGACTCCACGATCCCTCAGGTCTCTCTACCAGCTCTGAAGTTCATGGATTAATTCCTCCATGTCCCAAAAGTACTTGGTACTCATCTCAGTTGTCTGTTTCCCTCTTAATGGCACAAACTTAATGGCTGCCATAGGATTCTCCATCTGAGGAGCTGTTCTCTCAAAGTGTAGTTTCATCAACTTCCTGGGTTCAGCTGCTTTTACTTTCAGGACTCACAATTTTGGGAAGAAAAGCCTATCATTTCTCTTCCTGGGTAAATGTGCATTTTGTTATCTGACCTCAAGAAATAGCATGAAATTAACTTCTTTCCCCTACCCTTGGTTAAAAGAAATGTAATTTTGTTCTGTGGCTCTTCACACGTTTGGTAATATCTGACCATAAATAGTTTTAGGAGTAGAGAGGGTCAAGCAAATAAAACAGGTTTGCCCATAGGCTGGGAAAAAGAATTCAGCCCAACAAATTTAAATTGCCTTTCCTTTGATCATAACGCATATTGGTGGCCTCAAGGAGGATAGTACCAGTGTGCTAAAGGCTAAAATTTCCATTTCTATCACTTTACTCACTGGAGTGGCTATCTGAAGGACTGCTGGTCATATTCTCTAAGTAGGGCTCTGTGTCAGTTTCAGCTTTCAGAATGTGCTAGAGATCTGTGTAAAATGGCACTTTTTAGCAATAGCTAATAATGTATATTTTCTTGTTTTGCATATGATCACCCCTCTGATATTAACATCCGACTAGTCACATTAGGGAGGCATAGGAAAAACACTTTTCTTACTTTATTATTATTCTTGAGTCCTAAAAGATTATTTCTCAGGTTCTAATTGATAAGACAAAGAGAAATTCAAGACCTACAAATTCAAAGGCAGTTTCTGAATGTTACTCAACTCTAAGATTCTATGAGATAAGTCCAGGACTAAGTAAGATTTCCCTCTTCATTTAATAATGAATTCAAGACTCTGCTGTGTGGTAACAAGCCCTGTATCAAAGCTTTAATGGTAAAGTGAAAATACTAGATTCTTTCATTTCTTCGCCAACAAATACTTAAGGGAGAGAGACAGTGATCCCTGGCTTTCACCCCATTTTAAGCCTTTCTTTTGTCATCATTACCCATCATAATGTGACAAGTGGGGGCTGAAAAAAGTAAATTGGCTAAAATATGGGTCACAGGGTTACAAGAAAATGGCCAGAGCAAGCTTGTTCGACTAGCTGCTGAGTACTAAAAATGAACCATCCACATCCATCCCTTTGCCAACTTTGGTTGGCACCACCCGTGGTGATTTTTTCACTCTGACTTATGTTATCAATAGGAATAATTTTAGGTCTGGTGACTGTGTAGGACTGACAGGACAATGACAGCAGTTCCAAAATTCTCCCAGATAATTACCTCTCCTTTCTTTGGCCGGTTTCGAGATTGGCCTGGGAGGCTCCTGGAAGGTGGGGTCCCACTCTTTATGTCCCTGCTTCCCAGAGTTTTCCCTGAGGCCTCACCCTTTTCCTAGGGAAGATAAGAACTTTGCCCAGGCCCATCTGAGCATGAGGGCTGGGGGAAGACAGGACCTCATTGCCAATCTTGGTATATTCGAACTAATGAGGGTTTTCTCTATTTAGACTGCTAGCACAACTAGAGGTAAGAAAATGCTTCAGTTATGTTTAAATTGAGTTGCAAATACAAGTAACATACTCCTGAAAGAAAAATTCTAATTTTAATTAAACCTTTAATTTATTCTCTATCTCATTTTCTTGTTGCAGCTTTACATGATGGTAGGTTGTGGCCGTTTTCATGATCTCCTTTTTTTCAGATGAGGAACCTGAGGCACAGAATAGGCAAATGGCTTGTCCAAGATAACACAGCAAGACAGCAGTGGAGATGAGATGAGAGTAACTGCTTGCAATTAGCCCAAATCCTTTTCCACCTGTACTTTGAAGCAATGAATGTCAGGTAGCATGTCAGTTATATATCTGAGATGCTGACCATTTTTTTCTCCTCCCCCACACAAAGAAGTAGTCCAAACAATGGTCTAGCATTAATAAAAACAGAAACACTTTGTTAAAATAACAAATGTGAATTGGACTCAAAAGGTGACAGATTTTTATGTATGTGCCCAAAGTTTCAGAGATGGTTTTATTCATGGCCATGAGTCCAGCACATGCTTTTGTAATTCCCAAGCTCTGCTTCTTCAACCCCAGTGTGCTTCAACCTCAAGAAGTCCCCCTTGTTACCTTCTTTAAGTTCATAGGTAAAGCTGTGTTTCATTTTGTTTACTGAAAATGTTTTGAAATTATTTTGTGTCTAGGAGAGATTGGAATGGATTGGAAAACATTAACCTGTCTCATTATCACATAGCCAAATGCTATTTAAATGAGCAATTATTTAAAGTAGTCCAAAGCAGTATTTTTTTTCCTCTAAGGAAGAATCAATTTTATCACTATTTATTTCCCCAATTCTTTTATCTTCACCTTCAAAGAAATGGAGATTTATATATTTTTTTAAGTTGAAGTCTCACTCTGTCATCCAGGCTGGAATGCAGTGGCACGGCCAGGGCTCCTTGCAGCATTGACCTCCCAGGCTCAAGCAATCTTCCCACCTCAGCCTCCTGAGTAGCTGGGACTACAGGTGTGTACCACCATGCCTGGCTAATTTTTTTTATTTTTCGTAGAGACTGGGCCTCACCATGTTGCTTAGGCTGATCTTGAATTCCTGGGCTCAAATGATCCTCCCACCTCGCCCTCTCAAAGTACTTGGATTACAAGCTACTGCGCCTAGCCAAGATTTTATATTAACCTGTTAATTGCTTTTCTTCACTTATTCTTTATTATTTAAATCAACCAGGCAAATATTAATCTTTCTAGTCTGAGACTATGGGAATAAAGAATGAATGATTTGTAGTAAACTGGTAAAAATATCTTAGTATCTGAGTTCAAGGTTGAGTTTTCAATGATTTGACTTTAAAGTATAGGAATAAAAAATCAACTGTTTAGAACAGTGTGTCCTGAGTTCTGTACATCAAGTGTAGTGTTTTTGTTAGGCTTAGAGTAGACCTACTAAGAAGCTTCTTTTTGATAATAAAAATCCATGTTGCAAGCTGTGTCCTGTATTTTTCATCTAGGACACAGGTCAGCAAATTTTTTCTCTAAAAGGCCAGATAGTAAATATATTAGGTTTTGTGGGCCATAAGGTCTCTGTCACAACTGCTCAACTCAGTCACTGTGGTGCAAAAGTAGCTGTAGACAATATATAAATAAAGGAGCATGGCTGTGTTCCAATAAAACATTTACAAAGAAAAACAGTGGGCTAGATTTTGGCCCAAGGGCCATGGTTTGCTGACTTCTAATGTAAGAATTTTTTCGGGTAAATTTGTTATATTATTCTGCTTTGGAGGAAAAATATGAAGGTCAGTCAGCTGTAGACAAGAAGCTATCACTTCACAACTCTGACTTCTGTGATTCAGTCTCCAGAACTATGCTTTAAAAAGGCAGACTTCCTGCTCTTGAATTAGGAATTAGAATGAGTGATTAAGAGAATTTTAAGTGATTCATTTAAAAATACAACTTTTAAATGGGGTTTGTTTCTCATAAAAAATGTATCACATATGTACATGTTTATATGTATATCTCCATTGTATACAGTTATCTATGCTTCTAAAATATACCTGTCTAATATGCTGGAAACTCTATAATGACTGCTGCAAACTTTATTTTTGTTAGCTGCATTCACAAATAACAAGACTGGGTTCCTCCTTGTCCTTCTCTAGGCACCAAGTGAAACAGACATCCCAAATCCAGCATATGTCTGATTCCAGAGTTGGTCTGCTCCAGGTGAGAGCTGTCCACAGGGCAGTATGTGGGTATCTGTTATGCTAAGACTGCCCCCTGCCAAAGTGGTCATTTGCTCAGTTGTTTGATCAAAGTAAAGAGATGGTAGTCAGAGCTCAGGTCATGAATGCAAGAACTGGAGTCTGGTAAGGGCTATCAGATGGACAAGTTAGGTAGATGGATAAGAGAGGTTTAGCAAACTGAAAGAAGGAAGATGGAGCAAGGTGTAATACTGATAAGAGAGCAGTTCAGAGGCAAATTCTGTGAACCCTGAATTTCATGTCTTTTGGGATATCACTTTGCAAAGTTGTCCTGGCACCATTTCCTGACTGGAGGCAGGCTTTCATAAGGACTATCCTGAGGGTTATGCAGTGACCCATTCTAGAGATTTGTAGGTTCCTGAGGGATCCAGTTCACCTCGGATTCCATAGAATAAAGTGGACTGGCCAGAATGAACGCTGGTAAAACTGTCATCAAACCAGTATTAAGCACAAAATCTCCTTTAATTGTTTGTTAGTGGCATTTTCAACATGTATTAGGGGTTGAGGTATCCCTGGAGGCAGTCAAGGTTAAAAGCAAGAGCTCTGCCATTTGGCTCTCAGGGTTCAAATGGCAGCTCCACCACTTATTAGTGTGTAATGGTAATGTATAAAATAACCCAATCTTTCTCAAATCATCTACTCTGTAAGATAGTCTATTCTTTCTAAAAGGTTGTGTGTGCCTGCCTGCCCACCTACCGCCCCACCTCCCCACCCCAAGTATTTTGCTGCCACAAATTGCTGGGTGGAATCATATGAATTCTAAATTACTTTTAAAAATTGACATTGCTTTGCTGCAAGCCAACTACTTCATAAGCTGTGTCAGCTAAAGGTCTCCCCACCAGTTAGTCTGAAGAAGTTTTTGCTGTCATATCTGTCCTGTTAATTTAAGCAGAAACTGTAATTAGATGTAAGTGGTCTTGTTCCCACAGAAATGAATGGCAGCATCTGTAGAGAGACAACCGTTCCAAACCCTTTTGGCTACTGGTGCTCTACAAGTTAGCAGTATGGAGCGAGGCCCAGATCCAGACTTCTGTCGGCCTAATTTTATATCTGTGGACGCACAACACTAAATCCAATATTTCTAATGCCTTGCTGTGATGGGTGCAAAGCCAAGCACATTCCAGACTTTTATGCTGGTGGCTCCCCCTGAGAAGGACACACTGCTAGTGTGTGTGTTGGGGAGGTGTGTTGTGGGGGACGTTCTATTTCCCTAGTACCTTAGCATCGGCAGGAAAAATAGAGGTTTCATAAGTAGCTATGTGGAAAACCAGAAAATCAGAAAAAGTTGATGCCTGTATTTATAACCAAGCAATTGAATCACAAAGATATTTTGTACTTTTGTTTACTTCTCTGATAAAGGAATGTACTACTTGTATTCTGAAAGTCTGGCCAATAATAGAGCTAACTGCAAGAGCCTCCTGTGTATACAGGGGTGTATTTCAGAGAGGAGTATCTGTGGCAGACAGGTTTGTTTCCAGGCGGTTAAAGAAATCTGTGTGGAGATACTGCATAGTGCACTAAAGCTTCAACAAGCAACGAAACCAGCAGCTGTTGAGTGTCTCTCCTTTATCCATACCACACTAGATGCTTTGGGCTTGAGGTATGCAGGAGCCATAGAATGTATGATTCTTCCTCTCAGTGGACTTGCAATTTGGTTGAAGGTTAAAACATACAAATTTAAAAATAATACTGTATAGAATTGAGAAGAAGAAGTAGAGTAAAACTCTCTCCATAATAAGAAAAGCATAATCCAGAAAATTCACTGGCTTAAAATCTGATGTTATATGCAAGATTAATGAAATAACTAGAATGAGGTTGCCCAACTAGCCAACCATCTGGGAGTTGCAGCGGTCTGTGCCATCTACCTCCGTCCTGATCCTGGCCACAGTTTAGTGTCACCTGGTGGCACGTGTCCATTCCAGCTTAAAGATACATGGAAAGCTTCTGGGTCCTGTGGTGGGCAGGACTTCCAGGAAAGATGCAGTGATTCCAATATAGACAAGAGTCTATATTGGTACCTGATAGTGTTTTAGAATTTTTGGCAGTAGAGAAAAAGCTTTTCACGGGTAGATATTTAGCTGTATCCATCCATGACTTAAGACACCATCAACTGTGACATGTTTGGATGTAAGGCCCAACAAATGAGAGAAAGACACATACACACACACACACACACACACACAGAAAGAGAGAGAGAGAGAGAGAGAGAGAGAGAGAGAGAGAGAACCCCAATATTCACCTAAGAACTAACTTATCTTGGATTTTTTAATTTAAAAAACCAGGCTTTTCCTTTTATATAAGCACAACAGCTTTGCCTGGAATTTTGATTTCAGTTAAGTCTCAATCAGGCAAACTACAGATACTCAAGGGATCAAGACAGGAAATCTAAGTTTATAGCAATTGTGTAACTCATTTTTAGTAAAGGCTTACCTTCTGGTTGATTCACTTGTTATTACCTCTTCCCTTGGTGATTTTGTCTACTCCTCCCTATGGTTTATGCTTTGCTTTTTTAATGTAGTGCATTTTAATCTTTAAAGTGCCATGCAGGCAAGAATTAATCTCTGGTGGAATTTTTCCATTTTGTCGATGGAGGAGATAACAGAGAAAGTGTGGATAGATTGTCTGGGACTCCAAAGTGGAAATATTTTCAGAGCTGGAGTCAGTGAGCAGTCCCAGCCCTAGAAATCCCAAGGCAGTATTAACATTTCTGTTTGCCCCTGTATTATAAATCTTCTTGAACCAAGTTTGTGGGTATGTGTGTTTGTTTGGTGATGGGAGAAGGGGATGAGAGATGACCAATGGATAGAGTTCAAATGATGTGTTTTCACTTGGTCCTATTAAAAAACAGAAACAGGCCAGGTGCGGTGGCTCACACCTGTAATCCCAGCACTTTGTGAGGCCAAGGCGGGTGGATCACTTGAGGCCAGGAGTTCGAGACCAGCCTGGCCAACACGGCAAAATCCTGTCTCTACTAAAAACACAAAATTTGAATGGGTGTGGTGGTGCATGCCTGTAATCCCAGCTACTTGAGAGGCTGAGGCACAAATGTTGCTTGAACCAGGGAGGCAGAGGCAGCAGTGAGCTGAGATCACACCACTGAACTCCAGCCTGGATGACAGAGGGAGACTCTGTCATCAACAACAACAACAACAACACCAAAAAACAAAAAATCAGCACTTGAGCAAGAAACTGCTGACAGCATCAGTGATAATAGAAAGAGCTCCAGACAATTACCCCTTTGGGGTATACTGCCATCTATAAAAACAGAAACAGGGATCATTTACTAACCAACTATGCCTGAAACTGAATCTGATGCCTTTATAATGGCCACTGAATTTCTCAAATGTCCAGTATCTTAGATAAAAGAGGCTGGGAGAGACATCGGGACTTGTCATAGCTCATTTAAGTAAGAGGCAGAAGAGTGACCCAGATCCAGGCACATCATAGCTACTTCAAAAGCGAGGGCAAGATGAACTGGTCTTGCAGATCTTGGATGGCTCTAATATCACGTGATCCTACAACATCTGAAAGGGGATAATTTCATGAGTCAGAATGGAAGACAAGGAACCATTGAAGAGTGGATCCTGGCAGGGATTGCTCACTGAGTTAAGAGCAGTGGCTCTCAATCTTGATTCCACATCAGCATCACCTCAGGAAGTTAAGTAAAGTCCTGATGCTCTAGCCCATCTCCAGACACATTTAAACATGGGGGAGGGGCCCAGACATCAACCTTTTAAAATTTCCCCTGGTGATTCCAATGTGCAGCCAAGGTAGAGTACAACTGCTTTAGGCTTAGGAATTCATGCCAATGACCTTCCTTTCTGGAGGTTGTTTGATACACCCTCCTCTCCTTCTCCCAGACTTCATCTCCCTGTGCTCTTGCAAGCAATTGGGAAGGACAGCAATCTTCATCTTCCTTCCTTTTTCTCCTTCCCCTTTGCAATAGAGCGTGATTGCTATAAGGATGGGGAAAAAAGAAAATTAATAACAACAGGCATGAACAACAAATATTGGCAACAGGTTTATTCCTGACAAAGACTTAGCAGTGCATAATCATGACATGCCAAAACATTAGCAAGAAGACTACTCACGCGTGACTTGCTTGGGTAGCTTTGCCAGCACATATCAACAGGCTCTTGGGAGTAACTTCCACCTAATGCAGCTCCTCAAACAGAGGATGTTGTGGCTTTACTTTAGGGGAAGAAACAAAAGCGGTGTGCAATGTCAAAGCATTCCCATGTTCACAATGACCCAACACCATATGGGATTCTATGAGCTAGAAAATAGTTGATTAAAATTTCCACCCTCTCCACAGACCCAAAGGGATTTTATCCCTAAATCTGGCATACTTAAACTGTGGCAACTTCTTGAGGTGAATTATATCCTCATGATAAATGATGAGTTCTTGTTCAGAGTTAGGCTCCTTGTTTTGGAACCTGATTTCAAACTCTCTGATGGATGGAAATCCACATTTCTTGGAACAATAAGCATGGCAGAATTATGAGCAAATATCTGGATAGTATTATGTTTAAAATGTAAATACATTTCAATAGTAAAGTGAGGAGCAGGGTAGTGTTTGGTAAATTATTTCCAGGATTTCCCTAAATTCTAAATGTGTAAAAAGTAGCTTTTAAATGAGTCAGTCTTTTCTTAATGGGTGAGACAGTAATAGTGAATGTGCAAACCTAGATGTTTCCAAATTTAGGAGCTGTTCCCAACTCTGAGACTATCAAAAAGAATAAAAGATCGTTTTACACTTTTCCCAACATTTTGAGTTTCAGTTATTAGTGAACAACACAGCAGAAAGTCATGCTTTTAATAACTTTCAACTTTTTTCTCATATCAGAAAAATGCAAAAATAAAAAATATTTAGCTCAGTGATCCATCACAAAGAACATTTGTGGATCCACCAACAGGCCAAGAAATAGAATATTGGAAGCCTCTCTATAGTAAATTTTTCATGTAGGAAAAGGCCACCATTTTGAAATTCTGTCTTTCCATTTGGAAAAGTAAGAAAATAAATAGCTCAGGCTTTTTTTTTTTTTTTAATTCCTTTTCAGCTTTACCTATCACCTCAATTTTTAACAACAAAGGAGAGCAAGGGAAGTGGCTCAGCTAGCAAGATTTTTTTCCCGTTTTTCTCTTTCTCAGGTCTTTTTTTCTGTCTACTCGTTCCTCAAATTCTGTCTCACAAAGAGCCCAAACTGGTTTGGCAAATGCCAAAATGTGCTTAGAGGATGACAGAATGAGGAGAAATGGACAACATTCTCTTAGCTGGTAAGGGGGTGATGTGTGTGTGTGGATGGGTGGGGGGTTGGTGGTGAATGGAGACTGGGAATACATTAGTAAGTCTTATCCTATGCATGATTAATTGACTTGAACTGAATTTTTAAAACAGCGTGAATTGAATGTGGGTAGGGGTGAGTGTCACTACATCTTAACCTCATAAAATGAGTAAGACAGTCTACAAAACGTTCAAATGTATTGAAAGACCTTTTGAAAGTTTTTTTTTTTGTTTTTGTTTTTGTTTTTTTTGAGATAGATTCTCGCTCTGTCTCCCAGGCTGGAGTGCAGTGGCATGATCTTGGCTCACTGCAACCTCCACCTCTTGGGTTCAAGCAATTCTTCTACTTCAGCCTCCCAAGTAGCTGGGATTACAGGTGTGCACCACCACACCCAACTAATTTTTGTATTTGTAGTAGAGATGGGATTTCACCATGTTGGCCAGGCTGCTCTCTAACTCCTGATCTCAGGTGATTTGCCCGCCTCAGCCTCCCAAAGTGCTGGGATTACAGGCGTGAGCCACCACGCCCAGCCTGAAAGTCTTATTTAAAGACTGTGTGTGTGTCAGTTATGGAAAGCACTGCTTTGACCCCGGAAGATTCCTAATGCCTTAGGTGGTAGTAGTGGCTGAGGTGGAGGGGAAGGAATTTGAAAGGAAGGAAAAGCTGAAATCATCTGTTAGGGTGGGGGTTAGCCTTCCTCATGGCTCTTTGCTGAAATCCTAATCTTTTTTTCACTCAAATGTGAGAGGGTCATATTCAGACCTGCTCCATGTAGGGCAGAGCCAGAGGAGACGGAAATGAGTTAGAACAGTCATACTAGGCTGTGAGAAGGATCAGTGTGCTGGCCCCGCTGCCACTGGTAATGCCTACCTGGGTGGCGAATGTGACAAGGAGGAAAAAGTAGCCTGAGGCCAAGCGAAGAGAGTGATTGGTCCTTTAAAGTGTTAGATGACCTAAAAGAAAAAGGTAACCTTAACACAAAGCCTAAGGAACATGAAGACGAGGTCAGCAGAGCACCACAGTGTGAGGCAATGCCCAGATGTGTGGCCAGCTGAGAGAGAAGGAAGTGATTTTTAGAAAACAGTAACAGAAAAGATCTAGAGATTTTATTTAATAAAATTTGCTTCTGGCAACCTTATGATGTGATTAGGTGTTCTGAAATAATACCTGTTTCTGAATCTAAGTTTAAAATCCACTCTGGGATTGTCCGTAGTAGAAGTACTGAAATCTGATTCCATCCAGCAGAGTGCTGTCCACTCCAGCCACCACGCTCAGGGACTACTCCATAGCTGCTGTCCTCACAGGGCTGGGTCAGATGTGGGTCAGCTGACCCTCCTACTCCTGACTGATACTATTGATTCTGAGTTTGTGGTTCCTTAGCTGACGCCTGAGGTTTATGACTGATTACAACCACTCATACTCACCAGGCTTTACGAAAGGACAGGTGGATTCAAGCTGCGCTCTCCAACTTCCCTCCTTCTGTCATTGGGGATACCAGATTAGTCATCTTTTTATCCTTAATGCCTCCATTTCCTTTGCTCCCATGTCCTTTATTAGACATTTCTTTTTAATGTCTCTTTAATCTGGGACTGCCTCTGTCATCTTAGAGACCTAGGGCAAGAATATAATAGTGGCGTGTATACTCCATATCTAAGCATTTGAAAGTTATAAAAAATCAAGCTTACAAACCATTGACTAAATTACATTCCTTTTTCCCTTGAAAAATACCTTCATGATAACATGGTTTGGGTAAAGCTATAATTTACATATGACTGAAAGTTGGCCAAATGTCAAAGGCAATAGAATTTAATTATAATTATACATGTCTGGGTGTTCTGTTGATGGGCTGGCACTGTTTAGATGAGTGATAAAATAAAGATATACATATTTCATAAGTCATTATGTGTGAATTTAATACAATTAATTTTTCTTGGCTTCTTTTCAGTCAAATCACCGATTATTTTGTGATAATCAAGATTTTCATGCAATTTGTATTAATAGTAACTACCTGAAAGATTAAAAATAAAATGAAGTTGTATTCAAGAATACATTTAAATGTATTTTCAGAAAAGGTATAACTTGAGGTAGATATTGACAAATTAAGATATTTTTACCAAAAATAAAAATTATTTATCAATGTGTTTTCAAAAAAGCTTTTTCTAAAATATTTAAATTTAACTATTAAAGTTAAAAGCTAAAATACAAATAATAAATATAAATATTTTAAAGCAAAATTATTTAGATAAAGCTGACAGGTTAATTCAATTTTTATTTACATTTCTAACAAGTTTATTAAATAATTTTGTAAGAATGAAACTGCACAAAATCTTTAGTGTATTACATGGATATTATATCTAGATCCTCAAATGTGAGAGTAATACAAATTATTTAATACAGCGTATTCCTCAGCTCTCACTAATCATGAGGACTCTGAAACCATGGATGGAAACACAAAGAGAAGCGCAAAAATGCACGCTCAATGCTGCTGAGCAAAATATTTTGTTATGCAAAAATCTGTGTCTTCTATGTGGCGAGGAAGTAACTGCATTTTCTTGATCACAAGCACTTCTGCTCAGGCCCTCTTGTACTGCAAAGCAGTATGTTTCTAATGTTGGCAGAAGCGCAAACCGCAAACCTTCATGGTTGATGCCTGAACATCACTGCATTTCATTCACCTTAAGGGAATAGGACAAAAAGGGTGGAAAAGCATTTCCCCGAGGCCTACAGAGTGGATTTTTAGAGAACATTCAACCCAGAAAGACATGTCCATGTGCTCATTACTAAACTGACTAAATTTAGTTGTTTGAATTTTTGCAATATGTGGAGGCTTCTAAAATCCTGGATCCCAGGCAGGGGCCTTCTTGCCTGGGCTAAGGGTGGAGCTGTTTTGAGATGGCTCTTCCTCTCCTTTCCCCAAGTCTCTGCGTTAGTCCTGGATCTTTCTTATTTTATGCCTTGATTTTGATCTAGCCCTAACTACCTATGGATTTGTCTCTTGCTAATCCATCTGAATCACCTGTAAGATGAATCTGAAAATATTCTGTGTCCTACATGTTATTTCTTTGCCTTAGAACTTACAGTAGTTACTACCTCTTACTGGATCAAGCCCCACATTGTGAACCTGCTATTCAGGGGTCTCCATTAACAAACTATATTACCTTACCAAGTTCATTTTGCTGGCTTCCTAATATATACCCTTTGCTTAACTAAGCCATTTCCTTTGTGACCCCAAACTTGTAGTTCTCATTATTCTCTGAGTAACTTTGCTCAAATGTGCCCCTACTATTTTTATCCATGTAGTCTTGGCTAAGATAATATCAACAATCCTGTAGTTTGCACGCTCAAGTTCTGTTTGGTGGTTTGTGAATTCTTCTAGCTGGTTTGCATTTTGTTTTCCTCAATGTAAGTTGTCTAAAGATAGTGTAATTTTCTTTTCCTCTTTCTTTTTTTTTGAAATGGAGTCTCACTCTGCTGTCCAGGCTGGAGTGCAGCAGCCCAATCTTGGCTCACTGCAACCTCCAGCCTCCCGGGTTCAAGCAATTCTTCTGCCTCAGCCTCCTGAGTAGCTGGAATCACAGGCGGCTGCCACCACGTCTGGCTAATTTTTGTATTTTTAGTAGAGATGGGTTTTTGTCATGTTGGCCAGGATTTTCTCGAACTCCTGACCTCAGGTGATCTGCCACCTCAGCCTCCCAAAGTTCTGGGATTACAGGCATTGCCCAGCCATTGTTCTTTTAAAAACATAATATATTAATTACAAGAATCAATATAAAACATTGAGAACTATATGAACTAACATGTAAAACTTCCTTCATCACTTCTACACTTATTTCCCAGAAGGCCCTATCAAGAATCTGATTTGTTTATTCAGACCTGTTTAAATGCACAAATGCTTACATTTTTGTATACACGTTTTTTAAAAACAAAAAGATAATTATCTGAAATATTGTCTTTTGTGATTTGCTTTATCATGGGCATCCATGCCAGTGCATCAGAATCTCAAGCTTTAAAAGCTAGATGTAATGAATATTATGTCTGTAATATCTCATCTGTAAATGAGGATAATAATAGTATATATTTCAAAAAATTATGGTGGAGATGAAAAAGATTAAGACACTTTAAATACTTAGAACTATGTCTAGCACTTAATAAGAACCAATAAATGTTACTTATTTAATAATAATAACAATTATAATATTTATAGTGATTATTTATCCGTTTCCTTGCTGGTAGACATTTGTTTTCTCCAATTTGTTATTTTTACAATTAATGCTAAAATAAACATCCTTACATATATCTTTGCACACTAAGTGATGATACTAATTCATCCTTCCACCAACTGTGCGAAAGAATCTTGTATGGTAATTTAAAAATGTGGCCAGAGGCTGGTGGCTCATGCCTATAACCCCAACACTTCAGGAGTCTGAGTCAGGAGGATCACTTGAGGCCAGGAGTTTGAAATCAGTCTTGGCAACAGGGCAAAACCCCATCTCTACAAAAGTATAAAAATTAGCAAGGCATGATGGTGCATACCTGTGGTGCTAACTACTTGGGATGCTGAGATGGGAGAATCACTTGAGCCCAGGAGGTTGAGGCTATAGTGAGCCGTGATTGCATTACTGCACTCCAGCCCAGGCGAGAGTGAGATCCTGTCTCAAAAAAAAAAAAAAAAAGTTATGTTTCTGATTATAAAGTAATACATGCTTATTATAAAGAATTTGAAAAACATAAAAAATGACAAAAAAATTAAACCCTGTCCTAACCCTACCCTTTAGACATAAAATCATTACTAACAATTTAATGTGTTTCATTAGGGATTATTTTACTTGATACACTTATATTTTTAAATATAATATTATAGAAAAAGCACTTGCCCATGACATTAAATATTTTATCACATAAATATACCATCATTTACTGTTTTCCATTTGTTGGTTATTTAAGTTATTCCTAATTTTTCATCATAAACATAAGTCTGTATCTAATTTTTGAACATAGGATTTTGCTAACATTTCAGTTCTACTTAACACAGGAAGAATAGAAACTTTTGATGCTGTGGCGCTTTCCAGGAAGATTGCCAGCAACATCAGAGAGCACCCATTCCAGGAAAGGCTTGCAGAAGTCAGCCCCACTTTTTCCATCTGGAAACATCCCACCCATCACTGCTTCCCCACCCTCTCCTCATGCCCTCGGCTGCAGATAACATACTAGACATTCTGCCGTGAAGACTCCGCTGGCCCACATGCAAGACTCTCTCCGTATTCACAGCTTATCACATAATATCATTTCCTGCTCTTCACAATCTTCTTTTCAAATGCTTTAAGGCAGTACTTCATCCTTTTTTCAGACATCTCCTTAGTGAACCATGTAAGATTAGCATCTCAATGAATCTAAATTCTCTTTTCTGCCCAGGCAGGCACTAGCATGTGACATTGGGCAAGCAATTTATCCCTTGTATGCGACAGTGTCCTACTCAGTGAACTAGAGGGTGTGAGAGAGGCTGTTTTGCAGTATGGCAGTTAGTACCAACAAATGGAATAAAAACACCACGAAATAATTTGGAAGATATAAATTCACATGTAAGTGTGCCTATGATAATAAGATATGGCTCGTAATTTTGTTGCCCAGATTGAAGGAGTGGCCTAGTTTGTTGACCAAGCTGATTTTAGTATTTTCTTCAGCTCTGAACACTGACTTTATTTTGTAATGTAACCTTAGAATAAGGTAGACAGTGAGAAGGGGGTTAAAGAAGAGAAGCAGCCAGCAGGTAATGACTGAAGAAACCTGAAGCATATTCTACCTATCAGGTGTGTTGATGGTTTTGGCCAAGAATTCACATACAAGGAAGTCAGGTACAAAATACCACAATTTCTTTAGCTGCAGGCAGAGAGTTTATGTCAGTTCCTTTTTTCCCCTGCTTTCATCCATATGCAAGCAAGTGATAACATGTACTAAGTTAAATAATGCATGGTACTTCAACTATTCTTACTTTCTATCCTTTGGTTATTGTAATTACATGTAATTTTGTGACGGATTTTCTATTTTTTAAGAAATCGCACTTTTGTACTTGATCCAGCTAACAGGATTTTCTTACATTACTTCATAAAGAGACCATCTTTTAAACTTCTAATGTTATTTCTTATTCATTAGTACATTTGCCTGTGGGGTATGTTCATAAATGGGTTAAAGTTACAAAGTTATGCTTATAAAAGCTCATGGTAATTTGGAGTATCAGGAGGATTTATTAATTTTGAAATCTTAAAAGAGCAAAAGCTAAAATGAGATTGGATTAAATATATTCTTGCATGCAGTTATTCTAAACACCCTTAAGGACCAAAGACTAACTTACAGAGGACATTATGCAAATGTGAATATATCTCTAAGTGCCTCGTAGGCTTGCTGATGTAATATTTTACATGGTTAGTTAAGTACATCAAGTAAAAGGTTTGACCTTGATAGAGTGTAAAGGTGCTTATTTCAAAACAACTCAGTGATTTTCCAGGCCATTGCAGAATAATCAACGTAAGGTGAATGAAATCAAGAATCTGGTCATCAGCCTTTTAGTCGGCCAAGCATCTGCTGCACAGGAAACTAAATATATTCTTTATAACATGTCCATATCTTTCATTTTGTATTTGTCATCCAAATATCACACATATTTGAATGTTTGCTGGGGACCACACTGTTGCAGTGTGAAGAAATAATTCCCAGGCATGGCTGATCGCAAGAATCATCTGGGGAAGTTTTAAAAAATATAGGTCTCTAGGTTTCATGAAGATCCATTTTATCGGATTTTTTTGAGGATAGCCCCAAGAATTATGAGGGTTTTGTTTTTGTTTTTGTTTTTTTCTTTAAAGCTTCCCCACATGAATTGACCATCTGGTTTAGGAACCATCAGAGGCCTCACTCATTGCAATTTGAAAACATGATGTGGTATGATTGCATGTTTCCTTTTGGCCACATCATCATCTCAATAGGATAAGGAGTGGATATGCTTTTCTGAGATTTATAATTTCTATGTTAATAGGAGAAGAACAAAGTGTTAATGTGAGTATTATGACTTAGATTCTAGAAACTCAAAGCAGGGAGGTCATTTTGGTGATCGTCAGCTCACCCATTATTAATTGGCATCTACTTGTGGCACCCATGTTTAGGGTTGGCAGAAGGTAGGGAAAGAGTTTAGGTAGGAGGAGACAGGAAATCTAAACATTCCCTACCTTACCTCTGCCTCAAATGGAATATCTTCCCTCTCAAAAATAACTTGAATAAATCCATTAATTAATCAGTAATCATTAATCGATCACTAATGAATGTAATCATTCACTTTAAAAATATTTACTCAGCACATATTTATGGAGCAGAGTTCTGTTTGTCAAGGGGTCAGTGGTTTTAGCAACTTTCTCTGTCCTCCTCATTAGCAACAGGGTGAGGAGAAAGTAGAACATAAATCTGATAGGAAAACTTATTTTAGAAGAAATTATTCTCAGTGTGTAGGGACCAGGAGGGATGCAAATTCCTCATTTTGAGCCCACTGCATTCTTCCTCATCTTAATAGGAAATGTTGGTATTTCTTTGTAATCATTTTAAGTATTACTAATGCCCCAGCATACTGAAGTGGGGACCATTGGCAGGTGGAGAAAACTGACGATGGTGGAAATGAAATGTAATTTCTTCCACTGTAATTCTCCACAAGCTGTGTAAACTCTCCGCAGTTAAATAAACACTTTTAAAGACAAAGAGTTTACATTTTCATCCAAACACTGCTGGTAACAACTGCTCACTTTCACTCTTTTGGAGCTTTCCCAAACAGCGAGGAGATTTGCATTTTCTCTAATAGTCTCAGCAGTATGCTTCCTTCCAAAAAGAGAGAGAAAATGAAAACCTTGCATTTCCCTGAATGCTGAGTAAAATCACACGACTATATTCCAGGTGGCCTAGTGGATAAATATGCAATTACTATTGTTATTTATTGATTTGTACGGCAAACTTCCCAAGCATTTGAACTTCATATACTACCAGGTAAAATGACGTCATTGCCTGCGCACCAATAGGAGAGCCCTTAAGTCAATTTTTCACAATAGCCAGGGGACCACTGAACATTTCCTTAAATTGGAGTCAGTGGGAGAAAATCCTACACCTAGAGCCAGTGAAAATGTGAAAGAAATGCACATGCACAGAACGTGGACTTTCATTTCTGGAGGGCTATAGGTTTCTAAGCTTTACAATTGTGTTAGGGAAATAGAACATCTAAAGAGAATAAATGTGGTTATTTAATTTCTACTCAATCACATTCCTAAAGTGAGCAAAATGTAAAGGAGATATATGGATTATGAGTGACAGTGAATCTGCTGGCATCTTAATCTTGGGATTTCCAACCTCCAGAACTGTAAAAAATAATTGTTTGTTGTTTAAGCCACATAGTCTATGACATATTTGCTATAGCAACCTGAGCCAACTAAGACAAGTTTGATTGTATACAAGACATCACGGTGGCTGGAAGGAAGAACCCAGCAAGTCTCCTTTGGGGGATGGCATTGGCAGGCACGCTAAAGAGCAAACAGTTGAAAAACATCTCATGGAGGGAAGGACATTCGGGTAGAAATGGCTGTGCAAAGCACAGACAGTTGAAATGGGGAATTCTAGGTCATTTGATTCCCAGAGCATGGGCCAGAGAGGAAGGAGGAGAATCTATCTGGAGAGTTTATTCTCCAGGCAGTCCTGGTGAAGGATTCTGATCATGGCGCAACACGACCTGATTGGCAACTGTGAAGAATGCATTGGAGTGTGTTGCAGTCTGAGGCGGAACAATGAGAAAGATCAGCTAAGATCTGATTATCTGAGATGAACACAAATTGTGTAACCCAGGGTGGAAGGAGAATAGTGGCCATCAAACTTCGCTGCATGTTATGTAGGTGATCTGTAAGTCTACAGGTTTAATGTAGTAAATCTTAGCATTTACTATGGTCTTACTCAGGGCTTTATCTCTGGTCTGAGCAACTGATGAGTTCTCAAGTGTGTGAGTGATCTCTTTAAGACCCACCTCCAGAGCCACCTCTTCCTCCATAAAGCCTGCCTTGGGCCGAATTGATTTCCACCTCCACAGTGCCTCCCCCCATGCCTCAGGTACACCTCGGTTACAGCACTTGCCTTGCTGGACTGTAAGTGCTTCTCTCCATGCGTGGCTTCTCTGCTAGCACACAAGCTCCATGAGATCAGGGGCTACAACTTATCTCTGTATACCCAAAGCTGGACAGTGGTACCCAGGACACAGCAGGGACTCTGAGGCTTACTGATGGAATGAAAGCAGCCCCAATTAATCAGCAATGTAGATCCACGTGTCTCTGTACTCATCAGGGAAGGACAGAGTGAAGAACCACAGAAAAAGGACCTCTGTTTCTCCAGCTTTATTTGCTATATTGATGACAGGGAGGTGAAGTGAAGGAAAAGTTTTATGTGCAGAAGATGAGAAACAAGCATACTTGCAAAGAAAGAAAACATGTTTTCAAGCATTTCAGATTCAATTAGTAGCCTCTGGTTGAGTTAAACAAGAGAAAGCAACAAGGGGAGAACCAAAAAACAGGTACTTGACAGATTTCCTTTAATGCTTTTCCTGTCCCTTGATGTATTGTCTTCTTGTGGAAGTATCAATATTGTGTGTATACAGGGGGAAAAGCATCATCTTCAAATTGTAATGAATCTAAAATGAAAACAAGCCACACA
Organism: Macaca mulatta; assembly: GCF_049350105.2. NCBI lineage: Eukaryota > Metazoa > Chordata > Mammalia > Primates > Cercopithecidae > Macaca > Macaca mulatta. The sequence goes on along the minus strand of NC_133412.1, from coordinate 130,278,471 downwards.
GTTGGCCAACACTGCTTTAAAATTGCACATCAAGAACACTCCCAGTGACAAACACTTTCAAGGCAAACAAACCAAACAGAAATTTAAAAATCTCTGTGGGGTATAAATATGTAATTACACTCACACAGGGAGCATTTTATCAGGTAAACCATCCCACTTTGTTAATTGAAATGCTCTAGCACTGGGCTTTTTTGACAAAGCGTCTGAATATGTATGTGTATGGTGTAGACACGCTGTTTCACCGCAGCTCTTCCTAGCTGGGGTGAACAGCCTCAAAGCCATTTTTCCGTGCAGCTGGGAGGTCAGTTCTCTAAGCCTTCCTTTTGTTTGTTTGCTTCTATTTCCATCTAGCTGAATGTCACCAGGATGCAAACTGGTTTGGAATTCTAAATATCTGTCCAAAACACAGCTATTTTAAAATTAGGACTAATACTTGACTTTTATATAACTCATTTAAAATGCATAGATAAGCAATTATCTTTGGTAATTTAAAAATGTTGGAACAACCAAAAACAGAGATGTTCTAAGAACGTACATTGGTATGGCATGGTGGAAGAATGTCCTGAATTCGACTTCAGACTCCGCCTCTGACTACGGCCATAGGTCACATTAAAACATTGCTGCCTTCGTTTTCTCATCTAAACTGAAAGTTATTCTATGAGTGCTAAGAATTCGTTTTTACTCCAGTAAATCCTACATTATCTCATAGTATTGCATTTGCTTGAGAGTTTTTTGAGCAGTTGGATCATGAATTCAAGGACATCTTTGTTAAACGTTTGGAAAGTTGCTCAAATGAGGCTCCATCTCCCTCCTCTGGTGTGTTTAGGGCGTGGCATGGCCAGTGCTGAGCCACAGGCCTCAGAGTCACTACTCTAGACTTCTGGGTGATCTCAATGTCCTACCTATGAACATACTGCAGAGGTCTGTTCTGCGATGGGAGAGGCTCAGGGTGGTGTCTGGGGGGTGTCAGAGTAGAAATCCAAGTCTCAACATATGGATTTCATAGTATAGGTGGAACTCACTCTGGATTCTCTAGCCCTCCAATCCTAATGTTCCCTAGAGCTTCTGTGTAAATGACCACAAATTGGATGGTATAGAAACTTATTCTTTCTAACAGAAACATTCTTTCTCAATTCTGGAGGCTAGATGTCTGAAGTCAAGGGGGCAGCAGGGCCATGCTTTCTTTAAAAGCTCAGGTGAGATTCTGTTCCTGGCCTCTCCCAGCTTCTGTGGCTCCAGGCGTTCTATGGCTTACAGCTGTATCACTACCATCTCTGTTGACGTGGTCACTCACTGCCTCCTCTTCTGCCTTTCTGTGTTTTCTCTTCTTACCAGAATACTTATTGGATTTAGGGCCCACTTTGGTAATCTAGTATGATCTCCTCTCAAGATCTTTAACTTAACTATACCTGCAAAGATCCCTTTTTCAATCTTAGTAGGGTAAGATTCACAGGTGCCAGGGATTTGGATGTGGACGTATCTGTTTAGGGGCATCATTCAGCTCTGTACACCTAATCTCTGTCCCAAGAGTTCTAAACAGTAGCATAGAAAGTCTGGCTCTAGTTATTAAAGGCATATATAAATTATTCTCATATGATTTACCACCAAATCACCTTAGCCTCTACCTTGTTTATGAGGCCCCACTGGAAAGTAGCAGGAATAAGACATGAATGCCTTTGAAATTTAATGAGGTGAGAGGACACATGGGTACTGAGTCTGGTGTTAAGCACTTCTGATCTCTGCTAGCCACCAGGGGTACCACAAAGATGTCTAAGAGATGGCCCTGTCCTTCAACAATTCACAATGCAATACAACGAACAGGCATCAGAACCAGAGATACGGGGGAAAAGCAAAGTGAGATCTATTTCTAATGGGGTAAGCCAGCAACTAGGTCCCCCCTCCCTACCCTAGTTGTCAAATATCTCTTCTAAAACACTCTTCCCAGGCTGGGGGAGTGGAGAGGCAGCTAAAACATATCTTCTATAAAGATAATTCGATCAGATCCTGTCAGAAGTAAGGTCCTTTGAGGAGCAGACTCTGAAATGGAGATGAATACACGGCATGTTTATTAGGAATGCTTTGGGGATCAACAACCGTGGAAAGGGAAGGGTGAGGACTGGGCAAGTGGGAGAAGTTAGGCTGTGATACAGTCTGCATCAATGTCTCAGGTGACCTCCTAGGAGCTCTGGAGTGAAGATGGTTCTTCAGAGTGGTGCTTAGATGGGCCAGGACCTATGAACCACACATCAATCAATTTGATACGAGGTGTCCTGTGTAGAGAAGCTCTCTTCAGCCAGGATCTTCCCAGAGAGGCTGACAGCCAAGGGCACTGTGCCAACAAAACCCCCAGCAGCTGGGAGAAGAGGTTCTTCAGTGCTGAAGGAGGATCTGGGCTGGCACATCACAGCATCCAATTCAGATCCTTGCTCAGGCTGAACCAAACTCCATGTCACTATTCCACAAACTCCACATTTTTTGAAGATGAATCCTACCCAAAATGTTGAGCCTATCTAGATAGGTTCCTCTGTCTGGTTATATTCATCAATTTATTAAACAAGAAGAGAACATGACCTGTGCTGTAAAACAGGGCTATGACCAGCCAAAGGGATTCAAGGCAAAAAGAAGCTTGGTCTTTAAAAATTCTCATTGCACACATCCAAGGCATTGCCAGTTCCGCTAGGTGGGGTGATGGGACAATGCTTCCAGGTGCCTCCATAATTGGACATTACTTTCATTGTGTGTTACTCTCTCTAGACAAATGCACACACAACTGGAAAATTCTCTCAACCTGGAGAGAAGGAGGGAAATTTGAGTAACTAGTTCTGTCTCTGTGTCAGTTTACACCCCAGGAACATGGGGTGTAAGGTCAGGTGGACACACAGTAAACATCTTTTACCCACTACCTCTTATCCTCATTTTGTGGAAGCAGCTTTTCCTGCTTCTCCCAGTTTTCCAATATAAGCCCCAAGGCCTTGACATTTCTAGTTTGTTTGTTTAGAGATGAGGTCCACCTCTGTCTCCCAGAGCTGGAGTGCAGTGGCACATTCATAGCTCACTGCAGCCTCAAACCCTTGGGCTCAAGCAATCCTCCAACCTCAGCCTCCCAAGTAGCTGGGATTACAGAAGTGAGCCAGCTAGTTTTTTATTTTGTGACATATCTGGCTACAGAGTCTGCACTCTTCCAGGACAATCTGTCTACTCATTGTCTACCAGACTATCGGGCTCCATATCCCGGCTGGAGGATTTATCCACCAAGTGCTCCTAGGCAAATTACCTCACCCCTCTGTGATATGGTTTGTTCTTGTAAAATGGTCATAATAATAATCGTGTATAATATATATAACTGACATATATTATACATGCTATACCTATAATGTACATATTATTGATATATATACACATGAAATAAGTATGTGTGTATATATGGTTATAATATATATTAACAGAAGTTAATATGTTGATAAACACTTAACACTATTCTTGGCTCAAAGTAAGTGCCCAATGTTAGCCATTATTAATATTTCATTTTCATAATCACCAAGGTGTCCTCAAGTGTCTTCCTCTATGAGGCTGACAATGAAGGTTCCAGTCTTCTCATCTTTGCTCACTCTTTATCATGACCTCTTCTTGAGCTCTCTCTTCCACCCTCCTTGGTGGAGACTCCCTGACCCCACCACCATACAGCCATCTTTCCCATCTCTGCACTCCTATAGGACTTTTCTCCTGGATGCCAGAGCTTGCCTTCTGTGTTGCATCATTAGTCATCATGCCACATGTGTGTTTTTGGTGTATCCAGTATAAGGTGAGTTGCTCATCGTCAGGTTGAAAATTGAGATCAAATATTGTCAGTGATGAGCTGAGACCCCTAATACTGAGGTGAGTGTAAAAGAATAGGTGGCTGTTTGCAATAAGTTCAAGTCCCCCAGCCTAGATGAATTCTATATCAATTGCTCTGTTTTCTGAGTCGTTTCCTTCCTTGCTTTTCCCACCATAGTGTCCTACCTGCTGGACAAAATTCCCAGAAACTCCTTCCCTCCTTCCCTCTTTAGATTCCTTTCCCCTCCTGCTCCTCCATCCCACCTTCATTTCTTTCTTTTGTAAATATTTATTGTTCAACTTTCATGCACAGAACACAGGAGATCCTTTGGTGAGTAGGCTGAGTAGGGTCCTTGTCCTCCTAGTATTTACAGTTCAACAGGGAAGACAAAAGTAGGCAAGTGTGGTATGGCATGGATGTTGATAAGGAAGTTTGGGAAACCATAGAAGTACACAACTGGGACACTGCTCCTCCCAGGGGAGGGAGAATTTCTCAGGAAAAACCTCGGGCTGTATAATGAAAACAAGAAATGTGAAAAACTAGAGGCATCGTAGGTGGAGATAAAAGACTCCTCCAACATCTTCCCCAGAATCTGTTTTCCTATTCTTGACCTTTTTTTCCACAGCTTTGAACTGAGTGGTACCTGCCTTTAGCTCATTCAACAAATATCCACGAAATGACTGTTGTGTGTCAGACACTACACAAGGAGCAGAGACACAACAGTGAATAAGACAGAAACAGCTCCCTGCCCTCATGGAGCTAACGGTTCTATCCTAGGCTGGCCTGAATTTGGTGATGTGAAGGACAGTGTATGAGTTCTTGGCATTTCACATGTATTATGTTATTTAATCCTTGTGATAGCCCTATGTGGTAAGTACTATCATTGTCTTTGTTTTATTGATAAGAAAAATGTGGCACAAAGAGGACAAATAACTTACTCAAGGTTCAATAGCTAGTTCGAACCTGGACTGTGCCACTAATAGCTGTGCAGCCTTGGCCAAGTTACTTAATCTTTACAACAACCTTATAAGATAGGGTCTATTCTGATCCACATTTTATAGGTGAGACAACTGAGGCACAGAGAGATTAATCCCTCAGAACACTTAGCATCATGCCAAATGATGGGTGCCATTATTATTATTATTATTATTGAGGAAAAAGGTAGGAGAATGGAGACGTTCCAGAAGCCTGGAGATAAGCAAATTTGGTTCCATTTTTAATAAGTGTATGATTCTACCAACTGTAATCTGATGAGCTGACATAGGTACTGGGTAAGATTCTATTACAGGTGGTTGAAAGAATTATTTGTGAGTCATTAAAAAGGTAGTGTAGGGCACTTGCATTCACAAAGAGCAAGTTCTCTCCTCTAACTCTTTCTCACATTGCATTAAATATGTTAGGTAGATATGTCTTAATAGCAGCATATAAAGTAAACCATAGGGATTTTGTTTGACAATAGACACAATGTATTTAGTCTGCTTGGCTTGTCATAAAAAAAATCACAGACTGGGTGAATTAAACGACAGACATTTATTTTCTCACAGTTCTAGAAGTCCATCATCAAGGTGTTGGAGAGTTTGGTTTCTGGCAAGGGCTATTCTCTTGGCTTGCAGATGGCCAACTTCCTTTTTTTTTTTTTTGAGATGGAGTCTCGCTCTGTCGCCCAGGCTGGAGTGCAGTGGTGTGATCTCGGCTCACTGCAAGCTCTGCCTCCTGAGTTCATGCCATTCTCCTGCCTCAGCCTCCTGACTAGCTGGGACTACAGGCACCTGCCACCACGCCCGGCTAATTTTTTGTGTTTTTAGTAGAGACGGGGTTCACCATGTTAACCAGGATGGTCTCAATCTCCTGACCTCATGATCCACCTGCCTCGGCCTCCCAAAGTGCTGGGATTACAGGCGTGAGCCACCGTGCCCGGCCACAGATGGCCAGCTTCTTGTTGCATCTTCACATATCCTTTCCTTTGTGCACATGTAGAGAGAAAGAGAAAAAGAGAGCTTCTTTTTATAAGAATAGCAATCCTATTGGATTATGGCCCAACCCTAATGTCTTTATTTAATCTTAATTACCTTCATGTAGAACCTATCCCAAAATACAGTCACATTGGGGGATAGGACTTCAACCTATGAATTCTGGAGGGACATAATTTAGTTCATAATATTCCACTTCTAGTCCCACAAAATTCATGTCCTGCTCACATGCAAAATACAGCCACCTCATTCCAACAGCCCCCAAAGTCTTAACCCGTTCTGACATCAATTTCAAGTCCAAAGTGTTATCCAGAGATCATCTAAATCAGGTATGGGTGAGACTTGAGGTATGATCAGTCCTGAGGCAATATTTCTCTCCAGATGTAAACCTGTGAAACCAAGTAAGTTGTGTGCTTTTTAATACAATAGTAGAATAGTCAGAAGATAGCCATTTGCATTCTAAAAGGGAGACATTGAAAAGAAGGAAAGGATGACAAGTTCCAAGCAAGTCTAAAATTTAGGAAAGCAAATCTCATTAGATATTCAGGCTGAAGAACAATCCTCTGGCTGGATACTCTGCCTTCCAGGCCACTGGGACAGTGATGTCACCCCCATGGCCCCAGGCAGTGGTCTGCTCCCACCCCTGAGGCTTTCTGTGGGGGCCGTCTGGCCTGCTGAAATGGAGAGGCCTCACCCTCTGAAACCATGGAGGAAGCACTCTTGCCCCATGGGCCTGTGATGACAGTGGCAGCCTTGATGATATCTGGATCACTTTTGGGGTCGTTTCTCTCTTTTCTTGAAGGATAAAGTATGTTTGCAGTTAAATAGCTTTATGGGCCAGGCGCGGAGGCTCATGCCTGTAATCCCAGCACTTTGGGAGACCAAGGCAGGTGGATCACTTGAGGTCAGTAGTTTGAGATCAGCCTAGCCAACATGGTAAAATCTTGTCTCTATTAAAAATACAAAAATTAGCCAGGTGTGGTGGCACACTCTTATAATTCCTGGGAGGCAGAGGCAGGAGAATTGCTTGAACCTGGGAGGGAGGCAGAGGTTACAGTGAGCTGAGATTGCACCACTGCACTCCAGCCTGGGTGATAGAGCAAGACTCTGTCTCAAAACAAACGAAAGAAAACAAAACCCAAATAACTTTATTATCTCATCCTGTAGGATCCCAGAAGTTCAACAGCCGTCCTTCATTCCATCCTTTTTTTCTCTCTGTCTGCTTTAGTCTCAGCTTGCAATGTTTCTGCTGTTATCATCCCATCTACATCTCTGACTTTTGTTGAGATGACTGATTAAACCTGTGCTTCACATCCAAACCAATTTCCTATCAAAGGGTTGCTCAGCCTCACTTGCAATGTTCTCTTCAAAAGTTATCTTCTCTTCCTCCTAAGTTCTCCGTTTTTTGTTTTTTGGGTTTTTTTTTTTTTTTTTTTTTTTTTGCAATATGAGGAGGCTGAGCGTTTTCCAAATCTCCAAGTCTGGTTTCTTTTTGCTTAACAATTCCTTCAATGTATCTCTCCCCTCTCATATTTTACTATAAGTGATAAGGGGAAACCATGCTGCTACTTCAAAACTTTGCTTAGGCATCTTAGTTAAATATCAGTTTCATCACCCACAAGTTCTTTTTTTTTTTTTTTTTTTTTTTTTTTTTTGAGACGGAGTCTTGCTCTGCCGCCCAGGCTGGAGTGCAGTGGCCAGATCTCGGCTCACTGCAAGCTCTGCCTCCCGGGTTCACGCCATTCTCCTGCCTCAGCCTCCTGAGTAGCTGGGACTACAGGCGCCCGCCACCTCGCCCGGCTAGTTTTGTTTTTTTTTTTTTTTGTATTTTTTTAGTAGAGACGGGGTTTCACCGTGTCAGCCAGGATGGTCTCGATCTCCTGACCTCGTGATCCGCCCGTCTCGGCCTCCCAAAGTGCTGGGATTACAGGCTTGAGCCACCGCGCCCGGCCACCCACAAGTTCTACCTCCCACAAAACCCTAGAACAACAGCCCTGACGTTTTTGGCGCCAGGAACCAGGTTCATGAAGACACTTTTTCCACAGACTGAGGGGTTGGGGAAGTTTTGGGATGAAACTGTTTCACCTCAGATCATCAGGCACTGATTAGATTCTCATAAGGAGTGTACGACTAAATCCCTCACATGAGCAGGTCACAGTAGGGTCTGTGCTCCTATGAGAACCTGATACCACTGCTGATCTGGCAAGAGGCAGAGCTCAGGTAGCAATGCTTACTTGCCTGCCACTCACCTCCCGCTGTGCAGCCTGGTTCCTAACAGGCCACAGACTGGTACCAGTCTGCAGCCCAGGGACTGGGAACCTCTACTCCAGAACACATTTCAGCCGAGTTCTTTAACACTTTATAACAACAATCACCTTTTCTCAGTTTCTAATAACCTATTTTTCATTTTGGTCTGAGACCTCACCAGAATGGCCTTTAACATCCATATATCTACCAGCGTCCTGTTCACAATGATATATGTAAAGTTGAATGAACCTTGAACAATGCAGGGGTTGGGGCACCCACACCCCCACCCGCCATGTAGTCAAAACTCTGTATAACTTTTCACTCTCCCAAAACTTTGCTAATAGCCTACTGTTGACCAGAAGCCTTACCAATAACATAAGCAGTTGATTGACACATATTTTGTTACAATAAAGTAATGTAGAGAAAAGAAAATGTTAAGAAAATCATAAGGAAGAGAAGCTGTATTTACTATTCATTCATGAAAGTAGATCATCATAAAGGTTTTTATCCTCGTCATCTTCCCACCGAGTAGGCTGTGGAGGAGGAGGAAGAGGAGGGATTGGTCTTACTGTCTCAGGAGTGGCAGAGGCAGAAGAACATCTGCATAGAAGTGGATACAAACAAATAAAACCTGTGTTATTCGGGGGTTAGCTGTACTTTCTAAGATAATAGAGGATTTTCCTATAGCTCTCTTCTTTTCTTTCTGAGGCCTCATTAGAGGCCTGTAATATCACCTTTAGTATCCATATATATAGTATCCATATGTATATGGATATATATATTTTAGTATGCATATATATATGGATATGTTATATATTATATATATATATATTTAAACCAATAATCCCTTCAAGGCAATCTAGCCTTTTTTTAACACCACCTCAAAACTCTTTGGTATAGTCCCATAACCCAGTTCCAAAGCCACTTCCATATTTTTAGGTTTTTGTTATAGCAGTCCCCATACTTCACAGTACCACACTCTGAATCAGCCTGCTCACTCTGCCATAACCGAATACCACAGACTAGATGACTTAAACAGCAGACACTTATTTTCTCACAGTTCTGGAGGCTAGAAGTCTATAATCAGGGGGCCAGAAAATTTGGTTTCTGGTAGTGGCTCTCTTCCTGGCTTGCAGAGGGCCACACCTTCTTCCTAAGTGCATTACGCACAGGTAGAGAGAAAGCTCTGCTCTCTCTTCCTCTCCTTATAAAGGCACCAGTCCTATTAAGTTAGGGTCCTACCCTTATGACCTCGTTTAAACTTAATCATCCTTGTAGGTCCTATCTCAAAATCAGTCACATTGGGTGTTAGAGCTTCAACAAGGGTATGCCCTTGGAGGGGGACACAATTCCATTCATAACACACAACATGATAGTCATCAGTGTGACATAGCTACAGAAAACACAAACTCACATTTAAAGCATTGATATATTATTGTGTTAGCAGAAGAATGGTGCTCTGAACACTGTATCTTATCTCATTTGACTATGGGTCCCTCACTTGAAAATGGGAAGGGAAAATAAACATTGAGCATATCCTACCTATGGTATCTTATTTAATCCTCATGACAACCCTGTACATTGTCGGTATTACAGGTCCCACTTGAAAAACTTAGTGAGTAATCTGTTACCTAAAATCACCCTGGGTATCTTGCCAGGTTAGCCAGCTAAGTGAGTGGAGAAGCTGGGGTTTGAACCCCCCAAAAAAGAATGATGGGAATATGGGGTCTTATTGAAAAGAGAAACTATGAAGAAAGGTTGAAGATATTGGATGATTATTCTGGCAAAAGGGAATTTCAATAGGCCCATTTACTATGACTCCAGAAGACAGTGCATAGATGAATTGGTGGAAATTACAGGGAAGAAGGTTTGGAATTAATATATATAGTTGATCCTTCATATCTGCAGGTTCCTCACAGAGGGATGACAATGTGAAGGCAGCCATGAAATGATGGAGGCAGAGACTGGACCGATGCAGCAGCAAGTCAAGGAGCAATGGGGATTGACAGCCACCACCAGAAGCTAGAGAGTGGCAAGGAAGGATTCGGCCCAGATCTCAGAGGAAGCATGGCCCTGCCGGCACTTTGATTGTGGACATGTAGCCTCCAGAACTATGAGGCAATACATTTCTGATATTGTCAGCCACACAGCTTGTGGCACTTTGTTATAGCAGCCCCAGGAAACTAATATGCTGTTGGCCCTTTGTATCCATGGGTTCCATATCTGGGAATTCAACCAACTATGGATAAAAAATATTGGGGGAGGCCAGGTGCCGTGGCTCGCGCCTGTAATCCCAGCACTTTGGGAGGCCAAGATGGGCGGATCACGAGTTCAGGATATCAAGACCATCCTGACCAACACGGTGAAACCCCGTCTCTACTGAAAATACAAAAAAAAAAAAAAAAAATTAGCCGGACGTGGTGGGACATGCCTGTAGCCCCAGCTACTCAGAAGGCTGAGGCAGGAGAATCGCTTGAACCTGGGAGTTGGAGGTTGCAGTGAGCCAAGATCATGCCACTGCACTCCAGTCTGGGTGACGGAGCGAGACTCCATCTCAGGAAAAAAAAAAAAAAAATTGGGGTAAAATCAATGAAAAATAACAATACCCCGCAGATACTGAGGGATGCCTGTGTAAAAATTTGCGAAAATTTCCAACTCTCCAAAATAGAGCAGATCTTTTAGGCAGCGTATTATGGTGCTCTTTATTGGAGGTGTTCAAAAGTTTTGTTGGGGGAGACAACACAGTGAAAACAAGCATCAAATGAACTGAAATGGAGAGTGGGCTTCAATGTTCTCCACTCTTCCAGGTTTTATGAAATTTTCTGTTATTATAGAAGGAATTTCACAAGAGCAAATTTTGGAACATGAAGTTCTGAATATTTTAACCTCTGGGCAGTAGAGTAGTTCAAAAAATTTATCTGACACATAATTGCTGCTAATTGGTTTCTAAATATTTTCTTATGTGAAGATGGAGTCAATTTAGTGGGAATCAATTTGAATTAAGTTATTAGAATAAAAAACTCGTAAGAGCCATCTCTATTTATGACAGCTGGAAACTATCTCCCAAGTATGCCCTTGTAATTACATTTAGAGTTGCTTATCTAGGGCACATCAAAGAATTAGATGCAAGTGGTCATTGCACTAATGAAATGCTTATCTTCCTCTACTCATCATACTGAAGAGCTTTTAGAAATGTCTATTTGGACTCTTCTTCCACTATTAATTAATTGAATGGATATCAGGGCTCCCAAGCTCTATTAAATGAAAAGAGAGACCTAGATTAATTCTGTTTCTATGTAATAAGTATGTTTGAAAGCAGAGAAAACAATTTCCAACATACTCATAAATAGATCCAGGTTGAGATGTGTGAAAGAATAATACTCCTTCGTCCAAAGATACCTATTTTATAAATAAGAAAGCAAAAATAAGGCTTGAGATCTGGTGAACCTAAAATTAAACTTGCATCATTGCTCTTCCATTAAGTATTTTCCATAAATTTAAGATATGTGGATTATGACAGTTCTCCAGATATGCTTGCACTCCATTGTTTGGATTTCGAATGTGTTTGGGCCTGACAGCTCTTGGTTAAAATCTCTTGTGAGCCAAAAATACTTCTGGCTGCCATGCCCATCCCACCCATCCAAATGTTTCTGGCAAATACGATCAATGGGCAAAAGCTAAAATCCCCCAAGAGCTCCTGGCCTGGGGAAACTTTTGCCAATACTTTATTTATCCTTAGTATCAAAATAAATGCTCGCTTTAAAAAAGAAAGATCACAGCAAGTTTCCCCAGTTGGAGAATACTAGCAAATAAAACAAAATTTTTAATGAAAATTGAAAGTGGTTGGACCACAAAAAGACATTCAGATGGAGTGAAAACATTTTAATTATTCAGAGGAACTTTTGACTTCCTATGACCTTTCAGGGTGCCTGGGGCCTTGAGGCCAACTTTTGCTTTTCTTAGCCCTGCTTTATGTCTTAAAATTCCAGCTTCCGTTTTTGCCTTGTATCTCAAGCCTCCTCTTCCTGCCCATCAGCCCATTTCTTTATCTAAAAGAAGGCTTCAAGCAACTAGTCTAAGAAAACACTCTGCAGGGATTGCTCTGCATGGGTACTAATTATTTTAAGCCACATTTGTTTGTTATGTTTTACCTGCTGGGGTGAGCCTCACTTCCCGTGCAAGCTGCCACAGGCCAGCTTTTGCTTGGAACCCAAACACGTGTTGATTCCACCATGACATGAAGACTCAGTGAGAGGAGCATATTGGGCTGTTTAGTGTCGCCATTGCATTACAAACCAAACATGATTGCAGTTTTCGACAATTTCCTTTGAAGAACTTAGCCGTTGACTGAACGTGGAGGGAAAAATTTATACTCAATTGAGTAACTTGATGCTGGCTAGAGAGCTGAGAATATCATTGACCTGTGAAGAATTTGAATGATGCTGGAGGGCTCTGTGTTTTAGTTTCAGAAATTCTCAGGTTGGGTCAAGTGTACAAGATGATTACTACCCAGTCAGGAGACCAGGAAACCTCACATATACATATGTCTGCAATTTGATAGGGAGACTCGAGGCATAATCTCTACAAACAAATTACTTCTTCAGAACTGTTGTGTGAAATGGCCTTTGTCTACTTTTCTTTTGGGATGATGGACTGAGTGATAAATCAATAATCATGCTGTTCTGTTTGTGGATGACGTCTGTGAAGTAAGTGACTGCGTTGTGACTTTTGAGGGGCTCTGAAACTTCGTTTTGGTTCCAAGTCCCTGCAAAACATCTTCCTTTCTAATCCTGTGAGCCTCTGAAATACTTTGACAACTCTCAGGGTTGGAAGGAACCTCTGAGGTCATGTACTTCTACTTTCTTCTCAGGGAAGGGAATCTCCTCTATAACAGTTTCATGCAGTTACCCAGACTTCTTACACTGTAATTATCTAAAAGAGGAGTCATATAAGGATGTCAAATATTCCAAGCAATCGCTGTTACTGTCCTCTAATTTGCTCATGACAGACATTATCAATGAATCTTGATCCTCTTTCCAGCAGAGCCCAGCCCCAGGGCCTTAGAAACCTTACTCAGACTGTTCTCTATGCTGCTACCATCTATCCTTTAGTGCCGGGCAGGAGAAGAGATCCATTTTCCACTCCTAGTTTAAGGCATCAAGTCCTTCACCTACTTCAATTCAATTAGCCATGCAGCTAGTAGGCCTGGAAAGATTTACAGGACATGTGGATTTTCCTCTCAGTATTTTTTCTGACTAAAGTTTTTGTTTCTGTTTTACATAGTTGTGATATGTATGTACCAATTTTAATTTAACACGAGAAGCATATTTCAATATTATAAGCACTTGATACACATAATGTTAAAGGCATGTATAATATAACATATAATTTGATTATTATTTACTTAACTATTTCCTCATTTTGAATATTTAGTTTCCTTTGGATTTTTTTCTATTATAAATAATATGTTATAAATATGAGGAAATGGCCGGGCGCGGTGGCTCAAGCCTGTAATCCCAGCACTTTGGGAGGCCGAGATGGGTGGATCACGAGGTCAGGAGATTGAGACCAACCTGGCTAACACGTTGAAACCCCGTCTCTACTCAAAAAAATACAAAAAACTAGCCGGGCGACGTGGCGGGCGCCTGTAGTCCCAGCTACTCGGGAGGCTGAGGCAGGAGAATGGCGTAAACCCGGGAGGCGGAGCTTGCAGTGAGCTGAGATCCGGCCACTGCACTCCAGCCTGGGCGACAGAGCCAGACTCCGTCTCAAAAATAAATAAATAAATAAATAAATAAATAAATAAATAAATAAATAAGAAAGAGGAAATTACATTTTACATATAGAGATTTTTTTCACATTTGGGATTATTTCCTTAGGCTAGATTATGAGAAGTGGATTTATTGGGTCGTGAACATTTTAAGACTCTTAATAGATGACTCAGCTGTTTTCCAATGGATTATATCAATTTATACTCCAATCATGTATTAAATTACCTATTTCATCAACCCCTTGGCACTTTCGCATATATCTTAAAATGTATAGGCAACAATTGAAGTTGAAGTTGCTTTTCTGGGATTCTTGACATCTGTGATTGGGTGTGGTGTGCTCATCCCTCTGCACCACGCTGCCTTCTGCTAGGGGGCTATCAGGTCTGTGGGGCATTTAGAACCTTTCCCTGATTTTCTAGGAATTGGCCTGTGAATTTCCCTGTTGTTAGGTCAGAGATTACAGTTCTCTCTACCCTCTTTATAAATTAATAGCTTGATTCTCTGCTTCCAACATCGTCTGTCCTCACCACTAATAGTAAGAACAGTTACTACTGCTGCTACAACTACTACTGATTGAGCTGTAGTTCTGTACTGAGTGTGATTCTAAGTACTCCACAGGTAATATTTCATTTAGATCTTACTGCAACGCATTGAAATAAGTGTTATCATCCCCAGTCCACAAATGAGTATAATTAAGTGAAACTTCGAGAAGCTCAGTAACTTCCCAAGGATATTCAACTGCTAAGTAGTAGAGCTGAGAACTGAATTGGGGCTCTACCTTATTTCCCGTCCCAGGCTTTAAACCACTCTGTGTTATGCTTCTACATCTCTGAGCTACCCACCTCTAACTCAGTCTGTCCTTTGGCTCTGGAATCAAAGCAGTTCTGAGTTAAGGAAAATTAAGGCCCTCTAGCCCAGCATCTGAAATCACTGTTGTTGCTAGACCAGCTCTGATTTTGTGCTGGATTCACACTAAATGGACTTTTGCCCAGTAATGTTACTGAGAAGACACTAGGAGAACTAGGGCTGATGAGAACACTCATTACAAGGCAGCCTTTGCAAACATTGAAAGAAGGTTGTCCCAGGGTGGTAACATAGTTTGTGTTTCCTCTCTCAATAGCAAAATCTAGCTACACTTCAGCTTCTGCTTCTACCTTTTCCTTGTGAACAAATCCCCACCTTATTCCCAATTCCAGTGACTATGCTTTTTCCTTAGTCTTGATAACTCCCTAGTAGCTTAGTTCCTGTAAGATCTGCAAAGGAATCATAAGATCTGCCTACTAAATAGTGACAGGAAAGGGGGAGAGGGGAACACAAGTAGAAAAAACCTTGAGAGCTTGTGAATATAAGGTGAAATATAAGGCTACATTCATTCACATGGTGATATTCACCCATGGATCTGGGCTCAATATTATGCCAAGTACTTATGGAGCTAGTCTAAGAGTTTACTGGGATAGTTCTTTAACACCTGAATTTGAAGATGGCTTCTGAAATAACGTGAAGATATCAGAACTCCCTTGGCGTACAAGAAGGGGTCAGAAAGCTCAAGGGTGTGAGAATGTTAGAATAGATTTATGATGTATAAACTCATAGCCCATCGCCTGACTATATACCCTAGCAGAGTCTAGAGAACACTTTTCATTTTGGTAAAAATAAATGCACTGGTTAATGGGACAGTCACATCTTTGACATACTTGGTAGTAGCTATATTGTGTAAGCTGAGGCTCAGACTGGGTAATATTGCCATGACATTGAATCTTTACTGACAAATAGGGTTAATGGGACTGGGGAATGGCAGAGACCAAGTGGTAACTCTGAACTGGGTATAATGGATACCCTGGTGCTCTGCCCAGATCCTTTGTCCAGAGCCAATGCACCTTGCTATTGAGAATATTGGTTAACAGCCCACGGATGTGTCTTTCACTGGAAAAGCCTCATACAGTTTGCTAGGCATTGGTCTGAGGCTGATAACTGGATGTACAAAGGTCTGTCCCCCTTGCCTTAATTTTGTGCGACTCTGAAGTGCCATATTGGTTCTAGAGCTCTCTGTTGAATTAACTGAGGCCTCAGTGACAACCGCATTGTAAGTTAGCGTCATCCTCACCGACTCTGCCCTCTTAATTTCCCTCAGGTGCATCTCCTGAAAGCACTCCCAACAGGTCTTCCGTATGCAGCTTTTCATCACAGAGTGTGTTTCCAGGGGACACAATAGAAGACAATTGGTTCCACAAGTGTCCTAAGAACCAGATTCTAATATGAGATTTGGGGGCTGGATGATTCGCCAGCTACCTGGCAATGAGAACACCATCACTGATAATAGGTGAAGTATGGTTAGCCCCCAGCATGCTGTCACAAAGCAATTAAAAAAAAATTCACCAGTGGTGAAGTGGGAAGGGAGATGGTGGGTGGGGATGCACTGTTGGGTGTCTTATCTCTGTTGCCTAGAAGGCATGAGAGAGATTATCCTACAAGGACAATGGAGTTGTGTGGCTACTGTGGAGTATTATTGATTAGTTGAAGAGGAAATGTCAGGCTTGAGCAATTAATGACCAATTCAAAGCAAAATATGAAAGACAGAGGGCCTGCTGGGTAGCATTTAAGGGGACCCTAATGTCTTGCAGCCAAAGCCCAGACAGAAAGGAGGACCAGGTTCAAGACTTAATCATAAAAGCAGTGAAACTTCCAGTCAAAATCAGTGTGGAACCCCATGATTTGAGATGAGACTATCTGGGTGTATGTATATAAAAACCTTGAACACCCAAATTCCCTGAAACTACTGGATTGACAGAAGGGATCCCTCCTTTTTGTCAGAAGATAATGGAACCCCTTTATTGAAGGGCATGATGAAAACTTAGATCATGCAGGTGCCTTTAAAGACCAAGCGTATCTCTCTCTTACCTGCCCACCTACCCCACCCGCAACCTCCCTTTCTATAACCATACCAATATTAAAGATCAAATCTCAGCATAGCACACTGGGAATGTGCTAGGCCAGCTAAGGAAGGAGACTAAATACAGAAGGGAAGATATGGCTTGGAGAGTATGCTTGGGATTGGTTCCTGAGGGTGCTAAATCAAGGGGATAGAACACAAAGTTGAAAAATAGATAGTTTATTGAAATGGTAGCAATCTTTTTGTGATTCAGGATTTAATAACCTGTCAAGAACCCCAGAGCTGGTGCTAATGAGAGCTCCTGGAAGCTTCTTGGAATCTCGATGGCCACACTAAGTGAAGAAGTACCAGAGGTGCCATGGTAGGTAGTGGAGGAAAGAACTGAAGGACATAAATAAGGGAGAATGCTGAAATGGATACACCATAAGTTTAAAAACTCCCACTAACATATTTATGTTACCTTCCACTGGAAGGTAAGGGGCATCAGAATCCTTGAGATACTCAGTGGTGACTATCCTCTTACCCAGCTTGGGTCAGGGATGATGGTGGACATGCTATTACAGAACCAGGCTGTCTGCAAGCAATGCAGTTTTGGTTAGCAGTGGTTAAACATCAGAAGCAAGGGAGGTGCACTTACTGAAATTAGCGGTAAGGCCAGAGTTGTGCCAAGGGAGGTCTAACTTGCAGGAAGCTATGAGATAGCTAAATAGCAGGAGCAGGTGGCACTGTTGCATACAATCGTGCAAGGGAAAAATATGGTTGGTGCTCAGTATAACCACTGGTGTGGCTCTGGATTTTTTTTTTTTTTTTTTTTTTTTCCGAAGTGGGATCTCACTCCGTCACCCAGGCTGGAGTGCAATGGCATGATCTCAGCACGATCAGGCGATCCTCCCACTTCAGCCTCCCAAGTAGCTGAGACCACAGGCATGCACCACCATGCCCAGCTAATTTTTTTTGTATTTTTTGTAGAGATGGTGTGTGGGGGGAGTGGATTCCTGATGTTGCCCAGGCTGGTCTTGGATTCCTGGGCTCAAACGATATACCCACCTTGGCTTCCCAAAGTGCTGGATGATAGGCATGAGGCACCTACCTGGCCCTGGCTCTGGATGCTTCTATGCCTAATTTTAACAATAAATAGACAAATACAGTAGTTGTAGCCTTAAAGATGAGAGTCGGGATCATCTCACCAGACAACTGCTTAGGCCAACAGAATTGGTGAGGGGCGAGGTGTGCCTAGATCAACAGAAAGGTGAAGGGAATTCAAAATGGATGATAGAAGAAGGGGATGATATGTAGTAGTTATGGCCTCCTAATTGCACTCTGTGTCAGGGGAGGAGTAACCTGACATATATTCAGGGTATGTACATAGGCCCATGGGCCATGGAAAATAGTTTGGTTGACTAGTGAGTGGTCCAGAAGGAACAGGACTGGAAGACTGGCAATAGGTCAGTCTGGGTAAGAGGCAGGTGAAAACCCTGTGGAAGTGGCACAAAGTGTGTGTACCTTCGAGTCCTTGTGAATATCATCCAGAGGGCACCTACCATGGAGGAGGCTCTTCACAAACAGGTGAGGAGTCTACCCATCCAGTAGAGGCCAGCTAGCCTTTTCCCCTAGCCATCTTCATGCTTGCTTAGTGGCCCCGTGAATTCAGTGGCCATCGTAGAAGGAATTGAAGTTGTACCTGGCCCAGTAACATGGGTCTCTCTCATTAAAGCTCATCTAGCTGCCGCCACTGCTGAGTCCAAACTGCCAGCAATGGAGACAGACACTGAGCCCTCCATCTGCCACGATTCCTCAGAGAAACCAGCCAGCCACTTGGTGGTAGGTTACCTGCATTTGACCTCTTTACCTGGGAGGGGTGGAATTCAGCCTTATTGTAATGAGTACATACTTTGAATGTTGTCATTTCTCCCATAAATGGTCTTAGGCCAAGTGACCCATTTTCTGGCAAAAGAGATATGAAAATAGACTCATGACCAAAGAATAACGGTGTGCCTCATCACCCAGAAATACAGAATAAAGTGTTGCCAGCGTTTCTTTAATCACAGAGTCTGTGATTAAATGGTAGATGAATCTTTGGAAGGTTCCTCTAAGGTGTGGGTTGAACTGGGGATACTTTGCATGGTTGTGGCACTGTCTTCTGGGAAATGGTATATGTATTGAACGATGGGATGGTATATGGTACTTTATCTCCAATAGCTAGAATATATGAGAAGTAAGGGTGGAGGTTGGGGCATTTCCACTATCACACTTAATGACCCTCTTGTGAAATTTGTGTTCTTGTTAGCAGAACATATGACATATACAGCTGTCCCTCAGTTCCTGGATACCCAAGGATACCAGAATCCACGGTGTTCATCCCTTATACAAAATAGTGTAGCATTTGTACATAATCTACTCACATCTTCCTGTATACTTTAAGTCATGTCTAGCTTACTTACAATGCCTAATACTACGTAAATGTGATATAAATAGTTGTTATACTGTATTTTAAAAATTATACTATTTCATTGTTGTATTGTTATGTTTTATTGCTTTTTCTGAACACTTTGGAACCACAGTTGGTTGAATCTGCAGATGTGGAACCTGCGAATACAGAGGACTGACTGTATTATATATTATATATAATTTATACATGTAATATGTATATGTGTATGTTATATATGTGTGTGTGTGTATATATATAATATGTGTGTGTGTGTATATATATAATGGCCATGCTGTAAAGCATGAATTCGAGACCCTAAAGATTGCAAATATGCCTTTCATTTAAAGCAATGTGTTACGTTTATGCCAATTTAATCTTTAACATTAATAAAAGGCCAATTATACTCTTCAAGAGTAAGATGTTTTACGAGAAAATGACAAAAAGATACATGTAATCATTGCAGTGCCAGTTTACCATCAGATAGAACGTGCAGTAATCCTTTTAGCAAGCTTAAGCTTTTACATATTAATGGCAACATTGGAGAGTGGGAAGATGCCTTTTACAGCATTGCTGAGGTCCTTCCAATGCAGAAATGTCTCTGCTGCTTGGCCTGATTACTAGCATGTGCTGGGGAGAATAACGCTGCTTTGTGGGCTCTTCCCTCCTCACTACTGAGGCCTGGGGTGGTTTTTTAAATGCAATGCTGTACAGAGATTAATAATGAGGAGGGGAAAAATTCATTTAGACATTTGACAACATCTCTGTGACACTCAGTATGGGTCTCATATGGAGTAGATTTGCCCTACAGAGAAACGCTAGCAACACTTTATTCTTAAACATACGATTAACCAGCTGCCAGAGACAACAGAACATTTAAAACTCCTATTCCAATCGCCAAGTTACCATCTATAGGTCTCAGAGCTACTAAAATGTATTTAAAAGTGAGCCGCAAGACACAACGTGTGTTTCCTTATGTGTAAGACACAGGGCGTGAACCAGATGAGAGCCTTGAGGATCTCTTTCTAACTACAGCTTCACTGTGTAAAGGCAAATAAAGTAACAGAGAAAAGCAAGCTGTTGACTCAGGGAAGTGAATAAGAAACAGAATACATCAATGGTAAGTCCAAACACAAATTCTTTTCATGGCGAAACAATTAAGGCTGTTCTCATCATTTCTGAAAGCTGAGCTGAGGAGTCATCTGAAGATATTTGTTCCCGGATATCTGCTAGAGGAAATATCTGCCTTTCTTTTAAGCTTGAAAATTACAGAGCAGACAACTCAACTGTCAATGAAGAGTGGCAAGGATAACTAAATGTGAAAATCTATTTGGCAATGAAAATGAGCAGGGAACAATGCAGATAAATCTCACAATGTTGAGCAAAAGAAAGACACAAAAGAATACACACATACACACCATATGAGCTGGGCACAGTGGCTCCTGCCTGTAATCCCAGAAATTTGGGAGGCTGAGGAGGGTGGATCGCTTGAGCCCATGAGTTCAAGAACAACGTGGGGAACATGGTGAAACCCCATTTCTGCAAAAAATGCAAAGTTAGTTGGAGATGGTGGTGTACACTTGTAGTTCCAGATACTCAGGAGGCTGAGATGGGAGGATCAGTTGAGCTTGGAAAGTTGAGGCTGCAGTGAGCCATGGTCACCTCACTGCACTCCAGCCTTGGTGACAGAGTGAGACCATGTCTTAAAAAAAGAACACAAAAAATACACACGTACATATTATATGGGTTACCTTTGGTGGCTCATGCTTGTAATTCCAGCACGTTGAGAGGTCAAGGTGGGTGAATTGCTTGAGCCTAGGAGTTCAAGACCAGCCTGGTCAACACAGCAAGATGTCATCTCTACAAAAAATTTAAAAATTAGCTGGGCTTGGGGGCAGGTGCCCATGTTCCCAGCTTCTCAGGAGGCTGAAATAGGAGGATCACTTGAGGCCAGGAGTTCAAGCTTGCAGTGAGCTATGATAGTGTCACTGCACTCCAGCCTGGCAACGGAGAAAGACCCTGTCTCAAAAAAACATTTTTTAAGTATACATAAAATATAAAAAAAATTTTTTTAACTATACTGGACTATATTGTTTAGAATGGAGACATGAGAGACCCTAGGGAGAAACAAGAAAATAAGCATCACAGAACTCAGGACGGCACTTGCACGCTTGCTTCTGGATGGTGCAGAAGGAGGTTACGACTGGGGAAGGGCCCCCACTCACATTCTCTTTCTTGACCTGGATGGTGGTTACATGCTGTTTGTTTAATAACTGTTTTATCAATATTATAAATATATTGTGCATATTTTTCTGTATGGCTATTGTTTTACAATTTAAAAAAAGAGAGGTATAGAGAAAAATATACTTAAAAACAGAGTATTGTGTTACCCAGAACTATCTCATTTTAACATGTTCTTTTAAAAATAAAATAAATAGAGCCAGGCACGGTGACTCACGCCTGTAATCCCAGCACTTTGGGAAGCCAAGGCAGGCAAATCAGTTGAGATCAGGAGTCTGAGACCAGCCTGGCCAACATGGTGAAACTCTGTCTCTACTAAAAATACAAAAATTAGCTGGGCATGGTAGCGACTGCCTGTATTCCCAGCTACTCAAGAGGCTGAGGCAGGAGAATCACTTGAACCCAGGAGGTGGAGGTTGCAGTGAGCTGAAATTGTGCCAACTGCACTCCAATCTGGGTGACAGAGTTGAGATTCCATCTCAAACAAATAAACAAACAAACGAAAACTAAACAAACAAAGAATAAAATAAAATAAATGGGATTCTACAGATGCAATGAGTTCTTCTCCATGCATTCCCTTGACCCATCCTCCTTCCCCCTCATTCGAACCAACTACAGCATGAACTTGGTGTGTAATCTTCCTGTCCTTGTTTTTATAATTTTACTATACATCGATATACATGAATAACTTATTTTCTTGCGGATTTTTGAAATTTACATTAATTCTCTGTGACACATGTATTATTCTGGCAACATGTTTGTGAGGCCTACCCATGTTGCACACATTAAAGGGCTCGTCTTCTCTGTGTCTCAGTTTCTTCATCAACAAATGTGATGAAAATAATGGTCTCTACCACACTGAGCTGTTGAGAGGTTGAAATGCATTAATATTTATGAAGTTTCTTATACGTAGTAAGAGATATATGTGCCTAAGTAAATGGTCTAGCTGACTAACTTGACCTGCTGCATAGGGTGCCATCAAATGAATATTTCCTCATCCATTTCTCCACTGATGAACATTCAGGGGTTTTCAATATTTAGAATTATAAACAAGACTGTAATTAATAGCTGTATATTCCTGCCTTTTGAAAACATTTATTTGGCATCTCCTGCAGACCTACAGGGGCAGGCATATTTTTTGGCTCTGACTGTGATAAGAACCAGAACCGGAAGGAGCCCCAGACAAGGACCATTTCAAGTGTCCATCACATGCTGAACGTGAGCAGGGCCTCATGTCTTTGAGAGCTCAAGGGCAGTAGTTAAAGCCTGGGGCTTTTAAGGATGAAGCTCAGGAGGACACGCAAACTATCGCAAGGACAGAAAACCAAACACCGCATGTTCTCACTCATAGATGGGAATTGAACAATGAGAACACTTGGACACAGGAAGGGAAACGTCACACACTGGGGCCTGTCATGGGGTGGGGGGAGCGGGGAGGGATAGCATTAGGAGATATACCTAATATAAATGATGAGTTAATGGGTGCAGCACACCAACATGGCACATGTATACATGTGTAACAAACCTGCACGTTGTGCACATGTACTCTAGAACTTAAAGTATAATTTAAAAAAAAAAAAGGACATGGGGGAGGAAGGCGATCATCAACATATACTGGGCACTTAGTCTTAAGTATTTTGTCTACTTTATCTCATTGCTATAGATGGCACATATTGTCTTCATTTTTCAGATGAGAAAATTGAGGCTTGATAAGTTAAAGAATGGGCCGGGTGTGGTGGCTCACGCCTCCCAGCACTTACGGAGGCAGAGGTGGGAGAATGGCTTGAGCGTAGGTGTTTGAGACCTCCCTAATGTAGCGAGACCTTGTTCTCCACAAAAAGGGGGGTGGGGAAAGACACACAGAAAAAAGTTAAAGAACGTGATTAAGAGCACATGGATTATAAGGGGAGGAGCTGGAATTCAAAATTACTAATGAAAAATTGAAGGATTTAAGGTCAGGAAAAAAATGGGTTAACAGTTTACCTCAGAGGTAATACATGCATTAATTAGCTTCATTTAGCCATCCCACAATCTAGACATATTTTGAAACATCATGTACACCATAAACATATACAATTTATCTTTGTCAAACAATAATAGTAAAAATTTAACCCCTCTGCAAGAAAAAAAGAATAGAATACACATATAAATATCCTGGGTGCATGTCATAAATACAGATGATGAGGATGATGATGACGATTATGGTTAATACAATTTCCACAAGGTGAAAATCTGCATCACCAACGGATTGTGTTTGGCTGCAAAATAAACTTCAAGGAATATCGGCTTAATTAAAAAAAAAAATAAAAAGCAAAACCAAACAACAGAACAAGTTTACCTCAAAAGGGGGAATAAAAAAGAATAATTGGATCAACCCCAAAGGCCTGCATCTTGTAGCAATCCCAGCCACACTTAGGCTGGGGCCCAGACAGAGCTTCTCTCTCCAGATCATGTTGAGCCTTGATCAGCATCTTTGCCTAACTCTGCCCTTTGCAAAGGCCCAAATGGTTCTGGGGTTTTTAAGAGAGTGGGAAGCAAGGGAAGAACTGGGGTGAGAGAACAGAAAGGGATATGCTACAGAGATGATTATTGAAAGTTGACAGCTGCCAAACACACTGTGTCCCTGGCAACACCTGTTGAGTGTGCCGCGGTGGTGGGGAGGGTGAGATGAAGAAAGACAGCTGTCTACATGCCAACAGCAGCAGGATGCTGTGCTGGGCTCGTGCTCTGCCAGCAGAAGAGGAGCCAAACTCGCTGGCCCAGATTCAAATGGCTGGGTGTCCACTGAGTTTGCCAGTGAATAAGCCCAGGGAATACATTTGCATTAACACCGCTCAGCCACCTCCCTTGCTCCTGCCTCCCATCCCTCCCCCGCCGCATGCAACATCGTTCTTCTTCCCAGAATGTCATCTTCAGGCTGCTTTTCAGAACCTGTATTTCAGTGAAACATGAGGTTAGGCAGATGCTGTCCTGAATTGCCTCGAAGGAAGCCAGCATCAGTAGTCGAGAGCAAGACAAAAAGCTCCATCTCAGGTTTTTGGCAGTTGGCTAGAAAAATATGCTAGGTAATTTTAATTTTTTTGTGTATGTGAAAAGAAAGAATAGATGGGGTTTTACATTTTATCTCATGCAAACATTATTCTCACCCAGACCCTTCCTTTATTTGAACACCTTGAAATTTGGGGAATTCTCAGCTAAGCTGGGAGAGTTTTACAATGGCAGTGGAATGTTACTGGGAAAGTTTGATTCTGCCTGTAAAATTGTTTCCTAAGATGGAGAAGTGTCAGATATGTCTAATTTCTTCTTATCTTTTTTCAGGGCTCCAGGGTGACCCTAGAGGAATAAGAAGTCTCATATCTGGATGAGGAAGTTTTTCTCTGCACAGACCACTGTTTGTGATTTGGAAAAGAAATCTCTCTCTATATATATTATAGCATATATCATTTCAGCCACTTCATGCCAGCATGCATTAGAGGTGGCGAGAGAGATAAAGCCTTAAGGAAGAGAGAAGCTTTGTGGATTACTGTTCTGATAGCCTTTCTCCCAGAGGTCTTAATGAATGATTAGGCCTCAAATGATAGAAATTATCCCATTCTTCTTTGTGACCTTCCAAACTTGCCCATGAAAAAACTCCAAAACCAAACAATTACATTTCTTGAAAAAGGCTTTCATTTCTATGTTGTCCTTGTGAAAGAAGATAATCAACACTTACTCCTCGTTCCTTTCTTTCTCAATGTAAATATTTTTGGAGTAGCTTTTAGTTGAAATAAGTAATGTTAGAAATTGTCAGATAAACAACATGCTTTGAGTAAAATATTTATTTTAGGAATTTATCTTACAAATACACATATATGTATATAAAGACACATGTTGAAGAATATTCACGACAGTATTTTTTTTCAAGTTCACTACCGCGAAAGTCTAAAGAATAACCTATGGCCCATCCATAGAGCATATTTTTTTATTGATAGTGCAGCCATACAAACACTACTATGCAACTGGTTAAAAAGAGTGAGTTGGTTTCATATGTATAGACATGGGCTAACCTCCAAGACATATTAAGGGCAAAATGTAAGGTGTAGAATAATGTGTGCAGCATGCTATCATATTTATGTAAATAAAAAGAAAATATACATCTATGCATATCCACATTGACTCATTCTGGAAGAATGAACAAGAAGCACCTAATAGGCAGTTACCTCTGGGAATGCGAGCCCAGTGATGGGAGGTGGGAGACCAAGATTTTACTGTTTATGTTTTTGTACTGTTTGAATTTTTTCTATTACCATATAATGTGTCACATTTTCAAAATAATTTTTAAAAGTAAACTAATAAAATTTATTCCTAAGCTCTAAATTGAATATTAGAATTTTTAATTTCTAAGTTCTTTTGTTTTTAAACTAGTTGTGTATGATGTCACACACCATTGGCTATTACTACATATTAGTAACTTGATTCATTGAATTTGCCTGGTTGGTGACTGATTAGAAAATATGAGCCACTATAGTCAAAAGATCCATTCTGAGTATAAATTGAGATGATTTTTTTTCCTTAGTCACATAAATCAGCTCAGATACATTGTTGCTCACTGTCAATGAAATAAGATGGCTTTTAAGGACTTAATTGCCATAATTCTGCAATAGCATTTGGGCGCTGTATTAGTCCATTCTCACACTGCTATACATACATACCTGAGACTGGGTAACTTGTAAGAAAAGAGGTTTTAATTAGCTCATGGTTCTGTGGGCTGTACAGGCTTCTGCTTCTGGGGAGGCCTCAGACAACTTACAGTTATGGTGGAAAGTGAAGGGGAAGCAGGCGCATCTTCACATGGCTGGCAGGATAGAGAGAGAGAGTGAAGAGGAAGTGCTACACACTTTCAAAAAACCAGATCTTGTGAGAACTCACTATTATGAGAACAGAAAAGGGGAAATCCACCCCCATGATTCAATCACCTCCCACCAGATTCTTCCCCCAACATTGGGGATTACAATTCAACATGAGATTTGGTTGGAGACACGAAGCCAAACCATACAAGGCCTCCACATCCTTATATTGAATTTTGAAAGCATTTTAATGCTTTCAGCTTGCCTTATTCTTATACATATATACCCACCTGACTCCATTTCTAATAAATAATGGGAGGACTGGTGAAAATTTTCATGGACTTAGGAATACACTTGTCATATTTATCTACCTTCCCAGCAAAATGCTCTCTTTTGTTTCCCTCTCCCTTCCACCTTTCACTCCACAGAAAGCAAGTCAAATAAATACATTGAGAGAGGGGAAGTTTTGCCCATAGAGTTAGTAAGATATCGAAATTATAATACTGTCCTTGAATCAAAGTATGTGGAACTTTAAATCAGAGGTAAGCTTGTTCCCTTTGGGGGATTTGGGGTCAGAAAATCTGAGTTTCTGTCAAATTAACCTCCTGATTCTCCTAGTTTCAGTTTGTAATATAATGGTGTCTGTCCATCTGTGGGACTGATAGGAGGATCAAATGAGCTAATGGCTAATGATAGAGCCCTTTGGAACTATAATGCTCTATTAGCTATTTTTATTAAATATCACAAATATTTTGGGTAAAAAATAGATTGTTTCAAAGTTCTTCTGCTGAATTCAATTTCTGTACAATGCTTAGAATGAAAGGTTTCAGTATTTTCAAGTTAATCTATGTGTCTGCCTTTGACAAGGGCCTTCTCCTAAGAGAACTGGTACTGAGGCAACATCCAATCAGAGTGAGCCTGAAAAACGAAACACGATGCTTGATGGAGACAATGCTTAGAAAACTGGACTGAGCTTGTTGTGGTGGGTTTACCTGTGCACAAGGGTACAATCCTGGAAAGTACAAATAAATTTGATGAGGTGACAATTTTATGCTTTCAAAATCTTAAATTCATTCAAACAATTTTGATTTAGGCAAATTAAGTTGTAAGTGGAGTCCCTTGATTGTCTTTCTTCTTTTTCAGAAATAAACATTAAGATTTATGACTCATTAAACACCACCCTTTAATTTCATTTGTTTGGCATTTTACTTGATAAACCACCAATTCCTAATTTATATTGCCCTCATTTCATCTACAGTATTTTTCTGTCTAACATTTTTTTTTTTTTTTGAGACAGGGTCTCGCTCTGTTGCCCAGGTTGGAATGCAGTGGTTGATCTCGGCGCACTGCAGCCTCAACCTTTTGGACTCAAGTGACCCTCCTGCATCAGCCTCCTGAGTAACTGGAACTATAGGCATGTATCACCACACCTGGATAATTTTTGTATTTTTAGTAGAGATGGGGTTTTACCATATTGCCCAGCCTGGTCTTGAGCTCCTGGACTCAAGTGTTCTGCTCACCTCAGCCTCCCAAAGAGCTGGATTTACAGGTGTGAGCCACCATTCCTGGCCACATTTGACTTTAAAAGCAGTGGTTTTAAGTTAGGATGCTTCTAAGTCATTATACCCTATCTTTCAGAACAATGGTTTTAAAAAATATTTTCTTGGCCAGGTGCAGTGGCACACACCTGTAATCCCAGTACTTTGGGAGATTGAGGTGAGTGGATCACCTGAGGTCAGGAGTTCGAGATCAGCCGACCAACATGGTGAAACCCCGTCTCTACTAAATACAACAAATTAGCCAGGTGTGGTGGCGTATGCCTGAAATCCCAGCTACTTAGGATGCTGAGGCAGGAGAATCGCTTGAACCCGGTAGGTGGAGACTGCAGTGAACCGAGATCGCACCATTACACTCCAGCCCGGGCAACAAGAGTGAAATTCTGTCTAAAATATACATATATATCTGTCTAAAATATATATATTTATATATATCTGTTCTAAAATATGTATTATATATATCTGTCTAAAAAATGTATATTTATATCTGTCTAAAAAAATAAATGTCTGAAATATATATATTTATATATCCATCTAAAATACATATATTTATATATATATCTGCCTAAAAATATATATATTTATATATGTCTAAAAAAAGTATTTATATATCTGTCTAAAATATATGCATTTATGTATGTCTGTCTAAAATATACGTATTTATGTATATCTGTCTAAAATATATATTTATATATGTCTAAAAATACATATGTATCTGTCTAAAATATATATATTTTTACATATGTCTAAAATATTTATATATATATCTGTCATATATACATATATATCTCCTTAAGTGATGGAATACTTTGTTCAAAGGAAATAGTACACAAATATCCAATATGTTAAAAGGGCAAAAGTGGAGCTGGAGTGAGGGAGGGATGGCGTGTGTGTGTGTGTGTGTGTGTGTGTGTGCGCGCGCACGCATGTTTCTTTAAAGGGTGTGGAGGTCAGCTTACACCCTTGGGCTGACCCTTTTCCACTGCTCACTTGTGACTGTTTCCATTAATGGCCAGTGAAATGAGAAGAGTATTCTCATGACTTGAGATCCTTACGCTGAGGCTGCACTATAATAATGAGTTAGATCCACCTCTCTATCTTGCACAGATATTTAAAAAAAGAGCTGAGTGGAAATTCAGGAGACAGAAATGTATCCTGTGGGATTTCTTTTACAGTTCTCTGGTCATTATGAATCATGCCAGGATTACAAAGTTTGGGATTTGAAGACATTTATAATAGAAAGTACAGGAGAATTTGCAATGACTCGGTTGAGAGGCTCACAGCAAAAAAAAAAAAAAAAAAAAAAAAAAAAGCAGGTGGCTGTTACAGTAGTTAATTTCTGAACTTCTATGTACAAAGAAGTGAAAGCCACTCTATATTGAAAAACACTATGATATGTTCAGTTTATTCTGCAGTTAAAGGAACTTATTTTATATTGTATGTTTCCATTTTTTTGCATGTCATTATATAATGACATTTCCATCTCTGGCCGTAAGTCATCCAACTTCTTATTTGATGTAATATAATAGAATTAATAGCTATTTATCCTAAAATGCATATTAAATTAAGATTTTTTATGTTCTGTGCTCCTCTGCTCAAGTAAATTCAAATGTGTACAGACCGAAAGGCAATTTACATATGGCATTGTTAGTCTGCAGTGTTTAAGAAAAGCATTGGAATATTTATTTCACAAAGAGAAACCAAGAACTATTGAAAGTCTTTTCTGCTTGCTAAAGGAAAAAGCAGAGCTCACTTTGTAACTCTTCTGATAGACGACCATGTATGTCTCGTGGTATATTTAACATGAAAAAAAAAAATCAAGTGGCAATCTTTATTTAACTTAGACTAGGTGTTAGGAATTATCTTCCATAAGCTTTTCATCTTAGGAAGGTGTCATATAAAGTTGATTCAAAAATCTTCACCTACTAGTTATATCTTCGTTCTAATCATTCTGTTCTTTGCATATACTTAAAGCTTTTGTATTTATATTTCATATTTTATCTTTTTTTGTTTTTCTTAATATGTTGCCTCAAAAATGTAAGGTATTTTATATGTGCATATTCTGTCTCTATAACTAGACCATTAATTCCATGAGGGCTGGGACTTCTTCAGTGTCCCCAGAGAACACCAAGTCCAGTCTTCTGCACTAAATAATCTATGCAGGAAGTATGTGTTTATTGTCACTTGGCACATTCATACTTCTGAATGTTCGAACATTCCCCAACTTGCTCCTTTGGTTTGCACTCAGGGCAAACAAACGGATTCACTAGACTGAATAAGCAACAGTCAATAGGAAGGTAAATCTGTTGCTACAGAAATAACAAAATGTACATTAAAGGAAATACAAGTGGTTTTTGCATTATCCATTATCTGCTGTTCTAAAATAGAAATCATTACATTCATTATGAAGATGCAATATTTCCCAATAGATTCCAAACATCCATGACTTTAGCAATGTTAAATAGATTACTTGAGCCCAGGACTTCAAGGCTATAGTGAGCCATGATTGTGCCACTGCACTCCAGCCTGGGTGACAGAATGAGACCCTGTCTCGAAGAAAAAAAAAGAAAGTCAACTGTCTTCTCTCACAGGAGAAATTGGTTGGTTTGGTATAGCTTTATGCATTTTTATAAAGCGCTTTAATTCTTTTCATTATAGTCTGGCAAATCCAGAGGGATTTTTGTCATTGTTGTTTTGTAGTTGTTGTTTTTGAGATGGAGTGTCCCTCTGTCTCCCAAGCTGGAGTGCAGTGGCGTGATCTCGGCTCACTGCAACCTCCGCCTCCTGGGTTCAAGTGATTCTCCTGCCTCAGCCCCCCAAGTAGCTGGTACTACAGACATGCGCCACCATACCTGTCCAATTTTTGTGTTTTTAGTAGACATGGGTTTTGCCATGTTGGCTAGGCTGGTCTCGAACTCCTGACCTCAGGTGATTCGCCTGCCTTGGCCTCCTAAAGTGCTGAGATTACAGGCATGAACCACCGTGCCTGGCCCAGAGGGTTTGAAGGTGGCTAGATGTAGTTTTATAATAGGCATTATTTTTATTGTTATTTTCAATTTGTGTTTCACTTTTAGTATTATTCCTTTTGGCTATAACATAAGGAAGTTGTCCTGTCTTCCTTTATTGAAGTTGGTCAGATCTTGTATCTTCTTCCCAGCCCCTCTTCCAGCAGCAGGTTTCTACAAGGATGTACAATGTACCGGATGTCAGACCTAGGTTTGAATCCTTTGCTACCCAGTTACGTGACCACGCAACCCTGGGCAAGTTTCTTAACTTTGTATTCTTCAATTTCCTCATCTATAAAATGAAGATAATAGAGATCATGAGGATTAAGTAAGATCATGAATGTTAAATACTTAGTACATTTCCGGATGCACAGGAAATACTTGATGAACATTAGCTGGGCTGGTTGTGGTGGCTCAGGCCTATAATCCTAGCACTTTGGGAGAGTGAGGAAGGAGGATCACTTGATGTCGGGAGTTTGAGACCAGCCTGAGTAAAATAGTAAGACCTCATCTCTACAAAATAATCATAATAATAAATTAACTGGTCCTGGTGGTGTGTGCCTGTAGTCCCAGCCACTCAGGAGGCTGAGGCAGGAGGAGAAATTTTGCCCAGGAGTTCAAGGCTGCAGTGAGCTATGATGGCACTGCTGCACTCCAGCCTGGGCCATAAAGTGCAACCCTGTTTCTATAAAAAATAATAATAATAATAGGCTGGGCACAGTGGCTCACACCTGTAATCTCAGCACTTTGGGAAGCTGAGGCGGGTAGATCACTTGAGGTCAGGAGTTCGAGACCATTCTGGCCAACATGGTGAAACCCCATCTCTACTAAAAATACAAAAATTAGCTGGGTGTGGTGGCGCACACCTGTAGTCCCAGCTACTTGGGAGGCTGAGGCAGGAGAATCACTTGAACCCAGGAGATGGAGGTTGCAGTGAGCTGAGATCGTGCCACTGCACTCCAGCCTGGGTAACAGAGCGAGACTCTGTCTCAAAATAATAATAAGTGTTAGCTGTTCTGATAGCAGATGCTCTGCTAAGTCGTAACTTGATTCCCAGAAAGGATGACTCTGCTCTCCAACTCTAGCCACTTCTCTGGATACAGATCATGGAAAGTGTGCCTGTGATTCTCTCTACCTTCATTTGGTGGAAGAACCCACACAAATCTGTCAGTGAATGTAAACCAATGGTAAGGTAGGATCTTTGGAAGTGCACGCATCCCTCTGTATGGGGGATTGGTTCTAGGACCCCAGTGGACTCTAAAACCTGTGGATGTTCAAGTCCCTGATATAAAATGGTGTAGTGTTTGCATATAACCTACTTCACATCCTCCCATATACTTTAAATTATTCCAGATTACTTTTTTTTTTTTTTTGGAAACAGAGTTTTGCTCTATCACCCAGGCCAGAGTACAGTGGCGTGATCTTGGCTCACTGCAACCTCTACTTCCCAGGTTCAAGCAATTCTCGTGCCTCAGACTGGCTAATTTTTTGTATTTTTTGGTACAGACGGGGTTTCACCATGTTGGGCAGGCTTCTAGATTACTTATAATACTCAATACAATGTAAGTGCTATGTAAATAGTTGTTATACTGTATTCTTTTAAAATTTGTATTATTTTTTGTCGTTGTATTTTTAAATCATTTTTCCCCAATATTTTTGATCCACTGTTTGTTGAATCTGCAGTTGCAGGGCTAGCAGATGCAAGCGGCCAACTGTACTTGCAAGAAATCTAATAGTGGGTTGTGTTTGAGTAGCAACAGCATTTAGCAAGAGGCTCATTGTAATGTGAAGCTTGGGTTTCAAGCCATGGGACTTTCTTAGAAATCAGAACATTTTGTTCCCCACCCTGTGTCCAAGTGATCTCATTGTTCAATTCCCACCTGTGAGTGAGAACATGCGGTGTTTGGTTTTCTGTCCTTGCGATAGTTTGCTCAGAATGATGGTTTCCAGCTTCATCAATGTCCCTACAAAGGACATGAACTCATCCTTTTTTATGGTTTCATAGTATTCCATGGTGTTTTTGTGCCACATTTTCTGTTGTGGGGTGGGGGGAGCGGGGAGGGTTGGCATTAGGAGATATACCTAATGTAAATGGTGAGTTAACGGGTGCAGCACACCAACATGGCACATGTATACATATGTAACAAACCTGCATGTTGTGCACATGTACCCTGGAACTTAAAGTATAATAATAATTTAAAAAAAGAAATCAGAGCATTTTACACCAAAGGGCTTTGGTGCCTACTCCCCTTAGGTGATGTCTGAGGTAAATTTTCTTGCTCTGAATCCTCCTCTCAAATCATTTTTCTGTAGTAAGATCTCCATGATATTTTCAGCTCTTTCCACATCTTCTTGCTCATCTCCCAATCCTGGAGGGGCTTCTATTTGGATGGGAGATCTGCCCAGTCCCTCTCCAGGGCATGAAGTGATACCATGTGAACTGAAGCACTCACAGACACCCCTCAAATCAATAAGGTTGAAAAACTCTCCAGCACCACATTGCTTGTTGAAAATCCAGATCATTGAGATGGTAGTCACACGGTCAATCTGTCAGCATGAAGTTCTGACTACTGAGA
The DNA here is from genome assembly GCF_049350105.2 of Macaca mulatta. Lineage (NCBI taxonomy): Eukaryota > Metazoa > Chordata > Mammalia > Primates > Cercopithecidae > Macaca > Macaca mulatta. The sequence goes on along the minus strand of NC_133412.1, from coordinate 130,245,147 downwards.
AATGAAAAATGTTAAGTGATTTGGAGCAGTGCAGAGAAAAAACCTAAAAATGGGTCCCGGAGCTTCTTCATCTTCTTGTTCTCCTCAGTCATTGTTCCTTAGCCTTAATTTCAATGCTAAATTTTAGACATTGTAAATCTTCCATTGCTGTTCACTTCCTTCTAATCTTTTTAAAAACTAAAATCGTATTTAATTTATTTTTGAAAATTAAACAATACTAAAGTACCAAAAAGAAAAAATATATAAATTGACTGTCTAGAAATAGCAATTGTTGACTTAATGGCATATTTGCTATTAATATTTTTAAATAAGAAAAAAAATGCTGAATATATAAAATCACCCTAAATTCAATCACCCAAGAGTAGTAGTGTTAAGGTTACATTGGATAAATATTTTCAGATATCTTTCTGTATATACACACAACATACAGGGAGAGGAAGACAGAGAGAGAGTGAAATGCTTTCAGATAACTGGGACTATATCTAGAATTTATTTTTAATAAAATAAAAACAAACTACATGTAATTTTCCCTTTATTTAATGGAAGAAAAAAGAGACTTTAGGAATTATTGAACCTGTTTTTTCACTTTAAGATTTAATATTTTGCAGCCAGGCACAGTGGCTCAGGCCTGTAATCCCAGCATTTTGGAAGGCTGAGGCAGATGGATCACTTGAAGTCAGGAGTTCAAGACCAGCCTGGCCAACATGGTGAAACCTCATCTCTACTAAAAATACAAAAATTAGCCGGGCGTGGTGGTGCACCCTGTAGTCTCAGCTACTTTGAAGGCTGAGGCAGGAGAATTGCTTGAACCTGGGAGGGTTGCAGTGAGCTGAGATTGCACCACTACGCACCAGCCTAGGTGACTCAAAAAAAAAAAAAAAAAGGTTTAATATTTTCAGAAATGGTTATAACAAACTTCGAATCGGAGTTATGTATGTTTTAGTATCAGATATTATCAGTTAAACTTTTGCTGTGAAATAAGAGGATATTAGCACTCTTACATGTACTCTCATCTCTTCTTTCACCTCCCAATCTTTATGTTTTTATTGGTACAAAGCCCATGTTTATAATATTGAGATTCTGATCTTTGAGAATGCATCATATTAATTCATTTAATACATGCAAATAAATATTATGCTCACTTCAGTCCTTTTACAACAGCATCTCCAGTCTGAGTTATACATTTTGATTAATCTCATAATAAGATAGATTGAATTGTCAAGTAGTTTTTTTCTAACAAGGGTGTATGAATGCTGCATTTCTGAGGATTTTTTTTTTCTAGTTTGAGAATATCTACTGGTAGCTTTCATACAAGAACATTTGGCTCCTTAGAGATGATTTTCTTAGATTGCATTTTCTTTTCTTCGGAACTTTGATCTGTATGAGCAGATTTGTGTAACCACCGCCATATAGATATAGAACTACATCATCATCAAAGATCCCGTTTGTGCTGGCTCTTCATGGTCATACCCATATTTCTTTTCCACCTCCATCCCTAACCCCTGACAGCCACTAGACTATTCTCCATCTCTATAATTTTGTCATTTTGAGAATAAATTTCAAAAATTTATATAAATGGAATCACACAGTATGCAAGGTTTCAGGTTTTTGGTTTTTTTTCATTCAGTATAATACCTTTGAGATCCAGTTAGGATCTTTTCTTTATTGTGCAATGTAGACATTCACTGGTTTTCCTTCTCCTTTTGATAAAAGCATCCTAATTTTCCTCTGGAGGATCCCTCTTTCTCCATTCTCAGTCTACTCATGAACATACCCACAACCCCATTCTCCTGGGATGGTCACATGATCAAGACCTGTCCTCAATTTCCTCTCCATGTGAGAGTGCAGAGGCAGGAGTGGAGTCAGGCATTATACTCACTACAGTATACTATGTTAAGTCTTCTAGTGGTGATAGTGTGAAGAATGAGAGTGAAAATAATAAGATTCTGACAAGGAAGTTGGAAAGCCTTCCCCAGAAAGTGATATTTAGGTTGACTCTTGAAGGCTGAGTAATTTCTTCTAGCGGAGAAAATGGAGAGGACAGTAAGTCATTATTACCGCCAGTGAAAGATTAAGAACAGATACCCACATCCATATGTTAAAAGACATATGGAAAAACATGAAGATTATGTGTGCCGTGGTCTGAAATTACCCTGAAAGTCAGAAAAATCCATAAACTAACCATCTAGTGCTACTCAATTTAGAAAGATAATTATTTGGCCAGGCACAGTGGCTCACGCTTGTAGTCTCAGCACTTTGGGAGGCCGAGGCAGGTGGATCACCTGAGGTCAGGAGTTTGAGACCAGCCTGGCCAAGATGGCAAAACCCCATCTCTATTAATAATACAAAAATTATCCAGGTGTGGTGGCATAAACCTGTAATCCCAGCTACTTGAGTGGCTGAGGCAGGAGAATTGCTTGAACCTGGGAGGCAGAGGTTGCAGTGAGCTGAGATTGTGTCATTGCACTCCAGCCTGGGTGACAGCGTAAAACTCTGTCTCCAAAAAATAAAAATTAAAAAATAATGTTAAAAAAGAAAGATAATTATTTAGCTAAGAATACTCACTTTGATTAAAGGCTATTAACAAATGAAATTATGTTTGAATTTGAAAAGCATGTTCAAATTTTATGAAATATACATATTGTATTAAGGAGTTTAAATTACTTTTAGAAACTCATTAAAACTTAAAAGATTTATATAAAAACAAGCTGAAGTATAAAGAGAAGGATAATTAATGAGTTTATCAACTCTTCTTTTTGACCTGTTTGGGTTTTAGACATATGTGGTCCACCATGTTTCTTTCCCTCTGTTAGCCTTGGTATGTGAATAGAAACTCTGCACAAAGGGTTTACAATAGTCAGTTGGCAAAATAATAATAAGAATCTTTCAAAACGTTAAGTAACATTCTCCTCCCTTGCAGAAGCATATACTTGGAATTGGGCCCCTCAATCTTCAACCTCCTTCTTGTGTGTTTTCCTGTATTACGGAAACTAAACGTCTGAAAGCTGTACATTTCCTAGACTCTCTTTAAGCTAGAGACTGAAATGTAATTCGGTTTCACCAATGAGATCTGTTTGCCAAAGACATTAATATAAAACTGAGTTAAGAAGAAATAAGAGCTCCGCTGCTTTGGTTCTGTCCCTAAGAATTCCATCTAGAATCTGTTTCCTTAGCACTTCTATTCTATAGGCCATTCTGTGCAGTGTAATAAATCCTTTTCTACCTCAAGGAACCAGAGTAGATTCTGTTCCCTGTAACTAAACTCTGACCAACATAGCTACCTTTGGATAAAGTTTCTGGATTTTATTTTTTCAATATAATAATATCACTTAAGTATGAATTTATGTGGTAAAAATAGAATTGCATACTAAGCACTCAAAAATAAAATGTACTACTTTTTTCTTCATTCAAAATGGAAACAGATTTATAGCTTTTGTTTTTAAAATGAAATAAACTTGGGCTCATAATAAAAATGTCAAAAAAAAAAGGAATAAGAAGGAAGGCAAAAGTTTATTTACAAACCATTTACCTGAGATAATCTCCATTCTTTTTCTATGCCTGGACATGTATAATGCACATATTTTAGAAAATAAAAGAAAATAAAAATATTGCTCTGCAATATACTTTTCACCTGATATTATGAATATATCATATTTATATTTATAGCTTATCCCCTATATTGAATATGCAAGTTGTTTTAATTTTCACCTGGTATGGACAAAGCCAAAATAAACATTTTTATAAATATTCTTGCTTTTTTGACTTATTTTGTTAGTGTAAATTTATAGTAGCAGAATTTCTAAGTCCACTTCCAAGATTTTTGGTATGTATTGCCAGATTGTCCCTGGCAAAGATTGTAGGTGTGGTCAAGGTCACCAGCAGCCATGCTAGTGTCCCTTACGTTGCATGTCAGCAACTCTGTATGTAAAATGGTCCCAATAATCTGATGGGGAAACCCAGTATCTCATTTTGTGTTGTTCTTCTCTTCCTCTCCTTCTCCTTCTCATTAAAATAAGCAAACAAACTGCTATGGTTTGAATGTTTGCCCCCTCCAAAACTCATGTTAAAATTTAATTGCCATTGTAACAGTATGAAGGTGGCTCAACCCTATGGGTGGGATTGATGCCATTATTAAGGGAGGAGTTTGGCCCTCTCTCCCCTTCTCCCACCCTCTCACCTTCTACTGTGGGATAACATAGCAAGAAGGCCCTCACCAATTTTGGCTCCTTGATCTCAGATTTTCCAGTCTCCAAAACAATGAGCCAGTAAATTTCTACTTATTATAAATTACCCAGTCTCAGGTATTCTGTTACAACAACACAAATGAGTTAATGAAAATGAACTAACACACAAAACAAAAAGACAAGAAAACAAAGCCTACCCAAACTATTGTTTTAGTTGTGTGTATATATATATATACACACATATATATATATATAAATATATATATATATTTTATCTTCGCCCAAAAGATTACTATTTTATTCTTTTGGTTTCTTTAGTTCAGGATTATTGTCCACACATGTTCCTTATCATGATGTTAAATGTAAATATGGATTTAAAGCTGCAGTTAGCCTTAAAAGGAAAAAAATTATGTTCTTTGCAGCAACATGGATGCAGCTGGAGACCATTATCCTAAGTGAACTGACACAGAAACAATATACCACATGTTCTCACTTATAAGTGAGAGCTAAACACTGGCTACACACAGACACAAAAATGGAAACAATAGACACCGGGAATTTCAAAAGAAGTGGGGAAAAGCTACCTCTTGGGTACTATGTTCACTATTTGGGTGATGAGATCAATAGAAGCCCAAACTTCAGCATCATGCAATGTATCCATGTAACAAATCTGCACATGTACCCCCTGAATCTAAAAAAAAAAAAAGTTTCAAGCTGTAGTTATTCTTCAAGTGTTTTGAGATGTTTCTGAGGCTGAAACTGAATCAGATGGTGCATTTCAGGTATGTTTTGACTGTAATTTCTGTAGCATTTGCTATAGTGACACTCTTAGAAATAGAAGGGGCTAGTGTCACACCCTTAAACGTGGCTCATGGGTGGCTGCTCCCTGGCAATCTGCATAGGGTCTGTGTCTGTGCTATAAGTTGTCAGAGCTTATTTGATTGCTACATCTGGATACACGAAGTCTCTCTTCAAACAACCACAGGGCTCATTGCTATTATTAATCTGTCTCTGTTGCCAGATTCATAGCTCCAGAGTAAGAAAATATTATCTGAGCAAATATTTAAGCAGAATTCTCTACACTGTTATGCTTCATTAAAAAAGAGTTTTCATTCAGTTTGTTCTGAAGTAAAGTGAAATGCTCCAAATAAATGTACTCTCCGGTGTTCCCCAGCATTTTTTTTTCCACAGTAGGAAGACAAGGGCTTCTCAGGAAGAAAGGTTTTATGATGATAAGTTCTCATCTCTATCCATGCTCCTCTATCAGAATTTGGTCTGTGGCAGTAAAACAGTGTGTCTGAAAGGTAGTAGAGCAGTGTAGTTTTTACATACTTACACAAAGTGGTTAAATATGAGTGACATTATTCTACCATTTGCCAAAGCATATACTTTGGATTGGCCACTCAACACTCAACTTCCACCTTATGTGCTTTCTTATGCTGCAGACGTATTTGGCTATTTGACTGTAGAAAGCATAAAAGTAGAGTACATCTGCGCAGTATTCTAAGGCAATATGGTGCCAAGACTCTGATACTAAGTCATAGAGTCTTTCCTTCTTTCTTCTACCTTGGTTGTTCCTACTTACTCCTTAGCTGAATGTGCATGGAACATGTACATGGTATACAGAGCACCAGGTGTAAAAAGACTGTAAAAAAAACTTGGCTATTGAAATTATTGATATGAATAAGCTGTGTTGGTCTAATAAACTGGTGTGAATTGATGCAAAAACTCTAAGAAATGTTCCTAAAGTATTTAATCACTAACTTTTTTTTTAACCTTTATTTTAAGTTCAGGGGTACAAGTGCAGGTTTGTTACATAGGTAAACACGTGTCATGGGAGTTTGTTGTACAGATTATTTCATCGCGCAGGTATTAAGCCTAGTACCCATTGGTTGTTTTTCTTAATCCTCTCCCTCCTCTCACCTTCCACCCTCCAAAAGTCCCCAGTGTGTGTTGTTCCCCTCTATGTATCCCTGTGTTCTCATCATTTAGCTCCCACTTATAAGTAAGAATATGTGATATTTGGTTTTCTGTTCCTGTGTTAGTTTGCTAAGGATGATGGCCTCAGCTCCATCCATGTCCCTGCAAAGGACATGATTGCATTCTTTTTCATGGCTGCATAGTGTTCTATGGTATGTACATTGTCTTTACCCAGACTATCACTGATGAGCATTTACGTTGATTCCATGTCTTTGCTATTGTGAATAGTGCTGCAATGAACATATGCATGCATGGTACTTAATCACTAACATTTTTAAGGGTATTGGATAACTTGTATTTCTGATGTGTTTGACATTTGCATAGATGATGTTTTTTCTTTTTTTTTTTCGCAGACTTTTCAGAGATGAATAACGTTTTTTCTTAAAAGCAGTTGTTGAGCAGCAGTGTTTTTCAGCTGGTCTTGTTTGTGTCAATAAATGCCTGTTGTTCATGTTACTATTGGTAATAATCTGATCAGTGGAAGAAATATCAATCAGCAAATGGAGAGTCCTGGAATGGTAAGCCTTTCAACCTCTAATTTGGTCCCTCTCAGGTAAGGAAAATTTGGAGGCAATAAACCAGATGCTTTCTCTCTTAATAATTTTCTTCCTTACATTTTTACATCCATGCTAAGTGTAAAAATGACTGTTGCTAGCCCCTCCCACCATATTTTTATATTACAACTTTGCGGAATAAAGGCCATGGAGTCCTGTTCTAAGTGTCCAGAAATGCTACACTATCAGTGTCTTCAGGCAGATGACTCAGTCCTATCATTTAGTAACTTCAGTGAAAGTCACCGCATGTTTTTGTCATGATTTCTTGAGAATCCGTCGGAGGCAAGTCGTATGTATTTTTTTCAACACACGTATTAAAGGAAAGTCACGATTTATTATTTTGGATCAAAAACTTGTGTTTAGAACTACAGATAAAAATATCAAACTTTTATCTTATATTTTAAAATAGACATTTTATTATATTAAGAAAAAACATCTAGCTCTATCTTGTTATTTCTTTATCACAAAGAAGAGAGAAGTGAAATTCGTATTTAAAAGGCTGTGGAACATTGTGCATTTAAAGTACTCAGCAAGTTATTCCCTAAAGCACTCCATATGATATGTAAATCTTTTGATCTTTCACATAATACATGACTACTATAAAGAATAATGAGTGCAAGCTTGGAAAATACAATATTGACGGTCAATGCAGTGCACTTAGCCACAATTATTATTTGCATGCCTTTGCAACATAACTGGAGGGGATACTTCTATGAATATGTTAAGAACATGCCAGTCTCTGCTAAAGAAAGATTTAATTGTGTAAGAGACTTTTTCCCCCTCTTTTCCCTTCCTCCAGTTATTTTTTTTTTCAAAAACCATTTTCTCAAGATAGAAAAAACTCTTTGAGAAAGGGTAGAATTGACTAGAATTTAAAAAGAGAAGCCCTGCTACCCCTTCGTTATTAATTACCATGGGATGAGTAGAATAAGTTGGCTTTGCAAACTATCACTCTATGACACCTTGCAGAAAGAATATTTAAATCATGATAAGCTGTTCTTTATGAAAATCTTCATTTAAAACTCATTTCAGCAATCTAAACAAAATTTTGTTCTGACGGTTTAGTTCAGAGAATAGTTGAATCAATGTTTTTGAATGTTTTAGAAATTACAAATACTGTTTGAACTTGTTCAATATCATTTATTTGAAATAAACAAGCCATTATCTTTTTATACAGTAGTGAAATTTTTGATATTTGAGTTCACTTGGTTTTAGTCAAAATAATGAATTACTTTGTGGTGGTTGGTTGTGTTTATGATATGATAGGACCCGGTTAGTTAATCCAGTCCTAAGAGTGCAGAACTGCTGGCTAAGAACAAATGGCTCACTGGTAGAGGCAATATAACACATGATTTTAAGGTAGTTATACAAATGGTAAGAAAAATTGATTTCCATGATGGAATATGTGATCCCAGGAAATTAGTATCTTAATCTGCACAGGGACATGAATACATAAAACTCGGCTAGGATGCATGGAACTCTGCTTGGATGCATGGTTATATCGAGCCATTTAAACTTCAGGTTTTAAGAGTATGAAGAGATTTTGATTCTAAAATTTGTGTGAAAATGTAAAAAACCTAGAATATCTAATAAGATCTTGGAAAGGAAGAACAAATTTGTAAGACTTCGTCATCTGTTTTCATGACTTATTACAAAGCTACAGTGATCAAGACAGTATGGTATTGGCATTTGGACAGATAAATAGACAGTGGAACAGAAGAGAAAGCCTCACATTTGTCATCATTTGATTTTTGATAAAGGCACCAAAGCAGTCCAATGGAAGAAAGAAAGTCTTTTCAACAAATGGTGCTGAAATAACTGGATATTCTTATGGGAGAAAAATAAGAATCTTGATTCTACATCGCAACACACACAAAAATCAATTCAAGATAAAGAGTAAACCTGATTGTAAAAGTTAGAACTTTTAAAATTTTCAAGAATTATAGTATAATATTTTGCAACCTGAGTGTAGGCAAAAGTTTCTTAGCTAAACAGAATTTTGAGCAATGTAACACTGTTACTTCCTTATTTAAAGACAAATGACAATTTCCTTATTTAAGCCAACAAATGACAATGGAGTGATTTAGTCTTAGAAAACTGCAGACATCATTGCAAAAATTGGTAGTATTCAAACAGTGGCTGAGACTGTCCTATGAACAGAGAGATTGAAATTTCAAAAATGATGCAGCAAAATCCTTCCAGTGCTTGAAGAACATCACCATTGAGCAATGATTCAATACAAAGATGTTAACACTGAAAACTAGCGAAATGGCAAACTAAAAACAAGAATTTCTTTTTCAGATTGGCAAAATCGCAGTTAATGACAGTAAGGCCCTTCTAATGACATATGTTTATTTCAATGGTGAGTGTAGATTGCAAGATGAGATGTTGTTTGTAAAATCTTTAGAAACTAACTATATTAGAGCATCTACTTTTGCTACTCTAGAAATTTGGTGTGATGAATGAAACACAAGTACCGTTGGAGACTTAGGTGTCTTGTGCTTCTGGTGGAGCTAATTCCATGACTGGAAAACATAAAGGTTTATAGACAACCTAAGAAAAGTACGTCCTGAAGTTTTTGCAATAAACTGCATTGGGTGTCACATAGACATCAACTGGCTTCAAAAATATTTATTAGCTCAGTGTTTATCACTGTTTCAATATAGTAATTAAAACAATCAATAAAATGAAGTCACATAGCAAATATGATCATCTTCAGAGACTTTTGTTTTGATAAAGAACAACATGTCAGGCTTCTTCTGCATACAGAAGTCAGATGGATTTCTAAAGGAAACTAACAAGATATTTAGAGGGTTGTTTTTGTTTTGTTTTTTGTTTTTTTTTGAGACAGGATCTCTCTCTGTTGCCCAGATTGGAGTGCAGTGGCACAATCTCAGCTTACTACAACCTCCGCCTCCCGGGTTCAAGTGATTCTTCTGCCTCAGCCTCCTGAGTAGCTGGGGCTACAGGCGCGTGCCACCATGCCCTGCTAATTTTTTGTATTTTTAGTACAGACGAGGTTTCACTATGTTAACCAGGATGGTCTCAATCTCCTGACCTTGTGATACACCCGCCTTGGCCTCCTTTGTGCTCTTTAAAGATGAAATGAAAAATAGATTTTTAGATTTATTTTCTTTGGAAGTGAAGCCATGGATGTTAGATCCAGCTGGAAGCAATGCTCAGTCAGCTGTGGAGGAAATTCAAATAGAACTCATTGAATCAAAATATAATGAGGAATGCAAATATAAATTTGAAAACAGTGAAATAGCTGAGTGTGGGGATCAAAATAACTAAATTTCTTTTTTCAATAATGTGATCTGAAATGACAAAAGTACTTCTTTGTTTTCTAACATCTTATATAGTTAAAAGTGGTTTTGGTTCAGTAAGTAATATATTAGCAAAGTAAAGAAACAGAATTGATATGTTCAAGCAGAGACATTAGTATTAAACTTACTAACATCACACTGAACACTGGATTTTTAGTTAAACGACATCAGGCTTAGGTATCCCATTGATTCATTCTTGAGTATATTAACTTCTTTTGTAAACTAGTTAATTTAAATGTTTTTTTTCCCTCCTATCAAGTAAAAGGTAGAAGTTAAATTTACTAAATCAACTTTCAAAATTTAAATTCATTTAATTTTTTCAATCACTTTACTTTTTTTAGAAAAATCAGTTTTAAGTAATTTTAAAAATGTATTGCATTGCTATTATTATTATATGTTAATAAATTGCCAACATTCGTATAGAGGTTGTAAGTAAATATATAACATAAAAATTACTCAGAAAATAAAATTATAAGGTTAAATGTCAATACCTATACATTTTTAAGTTTTATTTTTAAGTTAAAAGCTTTTAGTCATTCTTAACCTTGCGTTGAAAAAAAAGAGTAAGTTTTATACTTTTATACATGGAAAGCACAGATATACATACAACATATAAACAAATATACAATATATCTGTGTTATTAAAATTTCTTAGAGTGAAGTAAATAGGAAAAAAAGGTCTAAAAAGGCTCCCTGGAAGGCCAATAATGTAAAAAAGATAGAGAAACATCATACTAAGGTATTATAAAAGTGTTTTGAAAAATATTCATTCAAAGTCAAATCATTACAAAACAGAAAGGAATTGAGGTAAACGTTTGCTACGCTGCTGTCTCACCCCAAATCAAGTTAGGGAATTGTCTCTATCTAAGTGAAACTTATTGTTAATCCCTGTAAGGGGCTGGACTATGATTAATACATTAAATATTCAGATTATCCCAATGGGAGGCCATTTATAAACACTTATTTTAAAACTTTCATCCTTCATTTAAAAAAAAGTCAACATTGGCTGGATGTGGTGGCTCATGCCTGTAATCCCAGCACTTTGGGAGGCCGGGGTGGGTGGATCACCTGAGGCCAGGAGTTTGAGACCAGCCTGGCCAGCATGGTGAAAACCTGTCTCCACTAAAAATACAAAAATTAGCTGGGTGTGGTGGCACACGCCTATAGTCTCAGCTACTCAAGAGGCTGAGACAGGAGAATTGCTTGAACCCAGGAGATGGAGGTTGCAGTGAGACAAGACTGTGCCACTGCACTCCAGCCTAGGTGACAGAGTACGGCTCCATCTCAAAAAAAAAAAAAAAAAAAAAATTAATATTTTTCACCACTAATTAGTTTCATATAAATGATTCATTCATAAAAAGTAAATTATATATGTTTCCCTTATAACAAATTATACCTTTTGAAATCTATTTTCACTCTATGTTTTATATACCAACTGACTGATTATTCTTTAGTAACTTATTGTAACCGACTACACTTTCCACACTTACTCAGTTATCCAGTAGTTTATGGTAATTGGCCTAGCACTATAATTTTTTTTCTGGAGGGCATGTGGGGGTGAGGTGGTGATTAGAGGAGCCTGAAGGAATTTGTAACGGAAAAAGAATTAATTCTAAACAAGAAAATTTTATTCATTTATTGTACTGACAAAGATGATTTTTTACGAGTTATTGTTTGCTAAGTGCCGACAATGATTGTTGGTTGGTATAAAAGTATGTTTTAGTTAGTGTATTATACATGGGCCTCCTCAGTGTAACTTACGCTCCAAAAGGTAAAAGAATCTTTTTAGAGATGAAATCATGCGGATATAGTATCTTTAAAACAAAACTTTTGTTTTATTTTGTTTTTTATACTTAAATTTCTGGGATACATGTGCAGAATGTGCAGGTTTGTTACATAGGCATACATGTGCCATGGCGGTTTGCTGCACCCATCAACCCGCCACCTACATTAGGTATTTCTCCTAATGCTATCCCTCACCTAGCCCACCACCCGCCAACAGGCCCCAGTGTGTGATGTTCCCCTCCCTGTGTCCATGTGTTCTCATTGTTCAACTCCTACTTATGAGTGAGAACATGTTGTGCTTGGTTTTCTGTTCTTGTGTTAGTTTGCTAAGAATGATGCTTTCCAGCTTCATTCATGTCCCTGCAAAGGACATGAACTCATCCTTTTTGATGGCTGCATAATATTCCATGGTGTATATGTGCCACATTTTCTTTATCCAGTCTATTATTGGTGAGCATTTGGGTTGGTTGCAAATCTTTGCTATTGTGAACAGTGCTGCAATAAACATACTTGTGTATGTGTCTTTATAGTAGAATGATTTATAATCCTTTGGGTATATACCCAGTAATGGGATTGCTGGGTCAAATGTTATTTTTGGTTCTAGATCCTTGAGGAATCGCCACACTGTCTTCTGCAATGGTTGAACTAATTTACACTCCCACCCACAGTGTAAAAGCATTCCTATTTCTCCAAGTCCTCTTCAGCATCTGTTGTTTCCTGACTTTTTAATGATCACCATTCTAACTGGCATGAAATGGTATTTCATTGTGGTTTTGATTTGCATTTATCTAATGACCAGTGATGAGGAGCTTACTTTCATATGTTTGTTGCCCACATAAATGTCTTCTTTTGAAAAGTGTCTGTTCATATCCTTTGCCCACTTTTTGATGGGGTTATTTGTTTTTTTCTTGTAAATGTGTTCTTTGTAGATTCTGTATATTAACCCTTTGTCAGATGGATAGATTGCAAAAATTTTTCTCCCATTCTATAGGTGGCCTGTTCATATGAGGATAGTTTCTTTTGCTGTGCAGAAGCTCTTTAGTTTAATAAGATCCCAATTGTCAATTTTGGCTTTTATTGCAATTGCTTTTGATGTTTTAGTCAGGAACTCATTGCCAATGCCTATGTCCTGAATAGTATTGCCTAGGTTTTCTTCATGGGTTTTTATAGTTTTGGTCTTATGTATAAATCTTTAATCCATCTTGAGTTAATTTTTGTGTAACATGTAAGGAAGAGTTCCAGTTTCGGTTTTTTGCATATGGCTAGCCAGTTTTCCAACACCATTTATTAAATAGGAAATCCTTTCCCCATTACTTGTTTTTGTCAGGTTTGTCAAAGATCAGATGGCTGTAGATGTGTAGAGTTATTTCTGAGGCCTCTGTTCTGTTCCATCGGTCTATATATCTGTTTTGGTACCAGTACCATGCTCTTTTGGTTACTGTAGCCTTGTAGTATAGTTTGAAGTCAGGTAGTGTGATGCCTCCAGCTTTGTTTGTTTTGCTTAGGATTGTCTTGGCTATGCAAGTTCTTTTTTGGTTCCATATGAAATTTAAAGTAGTTTTTTTCTAATTCTGTGAAAAAAGTCAATGGTAGCTTGATGGGAGTAGCACCGAATCTATAAATTACTTTGGGCATTATGGCCATTTTCACAATACTGATTCTTCCTATCCATGAGCATGGAATGTATTTCCATTTGTTTGTGTCCTCTCTTATTTACTTGAACAGTGGTCTGTAGTTCTCCTTGAAGAGGTCCTTCACATCCCATGTAAGTTGTATTCCTAGGTATTCTATTCTCTTTGTAGCAATTGTGAATGGGAGTTCACTCATGATTTGGCTCTCTGTTTGTCTATTATTGGAATATAGGAATGCTTGTGATTTTTGCACATTGATTTTGTATCCTGAGACTTTGCTTATCAGCTTACGGAGATTTTGGGCTGAGATGATGGGGTTTTCTAAATAATTTCTAAATATCTAAATTGTTTTAAACAATCATGTCATCTGCAAACAGAGAGAATTTGACTTCCTCGCTTCCTATTTGAATACTCTTTATTTCTTTCTCTTGCCTGATTGCCCTGGCTAGAACTTCCAATACTATGTTGAATAGGAGTGGTGAGAGAGGGCATCATTGTCTTGTGCCAGTTTTCAAAGGGAATGCTTCCAGCTTTTGCCTATTTAGTATGATATTGGCTGTGGTTTTGTCATAAATAGCTGTTATTACTTTGAGATACGTTCCATCAATACCTAGCTTACTGAGTGTTTTTGGCATAAGGGGTGTTGAATTTTATTGAAGGCCTTTTCTGCATTTATTGAGATAATCATGTGGTTTTTGTCATTGGTTCTGTTTATGTGATGGATTACATTTATTGATTTGCGTATGTTGAACCAGTCTTGGATCCCAGAGATGAAGCCGACTTGATTGTGGTGGATACACTTTTTGATGTGCTCCTGGATTTGGGTTGCAAATATTCTATTGAGGATTTTTCACATTGATGTTCATCAGATATATTGGCCTGAAATTTTCTTTTTTTGTTGTGTCTCTGCCAGGTTTTCATATTAGGATAATGCCAGCCTCATAAAATGAGTTAGGGAAGAGTTTCTCTTTTTCTGTTGTTTGGAATAGTTTCAGAAGGAATGGTACCAGCTCCTGTTTGTACCTCTGGTAGAATTCAGCTGTGAATCTGTCTGGTCCTGGGCTTTTTTTGGTTGGTAGGCTATTAATTACTGCCTCAATTTCAGAACTTGTTATTGGTCTATTCAGGGATACAAGTTCTTCCTGGTTTAGTTTTGGGAGGCTGTATGTGTCCAGGAATTTATCCATTTCTTCTAGATTTTCTAGTTTATTTGCGTAGAGGTGTTTATAGTATTCTCTGATGGTAGTTTGTATTTCTCTGGGATATGGTGATATCCCCTTTATCATTTTTTTATTGTGTTTATTTGATTCTTCTCTCTTTTATTCTTTATTTGTCTGGCTAGTGGTCTATCTATTTTGTTAATCTTTTCAAAAAACGAGCTTCTGGTTTCACTGATTTTTTGAAGGATTTTTTGTGTCTCTATTTCCTTCAGTTCTGCTCTGATCTTAGTTATTTCTTGTCTTCTGCTAGCTTTTGAATTTGTTTGTTCTTGCTTCTCTAGTTCTTTTAATTGTGATGTTAGGGTGTCAATTTTGGATCTTTCTCACTCTTTCCTGTGGGCATTTAGTGCTATAAATTTCTCTCTAAACACTACTTTAGCTGTGTCCCAGAGATTTTGGAATGTTGTGTCTTTGTTCTCATTGGTTTCAAAGAACATCTTTATTTCTGCCTTAATTTCATTATTTACCCAGTAGTCATTCAGAGCAGGTTGTTCGGTTTCCATGTAGTTGTGCAGTTTTGAGTGAGCTTCTTAATCCTGAGTTCTAACTTGATTGTACTGTTGCCTGAGAGACTGTTTGTTATGATTTCCATTCTTTTGCATTTGCTGAGGAGTATTTTACTTCTAATTATGTGGTCAATTTTAGAATAAGTGTCATGTGGTGCTGAGAAGAATGTATATTCTGTTGATTTGGGGTGAAGAGTTCTGTAGATGTCTATTAGGTCCGGTTGGTACAGAGCTGAGTTCAACCATTGCAGAAGACAGTGTGGTGATTCCTCAAGGATCTAGAACCAGAAATAACATTTGACCCAGCAATCCCATTACTGGGTATATACCCAAAGGATTATAAATCATTCTACTATAAAGACACATACACAAGTATGTTTATTGCAGCACTGTTCACAATAGCAAATATTTGGAACCTGAATATCTTTGTTAATTTTCTGTATTGTTGATCTGTCTAATATTGACAGTGGAGTGTTAATATCTCCCACTATTATTGTGTGACAGTCTATGTCTCTTTGTAGGTCTCTAAGAACTTGCTTTATGAATCTGGGTGCTCCTGTCTTGGGTGCATCTATATTTAAGATAGCTCTTCTTGTTGCATTGATCCCTTTACCATTATGTGATGCCCTTCTTTGTCTTTTTTGATCTTTGTTGGTTAAAAGTCTGTTTTATCAGAGACTAGGATTGCAACCCCTGCTTTTTTTTTTTTTTTGCTTTCCATTTGCTTGGTAAATCTGCCTTCATCTCTTTATTTTGAGCCTATCTGTGTCTTTGTTCATGAGATGGGTCTTCTGAATACAGCACACCGATAGGTCTTGACTCTTTATCCAATTTGCCAGTCCGCATCTTTTAATTGGAGTATTTAGCCCCTTTACATTTAAGGTTAATATTGTTATGTGTGAATTTGATCCTGTCATTATGATGCTAGCTGATTATTCTGCCCATTAGTTTGATGCAGTTTCTTCAGAGTGTCGATGGTGTTTTCAATTTGGTATGTTTTTGCAGTGGCTGGTACTGGTTTTTCCTTTCCATATTTAGTGCTTCCTTCAGGAGCTCTTATAAGGCAGCCCTGCTGGTGACAAAATCTCTCAGCATTTGCTTGTCTGTAAAGGATTTTATTTCTCCTTCACTTATGCAGCTTCACTGGATATGAAATTCTGGGTTGAAAATTCTTTTCTTTAAGAATGTTGAATATTTGCCCCCACTTTCTTCTGGCTTGTAGGGTTTCTGCAGAGAGATCCACTGTTAGTGTGATGGGCTTCCTTTTGTGGGTAACCCGACCTTTCTCTCTGGTTGCCTTTAATATTTTTTCCTACATTTCAACCTTGGTAAATCTGATGATTATGTGTCTTGGGATTGCTTTTCTCAAGGAGTATCTTTGTGGTGTTCTCTGTATTTTCTGAATTTGAATGTTGGCCTGTCTCGCTTGGTTGGAGAACTTCTCCTGGATAGTATCCTGAAGTGTGTTTTCCAACTTGGTTCCATTCTCCCCATCACTTTCAGGCACACTAATCCAATGTAGGTTTGGTCTTTTCACATAGTCCCATATTTCTAGGAGGTTTTGTTTGTTCCTTTTCATTCTTTTTTCTTTAATCTTGTCTTCACACTTTATTTCATTAAGTTGATCTTCAATCTCTGATATCCTTTCTTCTGCTTGCTCGATTCAGCTATTGATACTTGTGTATCATGAAGTTCTTGTGCTATGTTCTTCAGCTTCATCAGGTCGTTTATGTTCTTCTCTAAACTGGTTATTCTAGGTAGCAATTCCTCTCACCTTTTTTCAGGGTTCTTAGCTTCCTTGCATTGGGTTAGAAGATGCTCCTTTAGCTTGGAGGAGTTTGTTATTACCCAGCTTCTGAAGCCTACTTCTGTCAATTCATCAAACTCATTCTCCATCCAATTTTATTCCCTTGCTGATGAGGAGTTGTGATCCTTTCAAGGTGTTGAGGCATTCTGGTTTTTGGAATTTTTCAGCCTTTTTGCACTGTTTTTTCCTCATCTTCTTGGATTTATCTACTTTTGGTGTTTGATGTTGGTGACCTTCAGATGCGATTTCTGTGTGGATGTCCTTTTTGTTGATGTTGATGCTGTTCCTTTCTTTCTGTTAATTTTCCTTTGGACAGTCAGACCCTTCTGCTGTATGTCTACTGGAGTTTGCTGGAGATCCACTCCAGACCTTGTTTGCCTGGGTATCCCTAGCACAGGCTGCAGAACAGCAAAGATTGCTACCTGTTTCTTCTTCTGGAAGCTTCGTTCCAGAGGGGTACCCACCAGATGCCAGCCAGAGCTCTCCTGTATGAAGTGTCTGTCGACCCTTGCTGGGAGGTGTTGCCCAATCAGGAGGCATGGGAAGGTAGTCTTGAGAAGGTAGTCTGTCCCTTAGCAGAGCTTGAGAGCTGTGCTGGGAGATCCACTGCTCTCTTCAGAGCTGGCAGGCAGGAATGTTTAAGTCTGCTGAAGCTGCACCCACAGCTGCCCCTTCTCCCAGGTGCTCTGTCCCAGGGAAATGGGAGTTTTATCTATAAATCCCTGACTGGAGTTGCTGCTTTTTTTCAGAGATGCCCTTCCCAGAGAGGAGGAATCTAGAGAGGCAGTCTGGCTACAGCAGCTTTGCCAAGCTACGGTGGCCTCCACCCAGTCCGAACTTTTTGGGCAGCTTTATTCACACTGTGAGGGGAAAACCACCTACTCAAGCTTCAGTAATGGCAGACGCCCCTCCCCCTACCAAGCTCAAGCATCCCAGGTCAACTTTGGACTGCTGTGCTGGCAGTGAGAATTTGAAGCCAGTGGATCTTAGCTTGCTGGGCTCCATGGGGGTGGGGTCCACTGAGTTAGACCACTTGGCTCCCTGGCTTCAGCCCCCTTTCCAGGGGAGTGAATGGTTCTGTCTCACTGGTATTCCAGGTGCCACTGGGGTATGAAAAAAAAAAAATCTCCTGCAGTTAGCTCAGTATCTGGCCAAACAGCCGCCCAGTTTTGTGCTTCAAACCCAGAGCCCTGGTCATGTAGGCACATGAGGGAATCTCCTGGTCTGCGGGTTGCAAAGACTGTGGGAAAAGCATAGTATCCGGGCTGGAGTGCACAGTCCCTCACGGCACAGTCCCTCACAGCTTCCTTGGCTTGGCGAGGGAGTTCCCTGACCCCTTGCACTTTCCAAGTGAGGCGATACCCCACTCTGCTTCGGGTCGCCCTCAGAGGGCTGCACCCACTGTCTAACCAGTCCCAATGAGATGAGCCGGGTACCTCAGTTGGAAATGCAGAAATCACCCATCTTCTGCATTGATTTCTCTGGAAGCTGCAGACTGGAGCTGTTCCTATTTGGCCATCTTACCAGCCACCTCACAAAACTTTTTATATTGTGATTTTTAAAGCCAGAAGGTGTAGACAGAGGGCAATTTCATATACAAGTTTTCTCAGTCATAAATGTTTTACAATTTCTCTTCTATTTGATGACATATTAAATAAGAGTGTCTGTGAGGATAATACAATACTATGTTACTCTTCTAAAAAGGTCAGTTCATTCCATTTTACCTTCTAAATTATCCTTAAAGAGATTTTTTTTTAAAAAGCAAGATTAGCAGACTTCCCCCTTCATTCTGTTAAACTCAGGACTTTTATAACTATTGATTTCTTCAGCATTTTACCATATACTATTATGCCATCGGATTTCATGTCAGTACAATTTCCTCTTGTAAAATCTAGTGGTCACTGGATAAACTTTTCTATTTTTTAACTTTTATATTAGGTTCAGGAGTACGTCTGCAGATTTGTTATATAGGTAAACTCGTCATGGGAGTTTGGTGTACAGATTACTTCATCACCCAGGTACTAAGCCTAGTTAGTACCCAATAGTTATTTTTCTAATCCTCTCCCTCATCCCACCCTACATACTCAAGCAGGCCCTAGTGTCTGTTATTCCCCTCCTTGTGTCCATGTGTTCTTATCATTTAGCTACCACTTGTAAGTGAAAACATGCAGTATTTGGTTTTTTTGTTCCTGAGTTAGTTTGCTAAGGATAATGGCCTCCAGCTCCATCCATGTTCCTATTAAGGACACGATCTTGCTCTTTTTTATGGCTGCATAGAATTCCATGGTGTATATGTACTACATTTTATATATTCAATCTGCCATTAATGTTCATTTAGGTTGATTCTATGTCTTTGCTATTGTAAATAGTGCTGCAATTAACATACACGTGCATGTATTTTTATGGTAGAATGATTTATATTCCTTTAGGTAAATGCCCAGTAATGGGATTGCTGGGTCGAATGGTAGTTCTGTTTTCAGCTCTGTGAGGAGTCGC
This sequence comes from Macaca mulatta, assembly GCF_049350105.2. Taxonomy (NCBI): domain Eukaryota; kingdom Metazoa; phylum Chordata; class Mammalia; order Primates; family Cercopithecidae; genus Macaca; species Macaca mulatta. The sequence goes on along the minus strand of NC_133412.1, from coordinate 130,225,658 downwards.
TACTGCTTTCTGCAATAATTGAACCAATTTATACTCCCACCAACAGTGTATGTTTTCTTTGGCAAACTTTTGCCAAGTCACTCAAAACCTAGAAGCCTAAATAACAATTCGAATCTCTAAGCAAATTTTCAGTTATGTTTCAATCATTGAAAACATTTGGATGCTGCTGCTGACCAAAGGCCTTAATATTAACTTGAGACATATCTAGCAAAGAACTAAAAACACATTCAGAGAAAGTTTGTGCAAGAATATTGACACTAACGTTGGTTCTTCCTCAATCTAGCTTTAGTCCTCATCTGAGAAAAAAAATTCATTTGTAAAATGTGACCTTTGTTCAATCCAACAAATTTATTTTGATTCATTTCAGAGTTGTATTCTAAAACATTTTCTAAATAGAAATTAAAAAGAAAAGATTCAGAGTCATGAAACCATCTTTTGAGGAATTTCTTGGACCATGTATTTGAAGCAGTATCTCCCAACTCTTTCAGCTGCTATAACCTTGAAACTGGGAGCCATAGAAAAGGTAAATAGTAAGCTTTAAGACTGAGGTCACGTGTCTGGAATTTAGCATCTAGATTTACTTGCCACAGTGATGGAATCTCTGCTTTTTAAAACATCCAGTTGCAAGACCCTGAGGCTGGATCCCATTAATGGGGACACCCAAGGTCAGCAGCATCTACGAGTCCTCTGTGTATGTCTTGTATATTTCTATTACAAGGATCCATTTTTGTGTGTTTTTGTACCTATGCACTTTCCTGACCTCAAATGTGAAAGAGAGACAATTTAAAGCATATTTATATCAAATCACTTGAATATTTAGAAAAAAAAAATTGTATTCATTGCTACAAACTCTGGGCATGAGAAAATATTCATTTGGTTTGTCCTGTTAATTTTAAAATGTCTCGTTATCACAGCAAATGTCACATTGTAAACTCTTTCTAGTATTAGTAAGATGCAGAACACTTTCTAGAAGAAATACAAACAAATCTTATGCATGTTTATATATCACAGTGTTTTCAGGACTCAACTTCCTTTGGAGAAGACTTTCTTTGTTTTGTTTTGAATCAACTCATAATTACACCAACAAACACTACTTTCACTGTAGCAACGAAACAGATGGATATCCAGATGCACCCACTGGAAAATTTACAAAAACAACAACCAAGATCCAAATTTCTCTGTGTTTTTGTTTGTTTGAAAAAAGACAAGGCGTTGGAAGGTTGAGAGTAGAAAGTGTAAATTAGATCTCATCAAGGTTAGGAAGGAAGATATTCTGGATAGGTCTATGTTTTGCTTATGCAAACAGAAAAATTAAGAAAAAATTATATTCCAGCTTGAAACTGGTTATACTTTGATCTAATCTCATCTTTTCTGACATATATGAAGAGTTCAGCCCATCTGACCACTGTATTGGGTAAAAGTTAAGTTGCTTTAACAAAGGAGTCTTAAATACAGCAACTTAAAAAAGAGTGTTCTGGAGAGAGCATTCCCTGGTGGTAAGATAGTTTCTATTCCATAAGGTCATTCAGGAACCCATATTGTTGTTCTGCCATTCCTTAGGGTCCTTGCTTGCACAATCAAAGCTGGCTTGTGGTTATGTCCATGTTCCAGCTTATAGGAATGGGAGAGGCATACTGGGGCAAGTGGCTTGTCTTTAAAGTTGGAGATCTCAGGAGTTCCTCACCTCTTACTGGCCTGAACTTAGTCACATAGCCACGCCCGCATGCAAGAGAGGCTGACAATATAGTCTTTAGCTGGGCACCTACGTGCTCAGCTTAAACTCTAGTACTGTAGAATGGGAGAAAAGAATTTTGTGGACAACCAGCAATTTTTTAGTCTTTGTGGGATATTCTGATACAAACACTATAATGCTGAGATTGAACTCATGGCTTAAGCAATGAATGGTTAAACCGTACTAATGGTCATATTGCAGAATAAGGGAAATAGAATGCAATCTATTTCAAATGAATCTTTTACAGAGATGGAGTAATGCATAAAGATAGTAAAAGACCTAGAGCTTAAATAAACACATTTGTATAGAAGGTGATGTGTTGCAAGACAAATGAAAGTCAGTTGCTTTACCATGCCTCTATCCAAATGAAAATAAGGTCACCCCTGATTCTAAGAAGTTCATATAGGAAAGGGAAAGAATTCTAATTAGGATTAAGAACATTATCTCTCTTCAAATGTCTGCAAGCATACAATATTGGTTCTGTCTATGGCTATACCTATAATTTTGCAATATGACTTTTTTTTTTTAAAGGAGGAGACAATTTGGTAAACTGATAACTAATTTAGATAATGCTAATTGTATTGGGTGGAAGATGATTAGGAAAGTTATAAAAGAAACCTCCAGTGTGCTCTGCATGGGATATTATTGAAAACATGAATATTGTGTAAAGCTGTCATCCCTTCCCCAAAAGAGATGATTCCTGGATGTGCTTGTATTATACAAGACCCGAAGAAAAGGAGCTGGGGGCAGGGGGGGAGGACATAATGGTTAGGCTGATTTGGGATATTTTGGAACCCCTCTTTAATTCCTTTCTGAGAATGGTGCATATATGCTTGTACACACAAGTGACTTAATTGTATAACATCATCACCTGACTTTATATCAAAAATCATGCTTTGCATGTGGATTAACAGTATAAATTTACTTCTTTCTTAGTGAAATACAGATAGCCTTGCATACTAAGTAAACACTCTTATTTTAGCTATGCCCACAATTAGCTGCCTTCGAATATTGTGGGACACATATACTCCTTGTTGTGGAAGAGTTGCTTTTATCAATCAGTTTTTGGAGGGTTAGTCCAATATTTGTTTCCCATTAGGTAAGCATAATGTATATGATGGTTAATTTTACATGTCAACTTGATTGGATTAAGGGATACCTAGGTAGCTGGTACTATGGCTTGAGTGTCACTGCCAAAACTCATGTTGAAATTTAATTGCCACTGTGACAGTATTGAGAGGTGGGTTTTGTTCTTTTTTTTAACTTTTAAGTTTAGAGATACATGTGTGGGCTTGTTCTATAGGTAAACTTGTGTCATGGGGGTTTGTTGTACAGATTATTTAATCACCCAGATATTAAGTCTGGTACTCATTAGTTGTTTTTCTTGATCCTCTCTCTCCTCCCACCCTTCACTCTCCAGTAGGCCCCAGTCTCTGTTGTTTCCCTCTACGCGTCCCTGTGTTCTCATCATTTGCCTCCCACTTATAAGTGAGAACATGAGGTATTTGTTTTTCTCCTCCTGCATTAGTTTGCCAAGGACGATGGCCTCCAGCTCCATCCATGTCCCTGCAAAGCATATGATCTCATTCTTTATTATGGCTGCATAGTATTACATGGCATATTTACCACATTTCTTTAGCCAGTCTGTCATTGATAGGCATTTAGCTTGATTTCATATCTTTGCCATTGTGAGTCATGTTTCAATTGACATGCATATGTACGTGTCTTTATAATAGAACAATTTATATTCCTTTGGGGATATACCCAGTGATGGGATTGCTGGGTTGAATGGTATTTCTGTCTTTAGGTCTTTGAGGAATTGTCACACTGTTTTCCACAATGGTTGAACTAATTTACTCTAAGAGATTGGGTTTTTAAGAAGTGATTAGGTCATGGGGGCACCACCCTTGTGAATGGATCAGTGCCTTTATTGTGGAAGAGGATTCGTTATCATTTTGTTGTAAAAGTGTGTTCTTTCGCATGTGTGTCCTCCTTACCCTTTCACCCTTCCGCCATGTTTTGATGCAGCAAGAAGGCTTTCACCTAATGCTGAGCAGACATCACTGCCATGCTCCTGGACTTCTCAGCCTCTGGAGCTAAACTTCTTTTATTTATAAATTACTCAGTCTGTGGTATTTTGTTATAGCAACAGAAAATTGGCTAAGAGTACTGGTATAGCATTATTTCTGTGTGTGTATCTCTGAGGGTGTTTCTGGAGGAGACTGGGGTATGAAGTGGTGGACTGAGTGGGAAAGACCTGCCCTTAATATTGGTGCCACCATCCAATCAGCTGAGGACCTGGATAGAACAAAAAGGAAGAGGAAAGATAAATTCTCTCTCTCTCCCCTGAAACTGGGACACCCTTTGTCTCCTGACCTTGGATATCAGAACTCCAGATTCTCCAATTCTCTGGTGCCAGAGAATTGCACCAGAGGCCATCCATGTTCTCAGGCCTTTGGCCTCTCAGACTAAGAGTTACACCATTGGCTTCCCTAGATCTGAGGCCTTTGGACTTGGCCTGAGTCACACTATTTTCCTCCTTGGTTCTCCAGTTTGTGGATGATTTGTTGAGGGACTTTTAGCTGCTATAGTCACATGAGCCAACCCCCCTAATAAATGCCCTCTCATATATCTATTTATCGATATATTCTACTGATTTTGTCTCTGACTAACACAGTGTGCTAATCTCCAGAAGTATGGTATGCTATACAGAATCTGTTTGGTATTATTTGGGGTAATCATATTTTCTTCATGTCATGTTATAGTCAACAGTGAAGATATGGTAACAGTCCCATGAGCACTCAATCAAGCAAAAGATGTGTCCTTTAACTTCTAAAATTCAAATCAAACAATCCCTCTGAACTAGTTATTTTCTGTTCTTCCCCTCCTCACGTGCTGATCCATTCTCCACTCTTTTCTGCCTTGCTTTGTGCCGTGGGAGGATCATATCTCCCAAGCTCCCTTGCTCATGAACTTCTGGTTAGACTTAGCTAAACTTTGGAGCACAGAGGATGAGAGTAATAGTTTGCGGTAATTCTTCCTGGCTCTCTCCTTCTTTCCATGCTCTAGCTCAGGGTACAGTTGCCTCTCTCTATGAACACAACTCCCACTGGGTGTGCCTTTTCTACTGTTTTATCTCTCATTGTGTTCTAGTGAACTTATTTCTTCTCTTTGACCTTTCAGTTTTGAGGTGGTAACAGCTGTCCACTGTAGCAAGTGTCTGAGTACCTCACCATCTGTTGTTAATCCTGTAAACCACCCCATACCTTTATAAGTAATACTTTTCTTAAGGTTTCTTTATTTGAACCACTTGGGGTGAATTTTATTTCCTGCCACACCATGACAGGGAAAGTAGCAGACAAGTTTTGTGTTGATCTCCATTCTGTAGATTCTGGAGTTATCCATGCTCACTCTGTGTAGTTTCCTTTATTTATTTCTCTCTTGAACTCATTCCAACAAGTCACTGCCCCATCACTTCACTGAATCTGCCCTTGTCAAAGTCACCAAACACATTAATTAATAAAACCTAGTGATCATTTCTCAGCCTTCATCTTACTTGATCTTTCAGTTGCATTGGACACACTTAACCATTCAATCCTCCTTGAAATCTTCTCTTCGCTTGGCTTTCTAGACCTCACACTCTACTGACCTTTCCAACCCCTCATTAGCCAGTCTTCTTAGTATCCTTTGCTGGATCCTCCTTGTGACAGAGCCTGGAGAGCTATTTACCAAGCCTGCTTTCTACTTTTTTATGGACACTTATTTAGACTGCATTTCTGAATCTCCCTTGCAGTTTAGAGAGGCCATAGAGGTACCACTTCCAGATACGGCCCCTAAAATCTAAAATCTTCTTCCATGCTATCTCCCTCTCCTCACACAATGCAAATGTTCATGACAACCTTGAAAACCATGGATTGAAGATGGAGGAATCACAAAATGGAAGAAGAGTCACCTACCAATCAGGAACACCCATTTTGAACTTCATGTGAATTGCAAATAAACTATGGCATTTGACTCATTATTCCTTTTTGGTTTTGTTTGTTAGAGCAGGCAGTATTCCCAAACTCATCTACTCCTTAGCTGTCTGTCCCCTTAGTGCTGGGTGCCCAGGGCTCAGTCCTTGAGTCTCTTCTTTTTCTATGCTCTTTCGCTTGTGACTTCACGAGTCTCATGGCTTTAAATACCATTGATTTTTTTTGTCAGCCTCACCCTTCCAGTTGCTCAGGATAAACACCATATTTTGAACCCCACATCTGATCTGCCCATAAATCCTACTGGCTCTGCCTTCCCACTGTATTCAATATCTGTCCCCTTCTTACCATCTCCACAGTGATCAATCGGTCTAATATCTGCACCTGGAACACTGCAATAGCCTTTTACTGGTCTCCCGGCTTCTGTCCTTGGCTTTCCAGTCTATCTTTAACATAGGCACCAAAATGACTTATGGTGAAATCAGATCATGTCACTCCTCCCTCAGAACTTTTATAGTTTTGCCTCCTACGCTGAAAAAGCACAGGAGTCCTATGCCAAGCAGCCATGGTTAGTTAGCTCTTTGCCCTCATTTTCTACTACTGTGCATTTCAGTGCCCCTGCCATGCCAGTCCCTCCGCTGTTCCTCCTTTCACATTCTGCAGGGCATTTTTTTCTTCCTATTTTCTGCCCCCACGATGGTGTCTGACATCTGACCTGGGTCCCTGACCACCTCGACTCAAATTTTACCTCATCAGCAAGGTTTCCCTGACCATCCAATTAAATTGCAACCCCTCAGCACACACTCACTTCTCTTCCTTTCTTTCCATTCTTTCTCCATAGCAGTTATCACCATCATACACATGATTTGTCTGAGTAAATTGTCTTGTTTCTTTCATCTCCCCTGTGTTTCATCTCAGTGCAGGCAGGGATTTTTGTTTTGTTCTCTGCTGTATTTCAGCACCCAGAGCAGGGCTTGGCACACGTAGAAGTGCTCGAGAAACATTTGTGAAATGAATGAATGAATGAGTGAATGAGTTTTTTCCACCCCTTTTAAGCCAGAGAGAAAAATCCAAGTTTTAAAGTTCTCCTTTAAAAAGCAGAACGCATATCACTGCCCCATAGGAGAAGCAACATGGAGGAGATGGGCATGACCTGAGAACACAGCCACCACCTTAGCCTCATCAGCAAGCGGAAAAGAGAGAGATGGCTCTGGAGGCACTACAGGGGTGGGAGGAGTTCAACACAGGCCATGCTCCATGCTCACACAGTGGGTCAAGCACAACCCTCTAGTGCTCTTTAACTGCCAGGAAGCACCTGGGCTTCTGGGTCTTCCACAGGCATTGCAACATGGTGCTGAAGGATGTGAAAAAGGTGTGGACCTATGTCCCCAAGAACAGGAAGGCAAGGAAAAGTCCAAGCCAGTCAACAATGAGTGCTACATCTCCAAAGGGTTCATGCACGAGGACTCAATCATCGTGGTCCTGCAGAAAGAACCGGCTCATCAAAGCAAGTAGGCACCTTCTCCTCACAGGCAGAACTCACTCCCTTGGCCTGCAAAGATCTGGCTTTTGTGATGGAAATTATAAAGTCCTGTGCTTTTTGTTAAAAAAAAAAAAAAGCAGACAGTACATTAAAGGAAGGAAGGGAGAAGAGAGGGAAGGAAGGAAGGAAGGAAGGAAAGAAGGAAGGGGGAGAGAGAGAGAAGGGAGGGAGGGAGGGAAGAAGGAAAGAAAAGGAAGACTACTGGTGGCTTTGCAATGTGACAGAAAATACTCTGCACCATTACCAAACAGCATTTTCACAGCCCTCAAACTCGAACCCATCCCAATAATCCTGCTGAAAGAGCCATTTGGAGATTGGGGTCCTCTGACCAGCATTCCAAGAACTGTAGCAAGCAGGCACTTGAAGCTAGTGTTGGCAGATTTAACAGAGCAATATGTTAACCAAGTGTATCTTTATTTTGTGTAATATCAATGGTTATAATTTTATTGCTTTTAAAAATGTATTTGATTTTTCTTTGTAAAAATAGTATATACTCAGTATACATACATCGGAAAATGTACAAAAAGGATGAAAGAAAACAGAGTGAGAAAGGAAGAAAAAAATAGAAAGGAAAGGTGGAAGGAAGATTCATTGCCACAAAGACATAAACAATTAAAATACGCTGCATGACCTATGACCTTTTTTCCTTACATTAAAAAAAGTCCTCTTTCAATGGCCTTCATAAGTTGAATCACATCAAATCCTGAACCAGAGCTGCTCTTGTTTCTTGCTACATACACTTGGCAATCAGTTCAATCATCATAATTATCCTGTCATCATCAGCATTTAAAGACAGATGGGGCCATTCAGACATTATAAACAGCCCAATGTGCAGATTTCAGTTACCTGTTTTCTCCATGTGAAATAACCATTCCAGTTACGTGGCAGTAATGAAACATTTCTTACTGAACAACCGTGAGAGATTAAAAATGGTTTTGGCCTTGCCTGTGAGTAATGATGTCCAATGATGTAGAGGGGTAATTATTGTGAAGACTTAATTCCTGTGTCATCAGGTATTTATAGATATACTAAGCATTCTACTGATTAAACAGCATTCAAGGTGACTAAACATTAACTGTGATTGACAGTTTACAGCTCAGACAGACTAAAAAGATTAAATAACATTAGAAAGTGGCAGGTGCCTTCTTTCCCCTCAGGGCATTTTGCCCTGTGAGGAAAACGATTGAGACTTCTAATAATATTGCTAACAAGTAAGTTCTGAACTGTTTGCTTGCAGCAGTCATATTCCAGTAAGGAATGCAAATCCTGTTATGCATCTTTTTCATCTTGGTGAGGTTGCAATGGCTATAAAAGTTAGATAGAAGGTAAAGGAAAGTATAACTTCCCTTAAGACTTAAAATACCCTGAAACATGTCCAACTTCTAGGGGCAGATAATGTTTCAAAGCTGTTAGCCAAGATCAATTTGTTTTATATCTGATACATTCTCTCTCAGAAATAGAGCCAAGATTATCCCAAATTCAGTTATTCATAATTTCAGGTAACCAACATTGCTTCTCTATAAAATTTCCCCTGTAGCTGAGCCTTCAGTTATTTTACATGATTCCTAATTACATACCTATGCATGGCTTACCTCAGCCTCTATCTTTTTCTTTTTCTAGAAGGTTCAGAGATTTTTTTTTTTTTTTTTTTTTTTTTTTTTTTTTTACCATCTCCTCTTTAAGCTGGATGCCACTGCTTCCTACAAAACCATAATCATAAAACGTACATGCTTGTGGTTCTTTGAACTTTATGAAATATTTCTTCTTTTCTCTTTTATCTCATGGCAATGGTAGTACCTAGGCATAGGGTTATCATGAATGCTAGAGGAAAGAACGCACGTGAAGTGTTTGGCAAAGTGCTTGCCCCATATCATTTGCCAAATATTGTGAGCCATTTTAATGAATTAATTTGCAGTATTTCATCCTTACTATAGCCTCATAAATTGGATAAGGTAAGCAGTATTGCTTTTGTTTAATGGATGAAAAATCTAAGGCACAAAGGTTGAGTGGCTTTCCTAAAGTAAAAAGACTTTTGAAGAACTGAGTGGAAATTAGAATCCAAACCTGCTGGTTCCCAATCTAAGTGTGTTCCCTAGAGTCTCTAACCAGAGGTCCCCAACCTTTTGGATACCAGGGACTGGTTTCATGGAAGACAGTTTTTCCATGGACCGGGGGAGGGAGAGATGATTTGTGGATGATTCAAGCATATTACATTTATTGTGCACCTTATTTCTATTATTATTACGTTGTAATATACAATGAAATAATTTTACAACTCATCATAATGTAGAATCACTGGGAGCCCGGAGCTTGTTTTTCTGCAACTAGATGGTACCATCTGGGGATGATGGGAGACTGACAGATCATCAGGCATTAGATTCTCATAAAAAGCATGAACCCAGCTCCCTCACATGTGCAGTTCACAATAGGGTTTGCACTCCTATGAGAACCTAATGCTGCTGCTGATCTGATGGGAGGCAAAGCTCAGGCACTAATGCGAGCGATGGGCAGCGGCTATAAATCCAGGTGAAGCTTCGCTCGCTCTCCCACCACTCACCTCCTGCTATGTGGCCTGGTCCCTAACAGGCCACAGACTGATATCGGGAGGTTGGGGACCCTTGTTGTAGACCACCCTTTTGCTCTGGAGTGAAAGATGCCCCTGGATTTATTTCTCCATGTCTTATCCCTTAAGGCTTCACTAGTAGCACAATGCTCCCCAGCAGTGCTCCCACCAACCCCTTTTCTCCCCCTTCCATTTCTCTCCTCTTAAGACTGTTCTGTGCTCATTAAGAGCATAAGCTTTGCTCCATGGCAGATCTGGTTTGAATTCTGGTTCTGGCTCTTAATAGCTGTGTATAAAACGGACATAGGATAGTCGAGAGGATTAAAGAAAGTGAAATATTGCTTACGTAGTACCTGGCTCATGGAAAGCACCCCACGCATTATTTTCATTGTTATTATTATTATTCCTAGATAAACTACAGAGCTGTGCCGCTGTACCTGCTGCCATATCCAGCTCTCTACACCAGCTGTCTCCTTGGGCTCCAGCCAACCTGGCTTATGGCCTCAGTGCTCCACTGAAACTCCTGATCTCTCTGTCAATGAATACCTTCTTCTGACCTATCCAGGACTTCTCTCCTGCCTGGGATACTGTGGATCCATCCCTCTCTATTGGACATTTTTCAGCCTTGGCATCAGTGCACCCTACCTTGGTAGTTTTGCTGATACTGGGCTCCCTCTTCTTCTGACAGCAGTGCTTCTCCCTTCTCATCCTGAGCCCTGCTTGTCCCTGCAGACAAAGTCTTGGACTTACTATTCTCCTCTTCAACTATATCCTACAAGGCTCATGGTTTTATTTACCACCTTGTATTCACCATCGCTGCTTCCAGAATAATTAATTGGCTTATTCCTATGCATATATAATTATAAATACAATTTTTTTCTCTATCTCTGAAGGCTAGGAGAGAACAACTGAAGAAATATGATTAGCACTGTTGGCAGGATGCAAAATGAAAAATTCCTAAGCATCATCCACATCATTTTAACAACCCTTTGCGAACCTTCAGAGGTGCAGACCCCTGTGGGTCTCATCCCTTTAGTGAAGGTGTCCAGTAGCAGTATAAGAAAGCAGTTCTCCCATCTCCTTCCATGCAGAGTCTTAGCAATCTCTTAAAAGGTTGGAAACTTATGAGTAAACAAGGCATAACTCCAGTACTCATGTCCCATTTGGAGTCCCATTGAAGTGGCAGTAAATTGAAACACATATAAATGCCCCAGTCCTGCTGGGCACCCCTGGAACAAGTGAGTCATGGGCCTGTTTGAATAACCAATCTTGCTGCCACTATCTCAACACTGGAAACCATTCTTATAACTTGCTCTATGGAATCCTATTGTACTAAAAGCCCCTTTAAAATCTCAGAACCCACCTCCCCATTCTTGTGGTCTCCCTCCCACATGTGTGCCATGGTATATCTCTTTGTACAGCGTGCTCTGTACGTGCCATTACTCAGGGCTGTTGTTGTTTGCCCCCAGCCATTCTGAATACCTTATTCCCAGCCATTCTGAATACCTTGTTCCAAAGACACAGACACAGAAAAACGATGACCATTGACACAAAGTGGTTCTAACAAGGAAGAAATTTGAGGCCAAAGGGTGGGAACTCTGGAGCCTCTTCCTGCTTCTCCAGTTTGGTGCCTGGAGAGACCCTAAGTATGGTATAGACATGCATGTCAGTGCCCTTTTACATGGAAAATAGGAAATGAATTCCAAACAATACTGGAAACAGCTGACCCTTTTAGCACAACGCTTAAATATGCTAGTGCTGAGCCAAGGCAGCATGTGCAGAGTAAATATTTTAATCCCTAATTAATCACTTTGGTTAGATTGGTAAAACACAAGTCTAATGAAAATAATTTGAAATTTCCTTCATGAATAATTGCCTTGTTCGGGGAATTGTGGGAAGAGTCAACTGACTGACCTTCCATTCTTAGTCAGCTGTACTGCTCTGAGACTTAATTTGTGTCCTTCAACCCCTTCCAGTCACCGTCATGAGATTACAAATACCTTTCGTGCAGTTTAGCAGCAACTATGCAATATGACAGTTAAGTCAGCAGAGAGGGAAAGAACCAAGCAACTCCTTGCTTTCTCGCGGTGGAGTCTTACAGTACTCAGTAGAGGGGAGAGTGTCTTCGCGACCCTGCATTCTTTTATTAGGTTGTGAGCATGATGGATTGCTCCCGGTTATTGAACTGTTCTTGTTTCTTTTTAATTAGAAACTTGAATAATAAGGTGCCCAGGGTTTGGGCATTTACAAAGGGGAGAGAAAGAATTTTCCAGCTCCGAGTGCTGAATGCTATCCTGATTAGCACTATGCCACCAGATTTAATTACTTCTTTGAGTAAATCAAATCTTGCTCAGAGGGCAATGTTCCTGGGTGTGCAGAGAACAAAGGTTAAGCCACCTTACTAGTTACCTGTTCAGACATGTTGGAACCTGTTAGATTTGGGTTGTGGGTATGTTCTATTCCATCCCGCTTGCCTGCCTATTCTTCTTCACTTTCTCCCCAGTGCCCCTCAACCCCCTTCCAGCAATGAATGTATTGCTTATCTGGTTGGAATGTCACTAGGAGTGATGACTGGCACTGTGCCATATGGCTGGTGCACTCTGGCTCACACTGCAATCATTGCTAAAAATTGCCTGGTCCACCAGTCAGTTTGGCCAGTTCTGTGGACTGTCAAAGTCCACCTGGTGGACCATCTGCCACCTCCCCCTGGAGATTCCTTCTCTCTTTTGTTTTCCAGTCTGGTCTTCCTCCTCAATCTTGCTCTTTTCTTTGGGAGATTCAAATATTTGGGGGAATTCTGCTTTAGTTTCCCAGCAATCAGGAAGACACGATGTTCTTGGGTTGCTGGAACGCATTTGGATAATAATACCTTAACTCTTTGTTGTCCTGCAGTTACCTTGCACAATAGCTAATAACTGGCTTAAGAAGCTTGGTTACAGCATAGAAAAATACTGCTCAAATGAAAAAGCATAGAAGTAGGCAACTTGTAACCCAGGTGATAATTGAGTCAAAATTTGGAGCAGATTTGGTGTCTCTATTCACAAATGGAATTAACTACATTCCATGCCAAAAGGGTTATGGAAGTCCTCCCATTTTACAGGATAAGAGACATAGAGAATTGGAAGCCAAACCATTGGTATTCACTCTATTTTTGACCATTATGCATGTGTGGAGGGATAACTGTGAATCTAACAGCATAATACGTAGTTAAGTATAACTAGCTGAATGTAGCATTGTCTTAATGATCATCTTTAAAAATAACTCTAAAGGATTACTTTCCAGAACTCCCACTGCCAGATCTCTGAATCAAAGGGTTGCCAGCAACAAGTCTAATTCAGGGGGAAATGGCAGAAAGAGGAGACTGGGCTGCAGAAGGAAAACTTTGACTGCTTTATCAAGGTCTCCAGGTTGGGTCCTGCTCATGACATCTACAGAGTGTCTGCCCTTTCTGGCCAGCATACATGTGCAAGGAAAAGAGCAAGAGTGACTGCTTCCTCTTCCGGGCTGGCTTGTGCTGCTGGACTACCTTTCATCCTAGCCACACTACCCTATTCAGGAGGTCTCCATAATGCAGGTCCGGGACTATTTTTGGAATCATATGTGTTCACTCTTGCTTTTCCTGACTTTTCTGACTTAAATGAGTTGGGTCAAAAGTATGAATATAAAAACGTCCTTTATGGTTATCTGGCCCTGTGTTTTCAGAGTCATTGGATAGGATTTGGACTATAGAAGTTTCCCCCTGCAACTTAACCCTACACTGGAGCCTATTCTATCTATTACCTGCAAGTTTTTTTTTTTTTTTTTTTCTTGAGACTGAGTCTTGCTGTGTCACCCAGGCTGGAGTGCAGTGGCGCGAACTCGGCTTGCTGCAACCTCTGCCTCCCAGATTCAAGCGATTCTCCTGCCTCAGCCTCCTGAGTAGCTGGGATTACAGGCATGCACCACCACACCCGGCTAATTTTTGTATTTTTAGTAGAGACAGGGTTTCACCTTGTTGCTCAGGTTGGTCTCAAACTCCTGAGCTCAGGTGATCCGCCTGCCTCGGCCTCCCAAAATGCTGGGATTACAGGCATGAGTCACCGCTCCTGACCTAGATAGATAAATCTTTTGGTGCAAGCTGTTAGGTGGCGTGGCAAAACTACATTAGATGACATGTAAGAGGTCTTGAAGTCCTTCTCTCACAGGAGTTCATAGGCTTAAGTGACTTACTCAAGATCACAGCTAATTGTGTTGAAGCTGAGACTTGAAAACTGGCTTCTAACTCCTAGTCATTGCTTTTTCTAACACACTATGATGTTTGGCTTGGATAGCTTAAGGTCTATGTGCTGATTACTTCTACTATCCAATCATTGGATCCAACGTAGCATCCAATCCAATGCTACATTCAGCTAGTTTGAAAAAAAGGTAAAATATCAAGATTCAAAATTGAAATAATAATAAAAAAATGTATGAAACCCTCTGATTTAATCTCTCCTCAGCATACCCAAAATATATTCACAAAATGTTGGCACTTTTTACTGATTTTTCCTTGGGATAGCCACTCTAGGCAACGGCCCAGAACTTGGCTGTCGTCAACACTGGAGAGAATCCAGCCCTTCCTGTCTCTTCTCCTATCCTGTTTTAATTACTTGAGTGGCACTTCTTCATCAGCTGAGTTTGTACATAAGGCTGAATACCTGGCCCAGTGCCAGGGCTACCTCTTGGACTAGGTAAAACCCTGGGTCTGAGTTTGGAGGCCAAGTGGTGAGTCCCTCTTGTCCTCTCAGCCTTTCCTAATGATAGTTTCAGGAGGAACAAAACTTTCCTCCCTTAATAAACCTACCTAGTTTCCAGAAATCAGCTTATCAAACTTGAAGCACACTAAGCTTGCTTTTTGGGGCACATATCTCATTCATAGACTGTTCCTTTTCTTTATTCATATCTTAAAGGCAGTTTCTTTTTTTTTCTTTTTTTTTTTTTTTTGAGACAGATTTTCACTCTGTTGTCCAGCCTGGAGTGCAGTGGTGTGTTCTTTGCTCACTGCAACATCCACCTCCCAGGTTCAAGTGATTCTTCTGCCTCAGCCTCCTGAGTACCTGGGACTATGAGTGTGCACCATCACGCCCGGCTAATTTTTACACTCGGCACGTTTTTGTATTTTTAGTAGAAACGGGATTTCACCATATTGGCCAGGCTGGTCTCGAACTCCTGACCTCGCAATCTGCTTGTTAAAGGCAGTTTCTTATTGATTTGCTGTTTGTTTCCATCAGAGTGACTAACATTTTTTTTTTTATACAGCCATGAGTTCTGAAAATAATCACATATTGAAATCTTCAAATCATCTGGGCCTGTGAAATCAGGTCACCATTATGAAAATGTACACATCACAGCACTTGACACATGAATCCCACTTTGCTGTTTTTTTGAGTCATTGTTAGAAGCCAGGATCGGGGAGGGGTAGATAACAGGGGAAGATGCTGTCAAAGTCAAATGATTTAGGCTGTGGATTGAGGAATGGAAGGGAGACTGGATGTCAGGTGGTTTGGGGAGATTAAAGGACTAGCCCCCAGAATGAGGCTCCCTAACTATGTAATTGCTGTGGAAAATGGTAAAATTTGGTAAAAATTTCATCCCCGGAGCTGGTGGGGCTGGTCTCTTGGGGTTTTAAATTCTGAGTCAACTTGTGTTCCCTCTCATTCATGATAGTGCCCTTGAGGGTATCATTTTATTTGGGAAGGTCTGAGGACCCCGGAGGAAAGCAGCTCTCCCGTTTGTCTTACCCTCCATGCAGATGAGACTTACAGGGAAGGCAGGTTTGCATTCAATACAAATAAGAATGTTTTAACAATTAGTGAAGATCAGTCAGCTGAGGCGTACAATGAGCTCTCTGGCATTGGAAGTAAGAGGCTTAAAGACTATCTTTCAAGGATTCGGAAAGAGACATCCTGCTTGGGTAAGAAGTTGGATTACATGACTGAAGATTCATATAACCAAGAGGACTGGGATTCCCTGAATATCGTAACTCTTACCAACTCTGTGTTATAGCTTTAAGAATATTATTTAATTCCATCTCCTAATTGACTCATTAGTGTCATGAAGGCCAATGGCAACTGCTTCCAGGATTGGGTTTTGGGGGCCTCAGGTAGGCTCCACAGATTAGAAACATACACAATTACAGCTTCACACTTTTGCTTAAGGCTGTGTTCCCTAGTCAAATGTAACCACTCTGGGAAAAGCAAACCACTAAGTGTTAACAGCTATCTAATATCCATACACTAAGGCATAATTACCGAGTTGTATGATTAAGAGAACAAGTTTTTTTATGTGATTTCCTGGGTTGGAATCCTTGTGTGAATTCTGGCAAATCTCAATCCTGGTCCTTAAAATATGCATAAGAATAATGCCTACCTTATAAGGCTCCTGTGAGAATCAAATGACGATCCATGTGTTGTGCTTAGACTGGGGACTGGCAGAAAGCAAGAGACAGTAAACAGTAATTATTGTTTACTCCTTGGTTTGAATGGTTCAATCCAACTCTTTCTTGAGAGTAAGTTTGGCTGTGTGTGGGTGAAAGAGGAGGGAGGATTTTTGCATTAGGGAGGGAGGTTCTTTGAAGAGCTGGAGATGGGAACCAAGGGGAAAGAAGGCTGAAGAAAGCAGAAACAGAGAGCACTGAAGACAGAAGCACCTGCTCCACAATTTTGTCCAGCAAGGTCCAGCCCCGGCTAGTTTTCTGACTTTCCATTTTGATGAGGAAACCCCAGATAAAACGTTTTGAGAATTCAGTTGCCCATCATCTCTGCAGACTTAAAATGTATAGAAAACACACCAGTTTTTCAATCTTTAGGCTTTTCCCCTCCCAAGTTAAACAAGTCAGAGAGAATTAAAGTCTCTTAACAGAACGCACTCACCATAAAGGTTTAATCTACTTCCTGGAAAATTATCCATGGATTTTAATTAAGTTCTCCTAAATGCCAGTGAACCCAGAGGGTTCCAAACAAAGGAAAAGAAGCAGCCTGCCAGGCTGTGTTCTCCGGCGCCTTTCACCAGCTTCTCGGAGATAAGTTAAGGGGAGCAGTACGTACTTTTGTCTTTCTCATGACCAGCTTTATCACAACTTATGTTGTGGTATGAAGAAAGTCTTTGAAGACTCCTTTAGTAGTTGTTTTAACAACACAGGACACAGCCTTGCTTTTAGCGACTCCCCACTCCCAGCCCCACCTCATTCTCTGCTTATGTGCAGTTTAAAAATTAATTTAGAATACAGTGAGATCAGCAAAACAAGGGCATTAGATGGTGTCCCCCAGAAATGGACTTCTTGTACTCCAACAATGTTCTTAGAAACACATGTGAGTTTCTTTGCACTCAAATTAAGGAGGATTAAAGCAGCTAGACAGTTGTTGCTCAGTTCCTTTGGATCATGTGGCCAAAGCTGAAAAGCCTTAAGTTGCTGGCATGAGCCTAAGTCAGTTGCCTGATCTCCGAATTAATTTTTGAATTAAATGATTGTCCCCCCCTCCCTTTTTTCTTCTAATTGAGACTTTCATTGAAAAATGCTTAGCAAACAGATGGAAAAACCCAGAACAAAAGGCCGTTGTGAAATAATAAAATAAAGGTCATTTGAAACAGTTTTAGGTTAGCACTAGAAGTATAATGAAGCCTTACATTTAATTATATTTTTTATTAACTATAAAAATATTTAAAAACAAATAATCAGCACTGTGGTTTGAAACTAAAGAACGGTTGGAAATAGTCTAGATCATTTAATAGTTCACTTTTGTGAGCTTCTCATCTTCCTAGAGACTCAGAACAAAGGCTCTTTGGCAGAATACTTTCATGTTTAATTTTAGAATAACAATGACATTATCTTACAGATCATAACGTTTTAACTATCTGAATACTTGTAAAATGTTTCAATATAGTAATATAAAAAGAGATATAATTTTAAAATTCAAAAATGCGAAAGATCTACAAACCTAACAACAGTAAGGACAGGCGAGTGTTAGAATAAAGGAGTGATAGTCTAAAAGTAAAGGCTTATTTAAGACAAATAAGCAAATAAACAAAATGCTAACTTCAAGGATGCACAAAAGTCTCAATTATGCTAAAGGTTTAGATTCAAGATATCCAGGAAAAAGCTGCACACTGAAAAAACAATGCAATATTGGGTAGTTATGCAGATTTCAAAATGTTAAAAAAGTCAACTTGATCGATAAAACAGCCCTGAAGCCCCTGATATTGGCTGACAGTGAGATAAAAATAGTTTGCCCAATCAAATTTATTTAGATCAGTCACATTTCATCAGACCCATGATAAGACTTACTGTATGTGAAGTTTGGGGTTTTACAATTTTTGTCGTGCCAAGACCTCTTCATGAATTGAGAAGAGAGAAAGGAATAGATGTGAATAAACATCATTTCTTCCTTAGGTGGTGGAAAGACTTTCTGTGGCTCAATGGACTGTAACAAAATTTTCAGAGCTCCTCAGGTATGCTGGTTATACTAACGTAGGGTTAAGTTACAGCAACTTTATTAATGGAGAGTCATGGGTTGGGGCAGGGGATGGACAAGTGGAATAGCAATTGAAAAATAGAGTTGTTACCTAGAATCTCCAGACATGGCTCTTTCAAGGTGCTTTAATGTCAGTTTTGAAAAGGTTGACTAAAGACTCCTTGGCGATTAACTTGTATGCAAATTCCAATAGAACCTTAATGATTCACTCTTTTTCTTGCCATATTGAAGTTCTCTCTTTACTGATCCAGTTGCAGGGATAATCATTTATAGGGCTCTGCCTTCATGACCTAATCACCCCTCAAGAGCCTCAGCTCCCAATACCATTACATTGGGGGTTAGGATCTCAATATATGAATTTTGGAGGGACACAAATATTCAGTCCATAACAACCACGATTGACCATGATAGAGGTAAAATAGAAAACAGGAGAGGAGCAAAAAGAGTAGAGATGAGAAATGTCTGCTGTTTAAAAGATAGAAGCAGATGGAGTCTGCAAAGTATAGACCAAGGGTTGGCTTTTTCTGTAAAGGATCAGAGAGTAGATATTTTGGACCTTGTAGGCCACATGGTCTCTGTCACCATGATTCAACTCTGCCTTTACAGTGTGAAAACAGCCATAGACAATGTGGAAATGAGTATGTCTGTGTTCAATGAACTTTATCAATGATAAGCTAGATTTGGCCTATAGGCTGTAGTTTGCTAACCTGCGCATATAGAATAATAATTTGTGTAGATTTAAATGAGAAAGCAAAGAATCACTAAAATTTAGTTATTATAGAGTAGTCTTATCTCTTCATTTAGTGGGACTATCAGTCTGCTAGATTAAGTTAAATAGGGTCAATATTATGGATTTGGATTTCACCAGGACACCTAAGAAATTCTTTCCTTATTTTTTTACAAACAAGATGGAGAAATCATCTTGGATTCGAGAACAATCCATTAGTAACTGATTAAACAACCCTGTCGAAAAAGGGCTATAGCGGTCCTGGGTGTGTGTGAACTCAAATCTGCTTCTTATCCTTCTGCTCTTCTGTTCTTTTTCTCCGGGGTTGACCTAAACAGGCTGTGTTTCCCAAGCTCCTTCATCAGCGGCTTCCAGCTAAGTTAGGTGAACAGGGCGAAGGCTAGCACGGCTGCATCTCCTGCTTGGCTCTGACCTTTTCCTGATGGGTTCATCTAACATTGCTCCCTTGGTTGTGCCAGCCTA
The DNA here is from genome assembly GCF_049350105.2 of Macaca mulatta. Taxonomy (NCBI): domain Eukaryota; kingdom Metazoa; phylum Chordata; class Mammalia; order Primates; family Cercopithecidae; genus Macaca; species Macaca mulatta. The sequence goes on along the minus strand of NC_133412.1, from coordinate 130,206,150 downwards.
TGAGTGACAGTGGCTTCCCACTCTTGCTGCTTTCTGGGTTGCCTTATCATTCTCTAGTTGGCTTCTCAGATCTTCCATTTTCTGTGAAACAGCTCCCCTGTATTAAATTCTCTCTGTTTTAAATGCTCAGGGTGGTTTCTGTTTTCCTGGTTGGACCTTGACTGACACAGGCACCAACATGAATGTCACTCCTGGAGGGAGGTTTAGACTCCACTGTTGCCAGGCTCTCTTGTCTGCTTTTACCATTTTTATCAATAACTTGGATGATGATGTAGCTGGGATGCTAATCACATTTGCAAATGACCTGCAGCTCATTGGAAAAGCTATCTGCTGGATGGCAGAATCAGAATTTTAAAATATCTCAATGGGCCAAATCTAACAAGAAGGAATTTAATAAGAAAAATGTAAAGTCCCGTACTTGGGTCCAGAAAATAATAGCAAGTATAGGCTGGGGAAATTGTGACATACTAGCATGTGAATGTTTCAGGTATTCGTATTGACATCAAAATGAAGTAAAGGTTTACAATAAAATGAACAACAAAGGAAGCACTGGTTGCATTAATACTTTAGTGCAGATAAAAAGGGAACCAACTGGAACTATTCTCTTCTTTCTTGGTCAGACCACTCTTGGAGTCTTACGTTTAGTTTGGGGCACACTTTGAAAGCAACATAGACAAAGTACTTTGGGACACAGGAGAATGTCAGAACAGTAAAAGGAAGTAAGAGTTATTGAAGGAAACTAGAAAGAAGCAGTCAGGGAGATGAATGGGAATAAAATACTTCCGTGTCTAAAAGGGTTAAAAGGGTACCATATCAGCAGTGGTTCTATGGAATGAATACATTAGCTGATACTTCTGAAAAGGCAGAGGTTGCTTCCTCTCCCTCTGTAGCACACTCTACCATCTTACATATTCGTATTAGAAAAATTTTTCTTATGTCTATACCAAAATTATCTTGTGCTAGTAAAAGTCCTGATGCAGTCATTGTTGAAATGAAAGCTCAATTTTGCATTTAATCAATGGCTCAGGAATCTAAGACTTATTCTTATTCTAGATACTTATGCGTTTTGCAGCCCTGGAAAACTTTTTAACTGTGTCCATTTCCTCACCAAAAGAAACTGCTAAGCAGGCTCTGTTATACATTTAGCAAATACTGGACTTCCGGAGCTTAGTGAAGGTTTTTGGTTTTCTTCCCTTTTCTGCTTCTTACTATTTACATGTTATGCAGAAATCAAAGGCACAAACAGCATGGGGTTTCTCTGCAGATGTGATGAGAAGAAATGAGTAAGAGAAAACTAGAATGAAATTAAGAATGATTGCCTTGATATTCCATACAGGAGCTGACACCCAGCCTCGTTAGAGCTGCTGATATTGCTGTTTATCACATATTTTCTTCTTTTGTTTCTTGGATCGGGAGACTTTTATAGGCTGAATACTTAGTCTGCATTGTGCTCTAACAGAAACTTCAGGTTCTATTTTTGTGTAATTTTGAACATCAAGTTGTCGTTTCTTTCAACTCTAATTTTTAGCTGTGGGACACCTTTGGTCTGGTCTGCTTCCTGGGTAACCACTTCCTTCTCTTGCTTCCTTGGGAAGAAATTAAGAAATTGACTGACTCTTTTCTGTTCAGACAAAAATCAACCTACTGAACAAATAACCTAGCGACAGAAGTCACTGTTTCCTGATGTGGCCCAATAATGTTAAACTCGTTAACACACTGGATATTTCAGTGTGTTTGGCATGGACCGATAAAAAAGAAATGTTGAATAATGTTTAACCTGATATTTTGTGCTATTTTGATGTATTTAGGAAAAACCATGGGTGTTGCTGGCTTTAACATACTTTTAACGTTTTGGGATACACTTTCTGTGTGATACGGTCATACTTAATGCATTCTAAAATAATTCATGGAATTCTAGAATAAGAACACGAGGTTTTTAATAGTACATATATTACATTGTTAGTTTTAAAAATATTATTACCAGATGAGATCTTAGTGATTATTCAATTTCTGTTACAGGTAAGGTTAGTTAAAGTCCAGATAGGTTAAGTGAGTCCCCTATGATTTCCAGCTAGAGCTAGGCTTGGAACTCAAGAATCTTGGGTTCTTTCTCTTAGGTCTGCATGCTTTCTGCTATACTATCCTTGGGAAACTCTGTTATCTCCTTACCCACAATTTCATGTGTAGATAAAATAAAATGAAAATCATAAATAGTATTATAATGACATAAAACAATACTTCTGTCAGCTCGGAATTGGGACTTGTCTACAATTCCGTTCTAGTGAACAGAAAATGGATATGAATTTGTAGACATCACTTGCTTCATTTGTGCTAAGATGCATCATTATGAAATTTTATTTTATATTTACTGAAAGCGCTTCTTTAGACTTATAGTGACACCAATTTCTATAATATCTTACACTTGTGTATAAATAAAAATAAAATGTCAGCAAAACTAATGGTCCTTCTAACACATATTTACATGCAGTGTCCAATTCTGAATTATTTTTGGACTTGCAGTTGCTGTTACACATGTTTTTCCAACCAGTATTCTCATCAAGATTATCAGTGATGAAGTATTTCTGAAAAGAGTATTACAGCCTCTGGGGTTTTTTCCTAAGCCACTGACATCCATTCTGCCAGTTCTGAGGAACATGTTCAGGTAAAGACAATGTGTTCGGGTAGAGAACATGTTTGAGTAGTGTCTCAACTGCCATCTGGTGACAGCAAGTTTAAGATGTATTCTGATTGCAGAGATGCTAAATGCTGAAAAAATTAAAGAAAAGAAGAAAGGATGGAAGGAAGGAAAAAGGAAAAGAAAGAAGGAGAAATAGGAAGGAAAGAAGGAAGAAGTTCTAGAATGAATGAAATATGGCATGTCATTTGGCAATTTTAGCATTTCTTCCCCATTTAGCGTGAGAACATGTATGTGTGTGTGTTTGGGAAGTGCTGCCAGCCATCTTCCCCAGGCCCTTTAAATAAGGACATTTGCAAAGCAGAGTGAATGCGGCTCACATATAGTTGAAGGTAAATCTGAGAGACAGAGAATTTAAATGACATTTGCTCCTGGATTTAGCTGTGCCTGAAGTTCCTTAAATGAGAAGTGGGACTTCTCACTTAAGAGAGCAGATCAAATACCTTTTAAGGCTTACACTAGCTTGACTTGGTTCTCTTTCACTAGCACCCAACAAATGTTGACTAATAGATTGGGAAATCTGATCCATATTAAAGGAATATTCTACTATGACAAAGTTTTTAAACAAAGTTGAAGTTGTGAAATGTAGTATGGAAAGTACATTCTGAAACCTAGCTGTCTTTGCCAGTAGAGCTAAGCCAGTGCTCCTTCCTGGTGCAGACTGCTGGCGTGCTGGAGTGGGTCGTTGTGGCACTGTGCAACTGAGGATGAGCAGAGGCTTACCCTCTTCCACAGGAGGCTTCCATGGACGTTGCCACTTGCTGGGGATGACCGCCCAGTGGAAACCTATTTGTCATCCCTGGCTAACACATAGGAGGTAATGAAAAAGAAAAGAAAAAGAAAGGTAACACTTGGTTTCTCCCACTCCTTTCACTGTGCATGATGCCTGAGGAAAGATTAGAATCTATTCACTCCTTTTACCTTGCACAGAAACGTGTATGTCCTGCCCAGGGTTGTTTGGAAGGCATTCCTCTAAGGAAGGCTAGAGTTGGGCTGACAGTAATGTGTGTGTGTATGTGTGTATTCACCCAACAGCGACGGTAACTATATAATTTGTCGTTATGGTAAAAGACCACAGAGGGCCTGGAGAGAGGGAGGGATGGAGAGGGTGTCATTGGATCAAGATTTCTGAGCCGGTGAAAACAGGATCGAGGCAGTAGTAAGAGGCAAACAGAGTCGTGCGGAGGGGGTCAGGGCTTTGGGTTCTGACTTCTTTGTGACTTTCCTTTAAGGGCCAGAAAGATGGCTGGGCTGATTTCCTGGCTGAGATTGAACAGTACTGGGAAGGCTGGGGGAAGGAAAAGATGAGGAAGCACAATGTAGAAGCAGGTGATGTTCCTTCTTGAAGCCCTCACGTCCTCACTGGGAGATCTCTTTATAACATTTCCAGGTATTCATCACCATAGGTGACCTTGACTGTTAAGGCTGTTTCAAGTCCTACCTAGGCCTGCTCTTCTAGGTAAGGGTCTTGTTCAAAGCTCACCTCTCAGTCCTACCTCTCCTTTCTCTCATTCCTTCGGCCAGTGTCATCTGCTGGGTGGCCAGAATGTTGCTCAAGTTCATTTGTATACTAATCATTGTTCTTAAGTTATGACCTTATAGCTCTCAAAATGATATTATGTGAAACATAAGATATTTGGTACTAAAACAATATGAGTATTGGAGACCTGGGTTCAAATCCTCATGCTCACTATATTGTTCTGGGAACACTATCTAACCTGTCAGATTCTGCATCTGTGTAATGGGAAAACTAATGTCTATTTTACACAAAATTGTGTATAAATGGCTTAGGCTAGTGGTTGGCTCCAAGTGGATGCTAAGTAATTATCTCTTGCTTTGTCTCTTTCAAATTCCTCAAAATCATAGATCATTATTCCCTATTTAATAATTAGTAGGCAGTTGTTCTCACTTGGCTGGAATTCATGTAAAGGAATAGGGTAAAGTAATTTTAAACATCAGCTTAATTTTTAAAATCAACTTCTTGGCAATTTGGCTTCAAATTACATTGTATTTGTTATTTGAAGTAAAACAAGAATTCATATTTAGACTTTTCACTCGTAGAACAAAAAATTAAATATTTTACCTGCTTCTAATAATGTTTAATGTTAAAACAGTGATTGACTATGTCCTAGCATTACAAAAGGGCCAGCTGGCTGCTCTGTAGCAAAAGCGACCACGAAAACAAGGACAGCAGCGGATTTCTATGGTTTTGTTCTTTACAGAATGGAGGTAGATCATGAATAGTGGTCACAGTTTAAGATTGTTAGAAAGTTAAAGATAAGAATAAAAAGGGATGTTAAGCCATTTATTCAAAAATGCAAAATCAAAATTCTTCAGGCACGTGCCAACAGACATAGGCCTGTGGGGATCTGAACCTACAGGCCAAAGGCATCTCAGCAGAACTTGATTTTTTGTTTGTTTGTGTTCTTTCTGTAACGACTTCACATCAACAGGAAGGTAAGGTAATTGTAGTCATAAGAACAGGGCTAAATAATTTTCCCTAGAGAATTGTTCAGTTTACTTCTGGTTCATATCTGAGAGTTGAGAGATTCCAAGGAGAAGAAAGGAGCCAGAAATGGTTCTAGGAGGGCTTGAAGGGAGGAGGCTTTCCTCCTGCCTCTCGGCAGCAGCCCTCCCCAAATGAGGAGAAGAGAAAAGCCAATTCACTGATGAGGAAATGTTTAATGAACTTCTCAGAATACCCACCACTGCCTGAATTAACCAAATGTGCACCAAGCTGATAATAGACAAACAACCCGCTTCAGCTTTGAGAAGCTTGGTTCTTGCTCCCCTCATGTAAAACAATTTCTTTCTCCCTTAACACAGTTTCTTCCTGGAGACTGTTTTCAGTGGGAGATAATGCACAGAAGGTGTACAATACCACTAGTTGTCAAAGAAAAGAGGCTGGGGTCCCTTCTAGTGGGTGGTAGGTAAGAATTACTAATCCAATCTGCTTGAGTTAACTCCAAACAAGGATTAGTGTAAAGTTCCAGAATATGTTAATCTTCCTTTATAGAAGTAAACTTCGGCACTGCCACCAACCCCAAGGTTTATAGTTCCTGGGAACAATGAGCCAATTAAACTTGAGAGGGAAAAAGAATCTTGCCCAAGTTTACTGATTGTTACCTAATACTTGGAGTTGCTTTGATTCTTGATTATTTGGCTTTGTGTCTAAGACACAGGAAATAAAACATCATTTATTATTCATTAGAATGTTCCTAAATACAGTATACCTCCTAATTAAACACATACTCTTGTGCGCTGGTATTTTTCTTCTCCTACCTTATTAAAGAGGCTGTTTAAAATGGCTTTTGTATATAGCTGATCTTGCTTTGCCAAATGTGTCCATCAATATTAATATACTTTTTTCAAAAACACATCTTTAGAGCTTACATGATTAATGAATGGAACCAATTGTTAGTTATTTGGATTTGACCCACTTGGTAGAGATTTTCAAATGGAAAAGTAGGTTCTTTTTTTCAGAGTAAAAACATAGGAAAGACTAGCAAAATATGTCGCCTTCTCCCTGTCCATTTGACACTCATTTTGGGGAATATTTTTGCATCTAAAATTGTTGACATTAACTTCATTTTAATTAAGCTTTTGATATCTGAAAAATTGAAGTTATTTGCTTTCATTTATTTATTTATTTGCTTTAGATAGGTAATGACTGGCTTACTGAAGTATTGGATCAGGAATAGAAGTTGCAGAATATCAATTACTTTGATCATTAGTGATCAGATAGTTATCTAAAAACTACTCAAATAACTCGATAACAACAACCAACATAAGGTACAGGAACACCTTACATATTCCCCTATTTAAGCATTTAAAATCAGTTTTAAGGATTAGTTTGTGCTGCTTAAAACTAATAGGGACATACTCATGTAACATTTCAAGATATCCTAAGTTAGCGTATACGTTAAAATACCTTCAATGGAGATTTTTTTTTTTAAAGAACTTATTGGGAAACTAGTTTTTCAATTAATGAAATTGGCAATGAGATCACTATATTTTGAAATTCTGTATCTTTCAAAGAACATATTTTCATTATTAATTTAAATTTCAGGTGCCAGAATCATTTTTTAAAATAGTGTATTTAAATTTATTTTTACTATTCAGATTTAACAACTTGATAACTTGAGCCAAATTTCATTTTCTCTTAGCAGGTTTTTTATCTTGTTTTATTGTTCAACAGCAATTAAAGAAAGGAAACGAACACTGGAAAAGTTACTAAAGTTCAAAACGTCGATTCTCTTTTCTCATCAGTGTCCGTGTATAAACTCCCCACGCATCATCGGGAGCAGTCTCCCTCAAATAGGCTTACATGAATGCGGTTCAAGAACTTGGGCTTTTTGGTATAGAGAGTCTAGCAATGTTCTTGAAGATCTGGAAATTGTTTACATTCCAAGTATGTGAAAGTGTCTATGTGTTGTTGTTATTGTTGTGTGTGTTTGTGTGTGTAATTTTTGGATTTTATTTGCGATATCAGTATGCAAATATATTTATTACAAGTTGAATCTCATTGAAATGAAAATGAAAAGGCAATACTATTCCTTTAATATGGTTCACTAACCCTGTTCACACTGAGTTACTGATGCTCAGTAGGAGTTTGCCAACACCAGTTCTACTCAACCCTTGATGATTATGGAGGATTTAATTATAATTGAAAATGTAAAAAAAAAAAAGACGAAATCTAATCCAAAAATCAATTTTGCATAGAATTTAATAACAGATAAAAGCTTAAAATTCCATAACTAACAAATGAGAAAGATCAGCACTAGGAAGTAAGACTTTAGTTTCCAGGATCCATCCCACTACCTGTGTAGATGCATCCTGACCTCGCTTGTTTCATCAACACATGACAAAGGCATTGGTCTCACATTGAGGCATGGTAAATACATTATGAAGTAAAGACAAACATAATAAACAGGACAAACACTGTGGGGCAAAGGCACAAACAAGGCTGCAAGCAAACAGTTTCTCCCTCTCTTGTATGTAGGCAGATTTCCCTGGAAACACAGTCACTAGTTTTTAGATTCTTGCTTCTTTTTTTCTTTTTTTTCCGAGACAGAGTCTTGCTCTCTCGCCCAGGCTGGAGTGCAGTGGCGCGATCTTGGCTCACTGCAACCTCTGCCTCCAGGGTTCAAGCGATTCTCCTGCCTCAGCCTCCCAAGTAGCTGGGATTACAAGCATACGCCACCACGCTGACTAATTTTTGTCTTCTTAGTAGAGAGGTGGTTTCACCATGTTGGCCAGGCTGGTCTCGAACTCTTGACCTCGTGATCCACCCACCTCAGCCTCCCAAAGTGCTGGGATTACAGGTGTGAGGCACCGTGCCTGGCCCATATTCTTGCTTTTGTGCCCGCTGTGAAATGTATGGGTAACAGCCTTCAGTGGTTGCCCATGAAGTTAAAAGAGCTCAGGAATGGTTTATTTCTCAGATGCTTCTTCTGTATTTGCCACGCACACGAACAGAAAAACCACAGGAAAGAGTCAGTGAAGTTTCCTGCGTTTTTCCTTGTTTGGCTTGAATGCCCGCAATAGGGACTCAGGAGCGTCGATCTGCCCTCTGTTTTATTCATAATATGAACCTTCTGATACATTACAGAAAAAGTTAGCAAATATTATTTACAGTGTAGTATGTGTTTCCATTATGTTTTCTTGATGCAGCAATCTGGGTTATGAGAAAGCTGACATTTTAGTTGTTTTTTTTAAGCATGGACAGTGATAAAATATCAAGATTTATGAAAAGGCATCCACTTCAAGAAAAAGTTACTGCTACAGTTTTAAAGGATGACTTGAAATTGCTGGTATGTCCTTAATATTGAATCAGATTTTCCCATTAGGAGGCCATTAGGACTTCGATTACAATTTCAGTGTTCCCCAGCCAGGCCTCTTCACTAGGTTCTTCTGCAAATAAATAAACAGTCCCCCTCCCCAGTGTCCCGGCTGTCCCCAGGGGAGGAGCCCCTGGCTGGTGTGCAGGGCATCTGACTCCTTCTCCTTTGGGTAACACTAGTAATAATGTAACTGTATTACGGTCCTGGATGGAAAGGAGCAGCGGATCATTTGCTTGAAAACACGACCTTTTAATTTAAACAAAAGCCTTGAAAAAATAAAAGTGGGTCTTAAATGCAGTTTAATCAGTCAGGCGAGAGATGTCTAATGAAGCTGCCAGACGGATTTGTAGCCAGGCTGTCACTTCGGCCATCATGTTTACAGCTCCGGGAGTGAGATTAGCACTGGGTGAAGGCACAAACTTGGTCAAAATTTCCCGTGTCTGGGATGGCTGTAAATTTTGACAATTTGACAAATTATTTTGTTGCAGTGATGATGGTTTGGAAAACCTGACATGTAAGAATTTACTTCTTTGATCTTTGCTTCTTTCCACTGGCCCTAGAGAGCATTATATCATTGCAACAAAAGGTAACAACCAAAACCAAAACATTGATAAATGGATTTTTACATTATATATATAAAAAATACTATTTCATCTAGTGCTTTCAAGGAAAACTTGCCATTTTGGCCCATACTTCAGCTAAAAGTTCTTTCCAAAGTTTTTTTTTATGGAGGAAAATCACCTGTGTATCAGTATGACAATATCATGTCATAGTTATTACATACAATTTGAATTTTCATTGCATTGTACCTTTTACCATCAGGAAAAATGCCATCCTGTCTGGGAAGTGTTTAAATAAGTATTGGGGAATTCAAGTCAGTATTTTACTGTATTAGTATTCTTTCTTAGCACTGTTAGACAAGCCAAATCATAATTTTCTTTTGAAACAAATGTGCCCTCAGTGTATACTTGAAAACATGCAATCAAAAGGAGTGGTCAGAAAACTTAAGAAGAATAGAAACTTTTTAATTATTGTTTTTCAGTAATTAAAAAAAATTTTCCTTTAATTGTTTTGAAAATTAAAGGAAAGGGAATAATTGCCCTGGGAAAAAAGAATGGTTGGGTCTTTTTATTTCTTTCCTTCTTTTTTGGGTTTGCCATATTTATTTGCTGCAAATGCCATGCAGTTGTGCATAAGCATTAATATTATCCACTTTGTTTCCTCTTAATAATACAGGGAAGCCTCAGCTTAATCTCTCACTCATTTCATGCCTAAAGCACAAGTGTATTGCTTTTGTTTTACTACATGTTTCATTCCATCTGTTGGGAGCCTGGTAAGTCAATATTTATCACATTTATAGATTCTGAATCACTAGGGGAAAAAAATCACTTCTGGGAAAAAATATGTGCGTCAATCATTCTCGACTATCTTAAAGTTTAAAAGTGTTGTCTCTGTGATGTTAACTTTGGTCTTTTGAGCTAAAATAATGCAGCTTGCATTATTTTTTAATTAAAGCAATTTTAAACTACATGTTTTCAAAATTTTTCATTTTCCCCAAACCTCTCTGTAATTGCCTTGTCATGATTATCATTTTCCTTTCACTGTTGCTTTCTATGGAAGCCCCAGGAAAGAGTTACTAAAAATTAAATTTCATGCTTGCATGTGTTTCTGTGATCTGCAGCGTGTATGATCTCTGAGTGGAAAACTTCTCTGAAAATAAATGGATTACCCTTTTTACTACACTGTCTGATGTCTCTTCAGCAGATAGCATTGCTTCCCTGTGATCTCTAACCCACCACAATTGAAATGACAAGCGTTGAAATGGGGGCCTCACGGTGGCGCCCTCTGCCTTTGCCGGCCCCTTCTGCAGCACCGAACGGTTCGCACCGCAGAGCACCGGTTCTCAAACTGGAATAATGCCTGGACCCCCTTGGAAAGGATAGAATCATCTTCAGAAACCCCACAACACATCAGTGGAGTCCACTTTGAGAAATGCTGACCTAAAAATTAGAATCTTAGTCTATGAAAATGTCTTACATTTGAGAATTATCACTGCAAAGAAAAGTTCCATCTTTAGAACTGCTAAAAGGTTGAGTTTTTACATCTTTACTCTGCTATTGAAACAAAACTATTAAAATTATTTTAAATATCCTGAAAGTCTGACTCCTGAAAACGTGTCCATAGATCCCTGCTTGAAAAACCTGCCGGAGTACCTGCTTTTCCTTGCATTTGTTGGCAGAAGATGAGCGTTTGACCTTTTACAAACTGCTCTGTAAATATCATCATTGCTTAGTTTGTGAAAGACTAATGTGTTTCCACTAACAAAACTGTCTTTCCAGGGTTGCTGCTTTCTAGAATAATGCTTGTTTTCCTACTGGGCTTTCTGTTGCTGGTGTTTTTTTTAAAGGCAACCAAATTTGTCTAAGGGATTGCACTTTGAGGCAATCCAGGGACTCTTAATGAAGAACTGATGAGAAAGCCAAAGTCTCTGGTTGAAAAAAAAATGTGACAAAGTAGCAGATCTCAAAAATATTAACCAAGTAGATTCTCTCATATTTGGAACTTAAACTGCTTTCTAAACAATATTTGTAAGCAAATGTTAAAAGTATTTTTTTCCGGGATTACTGCTTCTATATTAAACAGATAATATGAACAAACGATAGAGTTGGCTTTTCTGTCCTCACAGCAATCAACAAGTGTGGACTTTTTCTTTTTAAGAAGAAACACCAAAATAAATGATTCCTCTAAAGGATCTAGTATTCTAAAAAGGGTGAATAAAGAAAGTTTAGAAGATCGATCTTTCCGTAACATAACTCATATGTTCTTCTTTGTAACAGAGGAAGGAAATAAACCAGTTGATAGTACTATTTATAAAAGATCTTTGAATTAAAGTCTTTGGCTAGGAAAATCAAGCCATATTGCTCAAAGGTACTAGGTTTCCTTTAGTCCTTCATGGCTCTTGGAATTCTAATGAGCTTACAACCACAGGTGAAGCTGGCAAAGGTTATCTACCTTTGAGTCAATCCACACACCTGGAAAACAAATATATAATAGTTATTCATGCGCCACTGTGGGAATGTACCATAAAACCAACAGAAAGAAAAATAATAAACATGTCATACAATAAGCATATGCTATGATGCGTGGCTTCAGATTTTCAATAGCTGAGCTTTATTACAATAACCGCAACATGAACAGCTTTGGGAAACACAACAATAAGGTCAACATGTAGGCCAAAAGAATCCATCAGTCAAATGGTCTTCTTTTCAAAACCCAGCTATCTGTGTTGAGCTAGAGTTAAGTGCTTTGTACCAGAAGCCTTTGTTCATCCTAGCAGCTTCACAGATATAAATAAAGCTAGTGTGCCTGGACTGAAATTCATTTTTGATATGTCATTAAAGTTTTGTAAGTAAATTATTTATTATTAATCTCAGAAAGGATTCTATTTTAATTAACCTGATATGTGATCATGCTGTATATTCTAGAAGACCCCAAGTAATCTGTTATAAAAGCCTAAAAATTAGGAAAATGTGCATTTCCCAAGAGGCTCAACATGCCTTTTGTGTAAGAATTAGGTAGCAGTTCTTTTAGGTGGTTATTATTTGGTGGGCTTAAAATACTGCAGCAAAAATGATTTAAAATTTTTATATAAAATGAAAATTATGTCCTCAATTTCCTACAGTGTTGTTTTAAATTTTAAATCTTCAGCAATTTTCAAAAAAATTTAACCCTTTAGTAATTTCTTATAGTTTACATATATAATCCCACTGTGCTAATATTATTTTATTTAACCAGAATGTGGTAGCTAGAGACAGGGATTTTGTTTCCTCTTCTCTTGTGTCCTCAGCACTTAGATCAGTACCTGACATGTACTAGGAACCCAATAAATATTTGTTGAATGAATGAATAAATGAATATTATGTTAAGCTGATAGAGGGCATACATTTTAGTGGTATTAATTACATGAAGATGGTAATTATGTTTATCAAAATAAAAACAGATACTGCCTTTTGGTGTTTGCACTTCCCTAAGTGTGAACCAGCAGCACCTGGCCTTTTAAAATATTCTTGCGTCTAGCAGAACTGATTTATTCTTCTCCGACTTGGAAAACTTTCTGCTTCCAAAGAAGATTTTTCTTAAATGAATCCTTACCAGGGAAATGTCTATTTTTAAGCAAACCATAAATAATTCATTAGTTTATATGATTGTTGCTTTGGCTCTTTCCCATAATATCTTTGTTTTTTTGTGAAGCCAGGGAGCGTGGTTTCACCTGTGATCTACAGAATTAAAGTGCAGGGTGTGTCTGATGTGTAAGAACCCCCACATGAATGTCTCATATCACCTACCGGGCATTAGCCTTTAGTTATACATGGAGGTTTTCTGGCAAAAAATAAATGAATAAGTAAATAAAGTGTCTACCAGACTTATAAAGAAGAATTAAGTATTTGCTCTTTTAGAAATTCATTCTATTATGAAATCTTAGCACTCAAATATGTCAAACCTTTTATTTTTCTGTGAAGTAGAATGGCATGCATACTAGGGACAAAAGAACCATTGGCAATGACTGAAATATTTAACAGTGCGGTCTAAGTGGAGGAGAGATATTTCAACTACAAGTAACCACTGTCCCCAGACTTGCATAAGGCACTTTGGGTAATTCAAAGCAGAGGAAAATAAGGGATCTGACTTACAGGACTTGTAGTGAATTGAGGAAGTAAAGCCCGCGTACATGTGCAAGCACACACACATACACACACACAAATTAATAGGAGAATAATTAAAAACAACACATGAATAATAATAATTGCAAGATGGCAAGATTAAAAGCTTATATAGAAATCCATGAGTACAAAGTGGCTTCCGAGAGTGGGATTCATCAGGAAAAGCCCTCTGAAGTAGTGGGATTTGAGCAGAGCTTGTTAAATGCAATATTTTATGTTGCCTTTTGTTCAACAAACATTTGTGAAGTGCCTCTGTGGGTTGGGTTCCGGGTTCGCAAAGGGCTGGGATGTCAAGATGAACAGGACAAGGTCAGATTCCCAAGTCTTGCTGTTCATTTTGCCATCAGCCCAGGCTATGTTCTTAATTATATCACAGAATTTTTAGTTCAATATTTCCAGATCTAGGGACTGATGCTGATTTTCTGGTCACTACAAGAGCAAGAAAAATTAGAAGAACAATTGAGGCTGTTTTCTAAGGTGGATCATCATAGCTGATGTAGAAAAGAAAACCCAAAAATTCTATACTAAAAGGAACATAACTGAGGTCTCAGGCACACGTGCCTGAAACTCATCTAGCAGTTTGGCCTATTCTATCTAGCAGTTTGGCCTATTCTATCAAAAAGTATCCAGGCCAATTATTTGCTATTTTGCTTACAAGATTTGCTTTATTGAACTTTTTAGTTAGTGGAGTGGTTGTTATACAGATGCAGATTTAAGTTTCCTCCAAATTTTCACTGATGTTTTCAATCTATAGTACTCATAATGTTATATTAAACAATTTTTAAGATTTTTGATTCTTTTCTTGGAGGAAGGTTTTTTTAGTTTTTTCGAATTGTCACATTTTAAAAACAAAAATTGCCTGTGACACACAAGTCCTCCTTTTTCTTCTAGCTGCCATACCCACCACTGACCACCCTCTGTGAGTATCTTTTCTGTGTATTTTCTGGCCTCTCTTCCCCAGACGTTTTCTGGTTGCTGCCCCCTCACTTCTCTGGTCTTTTATGATTGCATCTAAATGTTGCTAACTGTCAGAGGTCTTTGCCTAGTTCTACTGATGTATCCACAGCGTATTTCAAAATCCCTACTTAGTTTATTTAGTTTTCTCGCATCTCAAAACTAGTGTATCTGAAATTAGCCGGGCATCGTGGTGCACGCCTGTAGTCCCAGCTACTCTGGAGGCAGAGGCACAAGGACCGCTTGAACCCAGGAGGCAGAGGTTGCAGTGAGCCGAGATCATGCGACTGCACTCCAGCCTGGGCAACAGAGCGAGACCCTGTCTCAAAAAAAAGAAACCCCAAAAAACAACAAAAAAGCAGTGCATTCAATATGGAATTTACTCTGTTCTCTTCTAAATGTGCTTCCTTGTCTACTCACCCTTTCTTTGCCAGTGTTACCATTTTCCAACCTCCCCGCTGAAATGGTATCACATTTTGCAGGTTTTCTGCCTATTTTTCCAATACTTCTTTCTCAGTCTCTTTTGTCAGTCTTCTTCGGCCACTCACTCCCTGAACATGTGTTAGCTGGAGTTCTGTCCCAGCTTCTTCTTTCTTGTCACCCCCTTTGGTTTTCCATGGTGAGCTCTCTCAAACCTGTGTCTCCAGCCCAGATCCCCAAATCAATGTGTCCAACACTGTATTCATCATTTCTCCCCAATGCCACCCTCTCCCCCACTCACCACATGCACCTTCTTGTGTGGCTAGAATGAATGCCTGGCCATTCACTCCAGAAATCTGGGAATCACCCTTGACTCCTTCCCATACTCGCTTCCCACACTTGCTCAGCCCTATCAGTCAGACTTCTTTCGTGTCTCTGGAACATGAACTCTTCTCTCAACCCCTATTACCAGAGACTTATTTTAGGCCCTCATCAGTTCTTATCTGGATTTCCAAGATATCATCTTGGTTAATACTCATATCAGCCCATTTTCCAGAAGAAAAAAACTGAGGCTTAATGACATTAAGTAATTATTGCTTATTTTCAAATCTTGGCACTTGCTGGTGCCAAGATTTGAACATAGGAAGTCCAGCTCTAGGATCCTCACTCTTAAGCACAAATTATACCACTTCTCTGCTTTGGGAAAAGGAAGAGGGCAATTAGATGGTATATTCTATTTCTTTGCTACTCAAGTGTGGGCCAGAGTCCTGCAACATCACATTATCTGGGACTTTGCTAGAAATGCTGAATCTCAGAGCCACCCAGGCCTCCTGAATCAGAATCTGCAATTCAGCAACATGTCCAGGTGTTTCATGTGCTTGTGAAGCCCTGCTCTAGTCCAGGTGTGAAGAGTGCTGTGTAAGTGTATGTAATTAAAACCAACGCTAGCCTTCAGGCCCCCATTCTTTAATTTCCTCTCCAATAGACTTATCTGTGGTTTGAGGTAAGAATTTTTGTTTTAAGACAGAAGCACTTCTAACCAATGGCAATGCATCTTTCTAACACAGCTCAAGAAAGCTTCGGGGACACATAAGAAGAGAAGTGGGAAACTGGGGTCACAGCTGTGTGACTTGAAGAATATTTGCTCACTTCAGGGTGCCAGCTCCATGCCCCGCCACACCGTGCACTGTTTTCTACCAATGCGAACAGGGGAAGGAATACATAAAGGCATTTCTAAGAGGGTGGCTAATATAGAGGGGAAATATAGCCCCTCCCATAGGTTTCTTACACTGGCCTGATGACTGAGTCGTACTCATTTATGCTCATGAAACAGAGGAGAATAAACAAGACTCAAGTGTAGAGTGAGTTGGCAATAGATGTAATCACAAGACCCAAGAATTCCTAACTCTTATTCCCTGGCTGTAGCTATGGGACCACGCACGTGAAATCATCTTTTGTACTGATTATTGAGTCCTCCCTTATAAAAATCTTGCCCTGGGACTCCTTGTCTCCATCCCTGAGGCCACGCACGTGGAGGAAATAATGAATGCCACCTCATCTGCTGTGCAGGGGAAAGATTTACTTTCTGTGTTTGCACTGACATCTATAGTCTGTGTCTGTAGTCTTCCTTGATGCCTCAGAACTATATCCAAAGGTTGCCATTGTCTTACAGCTTATATAAGAAAATCCTTATCTTGGCTTTACAATTAACACAGAGTGCTAAACGGCAATATTGATGAGTTTGGGAAGAGAACCAGAAGTCTAGGGAAAATGTGAATGAATATCTTTCTTTAAAAGGCAGGCTTAGTGAAATTTATACCACTGGATCCAATCCCATTAAAACGGGTTGTAAAAAAATAAAGTTTCCATGCTGCTAAGCTGCTTTTATGTGGCCGTGGCATCTCTGCACGCAGCTTGTATGTTTGGGATGCTTCAATTCCAAATCAAGCTTGTGCAGAGGTAGACCTCAGATCCGCTGTCTGCACTTAGACATCTTCCAAGAGAAACACCCGCCAACTCAATCATTGTCTGACTAAGAGACCCTGGAGTCCTCAGATGGGGAAAAAGGAAAAGTTAAATCAAGCAATTTCATACGTACCTGTGACTCATTGTGAAACCTAAGCTGCAGAAAACTGACAGCAGGAACAGAGGATGCTGACCTAATTTGCCAGAACAAAGGTAGGATTTACTTTTTTGGTTGTGAATTTTTTTTTCTTTATTAAATCAGAGGAGTTTAATGAACATTAGTTCTTAAGGAAACAGGAGGCAGATAACTGAGGGTGGAGCCGGGTCTCCTTTATCCTCCCTCTTCCCTGCCTGGCCCAGTCACCAGGCCTCAGCTGAAACCTTCAAAACCCTTATCTGCCCACTGAAGTGGCAGACTTCTTTAACCTTTGACCTAAATTGTGTTTGAACTTTCATCTTGAGGAAGCAAAGTTTTAACATTAAGCCACTAAAGACTTCAAAAGCCCTGGATTTATGTCCTGTTCTTTAGCAAGAATCCCAATACCCTTGTCTTTGACCAACAAATAAAGTGGAACTTGTTCGTCCCAATTCTAGTAGTGATATGCTAGGTGAAGAATTATAATCAAGAGGAGGGTATTTATAGCATTTGATGCATTTTAATAGATAAGCTTCCCAAGAAACAAATCAAAGGAAAGATTTCCCTAAAGTTTTCAAGACTTTTTATTTGAAATTCTTATTTTTATTCACAGAATAAATGTGAACATTACTTAAGAGGGACTTTCATTTCTGCCTCCATGAGAGTATCTGAGGAATTTTAAAGTAAGTCATATTAATATTTTGGGGTCCAAACTGAGAAAGTCCAAACTGAGAAAGTCCAAAAACAATACAATATCTCACAATCTTTTTAGAGCCGGTTGCATTTGAAAAAACAATGACTATTTTAATGGATCGTCCTTTATATTCTCCCCTAAATTCACAGAGGATTTGCACTTAGCCATAAACATGCTCAGATGAGGACATGCCTTAAAGAGAATATCTGAAGGGCAAAGTAAGTCTGAGAGGATTAACAGCAGAATAAAACCCAGATTAAATCAGATAACCAAGGAAAAATTAGTAGAAGAACTAGAAACATTTTAATGTCTGTAACAGGGAAACACCAACCTCAGTGCCCTGAAAAAAGAGGGATGCCCAACAGATGTAAATCAAAGGCCAAAACTAACTTTGATTTATATCTGTAGCTCTTATGACTCGCTCTTTTTTAAAAAAAAAAAATTTACATTAGTTTTATTTGTCCTGTCAGTTAAAGTAACTGAGGCTGCCAAAACACTGTCATTTCTTATAACTGATTACTCTCCCCTTCCCATGGCTGTCATATGTGTCTCAAGTGTATTTGTCTTTGGAATGTTGTTCCTTTATTGCCTTTTGTGGGACCTGTCTTGCTCTGGCATTTTTACTGTGGTAGACACATTGCTATATTACAGTAAGCCAAAGGTCATCTACACAGCCATCAATTCTAAGAATAATTTTTTGGTTAATAAAAGTAATTTTCTTAGCTAAGGGCTACTTGCTGTGAGAAGGATTTATATTTGCCAGATAACATTTTCTAGAAAGTGATAGAATGTCAACCATTGATGACATTTTATATTTTATATTTATGATGCTATAATAGTTGGTTAAAAACCAAATTTTCCTTCTTTAACGTGGCTTTTGAATACAGTAATAAAGTTGAGTGAGAGTAAGTGACATGATGAAGCAAAAACATGTTTTGGGAAAATGTGTAACAAATGTTATTTGCTTCCTGGCTTAGAAAGCACCTAAGCAGAGAGAACAGAGCGGGTGTGTTGATTAAGACCAGGAGTTGGAGCTACAGAGATATGGAATGGAAAACTGTCTCAGCCATCTGCAGTGATCTTAGACAACTTAATTAACTTCTCTCAGCTGGGGCTTTTTCATCTGTAAAATGGGCATGGCAATAGTACCTACCTCCTAGGTTTATTTGGAGAAAGAAATGGGATTTGCACAAAAAGTATTTGGATCTGTAAATGTGTATCTGCCAGGCGAGGCTGCCTATACAGCATTGACACACAGCCCCACATTCTCAAGGGCTTAAAACAACTGAGCACCTCTTGTCGATGCTGATGTCCGCTGCAGATGTGTGGGGTGCCGGTGGTCGTCTGCCCATCGAAGTCATTCAGGGGTCCAGGTGATGGAGCAGCCCCTCCTCAGATTTTGTTGCTTACATGCAGAGGAGAAGTGTAGTCTGCAGTTTTTCTGCCAGCAATTATGAAAAGCTCAGCCCAGAAGTGACACATATCACCTATCATCAAACTCATTGGCCAGAACCAGTCTTATGATCCACGTACTCACAGGGGACAAGAAGGCAGATGTACCAGAGGCAGAGAGCTGGAAATAGTTGAACAGCACTAATGGAGATCACAAATGTTTTTTACACATACATATATGGGAGGAAAGAGAGAGAGAGAACCCAATTCACTCTCTTTCTATAGGTGAAGCAGAGAGAGTTACTCCAGATCAGTGTTCAAGTACCATGGTCACAGTCAGGTAACCAGACAGCTGCAGGAGCAGGAGCCACCCCACTGAATACCCCAGGTAATTTAAGGAAAAATGTGGATCAAAAGGGAGGAGTTTCCCCAACAACAGGGAAGAAGCCCTTCCACCATTGCTACTAGATATTTAGTGGAACAGTATTATTGGAAACATTTTTTCAGTAAGTCATTGCAGTGCACATACAATATTTGGCAAGAAAGAGTCTGTATGAGTGACCTTATCCATCAGCCAAAACACCACCTGGAATGGCAGCTGTTGGGTAACGGGGCACTCAGATGCAGTTGGGGGTTGGGCAAAATCCACATCTGATGTAACCCTGGGCGAGTCACTTTAACCCTCAGATCTCCAGCGTCCTCACATGTGAAGTGGGAATAAGACTAGACTTGGCAGGAGGTTTGGGTCACAGGGAACAGATGAGATTTTACTCAGAACTCTGGAAGCACGTTGGAGAGCCACTGGCACAAACAGGCACTCAACACTGTTCGTTCATTCATTCACTCCATCAGAGTCACAGATCGTCTCCGCCTGCCCTCTTTAGAAAATGCAACATTCTTTTCAGTTCTCTTAATGCAGTCATTTTCAGAAACGGAGTTTCCCAAATAAAGTCTGCCCAGGTTAAATGGCTATGTGCACAGTAAGGCAAAAATGCCAAGGGTCTCGGCAGCAGGCACAGCAGGTCTGAGCTTTCAAGGTATCCCTGGGCCCTTGGACACAGGTCATAGTTGCAGTCCTAACCCAACTGGTGGGTCAGAACAGGTCAGGGGAGGCCCTAGCTAATTGGCAATGGTGTCAACTAACCAGGGGCTCTGCAGCCCTGCCACAGTCTGAGCCACGGGCACAGCCATTTCCCTGGAGAGGTGTTTGGCTGCAAGAGCTGTGGGCTGGGTGTCAGCTGGACCTGGGTTCTGGTCCTGATTCTGCTGCTGAGTTGCCTTGCTCAAGCCATGTAACCTCTCTGGTCTTCAGTTTCCTTTTGTGTAAAATGTCTGAATCGGTTGGCTGGTTTTCAAACTTCTTTTCCCCATCTTCAGAACTGAAGGAAATCTTGCAGTTCCCAAGTTAAAACAAATACAGGCAGAGGTACTCTGAGCGCTGAGCTCCACGGTCTCTTCTGGAAACCTTCAGCTCCTTGTGTTTCCTTCAAGCCTCCCTCTGGAGTCTGAAAACCCAAGAACATTCATTTCCTTATGTAGAGACTCAACAAGACTTTATTGGGATGTGAGAGGGAGCTCACATTCATCCACTGTCCCCTTCACTGTGAATGAATTGGTCGGTTTGCATTTGGTCACCTCTGTAGAACTGGAGGAAACAGGATACAGACAGAAAAGATTAGGCCAGAGGAACAACTGCCCAGGAGTCAGGGGCAGGAGGAGAACAGCTTTGCAGCTGGGGGTGTCTCACGTGGGTCAGAATCGCTCATGATGGCCTCAGGGACCAGGAAGTTATGAGCAGAGACCCTTGGTGAGGTCTACATACCACAATTTTGCTTGAAGACGATCCTTATTTTAGACAGCCAATTTAAAGTAGGAGGAAAGCAAAAGGAATGTTACTGAATTGGTGTCAGAGAGGAGGAAGCATCAGTGAGTATCAATTTGTTCTCTTTGGAGCGGGAGCAGTTCCCTCCATTTTCAACTGCAACTTCCTGTCTTTGCTTTCCTCCCAGAAGCAGCCCATGGAGGCGACCTGCACATGGACTACACGAGGCAGCTAACATTTTTTGTACACTTATTTTATATAAACTCTGTGCTTGGCAATCTGCACACATTGTTTAAGTTAACCATTTGCAATCCTCCAAAGAAGGTTAGAGGCTGTTACTCTATCCTCATCCTAACATCTCTAGCTGGGAAAACAGTGTTGGAAATTGAGTTAAGAAAATTCACACAGAGCCAAAAATTTAAACTTCACACATGTCTGACTGTAACTCCTGTGTTTTTAAATCAGTATGCTCTCTTCTCTCCCAGGTTCCCTCTCTCCATCTTCTCAATTTCATCAGTGCTAGAAATAAAAATTAACTGAAGGAAAAGAAGAAAGAGAAAAGTGTGGAATTTCTGTTTTATCATCAATTTTGCCACATATTAATACATCTGCTCATGTGTTTTTCCTCCTTAAACCCACTTTTGCCTTTGTATTGCCTACAAAAGAAAGTTCATCCTCCTTAGTCTTTGTTTTCCAAAACACTTACTGTCTGATACCACATCCTTTCCAGATTTATGCCATATCACCAAGAACAGCACCAGCCACCTAACTTCTTACTATTTCCCAAACACATACATGCACCGTCATACTTCTGTGCCTTCGCTCATGCTGTTCCTTTTGCCTGAAATTCCCTTTCTTTGTTCATTTGTTTGGCAATTCCACATGTATTAAGCTCCTACTATGTACCAGGCCCTGGAGCTAGAAAGGTGAATAAATCCAGGTCTCTGACATCCAGCTTACAGTCTGGTGGGGCACACAAAGAGGTAAAAGGGCAATTATAACGCAGTGGGACTGTGTAAGTTTTGACAACTCACAGGAGAGACCTACCCCGGATTTGGAGGTAGGGAAGCGAGGTTCAGGGAATGATGACTTCTCACAGGAGGTAATGTCTTAGCTGGGACTTGAAAGATGGGAAGAAGGAAGAGGTTTTCCTAGACATGCAAGAAGGAACAAGAGAACTGGTGAATAGTTGAAACTAAAACTTTCGCAAGTGGATTAAATGACAGCAACGGAGAGGAGGAACAAACGAAGCTGGGAGGGGCTTTAGGTCATGTTAAACATGTTTGGATTTTTAAGTTGAGAAAATGGAGAGCTACTGAGGGGTTTTGCTACGTAAGCGGGAAAGTGACATAATCACATTTGCAGCTGTGGTTATACCAATCTGCAAATAGCTCAGGCAAGACGTCGCACACTTAAATGTTTCCCAGCGTTTGAGTGAAACTGGTCCAGGGTAAGAAAACACATAGGAAAATTCTTCATTTCTTCAAAGAAAAATGTATTTCCTCCCATTTTTTTAAAGAAACATGTGGGCCTATTGATTTTTTTATTTTTTCATTTTTAAGGGATTCAATGAATGATTAAAAGAAATATTTCACTTTCCTCTTAGCTATAAGAGTCTAACAGAAAATGCTTAGATTGGTGGCAATGCTTTACTTGTCACAGTGTTGGGCAGAATACGGGGTAGAGGACTGTGGTGAACTGTGGTGAGCAGGCCCCATCTAAGAGGAGAAGCCCCCACTTCACTCCAGCTGTCTGTTTTCGTGCAAGAAAGTAGGTCAAATCTAGACCTTCTACTCTTTCAAAGAAATCCAGAGATCAAATCTTAATGTAAAAATCTACTGATTTTAAAAATTGACCGAAAAACCAAAAACGAAAACAAGAAGCTTAGAATTGCCAGATTTAGCAAATAAAAGAACAGGATGCCATGTGAAATTTGAATATCAAATAAACAATGAATGCTTCTTAGTATAAGTATATTCCAACTATTGCATGAGATATATTAAAGTATGATTTGCCATTGATCTGAAATTGGAATTTAACAGGGTGTCCTGTACCTTGGCTGGCAACTCTAGATCAAACAAAATATGCACATGAATCACATTAGGTATGTCAGCCAGCAGTTGGCAACTTGTGGTATTGATTGGTGATTCTAGACTTTATCTGAAGAGTGTTGTCTTTTATAGCAAATAAGTCATGTCATCATTTTCATTATGCTAAAGTAAAATTTATAGATAGTACAACCTATTTAATCATAATATTTCAAAAGTCCACCGAAGGCCTAATTATAAAGAAGAAATAAAAAGAAAATTATTTCAATATGTGATTGCTTGGTAGCACTACAGTAGTAACTGGCAAGACGTCTGAGAGTTGTGAAAGACATATGGGTGCCCCAGGTACTACGGGGCATGTAGCTCCCTGGAACCTGACTATCAAACGCTCACACTGCTTCATAATCTTTGTGATGACCAAAAATACTGCACCCCGTTTTCAAAATCTCCCCTAGGTGCAGTGCCGTCTTCAGCGATAAAGAGCAGTTAGTGAAAGGATTCACAGGAAAAAGGCAGAGGCTGGGACTTGAAGCTGGGAGATCAATTTTAAATAGAAATAGAGTGGGCATGGTGGCTCACAACTGTAATCCCAGCCCTTTGGGAGGCCGAGGCAGGAAAACTGCTCAAGGCCAGAAGTAGCTATGATTGTGCCACTGCACTCCAGCCTGGGCAACATACCAAGACCCTGTCTCCTGGAGTCCTAGCTGCTCAGGAGGCTGAGACAGGAAGATCCCTTGGGCCACGGGTAGCTATGATTGCACCACTGCACTCTAGCATGGAAGGCAGAGCTAGACCCTGTCTCTAAATAAGTAAGTAGCCAGGCACAGTGGCTCTCACCTGTAATCCCAGCACTTTGGGAGGTGAAGGTGGGTGGATCACTTGAGGTCAGGAGTTTGAGACCAGCCTGGCCAACATGGTAAAACCCCATCTCTACTAAAAATACAAAAATTAGCCGGACATGGTGGTGTGTGTCTGTACTCCCAGCTACTCAGGAGGCTGAGGCTGGAGAATGGCTTGAACCCACGAAGCGGAGGTTGCGGTGAGCCAAGATCACCTCAGTGCACTCCAGCCTGGGGAACAGAGTAAGACTCTGTCTCAAAATAAATAAATAAATAAAATAGAAGTGGCTGGAGAACCAACTAGAAGTGGGAAAAGAAAGGATGAAGGGTCAAGTGGGAGCATTCAAATAGATAGGCAAGATGGGAACAGGATTTGTTTTGGAATAAATAAATCCTATATCTTGAGTTTTAGATTTAGATTTCTGTGTGAGATCTAAGAAGAGCGGTCTGTTAGTCTGTGAAATTCATGAGTGCTGTGGTCTGAGATGGCCATAGAACACTGGGAATTCGCAGCACATTGTCTGTATGTGATGAAGTTATGGGAATGGATGAGATTGCTCCCAGGAAGACTATAGGTAGGAGGCGACTTAGTTCATGGACATAGCCCTGCGAACACCAACTTTCATGAGATGTCCAGCCTTTTTAATGGAGGAAAAAGGAGTTTCCAGAATGAAAGTAGGAAATCCAGGAAAAAGTGATGTCACAGAAAGCATGGGAGGAGAAATGGGTGGGACCGACTGCAGAGAAGACAGATTCTACAGGGAAGATAAACAAGAGAAGAGTTGAACAATGTCCAGTCAGGAGGTCCCTGGTGAGCTGAGTGACTGCAGTTTCAGTGCAGGGGTAGGTGTGGAATCCCTTTTAGAGTTGATAAGAAAATGCAGACAGGGAGCATAGGCCACTTAAAAAGCGGCATGGCTGTGAAGGAGTAAGAACTCCTTTCTGCCTTTTAGGGTCCTCCTTATATGAGATCTCTGAACTTTCCTTTACTTTCGGTATCTTTTAGGATGCCTTTGCTAGTAATTAACAGAAAAATGAACCCAGACTGGCTTAAAAAGTAAAATTCAATAGTGGATTTAGGCTACTGAAAAAGTCCAGCAATGATGTGTGCTTCAGGCATGATTTGATCAAGGCTTTAGATCCAGTTCTCATAATTTTTTCCTACGTGTCTTAGATTTGCCCTCAGACTGACTTCCCAATTTTTTAAGTTTATTTCACAAATAGTTATTGAACACCTACTGCATGCCAAGAACTTTTCTAGGCCCTTGAGATATAGCAGTAAAATACAACTGATAAAGATTCCTGTCCTTGATGCTGGGTGTGGTGGCACATACCTGTAGTCCCAGCTTCTTGGGAGGCTAAGGCAAGAGGATTGCTTGAGCACAGGAATTTAAGGCCAACCTGGGCAACTTGGCAAGACCACATGTCTAAAAATAAAGATTCTTGTCCTTGTGGAGCATATGTTCAAATGGGGAAAGATATCTTGTAAAAATGTATATACATATATACAGACACATATATAAAATCATAATATGTGACATGGTTTGGCTGTGTCCCCACCCAAATCTCTCCCATAATTCCCACATGTTGTGAGAGAGACCTGGTGGGAGGTAACTGAATCATGGGGGCAAGTCTTTCCTGTGCCGTTCTCATGATAGTGAATAAGTCTCACGAGAGCTGATGGTTTTATAAAGGGAGTTCCCCTGCACGTACACTCTCTTGCCTGCCGCCATGCAAGATGTGACTTTGCTCCTCCTTTGCCTTCTACCGTGATGGTGAGGGCTCCCCAGACATGTGGAACTGTAAGTCCATTAAACCTCTTTTCTTTATAAATTTCCCAGTCTCAGGTGTGTCTTTATTAGCAGCACGAGAACAGACTAATACAGTATGTTAAATGATGATAAAGTCTATGAAAAAAGAAAAACAGTTCAGAGTACAGAGGATTGGTAATATAAGAAGGGCTAGATTGTAATTTATAGAAGGTGGTCAAGAAAGGCTTCACCAAGAAAGTGGCATTTGAGTGGACATAAGGATATGGCAGAGTGAGATGCATGAATAGCTTTGGGAAGGGTATTGCAGCCAGAGAAACAACCAGCACAAAGACCACAGACGGGAGCGTCCAGCACGTCTGAACAGCATCAGGGAGGCCAGTGTAGCTGGGGTGGAATGAGTGAAGGAGTAGTAGTGGGAGATTAGATTAGGGAAGCAATAGAGGCCCAAATTTATGAGCCCATGGCAAGGGCTTTTCATCAGCAGAATGTCGAGCCCAAGAGTAAATGATACAACTCAAAGTGTAAGAGGATCTCCCTGGCCGCTGTGTTGAAAAGGGACTGTAGCGGAGTGAGAGTGGTATCTGAGAAACCACTCAGGAGGCTCTTTCAATAACCCAGGGAAGTGGTGATAGTGGCTGGGCTGGGGTGGTTGCTGTGGAGGTGATAGACATGGTAGGATTTTGGAAAAGTTTGAACATAGTGCTAACAGGATTTGCTGACAGAATGGATGGAGAGGACAGAAGAGTCGAGAATCACTCCAGGCATTTCTGCCTAAGCCACTATCTGAGATGGGGAAGGCTGTGGGTAGGAACAGGTTTGGGAGGAAGATCCAGACTTGAGTTTTGGACGTGTTAAATTTTAGAAGCCTATTAGACATCCTGGGGTAGCTGTTAAGTGAGCAGAGGGCTCTAGGAGTCTGCATTTGGAAGATAAATATAGACAGGTGATATCTATTTCAGATTTGAAAGCAGGCACATAATATTAAAGTCTCAAGACTGAAGGAATCACCAAGGAAGTGAGAGTAGGTAGAGAAGGAAAGAAGACCAAAGACTGAGTCGTGGATCCCTCAGACACTGAAAGGCCTGGAAGAAGAGTGGACTGGAAAAAGAGACTAAGAAGTCTCATGATAGAAAGAAACTGGAGTGGGAGAGATAGGGCATCTTTCAAACGTAAGTACCAGATTTCCCTCTGGCTGGATTGAATTAGGTTATTTGAATCGGTCCCTCTAGCCGATGGAAAATAGTAGACAAAGTCCATTTTTTAACTAATCATTTGAAAAGGTCTTGGTTTGTGCAGAAGGGCTTATACTTATGGGGACTTTTTTTAACCAATCATTTGAAAAGGTCTTGGTTTGTGCAGAAGGGCTTATACTTATGGGGACTTTTAAAAACTAATCATTTGAGAAGATCTTGATTTGTGCAGAAGGGCTTATACTTATGGGGACTTACCTGTGGAACTTACTCCCAGAACTTACTCCCTCCCCGGGGGGGTGGTCAATTCCTCACAATCCTACCCGATGGTAAAACTGAATATTGGGAAGTGAAGGATAAAGCGAACCCACCATCTTGCCACACATTTTCCGGGGGATCAGTTTTTCTCATGTACCCACAGATCCTTTCGTTCATATTAATAGTTGTATACTTATTATATTAAAAAACAGTTGGCTATCTGTTTACTGATTTCTGCCCAGATTATAAGCTTTTTGAAGAACTGTGTCTTACTCATCTTTGAACCCCAGGACCCCTAGCCTCAGTGAATATTTGTTGAAGTGAGTTAAATATGAACATGTGAGAGTGTGTGCACGTCTGGTTTCTGTGGGTCCTCCTGGGTGACGTTAAACCTCAAAGTTAGAAGAAAAAATTTTAAACCCTTAGAATAGTTTCTGATCCATCTGTAAAATGTAATGTAACCACATAGACCATCACCTTATTAAATTTAATGTATGAAACTATTTCTTAATCGTTGTGGCTGCAAGGACAATCAGTTCTTAAATAGTTTTGAGACAGAGAAATTTAAAAGAACCCTTTGGTATTTTGGGTACACACACGCATATACGCACACACGGAACTTATAGTTGAGAGTTCATAAAATAGCCTAATGAACCTATACTGTAAGGACCTATAAGCTGATTGTATATGTTTTGAGCTGGATATTTATGTCCAGCCCCCTCCAATTCATATGTTGAAACCCTAGCCCCCAGGGTGATGGTATTTGGAAGTCAAGCCTTTGGGAGGTAATCAGAGTAAGATGAGGTCCTGAGAGTAACGTCCTCATGATGGGTTAATGTAGTTGTAAAAAGAGGAAAACAGTACAAAGTTTCAGTTAGATAGGAGGACTAAATTATTGTGTTCTACTGAAGAGCATAAAGGGTATAGTTAATAATAATGTATTGTGTATTTCAAAATAGCTAAAAGAAAATTTTAAATGTCCTTACCACAAAGAAATGATAAATATTTGAGGTGATAGATGTGTTAATTAGCCTGATTTCAATATACATCCTTCTACAATGAATTCATGTATCAAAACATCACATTTAGTCCATCAATAGATACAATCATTAATTTGTCAAATAAAAAGATGATAATACTTTTTCATGTTTATTTTTTGAGATGGAGTCTTGCTCTGTTGCTCTGTTGCGACTAGAGTGTAGTGGCTCAATCGTGGCTTATTGAAATTTCAGCCTCCCTGGCTCAAGAGATCCTTCTGCTTCAGTCTCCTGAGTAGCTGGGACCACCGGCACATGTCACCATGCCCGGCTAATTTTTAAAAATATTTTGTAGAGATGGGTCTCACTGTGTTGCCCAGGCTAGTCTCGAACTCCTAAGCTCAAGTGATCCTCCCACCTCAGACTCCCAAAGTGCTGGCATTATAAGACATGTGCCACCATGCCCAGCCACAATAAAACTTTTGTTTAAAAAACAGGAGAAGAAAAGCTATCACTGCAAGTGCTCTGCTATAGGTGTTTTCTCTATGTCATTATGATCTTTTGTTAAACATGATTTTTCCCATAGCTTATCTGAATCTATACAGTGAGCTATATTATTAAAGCATTCTAGCTAACTTTGTGCTTGGCCACAAGTAAAGCAACCTAGACTTTCTTAGAAGAGAATAGAAATACCAGAATATTTTTTCTGTCTAGTATTTGAGTGAAAAAAAAAAACAATGGCAAAACATAAAACAGAACATCCAAAACACTATCAAGTATATTATATTCATTCATTCAGTCTATCATTGACTTTGTATTTTTTGGAAATATTTTTCCCTTGTTAACTTTTCCCATGGACTTATTAGACTATATTTATCCACATGGGTATTTTTGGAAATGTAAGCACTAATGTAACTTCTTTGAATTACAAAAGATTCTGAAAGTTTGTGTGTTTGTTTTTAGAAAATGATGGGGATACCTGAGGAACAATCTTTTTGAACATTTGAAGGCATTTGATACACAAAAATATTTGATTCTTATCAAATAAATTGTCAGTATTTAAACTTTCCCTTTGAAGACAAGCTATTTAGTTCTTATAAAAAGCAATGCTTGCTTTTTATAAGATATAAAGGATGAAGATATAAAGAAACACCAGCCACAGCTATGGAATCTCTAGGCTTAACCTGGACAGGGTGCTTGACAGTTCTTGGGTTATTAAGCAAGTCACCAGTTGTGCTAGGCCAGACTCTCTTTACAGTGAAATAAAAAAGAGGACACATCTGAAAAACCAGATAATATAATGAATAAGACATTTGGTAAATAAGAGCAATTAAAAATCAAAAACAGCACACATCTGAAAAAACAGATAATAGAGCAGGTAAGACATTAGGTAAATATGACCAAATAATTGTGTTGTAAACCTCTACCTGAATCAGGCATCCAGGAGGCAATTCTACTTCAAGTGCTTTTTTTCCCTCCCTTTACTAGATCTAGTTAGACTTTTGAAAAATTAAGGTAAACTCCAGATGTCACGAAGAAGTTGCCTTGTTGTGTTCTCTGGCCTAGAATGAGGCTGGAAATTGGGCGTGCACTTTCAGTTGGACGTTTCCTTAGCACAGCCCCCTTCTCCATTTCTGAGGTGACCCAACGAAGAAGAAATGGGACAGCAGAGAGTTAAAAGTGCACAAGGCAGATGCCATGAGAGATCACATGTTCTCCCTGTTGGACAGACAGGAGCCATGAGCAGACATGAGCTGGCTGTTTGGTCGGTGGGGCAGCGCTGCTTGGTGGCAAGGAGAACGGGTCTGTTTTATGCTGTTTTATTCTCTATTCACTTGCAGGGCGTTTGGATCGGTCTCTCTCTCTCTCTGTTTGTTTTTTGGGTTTTTTTTGTCCTTGAAAATGGCATTAAGTGATTCTGTGTATGTGCATTTGAGGAAGCCAGTGCAATATCCTATTAATCCACTGAGTAACTTCAACAACTTGAACATAATCAGAGCATGGTTGGTGACCACACTAGTCGGTTCGTGAGAGCTTTACTGAAGGGCCACGCGAGTCCTTCCATTTAAGGGATCTCCCCTTCTGTGGTCACCCATGCCTCCTTTGCCCAACAGCTTGGCGGCCTCCCTGGGGTCCATTGTAACCATCCTTCCAGGACACTGGGTCGGTTCAGGGGGCAATTGTTGCCTTCTTCTCCCTCCAGGGAGCAACTTCTCTTCATAAGGATTCTTTTTCCCAGCAAGAAAAGATGACCTGGAAATTTGATAGTGCCAGAGTTACAAACTATACTTTCTTAAGAGAGAAATATTACCTTTTAGAAACTAGCTTTTATCCTGCTGGGAAACTGTACTGTGTTGCGGGGATTGTCTCTTATTAGAGCCGTGTGAGCTGGGGGAAGCATGTAGGGCTATCTTCCACACACCAAAAAGGCTGCAGGAATCGTGTATGACCCTGAAAAGAAACTGCCATAGTACTTAGTGGGGAGGTAGGGAAAGACAAAGATGTCAACATAAGCCAGTACATTCCTTGCGCAGAATGAGCCTGCATACTCTTAAACACACCGGGAGAAGAGTTCTCAAGGTTTTGAAACTCCTAGTGATGGTGGAGTTCTTGGCTCACTTCCTAAAGCATTATGAGGCATTATAAACGTCCTTCGAATTCACGCAGTCCCATAAGAACACCAACAAAAAAATTGTTATGGGGATTTTAGTATTTAATCTTCAGGGGGTCCAAAGCCTTATTTGCCATTTCTCAATAAAAAACAAATCTTTATCCTAAGACTAGGGTAGAGGGGATTGGGAAATCATTTTGTAACAAAAAGGTACTACATCCATTAGTCAAATAGTATTCATTGAGCACTCACTATGTTCCAGGCATTGTAGCAGGGGGTGGGGTCCTGAGGGTGACCCTGGCAAGCCTGGGCCCTATCCTCATGACACATTCTAGTGGGCAGCAAAGGTGCAGAGCAAGTGTACTGAGCTAGTTGTGTAATAGAAGACACGAGGTGAGCTTACAGTCTCCCAATTCAGAGATCTCGAAGAACATCTTCTTGTTGGATTTAGACATGCAGTATCCTGGAAGAGGACTGCAGTCTTAAAAATGCTCCTGATTTCGCCGGGTGAGGTGGCTCACGCCTGTAATCCCAGCACTTTGGGAGGCCGGGGCGGGCGGATCACGAGGTCAGGAGATCGAGATCATCCTGGCTAACACGCTGAAACCCCGTCTCTACTAAAAACACAAACAATTAGCCGGGCGCGGTGGCGGCTCCTGTAGTCCCAGCCACTCGGGAGGCTGAGGCAGGAGAATGGCTTGAACCCGGGAGGCGGAGCTTGCAGTGAGCTGAGATCCGGCCACTGCACTCCAGCCTGGGCGACAGAGCGAGACTCCATCTCAAACAAAACAAAACAAAACAAAAAACCCTCCTGATTCATTCTTTCCCAGCAAGATGCTCTTGGGACATGTAGGACCTTGGGCAACACTTATTTCTTCTTAGGGAATCTGAATGTCTCTGTTATTCCTACGAAATACCTCACTGAGAATGTATGTTGCCTTAAGAAGCTGTTATATAGTCTTCTTTGGATTTTCAGATATACCTCTTCCCACACCATCGTTTCACAATCTGTTTTTATTCTATAAAGTTTTTTATCATCTCAAAAATCTATGTCTGTCTACAAGTTAAGCTAAGTATCTCCAGATAACTCTCCCAGTCAGAGATACAAGATCTCAATTTCTAAAAAATAATAAATGTTCATATCAGCAAACTTGGACAATGCCCACTTGTACCAAAACTATGAGCAGGTACATTTATTTTCTTCAACTGAAAATCTGTGCTAATAATTTTAAGTTTACTTTTACATTTTAATTAGGGAAATTTTCAAATATACACAAAAGTGGAGAAGATAGTTTAGTGAACCCTAATGTACCCATTACTAAGCTTCAAGAGTCATTACAATTTTGCCAATTTTATTTCATTGATATAGCTTTCCCCACCAAGTACAGACACCTTTTTTCCCTTTTAAATTTTGGAGTATCAAAATCAAATTCCAGACATTGTATAATTTCAATCACAAATATCTTAGTAGAGAGAGAAGGATACTTTAACTGTAACATGCCATTACTACAACTAACAGAATAAACAAAAAAATTTTTAGTATCATGTAACATGACCCAGAATCAAGTTCCTCTGACTGACCTAAAATATGAATTTTTATAGTTTGTTCAAATCAGGATCTAAAATAGGACCAAACATCATACTTGCTTGTTATATTTCTTAAATTTCTTTTAATCTATAATACATCCCCCCTTCCATTTTTTTGCACCATTTAGTTTTTAAAAGGACTAGGTCTTTTTTTTTTTTTTTTTTTTTTTTTTTTGAGACAGAGTCTCGCTGTGTCACCCAGGCTGGAGTGCAGTGATGGGATCTCGGCTCACTGCAACCTCTATCTCCCAGGTTCAAGCAGTTTTCCTGCCTCAGCCTCCTGAGTAGCTGAGACCACTGGCATGCACCATCACACACAGCTAATTTTTGTATTTGTAGTAGAGACGGGGTTTCACTATTAAGAGATGGTAGCAACCATCTCTTGACCTCGTTATCTCTTAACGAGGTCAAGTGTTGGGATTACAGGCGTGAGCCACCATGCCCGGCCTAATCTTACTGATTTTCTCACATTCTGATTTGTCTATTAGCTCCCTGGTGACATTGTTCAGCTTATTTTTCTATCCCCCTATATTATTTGTTAACTGTTAGGTATATAAACTTGATTAGATTTAGGTTTCCCACCTTCCTTCCTTCCTTTCCTTCTTTTCCTTCCTTCCCTCCTTCCTTCCTGTCTTTCTTTCTTCAAGAATATATATGGGTAGTGCCAGGTACATCCTATTGTATCACAATACAAGACACATAATGTCTGATTGTCCCACTTTTAGTGGTGCTAAAAGTTAATCCAGGGCCCCAAGTGTTGCCACACTGATACAACCATTATAAAGTTCCCCATCAATTTTTCACCTCATGGCTTTCATATTCTTTGATGATCTTTGCATGGATCCATTTTTTTTTTATCATGAATGAATTTCAATTATAATATTACATTTCATCAACCATTATTTTGAATCTCAAACTATCTTAGTAAATTTTTCCAATAGAAATATCCTACATAGTACTATATTGAATTTTTAATTTAAATGTTTTATAATTATGAAATGTATTCACTACAGAAAGTTTGGCATATGTAAAGTATAAATTTGAAATAAAGTCACCCCCAATTTTTCCACCAAAAGATAATCATTTCTAGAGTTTCAACGTATTCATTTGATCTTTCTTTCAGACAGCATATTGGAACAAAACAGGACCACAGTATACTATGTTTGTACCCTTTTTGCTCTTAGTAATCTATTTTGGACATCTTTTCATATTAAAAAATACCAGATTCACACCGTTACTTTTAATGGCATATTTTAATTTTCTTGAAACATATTCATAAACATGAAACATTGGAATGAAAGATGCTAAAAAAGTTTAAGCTTTTGATATTTATTTTCAAGACTCCTACTAAAGAGTTTTCCCATCTGAAATGTGTTATGAGTACTAATTTCTCTACATCTTTGGTAACACTGAATATTATAATTTTTGTAGTTTTTGCTAATTTGATACAAAAAATGTTTTCTGCCCAGTTATATGGTTTTGATTAATTGCCAGAGATTAAAGTTATTCATATGTTTGTTATTTATTTGTATTTTTCTTCTGTGAATTTTCTATTTATTTATTCTGTCAATTCTTCTATCAGCATGCTTATACTTTTATTTCTATTTCAGATATTTTCTTTTTCTTATTCTGATATTAGGGTATGAGAAGTACAAAAGATCTACAAGTACCAGAAAATTCTGTATAACTTTGAGGTAGTTTAAAAAATACAAGAGAACAAAACAATTTTTTTAGTAATATTCATCTCTACAGATCTGACTGTCCACTTGAAACATCGCTGTAGAAGTGGTAAAAAATGATTTCATTGTGATTATGTTAAAATTTTTTATGTTTCTTTCACTTGTTTTAGGAAATCTGCTTTCTGACATTTATACTGGATGGACTCTTCACCTCTATTTTGCTGAGGCCCAATTCCCTGCCTCTTCAGGGCTTCAATGATGACATTTTTGTTTTTACAGTTAGCTTGTGATGTTTTGTCCAAAGGAAGATTCTGAAAACAGCTTCAGCAGCAAGAAAAGCTGGATATAAATTTATTGTTATTGTCCTTTCCAGTGTAAAAAAAAAGTTGAAAAATACTGATGACTTTTTCTTAGTGTTAATTTCTCGTCCTACAAGGATTTAATTTCATACTCAGGCTGAGGATGAATTATCTTTGATGCGGCTTTTTTTCCCCCCCAAAGTATTTTTTAAAAGCTTTCTTGAAAAGATGAATTCTTCTTCCTAGCCCTAGGATTCTGAGTAAAGATGACATCCTGGAACAGGAGAAGTCCAGGTTTATCTTTCTACTTTCTTACCTAGTAACCTGTTGGACTTAGAGAGTTGAGATCTCCACGGATGTTCAGTAAATCTAGGAATGGCTGAAATTAAAAACAAAAACAAAAACAAAGCTCACTTTATTTAGTTACAGATAATAATCACAATGCCAGAAGGTTATAGACACAAAGGCCAAAAGAACAAAGGAAAGCCACATCAGAGGCTGCCTGACAGCTTAAGACCTTTTTTTCCCTCTGCTTAATAAGAAATAAGTTATCATTGTCATCATCTTCCAAGCACCTCTCCTTTTTCTTCTCTTGCCCCTCTTAACCTCCTTGGGAGACTTGTCTCCTCTTGATGTGAAGTAATGTGATGAATGGTGAAAGGGCTTGGAAGGCTTCTGGGTTTTAAAACTGCCAGGAGAAGAGTAGGTTTTGGGGCCCCTAGGAAAATCCTCACCCACTTCACATGTCTGTCAGCCTTCCTGTGCTTCTCCCAGTTTCTGTTCTTGTTCTTCATTTCTTTTTGTGTTTCCTTATTTTATTGAGGCCACCTGTTGCTTTTCCACAAGGCATGGCCCTTCCTTATATAATGATGGGAGTTCTCATTTGCTGTTTTTATCTAAGGTAGCTTAGATGGCTCTGGGATATCTCCATTTTTCTTCAGTACTTTTATTTTTTGTTTTAGTCTCTTTTCTCTCTCCTGAATTTCATATTTGTCATCGTAGTAGCAGATGAATGGAGATATTGGAGACGGGTCATACACTTCTCATTCTGGACACTTGTGCCCAGAATTGCCTTTTGCATGCAGTGACAGTAATATGCTAAGGCTGATGGTCTTGAAGGGGTCTTTGGCTTTTTGGATGGTCCAGGTTTGGTCGTTAGGTGATACTGCCCCCAGCTTTCTGTGCAAGTATCTGTATAGTGACCTAGCATATGACATCAGTCACACTGTTTATCCCAGGAATGTCTGAAAAGACATGAGTGGTCCAACATCTTAGGCACAGGACAGTATTCGCAAAGGGGGGCTGGCCAGGAACACAGGAGATGTCCTCTCCCGGAGCACAGGAAGCAGCGACGAACTTTTCCTGGTAACGGGCAGTTTTTTGTTAAATGGCCACATTTGTCACAATTTCTACAGATAATGTTTTTGTTGCCTGAATAATATCTCTGGGTGTGTCTTCCAGGTGATTTGTTATTAGCTATCTCGGCCTCAATGTCTTTGTCACTGATGAACCAGTTTATCTCATCTTCTTCAATAACAGAGTTTTCACATCCCGCAACGTTGAGAAGGATATCATCATCTCTATCATCTACTTCACATCCCAGTAGCATCCAGCTTTTCACATTATTGCCTTCTGAAATGGTGCTTTCTTCCTCTTCACTTGAACTGACGGCTATAATCATGAGCTCTCAGATTACACCTGATCTCTCTTCAATATCACTCTTGCATTTCTTATCAACCAGCTCATTAGATTGAAGAGAAGCAGAAGGACCATGGGTATTTTCTTATGCTTGAACTCTAACATTCTTTCCTTTACATCTATAAATACTATCTTCATCAGACAGTGATGACCTCTGAGCCATCTGACAGCTGGATGACCTCACTATCTGAAAGGACAATTAGCCTCTTCTGATTTGGTTTACTACTCGAAGATTCCAAATTCCCAGAGTTCTTTCCTTCATGTTCTTCTTCCCTGATGACATCACCAAGATCTTGGGCATAATAAATTCAGCTATAGAGTTGAAATTCCACCTCACTATCAACACTCATTTCACTAGATAACTCGTCTTGATAAAGATCATATTCGTATGCTTCTATAATCTCACAGCCACCAAACATCATAAAAAGTCAGTAACCTTGATGTGCTGGCTGCAACCTACTTTTCTTAATAAATTATAATGATGTAATATTAATCATTTATCTGTCATATTTCAAATATATTTTGCCAGTTTGTCATTTTAAAATTTTTGTTTATGACTTTTTAATGTTCAGAAATTTTAAATATTTATGTCATCTATTAAAAATAATATCTATTTTTTTCTTTGTGATTTCTTCCATGGCATTAATATTCCCCATCTCAAGATTGGTGTAAATATTTGCCCATAATTCCTTCAACAGTTTTGGGGTTTTGTTTTCATATTTTACCTTCAATTCCTTAGCCTATGTTGAATTTTTTGGCTGTAATTTAATGTAAAGATCTGATTGGATTTCACCACCACCCTCCATCCCCCACATATTCTCATTTTCCCCACCTCCATTATTTGTTTGAATAATCTATTCCAACTGATATGCTTTTTCTTTCTTTCTTTTTGTTTTTTTTTGAGTTGGAATTTCACCCTGTTGTCCAGGCTGGAGTGCAATGGTGCGGTCCCTGCTCACCACAACCTTGGCCTCCCGGGTTCAAGCGATTCTCCTGCCTCAGCCTCCTGAGTAGCTGGGATGACAGGCGCCCACCACCATGCCCAGCTAATTTTTGTATGTTTAGTAGAGACTGGGTTTCACCATGTTAGCCCGGCTGTTTTCAAACTCCTGACCTCAAATGACCCACCCACTTTGGCCTCCCCAAGTGCTGGGATTACAGGCGTGAGCCACCACACCAGCCTGATACGCTTTTAATGCATTCGTTTCTGAACTATCTTTTCTGTAACAATGATCTGTCAGACAGTACTTATACTAGTAACACACGTAAATGTTGCAGCTGTAGTATGTTTTAAGATCTGGAGAACTTTCCTTATATTATAGCTGCTTTCTTAACTACCTATTTAATATGTATTAAATAGGTATTTCTTAATACCTATTTACTGATGACTCCCAGCTTATGTCTGGCTCTAATTTCCAGAGTTGTACACCTATATATCTATTCAACCTCTCCTCTCAAATGGGTAATAGACATCCATTCATTCATTCAGCAGTATTTATTAAGCACCCACTCTCTTCCAGGCATTGTTCTAGGCACTTGGAATAAATCAGTGAATCACACAATGATCCCTGCCAATTAATTAACAGTTTGATTCTTACAACAACTTTATGAAGCAAATAAATTATTATTTCTATTATAGTTCACGCATGAGGAAAATGACACACAGAAAGGTTAAATGACTTACTCATGGTCACACAGCTAGTAGGTGGTGAATCTGGGATTCAAACTCAAGTCATTTCTTCCAGAGTCCTTGCCTTTAATCACTTTCTCAAACTCAACATGTCCAAAACAGAAGTATGGATTCCTCTGTCACATTTAGTTCTCAGGCTTTCTCCATTTTAATAAATGACTATACCATTCAAGCGTGTACCTGCTTGAGTCAAAAACCTAGGAATCGTTCACGACTCCCTTTCCCCTCACTCTCCATATTCAGTAGATTAGCAAGTTCTGTCAATTTTATCATCAGCAAATACATCTCTAATTCCACCACTTCTGACCATCTGTGGTGCTCCAACCTAGACCAAGCATTGTCATTTTCTGCCTGCACCATTACACCTTCTAAAGATTCTCCCTATTTCTGTTCTTTCCCTTTTCACACAACTAGCAGTGAAGACTTCAGAAAATATCAATAACATCCTGTCACTCTCATGATCAAAATACAGTCAAATTATACTATAAACACAGAGAAAAACAGAAATTGCCCCACCCTTCCCCCGCTTCGTGGTACCTGTTCCTCAGTGGCAACTGCTCTGTGTTGTTTTGGCTCTTTCTTCTGTCATTTACATCCATATCTCTAAAGTACGTACTAATACAACTAGTTTTAAAATTTCAGTTGTGGACACCATCAGTCAATTTCAATGACTTCCTAGTAGAGCAGAGGAATATTTAGCTCTTCTATAACTACCTGCACCCCAAACACACACTTCCTCTCTTTTCCACCAATGTAGGTATATCTCAACTTTTATTATTTTGGTTACATTATTTTGACTATGCAAATATTATTCATACTTCCTTAGTGTACTAGGACTTTACTTCTTATTTTTGTGAAACTTTTTGTTTTACTTCCTTTTTATAAAACTTTTCCTAGACTTAATAATTGCTTCATTTTTTCTTTGCTTGTATTTCTTCCCCAGGTACTTAACACTAATTCTTATTCAAACTCTCTGGTAGAGCTGTAAATCTCTTCTCAATGTAACCAGGTATATAGAATAATCTATAAATTCATTTTTTCCCCTGGAAAACATCCTCTTAGATCCCTTCTTTCTCTATGATCTGCCACACTACTGTCGTTTTGTGAGTCTGCTTCATGATCTTCCCAGGAATTCTGTTGCTTTTTAACCTGTTTTTAGCTCTTCTTATCTGTATCTCATGTCTTACTCTCATTTGGCTTAAATTTATTTCAAAGGAATACATTTTCCAGTAGCTTTCTGAGGAAGTAGGCATGAATGGTGAAATAAAAATATGCTTCTTGGCCAGATTCGGTGGCTTGTGCCTGAAATCCCAGCACTTTGGGAGGGCAAAAATTAGCTGGATGTGGTGGCGGGTGCCTGTAATGCCAGCTACTTGGGAGGCTGAGGCAGGAGAATCTCTTGAACTCGGGAGGCAGAGGTTGCAGTGACCTGAGATCGCACCACTGCACTCCAGCCTGGGCAACAGAGTGAGACTCTGCCCCCAAAAACAAACAAACAAAAAACAAAAACCACTTCTTGTAACTCCTCATAATTGATCATTACTGTAATTTGTTACAAAATTCTAGATTTGATATCATTTTGATTTGAATCATTATGATTGAGTGTTCTGATGTCCTTCCAATTCTTGATCCTTTATAGCCCTTCTGCTTTTTTCTATGAGTTTTTAGAAGCGTCTGTTTATTCCTGAAATTCTCATATTTCACATTTTCATCCCCCTCAAAGGTTTCTTCATGTCACTGGGTAATTCATTTTTTTCTTCTCCCCCAAACCCCCTCCTTATAGATTTGGGACAAATTTGTTCTCTGTCCCTATAAATTATTTTCTATAATTTCATAAAAATGGAATAATATATAAAATCACTTCCGTACTTGGCTTCCTCAGCATAATTATTTTGAGATTTATCAGGTTTTTTAAATGTATCAGTAGTTTCTTTTCATTGATGAGTAGAAGTCAGTTACATGGATTTACCACACTTTGTTTATCTCTTCACCTAGTCATGGACATTTGGGCTGTTTCCAGTTTTTGCTATTCATAATAAAACTGTCATAAGCATTAGTGTACAATTCTTTCATTAGACATATATTTCTTTTTTCATCAGTTAATATTTAGAATTAGAATTGTTTAATCATATAGTAGGGGCTTCTTTAAATTTTTAAAAAACTGTCAAAAGTTTTCCAAACTTGTACTATTTTACGTTTTCACTGTCACTGTATGAGATTTCCAATTGTTGTATATCCTTGGCATTCTCGGTCTTCTCAATTGTAGTAAATTCTAGTGGATATATAGTTCCATCTCACTGTGATTTTAAATTACATTTCCCAGGTAGCTAATTACTTTGAGCATTTATTCGTGTTTTTTTTTTTTTTTTTTTTTTTTTTAGATGGAGTCTCACTCTGTCACCCAGGCTGGAGTGCAGTGGCACGATCTCGGCTCACTGCAAGCTCCGCCTCCTGGGTTCATGCCATTCCCCTGCCTCAGCCTCCCGAGTAGCTGGGATTACAGGCATGTGCCATCACATCACATCCAGCTAATTTTTGTATTTTTAGTAGAGGCTGGGTTTCACCATGTTGGCCAGGCTGGTCTTGAACACCTAATCTCAAGTGATCCATCCATCTTGGCCTCCCAAAGTGCTGGGAAAGCCACTGCACCCGACCCATTTGTATATCTTCTTTTGTGATTTTTTTCTATTCAAATATTTGGCCCCCTTTTTTTATTGGGCTGTTTGTTTTCTTATTGTTGAGTTACGAATGATATTTATATAGCTGAGATGCAAGACCTTTGTCAGATATGTGCATTGCAAATATTTTCTTGTAGTCTGTGGTTTGTCTTATGTGTTGTAATCTGCTTACATTGTTGTTGGAAACTATCTTTCAAAGAGCAAAAGGTTTCAATTTTCACATGTCATATAGGTTTTATAGCTATGTTCTTAAATAAATGCCTTAATATTCTAAGTTATTTCATTATTCTAAATGAAATTTTTGCATCATTCTGTTGCTTTTTATTGCTATAATAATAAGTTATATGTACGTTATAACTGAACACCTCGCCAAGTCCCCCATTCAGTAGTTTTTAAACTTATGTTTCTTAGGTATTCAACTATATGATCAGCAAGAACAAATACATTTAGCTTTTTTATTTTCTGGTATCTATATAGGTTATTTCCATTTTATTTTCTTCTCCTAATATTTTTTCTTAAACCTACAAAACAACATTGAATTGGCTTTTTTCTGGTTTTAATAGGACTGTCCTTTAGTGTTTTATCATCTAGAAAGTCATTTGCATTTAATTTTTAGCCAATAATTATAATTGTGTTCACATAGTTTTGATCTGTTCTATGTAGAGGTTTTTGAAATTAGAAATCACTATCAAATTTTATTAAAGGTGCTTTAGTATTTGATATTATTTTTCTTACATAATAAAATAAATTATATAAATATATGTTTTTAATATTGAACCCTTGCATTGTTGGATGGCCATACAATATTATTCTTTTAATATATTGCTGGGTTCAATTTGTTTATATTTCATTTAGAATTTTTACATTAATACTATAAATTAGATTACTGCTCCCTCTCCCATGGTGATCTCTTCTTCTTGACTGTCTTTATCAAATTTTAGTATTACACTTATATAAACATCATAAAACAAATTGGGGTGCTTTCCATCTTTTATTATAATCTGAAATAATGTAAATGATATTAGAATTATCTCTGCTAACTGTTAGATTGCATTCAGCTGTAAGATCAACACTTTTAATTTTTAAATTTTTTAAAACTTTGAGACATGTATTTACTTTCCCACATCACCAATCACGGCCTAGTATGATTATGAGTGGCTAAGTCTTATATCCCTTCAGGAAAACATAGCACTATTGAATGACTATGGCATCCTATGGAGAACTTCAATCTCTTGTCATAGCCTTTAGAGTTCCTGGCTTCAAGGCCTGCAAACTCTCTTTGAATGACCTACTGAATACTTTTTTTTCAATAAAAAAGCTTCAGCTATTAAATAATCAGAATTTTTTTAGTGCTACATCTTCAATTACCTTTGTAATAGTTTATATATTAATTACTCTTTTAAAGTTTTTAAATTTCTTCTTGGGTTAATTTTGCTCATTTTGTTAGTAAGTCATTTCTTCCAGGTTATCAAATTGCTGTCACAGACTTTTACATGGTGTATTCTTATAATTATTTTCATCTCTTTTGTTTTGCATTTATTTGTAGCTCTGTACTTCCCATTCTTAATCTTTCATGTTTTCTATCTCTTTTCTCTATTCAGGCAAATCGCAGTTTATTTATTTTATTGCTGTGTTCATAGCATCAGTATTTGGCTTTTCCCTACTATTTTGGTGTTTTCTATTCTATTAATTTTATCT
Organism: Macaca mulatta; assembly: GCF_049350105.2. Classification (NCBI taxonomy): domain Eukaryota; kingdom Metazoa; phylum Chordata; class Mammalia; order Primates; family Cercopithecidae; genus Macaca; species Macaca mulatta. The sequence continues at coordinate 130,164,484 of NC_133412.1, read as the reverse complement.
TTTGTCTTTGCTAATTCCTACTACTTACTTTCTTTGGTTTATTTTATTTTTCTGTTACTGATTCTTCCTCTTTTTTTTTTTTTTTTTAGATGGAGTCTCACTGTTTTATTTTAATACAAAATATTCAATGTGAATCATTCCCCTTTCCATGCTTTCTAGATAGCATATAATTTCAGTTTTAAAGGTCTCTTTGATGCTGGAGTTAAGAGAGTGTTTCTTAACTTCCAAAATGTTTTCAGTCAACATTTTATTACTTATTTCTAATTTTGTTGTGGCCTGTGAGTGTTCTATATTTTAATGTTTTTAAAGGTTTTCTTTGTAGTCAAATACATATATCATCAATATTTGTACTATTTATATTCCTACAAAAATTCACACTCTATGTCAGTAGGATAGAAATTACACATGATTTTATTAATCTACTTTATTGTTATATTATTCAATTCCTCTCTGTCCTTACTTATCTTTTTGTGTAGTGAATCTTTCTACTTCTGAAAGGGATGTTTTAAAAATTACAACTATAATTTTATTAGGTTTTTGCATTTCTACAAGCTCTTTTTAACTATTCGGCTGCAAAGTTATTTGATGTGTATGTTTGTGACTATCATATCTCCTCTATAAACTGTGTTTTTTTAATTGTCTCTATTCATGTCCTTCTTAAAATGCTACCTGGTAACAGCCTGTATGATGCCACAGTCTCCTAGTTTGGATCCATGTCTTTGCCTACTCCTTAAACGTACATGTTCCTCTGTATTCTGATCTTCCTCTCCTCCTCCTGTAAGCACAAATAAATACACATCTCTCACCCAGATCTCTCTCGGAGCTCAAGACTCCTACAACTCATTTCTGCCTAGATTGTTGTCTTGAATGCAGCACACACAGCTCAAAAGCAAAATTCCCCTCCTTCACCCTGAACCTGCCTTTTCTCTCTTTAAAACATTACTTTTAGCTTTTTTTCTTATAAACAAAACATTGCTCAGTTTTGTTTTTCCACTAATCTGACATTACATAATCCAAGCAAACTGCCTAATGTGGTTCCTGACAGGTTGTGAGTTCTCCAAAAATTTAGCTACTATTATCAATAGAATCCAAGTTTACATTCACTGTCAGTTGCCACTTCATGCTGTCAGGAGGTACTTTTTTTGCCACATTACCACAGTAGTGTTGGCTCTTTGATCTTTTATGAACACAAGAAAAAGACAATTAGATCTCAACCCGCATACTGTGGGATAAAACGTGTCTTGCACTGTGCTATAGTGGGAATCAAGGAATGGTCATGGTTTAGCGCTTCTTTCCAATGGTCCAATAATTTACTTGACTCCATTAGTTGCATTCTTGAGTTCCAGTGACACGACCAATTTAAAATAGTTTTTGGATGAATCAAACAGAACTATAATGAACAGCCTAAATTTTTGGTTTCTTCTTTGAATCCTAGTTGATGGCAGAGAGCATGTTTACTTGCTGATTGGGTGGTAGATTTGACCACTGTTTAAGAATCAGCTCCAGAAATTTGATTTTGCAGAAAACTTCTGGGTATATTAAGACAAATTCTTCTGTTCACTGGCTTTTCATGTCCTTTAGGAGAAACCTCCACCTGGAAACCACTCCAACACCCACCAAGGCACTTGAGTGAAAACATTAGCATATAGTACATGGCCCAATTAAAATAGAGACTAATAGAAACTGGTAACATGCAGATGTACGCCTCTCATTATATAAGTCCTCACCTCTCACCCTTACCACCAATCACACACATAGCTACTACCACTGACAACACAGCCTTTCCAACATGGAACAAGCCTTGTTTCTGAACAGAAACTGCTTTTTAAAATCAACTAACAATCAACAAATCTGGTCATCGATTAGACTAGAAGAATTTCTCTCCCTTTTCTCATATTTTGTGCCTTCTGTCTCATAATGGTTTTCTGTTTTGTCACCCTCACAGCTCCGTGGAACTTGAATGCCAACAGCTCTTCATCTGTTCACATTAAAGAAAATTAGAAGGAGGAGGAGGAGAGAAGAAAGTCCTATCATCAAGTTTATTACTCCCAGGGTGGTCAGCTTTCTATTTAAGGGAATATGCCCAAATTTCAGAACTGGTTTAGTTTATGCTCTGAAAAACATAGGCAATTATTCACCTGCCTCTTACATATTTGTGTGTCTGGCTGTGACTTTCGATGGAGGGCAATAAAAAGGAATCATTAAGAAGCCTAGTCTAGATGATGTGTTTTCTCTCTCTGAAAAAGAAGAGTGATGGCTTTTGCCTAAGTACCCAAAATTAAATATATAAGCTTTCTACATGGAAGCCTAAATAGCTTATTGAATTAAAAAAAAAAATCATAGAGCTTTAAAGTAAAAACACTCTTTTTCCCATTTCTGGAAAAATTATATTAGTAAAAATTATTTGGCCAGAATCTCTCAGACTGTGCAATTTTTAATGTAGTGAATAGAAAATTAAATACGATTTTCCACTGCAACTGTCTTTGATAGTGAATAAGACATGTCACCATGTGTGTGGAAGGCTCCTCCATAGATGTGTTAAAGATTTTATTTATCTCTTCCTTGTGCTGTTTTGACTAGTGCTTCTATTTTGAGGGAATTTAACATTTAAAGGAATATGTGATTATACTCTAGTTTTGCATTTATATTTAAAAATAGGCAAAATAGAATTTCTGAATTCAGAAGAGAGAATACCAGTAACCAGGCTGTTTTAAATTTATTTGCTTGATGATGCTGTGTAGGTCTTAAGATTTTAGGACAGCTTGGCTGGGCGCAGTGGCTCACGCCTGTAATCCCAGCACTTTGGGAGGCCAAGGCGGGTGGATCACCTGAGGTCAGGAGTTCAAGATCAGCCTGACCACATGGTGAAACCCCGTCTCTACTAAAAATACAAAAATTAGCCGGGCATGGTGGCAGACGCCTGTAATCCCAGCTACTCAGGAAGCTGAAGCAGGAGAATCACTTGAACCTGGGAAGCGGAGGCTGCAGTGAGCCAAGACCACGTCACTGCACTCCAACCTGGGTGACAGAGCAAGACTCCATCTCAAAAACAAACAAACAAAAAAAAGATTTTAGGACAGCTTAAGAAGCCAACATTAAGAAACATGTGTGGGCATGTCCATAGTCTGGACTAGGCTGTGTACTGTAGGGATATGTATTGTCTGGCATACTAATGTCAGAAACAATCAGTTCCTCTTCAAACTTCCTGGCTTTCTCTAGTGGCTAGTGTCTTTTCATAGTGCTAGAAATGATAAGTTCTTGTTCTCTAAACAACCCTTCCCACCTTTGCCGTGCCCAAACATGTCTAAACATGGCCTTCCCATTCTCCCTGCCTCTTCTCTTTGCAAATTGCACATTTACCTTATTTGGAAAAGTTTAAGTCTTTTACCTTATTTAGAGAAGTTTAAAATCTTAGCCAGTCGGGTTAGTTTAGATTGTGTGGTCTGACTCCAGCCAATGGAGAGGACACAGGAACAAGAGCTGTGTTAGGGATAAAAACCCTCCTCTCCTTTGCTGTGTGTGCTCTTGCAATCATGATAGATGCAGGCAGCACCCTCCTGCAGAAGTAAATGTGCCTTGCTCAGAAATTTTCTAAGTGCTGGTTTTTCTTTGGGGCACCAAGCACTTGTTTCCAACACTGAGAAATGCACTGCTACTAGTATTATGTTTAAATGGGCAAACACATTAATTTCAGGAATGTCTTAGATTAGAATTCTGCAAACTTTTCTGTAGAGTGAAACTGTAAATATTTTAGGCTTTGCAGGCCATATGAACTCTGTGACAACTGCTCTACTCTGCCATTGTAGTGCAAAAGCAGCCATAGATGATACATAAATAAATGAGCATGGCTATGTTCCAATAAAACTTTATTAGCCAGGTGTGGTGGTACACAGCTGCAGTCCCAGCAACTTGGAAGGCTGAGTTGGGAGGATCACTTGAGCCCAGGAACTTGAGGTTACAGTGAGCTTTGATTGCTCCACTGCACTCCATCCAGCATGGGTGACAGACTGGAACCCTGTCTCTACAAAAAAAAAAAAAAAAAAAGAAAGAAAAGAAAGAAAGAAAGAAAAGAAAAAAAAAAATCTCTTGTTGCAACTGACTGAAGGCCAGCTCCAATGAGCTTTAGAAGAAAAGGAGGTGACTGGCATATGGAACTGGAAGAACACCAGCACAGCTGGATTTAGTAGTCCAGGTGAAGTGCCAAGCACCAAGACCCTCACTCACACTCTCTTCAACTCTCTCTTCTGCTAGTTTCTCCTCTTTTCTGTCAATCTCATGTATTTCTGCTGAAAAAAACAAAAGAGACTGACTGGAAATGGCTAGAAAGATGGCTCTGGCTAACCTACACTGATATCCTTACAGTTTATGAAAATAAGGGAAGAAAAACCTCTTTGTTAATGTCCATAGAGGCAATTTCATGCAAGGTTGGCACAGCTAGTTTGTTAGCCCCATGAACAATCACTGTGGCTGAAGAATTGGATATAATGAGAATCATTATGATTGACAGCTCTATTAGGACCATATGGTATAGCCAAAGAGTGCCCTAAAACAGTGGGACTTAATCCTGAAAGCCAATGGTACCCTTTTAAACAACAAATATTTTGTAATGCTCCCTTTTCTATACTGTGTCTGTAAGAGTTTGACCAGAAGAAAAGCAGAACCACTGGGATACATATATTCTCTCTTTCTCTCACTGTCTCTCAGTCTCTCTCTCTCTCTTTCTCTCTCTCTCTTTCTCACACACACATACACATAAACACACACACACAGCACATGTGGAAAATTAGGACTTTATTGACCTTATGAACTGTGGTATCTGGTGAGAGTCTATATGAGGCTGTTGTGCCTCCAGTGCTAAAACCTCAAGTCCACAGGGCAAGTAGTTGAGAAGCGAAGATGGATATGAAATAAGGGAAGTAGTCATAAACTAGAATCTATGAGGCTGAGCTGGAAACATGAGGATGGACTAGACTCCATGTTTGACTTTCATGACCTCCAAGCTTCCAATTCAACCCTGCAGGCATCCTGCAGAAACTGGTGCACTTTACCATGAAGCTAAACATGACCTGGCCCAGGTATCAGGGAAGCTGAAAGAGGATGTTGCAGGAGCTGGAGTTGCTGTGGGCTCACCAACCTGGCAAGCCAGCAGATAAGGACCACATATGTGAGATGCGAAAGCACTCCTTTCCCTGCTTCGATCTTCAGAGGATAAGAAAAATAAAGCCATTTTTTTTTACTTCTATCCTTCAAATTGCTCACAAAAGTCTTTTTTTTTTTTTTTTTTTTTTTAGCTGATACTAATCTGGAACTTTGCAGAGAAGAGAATTTGGAGAAATTAGTTCTAGCTTAGCTAAATTGGCACAGTTCAAATCTACCACATATATGGTGCCAGTTACTACTTTTTTCTCAACTCCAAATCCACCCTTCTGTACTTTGCTTTGTGGTACTGGATCTGGTACTCTGAAAAACACATTTCTGCACTATTTGCTGGCTTCATGTTAGAGTCTGCCAGTAAAGGGCACTAAAGAAAAACGATGAGGTTAGGACAGGAAGAAGGATGTTTTCCTTCGTATTTCCTGTGGACTTCCTGTCTGCTTGTGTGCATCACCCAGGCTTGCCTCTTCACCTTGGAAATTATAGTTCCTTCCCAAATCAGTGGTTGGATCCTACTTGCTGTTTTTCCCAACCCTTCATCCCACTCCTGCTCAAAGATGCATGCACCAGACAACCAGCATCATTTCTTCAGAAGTTCAGGCCTCAACCCCGCAAGGCTCCTCCTCCCAATGCCAACACAGCCCTAGGCAGGTAGTGCTTCTTTCTCAGAGGCTGAGTTTCATCTCCATAGGGCCCCACCTCTGTGTTCCTAAGTTTTATTAATTCCAAGCTCTTCTCTGTTTTCCCAGTCCTAGTAGTGGTAGCTGCTGCCTATAGTTGCTGTGTCTGTGAGAGGGTATATGTCTTCCTTTTTAGCTGTTTAGTTACTGAGTTGATAATTGTGTATAGCTTACCATTCTTTGTATCAAATTCTTTATGTTCAAATAACTGATATGGTTTTGTCTCCTGAGTGGACCCTGACTGATACATATCCTGAAATAAAACTCATAGATAATAAAATGTACTTATAAATATAATTTTAAAAGTGAAAGATCAATATAATCCCTAATAGAAAAAATGCAATGCAGTCATATGTATTTTAAGACTTTCACATGTGACCAAGATGGAGTAATGAGGATAGGACTTAATCTTCCACATGAAATAACTGAAAACAAAAGAAAACAGAAAAACCACCCAGACAAAGTATACAAACTAATTGGATATAAAAACACTGGTCCCTTTCCGCAGATAAGGGATGATAATAGAAAGGAAAACAAAACAAAATATCAGGCAGCAGGTAACAAAAGACAGTGACCTCTGAGAGACAGGAAACAAAATAAATGATCCGGGCCAGGTGCAGTGGTCACACCTGAAATCCCAAGATTTTAGGAGGCCGAAGTGAGAGGATCACTTGAGCCCAGGAATTCAAGACCAGCCTGGGCAACATGGCAAGATCCCATCCCTACAAAAAACAATTAAAAATCAGCCAGGTGTGCACCTATGTTCCCTGCTACTTGAAGGCTGAAGTGGGAAGACCGCCTGAGCATAGAAGGTTGAGGCTGCAGTGAGCCATGATTGCATGACTGAACTCCAGCGTGGGCAACAGAGTGATACCCTCTGCCTCACACACACACACACACACACACACACACACACACACACACATACATACACAAGGTGATCCACATGATGGTGTCAGCTTACTGCTTGGAGAGATATTTGGATTGTAGTTTTGGATGAGGGACCCAGGCAGAGCCCCACAGTTTCCCTAAGTTGGGGAGAAGGAGCTAAAAGTCTGGGGAGGCTAATGTGGCTAGAATTCACAGGGCTGAGCACTGGAGAGGAGAAGGCTTCAGAGAGAAGGAACTTAGAAAATCTGCAGATGGTCTCCTTAAGGATCCAGCTGAGAAAGGATCAGCACATGAATGTGAGGAAACTGCTGGAGGCTGAGGGAAGAACCACTCAAAGGAATTATGGGGAACAATCCTCAGAACTCACACAGGGCCTGGAATATATCCTATTCCCACCAGCCACAGTGAAAAAAACCTCATAATTCATGGAACATTGGTAGAGTATTCTGAAAGGTAGTAAGGAAAAATTTACCTTACACTCAATCCTCCTCTGGTCCCACCTAACAAAGCTTAAGAACAAGACCTAAAAGAATCGAACTATTTCCAAATAACTTCATTCCATCCCAGATCAAAGCTCAAAAACATTTATAAAAGTCAAAGATATCCAGCATCTAACAGGTTAAAATTCAGAATGTCAGGCATCTGATAAAAAATTACCAGTCATGTAAAGAAGCAGGAAAATATATTAATAACTTATGGATGAGAAGAAAAATTAATTAATAGAAACTGACCCAGAAATGATACTAACGATGGAATTAACAGACAAGGACATTAAAAGAGTTATTATAACTGTATTCCATGTGTTCATCAAACTACAAGAAAGATTGACATGTTAAGGAATGACACAGTGGATATTAAAAAGAAGAGGATATTAAAAAGATTCAAATCAAACTTCTGGAGATGAAAACTGCAATGTCTGAGGTGAAAAATACATTGGAGGTAGGGAGATTAATGAAAGATTGGACATTGAGAAAGGAAAGATAACTGAAGGTGAAGTCATAGCAATATAAACAATCCAAAATGAAACAGAGGGGAAAAGACTGGTTAAAAAAGAAAAGAAAGAATTGGCATATCAATGAGCTATGGGGCAACTTGAATAATTTTGAAAGGAGGAGCTGAGCGCAGCAGCTCATGCCTATAATCCCAACACTTTAGGAGGCCAAGGTAGGAGGATCATTTGAGCCCAGGAGTTCGAGACCATCCTCGACAACATAGTCCAAAGAACTTTGAAGAAAAATAAAGATAGAGGACTTACAAAATAATAATAATAATCATAAATTAGCCAAGTATGGTGGCACATGCCTATGGTCCCAGCTCCTGGGGAAGCTGAGGTAGAAGGATCACTGAGCTCAGGAGGTTGAAATATGTTCTCTGATTATGATCCAATTGAACTAAATATCAATAACAGAAAGATAACTGGAAAATTGGTGAATATTGAAAAATAATATAACATGCATCTAAATTAACCATGGGTCTGGAAATCAAATGAAGAGCCGAGCATATTGGCATGTGCCTGTGGTCCCAGCTACTTGGGAGGCTGTTGCAGTGGGGATCCCTTGAGCCCAGGAGTTTGAGGCTGGAGCATGCTGTGTTCTACTAGCCACTGCTCTCCAGCTTGAGCAACAAAGCAAGACTCTGTGTCTAAAAAAAAAAAAAAAAAAAAAAAAATCAAATGGGAATTTACAAAATGTTTTGAAGTGAATGCAAATGAGAATACCGTATATCAACTTTGGTAATATGCAGCTGAGAGAGTACTTAGAAATTTATAGCACTGCAAGTATCCCAGCACTTTGGGAGGCCAAGACGGGTGGATCACGAGGTCAGGAGATCGAGACCATCCTGGCTAACACGGTGAAACCCCGTCTCTACTAAAAAATACAAAAAAAAAAAACTAGCCGGGCGAGGTGGCGGACGCCTGTAGTCCCAGCTACTTGGGAGGCTGAGGCAGGAGAATGGCGTAAACCCGGGAGGCGGAACTTGCAGTGAGCTGAGATCCGGCCATTGCACTCCAACCCGGGCGACAGAGCGAGACTCCGTCTCAAAAAAAAAAAAAAAAAAAAAAAAGAGGAAAGTTAAACCCAATGTAAGCATAAGAAAGGGAATCATAAAGATGAGAAAGGAAATCAGTGAAATAGAAAACAGAAAAACAATAGGGAAAATCAATTAAAGTAAAAGTTAGTTCCTCGAGAAAATCAATAAAATCAGTAAGCCCCTAGCCAAACTGATTGTGGGAAGGTGAGGGGAGAAGACACAAATTACTGATATCAGGAATGAGAAAAGTGACATCTCTAGAGACTTTGCTGGTATTAGAAAGACATTAGAGGATTACTATAAAGACTTTATGCCAAAAAATTCTAAAATGAACAAATCCCTTGAAAGATACAAACTACTCTATTTCTATGAAAAAAAATCGAATTTACAGTTACATTTTTTTTCATAGAAAAACCTCCAGGCCCAGATGGTTTGACTGGTGAATTTGATCAACAATTAAGAGAGAGAGAAAAAAATACTGACTCTATATAAACTCCTTCTGAAAAAATTGAAGGAAAGTACTTCCCAACTCATTTTATGAGGCCAGCATTACCCTGATACCAAAACCAAAGATATTATAAGAAAAGACACTGCAGATCAATATTCTTATGAACATAGATGCAAAATTTTTCACAAAAGTTTAGCAAATCAAACAGTATATAAAAAGGACAACATATCATGACTGAATGGAGTTCACTCTACAAATGCAAGGTTGCTTTCACATTCAAAGATCAATCAATATTTTATCACATTAACAAGCTAAAAAAGAAAAACCATATGATCACCTCAGATGATACAGAAAAAGCATTTGACAAAAATCTAACACCCATTGCTGATTTAAAAAAAAAAACATAAAACTCTTACCAAACTAGAAATAGAAGGAAGCTTCCTCAACCTAATAAAAAGTGTCTATGAAAAAATCTATAGCTAACATCACACTTAGTGAAAGGGTGAATGCTTTTCACATAAGATCAGGGATTAACAGAGATGCCTGCTCTTATTACCTCTATTCAATATTGTATTAGAGGTTCTAACCAGTGCAATAGAGCAAGAGAAAAAAAAGAAATGGCAGTGAGATTAGGAAAGAAACTGTAAATCCCTGTTTATTCATAAATCATCTATGTTGAGCATGTGATGAAATCCACAAAAATTACTAGAATTAATAAGTGAGTTTAGCAAGTTTGGAAGATATAAGAATAGAATATCTTAAAACATCAAAAGTAAATACATAATGATAGATCTGACAAAAGCCAGGGAAGACCCGTACACTGAAATCTTTAAAATATTACAGAGAGATATTAAAGAAGACCTAAATAAATAGGGAGAGACACCATGTTCACAGCTCAGAGACACAAAATTGTTAAGATGTAAATTTGTCTCAAACTGATCTGTAGACTCAACTCACTTTCAATCAAAATCCCCGCCCCCAGGTGTTTTTTGTTTCAGAAATTGACATGCTAATTCTAAAATTCCTCAGACCTGAAATAATCCAAAGAACTTTGAAAAGGAACAAAGTTGGAGGACTTACCTTATTTCAAGACTTTAATTTTAAGGCTATGGTAATCAAGATAGTGTAATATCAACATAAAAATGAAACAGAATAGAGAGTTTCGAAATGGAACCAATTGATCTGAAAGGTGCAAACGCAATTGTGAAGAAAGGATAGTCTTTCAAACATGGTGTAACAATTGGATATCCACATACACACACAAAAAAGACCCATACCTTGTACCATGTATTATATAAAACATAACTCAAGATGGTTCATAGACCTAAATGTAAAACTACAAAATCTTTAGAAGGAAACAAAGGAGAAAATTTTTGTGACATTAGATAGACAACGATTTCTTAGATGTGACATCGAAAGCACAATCCAAAAAAGAATACTTTGATAAATTTGACTTCAAACTTGAAAACTTCTGCTCTTTGAAAGATATTCTTAAAAGAATATCTTAAGTACTGGGCCAGGTGCAGTGGCTCACACCTGTAATTCCAGCACTTTGGGAAGCCGAGGTGGGCAGATCACTTGAGGTCAGGAGTTCGAGACTAGCCTGGCCAACATGGTGAAACCCCATCTCTACTAAAAACACAAAAATTAGCCAGGTGTGGTGACACACCCCTGTAATCCCAGCCACTTGGGAGGCTGAGGCAGGAGAATAACTTGAACCCGGGAGGTGGAAGTTGCAGTGAGCAGAGATCACACCACTGCACTCCAGCCTGGGCAACACAGGAAGACTTCACCTGAAAAAAAAAAAAAAGAGAAAGACAAGAAAAAGAAAAAAAGAAAGAAGAAAGAAAGAGAGAAAGAAAGAAGAAAAAGAAAGAAAGAAAGAGAAAGAAAAGAAAAAGAAAGAAAGAGAAAGAAAAGAAAAAGAAAGAAAGAAGAAAAAGAAAGAAGAAAGAAAGAGAGAAAGAAAGAAAGAAAGAAAGAAAGAAAGAAAGAAAGAAAGAAAGAAAGAAAGAAAGAAAGAAAAGAAAGAAAGAAAGAGAAAGAAAGAAAAAGATAAGCTAAGGACTTTGAGAAAGCATTTGCAAATTATACATTTGATAAAGGACGTACAGCTGGACTATAAGAGTTCTCCAAATTGAATCATAGGAAAACAAGCAGCATTTAAACATGGGCAAAGGAGTTTAATAGACACTTCACTAAAAAAGACTACAGATAGCGAATTATCACATGGAAAAGGAAATGAAAATTAAAACCAAAATGAGATACCACCACCCATTAACATGTGGTCAGAGGGAGATATGACAATGGAAGACTGGTCAGAGAGATGCAGTACTGGTGGTTAAGGAGGTAGGGGACAGGGGCCATGATCCAAGTGATGTAGGCAGCCTCTAAAAGAAGGAAATGAATTCTCTTCCAGAACCTCCAGAAGGAGCACAGCCCTGCCAACCCTTGATTTTAGCCCAATGAGACCAGTATCAGACTTTTGACCTACAGGACTGCAAAATAATAAATTTGTATAGCTTTAAGTTATGAAGGTTGTGGTAATTTATTGCAGCAGCAATAGAAAACTAATACAGCAAGAATCCTTAAACATATGAATAAATTGTTCATGTGTTGTTCACTTAAAGTTGGAATAATTTTTCAAAATCCCATGAGAAAGTGAAGTGACTCTAGTTTTTTGCTATTCAGTATGGTAGCCACTAGACACATGTGGCAGCCAAATGTGGCTATTGTGACTGAGGAACTGAATGTTTAGGTGTTTTTAAAAAAAAAAAAACGAAAAAACCGGGTCTCCCTCTGTCGACCAGAGTGCAGTGGCGTAATCATTGCTCACTGCAAGCTTGTCCTCCTGGTTCCAAGTGATCCTCCCACCTCAGCCTCCCCAGTAGCTGGGACCACAGGCACATACCACCATCCCCAGCTAGGTTTTCTTTTAAGTTCTTTTTCATTTTGTAGATACGGAGTCTCCCTTGTTGCCCAGGCTGGTCTCAAACACCTAGGCTCAAGTGATCCTCCTGCATTGGCCTCCCAAAGTGCTAGGATTACAGATGTGAGTCCCTGCACCTGGCCTGGATTTTTAGTTTCATTTAATTTTAATTTGCATTTAAAATTTAAAACTGATACTCAATTCAGTTACTGGAAAATTATAAAATAGTTTTAGAACAACTTGGGTTTCTGAATGTACTTTTTTCCCCCTATAAATTTTATGAAATCTAAACGTAGATTATTTCCAATCAAGGGTGAGTGTTCAAATTGAGATGTGTCGTAAGTATAAAAAAATGTAAAATATTAAAAATTTTTATATTGATTACATGTTAAAATAAAAAATTAGGTTAAATAAAATGTACTGTTAAAATTGCTATCACCTGTTTATTTTCTTTTTCTTTTCTTTTCTTTTTTTTCCCTCTGTCATCCATCCAGGTGCAATCACAGGTCATTGCGGCCTCAACCTTCTGGGCTCAAGTGATCCTCCCACCTCAGCTTCCCAAGTTGATATGGTTTTGCTCTGTGTCCCCACCCAAATCTCATCTTGAATTTTAATCCCCACAATCCCCATGTATCGAGAGAGGGACCTGGTGGGAAGTGATTGGATCGTGGGGGTGGTTTCCCCCATGCTGTTCTCGTGACAGTGAGTTCTCACGAGATCTGGAGGTTTTATAAGGGGCATCTCCGCTTTCACTCATTCACTCTGTCTCGCCTGCCACCCTGTGAAGAAGGTGCCTTTCCTTCTCTCTCGCTTTCCACCATGATTGTAAGTTTCCTGAGGTCTCCACAACCATGTGGAACTGTGAGTCAGTTAAACCTGTTTCCTTTATACATTACCAAGTCTCAGGTATGTCTTTATAGCAGTGTAAGAATGAACTAATTCACAAGTAGATGGATCACAGGTGCTTGCCACCATGCTTGGCTAATTTCTCTGTGTTTTGTAGAGATGGGGTTTCACCATTTTGTCCAGGCTGGTCTCAAACTCCTGGCCTCAAGTGATCTGCCTGCCTTGGCCTCCCAAACTGTTGGGATTACAGGCATGAGCCACTGTGACTGACCTTGTTTCTTTTTACTTTTTAAAATGTGACTATTATAAAATTTAAATCATGTATTTGGCTCACGTTATATTTCTATTGGACTGTGCAGTTCTAGATTTTTTTCTACATTTTTATCATGCATTACATGAGGATGAGAATCCAAGGGAGGGCAGAAGAACTGCCAGAAGACAGAGAGGAAGAAAAGGACATTTTTTATCTTCATTTTTAAATATACCCACAGTACTTGAGCCTGATTTTCAAGAATAAATTACATTTCACCATATTTCAGAGGACCATCCAAGGTTTTCTTTTGCACAATAATTTAAGTCTATCCCATATTGTTTGCAATATCTGAGCCATTGGCCAAAGTTCCCTTAAATATTTTTGAATTAAATAGATTAATTTCTGCAATAGGATTTGACAGTATAGGCCTTTGGCAAAATAAATTTTTTTTGGTTCGACATTTTTAAAAGTATATCCTGGTTTGTTAACAAAGAAAAGAAAAGAAAACAACAGCGAATCTTTTAGTTTTGTTTAAAAACAAAATGTTACAGTGAACTTTAAACATCATAAATACCAAGGCATAAATGGCATAAGCACTGTCACCTGGTAAGATTCATTAACGCTCATTTGATTAGAAAAATGAATTTAAAATTTTAAGTTGAGTTTCAACAGCTTTTGGACATAGAAATCAGTGATGGCAAAAATCGTCAACTTAGAGCATCAAATGGTAATGCTATGCATAAGGGGATCGTTTGACCCTGAAAAGGGGGTTATAGCTAGAACTTAGCCAGAAAGGACTGCATTTTGCCCCGGAATCTGGAACTGAGATCAAGCCTTTTGGGCCTGAATAAGAAACCAATAGGACCAAGTTGTATTCTCTCTTTAAGAAATATTGTTTTTGTTACTCCATAGCTTCTTGTTCTATCAGCAACTGCTCTGCCTCCATCTCATGTGATTCTGGTGGTGGGGTTGCCAGATAAAATACAGAATGCCTGGCTAAATTTGAATCTCAGATAAACAACGAAATACTGTAGAAATAACTAAGGCAACTGTATCTTCTGGCCTTGTCAATCAAAGTGTCCTACCTACTTCTTGCTTCATAGGTGATAGGTATACGTGTGACCCAGGCTTGGCACGTGACCCTAGTCGCTTGTTCACATTGATTGGCCTTACACATAAGTATTTGTCTCAGTTAAAGTCAACTCAAGCCTTTGCATATAATTTGATCTAGGAGAGAGGTGGTTACTTTTTCAATTGGATTACAAGCTACAAGGATGCAAGCCTTCGGTAGGCTGCAGCCATCTTCCTGCCATTGGCAGAGAGCCTTCCTGTGGCAGGAGAAAAGAGGGCTAAGTGCAAAGAACCAGGAGGTGAAGGCAAGTGAAAATGCTTTGACGATTTCTTCTATTTGGAGGTGTTCTTGGTGTTCTGTACCAAAGTTTGATAGTGATTAAGTGCACTATTTCTACTAGTATTACATGAACCAGACACTAAGTTCTTACTATACAATACACATTAAGCCAGCATCTTAGCCATAGTGCCACTATAAACCTTGATTTTCTTATTTGTTTGGCATTATTTCTCCAGGGTTCTATTGGGCAGAACGGTAGCGTACAGGTGTGCATTTATTATTTGATAGTATAATCTATGTTAGTAGTGCCATTAACACTTAAAAGAGAGAGCAAGTTTCCTATCCTCTAAAGAGTTCTTATAAGAACGCAGTGTAAAAGCATGTTTTTTATTTCCTATTCTTAACTCTATTACCATTCCATTCATTTTCTAAGACTGTCCTGTCATTAGGCAGTAATTGCAAACATTAATTTGTGAGCTTCTGTTTCTAGGATACCAAAGATATGATGCTATTAGTGCTGCCCTCAGAGGAAGGAGTGGCCCCCTTGCTCCAAGTTAAATTCCAGAATCTTCAGAAGTGCAGTGCAAAAGGAAAAGATTTGAGGGCAGGACTGGATGTTTAATCTGCAGAGTCCCCTGCAAACATTAAAACAATTTTTAAATATATATATATATATATATATATATATATATATATATATATATATGGGTCCCCTTCTCCAAAGATGCTTGAGAATTTCAAGATGGCAATAGCAGAGCATTAAATGAGCATGAGGCCCCTCAAAGCACAGGGTCCATGAGGCCAGCCCCGCTCGAGGGTCATATTTGATCTCTTGATGCCTTAATTTCTTCATCTGTGGAATAGGAGGTGAAATTGAATATTCAGCGTAAGTATTAAATGAATTTATTGTAAAATTTGTGAAGCTCCAGCCACATTGTGAGTTTTCCGTAAACTAACCACCATCTTACTCTATTATATTAATATACAGTAGCCAGGGATGAGTTTTCTACGGTCAGCTGAATGTGGACTCAAAGCACTTTCCTAGTCCAATTACCCAATGTCTCTAATCCTCCGATTCCTCACCTGTAAATAAGAGATAATTGATGCATCTACTCCTGAAAGATTATCCTGAGGATTAGATGAAATAAGTCATTCAAAGCATTTAGCACAATTCTGGGAACACAGTGCTTATTAAATGTTCACTGTTATGGCTATATACCTGGCCCAGTCCTAAACGTTCTGCATATACTATCTAATTTCATCCTTATAACAACCTAGAAACTTAGATATCATGACCTTTAGTAAACCGAAGCTGCAGAGGTAATTGTCCAGGTTGTTACTATGTAGTGGGACCAAAATTGAGATTCCAGGTATCTCAGATTCTAAAATTCATGTTCTCCTGGAAACCACCATTCTCAGCAAACTAACACAAGAACAGAAAACCAAACACTGCATGTTCTCACTCATAGGTGGGAGTTGAACAACGAGAACACTTGGACACAGGGAGGGGGACATCACACACCGGGGCCTGTCAGGGATTGGCGGACTAGGCGAGGGGTAGCGTTAAGAGGAATACTTAATGTAGATGACGGGTTGATGGGTGCAGCAAACCACCATGGCACGTGTACACCTATGTCACAAACCTGCAGGTTCTGCACATGTATCCCAGAACTTAAAGTATAAAAATAAAATAAATAAATAAATAAATAAATAAATAAATAAATAAAATAGCATGACTACAAATTATATAGACACCAAAAAAAAAAAAAAAAAAGAAAGAAAGAAGAAAATCTCTATCAACTGATATGCAGTGATTTCCAGAGATGTTATTAAGTGAAAAAGGTGAAGTACAAAGAGCATGTAATATGCTACCTTTGTGTAAGAAAGAAGGAAAAATTAAAAAAAAAAAAATTTGAAGTGAAAAAAAAATAAATAAATAAAATGCATGCTCTCCACTCCGATGCATACTGTCTTGAACTGTTTAGTCTTCCTTCTTCCCATGCATTCTGAAGCCTTAATGTGTGCTCGCCTTCCTGTACCTGTCCTTGATGACAGACGTAGCACACATAAGGAGCTTTTTAAGAGTTAACATATTTGAATGGCCATTGTAAGTTTCCTCTCTATGCATCAGTGTGTCTGAGTGTCTGCCTGTCTATCTCACGAAAGGCAAAGGAGAGGTGCTGGCCACAAAAGCAATGACACATTGAAAGAGAAGTGAACACTTGAAGACTGGTTTGAGAGTCGGAGATATTTATCAAACTTCAGCCAGAGCTGGGTTTCTTTACCCTTAATTATATGTTCTTCATTTGGGTGTATCTGAAACAATACAATGAAAGGCCTATTACATGTTTTACCCACCAAGCAATTATCATTTTTCTTTTGAATAGATGCTGCTAATTTGTTATATAAGACTGAGGTAACACTAGTTACACCCCTGTATATAGCCTCAACACAAAAGCAGTTAAAATTGCAGCAAAGCGAGGATCAGTCTAGTCTCTACTTGTTCACCCTTTGTTTTCTAACTAGCAGGGTTGTTGCTGTTTTACTTAACTTGAGTGCTGGTACTGGAGCCTACCTTCACTCTGCCATCTCTGGAACACTGAAACTGTTTCTGTGGCCCCGGACTAACTCTAAGGCCACTTTGTAATGTCCGGATGGCCAGTACTTTCTAGGACTTTTTCTAGATCAGGAAGTTTTTCTTGCTCTGAAGAAGGAAGAAAACAGCACACAGCAGAGTCCAAATAAATCTGCCTTTGTTTTATTTTACTTTACTTTTGCGACAGTCTTGCTCTCTCGCCCAGGCTGGAGTGCAGTGGCACAGTCTTAGCTCACTGCAAACTCCACCTTCCAGGTTCAAGCAATTCTTCTGCCTTAGCCTCCCGAGTAGCTGGGATTACAGACGCCTGCCACCACGCCCTGCTAATTTTTGTATTTTTAATAGAGATTGGATTTCGCCAAGTTGGCCAGGCTGGTCTTGAACTCCTGACCTCAGGTGATCTTCCTGCCTCGGCCTCCCAAAGTGGTGGGATTACAGGCGTGAGCCACCATGCCCAGCCCTGTCTTTATATTTTAACTTAATTAAATGGCAGATCTTTTTATTAAATGCCTGCTGTAAGCCTAGCACTGTGCTAGGATTAGAAAGAAGGCTATATCTAAATTTACAATTGCTAAATTAAACAGAATTATAAAATTAGCAAATTTACCTTTGTTCATTTCACTCCCTTCCATTTCAGTGGTTCTTGGTCCCTTTCTTTCTTCAATAGCTTTTCTTCCTCCTAATATCCCCCAAAGAACATGGTCTGAGAGGTGTGAATAGGTGATTTGCATTTAACAGGCACAGTCTAAGTTTAGAAAATGCGACATTAATAATAAAAACAGCTAACATTTTAAGTGCTTCTTTGAGCTGGTCAGGGGCTAAGTGTTTTATTCTCATCACCTTATTGAATTGTCCCAATATCCCCTATGAGGGAGGGGCTACTATAATCTTCACTTTGTCTAAGTCACACAACTGTTGGGTGGCAGAGTCACAGTTCTAAGCCAGTGTCCTTAATGACTGTGCCATTCTCACCTGCCCCGAAACTAGCAGACGTACCATTTCTTTACCATGAGACTTCTCAGAGTCTTTAGTATGCTACAGGGCCCTGGGACTCTCAAGATAAGAATATAGAATACTGTGGCTCCCCTACTCATTTGTCTCCCTCCCTTATTTTCTCATGGAAGATCTTGGGAGATTGGAATTCTGCAGAACACATTTTGGGAAATACTGGCCTCGATATTTGTATTTCAGTAAGTGACTTGGAAGATCAAAGTGACTTCAGGAATAATTCTAATGATATTTCAGAGACGACAAGATAAGGAAGAAAGAAGTGTGGCTATGAGGCCTTCCTGTTGTCCCCAAATGACTCTATGCACAATCCTTCTTCTTACTTATACAACTGGTGGGGTTTTGGAACTTTATTTTTCTGTTGTTAAAGAAAATAAACATAACAGGGTTACTCTAAGGATGAGTGAAATTGTATGGTAGGAAACACTTAGAAAGATTGAAAATAAAAAAATAGTCACAGTCATGAATTTCAACCCATTTGCCAAGTCCTCACTGTGTATCTGTCACTGTGCTCTTCTGGTTGGTCTCTAGAGCTGAGTAAGACACCGAGCCTGCTCTCAAGCACTGAAAGGTATGCTGTTTTCAAAGCTCTATTGTTTGCAGGTAACATAAACCCACTCCAGCTAGTACAAATAAAAAGCAGTTTATTACAGATCTAGTTCTTACAGACACGGAGGATAGAAAATCAAGCTGAATGTGGTATTGTAGTGACTGGAAAGCCTCAGGAATGAAGTCTATTCTGTCTTAGGGCTGCAGATCTCTTGTCTTCACTTTTCTCTAGCATCTTCTCTGTTTGCCTGCTTCTCCATATTGACTGACTCACAGTGTATTAGTCTGTTCTCATGCTGCTAATAAAGACATATCTGAGACTGGGTAATTTATAAAGAAAAGAGGTTTAATGGACTCACAGTTCCACATGGCTGGGGAAGCCTCATAATCATGGCAGAAGACGAAGGAAGAGCAAAGGGATGTCTTACATGGTGGCAGGCAAGAGAGCTTGTGCAGGGGAACTCCACTTTATAAGACCATCAGATCTCGAGAGACTTATTTACCATCATGAGAACAGGGAAAGACCCACCCCCATGATTCAATTACCTCCCCCTGGGTCCCTCCCATGACATGTGGGAATTACGGGAGCTACAATTCAAGATAAGATTTGGGTGGGGACACAGCCAAACCACATCACGCAGTGTCTACTCATCTCACATGTGGCAAAACATGACACCACTCCTGTGTCCAATGGCCTTCCAGTTCTAGCACTTGCTCTGTTTGTCTCTTAGTTCAAATTCACAAGATAAAGAATTGGGTGGGTCCCATTGGTCAGATGTCTGACTCTGATCATCAGCTGTGGCCATGGGATGTATTAATATAATTTATGGCCTCTGAGCAGGCAGAGGCCATGCCAGGAAAGACAATGATAGATATGTCTAGTGTAAGTATTTACAGAAACAAGGCAATAAGACTGAAGATTATTGGACAATAAGTCTAATCTTTTTTCTTATTTGATTACATTTTACGGATCTTCACAGAAAATAGCATTTCAGTGCATCTAGCAGTATATCAGGAATAAGGTTATTCTTTTCAATGAAAGATAAGATTTCATAGAATTAGCAATACCTTATCACTCTGGGACTTTAAGGCCCATCCCATACCTTAGATTCAGAGCTTACGTAGGGTTTTCTGGTTTTGTTTTAAAATAGCTACACTGTGGAGTTGAGGCCAATCCTTAGCTAGACCATGAATCAGTCTCTTTGGATTCTTCCACTACAGGCTTAAAAATCTAAAGATTATTGGAAAAGGCCAGGTGCGGTGGCTCACGCATATAATTCCAGCACTTTGGGAGGCCAAGGTGGGCAGATCACCTGAGGTCAGGAGTTCGAGACCAGCCTGGCCAATATGGCAATACTCCTTCTCTATTAAAAATATAAAATTTAATTGGACATGGTGGCGGGTGTCTGTAATCCCACCTACTCAGGAGACTGAGGCAGGAGAATCACTTGAACCCAGGACACAGAGGTTGTGGTGAGCCAAGATCACACCTGGATGACAGAGCGAGACTTGATCTCCAGGGTGGGGAAAAAAAGATTATTGAAATTATTATTATTAAGAAATTTAAGATGGACCCAACTTTAAAACGTTGATCTTCTAAAAATCACATCCTTAAGGATGACTTTAGGACAGGGACCACCTAAGATGTCCAGAATGGAAGACAGCAACATTTTAATCCTAGTTGTAACTAACTGGTCTGCCCCATAGATATGATGGGAATAAAAGCTGAGTTACTTATTTTTTCATAAATTCTGGCTAGACTTTTTTTAAACAAATGTAACACATACCATCATTAACAAAAAGTTAATAGAGAAGTAGGTGGTATTTTATTGCTGAATAGCATCTTTTATCCTAGTTCTTTTCTTTCATCCAAGAGGAAACTCTGAAGTGGAAAATGGAAAAACTGCAGTAAGGCTTGTTTTCACTTTCTGGAGGAGGGACTATTCTTCATATTAGCTCGATTTTAAATAGACTTAGTAAATAGTTCCCTCCACTGAGAAAGATTTGCTTCTTGCTCAGCAGCCATGAAGTTGATAAGCTAAGAGAGAGAACACTAGCATCGTATGGAATGTGTATGGCAAATAAATGGTGGAAGTATAGACAAAGCAGAAGCAACAGAGGGCATTTCATGCTGTTAGGGCAGCAAACTTTTGTACTATAACGGGACAAGAAGCAATTCTCAGAGGGACCCAGTAAAACCTCTAGACGACTACAGGCAGTATCCTGGCAGACTATGTCCACTATCAACTCTTTAGGGAAGGAGAGTTCATACTGATGTGAGACTATGGTACATCTAAGTTAATTGTGAGTCATTCTATATATAAATTCCCTCCTGGTGTTATTTAGATATTTTCCAATAGTTTATTCATAAAAGAACCTCATTTAGATTTCATTGCTGTGAACTATCTGAACTAGGATAGACCTTAATTGTACCCATTCAGGTACAGCTTAAATGGATAGCACACACTTGGGCTTTTTGGAGGGTGAAAGGGTGGGAGGAGGAAGAGGATCAGGAAAAATAATTAATGGGTACTAGGCTTAATACCGGGGTGATGAAAGGATCTGTACAACAAATCCCCATGACACAGATTTACCTATGTAACAAATCAGCACTTGCACCCCTGAACTTAACATAAAAGTTAAAAAAGAAAAAATATTTTTAAAAAAGATAAATTACACCTTTAGAAAACAAAAAATCTTAAAAAGAAAGAACGTCCAATCAGAAATGAAATGATAATGCAAACTTTGGTCTTCATTAGAGGAAGGACTGCAACTCTAGAGCTGAGGCATGGATTGGGAGACGCATCAAGCAGCTAAGATTGGCAGTGCATGCACCAGAAGAATATGTGATGTGAAGGCAGCCCAAGTTCTGATTCCAAGGGTCCAGGAGGGATGCATGGTCCAGGAGGGATACCTGAAAGGTATGCATATCACTTACTTTGTAAGCATTTAGAGAGCATTTATTATGATCTCTAAAAGAGATGTCAGGCTCTTAATGTTTCACATGTATCAATTTACTTAATTCTTATAACAACCTTTTGAGGTGGTTGCTATAGCCTATTTTACAGATTGAAAAACTGAAGCAAAAAGTGATTTAGTAATTTGCCTAAGGTCAAGTAGTAAGTAAATGGTGGAGCCAGGATTCAAATCTAGGCAATCTGGCTCCAGAGCACACAGTCTTTTGGCATCTGATTTCAATTAGAAGGTCAGTTCTTTATTTTTCTTGAAGTCTTTCTCAACATCCTAGATATTTGAGGAAATCTACCAGAATCTATCCTAGACAACAGCCAAGAGCTGAGATAAGTAAAAAAAAAAAAAAAAGTGGGGGGTTGAGGGGTGCAAGCAAGGATGTTTTACTCATGAAGTTTACATGTTAATGGGGAAGACAGATCATAGCAAATAAACAAGTGAATATATAGCACATTGGGTAATGATGAGGGCTATGAAGAAAAATAAAATATGGCAAGAAACTAAGATTGATGAACAGATAGTGTTATATTAGATGGGGTGGTCAGGAAGGCCTCTGCATTAACATTTCAGCAGAGGCTTAGTAACACATCCTCTTCACAGTTTATTCCTAATAAACAGTTCCTTTAAAAGACTGTACCTTTTATATTTCATAACAGACTTGAGCCCTTGTGGGTTTTATTATAAATATATAGAGCTAAAAAATAAGCACACTGCTATACAGCTATCATGTCCCTACTGACATGGACAAGGACATTGTAAAAAACAAAAAACAGGGAAATACAACATCAATATCCCTTCTAAACACACAGCAAAAATTCTTACAAAAATATCAATAAATCATATTCAACTATGTATTTTTAAAATGAACACATTATGAAAAAAGAAGGTTTATCCCAGGAATACAAGGGGAGTATTTAAGCACCATTAAAGGGGAAAAGACATATAATAATTTCCATAGTCATAAAAAGCTTTTGACAGAATTCAGCATCAACTTATGATTTTAAATAACTGTTGGCAAATTAGGAAACGGGAAATTCTTTAATTCAACAAAGGGCATTCATAGGAAACCTACAGTAATATACTTAATGATAAGAAATTGAATGCTTTCCCTCTGGGATTGGGAACATTGTACAGATGTTTGTTCTCACCACTTCTATTTAACATTTTACTGGAGGCTCTATACATTGCAATAAGACAAGATAAATAAATAAAAGTCATAAATATTAGGAAAAAATTAAAATTCCTTATTTGCTAAAAACATGATTATTTATATAGAAAATTCTAAGGAATCTAGAACATAATTAGAATTAATAAGTAAATTTAGTAAGATCATAAGGTGCAAGGGTAATATAACAAAATCAATTATATATTTATATACTGGTCTCAAGCAACTGGAAATTAAAGGAGATCAGTATATTGAAGAGATATCTGCACTCCATGTTTGTTGCAGCACTGTTCAGAATAGTAAAGATTTGGAAGCAAACTAAGTGTCCATCAACAGATGAATGGATAAAGAAAATGTGGTACATATACACAATGGAATACTATTCAGCCGTAAAAAAGAATGAGATGTAGTCATTTGCAGCAACATGGATGGAACTGGAGATCATTATGTTAAGTGAAATAAGCCAGTCACAGAAAGACAAACATCACATGTTCTCACTTATCTGTGGGATCTAAAAATCAAAACAATTGAACTCATGGACAAAAAGAGTAGAAGGATGGTTACCAGAGGTTAGGAAGGGTAGTCGGGGGCTAGTATGGAGGTGGGGGTGATGGTTAATGGTACATGAAAAGTTAGAAAGAATGAATAATAATGAATAAGTTAGAAAGAATAAATAAGACCTACTATTTGACAGCACAACAGGGTGACTACAGTCAATAATAACCTAATTGTACATTTAAAAATAACTAAAAGAGTACAATTGAATTGTTGGTAACATAAAGGATAAACACTTGAGGGGATGAATACCCCATTATCCCTGATGTGATTATTTTGCATTGCATGCCCGTATCAAAACATACCCCATAAATATATACACCCACTGTGTACTCACAAAAACTGAAAATTAAAAGAGTTAAAAATAGGAAAATATCATTACTTGATTTCTATTTACTATAAAATCACAAAAATTAATTGATGAGAGGAAAAATATATAGATCAATAAAACATAATAGGGAGTCAGAAGTAGACCTATTTATGATTAATTGATGTTTCAGTAAAGGTGCCAGGAAATCCAGTAGGGAATGGAAAATCTCTTCAACAAATGGTGCTGGAATAATTGATTATCTGAATGGGAAAAAAATTAAACACAGACTTTTATCTTACCTCATACACTAAAATTAACTTAAAATAGATCACCTACCTAAATGTAAAAGGTGAAATTATAAAACTTTTAAAACAAAATGTAGGGGAAAAAAAATCTTTGCAAACTTGGGATAGGCAAATATTTCTTACATAAGTTATAAAAAGGCACAAGGTATAAAAGCTAGAATTGCTAAATTGGAGTTTATCAAAATTTAAAATGTTTGTTCTTCAAAATACACCATTAAATAAACAAAAAGTGAATCACAGAACAGAAGAAAATGTTCTTTCTCCCATTTTTTAGATGCAAAAATAACACTTGCAAATCAATAAAACAAAAATATTTTAAGTGGGCAAGAGGTTTGAACAAACAATTCACAAAATAAGATATGAATGGTGGATAAACATATCATTCATCATAGCAAAATGCAAATTAAAACCATAATGAGATTCTATAACACACTTATTAGAATGGCTAAAATTAAGACTGACAACATCAAGTGTTGAAGAGGACATGGGGCAACTGGAATTCTCATACACTACTTGTAAGAATGTAAAACAGTATGATCACTTTGGATGACATTTTGACAATTTTTCAAAAGTTAAGCATATACCTACTGTAAGACCCAGCCATTCTATTACTAGGTGTTTACCCAAGAGTAATGAAAACACATATCCATACAAAGACTTTCACAAGGATGTTCTTTACATCTTTATTTATAACAGGAAAAAACTGGAAACAACTCAAACATCCACTAATTGGGCAATGGATAAACAAAATATGGTATACCCAAATCATGGAATATTACTTAGTAATAAAAATAAATGAACTATTGATATACACAACAAAGTGGGTGAAACTCAAAAATCAATATGCCGAGTCAAAGACACCAGATCCAAAG
The DNA here is from genome assembly GCF_049350105.2 of Macaca mulatta. Taxonomy (NCBI): domain Eukaryota; kingdom Metazoa; phylum Chordata; class Mammalia; order Primates; family Cercopithecidae; genus Macaca; species Macaca mulatta. The sequence goes on along the minus strand of NC_133412.1, from coordinate 130,139,571 downwards.
ATGTGTAAATTGTATGATTCCATTTATATAAAATTCTAGAAAATGCAAGATGTGTTATAGTGACATAAGCCAAATCAGTGGTTGCCTGGGACCAGGAGTGGAGGGAGGAATCACTGCAAAGAAGCACAAGGTACCATTTTCAGTTGATGGGGATAGTCTACATTCTGCTGGTGGTGATGGTTTCACAGATATATATGTTTGTCAAAACTCATTGAATTGTACACTTAAAATGGGTGCACTGTATTGTATTCAATTATTCCTCAATCAATTTGAAAAAATAAAAGTACTATTTGGTTCATTTTGGTTCATTTTCAAACCTACTGTCATTTTTGATAGTTTCTTATTGTTAATGCATTTTAGTGATTCCTATTTTAATTTTTAAAGCATTTTGTACCTGTTTATTTTGCATTCTATATCTGACATTTCATCCTAGAAGATCCAAGTCTGTTATTTATTGTTTTTACTGACTCTCGCTTACAGAGGATTATTTTCCTATGAGATTGGTGATCTTTGGTTGTAAGATTAGATTTCATTAATCTTAATCCCCTGAAAACCTGGGAGTCTAACCTGATGATGGTTTACTTCTGACAGGATTTGGATTTTCTTTGACAGAGATTCAGGGGAACTACTGAGCTGAGGGCACACCATTTTCTACCAGGTTTTCTGGTTTAATGGCAGGACCCAGGTTCAACTGCCTGAACTTATCTCCAGCCCAAAGTTGAGTCCACCTCAGTCTGGCCCTCAGAGAAACCCGGCGTGCTCTTTCTACTCACATGTTCCAGTTCCAACTCATGAACTTCTGCTTTTCCCCAACATCCAAAGGTTTCCCTCTATCTTGCAAGCTCAACTACACGATATAAAATATGGTACATGCAGAATCAATTTTTACTGCAAGAGCCTCAATGAGTCTGTCATACTGCGTGTCTACACTTATCTTTTTGAGTCTCAGAGAAAAGAAAAATAAGCCCTAAAAGGTAAAATGATGGCCCTGCCTTTAAAGGGTCTTGAACTGCAAATACATATGGTAATATGCTTCATATTACTAACCCAGGCTCTTTCTCCAAATCTGATTATGGGCAGCAAAGTTAAGCGCTAGTTATATATAGCTATACATTTTGTACCAACATTGAGGAGAGAAATGTTATAGGCCAGGGATAACATAACAAGACAATTCCACAGAGAACAAGGGAGTCATATAAGAATTTAGAGCATCATATTCATACCAAGTAAAATAACTTACAAAGAGGGTTGCTATGGCTTTTCACAATCGTCAATATTTTCCTCTTTGAATTTTTACCTAAACTACATTTTATTTATCCTTAGGAAATAATTTATAGTAATTTTAATTATTTGGATATTGAGTATTTGCTCTATTTCAAATGTAATAGACTACTTAGAATGACTAGCTTACCCACAGGATTTTTGAAGTTGACAGTGGTGGAGAGCTGTGTCTAATTCCAGATTTCAGTTCCTGTCTCTCTTTACATAAAAAAAATGGTGTAAAAAGTTCATTGAATGTTTTAATTAGCATGCGAGCTGAGTCTCAAATCCAAAGGAAAACCTAACACTATTTTTAGTTGTAGGGTGAAAAGAGAGTAACATGTTGGAATAGTACAGGGTAAAGGATTATTATTATTTACAATAACAATATAATCATTTAATAAGTACCACCATGTGCTAAGGGCTGAAGGAACATTTTGTGTTTTTTCTGATTAATACATGACCATAGTGGGGAATTACAGTGGTTTATTGTTCTGGTTTATGATCTTGGTCTGAATTCAGGATAAAGTAGGAATGTGCCAGCTTCAGAGCCTCATATACTTTCCTTATTACCTGGCTGAGTCACAGGGATGTCGGTTCCTATTTTTTTCTTAGTCTCAAGTGTGTAACCAACCTGCTCAAAAACATTGCTTTGATTAGCCAATCAGGAAACAGAAATTAAGGGACTGCCTCATCCTGCTGTATTTTACTGAATGAACTTGCCTGAATCACTTGGAGACCAAATTCTTCCTGGTTACAGTCTGCATCACATTCAACTATTATCTGTGGGTTTCCTTGGCTGGGCAGCTAGGGGTGGCTAATGATGAGAGGCATATCCAAATCCCAGCAAGCCTCCTCAGGCTTTGAACTCAACTTTGGGACGTGACAGGACCTGGCAAAATGGAAATACCTTCCCTGACATTTTCGCTCATGTTTTTCTAAATTCACTTTCAGATAAGGGCAGTGAGTTTGCTAGAGTGGGAAGTGCTGACAGACAAAGTGTAGTCTACTACAAAATTCTTCCTGGCACTCTAATTATCCTTTCCTTCTCTACTTCAGTATCACATGTAGCCATGTGTAGAATCATAAAATAATTATGCAGTGTACAAGCTTTCTGGGAGCATGTACCACTGTTTTCCTAATTCTTTATCTCTCCCATTGATCGTGGTGTGTGTGCATTGATCCAAGTCGGCCATCTGGTTAGGCAAGATAAGCATGCTAGTGTCTTTGCATTGCACTGTCACGCGGGGAGGGGGCACATTTTGGCTGTAGGGAATTACGGGGGCAGGATTAGCCCTCTTCCTATGAGGAAACTGAATTTTAAATGCAATGTTGCAGCTGCATGGACCATGTTGCTAACTTCTGCTTTTGCCATGAACTGGGTAGATTTTTCTTCTTGTTCATATTGTCTCCAAAGGTATAGAGATGCCTTGTATTAAATAGAGGGGGATGGAATGGGGAGAAGATTCATTTTTAGCACATGTAAGACTTGCAAGTGACTGATACATTAGAGGATTTCTATATGGTAAAATTGCTTTCAAATGACTACAAAAGGCTGCTGAATAAAAAGCATTTTAAACTGAGACTTGTTGGGCACCCCCCTCCAAACAAAATTATTTTCAAGAGGAAAGATATTTGTATTAGTCTATGAAAAAATAAAAGAAAATAGAAGAAAAATATATGCACGTATCATAGCAGAAGGCATTACTGCATGAAGCCCAGAATGGGACTGTTGGATATAGTCTTCGTTTGTTTATCTCTTTCTTTCACGTACTGAAATGAATGTTTGCCCCAAGTTTATGACCACTGGGACTGGCTGAATGTGCTATTTAATTCAAAGAGACTTTTTTCCAGCCCTGTTGGTCACTGTTGTTTTTAAAATTTGATTGCGGCCATTGTTGTCTCATATTCTGCAAATGTGTGGAAGACTCAAAAGCTTTTCCTCTAAAATTGAACAATTCTGTCAAAAAAGATTAGTTCTATTTTGTCTGCTGGGTGCTGACTATTCATGAATGTAAAGAGAGAGGGCTTGGGTGTCATACTAAGTTGCTAAGGTGGCTGGATTTCGGCTATTGACTTGAGGATACCAAACTGGAGGCTACAAAAGAGCAGCCAGAAGGAGAGGGAGAGGCGGCCTGCCATGTGTTTAGCTACACCTTCTTTAGCTGCCCATTTATTTCTTTTGTTGCCAGAACTTTTATTGTCATACAGTTGAAAAAAATGTTAGACACAAGCTTCAGGCAGCACCAAGCAGAAAAAGGGATTAGCATATCACTAGGATCATCTTACACTGAACCAAATTCTTTTCAGGATGTATAATTAGTGAATACAGTCTTTTTTTTTTTTTTTTTTTTTTTTTTTGAGCTTATGGACAGGAAAAAAATGAGCTCGGATCTCTGGCTAGAATATTAGAGGAAATAAAAGATATTTGCCAATTTCAGAGAGACATATACATGTTAACTGTTTCTTTGCGGAGCCTTTGCAATTCCCTCAAGAAATGTCTGGTTGAATGGGAAAACTTGCTATGAATTCTGGTCATTGTCTCAGGTTTTCCAAGAGGGAAACACTGTAGTTGAACACGCTCAAAATTTTAGACTGATGAAATCAGATTCAGGATTAAATGAATGTAGAACTTTTCTGAGCAGGGGGTACTAAAAGGAAATGTGTGGTTTCACACGATGATATTGTAGTCTGCAGAAGGTACTTTGACAGTAATTAAAAATATAATTGGGAAGTTAAAGGCAGTAAAGTGTACATTTTGGGTCTGTTAGTAAATAATTCTGTGGGGCTAACTTAAAGCTGTCTAAAACTTCCTATTTAATTTGTGGGTGTTAAATATGTTTATCTGAAGAACGAAAATGGAAGTCTTGGATTGCTTCCCTTTTAAATCTCTTTTCTTTTTCTCTTCTCTTCTCTTCTCTTCCTCTTCGTTGTACATTTAAGCTGTTTTACACACAGCGTGTAGGTAAAAGCAGATTTGTCTAATTAATTCATATTTAACTGGAAGGATATCTATTTACATTTCCAGATATGCAGGCTTTTAGAGAAGCACATAGTGAGTGAAGGGAGGAAAAGAACCTTTTATCCAAAAGTGTATTTTAAAGAATTAACAGAATATTCATTAAAAGTAAAAGTGCTTATCTGCATATATCTCAATTTAAATTTCTCAAGGTAGATGATGTTTCTGTTTAACAGAGGGGTATTGCTACGTTGGTTTGTGTGCTTAGGGATTCTTTATTACAGTAGTTATTACTTATCTTCATTTTTTTTTTTACTCTCCTGTGGATGGCATCACCCTGTACCACCATCCTCCCGCTCCCTCCAAATAAATCACAGAATCCTAGCCTTAATTCTGGTTCAGTTTCATATCATATTTCTTAAAGACACTCTTAACTTGTCTTTGAGACACTGTTTTTTTTAAAAAAACACACATTTTAACTATTGACAAGAGTAATGCAAACTCGGTTCCGTAGAAAGCAGCTATTTCAAATTTTACAACCCTTAAGATACTAGGGAAAAGATTCGTTGAGCTTTTCCTTGGAATTAGAGAACCCAAGCCTGGCTCTTTATTTTCTTATTGATTCTCTTTTGGAATTTTTGGTCAAATGTCTTTCTGTTGGCTAGAAACAGACTGTGAACCTAGGTAGCACAGAAGACTCAATTGTGTTGTCTTCATTTAGAGAAAATCACTTTAGTTTGCAACGGTTATGTCTCCATGGAAGTTGATACGCAGAATTAGAAACATGGCAAAAAAGAAAGAATAAACATAAAATTAATGTAAAAATGTGAATTTGGATATCATTCTTTAATTAATTATCATAACGATACTTTAAAGAGTCAATCTTTGTCATTGTAATATTTAGAGTTTGTAACATCTATATTTTTCCTCTGACATTTACTTGTGGACAGAAATATCGGTGGCTACAAGGAACTAGCTACATACATAGTTGCTCATGATTTAAGATGGTCTTCAGTCGCTAACACTTTTGCTAATTTTCTAAGAACATATTTTAATCAAACTTGTGATTTGCTGTTCCCAAATCATTGGCTCTTTATTATTCACATAAGTTTTTTGGTTTTGCACCTGGTCAGTTCACACTACTTAGATTCTTCTCATGCATAAGCACACTTATGCCCTCACAGATCAGAGACTTGGGCTTCCTTTCAGGGACCGGCCTTCAGAAACATGGCTCTTAATAGTCTAGAAAATAAGAGAATGATTCTTAAATCTAGAGTCCAAATTGTTGAATTCAGAGAAATGTAATGTCAGCCAGACATAGAATATCCTCTGTTGGGTAAACTAAAAGTGAGGTCTGAAGAGTTTTTTTTTTCCGGAACTTGAAAGCAATGGCATTGAAGTATAGAGGGCTTCCTATAAAGCAATTTTTAGGTTACTCTGGACCCTGGAATAGCACAATGTCAGGAGTAGACAGGGAAAAAAAGAGTGTGGCCAGGAATAAGAACTTGGCATGGGACAGAGAATTCAGAAAGGTAACGAAGTGGAGGGAAATGCACAGAGAAGAGGTGATAACAAAGTTTCTATTTTAGAGTTTTATGAAGACCAAAAACAGAGAGACAGAATATCTTTCTGAATATCAGTTTTGAGCTTTAAAATAAAAGTCATTTGTGATTAACCAAAATATAGTTTGCTAATCAATAGAATCCATGTTTTTTAGCTCATCAACATATCACTAGCAGTGTGATTTTTTATACAGAATATTGCATATACTTTTAACATTGCATACATAGTATTATCATGTTATTTAGATTAACCTACTCGACCTTTCTTTGATATATTCATAATGTCCCTTGTAAAGTTTAACCTCCATGATGGCAATAGCTATTTAATATAATGTGTCAGGCCAGGTGCGGTGGCTCATGCCTGTAATCCCAGCAATTTGAGAGGCCAAGATGGGCAGAGCACCTGAGGTAAGGAGTTCGAGACCAGCCTGATCAACATGCTAAAACCCTATCTCCACTAAAAATACAAAATTAGCCAGTTGCGGTGGCACATGCCTGTAATCACAGCTACTGGGGAGGCTGAGACAGGAGAATTGCTTGAACCTGGGAGGTGGAGGTTGCAGTGAGCTGAGATCACGCCAGTGCACTCCAACCTGGGTAACAAGAGCAAAACTCAAGTCTCAAAAAAATAAATAAATAAATAAAAAATATAACGTGTCATCAAGTTCAGTGCCACACAGTCATTAACACCCTTAGCTAAATTATTTTGAATTCTATGATTAGATACGCTTTAAAGATACAGATAAGATTCTCCAAAACATGGGTATGGTAAATATGACTCTAGCCTAATAAACCTCATGACTCCTGTTAGGGATGAATAAAGAGACTGGCCTTTTTAAACGTATAATAATGCCATAGTCCACATTTTAAAGATATTAACTTATTTTAATGTATACAAGTAGAATTTTAAAACAGTTTTTTGCAGATAGGCCCTCTATAAATTATTATTTATTTTTCCAAATATTGTTTACTCTATGTTACAAAATCCACTGGCTTTTTTGACTCTGAATGTGTACACAGCTATTAAGAAAGAGGAGACGTTCCAGTCTTAGGAGTAAAAATTGTCACGATGACAATAAGAATGTGTACATTTTTAACAATGTGATAAAAGCATGGGTCCCTCTCAGACATAACTATAAAGGCAGATGTTATAAATAATGTTTAAAAGAGAATAACATTACGAGTCGTGTGTGACATATTCTGATTAATCTATTTTACTGATTAATCTATAATGTGAAAACGAGAGGCTGTTTTATTTTAGTGGCTACTTTTAACTGAGCTCTAACCAAGGTCGAGGTTCCACTCTAAGGTTTTACAATGATCATCTCATTTAGTCCTAATAACCGTATGAAATGTGGATTGGATTGTTATTATTATTATTATACTCTTCCTATAGAGGAGGAAACTGAGATTCATGGAGGTTAAGTAACTGGCCCAAGGTCATGCATCTGGTAGGTGGTGAAGCTGAGTTCAAAACCAGGTAATCTGACCTGAGTTTGTTTTAACCACAACACTACACTAGCCTTTTACATATTCAATAGAATTGAGAATACAAAGTTACATCTAGGTCTGCAGGATTATTATAGTGGGACGTATACCTCTAGGCAGATGGAGAGGATATATGTAGAGTCAATGGGACTAGCCAGATAGCAATTGTCATAAGATCCTGCACTCCCGGTTAGGAGTTTTAATCCAGGCCTCTAGATGCATAGGATGTGAGAGGTGGAAAGGAGTTAATAATTCCTAACTTTAACCCTGTTATTTTACAAATGAGGGAGCTGAGATGCAGAAAGGTAAAATGACTAACACTGTCAATGGCACACTGAGACTGAAACTCCCAGGTCTCTTAAACCCCAAACCAGGCCTCTTCCCTGTATTAAAGTCAATAAGCTGCTTCAGGATTTTTTGAGACAGAACAAAATGGGCAAAATATATGTATGAAAATGATGTCTGCTGCTACTTGTAGGCATAGGAATTGCTGAAATATGTTAATGTTATGAAGGGAAAGTATCTATGGGATTGAATTGGCAGCACAGTCGACATGAACAAAAAAGGAAAATTAAAACTTCAAATTTAATTTCAAGACAATGGTGAAATTGGAAAGGAAGGCAAGGACAGAAAATAATTTCTTGAGTTTTAGCATACTTGCCTTTAACTGGAAACCAGCTCTCCATGTGGAGATGTCCTACTGCCATTAAGAAGTTTAAACGTTCCAAGGGAGAAAAGATCTAAGACAGAGATGTGGAACTGAGAGAGCGAACAGAACACGAGAACTGGCATCAGGAGTTCCAATTTATCTTTAAACACGCACACACACACAGACACACACGTCTTCACCTTTTTTTCTTTTGTACTTCTTGCTGCCAAGACATCTTTTAGATATAGGAAAATATCACCTTTGTTCTAAGTTAGGCTCACACTCACACTCATAGAAATAAATTTGCTCTGGAAAAACCCGTATTCCTTTTGACTTGAATAGATGAGGAAATGGTCTACAATGTGACAAAGCAGAGAGCAGAGCTTTGAAGAGGAGTGATATGTTTTCTTTTTCCATTTTATAAATTCTCATCACCATTTTTCAAAGTCATATTTTTTTGGTTAATAAATATTGTAAGATATTTATTTAAGCAATGTTTTGGACTTGAATTCACAAAACTTTGCACTCTTAACCTGCTGCCACTAACTTAAATCTTGTTCAAATATAGAAGGTTAATTCAATATACATTTTTTCCTCATGTTGTTTATTTCAATTATTACAAAACCTGTCAAGGTAAACAATGATATGGCATTTTTGGCAAAAGATATACCTGAATTATAAAATGGTCAGCTCAGGCTTGTATCTGTGGCTTCATATCCCAACCACTCCCATGTTAGTTTAGTGTCAAAAGTTGGCATTTACCAACGAGGAAAGTGAGTTGGTCCCCAAAGAAAAGGAGTTTTGTTTTTACTACTGGGAGAATGTAGTCTTCATTAGGTAAACAACTAGGGTTTTCATTACACTGTAAACACATTTCACAAAAAAAGACCCCATTTAAGTTTCTTTTTAAATAAACTGGAAAATTCAAGAGAGTTAATTGGAGGTCACTCAAATGACAGTTAATGAACAGGCCCAATTATCTTCTGACTACTATGGGGCTTAAAGATGTTTTTATCTTTTATTTATGGCACGAGTTTAAAATGTGGCCATGCCAACCCAAGGAGAGGCAGGCACAATATTAAATGACAGATTTCTCTATTTATATTTAAATAACCATCTGCATGAAATTATGCACAAGTCATAGAATAATTCCTAGCAGAAATTACTGTTTAGAAAATAAAAAAAATCTGAGACATGGTGTGCCTTTCATATTAAATTGCCCATTTCCAGAACATCACATACGTTTGCACAATGTAAAGATGCTGCATTGCAGGACCAATACAAATGGCTTACAATGTTAATGAAGATGGATGGGGAAGGCTGAAAAACATTCATTTACGAGCACAAGAGAAAACGGGAGCAGCGATGTTCACAATCTCTACTTTAATTTTTTTGTCTTGATAATATCCAACTGAATGATGGTAACTTGAATAATATAGCTCTTGGGGAGGTTTTGTGATACATTTTTATTTTCGGTTTTGAATATGGTCTACTTTTTCCCATTTGGGGTGAAAATGTGCATGTGAAGTTTGGAGGCTTACAGCTAAACTAGGAAAAAGAATCTTACTCTAAAGAACCATGAACAGGGTAGACTGACTACAAAATTTAAACAGCCTTTAAAATCAAAAAGAAAAAAATACTTCCTCGTACTAAAAAGACTCCCTTTCCAACTAAAGATGTGTTACTTTTCTCCCTCCCTCCTACCCCAGTAAACCATCCACCCTTCCCAAAGCTCCTCAGCCAAGGGGCAGCTGTGGTTGAATCTATGGAGAGTAGGACATGCTCTAAGGACTGGGAGATCTATGCCAGGACGACAGCATCAGGACCTCCCTCGGCCCATTCCAACATGCCACTCTTTGCCTAAATTGTAAGAGGTTGAGGAATGAGCATGTGTATCGGGAAAGGAGGGGCCACCCTTTACCAATCAGTGAAGGGACCTGATGCTGCCCCACCAAGGCTTCATCTCCACTGTTCCCACCAACTCCCTCCAACACCTTACATCCAGCTTCATCCCTCAGTTAGCCAGGACTCCTTGATATCCCCAGAGAATTACTGGACTTCCCTTTGCTTTGAAGGTAGTATCTCCATTTTCCAACATCCCTCAGAAGAGTGAAATCAAGGCACAGAGCCACTCAATCAGATATTTCAAAAAACTGCTGCTCCGCAGGCCCCATGATAATTGAGTTCTACGCATTCAGTCATCCCTGTTCGCTAATTTGTTTATTTGTTCAACAGACATTTGTTGAGGTCAGTTCTATGTGAGATACTGGGAATACCACTGTGGACAAGAAAGATACAATCCCTGTCACCACAAGGCTGACAGACCCATGGCAATACAAGATACTAAAGGTAAACAAAGGATACATAATCCAGACTAAGGAAGTCAGGGAAGACTTCCCAGAAGTACAAATCTAAGCTAAGACCTGAACTGATTGAGAGTCTATTTTGTGCAAGACACTGCACTGGATTCTGAGGGCTAAAAATAACCATGAGTTAGTCTTACCAGCTGGTAGGAAGGGTACAAATAACAACAAGTAGATATAATTAGTGCCATTAAGTAGGAACAACAAATGCTTAGGAAGAGGGGCCCATTCAAATTTGCAGGGCAGAGAAAACTTCATGAACAAAATGATCTAAAATTAATCTTGAAGAATGATTGGACATGAGTTCAGAAGTAGAGTCAAAAGCCAGGCAGTCCAGATGAAGAGCTATGAGCAAGGCTACAGAGGTGAGAAATTCTGAGAGACAGGAGTGGTTGTGTTTCCCTAGAGAGTAGGAAGAGCAGGAGGACAAATGCTGAAGAACTGTGGAGAAATGGACCATGTCTTTTGGAGGACGGACTGTCCCAGGGAGGACACAATGGTAGACACTGCCCTCTGGGTGGTGCTCTACTAGCCCATCCTCACTGATGTCCTTGGAAGGGGCATGAGGTATGTGTGCCCAGAGACCCCATGGGGCTTAGGACCCACTATTCCTACAAATAAAGAACAGCCAGGGGCCTGGATCACTTGGACCATTCGCAAGTCCTCTGCCTAGGAACTAAGGTGCCTTCTTAAGCCCTGAGGCACACAGTAAGATCTTATTGCAGAAGAGCTTGAACAATGCATTGGGCAGTCACTCTGGTCCAGTCTCTGTACAGAGATGAAGAGACTCGCATGGATATGGGAATAACATTCAGCGAGGGAATAGCCATGACCTGTAAGAAATCATTTACAACATAATATAGAAATTGTTCAAAGGAGGTTTTTACAAGGTGTAAAAGGATCATGGAAGAAGGTGCCTGTGGGTAGGGTCCGGGGATTGTGGGGGTGGAGGGCAGTAAAGAACAGAGGGAAACATAAATGCTAAGACTTGAAGGTGGGAGAAAAGTTTTCTGAGTCTACTAGGATATTTCTGACATAGGAAATAACATATCATGGAGGTATACCAGAACAATATGCTCACTAAATACACACATATATACATACATATACACATACATACATACATGCATGCACACATACATAGCACTCTCTCCAGAATGGCTATGGTATAGAGGGGGTGGAGAGATGATATTGAACAGAAAGTCAGAAGCCAACCTTCAGATTGCTTCTGTGTTACGACATCTAGACCTTAGACAATGACAGCCATTGAAACTTTTTGAGAAGCAATGATGTGATTAAAAGGGGACAAGATGGAGGTAAGGAGTTGAGTGATGATGATAATTCATCACCTAGCCTGGTTCCTCAATGGGCCATGTCTTAGCTACTTAATAAACAGCAAATTGGAACCTTTCAGTAAATCGTTGAACTGAATGTCTTTAGCGGGCTGGCAAATTAAGATGGAGAGGAAGAGAGAAAGACAAAAGAGCTATTGAGACATAGAATTGACAGGACTTTGGATTTAAATGTGTAAGTCAGGGAAAGGGGAGTACAAAGTCTAGGATTAGCCCAGGTGTCTCCAGCTTTAGAGCAGCAGTGGAGTCACCACAAGACAGGGACTAGAGGAAGAGAAGCAGATTTGCACAGGGAAGAGTCCAGTCTTGAACGTGTTGTATTTTAGGTGGGCAAGTGGAAGTAATGGCTGGAAACTCTGAAGATCTGGACTGGAGGTGTCATTTGGAAGTCACTGGTTTACAGCGTTTGTTGAAGCCACGGATATGGTTAAAGTTGCCCAGGGAGAACAGACAAAGTAAGAACACTTGAGACAAAACCCTAGACTGGGTTTAAGGGGTGGCACCAGTGTTTAAGGAATGGCGTCTGTGAAGAAGCAGCCTAATCTTAGAGTTGAACACTGCAGGGAATACAAAGGACTCTCTGAAGATAACTTGTGACTACAGCCATAAGGCTCATGTTGATATCCACAAGACTTTCTGATACCACAATAGTGTTATCTGGGTAAAACTACAAATCTTAGAATGTTACATCTTTTCCAGAAATTGAAATGGATGAATTATGAAAATAGTTATAGTCACAGTTAATTTATAGGCTCCTGTAAGTTAAGAGCTTGGACTCTGTTTACTCTTGTCTCCCCATAACCACTAGCTATTCCAAGATGCTTTCAGTTTCCAAATATGCCATACCTCTGGGCTTTTGCAGCTGCTTTTGTTGTTGTTGTTGTTGTTGTTACCCTGGGATGCCCCTCTCCTCATTACACCCTGGCATCCCTGCAACTCCCTACCCCCAGGGATAGGGAGTGGTGTCCACTTGTTTTCAACACCCATCTAAAGCACCCCCTCTTTTGGGCATCCTTTATCCCTAAGCCCCTGCACTCCCCACCCCCGGAATACTTAGTTGCCTCTCCTCTGGTTTCCCCCTCTGGGCTACCAAAGCACCTTGACACACTGGATAGTAATGATCAATTTTCTGGTCTGTTTCCTCTCCCACATTATAGATAGGTAAATGCTTCTTGCCATGCTTATACTCCCAGCACACAGTATGCACAATATACAATATCTGACATACAGCAAGTATCTGCTAAACATTGTTGAAAGATTACAGAAATATGGATCTTCAGCCAGGCATGGTGGCTCACATCTGTAATCCCAGCACTTTGAGAGGCCAAGGCAGGTGGATCACCTGCCTTGGGAGGTGATCCACCTCCCAAGGTCGGGATGTCGGGAGTTTGAGATCAGCCTGGCTAACATGGTGAAACCCCGTCTCTACTAAAATACAAAAATTAGCCGGGCATGGTGGTAGGCATTTGTAATTCCAGTTCCTAGGAGGCTGAGGCAGGAGAATCACTTGAACCCAGGAGGCAGAGGTTGCAGTGAGCCAGGATCACACCACTGCCCTCCAGCCTGGGCAACAGAGTGAGACTTCCTCTCAAAAAAAAGAAAGAAATATGGACCATCTTCACCTTCCTTGCTGTCTTTCTGCCTCTTAATTTGTCTGCCTTTTAATTTGTTAGAGATTGGGAAAGGTGTTTCAAAGTTCCCTACCGACTTTGTCAACTTCTCCATTGATAACCTTTTTCTCCTTACCCCTTTTGCTACAAGTCCAATCTCAGCTTGCCAGAACACTATACTCTTGATGGAACTCCTTTCTGTTCAGCAGTCCTGGACAGCACACACAAGAGAGTCTGAATATTATGTGTGTGGTATTTCAAAGAGAAGTGGTAGGTTTAGGGGAAAAAATGGTATCTATTGTTGGCCAAGTAGGAAATTGGAGCTGACATAAAAAACAAAACAAAACATTAGGTGGAAAAGTCCCGGTGAAGAGTCCAGGTCCCTTGGGGAATCTCCCTAGTCTTGGAATCATATGAAGATCCTGAGGCAAATGTTCTCTTTTGTTGTTGTTTGGAGGTCATGAGTAGGCAATGGGGTGACGGAAGACAGCAAGGGGCTGGGGAGTAGTGAAAAGATGTAGAAGCAGCAGCAAAATTGGTGGCTATCTCTTGTAGCTTAAGTGATAAATATGGTAATACTGGCTGGAGAGATCACAGGAGAGGACACATGTGTGGATTAAAACATCTTGGAGAGTCTCCAAAATGAAGTTAGATATTTAAAAAGAATTGCCCTCTTCTCAATATTATGCTTTGACGCCCCTTGTGAGACCTTTTCTGTTGGTGGGGAGATCCATGCCCACACATTTTACTGTGTTTTCTGCTCTCCAGGCACAATAGACTATAATAGAGATCAGGAAATCCCTGCTCTTGCCCAAAGGAGCCTATCCCAGGTGAGGCTGAATGATGTTATCCCAAGAGAAATCCAGCATTTGCAAACTTACCTATTTTCCAGTTTTTACCAAAGCTTGTTCTAGAAAATAATAATGAGGGGCTTATCTTAACAGCCATGTAGGTCCTCAGTGGCCAATCAGAGGAGACTGATTTTAGCAACACAAATCTAATCAGCTAATATCAAGACAGCAGGAGGGAGGTGCATTCTAAGTAGAAGTAGGACCGTAGAAAGAAGGCAACTCTTCCTACACCATGGACAAGTTTCGCGGCATCTGAAGACAAAATGGCTTGAGGCTTAGTCATTGTTTAAAAGCCATTCCTCAAATTCCTTGTTTACTGTCAGCACCGTGAGTTGTGGGTTCTGTCACTTTAGCTGTTAATGGGACTAAACACTTATGCCAACAGATTAATCCTTGCTGAAACATTAAGAAAATTGGCCCAAACACAGTTCAGATGGATTGTTGTTTAGTGGCTGTTTCTTTTGGGTGGGGGGAAGGGGAATGATTGTCCCAAGACAATGGCTTTTTGATACCAGTGAAATAGTGACAATTGTGTAAGAGTTACTGGTAGACTTCTGCTAAAGGAAAGAGATTGTTAAAAAAGCAAACAGTTAATTTCAGTCATTTGGACTGACTACACAGAATACAGATGAGACTTTCTGAAATTAAAACTGACAAATGCAATGAAGCCCATCACCAGTCTCGGGAAGGTTTAAAAAAAAAGTTATAATAAATTTCCAGAAGAAATGAAAAATCACTATGCCTGTCGTTGCAAAAGGATCCTCCGGGCATGTAGGTGATATTGAAGGTGGAAAAGTTTTCTTTGTTACACTGGTACCTTTTAAGATTTGTCAAACCTATTTCCTGTCATTGAGAAGAGGAGCAGTGCCTGCACAGGAGATGTATTTAACTTCAAAAACAGTTTTTCAGGTCTTTCAGGCACCATAACCCTCTTCATGTAAATTCATTTATCTTCACTTCTCATGTCTTCTTAAGCAAGGGTTTTTTAAGGTGGCTTGTAAAAATCTTTTTCCAGGAAAGAATCAAGAACAACCAAATGTTTCATTTTGATTCCAAGTCTTGAACTTAGTTTGGAAGGGGCTTTACATTAAAAGAATTAGAACACTGTTTGATTATTTTTATAATCAGAAAAAATTTAAAATCTTTCAGATTAAGACTTCTTTGCTGGGTCAAAATGGAATGGAAAGTTGATTTTGAATTTGGAAATAAAAAGTTTGTACTCTGTGATGGTCTTTGGGATATGTGTCACAAAAAACACACGATTTGCATTTGTTTGCCAGGAAGAAGTAGATGGAATGATGAATGGCTGTGTTATCTGTCTCACTAGCTCTCCTTACATTTGCATCAATGGCCAAGTTGCTTATTCCACATTTATTATCATGAATCACAAATTTCCTTTTGCTGGATACTTGTAATTTTTACAACAGTTCTTATAAAAGATGGAAGAAAGGAAAGAAGGAGAAAAAGAGGGAAGGAAGAAAAGAGGGAAGGAAGGAAGGAAAGAAGGAAGGAAGGAAGGAAGGAAAAGAAAAGGAAAAAAAGGGAAAAGAGAAGAAGAAAAAAAGAAATCTGCAGTGCTTTCTCTAAATGCTAATATTCAGAGAGGTGCTGAAATATCTGTGATTCTAATGTCTTTGGAAACTTCAAACTTGACTTTGATTAACCATGCTAATAACCAGGGTGCTTCTTTTTAGCTCTACTCCTAATGTCACTTCACCAGAACTGTAAAGACATGCTCATAATATTTGCTTTTCATCTAAATGAAGAAGGCAATGCTAAGCAAAAAAAGTATTTAGCAGTGCATATAGGATTGAAGCGATGATAATCAGGGACCCTGGTAATTGAAGCTTTTGGGGAGGGGGAGAGAACCTTTCTTCTGGATCCTTCAGTCTGTTTAATAGGATAAAATTAGCTTGAGTGGTTTGGTGTTTGAAGAGGATGTGATGTAATTGGAAGTGCCTCCTGGGTTTGCTGCTGGACAAAGCAATCAGGTGGAGACACGGGAGGGCATGAGAAGCTCTGAAGTGCGCATCTCGGCTTCTGCCATCCTAATTAGCCTAAATTAGCTATGCCAGTTTTCTGCTTGCTTTTGAATTTCCCTGCTAACGTCACTTTCGGGGCTGAAAAGAAAGAAATATGAAATGCCCACCAAGCTCCTATCTAATGGATGATGACAGAGTCTAAAACTGGACAGTCAGGTTTTATCGTTAAGCCCTTAAAAAGTGAGTGACTCACAGGGAATACAAATGGGCACGCGGGGCACAAACCAAAGGGACCGATGGACACGGGCACTGGTCCTGTGTGATGAGGACGTTTACAAAGCATCTGTCTGAAATGGATAATTCTGAGAATTTTCCACACATCACTCCAAGGCCTCACCTGAGTATTCTAATATTGACTATTTAACTTGAGGTGAACTAGGTAGAACTTCTCACAGCAAACATTTTCTTCTTAGATCAAATTTCAAAGTCTGGGAGGGCCAAAGGAGGCATATGTGCGTGGGGGAGGTGCTGCCATTTTTAAATGTTTCAGTTCTGACCCCAGTTAGTTAACTGTAACTGTGCAAAGAGATTTGCAGTACATTCAGAATAGTCTCCACAAAGCTATTTTAATTGGAGGAGTATTTGGGTAGAAATAAATAATATCTCAACCTAAAAGTCACAGACTCTTTTTTGTTTGTTTGTTTGACCGCCAGTGAGTAAAACAAAATTCAATGGTGTATATACCAAATAATAAAAGCAAATGGGGCCTGAGTGTGGTGGCTCATGCCTGTAATTCCAGCACTTTGGGAGGCCAAAGCAGGCAGATCACTCGAGGTCAGGAGTTCGAGACCAACCTGGGCAACATGGCAAAACATCATCTCTACTAAAAATACAAAAATTTTCCAAGCATGGTGGCGCATACCTGTAGTCCCAGCTACTCACGAGGCTGAGGCACGAGAATCACTTGAACCCAGAAGGTGGAGGTTGCAGTGAGCTGAGATCACACCACCATATTCCAGCCTGAGTGACAGAGACTCTGTCTCAAAAAAAAAAAAAAAAAAAAAAAGCAAATGGGAAATTATTTAGCTAGTCACTTTCTATAGTCATCTAACAAAAGCACAGTTTTCTCCAAGTCTCTGGTCATTAGTCCTCAGAGATAAACTTTCAGTTACTCCTAGACAGGTGTTCTGAGTACAAATGTCATTGGGTTTTTCATTTAAGATAAGTAAACCCTGAACATCTAAAGCCAAATGTTCAAGATGAGCATCAGAAACACACACACACACACGCGCGCACACACACACACACACTACAAGGAACTGTGTACTTTATTTTACACATTTAACGTTATGTATCAAATGGTTATTGAGCCCTACAATGTGGATGGCTCTGTGCTAGGCCCTGTAGGGGATGCCAGAAACCTCACTGATATCTGTTGATGTTTCCCTATAGAAAACGGCCAATAAATGCATTTTCAAAAATTTCTGAGAGTGGCTAGAGAAAGAAGAGGTGGGTGGATCCAGGTTTTAGTGGATGTGAAACAATTTGAGAACCTCTTTAGGAGAAATTAGCTGTCCCCACCAACCTTGAAAGGCACCTGTGTCAGTTACAGGCCCCAAAGCTTCACCTTTATTAGCTTCTGGGCAAATCTGCTTCTGGCCAGGACAGCTGTCCTCAGGTGCACCTGCTGTCCTCCTTACATGCTCAGGAACCCTGGCTCCTTGCTCTTCAGAGATATAAACTTCATGATTTCAAAATATTATCATTTTGCAACTTGGCTTGGTAACTCAGACAGTGGCCAAGAGCAATTGCAGACTACACAATAGGCATGGTTTGGTTTGTGTCTGAAACATTAGCAAACAGATCATGTGAGACTGGGTGGTGCTCAGGTGGACACGTATGATACCCTGCAGTGTACTTTGCAATTTATTGTGGTGCAACACTGCACATAGGTCCTGTTCGTTTGCTACAGCTCCTTAGGCCATTTCCAGGATCCCTTCACCCAGTGACTCTGGCTCTTAGTAATTGGGAATGGCATTGTTGAAAACTTTCCGTTGTGAAATTCTGTTTGTAAAGTGCACAGAAGCCATGTGTTAAGATTACATGTTGTGAGTGACTCACTAATTTTCAGACTTCAGTTTGTTTAGGAGTTAGGTTTCTGTGACACACTCCTTCTATACCCCAATGCAATATTTTTCTTTTCTTTTTGAGACAGGATTTTGCTTTGTCACCCAGGCTGGACTGCAGTAGCACAATTATAGCTCACTGCAGCCTTGATCTCCTGGGCTTAAGTGATCCTCCTGTCTCTGCCTCCTGAGTAGGTGGGACTACAGGCATGCAGCACAATTTCTGGTTAATTTTTCAATTTTTTGTGGAGGCGGGGATCTTTCTATGTTGCCCATACTGGTCTCAAACTCCTGATCTCAGGTGATCCTTCCACCTCTGCCTCCCGAAGTGCTGGGACTTCAGGCGTGAGACATCACACCCAGCCCCCCCAGTGCGATATTTTCATTCCTGTTTACACGTAGTACAATGCAGCCTTAGTATTGGGCAACTAGAAAGGGAAGGAGTGTACAATTCTCCATGCAAGCTTTATGAAAATTTTAATTCACTTTGAATTCCAATTCTAGTAACTAAATTTAATCTGAGGTTGATGCATATATTTTATGACATATCATTTCATTTAAATTGTGTTTAGTCTTCACTTTCAGAAGTCCTAAGATAATGGTGTTTATTGGTTCAAGGCTACACACAATTGCACATTGTGAATGATTTAATGCCACCAAATTCTACCCTCATGAATGGTTAAAATTATCAATATTATGTTATGTCTGTTTTACTGCAACTTTTTTTAAAAAGTTAAGGACCTTGGTGGAGAATGACTGAGAGTGGGAGGGGCACAGCTCTGATGCCTAATACAGACTGTGGACTTGTTACCTAATTCATGTGCTGTTGTTTAAGCACTGGTTTTTGGACAAATAAATTAGCAATGATGGTCATATAGTTCTGCAAGAAGAACATCCACGTATTCCTTTATTTAATATAATTCCTAGGTGTGACAAGAACAGTTCTGGATGCTGGAAATGTAGAAACAAACGTAAAAGAAATGGTTCTGCCTTCATGAATTTCCAGACTAATAAACCCAGTAAGGGAAAATAACAAGACCGTTTCATATAATGTTAAAGACTATGAAAAAACAGGTAAAACCACAAAGAGATACTGCTTCCAATCTATTGGGATGGCTACAATTTTTTTAAACAAGAAAACAACAAGTGTTGGCAAGGATATGGAGAAATTAGAACCCGTATGCATTGCTGGTGGGAATGTAAAACCACACAGTTGAGGTTCCTCATAAAGTTAAACATAGACCTAGCATATTACCCAGCAATTCAACACCTAGATACATACCCAGAAGAATGGAAAGTAGAAACTTGAAGAGACACTCGTATAACCATGTTCGCAGCAGTCTTACAATATCCAAAGAGTGGAAACAGCCCAAGTATTCATCAACAGATAAATGGGTAAACAAAATGTAGCAAACACAGACAATGGAATATTATTTCACCATCAAGAAGAATAGAATTCTTAGGTGGTGCTGCACCACAATGAGCCTTGAAAACATATTTAGTAAAGGAACAGAAGGACAAATATTGTATGGTTCCACTAAATGAGGCATCTGTAATAGTCAAACTCATAGAAGCAAAAATACAATAGTGGTTGCCCGGGTTTGTGGGGAAGAGAGGAAAAAGGGCAGTTTTTGTTGAATGGGTACAGAGTTTATATTGGAAATGATTTTTTTAATGGGGGGTATAGATATTAATAGCAGTGATGGTTGCACAACATTGTGAATTATTTAATGCCACCAAATTCTACACTCATGAATGGTTAAAATGATCAATATTATGTTATGCATATTTTAGCCACATTTTTTTTTTTTAAGTCAAGGATCTTGGTAGAGAAAGACTGGGAGGGGGAGGAACACTTGCTAAGACCCTAAGGTAGGAGCAAGCTTTTCAGGAAGCAAGAAGGCAGGTGTCCCTGGGGCGGAGTGTAGAAGGGCCCTGCTGGCCGAGCTGACTGTGAAGCCAAAAGCACAGACTTTGGTGCCCCTCACTCGCATAGGCCCCTGCAAAGGAGCTGTACTGAATTTTCCATTTGCAATCTTTAGTTATCCTTAAAGACGGGCCCTTATAAACTTTAGTCTCCACGAAACTTTAACTTTAGTCTCCACAGAAACCTGGATCTGCTGCTGGGAATAAATGACAGAAAATGAGACCTGAACATTAGCATTAGAGGAAGTGATGGTCATGTGTAGATAGAGTGACAGCTCTGAAAAAGTGAGTGACAGCTCACTTTTGTACATACTGTTGCTTTTTGAAATTAAATTTATGTGTTTATTCATATACTTACTCATTGTGTTACTTATTTGTTCAACAAACATTTATAAGACCCCTAATGTTGTAGGACTTTTCCTTAGTTCAGCTAAAAGCAGTGTCCTTGTCACATGACGATGAGAGATTAGGCTCGCAGACACCTTGAAGGGTGAGAAAAATGGAATTTATTGGGCAAAAAGGGGAAAAAAAGGGTAACGGGAACTCAGCAGAGCGAGAGTCCTGCTCATATAGGCTTCCCGCCTTGCAAATTGAATTCCAAGTACCCCGCAGGAAGAGGAGGGCCCAGGTTCTTCCGCCCTGCAAACAGCACGAGCTTCCGTAGGCTCCACCCTGCTGTCCGCTCCTCCCAGTGCGCAGGCTGGTCAGAGGTTCTCTGGGGACCCGTTTATACTTGACTGTCTCACTAACGTGCCTACCATACACTGAACCTTGGAGGAGATAAAGAAGACACCCACAGCCCTAAGAAAAAAGAAACACCACAGCAATTATAAAGTTTAGAAACATTTCTAAATATTGAAATACTGAACTTGTCTCATCACCTCACTGGATTGTACAT
Organism: Macaca mulatta; assembly: GCF_049350105.2. Classification (NCBI taxonomy): domain Eukaryota; kingdom Metazoa; phylum Chordata; class Mammalia; order Primates; family Cercopithecidae; genus Macaca; species Macaca mulatta. The sequence continues at coordinate 130,118,545 of NC_133412.1, read as the reverse complement.
TCTTGGAAGACAGGACCTCTGGAATTATCACATTTTATAGCTACAAGGAACTTAAAATGTTTTTAGGTTGAACCTCTCATTTTACATCTAATAAACCCAGGCTCAAGGAAACTAGGTAACTTGTGTGAGGCCAAGGAAATAATTTGTAAGACTCCAAAGTAGAAGGCAGTCCTGCCTGGCACCCAGGTGTGGTCTTGTTCCCGTATTCCATGCAGCCATATTGCCTTGGGCTCCTTCCAGGTCTCCGGCTTCCTTTTTATCCGGTGCATTGTCTAACCTAGTGCTCCAGACATCATGAGCATTCTGTAAACAGGAATTTGGCAGTGATGGTCATATGTAGATAGAGTGACAGCTCTGGAATTTCTACCTGGGATGGTCTTCCGGATTGACATATGTATTTACTTAGCAACTGTCCTCACTTGGATAAAATGTCTATTTGGGTGGCTTGGAGGAGGCAGTTTCTGATAGAGATCATGGTAAATTCAAGTCTTCCAAGCTTCCCACCTCGTTGCCACTATTGGACAGATGACAAGGAGTTGCTGGCTCATGCTTTTGCTGCCTGCTGTACTTCTCTAACCCTTAATTTCCTCATTACTAACATGGAGGTTGTTATGAGAATTATGCGAGATAATGTATGCTAAGATCTTAGCACAGCACTAGGCACATAGTAAGTACGCAATCAATATTAGCTTGTGTTATTAGTGTTACTGTTATTCATGCTGAAAACTATCCTTATGGATTTCAGTGAAGGATGCTTGTATTATGCTTCTTTTCTTTTTTCTTTTTTTTAAAACAGGGTCTCACTTTGTCACCAATGCTGGAGTGCAGTGGCACCATCGCAGATCACTGCAGGCTCAACCTCCCAGGTTCAAGTGATCCTCCCACCTCAGCCTCCTGATCTGCTGGGGCTACAGGTGTAAACCACCATGCCTGGCTAATTTTTATATTTTGGTTTTTGCAGAGATGGGGGTTTTGCCATGTTAATCAAGCTGATCTCAAACTCCTGGGCTCAGGCACTCCTCCCAAGGCCTCAGCCTCCCAAAGTGCTGAGATTACAGGTGTGAGCCACGGCACCCAGCTCATTGTGGTCAATATTCTAAACGTAAGAAACTGAGTTTGGGAATTTATTTCTCCAAAATCTAAGGGATATATACAAATGAAATATGATGATAACTGAATAAGAAACCTTACAAATAAATATTGGCCATCATTCTATCACCATTACCATTTAAAATCCACTCAAATGCCCATCACCCTAGCTCATGAGTTACCCAAATAGTGGAGTAATTGAAAACCACATTCTGTGCCTGTCCTTATATAAATTGCTGTTTGCCCCAGGCTATTTCCAAGGCTGTAAATAGATCTTAAAGATGAAACACTGACAGAAGTGTGCATTCAAGAGGCAAGATAATCAAGAAGGCTTGAAAATGATTAAGGTGTTACAGTCAAAACAAAAACCTGAAGCAAAGTTTACAGTTCTCTCTTGAACACCGACCAACTTGTTTATTTCCTATTATGTGGACATTTATATCATTGCTCACTCTATAATTTGAACTTTTACCTAATAAAAACTAAATACTTCTTGTCATGCATTTATTTTTCTCCTGAACTGAAACAGGTATATAGAATGCATAAGATGGTGAACTCCACAGGAATACGGGAAATGCTTTGCTGTATTTCTTGAGAGGAGGAAAGTTGTGCTGACTCATATTACCTTCCTCCTAGGTTCACACAGCTCCTCACTCTGCAAGTGTTTGTCCCTAGAATAGAGGTGAAACTTGAGAAGCACCCACTGTCTGTTTGCAGTGGAGAAAATGTCCATGGAAATATTAGCTTGCATTGCTTCAAATCTTGACGGGTCTTGAGAAGGCAATTACAGATATTATGCAAAGTTGTCTGACGTATCTGTGGCTTTTCTTTTCTATTTTCAGACTTTTTCCTTTATGCATTTAAAACCTGGAGTTCAATTTGCAACACAGCACCAATCTGGATAAATTTCTTTTGCAAAAGCTACAGGTGGCTTCTCTTAAACATCAAGATAAGGTGTGAGTTACTTGAACACCAAATTTGTAGGACGCAAGCTTATTAAATAAGTAGTTCAGTAGAACCACTTAGTAAGTGACAGCCAGGAGGCAGGAATAGCAAATGGTAGTGGCACATTTCATTTTTTATTGCCTTTAGGTGATTTACACCTAATTTAGAACTTGCTTCTAAAGATGGCTTATGACTTAGAAGCAGTGGAAGTTTCTAATACATTAAGATATACATTTGGCCGGGTGTGGTGGCTCATTCCTGTAATCCCAGCACTTTGAGAGGCCAAGGTGGGCAGATCATCTGAGGTCAGCAGTTCGAGACCAGCCTGGCCAACATGGTGAAACCCCGTCTCTACTAAAAATACAAAACTTAGCCGGGTGTGGTGGTGGGCACCTGTAATCCCAGGTATTTGGGAGGGTGAGGCAGGAGAATCACTTGAACCGGGGAGGTGGAGGTGGCAGTGAGCTGAGATTGTGCCACTGCACTATAGCCTGGGCTACAGAATAAGACTCCATCTAAAAAAATAAATAAATAAATAAATAAAATAATATATAAATTCATGGTGATCTCTATTGTATCGCCTTATCTTCATTCTTTGCAGCATTTATCGCCATCTTCCATAAACCTTTTGGTTTACTTGTGGGTGGTTTGGTTTATTGTCTGTCTTCCCGTGCTAGAACGGAAGCTCCATGAAAATAGGAGTCTTGCCTGTCTTGCTCACCATTATGGCCCCACCACGGGCACTGCACCTGTGGGCCCTCCACAAATGTTTGCGGACTCAATCAGCCTGTACTTCAGTAGAGATGTTTAACTCAAATTATGCTCAAGAGGAACAGAGCCTTGGGGGTCCACAAGTGGAGTGAGATTAATTTCATTGCTACAGTTCAAGAATGGAGTTCCTACTGCTTCCCCATTGCCAGGGGAAAAAAAAGAGTTAATGTATAAAGTTTCACAATTTATAATTTTTCTCCTTTAAATTTCCCATGCTTTAGTTTTCTGTGACTTCCTAATCAGTTTGCAATCAACATGACAAGCAAGTAGCAACCTGATATTGTCAGGAAATTTGGAAAAAGACGACGGCACTAAATTTAACAGGTTCTAAATATGCTTGTAATATATTTACCACAATTAAAAAATAGTTAAAATTAGAATATAGATGAAAAGTTTATGTTTAAAATAGTTTATGAAATATATATATATTTCTAGTTCTGGAGCTGGATGGTGGTGATAGTTGTACAACAATGTGAATATATTTAATGACACTAAGCTGTACGCTTAAAAATTGTTAAAATGATGAATTTTATGTTACGCATAGCTTACCACAATATTTTTAAATGATCAGAAAAATATATAACCAGTAACTACTGAGTAATTGAAATGTGGCTAGTGCAACTGAGGGACTGAGTTTTTAATTTTATTTAATTTTGATTCGTTTTTGTTTCAATCTAAATAACCACATGTGCCTAGCAGCTACTGTATTGAATACAGTACCTAAATGTACAGGGCTAAATGCCTAAAGAATTTCATTTAAATAATGCATTTTAGCATGCTAATTTTAAAAGTTATCATTTGAATGGATTTTCCCTTGCTTTTTGTTTTCTGACTTTTTGTTATGAAATTGTCAATCTTACATAAAAGTAAGGAGAATAGTATAATGAATATCCACTTGCTTGTCATCGAGATTTAGCAATTGTTAATATTTTGTTATGTTTCCCATAGTAATTTTTGAGATCCAGCTACTCTAATGAGTTGAGGCCAAAGCTCTGGAACTGAAAAGGGCTTAGTCTGACATCCATCTCTGGACTCAAAACCAATTCCATCGGCACTGCCCTTCCCTATTGTTAACTAGTTACATTTTCATTTTCATATTTTCTAGGTAATGGTGCCAGAAATGATAATAATATAATCACAGTTATTTGTGAACACATTCACAACTTCTAAATTCATTTCAGATTTGAGCTGGGATTGTTTTGTTATTAGACTGTGACTTCTTTGGGTGGGTGGGTGCTAATAGTAAAATGTCACCAGTCACTGAGTGTATGACACCTCAAATGACACACAGGTGTGACCCAGCAAGTATGGCCCAGATGCCAGATGAACTGGTTCTTTGAAATCTATATTCACATTTAATTTAGCCTGGAGGTATGGCTATAAAATAATGACAGCTATAAGACACTGTAACATGATGCTTTAATGTCATGATGTGGTTGTGGTTCTAAGCGTTACTGTGATTATTGAGAACTGCTGAATTCTAGCTTCACTCTCTTCCTTTGGGGTTGTCCATTGGCATGGTTAGAAAGCTGGTTAATTGCGAGTCAAACTTGTGCAACTAAAATGGAGCAGGAAAAAAAGCACCATGTCCCAAAAAAGCATCTAAAAAATGCAATTCCAGAACCACAGAGAAACATGCAACTCTACCCAGATTTCTATAATGAGTCTTCATATTTTTATCTAGTAACTATGGTCTCATGGAAAGAAGGTATAAATAGTACCGTGGACAAACATGCGGACCTGACAAAAGACTTCTTAGTTTCAAATCCTGGCTTTGCCACTCATTGATTGTGGGCCTTGGCCAAGATACTGAAACTTCCTATAACTCAGTTTTTTCATCCATACAATGGAATTAATAATCACATTAAATAAGATACTTAGCAAGGTATGTTGCACATAATGTATGTTCAATAATAAATTAATAGTATTCACATTTTTAAATATAATGATAGCTCTTTGAGGGAAATACCAAATAGGTATAGTTTTATATTGTCTTTATAAACACAGTCCTCATGATCTGAGGAAAATTACATTCCAGGAGACTGGATATAGGAAGCAACATGGAAGGGGCAAAATATATTTGTCAGTGGTCTCTATGGTTTTCTAGAAGCAGCCAAATGATAGATAATTCTAAAATCCAAAAAAACTCTGAAAACAAAAATTTTCACAAGTTTTCAACAAAAATTCATTTGAAGGCAAAAGCTAATCTGAATTAATGTGAGACTATGTATGTCTTTTTTTTTTTTTCTTTTCTTTGTTAGAGATAGGATCTTGCTCTGTCTCCTAGGCTGGAGTGGAGTGGCGCACTCATAACTCACTGTAACCTCGAATTCCTGGGCTCAAATGATCCTCCTTCTTCAGCCTTCTGAGTAGCTAGGACTACAGACAGATACACCATACCTGGTTAATTATAAATTTTTTTTGTAGAGATGGGATCTTGCTATGTTGCCGAGGCTGGTCTTGTTGCCTGGCCTCCAGTGATTCTTCAGCCTCAGCCTCCCAAAGCACTGGGATGACATGTGTAAGCCGCTACACCTGGCCTTATGGTCTTCATTTATCCCACTTAGGGATACTAGTGAATTCTGTTATAATTTGTTGCAGTTAGTTGTGAGGTGCTGCCCTCACAGCACCTCACAACTTCAATGGAGATATTCTATAAGAAGCTGTATATACATCATGTCACCTTCAAAATCAAAATAAATCTGAATTCCAAACCATATCTGGCCCCGAGGGTTTGGGGCATGGAATTCTGGATCTCTACTCTGCTTACATTCCACTGGCCAAAAGTTAGCTAGCCCTGCTAGCTACAGGGCACCTGGGAAATGAGGCCTTTATTCTGAGCAGCCAAGGGCACAGCAAAAGTCTATTGCTATGGGATGAGGAAGATTGGACATTGAGGCCCAACCAGTAGTCTCTGACACAGTCTCATTCGTTTTCTCCAAAGCTTTATCCTAAAACATCCTCAGAACCTCCTGAATGGGACCAGAATAAATAGGAATTTTCCATTTGGTCTTCTGTAAGTAGCCTAGATTGACTTCAAACAACCCAGTTCTAGCTTCAAAACACCCAACATGGTTGGTTACCCTTACTCCCATGGAACGCTACCTTGGCTTCTCAGGCGAATCTATAGCAGTTCACAATTCTTCCCCCTGCAGAACCACTTCAATCTCACGGATATTTCCTAGTCTTCCAGTAAATTCAGAACTAGACCTTTGGTTCTAGCCAGGGTACTTATTTAGTTGGGACCCTTCAAATGGACTAATTGTCAATGTCCCTTCAACTTTTCATGGTAGAAGAGTCAGGACATTCCATGAGCATGTCCAAGAAACTTCTGAAAAGGAATATCCAGATTCAAACATTGTCTGTTTGAATTCATCAAACTCCATCAAATGCAAATTTTGCTTCTCTCAAAAAAAATTCAAATTCAACAAATTCAGGTCTGGGCAGAGATAGTATTTTGTTCTAGGAAGCATAGAGAATAAAAGATGAGTGTTTTTTTCTGCTTATTGCAATTGGATACAAAAGGAGGAATTTTTCGTGAACGCTGAAAGAAGAAAAACAACTTAAAATTGGATTTTATTTTCAACTCGGAGGCTAGAGAACTTCAGTCTATGGTACATATTTTTAATAAATGGGTGGGGTTGATACTATGAGAACCCAGAACCTGCCAGTTCTGAAGCCTAATTCCTAGTCATTGGCAAAATGTAATTTTTCCTCAAATAAAGATGAAATGCAAGATGAGCAAAAAAGAGGTAGTCACAGACAGTAACAAAACAAGATTCAGCCTCTGGCTTGGGTGCAGTAAACTGTAAATAGATCAGTGTTTCATAGTTGTGTGAGAGTTGCCTAGTTGGCCTCTAGAATCTTGCTTCATTTTATGCATGCCTTGTTGATTCTATAAGAATGTGCTTTTTGAATGTCCTGTAGTTAATTTATCAAACAGGGATGCCAAACTTTAAGCATTCCATGGGTTCTTTTTAACTTTAAATGGAGTTTGTGCAACTATTCCAAGTAGGTTTAAATAGATAAGTATTCTGGGGAGTGTCAATTTTATTCAGCCTAAAAGCTAAGTTAACATAAATGGAAAAATAGATGGTACCTTCTGCATTTTCATACATTTTAATGGCTAGTTCCTATTGATTGCTGTGCCTCTTTTTGCAAGTAAAGGAAAAATCAGACATCACAATGGACATTTCCTTGCAATGGAAAGTTATTTTGATCATACCTTACAAATGATCCATACTGATATTAAGTTTACAGTGTTGGGAGGAGGAGGAAAGAGTGAACTTAATTTGAATTTAGAAAGTCTCTAAATGATAATTGAATCACAAGTCTGGATTATAATTCTAGGAGCAACACTTGACTTGGTCAAAATCACTGTTATGAAGAGATGCAATTTTTACACAGTACTTCACATTGATTAAGTAATGTGTGAAAATGAAAAAAAAAGTATTTGAATCTTAATCACAGTCATTTGCATGAAATAAAAGTCTGTGTCAAGGGAATGCACATTATAATAACTCCTGGGTGTTTTGGTTGCATCAGTGAGCAAAGAAGTTGTATGCATTTTTTTCACGCTGATATACAAGAATTCCTTTTATATTTATTGTATCTTTGATTGTACAAAAATTTAGCAATATAGGATTTTGGTTGGTGAGAGACAACAACTGATTAACTACCTTAACAATAGCTGTAATTAAAACAGATGCTTGATAATGCATGCACTCGAATTAAACTGGGAACATTCAAAGACAGAAAAGAGAAAGAGGGATTTGATATGAACCTCATTCTCAGTAAGGCTCTCCATTAGATGGAAAGGTAATAAATGAGAGAATGAACTTCAGAAAAATTCTGCCCATCTCTTTTCTACATATTTTTCTCCCTATTGCTGTATGCTTAGAATACTTGAAATATAGAAACCTAAGCCTCTTGCCCGTGTACCCCACCCCCAAATCATATCTGAGACTGGTCTTCAAATCTACAGATCCTATTTTTCTGCACTGGCACCTATCAATACCTCCAACTTAGCCTCTCTGTTGAGAATCATCCGAGTCCAAAGTGCCTCCAAACTCTGAAGCTAGACTCCCTCCTGCCTTCTTCAGACCCCCAATAACTGAAATCATCAATAACCTGAAATCTCCTATTTGGGTTGATATGTATTTCCTATGATGTTGAGTTAATTTTTTTTCTTATTTTGATAATCTCCCCCTAGTTTTAGGCTGACATTATCTGGGAATAAAGGAGATTTTGGTCTCTGAAGCTTTTCATCTTCCCTGTTTTGTGGAAGAGAAAAAGAGACTAAGTAAGAGTTTTGATTCCTGAAGAGGTTGAAAATGCCAAAATACACTAATAGCTATTTTCAAAATGCATAAGTCTAATTGTTCAACCTAAGTCAGAAGAAGAAAGTTGGTGGAAAAATATCTGCCAGATATTGGCCATAATAAGGGATAAATGTGAAGCAGAGATGGGATGGTAATGGATGCAATAATTCGTTTAATTAGAATTGAATAACAGTAAAAATAATAGTTGTAATAACAATGTTTCACTAAATAAAACAGAGTAAAACAATACATAAAAGTAAAAAATAAAAAAATAAAAAAGATTACTAATTCAGTAATAGCGGAAAACAATTTTGTGCTCAATCTCACTTTAAGGAAGAAACAGACACTCTGAGAAAATGAAGGCATCAATAAAGTTTCAAAATAAATGCACTGACACTAATGTCCTGAAGTTATTACACACTTAAAAATTAAAAACACTCCAAAATACAAGCTTTCTTTCTTGACAATGACATTCTTTCAACTTCAGAATCTAGAAGTTTGCCTTGATTCTTTACCCTTTGTCTTCTGGTGGATAGCAGACACTTCACAATACCTATTGAAAGAAACAATCCCACTTTCCAATCTTGCAAAATCCACTTCCTTTTTTTAGAAAACATGCCATGTGGCTGCACACCTTCCTACGTATGCCTCATTCACCAACCTTGTCAGGCCCTTGCACTTCCAAAGATAGTATCCGTCCTCCTTTTCACCTCTCCAGAATCCCCCGCTTCTCCAACCCTAATTCAGGTTCTATGCCTTGCAAGAAGGTTTCTATGATCACTCCAGGCAGCAGCAGTTTCTTCCTTCTCTGAGCTCCTATTGCATCAACAGAGAATACTCCCTAGTTCAGCACATACTTACTTTTGTAATAGTTTGTAGTTTTTCTCCCTCCCCAGTTACAAGCTCCTTGAAGATGAGAAAGATATCCCAACTTCCTTCCTTCTTTCCTTCAACAAATTTGTATCTAGTACCTACTCTGTACTGATGAGAGCCTTTCTAGATTTCTCCTACAGCACTTAGCAGCATTGCAGCCTGGAGTAGGCATGAAGTACATGCGTGTATTGTTTGAAGACATTTATTAAGCAGCTCTCTATCACCCTGGATGATTCAACTTAACTCATCTGCTCTTTCCTCCCAACGTACATTTAACCCATTCTTTTTAACCGAAGATCAAACCTTCAGTACCATCACCAAGCCTACTCTGTTCTTTCTGATAGAGGGAAGCAGATAGATTTATGACAGGGCAGCAAAAACCTGTTTGTGAAACTTGTTTCTGTTCTTAGTTCCACTTGACTTCCTTTGTACTATTGCTCAAGACACTTAACTTCTTGTGCCATCATAATGTCCCCTTCTGTAAAATAGAGACAATAATATATGCTGTGCCACCCCCAGCACTCCCCAGGGTGAGGGTTGATGAGATAATGGCTGTAAAACACCTTAAGCTCTTCCAAGGAAGGTGCCATAGTGTGGAAAAAAGTAAAGGGTTATTATGTAGCTGATCACATTCAAAATACAGGGTGCAAATGGACCTGTGGAGTTTTGAAACAAAGCCTCGGGGAGACAGGCTAATGTTTCACTTGCCCTTCAGGACCAGGCAGCATTTCTGGAACTTTCTCTTACATAAGTTAACTTTAGAAAATACATTTTATTTGTTTTTTAAAGGGGGTGGTGATTTATGCCTACAAAACAAAGGTGAACTCACACAGCTACAATGCAAGTCCCTGCTGTTTGAAGAGATACTGCCTTTGTCTTTTTCTTGTTTTTGTTTTTGTTTTCCAGTGGAAAATAGGTTTTATTGAGACCCTACCAGTTGCAAAATCTGTTCCTGGCATTAAGCTCCTTCTTCCTTTGCAATTCAGTCTTTCTTGAGTGGTCCCATGAATGCTTTCTTCTCCTCCACGGTCTGGAAGTGGCCATGGCCAAACTTGGAGGTGGTATCAATGAACTTAAGGTCAGTTTTCTCCAGAGCCCGCCGTTTGGTTTGCTGGTGCAAGGACTTGTGGGGAGGGTGAGCTCTCACTTCTTGGTTCCTACCACACAGTCCTTCAGCATGACAAAGTCAATGGTCACTTCACCATAGTGGCCAAAGCCACCCAGAGGGTTGATACTCTTGTCAGACATGTCATAGTCAGTGGAGGCATTGTTCTTGATCAGTTTGTCATCCTTGATAAGATAGCCCTGGCCAATCTTATAGATCTTCTTATTGATCTCAGTGCGGTGATGGTAGCCTTTCTGCTCAGCACGTGCCACAGAGAAGGCAACACGGGCAAGATGCCATGCCCCAATACAGGACTCCATGAGCAGGTCTTGGTGGGTCTTGTGGGGCAGATTCTTGGTGAGCCAACGACTGGTGATCCCTTTGTAGCCTTTGCCCTTGCTCATTCTGATGAGGTCGATCATCCCGTCCTGCCCAAACACATGCTTCACAGGTACCTGCTGCTCAAGCCTCTTGTGGACCCAGTCCAGCTTCTGGGCCATGGTGTCTCCATTCACCTGGATCTCCATCAGGTGGGCCTTCTTGTGGCGCAGAGAAAGCAGGCACATCTGGGTGTGGGCAATCACGCGGATGACTTGGCCATACTTCTTCATGCTGCTGAAGTCCTTCTCCAGCTGCTTCTTGCCATCCTCATCCTGCCATTTCTTGCAGTACTTGGTAAAGGCCTTCTTCTTAGATTCATGCCAGTTCTTATAGAAGCGCCTCTTGCACTCATCACTGATGTGCTCAGCGAAGACGGTCTGGAAGGTCCAGAGGCCTTGAGGGGTTTCCACGTAGCCCACAATGCCCACAACCACCATGGGCGTTATCTCTGCAATGGTCACAGCCTCTACCACCTCCTTCTTATTCACCTTGGATCCTGGCCTGTCGACTTCCTGTATGATGTGGGTCATGCCAGCCTTGTATCCCGGGAAGCCTGTGAGGCAGACCGGCTTGGAAGGGTCATCCTTAGGGAGGCTCTTCACCTTCCCACGATGCCTGCTGCTGTGTGCTTCTGAGGCAGGAAGCTGAGGGACCCACGTCTGGGAGCGAACTTTCTGTGACATCACGCCGTCAAATCCCACTGGTAGAGTGAGATACTGCCTTTGAATTAACATACAAGCCAAAAGAAAGTAAACTCTAGCTTGGCAGAGCCCATCTCTCAAGCTTAGAATAACTTCTGGCCTGGAAGCTCTGTGAGGGCAGGAACTGGTTTCTTGTTCACAATTATATTGCCATCACTGCAAATAATGCCTGGAATGTAGTAGAGTAGAGCTCAACAAATATTTTATGTTCTCTGTATCACATGAATGAGTCTGGCTTTATTCCATGAATGAACCCATGGAACGAGAGAAGGTGCTAAAATCTGGGCACTGGTAGGTCCAACACTCTCTTATTTGAAGAAGGCGCTCAGGGGTTATATCGCCCACTGGGCTGGCTGTGTAACAGTCACATTTTGTGGGCACTGCCACTGGCTGCTCAAGTCCTCAGGGCTAGGAGAGTACAGGACCAAGGTCATTTTAATCCGACATTCTAATGGAACGTGCAACTTCGGATGTGCCAGGTATAAGTAGGAAACATGCAAGGAACTTGAGCATAGAGTTAATGTGTGGAGTTAGATATTATTGACCCTCCAATATTCTTGTTAAAAAATTTGGGTGCTGGAGGCTACCAGAGAAATCTGATTAGCCTAAATACATGTGGAGTTAGAGTAGTCCATGGGAGGAAAGGAATAGGATTCAGTCTGACCTTTTTCTCCCCACCAGAGGTTCAAAGGTAATATGATAGATCTGATAAACCAAGTGGCTACGACTGAGGCCATGTTGCAAGAACAGAGGTGCACCTAAGAGAAAGCTCACCACGTGAGAGGAGTTAGCGGGGGCTGGGGACCACTTTCAACCCCAGGACTTGGATCATTAGAGTCAGGCTGATTCTAGGCACAGTGCACAGTGGGTACTAGTGTGCCCAAGTCACACTAACATAGCACTGGTCATACAGTTTTAAAAATAAATCCAGATGCTTATAATGCAAAACAATAAACATGCTAAACAGTGATTTGGCATCTAAGAAGCCTTAATGCAGTGTAATGTTCTATTTCTTTCAGGCTGCTCTAACAAAATACCAGAAACTGGGTGGCTTATAAACAACAGAAATGTATTCCTCACAGTTCTGGAGGTGGGAAGTCCAAGATCCAGGCACCTGCTGATTTGATGTCTGATGAGGGTCTGCTGTTTGGTTCATAGACGGCTGTCTTTTTGCTGTGTCTCCACATGGCCGAAGGCACAGGGAATTCTCTGTGTCTCTTTTATAAGGGCATTAATCCCATTCATGAGTGCTCCCCCCTCATGACCTAATCACTTCCCTAAGGCCCCATCTCCAAATGCCACCACCCTGGAGCTTAGGTTTCAACATATGAATTTGGGGAGGACACAAACATTCAGTCTACAGTAGGAAACAAAGAGAAAAGGAACATCTTCCCCTTCAAAGGATGAAACTGCTTGGCCTCAATGACTCAGTGGAGGCCTCTGTGGGAGCCAGCAGGTGTGGAGAGAGTAAGAGTGGAGGCCACCAGGCCAGGCACGGTGGCTCATGTCTGTAATCCCAGCACTTTGGGAGGCCGAGGCGGGCAGATCACCTGAAGTTGGGAGTTGGAGACCAGCCTGACCAACATGGAGAAACCCCGTCTCTACTAAAAGTACAAAACTAGCTGGGTGTGGTGGTGGGCACCTGTAATCCCAGCTACTCAGGAGGCTGAGGCAGGAGAATTGCTTGAACCCGGGAGGCGGAAGTTGCAGTGAGCCAAGATCACGCCATTGCACTCCAGCCTGGGCTACAAGAGCAAAGCTCTGTCTCAAAGAAAAAAAAAAAAAAAAGAGTGGAGGCCACCAAGGAGCTGCAGATAATGTCACCATAATTACATATGTGGCAAGAACATCCAAAGGAAGGGACGGAGGGAAGGAGGAAGGAAAGAGGAAAGGAAGGAAGATAGATCTGGCTTCAAAAAACTGACAGAAATGCCAAAGACAAGGCTTTCATTCAAAAGTGACGTCCTGGTTCACCCTGTGGTGGTGAGCAAAGGGCAAGTGCAGATTAAAAGCAGAAATGGATGTTTCCCTAATGTGGCAAAAAGGCCTTGACCTGTAATACCAGACTGTCAACAAAAATCCTCAGAATAGATGTGTGTAAGACAGGGTGAGAGAGAAGGTTTTCCCACTTCAGCTATTTAGGTCCTGTGCCTTCTCATTATTCTCTAGAGACAGTTGGGGAAAAAGGAACAAAAAGCACCAAAGTACATACATCCCAATGCCCAGGTTAATTTTACAAGAGAAAAGTCTAATAAAGCCCAAGTAAATAAGAAAAATGAAAAGAATCTACCCAGGAAATTTAGGGGCAGATCACAGGCCAGAATATAAAACATTCCTGGGTTAAAAAGAGAAAAAAAGTTATGTGACCTATGCAATGATTATTATTAAGGAAGGAAGAAAGGAAGGAAGGAAGGAAGGAAGGAAGGAAGGAAGGAAGGCTGAATACATATAAAGAAGAGGCACATTCAAAAGAGAATGAGAATCAGGAGAAAAATTTGATAAAACAAATGGCTCAGACTTTAATATAATTAAAGAGAACACGGGCTCTATGAAAGATGATATCAAACATAAAAAGACAAGAAAACAATGAAATCTAAAGGAAGCAGGCAGAGGCAAAGGAAAAAATAATTTCATTGCAGAAATCATAAATGATTTAGGCTGGGCATGATGGCTCACACCTGTAATCGCAACACTTCGGGAGGCTTAAGTGGGAGAAGATTGCTTGAGCCCAGGAGTTTGAGTCCAGTCTGGGCAAGATAGTGGGACCTGGTCTCTACGAAAAATCTTAAAACAAAAATTAACCTGGTGTGGTGGTGGATGCCTGTAGTCGCAGCTACGTGGGAGGCTCAGGTGGGAGGTTCACTTGAGCCCAGGAGGTTGAGGCTGCAGTGAGTCATCATCCTGTCACTGCACTCCAACCTGGGTGACACAGTGAGACCCTGTCTCAAAAAATACATAATAATAATAGTAATCTTCATAATAATAAATGATTTAGAAACATCAAGTAAAATTGCAGAAAACTGAGTTTGTGATCTTGTTGATAGATGAGAAAACCACACAGAATGAAGAGGAAAGGGGAAAAAATTAAAAAGAAGTTACAAAGAAGTTAGTAGATATGGAAGGTACCCAACCTAGTTACCAAATATAGATAATCGCTCTTCCTAAAGTCAAGGAAAAAATACTCGGATATAGCAGAGAAAAAGTTTCTGATATCACAGAAGAGCGGAATCTTCAGATTAAATTAATTAATATATTATAATTAATCTAAGGCATATTTCCTGCTGAAATTACTAAACTTCAAGGATAGAAAAAGAATTCTCCTAACACCCAGACAGATGAAACAAATCAAAGAAGGGAAATACCAGGCTAGCTTCGGACCACTCCATAGCAACATTTGAGGCCACAGGACAGGGGAGCAATGACTGACAAATTTTGAGTGGAAAATCATGCGACCCAGAGAAGTTGTTGTCCAACATGTAAAGATAACAACAAAATTCTCAAATATGTAAAGATTCAAGAGACATACTACCTATAACTTCTTCTTAAAAAATTATTTGATAAGATAATCTACCCAATTAAAAAATAATTCAAAATTAACTTGGAGATGGAAAAGCTTTGTCCTAAGGACTCCTTATGTGTGCTAAATAAATGTGAACACACTGAATGAAGTCTAAATAGTGATGCTTATTACACCTAGGTAATTATCAAATATAAAGTCAATCTTTAAAACCTTCAAATCAAAGCTAAATAATATTTTAAAAATAATAATGGATTTGGTGTCCTATAGTATTAACAAAAACAGAAGGCTAAAGAGAAAGAGGATCTAAAAATATATAAAGTGACTGGGTGCAATGGCTCACACCTGTAATCCAAGAACTTTGGGGAGCCAAAGCAGGAGGATCATCAGGAGTTCAAGACCAGTGTGGGGAACAAAGCAAGGTCCTGTCTTAACAAAAAATTTAAAAATTAGCTGGGCATGGTGGCGCCTGTCTATAGTCCCAGCTACTCGGGAGCCTGAGGTGGGAGGATCGCCTGAGCTCAGGAGTTCCAGGCTGCAGTGAGCTGTGAATGCACCACTGCACCCCTGCCTGGGAGACAGAGTGAGACCCTGCCTCTAAAAAGAAAAAAAGAAAAAAAAAAGATGTAAACTGAGCAAATTTCCTCATCTTCAACAAAGGACTAATAGAAATTTTAATTTTTTAAATTGATAATTGAGAAATATAGACATATGAATGTTATTACAAGTTGTAAAATTCACTGCTGATGTAATAAAAAACAATGTCTACATTCAATAATATAATGCTGGCAGGGCTGGTTGGAGGAGGGCTAAAGGGGTGGAAACACTGATTACTTACAGTAGGAGATCTTTTATCCAGAATTCCAAGGACTTAACCTGTTCAGATTAATGACAGTATACATATGTACCTTCCAAAAGAGCTGGGTAATCAAAGAACAAATTTGAGTATATAAATGTAGTGTGTAATAAAGGAAATAGGTCAAGTTAAGAAATAGTCTTTAAAAATGTATATATTTGAATATCTCTTTTTATTATAAATAATATATCATGCCAAAGAATTGAATATTAAATTGCTTGTCATAATTTTGTATCAGTTTAAAACATCAGGCTTACCTATAAAAGTTAGCATTGTACACTATAAACATAATAAATATGTTTTACTTAATTCCTTTGTGAAATGCACCCACGTTGCCTTAAAAATGTAGGGAAGGAGATGGGAATATAATGTAAGCATATAAATATATAAAAGTTACATTCACCAAGAAATTCTGCTTGATCTTTATATAGTGGCAAAAATCACTCATTATCAGGATATGTTGTAACAACTTTTGCAAACCAGAAGACAATGGATGAAGTAACAAGCTCTCTGGGAAAGAGGTATCTGCTTGCCCTTGCTAGTCATTTTTTTTCCTCAAATTTTTTTCTCAGAATGTACCTACAGAGCATTTTCTGCTTAGTAACGAATCACCATTTTAAAATAAAATGTATGAAATTTTTTACAACATGGAACAACTAGAAACTGTTTTTCATTCATCATAACCTTTCTACCTCACCTACATTGTTTGAGTTGCACCCCCATAGGAGTTGGACTGGCAGAATAATTTTGATTTTTAGACGTTTAGACTTCCTAAATAAACAATCTCTACTCTTACAAAGACAGCAGTAACAAAGAGGGTGGAGAGAAAGTATTAAACTCATAAAATATGTAATACAAAGACTGACATAAGGTCAAACACATGCTATAACAATACATGTAAATGATAAGAGCACCCAAATAAACGTAAAAGAAAGCAAACCCCAACTTTATGTAAAATATTAAACAATTCTTATCATCTATGCTAATATCAAAACCTGAGTAAAATAGACCATTTCCTTAGACAATATAAGTCTACAAAACTAGATTTCTTTTTTTATTATGAAATGGAGTCCAGGCTGGAGTGCAATGGCGCGATCTTGGCTCACTGCAATCTCCACCTCCCAGTTCAAGCAGTTCTCCTTGCTTTAGCCTCCCATGTAGCTGGGATTACATGTGCCAGCCACCACACCTGGCTAATTTTGTTGTATTTTTAGTAAAGACGGGGTTTCACCATGTTGGCCAGGCTGGTCTTGAACTCTTGACCTTGTGATCTACCAGCCTTGGCCCTCAAAGTGCGGGGATTACAGGTGTGAGCCACCGTGCCTGTCCCTCTTTTCCATTTAACTGATAGAAAACCTATCTAGCCACCACAAACTGGTCAAGGAAGTACTACTCAAAGGCCAGTACCAAATGGCTTTCCATGGACTGAAATAATTAAATCATTTAATTATATCAGAGTTGAAGGAAATCATTCTTCTTACAAAGGCAGTACAACAGTGATGCCAGGGGTTTGCCACAATGGCACAGAAACAAACAAACAAAAACTACAGGCTAATCTGACTAATGAGTACGATTACAAAATACCAAATGGGGGTAATTCCAGACTTCTGAGGAGTTTCATAATATAAATAATAATATAAAATTTGTTAAGAGATTTTACCATATAAATAGATCAGAGAACTTGAACCACAGGATGATTTCAATATTTGCAAACAAAAATAAAAAGTCTTAACTTTTTAATAGATCTTACTATAGTGGTAATAGAATAAAATTTTTAAAGCCATATTTTAAAAACATATATTTATCTGCGTATCACAAACTAATAGCCAGTATAGCACTTAATGGTGAAAAACTAGAAGTAGTCTCATTAAAGTCAGGAACAAGACAAGAGTACTTGTTATCACCACAGTTATTTAATGATTGTTCTGGAAGTGCTCACCAATGTAATTAGATGAGAGAATGAGATAAGAAGCATAAATATTGGGTAGGAAGAGGCAGAAGTGTCATTATTTGCAGATTATAAAGATTATAGTTTTTAAAAACCCAAGTGAATCAACTGAAAAACTATTCGAAATTTAAGAGAATTTAGTAGATTATCTGTTTAAAATATGAATATGATAATAACTTTCACATTGCCTATAAAAAGTAGTCACAACATTCAAACTTATGAAGTAGTTTCCTATTCACACACACAAAAATAAAAACCAGAAATGTGTGTGCTTTATATTAAGGAAGTTATAAAACCTGACAGCAAGCACATCATCCCCTTTAGGGGGCATGGTGGTTCATATCTGTAATCCCAGAGTCTGTGGTGGGAGGACCGCTTGAGCCCAGCCCAGGAGTTTGAGACTAGCCTGGGCAATATAGAGAGGTCCTCTCTCAAAAACAAACAAACAAACAAACAAAACATACAGAGGACACTGATAAGTATGAAAAGAAAAACTTAAAATGTCATTACAGACTAAACTATAGGCCAGGCACAGTGGCTCATGCCTGTAACCCTAGCACTTTGGGAGGCTGAGGCAGACAGATAACTTGAGGTCAGGAGTTCAAGATCCGCCTGGCCAACATGGCAAAACCCCATCTTGCCTAAAAATACAAAAATTAGCCGGACTGGTGGCGGGTACCTGTAATCCCAGCTACTTGGAAGGCTGAGGTGGGACAATTGCTTGAATCTGAGAGGCAGAGGTTGCATTGAGCAGAGATCATGCCACTGCACTCCAGCCTGGGCTACAAGAGAATCTGTCTTAAAAAAAAAAAAAAAAAAGAAAAAGAAAGAAAAGAAAAGAAAAACAACAAAACAGGCTAAACTATAAATATAATACAAAAACAAATTCCTGGCTGGGCACGGTGTCTCACACTTGTAATCCCAGCACTTTGGGAGGCACAAGACAGGCAATTGAGCCCAGGAGTTCAAGGCCAGCTTGGGTAACATACTGAGGCTCCTGTCTTGAAAAATAAATAAATAAACAAATAAATAAATAAAACAAATTCCTAGTAGGCCTTTTTTGATAAATGTGACAAAAATAATTCTAAAGTTTATTTGTAGAATTAGCATGTGAGAATAACCAAAGCAGAGCTGAGAAATAAGAATATTAGAAAATTAATTTTATTAAAAATGTTTATCTATATTATAAATTTATAATATATAAATTGAATCTAAATTGGTAATTTTTATTATTTTTTAATTAGGAATTAAAAGTGTGGTCGTCGTCCAGCAACAGATCAAAGTAACAGAGCCAAAAATCTAGAAATAAATTCACATTTACAAGGAAACTCACTATATGAGAAAGATGATCTCTCCCTGAATGGCAAAAAGATGAATCATTTTATAATTATATCGAGGTATCTGGCTCAGGCTAAATACATAGGGGTCATTGTGATAGTTCCATTTTCCTCCCTAAAAGCCCCTCCATGTATTTTTTTTTTTTTTTTTTGCAAATCCTACTGACTCTGCCTTCAAAACACACACTGAATCTGATCGCTTCTTGCCACCTGCACAGCAATCGGCTTCTCCACCACTTGCCCAAATTTCTGCAGCTTCCTAATCAATGTCCTGGTTTTTCTCTTCCAATAATCTTCTCCACACTGCAGTCAGGCTGGTCTTTCAAAAGGTAAATCAACTCATGTCAGTCCCTTTCTCAAGGCCTCCCAATAGCATCCCATCTCACTAAAGAAAAATGTCCCACCTCCTTACACGTGCATAGACCCTCCCCTCATTCATGGCCCCCTGCCTAGCTCTCTGACCTCATCACTTCACTCTCTCTCCACTCTAGACAAACCAGCCTTCTAGAAGCTCTGTCTCACCTTAGATCCTTGGAATTTCTTTTCTCTCTGCCAGAGTGCTTCTCCTAGATCTTCAGATGGCTCACCCTTCACATACTTCATGTTTTCCTGTGAAAAGGTTCACTCGGCAAAGGCCACGCCTTGCCATCCTATCTAATGTACTACCTTCCTGTCACCCTCTGCTTCACCTTCATTGCTCTGTCACTCCCCAGGTTGTTCCTTCAGATAGCCTTGCTTATCATCTCTCTCCCACTAGATTGTAAGCTCTGTGAGGACAGGAACTCCATCTGTTTTGTTCACCAGTATAACCCCAGTGCATAGCACAGTGCCTTGGGACATGGTAGATGCTTAATTAATATTTATTGAACAAATGAATTGCAGTGGGTATAGAGAAAAGGGGGTGCAACCTGTAGTTATTGAGGAAGTAGAATTAATAGGACTTTTTGACTTATTCAATGGAGGAATGAAGCTAGCCTGAGGGAAGGACCTGAGGATAATTCTAAGTTTCTGGACCAGGTAACTAAAGAAATACTGCATCATTCTTATGTTGGGAAATTGAGGGCAAGGTTATTCAGACTATGTTGCCCATTTTATTAATTAGAGAAATGGCTAATTTTTATCAGTTTGAGAAAGAATATGATGGGCAAAGTATAGTTTTAGAAAAACTTTCAGCCGGGTGCAGTGGCTCACACCTGTAATCCCAGCACTTTGGGAAACTGAGGTGGGAGAATCACGAGGTCAGCAGTTCGAGACCAGCCTAGCCAATAGGGCGAAACCCCATCTCTACTAAAAATACAAAAACCAGCCAGGCATGGTGGCACGCACCCGTAGTCCCAGATACTAGGGAGGCTGAGACAGGAGAATTGCTTGAACCCAGGAGGCAGGGGTTGCAGTGAGCTGAGATCGTGCCACTGCATTCCAGCCTGAGCAACAAAGTGAAACAAACTCCATCTCACAAAAAAAAAAAAAAAACAAAAAAAAAAAAACTTTTTAAACTTTCTGTGCAATTTTTCTGTAAACCTGTAAAAGACAAAGTCTAATAAAATTTTGAAGAATGAGGCTGTAACATTTACCTCCCAGTGTTTCTAAGGAAATTAAATAAAACAACACTCAAGAACATGCCTGGAACCTAGGCACTACTCTCTAGTTTTCCACCAGTCAAATGCCAGTGGCTAGGGCTGTCCCTTCCTTTTCCTCCCAAATCTCTTAATGGGGTTCATTTTCCTACTAGTGCTCACACCTAAAACTGTTCACATTCAACATCTGATCATCGTGATCAGTTTCCCCGTAAGTCCAGCTGGGTTTCAAATGCACGTGTCTTAGTTGTTGTTTTTTCCCATTACATCACTCCTTTTTTCATTTTAATTTTTTTTAGAGACAAGGTCTTTCTCTGTCACCAACGCTGGAGCGCTGTGGCACAATCATAGCTCACTTACTCTCGAATTCCGGGGCTTAAGCAATCCTCCTACTTCAGCCTCCCAAGTAGTTAGGACTACAAGTGTGCACCATCATGCCTGCCTAATTTTTAAAAATTTTTAGTAGAGATGGGGGTCTTGCTATATTGCTCAAGCTGGTCTTGAACTTCTGGCCTCAGTTGATGCTCCTGCCTTAGCCTCCCAATGTGCTGGGATTACACATGTGAGCCACCATGCTGGGCCTCCTTTTCTTTTTTTAACCATGATCATCTCAAGTTATGTGTCCTTGAGGCAGTTGGGGCTTGGGGGGTAGGAAGTGCGGGTCAGATTGTCTGCACTGATATCCCAGTGCTGCCATCTTGCACGGTGAGACTGTGAACCAAGTGATAAATCTTTCTCTGCCTCAATTTCTTTATCTGTTCATTGGGAGTGATAAAAAATAATGTCTCCTTCATGTTTTTTTTTTTTTTTGACAATTAAATGAGATGACACTTGTAAAGCACTTAGAATGGGAGAAAGCGCATAGTAAAAAATTAACATTATTTTCCTAAATAAGTATTTAAATGTTGAAGCTTTCTTCTTTATTTCTGTAGCTTCCTAATTGATGTCCTGGTTTTTCTCTTCCAACAGTCTTCTCCGTACTTCTCCAGGTTGGTCTTTCAAAAATGTAAATCAACCAATGCCATTTCCCTTCTCAAGGCCTCTTGATAGCATCCCATTACACTGAAGGAAAACGTCACACCCCCTTGTAAGTGCATAGACCCTCCTCGCATGCCTGGCCCTTGCCTAGCTTTGCCCACAGCTACACCTATGCCGTTGAAAAAGAGATGTGTTCTTCCATCCACATCCTGGGTAAACATCGTAATTGTTTTTCAAGCAGACAGCAGAGATGTTGATTGTGAGTTTTTCTTCTGGCGTCAGTCAGGTGCATGTTAGATTTGCCCAATGACTAGATCCGCTCTTCAGATAAGATCATTGCCATCACTTAACCAGGTCTGCATTTTCGGCATTTTATTAAGTAATGCAACAGCCTTCTACATATTGAAAATATCTTGTATCTGTTGTCTGTTTTTCAGTAAAGAAATAAGGATCTTTCTGATCGAGAGTGGGATTGCTTTTCTCTGTTCCTCTCTCACCTCCATACCTTGTCTACAGCCCCCTGAGCTCCCTGGAGTCCAATAGAACTGTCATCCTCAAAAAGTGAGCTTACATGAGAAAATACGTGCTCATTATATTTACATTCAGCACGTCTAGATCAGCAGCTTCATCTGGGACTTAGACCTACAACATTGGTGATGCAGACAGCCAGATATTTAGTCACATCAAAGCAATTTGCTAATTGCAGATGCCTCCTCTCTGTTTAATGTTTCATGTGTAAGATTAGGTGGTTGATTTAACTGGTTCATAGTGCCTGTTTTATCTCATTAGCTATCTCTAAAGGAAATCAAATCATATTAAATATAGACAGAGGACATTAATTATCTGGAAAACATAATAGTATAACCTGTATCTGAGTATGAGAGGAATGATTCAAGTCACTGTTAATTTCCTAGCACTTTAAGTATATGAGAAGTTGTATATACATACATGTTAATCTGCAAGAGTATTCCATACATGAGTTATGCATCTGTGCATGTTAATTACAATATTTGCTCTCAACATATAATTATCAATTAAACTATATACATATATTATTTTAGCATAGATGAATAGATAATGATTTATAAGTTAAACTAGGAGTTCTGAAGCTCCAGGTTATTCTCATGATGTTTTCTTCATCTCTTTTATCTTTTGTGCATTTTCAACCGTAATTCTAGCAAAACATGCAGGTAGCTTTAGCACTGCTCTGTCTTTTGCTCTATGTTCCTGGCCCAAGCTTTATTTCCATGGACTCTATCTGACCTTTTATTAATACCTGTCATAAGTATATAAGTGAAAGATTTTTACCTGAGATCAAAGCAGCATATTCATATTTGAGAGAAAAAAAATAGTCATAAAATTTCCAGAGAAAAAAGAATGCCACAAAATATGTAATGTAAAAATCCCCTGTGATATTAATATCCCCCCAAAAAGTGTTTAGCCTAGTGAACCAGGTTCTTGCCTAGGTTTAGCCTCTAATAAGACCTAATGCTTGTATTATTTATACTGCCACCCCACCAGCATATAGATACCACAATAGCCAATAAGGACTCCTTAGGGGATGTTTATCATGTCACTGAGCTCTGAATTCACAGAGCTTTACCAAGCACATCAGCCACTGAGGATTATCAAGGAAGGAATTCTTCATTTAAATGCTCCCCACTATTTTACATGATAGATTATAACAATCTTTATATCATGTTAATTTTGGAGTTTTTAAATCTCTGAAAATACATGAAGACAAATACAAACAAGAGCGCTATGAGACACTGTTCTCTATCTGTGTCTCCACTCCTACCACTAAAGCAGCGAGTTATTTCTACAAACTCTCAGAATCTGATATTCTAGCCTGAGGGCTTGCATACAGATTCAAGAGAATCACTTGTGTTTCTCAGTGTTTATCTTAGCAATGGGCTCAGAACTATTTGGGCATTAGCAATACCCTGGTCCAACTGGACAGATCTTTCCTACTTTGATTCATGTTCTTGCCACAAGGATTAAGATGCATTGCACAGATATTGATATTTTAAATCAGTTTCTTAATAAGAGAAACTAGTATAAGAGAAATGAGTATAAGTATATTCTCAGTGCTTATACCTTACAATACATTTTTGTCATGCAACTAACATAGTTCACTTTTAGAGATCAACGTACCTCAGAAACCACTCTTTGATGAGGCCAGGTGCGGATCCCTCCGTATATAAAGCAGTATAATGTAATGATGCTCCAATCCACTTAATTATAGAACTTATTAAAGTAAAAAATTATAATAGCCACTGAACACTGCGTTCAATCAGAAAAGATCTACTCCCCAGAGTACAAAGGTAATGGCTATACTATAAAGTTATCATTTCAGTGGAGTTTTACTTTCCACCCAAGGGACAGGGCATTCATCATGAACGTCCTCCATGCCAAGCAATCACAACATCGCTGATCACCTTTTGCTCGGGCCCCATATAATGCAACTATTCCAGTTGTGCCATACCTGGCAGAGAAGATTCTGCAGATCCTAACCTCTTGTTGAGAGTTAAATAATTTCTGAAACGTACGATAGCTACATAACTCTCCCAGCCATTTTCTGCACCACGATTTTGCTCATTTTGCTTCCTTTGTGTTCCATTCAAGGTTTTCCTGTGCTGAGACAATCTTTTACATTTTTTCTTCTTCTGCCTGCATCAAAGTTAGGACTTTGTTAGGGATGCTTTGCTATCGGCATCTGTTACCTCTTTTTCTTAGGGGCTAAGGAGGAGGCTGCTGTGTGGCTGAAAAAGACTCTCATTCAGTTTGGAATTGCCTCCCTTTGCTTTCCTGTCACACTGTCAAGCTCAATCAGAACGCAATGAAAGTGATACAGAGGCGAGGCTTTGCTGGCGAGACTTAGAACAAAGACAGCTCCATAGCCTAGTACAGATTTCACATCCAATTTAACTCTTTGGAAAAGGATTTCAGGAAATACATAGTCAAGAGTTGAAAAAATGGAGTTGGGTCTACTATAAAGGCTAAAAGTATTATCCTGGCTTAGATAAGCTACAAAGATAGGTTGATACTATTTTCTAGCATAAACCACATTAGCCGGCATTACACATTGAGCTTTCTTTACTCGTTAAGTTGCAAGGAGATTTGAGAGGAATTTAGCAGCTACATAAAATGACTCTTTCATGATTCTAGCTTTACCAGTCATTTTAGTTGTACAAGGTGCATGAATAGCAAGGACCTAAATCATGTTGTTTAACAAATCTGGTATTAGAGGGTTAGTCTCAGTTTACTTATTAAGAATTTAGTTGAGTGAAGGATTTTAGGACTCAGTTCTTTGTGTAGATGACAATGAACGGCCCAATACTTGTATTTTTGGGGGAAAACATACGTCAGCTACACATGTTTTGAACTGTGCTGTTGGGCCCATAACTAATGTATTGCATTGAATATATTTTTCTGCAGGAACCAACTGTAAAGAAGAAACTTCATTGAGAAGGACATAGGTCAATGGTGACTCGCTTCAGTGGCCTCTACCATTACTTCCTTTCTGAAGCCTAGTTTCTACTTGTTCTCTGTCTCACAAGAGACTCGGTTTAACTCTCTAAATTTTTCAAAGTGAGGTCATGACAAACTTGGTTTAATTCTCTGAGCTTTCAAACTTAGTTCATGATTCCATTTTGAAGAATCATGGCCCTCATTTTCCCTTGATGGATTTGAAGCATACTGAAAACTGATTCACAAAGCAAATAGAATCTTGAACATTCTATACAGCAGCAGTAATGTTAATGAAATAGTGAAGAGAACTCATGCAGTTTAAATTAACTATTTTTATAAGCAATTCTTTAAAACTGTTATGGTCACAGATATTGTCAAAAATTTCAATGTTTGGTACATAGGTCAGAGGAGATATTTTTTGTGTACTTTATCTTATTGAAAATAGAAACATTTAAGTAACTTTATATACACTTACGTATGTAATTTTATATGCACTCAGTGAGAGAGAGAAAGAGATTGAGAGAGTCTGAAGTTAGTTTACATACACAATTGCATTTAAGGGGTGTGCATTCAAATGACAAGCACCATACCATCATATTAAAGAAGATATCTCTTTGGAAAATTTGTCATGAACCAGAGATGATTAGAAGCAGCATATGATAGACAATGACATTTCATCTCTGCATGCAATTATGGTACAAATTAGAAATGCTATTATGTTGGTGCTCCATAATTAAGTAAGCAATTAAAAACAAAAACAGTTCATTAACAAATGTCATAGCTATGCTGACAAATGTCCAGTGAGGTCACGGTCACAGCAATTGCACGAGATGATGACTAAGTCTTCCCAAGAGCAAAAATCCCCACCAACAGCAATGGTTCTATTTCTAATGCGTGTGTTATATAAATAGCAATTTGGGCTGGAAAAACTGAAATGAACATTGTAGGCAAATGTAAAGAGGAGGTGAGCTCTTTGTGGTAAGTTACTTACTCCATTTGTGAGAGTATAGTTGGAAACTAAAATGAAACTTTAGCTTTATTCAAAAAATGAAAATAAAATCTCTCTTGATACTTAATATAGCTGTGGTAATTTCCTTGTAAGTCTTCGGCCCGTTGGCTCAATTCAGTCTCTTTGCCATTGAGAAACTTATGCTCTATCTTAATGAAGATAGCAACTAGAAATTAGCAGTTACTAGTGGTGGCTGTTAGATCTACCTATTTGCATGGATTTTCTTTAATGGCCATCGGTTCTTAAGTATTTTCATTTTTTGAAAATGTTTTCCATTATTTCAAGAGAAACCATATAGTGTCACATGAAAAAGTTATATCAACAATGAACAGGTTTGATAAATAAAATGCAGGGGGAAAAAAGTGAAATGGTTAATCTCTGTACTAATTATTTGTCCCATTTTTGTTAATACAAATTAAATGTTTCACTTGGTTAATGACAAGTTTGATCAAACAGTTCATAAACTGATGGATTGACTTTGAAATGAATTCAGGGAAAAAAAATGACATGATGTGGAGCTGGCAAGGGGCCGCCTCTAGTGGGAACAGATGCCCAACAAATTTGGCGAGTAGTTTTGTTCTCTTCTATCTGTTGCAGTTCACAATCCTAATGAATGTTATGTTTAAATAACATGAATAAAGATAAAGTGAAAATGAATTCAACTCCAGTTTGAGCAGCAGAATAAAAATGAGCAAACTGTATTATCTTCTGCCACCTAATCTGGGTTGAATTTCCTCTGTATCTTTTTTGTTTGTTGAAGAATCCTTTTCTTGAGTCTCCTTGGCCATTGACAAGGTCTTTTGAGATGAATATGAAAAGATAGATTTAAAGGTTAAGGCCAGGGTCAGATGGTTGCAGATGTTTTGTGAGAGATTGTTCGGTTCAGTTTGTGGTACTTCTCCTGACTAAGGTATTTCAAACAGGCAGACTCATGGCCAGCAACTGTCAATGAATGTTGTTTGTCTCACAATTGATCCATGCAAACACAAACACAGAGTAGAAAGAGTGTTTGTTTTTCTTAGGCAGATAATTTTCCCCCAGCCCAAAGACTTTGTCTGAAACCAGAGAAGACACTATTTTTATTTCTAGAAAGTAGGACATTTTTAGATTTTGCTCTTCAGATGATCAGCTGAGACCATTTTTCAGGGGACAAATAATGGCACCATGTAGCAGAAGTTGATTAGACTGTAAAAGGTTGCAACATTTTTGGAGAGGAAGTGAAAGGAAGTAGAGCTTGGACATTGAAAAAAAAAAAAGATAAATGAACTAGTCTCTTATCTCTTGACTTCAAATTCTAATTAACAGAAAATGTGGAAATAAAGGGACAGAGTTCATGAAAGTCATACTGATTGCCATTGGGATATTTCATTATTTGATATATTTAGATTGAATCATATCTCCCCATAAGGGAGGTTAGAATACATAGATGTGTATGTATGTATAAAATGTGTGTGTGTATACACACAATATATATATGTGTATGTGAATCTGTTAAATTATGTGTATACACATTGTATATACACATATATGTGTATGCAGTATACACACATATATATACACATATATATATGTGTGTATACACACACACGCTCACACACACAGATCCTCTTAACAGTCAGATAGCATTAGATGAAAGGTATTTCCTCCAGGAATGTCTTAAGGGTTTTCCTTTAAGAATTTTTATTTACTACCTCCATAGGTTTATAAACATGATTAAGACATTTCCATGGGCCATTTCCCATCCCTTCCCTTGAGTGTTTTAACATTTAAGTTATGAGTGTTGAGAGCCTATAGTTAATTGTCTAAGGCCAATGGGATGGTTCCTTTCCACAATATACAATTCAGAACAATTCAGGTAGGGATGTTTTCTTTCTCAGATCTTGTAAATGGCTTTTAATTAACATATATTTTGGATCATTCTATGTAAAAATATCTAGGATGTTGAAAAATACAAAGGACTATTAATTTTTTAGTCAACACACTGAGAGAAAGCTTTTATAGCTTTTACTTTCCTAGCACCTATTCACTATCAGTTCTTCTTCACATTTACATTCTTCTGAATTTTATGCTGCATAATGCTACAGTGAAGACTGTGTTTATTATTCTGACATGATTCTTTGTGAAATAGGTGCTTGATAAGGATTATTTTTAAAACACCAAAAGCCCCTCAAGTGATTACTCTCTCAAACTTCTTGTAAAGGAGGACAGATAGTGATCCCCACCATCACCAGAGGCAAATCTAGAATTTTCCGATGTTTTCAATGTTTGCATGCCACATAATATCATCAAAATACTTTTTTTTTTTGCTAAGATGAAAAATTAGATTTTTTTTCTACCTGAGGCCTGTTACCTGTTGTTCTTTAGAACATTTAGTTACATTTCAAATAACACAGTGAATTTTCTGGTCATTCCTATATATTTGGATCACTGAAGAATGAAGAAGCTTACAAGAATTACAAATAAAATCATTTCTTATGCTTCTTCTTGTTGAAAATGAAGGTGTTTGAAAATACAAATGGAAATTCAATTTGCAAACCTTCTTAGTGCTATGGATACACACATAAAACATATGAAACATTTCCTATTAAAGGGATTCAAGGATGTGTATTTCACTATTTCAGATTGTACAATGAAATTATCTTTTTACACAAAATTCTTCATTTCACTACCTTATCGAACTAAATTGTTTCATTATAGGACACCAAGTTTTAAAGATTGGGATTTTAGTAGAGAGAGTGTTAGCTCTACAACTTTTGCACACAAGTCAAATGTTATTTGAAATATGTATTTCCCTTTTTTTTACTATTCTGAAGGCAAAAGAAAAAATGTACAGAACAGAAAAGAAAATCTCAAAATAAAAACAAAGAAAACCATATAAGTTATGGTTCCTGCAAGTGTTGTTTTAAAAAGCTTTATTTAAAGCTGCTTCAGGATATTTTTGTGATAAATAAGAATCAAAATAATTTATTCATATCACAGTTTTCTAAAGCATGTTTACTAGTTCTTTTCTAATTCACATCCTGCCATCATTCTGTTTTTATATATGTTCCTTTCAAAAGATTTGCCAAACATAAATAAGAACAATTACAGAATTGCAGAGCAGGATTATTTCTGAAGAAAAAAATTATCATCAGTTGTATTTTCATCAGCTATCCTATTAGACTCCATCATTAAGAAAAGTATTCAGGATGTCTAGTGGGTGAAGAGAGCAGAAGTGTGTTTTCATTTTGATATGATAGCTGCATTCAAGTTATTCTCCTCTTTACAATAGATTTTACCTAGCTTTATCTTCATAGGAAGCTGCTTTCAGTTGAAAAGCAGAAGTGAATAGAAGTGTCATGACATGGGATTAACAGTACAACCAGTTAGTAAATCAAATGTTTGAGGTGAAGAAAGTGGAATGTGACATGCATCAGCAGGATGGACTGGCAGGATTTTATAGAGACAAGTGAAAAGAAAAATTTTAATCATTGGTCAATGCTCCTGATATCTGTACCATTTTGAAAACACGTGGTCCATTTAACCAGTCAGCCACCGTAATGAATCTGAGTGCATTAAGATGTTCCCAGCAATGTTAGTTCATGTAGAAGTAATAATCATAGAAAAACTAGTCCAAGTGCTGTTTCCAGCTAATAAAAAAATAGAAAAAGAAAAAGAAAATTTCATCCTAAGACTGACAAACTGGACAGTATGGTTCACTTTTGAGATGGCAATATGACTGTAAGAAACCTCATGGTGGGTTTATCTCATGACACCCTCATTATAGTCACTGACGAACTATTAAAAACAACCTTCTCAAATACTTCCAATTACATAGATTTGATATAGTCCTCATAATTAAGATTTTAGAGTTTCAAGAGTGTTTGTCCACTGTTTTAAGCAGATATAAGCAAGTTATTTAGATCACTTAAAAATGCATGTTTCAGTACAACCATGGATTTCTTCTCTCCTTCTGGTAAGTAACCACACAAATATGTAAAAACTTAAGTTAAAATTGGTAATGCTTAAAGATTTATCTGGGTAGCTTGGGTGAGTAGCTAAAAGGTTAATTTAAAGGCTTAGTAAAGGATATTTCCCATCACCATCAGTGTCTTCACATGGAAAAATATTTAAATTCCGTATAGTCTGGCATTCATTTCATAACTCCATATTTTTTGGTCTCCATTTTTTCACAGCACAAGTTTCCCTAAGAATAGAGTTAAAACTCTTACATGCCTAGTATTTACTTAAAACTTTGTCTAAAAAAAGAGAATTCACACAAAAAAGCCCATTAAATATTCACACTTTAATATAAGTTCCTTAGAAACAAATGTACAGTTAGATAACACATAAAGAATTATGAATGACTAATTATATTTTGCATATTTACAGCAAAGACAATTAGCAAATAGCTTTTATATGCAAAATAAATGAAAAAGTAATTAAGATGCACTAACCAGAGCAGCAATATCAAGTCTGTTGTCTTGTGATTCATTCCTAACAAACATAATAATTATGCATTCATTGTCATATAATTAAAACAGCTCTGTCCTTTAGAAAAATGGTTATTTACTGTATAATAACCTGAAGAGTGGCAGAAGTTCCTCATAATGGTGAGCAGGATAATTAAATATTTCTTCTTAGGAAATGCTCACCCAGTTTAGTTTATTATCATAAACTTCTACCAGCAAGCAGCTGCTCCTCAGGAATGCCAAGTGTTTTCTCTCTGGTCTGGGAAAGTTATTTTCCATTTTGTTCATCGGCTCTCATTTTTTTCCTTGCTGTTGAATTGGGCAGGGGTGCTCCTGAGGCACCCTTCGCCTTCCTCAGGCTGGTCCTCCTGGAGGCCATCCCTAGCTGCAGAGGGCTGTGGGAAGCAACTTCAAGACCCAGTTCTGTGGCTAGATCTGCTCTTGGTGATAAAAATGTGTAATGTTTGCCTCTCTGCTGAAACATATTGTCTTTTTGAAGATCTTCTAGGACTTTTTCATCACTAAGATAGACATAAATGTGCAAATAAATAAATGAATACAGTAACATCCAGTGTTTCTCATGTTAGGTAAGCCACCTGCATTTTAGAAGTACAGCAACACATTTCAAAATGATCAATACATTTGATATTTCAGCTAATTAAAGTGATACGAACTGTCCTCTGCATTCCACACAAATAGATCATGGGAGCCATTTTGTTTCCCCAAAGCTGAGAACACGTTGATATCTGTGCCCGGCAGTTACACCATCACCTATTGTTCACTCCTGATATGAGCACAGTACCTACAGAAGTACATGCTGTAATGCAATCAGAAATTACTCCAGCAGGAGATATATATTATTTTGTGTGTATTTGGTGTGTTATCTTAATATTGATACTATTATGTCATCATGTATATATACTCAACAAAATTAACTTATTTTTATAATAAAATCTTGTGTCCAGCAGAATGGAGAGAGCAAGAGTAAATGGGAAGATACGTATTTGTTTATGAGTTACTGCTTGCTTTAAAAATATAATAGGAACCTTAAAAATTATTATATATAATAACTTAGGTATTAGGAAAGGATAAATCTTAAGTAAAAAAGTAATTATTAATTAAAATTTTTCTTATTAAATGTGTGTTGTATGAAATAATGCAACATTTAAGTTTTAAGACATTTTATTTTACATATTACATAGTTTTTAGTAATATTAAATGTAATACTCAACCTCAGAGAGTAAGAAAATAAATGATTTGGGTTAGGTTTTATCATTTGACTTTATTATATATTGACAACTATTTTAGCAATTACTGAGCTATCATTCCTTTCTTTATTAAGTTCAATAAACAAGTAGTAGACACTAAACCCAACATCGTCTTTTGTATAATTTTTTTTTCAAGAAGAATCTTTATTTTTCTTTTCTTTTTTTTTTTGGTGTACAACTTAAATAAAGAGCCATGGCCTTACTTGAAACAGTTTACTCAGAATCATTTAGATATTTTCTAAATATTCTTCACTATAAGCTCCTTTTGGCATGCAATAAAATGAAAATGAGCCAAGGAGAACCTAGAGAGAAAATACGTATTCCTTATCCCTGTGTTACGTTTGGGAGAACTTTAACAGACCTCAGAGTACTGAAAAGAAATAATTGCCCTGAAGTAAAACTGGTTAGTATGTTATCAGAGATCCTCTAAGCTAGCAACAGAATTTGGGAAAATAGAAAGAAAACAGAACTGGAATTCATAGCACGACATTCAGATAACCAATTTATTAGTAAAAGGTAGAAGAGACAAACAGCCTCATCTTAGATTCTGATACAAAAATGGTGTAGGATTACCCATTATTAGCACACCGGACACACCAGGAAACGTAAGAGAAAATATTCTAGATTCTATCATTAATATTTTGAGAAATCCTAATAATCCCAAATTAATTCTAAGTAGTCATGATAGAAGAAAATTATATCTTTACTCCTGGTTACATATCCATAGTTTAGTATTTTTTGTTGTTGTTGTTACTTGGGCAGCGGAGGAGACAAGGAACACTACAGCTTTTTTCAGCTCTTAGTTCATATTAAAGGTTTTCATGTAACCCTATATACATATGTATTTCATCTCATTTAAATTCCTACTAAGGATGTCAGTAATCTTCTATCTTGCAACTTTAAAGAATAGGGTTATTAGGCCGGGCGCGGTGGCTCAAGCCTGTAATCCCAGCACTTTGGGAGGCCGAGGCGGGCGGATCACAAGGTCAGGAGATCGAGACCACAGTGAAACCCCGTCTCTACTAAAAATACAAAAAATTAGCCGGGCGCGGTGGCGGGCGCCTGTAGTCCCAGCTACTCAGGAGGCTGAGGCAGGAGAATGGCGGGAACCCGGGAGGCGGAGCTTGCAGTGAGCCGAGATCACGCCACTGCACTCCAGCCTGGGCAACAGCGTGAGACTCCGTCTCAAAAAAAAAAAAAAAAAAAAAAAGAATAGGGTTATTCACCATTATAGCAAGAATATCAGTTTATGTATCTGCTATGACAGATAGTAAAGATGATCAAACATTACACTAACTCTTAATAATGAGCTTGTTTCTCTCTTCAAGGAACAAAGTTCATAGGGATGGGAGATGAGAAGAGCCAAAAGGTGAATGTATGCACCTGTTTGTGTGCCTCTTGTCATCCTTCCTTCCCAGAGTGTGCATACTTCTCAGCAAAATGGGAGGTAAGAAGACTAAGCCTCAACTTTCAGACGATCCTCTTTAACCACATCAAGAAACCCATAATTATTCAAAATTTACAATTCATTTTGTAGTTGTTATCTATACCCTTCAATCTGGAGCCTAGTCATCCACCTTGAATTAATTGTTTTATGTATGCATATCATGTGCACCCAGCCAGACTATTGAATGGGAGATCCAGAGAGGCAGAGACAGCGCTCTTTTTTGGTATAAGTATTCCACACAGTACATGAGATGTGGCAGTTGCTTGATAGATGCTGTTGAATGAATACTTCCATCACACATTCAACAAACACACACCAAACGGTCTTTGCCCATTATTAAAATAATGTCTAAGAAGAAATATGCTCCCGTCTTTATATTATTTGTCTCCTACCCTGCTCTGTTTCCCTCTCCTACATCAATTTGCAGTTTCCATGTTATCTTACTAAGATACATATAACTCCAGCTATATATTTTGTTATGTTATGATGCATATGCAGTAGAGCCTCAATCAATAGTCATGAAATGACTAATGGACAGCTGATTGAATGAATGAATGACATAAATATGAGTGGAATGTGCATATGGAGAATGGAAATACATCTGTCAGCAGAAATGAATGAATGTTATTTTGTCTCAGCTCTGGCTTATGTGAAACCTAGTTCGGCCATCAATGTCGTGGCAGTTTGAACGCTTACATACCAAGCCCATGAACTTTTCCTACATGTGTATTTTTTAAAATAAATGCTCTGTATTTAGGGATGGAAGATAAGGGGAAAGTTGAAAAAATAACTGTTTCTGCTGCTTCAGGTGCATACCTGCCATTTCAAACTCCCTTTAGCTCTTAGGCTAGCCAGTGCTATGATTGTCCATATAGAGGGTTCTCTGTTCTCCTGAAGGGCTCAGGTAAAGCTGTATATACTAAATACTTTGATCACCATCACTCCCCTGTATGCACTCCAAACAATTATACTGCAGAAAACTTCACTACAAAGAGGCCAAACTAAATGGAAGTTTTTCAAAATGTTAGTCTGATTACAAAAAAAATTTATAAAGACTTTCTTTCCTCTTTCCCAGGAACTCACTAAAATGTAATATAAACATACTCATAACTCCAATATTTACCTGTAAGTCTAATAAGCTAGGAAAAAAAAAAGACTTTTATAAGGTTGGTATTCAAAAGCAGATCAGAAAGGAAGATCCCAGGTAAAAGTAATGAAAATCATCTCAAAGTGCATTCTCCATTTCACAGTAAGGCTTAATAAGTTAGGTGATGTTCTAGAACTCAGAAACATGAGCATTTTTATTGCTTACAGCCTTCATTTCTGACTACTAGTTTTCATGAGATTAATAAATCTCCTAAGGAATGAATATGAGCACATGCACAGTAAAAGAAAGTCCATTTATAAACTCCAAATGATGCCACATGATAGAAAATTGGTCCTAGAGTCAAGCTGGCCTAGAATGCTTGAATGTATAAGACACATGGGTCCTAGAGATTACATATAAAATCTTTACTCCTTTCTTTGCCCAGTAAATCAACAAGCATCTTCTGAATCCCCCCACCTCAGTGTCTTAAGACTCCCCTGAAAGCTTGATTAATTTGGAAAACAACATAGTCAAGTAAACCCCAGAAAAGTCACTGTACAAGTACAAACAAAAAATGTCAAACTAGAATGCTGATATGAAATCGAGTTAATATACTGAAATTAAACACAGACTTATTAAAAATGTTTTTAAATTTTGCATGTGTGTTTGTTTTCAGTGGATGGACTCACTCTCAAATACAATTGGTGAATGACCCAGAGAGAGTGTAGGTAAGTTTCCCGTTACCATTGTGGATGCTATGGGCCTGTCAAGACTTAATAAGGGGCTCCATGTTGCATCGTCTCAAACTCCTTAAACTTCTGGGTTCTGGGATTGACTCCTTCCTCTTCCTCATTTATGTCTCAGATCCAGGGGACATGGCAAAAAGAACCTAAATTCATCATGAGGAAGGAACACATCACGAGGAAGCAACCTGTGAAGGCAGCCATTAGGCAAGGGGCATCTGAGGTGCGCACTGCAAGCATGTTCAAGAAAAAACCTCTTCTGCCAGCTAGAGGCGCCCCCGCCCAGTGGAGGATGAATCAAATTCCACCATCTTTAATCTGGCTACGCCATATTTGAATAATAATCCTGAAATTCACATTGATGCTCAAGAAGTCGCTTCTTCAAAACTTTAAGGCAACAATTAAGTATTCCATTGTCATGGCTCAATTAAATGGTTTGGCCTGAGAAAATTGGGGATTGTAAAGTGAGGATGGAATGTGCTTTGATCCTTTTTCCAGGGTTATTGTTTCATTAATAAATGAACATGTCATTTGTCTCACCAGAGGGAGCTCATGCCCTCCAGGCTTTTTTCCCTTTTTTGTTCAGGTTTTATAAAGATGAATTTCCAGTGCTCTGAAATACCATGGATTAGTAGTTAAGCCTGACAGCACTTCGGGGAGTAGCGAGCTTAAAGTGCCTCACACAGGTCTCCAAAGCACTTGTTTACTAATAGAGAAAATCAGCAACCGTCTGCAGCTGCTGATATCGCATTACCATTTGGAAAGACAGTAGCTGAGATAACAAATCACACAGTTTTAATAATTACTCCTGCATTCCCGTTTTTTGTTTCCTGCATAACTGTAAAGGCTGGATTTCTTCCAAATAAACAGATAAAAACAGTATGGAACTTTTATCTTTTAATGATAATGACAACACATCATGTTTCACTAAAAGTTTCCTGCTGAATTTTTTCTGATTTCTAGAGTTTCAATAAAATGTAATTATACTTTATAATTCCACTATTTTAATCTTCACTTCAAAAACTATTCACAGTGAGCAAGTTTGCCAGGCACCAAAAGTAGGGGACAAACTGCTTGGACTTACCCACGTTGACTATCTCCTGCTTTCTGTCTTGGAGTAAACCTGTCATTGAAATTGCATCCTGTACATCGAGCTGCTTTGCATTCAAATTAATAGCCAGTTTAATTTGAATGTAAAATAGCTTCATTTATGCCATCATTTCAAAAAAAAAGAAGTAAGCCATTTGACAATGAATGGATGTTTAAGATATGATACATTTGCAACATATTTTTAATCCCAAATTGAACTTATATTAGGATGGAGACATTTTAATATCAATAGTTAAATCATAAAAGAAACACTTTTAAAAATCTGCATAGTAAATATGTGCGTTAGAGGTCAAAACTACTCCATTGTACAGATACAGTACAGGGTTTAGCTCGTATGGTTGGCGCTGGGTATTTTCTGGCAAATCTGTGCATTGTTACATTTCTATAGTCCAAGGATGGCAATTGATTTTTAAAACACATGCTGCAACTTTATTTGGTCTGTAATTACATGGACTTTATTTGGAGGTCAGCGAAGGAACAACTAAATAGGAAAATGAAGTCTTCCTCCCTTGTGCAATGAAACCATAAAAGTTGGCAGACAGAAAGGAATGCTAAACTTTTTCCCAGAGCTCTGAGTTTGGTTTCCACTGGTCCATGTTCCATTGGGTGATTAGAGAAAGCTTTTTTAAAGCCTTACTTCAGAATGATCTTAATTGGTGCAAGGTTGAGCCCTTTCTAGGAGGGGAGGGAAAAGGTTGAATAGCCTTTTCAAGTCACATGAAAGTTTCTAGGATGAATGTACGATAATTAGATTAATAAGTAGCTTAATTTATCACAGCTGAGGATTTCAACAGCCACACATTAGAGCAAGAAAAAAAGATTAGTGTGATTCTAGTTTGTAAAAAAAAAAAAAAAAAAAAAAAAAAAAAAAAAATTGTGCTGAAACTTGATTAACCTTAAACACAAAGTGCCTTTCTTTCTTTTTCAGTGTAAATGTCTAACCAGGGGAGGGGTGTGGAGTGGGGAAATCCGGGAGGGGACCTACAATAATCAGAAAAGTCCTATTTTATTCCTTTTTGTCTCCCAGTTAATGAGCAATATCAGGATGCCTTGAACCAACTTTTCCTTTCGCATTTCTTATCCTTAAAATAATGGGCTGACCATAAGCCTGCAGAATCTTAAATTATGTTGCCCGCCCACATCATAGAGATCTGTGTTTTCTGATGTACAATTTGTCATAAGCAGAGTCACTCGTCTCTGTTGAGAAAAAGAAAGGTAGTGCGATTGGAAGGACATCATCATTTTGGTTAGTATGTGGCAGGAACTTTGAGGCTTAGCTTGTTGGGTGACATCTCTAGTTCTCTCAAGGCTGAAAAGCCTGAATTTAGACCCATGTATTCAAAAATTGTAAGTTGCCTAAATAAGGGCAGCAGTGACTTGAGATGAACAGTATTCATTGATAAAACATGAAAATCAAGACGATTATTATAATAGCAAGAATAATTGATTTCAACGGGGTTTAAAAAGTCAGACAAGAACTGACACTGAAAAAAAAAAAATCAATTCAAATTATCCTCCATTGGGATTCTTTTTTTCCATCTTCTCCACAAGTGCACAATAAAATATTTTGAGAAAAAGGAGAATCTGCTGGACCATCAGATGATCAGATCATCGGGGTGGGCTAACGTCAGATTTGATTAACTAACCTTAAACTTCCTGACTTCTGTCTGGCTAAAAACAAAACTGCAATGTGGTGTGGAACAAAGCTGCTGGCATCAGCGTCGTTGTGCTATGGAAGAGCCTGGAGCGTGAATCTGGTACCTGTCAACACTCAACAGTCACTGTGGTTGGGAGGCCGGCTAACGCGAGCCCAGCGGTGGAGCAGGGGTTTGGGCATTGCCTATGTGCCTGCGTGGAAAAAAATGTGTGGCTGGATGTGGGTAGGCAGCTATGACACCCTCCAAGTGGAAGGGAAAAATCCAAAGCTAAGATACCAGACAACTTTGCGGACACCAATACTTCCACAACGAAAATCGTTGTGTGTTTCTCTTCAGCCTCCAAAACTTACATAGAAGCTTCCTGAAATAGGTTTGCACACTGCCCCAGCTACAACATTGGGAAGTTACCTGTGGCCCAGCCAGAGCTATGAGGGCAATGCCAAGGGCACTTGTGCACCAGCTTGATTGATAAGTTCAGTGACTTGAAACAGCGCCAGAGGCGAATCCATCTCCACTGCTAGGGAATCTTCTCTGAGAGCACCAGCCTTCTCTTCTGCTGGGATGAAAGGAAAGCTTTAATTTTTTTAAAAAAAATCATACAATGAAAAATGACATATTGTAGATAAAATATACTGTAGTTTAAAATGTTGCCATTTCCAAACATTAGTGGAATTATAGACCCTGAATAAACTTGGAAAGCTAAGGCACACTGCAGCCAGCAGCCCAAACCTGTAAGTATGCTTATAATCTAAACTGGGTATCTCATTACTGGTTAACATTATTTATTTAGGAGGAGATATGACCTCTAATTTGCCTTTAAATGATTAATTTGGTGTTTAAATAAGTGCCTTTTACTTAATAATGTTTTCTTCAACCAATTCACTTATGTCAATAAACTCTTTGTTTAACCTTCTTAAAGGAAACATTTTCTCTGCTCTGAGGCAATTAATGAGCTATCAAATAAATAGGTACAGGAAAATGAACTAAAATTAAGGACTGCCCCAGAAAACAAAAATGCTTTAATCTGTGGAGTGGGCACTGTGAGTTACCGTCACCTACGGTGCAGGAAGAGCGTCAGTCCATTCCTCACCCTCCCGTGAGTCTCCTTTCTGTCTTTAGTTCACAGAGAAGGCAACTCTCACTGTAGGACCGACCGAAACGGGAACAGCCCGTGTATAATTACAGGCACTTTTCTCTCAATTGCTGGTTCTTTAAGTTTGGTAAAAACAATGATAAATCTTCAAGTTGGGAATGGGTTGCCACTTTTTCATGGGAAATTAAGGGGAAATGAAAATATATGCAATATTAATATAAAATATTAATATTAATAATATCAATGTTCATATCAAAGTGTCAAAAAGCATCTTCTGCAGTCTTGGGGCATAAAACTGGTTCACGTATAACTCAGTTATTTATTTTGCAGGTAATTTATTCTTAAATATAGTTTTTCCTGATAATTAAAAATGAAATTAGAATGAATTTGGCTTTTTTTGTTGTTAATTAATGGAACTAAAGCTGCCAAATTTTGTTTAGCTTTCTATAGTATGTAAAAAACTTTTTTTTTTCTTTTTTTTTTTTTTTACAGTAATGAGGTCTCACTATGTTACCCAGGCCAGACTCAAACTCCTGGGCTCAAATGATCCTCTTGCTTCAACCTCCAGGGTAGCTGGGACTACAGGTATGAGCCACTGCACCTGGCTAAAAAGCATTTTTTAAAACAATTTGACCAATAGTAACCATCAACATTATTTTAAAATTTGGAATTTTTTTCTAATAAGAGTAAATGAACCACCAAATTTGGTCATTCTCAGAGGAGGAGTGTACCAAGTGTGGCAGAGACTGCCAGCCATCCCCTAATAATCATACCCCCCCTTTTTTTTTTATAGTCATAGACTTTTGACCTAGGGCACACAGCCAACAAAAACATAGACGACACTTCCAAGCCTCCTTAACTGCTGACTGTAGTCATAAGACTAAGTTCTGGCCAAGGTGAAGTGAGTGAAAGTGTGTGTGCAACCAAATGGCTGTACCCTGAAAGGACAAGTCATCTTTTCCTCTTCTGTCTTTCACATCAAAATAAAAGCAGCCTTTAATGGTGCCCTGGAACACAGCTGCCATTCCAGCTCAAACTTTCATGAGAGAGAAATAAGCTTCCATCTTAAGCTCTTACGTTTTCAGCTAAACCTTTATCCTAACTAATACACTGACATAGTAGCCATAAAATAGACTCAAACTTTGTGCTGCAAGTGCAACACTCAACTAGTTAATATGTCTCTCTCTCTTTATCCATGAATATTAGCAGTTTCTGCTTTTTAGACTACTCTTCCTAAAATACACCTCTGATTGGGAATCATTCAAAACCTTTTGGATGACTCCCCTTTGTCTCCTAAATCAGGGACAATCCATAACATGACATTCACTGTTCCAGTTTTTTCCAGCCTTCGCTACTCACGGTACTCTTCTCCACACATCTCCCTACCTCTCCAGTCATATCAGACAGTCGCAATTTGGAGGCCTTCCTCTTTGCCTGTGCAAACCTTATCCATCCCGGATTTTTTAAATATGTGGGGGTTTTTGTTTGGTTTTTCTGTTTGTTTTAATGTGGACTTTGAGCTGGGCGTGGTGGCGTTCACCTGTAGTCCCAACTTCTCAGGAGGCTGAGGTGGGAGGATCATTTGAGCCCAGGAGTTTGAGGCTGCATTCCAGCCTGAGTGACAAAGCAAGCCCCAACCTCTAACATTTTTTTGTAATTAAAATGGAGTCGAATAGGCCTGGTTGAAAGCCATGCTTGGTCACTGCTGGTTCCCCTCATTATTACAGCCCGCATGATACCCTCTAACTTTCCCTCACAGCATTTCTCACAGATTGTTGATGCACATTTGATTACCATCTGCTCCCCCATTAGATCACAAACTTCACATGGGCAGGGATGATGTCTATTTTGTCTCAGCATTTTATCTCTGAGGGTAGCATAGTGCCTAGCATTTGATAGATTATCTAAATATTTATTGAGTGAATGAATAAACATCTCTGAATCCATTTTCTTATCTATTAAATGAGTTAATAATACCTCATTTACAGGATTGTGAATGAAATAAAGATAATGTATGTCAATCAAATGATGAGTACATGGTAAGTACCAAATTAATAGGAGGCAATATTGTGCAGTGACTCACTACACAAACTTTGGAGTTAGATCTACCTGGTATGGCTTCAGCCATGTATTCGTTATATGACATTGGACAAGTTATTTATCTTTTCTAGGGCTCCATTTCTTCCTCTATAAAATTGATAATAAATGTGCCTGGTATCATTGTTGAATATATTAACTTTGATGATCTATGTGCTTACTGCAGTGCTGTTACCTAACAGACATTTGGTAATGGGATCTATTGCAATCCGTCACTCATCTAACTATTCATTTGT
This sequence comes from Macaca mulatta, assembly GCF_049350105.2. Lineage (NCBI taxonomy): Eukaryota > Metazoa > Chordata > Mammalia > Primates > Cercopithecidae > Macaca > Macaca mulatta. The sequence continues at coordinate 130,077,476 of NC_133412.1, read as the reverse complement.
TCATTCAACAGATTTTTATTGGTCACACACTATGTATCAGACACTGAGCTTTGTACTAGGAATATAATGGGGAACAAATCAGAGTGGACCACAGGATACACCTCATGGAATCTAAAGCCGAGACCATCAAATAAATAAAGATGCCAATAAATATGTAAGAACTAATTGTGAACAACTGCTAAGAAAGAAAAGAACAGGGTGCTGTGAGATGAGGGATTCATTGAATCAGCTGTTCTCCATGATCCAGTTCAGATGCCAGCAGCTCCATGAATCCTGTCTTTGTCTTTCCCACTCTCTCGTAATCATGTGGTCTTCCCCATTTTTTCAAACTCTATACCATACTATACTTTTATTATGATATTTGTTTTATGCTATCATAATGGCAGCTACTATTAGCTACGCTTGCTAATCTAATTTAAGCTCTTGTCTAATCTTTAGTATCTGGACTACAAACTTCTTGAAGTTTGGACTATGTCTTACCTGCTTCTGTTGTACCTACAGGATCCAGCAAGGCTCCTGGCACAAACTAAAGCTCTGGGAGTATTTGTAAACTAGAAAGAAATTTTACACTCTTCTTTGACTTTTGACCGTGAAAAACTTACTCTGGCTGGAATAAACCTTTCTCATATTCACATTAGGTTATTTCTTTAGTCAGTGAATTTTTATACAGTAATTTCTTTCACATAGTATAGATGATGAATAAATCAGGAGCAAGTTAAAATAGTCAGAATTTTAATTATGAAAAGGGTCTAACATCCTATGACAAGAGAGATTCTTGGAAGAACCCTGGACTGAAAACCCTAGATCAACATCTGGAGATACTATTTTCTGCTACGTTTAAAAGTACCTTCCCAACATAAGATCCTGCTGCTGCTTGTCCCATGATCTTGTCAAAAACTATGGTCAGCTGGGTGCGGTGGCTCACACCTGTGGTCCCAGCTACTCACAAGGGTGAGGCAGGAAGATCACATAAGTCCAGAAGTTTGAGACCAGCCTGGGCAACACAGCAAGACCCTGTCTCTACAAAAAATTTAAAATATTAGATGGGTATGGTGGTGTGTGCCTTGTAGTCTTGGTTGTCTTGGTTCCTCTGGAGGTTGACGTTGATGCAGGAAGATAGCTTGAGTCCAGCAGTTCAAGACCAGGTCGGACAACATAGTGAGACCCCATTTCAGGAGAAAAAAGGTCATCATTACAACACAAAGCATTTTTTTTTAAATATAGAGTCTCACTTTGTAGCCCAGGGTGGAGTGCACTGGCATGATCTCGGCTCACTGCAACCTCTACCTTCCAGGTTCAAGCTATTCTCATGCCTCAGCCTCCCAAGAAGCTGGGAGTACAAGTGCCCACCACCATACCCAGCTAATTTTTGTATTTTTAGTATAGACAAGGTTTCACCATGTTGGTCAGGTTGGTCTTGAACTCCTGACCTCAAGTGATCCACCCGTTTCAGCCTCTCAAAGTGCTGGGATTACAGGCGTGAGCCACTGCACTCGGCCAACACAAAGCATCTTTTTTTTTTTTTGAAACGGAGTCTGGCTCTGCCGCCCAGGCTGGAGTGCAGTGGCTGGATCTCAGCTCACTGCAAGCTCTGCCTCCCGGGTTTACGCCATTCTCCTGCCTCAGCCTCCCAAGTAGCTGGGACTACAGGCGCCCGCCACCTCGACCGGCTAGTTTTTTGTATTTTTAGTAGAGACGGGGTTTCACCGTGTTAGCCAAGATGGTCTCGATCTCCTGACCTCGTGATCCACCCGTCTCAGCCTCCCAAAGTGCTGGGATTACAGGCTTGAGCCACCGCGCCCGGCCCACAAAGCATCTTAATGGCTCTTTCTGGCAGCACAAGCCATTTACTGGAAGGAAAACATTTAAGTTACACCCAGATTGAAAGTACGATAAAGAAAATTTATTCGCTCACATAACTGAAAAACCCAGAGATAAAGGTACTTTATATGAGGCTTCATCCAATGTCTCAAGGATATCCCAAAAACCTTGTTCTTCCATCTCTTTGCGTCAGCTTCATCCTAAAGTTGGCTCCACTCCTACTCCCAAGATGGCTGCTCACAGCTCCTGGATTCATATACTTTCTTTTTGTGTGTGTGGCAGAGAGAGTTACTTTGTTTCAGCATTCCCAGAAAAACCCTTATAATTACTGGTCTGCTCCCTTCACACATCTACCCTTGATTCTATCGCTGTAGTCAAGAGGATGAGATGTGATAATTGGCTTGGCCTACGTCATCTATTCTACCCGTAAATGGGAGGCAGTAAGGTCAGCTTCCACAAAATTATGTTGATCCCCAAAAGAAAACTAGGGACTGCTGGGAAGAGGGAAGCAGGAAATAGATGCTGGCAAGACATCTACTGAATGCTGAATCTACAGTCTTGGTCAGCCTCAGTCTGTGAAGCCTACCTAGTCAGGTGGGTAAGATCACTCGCTCATATTAGTAGGAGAAAAGAACACAGCATGGACTTCTTCCATCTCTTCTGGAAATGGCATCATACTCTGACAATAAAAATGAGCTTTGCTTTGGTATTTGTTCTGCTCAGAGGAAAGGTGTTATGGTCTAACAGAGTCAGCATTTTTAAATAAAATTATTTTTATTCTAAAATGGTGAAATCCTTGTGAATAAGTGGAACCCAAGTAACAGTATTTACAGTCTTAAGTACTAAATTTCCCAGTAGAATGTTGACATTTTATCTCGTGCTCAAGGGGAAATAACTTGAGAGAAGTCTAGGGAGAGGACTGTCATTTGTTTCCACTAATTTTAAGCAAGTGAGAGCTGCTAGAGAATCTAGTCAATATTTCCTATTATCTTTCTCTTTTTCCTCTTCCTCTTTCCTTTGAGACCCACCCTGCGCATGCGCATGCACACACACACACACACACACACACACACACACACACACACACACTCTTTTTCTTCTTTCTTTCTCTGCCCTTTTCCTCTTTCCATTTCTTCTTCCTCTACCTCCTCTCATTCTTCTTTGCCTCCATCAAATACCCTTTACTCTTTTTTCTTCTCTCTCTTCTCTCTCATGTTTTTCACTCTTTCTCTTCAAATGGATCCCAATAGGGGGATTCATTTAATATGAGAAAAAAAAGTTATTTTTCCTTCACCAATATCATGGAAACAAGTGTAAAACTCATGACCACGATTTAGGTCTGCTTTAGGGAGAATTACTCCTACTTTGTGGCCTCCAAGATGCATCAGAGGACAAAGTTTGAGCTGTCTGGTAACAAATTTGCTGGTTTCACCAAAACATCCTGCATTAGCTATTAAAGGAGAGAAACTCCAGTCTGTTTACTGGTGAGCTCTACAGTCTAACTCTTATCTCCCTAATCCTCACACCACCTGTGAGAGCTAAGAAGGCAGCTTAGTTTTCTCCCTCCCTTTTCAGAGTCTTGAAGAACCAGTAAGTGCAGACACTAACAGTGTGATAGAATGACCAGATTTTTAGACTTAGGGTATTATTGTCTTTACTTCTAGCTGATTTTTCAACTCTGACATTTTCTCAGAGTAGCATGAAATCTCTTTCCCAAATAACTTTATCCATTAACCATTAGCATTATCGAGAAAGACAGCTCACAAACAAGAGACAATGACATTAAAGTCAAATAAGATGCAGTAACTCATGTTTATAATGTAAAGGCATTATGCTTTGGGGTCAGCCTAAGCCAAATGTAGCCCTCAAATAAGTAAAGAAAATTCATTGCATATTTCCTTAAGGAACCTGCTACTATAAAAATGTTTTGATTTGAAGTTTTAAAACAGCTATTTGTAGTTACCAAAATGCCCTGGCGTAGGCGATAGCTCTGAGAAGATTAATGCCTAAGTTCTTGTAAGATAAATAGTATAAAAGTTTTGACCAATGTTTTCAAAATATATACGTGATCACTTATGATAAAGAAAAAATCTGTTCCTGGAAAGGTAATTTAATACTTAGCGCTTGCTTACGAAAGATGGGAGACTAATGACTTGTATTGTTTTTCTATGTCGTTTTAGGTGTTGTTCTCATGATGATAGACAAACATGCTATTTTCTGGTAGTGAAGAATTTGCATATAACCATCAGCTAACGTTCTTCACTTTTTTTTTTTTTTTTTTTTGGCGATTCTGCATAACCATAGTGCCATTTGCACTAATAGGAGGATCAATATGGGAGTACACTCAACATTTAATACACATATATTGAGTGCTTGTTTATTTGTCAACATGCTGTATATCTGGCTCTAGGCCAACATAGTTCCTGTCCAGAAGGATCTCACAGTTTCATGAAAATAGCACATTTGTAGTTATCAAAATGCCCTGATGTCGGGGATAGCTCTGAGAAGATTATTTATTCATTCATTTAAATAAGTTAATAACAATTAGCTAATCTCTGTATTATAGGCATGTGCAATATATGAGGGGGATATAAAAGGGGAATTAAGGTTCTATGATGAAGTGTGGGAAGACTTCATAGAGAAGGTAGCTTTTGAGATGGAACTTGAAGAATGAATAAGAACAAAGAGAAGGAAAGAGGAGTGCTGTGCCAAGCAGAGAGAAAAATCACATGTCAAGACATGGAGGTATGGTACAATTTGCCTACATAAGGAAACACTAGTAGTTCATTATTGTTGGAAAATAAAATATGAGAGTAGTGATAGAAGATGAGGTATCATCAGGAAACTGTAGACCAATCACAGAAATTCATTTTATGCCGTGCTTAAGAATGTAGTTTTTATTCCATAGGCCATAGAGAGTCATTGATAAATTTCATGTAACATGATCATCTTTGATTAGAAAATGTACAAAATAAACTGGGAGAGAACATCTTAGAAGCAGGAAAAATAGTCATTAAGCTACTGCAATATTCCAGCCAAGGGATTCTGAAAAATCTGAACCATTCTAATGTACAGAGATAGCAGGGCTAGAATAGAGGAGAAAGATGTAAGGTATATTTAGGAAATAGAATTGACAGTAGCTACTGATTGATTAGATATGAGTAGAAAGAAAAGAGAAAAAAATCTTTAAATAACCCTCAGGATTTTGCTTGGGCAGTGGAGTAGATGGAATGTAGTATCACTCATTGTAATAAGAAAAATGGAAAAAACAGTGAGTTTTGAGAGGTAGGTAGTAATTTGGGGACATTTTCAGCTTGAGATCCTTTTGAGATATCCAAGTGGAGTTGTCTGATAGGCGAGACTCTTCTTTCTAGACTCAAAAATAAGTCGGAGCTAGAGATATTATTGAATCTTTGAATGTGGATGCCAGAGGGAATGTTTACAGTAAGACATGAAGAGGATTGAACATAGAATCTTAGAGAACTCCATCATTTAAAGGTCAGGAAGACAGCCAGAGCAATCAGGCAAGAGAGAGAAATAAAAGGTATCTAAACAGGAAGAGAGGAAGCCAAACTATCTCTCTTTGCAGATTACAGGATTCTATACCTAGAAAACCCCATAGTCTCTGGCCAAAGGCTCCCAGATATGATAAACAACTTCAGCAAAGCTTCAGGATACAAAATCAACATACAAGAATCAGTAGCATATCTATACACCAAAAAGGTCCAAGCTGAGAGCCAAATCAAGAATGCAATCTCACTCATAACAGCCGTAAAAAGAATAAGACACCTAGGAATACAGCCCATGAGGAAGGTGAAAGATCTCTACAAAGAGAATCACAAAACACTTCTGAAGGAAATCAGAGACAACACAAACAAATGGGAAAATGTTCCATGTTTGTGGATAGGAAGAATCAATATTGCTAAAATCGCCATAGTGCCCAAACCAATTTACAGACTCAATGCTATTCCTATCAAACTACCAAGAACATTTTTCACAAAATTAGAAAAAGCTATACTGAAATTCATATGGAACCAAAAAAGAGTCTGACTAGCCAAAACAATCCTAAGCACAAAGAACAAAGCCAGAGGCATCACCCTACCTAACTTCAAACAATACAACAAGGCTACAGTAACTAAAACATCATGGTACTGATACAAATACAGACACATAGACCAATGGAACAGAGCAGAGAACCCAGAAATAAAGCCACACATCTACAGCCATCTGATCTCTAAAAAAGTCAACAGTAACAAGCAATGGAGAAAGGACTCCCCGTTCATAAATGGTGCTGAGATAACTGGCTTGCCATATGCAGAAGATTGAAACTTGACCCCTTTCTTTCACCATATACAAAAATAAACTCAAATACTATTTGACCCAGCAATCCCATTACTGTATATATACCCAAAAGAATATAAATCATTCTATTATAAAGATACATGCATACATGTGTTTATTCACAATAGCACTATTCACAATAGCAGCACTATTCACAATAGCAAAGACATGGAATCAGCCTAAATGCCCATCAATGATAGACTGGATAAAGAAAATGTGGTTAGGCTGGGCGCAGCGGCTCATGCCTGTAATCCCAGCACTTTGAGAGGCCGAGGAGGGCAGATCACGAGGTCAAGAGATTGAGACCATCCTGGCCAACATGGTGAAGCCCTGTCTCTACTAAAAATACAAAAAATTAGCTGGGTGTGGTGGCAGGCACCTGTAATCCCAGCTACTTGGGAGGCTGAGGCAGGAGAATTGCTTGAACCTGGGAGGCAGAGGTTGCTGTGAGCTGAGATCGCACCATTGCACTCCAGCCTGGGCAAAAAGCGAAACTCCATCTCAAAAACAAAAAAGAAAAGAAAAGAAAAGAAAATGTGGTACATATACACCACATGAATACTATGCAGCCATAAAAAGGAATGAGATTATGTCCTTTGCAGGGACATGGATGGAGCTGGAAGCCTTTATCCTCAGCAAACTAATGCAGTAACAGAAAACCAGACACCACATATTCTCACTTATAAGTGGGAGCTGAATGATGAGAACACTTGGACACATGGTGGGGAACAATACACAGTGGGGTCTTTCAAGGTGAAGGGGAAGGGAGCATCAGGAAGAACAGCTAATGTATCCTGGGCTGAATATCTAGCTGATGGGATGACCTGTGTAGGAAACCAACATGGTACCTGTTTACCTGTGCACCAAATCTGCACATCTTGCACATGTACCCTTGAAGTTATAATGAAAGTTGGAATAATTTTTTAAATAATAAAAATAAAAACAAACTCAAGATGGATTAAATACTTAAATGTAAAACCTAAAACTATAAAAACCCTAGAAGAGGCCAGGCACAGTGGCTCATGCCTGTAATCCCAGCACTTTGGGAGGCCGAGGCGGGCAGATCATGAGGTCAAGAGATCAAGACCATCCTGGCCAACGTGGTGAAACCTCGTCTCTACTAAAAATACAGAAATTAGCCGGGCGTGGTGGCAGGCGCCTGTAATCCCAGCTACTCGGAAGGCTGAGGCAGGAGAATCGCTTGAACCTGGGAGGTGGAGGTCACAGTGAGCCGAGATCGCACCACAGCACTCCAGCCTGGGTGACAGAGTGAGACTCCGTCTCAAAAAAAAAACAACCCTAGAAGAAAACCTAGGGAATACCATTCTGGACATAGGCCCTGACACAGGTTTTTCAACAAAGACTCCAAAAGCAATTGAAACAAAAACAAAAACTAATGAATGGAACCTAATTAAACTAAAGAGCTATTATACAGCAAAAGAAACTGTCAACAGAGTAAACAGACAATCTGCAGAAGGGGAGAAAATATTTGCAAACTATGTGTTAGACAAAGGTCTAATATCTAGAACATGTAAGGAATTTAAACAAATCAACAAGCAAAAAACAGAAAACCCCATTTAAAAATGGGCAATGGACATAAACAGACACTTCTCAAAAGAAGACATACACATGGCCGACAAGCATATGAAAAAATGCTCAAGATCACTAATCCTTAGAAAAATGCAAATCAAAACCACAATGAGATGCCATCTAACACCAGACAGGATAGCTATTGTTAAAACGTCAAAAAACAACAGATGTTGGCCATGTTGTGGAGAAAAGAGAACACTTAAACACTGCTGGTGGGAATGTAAGTTCAGCCACTGTGGAAAGCAGTTTGGAGATTTCTCAAAGAACTTAAACTAGAACTACTATTCCACCCAGCAATCCTATTACTGGATATATACCTGTAAGAACATAAATTGCTCTGCCATAAGAACACATACACACATATGTTCATTGCAGTAGTATTCACAATTGCAAAGACATGGAATGAACCTAGATGCCCATCCGCAGTGGATTTTTTTAAATGGGATTTTTTAAACTGAAAATTTTTAAACATGATATATAGACACCATGGAATACTATGCAGTCATTTAAAAAAATCATGTCCTTTGCAGCAACCTGGATGAAGCTGGAGGCCATTATCCTATGAGAATTAACGCAGGACCAGAAAACCAAATGCCATCTTTTCTCACACATAAGTGAGAGCCAAACATCGAGTACGCATGAACACAAATAAGGGAACAAGAGACACTGGGGCCTTCTTGTGGGATAGAGGGCAAGAAGACGGGGAGGATCAAAAAACTACCTATCAGGTACTATGCTCACTATCTGTGTGATGAAATAATTTGTATACCAAACCACTGCAACATGCAATTTACTCATGTAACAAACCTGCACATGTACCCCATGTTCTTAAAATGAAAGCTGAAAGGAAAAACAAGTGAAGATCAGGAAGAGGACAAAGAGTATACAAAGAAAAGTCGGATGAAGTCTGCTCAGAGAAGTAGGAAGAAAGGCAAGAAATCGTGCCGTAATGAAAAAACCAGGGAGGATGAAGATTTTATTTATGCCCTTGATTGCTTCACATTTTTTACCAAGCACATATTTCTTTTGTAATATAAAAAATATTAATAACAGATTTTAAAGAAGAATGAGAAACTCAACAACAAAAATACAAAAAAACCAATTAAATAATAGGCAAATGACTTGAATAGACATTTCCCCAAAGAAGAGACACGATTGGCCAACAACCATATGAAAAAATGCTCAGCATCATTAGACATTAGGAAAATACAGATCAAAACACAGTAAGATACCACTTTAAGCCCACTAAGGGTGCCCATAAGTAAGAAAGAAAAAAATAATGTAAGTGTTGAGAAAGAAACAAAGATGTAGAGGAACTGGAGCCTTCATTCATGGCTAGTGGGAATGTAAAATGGTGCAGCTGCTGTGGAAACTGATTTAGCAGCTCCCCTGGTAAGTTCAACATAAAATTACCCTATGACCCAGCAATTCTACTCCTGGTTGTACACCCATAAGAATGGAAAACAGGTGTTCAGACAAAAATTTGTACATAAATGTTCACAGCAGCTCTATTCACAATAGCCAAAAGGTGGAAACAGCCCAAATGTCCATCGACAAATGAATGGATAAACAAAATATAGTATATCTATACAATGGAATATTATTCAGCCATAAAAAGGATGAAATACTAATACATGCTATAAAATGGGTGAACCTTGAAACCATTATGCTAAGTAAAAGAAGTCAGACACAAAAGGCCACATATTGTATTACAGACAATAGACAGGATAGGCAGACCCCTAGAGCTTAGTGGTTGTCAGAGGCTGGTGGAGAATGGGGAGTAAGGACTGACTGCAGAATGGGTACAGGGTTTCCGTTTGTGGTAATGAAAAAGTCCTGGAACTAGATAGGGTGATTGTTGTACAATATTGTGAATGTGTTTAACACTGCCGGATTGCACATTTTAAAATGTTTACATGGCAAATTTTATGTCATGAATGTTACGCTATTTTTTAAACGAGAGAATGTGAGGTTAGCAGTGTCTTGTTAGATGAGGACGATAAAGAGGAGGGTCTTAATGACAACACTGAGGGCAGTGTCAGGGAGACAGGAGCAGTGCCAGGCTGCAGTAAGTTGGAGACTAAATCAGACCTGGGATGTGAAGACAGCAGATGAAGATAGCTTTTTCTTGAAGCTGAACAATGAACTGTAGCATGTATCAATACTTCATCTGTCAGTAGTCAGGGAGACACAGGTTCAAGAAAGGTGGTGTGTGTGTGTGTGTGTGTGTGTGTGTGAGCTTGAATACATTTATTTGCTGGGAGAAGGAAGCCCTAGAAAAGACGAATGAAGACTTACAGACAGAGGTAATTGATAGAACTGGATCTTCAATAAGGCAGGACACAAGTGTGAGTAGAAGCCTTCAGCTTTGTAAGGAAAATGAGTCCTTATCTTCAGAAAAGTAGTTACCCATGAAGAAACATTTGTAGGTAGGAAACCAGAGGCTGAAGGATTTTGTGCCCAACGGCTTCTATCAGAGATTCTGAGAGTCGGAAGTAACCTCAAACACCATCAGGGTAAGTTACTGTCAATGCTAAATGCACACTAAAATCATCTAGGTATCCTTTTTTAAAAAAAATATTGATATTGGGCCTTCTCTGCAGAGATTCTGATTTAATTGGTCTGGAGATTATTTTTCAAAAGCTCTTTGGGTGTACAGTGTGGTAAGTATCACTCTTATTCCCACTTTATAGATAATGCATTTGTCTGGTAAAGAATTTGTTGGAGATCACAAAATTTGAGTATGGCAAAGGGAGCCCTAACACGAGAACACAAGTCATTAATCGCTATGCTATATAGTCTAATGTTAATAGATAACACTGCAAATAAGGGATGGCTCAGGCCAGCTGCATTTTCATCACAAGTTTAGAGCCTTTTAAAAAATGAAATTGGGTAGGATGTGATGGCTCCCATCTGTAATTGCAGCACTTCATAAGGCCTAGGTGGGAGAATCGCTTGAGCCCCGGAGTTCAAGACCAGCCTGGACAACAGAACAAAACTTCATCTCCGGAAAAAAACAACACAAAATTAGCCAGATTTGGCGGTATGTGCCTCTAGTCCCAGCTACTCCAGAGGCTGAGGCAGGAGAATCACTTGAGCCCAAGAGTTTGAGGCTGCAGTGAGCTATGATTAAGCCACTGCACTCCAGCCTGGGTGACAGAGCAAGACTTTATCTCTAAAAAATAAATAAATAAAAATAAAAAATGAAACTGCATTCTTCTTTTATATCAGTATTACTTTTAAGATATTCCCTTATACTCAAAAAGCAAGGTTTGAGTTGCCTCATCTCAGGCTGTTTTAGCTGAAAACAGTCACAGACGGGAGAGGTTTTATTTTGCATCCATAACTTCATCTTCCATAATTTATGTCATCTCTGATGTTTAATAAGAGAGGGTGTATGGCGGAGTGATTTAAAGCATGAGCTTTGGAGTAAGACAGACTTGTGTTGAACCCAGCTCTGGTATATACTAATTATGTGACCTTGAACACTACGAATCTTCAATTTCCTCAATTGTAAAATGAGAATAAATAATACATATGGCACAGTGTTGATGAGAGAAGAAATGAGATGTTTATGAAAGGAGATTAATACCATACCTGGTGTATGGTAAAAGACAAATGGCACTAGCTTTTTATTATTATTATAACTTTCATCATCATACCATCATCAAGTTTCATCAGGAGCATCATGAAAGTCAAAGAGTTGTGTTGCTTCTTTCAGAGATATTTATGGCTTCTAGATTCGCTCTGCCCAACAGAACTTTCGGCAATGACAGAAATGTTCTATAATGTATACTCTTTAATATAGTAGCCACTTGTCACCTGTGACTGTTGGGTACTTGATACTTGGTTAATGTGACTGAGAAACTAAATTTTTTATTTTATTTTCATTAAGATTGAATTTAAATAGCCATGTGTACTTAGCAGCTACCTTACTGCGTAAGCCTCTTACTCCTGCTTGAGTAATTTCTTGACTCAGGTGATCTGTCTGCCTCAGCCTCCAAAGTACTGGGACTACAGGCGTGAGCCACCACACCTGGCCAGTAACTTCTTAGGAGATATCATGGCTGGGTGCTGTGGCCCATGCCTGTAATCCCAGCACTTTGAGAGGCCAAGGCAGGTGGATCACCTGAGGTCAGGAGTTTGAGACCAGCCTGGCCAACATGGTGAAACCCCATCTCTACTAAAAATACAAAAATTAGCTCGGCCTGATGGTGCTCACCTGTAGTCACAGCTACTCGGGAGACTGAAGCAGGAGAATAGCTTGAACCCAGGAGGCGGAGGTTGCAGTGAGCCGAGATTGCACCACTATACTCCAGCCTGGGTGACAAAGCGAGACTCTGTCTTTAAAAAAAAAAAGAGATATCACTAACTAACCTGGGCAACCAGCACGAAACCCCCTCTCTATCTAATGAAGTCCTGTGGAAAGGAATAAGGAATATCTGTCTTTGCATACTCCCATTCTCATTGATTCATCTCCCGGGTATTTTTTTAAGGTAAGTCAAGAAAAGTATACATTTACATTTATATTTATTTGAGTTTATTTGAATGTATAGTGAATATAAATATAAATTTGAATATATATAATATTCAAGTAGAGAAAGTATAGTATGTTTGTTAAAAGCATTTGTGGCCGGGCGCGGTGGCGCAAGCCTGTAATCCCAGCACTTTGGGAGGCCGAGACGGGTGGATCACGAGGTCAGGAGATCGAGACCATCTGGCTGACACGGTGAAACCCCATCTCTACTAAAAAATACAAAAAAAAACTAGCCAGGCGAGGTGGCGGGCGCCTGTAGTCCCAGCTACTCGGGAGGCTGAGGCAGGAGAATGGCGTGAACCTGGGAGGCGGAGCTTGCAGTGAGCTGAGATCTGGCCACTGCACTCCAGCCTGGGCGGAAGCGAGACTCCATCTCAAAAAAAAAAAAAGCATTTGTGTGTGAGTGTGCATGTGTAATCTACTTTTATTAATTAAAAAATTGAATGATAAACCATAAAATTATTTAAATGGTTATCTACTAGGGGAGGGAAGGAATAGAATAGAATTAAGGAAATAAAAACTAGACTTCTTTGAATATACATTGTTTTCTAGATAAGTCTTGGGAGGCATACAAAATTAAAATATTAAAAAATCCCTATAAATAAAAAGTAACATAAAATAAATGAATTTACATGTATATCCAGTCATCAATAGAATGAAAAGAGCAGCAAAAGAGAACTGTAAACACTTTACAGTAGTCATATTGTGAGTGGTAACTTTATTATTTTATTTTATTTTATTTTTTTGAGATGGAGTCTCGCTCTGTTGCCCAGGCTGGAGTGCAGTGGCTCGATCTCGGCTCACTGCAAGCTCTGCCTCCCAGGTTCCCGCCATTCTCCTGCCTCAGCCTCCTGAGTAGCTGGGACTACAGGCGCCTGCCACCTCGCCTGGTTAATTTTTTGTATTTTTAGTAGGGACGTTAACATTTAAATCAGCAGACTTTGAGTAAAGCAGATTATCCTCCATAATTTGGGTGGGCCTCCTCCAATCAGTTGAAGACCTTAAGAGAAAAGACTGAAGTCCTCCAACGAAGGGGGGATTCTGTTTCCAGATTGCCTTTGGACTTGAGCTGCAACATCAAGTCTTCCCTAGGTCTCCATCCTGCCAGCCTACCTTGCCAGCCCTCATAATTATGAGTCAATTCTCTCTCTCTCTGCACACACACACACACACACACACACACACACACACACACTCCTTATTGATTCTGTTTCTCTGTAGAACCCTGACTAATAAACCTGGTCCCCACATGTGGGCCTTACTTGTAGCTTCATTCACATAAACAAACTGTTGAAATGTAATACTGACTAAATATGTTTAATATTTAAAAATTATTAATGTATAATTGTGATAATGGTATTCTTGGATTTGCTTCCAAATAATAAGTGGCTAAAATTAGCCAGGCATGGTGGCAGGTACCTATAGTCCCAGCTACTTGGGAGGTTGAGGCAGGAGGATCATTTGAGTTCAGGAGTTCAAGGCTGCAGTGAGCTATGAGCACCCTACTGCACTCCAGTCTTGGCACCAGAGTGAGACCCTGTCTCAAAACTAATAATAATTATAATAAGTGAAGGTGGGCGCCCCCTCTCCCAAGACTGGTCATTAGTTGATTATTGTTGAGGGCTAGTGATTAGTATGTGGAGGTTCATTAGATTATTCTGTCTATTTGGATATGTTTGCTATTTTCTGTAATAAAATGTTCTTGAAAGTGCTTTCTGTAGTAACACATTCACCTGGTTCAAAAATAAAAATGATACAAAAAGGTACACATTGACAGATGTTACTCCCATCTCTGTGTCTCTCTCCTTTGCCATGGTGACCAACGGTCCTGATTTGCCAGGGATACAGGACTTTTAGTGTTAAAACTGGGACAACAGTCAGGTGTGGTGCCTATAGTCCCAACTACTTGGGAGGCTGAGGTAGGAGGATTGTTTGAGCCTAGGAGTTCAAGGCTGCAATGAGCTATAATTGCTTCACTGCGCTCCAGCCTGGAAAATATAGTGAGACCCTGTTTCAAAGGAAACAAAACAAAACAAAACAACCAACTAACCAAAAAACTGGGACGGTCCAAGCCAAAACAGAATGGTTGGTCACCCTACAATTACCTCTTTAAGGAACCATTATTGTTAGATTTTTATTTATTTATCTATTTATTCATTTTTGCTATCCTTCCAGGATTTCTTTACAAAAATAAAACAATTATATCTTTATAAAATAAATATTTAATATCTTTATAAAAATGAAACAAATACTGTTTTTCACATTTTCTCATAAAAAGGTCATGTTATATACATTGTTCTATACCTTATTTTTTTTCCCCTTAACAGTATACCCAAAAGATTTTCCCACATCAACACATAGAGAACTTCTTCCTACTTTTTTTTTTTTTTTTTTTTTGAGACTGAGTCTCACTTTGTTGGAGTGCAGTGGCGCCATCTCTGCTCACTGCAAGCTCCGCCTCCCAGGTTCACGTGATTCTCCTGCTTCAGCCTCCCAAGTAGCTGGGACTACAGGCGCCCACCATTAAGCCTGGCTAATTTTTGTATTTTTAGTAGAGATGGAGTTTCACTATGTTGGCCAGGATGGTCTCGATTTCTTGACCTCATGATCCACCCGCCTTGGTCTCCCAACGTGCTGGGATTACAGGCATGAGCCACCATGCTGGGCACTTCTTCCCTCTTTTTTAACAGTTTCATCATATTCTATTGTGTGGATGTACCAGAGTTTAAGTAGCTGCTGATGAATATATGGGTTGTTTCCAGTGTTCTGCCATTGTAAATAATGCTGCAATGGATCACCTTAAATATAGATCGGTTCCATATGCAAGCATATCTTTAGGATACATTTCCGCAGTTGGGATTCCTGGGTCAAGGGGTAAATGCTAAACAGATTTGTAATTTTGATCAGTTTGCCAAATCCCCTTCATAAAGGCTGTACCATTTTTAATTCCTACCAGTCGTGTATAAGAGTATCAGTTTCCCCCATGGCTTATAAAACAAAGATATGTAATACTTAAAGTTTTCTATTTCTGATTGCTAGCAAACCATTTTAAGCTCATTATCAAAGTTTAATATGCACATTCATGTAACAAATATATGGCTTGATGAATTTTGTACGGTTGAATACATCTAGGCCAGGAAATAGACACTGCCAGCACCTCAGAAGCCCTTCTCATCACTACCACTTCTCAAAAAGGTATCATCATCCTGATTTGTAACAGCATACATTAGTTTTACATAGTTTTGTACTTTCTATGAATGGAATCATACCGCTAGAAAAAGAAAAAAGAAAATCAATAAATGTATGAAAGGCCAAACGTGAAAGTTGAGGATCAACTGCAAACTGGCTCCCTGAAAACTTTGTATGCCTGAGTACTCCATGAAACATCTTCCATACCTCTGAGGGCTACATGTGTGGCAGATTGAAGACTGCCAGCTAAAGTACAGAACGTCCACTTAGGATGATCTTCTGAAATTGACTTTTTTTGAAAAATGCTTTTTATTATGAGGTGAAAAGAAATTGTAAACATAAATTGTTACTATTTTTCCATACAAATATGCCATTCATTAGGTTCTAGGTGCTATGGACATAAGAAGGTGAGCAAGACACAACCTATGCCCTCAAAGATCTTAAAGTTTATTTATAAAGGTATGTATTTAAGTAGTTATAGAACAAAATAGTTTGCAATTAGTTACATTAAAGCAACATTATATAGTCAAATTTTGTTTAAATTTATGATCAAAGTGATAGTTTTCTCAGATACACATATGTATATATACATTAATTATCTTTATAAGGGGAGACTTGCTAATATAACTTAAAAGTCAAAGGTTAGTTCTTTCAAGCAACAGGCCTTGCTTGAAAGATCCTAAGGCCGTGAAGATTCTAAGGCCATAGATTATCATCTTGAAAAGTTAAAACACTGATAGAATAAAACTGTTGCTTCAGGGTATAGAACATTCAACGGGAAAAAAGAATGTGGAGAGAGGCCGGTCGGTGGCTCAAGCCTGTAATCCCAGCACTTTGGGAGGCCGAGACGGGCATCAGGAGATCGCGAGGTCAGGAGATCGAGACCATCCTGGCTAACACGGTGAAACCCCGTCTCTACTAAAAAAATACAAAAAAAGTAGCCGGGCGAGGTGGCAGGCACCTGTAGTCCCGGCTACTCGGGAGCCTGAGTCAGGAGAATGGTGTAAACCCGGGAGACTGAGCTTGCAGTGAGCTGAGATCCGGCCACTGCACTCCAGCCTGGGCGACAGAGCGAGACTCCATCTCAAAAAAAAAAAAAAAAAAGAATGTGGAAAGCAATTATTGAACATGTTTTAAAACCAGGAAACTTTGAAGAGCAATTTGGCTAAATCTAGTTTAAAGTTTATTTGTGAAAAGCAGCAATTCCAACTCTGATACAACTCAAGCGTAGGCACAGGAGACTTGTACAAGGCTGTTCCACAACATTATTTGTAATAAGAAGCATGGAAATTAGGAAAGCACCAATTGTCTACTGGTAGGAGAATGAATAAATAAAATGTGATATGTGGAATACTCATACAGTTGATTACTATACAGCAGTTAAAAATGAACGATATTAACTCACTTAAGAAATATATACATATATTGGCAGGCATAGTGGCTCACATCTATAGTCCCAGCACTTTGGGAGGCCAAGGCAGGAGGATCACTTGAGCAAAGGAGTTTGAGACCAGTCTGGGCAACATGCTGAAACCCTGTCTCTACAAAAAAAAAAAATAATAATACAAAAAATTATCCAGGTGACATGGTGCACACCTGTCAGGAGGCTGAGGTGGGAGGATTGCTTGAGCCTGGAAGGAGGAGGTTGCAGTGAGCAGTGATAGTGCCACTGCACTCCAGCCTGGGAGACAGAGTGAGACCCTGTCAAAAAAAAAAAGAAGAAGAAGAAAGAAAGAAAGAGAGAGAGAGAGAGACAGAGAGTGAGAAAGAAAGGAAAGGAAAGGAAAGGAGAGGAGAGGAGAGGAGAGGAGAGGAGAGGAGAGGAGAGGAGAGGAGAGGAAGAAGGAAAGGAAGAAGGAAAGAAAGAAGGAAAGAAAGATTGAATGTTTACTTGCCAAATGCTCTTCTAGGTGCTGGAAATTCAGCAATGAGCAAGACAGAGTCCCTGCCCTCAGAGAACTTACAAATAGATCCACATATACTAGCATGGATAGAAGACAGAAACATCACAAAATAGGCTGTGAATATTAAATTTGTAAATTCTTAAATTACCCACTGAACAATCACACATATTATTATGTATATGGGCACATAAATGTATTCTTTAATGACCTCAAACAATACATACAGATATTATATAGGGTTGCTTTGAGGGAGGGAATGTAGGCAACAGGACTGCAAAGGTAGGTCAAAGGGAACTTCAACTTTATCTGTACCTTTTTTATTAGAAAAAAGATAAGCCAACGTTTGATAATATTAACAGTCAATTCTGCATTTTGGAAACAAGCATATTTGTCTTATTATTCTCTGTGCTTTATTTATTATTTTCTCAAAATTAAAGAACATACAACAAGGGATTTTAGTATTTTACAGAACAGAAGGTACAATTCAGCTGGGCGCGGTGGCTCGCGTCTGTAATCCCAGCGCTTTGGGAGGCCGAGGCTGGTGGGGGTGGGCGGATCACCTGAGGTCAGGAGTTCGAGACCAGCCTGGCCAAACACAGTGAAAACCCGAAAACCTGTCTCTACTAAAAATACCAAAATTTAGCAGGGAGTGATGACGGGCGCCTGTAATCCCAGCTACTGGGAAGGCTGAGGCAGGAGAATTGCTTTAACCCAGGAGGCGGAGGTTGCAGTGACCTGAGATCATGCCACTGCACTCCAGCATGGGCAACAGAGCGAGACTCTGTCTCAAAAAAAAAAAAAAAAAAAAAGAGAGAACAAAAAGAAAGTACAATTTACAGACAAGAGTCCTGGAGAAGTTAGGTTCAACCTAGAAATGGAGGGGTTGTTTCTTCCCCTAAAACAAAAGAGCAGAGGAAGCAAGAGATAAAATAGAAAATAAGATAGGAGTGGAAAGTTGAAGGAGATTGCAGATAATCTTGAACTTCTCAGTAAAGCAGAAAGCAAGATCATCTTCTGAGTGCAAGGGGAAGGGGAGATCACACAGTGAGTTTCAAAAACATGAAAAAAGCTTTTAGACAACCAATGGAGGAAACTAATCAGTGAGTCTCCAAGAGATTAATAAAAGGACTACCAAGCAGCAACAAGAGCCAGGTCAGGTTTGGTAGAATGAATTTGCAATGAACTGAATCAATGGTTTCATGTTTTTCTCCATCACGACTTGGTAGCCTAGAAAAAAAAAGAGAGAGAGAAATTAATTGGTAATGGTGAACATGATTAGGGATTGATTGGGTAGGCACTTGGTGGAAATATAAGGTGATATGTTCTAGAGTGATAGTTAAAGCATCTTTTAAAGTTCTCAACTTGAGAGACTGGAATAGAAAAAAAAAATGGAACTAGAAAAAACTGTGGCTGTCTTGGACCAAGGGTTGGCAAAGGCATGACATGTATGTTAACTATTCTGTCTACAGGCCAGGCCATAGACAGAAATCACTAATAGATCTTGATACCCTTTCTTACCAACTCAGTACTCCGGGAACTTAGTACCAGTAGATTAGAGAGGATACACAATTAAAACATACCAGACACACCTGTACCTACAGGGGGCTCCTCCAAAGCAGTAAACATGTCATATTAATCTCTCAATCCCCAAGTGTCCCACCTGCCACATACTAAGCTCTCATTCAATAAATGATTGTGGAAAGCAAGAAGAAAATTGTGGGGAGGAAGCAGGGAAGAGAATAGTCTGTGATGGAAAAGAAAGTAAGACTAGAGTCAGAAAGGGGAGGAGCACAAAGCTGATATCTTTGAGACAGAGCTAAAAACAGTTATAGGTTTGCCTCTTCTAATGAATGAAAAAAATATTAAACAGGTTGTTAAACCATAACTCTAAATTTTCTTCTATTAAGTTTTCTCTTTCCTTTCTTGGAAAGAGTTTTTTTAGTAACTTAGCCTATGAAAGGCTAACTTTAACTTCAGGCAGAGTAGTCTAATATAAAAGTTTTAGCATCTAAACATTTAAAAACCAAGAGTTCACTAATGTTTTGTTTATATAATATGGATGTTCTGAGGAATAAATACCTTCTGTCACACTGTTATAGAACTGTAATATTTTCAATTGACAAAAGTATGGGATTTTTGTGTTGATGATTTTTTCCATAAGAAGCATGAAGAATTTTGGCTAAAGTCTGATATAATATAGAATGTAGGGAAAATATTTCTGGTTTTCTGATCCTTAAAGAGAAAATTTAAGATACTTAGTTGTTTGAATTTTTCAACCATTGATAACTGTAATGAATTATGAATGCAAATGGTTTTAGTAATGCTGTCTTAACATTTACCTGAAAATAAAATTAACTACTTTTCTCTGCATGACTCAAAAATTTGTCTTACATGGTTGCTCTCTAACTGGTATTTTTAATGGAAAGATTGGATATTTTCCTTTGTTCATCGTCTGAACTGCCTCTGATGAGCTCATCATAAGGCAAAACATGCCAAGCCTTCTTATCAGCCACATCAACCATGATGAGGCCAGCGACGCTTTGTTAACAGATATTAGCTGCAGATAGCAGAATACAAACAAGACTTGAGTATGGAGGTACAGCCTTAGGAAATATGTGTAAAGTACTTAAAATAAAGGTACCTTCCAGCCAGCCACAGTGGCTCAAGCCTGTAATCCCAGCACTTTGGAAGGCAGAGGCAGGTGGATCACCTGAGGTCAGGAGTTCGAGACCAGCCTGGCCAACACTGTGAAAGCCCCGTCTCTACTAAAAATACAAAATGAGCCAGGCATGGTGGCGCATGCCTGTAATCCCAGCTACTCGGGAGGCTGAGACAGGAGAATTGCTTGAACCCGGGAGGCAGAGGTTGCAGTGAGCCAAGATTGTGCCATCTGTACTCTAGCTAGGGTAACAAGAGCAAAACTCTGTCTCTAAAGTCAAATAAAATAAAGGAGGCTGGGGGTGGTGGCTCATGCCTGTAATCCCAGCACTTTGAGAGGCTGAGGTGGGTGGATCACTTGAGGTCAGGAAGTCAGGAGACCAGCCTGACCAGCATGGTGAAACCCCATCTCTACCAAAAATACAAAATTAGCTGGGTATGGTGGCACATGCCTGTCTGTAATCCCAGGTACTTGGGAGGCTCAGGCAAGAGAATTGCTTGACCCAGGGAGGCAGAGGTTCTGTGAGCTGAGATTGTGCCATTGCACTCCAGCCTGGGCAACAAGAGTGAAACTCTGTCTCAAAAATAAATAAATAAATAAATAAATAAAGATACCTTCCCTTTATGATACATATATAATGGAATATTATTCAGCCTTAAAAGGGAAGGCAATACTGAAAACACAGATAAACCCTTATGACACTATGCAAGTGAAATAAACCAGGCATAAAAGGCCACATATTGTATGATTCCTGTTTTACCTGGCACTTCCCTAAAGAGGTGGGGAGAATAGGGAGTTATTGTTTAATGGGTACAACGTTTTAGTTGGGGAAGATGAAAAAGTTCTGAAGAGGGATGGTGATGATGCTTGCACAGCAATGTGACTGTACTAATACCACTGAATTGTATACCTAAAAATGATTAAAATGGTAAATGTTATATTCTATATATTTTATCTCAATAAAAAGATAAAATAAAGGAACTTGCAACTATATTTTCATGAGCAAAGGAAACTGTGACTGATTCTGACTCATTAGAATATAAAGTAAGTAGAAGACGTATTTCCCCCCGAAAATGTTGCAACCCTAAAGTAAATACACTTACATTACCATGTTGGCACCAAATTCATTTTATTAAAAAAAAAATTGGATAGGACATGTAACAAAGAAATGGCATTTGATTGTGAGATAAAAAGAAAAAATTATAAAGTGTATCCCACGTCGTCAAAAATATATCACCTCGTGGCCTCCAAAGCTTTACTGGAATTAGATTAGAATTAGATTACAGCTATATTACTTTGGTGGGAGATGGTGTGTGTAGTTTCTTTTCTTAACAACAACCTAAAATGTTCATTTTGGTTACTAGGAAAAACCAAAAGTGGAAACACTGAAGAGGGGAACTTGAAAATGTGAAGATTGCTAAAATATGCTAGTATAACCAACACATGCAGGGAGGGCAAGGTAGAAAAGTAAATTGTATTAATGTACTCGTGTTACCAAACTGCTTTCTTGGCCTAAAATTATACAGCATGTAAAAAGATTCCCAATAATGTCAATGACTATGTAGGAAATTGATAACTACTCAACCTCCTACTCCACTCTCCACCCCCACAAAAAATAAAATAAAATCTGAGCCACTGAGCTGCGCAGCACTGTCAGCGGCTTTGTTACCCTGAGAAGTGCAGAGGGTCGGTGGAAATTACCCTGTAATGAGCAATCCATCTGGCTGCACCTAAAAATGGAATAGAAATGCCACCCTTGACTTTTCCATGGTAGTAAATTAAAGCCTAACGTATAGTTCTAATTGCTAACATTTTCTCTCTAATTATGGTTCAGTTTGGCTAGGATTTCCGACAATCCCCTTGTTCTCCTAAAGCAAACACCAGAGAATGTTCTAACCCCACTGGTGGCATTTATTAATAACCCCCTTGACAGATGAAAAAAATCATTATTCTATATGAGACAGGAAAAGATTTTCCAAGTAAAAGCTAATTGATTTTTTTGTAAACCCATTCAGATGCTATACAGGAATTAATTTTATAAAGAGAAAAAGCATACAATAGTGTCAAATAAAAACAGACTCATACATAGTATCATGCAGCCTGGGCACTGTTTGGGGTGCCAGCTAGAAAAAGAAAAACAAAACCTGATAAATGTATAAAAAAATCCATGCATACTTATTTACTGGGATGAAGAAAGAAGAAAAAGAGAGCTCTCTTGTGAAGGATTCTTACTTTGTGCCTCCATGAAAGAGATAGGACATGATAAGTTAGTTTCGATGATGGGCAAATACAACCACATATGAAAAAAAACTGTTGGGAATGCGTCCACAGTCTTCTGTTTAATCTCTTTCATTCTTACTTTTTAAAAGGCATTATTCTTTTAAACAAATGTACAAATACATGCTAAATACAAATCAGTATTTATCTATAGGTCTAGCTCTCATCAAACAGTATACAGCTTCCTGAATGACAATTAATAACTTGGAAAAAAGTAAGATTTCTGATATGCTAAGAAGAGGCATGATAGAAAAAAAAAATACACTGTTAAAAAAAAAAAAGATTTCTGAAAACAACACTCCAAACTACCTAGTATAATACTGAAATATAACTTTATAAAGCAAAGCAGTGGTGGACTCAAGGTGGAGGGAGCGGACGCGCTGGGGAACAGTGAGAACCATCCATACAAGTAATGAGGCACTGTCTTTAGAAAGCGGATAATCAATATTAAAATAACCTTAAAAACGGCCGGGCGCGGTGGCTCAAGCCTGTAATCCCAGCACTTTGGGAGGCCGAGACGGGCGGATCACGAGGTCAGAAGATCGAGACCATCCTGGCTAACACAGTGAAACCCCGTCTCTACTAAAAATACAAAAAACTAGCCGGGCGGGGTGGCGGGCGCCTGTAGTCCCAGCTACTCCGGAGGCTGAGGCAGGAGAAGGGCGCAAACCCGGGAGGCGGAGCTTGCAGTGAGCTGAGATCCGGCCACTGCACTCCAGCCTGGGCGACAGAGCGAGACTCCGTCTCAAAAAAATAAAATAAAATAAAATAAAATAAAATAAAATAAAATAACCTCAAAAACAATCTGCTTTTGCCGAGTATGATGGTTCAAATCCCACCACTTTGGGAGGCCGAGGCTGGCGGATCACATGAGGCCAGGAGTTCAAGAGCAGCCTGGCCAACATGGCAAAACCCCGTCTCTACTAAAAATACAAAAATCAGCTGGGTATGGTGGCTCATGCCTGTTGTCTCAGCTACTTGGGAGGCTGAGGCACGAGAATCACTTGAACCCAGGAGGCAGAGATTGGAGTGAGCCCAGACTGTGCCACTGCACTCCAGCCTGGGCAACAGGACGAGACTATGTCTCAAAAAAAAAAAAAAAAAAAAAATCTGCTTTTTGGTATCATACCCAGGTGCTGATCATTCTAAACAATGTAAGGAATAAAATAATACTCTCCACAAAAATAGTTTGTCTAAGTTCTAAACAATATTTGTGGTTACTGTTAAGTTTTAGTAATATAGTTGTACACTTCAATCACATTATTAAGTTTTAATAATGTAGTGGACAAATTCCCCCCAGGTGTGAGTCTGTGAAATCAAAAGTTTGCACATTTTTATTTCTTAGGCTTTATAAACACTGCATTCTACATAAAAGTTCAGAAAACTGTCAGGCACATTGTCCCCAACATATATGGACTCAGCTACATATGTTCATTTTGAGAGTCAGTTTATAAGAATTGAGAGCCATTGAGTTTGCTTTGGGTAGTTTGTCTTTCAACTCAGTGATACTAACTATATATTCTTGCATATAAACAATATATTTTAAATGAACAGTAGGAGGACAATGATTGTGGCATTTGTCTGTTTTTTGTTAGCTATAACAATACTATAGACTGGGTAATTCATAAAGAAAAGGAATTTATTACAGTTCTATAGGCTGGGAAGTCCAATAACGAAGTGCTGGCATCTGGTGAGGGCCATTTTTGCTGCATTGTAATATAGCTGAAGGCTGTGGCAAGAGGTCAAGAGCTTGCCAGTTCAGGTCTCTCTTTCTCTTCTTATAAAGCCACCAGTCCCACCATGGGGGCCCCACCCTGATGATCTTATCTGACCCTAATAACCTTCCAAAGGCCCTACCTCCAAATACCATCAACATATGAATTTGAGGATTAAGTTTCCAACACATAAATTTTGGGAAACACATTCAAACCACATCATTCAGCCCTTGGCCCTTGAAATTTATGCCTTTCTTGCATGCAGAATACATTTATTCCATTCCAATATCCCTAAAATCTTAAATCATTCCAGCACCACTTCAAAAGTCCAAAGTTCAGAGTTTCATGTTAACCAGATATGGGTAAGACTCAAGGCACAATTCATCCCATGCAAATTTCCTCCAGCTATGAGCCTATGAAATCAAAACAAGATATCTACTTCCAAAATAAAATGGTGGGACAGGCATAGGATAGACATTCCCATTCCAAAAGGGAGAAAGAGGAAAGAAAAAAAGGGGTAAGTGGTCTCAAGTAATTCTGAAACTCAAAAGGGAAAACAGCTTTAAATCTTAAAGCTTTTATTCCATATACCACCTCCTAGAAACACTGCGGGTTTAGACTTTCAAATCCTTGGCAGTACCACCCCTATGGCTTTGCTGGACTCTGCTCAAGCAGCTGTTTTCACATGTTGAAGTCTCATGGAATCCTTCCAGCCTGGCACTGCACACTGGTAGTTGTAGTCTGGGGTTTTAGGGGTGATGCTGCCCCTGCAGCTCCACTAGGCATTGCTGTAGTGGGGGCATTCTGTGGTGTCTCCGCTCCTGTGGCAAGTCTCTGCCTGTGTCCCCAGGCTATTTATGGCAATCTTTAAAATCCAAGTGGAGGAAGCCATGCCTCCACAGCTCTTGCATTCTGTGCACCTACAGAATTAACGCCAGGTGGATACCATCAAGGTTTACAACTGTACCTTCAGGAGTGGCTGGTGCAGTCACACTTGGAGCCATTTGAGCTTCAGCTGAGGTGGCCGAGAAGCACTGCGTTGGAATGCAGATAGCAGAGACTGGAAGTGGCACCGGGAAGTAACTTGTCCCCTGAAACCATTTTGTCCCCCCCGAGCTCCAGGACTGTGATGGGAGGGACAGCTTGAAAGATCTCTGAGATACTTTCAGGTTCTTCTCCCATTAGCCTAATGAAGAGCCTCTGGTTCCATTCTGCCCATACTCATCTTCTCAAGCAGTCGCTTGGTCACACTCTTGTATTTCTCTGCTGAAAATACTCTCATTCTTTACTGCATGGCCAGGCTGCAGATTTTCCAAATCTTTCCACTCTGCTTTCCTTTTAATTATAAGTTCTGTCTTTAAATAATCTCTTCTCTCGATGGGGCGCGGTGGCTCATGCCTGTAATCTCAGCACTTTGGGAGACCGAGGCGGGTAGATCACTTGAGGTCAGGAGTCTGAGACCAACGTGATTAACAGGGCAAAACCCCATCTCTACTAAAAATACAAATATTAGTCAGATGTGGTGGTGCACGACTGTAATCCCAGCTACTCAGGAGGCTGAGGGAGAAAATTGCTTGAATGCAGGAGGTGGAGGTTGCAGTGAGCAAAGATAGCACCAGTGCACTCCAGCCTGGGCAACAGAGTGAGACTCAATTTCAAAATAATAATAATAATATATATATTCTCTCCTATTTTACTATAAGCAGTTAAAAGCTATGCAGCAACTGGAATAGTTCGTTGCTTAGTTTTTCTGCTAAATATTCTAATTTGTCACTCTTAAATTCTGACTTCCATAAAGCATAGACATACTTCAGCCAAGTTCTTCGCTACTTTATAATAGTCTTTGCTACAGTTTCCAATACCTTGTTCTTTAGTTCCATCTGAGACCTTTACTATCTATCAACATTCTGGCCATGACCACTCAAGTAATCTCTAAGAAGTTCCAGACTTTCCCTAGTTTTCTATTCTTCTGAGCCTATCAGCAGAATCACCCTAATGCTCCGTTCATGGCAATACAAGCTTATTTTTAGCTTGCTCCTCCAAATTCTTCCAGCCTCTAGTCATTACCCAATTCCAAAGCTGCTTCCACAATTCAGATATTTGTTATAGTAACAACCCCACTTCTGGTACCAATATTCTGCTTTAGTTCATTTTCTGTTGTTATAACAGCATACCACAGACTGGGTGACTTATGAAAAAAAATTTATTTCTTACAGTTCTGGAGGCTAGGAAGTCCAATGTCAAGTTGCTGGCATTTGTGAGGTCCTGTTTGCTGCATGTACAGAGGATATCATATGTCAAAAGGGCAACAGCAGGCCAGCTTAGCTCTCTTTGTCTTCTTATAAAGCCACCTTGCTATCAAGGGGTCCCAACCTCACTAACCTTACCTAACCCTAATTAGCTCTTAAAGATCCCACCTTCAAATTCCATCAACATACGACTTTCGGGATTAATTTCTCAACACATGAAATTTGGGAAAAACATTCAAACCATAACAGTTATAAAGACAAAGAAATAGAATTGAAGGCACTTAATCCTGTCATCCTGAGTGCTCACGTGGAATTTTTATTTATAGCTAATTTTTTTCTACTGCAGAAATATTTAAGAACCATTAGAATTGATTCTGAAGGAATAAAGACATGGGATTTATTGTAAAATGGGATTTTTATGAATTTCTGCTAAAATTATGTTTAAAACTTTTCCTATTGTTATATTTTGTTTCATATAAAAGAAACATTTCAAAACTAAAGTTAATTAAAATTATTCTTAATATTTTAATTTTTAAAAAAATTTTTTGAGACAGGTACTTTCTGTGTTGCCCAGGCTGGTCTTAAACTTCTAGGCTCAAGTGATCCTCCTGACTCAGCCTCCCAAAGTGCTAGGATTACAGGCATGAGCCACTGTACCCGGCCAAAAGTGTTCTTTAATCAACAAAGGGAAAAGATAAGTCTGACTATATTATCTACTGAATATAAATGTGTAAAGATCAATTTTGACAAAGTCACTGACAAATTTGCAGAAATTATAGCTCAAGGTGAAAAGCAGAAATTATAATATTATTTATTACTGCAACAGACTGAAATGTAGATATAATATTTTTCCCTTTTCTCAAAAAAATGCATTACTATACTTAAAGACTGTTAATTCATTTTTTCCGTTTTTGTACTATAATCTCTATTTATTTAGAATTCTTTATTTTTCCTTTACCTGAACAATTATAAATTTAAAGTTCAGCAAAAGAAAATATTCATGGTTTACATTTCTTTTTTAGACAATATTATTATTGATTTCATTTTATGAATTTTACAGAAAATAATTTTGTTGTATAAGACAAGGGAAGTGTGAAAAAATGATCTGCCCAAGGTTTCAAATGCCCTAGGTGTCTACTGGAGCAAAGAAAATAAATTATATTACCTTACATGATAGGAGGAGATGGATATAATTCAAATACTCTAGCTGATGGTTTTGGTTTTTTATTTTATTTTATTTTATTTTATTTTGAGACGGAGTCTCGCTCTGTCGCCCAGGCTGGAGTGCAGTGGCGCGATCTCAGCTCACTGCAAGCTCCGCCTCCCGGGTTCACGCCATTCTCCTGCCTCAGTCTCCCAAGTAGCTGGGACTACAGGCGCCCGCCACCACGCCTGGCTAATTTTTTGTATTTTCAGTAGAGACGGGGTTTCACCGTGTTAGCCAGGATGGTCTCGATCTTCTGACCTCGTGATCCGCCTGCCTCGGCCTCCCAAAGTGCTGGGATTACAGGCGTGAGCCACCACGCCCGGCCTCTAGCTAATGGTTTTCTAATAGATTGTCAATTTTTATAAAATAATAATTAAAAACAAATATCAAGTAAAACTAGATTTGTGTACAACTAAATGTTTGATGAAAAGGTCACTCAGTGACTCAAAATCATTGTGATTGATCAATTATAACATCAATTATCATTGTACTATACATATGTAGAAACACTAATTAGTGAAATCCTAGGTAACAAAATGTTACGTAACAGAACATTAGGAAGTTAAAACAAGTGCTTATGGTGAATACTATTTAATTCACACTTCTATTTCTTAAATAATATAAAAGTCATCTGATGTTTACTGTGTTCAATCTGAAGTAAAATTTTCATAGCCCTAAAATATAATTTCAAACAGTACTTTTCTGATTAAAAAAAAAAAAAGAGTTGTCACGTATTTCATTGTTCTCATTGAGATTTACATGTTTTGATGAACTAAATAATAATTGTAAGACTTAGTTTCTCCCAATTAGCTGATTAAATTAGTTCTTCGTTACTCAACTCTTTGTTGATTCCTGGCACCAGGAAGACTTCTAATATACGCACAGGTAAGTCTATGAGGAAAAATAACTGCAACATGAAGTTACAGGCTGTATGATGAAAACAAATCAGTGCTTCATCATTCAGATCTCTTTGAATTTACTTTTCAGTTGTTGCTGAAAACCAGCTGCTGCTGGTCAAGGCTGGGTTGTGGACCTTGGTTAGGTTTTCACAAGAAGGGCTTCTATTTTCCACCCCAATAGCTTCAGGCACAAATAGGCACCTACAGGTTCATTTGGGCATCAATGGAGTGGCATACAGCTCAATATTCATGCTGAAGCTCCCTTAGCTACACAAATCTGACATCCTGTCAACACATTGACCCAAATTTGTATATGCAAAGGTTTGCCTTAGCAACCTTGGCAGCTAGGAGATCTCAGAAAGGAAGCCTACCCTTTGGGGGAGGTGGTGCTTCCTTAAAATCCAGTTTTTATCAAATTTCTCACTTAAAGGGATGCTCATTGCCTTTCATCAAGAAGTAAAATTGTGAATGAATTACAACTCATGGATTTCCAGAAATTGTACCGTGTGGTTTTCACCGCAACTTTTGCTGGCTGTGAAGAAGAAAACAGCCCAAACAAAGCCTAAATAATCACTCAGCAATTAGTTGCTGAGTAAGCAAATATACCAGCCCCAAACTAAGCATTGCAGGAAAAAGCCTGTGGCAGGTGCTCCCGAACACAGGTTACTTCGAATAAACATACACATCTAGCTGGCAAGATTACAGGTGTGTATGTGTAAAAACTGAAACTATCATTAAGAAGCTAATTACGACAAATTCCAAGTGAGTAGTATGGAAAGTAAATGCCACACATGTTCTAAAAAGAGAAATCTGTGTATGTTGAAGAAGCAGGCAGCCGGTCAGCATGTGCTAAGGTGAGTCTTGGATTAATCTGAACATCAAACGGGCCAGTAACATGCTTATAAACTTTAAAAGCTTTATGAAAAGTAAAACTTTTGAACAGACAATAGGAATACTTCTTTATTATGTCAAAGCATAATACCTTTCTATTAATGAAAATATTTCTATATTAAATCAAAGTCAGTTTCTGATCCCTAAAGATTCCCAAGTCATTTTTAACTATTTTTTGGATCTCCTATTATAAGGCTAATTATTCTTCATATTATGAAGAGTTACTCTACCATCTCACCCTGATGTAAAGTGACAATCTTCCCTTCTCACTTTCCACAAGTGGAGAATACCTCTTCATCCCTTACCCTGAAGAGAAGGTTGACATATTCTTTAATCTACTTCCTCCTCATCAAACCCATCTCACCTTTATCCCACAACTCATACTAGTAAAGTCTGTGCCCGCCTTGATTGACACCCCTTCTCCTGTTGTCACTACCATCGGCCATTCTTCAGCACATTGATTCAGATTTCTCTCCATCCTATCTCCTGCCATTCCTCAGTGCAGCCTCTAGATCAGGAGTCCCCAACTCCCGGGCCACAGACCATGGCCTGTTAGGAACTGGGCCGCACAGGAGGTGAGTGGAAGGTGAGTGGCAGGTGAGTGAGCCTTATGGCCTTAGCTCCACCTCCTGTCAGATCAGTGGCATTAGATTCTCGCAGGAGTGTGACCCCTATTGTAAACTGTGCATGCCAGGGATCTAGGTTGTGTACTCCTTATAAGAATCTAAAGCCTGATGATCTGAGGTGGAACAGTTTCATACTGAAACCATTGCTCCCAACCCACCCCCATACGTGGAAAAATTGTCTTCTACCCAACCAGTCCCTGGTGCCAAAAAGGTTAGGAACCACTGCTCTAGATTGTATCTCCTGCCGTTCCTGTGTAGCCTCTAGATCTGTTCAGCCTCTGTAACTTTTACTGCTATTCCACTGTTTTCTTTTTTCTTTTCTTTCCCCCGCCCCCCGCTTTTTTTTTTTCGGAGATAGTATCTTGCTCTGTTGCCCAGGCTGGAGTGCGATCGCGGTGGTGCGATCTCGGCTCACTGCGGTCTAGATCTCCCCAGTCTCAGGAGATCCTCCCACCTCAGCCTCCTGAGTAGCCAGGACTACAGGAAAACACTGCTACATCTGGGTAATTTTTGTATTCTTTGTAGAGATGGGGTCTCACCATGTTGCCCAGGCTGGTGTTGAACTCCTGGGCTAAAGCAAGCAGCGTACCTCAGCCTCCCAAAGTGCTGACATTACAGATGTGAGCCACTTCACCCAGACTGTTTTCTTTACATTCATGCCATGAATCTTAATTGTCAGAATCATGTTTATAATATATTTTAATTTGTCAAAAGAAAAAACACTTTGGAGACATCTGCCATCACCTGTTGTAGGACTAAGTATCTAAGAGGAGAGAAGGAGATAAGTTATTGTACCAATGGCAAGTAAATGTCTTTCAACATATAAAACAAACGCCTCCTGAACAAATGATTGTGCAGTCTTTGTGAAAGTTACCAGTGAAAATTTTGTTACTATCATATCCTTCCAAAGTCAAAGATGCTTGGGGACTGTCCCCCCAAATTTTGAACTCATGGGCCAGGCATGATTGGTCACACACATAATCCCAGCACCTTGGGAGACTGAAGTGGGCAGATCCTTTGAGGCCAGTAGTTCAAGACCAACCTGGGCAAGACAGTGAGACCCTATTTCTACAAAAAGAAATTTTAAAAATTAGCCAGGTGTGGTGGTGTGTGCCTGTGGTCCTAGAAACTGGGGAAACTGAGGTGGTAGGATGACTTGAGACTGACAGGTCAAGGTTGCAGTGATCTGTGATCATGTCACTGCACTCCAACCTGGATGACAGAATGAGACCCTGTCTCAAAAATATATAAATTAATTATAAAAATAGAACTCGTGTAATTTTTTCTTAGTAATGACTTAGTAACTACTAAAATACAATTAGTGAATATTAAAATGGAATTCTTTATTAGTAACTACCAAATGCAGTTGTTTTATTAGAGACTTCTGAAATAGAATTTCTTTTCCTACGTCTAAAACCATAAATGTGGGTCTCTGGCCATATTTAAACTGTTGCATGGTAGATGCCAGGAGCTGGGGGTAGGGGAAAGATGGAGGTTGGACTGAGAAGATTTGAGTTTAATTCCCAAGTCTGCCACTTAATAGCACTGTGACTTTTGGCAAATAACTTCATCTCTCAGTTTTCCCATCTGTAAAGTAAGGACAATTATAACATTAGCTTAGGTCACTGAATGTTATTAAAAGAGAAAACAGATGTGAAAATAGTTTATACATTTTAGAAGCACATAGCAAATGCTAATTGCTGTTATTTCTTTCCTTTCCTTTTTCTCTTTTTCTTTTTCTTTTTTTTTTTTTTTTGAGACGGAGTTTCACTCTCGTCACCCAGGTTGGAGTGCAATGGCACAACCTCGGCTCACTGCAACCTCCACCTCCTGGGTTCAAGCAATTCTCCTTCCTCAGCCTCCAGAGTAGCTGGAATTACAGGCGCCCGCCACCATGCCCAGCTAAGTTTCATAGTTTTAGTAGAGATGTGGTTTTGCCATGTTGCCCAGGCTGGTCTCGAACTCCTGACCTCAGGGTGACCTGCCCACTTCAGCTTCCCAAAGTGCTGGGATTATAGACATGAGCCACCGTGCCCGGCCAAATTGTTGTTATTTCACAATATTGTACTGACAAATTTAATACCGTAGCTAAGGC
This sequence comes from Macaca mulatta, assembly GCF_049350105.2. Classification (NCBI taxonomy): domain Eukaryota; kingdom Metazoa; phylum Chordata; class Mammalia; order Primates; family Cercopithecidae; genus Macaca; species Macaca mulatta. Next base: position 130,045,476 of record NC_133412.1, on the reverse strand, counting down.
TGTGGGCTCAAAGTCAGACTGCTTGGATTTAAGTCTTACTTTCCTTCCCCAGTTACTAGATATGTGACCTTGGAGGTCCTTTAATTTCTCTAAGACTCAGTCTCCTTACTAAAAAGGTATAGTACCTATTGAGTAGGATGTACTGAAGCTCAAATGAGATAAGGAAAACAAAGCATTTATAGCACTATCTGAAAAATGGCAAAATACAGAGTCATGCATCACGTAACGACGTTTCAGTCAATGACGGACTACAGTATAGTTCCATAAGATTATGATGGAGCTGAAAAATTCCAGTCACTCAGCGATGTCTTAGTCGTCATAATGTCATAGTGCAACACACTACTTACATATTTGTGGAGATGCTGGTGTAAACAAACCTACTGCACTACTAGTTGTGTAAAAGTACAGCTCGTACAATTATGTATGTGCATAATATTTGATAATGATAATAAATGACCATGATACCAGATTACGTATTTACTACATAAATACTATGTACTATTATTTTTATTGTTATTTTAGAGTGTAATCCTTCTACTTAAAAAAAGAAAATTCAACTATAAGACAGCCTCAGGCAGGTCCTTCAGGAGGGATTCCAGAAGAAGGCATTGTTATCATAGGAGATGACAGCTCCATGCGTGTTATTGTCCCTGAAGAATTTCCAGTGGGACAGGATATGGAGGTGGAAGACAGTGATATTGATGATCCTGACCTTGTGTTGGCCTAGGCTTAAGTGTGTGTTTGTGTCTTAGTTTTTGACAAAAATATTTACAAAGAAAAAAAAAACTAAAAATTTAAACATAGAAAAACACTTATAGAATAAGGATACAAAGAAATATTTTTGTACAGTGAGTGCTACAATGTTTGTGTTTTAAGTGTTAGCACAAGAGTCAAAAAGTTAAAAACATTTAAGTTTAAAAAGTGAAAAAGTTACAGAAAGCTAAGGTCAATTTATTATCAAAGAAAGAAAAATTTTTAAATAAATTTTAGTGTAGCCTAAGTGTACGGTGTTTATAAAATCTAGAGTAGTGTACAGTCATGTTCTCGGCCTTCACGTTCACTCACCACTCACTCACTGTCTCAGCCAGGGAAAATTCCAGTCCTGCAAGCTCCATTCATGGTAAGTGGCCTATGCAGGTGTGTACCATTTGAAATCTTTTATACTGTATTTTCATTATGCTTTTTCTATGTTTAGATACATAAATACTTACCATTGTGATATAATTGCCTACAGTATTCAGCACAGTATGATGCTGTACAGGTTTGGAGCCTAGGAGCAATGGGCTATACCATAGAGCCTAGGTGTAGGCCTTACTCTCATGTAGCATATATCTCAGTTGCAGTAAGGAAGGTGTGCAGTAGGCTACACCATCTAGGTTTGTGTATGTATACTTTATGATGTTCGCACAATAACAAAATTGCCTAACGATGCATTTTGCAGAACATATCCCTGGTGCTGAGCAATGCATGACTGTGCAAATAGATGGTCATTTATTCATTAATTTACTCAACAAATATTTATCGAGTGCCTACTCTATGCCTGTTCTAGGACTGAGAATACAATACAGAATACAAGACAGAAAAAGCCCTTACTCTGATGTAGCATATATCTTAGCTGTGGTAAGGAAGGTTTTATCATTATTGCAAATAACAAAATAAATGTGAAACGTATCTGGAGGTGATAGCACGCTATAATGAAAAAGCAGGGCAAATGTTATAGAAGAACTTAGAATCTCTATTATTAGTAATCAGAAGCTGATTTTTCCCACCACTGCTCTTCCTTTTAAATCTACATTGTGGAGGTGTTTCTTTCTCATGCACAGGCTCCACTTTGACTTAGAGAGACGTAAACACTTCTAAGACATTTCCCCTCCTAATGTCACATAAGAACAATAACACTCTCACACAACATTGGAAATCTAAGCGTCATATAATGAAGCCATGGGTTGTAGTCATAGAAATGAACAGAGAACTCAGTGTAAACACACTTAAACCTATGTAGCCTTTGGAAAGCCAATCTTTTGTATATGGTATTCCAACATTTTTCAAATTAACACATGTTTATGAAACAATTACTACATGAAAATCTCTATAAGAGACATAAAGTGATATAAGAAAATAGTTCCTATTGTCAAGAAATTAATAGTCTAGTTGGAAGGGAAAATATAATAATATGTTTAAAGTTAAATAACCTAAAAGACTTAATTTACATTTCAAAATAACAATAAAAATCACTAATTACCAAATAAATTATTTGAATAGAGCAGTTCAAAAGAAAACTCAAAAGACATAACATATCTTTTGTAATATATGATATTACATAACATATCTAATTTGGATAGCCAGGAAAGTCTGCATTTGAAAAACTGGGACAAGACAGTATTTCAGGTGGAGAGTGTAGTTTAAACAAATGTCTGTTGACAGGTGAGTGTTAATACATTTCAAGTAGAATGAGGTAACTATTTGCCTATAGAAAAATTCAGAAGAAAAGGTAGAAATGTGGCTGAAAGACAAACGGCTTCAGGATTAAAAAAAAAAAAAAAGAAGATAGATGCATTAAAAATCTGCACCTTGAGAATGTTTATTTTGTCTATCTGTAATGGTAAACAAAGAAAGAAAGGGAAAAGAAAAAGTAAGTAAAGGGAAAGGAAAGGAAAGGAAAAATATATTAGGAAACTATTGTATATAATAAGGTGGAATATTGTGTTACCATGAAATGGTTATTGTGCAGCCTTTGTGGAAACCTTGAGAAATGTTTGTGATGTCACGTTAAGTGAGCAAATCAAAACTATGATTTGATTCTATCACTGTGATTCTCCACTACCAATTAAAAATAGACCTGTATGCATGTTAATGAAGAAGATATTTACAAAGGTTGTTAACAAAGAATTAAGGGAAACTAACAAGGAACAGTATGGCACCACTGGGCTGGCATCAGTGAAGGGACAAAACCACCTGAGACCTGGAGGGTCACAGGGAGTGGTTATGGGAACCTGGAAAGAGCTGTGGTGGAGAAAAGTTCACCAACAGAGGCTGTGGCCTTAGGATGTGGCCTCATGCAGCCACTGCCTACCAGTGGACCAGCAGAGAGAGCCGGGAGAATAAATACCCTCATCCTTCCTCTGACTCTGATCTCTTGCCGATGCCTCCTATAGAGAGATTGTCATCAGGCCAGGAGCAGTGGCTCACGCCTGTAATCCCAGCAATTTGGGAGGCCGAGGCCGGTGGATCCCCTGAGGTAGGGAGTTCAAGACCAGCCTGACCACCATGAAGAAACCCTGTCTCTACTAAACATGCAAACAATTAGCCGGGTGTGGTGGCTCATGCCTGTAATCCCAGCTACTCGGGAGGCTGAGAAGGAGAATCACTCCAACCTGGGAGGTGGAGATTGTGGTGAGCCGAGATCGTGCCGTTGCACTCCAGTCTGGGCAACAAGAGCGAAACTCCATCTCACAAAAAAAAAAAAAAAAAAAAAAAAAAAAAAAAAAAAAAAAGAGATAAATTGTCCTCAGAGAGAAACCCCCCAAGCAAAGAAAACCAGAAAGCCAGCAAGGAAGCCCTGAATACCACAGTCAAAGAGGTCTGCTTCAGCCTCCCTCACATGTTACCTATGCCTATTTACTATGTTAACACGATGTTTCAAATGTTTTATTCAGCACAAACAGCACAGTGAGTGACTCCATCATCAATGTTTCCATAGTATATTATATATAATCATTCATCCCTCACATAGCAAGTTACAGAGCTAAGGACCCTTTGCAACGCTAGTCGCTCGGGAAACAAAGATGAATGACTTCTGCCCTATTCTGCCCTAAAAGCTCACAGTCTAACGCAGAAAAACAAACATATGCAGAAAAAAATGTGGTGAATATTCTCTTAGAAGCACACGGTGGTAAACACAGGAGTACAATGGTAGTCTGGAGAGCTCAGTTTGGGCTTAGGAGTACAATGGTAGGTTAGGAACAGGAAGGAGGAGGGAGGCAATTCTGCCTAGGAGTTTCAGGGAAAGCGTCACAGAAATTACTTTGGAGGTGAGTAGTAAGGGATAAATAGAAGTTTTCCAGAATTGGGAAGTGGGAGAAGAGATTCCAGATTGAAAGTCTAGCTTGTGCAAACATAAAGTGTTTGAAAATTAGGGAAAGTGGAGTGTGAATCATTGCAGGGGGAATCGAGGAGGGTTAGGTGGAGACAGGAAAGGGATAAGGCTAACAGAGAGCCGGGTGATAAGTAGTCCCTGAGTGACAGACTCAAGCCAGCTCCTGGGTCTTTTCTGGGAAGCCTTCCATCACCCCGAAGGCAGGATGAGCCACCAATGCCCTTTGCACACTCTTCATGCATTTCTCACAGCAGTCATTTTATTATATTGAAATTATCTGTTCATGTTTTCATCTTTCCCACTAGATCGTAAGTTCATGAAGGGCAGAAACTTTTACTCACCTTTGTGGTAACACGTGGTCTGGCATATGGTAAGCAACAAAGAAATGTTTGCTGAACTAAGGGAGCCTGAGAATGTCTTTCTGTTATAGAATGTGTAGTGAGGGGGTCTGCAAGCTTTTCTTTTTGGCCGCACCTAAGCACAGTTGCTGGGTTTTCCCTCTCCCATGCCCCATCATTCCACATTCCACCAAGTATCCAAAGTTCCACCTGCCATCTTGAGGGCTATGAGTGTTCCAATGTTTTCAAAGGGAGGTTTGTATTCAGCAGATAAATGGAAGAGAACAGCTGTTGTACTTCCATTTCTTTGGGATTTTGATGTATCGAACATGGTGAAGCAGGAAATCTAACTGCCTCCTTGGGGGATGTAGGGGTTGAGTATTAGGAGAAGATTGAAGCCCTGAGTGATGTAGAACCTGAACCAGGTTTGAGTGGAAGGTAAAAATGTGAGTAGCTAATGAAAAAACGGAAAGGCATTCTCAGTCCTGAATAAGCACAATCATCCATTTTCTCTGCTCTTTATTCTGCGTTATTCAGTGATGCTAAAAATGTATGCAAACTCGTGCTGATTCCTTATTGTTGCCCCCCATGTAGTATAATGCCTGGAACATTTTAAACAACAGCTTCAACATGAATTGAATTGACTAGTTATAACCCAGCTCAACTCATCTCTCTTCTACCAGCCTACTAAGGGAAAGACCCATTTAAGCTGTTTCCTAAAAAAGTAAACTGTCATATAAACAGAGACTGTAAATAATAAGTGTAAAATTCATCTCTTGCTTAGAACTGGATATAACCACATCAACATGTGCTACTAGAAGTGCTTTACAAAACTGAGCTTTCTGAATTTCCTCCTTCATAAGTTGCATAATGCTTCTACTATGCTCAAGACTATGCTCGTATAGGATGTTTATTGCATAAGGATATGCAGCTGAGGGGATACCTGAGAGCTCAAATCCAGTCCAAACTCTATGCAATAAACCATGCCTATGAGTTGCATAGATCCAGAGAAGTCAACTTTTTAAATTTGTACAATAGTTTATGTGGGCTAGCAGTGCCCTCACTATATTCCTTTGCCTCCCTTCCTATTCCCTATTCTCACTGGAAAGGGTGGACTGAAATCTTGATGATGATACTACCATTACCATCTTCATTACATTTTTGGTACACTGGTGTCCTCAAAAGATGGTCCCAAGGCAAAAGTTATGACCTAAGTCTTTATTGGATGGTATAATGCCAGAGTTTTAAGAGTGAGGGAGACTGGGCATGGTGGCTCACGCCTGTAATCACAGCACTTTGAGAGGCCGAGGGGGTGCGGATCACAAGGTCAGGAGTTCAAGACCAGCCTGACCAACATGGTGAAACTACGTCTCTACTAAAAGTACAAAAATTAGCCAGGCATACAAATTAGCCGGGTGTACAAAAATCAGTACATACACACACGCGCGCCAGCAGTCAACAGTCAGAACCTCCATCTTCCCATTCTGGGTCATTTGAATATAGCCCTATCTTCAATTATTTCCAAACTCAGACATAAACAAAACTGTCCTCATATCCTGCAGTCCTTAAGCCACTGCTCTGTCCCTCTCCTTCATAATCAAGCTTCTCAAAGTGATCCAACATCTCTCCTTCCTCATCATCCATTAACTCTTCACCTGTGGGGATGATGTTCTGACTCAAGCCTTCACCATGCCAACCAAACAACCATCGCCAAGACACCAGTGGTTCCAAATTGCCACATTGTAAGTTGCCAGCTTCTTACTAGACCCCTTTGATGCAGCCCGACTTCAAAATTGGCTTTGCACAGGAGAGACTTCACAAACGAGCAAACAAAGCAAAGCAAAAACAACTTTATTAGAGAAACAGGGTACGGGAAAATGGCTGCTCTGTAGACATAGTAGTAGCAGTAGCAGTAGCAGTAGAAGCAGCAGCAGAAGCAGCAGCCCTCATAGATTGCTGGCTAGCTATATAATGGCTATTCCTTAACTATATGTTAAACAAAGAGTGGGCTATTTGTGAACTTTCTGGGAGTTCCTGGAACCAAGGGTGCCTCCTTTTTTAAGCCATATGAGGTAACTTCCAGGAGTTGCCATGGCATTTGTAAACTGTCATGGCGCTGGTGGGAGTGTTTTTTGGCATGCAAATGCATTATAATTAGTGTACAGCTAGCAATGAGGGCAACCAGAGGTCTCTTTCATTGCTGTCTTGGGTTTAGCTGATTTTGACCAGTTCCTTTGCTGCAAATCGTTTTGATCAGCTCCTGTTTTCTTGAGCAGGGTCTTGTGACCAGTGCTGGGAAAACACATCCTGCTGATTTCCTACCTAACCATAGGTAGTAGTCATTCTCTTCTCCTTTGACTTCCGTGACAACTCTCTTTTCATTCTCCTCCTTTTCCTCTTTCTTCTCAGATTCCTTTGCTGGTTCTTCCTCTGTCTATCCTGTTCATACCGGTGTTACCTAAGATCTTGTTCTCAGCCCTCTTCTCTTATTCTACATATTGTGCGTGTTCTGCATAGACAATCTCATCTGCTTCCATATAATTAGCAGCCACCTGCTCATTTATTTTGATTAATGACTTCACTACCAAACCAGGTGTCCAGACTCTTAGCAGGTGGCTGCTAATAGTCTGACAACTCCCACAAATTTCTCTATGTATATAGTGTGAGTATAACATAAATATATATGTACATGTAAATATATTACATAAATACGTGTGTATATGTATATATGTTTAATTGCCTAGTTGACATCTGCACCTGGATATCCTACGACACTTCTAATTCAGGATGTCCTAAATTAAATTTATTATCTGTGATCCCCACCCCACTCCTAACCTGTGTTCCTTCTTTATTTTGATTAATAACCTCCCCGCCAAACCAGGGGTCCAAACTAGAAAACTTTCAGTCTTCTTAGTGTTCCTCTCTTGCACCAGTTCACTAAGTCCTTTAGCCTCTTCTCCTCAAATGCCACTCTGCCCACTGCCAGACCATCAGTCCCTCAAAGCAGGATTTATCCTATTCATCTTTGAGTATCCAGAGATAGTAAAGTTATGCAAAAAGGTATTAAGGAGGGTGAGTGGGGAGAGATTACATAAAATAATTTTGATAATCAGTTTTTAAAGATATTCATTCATTCAAAAATATATTTGGCTTTTAATATATATCAAAAGATTTACGATTTACTTAAATTATCGCCTGTTTTGTAAATGAATATTCTTCATCTTACCAACTGGCTATAGCAGGCATGTGTATTAGTCTATAAAATCCTAACTCCTGGCCTCCTAATTTAAAATTGTTACTAGCAAACACTATTGTTACCATTTTACAGTAAGGTTCAGGATACAGCCAACAACCAGAAACCATTCATGAAAATGTTCAGTGAAAATTCTGTCTTTATAATGTGTGCACTGCATTGTTTAATTGGAAAGGAAATCTTGAAATATACCTGTTCCTGCAAAGTAATTCTGTCCACAAAATGGGCAAAGGGAGCGATTTCTCTTTTTGTTCACCAACCTGTAATTTGGTGGGAGGAGTTCGGGCTATTTTAATTAATTATTGCAAATTAAATATTTCAACAACTTGAAGTGAGTCCTTAAAAGAAGGAAAAAATATACATAGCTCCCCTCTGCTAAACGGCAGTTGATGATAGAATTCCTACTGTCTAATCTATAAAAATAAAACCCGACTTTTCAGCTAATTCCGTTTTCCTAAACACACACAAAAAAACAGTGCCACCCCAGTTAGATCCTTTAACATGCACGTTAATTTCTACTCACAGCTGTGGCAATTAGAAAGTGTACTTAATGGAGTGTCATGTTAATTGTTTTCAGAGTTAACCAATTTCTCTATTTAATTGTCAATTGATTAACCTATTGAAATGTTAAGTGACTCAGTTTCCTTCCAGAGTAAACAGCAGCAGCATATGGTAGCTTCATCAGCCGAAGGCAGCACTCATTTGCTTTGATTCAATGTGCTGGTATTTTTCTACACCTCCCTGAGCTTTTAATTAGATGAGGCGATGTTACATGTATTTGTCTGCTGGAAAGGTTATCAGTGCCATAGCTGACCTGCAGAGGCAAGGTTGAGTCTAGCAGCTTTAATAGAAATGGTTTTCCAGCTATGACTGTTGTACTTGATTGCATTGTGATGTTAATTAACTCAAGACTGCTTTCTTCAGAGTGTGTGTGTGTGTGTCTTCCCGTCTTTCCTGTAGCACTAACTATGCAATGAGATGTTTTCTGTCATATATATCCACCTATTAAGTACTCATTGGATTCTAATAAGCATGCAAATAGTCAAGAGTTTCTTTAGGCTAATACCACACTACTCAGATTGTGGTGCCATTAAATAAATACAATGATCTTTGCCTGTAGCACATTTTTCAGAGAAAAAAGCTAGCTCCCTTTGGTAGAATTTTGCTCCTTTATGTTCATGGTGTGCCATGCCAGGGGATCATTACAACTATAAAGTAAAAAGTATTTTATTTTTTCAGTTTAAGCACAGATGATGCCACATAGTGTTGAGAGAATCAGACAGACTTGGATATGGAGGCATTTTCCACTGTTCTCGTTAGAGATCACTGTGTTTTAGTAGTCAAATTAATGTAAGATCCTGGTGGTGAGCTATTAACTCAGCCTTCTCCTCTCTTGCACATTGTTTTGTGACTCGGAGTGTGTGTTGCTTGCATGTGTGTTTTTACTGTACCGCACTATTGTTTAATTACGAGACAATTGCCTCAACTGAGCCAGCATTATCATCCTTGATAATGTTGGTAGCAGGCAACTGAGACAAAATGATTACAAACCTATGTTGTGTTCAATAGTTCTTTAGAGGATTTCTCTCTTCATAGTTCTGGCTCATTCATGTTTGATTCAGCACATTTGTTCTTTAAAAAAGGCATAGCTTAGAAGAGTTTCAGGGTGGGTTAATAACTCAACTGAAAATGGCTGCTCGCATTGTAAAAGCTTGTTCCTGCAGTTGCTTGAGGCTTTCTTCAGTTTTGCCGCTCTGCAGCTTCGGCCCAGTTGGTAAACAGCTTAAGTCCAGACATCTTTTCATTCTCTGAGCAGCAGATTGAAGTAAAAATGCATATAAGTGGCGACTGACTGGCGCTGGCCTAACAATAGCCTGTAACATTATGCAAGGGTATTTACATAGGAATAAGGCCTTACTAAAGGAGATGGGGCAATTAATGGTGTGGGCCACACATATAAGGAAAGTTTGTCCAATCCTTTCCTCAATAAAGATCTTTTGTAAAGTGCTATGGAAACTCATAGAGGCCTCAAAGAGCTTAAGGGTGGGACTCTTCTAGGACTTTCAAATATATATACGTATGTGTTTGCGTGTGTGTGTGTGTGTGTGTGTGTGTGTGTATATATATAATCTTTAAAAAGCTAAATGGCATTAAATAAATGCTCAGGAAATAATATGAACTCCTTGTTTTATTTTAGATAGTTTCTCCAACCCTGTAAAAGAAGGCAGTTCAGGCTGGGCGTGGTGGCTCACGCCTGTAATCCCAGCACTTTGGGAGGCCGAGGCGGGTGGTTCACGAGGTCAGGAGTTCAAGACTACCCTGGCCAAGATGGTGAAACCCTGTCTCTACTAAAAATACAAAAATTAGCCCGGCATGGTGGTGGGCACCTGTAATCCCAGCTACTCGGGAGGCTGAGGCAGAGAATTGCTTGAACCCAGGAGGCGGAGGATGCAGTGAGCTGAGATCGCACCACTGCACTCCAGCCTGGGCAACAGAGCAAGACTCTGTCAAAAAAAAAAAAAAAAAGGCAGTTCATATTTTCAGTTCTCCTATTTTCCTTTTCTTTTTTTGGTGATGTTTATTGAATAGAAAATCGTTCTGAGATAGTCAAGTTCTTGAGTTATTTTCCTTCCCTGTTTGAAATTGAAGCATCATCTTTAAAATATTTGAAAAGTTTTGCTATCCTTCTTATTTCAAGTCATGTTTAAGAATGGGAGAAAAAGGTTGTGCAAGGCCTGGTCTAAGGGGTAGATCCCAGGATTTTCAGGAGTGTCAAAAGGAGGGCTTGCACAACGAAAATGAACAGCTGCAAAAACAAGGAGGGGTCCGAAAGAAAATGCAGGGTTGTGTCCTAGGAAAATGTGAAAACATTGATGCAAACCTAGCCCCTTTTTGGGATATATATCTTAATAGAATAAATATCTTGTCAGTCCAAATAAAAACTAAAAAGTCAAATGCTTAAATTATTTTCAACCAATACTGTCCCAGTATTATCCCCATTTATTATTATTATTATTATTTTTTGGTGTGTGTGGGGGTGGGGAGAGTGGGAAGTCCTCCTCATTGCACCCCCACCCCTAGCTCACCAATCGCAGCAGTGAAAGACAAATCTGGGGTAGATCTTTCACATGGTTTCATTCTTATCAAAGGCTCCCCATCTGCTTCTGCCCTTGGCCAGATAGCATTACTGTTTTTATTTATTTGCGTCAGAATATTTTTAATAAAGTATCATCAGCATTTAAAAAACAAGAAACAGAAGAATATTACTCTTTGGATAACCCAATCCGTTTTTACATGTTTCATGATCAATTAGAGCATCTACTATGTATTTTAAGCAAAGCCCTTCAGCTTCTTTTTTTTTCTTTTTACATATTCTATCTCACTCAGAGGACATTTTCAAAGAAAGCAGAACTTTGGCTGGGAGTGTTCGAGCTCTGTTTGCACTTTCTAGTGAACCTGTTCTTACTTCCAAAGTTGTTTTTCATCCCATTTCCTCATTTATAGTTGGTTCATGAAATTCATGTCCATATGGGATGAGGGAAATAAAATCTTAATGTGATAACGTATAAGCTTCGTGTGTGTGTGTGTGTGTGTGTGTGTGTGTGTGTGTGTGTGTGTGGCGTACAGAGAAAGTGATTTCAGCTCCAGCCCTGTCAAGCAGGCAGAAATCAATGCCTCATTCAGGACTATTGATCAGTACTAAATTAATTAGACTCCAAGGCTTATGGCAGTTGATAAGACAACTTATTAATTTAGTCAATGATAGTGTTTTCCCTAAAGCAGCAAATACCCTCTTGTTTAGAAAAGACGTTTCTAATAGTTGCTGCCAGTTCTTTTTCATTGTTTTCATCTTTCTGGTTTTCTTTTTCTGGGGAAAGGGTAGTTAGGGGTAGGTGGGTTTGTGTGGGGGAGCTCTATGGGCAAGGGAGTGCTAAAAAAATGTATATACTGAGGCGTCAGTCTGGAATATGCATTAGCCCACTCCTATTTTGGTTCCCTTGCCTAACACTGTAGTTTTAGGATGAAAAGAATGCAGCAGCCAGATTATAAGACGAGACCTTGATTTCCTATGGGGCTTTGGCCACGTAAGGCCACTCCAGCCCTACAAGGATGTTCATTTGGAAGGGGGCTACTTCCTAAACCTTCATTTAGAATTGACTGATACAGATTGCTTTTGCTTTTCATTGAAACCTGCAACAGTGATGGTCATAGTCAATAACAAAGACTTCGGCCTCTGTCGGTAATGCAAACTGTGAATGGAATGAAGGTATCCCAGAATGCCCTGAACATGGGGCAGTACTTCCTGCTGGCTTAGAAGGACAAAAGGACAAAGCCCGGGAGTGTAGGGGTCCCACCAACAGCTCTTGGAGGCAACAGCCTGCTATCAGCAGCACTCCAACCCTCTGAGAATGCTAATAAGCCAGTGAAGAGCTCAGCTTTCTTGCCATAATTCTATAGTGTGGTTGAGGACCCCATAGTGCTCACTAAATAAAGACAACTAATTGAGAATTTTTTGCACATTTTGCCCAGGGGACTTGCTGTTCATTCGATTCTTTGGGGAGAATGTACCCCTACTGACAAGAGTAGCTGACTGTTTTGGCAGCCTCATGTTACTCTTCCCTGGGTCTAAGACTGACTTTCGAAGTATGACAAAAATGTTTAATTTTGATTTTTTTAATTACGTTGCTGGGAATTATTTTAGATCTCAAAGAATAGGCGTTCCAGTGTTCATCTAAAAAAAAAAAAATCTTGGCAGAGTTTTTGAATTAAAGCCCCATTTTTTTCTTTCTTTCTTTCTTTTTTTTTTTTTTTCCTTAAATTGTATTTTCTGTGGTGAGGCCTACATTTTTGTGTCTGCAGGTGACACGTTGATTGAAACTAAAATTAATAAATCAGCTGAAAAGCTCACACCTACAGCTCACAGCAGGGCCTAGAAAACACGTTTATAAAGGGAGCTTTATGCCCTCATATAAAGAAGGAATAAATTACAGAAGCACTTGTTGCCCTGGGACTTGATTTTGCTTTGCAATCTGGTATCTTATTTTGGGGAGGCTTATTGTTAATCAACAGGTTCCTGGTTGCTTTAGCAGGTGACTTTGCTATTAATCTCTTATTTGACCATTATAGCATATTAATGAGGAGGCTTCAAGATGTGGCTCTATCTTCTGACTATGGAATTAGTTTAAAAGGTGCACTTTTTACTCAATGGCTTGCAGTTAGCCACGTTGAGGACCAAATGCAAAGTAGCATTTTCTGTAGCTTGGGTAGTATTAAGGAGTGTTTTACTAACATATGTGTCTTACTGTGCTTTTCTTCTCTCCTACACTTATTTCTTCACCATGGAGGGCAATTATGGAACTTACCAGTCTCTGTTCATTTTTTTTTAAACAAAATAGAATTACATACAAATGACAAAATGATATCCTTTCTTATTAATGTGCACTCTTATTTTAATTAAACAATGTCAATGTTCTTTGGAGGTGTATTCAGAATTAAAATGTATGATTTGGGAAGGCAAGAGGTTCAACATTTCTCACCAGAACTAGATTAATAAATGTCATTACTAGTGCAGGAATTTAACCATCACACTTCCCTTTAGAGGCTGAGGTAATTGGAAATGTTTAAGCTTGACAAAAGAAAGAAGTAAATATACCTATGGGGGTAGTTTAGAAGTATAAAGAAGGACTGAGGATTTAAGTCTTAAATTTGTAATTACAAGGATCTCCGAAGCACATAATGGTGCAAAACAGCTCAGACAACCGCATATAGGAGAAGAACTGCTTTGTCCCCAGTCTGCAGCTATTTCAAAGAACATTCTCTGGCACAAAATTATGATTATTATTCATTTCTTTTCAAATCTTCCAGACAATTTGGTTCACACCTCAAGTACCCATGCTGTCTTTCTTCTGAACCTAAGAAATGTCAAGTTTGTGTCTTTCTTATTTTTAACTTTACAAAATTAAGGGTTTCTGCCAACTGGGGTACATTTGATGTCATCGTCTATCTTACCTTTTCAGACTAAGTCCTGAAGTTTCTTCATTCTGGAGGTTAAGGTCAACATCATCATCTCTTTCATTAAGAAATTTTCTGGTTAGGTTTCATGAGAGGAGGAGGCAAGTTAGAGGTATTCGTAAAAACATTTAATGTTAATCACAAGAATGCATGAGTGTGAATGTTAACAGGACCTTCCGACTTGACATTATTTTTGAAACGTTTGTCCTTAAAAATACATACCAACAAAAAATCATCAGGGTTATCCTGATGATATAGGGCTGTAATATTAGGCCACTCTCATAGATCGGGACAACTGGAAATACTACTATCCTCTTAAAAGGGTTATCCAAGTAGCTAGCTTAAGCATTGGAATTACACTACCAAGCTGATGGTCATGAGAAGCAGAGGGACCCTTATCTGCTCCAAAATCAACAGTGTTACCTGGAATCTGGATCTTCATTCTAGATTTATTTGTTTGGGCCAATAAGCTAGAAGACTTTGGGGAGGGTTGCCCCCACCTCCAACAACCACATACACACACACACACACACACACACACACAAAAATAGTTAACTGAAGCCTTGTTTTTCTTTTAAAACTGGGGGAAAAAAATTCTGTTCTACACTGCACAATAACAAAACTTATGCTCCAGTGACACAAAATCAACTGGTTTAAGTCTTTATGTGCTTCTGACAAGCCTGTAATCCCAGCTACTTGGGAAGCTGAGGCACGAGAATCGCTTGAATCTGGGAGGTGGAGGTTTCAGTGAGCTAAGATTGTGCCACTGCACTTCAGCCTGGGCAACAGAGCGAGACTCCGTCTCAAAACACCACCACCACACACACACACATACACACACACACACACACACACACACCTTACATTAAAAGAAATTGAGGAACTGGCTACTGTATTCTAAGAACAGTCAGGTTAATTCTTTTTTTAAAATAATCGTCCTACAAGTTATCAGAAAACAAAGTTTGTACCAGAGTGTTGGAGTCTGTGGCTGCTCTGGCTTGTGTTTGCAATGAAGGAAAGTTACTGTTAGAGAACCTTCCCCTCCCCCAGTTCTCCCTCAAGTCCTTCCAGCCAGGGAGGTTTTCAGCCCTTTTTGTCTTTTACAACTTAAGCAAGATCAGACACATTTCTGCAATGCATATGCAGATTTTACCTCTTGTTGCTTTCTCTAATGAGCGTTCACTTAATCAATTTGACAGTAGCCTTTATCCCCCAGGCCCCTCCGCCCCCCTTTTTTTTCCACATCCACTATAAAGTTTTTAGGAAAAAAAGAATGTTAACAGATTCGAGGGGTGTTAGTGATGTGAAATGGTAGCTGGCCTAAGTGGAGTGAGCCACAGCGCTTTACCTCCACCACTGGTTCCGTCCAGCTTCTGAAAACAGGGACCTGGTCTGCTGACCTTATGAGGGAGCGTATATTTTCATCGCCAGTAGAAAATGATTTTCCTTTTTCAATAATTGAAAATTACTTTTGTTTGTTTGTTTGTTTAGCACAGGGTCTCACTCTGTCACTCAGGCTGGAGGGCAATGGCACCATCTTGGCTCACGGCGACCTCTGCCTCCTCGGCGTGGGTGATTCTCCCACCTCAGCTTCCCAAGTAGCTGGGACCACAGGTGCGTGCCACCAAGTCCAGCTAATTCTTGTATTTTTTGTAGAGACTGGGTTTTGCCATGTTGCCCAAACTGGTCTCGAACTCCTGAGTAATCTGCCCTCTTTGGCCTCCCAAAGTGCTGGGATTACAGGTGTGAGCCACCATGCCTGGCTGATTAATTGTTACAACTTAACCAAACACTTGAGTATATTTCTCATAGCCTCATATCTTTATCTTGTCAAGAGCATTTTAAAAAATTTTATGCAAGAGACAATCCTGCTATGAGACACCAGGAACCGACCCACATTGGCACTCTTCCACCAAATTGCCCAACAGGGCATCCTAGATCATCTGAGCAGTCTTGACCTTGTTCATTGCCTTTTCTGCCTGTGAGTGGCAAGCGCAGGGGCAGAGGGCAGTTGGGTTTAAATCTAATGTTCAATCCTCCCAGGGAATGAGTGATGATACCCAAATCCTGGGAGTTCTCTCTCTCTCTCTCTCTCTCTCTTTCTCTGTCTCTGTCTCTTTTGAGATAAGGTCTTGCTCTGTTGCCCAGGCTGGCGTACAATAGCACAATCATAGCTCACTGCAGCCTTGATCTCCTGGTCTCAAGTGATCCTCCCATCTCAGCCTCCCAAGTAGCTAGGACAACAGGAATGTACCAGCACTCATGTTTTGTTGTTGTTGTTTGTTTGTTTTTTAGTAGAGATGAGGTTTCACTATCTTGCCCAGGCTGGTCTCCAACTCCTCAACTCCTGAGCTCAAGCAGTCCTCCTACCTCGGCCTCCCTAAGTGCTGGGATTACAGGTATGAGCCATGGCACCCAATCTTTTTTTTTTTTTTTTTTTTTTTTTTAGAGCTGGGAGGTCTCACCATGTTGCTCAGGCTGATCTCCAACTCCTGGGCTCGACTGATCCTCCGGCCTCAGCCTCCCAAGTAGCTGGGATTATAAGAATGAGCCATCGTGCCCGGCCCTAAATCCTGGGGTTCTTGATCATATTCTCAACTCAACCTCAGCCTCAACCTGAATCTGCTACTGGGTGATAGAAGACAATATATGGCCCAGCTGCTGGGATTTAGCAGGTTTTCAAGAAACAGAGACAAAGAAAAAGTGAGTTCTGCCCTTCTCTGGTCTGCAGCCAAAGTTTTCAACCCTTGTGCATAGAAGCAGCATTCATGAAGCTGGCTCAACCTCTCCTCTGGCCCCCTGCAGCAGAATTCACGTCCTTAAGCCTTAGCCAGTTTTATAGCTCACCCACTTGACTCTCTTTCGCTTTATCAGAGCCAGAAAAGTTACCCTAACTGACGAAAAGAAGGAGAAGGCCCCCACTGACCCCTGCTCCAGCCCAGTTCTGTGCTGGATCAGTCTAGTTTTGCCTTTCCTGATTAACTCACCGTCCCTTCTCCCTGACTTCTATCCAATAGGCCCTACTGCCAGCCAATTGTTCACGTTCGAAGTTCAAATGGAAAGAAATTTGACTTTAAGACAATCAGCGTCTGGTCTGTATTCAGAGGTTATCACTTGGGTTCGTTGGGTCTCTCACGGCCCTTTCTTTTCTGTCTTTTTTTTATTCAAGGTGAGAGTCTATACAATCGGTTACGTGCCTGCTCTAACTTGAGTGCCTGTTCTACTTAGGCAGATTCTGTTCTAACCGTCGAGAGAGTTTCCAGCTGAGAGTCCTCTGAGGTCTGGGAGGGAGTAACACTTTAGAGTTCACAGCCCTGCTTCCGCGAGGATACCTTGAATTCTAAGGGCTGCACTGACATTTCAAGAAGAGCTGAAGAATCTGAGTGACGTTATCTGAACTCTGCGCTCCCGGTTAGAAAAGCAGAATAGAAGCCTCACACCAAGACCTATTTAACCAGAATCTGCATTATAACAAGATCACCAGGTGATTCACATGCACATTTCTTTAATCACCTGAGGGTCGGTGCGAAGGCAAGGATATAGAGTACGCTTGTGGATTCTTTAAATTCATTTTCTGTCTTTCATTCACAATCCCTAGTGAGCCAGGGAGGATGTGCGGTGTGGGTTGGAGGGGAAAGTGAGGTAAGAAGAACAGTGGGAATCAGCAGGAGAGAAACATCTCCATTATTACTAACCTGGTTTTCTAAACCTTTTAGCATGTACACAATTAAAAGTTTATGCTGTTAGGTCCCTATTCCTCCTGGAAATAATTTGGAATTTGATCTGACTCTCCTCTCCTTTGTTTTGCACCTTGAAATGCCTTCCACTGTATTGCCCTTTTCAATTTATTGATCTGGTGATTTGACCCTGATTTCTGCTTTTTATTTAAGATTCATTTCTATTTAGGCTTCATTCTAGAAAACGTGATGGGTTTGTTGGGCTAATAGAAGAACCTGCCGCAGAGGAGAGGATGCCCCTTGAAAAGGTTTAGCCATTCTTCCTCCAACATCTAACGACGGTTCCGTGCCCTGAGCCGATGGGTGGTGAGGGACAGCCATGAGCCGGGATGGAAAAACATGGTCTTCAAGGGCATAGAGATCTAGATTTACAAACCTGGTTCCACCATAAGTAAAACCTGTGACCTTTGACAAATGATTTAACATTTCTCAAAGTTCTGGATCCTGCTCTGGGAAAAGGAGATGGTAACTAGAAGTGTTGTTGGGTTGACTAAAGAGGTAACATTTCAGTAAAGCGTACAACGAAGTCAGGGTTTGGAAAATGAGAAGAACTTTCCCTTTGGGCTTCCCTGGAAAGGCCTCTGACGAGCTCTTTAAAAAGGAAGCTTGGCTGTTTCACCCACTAGAGCAAAGGCCCTCCAACTTACTAACGAGTTATTTTGAGATAGGTGAGAATCCATGTTTCTTGGGTTGATGAATAATAGACTCCATTTACTAAACACCTACAATGTGACTGTGACATTTGGCATGTGCTTTAACCTTCCTGAATCATTCCCCATTCCCCCCTGTTCTGTGAAATGGAGATTATAAAGCCGTTTCTTTTTTTTTTTTTTTTTTTTTTAATTTTTTTTTTGAGACGGAGTCTCGCTGTGTCTCCCAGGCTGGAGTGCAGTGGCGCGATCTCGGCTCACTGCAAGCTCCGCCCCCTGGGTTCACGCCATTCTCCCGACTCAGCCTCCCAAGTAGCTGGGACTACAGGCGCCCGCTACCACGCCCGGCTAATTTTTTGTATTTTTAGTAGAGACGGGGTTTCACCGTGTTAGCCAGGATAGTCTCGATCTCCTGACCTCGTGATCCACCCGCCTCGGCCTCCCAAAGTGCTGGGATTACAGGCTTGAGCCACCGCGCCCGGCCGAAATGGAGATTATAATGCCTAATAGGATTGTTGTGGTTGGTTAAAGAGGTTGCTTTACATTCATTATCTCATTTGATCCTCCCAATGATGGGGTGAAATAGGCCTTGCTTGCCCCCATTTTATAGCTGAGGAAACTGAGTTTCAGAGAGGTCAAGTAATTCACTCAGGATCATAGAGCTGATAAATGAGAGCTAGGTTTTCAGCCTGCCTGTGTCTCTCTAATCCAAAATATATGTGCTCTCCATTGTACTTCCTATGACTTAGGGAGACTGATTAGTGAAAGGGAAACTAGGAAATGCTTGATTATTTCCAGTCTTAATAATATTCTAGGAAACTAGGAAATGCTTGAGTATTTCCAGTCTTAATAATATTCAGTTCAAATTCCAGGAAGGGCAGTGATTTTCAAACTTCTTAACTTTTCTGTTTTAACTTTTCTTTCTGCAAAAGAAAACCTGCCACAGACCAGAGAGGAGAAAGTTCTCCCAAATTGTGTCAATCTTTGCAGATAATAAAGCAACTCTTTCACTTCTGCAGAACTGTCAAGTGGGATGTCCAAACCTGAGAAACAGCGATTTGGTTCTTTACTCTGCCCCTGAATAGAGTCAGAGCTTCAGGCTTCAGGGAGGGACAGTTGCCATCAAAAGTCGTCATGCCCGGGAGCAGATGTTGCTCGGAACTGAGAAGACGTTATGAACCGAGGTGACTTGACTCCAGAGTTACAACCCCACTAATGAGAAAGTGAGTCACTCCAATTCAGAAAGTTGGGGGCGGGGAGGGGGGTGGTGATGAGGATTGATGAGAAACTGAAGTGCATCCCTTGGGGACCAGCTGAGGAAGGGAGAGACAGGGAAAATGGGTAGGGAAAAGGAGGAAAAGAAGTTGGACAAAGAGAAACAAGTGCATGATGCTGTGAAAAACAGCACAGACTGTCAAAACTCAGGTTGCTACGTTGAACCAGCTTCTTGTATTTTCTTGGGCTTCCGGCATCCTGTTTGATCTGGACAGGTGGAAAATTCGTTTCCTACACAGTCTGTTAAACACTGGATGGGTTGCTGCTGCGCCATGTGAAAATGTTTGTGTCTAAAAATAATGTGCTTACACACAGAAATATTCTTGAAAATCTAAAATGGAATCAGACTTAATAATGAGTGTATTTCAGGTGAAAATATGTCTCCTCTCCTTTGGTAGCTCCGTGGGAAAAATGACCCCATGGATAGTTAGGCTGGCCCTTCAGGACCTTGGCCTCCATTGGCTTCCGGTTTCTCACTATTTCCTAGAACTGAGGTGGGAGTGTGCCTGTAAAATAATGTCAAATTAAAGGCAGTCTTCAAAATAGGTAAGGTTCATTATTCATTTTGAATTAGTGCTATCAGAGTGCCAGGTTTCACACATAAAGCCCAAAAGAGGTATATTTTAATGTGATCAACCTATGATATAAAACTGTCACAACTGGTAGTAACATGAGCCGTATTTTAGTGACTTTCTGATTGTTTTAAAAAATGAAAAAATCTGCTAAGATATGCAACTTCCTTTGTCCTTATATAGGACTTTCTTCTTTTAACCATTGATATCTTGCTCAGCAAAAGTGAAAGAAACTCCAGATGTCTACTTTATTGATAAAAGTACCTGTAATTTGAGTGATTGAAGCCAATAGAGCTTCACAATTCAAATAGTTTGGAATTATAAAATGTCTGATATTTTTAGTGAACTATGAGTATCCCCTTATTTTTATAGGTAAAGGGAATTTGAACATCTCATCCTAATAAAATCCTAAGCGCTACAGTCTATCTGCTCCATGTTAATCAGCAAAAAATTGTTGAGGTTGCTCAACTCAAGGAACAATTTTTAGAAAAGCTCAATCTCATGCAAGCTGATCCCTGAAAATAAGAACACCCACAATATTTCTGTTTGAGTTTGTGTTTGTTAGATTTTTTTTGCCTTCATATTATTTTCTTTCTGTGAGCCTGTGCCCTTGTCCCAAGAAGTCCCCTGAACTGGTAATTCCCTGATCTGTCTACTGATATGAACTGCATCCTTGTTTTTTAAGGTGGAGGGCGTTAAGTGATAATGTACCACTATTTAAAAAAAAAAAAAAAAACCCAGACAGGTTTGTTTTTGTAACTGTCAGCAATGTTTGGCCTATTTTGAGAATGTAGGACAGGGTTAAGGATTAGTACCAGCGTTCTCCTTTCTGTGTATCAGAGCTGCTTAACAGTAATTAATCAGGACATTAGGTTTTGTACTCTTGGTTCAGGTCATTTGCCTATGAGCTGCTCCAGCCTTTTACAAAGGAATACTGCATATGTTTCTGGGTACCTTTTTGAGAGAAGATTTAAATTGGCCAGATGAATAATACTTTGTTACAAGTGTTTTGCCCTAGGCAAAAAGGTTTTCTTCATATTATCGTAGCCTGAAGCTGCAATCCCAAGCTTGATGTGACTGGTGTTATACTGTCACATGGCAATGATGTAAGAACAGGCCTCTCTGTGTCAGGCAAATCTGGATTTAGGGGAATTATAGCAGATGTTGCAAAATGGCAACAGTTTAGCAAGTTCCTTTTATCCCACTGTTGGGAGGCAGGACTACTAAGTGTACCAGACAGAAAAGAATGTTTTCTTTGATCCCTTACACTCTAGGGTAGGGACTTCCCCAGTTAGAGAACATCGTTAATGATATAGTTATACAGTCACTGATGGATCAGAATACAGAATTAAGGCCTGGCTTTTTTTTTTTCTTTCTTTTCTTTTCCTTTTTTTTTTTTTTTTTTTTTTTTTTTAGTATTTGTTTTGATTGAGCTTAATATTTATAGTCATTTACATTATAAGCTTCAGAAACCCTCTAAGGCTTTATTCTTAGTAAAGAAAGCTTTATTCAGTAGAAGAAACAGTAACAATAACAAAAACTAACCTCCACAAAAAAATATTTTAACTTTGGCAACCCGATCGACTCAAATCTATTATGTACACCTAAGTTACATGAATTCTAAGGAAGAGAAAACGGGAAATATAGCAGTTATTTTAATGTTCACATTCTAGTAAGTTTTAATGAGTATATTCAACCCTGTTTGATAACTAGGTGTGCTGCATTGTCACCGTTCACCCAAGTCTTAGTTTCTTAAAAGAAAAAGCTGTCTTCAAAAGCTTTAGATTCCTCTGATCAAGAATCTCTTCTATTCTATTCGGATAAAATTATTTCATATACATGATTAAGGTAAGTAGGTAGATGATAGTGATGGGGGACAAAAATGAACACAAAAGCCATTCCCTGATAGTAGAAGTGATGCCAGGTTTGAGTTATGGGAACTGTGTTTAGCTGTGGGTTACGTGCATTTGCAGGACTATCTCTGAATCTTTAGAACTTTCAGAACCGCACCAAATATCACTATAGAATGTTGCCTGTTGGATTTGATTACCTACTTGCAAAAGATGGCATGTACATGCAGAACAACAAGAAATAATTTTCCACTACGTAAAGATTTCCAATTATCATTAAAACATACATGCAATGAATTTGCTCTTTTTTATGCAAATGTTTATTGATCATTTCCATTGGAGCATTAGACAGTGAAATGCATGCAAACATTCAGACAATTTCTTTAAATGGCTTCTGTCTTTACAAAAAGTATTTTTTAAAATTTAAGTTCTTTTATTTGCAAATTAAGATCACTGCTTAGAGCCCTGAAATAACTAGTGTATTAATTTTTCAGACAGCTTTTATTTAAATAAAAAAGAAAAAATGATAAACATAAGAT
The DNA here is from genome assembly GCF_049350105.2 of Macaca mulatta. Lineage (NCBI taxonomy): Eukaryota > Metazoa > Chordata > Mammalia > Primates > Cercopithecidae > Macaca > Macaca mulatta. The sequence continues at coordinate 130,023,154 of NC_133412.1, read as the reverse complement.
GTATTTAAAGAGTATCGATGTAAGTAGCTATATTTTGTATATTTTTTGATAAGATCAGAGGTAAAAACAAACATAAAAGCAGGTTGAGACACGACTGTCAATAATGCTGCATCATTCCTTTTATCATCCATAGTTGTATTTCATTATCTCTGTGGATTTTACCTATTTTACCACTTTTGACCTGGAGAAAAGATTTGCTTATGCAGCACAAAGACGGAGAATCTGGAGGAAGATATTGGGTTTTGTCATTTGAATAATAGAAATTATATAAAAATGGACTATAGTTACAGTAATCGCTGTCCCTTTAATAAGATAAGCATATATTCTCAAAATAAATGCTAGAAATCCATGTAAAACTTACACTTTAATAATTTTGAAATCATATTTTATTTAAATATAAAACTTGGGATATCTGTCTTTACTGAGAGCTTTTAAAATGGAAGCTTCCTTAAAAGTGTTAGCTCTAACTTTGAATTTAAGATTACTTGGTAAAATGTACACATTTATTGGACAATACTCATCTAAACCCCTGAATGAATCCTTTCCTATGATTTAAATTAACCTCTTAATGACCCAAAGGCAGATCAGTAACACATTTTATACTTGGCTACAAAGACAACCCTAATGATTGGGTTAAGCATTGTACTACATATGTTGGGTTTTCTGCAGACATTAGAAGAAGGAAAACTGAAAGTGGCTTTATAAAACCCGCTGTGTTTAAGAACTGACAGACTGTTAAAAATATTTTCAATAAAAGGTTTTTTTTTCTTCTCTTTTTTTCTGGAAATGTCTACTCCACATATCTCAAAAAACAGAAAATGCCTATCTTTTTAAGAAATCCCATTACAACTCTTAAACATCCTGGCATCAGACAGTAATTCCCACACATACGAAGCTCAATCTAAGAACAATTTGGAAGAGGTTGCAACATGGTAGTAGCATCTGTTGTTTCACTGTTCAGTAATTCACAGTTAGCAAAGTAGGAAATGCAAACAATCCTTTTTCATATTTGCATACTTGGAATTTGGCTTTTTGATTCATGATTGTTCCGATTAGCTTTGAAAATTCATGTTTCTGTCTAGTTGTATGTTTTGCTTGAGTGAGCTCAAATTATGCTCTTGACTCAAATATTATTACAAGTGTAAATACTTTGGAGATGTAAGTGTCTGCCACTGATTTGGGGGGTATTTGTTTTATTGATTTTCATCTGGCGAGTTTAAAATATGAGCAAACTTTTCATGGAGGGTTTGGGACATTTGTTTGAACACTCCTGGAGTAATTGGAAATGCAACAATTGTTTAAAAAGTGGCATTGTCCATGAAAAGATTTAGTGAGGGATGAAGAAATTTCTTGAACCTAAAGACCTAATCTGGTGATCCAATTCTCCCCACTGTGTCCATTCCCGTGAAACTCCATTTACTTGCCCCTATCGTCACTAGCTCCCCGCATCCTACCTAGCCAATCCTCTAGGTTTCCCACATTGTCTCCTCTTTTGTCTTTTCAGTCTAAACAGAAGAACAACAGATAGGGTTCTGAAGGGCAGGGAGCATCAGGAGCTGCAGGAGAATGGCTGAGATGAGGGTCAGAGTCCTGCCCCTACTGCCAACAGTTACTAGGGTTTGTGCTGCCCGGCTGAACAGTGTTCAAAGGCTTTGCTGGGCTTTGTTCCACTGTGTAGGGATTAGGCCTGGCGGTCTGAGAATTTGCCTTCTAATTAAAAAGGATAAAAGATAGAAGTAGCATTAGACTAAAACAGAGCAGTGATACTTCACAGGCTGATTTTTTTTTAAAGTCACAAGACAACACTAAAAGTTGTCAGGATATTTTATTTCTTTAGGATTGTGCTCAAATTAAGAGAAAACTTTGCAAACTCTTCCCGGCTGTTGTGCATGGCACATGGAAGCCTAATTGCATCTAAAATATCTGCTGTTTACAGTGAGACTGTTTTGGTGGGGGATTTGCAGTCAGCATTGGAGAATGAAGGCTGCTTCCAGAGCCACCTTCCTCTTTTTCAAATGCTGGCAAGAAATTAATTCTACCAAAAGTGATTTCTGCTTTTCACTCCACCCCAGTGTGCCTGGCTCTCAAGCTTTCCAATGCCTACTCTACCTATTCTCTTTTCAGGGATCAATCATTCCTTTCATCTCCTTGCAGCTGTATACACTATCTTAACCAGGTGTGAAATGCAATTAAGAAATAATTCTGACCTCACAGTCTTTTTTTCTTAATAGCAATCTGATGGAGGGCAATTTTTTAATCTTTCACATCATCACGGTGGACAGTAAATGCAATTCTGTGCCTACATTTTGTTAAGAAAGGAGCCATCTACAGATCCAGGGGAAGACTGGCAGCATCCAAACAGATGATGCACCATCTTAAAACACGATTGCCTGCCATCCAGTGTGGCTCTTTTTGTCGTGTATAAAGAGCTATATGCTTTCAGGAGAAGCACAACTCACACTTGTTGAATTAAACAAGAGGCCCGGGGTGTTTTGCCAAGTACTCCAGAGACTGGTTCTACTCTCACACAGGAAGAAATTTGAGGTGAGAATTTCTGTTAGAAATGCTGATGAGATTATATACATTAGTGGAGGTGGGGTTTTTTGTTTTGTTTTGTTTTGTTTTGTTTTTTTTGAGGGAGAAAAGGGAGGAAAGAGTTTTGTGGAGGACTTCAGAGCTTTCAAAGCCACTGAGCTCAGATTGCATACAAGTATAAAGGAATGCTCTCTCGCTCCCACAAAGCTCATGTTACGTCATGAAGCTAAAGGACTGAATTTCTTATTTTCCACTTTTCTTATTTTTGTTTTCAATTTGCCCAGCGTAAACAAGTAACGCTCCCTTAGTAAAGGAATTTTTTTTTAAAGTATGAGATTATAATGGGACTAATCTGTGTATTTCAGGACACACATAAGCACGTTACTGTTCACTTTTTAGAAAAATCCATAATGTTTTCAGCTTTATTTTATTCACTTGAGCTAGTTACCAGTTGACTATATTGGGCAAACATGGAAATGCGGAAATCTTCGGAAGAGCACAGAGCCATCTCACTATTTAGTGCATAAATTTTGGGGCAAAGTCTGTGAATATTGTTTTCATCGGAAGACAATGTTCAGTATTTCTAATTTTTTAAACTTTAGCTTTTTAAAAATTATAATGCCTGGCTGGAATTAGTACATCAGTGGCTGTATTTTTTAAGTGTCTGAATTACATTAGGCAACTATACTAAATATTTACGAAACAATACTTGTGAAATAATCCATATTGATTTCCATCATAAGCTTTGTGTAAAAGAATAAAAAGGTTCTCTCCAGTTCTGAGTTCAGGGACAGCCATGGTAATTTATGTTAAGTTTCAGTCCCTTCTTTTATTTTTGTCTTTTTGAGATGACCATTCCCCCTGCTGATTTTCCAAATGTAGCAAAGCTGGATCTACTAGTTCCACTCTAAAGAAAACAAAGATAATAATCTGATTTAGACATTGAAGAACATCAGTATGAATGACAACAGTAGTAGGGAACAGTGAGTCAACATTTCTCTCTTTCCAGTTCAGCTTCTCTTTAGCATTTAAAATATGTCAGCCAGTAGTACAAAGCCAAACCATTAAAAGAATGTAATTCACAATATTTTGGCTTCTATTTTTCACCAGCTTCTGAGTAATATATTGTACAAGAAAGGGGCCTTTGTTGTGTTTATAATACATGTATAACCTGGTGGGAAGCCGAATAAAAAATGTATATTATTTGCATAACTTGAACTAAAGAACCTAATGCATTATTGGGTCTTGAATGTCTTAAATTTAAGTGAGCTGGCTTAAGAGTAATATTACTCTATTACTGTTCTGTAATTCATATAATGAAATCATACAGCTAAAAAAAATTTAAGGTTTTAACAATGATAAGTGGAACCTGATTTTTGAACTCCTTTTTAATGAAAACAGTAATTTATAAACTGGCACATATGTGCCCTTTTTTGTTTGCTGACAATAAAAGTCTGTTGCATTTGTATCCTTTCATCTGCTCTCCCCTCTGTGCATGTAAGAGAAGCCAATTTAGCCTAATGGATGTTACAGGAATGCTAGGCACCAAGGACAAACAGCCTCATGGAAAATCAAGGGATCCGCTTCCCAGACAAGACCATTGGAATGCCTGGAGCTCCATGCAATTTTCTGTGTCCTGACAACCTCCCCAACCTGAGTTTCCTTCAAGCCCACCATCTGAGCTGTCTGAGCAAGTTGAGCTAGGCTGAAGCTCCAATGCTCTCACACTTTGTATTGTATATAGAACAAGAATAGACAAACTTCCCCTCATGTGGGTGGTACTAGTCATCTTTAAGTCTTATGGGTGAGGGATGTTTTCCTTTAGTAGAAACATAAACACATAGCAATGCTCCTTTCCCTACTCAGGAGATGTGCATTCACTTTTAAAATAGCTGTTGTTATTTAGTATTCATATGTGTAGAATAGGCTCTTAAATGCTTCTAATAACAGTATCATAGAAGTTCACATTGCCTGCCTAGCTGAGTATCCTAACTTACAGCTAAAGAGAGATTATTCTCTAGCTCTATTTGGAAATAAAGGATGTGGTGTATGACCAGATGTTGGAGGCCTCCCTTCTTGTAATATCAAATAAGTATAATTATAATATATGTAGGGCTGGGCACAGTGGATCAAATAAGTATAATTATAATATATGTTAACTATTTACAATCACTAAAATATTTCTTGGAAAGACTAGGAATGACTAACTTAGTAAACTAATAGAATGAAAAATAAAAGTGGTCAAATAAAAGTGGCCAAATGTATAGAAGCAAGGAGAAATTGCCTGAAATAAGATATTACACATTGAAATATTTATGGTATCTATTATCAAATAAATGCAAATGTCAAATACAAACTACATTATCTTTTATTAATGACTTTAAGTATATATTATAAAAATGTTAAACCACTCATATGGAGCCAATAAAAAGTTTTCTACCTAGTGTAGTTTTTTCTACAGTTGATGGAGTGTATCTCCTTCCTGAGAATGTGATGTGAAGGCATAATTGTAATAAATTGTTAACTCTGTAATCTAAAAAACTGTACTGAGAATGTAATATCTAACTGTTTTTAATCTTCCTTTTAAAAAGCAAAGTCTGAAACATATCAGCTCAGTTGCAATCATCCTTTGAAAAGATTAAAACCATCAACCTGGTTCTACAAATGGCAACCTAAAGATCCTTCTGCTTTTTGTTTCTGGAAGGAGAGGGGTGGGGGAAGGGAGAATTTGGAGAGGAGGTGTTGGCTTGAAAATAGGCTTGGACGAGTTGCAAGCTCTGAAAACAGATTTCTTTATCTGCAAGCCAGGTTGGAGCGCATCCCCAGCTTGCTATTCTGAGCCACCTCGTCCAGTTAAGAAGACTGCCATCTCTAGGATGGCGTATGAGCTGGACACTTTTTCACTTCCATGGCTCTGAACTTTTTTCTGTCTTAGGTCTCCTAAGCAGGAAAATTCCAGTTTTGCCAATCTGTGTTCTTGGTGATACGGACTACCATCTACCTGTGTGGCACTGGGATCGCAAAAGTCCTTTCATTGGCAATACGATCTGGATTGGGACCAAGGTCATAAGGTAAATAGCCAGTGCTTTATCCTCTCAGCCAAGCCCTTGATAAGGGGTGCTCTTTGATGTTGAGAATGACAGTTGGCTTTTTCAGAACTAATATCCAAAACAGTAATACATAATGCATTTCTTTCTATCTTACAGCTGCTGATACATGGTTGAAGGTTAATTTAAAGATTATTTAATGACAAGAGCTACTTTAAATCAATCAAATGCTTCACAAAACAAAAATTATCCTCTACTAATTAAAAAAAAATTCTAAGTAAATACACCTACAACTTTCAACATCTTACCAATTCATTATATTTCTTCTTCTAATTCAAGCCGGTCGCTGACTGGGTTGAATCCTTCTTACTGATGATGGCTTTCTCTCCATGGCTGCATTATGGTTCAATTATTTACAGCACACAGTGCCCCTTGTACAAGGCATAAAGACTTCTACTGATGCAGAGAATGATTCTATCTACTATATTGGTAATAAGTGACTTCCACCCTGATGCCTAATTGTGATGGAAGAAAATCTCCATTTCTTCACATCCTTTGGTTCTGAAGATCCTGTCTCTTCTCTGCTTAACGGAACCACATGAACATAGAGCACATAATGTGTTTGCTTTTTCACAGGCCTGTGTCAGATGCTTTATCAGGGCGAGTACTACGCACATCACCCATGGATTTTGCAGTTTTTCCTTGATACATTTATTGCTTCATCTGGGCAGCCTGCTAACCTGATCCTTTACCATTTCTCCTGTGACACCTAGTTTTGTTGAAGCTAACCCTGACTAGATTTCAGAAGATGTTAGGAAGAGAACTAACATAAAAATGTGGGTGAAGGAACAACAACAAAAAAAAATAGAGATCTGAAGGCTGAAGTTCACAGTAAGTGATAGGTTACATCAACTCAGATGCCAGATACATACCAAAATCAGGGGCTGAAAAACATCTACTCTCCTTTTATAAAAAGAGGCTACACCACATTATTTAACTATCTTCCAATTTTTTTATTACTGAAAAAAAATGCTGTGGCACTTTGGGAGGCCGAGGCAGGCGGATCAGCTGAGGTTGGGAGTTCGAGACCAGTCTGGCCAACACGGTAAAATCTCCATCTCTACTAAAAATACAAAAATTAGCCAGACACGGTGGCACACACCTATAATCCCAGCCATTCTGGAGGCTGAGGCATGAGAATCGCTTGAACCTGGGAAGCAAAGGTTGCAGTGAGCCAAGATTGTGCCACTGCACTACAGCCTGGGCGACAGAACGAGACTCTGTTTAAAAAAAAAAAAAAAAGCTGTGAAAATATCTTGGGTTAAAAAAACTATTTTCCTGGATATAGGGAGTACAAGTGCAGTTTTGTTGCATGGATATGTTGCATAGATGAAGTCTTAGCTTCTAGTATAATCGTCACCTGAATAGTATACATTGTACCCATTAGGTAATTTCCCATCCCTCTCTCCCCTCCCACTCTCTGACTTTTCCGAGTCTCCGGTATCTATTGTCCCACTCTCTATGTCCATGGGTACACATTATTTAGCTCCCACTTGTAAGTGAGAACATGTGGTATTTGTTTCTGAGTTATTTCACTCTATATAATGGCCTCCAGTTCCACTGAAATTTCTGCAAGACACAATTTCATTATTTTATATGGCTACATAGTATTCTGTGGTATACATACCACAAAAAATACCTTAGGCTTTACTGGCCTCTGTAAGTACAATGTGCTCTTAATCTACTCTCTTCCTAGGTTGACAGTAACAGAACTAGTCACAACAGTAACTAGCCTCTATAAATGCTTGCTGTGTACCAACTCATTTAACCCTCACATCGTCCCCATTTTACCAAGCAGAAAACTGAGGCACATAGAAGTTATGTATCTTGTTCAAGGTCACACAGCTGGACCTGGAGCAGCTAAGACCTGAACCTAGTAGTGGGCTTGAAAGCCTGCCCTTTTAACCACTATGCGATGAGCAACCAAACACCATCTCATGGAAAAGAGTGTTATAGAATGACACATCCTATGTTTTTATTAAACATGAATGTTTAAAAGCAGATTGCCTGGGTTCCAGTCTTTCACTAGTTATATGATGTGAGGCAACTTAACCTTTCTGTGACAGTTTTCTCATCGGAAAAATGGGAACCATCATAGTACCTCTCTCAAAGTAGTATTGGTAGGATTAGGTGTAAAACTCTTAGAAGACCACCTGGTTCAACATGGTCAACATTTAGTAAGTGTCTTCTTTTCATTTGTGAATGTCAAGTATCCTAGGCTGATTTTCTTAAACTTGATCCATGTACTTTTCTATGGCATTGATGCATCACTCAGTTCACTCTGCCAGAATATACGTATGTTGTCACCAGATAGCCCAGTGAACAAATAGTCCTTCTCACAATCCAAAAGATTGCAGTTGCCAGGGTCTCCCTTCCTTTATCAGAGCTCTCAATCAAAATGCTCTGTGTGCATGTCTGTGTGTGCATGTGTGTGTGTGTGTGTGTGTGTGTGTGTGTTTGTAACTCTAGGGAGGGAATAATGCTTGGGTTTAATAAAGTATTGATTATAACTTAGTATACTTTTAAAATCAAAGTGCAAAACTCAAAAGCATTTTAAAATAAGCTCAGAAATAAAATGGAAGTGTACTATCAACATCACTAAATACAAAATCAAACTCTCACAACTTATAAATTGGAACATTCAATAATTTGTAAAAGTGCTTAGCACTGGCATACACAGCCAAATGTGATACCTGCATATATTCTCTGGACTTGACTATGTGTTTCTGACTGCGATGTTAATGGCTCCTCTGAAGAGGTTAAAAGCATATTGAGAGCAACAATCGATGCAACTGTATTTATATGTAATAATTTGCTCAAATATTAGAATACACCTTAATCAGAAATGCACTCCTCAGACTACAAGATAAAGGACACATCACATTGATAAATATTGCTGGTTGTCTTTGATTTTAACCTAACGACAATGATTTTTTTAGCAAGTACATGTACAGATTGTATTATTAATAATATTCCAATGCCAAATTCTGATAAATCAAAATGTATTCATAAAAATCCTTACAGAAATTTGAGCAAAATTTTCAGAAATTCTTAGCCTAAATCACCACTTATTTAAGCTGGCCACATTTTTATTTCAATGATTTTTGGCCACGTTGAAGTCATGACCGGTTTCCCTGGGAAGTCAACAGAAGTTTGGCAGGTGCGTGAGCTCTGCAGGGCAGAGAGCAAGAGGAGAGGTGAGCTCAGAAGGTAATTGTAAAATTTGGACACCTTTCTGCAGCTTTAATGACTCAAACCTAAAATAGTACTCAGGGAAAGACAGAGTTCGAAAGAATTTTGAATTGGAAGTTGGCCACTTTGGTTGTTTTCTTCTGATCTAGAAACACTGGGGGAGGGGTGGTTCTTCTAGTGAAGTAAACAGGAATTTGTACATAAAACAGGGCTCACGTAAGAGTGAGGGGATGTCCCACCAATGACCAGATGACTCACTAACATCCAGATTTCTACGGTGGAGTTCCCTGGCCTTTACATAGCAGTGGGCAAGTCCATGAGAAACAATCTGACAGGTGGACTAAGGAAAAATGGAAGCATGATGTGGATTTTCTTTTCTTTGTATCTCTTTGTTTTGATCATACTGCTCTTTATCAAAATGCCTCTCTCCAATTTCCTCAGCCCAGCAGTTTGAATATTTGCATGAAGTAGGCACATATCACTACATATGAACCATGAAATGTATTTGAAAATAAATGTTTTAATTAAAATTGACATTTCTGAGCCTACTGCTGAGGGCAGCTGCTTTTTCTCTTAAATTGCTTTGTCTGTCTCCATAGGAGCCCAATAGAAAAGCAGTTTCCATCCCATTTTAATACTAATTTAATATCAAAAGAATAGTAATGCTGTGTATATACAAATTTTCTTCTTTGGGTTGTTAAACCAGTTCTGAAAGACTACAAATGGGTTTTGTACTCTTCTGAAGCATTTGTCTACTTTGCCTATTTTTCCAAATCCCTGCATTTAACAAAATGGCTGTCCAAGACTGGTGAAGTGGAAACCCTCTGGGGGCTTATGGAGAGAGGGAGTCAGGGAACAGACACTGAGACCTGCTCTTACTACTGTCCCCTCCGTGTTGCTGGGGCTGGTATGGTGGGGGAGGTACAGAGTGAGAGGTAGCTGTGTGTCATCAACTGCACTTACAAAAACGTAGTGCAAGACATTTTGGGAACCACCACAGCTAACATGGATTGAGTACTTACTATGTAGTAGGCATCACTTATATAAATACAGCAGTATTTCAGTTCCCATGAAGCTTACATTCCATGGGAGGAGGTAGATAATACATGAAATAAGTTATGTAGTACATTAGCATGTGAGAACTCTTCTGGTAAAATAGCATAGAAGGAATTCAGGAGAGAGAGTGTGTGCTATTCAGAAAAGGGTGGTGACATTTGAATGAAGGCTCAAAGGAGATGGAAGTAAGACATGCTGATATCTTGGAGAAGAGTGCTCCAGGCAGAAGGAAAGTGAGCACGAAGGCCCCGAGGCAGGAGTGTCTGTAGTGAGTTTGAGAAGGTAGCAAGGAGCCTGGAGTGGCTGGAGCAAGGTGAACAGAGGGAGATGGGCTCAGGGAGGTAAGGTGCGGTGGGCCATGGGACTTTGGCTTTACCTGAGCCATTGGAGAGTTTTTATCAGTGGCCTGACATGATATGACTTATTTTTTAGTTTAGTTTTGTTGTTGATGATGTTGTTGTTGTTGTTTTTGAGAGAGAGTCTCACTGTCACCCAGGCTGGAGTGCAGTGGCACGATTTTGGCTCACTGCAACCTCCACCTCCTACGTTCAAGCATTTCTTGTGCCTCAGCCTCCCAAGTAGCTGGGATTAGAGGCACCTGCCAGCACGCCCAGCTAATTTTTGTATTTTTATTAGAGATGGGGTTTCACTATGTTGGCCAGGCTGGTCTTAAACTCCTGGCATCAAGTGATCCGCCCATCTCAACCTCTCAAAGTGCTGGGATTACAGGCATGAGCCACTGCGCCTGACCCTAGTTTAGTTTAGCTTTTAGTTTTTTTGTTTTGTTTTTGTTTGAGACAGGGTCTGGCTCTGTTGCCTAGGCTGGAGTGTAGTGGTACAATCTCAGCTCACTGTAGCCTCTGCCTCCTGGGCTCAAGTGATTCTCCTGCCTTAGCCTCCCAGGCTGCTGGGACTACAGGCTCACACCACCATGCCTGGCTAATTTTTTGTATTTTCTGTAGAGGTGGGGTCTTTCCATGTTGCCCAGGCTGGTCTTGAACTCCTGACCTCAAGTGATCCACCTGCCTTAGCCTCCCAAAGTGCTGGGATTACAGGCATGAGCCACCGTGCCCTGCTGACTTATTTTTTAAAAGGATAACTCTGGCTGCTGTTTGAAGAACAGATAGTAGGTCTTTCCAAACATACACATGTATTACTAAACTTCACAATTCTCTAACAGGTATTATTATTATCTGCATTTTATAGATGAGTTACTAAGCCACAAAGAAGTTGAGTGACTTGTTCACAGTTACACCTAGGAAGCAGAGGAGGTGGGTTTTCAAACTCAAGCTTCCTGGCCAGAAGCCCTGGTTCCTAACCGCTGTGCTCTCCTGCCTCTCTGCAAATAGAATCAAAAGTGATACATGCTGACTCAGAAGGGACTTGCTTTTAACTGGACAGCTAAACAAATGCATGTCAAGACGCAACTTCACATTGCACTAAGTGTATATTAAATATGCCATAAACCTCCACACTTTAGTTACCACCTACAAGCCAATAACATAAGACTCTTTCTCACTGAGTCTCCTAAATTCAACTGTCTAGAGTTCAGTAAGCTCAACACACTTGATCCAGAGCTTATTATGTGCCAGGGTCTATATGAAAGAGTTGTATAATCTTTGCCCTTAAGGAATTTATATTCTAGATCACAGGGGAGCAGACACAGAAGATTGCTCAGTGTAGCATGTCTCCCAACCATTTTCACCTGAATGTCTGTGGACACTTCATAGCATCAGGTCCCAAATCAGTGAATCTCTCTACCCTCCTGCCCCTGTCCAGATCCTCCCTCCTGTATTTTGTATGTTGATGATGATACTTCTGAAAACTGAGTTGTCCAAACCAAAATTCCTTGATTCAGCCTTGATATACCCTCTCATTCCCCACCTCCTCTGGCCAGGATTCCTAAGGGCTTTAAGGAGGACCAGCCTCCTCTTCCTCCCCTTCCTCTCCTTCCCCACTTGCAGGCCACTACCAGCTTTAACTTAGCACAAACATTTTCTGTAAAGGGACAGATGATAAATGCAGTAAGTTCTCACTTTACATCATTGATAAGTTCTTGGAAACTGCAACCACTTTACCATGGGCTAATTGATATAAACAAGAGTTAAGTTTCTACAGCATATTTCCAGTCACAAAAACATCCCAAAACTCTTTTTTTTTCTTTTTTTTTGAGTTGGAGTCTCGCTCTGTCACCCAGGATGGAGTGCCGTGATGCAATCTCAGTTCACTGCAACCTCTGCCTCTGAGGTTCAAGTGATTCTCCTGCCTCATCCTCCTGAGTAGCTGAAATTACAAACAGGAAGCACTATGCCTGGTTAATTTTTTGTATGTTTCATAGAGATGGGTTTTCACCATGTTGGCCAGGCTGGTCTCGAACTCCTCAAGTGATCCACCAGCCTTGGCCTCCCAAAGGATTGGGATTACAGGCGTGAGCCACTGCGCCGGCCTAAAACACTTTTAATACTAAATACTGAAATAAATGTGAGTTATACATAGATTTAAGAAAGATTAATAACAGCAAATAAAATAATTATTTACCCATTTATTCCAGTTTAGGGTGGCAGGTGGTGGGAGCCTCTCCCAGCAACTCAGGGTGCAAGGCAGGAACCAGCCCTGAACAGGGCACCATCCCACTGCAGGACACACTCACACACACTCACTCAGACTGGGACCATTTAGACACGCCAGTTCACCCACCATGCACATCCTTGGGACATGAGAGGAAATGAGAGTACCCAGGGAGAATCCATGCAGACTGGGGAGAACGTGCAAACTCCACACAGACAATGGCCCTGGCTAGAATTGATTTTTTTTCTCATCAACATTATAACAAAACAACATTGAACAAACAATGTTTGTCCTTCTGTATTTTAGGCTTTGCAGGCCACATATTCTGTCTTATTCTGCTGCATATTTTTCTTTGCTTTTTTTGTTTGTTTTACAGCCTTTTAAAATTGTAAAACCTATTATTGAGTCCTAGGCTGGATGGTCATTAGATAACAACAACAGCCGCCAAATAGGTACACTTACTTCCAAAGTGTTCACCTATGCTGTCCCTCCACTCTGACCTCCCCCACTCATCTGTCAATATTAGACATCTTAAAGTCCCAAGACTCCAGTTGCTTACTTTTCATTTAAATCACTGTAAAAGATGCTCTTATCCCTCTCTACCTTTAAAATTTTCAATGTGCCCCCTATTGTTTACAGAATAAAATGTAGACTCCTCATGTATACAAAAGGGCCTTCCACCCCCAGGGTCCCCCATCACTCCATCCTTCACACACCATGTGGAAGCCCCCAAAATGTACCATTCCATGAGTATCCCATGGCTCCCTGAAGCCCTCCTACCTTTGTACATGCTGCTTTTTTCCTATCTGGAATGCCCTTTCTTCCATTTTTTTTTTCTTTTAATTCTCAATTGGTTTTCCTTTCATGGTACCTCCATTACATTTGCTCTTCCAGGCTCAGTTTAAAAGTCACTTCATCTATGAAGCATGCCAGATCCCTTTTGTGCAACTGCACTGACCAGCTGGAAGCAGTTGCTCCTCATGCTCCCACCAGGATACGTACACCCGGCACAGTGGTTTCCAGAACCAGAAAGGTTGCTTAGGTTCAGCCTCCATCACTAACCGGCTGTGGAATGTTGGACTGAACTCTTCCTTAGTTACCTTATCAGGAAAATAGGGAATGTGTGATCATTCAATAGTTACTACATGTTATGTCCTCAAAACTCACTAACACATCCTCCATACTCAAAGGCCAGCTAAAGTATTGAGGGTGCTCTCTGATCAATGTTTAATTAATGATCTGTGCCCCACCCCCACTAGATTAAGTTGAGGACAGAAACTAGGTTTTCTTCATCTTTAAATACTCTAGACTGGTTGGGTGTAGTGTCTGACACCTGTAATCCCAACAGGCAGGTGGATCGCTTGAGCTAGCTCAAGAGCTCAAGACCAGCCTTAGAAACATGGTGAAAGCACATCTTTACAAAAAAAAAAAAAAAATCAAAAGTGTCAAGCCAGGCATGGTGGCTCATGCCTGTAATCTCTGTAATCTCAGCATTTTGGGAAGCCAAGGCAGGAGGATCACTCGAGCTCAGGAGTTCAAGAGCACCCTGAGCAACACAGGGGGAATATCAGCCAGGTGTGGTGGTGGTATGCCTGCGATCCTAGCTACTTGGGAGGCTGAAGTGGGAGGATCACTTACGCCCAAGAGGTCATGGCTGCAGTGAGTCATGATCATGCCACTGCACTCCAGGCTGGGTGACAGAGCAAGATCTTGTCTCAAAAATATATAAACAAATACTCAAGGCCTACAGCATAGTTTGTGTTGAATACATGCTTGAGGAATGAATGAATGACCCCAAATAACAATGCATATGTGAAACCGAGTGTGGTTATTCACAAACCTCCCTTGAAAATAGGAAAAACTAGGGTGGGCACAGTGGCTCACACCTGTAATCCTAGCACTTTGGGAAGCCAAGGTGAGCAGATCACCTGAGGTCAGGAGTTCAAGACCAACCTGGCCAACAGGGCGAAACTCAGTATCTACTAAAGGTACATAAATTAGCTGGGCCTGGTGATGGGCACCTGTAATCCCAACTACTCGGGAGGCTCGGGCATGAGAATTGCTTGAATCCAGTTGGTGGAGGTTGCAGTGAGCTGAGATTGCACTTCTGCACTCCAGCCTGGGCAATAGAGTGAGACTCCATCAAGAAAGAAAGAAAGGAAGAAAGAAAGGAAGGAAGGAAGGAAGGAAGGAAGGAAGGAAGGAAGGAAGGAAGGAAGGAAGGAAGGAAGGAAGGAAGGGAGAGAGAGAGACTGAAAGGAAGGAAGGAAGGAGAGAGAGAGAAAGAAAAGAAAGAAGAAAGAAAGAGAAAGAAGAAAAGGAAGAAAGGAAAGAAAGAAACAAAGAGAAAGAAAAAAAGAAAGAAAGAAAGAAAGAAAGAAAGAAAGAAAGAAAGAAAGAAAGAAAGAAAGAAAGAAAGAAAAGGAAGAAAGAAAGAAAGAAAAAGAAGAAAGAAAAAAGAAAACAGGAAAAACTGACAGCTTCCCCCGGACTGCTGATAGTAAAGAAGTGTCCCTTTAGCCTTCAGGAGTGAAAAGGCCAAAGAGTGCAATGATTGAGATTGTGGGTTCTTGAACACTTATAAGAGATGCAGCCTTGGGCATATTCCTTCACCTCTCTGTGCCTCATTTTCTTCATATGTAAGGGAGAATAATGGCAGCACCAATCTCATAGAGTTCTTTGTGGATGAAATGACTTACACATATAAAGCACTTAAAACAGTATCCGTGTACAGAGAAAACACTCAGAAAGTGTCGGCTATCATTTTATCATGAATATCATTCTCCTCTCAGGGATTAAGGCTTTGTCAGGATACAGCCATGTTTCAACAACCCTGGACACAATCCCGTCGAGTTATATCACTACCTATTTTTATTTTTTCAGATCTCAGGAAATAGCAACATCAGCTCCAAGCACAGGTGAAGTGGGGATATTAGGTATGCCAATATTTCCTTGCCATGTGTGAGAAAGGGATACATTAAGATAATTTAAACTGCAAGTAATAGAGGCCTCTGATTAGACTGGTCTAAACAATGAGGACAATTCCTATGGCACATGATGAGAAGTTCAGAGGTAGGTGGCGCTGCAGCTGGTCAAATTCTCCACTCAATAACATCGTCAAGGACCCAGATTCATTTCACCTTTCTGCTCTGCCATGTTCCATGTGTCAGCTTGGACTGCAGAACAGGACTTTCATGATTACAAGATGACTGCAGTAACTACAGTCTGGGAATTATATTCTGACACAAAATTCACTGGACAAAAATAAATGTCTTTTCTTGTGTGCTGTTTTGAGAAAGAAATTACGTTTTGCAGAACCCCCAAGCAGATCTCCCTTTATATCTTATTGGTCAGATTTGGGTCACGTACTCACCCCTAAACTAATGACTGTCAACGGGATCATGATTTACACTAATCAGGATTTGCCCTAAATTTGGAATGGGGTAAATTCTGGAGAAAGATCAGAGTTCCATAAGCAAGGAAGAAAAGAGGAGCAGCTGTTGGATAGGCAACCAGCAGGGTCTGCTCAGAGAATTTTCGATATTTTTGTATTTCAATACCACTTGTCACAGTGGTTTATTTTGGAAGAAGTAGGGCAGAAAATGGGCTCATCTGGACGAAAGTTTTTCAGCAGACTTGTAAACTTCTTGTTTTGTGTTCTATATGTTTTGTTTGTTTGTTTGTTTGTTTAGTATTTACACCCCTGAGATTCTGGCTTTCAAAATCTGGGCAGTGTGAGCCATGAAATTCAACTCTAAGGTCTCATTGGTATACAATTGGCCAAGGGCTTTACCTAGAAACCTGAGGGACTCTATTAAAAAGAGCAATTTTAGTGTCAACGAAAAGTGAAGGGTCAGTCTTATTGCTGGAATTCATATGCTGAGAGACTTTTACCCTACCCTGAAACAAACATAGCAAACAGAATGGAGGGTCCCAAAGAGAAGCATACTCTGTCTAACAAGTTCAAATGTTTTCCTTAATTATATTTCTCACTGTCCCTGCTTCACCTAAAACTAGATAACAGCTTTTGATGAGCATCGAATTTCTGAAAAGGCACCAACGAGAGCCACTATTGTTTAGAGAACTAGTGTTTCCAACTGGAATCTCCAACTCAATTAGGGCATTGCGTCTTACATTTTGGAAATCTATCTTCTATTCAACATTTCCATTTTGTAAACTATTTGGCTAGCGCAAAGAAGTATGGAAAATTCATAATGAAATCTTGTCTTGGTATCTTTTGGGTGACTCAAGTTTTCTATTTATGTAGAATAAAAAGATCCTAGATACTAAAACTATAAAATGTCTACTCCAGAGAAATTTCAAGAAAGGCTTCTATTGCAAATGTTGTGTGTCATTTGAAGGCAGAGAACTCATAATTTTGAAGTGAAAGAGTCTTTAAGATCATCCATGGAATGTTTGGCATTGTACAGATGAGGAAACTATTAATAATTTAATAAACTAATAACTCTCAGAAAGAGCAGGTAATGGACAAGCCTAAGTTCCCAGAGTTTGGGAGCTGCAGAATTGAGATTAAGATCCATGTTCCAGGCCAGGCATGGTGGCTCATGTCTGTAATCCCAGTACTTTGGGAGGCCAAAGCAAGGCAGATTACTTGAGATCAGGAGTGCAAGACCAGCCTGGGCAACATGGCGAAACCTTGTCTCAACTGAAAAGCAAAAATTAGCCCGGCACGGTGGCGCATGCCTGCAATCCCAGCTACTCAGGAGGCTGAGGCAGGAGAATCGCTTGAACCTGGCAGGTGGAGGTTGCAGTAAGCTGAGATCGCACCACTGCTGTCCAGACTGGGTGACAGAGTGAGACTCTGTGAAAAAACAAAAAACAAACAAACAAAAAAAAACCATGTTCCTTGGGATAGATTAAAGGTGAAGACAAATTTTTTGCTACTCCTCCCCTTGAATCTGGCCTGATCTTAGTGACATGCTTCAGCAATACTAGGTGACTAAAGTAATGTTCTGGGCCTTCTGAGGCTGGGTCATAGGAAGTCTTGCGGTTTCTGCCTAGGACCCCTTGGACCCCTTGCTCTAGGGAAAGCCAGCAGTAAGGAGTCTGACACCCCTGAGGCTGCCATGCTGTGAAGCAGCTCAATCTAGCCAGTGGAAAGGTGGCATGAAGAAATGGATACCTCATCTGCTCTCAGCTGTTCTAACCATCTCCCAGCTCAGATGGCACATATAGGAGTGAAGCCTTCAGATGACTTCAGCCCTGGCCACCATTTGACTGCAGCCACATAAGAGTTCCCAAGCTAGAACCATACAGCTAAGCCCAGCCAGCACAGTCACCGAAGGATAATAATAAATTGGTTTTAAGCTGTGAAATTGGCCAGGTGCCGTGGCTCATGCCTGTAATCCCAGCACTTTGGGAGGCTGAGGTGGGAGTACAGCTTGAAGCCAGAAGTTTGAGACCAGCCTGGGCAATAAAGTGAGACCGTCTCTACAAAAAATTAGAAACTCGCCAGGCATGGTGGCGCACACCCGTAGTCTCAGCTACTCAGGAGGTTGAGGCAGGAAGATGGCTTGAGCCCTGAGGTTGGAGGCTGTAGTTAGCTATGGTCATGCCACTGCGTTCCATCCTGAGTGACGCAGCAGGACCCTGACCCTAAAATAAATAAATAAACAAGCCACTCAATTTTGGGACAGTTAGCTTGGCAACGATCGATAACCAGAACATCCTCTGACTCAACACCTTTGCCCACAGCATTAGTAAAATACATATAACAGGAAACTCAGATTCAAGACAGAACAAATATTCTTCAGGCCGTTGGGAGTTATGTCCTTGTTCTGCTCAGTAATACCATAGAGCATATTTTCAGTCTAAGTTTATTAGAATACAATCCACAAAATGCTTTCATTCTCCATCATGTGAGAAAAGTGATATTTATTATTCCTGTGACCATGTAGATCAGGAATCGAGTCATGTTCAGATGATCCCAGGCAAGACACTTCTGGATTCTGCTGTCTTTACACCAATATTCCTAAATGGCTGTAAATGCCAGAAAGAGATCTTTCACAATATTCGAAAAGGCCCTCTCAAGGATTATCAAGGTTAGAGTACGCTCTTCAATATTACAACAATTGCACAGCTGATATCATTTGAAGGCATTATTGGTCAATATTTGATTTTGCTCCATAAAGTTCCCTCAGGAAGAAACTAGATTATTACCACTAAGGAATTAATGATTTCTTACCACTAAAGAATCAAACATTGGCCGGGGACGATGGCTCATGCCTGTAACCCCAGCACTTTGGGAGGCCGAGGCAGGAGGATCATGAGGTCAGGATATCGAGACCATCCTGGTCAACATAGCGAAACACCATCTCTACTAAAATACAAAAAATTAGCTGGGCGTGGTGGCACGCACCTGAAGTCCCAGCTACTCGGGAGGCTGAGGCAAGGGAATTGCTTGAACCCAGGAGGCAGAGGTTGCAATGAGCTGAGCTCATGCCACTGCACTCCAGCCTGGCAACAGAACAAGATTCTGTCTCAAAAAAAAAAAAAAAAAGGAATCCATACACTGATTCTATCACAGCAGCTTTCCAGAGGAAGTTGCCCACAAATATCTCCAAGATTTATAAGCTTATAAAGGCAAACCAATATTTTCCCCTGTGGATCAACTATTGCATCAATCTATTTATACCTTTTATAAATCTTGAAAATGCTATGCCAAGTAAAATAAGCCAGACACAAAAGAACAAATATTGTATGATTTCACTTACATGAGGAACCTAGGATGGTAAAATTAATAAAGACAGAAAGTAAAATGGTGGTTAACAGGGGCTGAGGAGCTGGAGTAATAAGAAGTTACTAATGGTTATACCATCACCACCATCCATCTCCATTAAGTTTTGTGAATGTACTTAATGCCACTAAACTGTACATCTAAAAATGGTCAAAATGGTAATTTTACGTTATGTATATTTTATCACAATTTTTAAAAAAACCTTTTACTTGGCCAGGCATGGTGGCTCACGCCTATAATCCCGGCACTTTGGGAAGCCAAGGCCGGTGGATCACCTGAGTTCAGGAGTTCAAGATCGGGCTGGCTAACACGATGAAACCCTGTCTCTACTAAAACCCTGAAAATTATCCAGGTGTGGTGGCATGCACCAGTAATCCCAACTACCCAGGAGGCCAAGGTGGGAGAATCGCTTGAACCCGGGAGGCGTAGGTTGCAGTGAGTGGAGATCGCGCCATTGCACTCCAGCCTGGGCAACAACAACAAAACTCCATATCAAAAACAAAAACAACCAAAAACACAGCTTTTACTTAAAAAAAAAAAAACTAGAAATAAAAAGAAGAATTCAGGAGTTTTATCAGTCAAGTTCCCAGCAGGAAACAGATGGCACACTCAAATTAGGACAATTTGAGGAGTTTCATAAAGGAACTCTTTATAAAGGTTTGGGCAGAGCATAAGGAAACCACAAGGGGAGAAAGGTGTTCAGGGCTAGGAAGGAAAGCGCACAGAGCAGAAGCCAAAGAAATAGAAGGCTGTGTGGAAAGGGGCTTGTAGAGGAGGTAAGGCTTTCAAGGGAGGAAAACAGCCTGTAACAAACCTGTGAGAAGGGAACCTGGAACGCACCACTCACATCCTGCTCTCCAGTCTCCTACCAGTATGCCTCATTGGCCAAACCCAACCAGAAGTCAAATGGCAAGAGAACCTATTGATACAGCTCGTATAGGTCAGCCTCCAGGGGAGAGAGAAGGCAGGGGAACCTAGAGAGTGGATAGAGAAGGTTCAAAAGGAAGACGCCAGCCACAGTATTCTACCTAATAAGGCTGTGGTCCCCAACCTTTTTGGCAGCAGAGAGAGGTTTCATGGAAGAAAATTTTTCTACAGACCTGAGGGTGGGGAAAGTGGCTTCGGGATGAAACTGTTCCACCTCAGAGCATCAGGCATTAGTTAGATTCTCATAAGGAGCATGCAACCTAGATTCTTCACATGGGCAGCTCACAATAGAGTTTGCGCTCCTGTAGGAACCTAATGCCACCGCTGATCTGACAGGAGGTGGAACTCAGGTGGTAATGCTTACTCACCCAGCCCCACTCACCTCCTGCTGTGCGGCCCATGTCCTAACAGGACACAGACTGGTACCATCCATGGCCCTGGCATTGGGGACCCCTGTAATAAGGTGTCTTCAAGGCAGTTAGATTTATCCATTAGCTGTAACAAATACAGTTATCAAAGTCTACCCTATCATTAGGCCACATAGCATAGTTAGTAACAACTAGACCAAAACATTTGTTTTGTGAAAATAAGGAAACAATAAAATAAATGTGCATATACCTGTATACTCTTTCTTACAAGATGTGGCTTTCTCTCTGAGGCTCAAAGGTGCTATCAGTCCCACTGAAGCTCTGCATGAGTCTATCTCATCTCTGCTGACCTTCTAAGAGCTGACACCCTAACTCTTCAGAGATTGGGATGCAATAGAATGAGACTCAGAAAGAAGGGGAGAAAAACAGTTACCATTCCTTCTCTATTTTGTCTGAAGCTAACCCTGCACGTTGTGGCCTCCAATTTAAGGACCCATCTCTTTCTCATCCATCCCTTAAAAGGGGTGTAGACTTATCCCATGGAATCAGCAAAATGAAAACATCAGAATGTGTAGTCATGAACCCAATCTATTATCGGTTCTGCTTAGTTCTGGTTCTTGCTTCGTAGAGGGGTTTCCGATAAGAATAATTTTGATGCAGCAAGGGAGGTTCCAAGAAATCCTCTCTATTCTTTACAGCCTAGAAATGAAAGGGTTAATGCAACCTCTACTTCGTAGACACTCACAAATGATCTGACAGTCATTTTTGCCTGATTCTAACCCTCTCCTGCCTGCCTCAACTTGGCTATTCCTCCTACTTGACTTAAAAATCTAATTCCATGAATGTCAATCCTCCAGGTTAGACCACTAAAGCCGGGTCGCGGTCTCTAGAAGCTCACTGCTGCTCTGCACATATGTTACCTGGCAGGAGAAGAAGAGCCCCTGATTAGGAGGTAGGGGAAGGACAGCCATCTTCTGTAGTCCTCTTTCATTAGCACATTAGCATGAATGAGCTTATCAGATTAGCTAATTGTCACCTGGACACTTTGGACAGTGCAGAGATACTGGTGAGGCACATTTCCACAAAAAGCAGAGGGAAAAGCACAGCAAATGACAAGTCCTGGAAGGGCTTTGGAGCATCCTGGAAGGGCAGGGCTCAATGAGGAAGGACAAACAAGATGCTCCAGAGGACTGGAGAGGTAGGAGAGAAAGCTCTGGATGAGAAGGCGCTAAAGACGAATTTTACCATTTTCCAGCTTTGCTTTGCCCAGGCGTTTGCCTGTTTCCTGCTGGAGGAATAGCAGATACACAAAGCAGCTCAGGCACAAGTGACAACTTGACTCCTGTTTCTTGAAACGGTAACATGAGCAAAGACAAGTGCTGGTAAGATGGAAAACGAGATAACCTGCAATCCCTCCTCCTATAAACACTAGAAAAACTAGATAAACATACAAATATTTTTAATAGATAGATAAGCATCTAAGAAAGAAAAAGAGAGTATAGTCCTTTGTAACACAGAGACTTGAGTTCTGATGCTCAATTAGAAACAGAAGACAAGACTTTGAGTTAGCATAAAGTGTGGAATTGAAGCTAAGATCCTGGCATAAAACCAGGACTCTGACCTTCAGTGAAGGGAAGGACTGGGGGAAAAAAAAAATCTACCCAATGCTACTGAGAGGTGATAAAGAAATGTATCTGGATTTTTCTGGGGGCAGGGAACCAGGGGGGTTAAGACAGCGTCTCACTCTGTCACCCAGGCTGAAGTGCAGTGGCACAATCATAGCTCAGCCGCAGCCTGGATCTCCTAGGCTCAAGCAATCCTCCCACCTCAGCTTTCCGAGTAGCTGGCACTATAGGTGCCCCACCACGCCTGGCTAATTTGTTAAATTTTTGTAGAGACAAGACCTCACTAACTCCTGGACTGAAATGATTCTCCTGCCTCGGCCTCCCAAAGTGCTGGGATCACGGGCATGAGCCACCATGCCTGGCCCCCAAGAAATTTATCTGAATCTTCCACAGCTCTAGGTGAGAAAATAACCTCCTCTGGAATTTATACTACAAGGTCAGGGCAGCCCATAAGTGTAGGAACCAACATAAAAAGTGGTTCCAGCTGGGCATAGTGGCTTGTGTTTGTAATCCCAACTACTCAGGAGGCTGAGGAGAAGGATCGCTTAAGCCCAAGAGTTCGAGGCTGCAGTAAGCTAGGATTGTGCTTGTGAATTGCCACTGCACTCCAACCTGGGTGAAAGAGTGAGACCCCATTTCTAAAGGAAAAGAAAAAGTGGTTCCAGGCCAGTGATCGCTAACCTTTGAGATGGCCTTCAACGATCTAGTGATACCACTCGGGTGCCTGGCACCTGCCTCAGAGGGACATACCTCAACCCAGGCCCCAGCGGTTTCTCACAGATAAATTCCCATTGGAGATGCAGTTAGAGTCAAAGCATATCATAAATAATCCTACATAAACAAGTCAGGCAGACATAATTTTTTTAAAATCCACAATAGTTCATCCCCAAGAAGTTCAGATAATAGAAGTGACCATGATATAAGTATATTTTATTTCATTTATTGTTTTGAGACAGTGCCTCACTCTGTCACCCAGGCTAGAGTGCAATAGCATGACCATGGCTCATTGTACCCTCAACTTCCTGGACTCAAGTGATCCTCCTGCATCAGTCTTGTGAGTAGCTGGGATCACAGGCACGTGCCACCATGACTGGCTATTTTTTAAATATTCTGTAGAGATGGGTTGTCACCATGTTGCCCAGGCTGGTCTCAAACTCCTGGCCTCAAGTAGTCCTGCTTCAGCCTCCAAGGTGCTGGGATTACAGGCACGAGCTACTATGCCCAGCCCCTACGTATGTTTTAAATCATATAAAGAAGGAATTGAAATCACAAAAACAAGACACTGTATTTTTTTAAAAAAAGAAAGTATAGACAGAGTTGAGAAAAAAATAAATAAAACTTCCAGAAACAAACTTTTCACTTATTTAAAAAAATCAGGCCAGGCGTGGTGGCTCACGTCTGTAATCCCAACATTTTGGGAGGCTGAGGTGGGTGAATCACCTGAGGTCAGGAGTTCAAGACCAGCCTGGCCAACATGGTGAAGCCCCGTTTCTACTAAAAATACAAAAATTAGCTGCGTGTGGTGGCAGTCGCCTGTAATCCTAGCTACTCGGAAGGCTGAGGCACAAGAATCTCTTGAACCCGGGAGGCGGAGGTTGCAGTGAATCAAGATTGTGCCACTGCACTCCAGCCTGGGCAACAGAGTGAGACTTTGTCTCAAAAACAAATAAATAAATTAATTAATTAATTAACAGATTAGATCTAGATAAAGTAAGGATCAATTGGCTATAAAATAAATCCGAGAGAATGCTTAGAATGAAGTACAGATAGATGAATGTTAGACCTTCTCATTGTCTTCTCAACATTTCTTAACTTTTGATATTTCCCTTTTTTTTTTTTTTTTTTTTTTTTTTTTGAGACAGAGTCTCACTCTGTCACCAAGGCTGGAGTGCAGTGGCGTGATCTCGGCTCATTGCAACCTCAACCTCTGCCTCCCAGGTTCAAGTGATTCTCCTGCTTCAGCCTCCTAAGTAGCTGGGACTTCAGGTGCGCACCACCATGCCCAGCTAACTTTTGCATTTTTAGTAGAGACGAGGTTTCGCCATGTTAGTCAGGCTGGTCTCGAACTCCTGACCTTGTGATCTACTTGCCTCAGCCTCCCAAGATGCTGGGATTACAGGCGTGATTTGGCATGAGACCATTTTTTGTCAATAGGAATGCCAAAAGGATAGACAAGAGAGAAGGAAGGAGATGTACTATTTGAATAGATGGTGGCTGTGAATCTTCCAAAGTATGAAAAGGCATGTATCCTCAAATTCAAGAGCCATAGTGAGTCCCAGGTAGGATAAGCAAAAATAAATCCATACCTGAACACACTGTAATGAAAATGCAGAGAGAAAGAGAGAGAGAGAATGCCACTTCATAGAAAAGATAGATTACCTACAAAAAGAAATGACAGACTTACAGCAGATTGCTTAGTAGCAATGGTGAAGACCAGAAGTAAATGGAATAATGTCTTTATACTACTAAAATAGCTATCAACCTAAAATTCTATATACAAGTCAAGTAAACTGGCATTTGGGAATGGAAGTAAAATTAAAACACTTTCAGACAAAATCTTTAAGAGTTTCTCACTCACAGATTCTTAATGAAAGAACTTTCTAGGGATAGACTTTAAGAGCAGAAAAGGAAAGTCAATCCAGAAGGAAGATGCAAGAAATAAAAGAGAACCAATAAGTTGGTGAGTATGGGGATAAATCAAAGCAAACATTGACTATTAGGCACAGGAACACGCACAAACACACAAAACAAGAGCAACAATAAAATTGAATGAAACCAGACCAAGCACGATGGCTCACGTCTGTAATCCCAGCACTTTGGGAGGCCGAGGCGGGTGGATCCCCCGGGGTCAAGAGATCAAGACTATCCTGGCCAACATGGTGAAACCACTTCTCTACTAAAAATACAAAAATTAGCTGGGCATGGTGGCACATGCCTGCAGTCCCAGCTACTCGGGAAGCTGAGGCAGGAGAATCGCTTGAACCTGAGAGGTGGATGTTGCAGTCAGCCAAGATCATGCCACTGCACTCCAGCCTGGGTGACAGAATGAGACTTCTTCTCAAAAAAAAAAAAAAAAAAAAAAGGACAGAAAGAAAATAAAAAAGAAAGTAATGGCAAAATCGCAGTTACTTTTGCACCAATTTAATAAGATCCTTATATTGCCCAAAAAGAGGCAGGGATATTAATTAATTAACTTCAGGCTTTGTTAAAGTGAGTATGCTTGTTAAAATCTTACAGGTGACTGTGATTGCCAGGCTTTGAGATGGCTCCCCGGTGAGCCTCACCTCCTTGTACTCATGCCTTTGTGTAGCTCCTTCCCAGTTAGTCTTGTGACTATAAAATATGGTGAAAGACATGGTATGTCACTTCCAAGGCTAGATCATAAAAGACATTCCAGCTTTGTTTTATTCCCTCTTGGATCACTCTTTTTGAGGAAAACTAGCCACCATGTTGTGAAGACGTTCAAGCAGCACTATGGAGAGGTCCGTGTGGTGAAGAACTGAAGCCTCCTCCAACAGCCAACACCAACTTGACTGCCATATAAATAAGCCATTTGATAAGCAGATCCTCCAGCCCCAGCCAAGCTTTCAGAAGACTGTAGTCCCTGCTAGATTTGGATTGTCTGTTCTTCAGAGACCCTGACCCAAACCACCCAGTTAAGCCATTCCCAAATTCCTGACCCAGCAAAGATGTGTAAGGTAATAAATATTCATTGTTGTTTTAAGCTGTCTCATTTTTGGATAGTTTGTTATATAGTATTAGCTAACTAATATTACAATAAAGAGAATAAAATTAGATTATATAATTTTGAAACCATTAAAGAGGAGTAAAGGAATTTTGAAAAAACACTCTATCTCAATAGAAAACTGGAAAGGAAAGGGAAATATAAAGAAAAATCATTGTGAAAAACAAATGCAAAATAATACGATATCATGCCAGGCATGGTGGCTCATGCCTATAGTCCCAGCACTTTGAGAGGCTGAGGTGGGCAAATCACCTGGGGTCAGAAATTCAAGACCAGCTTGGCCAACATGATGAAACCCCATCTCTACTAAAAATACAAAACTTAGCTGGGTATGGTGACACATGCCTGTAATTCCCAGCTACTCAGGAGGCTGAGGCACAAGAATAGCTTGAACCTAGGAGGCGCAGGTTCCAGTGAGCCGAGATCACGCCACTGCACTCCAGCCTAAGTAACAGAGCGAGACTCTGTCTCAAGAAAACAAAACAAAACAAAAATGAAAAATGTAAATAAACCAAATTTATCACTTAAAGGAATATTCCTATGTGTGTGTGTGTGTTTGTGTGTGTGTGCATATATATATATATATATATAAATCTAGGTAGGTATACGTTATTTTTTAAACACAGAAAGTTATAAAAGATGAGAAAAGAAATATCAAACAAATAATAAAGTTGGTATACCTATGCTAGTATCAGATGAAATAGATTGTTAAGCAAAAATCTTCTTTAGCAATAAAAGAGATCACTGAATGATGTAAAAGGAAAAAATATACCAGGAAATATGACAATTACAAATCGTTTGTTCCCAATAACATAGCCTCCAAATAATGCAAAAATTGACAGAACTGCAAGAAGAATTTGAACAATCCACAATCATAGAGGAACATTTAAACACTAATCTTTCTTTAATTATCAAGAAGACTAAAAATTTAGAAAGATTATTTATAATTTAAATGACACAATTAATGAACTTGATTTAATAAATATAGAGAATTTTCTACCAACAGTTAGAGAAGATACTTTTCTTTCAAGCTTGCACAGTACATCTATGTAAATTGACCATGTATTAGGTCACAAACCAAATATCAAAAAATCGGTATCTTATAGACCATGTTCTCTGACCACAATGCAATAACACTAAAAAAAATTCCCGGAATTTTTAATTTTATTTATTAATTTTTAAGTTTATTATTTTTTTTTTTTGAGATGGGATCTTGTTCTATTGCCCAGGCTGGAGTGCAGTGGCATAATCTTGGTTCACAGCAGCATCCACCTCCTGGTCCCAAGGGATCCTCCCACCTTAGCCTCTCAAATAGCTGGGACTACAGGAGCAAGCTACCATTCCCAGCTGATTTTTATTTTTTTACTTTTTGTAGAGATGAAGTCTCACTATGTCACCCAGGCTGGTCTCAAACTCCTGGGTTCAAGCAATCCTCCCACCTTAGCCTCCCAAAGTGCTGGGATTACAGGTATGAACTACTGAGCTAGGCCATTTTTAAAAATTTTAAAACATACTTCAACTCTTGAGTTAAGGAATAAATCATAACGAAAGTAGAATATGTTTAGAAGTAAACCATAAAAAAAAAAATGGAAACACATCCCATGCTCATGGATGGGTAGAGTCAATATTGTGAAAATGACCACACTGACAAAAGCAATCTACAAATTCAATGCAACTCCCATCAAAATACTACCATCATTCTTCACAGAACTAGAAAACAAATCCTAAAATTCACATGGAACCAAAAAAGAGCCCACATAGCCAAAGCAAGACTAAGCAAAAAGAAATATCTGGAGGTGTCACATTATATGATTTCAAACTATGCTATAAAGCCATAGTCACCGAAACAGCATAATACTGGTATAAAAATAGGCACATTGACCAATGGAACAGAATAGAGAACCCAGAAATAAACCCAAATACTTACAGTCAACTGACCTTTAACAAAGCAAACAAAAACATAAAGTGGGGTAAGGACACCCTATTCAACAAATAGTGATGGGATAATTGGCAAGCCATATGTAGGAGAATGAAACTGGATCCTCATCTCTCACCTTAGACAAAAATAAACTCAAGATGGATTAAGGACTTAAATCTAAGACCCGAAACTATAAAAATTCTATAGGATAACATCTGAGAAACCCTTCTAGACATTGGCTTAGACAAGGATTTCATGACCCAAAAACAAATGCAATACAAACAAAGATAAATAACCAGGACTTAATTAAACCAAAGAGCTTTTACACCGCAAAAGAAACAGTCAGCAGAGTACACAGACAACCCACAGAGTGGGAGAAAATCTTCACAATCTATACATTTAACAAAAGACAATATCCAGAATCTATAAGGAACTCAAATAACTTAGCAAGCAAAAAACAAACAATCCCATCAAAAAGTGGGCTAAGGACATGAATAGACAATTCTCCAAAGAACATATACAAATGGCCAACAAACATATGAAAAAATGTTCCACATCACTAATTATCAGGGAAATGCAAATCAAAACCAAAATGCAATACCACCTTACTCCTGCAAGAATGGCCATAATAAAAATAATAATAATAATAGATGTTGGTGTGGATGTGGTGAAAAGGGAACACTTCTACACTGCTGGTGGGAATGTAAACTAGCACAACCACTGTGGAAAACAGTGTGGAGATTTCTTTAAAAACTGAAAGTAGAACTACCATTTGATCCAGCAATCCCACTAAAAGGGTATTTACCCAGAGGAAAAGAAGTCATTACATGAAAAACATACTTGCTTACACATGTTTATAGTGCACAATTCGCAATTGCAAAAACATGGAACCAGGTGAAATGCACATCAATCAACAAGTGGATACAGAAACTGCGATGGAATGCCACTCAGCCGTAAAAAAGGAATGAACTAATGGTATTTGCAGCAGCCTGGATAGGATTGGAGTTCTAAGTGAAGTAACTCAGGAATGGAAAATCAAACTCGTATATTCTCACTCATAAGTGGGAGCTAAGCTATGAGGATGAAAAGGCAAAATAATGACACGGTGTACTTTGAGGATTTGGTGGAAAAGGTGAGAAAGGAGTGAGGGACAAAAGACTATAAATAGGGTTCAGTGTATACTGCTAGGGAGATGGGTGCACCAAAATCTCACAAATCACCACTAAAGAACTTACTCATGTAACCTAATACGACCTGTTCCCCCAAAACCTATGGAAATATATATATATATATATATATATATATATATATATATATATATATATATTTTTTTTTTTTTTTGAGACAGAGTCTTGCTCTTGTTGCCCAGGCTGGAGTATAACAGCACAATCTTGGCTCACTGCAACCTCCACCTCCTCCTGAGTTCTAGCAATTCTACTGCCTCAGCCTCCCAAGTGGCTGGCACTACAAGCATGCACCACCATGCCCAGCTAATGTTGTATTTTTAGTAGAGATGGGGTTTCACCATGCTGGTCAGACTGGACTCAAACTCCTGACCTCAGGTGATCCACCCACCTTGGCCTCCCAAAGTGCTGGGTTTACAAGCATGAGCCACCACGACTGGCGAAATAAACATTTTTTTAAAAAGAAGTAAACAATAAAAATACCTTACTCAATCCAAATAGTGCATCCTTAATAAATATAAGAGCAGAAATTAAGAAATTTGTAATAAATTAAAAGCTGTTTTCTTCTTGTGTTTATATGCAAGTCAAACGTCTTTGTTTAAGAAAAACTATTAAGTTATAAACAAGCAATAACTTAATAAGAAGGCAAACATCAGTACAAATAAATATTTCATAAATAATGAGAGAATACTATGAATAGACTATGAATATCTACTTTCATAACAACAAATTTGGAAACATACGTAAAAAGTTAGAAATTTTCCTTTGAAAATAAAATTTATTAAAGCTGATTCAAGAAAAAAAGAAAACTAAAGACTGTAACATTTTTTAAAAATTGAATCAGTTATAAAAATAATCTATCCACAAAACAAACAAAAATACCAGACTCAGACACTTTTATAAAATTCTGCCAAGTTTTCACAATATAGATAAACTGTATCTTACACAAGCTGTTCCAAAAAAGAGAAAAAGAAGAGAAGGTCCCCAACTTACTTTCTGAAACTAATGTTCCCTTCCCTTTCGATACAAAAGCCAGGCAAAGATAATATAACAAAACATACATTAAAGGAGAAAAGCCGCATGATTATCCCAATAGATGTACAAAAATATCTGATAAAATTCAATCCTCCATTATTTTAAAAGCAAAACAAAATAAACAAACCCCAAAACTCTAGAGAGATTAGCTACCTTCCTCATGAACCTACAACAAACATCCTATTTAATGGTGAAACCTACAGTAAACATCCTATTTAATGGTTATAAGCATTTCCTTTAAAATCAGAAAGAATGCAAGGACAGTCAGCATCAACTTTCTATTCAACATTGTACTGACTGCTCTAGATAGCACGGTAAGACAGGGAGACAAAAATGAAAGGTATAAAATTGAAAAGAAGGAAATGAAGCTGTCAGTTTTCAAAGACAGTAAGATTGGTTCAAAGAAACAATATAAGACTAGTATAAAAGTTCAAGGCTGCTAAATATAAGATCAACATACCCAAATTAATTGCATTTCTATAGAACAAACAACTGGAAAATGTAATTGAAAGTTTTCCATTTACAATAGCCACATGAGCTAGAAGGAACCTAGGGAAAATACACAACAACAAAAAACACTTGATGGAAAAAATATGAAACTTTATTAAAGAACATGAGGCTGGGCACAGTGGCTCACACCTATAATCTCAGCACGCTGGGAGGCTGAGGCAGGAAGGTGTCCTGAGCTGGGGAGTTCAAGATCAGCCTGGGAAACACAGCAAGACCTCATCTCTACTAAAAAAAAAAAAAAAAAAAAAAATTAGCCAGTCACACACCTGTTAGTCCCACTTTCAGCTACATGGGAGACTGAGGTGGAAGGACTGCTTGAGCCCAGGAGGTTGAGGCTGCAGTGAGCAATGACGGCATCACTGCACTCCAGCCTGGGTGACAGAGTGAGACCCTGTATCAAGAAAAAAAAAAAAAAAAAGAACATGATAGAACTAAAACAAAAAGAGATATACCAAGTTAATAGATGAAAAGACTCAACAAAGATTGCATCTCTCTAAGTTATTCTAAAAGTTACATTCAATGCCAATCAAAATCTCAACATGATTTTTCATTGAATGTGACAACTCTTATTGTATAATAGAAAGCTAAGGAGAGGCTAGACAATCCTTGTAAAGAAGGAGGAGTTAAGAATGGGAAAGGGGAGCTTATTCCAAACAGGGTGGCATTAGAGCATCAGTAGACAAATAGAACAAAATAGAGAGCCCAGAAAGAGTCTCTTTTATATATTTATATGAGTGTTTGATATATAATAGAGAAGACATTACAAATCCATGGGGAAAAAAATGTATTATCCAACAATAGTGCTAGGACAATTAGAAATTCATATGGAAAAAGATAAAACTGAATTCTTATTTCATACCATAA
Source organism: Macaca mulatta (assembly GCF_049350105.2). Classification (NCBI taxonomy): domain Eukaryota; kingdom Metazoa; phylum Chordata; class Mammalia; order Primates; family Cercopithecidae; genus Macaca; species Macaca mulatta. Next base: position 129,991,763 of record NC_133412.1, on the reverse strand, counting down.
ACAAAATTATGTCATTCCAGAAAGACAAAAAACCCAAATGTTAAAATATATATATATATAAAACTTTTAGAGGAAAACATGGTAGAATATATTTGTGGCATCATAATAAAGAAAAATATCTTTTAAAAATTAGTTTATTTTTGGATGAGTGCGATGGCTTATGCCTGTAATCCCAGCCCTTTGGGAGGCCAAGGCGGGTGGATCACCTGAGGTCAGAAGCTCGAGACCAGCCTGGCCAACATGGTGAAACCCTGTCTCTACTAAAAATACAAAAAAATTAGCCAGATGTGGTGGCGGGTGCCTGTAATCTCAGCTACTCAGGAGGCTGAGGCAAGAAAATTGCTTGAATTGGGGAGGCGGAGGTTGTAGTGAGCCAAGGTCGTGCTACTGCACTCCAACCTGTACAACAGAGTGAGACACTGTCTCAAAAAATAAAATAAAATAAAAATGAAAATAATTTTTATAGAATTAAGGGGTACAAGTGCAGTTTTGTTACATGTATTTTTTACATAGTGTTAAAGTCTGAGTTTTTACTGTAACCATGACCCAAATAGTATACCTTGTACCCAATAGGTAATTTCTCATCCCTCGACCCCCTCCCACTTTTCCATCTTTTGAAGGATATGTTAAAAAATATATAAAAACCCAAAACCTTAAAATATGAATATATTTTACTACTTTGAATTCAAATATTCGATATGATATCACGAACAAAATTAAATACAAGTCACAGATTGGAAGAAAATATTTGCAAATGATGCAACAGTAGATCTGTGTCTAAGCCATATTAAAAATTCCTAAAACCCAGTAAGAACACTAGGCATAGTGGCTCCCACCTGTAATCCCAGCACTTTGGGAGGCTGAGGCTGGTGGATCACCTGAGGTTAGGAGTTCGAGACCAGTCTGGCCAACATGCTGAAACCCCATTCTCTACTAAAAACACAAAAAAGTAGCCTGTAATCACAGCTACTCAGGAGGCTGAAGCAAGAAAATTGCTTGAACCCAGGAGACGGAGGTTGCAGTGAGCCCAGATGACACCACTGAACTCCAGCCTGGGCAACAAGAGCAAAACTCTAAAAAAAAAAAAAAAAAAAAAAAAAAAGAAAGAACAGGAAACAAATTTTAAAGCAGAAGTTATGAATAAAAAATTGACAGAACAAGAAATGTGAATAGTAAATAAACATGAAAAATATCCTCAACTTCAATAACAATTAGATAAATACAAGTTAAATCAATGGGATACTATTTCACCATCATCAGATTGGCAAACATTAGAAAACTTAGAAAACTGAAGGTTTTCATATTTTGCAAGAAATTATACTTTTAGATGTCCTCCCTAAAAATTTCTTGAGGCCTGGCATGGTGGCTCACTCCTGTAATCTCAGCACTTTGGAGGCTGAGGCAGGAGGATCACTTGAGGCCAGGAGTTGGAGACCAGTCTGGACAACACAGCAAGACCTTGTCTCTATTTAAAAATGTATATATATTGAGTATGTGTACTTGGAAGCACCCATTGCTACACTGTATCGGATAAAACAATGCAAACATTCTAACTGTCCCTGAATAGATATATTCATTCAGTGGGATACTTTACAGCAGTTTAAGTAAATGCATTAAATCTACATGTATTAACATAAATTAATCTACAAAATATGAAGCAAGTGGAAAAAAACGGATTCCAACGAATATGTGCAGTGTTTCTCTTTTTCTAAATACACAAAACAATAGTTTATATACCCACACATATATTGTAAAAGGACAAAAGCATTCATGGGAATGACACAATAATTTCAAAGCAGTGGTTGCTCCTGGCAAGGGAAGGAAAGAAAAGAGATGTGTTTTTAGCAGTATCTGTTATATTTCATTCCTTCAAAATACAGAATTTTTTTTTAATTTTTTTTAAATTTTACTTTAAATTCTAGGGTACATGTGCACAACGTGCAGGTTTGTTACATATGTATACATGTGTCATGTTGGTGTGCTGCACCCATTAACTCATCATTTACATTAGGTATATCTCCTAATGCTATACCTCCCCTCTCCCCACTCCCCCAACCCCACGACAGGCCCTGGAGTGTGATGTTCCCCTTCCTGTGTCCAAGTGTTCTCATTGTTCCCACCTATGAGTGAGAACATGCGGTGTTTGGTTTTCTGTTCTTGTGAGAGTTTGCTGAGAATGATGATTTCCAGCTGCATGCGTGTCCCTACAAATGACATGAATTTATCCTTTTTTATGGCTGCATAGTATTCCATGGTGTATATGTGCCACATTTTCTTAATCCAGTCTATCATTGATGGACATAGAAATACAAACCAAGTAATAATAATAATAATAAATGTATTGGTAGTGGATAGAAATGTGATAGATTCCTATTCTTTTGGGGGTGTTTGAAAAGTGTCATTATTAGTCATTTTAAAGGGGAATTCAGAGACCTGAGATTATGGTTGCTTGTGTGTGTGTGTGTGTGTGTGTGTGTGTGTGTTTAAGACCAAGTCTCACTCTGTCGCCCAGGCTGGAGTGCAGTGGCGCAATCTCAGCTCACTGCATCCTCCGTCTCCTGGGTTCAAGCGATTCTCCTGCCTCAGCCTCCCAGGTAGCTGAGATTACAGGCATGAGCCACCACGCCTGGCTAATTTTTTGTATTTTTAACAGAGATGGGGTTTCACCATGTTGGTCAGGCTGGTCTCAAACTCCTGACCTCAAGTGATATGCCTGCCTTGGCCTCCCAAAGGGCTGGGATTACAGGCATGAGCCACCACGCTTGGCATAAGCTGTTTTTTCTTATTATCTTACTTTTCTTAAACTCTCTATAATGGTTATGTATAACTTTTGCAATAAGAAAAAAATATGAAAATATGCACAGATAACCTTGACAATCTCTCAGGCTATGCCATTCCTACCTATGGACATTCTGAATCAATCATTTAAAATCAAATTCTAAAGTTTGATAAGCTGGTTGCCAAGTGAGTATTCACCATAAGACTAGGTTGTGGCACAATAAACTGGGTCATTCCCGTCATCTTAGTCAAATCAGCCTCTGCACCACTGATCTGAATATATTTAACAATCCCATTCATTATTGAGGGCAAACTGATCAGAGCAATTACACATAAATATGTGAGAATTTTCTGATTGTACCAATGGCTACATTTTCCCCTAATGATATGTATGTGTGTAGATTACATATGTGCGTAGGCCTTTTTATATACACATATAACTTTATCATCCCATGAAATGTCTTGCAGAGATGAAGTGTTGAGGTGATTCTGGAATTGGAGCAATTCTGGGAATTAAAGGAAGTAGAGATTCTTTTACTCCTGAGTCATTGTTTTGTCTCCAAACAGAAGATATGAACAGTTGCCCAGTGACCTCTGTGAAATGTTTATGGTCTCGTGTCAGTTCCCAACAATGAGTTGTTCACATAATAGATGCACTTTATTTGTTGTACATAGTCCTTTGATGTGTGTCAAATTTTTTATGTTTCCCTTTCTTTTTATCTGGTCTCTCACTGTTGATATTGTCTTGTTCTTATTGTCTTTCTAGATTGAAAGGACCAAGTCCACTTTAACTTGGCATGGCAACCAGCACAACTCTGATGAGCATGTGGACACTTGATAGACAATGTTTGTGGTGCTGCTATTGAAGGCTCCAAAACTGTGCTGACAATAGTGCCTTAAAATCATAATCTTGGCCAGGTTTGGTGGCTCACGCCTGTAACCCCAGCACTTTAGGAGGCCGAGGCAGGAGGATCACTTGAGCCCAGGAGTTTGAGACCAGCCTGGGCAATATGGTGAAACCCCATCTCTACCAAACAAGAACAAAAACAAAACTAAACTAAAAAAAACAAAAAACAAAAAAAAAACAAAACACTTAGCCCAGTGTTGTGGCACACACCTATAGTCCCAGCTACTCGGGAGGCCGAGGTGGGAGGATTGCTAGAGGTTGGGAGGCAGAGGTTAACAGTGAGCCAAGACTGCACCCTTGCACTTTAGCCTGGGAGACAGAATGAGACCTTGTCTCAAAATAAATAAATAAGTAAAAGTCATAATCTGATCTATCTATGCTTACCACAATATGAATACTCTAAATATCATAATATGAATACTCTATCTATAGATACCACAATATGAATACTCTGATGCCTATTGCTCAGGCATAATGTTGCCAGATATGGCAAATAAAAATATAAGATGGCACAAATAGTTGTTTTTTTTTTTTAGTATAAGCATATCCCAAACATTGCATGAGACGTATTTATACTAAAAAATTATTTGTTGTTTATCTGAAATTCATGTTTGACTGAACATCCAGTATTTTATCTAGCAACCCTACCCAGGCACCCTGCTTTAAGGTCTTCAAAACACTTGGCAGAGGACGCACCCAAAATGGAAGAGTTGAGAATTTTCTTAAAAGAAACTCTATCATACTCATTTGGATAGGAGACAAAGAAAACAGCTGCAACTTTAAGTCAGCTTCACAGCGGTAGAGGTGTTTCTCTCAGTGCACAAACTCCGTGATCAGATTATTATGAGCTCTCTTTGGGCAACATAAAGAAGCTTGAATGCCATATGGTTATATTCTGAGTCACCAAAACTCTCTGTTCTCCTGCGGTGGCAGCCAGCATCTTCTGTGATGCTTTCACTAAATGGCAGAAATAGAACAGATTCAAGGGAATGTAGACTAGTGGATGCAAATGCATTCATGGAGAGAAGTTACATTCCAAAAAGATTTCAAGCCCTCCCCTCCTATCTCCTCTCTCACCATCACCCACATCTGCCCCAAAGCATTCAAGCTTAGGGTGTTCTCATAGGAAGCTGTACTCTGAGGAGTACACAAACATGCCAAAACATTAGGACAGAAAAAAAAAAAAAAACTACTATATTCTCTTAATTAAAATCAGTTCACAGAAAGTAAAAGAGAAGCCTACTGCTAGTTGTGAGTTCAGTGATGAAGTATGTGAAGGCTGTGAATGTCATCTGTTGTGGGACATGTAATAAGGCCACTCGGGGGAAATATGTTTGGTATCAGAGGGTCACAACTACCAACAAGAAGAATGTTCATGCTTAGTTACTGGATGCATAAGGTCACTGGCAGGAATACCTGTCAAAACTGGCTTCTCTAAAGCCCTTTCTCCTTTCTGGTTTGTCTCCTATCCCACACCCGCACCTTTAAATCCCATCCAAAAATAAACTGGGTTGCTCTGCTTGCTGTATCCCTAGATCCTGGCCCTGTGCCTGGCACACAGTGGACACTCAAAGCTATTTATTAATGAATGTAGAGAGAAAACTTCAGTCACCCATTAAAAAAAGTATTTTTTTTTTTTTCGAGCCAGAGTCGTGCTCTGTTGCCTAGGCTGAAGTGCACTGGCGCAATCAGCTCACCGCACTCTCAAAATCCTGGGCTCAAGGATGCTTCCACCTCAGCCTCCCAGTAGCTGGGACTACAGGTGCACTCAACTATGCGTAGCTAATTGTTGCTTCTGTTTGTTGTTGTTGTTGTTGTTTAAGAGATAAGGTCTTGCTATGTTGCCCAGGCTGGTCTGAAACTCCTGAGCTCAGACAATCCTCCCTCCTTGGCCTTCCAAAGTGCTGGGATTGTAGGCATGAGCCACTGCATCTGGCCTAGTCACCTATTTAACGAATATTTTAACCAGTTTTTAAAAATTTTAAAAACTGGTAATTTAAGGGTATAGACCAACAGCTAGAGAATACAGCTATGCCTCTTTTAAAAAAAATTGTTATACTTTTTCTTATATTAACTGCACTATAGAACTTAATTTTTTAATTAAATAAATTAAAAAGCAACAAAAGATAGTATGAAGTAACTTATGTATATTTTAGCTTTTAAGCATTTGCCCTATGTTATGTAATCTGAAAGACTCAAATCCAAAGAGCAAAATGGGAAAGCCAATGCTTTTAAAAGAAAATGCTTTTGCTCTGTGTGTTTTAACAAATGAGTAGTTAGATATTTAGCCTATCATTGCTGCATGACTAAATCTTAGGGCCTACCTGACATTACAGGTTTAGAATTCTAAGGCTTATTTTGTAACATGGAATCTTTGCATTATTGTGAGACTACTAAAATAGATCTAAGGTGATTATTCTGGAAGTAGCATAAAAATAAGCTACATTGACTCAAATGAACTAGCTCTCTGACTTTTTCCATTAGTAAACCCTCTTGAATAGGGATCCTTCACCAGCTATGGTATGTTTGGGTTACCTGTATGTCTGCTCTTAAGAATATACCTTTCCAGACAGCTACTGAGGAGACTGAGAGGGAGAATGGCTTAGGTCCTCCCAGTGAGTTTGAGTCCAGGAGTTCGATGCTAATCTAGGCAAATAGTGAGACCTCGTCTCTAAAAACATACATAAATATGTATGTGTGTATGTATATATATGTATATATGTTTGTGTGTATGTATATGAAGACATATATACACACACACACACACACACACACACACACACACCTTCGAGACTGAAAGAAGCTATGATTTTGAGCTGGAATTGGCTTTTAATCTTTTTCTCTCCAACAGTGTAGCAAATTAAATATAAACCATCCAACAATCAGTCCTTTTCTAAAACTGATTTGATACTTTATTCCTAACAAATAAAGCATATAGAATGAGAACCATATCATTTGATTAAAAATACACACACGTGTATACATACACATATGTATATATATAGAGAGAGAGAGACTCCTGGCTTTGTTATGCAAAAATGTCTTAAGCCGGCTTCCTTTGAGGGTCACATATACATCTGTGCCCATCCTTAGCAAACACTCACCTTAATGCCAACACATCCAACTAAAAACTGAAATCCATGAGACATGTATTATGCATTATGTCTGACCATTGCAAAGCATCTGATAATTAACCAAAAGTTTTCACCTTTCTTTGCAATAGTTATTATGCAGACATAACCATGGATCACAGTAGAAAGAAGCACACACCACTCATGTTCTGCCCTGACTAGAGTTACAGCCAAATTTAAATCCCAGCCTGGTGAGTGGATTCCATGGTAAACTGTTACGCAGAAAAGCTTCTGTCACCTACCACTGCCGCCTCCCGTTCATTTTCTGGCAAAACGGTAAGACTGAAGACACCAACATCAATTAGAATGTAAACCCATCTCTGCCTAATAACAAATCCTCTCCATCCCTGTCTAGCCAGAAACAATCTGCCTGCTTGTTCCTATTTTCATATCGTCTCCTCCCAAATTAGCTTTGGTTGCATTCCCATGACTGGATAGTATTGATCTTGAGTTAAGAAGCATAGATCATGTAGAACCTGGCATATCAGAGGTGCTAATGAATGAGTGGCTCACCTACAGTTTGAAATCTAGCATAAACATTCTGCTCTTAACATTTTTAGAGGGTAAAGAGCTCTATAATGCTGCACAAATAGCTCCTGGGAATTCTGATATTCTACCAATAGCATTGCTTCTGTAGTCTCTGGCCTTTGGGGTAAGAATCGGGGTGAAGAGTAGTATTGCATTTTTTTCCCTAAAAGAATCTTACCTACAAGTCTCTCTCTTCAATGGCTTCAGTTACTTCATATTGTTCTTATAATTTTGTCCCAACCAGTATTTTTCTTTATATGTCTGGCCTATTCCCTTAGCATAATGTCTTCTAGTTAAAAAAAAAAAAAAAGAATACATAAAAACAGTGAAAACAGGATTTGTGGGGAGCACAGGGGGAAATAGGAAGATGTAGATCAAAAGGTACAAAGTTACAGTAATGTAGCATGAATAAGTTGAGAGATCTATTTGCACAACATGAGGACTCCAGTTCATAATATCATATTGTATCCTGGTAATTTGCCAAAAGAGTAAATTTTAGGTATTCTTACCACACGCGTGCACACACACACAGACACACACACACACAGGGAAGTATATGAGACAATAGGTTTGTTAATGTGCTTGACCGTAGTAACCACTTCACTCACTACATATATGTACATCAAGCTAAGTATCAAAAAATCATGTTGTACAGCTTAAATATATACAAAAAAAGATATTTCTGAGCCCCAGATGTTATTGAGGAATTTCAAATGATATTTCATACAAAACAATTTAATTCCTAATCAACAAAAACAGTATGAAATAGTCCTTTGAGGTTCACTGAAAAAAAAACAAAACAGAACAAAAATACACACTAGCCCTAACATCGGACTAGGCCTGGGTTTGAATTCTGTCCCCCTACTTCCTAGCTATGTGACCTTCACTAGCTACTCATCCTCCCAAAGCCTCGGCTTTTTCGCCTTTATAATGGGGATAATAATAATTATCTTACTGTGGTTGGGCATGGTGGCTCACACCTACAATCCCAACACTTTGGGAGGCTGAGGCGGGTAGATCACTTGAGGTCAGGAGTTCAAGACCAACCTGGCCAACATGGAGAAACCCTGCCTCTACCAAAAAAAAAAAAAAAAATTCAGCCAGACGTGGTGGTGCACGCCTGTAATCTCAGCTACTCCGGAGGCTGAGGCACAAGGATCGCTTGAGCCTGGGAGGTGGAGGTTGCAGTGAGCTGAGATCGTACCACTGCACTCCAACTCCAGCCTGGGCAACAGAGCAAGACTCTGTCTCAAAAACAATAATAATTATTATTACTCTTATTATCTATTGTGCAGACTGAATGTGATAATGCATCTGCAATAGCCAGCACTTAGTACACAAAGGAATAAACATTAGCTATGACTGCTGGTCTCATGATTACTAACTCTGACTATACTGAATAATAAATTGGAACAATGGTGTCTTTTGGGGAAAAAAAAAAAAAGAATATAATCTCAACCCCTTACCATGGCCTTCAAGGCCAGTAAAACTCTTTAGCCTCACCTCATACCATTCTCCCACCCCGCAACAGCTTGGTCACTATGCGATAGGCACACAGAGCAACAATCACAGGGCTTCCTACTCCTTGCTCCCTCTTCCTGAAGTGCTCTTTCTCCAGCTCTGTGCATGTCTCTGGCTCCTTATCATCTTTCCAGTGTCAATTTAAACACCCCCTTCGCAGAGAGGCTTTCCCTGGCCACTCTATCTGAAGTAGCTCTCCTAGCACCTCCCCAACTTCCTGCAGTTCTCTTTATCACATACTCCTGTTTATCTTCTTTGCAGCACTTATTACAATCAATAATTATCACCGGACTATAAGCTCTGAGACATCACCACTGTATCTGTATTGTGTAGTATAGCACCTGGCAAAAAGTTGGTGCTTGATATCTGTCAAATTAATTATTGAATACATAAATGAATAACTAGGCTAATAATATGCATTTTCTCCTCTTTTTTATTCCCAGGTATAGCATCCAGCACTATACAACATGGAAGAATTTAACACAATAATAATATTTTTGAGAAATAATAACATTAAGAAGCAGACATTTACAAACATTGCAGACATGTGCTAAATAGCCTGACTTTCAGAAATATCACTGGTGAAACTGTTGAGCAGATTCTCTAAAACTATTTTCTTTTTCCTTTTCCTTCTCCCCTTCTCCCTCTCCTACTCCTCCTCCTTCTTTCTCTCTCCTTCTTTTAAATTATGTATGACGTTGGTTATTAGCATCTCAGTCCCCCACTTCTTCTACCTTCAAGCTTTTCCCCTCAACTGTTGCTCAACATCATGAGCTGATGTGAAGCATATATCAAGAAAGAGTTGGTCTCCTACAGTCAAATGGTCCCCTGAAAGACAGTCTTTCAGAGATGTGGCCGGGCGTGGTGGCTCACGCCTGTAATCCCAGCACTTTGGGAGGCCGAGGCGGGTGGGTCACGAGGTCAGGAGATCGAGACCATCCTGGCTAACACGGTGAAACCCCGTCTCCACTAAAAATACAAAAAATTAGCTGGGCATGGTGGCGGGCACCTGTAATCCCAGCTACTCGGGAGGCTGAGGCAGGAGAATGGCGTGAACCCGGGAGGCGGAGCTTGCAGTGAGCCGAGATCACACCACTGCACTCCAGCCTGGGTGACAGAGCAAGACTCTGTCTCAAAAAAAAAAAAAAAAAAGAAAGAAAGAAAGAAAGAAAGAAAGAAAGAAAGAGAAAGAAAGAAAGAAAGAAAGACAGTCTTCCAGGGATGTAAGTGGCAAACAAACCCAGAGTATAAAGCAGCACATTTATATCTGGAAGCCGTATGTTGGAGAAAAAAGACATTAGAGTCAGGAGGCTGGAATTTCAGTCATTTTGCCACTCTGGGAATGATAGAAAGTCAATTAACCACTCTGTGCCCCAATTTTCTCATCTGTAAAATTGAAATGTCTCCTATGTTGCCTACCCCACAGGTAGGAAAGGATCCATTGAGTTGATCATGTGAAAGTACTCTGCAAAATACAATGTATTTCCAAGTTAAAGGTATTATTATATTAAAAGGGAAACACTACGTCCACTTTAGTAAACTAGACAAGGGAAGGGCAAACAACGGTCATATCTTGGGAGCAATGGGTATAGTGACCATATTTTCAAAATCCAAATCAGAACATATCTTTTGGCATATGATCTGACACATGGTTTGACCACACGACAGAATATTTGAAATAAAAAATGTCCTGAAAAATCCAGGACATGTGGTTGCCATGGCAATGAGGAGCCATGGGGAGGCTGTGGGCAATGAAAAGACAGGGTCGAATTGGCAAGCATAGAAAACTATTTTGCCAGCGATGTGCAGGACAGTTTGCAGTCAATCGATGTGGAAGACAGAAAAGGCAAGAAGAAGGAAATTTTACTAATTTGAGTGTGAGGTATAATCATCCTGAATCATGTTCACTTTGGAAAATTCTTCCCACCCTCTCCAGAAATTCCAAGGTAGTCTCTGGTTTGCATGAACATGGAACTAGAAGAGAGGTTTTGGATAGAAATTTTGTTGGAATGAACCTAGTCCCATGGTAGTCCTGTATCTACCCTCAATATCCCAAGGGCACCTCTAAATTAAGAAGAATCTCATGGCTGCCCAGTTCTCCAGACCAAGGGAGACTCCCTTGAAATACCCTAGTGCAAACCCAAATCTGCCTCCCTCTGAATGGAAAGACCATGGAACTCTTCACCTCTCAAAATTCTGCTCTTCATGGACTGCCCTCTGCCTCCAGCTTTCCCCACGCAAAATTAAAGCAACTCTTTTCTATGTGCAACTGTTCAGAAAATATTTTTGCTGTTTACAACTCCATCAGAGCTCGTGACAACACAACCTTGGTGTCATATGAATTCTACTGCCGACTTCTAAGTCAGAAAGTCAGTTTGTTTTTTTTTTTTCTTATGGCCAGGGTCAAAATTAAGGTGCAGATAATATTAACAAGAAGGTATAATGATTGGACTCAGAAGAAGTGGGTTTATAAAAAGTTTAACTCTTTTAACAACTTACATAGATTCCTATTAAAATTAATAAATCACATATAAGGGGCAAGCGTTGTTTCATGGGGGCACATTTCCCCCCATTCAGCTCTCTTATTCCATTCCAGCCCTTTAAGACCCCAGGACCTCTAAATTCCATCCAGTGCCTATCACATGCTATTGAGTTGGCATGTTTGCAAATTGCATGCAGTGAGATCCTTCCATACCAATAGCCCTGTCTCAGATTCCCCAGCATCGCAGCCAAACTAGTATTGCCTGCACATTTTCTTCATCTTTTCATTGAGTTCAGCGTGGCAGCAGCACATTCCTTAGCACAGGCTCCAGTCGGCATGGTAACTAGTTAGGGACTGCAAGTTGCCTTCCGGCAGACTCCTATTGCTTTCTGAGGGTGCTTTCTCGGGGTTGGGGGGAGGTGCAGGGAGGGGACGGCAGTGGAGGAAGTAGTGAAAAGAGGGTGGAGAAAGAATTGATTGGGTTGGGCTGGAGGGGGAAGGGCAGAAGAATGACTTAAATGGGCTTTTTTAAAAGAGTTATCTGGTCCACCCATGGTGTTGGTGCTAAATTGCCTGGGCTGAAAAAAGTCCTAATTGGGGTAGGGAGGCAGTGACAAAGCAAAGCTTGTTCAAGCCTCGGAATCTGCGCTGTTGATAGTGCAGGTACCTCAAGGGTGGTTGGGAGTGATTGCTGTGTTGACTTTGTCTAATTGCAGGGGAGGAGTTATGTGGGCTGTGGCGGGCAGTGTTACACCCAGTGGGGTGGTGGACGAAAACTGGCATAACCATGCAGAGCTAAATAAACTGACTGACAAAGCTCTTGGCATATTATTAAAAATCTGGCAAAATGTTCATCTCTTGACAAAAATGTAGAGAGACTAGTAATGCATAACTTCATCCCACGTTGGATTTTAAAATGGCTAATGCCAAGTTGTCTGTCAAAATTAATAGGGCATTGCTGCTGCTTATAGAACAAAAAAGAATTCTCATCCATTTTATTCATTGCTAAAAAATCATGTATCTGCCAAAAATTTCATTTAGACAAAAAGGTTCAAAGGTAGTTTCCTTGATTTTAAAGTGCTGTGAATTAAAAGCTACTTTTTCTCAGGTTTGTGATTATCAAAACCACACCTTCATTAAAATGTAAAGCATTTTATTCTTTGAGAATAGATTAAAACTCTGTATTCAACCTTATATTAAGAGAGGCATTAAAACTCCAATTTTGGATTATAGCTTTATATGAGTTTGGAGACTTTTTTTAAACTTCCTTTATATCAAGAAACACGTTAAACGGTTAATTGACTGTTGAGTAGATACTCTACATCATCATAGGAATTAATCAATATATTGACTTTTTGACTCTCTGACTTGCTATTTCATGTGTTAATTTAACGGTTTCTCCTTCCTTCTTTGCTTTCCATGAAGCCTTCATGCATGCTGTTCTATACAAACTACTTTTTATTCTAAGTTTTACACATATAGGGTAACTTACTATTCTAGGATCTGAGTACATTTTGTGTGCATTCAGGCCTTAAAAAGAAAGTGTAAATAATACTCTACCTTGTCATATGCGTAAAGTGTATGTGGATAGCTATTTCCTTTCTTATTTTCCACACCTCAATGCTTGTAATTAAATGGAAATGAAAAACAATTCTTCTGAAAAATTTAAAAATCTTTAAAAATATATTTTAATCCCTACTTTGCCTAATGAAACAATACATTTTCTTATTCATAAGTTTAGAATTATCATTAATTTTTTTTCAAAAATAATTCTGAAAGAGTGTTTTCCTCAAAATCCTGTGTCTTCTCTAATTATCTTCTTTTAAGAAATTCAATAAAATAGGAAAGCCAGTGAGGCTGGTGGCAAGACTTTGCTCTTAAAGTCTAATAAATACTTCGGTTTGGTGATTTGCCTCTTCTTAAAGCACCTACCTACAATGGAGTCCGTAAGTTCTTTTTGGAAACTGAGACACTAGAAGCATCAACACTGGTATATGTCCAGGTAAAAGGAAAATACTGATACACTCCCAGGTAAAAGAGAAATATACAAATATTCCTTAAGTGCAGACGGAACAAACATGTAAATAAGAGATGGGCTGCTTCCCTACTGTTCATGTTTGCTCACTGCGAACATTTGGTTCACTTGGCTTGGCTCATTATTTCAGCTGGGAAAGTCACTATATGAATTAATAGCAGATTTCCCAGCTGAAAATAAATGTTTACCAGTTTAGGGGGCTGGGGTTTTTTGGCAAAGATCTGGCTTTTTGTCTGACTGGCTCTTTTTTGGCATGCACATCCCTGAGGTGTGTAATTAAAGTAAGGGAATTTGCAAATAGTGCTTTGGGGCTTTGCTGAATAGAAAACACAGGATATTTCAGCAATTTTAGTGCCTAATGTCAGAGTGTGCATTTTCTGTGCGAAGTATCACAATAATAGGGTTCTGTGATAATAAAGGTGCCTGCAATACCATGCAAAGAAAAAGAAAAGTGACAGCATTTGTTCCTAAATTCCAATACAAAATACATGAAAAAGAACAATTTACATTTAAAACAGACGGACTTTGAACTTGAACATACCCTCAGAATTAATGGCTATTAAATCAGCCCAACTTTGCTGAATATTGAAATTCCCTTCAGGACAAAGATCTTGGCTGTTGATATCAGGTTACATTACAATATTGAATACATAATATCAAATGGTTCTAATCATAACCATTCCACCCTTGCTGTGAAATTTTTGAACAGCTCAAAACCTGAAAAGGTATTTTTAAACCTCAGGAAACTTGAGGGGAAGGGTAGAAAGAACAATGAACATTTACTGAGCACCTGTTATATGCCAGATAGTTTCACATGCCTATCAAATTTCATATTGCACATTAAAAACCAGGTAAAAAAGTATTTGCACTTATATTTTTGTTTAAAAGAAAATAAAGTTCAGGCTGGGCATGGTGGCTCACGCCTGTAATCCCAGAACTTTGGGAGGCCGAGGTGGGGGAATCACCTGAGGTCAGGAGTTCGACACCAGCCTGACCAACATGAAGAAACCCTGTCTCTACTACAAATACAAAATTAGCCAGGCGTGGTGGTGCATTCCTGTAATCCCAGCTACTTGGGAGGCTGAGGCATGAGAATTGCTTGAACCCAGGAGGTTGTGGTGAGCTGAGATCGCGCCATTGCACTCCAGCCTGGGCAACAAGAGCGAAACTCCATCTCAAAAATAAATAAATAAATACATACATAAATAAGTTCAGAGAAATCAGGTAACCTGCCAAAGACCACATTGCTAGTAATCAATGACATCAAGATGTTAGAGAGGTCAATGCCAACAAAGAGTAAACACTCCGTGTATACTGACTAGTATTATTGTTGAACTCCAAAACCCATGCTCTTTCCAGCAAAGTTCACTTATTATCTTTATTTCTCTTCTACACAATTTATTCTAAAGAGGGATGAAAACCTTGTTCCCTCCTCATCCCTCAGTCTTTGATGGTTCTCTTGAGTAAAATTTATATCCAATTTGAAAAACAGAAACAAAAACTTCTTGCTCCATCCCATGCATAACAGTACAGGAAGCCACGAGTTTGTGCTTCCTGGGTCATGGGAAGGGCATCTCAATCCTGAAAGCAAGCAACACTTTTAATACAGGACAAGGGAGGCCATGACAGGAACGGGTCTTACATAGAATCCTGGAAGAAGGGGATACTTTGATCACAGCCAGAGGCCAGAATGTATCTCCTATATTACCACATAATATAGAAAACAGGTTTCACCTTGCTAGGGCCCAATTTTATCAATTATAAACTGATAAAATTTACAGTTGGAAAGCATTGGTCCAAATGATGTAAAAGTCCCATTTTTAATTTAAAAATCTAAACTACCAAATAACCCTTGGCTGATGACCAGAGGGTCATAAACATGAGAATTCCCACAGGATAAGCTTCAGGTAACTACCTATCTGTGGTCACTACACAAAGACATCTGCCAGCATTTCAGAGCCATATTCCCCAGTGAAGTGATTATCAAGTTTGTAGCACATATTTCCCACAGTGATATGTCTTGATACAATCCATAAACTAAGTTCTCATGTAAAACATTGTCTTTTTGTTTTTAAGAGATGAGGTCTCACTCTGTCACCCAGGCTGGAGAGCAGTGGCATGACCACAGCTCATTACAGCCTTGAAATGCTGAACTCAAAGCAATCCTCCTGCCTCAGCCTCTTGAGTAGCTGGGAGTACACATGCACGCCACCATACCTGGCTACTTTAAAAACAATTTTGTAGAGCCAGGCTCTCACTTTTTGCCCAGGCTGGTCTTGAACTCTGGACTTCAAGTCATCCTCCTGCCTCAGCCTCCCAAAGTATTGGGATTATGAGCGTAAGCCACTGTGCCTGGCCAAACATTGTATTTAAAAGGCTTTTTCTCCAGACCTTTCATTTCCTGACATTTTGTCTTATCTTCGCCTTTCTGTGGACTTCCTCTTATTCTCTAAAAACCTTGGGAGAATCATTGAGAGACTACAAACCTGAGGCTGGGGCACTATCCTAATTTTCTGGTAACCAAGAAAAATATGAACAATTTATGTATATGTGTGTTATTATTATCTCCATCAAAATTTAAAGAAATTTGAACATTAGGATTTGGAGAGATTTGCTAGTACAAAGGCCAGAAATGCCATTTGGAGCACATATATTTTTGACTCCACTGGAATTTAGAGTCCTACGAGGTAGATCTCACTGCCTGTCCCTGTCAGCAACTCTCACACATCCTCATTTTCCTCCTTCTTACCCTGCTTAAATTCCAAAAGTCATTATTATTATTATTATTATTTGAGACAGAGTCTCGTTCTGTTGCCCAGGCTGAAGTGCAGTGGTATGATCTTGGCTCACTGCAACCTCCGCCTCCCGGGTTCAAGCGATTCTCCTGCCTCAGCCTCCCAAGTAACTGCAACTACAGGCTTGCGCCAAAACTTCCGGCTAATTTTTATATTTTTAGTAGAGATGGGGTTTTACCATGTTGGCCAGGCTGGTCTTGAACTCCTGACTTCGTAATCCACCCACCTCAGCCTCCCAAAGTACTGGGATTACAGGTGTGAGCCACCGTGCCCAGCCTTCTTTTCCAAGCTCCCTCAACTCCCTTGGTGCTCTGTCACTGTACTGTACTGGCAAATTCTCACCCCAGTTCATTCCAACTTCTTGCCCATTCTGTGTCTGCATCCCTGCCACTAAATGTGCTGGAGAAAACCACACAGCCATGCTGGTTGGTCTCGTGCTAAATCATGGTCATTATAACCGTCTGTGAGTCATGAATGCTGCCCAGCTGTCATTCATTGTCATTCATTGTCTATTCCCTCTTCCACCCTCCTCAACAACTCTTTCATCACTTCTCTCCTCAGTCCTTCACAACCTGCCCGCCCATCATCATTCACTTGCTTCCTGTTTCACCAAGAAAACAGAAGTGCCCAGGACGATCTTCTTCATGTCCCACCATCACAGCTCCCTAGCTACCAGCATCAGAGCCTGTATACCCTACCATTCCTTCTGTGACTTTGGATAGATTATTGAGGCCAATCAGGATCAGTCCCTGACTCATGTACTAGATCCCTCCCCTCTCTCCTGCATCATGAATTTCCCTCCTTTTGCTGGACTGTTGCAATAGCATACAAACAGGCTCTTGTTTCTTTCATTAAAAATAAAATAAGATGGGTGTGGTGGCTCACGCCTGTAATCCCAACACTTTGGGAGCCCAAGGCAGGTGGATCACCTGAGGTGTCAGCAGTTCCAGACCACCCTGGCCAACTTGGTGAAACCCTGTCTCTATTAAAAATACAAAAAATTAGCCAGGCATGTTGGCACCCACCCATGTAGTTCCAGCTACTTGGGAGGCTGAGGCAGGAGACTCGCTTGAACCTGGGAGGCGGAGATTGCAGTGAGCCGAGATTGCACCACTGCACTCCAGTCTGGGCTACAAGAGTGAAACTCTGTGTCAAAAAAATAAAAATAAAACAGCCTGGACACAGTGGCTCAGGCTTATAATCCCAGCATTTTGGGAGGCTGACATGGGAGGATCCCTTGAGGCCAGGAGTTCAAGACCAGCGTAGGCAAAAAAATGAGACTCAGTCTCCAGAAAAAAAAAAATAAAAAGATTAGCCGGGCGTAGTGGTATGCACCTGTAGTCCCAGCTACTCCAGAGGCAGAGGCAGGAGGATCACTTGAGACCTTGAGTTCAAGGCTGTAGCAGTGAGGCAGGATCATGCTACTGCACTCCAGTTGGGGCGACAGAGAGAGACCCTGTCTCAAAAAAAAAAAAAAAAAAAAAAAAAAACAGAAACAAAACAAAAACAAAAAAACCTTTTTAAATTAAAATAAAAACAAAAATATTTTGATGCCATATCTCCCTCCAACTACTGCTCCATTTCTCTGAACCACTTGACAGCAAAACTTCTCCAAGAAATTGTTCATATTCACTGGTAACTTCTCTCCTCCCAATCTCTCTTGAACCCAATTCAATCAGCTCCCCCCTGCTTCTTCCCTCTCCATAGCAAACATTCCATCAAAATGTCCTGTGTTCAGGTTACTAAGGACATTGACAAGTCCATTGGCCAGTTCTCAGTCCTCATCTTATTCGTACTTAAACATTTCATGTATCTAGGTGCTCTCCTCCTCTCCCTGCCCCCCAAACACTTTTTCACTTGCCTTCCAGGATGCCGTGCTCTCCTGAGTTTTCTCCTGTGTCTTAGGCCATTTTTCTTCATCTCCCTGACTCTGAGTTGGAGTGATCCAGAACTTAGGGCTCAGACCTCTTTTCCCTAACAACATTCAATTCCTAGAGGATGTTATCAGTCCCACAGCTTTAGATACCATCTCTACAGTGCTATCCAGATTTCCATCTCCAGTCTGTATGGCTCTTACCCTAAGCTTCTATCGTGAAACAAAATCTAGGTTCTCTCTTGCTCCCCAGCTATGTTACATGAATTTCTCTCTTCTTCCCCTGTCTAATACCACAATTCCTTGAGGTCTGAGATCCTATATTGTTCTTATTGGTTTCCATTTAAGTGCTTTGTATCTGATACCTGCTGACAGACTTTCCTAATACTGCCTACCTGTCTAGGTTTCTGAAAACCTTGTATGGAGGAGGAGGAAGAAGAAAACAAGAAGAGGAGAAAGAGGAGGAGAATGAAGAGAAAGAGGAAGAACAGGAAGACAAGGATGGCTTGTGGTTATTGTGCACAGCCCAGAGAAACTGAGTGGTGTGGGTTGTCAGTTGCCACTCTCAGGGAAAAGGCAGCAGAGCAGGCTCCCTCCTGAGCAGCCACGGGAAAAGTTACTGCTGTGGTGAATTTACTGTGGTCTAGGAAAGGCCCAATTCTTAATACTGCAAACCAGAAACTTCATATTTTTAGAAAGTAAATCAATCGTCCTAGGGCAGACTGCCTAATCTTTCTCCTAAGTCTGATATTGCAAATCAGAGTACCATTTTGTCAATTTACATTGAGAAATAAATGTTACAAGACCTGGAAGCTCAAAAACCACATGATTGGCTGGGCGCAGTGGCTCATGCCTGTAATCCCAGCAATTTGAGAGGCCAAGGCTGACAAATCAGCTGAGGTCAGAAGTTTAAGACCAGCCAGGCCAACCTGGCGAAACCCCGTCTCCACTAAAAATACAAAAATTAGCTGGGCGTGGTGGTGCGTGCCTGTAGTCCCAGCTACTTTGGAGGCTGAGGCACGAGAATAGCTTGAACCTGGGAGGTGGAGGTTGCAGTGAGCCGAGATTGCACCACTGCACTCCAGCAGACTTTGTCTCAAAACACACACACACACACACACACACACACACACACACACACACAAGCAACATCTTCTCTCCCTGCAGTCAAGAATTGACTTGCTGAGCAAAATTCTTGAAATGTATATGATCTATGCATCCTGTCTTTCTCAGCAGACTTACACAGGAAGAAAAATAATAGTCGGGCTTTAGAGACGTGGTAGCTAAGTGAATCTTTCCCCACATTGCAGCCAGAGTGATATTTTTTGGAGCACATATCCGAGCAGATCACTCCTTTAAAACTGTATATTCCTCCTTTTTTTTTTTTTTTTTTCTTTTGAGACAGAGTCTTGCTCTGTCACCCAGGCTGGAATGCAGTGGCGCGATCTCTGCTCACTGCAACCTCTGCCTGCCGGGTTCAAGCGATTCTCCTGCCTCAGCTTCCCGAGTAGCTGGGATTACAGGCGCCTGCCACCACGCCCAGATAATTTTTGTATTTTTAGTAGAGACGGGGTTTCACCCTGTTGGCCAGACTGATCTCAAACTCCTGACCTCAAGTGATCCACTCTCGCCTTGGCCTCCAAAGTGCTGGGATTATAGGCGTGAGCCACTGCGCCCGGCCTAAAACTGTATATCATTCTTAAAAGAAGAAAAATCCTCAACCTACTAGTCCTACAATGGTCTGGGCACTTCAGCCTCTGTCTTCAGTATAAGAACTGGATAGGAATGTGGGCTCTGGGACCACACCTCAACGGTTCAAATCCTTGTTCCTCTCATTCCCGGCTCAGGTGATTTATTTACTTATATTGTGCCATAGTTTCCTCCTTAATACAATGGAAATAAAGATAGTGCTTATCTCATAGGATTATAATGAAAATTAAAAGAGTAAGCTTCTTTTGACCATGTCTGGCAACTGCCAAAAACTCAGTAAATATTATCTGTTATTATTGGAAACCACTCTGGATCCAATCACGCCTGCCTTCTTTCCATCCTCCAAATAGGCTGCAAACCAAGATCTTTCCAGCCTGGCTGCCTGAGCAGATGCTGCCCTGTTCAAGGTACTGTCCTTATACCCACCTCCTCGCACTGTTTCACTCCCACACGTCCTTGTCTCTCAGATCTAGTGTTCCTTCCTCAGGCAAGTCTCCTCCTGAGACCGCAAGTTCTCAGTCTCAAGTTTCCTTCATTATGTTGGTGTGTTCTTCCAGTTTGTGCCTGGCTCAGGTCAGTCTTCAACCTCTAGAGGTCATCTCCAGGCCTTGGCACTTTTTCCCAGAGTCTGATACATGCCCGACTCATTGTAGGAACTCCATACCGATTTGTTGGGATAGATGTTCAGTTGATGCTTAACCCAGTCTGAAACACTTTGGCCAGATCTGGCCTTCCAGGGACAAGCCTGGACCAGCTCCACTGCCTTTGGCTTACGGGCTCTTTTTTTCTCCCCCTACCTCCCAGGGTTCGCCAACCCCCTTCTGATTAACACATTCTTTCTTTGCATGTGTTAATGAATTTGATGAGGTTTCTTAGGGTCCTAAGAAAACTTTGCATATCTATGCTCTGTTTTAGTTCACGTTGTTTTTAAAGTTTTGCTCTCAGTAGGTGTCTTATTTCCAAATTCTGGCAGGGGCGAGTGGATGAAGGTTGTCTCATTGTGTCTCTCTATTACTGACAACACACCTGGACCAGGATTCTACCTGGCAGTGGAGACTCCCTGGTGTTTTGTATTTAGGTGAGTGTCTGCTCACCTTGCCAAGGGAACGCTCCATCTTCTACACTGAACTTCTACAGTCTGATCTAGGTCTGTCCCTAGCCTCCCTCAACTCCGTCCCCAGTCTGTACCAATCTGTTCCCTCTCGTCTCCTAAGATAGGGCCTAGCAGATACTCTCTCCAGAGAATACACTAGGTTGCTATATAACTCCATTTAATGGAGGTAGGTGGTCAGGTGTGTTTTTCAATAACCCAAGAATACAGCACTGCTCTGGGGATGAGTTATTGTCTTAAATGGAAACATTAAAACTAGCCCAAGGGCAAGAGTAATAAACAGAGAAAGTCATAGTTACCACTCCATATTTGTACTGTATAACGAGACATATGCAAATCCTCCCATCAATACCAGGCAAAAGTGACTATAGTTACAAAGATTCCATCCTGCTGTCATAAACTCTCTGTCAAAAAGACTCAATGCTATGTTAACAAAAATAATTGATCTACAACATACATCCTGAAACCCTGGATGTCTGAAAAGCATTGCTCTGGGTTTTCATGCTGTTTCCACAATGCTAAGATCTAGTGTAGGCCGGAGATGTGTGTGGAAATGGCACAAGAAAAGGGCTTGTCCAATCCAGTGCAGTATTTAGCAGAAGGTAAGAAAGGACACAAAACTCAGGTTAAAGAAAGCCTCTCTCTGGGGTATTTCTCGTCCTTTATTTTTACCCCAGATCCAAGACTTGTGGTTAATTCAGATAAGCACTTGACCTTTGTGGGTGCTTATCCAAAGTCAACCTTCCCGTGTCTGAGGGTCACCTGTAACTCATTAATCTCAGTCCATTATTGTTTTGCAGGGATGTCTGTTCCATTTAAGATATAAAACTCCTATACAGATAACATGGTAGGTTAATGCACTCACCTTTCATTCCTTGATTGCTGGGTTCAAACCGAACTCAATTCTGTTATGAGTAAGGATTATGTTTTGATATGTTCCCTGTCCCCAGGAGCCATTTGTCTACAGGTCTTCAAATCCTAAAAGGATGTTGCAGGCATCAGCATACTCTTCAGGGCCCTATACAGGAGATTCCAGGGAATAGAATGGCCCAGAGGTTACTGGGTCAGGACTGGAAAGGAAATAACTATTTAGGGAATCTTGCTAAGTGCATGCTTCTGAGGGTGCTATCAGTCTTTTGCCACTCTCAACTCTTAAGATGAAAACAAGGCCATTATCACTTTTCAAAACATAGTAAATTGCTTTATATAGAATCTAGTACTGTTGTACTATATGTAGTTCTCTACAGTAAGAAATGTGCTAGCAGGCAGTCAGGGAAAAAAAAGGCACAAGCTCTTTGCCGTTTTTCAAACGTCACACTTTTCTAGCGTTCTCTTCTTTATGATTTAACTTGATTTCCTCTTCAACTAAGATATGCTAATCTATACCCTCACCTGTGACAAAAATCAATGCTGTAAATCAAGAGGGAAATAACAACCAGGCGTTCGTCTATCTATGAGGCATCACTGCCATGCACAGTGGATGGCTTGCTTCTCTGGAGTCAGACTGCCAACAATAGAATTCTGGGCCTGCTGCTGAAAGCCTTAACCTCTTCCAGCCTCAGTTTCATTAGCTGAAAGATGGAAACAATAAGAGCACCTACCACAGAGAGTTATTGGAATCAAATAAGATAATGATATATAAAGCTCTTAGAACAGTGTCTGGGCCGGGCGCATTGGCTCAAGCCTGTAATCTTAGCACATTGGGAGGCCAAAGCAGGCAGACCACTCGAGTCCAGGAGTTTGAGACCAGCCTGGGCAACATAGAGAAACCCTGTCTCTACAAAAAATACAAAAAAAATTTAGTCAAGCATGGTGGCATGCACCTATAATCCCAGCTACTTAGGAGGTTGAGGCAGAGGATCACCTGAGCCCAGGAGGTCGAGGCTGCAGTGAGCCGAGATCGCACCACTGCACTCCAGCCTGGGTGAGTGACAAAGTGAGACCCTATCTAAAAACAAACAAACAAACAACAACAACAACAACAACAAAAACAGCATCTGACATATAAAAGGAGCTCAATAAGTGTTAGCTGTTATTGGTACTTAATTGCTTTGACTCATGCTATAGAAACCAAAGGTGCTTTTTCTTTAAATCCGTGCCTTCTCCAACCACCTGAAACAAGTGACTGAACTCCAAACAAATACTTCTGGTTCTTTCTACCTTGCACGGCCATGTCACTCTTCCCTCCTGCTCCATGCCCCTTGAATCCCAGCCAGTTAAAGTACAAGGGAGTGGCAGGGAGTGAGGATGGTGCAGTCCAAACCGCCTCACTTAATTAATTTCAGCCAACTCCTGCTGCTGGCCACGCTGCTGCCGCCTCAATTACCCTTGGAGTTAACAACGGAAAGCGGCGCACAAAGACTTTTACTTGATAGCAAGAAAAGGAAAAATGTACTGTCGATACATATTACTTGTCAATGTAAATGCTTTCAGGAGCCCTTCACTGCTTCTTTTCATGTTCTTCGAGTCTAAGAACCATTTAGAGAAGTCCCGCTGTTCTAGCACCCTAAGGACATGTAAGAGGATGCTCGCAGGCAGCTGAGAAACAGAGCTTCTATTTATGTGGAGCAAGGCAGGCCTAGATCTTTGACTAACAATAAGCAGAATATCTTAATCACAAGCATTCTGAAGTCATGCCAGTGGAGTGCTTAGTGTTTGCCAGCTTGCTTTTCTTTCTTTTTAGAGAATACAACTTGGGAAAGATGCAAACACATGCAGGTAGGCTCTTATTTTAGGATCCACTGTTATTTTCCCATTGGGAGCATTGGGAGAGAGCTACCTAAATATCACTCCCAATCCCCCCACCAGGAGGGGTCTAGAATTTCTAAAAAGAATAGGTGCAATCTGGCAGAAAAGGGAGACAGAGAACTTCTCTTGAAATTATGTTTGCACCACTGGGCGCGGTCAGTCACTCACGCCTATAATCCCAATGCTTTGGGAGCCAGAGGCGGGCGGATCACTCGAAGTTAGGAGTTCGAGATCAGCCTGGCTAACATGGCGAAATCCTGTCTTTACTAAAAATACAAAAATTGCCCAGGTGTGGTGGCACACATCTGTGGTCCCAGGTACTTGGGAGGCTGAGGCAGGAGAATCACTTGAACCCAGGAGGCGGAGGTTGCAGTGAGCCGAGATGGCGCCACGGCACTCCAGCCTGGGCAATAGAGCAAGACTGTCTCAAAAATAAAAATGTTTACACAGAAAACAGTCTGTTGTTTGGAGTCCATGTTTACTGGGGGTGAAATTGTAGGACTGATGGAGATTTTGAAGGGCTGGAGTCCACCCCCAACTCCTACTCCTCACCACCTCAAAGCACCCTTCACTTTGTATTCTAACACCAGGACTCCCAACTTTCATTCCCCATGCTTTTAGGAGCCTTTACTACACATTCAAGGTAGTGTCTTCAACAGAGATGATGTGTTAGAGTAAACATTGTTTGTGGTGTAGGAAATGGGGATATTTATTTGCCTGGAAAAATGCCCGGCACTATAGGTGCTCAAATATATTTGTTGAATAAATTTCTTTTTTTTTTTTTTTTTTTTTTTGAGACGGAGTCTCGCTCTGTAGCCCAGGCTGGAGTGCAGTGGCCGGATCTCAGCTCACTGCAAGCTCCGCCTCCCGGGTTCACGCCATTCTCCGGCCTCAGCCTCCCGAGTAGCTGGGACTACAGGCGCCCGCCACCTCGCCCGGCTAGTTTTTTTGTATTTCTTAGTAGAGACGGGGTTTCACCGTGTTAGCCAGGATGGTCTCGATCTCCTGACCTCGTGATCCGCCCATCTCGGCCTCCCAAAGTGCTGGGATTACAGGCTTGAGCCACCGCGCCCGGCCTGTTGAATAAATTTCTGATGTTATGGAAGCTACTAAGGTAAAAGCCTTGGAAAAAAGGCTGCCACCAGAATAACTCCTTGTGATTTTTAGGATTTAAGGTAATCATTAAATATATTTTGAATAACTTCTTTCCCCCGATTGAAGCAATTAAAATGATCTCTGTATAGAGTATAGAAATTGTTTAGCAATATGCGAGGCTTGGCAGAGATCACCTACTGTCTTCCGATTTTTAACAATATCTATTCTATCCATCTCTTTAAGGACAGACGCCCCCATGGCCGAGCGCGCTGGCTCACGCCTGTAATCCCAGCACTTTTCCAGGCCGAGGCGGGTTGATCACGAGGTCAGGAGATCGAGACCATCCTGGCTAACACGGTCAAAACCCGTCTCCACTAAAAATACAAAAAATTAGCAGGGAGTGGTGGCGGGCGCCTGTAGTCCCAGCTACTCGGGAGGCTGAGGCAGGAGAATGGCGTGAACTAGGGAGGC
Source organism: Macaca mulatta (assembly GCF_049350105.2). NCBI lineage: Eukaryota > Metazoa > Chordata > Mammalia > Primates > Cercopithecidae > Macaca > Macaca mulatta. The sequence continues at coordinate 129,966,578 of NC_133412.1, read as the reverse complement.
GGAGCTTGCAGTGAGCCGAGATCGCGCCACTGCACTCCAGCCTGGCGACAGAGCGAAACTCCGTCTAAAAAAAAGGATAGACGGCCCCATTTTTGTTGGGTACATGACTTCCCAGATGATTATACTTCCAAACCCCTACCTCCTCTGCAGCTAGCTGTAGGTACATCGCTAACTTCTGACCAGTGAAATGTGAACAGAAGTAATATATACAACTTCCAAGCTGGCACTTAAAGGAAAGGAGTATGGCCTTTGCTTCTTCTTTCTCCTCTTCCCACTGGCTGGGATGCAAATGTGATGGTAGGTGCCGGAGCAGCCATCATAGACTGTGAGTTCAGAGTTGTGGGTTGAGGATGATGGAGCAAAAGACAGAAGCAGCCTGCACCTCTGACACCCCCAAGCCTCCCTGCAAGCCTCAGACTATTTATACTCAAACCCTTACTTGAGAGATAAATACATTTCTATCCTGTTCAAACCATTTTATTTGAGAATGCCTCTGTCACTTTAGCCTAACCTGTATTTTAACAAGTATTAACACCATTAGAAAGGAAAGTCAAAAGAGAAAAAACTTGCTTACATTAGAACGGAAAGTTTAAAAAAAAAAAAAAACTTGCTACATTAGGAAGGAAAGTTTAAAAAAAAAAAACTCCATTCATTTGAAACAAAAACAAGTAGAACAGAATAAATTATTGAGATATTAATTTGTTCTCATATTTTCCTTCTCTTAGTTCAACTACTACTTTCAGAATAGGTTCATATTGTTGTTGACTCACGAAAGATAGGTTGGTCCTGGTTTCTAGTGCTGTCGTAGGACACAATGACACTAACAGTAAGTGACAAGTCCAGCCTACTTTCTCTTTTTTCATGGCCTATGAGACAAGAATAGTTTTTATATTTTGTAATGGTAGAGAAAAAACAAAAGAATATTTCATGACATATGAAAATTATATAAAATTCAAATTGCAGTGTCCATACATAAAGTTTTATTGGAACACAACCACATTCATTCATTTAAATATTATTCACAGCTGCTTTCACACAGTTGAGTAACTACAACAGAGACTGTATGGCCCAGAAAGCCTAAAATGTTTACCATATGACCTTTTACAGAAGAAGTTTGCCAATCCAGCCCTGGAGTGTCTTTCCTGCTGCTTTTAATGAAAGGTAGGTATATATTGTCAGAATTGGTTCCCTTCACTTTGAAGTTTTAAGCTATAGGATTATATTCATGCATTTAAGGATTTTTTTTCAAATAGTATGATTGTAATCATCAAGAATATTTGATTAACTGATAAAGAACTTGCAACAGTGGCTGAATTGCATTGCTAGTTGTTTTGTTTTTTTGTTTGTTTGTTTGTTTTTCAGACAGAGTCTCACTCTGTTGCCCAGGCTGGAGTACAGTGACATGATCTCAGCTCACTGCAATCTCCCACTCACGGGTTCTAGCGATTGTCATGCCTCAGCCTCCCAAGTAGCTAGGATGACAGGCGGGTGCCACCGCACTCAGTTAATTTTTTGTATTTTTTTGTAGAGATGGGGTTTCGCTATGTTGGCCAGGCTGGTCTGGAACGCCTGTCCTCAAGTGATCCTCCCGCTTTGGCCTCCCAAAGCATTGGGATTACAGGTATGAGCCACCGCACCCAGCCACATTGTTAGTATTTCTGAGTCATAATATTTCCTGGAATTTTAATGATAGAGTTTTCAGTCCCACATTCAGCTTCACTTCATATGGTATTGGTTGACAGCAAGCCCTGTCACTATATGTTGCCTTTATAATGTTTCTTATGCCTCTCTCTTCAACTGTATTCCTACAGTCATGATACTCATTCAGCTCCTTAGTAATTCTAGACCAAGCTTTTGCAATAACGTCTGAACTGGTTTTCTTGCATCTAATCTCTTCTCCTCCCTTCCATCCCTTGTCACCAAAGACATCTTCCCTTTAAAAAAGTACATAACTAATTCCAATATTTAATTACATCTCCCATCTCAAAAATATCAGCCCTTCAATTGCTTACAGAATAAAATCCAAACTCCTTGGGCTACTATTCATGATTCTTCATGGCTTGTTCTTACTCTATACTCTATCCAAACTGAACCATTTTCTCTTCCCTGTATACCTCTGTAGGACAGACTCTATTCTCTGGTCCATCATATGTACCTCTGTTTATACCATGATCTCTTGTCTTCAAACCTAACCCTTCCTCTTCATCCCTGCATATTCAAATGCTATGTATTTTTAAGACCTAATTCCAATATTAACTCTTTCATGATGGTTTCTCTGACTCCTGTATCCCCAGCCCAATGAGTATTGTGGACACCTATGGCTTTTTTCTTGCCTGACATTATTCATTCACCATTCTTTCAGAATGATTTGGATACTTCTAGGATGCATTGGTTTTGCTTTGAGAATACAATCAATCTTGGGGATGCATGCAGTCTTGATGGAATTATAACTCAAAATGTCCCAGTCTTTCTGGCGAGGGGATGGAGATATGAGGTTCACTAGGCCAATCAGAATTGCACTTGTGCACGTGCTAGTAATGTCCCCCTCAGGCTGCAATTTGACTCTTGACTCATTTTGTGAGCATAGAAAATGGCCGGAGCTCACTGATGCCCTGAAGAGGCCAGCAATGACTCCTGCTTGTGGATCCCTGTAGCTGACCTACTCTAGTTCTTGCAAGTGTTGGGTTCTTTGACCTACAGTTTAATTTCATGAAGAACTCCATACCCGTCCAATGAAGTTCTTTGTAAAATTAGCCACTACCAGTTTCTATTGTTTGCAGTCAAAGACACTGACTGATAGAAGCGATGATCATTCCTTTTCCCAAACCCTCATAATACTTTCCCTAAACATTTCTTAGGGCCCCTAACATTTCCAACCTTGTATAATAGTTGTTCATGTCATTATTTTCTTTGTCTTACACAATGGCAGTTCCAGAATTCAATCCAGAAAGAGCAATCAGAGTGGAAGGAGAAAAGTATAAGGGGATGATCATTACTCTTTATTAGAATAAGTGTTTTCTTTTTATTTAGATTGTGTGTTTAAAATCCATGAGAGAATAAAGTTTTCTAAAAATGCCTTTATTTGTATTTATTTAATTAATTAATTAATTAATTTTTTTAAGCAAGACTCCACCACCCAGGCTGGAGTGCAGTGGCATGAATTCAACTCACTGCAACCTCCGCCTCCCAGGTTCAAGTGATTCTCCTGCCTCAACCTCCCAAGTAGGTGGGACTACAGGCACACACCTCCATGCCTGGCTAATTTTTGTATTTTTAGTAGAGACGGGGTTTCACCATCTTGGCCAGGCTGGTCTCGATCTCCTGACCTCCTGATCCACCCTCCTCGGCTTCCCAAAGTGCTGGGATTACAGGTGTCAGCCACTGAGCCCAGCCTTATTCATATTTTAAGACTAACAGAAACATCAGTTTTCCTTATTAGAGCACACTTATTTGAAGGAGAGATGGCACTGAGATTACAGTGGGGTGAAATTCTCCCTCCCCTTCCAAGGCTTCTTTTGGTATGGCCACTCAACTTAAAAGACTGTGAGCCGTTTGCAACCGGGTGGTTACAGTACTTGCATGGACCTAATTAAGTGTTTGAATCAAACAATCACTGGTCACTGTACCATCTTGTATTATTTTTTTGCCACCTTTCCAATGAGATTTCAAGGTGTATATTTTTCCCATTTGGAAATTATTTGACTTAGAAATCTATTTTAACAATTATCATTAAACACCCACCACTGTAACGGGCACTCTTCTAAGTGCTGGGAACACAGTCAAGATCAGGCAAGATTACTGTCACACAGAGCTTGTATTCTAGTGGGATGGATGTCTACTTAAGAGATGAAAATCACTCTATAATAATTCGTCTCCTTATTTATTATGAGTATAGGACAAAACTATTCATCTTTCTCCCATGTTACTTTGTGTTTCTGCCTCTTCTTTACTTCTGTTTCCAGCTATAATTCAGTTTAATTCTCTTGTTACTTTTTCTCTTGTTACTTTTATTGTTTTTTTCACTTTTCCCACTATTTATTTCTGTGTCTTCTGATATTTGAAATATTCTTAAAAAATAACAACACATTATCGTTTAGTCTTTTGTACAAAGTTCCTAAAACTAAGAAATATTAGTCACATACAGCTAGTATCTATGAGTCATAGAGCCATAGACTCTTAATAACATAAAATTAAAAGGAAGAGCTTCTTGCCGGGTGCAGTGGCTCACATCTGTAATCCCAGCACTTTGGGAGGCTGAGGCAGGCGGATCACCTGAGGTCGGGAGTTTGAGATCAGCCTGACCAACATGGAGAAACCCTGTCTCTACTAAAAATACAAAATTAGCCGGGCGCGGTGGCATGCCTGTCATTACAGCTACTCAGGAGACTGAGGCAGGAGAATCGCTTGAACCAGGGAGGTGGAGGTTGCAGTGAGCTGAGATCGTGCCATTGCACTGCAGCCTGGGCAACAAGATGTCTCAAAAAAGAAAAAAAAAAAAAGAAAGAAAAGAAAAAGGAAAAGAAAAAAAAGAACTTCCAACTAACTAGTGTTTTTTTGTTTCCCAACCAAGAAAAACGTACAGATATTATTTATATCCCATTTAAAACAAATTATTTTTCCAGCTTTATTGAGGTATAACTGACAAATAAAAATTGTATATATGCATGCTGTACAACCTGATGATTTGACATTCATATTCACTGTAAAATGATTGCCACAATCAAATTAGTTGACACATCCATCACCACACATAGTTACCATCGTGTGGTGGTGTGTGGGGTGAGGACACTTAAGATCTACTCTCTTAGAACATTTCAATACACCATTAATTATAGTCATCACACTGTAAATTAGATACTTGCAACTTATTCATCTTATAACTCAAAGTTCATACCCTTTGACCAACATCTCCCCATTTTTTCCACTTCCCGTGCCCTGGCAAAATTTTAAAAATAAATTTTATTTCCAAGTAGCATGTTTAATGATAGCACTCAATAAGTCATCAAACCTAAAGAGATAAGAACTACTTCCCCAAAGAGGGGAAAGCAGTAAGAAAATTTCACTAACAATCGAAGAAATAGAAATTAAAATAATTGGTATCGTTTTTGCACATTTTAGGCATTGAAATGTGTTTCCAATGCCATTCAGACTGATGAGGTTGCAGCCTCACTGAACTTTGCACTCATTTCTGCCAATACTGTAAATACCTCACAAAAATCATGAAAATGTTTACTTCTTTTGATCCGATATTTTCACTTCTAGGATTTATTGTAAGCAACTACTTCAACCAACATAAATACACATGTGCACAAAAATAATCCCTTTACAGTTATGTTTAATCATATGTATAAAGCAAAACTATGTCAACATTTGGAATGAGCCTTAATAAATTTAATTGTAGCATTGCAATTATTAAGCCTATTCAGAAGCATAGAAAAATACTTATTAGTTAATGACAAGTTATTTCATGTTGCCAGATTATTGTATCTTTAATTCTTTTTTATAACGAATTGGGATATAAGTAACTACCGAAACAAGTAATAAACTATGAAGTCACAGTAGCAAAACAGGAAATAGCATGACTATCCTATTGTGTCATCATAGAAACATACATGATTTTGGAAAGCAATATATACATACTCAATTCAACAAATGTTAATGGAATACTACATATCACACACTCTGCTAGGCTGGGAGGGTGCTAGACTGTGGCAGAGGCTATTGGCTACTCACCAAAATCTATGTACCCTTTTTCTTAGGCACAGAGCTAGAATACATTTGCAGTTAGGTAGCCATGTGACTAAGTTCCAGCCACATGGAATGGGAACAGGACGTGCGCCACTCCTTCCCTGGCCCATAATGCCCTCCCATTCTCCTCTGTACTCTTTCTCGCTTTCAGCTGGCTATGATGGAGATAACTACAGTGACTATAGAAGCTATAATTTGAAGATGGCAAAGTCTCTATCAGCCTGGTACCCTAAACAAGTGCGTGAAGGAGAGCTGCTGGAGATTCTGTTCATATTCCCAAGACTCTGACATGAGCAAGAACTAAACTTCCATTGTCTTGAGCCATTACTTGTTTGGTTGTATTTACTACTGCAAACTTGCCTACCCTATCAGACATGGAATTACAGATTATTTATTTTAAATGTTTTTATTTAAAATTATTGGCTGAGCACGGTGGCTCATGCCTGTAATTCCAGTACTCTAGGAGACCGAGGCGGGTGGATCATGAGGTCAGGAGTTCAAGACCAGCCTGGCCAAGATGGTGAAACCCCGTCTCTACTAAAAATACAAAAATTAGCTGGGCACAGCAGCAGGTGCCTGTAATCCCAGCTACTTGGAAGGCTGAGGCAGAGAATTGCTTGAACCTGGGAGGCAGAGGTTGCACTGAGCCAAGATCGCGCTACTGCATGTCCAGCCTGGGTGACAGAGCAAGACTCCGTCTCAAAAACAAATAAATAAATTAATTAAATTAAATAATGACATCCCATCAATTAAATTTAAAAATCCTAAATCATCATGCCATTAAGCCATCTTTTCTTTTCTTATTTGCTAAAATGCCTACAGCTTGCTCAATACAGTGAAAAAGTAGACCATCTTTGTTTCTTACTTACTGAAAGAGGTGATGGGATGTAACAAAAACTTAGTAAATTTTATTGTTTGTCAATTTAAAATTTGTTAGGGTTCAGAAGACATTTGAAAAATGTTTAAATAATTCCAAATTATACTCCTCAACTGAGATTTCATGTCTCATATTTCAGACCAAAGCAGATTTTTTTTTTCATTTCTTCATGAACTTCTAAAAGGAAAAAAAAAAAAATTCCACCTATTGGAATGCTATAGTGGTCTCAATGTAGCATTGAAGTACATTGTAGTTTGAAGTACAGTGGTCTTCAAACATGTACTATTGTGTTATTTTTTTGTAGCATCCACAGTAATTATTATTGGGGAAAAAAACTAAATGTATCAGTTTAATTTCATAATCTCTACTAAAAACTTGCTTAGAATATTACATATACATTAGAAACTGAATGCTGGCAAAGACATCTGCACATTAAGATCTAAGTATATTTAGCAGAGGGAAAATCTTTAAAACAAGAAAAAAATTCATAAATTAGAACAAATACTCAGAGCTGAAGGTATCATATGCATAATTGTATTTCTAACACACAGGTTTAAAACATTTTTTCATCCATGTGTTTCAGAGTCCTTTCACCTTTTGTACATTTCAGTCTGTCTTAGAGTGTATAGGTGAAGGTTTTCGTCATAAACAATCTTTTGTTCAAGTGAAAAGAATTCATCCTATCTCAGGCACAAGATTCTGAAAACCCCCTCATCACAAACTCCCTCTTCAGGTCAGCAGGGTGCCATCGGCACTAACAATCTTTTTCTATTTCTTTTTTTTTTTTTTAATTTATTTATTATTATTATACTTTAAGTTGTAGGGTACATGTGCATAACGTGCAGGTTTGTTACATATGTATACTTGTGCCATGTTGGTGTGCTGCACCCATCAACTCGTCATTTACATCAGGTATAACTCCCAATGCAATCCCTCCCCCCTCCCCCTCCCCATGATAGGCCCCGGTGTGTGATGTTCCCCTTCCTGAGTCCAAGTGATCTCATTGTTCAGTTCCCACCTGTGAGTGAGAACATGCGGTGTTTGGTTTTCTGTTCTTGTGATAGTTTGCTAAGAATGATGGTTTCCAGCTGCATCCATGTCCCTACAAAGGACACAAACTCATCCTTTTTGATGGCTGCATAGTATTCCATGGTGTATATGTGCCACATTTTCTTAATCCAATCTGTCACTGATGGACATTTGGGTTGATTCCAAGTCTTTGCTATTGTGAATAGTGCTGCAATAAACATACGTGTGCATGTGTCTTTATAGCAGCATAATTTATAATCCTTTGGGTATATACCCAGTAATGGGATGGCTGGGTCATATGGTACATGTAGTTCTAGATCCTTGAGGAATCGCCATACTGTTTTCCATAACGGTTGAACTAGTTTACAATCCCACCAACAGTGTAAAAGTGTTCCTATTTCTCCACATCCTCTCCAGCACCTGTTGTTTCCTGACTTTTTAATGATCGCCATTCTAACTGGTGTGAGATGGTATCTCATTGTGGTTTTGATTTGCATTTCTCTGATGGCCAGTGATGATGAGCATTTTTTCATGTGTCTGTTGGCTGTATGAATGTCTTCTTTTGAGAAATGTCTGTTCATATCCTTTGCCCACTTTTTGATGGGGTTGTTTGTTTTTTTCTTGTAAATTTGAGTTCTTTGTAGGTTCTGGATATTAGCCCTTTGTCAGATGAGTAGATTGCAAAAATTTTCTCCCATTCTGTAGGTTGCCTGTTCACTCTGATGGTAGGTTCTTTTTTTTTTTTTTTTTTTTTTTTTTTTTGAGACGGAGTCTCGCTCTGTCGCCCAGGCTGGAGTGCAGTGGCGCGATCTCGGCTCACTGCAAGCTCCGCCTCCCGGGTTCACGCCATTCTCCTGCCTCAGCCTCCCGAGTAGCTGGGACTACAGGCGCCCACAACCGCGCCCGGCTAATTTTTTTTTGTATTTTTAGTAGAGACGGGGTTTCACCGTGGTCTCGATCTCCTGACCTTGTGATCCGCCCGCCTCGGCCTCCCAAAGTGCTGGGATTACAGGCGTGAGCCACCGCGCCCGGCTCTGATGGTAGTTTCTTTTGCTGTGCAGAAGCTCTTTAGTTTAATTAGATCCCATTTGTCAATTTTGGCTTTTGCTGCCATTGCTTTTGGTGTTTTAGACATGAAGTCTTTGCCCATGCCTATGTCCTGAATGGTACTACCTAGGTTTTCCTCTAGGATTTTTATGGTATTAGGTCTAACATTCTATTTCTTTCTAAATATAAACACAGAGCACCTCTCCCACAGTTGGATTGCAGTAGGTATTCCCAGATCTTAGAGACACCTGAAATCCTTGGATCTCCTCAAAGAGATAGGAATTGTTAAACTGAAATTCAACTCAATGAGAAATTAGGTTGTGCAAATGTAATTCACCATAAAAGGAGGGCTGTCCACTTTAAAGTTAAAATTACCACATATTTATCATCATCTGACGATATTAACCCTGTCTGACTTTTAGCTTCTATAAGCCATAAAATAAGTTTGAACTTAGTTCTCTCTTTGTGTCTGATGGCAAATAAAAATTGTAATGTTTAAAAGCCAGCAAACAGGAATTTACCCTCAGGTATCATAATTAACAAGGCAGTAAGGTTAAAGCTACCTGTTAAGGAAGAAGAAAAAGTGCCTCACTCTTTGTTGAGTAAATGGGGCATGTGGGGAGGGTGTACACCCCAATACTCTCTTCTCTAAAATGAATGTCACTCGGATTACAAATTAAAATAATAACCTATTCCACACAGGTAGATAATTGTTCTCACGGTTGTACTTCTCATTTGGTGTTTATGGGAAGCACTTCAGAATTACTTAATATGATTTTAATGGCAGTGGGAAAAGAAGTTGAATGCTTAAAGAAAGGAACAAAGGTAAAAGGAGCCCAGGAACCACCTCCGCTGCAGCAAATGGCACTGAGGCCAGCTGCAGGTGCGCATACCCCAGGCTGGAGGCTGGAGACAGAAGCCCTGCATCTGAAATGTGTTGTTCTCATGGGTTGCCTCTCAAAGCTGATGCAGGGCCTGAGTTGTTTTTTTACTCACCCTTATATTTAAGCTATTTAAACAACTGCACATCTGAGACTCACAAGAAATTAAAGGGAGGAAAAATTAAGAAGCACTTACAAGTAGTCGGCTCACGCCTGTAATCCTAACACGTTGGGAGGCCGAGGCAGGCAGATCACCTGAGGTCAGGAATTCGAGACCAGCCTGGCCAACATGGTAAAACCCCGTCTCTACTATAAAACACCAAATTAGCTGGGTGTGGTGGTGGGCGCCTGTAATCCCAGCTACTTGGGAGGCTGAGACAGGAGAATCACTTGAACCCAGGAGGCCAAGGTTGCGGTGAGCTAAGATTGTGCCATTGCACTCCAGCCTGGGCAAAAAGAGCGAAACTCCATCTCAGAAAAACAAAAAAAAAACAAAACAAACAGACAAAAAAAAAAAAAAAAAACAAGTAATCATTAAAAGGCTGACTACTTAATGTACCTTAACAGTAACTGTACCTGCCAAGGGTAGGGAGGGATCACCACCCCAAGCAACCTGACTGTAAAAGCATAAATGCATTCAAGTATGCGTTCATTTATTAATTTATCCCAGCATTTACTCAACAGATACAGGATGATGCTGTAGCTCTGAGCTGGGCTCTGTGCTAGGAGATGGGATTATTTTAAGAACAAGGTAGACCAGCTTCCTGCTTTCAGAGTGGGTCTGCATGATGATTAGCTGGAGTGCAATCGCACGATCTCTGCTCACTGCAACCTCTGCCTCCTGGGTTCAAGCAATTCTCCTGTCTCAGCCTCCCGAGCAGCTGGGATTACAGGCAGAGGCCACCACACCTGGATAATTTTTTATTTTATTTTATTTTTGGTAGAGATGGGGTTTCACTACATTGGCCAGGCTGGTCTCGAATCCCTCACCTCGTGATCTGCCCGCCTTGGCCTCCCAAAGTGCTGGGATTACAGGCATGAACCACCGTGCCTAGACTGATGATTAGATTTTGGAAATCAATGTAAATGGCCGTCTTATGCACTGTTTCAAAACATCATAGAAATTTATAGTAACTTCATTTTAATTACTTATATCATTCATTTGGTCAACAAATATTTAGTGACCACCTGTTGTGGATTCATCAGAACCTGCTTTGGAAGAGCACACTTCACTTACATCCTGTCTAAACTAGATGAGGTTCAGGCTGAGTCAAACTCTCAATTATTGCCTTTTGAAACTGGATCACTCCCAAGGAACTGTATCTTTTTTTTTTTTTTTTTTTTTTTTGAGATGGAGTTTCACTCTTGTCGCCCAGGCCGGAGTGCAGTGGCGCGATCTCAGCTCACTGCAACCTCCACCTGCCAGGTTCAAGCAATCCTCCTGCCTCAGCCTCCCGAGTAGCTGGGACTACAGACGCACACCATGCCTGGCTAATTTTTGTATTTTTAGTAGAGATGGGGTTTTGCCATGTTGGCCAGGCTAGTCTCGAACTCATGCCTGCATCTGCTTATTCTGTGCTTCAGCCAGTTGGATACAGCCTCTCAGCCATACTATATTTATTTCTATTTCCATGTCTTTGTTCCACTGTTCTCCCTGTCCTCCATATTCCTCTCTGCTAATCTAATTCTTACTCATTCTTAAAGGCCCAACCCAAAAAAGTATTCCTTTCTTCCTAGGGATCTTCCCTAAGTTATATTACATCCCTCACCTGAACCTATTGTCTATACCACTCACTGTCATCTTGTGACATCTTTTGTATCGCAGCTTTATTTTGTGGCTATGTTTCTTTCCATGTATGTCCCAAGGCAGCATGCTGCAAATGCCACTTGCCCCTCTAGAACCATCCTCTACCTTTCTCTACCCTTCTCTGTAGAGTAGGACACAGACCTTTGTGAATTATGTCAGCGAGTTCCCCTGTGTTCTGGCTCTTGGTTGAGTTTAACCAATGCAAGCCACCAGCAGGAATCAGTGCGTGGGAGGAGAGGGTGTGTAGCATTTGCTGCCCAGTGCCCACCATGCTGGGATGCACTGGGTCAGCATTCATCTCCTGAAGGCCACCGCATCCATCAGGTGGCCCTCTCCTCCAGCTACAGCCACAACCACAGCTCCAGCTAGCCTTGGGTTCCAGTTCCCAGCCCTTTCCTTGACCTCTTCAGGCTTATGGGTGGTAATGGCTCCCAAGTGTTGCTAGTCTCATGTGCTTCACCACCCCTTGTGGTTTCCTGTGTCCCTGCCAACACATTTGTAAATACTCCCTTCATTGAAGTCTCCTCAACTGCCATGCTTGAGGACACCATCAATTACCATCCTTGAGTGCCAGCACCCTGACTGCTAGGGCAGCAACCGTGGATTTTGCTTCTGTGTATTCCCATGAGTTATGCTTCCATATAGTCCTCACAACATCTAGCTCACTGTGGGGCTCAATAAGCATTTGTTGAAGGAAGGAGTAAAACCATGGACGGACTACCATACCTGAATTAACACTGGATACTTCACAGAAGAAAAAGAATCTGTGAACTATGGGTCCTCAACTAATGAGAAGATTCACCTTCACCTAGTACCTATACATAACCAAACATAGTACTATTTCTTTTTTTCTCATCGTGTTTCTTCTTGAATCTGTATTTATGACATTAATTAACCTATATTAAAATAGTTCATATATTTAGTACCACTTATTCTGGGGAAAAAATTAGTTGGACTCCGATAAACTGGGTTAGTTGAAATGAAACTTACGTTTTTCTCCTTCTTTGCTTTTCACTCTTTTTAATGGAGTTTCTTTACTGATGACCCAGTCATACCAGACTTTGCCCTCCTATTTTCAGTCCTTTTTCTGGACATGTTTTTGCATTTCTCAATCTAATGGATAAAAAATTAAATAGATCTGATGAATACATAAGCTGTCAATCACTTGAGAAAGTCCCAGCTTTTTCACCTGCTTATCTCCACCCTTTTCTACTGAATATCCTAGGTGCCACCTGACACATGCCTATCACACATGGGTGAGAAAAGAAGTACGTTAGTTCTGTGCAGTGGAGATGAAAAGATAGGTGTACATAGATAACCTGGAGAACAGGTTAAATGACTCCCTGAGCAGTGATCTTTTGAGAGGCTGTCAATTCTCGAAAGTAAACACAGGTACCTGCAGCCTGGTCCTCCTCCCTCAGTGGTCTTTCTTAAGCAACCCTCAAGCTCTTCTGCCTTGTCTTTCAGAGTCAGAGGACGGCCTGTTACCACAAAATACATGCTCCTTGAACCATACCGGTTTGAGCAGTACCACTATCTGATTAGTATCCTTTTAGCATCACTATGATTGTTCACCAAGAATAATATTGTAATTAATGCATTTATAGCCAATATTCCATGAAGAAATAACTGTTTGGTAGTTTGCTAGGTCAATGAACAGCAACAGCAGGTTGATTGTGGTGGGAATACCAGGGTCCTGCTATTCAAAATCCTAACAGTGGTGTAGGTGGATTGAGAGTTATAACCATTAACCTTGAGGGATTAAAAAAAGACAAAATTATTTCAGACAAATGTTTCATCATTTCAGTCACCATGGAATTAAACCTATGAGAGATTTTCCATCAGTTTCCATACCTAAAAATTCAGAGAGAAAGAAAAAAAACTATGACAAACTAACTTCAAATTTTTATTTTATAAGAGAAATGATTCATGATTAGTGGCAAAGAACTACATACTGACTCTTCCGAAAATGTATTCAACATTATTTCTACTTTCTCCCAGGATGAAATTGTGGGGTAAAGCCAGTGGGTTTTCAAAAGATAAATTTAGCAATCACTATAAAATGTAGAGGGGTTTAATCCTCTCTATAGCAATTCCCTCTTACCTATAGTTTCACTTTCTATGATTTCAGTTATCTGAGACCAACCAGGGTTCGAAAACATTAAATGGAAAATTCCAGAGAAAAAGAGAAATCACATTCACAAAACTTTGATTACAGTATATTGGTTTTTGTGTGTTTTTTTGTTTTGTTTTGTTTTATTTTGAGACAGCGTCTCCCTCTGTCACGGAGGCTGGAGTGCAGTGGCACGGTCTCAGCTCACTGCAACCTCCACCTCCTGGGTTCAAGCAATTCTCCTGTCTCAGCCTCCCAAGTAGCTGGGACTACAGGCGTCTGCCACCACGCCCGGCTAATGTTTGTATTTTTAGTAGAGACAGGGGTCTCACTATGTTGGTCAGGCTGGTCTCGAACTCCTGACCTCAGGTGATCCACCCGCCTCGGCCTCCCAAAGTGCTGGGATTACAGGCGTAGGCCACCGTGCCTGGCCAATTACAGTATATTGTTAATAACTGTTCTATAATATTAGCTGTTATAGTTAATGTCTTACCGTGACTAATTTATAAATTAAATTTTGTCATAGGTATGTATGTATAGGAGAAAACATAGTATATATAGAGTTCAGCATTATCCAAAGTTCAGTATTATCCATAGTATATATAGAGTTCAGTATTATCCAAAGTTTCAGACATCCACTGGAGATCATAGAACACAACCACTGTGAATTAAGGGAGATACTGTAGTTTCTGATCTTTATTGCATTTTGAGTGTATTTAGAGGTCTGCTCCTTGAACCATGCTCGTTTGAGCAGCACCACCCACTGCCCACCCTCTAGAGATAATAAGTAAATAATCAAATATCCAAAATAAGCTTTCCTCTTAGAAATAAGGAGATGAAGAGTAGTAAGCAGCAATGAGCAGTGGCATGGGTGGTACAGTTTGAACTTTAACATTTTGGCTTTCTTCACGAGTAGAGGTACTGATTCTTTTTCCTCCAAGATGCTCTTCTTTACACTTACACTACTATACTATATAACTACTATTACTACTATAACTTCTATGATCATCCTTTAGGATTAGAAAAAAATCTGAAACCATTTATTTCTTCATGACAAGTGAAATGGTAAAAAAAAAAAAAAAAAAAAAAAAAAGGAAAATAGATAAAGAAACATTTTACAGTACAAGCAACCACAAACAGCTCAGGTGAACATCAGAAATGGGGAAGTATCCGGACAATTTTGCAGCATTGAAGATTGAAGGAAGTCTTTGAGGTAAGTAATTGAATTAGAGACAGCTAGCATAGCTTTATGAAAGCGATCCTTGTGTACCTTACTAGTTGGAATGCTTTAGAGGGCATTACTGCCATAGAAAGAAAATGGAACACAATGGATGTCATATAATTGTTAAAAAGCCATTGAATGTTATTAACAATGAAGATTATTGGCTAAGACTGCATCTATTGTGTAAGGTAAAATAGCTTGTTGGATTAAAAAACTGTTCAAAACCTGCAAAAAGTGAGTGAATGTTAATGGTAATTTTTTTTAAAACTGAAGAGAGGTTATCAGTAAGGGTGAAATAATAGCTTTGAAAGCAAATGACTAAAATTGGAAAAATACACACGATCCAACCTCATTACATTGGACTATTGTGGTATCTTCTCTGACACTAGGTACTAAATTTCCAGGTACTTTTAATCGTATTATGTTTACAGTCTTAAAATAAACCCCCTTTCTGAAGAAGAGATGGAAAGAAAGGGCCACATTTAACAGAATACGATTCAGTGTGTTGACTGTAATTATTGGAGCACAAATTCTTGACTTTTTCAACTTAGCTAGTTAAAAATTACAAACATACCTTTTCTTCTATCTGTAGAGACAACATAACCAAAAATCAATGCTATCTTACCTATATTATTTACCCGTGTACATACAAACTTGGCTTACAGTAAATTATTAACATGCTATATATCTACAAACAGGTAAGCAAATTTGACACTGCTAAAAGATCTGACTCATCATGGTCTATCAAAAAGACTCCGTCTATAGCATTAACTCCTCTTAGGAAGTTTGGACAAGTCAGAATGACCCAAGCTTTTTATTGTATCCAATTCAGTCATAAAAGGTGGGTAGAATCTCCAAATCTTGGGCCGGGTACAGTGGCGCACGCCTGTAATTCCAGCACTTTGGGAAGCCAAGGAGGGCGGATCACCCGAGGTCAGGAGTTTGAAACCAGCCTGGACAACATAGTGAAACCCTGTCTCTACTAAAAAGACAAAAATCAGTCGGGTGTGGTGGTGGGCACCTATAATCCCACCTACTTGGGAGACTGAGACAGGAGAATCACTTGAACCCGGGAGGTGGATGTTGCAGTGAGCCAAGATTCTACCACTGCACTCCAGCCTGGGCGACAGAGTGAGATGCCATCTCAAAAAAAAAAAATCTCCAAACCTATTTCTTTAATCTTGAGTGTAGTATTTTTAGGATACATAAATCTGTTGTGGCAAAGAGTTTGTTTTGTTTTGATGGCTTATGATGGAAGTCATATTTTCTGCAATCTGTTCTAAGCAACTTTTTTTTTTTTTTTTCGAGACGAGTCTCGCTCTGTCACCTGGGCTGGAGTGCAGTGGCCTGATCTCTGCTCACTGCAAGCTCCACCTCCCGGGTTTATGCCATTCTCCCGCCTCAGCCTCCCCAGTAGCTGGGAATACAGGTGCCTGCCACAACGCCCGGCTAATTTTTTATACTTTTAGTAGAGATGGGGTTTCACCATGTTAGCCAGGATGGTCTCGATCTCCTGACTTCGTGATCCGCCCTCCTCGGCCTCCCAAAGTGCTAGGATTACAGGCATGAGCCACCACGCCTGGCCTCTAAGCAACTTTTAAAGAAAAAATAAAACAAAACATAATCAGGGTAGATTCTACAACAAGTAATTGAGTGAAAGTACTATAAGTTACAATCCAATTGTAAATCTGATTGTAAATCAGAAAGTTCTATAAGTTATAATCTGATTGTAAATCTATGTCATAGTTTAAATTAGATTTTAAAAACTAAAAAACCTTATGAGACACTATTGAATCCTCAAAATTATGGAGAATTGATATTCATATTGATATGTATATATGCATATGCTGTTGTCTGTTAATGATGACAGCTGTTACAATAACAAGGAATTGCATAAAATTCATTTGAACACAATGGGTCTGATTCAGCAGCTTGTATCTTTTAAGAATATCTTCAGTAAAGCACTTTATTGTACGTAAACACTACTTTACATTTTGTAGTAAGTATTATATACTCTACTATATATTTTGCTCATTGACCAGTTACATTAGAGAATGGATTTCAGTGACAAAGCTATTAAAATATGGAGAGTATCTTATGTTAAAAGAGTTTGGTGTATCCAGATTGTAGTGGTGATTACATGAATCTATACGTACATTAAAATATTCACAGAATAGTATACCAAAAGAAGTCCATTTTACTGTATGATAATTCAAATAATAAAATTAACTCTTTTTTTTTTTTTTTTTGCAATGGGTGTCTTCATCACATTGCCCAGGCTACATTGCACCACCACAACCAGTCAAAACTAATATTGAAGATGTAATAGTTTAGTTTTTTTAAAATGTTTGTGCTAGGCTCTGAAGGATAAAATATCACCTATGGCATAAAATAAACATTTTTTAAATTATAAATAATGTTAAGACTATAAATAACAAGAAAAAATATTTTAAAGTATATCCCCCCAAATATCACAAAACAATCTATCACAGATGGAATCTGGGACTCTGAGCTTTTTCGAGGGAGAATTCCAAGGCTAGTAAATCTTCACAACATAAACTTCTTACAACCTCAAAAGATGAGATGGCTTTCCTAGCGTTTACTAGTTGGGAATAAATATTTTGCTCACCAATTAGTAAAAATAATTGTAAAATTGTATTTGCTTCATAGAATAAGAACTGGAAGGAAACTTAAAGAATCATTTGATTATCTTCAGGCAGGTGTAAATAGAGGTATTTAACCAAAGCTTACAAATCTCTTCTCAGAGATCTCCAAACAAAGAGATTCCACAATGGCCACCAATGAACATATTCTCATGTTTCAGCACTAGGATAGCTAAGCTGGGGATGTGAGTCTGTGTTTCTGCTGAAACAGCTCCTATGTTAAGTTCTTTCATCATCTTGGATCTCTCAAAGTATGGAGAACTATTATAAAAATTCCTCTTCTAGAAAATATCCATGCTTTTCAAGACATTAATTGGATTCTCTCTTTAGCCATTCTTCGTCAAGTTTAACAAACCTACCCTTGATGTGCTATGCTCATAGAGATGACCATAAGACATTTCTATCATAATAGCTCTTTCTGTTCACTTTGGGTTGTCCACATCCTTTGTGTTTTAAAGAACAGTGACCAAAGTAGGCCCTGTACTCAGCCCAAGTCCCAAGAGTAGAGTGCTAGAGTGCTCCCTGGGCCATGTATACTATGTTTCTCTTTTTCTTTCTTTCCCTCTTTCTTTCTTTCTGCCTGTCTCTTTCTTTCTTTCCTGTCTCTTTCTTCTCTCTTTCTTTTTCTATCTCTCTTTGTCCTTCCTTCTTTCCTTCCTTCTTTCCTTCCTTCCTTCCTTCCTTCCTTCTCTTTGTTTTTAGCATTCTTGGGAGAAGAATGTGTTGTATATACAAACCACATACAAATGGGCCTCATGTAAAACACAAAACCCCAGTAAAGAAGCACACGGTTCTTTAGTTAATTTTTTAGTTAATGATGGAAGTGCATGTAAGAATATAAAAAAGGAGTATCCTCCAGCCAAAGATGTACAAGTAAGTGACTGAAATAAAAAAGAAAACTCCAGGCAGTAACCAGAGTAGTTACCATTCCCTTTCTATCAACACTAGGGCGGATGTGTAGACCCCTTTCTCTACAGCAGCAGAACAAAAGTAAACGAGTTTTATAATTGGCAGTCATAACAACTTACAGATGACTACACAATTAAATGAGGAGCCATCTCTGATATTTGTACCATAATAGGAACAGAAATATCTAGACCTATAGACATAAAGTTGATGAAGACACTTGACATTAAATTTCAAACTTCAAGTAACACCCATAGACCGAGATTTTTTTGTAATTCCTAAGTCAGTCCTGATTCAGAGAAGTGACCAGGTTGGCATAGGCCAACTTTGGATATGAACAGGACCTAAAGGAGGCCCAGCAGAGACCCATAATCAGCTAGTTGATGAGGAGGAAGACCAAACACAGAATCAGAACAAGGGATTCTGTAGTCTTAAGGACAAAAGGGTTTGTCTGCCCATTATTGTGGAAAGGATCCATACTTCAGGTGAACTCTCATATATTTTTTACTGACTGGCATATTATTCATTCTGTGGTATATTTCATTTCTCTTCACTGAACCTTTTGCAATCTTTAAAAAAATTCCTGCTTATGTACTCATTCTTTATTTTTTTATTTTTTGTTTTGTAATTTAAAAAATGCGGAACGGTTCACAAATTTGCATGTCATTCTCACACAGGGGCCATACTAATATTCTCTGTGTTGTTCCAATTTTAGTGTATATGCTGCCGAAGCAAGCACTACATTCCCTTTCATGTGCCTGAACTTGGTGGACACAAGAGAGCTGGCTTCTAAATTCTGTTGCTCAGAGTACATAAAAACAAACAAGGCCGGGCACGGTGGCTCACGCCTGTAATTCCAGCACTTTGGGAGGCCGAGGCGGGTGGATCGCGAGGTCAGGAGATCGAGACCATCCTGGCTAACACGCGAAACCCCGTCTCTACTAAAAATACCAAAAAAAAATTAGCCAGACATGGTGGTGGGCGCCTGTAGTCGCAGCTACTCGGGAGGCTGAGGCAGGAGAATCACTTGAATCCGGGAGGCAAAGCTTGCAGTGAGCCGAGATCATGCCACTGCACTGCAGCCTGGGCGACAGAGCGAGACTCCTTCTCAAAACAAACAAACAAACAAATAAACAGCTTCCCCTGTTACTGTTTGCATGTGCCACCTATTAACTACCCAAGGGTGAGACCTATTTTGTGAAGAGGAAAAGAAGTTCTGCTCTAGAAACTGTTGAGTGAAGTTTTTGTTTTATATTGCAGGTGGGGGAGGATTGCAGCAGGGAGGTTTCCATGAAATTGGCATTGTCAGTTGCCCAATGCAGAACTTGTGGTAGCTTGAGTTAGTCACTGTTTTAAATTCCTGAAAAAGCCAGGTGTGGTGGCATGCACCTCTAGTCCCAGCTACTTGGGAAGCTGAGGTGGGAGGATGGCTTTAGCCCAGGAGTTCTGTGCTACACCAATCGCATATTTGCACTAAGTTCAGCATCAATATGGTGACCTCCTGGGAGCAAAAGACCAACAGGTTGCCCAAGGAGGGGTGAACCGGCTCAGGGCAGAAATGGAGCAGGCCAAAACTCCAGTGCTGATCAGTAGTGGGATCACATCTGTGAATAGCCACTGCATTCCAACCTGGACAACATGGTATCTTATTTAAAAAAAAAAAAAGAAAAAAAAATCCTGGAAAAAATAAACCCTGAAAATTGTGGGCGCATTTCCAATTTTTCTCCGCTTCCCTGACAAGAGGTATTGGTGCAAAAGAAATTGCAATTTTTGCCATTAAAAGTAATGACAAAAACTGCAACTACTTTTGCATCAACCTAATAATATGGGTCCGGGGAGGAAACCAAAGATTAATGCCTCAAATAAAGCAAAAGTCTTGTCATGTAACTGCCCTTCTTAGACTACTTGGGCTGCTATAACAAAATACCATAAACTGGGTAGCTTTAAAACAACAGAAATTTATTGCTCACCATTCTGAAGACTGGGAAGTGCAAAATCGAGGCAGATTTGGTGTCTGGTGATGGCCTGCTTTCTGGTTTATAGAGGGCACCTTCTTGCTCTGTCCTCACAGCAAGATGGAAGGGGTAAGGGTCTCTCTGGGGTCTCTTTTATAAGGACACTAATCCCATTCACGAGGGCTCCCTCATGAATCACTTCCCAAATCACTTCCCAAAGTCCCCATCTCGTAACGGCATCACCTTAGGGGTTAGGATTTTAACATGAATTTTGGAGGGACACAAACATTCAGATGATAGCACTGCCCAAATGCTAAATGCAAACTCATTGTTGTTCAATGTGTTATTTAAAGGCTGTGCATTATGGCATTATCGTCCTCTTGTCCTCTTTCCTTCTGTAATTTGTCCATGTTAGGCTGCTCTATCTTCTGGCAGTTCTCCTCTCCCTTCTCTCTGGGTTTCATTCCCTAACAAGGGCTCTGTGCCTGTCTCCCTGCCCAAACCCATTGGTAACTGTAACTACCACCTTAGTCTTGCCCAGTGGCAATATCTTCACCCATAGATTTAACTGAGGCAAAACTATTACCTGTTAAATAACTTTAGCTCGGCAGCATAAACACCTGAGTTAAGAAAAAATTACTAGTACACAAGTCATACATAGTGTTGGGGAATATTAGTTCTAAACATCTGACTTAAGAAGAAATGACTAGGAGACAAGTCATACATAGTGTTGGAGAATACTAGTCCTACAAGATATAAACAGATAAGGCAGGTGAGGTCCAAGCCAGTTTCTCTATGGGGAGATGTCTTCCACTTAATATAACTGAATACATTACAAAAGAAAGAAAGAAAAGAAGTAAAGGAAGAAAGAAAGAAAAGAAAAAAAAAATCCAATAAATCCACACTCAAAAAAAAGGGAGGCAAACTGGTATGGACAGAACAATTAGGAAAACAACGATAAATTTCACTTTACATGTGCTAGACAAAGGAGTTAATGTCATGAAAACTTAACCATAACAAAATATTTTGGTGAACAGTATTTTGTCCTATATTAAGAAATCAATGTCCATAGATACAAGTTTGAGTTTAAAGAAACTAAAAGCTTAAGATGGCCAGATTAAAGATGTCTTTCATTTTCCTCTTTATAAATAAGTTTATGTATTTTTTAAATTATTTGGAAGGAAATTTTGGAATCGAAGAAAATTTAAAAACTGAAAATTCTTTTATATGTTTTTCCTGTTGAATTAGTATTCTGTTTATGAAATAGGAACATGATATCCCCAAGCTGCTGTTGATGTCATCCAGTTGTAGCTAACTATGTGCTTAAAAAATAATTGAAGTGAGGATGAGAAACATATCTTACAGAAAGTGACAATATTATGCCTTTATACTTTGTCAATATGATCCCAAATGTGAAGATATTTGAAAATATCTGTTACTGATTTTTTTTTCTTTTCATCTAGATTAACAGCACTACAGAGCTATCTATATTTTGGTAGTCACCAAACTTTTTAAAATGTCAATATCATTATACATGTTATCCATTCTCTACACCAGGATTTTTCAACCTTGGAACTATTAACACTTTGGGCCAGACAATTCTCTGTTGTAGGGTGCTGTCCTCTGTAGTGCAGGATGTTGAGCAGCATATCTGATCTCTACCCAGTAGATGAGAGTTGTGATGACTAAAAACATCTCCAGACATTGCCACATGTCCCCTGGGGGGACAAAATTGTCCCTGGTTGAGAAACACTGCTGTATAGTGAGTTATTACTATCCAAATATTTTGATTATCTTTTTAACCATTACCTATTACCCCAGCCACATTAATCATGCCATGATTCACATTGATCACAATGATTAAAGAAATTATAGATTTACTGTGGTGCTCAGGCACTTACCATTAGGCTATTAGACAAAGTCTGGGAATATAAGGGGAAAAAATTCCCATAATTACAAAAAATAAAAGATTACATGGAAAAGCAAAGGTGTTGGCTGTACACTAGGATCAAAGGACATTCATTTGTTGAAGTAGTCTGAGTGACTCAAAGACGTACAGCAGCTATTATTCACTTAGCTACAACACAGCAAATATTAACACATATTTTGAAAAGGAGAGATGCTGCTTCATGTGACAATACTGATAATATTTAAGAAGAGAGGTTAGTGACTCATCAGACACTCAGGCAGGCATGATTTTTCCCCTTAAATGTGATTTTCCTTACTGCCTTTTTTATTTAAGCACATGTTCAGTGGCACCCACAATCAAAATTCTATTACAAAATGCAATATCGAATATCTTACTTTATTTTATTTAAATAAATATTGTAAATGATCATAGTGAGTAACGTAAGCAATAAGTATTATTTGTACCACCATTCTTCTAGATTGTAGTGATTTTTATTTCATCACTGTGAATGGTGGATGGTCTTTTGTCTCTTCTAAATGTCCCATTCCTCATGGGATAAATTAAAATGACCCATAAGCAAAGTTAAGTTTTAAGCGGATTTTTTTTTTCAAATAGACAGCCTTGCCTTGTACTATTATCCTCCAATTTCATTTTTACATTTTCAAAAATAATATGTGAGTTTTAAAACTTGTTTAATTTAAAATGACTCTTTTTTAAAAAAGAAAACACTGTAGTGGGATGCCGGGATTGCATTCATCCCAGCATGCCCCACCACTGTTCTTTGGATGGCAATCACAGGACCCAGACATCAAGCTGTGGAAGAGATTCTTCCAAGCAACAGCATCTGGCTCTTTGGCAAACTGAACAGGCAGTTGCCCTGGTGGCTTTGGAGTTGCCTCTGGGTCTGTCACAGGGTAAGGCTGCTGATGGAGTGTCTGGATTCTCATCTCCTTTTCATTTCACTGTCTTTCTCATATACATTTTGGGCATCAAGAGACCCACTGTCTTCCATAAGGCAAATACTGCCCTCCTTAAGCCTGATGAACTTTTAAATAAACCCTGTTGTACTTCCATAAGTATCCCTTTCCATTGCCCACATCTCTTACGGAAGTGTAAAAATAGGCAAGCATTCTGGCTCAGCAACACTAGCATTCTATTTCACACCCCACCTACAGAGAGAATCAGAAATTCAATGCTCTCTTCTCAGTCCTGAATATTTTAAGCTTATATTTTCACCTTCTTTACTCATAATAGATCTTTTTGCCAGTTAAATTTAATAAATTCATATTTATAATATGAATAGCTACCTAATCTCATAAAAACTTTTTTTTTTTTTTCATTCTTAGGATCACACAATCTAAGCTGGTAAGGTGGTATAAAGACCGTAGGAGCTTAGTTTGAAGAATTTATGGCACTTTAAAATCATAAGTGCAGTCCTTGGAACAAACAAACACCTTGAATACCAGAATCAGCAGCTCCAGAACAAAGGGGCTCTCATACCTTCTTAGCTGTGAAGGAAATTAAAAAGACCAAATTTGAAAAATAAAGAATGAGTTTTTAGAGGTTTGGGGATTAAAAAAAAAATTCCTCAACGTGCTGAATGATTTGCATGAAAACTATTAATCAATATGGCTTCTCTACAGACCACAGGCTATGCACGGGCACTATTACCCACAATTCATACCCAAAAGGTAAAGTACTATTGGTGAGGATGTGGCTCAAAGTCTCTAGTGTGTCCAAACACACACTAGATCAGTAGGACTGATTTGTAAGAAGTAGCATTTAATTCTTCCTGTGAGAATTCTTCAGAAAAAAAGAAACCTTCATGCACTGGCCACCTCATGGAGACTCAGTTTTAATCTGTTATTTGATCAGCACGTTCAATAACTCCATCAATAACCTATGAAAACTTCCATGGTAATGTCTGTGTTATGAATGGAAAGTGAATAAAATAGAGAGGGAGAGAATTTGTGTAAGAAAGACTACATTTGAGTGTAAGTTGTTACTCAAAAAATCCTAAATTCGAGGGGAAATTAAACCCATTAATTTCTAGGACTGGCAAGCAGTTGAAGCTAAAATGGACATAAATAAATAACAGTAACTACTTCTAGCCCAGAAAGGGGTTTTTTAAAAGTAAATTGTATTTATAATTAATTGAATACTTGCTTTTACATTCTGTTTGAAATAAGATAAGAATGTAATGATGGCATATATGCATATATGGTCTCTATCTTTTACAGATGAACTAAAAGAATATAGAGTTAAATCTAAAGTTTGTTTTATTCCTATCAAAAAATCATTTTTTACTAAGGAGCACATATTCTAAACACACAATAAATCATACTGAGCTGCCTTCTGATTTTATTTTTTAGAAGCAAATTAGATTTGAACATTAAAAGTCATATACTTTTGTCAGTTCATGCAAACAATTCCTACAGCTTTCCCTGGGAACATTGCTATGGATGAGCAGTACAGGTCCTTACAACTTAGAGCAAATCTCTCCAGGCTTAATTTTCGGCCAGAAAAGAGTAATGAAAACTTTTAGATCAGATGTTTATTATTACTATTCGATTATTTGAAATGAGAAAAATACGAACCTCTAGACATAATCAATTCCTGACAATTGCCTACTACGTAGTAGGCGCCCAGATATGCTTGTTGAATGCATACACGAATGAATGAATGAATGTGAGTTCATGTTACAATAAACTTTTGAAAAAGTACTTATGCTCTAGAGATGTCCTGGCTTGATAATCACAAATCTTTAGATAAATCAGAGACTTCAATAAATATTTTTGCACATGAAAAAAAACAAATTTATCCATCCTACCATGTGTGCACCAATTGGTTAATAAACCAAATTGATCAAAATTTGCAACTGCATTTAAGAATATATGGTCTAATGTAAAATGTTGTTTACTTTTACTAAAATGTTTTCATTAAGACTGTAGACTTGACTGAAGTTATATTTACCCAATGCCAACTACCAGGATATTAAAAATATTTCTTGATGATAATGAAATTGTTTGGTTTCCCTCCAATTCCTTGGTGAATATCTCATGTTTACAGAATGTCTTTTTGTTAGAGAAAGACTTCAACCACTTCAACCACTACTTCTGGTTTTTGGTTGAAGCAGTAGGAAAAGGTCAGGGTAGACTTAAGCCCAAGATTCTGTTGATACTCAAGGTCTATACTCCATGCCTGTTTCTTCTGTGCTTATCTGACACATTTTGTCCATCAAATACAAAAGAGCATAATCAAAAGGGTTACTGCTTTTCCAGTAACCCAGAATACACCATCTACACGTAGGTGATCTGTATGTCCCTTAAGTGATGGCTTTCATTGTCCTATTTGGGAGCAAGTATTGGAAGCAATGATATCTTTCACTTTTTGCATGTTCATTGGCTGAATAAGCTGCCAGAAAGCTGCCATTTAGGCTAAGAGTTACTGTCTGTGGTTGAACTCATTTAAATGGTATTCAATAAATGATTAGGAATGTCATTATTGAGTGGCTATCCAAAGTCAGACACTTGCTAATAAAGATGCCTCCAAGCATCCATAGGTTAAATGCTAAGAAACTGATTCACACATGGAAGCAAGTCTGTTTTTGCTCTTATGTTGTTGGGCAAGTAAGACATCTAGACTTCAAGCTATCCCTGGGAGACCTGGTGTCCTCCTTACTCCAGCTGACACACATGGCCTCACCAAAAGCAGAAACCAGAGCTCGGTTGATAAATAGTAACTGAGTACTTCAACGTTTGCAATCTGAAAAAGGCATTTAAAATGAACAGGTGAAACTCTAGATTCATCATGCAAGGAGGCTTATCTAACATTGATGGAAAGCTGCAAAGGAGGCGAGAAGATTCCTAGACCACACCAAGTAGCTGATAGTTGACTCTCACCAAAGGGAGGTTACAATGTTCTAGAGACTCACCTGCCCTAAGGGAGGAAGAGCAGGTACCTGGGGCTTCGTGGATATCTCCAGGCCTGCTTGTCTTCAGAGTCTTGAAGAGGCTACCTAGCCCGTGGGCAAAATCACAAAAGTGGCAAGTCTATAGGAAGTCTGTAGATAAATCGATGGAAGCAGGGAAGGAAGTGGGGTATGCTTGATTGAGGGACAACAGAGCTGGCCCCAGGATACTGACGGATGCAGAGGGAAGCGTGCATTTGTGGAAGGAGGTTTCCTGTGAGGCTATGCCTCAAGGGAGGAGAGTGTATTCAGTTGGCCTTGGAGGACAGGGTCCTTCCTTCTCCACGAGGCTGGATGTGTGCAGGTGTCCGCCGGTCAGCCGCCAAAGCGACTACCTGCTCTTCTCTCTTCTCTCCTAGACACTTCCGATGGACTCAGACCCCGGCAATATCTCTCCCTCGCACTGCGCTTGGCTGATCAAAGCGAGAAGCTTTGCGAACTCCCCAGAGGGTGCACGCTCCCCATCTAATCTTTGGTGAAGAGAAGTGACGGCCTGGTCACAGTGCGCCTGTCAGCCTGCAGCCGCGCCCAGGCTCACACTGGGGCGGGTTGTGGGGGATACTGATGGGGGCGCCTCTTTCCCGGGCTGTCTGAGCCTTAGCTGGGAGACTGTGCTGGGGAAGAGGCAGGGGCAGAGCCAGTTCCGAGGGGTTTAGGACGCCAAGCAAGAAGGGCCTACCCTTTCGCGAACATCGAAGCACTTCGTGGAGACCAAACAGAGTTTGCCCCTTCCCCAAGCTGTAACGGCCCCGGGGGTCTTGGGACTGCGGAAGAAAACCGCGTCCTCGAGTCCTGGCGCCCTGGAAGGCCGGCAGTCTCAAGGATCAGGCCCGGCACCAAGGACTGCCACTCCTTCCGCGCCGAAGGCGGGATCCCGGGGGTCCCCCAGTCCCACGCTGTCTCCCCTAGCTCGGCGCCCTGGGTCCGAGGCGGCCGGCGTGAGGTCTCAGCTGGCCGCACCTCGCCCAAAAAGGGAAAAGACCAGAGGCCGCCGACGTCTCCTCCCAGTCAGAAGTTGGGACGCACTAGGGTGTAGAAAGGTCGGGATGTTCCCCCACCCCAAACCCACACGCGCTTGCGAGCACACACGCAGACACAGAGACACGCGCGCGCACACACACGCACACACGTAAGCTTTGCTCCCCTGGCCTGAGAGCCGGAGAGGGGGCGCTTTGGAAAACTTGGCTGATTCGCCGGATGACCATGTGCGTTCACGACTGTACCCGCCAAACATAACCTTAATTTTACAAGATGTTTTTCCTCATAACTTTTCTGCAAAGGAGTCAGAACAGAACCCAGTTTCCGAAGCAGCCCAGTCTGGTTTGCTAAATATCTCAAAATGTACCAGGTGGCTCTAAGCTTCCAAATCCTCCATCGCGCGGGAGCCGCGGCCGCCCTCACCCGGCTCCGCGCGCGCAGACGGAAGGGCGCGAGGTTTGCGCGGAGAGCCAGGCAGCCCGGGCGCCTCCAGCGGGGCGGCGCAGCTCGAGACCCGGCGACCCGCCGGCAGGGGCGTCCAGTCCCGCGCCGCACTTGCCAGAAAATAGCCCGCCTGACCACAGCCGGCCCTGGCGCTTGCACATTAAGAAACTCAAATTAAGAAGTGGGTGAATTGGGAAAGGAGGGAGCCGGGGGAGTTTGCACCGTGTATCTCAGGTATGAGCACTTTTCACTGACATTGATGCAACTGCATTAGAGTTAATGGCAGCAGCCTGCTTCTCATTATTAATTGTCTTTGTGTTTGGATAAAGTATGTAATCTTCTTCTCAACCACACCATTAAAATAGGTTGCCTTTTCAATTAAGAACTGTCGTGAGCACAGCAGTCAATTTTCCTAATGAAGATGCATTATATTTTCACTTTTTTTTAAATAATGGAAAATCCCGGGTTTTCATTAGACACGATTACAGAGAAATACAAGAGGGCTCCTCTAAAATTCATGCGGTCATGTAGTGCATTAAACGCCAGGCTTTTAAATAAATTGAAATTTCTGCAGATAAAAGAAAAGCATGGCTATCAAATATGTTGAAACACACTTCATTCAGATTTTTAAAAGCAAACATGATGAGTTCATTTTTCCAAATGCACTTAACAGATACAACAGTTTTTAAAAGTACAGTGACTGCCTGAAAATATACTATAAACTTTTTTTGGGGGGGGGTCCCTTCTAGTTTACGATGATCTGCAGATCTTAAACTAAGCGGTGAATGTTGGAAATGCACTATGCACATTTAGATAATGTTCGGCCTTTGAACAAATGCCTCAGATTAATCATTCAGCAGCACAAACGGTCTGGACTGTGCACCTACAATTAGTTTTTATTTGTTTGTTTGTTTGTTTGCTTTCTTCCTTGCTTTCATTTTCTTTTCTTTTCTCTTTTAAGACAAACTGAAAGCCAGTGACCCTGGTAGAACTGTTTAAAATTCTATACCTTCGAGATAAGCAACTTTCCAATTGTTGCAAAAAAATTAAAAATTGCAAAATTCTAATTTTGAAGTTTTAAAATTGGTCAGAAATATTCATTCCTGAATCCGAAAATGGGAAGTTTGCATTCATGAACAAAAATGAAAAAGTGTGTGTTATTTATTCTCTAACCTTGGGAATCTGGGACCATGTGGTGAAAGGGATATGTCAAGATTTCTGGGTTTTCTTGTTAATAAAAAATTAAGGTTGCTATCTTTTGCGTATGAAATACTGTTTCAGACAAATAATTTCTGTCTTTTTCTTTCTCCATTCAATGTGAATACTCTCATAGGAGCCACATTAGGGAATACTGTTTGAGAGAAAAATAAGTCAAATTCTTCTAAGTTGAAAAAAAAAAAAGTTCCCAACAACCTCCAGACTTTTTCTTTGTAAGGCAACATCAGTTGGTTTCTTGTAGACATGGTCTTTTCCAGGTTTTAGGTGTCTATCTCTTAAAAATTGAACCTTTTTTTTTTTTTTTTTATCAACCAGCCCCTTAAAATGATCTGCAAAGAGAGGGAAATTAGATTTTCGATTAAAACCTTATCCCATCTCGAAGGATTACTTTATATTGATTCTTAAATATGGCTACAATTGATGGACTCTAATTAAAAATCCAAAGGAAAAGTCTGTCGTGCCCATATAAAAGAAGCTTTTCATATACGGGAAATAAAGCTTGTAAAAGGTTACAAATAAAAGATTAGAGATTTATCCAAACTAGTTTAAAGCTTCACTGTGGTTTTCTTTTCTTCTTTTTTTCCTTTCTTACAAAACCATTCCTGGGTCTTTTTTTCCCCAGTTTTAAATGAAGTTTGCAAACAGGCAAGATATTGGACTGTAATGGTTGTTTTATATCAGCTCTGTAAGCTCAAGGCTGCTGCCTGCAGTAGAATTGATTTCAAGGAAACTTCAGGTCCAGGAGATGAAAATTATGTAAACTGACAGCTACCACCCTTCATCAATCCATCCACATTCCCATCCACACCCTCCTAACACACACACACACACACACACACACACGCACATACACAGACCTGCCTCACACTTCTCTCTGTCTCACATCCACACATGCCCTTCCTATCCCTCACCGTAACCTTACTCTGCACACACTCTTGGTCCCCACACTCTCAGGGACAGAGGCACAGCTCCCGGCTCACACTCTGCTCATAAATGTCTCACAGCCCCACATCTCGCACTTGTCACACAATCTTAATCCGTTTCATTCCGGAACAACATGGTCCTCTTTTCCTCTTTTTCACATTTGGAGTTTGCCTCCCTACTCTTTTATCGAGACAGCACAATCCTATCTTTGAAGTTGTTTCTTCCTCCCTTACCCTCTTTTTTGAGGCAACCGCAGTGCAGGGAGTGAGAGACCCAAGCTTAATTTATAAGTGATCTGTTGCCTTATTTTTTCCCCTAAATTCTGTCTGCATTTCCAATCTTAAATCCCTATTTAAAAAATTATGGTTAGTCTCATCAAAGTTTATAATAAAGACATATCTAAAAAACTAATGAAAAAATGACTTCTTTCTAGGTATTATGGTGCTTCTAAGGCAAAATGTAGTCCCTCACTATCCACTGAATTGCTGAAAAGATTGGAAATTAATGTTCATATTTCTGAAGTCAGTGTTAAGGAAGTCTAACTGGCTCCTTTCCCTCAAGAGGCTATGTTCTCACGGAATATGGGTTTTGTTCTTCTTTTTTAATTAGCCTGGAAGAATCCTGGGATGTCTTCTCTCCCCTCCCCCTCCCCCACTCCCCCCCACCAAAGTTAATAAACTTGGAGGAAAGTTTGGAATATTTTAAACTGGCCTGGCTTGTGCGGTGGAGAAAGTGAGCCTAGTTAGTGCCACGCATGAATCTTGATTTCAAAATATGAGTATCAGACATATTCTGGAAACTGCACACAAGCTCTGGCAAATAATTTGATTCCCTTCGTATTGGTTTTCTTAATTTAGAATGCTTATATCTCATATGCATAGCAAAATAATTGTGCAAGTGGCAATTAAAAACCACCCACTTGTTAATGAAAATTATCTAAAAACACAAAGCATGCTACTATAAGTCAGATTCATAGAAAAAAAAATGTTGAAGACACAGGACACAGAAAAGAAAAGTTAAACACAGAAATACAATGAACAGATAGTAAATTGGAAGTTCAAGAACTTACTGAAAATCAAGAGTTAGACTTTTCATCCAAAGAGTCTTTTTCTCCCACCAAGCATCTAAGGTTTTCAGTAAAAGAGCCCAGCCCCCTTCCCCCAAAGCCAGTGGCTTTTGTCCTGACCTAGAATAGGGTTTGTGGGGACTGTACCTGAGCCGGGCTGTCTGCAATTTCCAAATTGACAAGAAGAGACTGGAAGATAAAGAGCATGTTCTTACAGGTGAAGAACAATTTTGCAACTTTTCCAGGCGACACCCAGGAGAAAGCTTGCCTGCTACCAACTGCTGCAGAGTCTGGGCAGAATTCCTCTAGAAAGAAAAAGAAAGTCTTTCCCCCCCCCCTCCCTGTCTGCCTCTCTCTGCCTCTAGTTCTCTTTCTCCTCTGTCTCTCTCTCTCAGATCCAATCTTTTAAGAGCTTCAGCACATTGCTAAGCTAAAGGGAAATTCTCTTTGATAAAGCGGTGTTTCCAGCTTCTGGGTTTTAAAACCTAAATCTATATTCAAATCTGGCTGAAGGTGTGTTCTGGGATTTATGAAAGCCTCTTAAAGGGGTAAATTTACCAAACCGTGACAAAATCATCACAATCTTACTTTAGACATCTGAAGTGGATGAGAATTTTAAAGAGACCCTTGTTTATTTAACACTGTCCATTTCCAACTCGTAGTTTATTGGCCCGGTATTTCTGCGAAGTTATTAGACTAGAGTGCAAAGGAGAAGCGGGAGCTGTCTGCTGCCGGCCGCTGGAAGGGCAAAACCCTCTCACGCCCCACCACGCATAAATCTGCCCCTGTCAAATAGAACAGGGGGATTTTTAGGGAGATTCAGCTGCCCTCGCCATCTGGGAGGACATCGCAAACCTCTACATCGGGCTTGAAAGGTTTCCCTGGACACTGAACCCTACAGCAGATGGATCTCCCAGCCCAAAATGGTTTACTTGGTGGAGCTCGCAAGAGCGTGTTCTGATATTTCTGCATCCCACCCTATGCCTACTGTCCCCGAGGCCTCCCTCCGGCCTTCCCCTCTGCCAGATCCACAACGTCCATTTTTCTTCTTCGGCTCTTTTAAGGTTTAAGAATCATTGTGATCAAACTGGGGGAAACGTTATCTTTTCTAGGGGTAGGAAGGGGACTCTGCTTCTAGCGATCGGGGTGGATTTGCCTTTCCTTCATCGAAAGCATCGTGACTCTGACCAAGCGCACCCAACCAGTGCCTCCGACAGCCAGCGCCAAGAGGGTCATAACGCCTGGGGCATTGGTACCCCCTCCCCACCACCATCCCCATTAAAGGCTTCGGGGGCGGTCGCCAGGTATTTCAGTACAGTGGGGGTGGGGTGAGAAAAAAAGGTCCGTACTCACCCTCCCCCCCGCCCGGGCCCCTAGAAAGTCTTGACTCCTGGGAACGTGACAGCCAGCGGGTCTCCGGACTGGAGCTGTTGCAGAGGGCCGGGAAGGAGCTGGGCGGGCCCCGGGCCCCTCGGGGGCTAGAGGGGCCGCCAGGGCCCAAAGCTTTAGAGACACCTGTGACGGGGGCCGCGGCCGCGAAGTCCCCAGCCCCAGGCCGAGCAGGAGCCGGAGCCCAGCCCGGCTGCTGAGGGCTTGCTGCCTCGTGCGCACTCCCGTAATTCGTTAATTGCTGTAAATCCCAAGGACGGCCACATTTGATTACACATACAGTATAAGAACCGACAACAAAGCGACGAATTAATTACCAACTTCATTAACATAGGTCCCCAAATTAAAAGCAGCGAGCTGTTTCTTTGGGCCCACTAGCCGTGGTGGTGATGGTAGTTGGTGGTGGGTGGGTGGCGGGGGGTGGGGTATTTAGGAAGAGATTTTATTTTTCTTTTCCTGCACTAGATGTTGTGAAGGAAGAGCTGTCTTCTGCTCCCACTCCCACCCCCCTTATTCACACACACTCAGCAGTTCCACTAGCCAGCCCCCACCCCATACTCCGCCCAGTCTGTTTTTGCTTTTCTAGGGACTCGGATCCGTTTGAAACCTGTCCGGTCCCTGCTCTCTATGCCAGGCAAAAAAGTTGGGCTGGGGGTCGCACTCTCCAGCTCGGGTCCCCAGGTCCCATCACTTCCCAGCCTCCCGGCTCTCAGCCCGGGGCTCGGGCGGCGCCAGCCCAGTTAGCTCCAGGCCTCGCAGTGTCGGGCGTTTGGTGGCGTTTGTTCTAACACAGAAGCTATTTCCAGCGGGGGCCTCCCTCGCTCGCTCCCTTCCCTGATATCTTGTCGACCTCACACTCGCATCCTCGAGGCGCGACGTGGCCCCAGCTACTTCCCCTAAATGGGCCCTGGGATTAGATTCTGGGGTTCGTGTTCCCTGCAGTCTGTCGTGGGCTTCTCAATTCCAAAAAACCCCAGGCGCCTACCAGAAGCCCGGGTCTCTCACTCGGGGATCATTTATTTTATATGTGTAAGGATATTTATAAGGGCTTAGGGAATAGAGAAGACACTGAGTTTTAGAAAATAGTTTGTTCCTGGACTTGTGTATCTTTCTGTCTCTGTTTTCCGTACATGCTCACATCGCACTCCCAGGCCTCCCTCCTTTACCCTTTCTGGCAGTCAGCGTGTTCTGGCCCTGTTTGAGACGGTATACTAGTGTTTTTGAGTTTCAGTCTGACTTGCTTTCTGCCTGTCATCCACACACTTATTGCTGGGGTTGAGTGTGATAACCCAGTCACTCCCTATCCCCCGCCCTTCTCCAGCATTTACTTAAATATTTTTATCTTCCATCTTACATTGCATGGGTTTCCTTTCTTCCCTTCCCTAAAAACAAAAAACAAAAAGAATGAGGGGAAAGGAAATTACGGAGTAAAAGAAGCAGGGGAAAGAGGGTAAGAGAAGAACTCCCTGTCCATCACTTTAATTATACAATTAATTCACATGCTCCGGCCCATAATGTATATTTTAAGCAAAGCCCAGTGTCTTTAAAGAACATTCTGGTAATGTCGGAGGCCTGGATTTGTTGCCTGCTCGTCCCCCTGTGCAGCAGCGGCCTGTTTTCCTCCCCCTGTTGTGTGTTTTTATTATTTTCCCTCTGGCTTAGATGTGTCAATCATTCTCTCCCTGCCATTGGTTGGAGAGTTTGCGTCAAAAAGTTGCCAGAGAGGCGCTTTCTCAGCAAATCTCCCTGAGAGCGGGACCGACCTCAGCTCCAACTCAGCCTCCACTGTGATTAAAAATAAAAATTGCTAGAGCAGCCCTCACTCACCACATCTACTTTGTATGTATTGCAGAGGGGCCCACGCGTGTTTAGAACTCTAGCCTACTTCCTCATTTTCTGTTCTTTAAAAAAAAATTTTTTTTTGGTTGTGTTTGACTTTTCATGGAAGGGTGAAGACTGCAAGGTTTCTAACTCAATACTCTTGATTTCTTTTAGGATAGCTGGCTATTTGGAATTTAAAGGATATTTGACTTTTTCTAACCTCCCATGAGGCTGTAAGGTAAGTGTCCGTCTGTCTTGTCTATATCCATATCTACGTGTCCCCGTGTCTGTCGGCCATCACCCCAGTACCTCCCATAGACCGACCGATGCCCCTCTGCGAACGTGGAGTTCTGTAGGCGGATGTATTTTTTTCTCTTACAAATTTTGAGGTGTAATAACGATCGCTGCAAAAAGAAAAATGTGATCTAGGGATGAGAACGGTAGTGAGAGAGAGGCAGAGAGCGTGCTCCTGGGGGTCGTCACTTCTGCAAAACGTCGTCGAAACGCTGCGAGTGTAATCTGGGATGTTTTGGAAGGTTTTGTTTGTGGTTTTGTTTTTATGTCAACGCCGTTCTAGGCTTCTCTCCGCGATCTTTGCGTTTTGGCCCCTAGATCGGGTTGGGGTCGTTTGGATGGATCCCAGGGACCTTTTCAGAGTCCGAGACAGAAAGATGCAAATGTAACTAGATGGATGGATTGAAACAACAATAATAAAAAGCCAGGCGCCTTCTTGGGCCCGCGCGCCGGAAGCCCAGTTCGCTTGCGGGTCGGCCTGGGCTGGGGGCCGCCGCTCGAGCCCCTGTCGGCCCCTGATGAACGTGAGCGGAAACCGGAGCGGATAACCGAGGAGGCTGGGAGCGCTGGCTTCTCTTTGCTCCGGCGCTCACTGCTTGCTCTCTTTGGCCTCCTCTCCCTCAGCCTAGCACAGCTCGGTTCTCTGTTTCTCCCAAACGCTTCCAGATCTCCTTTTTGTGTTTAAATGCCCACTACGCCCCAAAATCCAAACCACCCTGGGTTGTAATTACGCAGCCTCCCAACCCCTGGTTGTCGTGGTCCCCGACCCTGGTCACCAGGCCGAGCGAACGTGAAGAGTGGTTTTTCAACATGACTGTGTCGGGTACGGTTCGCGGCCCGCCCCACGTAGCCCTCCGCGCGCACCTGGAGCGGGCAGAAGTGGCAGCGAGTGGCCCCTGCTCCGCCCGAGGCCGCGGCCAGGCCAGGGACCGGAATCCTCCCGCTGGGACCGCGGCCCCTCAGCTGTTCTCTGGCGGGGAGCCACAGGGCTCGCCCGCGCGCTCGCGCACCCCCTTCCCAGGCTCGGGGACAATAAGGTGTTGTGGGTCGGGGCCGGGCGGGGGCCGAGGGGTTCGCCGAGGCCCAACCTGTGCCCTGGGTCGGCCCAGTGAGAAGCATCCGAAGGTCCCTGCCAGCTCCAGGCGCGGGCGACCGGTCGCGCTGCAAACTCCTAAGAAGTCTTCGCGTTGCTGCGTTGAAGTGACTCTTGAAATCGATGCCCGATTTCGGGACACATTTTTGGAAACCCAAGTCCCCTGTCAGGATTCCACCGAGTTGGCTTTTGCCTCCTTCACAGACGAAGTGGTGCGCGGGGAGCGAAGGCCGAGCGGCGCTGACCCTGCGGTGGTGGATTACTTGGGGAGGGGACGGGGAAGTGGCTCCTAGAAATTATCCGCCCCCGCCCCCCCCCCCATTCTAGAGCTTCGGGGGTCAGGATTTCTTCTGCTCAGCTCGGGACTTTTTCCAGGCACAAAAGTTATTAGCAACAGAGGGGGGAGTAGGAGAGGAAACTCCTCCCCCCAGAGTAAGGTAGACACCCAGACCTCAGCGCTAACACCGGGGCTTTCTCCCAACGATAATTAATAGTCAAGGCCAACCCTTTTGGCACGTTTCTTCCTCCCTCCCTCGCGGGTGGCAGAGTTATTTGATTCCCCGAGACCAGAAACTTTCACTCGAGTTCGCCGGAGAGGCCAGCGCCGGCCGTTTTCCGCGGTGCCCACACGTCTCCTTTTTCTTTCTTTCCTCCTCTTCGTCGTCCTCCCAGCCGCAGGCCAGTCGCCAGTCCGCGTAGTTTTGTTTCCTTTCCATCATGCAGAAAATTAATCAGCCCGGACGAGAAGCAGAGCGGAGCATGGCGGCCTGTAATTAAGGGACGTGTGCCCCTCGGATTATCTCGTTAGTTTATCAAGAAAACATTTATTATAATTAATTCTCGGACGAGGTAATTATTGTTGAGCGAGGACACAGCAACTGGTAGATGGGCTTCTTGGAAGAAAAAAAAAACAAGGCGGGGGGAGGGGGAAGCGACAGATTGCACGAATTGACCGTTAGATATAAGGCTGCGCGGGCGACGCGGGCAGTGGAGCGGGACCTCGGGCGCCAGGCCTGCGGGGCTGCTGGGCTGCTGGGCTGCCGGGCAGGGACGCGGGACCCAGGCACTCGCGCCTGGAGGTGCGGTCGCCGACCGGCTGCCGGGACTCGCCGCGCTACCGCGGCCAGCTTCTAGGTATGAGTTCTCCAGAGGCCACCTCGTGAGCAGTCATAGTGAGGCGTGGATTTTTGAAAAGTCATTTCTTTTCCCCCTTCTGGACCCCGCTTCGAGATTGGAAAAGGGCTTTGAAAGTTAGATTGAAGGGCCCATGCCTTCTATGCAGAGTGCATACTAGGCCAGTTGTGGAGAGAATCTCTTAGTTTTGGTTTTTGGTTTTCCTCTTTTCCTTTTAAAGGTGGATCCAGAGATAAAAATGAAAATAGTCTATTCCGAGAATTTTAGCCATTGTGCAATGGTAAGAGCAAAGGAGCCCCTGGAAGGATCTCGGCCCTGGTGCTTTCTGCGTGTTACTGCTTTTTATGTTGGAATGTGCTACTTTATTGTGTGATGTGTCAGGCATTTCTAATTTGGTGAGAGCTCGACATGTAAGAACATTTCCGTATTTCTCAAGGGTACACCTGATATGATTTTACGATTCTCTATAGTACTGTAGTTCAGAACTTTGCAAGGTAGTACGATTAAACAAAAAATCTCCAATCTCCGGTTTAGAGGCTGTTTAAACACATATACAACTGTATTTTAAAGCAGTCGTATATGTGTTTAAACAGCCTCTAAGCTGAAGGTTTTTGTTTATTTTCCCAGCCTCTAAAGAACAGCATTTTGAAAAGAAAAGACAATGCAAAAACATGAAGTCTGTATTGTAGGAGCAACTAAATTAGTTTTACTGAGGATAATACAAACTCCTTCAAGAAAGACATTTATAAAATTACATTAAATTAGATCTTGGGGTAGAAAAGCATGACTTTTGTGCTCTGAATTTAAATCAGAAAGAAGTTACAGTTACTGAGTTTCATTTATGGACTTTTGTGTCTTGCTGTCTTAAGCAACGTAAATATGAAAACCCGGAGTCCTTTAAACTCAGTAAGACCTTTATCTTGTATCCGCCATTTTGAAGCAATCTCTCATGGTGTCAAAGTTTCAAAGTAGAGATCCTTGCATATAAGTGCCACATTTTAGGAAAATAAAGGCCAGACTTGCAAACTGCCAGTCTATATTAACATCTACTTTGAATCTCTTTGCTGGGGTGCGTGGGTGGGGGGGCGTGTAACACAGCTGAAGAAAGTAAATAACTTTTTTTTTCTTCCTTTCTTTTCCCCTTTGAGCTCTTTTTCTTATAGGATTGTAGGAAGCTTGAAAGGTAGGGAGAAATTCTATTAGTTTCACAACTTTGGGTGTTTGTGTATCTACTTTCTTCAAAACTAAAATGTGCAAAAGGCAGTTAGAGTTAACAGGAAGCTCTGCTGCAGCTGCGGAGGACCTAAATGTCTGAAAATTTGCCTCCCGCAGGATCTGCAGCCTCCACACATCAAAATCAACATGGAAGCAGCTTGCACTACAAATGTGGGGTCCCGTCATTATCTGATTGGTGGGATTCTAACTTTACTTCACAATTTCTGGCAAGCCCTGTGCCAATCTTGAAGACTTTTTTGCAATATGTTTAAATATTTGATGGGTGTCTATTAAAAGTTAAATACTTGTTTGTTTAGCTTTCGTTCCTTAGACACGTATAATCAAGGTTCTCCAAAACCCTAATAAATCTGTTACTTACCTCGAAATCTAATTACCCAGACTACTAATTAGGTGAAAATGATTACCGGAAATGACTTCAAATGTGGAATAATAGTGGTTGAGCGGTTTTTCCAAGTTTGTCGTTTAGTAAGTTGGTATTTTAGATGTTAAACGCACTGACATTTTAGGTTCGCAGCAGTTGAAAGTAGTAAAAAGCTAAGATAATTAAAATCTCTGCCATGGAAAGGCAACAGTCTGGGGAGAGGTAGATTTCTTGAATTGTTTCTTTGTTTC
This sequence comes from Macaca mulatta, assembly GCF_049350105.2. NCBI lineage: Eukaryota > Metazoa > Chordata > Mammalia > Primates > Cercopithecidae > Macaca > Macaca mulatta. The sequence continues at coordinate 129,928,242 of NC_133412.1, read as the reverse complement.
TCACCAATGGGCTTTGTTATCAGCATTATTTATTTAGCCAAAGAGTTCTTTGTCTCTGCAAATGGCCCCAATCAAGTTTTGTTTGAGACAATTAGCTAGTGCCAGCCAATGAGTCCTATGCAAATGTAGGGATAGGAATGCAATGTGTGCATTTGAAGGCGTGGGGTTTTGTTCTTGGGGAAGGCAGATTGTAATTGCTTTCTTCGGGTACTTTTTTTTTTAACTTTAGGGTGGGGGTGGGGAAGACAGGTTTATCTGGTCTCCCTCCATCCCCTCTAGTTCCAGAGCAGCTGGGGGTGGGGGTGGGGATGGGGGTGGGGGGGGAGTGTCTGCAAGTCCTTTAAAAGCCTCTGCCTCGCCTAGCCCGTGCTCTTTTTAAGTTAGTGGTGAAACGTGGAAGAACTGCTGCCTCCGAAGCAGTAAACCAGCCCCTCTGTTTGTTTGTTTGCTTTGCCCTTAGTTCCACTGCTCCAAACCCACCCACCAAGGAGTCTGAACCTGTCCACCCCGGGCGCATCAAGATCTTCCAGCTGGGTACCCCCGATTTGGGCCGACTTTGCACCTCCAAACAACCTTAGCATGATGTCTTATCTTAAGCAACCGCCTTACGCAGTCAATGGGCTGAGTCTGACCACTTCGGGTATGGACTTGCTGCACCCCTCCGTGGGCTACCCGGGTAAGTGAGCCCTGCTGCACTCCCGCAGCCCCCTTCCCCACGCCCATCCTCCGGGGATGCAATACCCTGTTCCCATGGAACACAGGGGTTGGCAGTCACACTGTCCCCACCCAGCTTCAGGGTAGGTCTCCACTAGGTTTGCCTTCTGAGGGGGCATTTACTCACCAAGCAGAGAACAGGGGTTGGGAGAAGTGAGTAGGTGGGTCTGCAACAGTTACAATCACATCACTTTATTCTTAATTCAAGTAAATAAGGATCGGCATCAGAGTGGGATGAGGAAGGTTACTGTCCTTGTCATTTGGGCAAAAGACCGCTGCCCATATCTCAATGCCCAATTCCTCAGAAGTGTCCTCTTGGAGAAGCCGAGTTTTCTCTCCGTAAGTCCTTAGCACCCTCGGGCTTTGCAGTTGTTCCCTCCATGCCCAGGCCTTCCCCTATGACCTCCAGAGCCTGCTTTAATCCCAAGAGGCGTGACTTCCTCCAAATGCGGGTGCTTTCCTTTCCGATCAGATCTGTTTAAAATCCTCCCAGAAGGAGAAGTATGAACTATGTCCCCATTTTAAAGATGGAGGAACAAAGGCCCGAGGTGTGCTAAAAATCATGGGAACAGGATCCCAGATTTCCCCCATCAATTCGAGCTGCCAGTCTGTCCTCGCAGATCCTTTGACTTCATGGAATAGCCTTTTTGTGTTGCGGTTTGGGGGTTGACCTTGCAGAAGTTTTGTGTGTGTGTGTGTGTGTGTGTTTTTAAAAATGTTTCATTTGTTAACTTTCCAAGTGATGCTCTGACTGGAGCAATCCCAACACCAAGACGAGTGGGGAAAAAAGCAGTGTGTGTCCTGGGTTCCCGGGGAGCAAGGCTGGGGAGACGGTGGGGAGAGCGTTGGTAGGCTCCCAGTTGAAGGGCTGTGAGGAACGGGGGACTGCTGCGGGGTGGAGGGCAGGGGCGTCGGAGAACCCGCGGAAACGCCTATGACTGAGAAACTGCTCCCCCACCCTAAAGGGCCCTGGGCTTCTTGTCCCGCAGCCACCCCCCGGAAACAGCGCCGGGAGAGGACGACGTTCACTCGGGCACAGCTAGATGTGCTGGAAGCACTGTTTGCCAAGACCCGGTACCCAGACATCTTCATGCGAGAGGAGGTGGCACTGAAAATCAACTTGCCCGAGTCCAGGGTGCAGGTAGGGCAGATGCAGGCAAAACCATCCTTCCTGATCATGCCACCTTTCCCCAGAGTATGGGGCTGTGGAGAGCCCCAGGTCTTTGAGAAGACTGAAGGAAGGCTTGAAATTCTCCTTCACTCACTAAGGGGCCAGGAAACTATTCTCCTCCTGTCCTTTTTTGCCTGCCCATCACCACTTAATCCTATAAGCAAGGGTCTTCAAGGCCCGGGTTGCTGGTGGACAGAGACCCATCCTTGAGCAGATTTCAAGAGTAGTCACGTGGTGTTGTAACCCTTCCCTTCCTCTGTATAGAAATCCTCTCCTATTCTCGTGGACTTGTACATGTGAAAGCAGCTCAGCTCCTGGACAGTCCAAATATTTTTACAGATGAAAAAATAGAGTAAATGACTTGCTTAAGGTCATAACTAAGTTTGGTGGCAGAGTCAGGGTATAGATGCAGCTGGTGCTTTTACTAAATAAATCAACACAAAAAGAATGTATTTTCCTTGACTTCTTAGGGATTGAACAGAATTGTCTAGCTCTGAGCCATTTAACAGATAAAATATCTACATAATGTCTCTAGTAACACCTCTCTTGTTTTAGTTTCCCTAAACTTGACCTTAAACTGAAGAGGGAAGGTCAACTCCAGCTTGCCTTGTGAGTGAGCCCCATACAGAGTTCTCTGCAAAGTGTTTAGGACATAAACCACATACACACCTGGGCCTCTCCTTCAGCTAGAATATGTTTATGAAAGCGACAGACATCAGTGTCGGTTGCAAATTGGGAAAGGGGCCTTTTCAAAGTAGGTTAGAGGAAGTTTTAGCACTTGCAAGGCTTGAACCAAAGTCCTCACTAGGAGAAAACAAATGGCTCCAAATGGTTGGTGGTCTTGAGCTTGGCCTTGGTGGCATCACTTTTACCACAGTTACAGCACCCATACAGAGAGCTCGTTCAAAAGTTCAGCTAAGGATTTGTCCTCCAGAAAATGCCAGTAGTTTCTCTTCTAAGCCCCCTCGTACACCAATCATAGCTCCTTCATTGCAGAACATGAACAGGGCTGGTAAAGAGAATTGTCAAGATTGCAGCAGGGGGTGGAAGTGGTAAGTCAGTAAACACAGCACAGGAGACTGAGTCTATGTGCTGAGTGGCAATACTCTAAAGACACAGACTCGAGTCTCAGAGACTAGCAGGTCTGTGCTCCCAGCTCAAAGCAGAGTGCATGTAAGTCACTCCTTTTACCACAAAGAAGCTTTTAGCAAATAGTGACTTTCAGACCTCTTTCTTCAACAAGATCGTTTCTTCCCCTTGAGCTTTGTTTTGTGAGCCTTTCTTTCTAAGAGAGATAGAAGGGTGATGGACCCAACCAACCTCCATATTAGCAGCTGCTTCCTGGAAGACGAACTGTAAATGAATTTAGGCTGTTCCTGTTAGCATGTAACAACAGAATTGCTTTCTCTCACCTCTCATGTATTTCCCTCCAAAAGACATAGATACATTCTATTCCTCTGTGAGAGTGTTCCAAAATATAGCTGGGTCTATGTGTATGTGTGTGTTAGAGGCAAAATAAGATAGGAAAGTGATGTGGAGAGTTTTTAGCTATATGATTTGGGGGATTATCTTAAATGTTATTCTGGGCAAGAAATAAGGCAGCATCAAGTGTTTTGACAGAGCCTCCCCAACTTTCTTACAAGTCCAGGAGTTTATATGAGAGTGCCACATGATAGGTCTTCAGTGGCAGGGGAAATTGTGTGTTTAGCTCATCTGCCAATGTAGGATAGATTTATAATATGGGAGCCATTGTTGTCCTTAAGGAGTTATCAAAACTGTGTTAAAGAAGTTTCTTTCCCTTCCAAGGTATGGTTTAAGAATCGAAGAGCTAAGTGCCGCCAACAACAGCAACAACAGCAGAATGGAGGTCAAAACAAAGTGAGACCTGCCAAAAAGAAGACGTCTCCAGCTCGGGAAGTGAGTTCAGAGAGTGGAACAAGTGGCCAATTCACTCCCCCCTCTAGCACCTCAGTCCCGACCATTGCCAGCAGCAGTGCTCCTGTGTCTATCTGGAGCCCAGCTTCCATCTCCCCACTGTCAGATCCCTTGTCCACCTCCTCTTCCTGCATGCAGAGGTCCTATCCCATGACCTATACTCAGGCTTCAGGTTATAGTCAAGGATATGCTGGCTCAACTTCCTACTTTGGGGGCATGGACTGTGGATCTTATTTGACCCCTATGCATCACCAGCTTCCCGGACCAGGGGCCACACTCAGTCCCATGGGTACCAATGCAGTCACCAGCCATCTCAATCAGTCCCCAGCTTCTCTTTCCACCCAGGGATATGGAGCTTCAAGCTTGGGTTTTAACTCAACCACTGATTGCTTGGATTATAAGGACCAAACTGCCTCCTGGAAGCTTAACTTCAATGCTGACTGCTTGGATTATAAAGATCAGACATCCTCGTGGAAATTCCAGGTTTTGTGAAGACCTGTAGAACCTCTTTTTGTGGGTGATTTTTAAATATACTGGGCTGGACATTCCAGTTTTAGCCAGGCATTGGTTAAAAGAGTTAGATGGGATGATGCTCAGACTCATCTGATCAAAGTTCCGAGAGGCATAGAAGGAAAAACGAAGGGACTTAGAGGGGCCTACCAACCAGCAACCCGAAATGGACAAACCAATCTACTTAAGATCCTGTCATAGTTTTAGATCATTGGTTTTCCTGATTTGCAAAGTGATCAAAAGCATTCTAGCCATGTGCAACCAAACACCACCAAAAATAAAATCAAACAAAACTAAGTTGTGAAGGAAGGGGGAGGGAAGGCCATAGCCTTCTTAAGCAGAGGTGTTCCAATGTTTTAGCCAATCCTTGGTTGAATCTTAGGAATGAACAGTGTCTCAAGCTCATTCACGTTTCATGACCAACTGGTAGTTGGCACTGAAAAAACTTTTCAGGGCTGTGTGAATTGTGCGACTGATTGTCCTAGATGCACTACTTTATTTAAAAAATAATGTTCATAAGGAGTCAATATGTAGTTTAAGAGACAATCAGTGTGTGTCTTATAAATGGTACATCTGTGGTTTTTAATCTGTGCTAGACTTCAAAACTGTGATCTCCTGTTATTGTATGCAACCTTGAACTCCACCTCTGCAGGGGTTCTTCTGTGATTAAATAGGTTATAATTATAAGCAAAATTCAGAGCAACTGAGTACTGATCTAAAAAGATTACCTTTGGCTGGAGGTGAGCTGCACAGAAACTTTACAACAAAATGTCTCTGGACAAGGAGAGTGAGAGAAGAGAAGCAAAAGGACACGAATTCATCTGTAATTTACTGTTGGTAAGCCTAGCAGTAAACAGACATTGGTCAATTGCTCTGACCCTGATGAATTATTAAACTGAGATCATTGTCGTTTATGCTTGCAGATGTTAACTGGAAAAGTTATATATGCATAAACCTTTTCTTCCTGGATTTGGCAGATATGTATAATTATATTAAAATGGTTCTAGCACAACATTGGGTCCAGTTTAATTTTACACCACTATTTACAAATGAGAAGCCTACATTCAATCTTTCCTTCCCAAAACACGTTTTTCTTAGGACAGAGAGGAAATTAGCAAACTTATTTTTACTTTTTCTTTTTTTGCTAATCTATGCATAAACTAGATATGAACGACAGTGGTATGTAGACTTTTTGTGACTTTCATCAGGATTGCTCTGAAAATGAGTTTGGAGAGCCTGACAATCAATAGGATCTTGTTTTCCTTGCTTTTCCCTTCCTGCCTCAAACCTGAACAATTTCTTAGGCACTTTATTAGTATGTTTAAAAATATATCAAGTTTTTAAGAGGGAGGAGGAGAATTGGAGTATTTCTGAAAACATCAGAATAACAAGAATTTCTTGTTTCTATTCTCTTATTTGGTTAAGGGGATTTTTTTTTTTTAACTTCCAAATACTGAGGTAAACGTGAGAGGGAGTGTAATCAGAATCTGAAAGCAATTCAGGCAGAAATGATTTCTGAACAAAAGAGTTTCAGAAAAGTTTTAAAACCTATAATTTCAGTAGTTGAACATAAGGCACCCTGGTCAGTTTTTTTGTGTGTGTTTAAGAAAGTGCCGAGGGGGGAAAAAAATGGGTCCCTTTTCAGTCGTACCTGCATTTTGTAAACCAGTCACCAGAAAAGACAAATGGGCCGATGATCATGGTGCTCCTCAGGTAAAAGCAATATTTAATTTCATTTTAAGCTGCTTAAGCTCTTACAGCTGACCAAAATTAAGTGACTCTTGATTGTAACGTTTTAAATGAAGGTTAGCAGTTGCAACCATTTTGTTTTCTGGCTATTTCATTTTTCCGGTCCCTGGCTGCGCATGCTCTCTTGAACTCTATGTAATCTTTCCTAATAAGTAAATTGGTTCACTGGTAAAGGAAATGCAATAGTTTGCAACCAACATTTGAGGCCAAATTTGATGGCAAGAGTTTTCAGTACCTATTGATAACCTTCAACATACTGTAGTTTACATGAAGTTAAATTGGGGCCTGAGGTTTACCCAGATTCAAGGTCTTAATCTCCCAGCTTTTCTTCTGCAACAGTAAAGCAGTACCAAAATAACCATTTTCTACTATTGCCTTCAGTTTTTCAGGATGTCCCGCAACGGGCAGGGAAAGATGACCCTTTCTTTAAAAACAATAATGACGATAAACATTGGGCTACTCAGCAAATAACGCAATGGGCAGTTTCTCTCCTGAAACTTTTTAAAAAAAGGTCAGAAAGAAGAGGCCCTGAGCACCCTCTGAAACTAATTTTTCCATCACCTATGCACAACTTCTCTTAACTAAGACCACGCAGTTAAATCCCTTTGAATCAAAGGCGAAGTAGAAATGAATTCCCCTGACCGAAGGCAACGGAGGGAGGGAAGGAGGCGGGGAGCTAGCACTGGCTTAAAGACATCCAGAGAGTTCCGATCTCCACTCCTAGTCAAGACCGGTTTTAATGAAGTTAATAAGCCCAATAATGGTGATACTTGGTGCTGAAATGACGCCGTCCTCCAAAGGGGTCAGGGAGCTACTTCAGCTGCGTATCGGCAATTAACAAGAAGTGAGCCGACAATATAAGCTTCGTTTTGGAGGGCAGGTCCTGATGAGGGTGGGGGTAGTTTGCTTTACAAAGATCTGTTGCCCCAAACCTTTATCTTTCCCACAGAGATTCTTGGCCCTTTGTATTTCACCTTGGGAGTGTTTCTTTCCTTCCTAGATAAGAAGAGAAATTCAATCAACTCAATTAAGTTCCGGCTTTCGAAACCTCCAGGTTTTAGATAATGGTGGGTTTCCTCAACCCCTCTCCCACACGGTGCCGCTAATCTCACCTTTCCTGTGGGTGTCCCCTCAGGCCCGTACTGCAGCCGCCACAGGCGCAAGACGCTGGGAGGCTGGGGCGGGACTGCCAGAAGGAACGTGGTGCCGGGCGGCCCCCGCTCTCCGCCGCGCCCTAGGCGCTCTGGCTAAAGATCTGGCTTTCTAACTCCCCAGGGCCCAGTCGGAGTTACCCGGGAACAGCACTCACATCTCTGCCCCCAGGGTCCCCAGCCGGGGCAGACGTCGGACTCCCCAGGCTGGCGCTGCCCAATAGGCCCCACTCACAGCCTGGCGAGCCAGGCAGGGGAGAGACTGAGGTTCTTGCCTCGTCGGGTGTCCCCCTTTCTCTCTGGGCTGGCTCCGTCCCTGGCCCGCACCTAGGACCTCTCTTGAGCCTCAGCCCGCCCCCTGGGCCTAGTCCTTAGGCCTCGGGGACGCCGGGCCCAGGGCGCTGTGGGCCGCCGCAAGGCCGAGGCCCGGTGGCGAGGCCTGTGGGCCAGCGGGAGTGGGCCGCCAGCCAGAGCCGAGCGAGGGCCCCGCCCGAGCCCTGCAGTAAGGCCTCCAGGTCGGCCGCGGGCTGGGGTGCTGGTCGCTGGGAAACCTCGCGGCCTGGCGTAGTGCAGGGGTCGGGTCGGCCTCGGGAACTGGCGGGTGGGGTGGCCTGGTCAGGAGGCGAGCGCCCTGCGCCCCAAGGAGCTAAAACCGAGACCGACAGACGGGACGGCGAGCTGGGTCCACCGGCCGGGGAGAAGGGGCCGGGACGGCGAAAGCAAGCCCGGCGGGGCTCGCGGCCGCTAGTTTCCTAGGTCTCCCGGTAGGATAAGCCGCGGACGGCTTGGGAGGGGGCAGCTTCTCCTGGCCGCAAAGGGCGAGGCCGCCACAGCGGGGGCTCCCGCCACGGCTGTGGCCTCCCGCGTTCCAAGCAGACGGGTCCCAGCTGGGCCTGCCACGGGCCCCCGAGGAACTTCCCAGGAAATCCAGCTCCTCGGCCCCTGGATTTGGGGGAGTCTGGCCCTCAGTTGGGGTCTCCCCCGGCACTGAACTGAGGCTTTCGGGGGGAAGCACGAGCAATTCCCAGTTTCCCTTGGCTCATCCCCTTTCTCCCAGTCCTCTAGATCTCCTTTTTTAAACTGAGTGCCTTCTCTTTCTTTTCGGACGTGTCGCAGTACTCAGCGGCGCTGAAGGCCAGAGGCCAGCTCTGGAATGGGGAAGCGGTCTCTTCGGCGTCCCGGGCAGGGCACACTTGCCAGGCAGCCTATTCCGGTTACCTGCAGGGCAGGGGCCGCAGTCAAGTCCCGGTGAACACTTAACCGGAAGCGGCCAGCCCTGGCGCGCACCCCACATGTTCGAACCCGCATCTCACACCCAGGGAGAACCTCGCTGTTGTTACCCGAACAAAACTGTAACCCAAAACCAGGCGTGCCAGTGCTAGGTGATGGTTTATTGCATACAGAAACGTGTTTTTAATCATGCAAAAGAGGAACGCAAAAGAGTCGGGCAGGAGACCAGCGCATCCCACGCAAATGGAAGCAGATGTGGTGGAAAACAACCAGAATGGGAAGATGCAGGATCAGAGTCAGCCATGACTTCCGCCTGGGTTTTTGCCTTCCTTCGAGACTTTTAAGATGAACAGCAATCTCTCTCCTTTTCGTGCCACGAAAGGGTCCAATCCCCTATCAGGCATCTGCATGCCCAGATTTGTGACCAGGTGCCCTGAGCACCTCTGATTTTCTCTTCTAAACCGCCCGAGCTTGTCAGCGCAGGGTGCTCTGATAAAACCGGATTCCCCAGTCGCCCCATTTCCGCCCTTGGGTTGGTGTGACAGAAAAGACCGGGAGCCCCTGGGACTTTCCCCTGGAATGGGGAGAGCAAAACCCCAAACAAAACCCATCCCCATGTTTTTTGGTATTAGGCTCTGAAACTGCACAGATTATAGGATTTGTCTCGGACAGAATTAACATTACATGTGAAACCGTAGTGCTCCGGTGTATTGAGACACGTTGTGTAGGATTGCTTGGAGCATCTTTCAAACTGCCTGTTAATAGCAACATGAGACCTTCAATAATAATGTGTTGGGGGGGTGGTTTTTTGTTTTTTACCCGATGGAAACAAAATCTAGGCACTATTTGGAAAGGGTAGTTTTTGTGATGGCAGCAGTTGGAAGGAAACGGAACCAAATGGGAAACTAGAGGAAGTTTCTGTATACTGAAGTGGCTGTAAAGAAGGGAGCAGACGTGCGTTTGAAAGGCCTTCTACTATGCAGCAGTCCTCACAACCAAGGGAGGCCCCCCAATGCTAAAGAGAAACAGCCAGACTTCCTCTCTTGCAAGCAGTGTGTTTTATGTTTAAAAACCAACCTGCTGTCAACTGCAAACAAACAGTAAGCAAATTCAAATAAAGGATCCCTACCAAGTCCAACCCATTTGGTCAAAGATAACTGCAGGTGCCAGGGAAGCCAGGCTATCACTAGGGGGAGGGTCGCTTCAAATTTTGTTTTTCTCCTAGAGGGAAAGTCAAACAGCATGAGGTCTATGACTCACTTTTATTCCTTAATCTCCCCACCCCTTTTCTTTTAATTCTTAGTGGAAACACGGTATTTTGAAAGAAAAAACAACAGCAACAACAAAGAAAACAAAAAAGAATCCCACTGAAAATATAATGGTAAGTGGGCAAAGTTTGGATTGACTTCTGTTTCAGCACCACAAGGAAAAAAGGTATTCAAGAATCAGAATCCTCTGCTACCTGATACCCCTACTGCTCCTGCCTTAGTTTGCCTACTGCAGGTGTGCAAAGGGGGCCTTTTGATTAATAATTTCTTAGTCTACTTGACATCACTAGGTGACATTTCCAGCTGAGGGCTTCTTTAAAAATAAGATGCCAGTTTCTGGTAGCTATACAATTGTCTATTGCTTTTTTTGTCCCCCTGGACTCCCCATTAAAGGACCTGCAAATGCTGCCTTTAGGAGCCACCGGCCTGCTCCCCCTCTATCTCAGGTTCCCCAGGTAAAAGCTGGAAAGTACCCTTTAGAGACAGGTCCTTAGTGGAGTGAGGGCTCTCTCCCTTAGGTCTTGCCCCCAATCTCCCAAATGAAATCTCCCGAGGCCTTAGGCTGAATGGAAACCAGAAAATCACTCATCACAGCCTTGAGTTGTTAAAATCTGTTCCTAGAACCAATAGTCACATTTTAGGATCATGGACCATTAATAAAAATCTCCTTAACATTCAAATGGCTCTAAAATGCGTTGATAGCGGATTACTGGGGCCTAATGGACGTCGCGTGTGATAACATGGGTCTCTGAGTAGCAGAGGTTCTGGAGTGGGTGTCTGACCACATCTACCTGATTATCAGCTTACAGCCAACCCACTTTTTAGCTGCGATACTCTTAAGAGGTTTTTGCCCGGCAGAGCGAGAGACTTCCGTGTTCTTCATTTAATCGATGTAACAACCGCATAGTGTTCCTCAAAGGAGACAGAAAAACTTGCCTGTAGGTGCGGGGTGACCTCCGGATGTAAGGAGGGCGGGTCGCTGGCTAATGCCCCTCTTCTCCCTGGCCTTAATGGAGCGATGCCTGAATGGCAGTGGCTCCGGCAGATTGAGACCTTCGCCCGGGACGCCCGGATTGTCCTAAGGCTGGGGCCTCCTTCGCTGGGTCAGCGCGCCTCCCTGCCTGGGGCCCCCTCGGAGTGCAATCCCTGAAGTGGCTGCTCAGCTCCCCGCTTTAGGACCGGACACGTCCGGGAGAGCTCGCGGGCCTCTCCTGCCCGCGGTGGGGAAGACTTCGGGCTCCGGTGCGCGCAATGGACAGCGCTAAGGACCCGCTGGCAGTGGCCGGGGCACCAGGGACAGAGCTAGTCCGGGGTTTCTCCGGAAAATTTGGCAGAGACAGTGCTCCCATTCTCCACCCCCACGTCTAAGCCAATGTCCCTGAAAGCTAGGCCTTCCCTGGCTGTAAAGTACACACCTGCGTCATCCCGGGGGCCTGCCCTCCCTGTGCCTGGTGCCCCCAGGAAAAGTCATTTGGAGAGTCCAGAGAGACTACCGGGGGAGGCAGTGAGTTACTCAGGAAGCTCAGAGGCAGCTTTCTGGCCAGCTGCGGGGGACATACGGCTCACGACCCCCCAACCTGCGCCTCCGACGGCCCCGGGCCCCCGGAAGTGGGCCTGAAACCCGCGGCGCCGAGAGCCCTGCTCGCGGCCGCACGTGGCGGGGCCGCCGGGTCCCCTCCAGAGCGGCGGCGGGTGGTTAGCGCTGGCCCGGCGGATGCGAGGACTCGAGCCTCCGGACACCGCGCCGCCGCGCTCGGAGGCAGGGGTGGCTTGGGGAGTACGAAGGCAGCCCTTTTCCCACTCCTTTGTGGTCTTTGCGGGGGTCAGAGTGTGGTGAGTGGGTGTTACGACACTGGGAGACAACGTGGGCGCTCTTCGCGCCGCGCTCCTGGATCGCGGCCCCAGGCAGGGAGGGCTCCGAAGCGCAGGCTTCCTCTTGACGCGGGAACTGAGACGGGCTTGGCCTCAAGGCTCCCAGCCTAGTACCTGCCTCCCGGAACCGAGTGTGCCGTTGCCCGCAAGATTTGGCCGGCGCTGTCCCCGGGCCCTCGCGGAAGTGTGCCCACCCGGGCACCCAGGGCCTAGGAGGCCGGCTGGAGACGGCTTCCGGTTCCAACTCCAGGCCTCACCAGCTGGCGCGTGGAGCGGTCGGATACCCAGTGCCAGGGCCCGTTTAGACGGCTGGTTTAACGAATTGGCCTAAAATGAATTTTGAGTTAGAGCTTTTGAACACTACAGTTGCACACAAAGCTCACTTCACACCCCACCCCACCCCCGCAAGTCCTTCATGGCCACTAATCCGAGTTAGTTTCGTGACCTTTGAGTTACATTTGGTTTGAGATTTCCAACCAACCTTATTGCTATTGCTTAATGCTAGAGATTTTTTTTTTTTTTTTTGGAGGCAGATATGTGGGCAAAAATAAAAAAGAAATACATGTAGATATAAAATATATGTAACAAATAGGTATTTAAATTGAAGTCTAAGATGAAACTGGGCAATTTTGGAAAGAGGAATCATGTTAATATTTTTACATTTAAATTGATGCAAGTCTAATTGAAATGCATCTTTCAACTGCTCTTCTTGCTGATTAAATTGGTTCTATTTTTAATTCTAGTCTAAATTGACCACTTGAAGCTTTAGAAAGCTAACAAGCTCTCAGTCTGTTTGTTAATTACCTTTAACCAAAAACATAGCTTTCATTTAGTCTTAAAACAGTCAATTCACTCCGGCCCTCTGATTTTGAGGTGGAGAGAAATGGAAAACGGGAGAACCATGCTTTCACCATCTTCATCTTCACCAATGATTTTAGCTGATTAAACCACTACCCTTGATTCCTGCCCATTTTGGGTGGGCACATTGTTTTGTCTCCTTTTTTCCTTCATATGTATTGATAAGAATGTGGATTATGTACACATTTTTAACACAAGATCCTTGAGTTGATATTTTTTCAGAGATTCCTAATCTGTAGTTCAGGCATCCTTTGAAGATAGTTGTCCATGAATAGGTTCTATAGGATGGGTGAATTATTTCAATTGTATGGAAAAAAAAATTGTTTTCTGTATTTCTGCAGTGTAGTCTTCCCAGGCAGAAGATCCACAGTTTTCATCAAATTCACAAAGAGACTGGTAACAACCCAGAATTAAAAGCCATTGTCTTTTTGATACTTATGTTGGGTGAACTTGGAGATAGAAACGTTGCAGTTCTTGGTAACAACTGGAAAAGAGCCAGGCGTAGGGCCTGGTAAATCTACCCTGTACTTTTTGAGACTTTGATTTCATTTAAATAAATTAATCCCCAAAGAGACTTTTATTTCTAAATTTTACCCAGTGAGACTTAATTTGAATTATTTTTAAAGAGGCTGTTTATGTATGACAAATTTAAAACTAATAAAAGAACTAAACAACAATTATTTTGAACAGAATCTACACGTGAAATGCCATGTAGAAAATTTAAACAAGTATTTTAATGATTCAGACTAAAAACCCTTTTCAGCCAAAATAACAACAAAAGCAATTACCTGGCCCTAATTAAAAGCTTAAGAAAATTTATTGGCTGGGCATGGTGGCTCACACCTGTAATCCCAGCACTTTGGGTGACTGAGGTGGGCGGATCATGAGGTCAGGAGATTGAGACCCTCCTGGCCAATGTAGTGAAACCCTGTCTCTACTAAAAATATGAAAGATTAGCTGGGCGTGGTGGCACGCACCTGTAGTCCCAGCTACTCAGGAGGCTGAGGCAGGATAATTGCTTGAACCCAGGAGGCAGAGGTTGCCGTGAGCGAGACTCTGTCTCAAAAATGAAAAAAGAAAATTTATTTGATTTGTTCTCTCTCTCTCTCTCTCTTTCTCTGTACATACATAAATTTACCAACTATGCCTAAGTGCCCAAATGTTTCTTTTAAAAAGTTTTCATTTTCTTTAAAGCTTGATGACTCTCAAAAGTGGATGAAGGCCCAGCATGGTGGCTCATGCCTGTAATCCCAGCACTTTGGGAGGTCAAGGCAGGCAGCGTTTGAGTCCAGGAGTTTGAGACCAGCCTGGTCAACATGGGGAAATCCCATCTCTACTAAAAATACAAAAATTAGCTGGGTGTGGTGGTACATGCCTGTAATCCCAGCTACTCAGGAGGCTGAGGCAGGAGAATCTCTTGAACTCAGGAAGTGAAGGTTGCAGTGAGCCAAGATCACACCACTGCACTCCAGCCTGGGTGACAGAACAAGACTCCATTTCAAAAAAAAAAAAAAAAAAAAAAGCTGGATGAAACAATAGGTAAAAGAGGTGAGAGCTCTGAGTCAGAAGGAGGGCATGGCTGTACCATCCAGGTGAGGAAATCAAGCTCAAATGGTAAAATCACCTGTAAGAGAGCCAGGGTAGAATTTAAATTAAATATTCAGAAGCCTGCTGTTCAGAATACACAGATATTGCCCATTTCCCCCACCTATCACTCCCTGGCTTCCACCCTTGTCTGGGAGGATATCTTCCGTTAGTGCAAGAGGTAGCATAATCTATGCGTTTATTTAGCATTTGATCCTTGTACAGAGGCTTCCATTTAGATTAACCATTTTAGCTAAGATTTGGATCTGGTCCCCAAAATAGTCTGAACTGGGTGACCTCCAGCAAGTAGACACAAGATACTAGCAATTTATTTCATATCAGCTCCCAAGCCATCACCAGATGATAACAACCCTTGGACACTGTTAATCTCTGCTTGATTCAAACTGGTGACCGCAAGGTGAAAGGCAAGAGTGTTATCTCTAAGCAATTCATATGGCCTTCCACAAATTGCCAGTTGGGCCAATACAATTGAAGCCTCTTCTCCAGTGGTTACTTTAAAAATTTCATATCCAAAGTCTTTGGTCTTCGTTGGACTCTAAGGTAGGAGGGCTTTATCAAGGAAAATGCCCGAGGGCCAAGATGTGGGAGCTTAGAATCCAATACAAATTAGAAAGGTTGGAAAGGTAACTGTGTGTGTTCCCTACCCAATAAACTGTGAACAAGATCACTGTGACTATGACTAGAAAAAGCTTGTGGAAGTAGATGTTTTTGCCAAACAGTACATGGAAAATACACCTCAGAAAATAAAATGTAAAGTCCTATCTAGAATTGGTTTTATTGTTTTGAAAACAGCTTTATTTTTGCAAAAGGCAGGGTCAGTACAGATCACCATATGCTCATTTAGCATCAGTTCAGGGCAAGAAGGGGCAGGGTAAAGTGGGTAGAACAGTGGAGAATTAAGGAAAGGGGAGTACTAGTGAACAAAAACTGTCCTGTGTTTTGGTGCCTTCTGGGGAAGCAGGCTAAGTGGCCTGCTGGGGAACTGATACTATTTGCACTTTTCAAATATGTAGAGTGAACAGTTTTAGCCTCATATCCCAGGGTATTCATCTCTAGCGTGAAGTTATAGAAATGTGTTTTTACTGCCTGGTGGAATTATTCTGCCCTTGCTACCCCAATATCATAGTTTAAATGATTCGGTTTGATTTTGCTAGATTGCTGTAGAGAGGATTGACAGATAAAAAATTTGAAGAGGTGTCAAAATATTGCAGCGATTTTAACAATACATTTTTTAAGGTTCATGTGTTGGAAGTTGGTTATTGATGTTAAAAGTTAAAAAAAAAATAGGTATTTTCAGCAAAACATTCTTTTGGATAGGATGAAAGACCAAGTTATCATATATAGAATTTTCACCTTCAGCAAATGATGTCACAAAGACATCCCACCATGTTGTTCAATAACTTCATTCCTAGATTCTTTGTTTGCTGCCCTACCTTTTTAATTAACTGGTATTTGCAAACCCTACCCCATTGTTTGGTATCTTCTCCCAAAAATAATACACTCAATAAACACAAGCTATAATTACTAATGGGAAAACAGAATAGCCACAGTATGGGTGCACTGTTTACAATTGGTAAAAGAACACTCCTTATGATAAAAAGTCACTGATTGACTGATAATGTGGTGCATTTTGTAACACTGTATGATTGTCTAAGTGATTGTGAGGAAATAGGGCATGGAATAAACATTGAAGTATTGTCACTGCTTAAGACTGGCTTTGGCTCCAGTGTCTTGCTGATATAAGCTTCAAACAGCATAAAGAGAGTCACAGCATTTGCCTGGTTAGATAAGAGGTAAACTATCATGGTTAGAGTATTTGGAAGGGATTACAATTTCAGAACTATCTTTCCTTAGTATCTGCTCAATGAGAGGTGGTCTGGCTAGAGCCCAGAGCCTGGAAGGAGAGGAGACTAGGCCTCTGTTCTTTTGGCCTAGTGCTGCCACATGTTCATGATGATGATGATGATGATGATGATGATCGTGATGATGGTGATATGATGATGATGATGATGATGATGATGATGGTGATATGATTGATCCCCCATACTGAAATGATTTGCATGTATCTTAACTAATAAGCAGGGCACTGGACAAGGTGATTTACTTAGCCTTTCCAAGATATGTCCAAATTGGCAAATTTACCACTTTCCAGAGGCTGGTTTTCATTTTAGGTCTAGAACTTTTACACCTGTGTGTTTCATTGATAACTTAGTAGATATGGTGCCAATAGAAGTCTGCACCTTCCCTTGTAGAAGTACAATCTGGGCTCATCCTGCTTATCTTTTCTGAATATCTTGAGCTTTTCCCGAGCCTTGGTTTATTTTATCCCAACCTCATATACAAATTGAATGTTGTTTTGGTCTGTATCTCTAGGCTCCCAACATTATAGAAATCCTCATACAACAGTATCTAATAAGAAGATAAGATTTCCAGGTGCTTTAAAACATGTAAATTAGGGCTGGGCCCAGTAGCTTACATCTGTAATCCTGGCACTTTTAGAAGCCAGGGTAGGAGGATCGCTTAAGCCCAGGAGTTCAAGACTGGTCTGGGCAACATAACAAGACCTTGTCTCCGTAAATAATTTTAAAAATTAGCTGGGCATGGTGGTGCATGCCTGTGGTCCCAGCTACTGAGGTGGGAAGATTGCTTAAGCCCAGGCAGTCAAAGCTGCAGAGAGCCCAGATTGTGCCACTGTACTCTAGCCTAGGTGATACAGCAAGACCCTGTCTTAAAAAAAAAAAAAAAAAAGATGTAAATTGGTACTTTAAAAAAATTATTTAAAATATTGGCCTCTAGTTTTACCAGGGGAGTAGTTAAGGATAGTGTTTAAGCATTCAGCCTCTATAGTTGGATTGTCTGGTTTTAAATCCATCGTTCTCTACAACATGATAGATGTGTCCACATGAAGATTATTTAAGCCCTCTGGGCCTGAGGGTCTTTGTCTACGACATAGGAAAAATAACACTTTCTAGTTTCCAGATTGTTGTGAGGATTAAGTGTCTGGCAGGTTGTAAGTGCTCAATTCATGTTACCTGCTAGAGTTATCATTGTTATTGTCATTCTCACTGTAGTCAGTTTCTAGCCAGCTACACTGAGTCAGAACAGAAGCCTTGATGAACTAATGCTGAGTCTATTCATTTTGCTAAAAGGACAGGAACACTGATATGGTAGGAAGAATTCAAGAAGAGAGATGATATAATATTACATACCATATATCAAGCTACATATTTAGCATAACTGCATGGCTAAATTCATTGCGTATTGTATTTGTCTTTGTCACATATATTCTGTATCTTTTGTTGAACAACCAAAGAAACCATAAGAATTTAGAAATCTGCAAATATATTAGGAAAAAAGGAAGTAAGAACAAATTCTACAAGGGAGTCAAGTTGTAGCAAACAAACCACCCCACTGTCTTTAGATCACACTTTAGTCCTCTCCATCTAAGATTTAAAATACTTCTCCATCACTGCAAGTAGCTCTAGTTCAAGCACTCTGAATAAGAACCTGTTCTTATTATAATTGAGAATGATACTAGCATGTTTATTACCATATAATGTAGGTTAATTCAGTCTGTGGGCCATGTTTATTACCTTCCTCATCTATAAAAACTCTGGTCTTCATTTCCTTTTAAACGCGGCTCAAACAGAGCTGCCAACACGTTTCATACTTTCCTCCCTAAATATTGGCATTTAGTAAGAAAAGTGGTGTAAAGCAGTTTAGTAATAAGGTAATGAAGACTTGTAAATGGGCTCTTGGTTTAAAAAGGAAGTAAGAAAATAATTGGGAATAACAAAGACTTTATGTAAATCAACTAGCATGGATGATGGCAGAAGAAGAAGAGAACAGGGTAATGAATTTGTTCAAATAAATTTACTGAAGACGGCATTTCAGCTCTCTAAGGAATTACAGAGAAAATAAGTAAGTGGCTAGAGGGGCTAATATCTCAAGAAATTCTGAATAGGCAAAATGGACCACATTTGCAAAAAGCAAAGCTTTCTTTAGTCACCAGCTTCAGCAGTTCTTCAGCACACAGGTCTGTGCAAAGAATCAATTTGTTTAAGATTGCAAAATCAAAATGTGTTCCAGGGCACAGGCAGGAGGCAAGACCTTTTTTGTGATGTTTGCAATAGAGCAAGGACCTGATAACCACCTACAAGTGTCTAAAAAGGCATCACCCACCAGGCAGGCAGAAGAATTGTCCAGGGTCGTCCAAGGGGCTAATTTGTAGTAAAGAGATGAAAACAAGAAATCTCTCAATGATGACCTTTCACAAGCTATAGAAGAGTCCCTTAAGGCCAAGTGTCAGAAACTTCAGTTTAGAACATTCAAAACTAGGGAAGGAAGAACTCTTGGAAGTAAGCCATGGGGAACTGTCCAGCATTAACAGAGGTTTGGGCTTACTATTAAATGACCTGTTAGGTGTGAGTTTCTATCTACATTTTATCTAACAGTATGCTTCTTAAACACTTATTTTTAAAATTCTCTTGACAGCTGTGTCACTAATGATGTTATTGCCAAAGGGATTTCTGTAGGTTCATGTGGATTTGCATTTGTTACATGGGAAATGTAGTTACTTAAGAGTCAGCATTTGCCTTGAAGATACTTCGGCTTTGACCTCCTCAGGAGATTGAAAAGAATAACCAAGCACTTGCCAGCTTCTCATGTCTACTGTAAATTTCTGCAAACAGTAGACATTGACTGCATTAGTCACAATTTCATGAGTTAAAAAAATCATGTTTTTCTGGCCCTAGAGACATTAAAATGTATGTTAGAATGGCTACAGGAAAGGGTTGTCAGGTGTCAGACATACTCAAAATTAAGTTTCCATTTAAACTTTCTTTGGAATTTAGGAAAATTAGGCCATGACAAAGATGTATCTATTCACTCAGCAAATATTTGGGGGTCTTCTCTGTACCACACACCATTCAATGTCTGGAACACACAAGGTTTCAGCTTCCCTGGAACTCACATTTGTTGTTAAGGGAGAATATAATGATGTGTGGTGATTACAGGAGCCAGAAACTTCTGAGTCCGAAGGAAACAGCAGTGGGTTTAAAGGTGTATGGAAATGGAAATAATACCAGAAGCTTCATGTTGGTCAGCACTCTAATGAATAAAAACACATGTTTTCCAAGACATATTTGAATAGAATTCAGCATTCCAATGGATAGAAGGAAGCACAGTGTGTGCTACTCCTTACCCAGGTCTCTCTTTCTTTCCGGGTGTCCCAGATGTGTGGAAGGAGGTTGGTGCACACAAGGTGCTCTGCACTAAGAACACATGTGGGTCTCGGGGTCTCTGGCTGCTGAAGCTCCATATGGTGTCATGTGTCCTGGCCCTGTTGTGTGACAGTTGCTGCTAACAAGCTTGGCTTTGGCTGAATGTCTTTGAAACTACCCACTCCTTCACCCTCTCCAATTGCCTCCAACGGACTCCTGATATTAAAAAAAAAAAAAAAAAAAAAAGGAGGGCTCTTAAAGGAATGACCAAAATGTCACTGGAATGGGCAAAAGCAATTACTTAGTGTCTTCTACAGACATGCTGATTGTAAATTAAACAAAGGCCCTTTTGGAAAAGAGAGTCCATTAAGAGACCATTTAATGTTTAATTATATGCGTTTGAAAACTCCATAGAGTAGCAGCCCAGCCAAACAGGTCATCAAAATCTAAGATAGGCACAGTGGCTGATGCAGTTTGCTTTTGAGTTCCAGGTACAAAAACTCAAACCCAGAGTAGCGAATTGTCCCACTCTGGGGCTACTATAATACTTATTACTGTCCCTGTGATGTAATGTGATCTTGGAAAATGTCATAAAGGAATTCCTTCAAATTGTTTGTCTCTTTACTCTTCCTCCTCCCTCCTAGTTTCTATTTCTTGTCTCTGTTCTTTTCTGTAGTTGCCTTGCTCTCTCTTTCCCCTCTCCAAATGGTATTGTAAGGTTTAATTCACCAGGTGTGCAAACTTCCTCCCTCATTTGACACTTATTTGGCAAAAAGTGCAGGTAACCCAGCAGGTATTGTCAGGGTCAAGTTAAAAAATAACAAAACCTGCCAATGCAGGTTTCCTTCTTGTGGTGCCTGGCATGAATGGGTTCTCAAAAAGACTGCTGTGGCTTAATAATTTCCCTTTTTACAACTGGCATGGACTTGGCAGTCCATCTGTAGCCCACAACCTTTCTCCCACTCTGTCTTTGTCATGACCAGAGGATGGTCAGCATTTCCCCTGGTCACCAAGACAAGGGAGATAAGGACAGGAGCACAGGAGCAGAGTGGCTAGTGCCTTTATTCTATTTAGAAAGTTAATTGGAAAAAGTACTATTCTTATGTCCCAATTTAAACCTCAGTAGTCATTGTTATACCCTTGATTCACTGGAAGTGAGCTAACTTAGTAAAATATTGAATATGTTTAAACTAATCTGTGCGGTGAGTTTTACTAAAATTTCAAACTAGAAACTGAACACGGAATCCCAACACTTTGGGAGACTGAGATCAGGAGTTCAGAACCAGCCTGGCCAACATGGTAAAACTCTGTCTCTACTAAAAGTACAAAAATTAGCCAGGCATGGTGGTGTATGCCTGTAATCCTAGCTACTTGGGAGACAGAGGCAGGAGAACCGCTTGAACCTGGGAGGCAGAGGTTGTAGTGAGCCGAGATCATGCCGCTGCACTCTAGCCTGGGCAACAAAGCAAGATTCCATCTCAAAAAAAAAAAAAAAAAAAAAATCAAAGTCGGAGAAAACATGGTATTAAAAGTAGTAACTGATATACCAGGTAAATGCCAAAGTTCTGACTTGGTAGTTAAACTTAGAAACTAGCTGATTTCGAGAAAAATAGTACAGGGTTTGATTTTGTTTTTGTTTTTCTATGATGTAGTAGTAATCCTAGTAGATCCTACTAGTAATAATCCTACTAGGAAAACAAAAAAGTGAAAATGCATCTCTTAGAAAACCTGGCATGCTACTAGCATTAGAAAGCTTTGTGTAGCTTCCACAGCTCTTTCAGAGAGGGAGTGCCCAGACTGTTCCCAAATCTTTCTCAAGTGGCACAATCTGTAGTGACATTCCTGAACCCTGTCAACAGGCTGTGCTCCCTACATACTTCCAATACATTGTTAGGTAACAATGGACTTAATGTTCAAATCAAGTTACAAGGTAGTTTTTTATACACATTTGTATTTTCTTTAATAATAAAGTGAAATTATATTTTTGTCTCTTTTCCTAATTTAGTGTGCATGTCCTCATTTCTTCTGCATCTGCTATGGGGCTAGCCTTGTTCACAGATGACACCAATGGAGAAATTTCTGAAGAAAGATGTGTGTGTGTGTGTGTGTGTGTGTGTGTGTGTGTGTGTGAGAGAGAGAGAGAGAGAGAGAGAGAGAGAGAGAGACCAAACAAGAGGGACAGAGAATGGTGGTGATGGTATATTTAGAACTTGGTTTAGTAACTAAGCTCTAATTTTCCCACTTGTCCATAGTCAGGTAGGAAGAGGGGATAGGTGTGTCCATTGGCTGAACTGCTATGGGGCCCCTTCTGATATGTTTCTGCTATAAAATGTGGGGTTATGGATACTTCTAAGACATCACTCAGCTGGCTACTCCAACAATAAAGAAAGAATCACAGGTATACATTAGGATGCAATGTTGGTCAAGAAGGGAGATTTTCTTGCAGATAATAAATACTCTTTCATTTTAGAAGAACAGGTATCTTGCTAAGAAATAAAAGTTAATAGATTTTGAATTGTCACTATTATTAATACTACTTTTAAGTGCTACTAATTCATTAAGCCATTTAAATTTACATCAAACATCTAAAAAATTAATTTTTCTTTTTCTTTTTTTTTTTTTTAGACAAGGTCTCTCTGTATCGCCCAGGCTGGAGTATGGTGTTGTGAACATAACTCACTGAAGACTCAAACTCCTGGGCTCAAATGATCCTCCTGCCTCAGCCTCTTGAGTAGCTGGGACCACGGGCATGCGCCAACACACCTGACTAATTTTTAATTTTTTTGTAGAGACAGGGTTTCACCATGTTGCCCAGGCTGGTCTCAAACTCCTGGGTTTAAGTAATCCTCCTGCCTCGGCCTCCCAAAGTGCTGGGATTACAGACATGACCACTGTGCCTAGCCTAACAGACTAGTTCTTATGTTAATAGGGAAGAAGGTGTGTTGCAGAATTTCTTCTTCTTGTTGTTCTTTTTTTTTTCTAAAATAGCACCGATAGATACAAAATAATGTCTAGTTTAAACATTCTAGGCACAGGGCAGTATCAAGGAAAAACTGCCTCCCCTCCAGTTACTGGCTGATATGATGATGCTCTAAGCCCCCATTAACGATCCATTCCCATCTCTTCAGATGAGCAGAGCTCAGCCATGAAACCAGGACTGGTTGCCAGTTTCACCTGAGGAAGATGGCCAGTAAAAACTTTATCAGAGAGTATTGTGGAAAGCCTCTATTATCTAGCCCCCTGCTTTCTGCTTTCCACCTTCTAATCTGTTGGTTGGTGCTGCTATTAGACTTACTTTCTAGAAACCAGATCGATAACACACATGGACCACAGAATAAAGGCTTAACATCTTAGCCTGGCATTTAAGGTTTTAGAGCAGTGCTTTTCAAACCTCAATATGTATATAAATCACCTGGGGATTTCACTAATACAGATTCTGATCCAGTAGATACGGGAGTGGAGCCCAATAATTTGTGATATTTTTTGAGATGGAGTCTTGCTCTATCACCCAGGCTGGAGTACAGTGACATGATCTCAGCTCACTACAACCTCCGCCTCCTTGATTCAAGTGATGTTCATGTCTCAGCCTTCTGAGTGGCTGGGATTACAGACATGTGCCACCACACCCGGCTAATTTTCATACTTTTAATAGAGATGTGGGTTTCACCATGTTGGCCAGGCTGGTCTTGAACCCCTGACCTCAAATGATCCGCCCACCTTGGCCTCCTAAAGTGCTGGGATTACAGGCATGAGCCACCTCACCGGGCCAAGAATTTGCATTTTTAACAATCTCCCAGGTGATACAGATGCTGCTGGTCCTGGAACCACACAGAGTAGCAAGTTTTATGACACGGCCTGGCCCAGGGGTTAAATACCTTTTCAGGTTCATCTCTGTTTATTCCCACACCCTACATTCTAGAAACACTGTTGTTCTTGGCATTCCCTGGCAATTCTCTGTACTCCTTCTGCCTACTAAACTCATCCCTCCAGACAGCTCAAATATCATCTTTGTGAGGCCTTCCAGCTCCAAGGATTCATTCCTCGGCCAAAGAATCCTTCTGTCTACCAAGTTGTCACAGCACTTTGCAAATACTAATGTTTAGTACTTAATACAAGTTATCATAACTGTTTGTTTACATGGTTATCTTTCCAGCTAGACCATGAGCTACACAGGGCAGAAAGCCAGGTCTTATCCATTTTATAATCTCAGCACTGGCCAGGCATGGTAGCTCATGCCTGTAATCCCAACACTTTGGGAGGTCAAGGTGGGAGGATTGTTTGAGCCCAGAAGTTCAAGACCAGCCTGGGCAACTTAAGGAGACCCCTGGCTCCTCAAAAATAAAAAAAACTACCCAGGCATGGTGGCGTGCCTGTGATCCTAGCTACTTCAGAGGCCAAGGTGGGAAGATCGCCAGAGCCTGTGAGGTTGAGACTGCTGTGAGCCATGATTGTATCACTGTACTCTAGCCTGGGCAACAGTGGGACCCTGTCTCAAAATAATAATAATAATAATAGTAATCATCATCATCATCACCATCTCGCATACAGTATATAGCCCAGCACACAATAATTCTTTAATACGTATTCGTTGAATTGAACTGAATTTCTCATTGTCACTGTTTTACAGAATACTTTTAACGATGAATGTTTTTAGACAAAAAGTCTCGAGGTAAATCTCTATCTGCTCAATTTTGCTGTGAATTGAAGACTGCTCTAAAGAAAAAAGTCTATTAGAAAACATTTCTTAGGCCAGGTGCGGGGGCTCATAACTATAATCCTTAGCACTTTGGGAGGCCAAACTGGGAGGATCTCTTGAGGTCAGGAGTTTCCAACCAGCCTGGGCAATATAGTGAGACCTTGTCTCTACAATAACAACAACAAAATTAGCTGGTGTGGTGATGCACACCTGCAGTCCCAGCTACTTAGGAGTCTGAGGTGGGAGGATCACTTAAGCCCAGGAGTTTGAGACTGCAGTGAGCTTATGATAGAGCCACTGCTCTCCGGTCTGGGCGACAGAGCGAGATCCTGTCTCTTAGAAAAAACATAAAAAATTTTTGACAGAGTTGAGTAGGAAGTCACATAGAATCATAGTTGTTATTTAATATTAGGTTGGTGCAAAAGTAATTCCGGTTTTTGCCATTAAAGTAATGACAAAAGCCACAATTACTTTTGCACGAAACTGGTAGTATTATCAACTTTAATAATGAACTATAATTATCATTAATAATAGCTATTATTTATCTATTGAATGCTTACTATTTAACAGACACTGTGCTAATTACATAGGTATAAAACTTCATTTAATTTTTACAACAGCTGGCTGGGTGTGGTGGCTCACCCCTGTAATCCTAGCACTTTGGGAGGCTGAGGCAGGTGGATCAACTGAGGTCAGGAGTTCAAGACCAGCCTGGGCAGCATGACAAAACCCCGTCTCTACTAAAAATACAAAAAATTAGCCGAGTATGGGGGCGCGTGCCCATAATCCCAGTTACTTGGGAGGCTGAGGCACGACAATTGCTTGAACCTGGTAGGCAAATGTTGCAGTGAGCTGAGATCGTGCCAGTGCACTTTAGCCTGGGTGACTGAGTGGGACGCCATCTAAAAAAAAAAAAAAAAAAAAAGGCCAGGTGCGGTGGCTCACGCCTGTAATCCCAGCATTTTGGGAGGCCGAGGTGGGTGTATCACCTGAGGTCAGGAATTCAAGACCAGCCTGGCCAAAATGGTGTAACCCTGTCTCTACTAAAAGTACAAAAATTAGCCGGGCGTGGTGGCAGGCACCTGTAATCCCAGCTACTCAAGAGGCTGAGGCAGAGAATTGCTTGAACCTGGGAGGTGAGCCGAGATTGCACTACTGCACTCCAGCCTGGGCGACAAGAGTGAGACTCCGACTCAAAAAAAAAAAAAATGTACAATAGTTTGTTACCTATATTCATAATGGAAGAAAATGCTCAATTTCCATAAGAAATTAATGAAATTATAGAATTTTTTTCCATCCAATTTCATGGACCCCCAGAATTCTATGCACAAACACTTTGGATATGTATGTGTTGGGGCTGCCCCTGTGAACTTTACATTAAAAATCCATGTTCGCCTTTCGGCCGGAACCGCCATCTTCCAATAATTCGCAAAAATGACGAACACAAAGGGAAAGAGGAGAGGCACCCGATATATGTTCTCTAGTCCTTTTAGAAAACATGGAGTTGTTCCTTTGGCCATGTACATGCGAATCTATAAGAAAGGTGATATCGTAGACATCAAGGGAATGGGTACTGTTCAGAAAGGAATGCCCCACAAGTGTTACCATGGCAAAACTGGAAGAGTCTACAATGTTACCCAGCATGCTGTTGGCATTGTTGTAAACAAACAAGTTAAGGGCAAGATCCTTGCCAAGAGAATTAATGTACGTATTGAGCATATTAAGCACTCTAAGAGCCAAGATAGCTTCCTGAAACGCGTGAAGGAAAACGATCAGAAAAAGAAAGAAGCCAAAGAGAAAGGTACCTGGGTTCAACTGAAGCGCCAGCCTGCTCCACCCAGAGAAGCACACTTTGTGAGAACCAATGGGAAGGAGCCTGAGCTGCTGGAACCTATTCCCTATGAATTCATGGCATAATAGGTGTTAAAATAAATAAATAAATAAAGGACCTCTGGGCTGAAAAAATAAAAATAAAAAATCCATGTTCTAGGCGTAAATAAATAAAGGACCTCTGGGCTGAAAAAATAAAAATAAAAATCCATGTTCTAGGGCGAAGAACCTCAACTACCTTTTCCGAGAGGTTGGAGTGCTTAGGTTGATGAGATAGAAGTCAGATGGGGGGAAAATGTCACATACACTGAAATGGCAAAGAGTCAGTGGCAAGAGTTATGTAGTGAAGGAGTATAATAAAGGGGACAAGGAGGAAGAGAAACTTGGCAGCATTAGAGCCATGCAACAGGTAAGAGACTCTTTCTTTGAAGGGTGAACGCAGAGATTCTCAGAAGAGGATGCAGAGAGCGTACTCGGAGGAATCTTAAAGGTGATGTACAAGTCTTGGCAATTCGGAGAAATTCTGTAGCTGTCCCCAGGAGGAAGAGACACGTTGTGATTATCAGTGACACTGCACTGAATAGTACAAAGGCATCTGTGCCTAAAGTCATCATGTGATGGCAAATTGGGAAGTGTCTCCGTTTTCCTGTATTATACATTGATATGTGGCAAGGGTCATCAAACCCACTAACCTCTACATATTTTGACTGATTCAAATGGGAACACATGACACAATATAAACCCACACCTCGTATTTATCTTTTATTTTTTAATTTAAAAAATCTTTTGTGTTTTTAGAGAAAGGGTCTTGCTTGCCACCAGGCTGGAGTGCAGTGGTGCAATCATAGCTCACTTCAGCCTTCACTGCAGTTGAGGGCTCAAGCCATGCTCCTGCCTCAGCTTCCCAAGTAGCTAGGACCACAGATAAGAACCATCGCATCCAGCTTTTTTTTTTTTTTTTTGGTAGAGATGGGGTCTTGCTATGTTGCCCAGGCTGGTCTGGAACTCCTGGCCTCAAGCGATCCTCCTGCCTTGGCTTCCCAAAGGGCTAGGATTATAGGTGTAAGCCACTGTGCCTGGTCCCTAGTATATATCTTTATTGGCCTTGAAAAGATAGGCAATCCAAAGCTTGCAATGGAGGCACAAATGGAATTCTGATCACTCTAAATTGGAAATTTGTGGCCGGGTGCCATGGCTTATGCCTGTAATCCCAGCATTTTGGGAGGCCAAGGCAGGCAGATCACCAGAGGTCAGGAGCTCAAGACCAGCCTGGCCAACATGACAAAACTCCCTCTCTAATAAAAATACAAAAATTAGCCAGGTGTGGTAGTGCACGCCTGCAATCCCAGCTACTAGGGAGGCTGAGGCAGGGTAATTGCTTGAACCCAGGAGGTGGAGGTTGCAGTGAGCTGAGATTATGCCACTGCACTGCAGCCTAGGTGAAAGAGTGAGACTTCGTCTCAAAAAACAAAAAAACAAGGAAAGGAAAATTTGTTATTTTAACGGCACCAAATGCCTCCGTCTGATATTCAACTACATTGTGATCTGATCCCTCTTTTCCTTTTAGGGCTTTATCTCCCTTTTCTCATTGTACTTTATGTTCTTGGCAATGGGACCTATCAAAATTCTTTGCCCACTCCCAGTTTATTTTCCTTTGCAAACTCCAACACCAATAATGCCCTTTCTCTGACCCAATCCCAAAATTCTATCCATCCTTTATGGCTCAACTCAAATTCTGCCTCTTTCAGGAAGATTTTCCTGGGCCTCCTCCTATCTGTCATGGCCCCCAAGCTGGAGGCAATCTCTTTCACTCTGAATCTTCCATAGCACTTTATTTGTATTTCTCTTATGATATACATATTTTTTCTTGTTACTATGGAGAACAACAGTTGTGGCCTTTAAAGAAAAATCATACTAGAAAAAATGTCCAGTAATGGGGGAAAAAAAGATTGAGAATTAAAACCAATACTTATGACCCTGGATAATTATATATCAATACACAGAATATAGGTAATAAACAAAGTGAACTTGAAGTATTAAACAAGGTTGTAAATATAATCGCACAGGTATTACTCCCATGGTATGTAATAGGATTACAAATGAATGTGGCAAGTAAAAATATATATTTGGTTAAAAAAAATTTCCATGAGAAGTGCAGGGGAAGTTTAAGAAGATAGAGCATATATATCAGCTTGGAGTGACATGATCAGAGCCTTCCTTGTGAAGATTACTTTGGTGGCAGCTGAAGAATGGATTATAGCAGAGAGAGATTTAAAGCAGAAAGACCAGTTGGCAGCCATTTAATTAGTCCAACTGAGATATAATAAATACCCACATGAGGACTTTTAAGTTTTCAAGTCTAGGTGCCTGAAAGTATGTTGATGCCTTTAAGAGAGAGTGTGTAGTAAGAAGAGAAGATTTAGGGGGCAGTTGCAGGAAAAAAAAATGGTTTGACTCTAAAGCTGCTGGAATACAGAGTGAGAGCTTCCCAATCAAGTAACAAACATTAAATGCAATGGTAGGCTGACTTAGTAAAAATATCGTGTCCCAATTATAACCGCAGAAGTGCAAAGTGAAGGACTTTGACAATTACTTGTTCTCTTTGGAGAACAAGTCACAGATTGGTGACTTGTAAATTATCTCATTTGAAGAACATTATAAGAAATTGGGAATATTTAAATCCAAAGAAAAAAATAAGGAGGATATAATTACTGTCTTTAAATATAGGAGACATTGAAAAAGGAAAGAGGGATTTAATTATTTTCTATGGTGAAAGGTAGTAGGGTGGTGTTAGATAGAAGTTACAAGGAGAAACAATTTTGACTTATCCTAAGAAATAAATTATTAACAATGAGGCCTCCAAATAGTGTGATGAATGGACTCGCAGAGCAGTGAGCTATTCATCTACGAACCATCCGAACAGAAACAGGATGAAATTTTGGTCCTATGTTTTGTAGAAGGAATTTCCATAGTCTGTAGAAGGAATTTCCATAGTCTATAGAAGGAAGGTTGAATTACAGGATGTTTAAGATATCTTTCTACTCTAAAATCCTTAGCTTCATTTCTCCAACGAAACCATCCTTATTTCCTTCCTGCCCTAGTCTGAGTGCTCACAAAGCACCCTGGGGCTACCCCTGTCATACTAGTACCCCACATTGTGGTAATCACTGACCTGTCTTCCTCATTAGACTGCATGTCTTTGAAGGTAGGGATTGTCTTTTATCTACATAAATTTATTGTCTAGTGCAGTGTTCAGCACAGAGTATTAGCATTCAGTAAATGTTTGTCAAGTGTTGAATAAATAAATGAATGGAGATGATTTGAGAGCAACTGCTATAAAATTTTAGTAAAAGGAGCTAAGGCTGGGCAGTTTCCATTTGCAAAATTACCTTAGTGGGAAAGTCTCATTCTCAGAAATCACATGATTTCTTTCCTTCTTCTTTCCTAGTACAGACTCACTTATCAGAAATATGAGGGAGTGTGATCATAATTGAAAGTAATCACCTTATCTGAAAAGTCAGATTATGTTTTCAGGGTAGCAGAAAACCAGGAGACTTCAAAGTTGCATTTGCTTTTTATTTAATTAATAAAAATTTAAAAGCATAAAACACCAGTGGCTATTAAAAGTTCAATAGCTGGAAATATACATACAAGGTACATATGAAAAAGACCAGTATGGAGTCAACTTACATAGCTTCTGAGCCATTCAGCATCATATATGATCACAATCACATTGTTGGGAATCACCTGACATTGCAGGTGGTTCTCCCAAAAGATCCAGTTTCTCACTTATCCTTTGATATTATTTGCACACTGTTTATATCGCCTATAGTTGTCAGTCTATGTTACCAGAGACTGTTCCTGAAATTGCCATGGGGCTGAAAATATGGTTCCCTGTGTGGGGAATGGTCCAAACATGACTAGCGCCTGCAGGTTCAGAAAACTGAGTTTGATTGGAGATGCTAGTTTGTCTTCACAAACATGGAAAAGAGCTGTCAGTCAGATTGGAGAACATGTCCTGTGTGCAGCCATTATGCAGGTATGGATTCAAGGCTACTTTCTCTCCTTAGATTTATGATGGTGGCAGTGAGAAATTGCATTTGTTTACAAAGGAAAGAAAGGCAAAAATGTTCCTTATGAAAAGAGGAAGGAATAGATTAATATTTGTTTCCTAGCACATTTGGGGTGGCAGAGCTGGCTACCGCGCCCTGACTGCCGAGCAGCCCCGGATGCTTCTTGGTGGCTCACACACATTCAGGTCAGCGTGGTGCAGGCTAATGGGTGTTGTCCTAGAGATTACACAGTTAAAAAGAGAATTATTACATCAGAAGTGGATAGTTGTGTCTGTAATGGGAGTGATTATAAAAGAATGAGGAACCTACTGTAAATGTAAAGGTTTCTTATCTTAACAACATAATAATTGTAACCAGGACTGACAGTGAAGATAAACAGATCCCAACATTAATATTAACACTATTTCACAAGGCTGAATGGAAACAGATTCAGCTGTCATTTGATTAATTTTCCATTAATAATAAAAGAAAAAGCTTACAGGTCTAAAATCCCTACCATATTTGCATTATCAGTGTTGACATTACAGATGGATCAATCTGTCATTCACATAATTTGCCTTAAATTACCCTATTGTAAGACTGAAGAATGGATTTCTGTGAAACACAGAATTGTATATGTGTGTCTGTGCATGTGTGTGTCATCCATGTAAGTGTTTGTGTATGTTCTGTGCTTGTGTGTGTATGTTTATGTTTGAGGGCTACTGTTAACCAAATGAGACATCATCTTAAAAACCCAAATTTCAATGTGTTAAGGGTTATATAAACTGAAGGGTATAAACACTACAGAAGCAACTGAAGGCTTTAGCATACTTATGCTTAGTGGTTTCCACCTGAGTAGCTAAAACAAGCACCCATGTTGAATGTGTTCACAGGCCTCTTTCTGTTCCTGTCTTTATGCCTCCACCTACCTCCTCTATCGGATTCCCTTTAAATCAAAGTGTATACAGATGATCAGAGGGAGAACTTGATCTAGTAAAGGATTTTTTCCTCCCTGTATGTTTTCTTGCACTTTAAGGAGTTTCAGAAAGGAGGAAGAGGAGCATTTCTTATCGGACATAAGGGAACTCATAGTGACAAATTCTGAAAAGAGATTTCATTCAGAAAGCCAAGTGATTTAAGCACAACGAATGGGCTTCTTTCTCTGATAAAAGTCCCAAGATAGTCACTAACACCCAAAGTTGACTTCTAATTAGTTTTAAGTTCATTGAAAATTTGGTCTGAGGAAATGCCAAAGAGGGATCCCAAGAGTTTGTTCCCACCACTTTTGTCCCATTCACCTATACATGGACCTGAGGGAGCTGTGAAGCTGCCGGCTGTACCTATCAGGAAAGACGGCAGTGGAGAGCAGGCCAGAAACCTATTTAAGTCTCCCAGTAAATGTCTACATTGCACACCTATAGTTCTTTATTTTTTTTTTCTTCTTTTTTTGAGATGGAGTCTCACTCTGTCACCCAGGCTGGAGTGCAGCCACGAAATCTCAGTTCACTGCAACGTCTGCCTCCCAGGCTCAAGCGATTCCCCCGCCTCAGCCTCCTGAGTAGCTAGGACTATAGGTGCATGCCACCATGCTTGGCTAATTTTTGTATTCTTAGTAGAGACAGGGTTTCATCATGTTGGCCAGGTTGGTCTCGAACTCCTGACCTCAAGTGATCCACCTGCCTCGGCCTCCTAAAGTGCTGGGATGACAGGCATGAGCCACCGTGCCCGGCCTCATTTTTTTTTTTTAATAGGTATAAGATAAGCATGCCCCAGGTCAGTGTGCAGATTTCCCAGGAGGCTTGGAAGAACCACCAGAACATTCCTTTATAAGTAAGGATATTTTAGAACTGACCAGCTTAAACACAGCTGGGATGTGTCTCAATTTAAAAATTTTCTGTAGAAGTTTTAAGTCAACACTCACGAACTTAAATGCAATGAAAAAGAAAAGGTACCTTGATAATCTCAAAAACTGAGATGACCAGAAGAAATAATGATGAAGGCTCTACCTTCCTGACATTTGCACTGATATTCAAAAGGCCTAGAAGGAAGTTGGGACTCTATACAAAATGGTCACAAGCCTAATCTCAAAAGCTGACTCAAGCCCCATTTGTGGCAAATTATCTAAAAGAGCAAGGGACAGAAGAGAAAAAGCAAAAACACCTGTTGGTAATTTTCCCCAAGCAACATTTTTCTCTTTCAAAAGACCAAAGCGAGGCTGAACTTTAGAGACAAGGATTCCCTTGTTGGAAACAGAGCAGGCCAATAGCGCCTTTAAACAGTTCCCTGTTTTTCAAGCAGCCGAGGGAGGTAAAACCTGCAGAGAGCTCGGTGAGGGCGGCCCCAGGAAGGCCCTGCAGAGGTGCTTCATTAACCCGATTAAGCAGGTGGATGGAGAGGGCCTCGCTGATAATTTACACCTTGCTAATGAAGCGTGTGACTCTTAATCTCCTCCAAACAAGATACACTCATGAAACTCTGGTACAAGGAAAGGGGAAATTAATTAGGTGAAAAAACTATGAGATTATAGCAGAGGGATTCCTGCAAGGCAACTGTAACCTGGGTGGTTATTCATTTTAGCCTTTCTGAAATTAATGGCTGAGCTGTCAAGTAAACAAGTTGTGGTACCTTTTGGGCTTATAAGAAGTTCAAAAGCAGTACATCATTATGTGTCTGATTTCATATTTCATGCAATATCTTTAAAAATCAATCTGATGGACTGACTTCTGTGTAATTTTAATATATTTGTAGTACAGCTGTTTATAGTTGTATTCACAGACGATTCAGTTATACATTTCCTATAATTTATTTTAAAATGTTACATTGCAAAATAATTCTTATATCTAATGCAAGCTGCAAAGAAATTTTGTGTTCAAAGAGAACATTTTAAATGGTTGGTTAGAATTCTTACGAGATGAATGGTATCAGTTTAATAAAAGAAATACAACATGACAATAGTAGCTAATATTTATCAAGTGTTGATATATATCAAGTACTAGCTAAGTATTTTATTTTTAAATTTATTTTTATTTTTATTTATTTTTTTATTGTTAAGACAGGATCTCACTCTTGTCACCCAGGCAGGAGTGCAGAGGTGTGATCACAGCTCAGTGCAGCCTCGACCTCCTGGGTTCAGGCAATCCTCCCACCTCAGACTCCTTTTTAGCTGGGACTACAGGTACACACCACTATGCCCAGCTAGTTTTTTGTGTTTTTAGTAGAGACGGCATTTCACCATGTTGGCCAGGCTGGTCTTGAACTCCTGTGCTCAAGTGATCCATCTGCTTCCACCTCCCAAATTGCTGGGATTACAGCCATGAGCTACCATGCCTGGCAATGTACTTTTTTTTTTTTGAGACAGAGTCTCACTCTGTCACCCAGGCTGGAGTATAGTGGCATGATCTCGGCTCACTGCAACCTCCACCTCCCGGGTTCAAGCAATTCTTGTGCCTTTCTGAGTAGCTGGGACTACAGGAGCATGCCACTATGCCCAGCTAATTTTCGTAATTTTAGCAGAGATAGGGTTTCACCATGTTGGCCAGGCTGGTCTTAAACTCCTGGCCTCAACTGATCCACCCACCTCAGCCTCCCAAAATGCTAGGATTACAGGTGTGAGCCATCATGCCCAGTCAAGACGAAGTCCATTAAGTTTATTAACTCATTAATCTATATACCAACTCTATGAGGTAATTATTTGTTTATAGATGAGTAAACTATGGCCAGTGAAGTTAAGTAGACATGTGTAGACATGTGTTTTCTTTTCTTTTTTCTTTATATATATATATATATATATATATAGAGGCAGTATTCCTGTGATGGCAGCATGTGTTTTCTTGCTTAGTTATAGGTGAAATAAACCCCATCTTAAAGCCAGAAATTAATTTAAATGGTGTTTATTTCAGAGCACTTCACATATTTTGGGTCAAGTATGGAAATGATATAGATTTTTATGCCAGTCAAAGTTATGAAAAGAATGCGATCTTCATGGTGAGTTACCTTGGCAGACTAGACCTGGATTTAAATTTATCATCATTTACTTGATCTTGGGAAAGTTACTTAACTTCTCTGTTTCAGTTCCTTCATCTCTAAAAGGGGGATAATAATTCCTACTTCATCAGATTGGAATGAGTCTTGCCTGAGGTATCGTGTAAAGCACCATGCACACAGATGGGGTTCATACATGTTGCTTTCTCCACACTCTCCCTTCACTTTTTTGGATCCACGCTGGACTTCATGACAGACTCATCATTCTAACTCAAGGCTTTAATTACTTGAAGACCTACGAGCCATCATTTTAAAAATGACTTCCTATTCTGTGGCATATCTAAACCAAACTCCTCATTCTGGAGACCTGGCCTGTGTTCTCAGGAAGGTAGCATTTTCAGTGTGCCCATTCCTACTTTCGTCTCTGGATTTGTCCACTCACCTATCCATTCATTCAAAGAACATTTCTCCACCAGGCATTGAGCCCTGGACTATTGAGGACCCAAAGGACAAATGAGACAAGGTCCCGGGCCTCTAGGAGTGCATTGTTTAGATGGGGCAACAGAGCAGGAAGCCAAACACTTCCTGCAAGGGGAAGAGCATAACATCAATGGCGCAGGCAGTGAGGAGCGGGTGTTCAATGCTGCCTGGTGTTAGGGTGAGATGAGAGGCGGTGTCTCTCAAAGTGAGGCCTGAAGGACGGATAACTTTGGGGAGGTAATTTCAGGCAGAAGGAACTTAAAGTTATGCAACCGCAAAATGTCAAAAGATATTACAGGAAATTCAAGTGCTTTGATGTTTTTGAGTTGAGGAGAGAGTGATAAATGAGGCTGGAGCAGTGACAGAGGCCAGATAAACAGGGGCTGTGTCTGTAGCACTAAGGCTTCTGTGCTCTCTTCTCTGGGCTGTGGAGATGCCATCGACCCTGGGAGTTTACATACTAAATGTAAATGGTGGATTATAGGAGAGCAAGACTGGATGCAAGGGGAAGAATTAGAGGTCAGCTGCTAAAAACTCAG
This sequence comes from Macaca mulatta, assembly GCF_049350105.2. NCBI lineage: Eukaryota > Metazoa > Chordata > Mammalia > Primates > Cercopithecidae > Macaca > Macaca mulatta. Next base: position 129,893,379 of record NC_133412.1, on the reverse strand, counting down.
TTGAGAGGTGATGAAGGCTGCTTTAGGGCTATAACTGTGGAGTGGTGGATGGGCAACCAGCCAAACAGAGAGCAATTTCAGAGACAGCAAATAGAATGTGATCATTAGAACAGTGTCTGATACATGCTCAACAAACAGTTGTTGAATGAATGAATGTATGTGCTTTTTTAGTTGTTTTTGTTTCGTGTATGCATTTTCTTCACTCAGCTCTCTGAAGATATTAATTTTTAACTTTTTTTAAGTTTGGGACTTTTTCTCTCCCCTTTTTCTGCCTTGTCTCTGTTTCCTCTGAGTTCTGTATTTTCGTTGTTTGTTTGGTCTCCATCTTTAAAGCAGGGTGATCCTTGGATATCCATTTATGTTTAAACATGGGGCACTAAAAGTCAATTGGAAGTTCTATATGCATAGGTAGAGTTTTGCTGACTATTGGAGTCCACCGTAGGATGGTTGGGCATAACCTGGTCTTTATATTGGGGGCTCTAAGTTTTCAGTATTTTTTTCTCTGGGCCTGTTAAGTTTCTCCAGAGAAGAATTCTCAAATTTTCTGCCTATGGGAAATGAACAGGGGTGACAGTCTACTGGACACACCAGTGCAGCCATACTCGTAAATATATTGAAACTCCTATTGCTAGTGGCCCATAACCACTGCCTCAAGTTCTCAGACTGCCTCATTCCAGCCACACTGAGACTCCCTTCCCACAACCTAGCAACAAAACAGTTAAAGCCTGCAGGACCTTGCCTTAATGCTCAGGTCAGTGTCCATTCCATTTGGTTGGCGCCAGGCTACACTGGCTGTATTCAACATGTTAAAAAACAAGGCATGGTCTGGAGTGGTATAATCCCAACACTTTGGGAGGCTGAGGTCGGTGGATCACCTGAGGTCAGGAGTTTGAGACCAGCCTTGCCAACATGGTGAAACCCCGTCTCTACTAAAAACAGCTGGGCATGGTGGCAGGCTCCCGTAATCCCAGCTACTCAGGAGGCTGAAGCAGGAGAATTGCTTGAACCTGAGAGGCGCAGGTTGCAGTGAGCTGAGACTGCATCATTATACTCCAGCCTGGGCAGCAAGAGTGAAACTCTGTCTCAAAAAAACAAAACAAAACAAAACAAAAAAAACAACCAAACAAGCAAAAAAACAAAACAAACAAACAAAAAAAAACAAGACATGTCCCTGGCATTCTGGAAAAGCAGGAAAAGAAGTTTGGATGGTCCTGACTCAGCCTGCAAACTGTCATCCCTTCTGTCTTTTAACGCGCCCAGCCTTCCTCCTTCCTGGAGAGCCCATGTCTGGAGTGCCCTGGTTTGATTTATTGAAAGAGTAGCCCTCCTATCTCCTGCTGATGTGAGGGAGGGCTGGTCATGTGACCCCTGCAGGATGTATTCTTCCGTGGAAAGGTCCCACGCCTATTTTATTTTTTCTAGTGCCTCTGAATCCTGGCCCCTTATTGGGTTCTGTGGCATAAATCTTGCTTTTATTCTGTTTTGTTTGATTTTGATTTTGGTCTTTCTCTTCTGCAGGTGTTATTAATAACATTTTTTCCTTGCTTTGCTGAGAGAGTTACTGCCTGGCCATCTGCTTTCCACTTTCTAAACTTTTGTGGATATCTTGGCCCTAGCTTCTCATAGATATTGATGATTTCTGGAACTCTCTTTCAGTCACTTTGAACTACTTGGAAGAAAAATGGTATATTAGTTGGTCAAGACTCATGGATTCTATGGAAAAGAAACTAAAACTACTTTAAACAAAAGTGGGAAGGACATTTCAGGATCTAAAGGTTTTCTTCTAGACTCAAGTCAGGGATGCAGGAGGCAGTCACGAAGCTGAAGTGCAAAGCCCTGAGGCCTTCAATGTTTCTTTTTTCTTCTGGGTATTTACACGTAAGAATTTTCTTGTTTGCTTCCTCTTTGGCCTGCTCTTTTTCTCTTTCTCTCTGTTGTCTGCGTAGTGGAATATGGCCTCCTCACAGTTCCTGAGTGTACACACTATGATTCCAAGTATCAGCGGAATTTAGTGTGCTGCCTTTCTGACCCACTTCCAAATTCTGAGGAAGGAATGAAATTAGTTTGGGACAGATGCCCCCACCCTTAATCCAATCCATGAAGATCCTGGTGGGTAATGAAGTACAAGCCACGTTACTATGTTGACAGGCAGGGTAGGAGAACTACTTCCAGAAGTGAGGGAACCATTGTGAGCTAGGCAGACACACCAAAAGCTATCAACTACAGCAGAAGAGGAAGAGTCCATGATTTATTCACCTAATTTCCTTCATACTTGCTTACCTTCAACTTTATTTAGAGGAAGCAGGAGGCAGGGTGTGGAAGGCATTCACGTTTGGAAAGCTGCTGCAGCTGTAGCCAGATATGAGGCCGGGAGCTGAGGGCTGGGTTCCTCTAGGCTTTTTGCAACTGGCCTGTGCCAAACTGCTCTGAGAGGAGTTCGCCTTGGCTCCTGGGTCTCCTGGAAGCTGGGCTCTGGTCTATTGCCCAAGGGGCCTGGGTCAGCTGCTCTTCACGGCCTTGGGCCAGTACCTTACATAATTTGTCTTTTTTTACTTCCCCTATTATTTATTTATTTATTTATTTAATTATTTTCGAGATAGAGTCTGGCTCTGTCGCCCAGTCTGGAGTGCAGTGGCGCGATCTCGGCTCACTGCAAGCTCCGCCTCCCGGGTTTACGCCATTCTCCTGCCTCAGCCTCCTGAGTAGCTGGGACTACAGGCGCCCGCCACCTCGCCCAGCTAATTTCTCTATTTTTAGTAGAGACGGGGTTTCACCATGTTGGCCAGGATGGTCTCAATCTCCTGACCTTGTGATCCGCCCGCCTCAGCCTCCCAAAAGTGCTGGGATTATAGGCATGAGCCACCGCGCCCTGCCTACTTCCCCTATTTTAAAAGGGAAAGACATCAAGCTTTGCTTGGGGAATTTTTTTCAAATAAATATGACAATACACAAACCGTGGGCTATATATCAAGTTCCTCTGAATATTACATGCCAAGTAAGAAGTTTGAGTTAGAACTCCATGTCCCAGGTGAGAGAATTCATTTTTCAAATGAAATGTTTATTGAATAGGGCAAGAAAAAGCAAGCCCATGTCCTGTTTATGCTAATCAGCATTTGATAAGTAGTAGAGTGCAATTTTCTCTTTAATAACCTAGCACCCATCATGTTCAATTAGTAATGCACCGGTGACAGTCCATGCAGGGCTGGAAGAAGAGGAGCAGCCGAGCCTTGTTCGGGGATCTACAACCATGCTCTATGACACCACCCACCACCATGCAAATGACTTCAGACTTAAAAGGGGCACCACTCAGAGGCCCGTAATTCATTTCCAGTTCCTTCTGTAGATACAGGGACCACACTGCATGCATCATGAAATTTCTTTAGAAATGAAGTCCTTTGGGAATAAAGTTCTAACTCTACTATTTATATTTGAGCAGCTTTATGATAATAACTGCAAATCACTGAAATAGATAGTACTTTTCAAATGATACTTTAAGCATTGTATGTTTGCTAATAGTAAAATTAGAAATAGAGTGAATTAAAGGGATGGATTCTCTTATTTTTAATTCTCATGTTTTAGAACTTTAGAATTGTCCTTGGTGCAGGCGTTGTTCTTGGTGCAGGCCGGGCATGGTGGCCCATGCCTGTAATCCCAGCACTTTGGGAGGCTGATGCGGGCAGATCTCTTGAGGTCAGAAGTTCAAGACCAGCCTGGCCAACATGATGGAACACTCAGCTGTACTAAAACTACAAAAATTAGCCGGGCGTGGTGGTGGGCGCCTGTAATCCCAGCTACTCGGGAGGCTGAGGCAGGAGAATCGCTTGAACCTGGGAGGTGGAGGTTGCAGTGAGCCAAGACTGTGTCACTGTACTCCAGCCTGGACGACAGAGTGAGACTGTCTCCAGAAAAGAAAAAAACAAAAACAAACAAAAAAAACACACACACACAAAGAATTGTCCCTGGTGCAAATATGCTGAATCTCCTAGAGTAGGTGCCGTCTGCATGTACCATGAGTGGCACTTAGTCCCGAAATACTGTGTCACTCTCCTAGTGGTTTTCTCTAACACTGGCCCTGAAAAGCAGACATACATTTTTATTCCAGCTGTTAATAAAAATGTTTAGCACATATCTTTTAGAGATGCAAAGTTCCCCTATACCAGTTCTGCAAGACAGAATATAAAGAAATTTCAACCAGGAGCAGTGGCTCACGCTGTAATCCTAGTACTTTGGGAGGCAAAGGCAGACAGATCACTTGAGGCCAGGAGTTCAAGACCCACCTGGCCAACATAGTGAAACCTCGCCTCTACTAAAAATACAAAAATTAGCTGAGCGTGATGGCGCATGCCTGTAGTCCCAGCTATTTGGGAGGCTGAGGCAGGAGAATGGCTTGAACCTGGGACATGGAGGTTGCAATGCGCCAAGATCGCGCTACTGCACTCCAGCCTGGGCAATAGAGTGAGACTCTGTCTCAAAGAAAAAGAAAAACAAAAAAAAGAAAGAAATGCCTAACATTTAGGTTCACCCGCTGGATGAGGCTAAATTTTTGAGACTAACAGTCATCTATCCTTGAGAATGTTTGTTTCCAGATAAAAGTCCACAATGACTACTTTATTTAATTTTTACAATATGCCTTTCCTTGTTGGTCTTAGCATATATTTTTTAAAACTTTATGAAACGTTTCCACTCTGTAGTAAAATTAAAATCCTCTATTTTAATTTTAACATCAGATGCAAACAGTTGAGTTAATGATACTCTTCAGTTAACATCACATCATCATCACCGACAGGGTCTCACTCTGTCATCCAGGCTGCAGTGTAGTGGTGTGATCTTGGCTCACTGCAGCCTCGACCTTCTGGGCTCAAGTGATCCTTCCACCTCAGCCTCCCAAGTAGCTGGGGTGCCACCACATCCGGCTAATTTTTAAATTTTTTGTAGAAACGGGGTTTCATCATGTTGCTCAGGCTGGTCTCAAACTCCTGAGCTCAAGGAATCCACTCTCCCTTGGCCTACCAAAGTATTGGGATTACAGGCGTTAGCCACCACACCCAGCCTGTACTGTGGATCTTATTCCACTTGAAATTTTTCCTCCATACTATAAGATCTGCAAATGTTGCTGTATATACTTATAGCTCATTGCATTTGATCACTACATAATATTATATGCATCTATCTTATTTGTGTTTACCTTGTTTCAGTTCTCCACTATTATGAAAATGCTGCCATAAGCATCATTGTAGATGATCATTTTTTTTTATTTTATTATTATTATACTTTAAGTTCTAGGGTACATGTGCATAACGTGCAGGTTTGTTACATATGTATACTTGTGCCATGTTGCTGTGCTGCACCCATCAACTCGTCAGCACCCAACTACTCGTCATTTACATCAGGTATAACTCCCAGTGCAATCCCTCCCCCCTCCCCCCTCCCCATCATAGCCCCGGTGTGTGATGTCCCCCTTCCCGAGTCCAAGTGATCTCATTGTTCAGTTCCCACCTATGAGTGAGAACATGCGGTGTTTGGTTTTCTGTTCTTGTGATAGTTTTGGAGAATTTCTCTCACATATGCATCATAAATAGTGTCAGGTTATATTCTAGCTTAACTGTACAGGCCTCCACTCCCACCAGCAGTGCATAAGTGTTCATAATATCTCAGCCTCTAACACTTAGCATTATCTGATTTTCCAATGTTGTACTAATCCGACATACATAACAGTTATTTTATTGTTTTAATTTACATAGCTGTGGTAATTAGTGTTGTTGCCTACATTTCCATGTATTTGTTACCTCTTGGATTTCCTTTACTGTGACTTGAATATTTATATCTTTGAACCATATTCCTATTGGGATTTGTGCTTTTATCAAAGTTTTTTTTTTGGTGGTGTTTTTTTTTTTTTTTTTTTTTTTTTTAACAGAGTCTCACTCTGTTGCCCAGGCTGGAGTGCAGTGGTGCAATCTCTGCTCACTGCAACCTCTGCCTCCTGGGTTCAAGTGATTCTCCTGTCTCCACCTCCTGAGTAGCTGGGATTACAGGTGCCCGCCATCACGCCCGGGTAAATTTTGTATTTTTGGTAGAGATGGGGTTTCACCACATTGGCCAGGCTGGTCTTGAACTCCTGACCTCAAATGATCCACCCACCTTGGCCTCCCAAAGTGCTAGGATTACAGGCATGAGCCACAGCGCCCGGCTCCTTTTTTCATGTTCATCTGTAGGATTTCTTTGGATAGTCTAGAAATTAATAAACCAAGTTAATTGGTTTTACTCAGTACACACACATTTTTCCTATATGTCGCCTAATTGCTATCTGTCTGTGGTGTCCTTTGTTGAATAAAGTTCCCAATTTTAATATTTTTTTCAAGTCCATCAGTTTTCCCTCTTATGGTTTATGCCTTTAAATTTTTTAAAATAACTCTTTCCTCACCTTTAGTTTACCAAGATATTCTGCAACATTTTTCTTATATTAGCTTTTCAGTTTTATCTTTCACAATGAGATCTCCAATTCTCACTGAAGTTCATCCTTTTAGGTATAAATTCAATTTTTCTTCGTATAATGAATCTGTTTTCCGAGACTGTATCATTCTAAATGACCCATTTTTTTTCTTCACTGATTTGTGGTGATGGTTTTCTTATATGCAAAGTGCTGGATATGTAAGAGAAGTTTCATATATTTAGATATAGTTTTATTGCATATTTATTTTACTATTTTAAGACTCTTTATTCTGAACTATTGGTCTATTCTTGTATCGCCCAACTACTGTTTTTTATTATTCCCAAGGCTTTACCGCATGTCTGAGCGTCTCACGGGGTAAATCATACTCCTCCTCCTTCTTGGCTCCTCTTTTTAAAACGCATCCTGGCTCTTCATGGATCTTTATTCTTCCATATTCAAGTTAGAATTAAAGTGTTCAAGTTTCCAAAAAGTCTTCCTGGAATTTTGATTGGAATTCCAAGAAAGGTATAGATTATGTTATTAGCTTCTCACGACAGCTGGGCTGCAGGGCTATCTTGACATGAGTCCTACTGCCGCCAGCTAGTGCGGAGCTGGCACTAATATTTTTCTGCCCCAGGTAGTTTAGTGGTGGCTTGTGCACAGAGGGCACTGAGGGAAGAAAAAGTGCATGGCAGAGAAGTACTCCCTCCTGAAACATGTTTGTGATACCTGACCTGTCTGCTTTCTCTTCCCTCCATTTCCTGGACTGATCTATTCAAGGAGAACCAGGGGTTTTACGTTCTGGAATCATCGGCTCCCCTCTCACTCAGTGGCACCACCGAGGATCGAGGTTTCATGCTGAAAACCAGTATCACGAGTTGTTTACCATCTTCTTGGGAACCAGATATCTTTCACTACAATGTTTCAAATATATTTTCTTCCACCCTCCAAAAGAAAAATCTTTTTATAGACTTTTAAAGTATTTCCTGTATAGTAACTCTGTGAAATAGATAACTCAGGTGTTATCATCCTGGGCTTCATAAAACTTACAAGACTCCCCTATAAGTGCAGTGTCAGAAGGAAGCTAGAAGAAAACTAGAATTCCAAACTTTGACTTCCTGTCCCAGAAGAGAGTATCTGTAATACAGCAGAGAGGCATAGGGCCCAGAGTCAGCGGTCTAGCTCTAATCTGCACATTGGCATCACATCAGTGCTGTGTTCTTGAAAGTTGCGGGGTCCTGGGCCTCAGTTTCCTCATGTCTTGGATGGGCTACGTCATCCCTAAAGCCCTTTCCCCCAAATTTTTAAGATTCTCAATATACAAGGGAGAAACCAAGGCTGCTTTATGAGAATTTCAACCTTCTGTTTTTTTCTTGTTCTTTTTCTACTGAAAGTGCCAATGAAAAGTGAAATGGCTGAAAGCCAATAGCCTGGAGGGTTGCTGTAGAGTTATGTAATTAATAAGCTGCAAATATGGCTTCTGGATATAAATTGAGTGGGTTTTATTATAATAGTTGCCTTTTAGCACTGAAGGATGACATCATTCCTGATGTTTGGGTTCTTGCTCCTGAACATTAAACCCACTCTTAAGGGAAAGGGTACTAACAGTTATCCACGAACTTTAAAAAATGAAACAAAGTCCAGAGGACTGATCTGCTGCCGCTACTGGTGCCAATGCTGAAGAGATGACAGAGATAGGAGTCCCTGTTTGATAGACCAAGAGAAAGAATACTGCCTCATACAAAAGCAATTGGCTCAGGGAAAATAAACCAAACAATAACACGTTTTTTAAAAATGAGGAGGGAGCAGTGGTTCAACCTGTAATCCCAGCATTTTGGGAGGGTAAGGTGGGAGGATTACTTGAGGCCAGGAGTTCAAGACCAGCCTGGGCAACATAGTGAGACCTGGTCTCTACAAAATATTAAAAATTGGCCACATGTGGTAGTGCGTGCCTATAGTCCCAGCTGCACAGGAGGATGACGTGGGAGGATCTCTTGAGTTGAGGACTTCAAGGTTACAGTGAGCTATGATTGCACCGCTGCACTCCAGTCTGGGCAAAAGAGTGAGAGCCTGTCTCTAAAACTAAAAATTTGAATGAGGAGGAGTTGAGTAAAAGAAGACAGAATGTAGGGTAAGAAGACACTTTATTAAAAATCCCAAAAGTATGTCCACTAGCAAGATATAGTCAACAATGGGAAACAAGAACCTCATCCTCAGAAAGAATCAAAGAGCTTAAGAAAGGCCTAGAAGAATCAATGAAGGTATCAGGGAAGTTAAAAAATTTAAAAAAAAAAAAAAAAAGATTCAATGAAGTGTGGAGTTGATGCTTTGGAGGCAATTTATGAATTAAGAAATGACAAAATTTAGTGCTCAGTACTATCTATCCTGTACATTAGTAGCTCATGTTTAATTAGGCTAAGAAAAAGATGTTTTCTTTCTTTTCTTTTCTTTTTTTTTTTTTTTTTTTGAGACAGTCTCACTCTGTTGCCCAGGCTGGAGTGCAGTGGCGTGATCTTGGCTCACTGCAACCTCTGCCTCCTGGGTTCAAGCGATTCTCGTGCCTCAGCCTCCCAAGCAGCTGGGACTATATGCATGCACTAATTAATAAGCTGCAGCTAATTTTTTGTATTTTTAGTAGACAAGGAGTTTCACCATGTTGGCCAGGCTGGTCTCGAACTCCTGACCTCAAGTAATCCTCCTGCCTCAGCCTTCCAAAGTGCTAGGATTACAGGCATGAGCCACCGTGCCTGGAGTGCAGTGGTGCGATCTCGGCTCACTGCAAGCTCCGCCTCCTGGGTTCATGCCATTCTCCTGCCTCAGCCTCCCGAGTAGCTGGGACTACAGGCGCCCGCCACCATGCCCAGCTAATTTTTTGTATTTTTAGTAGAGATGGGGTTTCACCGTGTTAGCCAGGATGGTCTCGACTCCTGACCTCATCATCCACCCACCTCAGCCTCCCAAAGTGCTGGGATTACAGGCGTGAGCCACCACGCCCAGCCAAGATGTTTTCTTTAGTGATGTTTGAGTCAAGTTAATAGTCAGCATATCCCTACTTATGATGCTTCCTTGTGTTACCTTCCATAGGGTCAACTTTCCAAAGATATAGGAAACTATACCTTATATAATTGTGTATCTACAACAAGTTCAATCCTTTGTCCACATTGGCAGGCTAACTCAATCTCATAAAAGGTAGGTTTGGCTGATTTTGCTGTTTTTGTTTGTTTGTTTTTGTCTTTTTTCCACTTTTTAGGAGTCTAGTATCTTAGTGCTGGTAGTGCTGGTATTTAGTTTTTAAAAATTGCGTGGGTAGTTTAAGAAGAAGACACTGAGAAACAAATTCTTAGCTATGATAGAACCAAAGATTTATTCATAGAAGACCAAAATTTTATTGAATATAGCCCAATTATAAAGGAGCTTATTCATCTTTGCATGCCAGTGAAGTTCCTAACTCAGAGGCTAACCTGTTGTACACATGAGGAGAACATTTTGGCTACAGCTCTGAAATTAGTAGATGGTTAAGCCTTTAAAGTGGGGTGTTAATTGCAAAACAGGAGTTGGATGTCTGAACAGCTCAGACTGTAAACCCTAGGTTTCTATAATTCTACGTTATTTGTGAGTATTATGGGGTAGTTAAATCTTTGAGAGTTTCCAAAGTGAGATCGTACAGTCTTATTTGTTCATGATATAATTGACAAGACTCTACAAGAGCAGAGGACATAGGGAAAAGGCTCTTGGGTTTCGCATTAATCCAGACCCTGCAGCTGGGCCCCGGCCCACACTTACTGCCTCCTTCAGCACCAGGCCCTCCTCACTCCCAGGATGCCAGACACTGGCCTTCTTTCAATTCCTTAAAGAAACTTGCCCTCACCCATCTCAGGAACTTTGTCCATGATGCGCCCTTTGCCTGGAGAAAGCTGACTTCTGTTTTCCTTTCTTGGCTTCATTCAGGTAATTTCTACTCCTCCTTAAGATTTCAGCCCCAAAGTCACTTCTTCAAGGAAACTTTCCCTAATCCCCGGAATGATCTAATGCCCTTTTTCTTCTGGCAGCCCTAAAGGTAGGAACTCCAATGTTCATTATTCCCACTATGGTACGCTCACTCCAAGTGCAATCAATGCGCAGCAAGGGGTAGGTGCTTGAGAGTTCTCAGGTGAACAACATGTAAACAAGGTGCCCGTGACACAATCAGGCTGCTTCAATAAAACATCTTAGATTCTGAAAAATAGGACTAGAAAGGATCTCAAGAAATCTCATTTGACCCTGTCTCCAATCTTTAGAAGTAGGCAATGAATGGGCAGAATAGTATATTTCTAACCAATAAGTTGGTTAGAGCATCTATTACGTAAATGAGTCTGCATGAGAAATTGTAATGAGGCATTCTATCTTTAGGTTGGACATTACAGGGAAACCAGGTAGGTGCATTGTGAGTTACACTGTGTCTGCTTCATTTATCTGTGGGGAGAGACCTAGAGTCTTTTCTCTTTTTTAGACGTAGTCTTGCTCTGTCGCCAGGCTGGAGTGAGTGGCGCGATCTCGGCTCACTGCAACCTCCACCTCCTGGGTTCAAGCGATTCCCCTGCCTCAGCCTCCCAAGTCCCTGGGACTACAGGCATACACCACCATGCCTGATTAATTTTTTGTATTTTAGTAGAGACAGGATTTTGCCATGTTGGCCAGGATGGTCTCCATCTCCTGACCTTGTGATCTGCCCACCTCAGCCTCCCAAAGTGCTGGGATTACAGGTGTGAGTCACCGCGCCCGGCCACCTAGCGTCTCTTTATCTGTAGTGAGGCACTGTGTCCTGGACACACTCTGAGTTCCCCCAGGTTCCGGTTTGTGAAGCTGTGATGCCACCGACCTGTGGAACCACAGGCTGCTGCTTCGTTCCTTATTTTGATTAGGGACCTTTGTGGTGGTGGTTTTGTTTGTTTAGCAATCACTGAATCCCCACAGAGACAGAGGTAGATAGTTCTTTAAAATGTTCTACTGAGGGGAAAACGTAGAAACCTCTGTAAAGCAAAGTAAGCAAGCAAGCATTTAGAAACATCATTTTTTGCACGCGTGATGTTTTACTAAGATGCCCTAATAATGGAGGGAGTTTTATCTTTAATATTCCAGTTCCAAATGGGTGTCATGAAAGGCCTGTGTATGTCAGCTCTGAAAACTCTCTAACCTTGAAAGGCCTATTTTCTCCTCTTGCCAACTCGTCTACGGAGCTTATCAGGAAGAGAGGATTGCTATTGCTGTCTAGTGCCCATAATTAATCCCGGAGACAGTGAGGATTTAGGACCACTGATTGTGGCTGACTTCAAATTAAAAAGTCACTGTTAGCGTGTGAAACAGATACCATATGTTATAAACAAACCCTTTGAATGATGTAGAACATCAAGATAATTCATATGTAAACACAGGTTACACTCAGGGTAGGGGATTTTACGTATGCCCGTTCATACTTTTCAAAGATGCTACGGACACACAAACATAGATGGCACACTGCTTTTCCTTCATTTGGTCCCCAGAAAATGGGTATGATTTAAGATGTGAATTTAGTGCAAACCTCAAATTATGAGTTATGAAATTTGTCTTTCTCTTTACCATCAGTGTGATGAGTACAAACAAAGGCAGACACCAGTCTGATTGGTTAGTGTAATCCAATTGCCGAGTTGAGCTTCTTTTCTTGTTCCTGCCATGACTAATTTGTGGTTTCACAAAGTGTTTCTGAATGTCAGACACATCAATTATAAGAGATGGGCAAGATGCATAAGGAGAACCACAGTAAGGGGGAGAGGGGCTTTAAAAATGTTTACAAGAAATCAAAGTAGTGAGTGTAAGCAGAAGTTGTCCCATAACCTTTACCAGAGCAATTCTTTTATTTAAGAAAGTGGCTGGATTATTTCCCAAGTGAACAAATTCTCTGTCCACTGCCAATCAGAACCGTTAGTGGCCTCATTTCTTCTTACTAATTGGTCCTCTCCTTTCCTTCAGTCCTCTAGATAACACACAACAATGCCACCTTCACTCTGTAGACACTGGTGCTTTAAGGGAAGGCTGGGTTAGGTGTTCACAAACATATTCTCTAATGGTGTTTATTTTCTATGGCTGGAGTGATTTTTTTTCCCCTACTGAAACTCTATTATATGCCCTTTTGTTGTCATGGCTGAAGCCTGTTGTTTCTGCAAAAACAATAATAGGCCTGAAGATTAGGGTTGCATTTTATGGGCCTAGCAGCCCAGCAGGGCATCATATTTGTATCAATCCTATAAATTCCTGGCATCAGGCCTCTTTACTCCTAGTAATTAATCTTTTTCATAAATGCTGTCATGTTTAGAGCTGTTTTATTAAGTTTCTGCTTTCTAATTTTTTGTGTGTCACTTCTTTGCCTCATCAATATTAAAAATTAAAATAGAAAAATAACAGAGCAGCCAAATAGATGGAACCTACCAGTTACAGCTTTCTTTTCTTACCAGGGGAATCTAGATGCAAAGGTTGTTCTTTTTATCTTCGTAAATACCAGCCCTCATCTCCAAGCTGTGGGTATGGTTTGTTTGGGTTTTCTCCTTCTCCTTGTTGGTGTGGGTGCGCTTCAGGTGTGAGAAGCTGAAGAAGAAAGGAAGACTTGCTTCTTTTAGTCTCTCACTCTCTTGTCAAAATGCCAGGGCTAGAGAGGAAGACCTGTTCTGAAGGAAGTTTGTTCACTGCCCTTGGACTTAGCCTTTCCGAGGCAGCCGACGGAACTGAATACCATCCTTCTGCCTCCTTTGGGATTGCAATTGCATTGGTGTGTGGTGGTGTGACCAGCCTTTTTCTTTGGCCCACTGACCTAATTGCAATAGGAGTGGTAAAATATTTTCATTACCCTCTCCCCAGAATATAGAAATCTTCAAAGGGAACCCAGGAGGGAGGTTAGCCTCTTAACCCTAATTTCCCTACCGCTACCTCAGCTTGGCTGTACATCACAAAATTAGTCTCCAAACATAGTGGCACCAGGATTGTTGTCGGTTTTGCTTTTAAAAGTCATTTCATATTGTAAACCCGGCGATTATTTCATGCTGTTTAAACTATATTTGTAGTCTTTGATCATGCATAAGTAGACTCAAGTTAACTGCTGATAGAATGATGATATTTTCTCCATGTTTCTTTTTCTTTTTCTTCTTCTCTGTCTTTAAGGACCCTGTACCCAAGATCTGGCCTCAAGAAATTTCCATTACTACATTACAACATGCCTTTGTTTTTTAATTGGTTCAGGACTACCTATTTGCATGACAAGCAACATAATTCAGTTAGAAAAATCTGTTGTGTGTGTGGTATGCAGAATCTATATTTACTGCATTTTATAAATTACTGATTATTTAAAAATTTGAAAGACTCCAGATTGGCAATGAATGCCAAAGAGAAGGAGAGACTAGTAGTCATTGCTGATTATTGTTATTTGAGCACAGGCTGGTTTCTCCTCTCCTTCCTCCCCTTCCATTTTTCTTCAGGAGTTCCTTTCTATCAGCCACCCCTTTCCACATCTCAATTCCCAGCAGGAAGATACTGTACTGCCACGAGTGGGGGCTGAAAATGGGGCAAAATAGGTTTTGAATAGCAGCATCAAATAAATTCAAGTGTCTTTCTAAATGTATTTCAAGATTAAGTAATTAAGGAGTGTAAAGCACTTGGAAAAAAATAAAGTGCCATGTAAGTGCTAAGTAATAAAGAGTAATCATAACAGTAATAAAAGGGTGAACTGCTAAATCTTTCTTGCTTCTTTTCCTCTCAGGATTTTCATCATTTCAGATTTGGCTCCTGAATACAACTCTTTTATTTCTAATGAAGAACTGGGACTTAAAATAATAACAATAATAAGTAAGTTTTTTTTTTTTTTAAGATTTGTTTGGGGATATAGACAGACCATGCTCCACCCTGCCTTTTCCTTCCATTGCTGCCCACCCAGGAAAGATTTGAGCTTCATCCTGATGGGTGGACTACAGAGATGAGCTGGGACACAGAATTTCCTTGAAAGAAAACGCTGGTCCCTGTTGGTTTCGCAACTTTATCAACTCAACCATCAGCCTAATGGTGTATGTTTATGATTTACTCGGTATTATGATTTGTATCATTTTTCAATAAACTTGAGACCACCTGCTGTGATTGTGACTATTTCCCATTATAGGCAGGGCGCTTCATCCCCCAAACCCTGAGTTTCCATCCCCTGGGTAACTTTTACAACAACCTGACTACCCTTAATGCCTGGATGTTCTCTTCCTGTGACAGTATTTATAAAAAATGTATGTGCGTATTTCTTTAATAGGACATATATAGTTACTATCAATGTTTATTTTCCATTTTCTCCAACCTTTGGAAGAAGAGTGCATCCCCTTGTGTGCACATCCTCATTGTTGACCACCTGTAGATCTCCAGGCCTCACACGGGTTAGGACAACAAACCCTCCGGTTTTTGTGTTAGCAGGTACACAGACTATACTCACGATATGGATGAACTAGGAATCTAATTTGAATACGTGGCCCTGGAGGGGGCAGATTTTCAGCCTGTTGTTAGGATATACAAAATAAAGGGCTAGTGATATAGATTCAAAATTGTCATTTGTTTTTCACTTTCTTTCAAACAAAGGCCTCTGCCATCTCACAGTAAATGTAGAGTGTCACAGAATTTGTGTTTGCCATACCTCTGTTTGTACTATACCACCACACAACACATATGACCAGCGCTGAAACTTGTTTGAAATCCTTCTGGGAATGGGACAGAGAATTGGGATTTGGCAGAAACTTTGGTCAAATATCAGTAACAATAAAAACAAAACAATTGCTTGTGAAAGTGTTTTTTTTTTTTTTTCGTTTTTCTTTTTTCTTAAAGAATGATTAAGGAAATCTCTTTAGTTGAGGCATGTAATAATTTGTGTGCATACTCAGTGTAACTTGACCTCAAGGGAAGCTACATATCACATAGAAATCAAAGAGGAAATGTTCAAAGATTCTTCAGTTGGAAAACAGGAGGTGATTTTATTACTACATCATGAGAATGTAAAAGTCTCCAATAAATCCTATATCCAAAACACTGTTAGAATTGATAGATAAGATTTCATTGTCAGAAAATTCTTTTTTCTTAAAAGAATACAATTCTTTCAAGTTTTTAGAGATGGCCCCAAAGTAGTCTAGAAGTCAGGCTTCAGTCCTTACCTTAAGAACTGGTTGACTTTTTCTTGATTTGCAGACACATTTACATGGATTCTAAGGTTGCCTTCGTGTTCAGGAGTGTGGGAGACGGAGGTGATTTAAAGCAGAAGAGCAGGGCCCAGAAAGGGTGACAGGAATTTACAATTAGGTGAGGAGGTTTTGAATCTAGAATAAAAGTCTACCAGGCAGGTAACAAGTTCTTTGTTTGAGTCTTACCTCCACTGATGAATTTTTTTTTTTTTTTTTTTTTTTGCATGTGACTTTGGTCAAACTGCTTATTTCTTTTGGCGCTTTGTTACGTTTCACTCACTGTGTTCAAAGAGGTACTGTGAGGATTAACAATATAAAAATTTGTTTTGATATAAACGTTCTAATAATTTAAAGTAGTCTTTAAAAAGCTTTCTTAATTAAAAAAATTTAATGTCTTATTTTATGTATTAAAATATAGAATTGATTTATAAAGTAATCATACAGAGTAAATTATTATAAACATTCAGAACTGTGGAGTTATAATTCTTGTTTTGATTTCATGAGGTGCAAATAGAATATTTTACAGAGGTGTGACAAGCGGCTCAGAAACCAAAACTCTTTTCTTCTATCTAATATAATTGTTTGCCAACATGGTGGTTTTTATTAAAATCTGAGTTGAAGCAAATATGAAAATCAAACACAAATGCGTTTGAAATGGGTTGGGTCAAGGAAAGAGAGCAAAAATAGTAAAATAAACTTTAAATTTTGAAAAATCCGTAACACCTTTGTAAGGTTGCATAGAGAAACGCGATTTGGAAAATCCCTTATTGTGACAAATTACCTAAAACAAATCTTCAGACGAATGAAGGAACACATAATTTGTAACGAAGGACCTAGACATTAAAATAACAGAAGTTATTCTCAAATTAGAGTTATCCGTACAGGAATTCATATTTTTATGAAAGCATATAAAAAGTGTCAGTAGTGAAATCAGCAGATTACAGATTGAAGGAGCATGACAGTTAATGGTTTAGTCCAGGCCCAATACACTTACTTCCTTGTTGGGTTTCTTTCTCCTCCTCTGAATACTCTAAACCCTCAGTCCATTTTAATTAGGCCAATGGAAAGCATCATTAAACTTTGCCATTTTTGTAGGTGGGAACCTGAGCACCTTTATTTGCCTAAGAGTCCTTTTGAATTCTACCTTTGCCCAAGGCTAGGGCTCTTCCTGGCTAGGACTAACTCCTGGGTGCCTTTTCAAAGCGCTTTACTGGTATCCTGTATGGAAGGCCTAGTGGCAGAGTCTGTGAGGGGTCCCGAACAGATTGTGTAACTGTTGCACAACCAATGTGTACACGTGTGTCACTAATTTAATTTTAATTTTACTGTATGCGTTTGTATAAGATCCTGCAGCTGTCATGTGCTCATCATCTGTCACTGAACTATCTCTAAGCCATGCTGGGCTAAGACAGGATTATAAACGATGAACTGCCATGTGCTCTAAATCTTCTTATTTGCCTAGCCTGGAAGGTATGCCCTGTAAAATTTGATTGGCAGTGTGCTCTATGCTGGCCATTGACTTTTGAAGGCCTTTTCTATTGGTTCTTTGAGCAGCTCTCAGTGGCTGTATTGACCATCACCTGCTGATTCCTGCACTGGCCTGACCTCCAACCTCTGCTTCTCCTCTTTCCTCTCATCTTTTCCCCACTTGTTTGGCTACTTGCTCAGAGGCTGTAAAACAGGCCCTGCCACTCTGGTGGCACGTGCAGTATATAGGGCATATGGCTGGCTGGTTGTATGCAGAAGAGGATAACTGAAGCCAAGCAGACCCAGCACTGTTATTACAGCAGATGGGGGAAGCGTGGCATTCAATATTTAGACAGATGCCACCTCCTTATTCCACCTGTCTGGAAGTTGGACATTGTACAGAACGAATGTCTGCCTAATGATGAAGGAAACAAAGGACACATTTATGAAGCGCAGCAGAGCAGCATATTTACTGAGCATGCACAATATAATTGTTGATCATAACAATAAACGTAAACTGCTACTGGTCAGAACTGCTGAAACATGCACACAATTACAGCAGGAGAAAGGAATTGCTACTTTTTACCAGCTGCTTGGGCATCTTTAATTTTGATGACTAGGAGCAATAGATAGGACTCAAAGTTTGTGATGAATGCCTGAAAGAATTCAATTTTCTCAAGTGATGGTCCATCCTCCTTTTTTGTTAAAATCCTCAAAACAAGTGTCACTTTCTCTCTGTTGAGCATGTTTCTAGGAAATTCAGTCCTTTATTTTCTTTGTGAATGGTTTCTAACCAGGCAGAAAACAAAGAAATTATCTTTGTAACTGCTACTATTTTGATGTGTTTGCCATCAAAGTGAATATATCTTTTTCCTCGAAATTCAAAATGCTGATGATGCTGAACAATAGAGATTTAAAGATTTAGTTAGAAATGAAAAAGAACAGTGTATATTCTTTGAGAGTGTTAATTTTTTTGATAGATCATTCATTGTGGTCTTTGGTGTGTTTTAATTTATGAATTGTTTTATCCCATCCTCACAGATTAATTTTTTAAATCAATACCAGTCTTTATTTATGTGTAAAGATGCTTTATGTTTTATCAGTAATCAGCAGTAGGAATAGGTATGTACAATTCGTGAACTGCCTATGGATTTCTTGCAAGAGTAGAAGTTGACTAGCTTGCTAAGAAGCAAAATAATCTTTGATTCAATGCACCTAGCATTTATTTATTATAACTATAGGCAGAGGATGGTAGCCTTTTTTCACAGGGAAATGTAAATGGAATTCTCCATACAAAAAAAAGTTGAAGGCAATAATTTACAAAAAGGAATCAAAGGTTAAAATTTTTCAGAAGCACAATAGATCACCCCTGTTTTAGAATCAGCTTGCATGATTAGACAAACCCCTATTTTAAAAGATGTTCTGATATCTATTATTAGTAGCATTAATGATCTGAAAAATTCATCATTATTATTTTTAGGAACGCCACCAATTAACAACCCTAGTTGAATAAATAACTTGAGAAGCACTTGAGATGGGGAACTTTTTCTTTTGTCCTGTTTTCATCCAGGTCTAACTTTTGGGAAGCTTTCTTTTTGGTTCATTTTTCTTCAGTGATTATTTCACATTAAAACCCCATCTGACGAAAGGCATATGGAAGGGAAGGGAGGTCATTCCTAATTGAACAACCTAGGACTCGTGAGGTTAATTACAGATATTAACGCTGCTGTTCTTCAGCTTCTTGCCCTCAAGAAGCCTCTAGCTTCCAAATGACCTGGCTCCAACAAAGAGACTCTCTTTAGCCCATTAACTAATTGATAAAAATGTGAGTGTTTAGAATGAGACTAATTAAATCACCGAGCCTTACAATTACTAGTCCATTTGGTAGCTGTTGGGAGATGGGTAACCTCAGCTGGCATTGTAGGGGAATAAAAGATAAAAATAAAAGGGAGCTTAACCAAGATCATTTTGAAAGCTGTTCATTTGAAGACAAAGTACATATTTGCCTGAAATGTCTACATTTACTACTTCAAATGCATTCCCTTTCGAGGGTAGCACAATCTCTGAAAAAGAAAATAATGTCTTTTTTCTTCTTCTTTAAGAGCAGGCATGCTCCACTTTGTCTAATAAAGTTACATGAGTGGCTGGGGAATTTTTCTGCGTTAGCATTAAGCTAAATTCCTTTAGAGCTGGGAACACTGAAGTTTGTCCATTGAGCCTTTGTTTAAGGGCTGGCAAATGTCTCAAATAGTAGACATTGAAAAACCCAGAGTGGGCTCTCAGGACTTTTTACTTTGTCCCGAGTCTGCTCTAACTCACTGTTTCTGCTGCAGCCCTGATCCATGACGTTTCTTTCTTTCTTTCTTTTGAGACAGTCTCGCCCTGTCGCCCAGGCTGGAGTGCAGTGGTGCGATCTTGGCTCACTGCAAGCTCTGCCTCCCGGGTTCACACCATTCTCCTGCCTCAGCCTCCCTATTAGCTGGAACTACAGGCCCCCGCCACCACGCCTGTCTATTTTTTTGTATTTTTTAGTAGAGATGGGATTTCACCGTGTTAGCCAGGATGGTCTCTATCTCCTGACCTCGTGATCCACGCGCCTTGGCCTCCCAAAGTGCTGGAATGACAGGCGCATGACGTTTCTTAAAGGCGGGAAGTCTGGAGCTTGTTTGGGCCCTGGGTGGAGGGATGAGAACCACTGACTCAACAGTGGCAGGTCCAGCAAAGCATGCACAATGAGTCAGCCACCAGCCCAGGTGGTGACTTTTGTCCCCAATTAAGAGACATTCGTAGGCTCCTAAGTAGGGGATAACACAAGGATAATATGATACATCTCACTGAAGTCTTAAAAGCAATGTATTAATCAAAGAGCCAAGGAATTTTAAAAGTGGGAAACTTAATTTGTAAAGATCTATTGAATACTTCTCCCCATTTATTTAAAAAAAAAAGTACTCTGTAGTCAGAAAGCTAATTTATCCTGATTTATAAGCTAATCTGGCTGACATCAGTCTCTCTTGAAATGGGGAATATTTTGGACGGGGAAGAAATTGCATGAGTCCTCTATTTTCTATAGTGTCTTTGTAGTAGGTGGTCATAAAAATAATACTGCAGCTTCTTGAATGAGTATCCCCGTATTTAACCAGGTGTCAGTGCCTTCACTATTAGCTCCGAGAGATAGTTATTTGTTACTGTTGGAAGCATTCAGAAGATAAGCAACAGTTATTTTCAAAGTTTTTGTGATATGGAAAGAATGAATATAAATATGAGCATATGTCAGTCCTCCCTAGGCACATATTTATTGCCAGAGACATTAATATTGATAAACAATGGGTCCATCCACTCTACATTAATATAAACCCAAGCAAAAAAGTGTTAAAAGCACATTTCACTTTTTCATCATTTACTCCTAGTCTCCAAGAGGAGGTATTTTCTTTCTGATTATCCTGTCATTCAACTCATGCTAATTAGTGAGTGTAACGGAACTTTAGCAGACAGTTTGGTTGCAGGTGTATTCAGACCAAGGGAGATTTAATTACTTGCTAATTGCCTGGTGTCCAAGGTAACATAATATTATAGTTGCAAATGCTATGGTATTAATCCATCTTAAAGAAGTACATCGTGGCTCAGCCTCCATATTCAGAGACTCCTGGAGGACGCTGTTGGCATTGCTACAAGTGCATTCAGGATGGGGGATTGTGTCTTTTGTGTTCATGACTGAATACCCAGTGTCTGGCATAGGGCAAGACACATAGTAGACACTCAGTAAATATCTATTGCTAAGTGAATGTGAATGAAAGTAAGCCAAATACAAGTACAGTATGAATTACCTGAGCACAGAAAGGAAAGCTATAATTCAGTAGGCTAAGAACAAAAGTGGAGGCAAAACAGAAGCAAAGTAACATTTTATGAGCAAGTTCCGAAGGCCAAATACTATACATTTACCTAAATTGCCTCATTTAATCTTCTTAGAAGGGTAATGTAGTAATTAAGATCATGGACTTTGGATGAGAAATCTCTGGGTCCTAATCAAAATTCTACCTCTTGCTGGCTTCATGTCTTTTGCCACATCATCTGACTCTCAGAAGCCTCAGTTTTCTCATCTCTAAAATAGAGGGTGTGGGAATAATACTAAACTCAAGGAAGAGTTGTAAAAGTTAAATAAAATGTGTACAATGTCTAGCATACAGGTAGGTGGTCAATAAAGCAATTATTACTTTTAATTTTATAATGGTATTTAAAGTAGCATTATAAAAACATTATATAAACTATTGTGATTACCATTTTATTGAATAGGCACTTGAGACTCAGAGATGTTAAAGATTTTGCCCTGGCTGGGTGCGGTGGCTCACACCTGTAATCCCAGCACTTTGGGAGGCTCAGGCTGGCAGATCACCTGAGGTCAGGAGTTGGAGACCAGCCTGGCCAACATGGTGAAACCCCATCTCTACTAAAAATACAAGATTAGCCTGGCATGGTGGCATGTGCCTGTAGTCCCAGCTACTTGGGAGGCTGAGGCAGGAGAGTTGCTGGAACCCAGGAGGCGGAGGTTGCAGTGAGCCAAGATCATGCCACTGCACTCCAGCCTAGGCAACATAGCAAGACTCCATCTCAAAAAAAAAAAAAAAAAAAAAGAGGGATTTGCCTAAGTTCACGGAGCTGGCAAGCGACAAACAGAGCAGGCTGACTTCAAATCCCATGCTTTTTCCATTCTAGCAGACTGCTTAAAGGATATGTTACCTGAATCGATGTGGCTTAATGAAACTTATTCTGCAGCGCTCAAACCAACCCCTAAAAGTAGGCTGGGGAGTTTTGAAAGCTACGCTAAGTTTTACAGCCCATCATATAACACAGCAATAATGAATCTCCAACTATGTCGTGGATTGTGGTTTGCCAGCATTGAAATGCTACTTGCTGTCTCATCCTGATCTTGGAGGTTGACTTGTGGAGACAATGGGTGACAAAACCATCAGAAAGGTGCTACACAGTCAACTGAAATAAGATCAACAGAAAAAAAAAAAAAAAACCAACCCTTAAGAGCACATTGAACTACAAATCAAACTTCACAGCCTTATATTAGATAAGTGGAAGAATGTACCTACTAAGAGGTCAGCTTATCATTCATCTTAAGCAATAGAGTGGCTTCTTTTGGCCAAAAGTTATATGGTATTTTGGATCCAACTTCAGATCAGTGTGTGTCTATTGCACACAGTAAACAAGTGTTTAGTTTTAAATCTGCCTGGTCATACCCAGAACTTTCTGATGCCATCTTTGATTATAAAGGACAATGACACTTTTAGCTTGTGGGGTGAATATTTGGGAGGGAAGACACTTGGGTTTTTCTGTTCGTCATTTCTGACCCTGGCTTTGCATAGTTCCCTGAACTGAAATTGACCACATTCATCCTTCCTCTCAGAGCTAACTCGGCAAGGAAGTCAATTGTGTGATCTTTGTAATGTGTGTGACTGACCCTGTCAGTTTCCGTCCCTGTGTGTGGGCCATTTAGATCTGTTCCTTGGCCATGGCTTGTGGGCCCTCCCCTACCAGACGCCATACTGTTGGCCACAAGCAGGACCCATTAGGTCATGTGAATAACTCAGGGTGACATCGTCCTGCTGGGAAGAACATGATGGACAAACAACCATGGCATTGTCACCTCATCACACCATGATTTGGATGTTGTTCTTTTACCTTCCTCCTCATATTTCTAGTACCCTTGTCTTTTCCTTCCTAACAAAACCTGATGCCAGTCACTAACATTAATGGCCAGTGCTTTCCTTTTTAGGGATCTCTGTCCTTTTTTTTTTTTTTTTTGAGATGGATCTCGCTCTGTCACCCAGGCTGGAGTGCTGTGGCAAGATCTTGGCTCACTGCAACCTTCACCTCCCAGGTTTAAGCTATTCTTGTGCCTCAGCCTCCCAAGGAACTGGAATTACAGGCATGCGCCACCACCCCTGGTTAATTTTTCTCTATTTTTAGTAGAGATGGGGTTTCACCATGTTGGCCAGGCTGATCTTGAACTCCTGGCCTCGAGTGATCTGCCCACTGCACTCCAACCTGGGAGACAGAGTTAGACTCCATCTCAAAAAAGAAAGAAAGAAAGAAAAAATGATGCTGCTTCCTTAGAATTTGGGAGGTGACCTTCACTTGTGGTGTGTCCCACTTCATGGGCTACGAAGTGAAGCTACTGAACTAACAGCCACTGCTCTCCCTGGTGTCAGGGGGGAAGGTGCAGCAGTCTTAAGAAAGTCATGAACTCCCCTGCTCTTTCCTGCCTATGGGGTTTTTAACCTGCAGACTGTGGTGTCCTCACCTTTGTCTATATGCATAAACCACAGACCGAGGCTGCCCGCATTCTCTATCCGAGAGAAATATTTCTCAGCAAGGCCCACTAAAGCATTCTCGGTCCCAACCCGTCGCCACAACTTAACCTTTTGGGGAGGCTTTCTAGATTGAGAACATCATTTAAGTCTATGAATTGTCTCAGAGGAATTGGGGAAAATGTCTCAAAGACATCTCCTGCTTGCAAAGGCAGGTGTTTTAAGATATTGAACCCATCCTTAGGTTAACTATTGTACATTTCAGGATTTGCACTCCGCTCCCTGGAGAGGAAAATCCACACATGTCCACTCAGTCCTATGCAAGCTCCCTCCTCAGACTCTGGAGTGTTAAGAAGGAACTCAACTTTGGTGGGATTTGGATTTCTCATCACACTTTCTGAATGAAGCTAGAGGCTTTCAATCCTTATCGAAGGCAACGAGACAGTGGTCCGTGAGAGAGAAACAAAAAGGCAGCAATTGGATTAGTGCCTGAAAGTCTAACAAATGCCCCAGACTGGAGTAAATCCCCACCAATAAGCACATTCTCTATCACAGCAAAGTTGAGGAACAAAATCTGAAACTAGGAAGAGAAGTAGCAGGCAGTGGGAAGTATATGAAGACAATAATCAGCCTGAACCCATGGCTACCTTGTCTGTAGGCCAAGGTGCAATGCATTGCACATTGATTATGAGAGTAAAGGGATTATAAATCATATCGGGCGCTCTGTATATTATTCAAATCCAACAGATGGGAAATCGGCAGGTCCTAGGAAATGGAAAATTCAACCTTCACTCAAGTGGACTGATAAAATCATCATAAACCATTTTAGAATACCCCCCAACCACAAAGCTCAGTGATTAAATCGAACACCTCTCAGCTCTCCTTCAACGGTCATTTCATGCTGCCTTAAGTCTAAGAGATGTTTTACCCCTAAAGTTTAAAGGATATAATTTCAACTTACATAGACTGAAGTCTGTGACACTGTATAGGATTAAAGACACCTTCTGGGTCTGTCCCTAAAGTACGTTTAGCCAAGCAACATCTCGACAGGACAAGTATTTTTCACAGTGGTGTGGCTTAGGAGAGACTTCTCTGTGCTTAAGGGCTGGATTCTCCCAGTATAGATGGATGAGATCAGTCCAGAGAGAACTAGCTGTACGAATGAATGAATAAATGGATGGAAGATGTCCAGAAGTAGGTGGAAAATTCTCCAAGAATGGAGTGCCAGTGACTGACCCTTGCTCTTTTATTACTGAGAGACAAGGAAAAGACTGGATGTGAATAGGCGACATCTCAAAGGTGAACATAGCGGATGAGTGGTTGGTTTCTTCAGAGCAGGGCAATGTCTGGGAAAGTGGATGGGAGAGTATAAGGGGTGATAAACAAGCAGTGCATCCCAAGAGCTGGTGGCAGAATCCTAAGTATGTCATTTTATAGACTCAACTAGATAATATGTAGTATGAATCTGAGATGCTCCATCTATAGCACTGTGAGAATGATTCTAGTCTTTTCACTAACCCCAGGGAGTGTTTCTGTGTGGGCCAGTGGTCTACTCAGAGCATTTGCACTACTGAAGTTGCCCATTAACTGGGGGAAAAAAATGAGAAAGGAAATCTACTGATTAGATTATGATTTAATATTCATTGCTTGTTCCCTCTTCTACCAAACCTGCTGACTAGGAGCCAGTAATTACAAAGGTTTCTGGAGACACAGTGCCTTTTGGAGTTTTTTTTTTTTTTTTTTTAATTAAAGTGAATCAAAACTTTTTTTATTAAAGTGAATTGAAACAATTTTTAGAAATTCTCGAGATGACCAGGAGCATTATAGACATTGCAAAAATCTTAGGCAGGAATAATCACTGCAGAGATGTACCCTCCCCTACTACAATCAGTGCTTCTAAAGACTTCATCCTTTAGTGACATTTCTGCCCAGAGGAAAAAAAACCTCACAATGAAGAAAGCACAGGTGAGTGTCACATTTTTCACTAATAACAGAAACTCAGGGACATCTCCCCCATGCATCTTTCTTTCTAAATAGGGCAGCATTGCGGAAAAGCATTTGACTTGGCTGGAAGAAAGTCGGTTCTGGAGTACTTGTTGGTTGGACACACAGGTCACTTTTCACAGCTGTGATCCTTAGGTCCCCAACCAAGAGCAGGCAGGTGGCATGCCAAATATATACGCAGACCTCTCTTGTGGATAGGTGTGTCCTGGACATCATCCTCATTGCCACCACCCTCTTCCTCATCATCCACCTCATAAATAGAAGTCACCATTCATTGTGCCAAGCACTGTATTAGGGACTTCACTGAATTATTACTAGTAATAATCTTCACACAAATCTACAAAGTAGCCTTATTTCCATTTTTACCATGAAGAAATTGAGGCTCAGAGAGGTTAAGTGATTTTCTCAACGGTGCACAAGAGCGTAAGCAGCTGATGTTGGATTCGAACCCAGGCCTGCTTGATTCTGCAGTGCCAGGCTGTATTGCCTTAGCAAGGTATTTCCACCTTGCCTGTGGACTGTGGGATTTTCCGAGGTCTACCTGTGTCATGGGAATGTTCAGTCAGGTGGAACTAAGTTTTCTTATGGAAGATATTTTAGAGCATTTTTGTTTCCCTATATTCAGCGGGGCCTCTGCTTTTCTCTCACCCCAAATTGCTTCCTGGGGTAACTTGAGCATTGGGGAGAATGGGAACTAAAATTATATGCTGTGAACCTCTCCCAGGAGAAAACATCATGCTGATTTTATACAGGCCAAAAGCTCAGGTGTATTTTATGCGGATTTTCTCAACTGGTGACTTCAACCTTTTTGCATTTGGCACTTATTAGGGACTCTCCGGGGGCCTCCTGCTCCACGGAACCTCCTCCCTCAAAGATATTGCAGTCTAGTCAGGAGGCAAAACAGACACACAAAGTAAGCAATTAGAGAAAAGGGAAGTGTCAAATTGTGTGGAGCCACTGCTGGAAGTAAAATACTGTCATTTGGAAGAGGAAATACTTTCCTAGGGTGTGTGTATGGGGGGAGAGGCATTAATGGGCTTATTTGGGGCCATGTGGAACTTAGGGAGATGAGGGTTTTTCCAGGCACAGACATCTGGAAAGAGCTGGTAAAACAGAATCAGAGCCAAGGGCATGGGCAGGACTGGAGAAGGAGACTTCCAAGTTCTATACAGAGATGATACTAAGGATACTAGAAAGAGCAAGTTCTAGAGGGCTTAAATTTGGAAAGAAACTGATGGCAGATTAAGAAACACTCATAGTCAGAGGTCCAGAAGGAGAAGGAGCCAGGGAAGGTCATATTACAGAAGCCACAGGTTTGTTTGATGTAGAGTGCAGTCTGCAATGTCACCAGCTACAGAGAAGGTGGGCAAGAGGAGCATGGAGAACCGGAGTTCTCTAGTGTGGGGGCCTGGCTGGGAATCAGGCATTGCAACTTCCTCATAAGAAAGAGGACTGACTCCCTGGGAAGACTTATAACTACAACAGCCTGAGTTTCCCCACCTTAACAAGGTAGACACATCCTACTTGGAAACCAGAGGAGTCTAAACTGATGAATTTCTATAGTTTCCAAGATGTAAGCTATGAAACGAAATGAAGGAGTTGGCCTATAAGACAGTCTATACTGTATGTGTGAATATGCTATGTGTTCTCATTTGGCAAGAATCTGAAATATTTACAAGTAATGCTGGGGGATGCAGGAATGCCCAGAGGGGAGCTGAGAAGTGAGTGCCACACTTCTGAGGTTGGTTTTCCTCAGGGGGCAAGCGCAGGGCCATCTGGCAAAGTCAGGAAACTGTTCAGAGAAATAATTATGTCTTCTGCAAAGTACTCATTGATAACATCTAAAATTGTTTTGTAAGAAGTGAAATAGTGAATGTATTAGAAATAATTAAAAACTTATAAACCAAAATCTTCTTTCAGAAATTTTTTAAAATTATTATTCACAGGCAGGTGCGATGGCTTACACCTGTAATCCCGGCACTTTGGGAGGCTGAGGGAGGCAGATTGCCTGAGGTCAGCAGTTCAAGACAGTCTGGCCAACATGGTGAAATCCTGTTTCTACTAAAAATACAAAAATTAGCCAGGAATACTGGTGCGTGCCTGTGATCCCAGCTACTCAGGAGTCTGAGGAAGGAGAATCACTTGAACCCAGGAGGCAGAGGTTGCAGTGAGCTGAGATCACACCATTGTACTCCAGCCTGGGTGACAGAGTCAGGCTCTGTCTCAGAAAAAAAAAAAAAAAATTATTATTATTCACTTTGAAAAAGACAATCTGAAAAATGAAAGGGCATTAGTATACACTGCAGGGAAATAATTTGCCAAAAGCTAATGTATTAGGGCCTTAAAATGTTTTATTCAAATTAATTATTTCTTCTCTACCCTTTAGGACAGTAGGAATGAGGACAGCACATGCATGGCCATGTGGGCCAGATGTGGCCCAGAGAGGTCTGTGAGTCTTTCAAAGTAACACAGCCACAGTGGGTTGAAGACCCAACCCATCTCTGTCCTCTTGCAGCCCTGGTATACACACCACCTTAATTACAATCCTGACAAACCTACCTCATCCCGTGCCTGATCCTTTAACAAATATTTGCTTATATAATGAATAAAAGCCACAAATTGAAATGGCCCAACCGTGGAAATAAATACGAAACAGCTGTCAGGGCTGCTGGTATAAATTCCAAAGGGTGGTCCTTCTTCAGGGTACATCCTCAAAGCCTCGGGGAAGGGGCGTTTTGGAAGTGTAAATGTGAAACATTCACATGTTAGCATATTTTCCTCTCTGCCAGAGAACAAGAAGAGCCAACTTGTAGATTTAACTAATTAAAACCCTGTCAGTATCAGCAAAGATATGAAATAGGGTCCCGGCTAACTAAGAGCTGGGCTTTTGCCCTGACAGAGTGTACACTGAAAACAGCCCCTGCCGTTTCAAGTAGGTTTTGCCTTGACCAAGAGCATGCAGTGGGCCCCATGCCGTTCCTCCGCAGATTCCACAACTAACAGTAACTTGAAACACATACCTTATGAATTTCTGCCATTAATAACAGCAAATCTGCTGGCTAACTTTATTAACATCATCGTTGCCTCTATTTCTTTTCTTGAGACAGTCTCGCTTTGTTGCCCAGGCGGGAGTGCAGTGGCGCGATTTCAGCTCACTGCAACCTCCACCTCCTGGGTTCAAGTGATTCTCCTGCCTCAACCTCCTGAGTAGCTGGATTACAGGTGCCCACCACCACGTCCGGCTAATTTTTGTATTTTTAGTAGGGACGGGGTTCCACCATATTGGCCAAGCTGGTCTCGAACTCCTGACCTCAGGTGATCTGCTTGCCTTGGCCTCCCAAAGTGCTGGGATTACAGGCGTGAGCCACTGGGCTCAGCCTAATTTCTTTATTTGAGAATTACAACTAACTACTTGTTCCTTTCACCTTCAAAATTGTTTATGAAGAATTTTGTGAAGAGTCCTTATGTTCAAATACAGAGATCAGTAAGCATTGATTAATGGCCACCTGTAGGAAATACAAGAGAACAAGATGTGAATTTTACCCTTTAGGAATGTATATGTTTTTTTGGGAAGATGAAATGTGTACACACAAAATAATTAGTAGATAATGGTCAGCACAATTTGATCAAGAGCTATTTTATTTTGTTGTTTTGGCTATAACTTCAATAGGAATTCAGAAAATGGTAGGAGTAGCTAACTTTTATCAAGGTTTTATCATTTGTAAAGTTGAGTTCTTTACACGGAATGTCTCAGTTAACTTTCAGAGCAACCTGATGAAGCAGACGCTGTTTTAGCAAGGGCAAAAATGGAATCTTTAAGAGGTTAAGGGACTGGCCGGCAAACAGCAGAACCTGAGTTTCAATATACGTGTCTTGGATTTCAGGACCCTGGGCACTGGGTTCTCATTCAGGGATGCAGGATTCAATTATCCCCACATTTGCCCTCTTCACTTCTCAGCTGTTTGATTTCTGGATTAGGGTCAGGAATATTTTCCTCCATGTGTGATTTGTTCCTGGCAGAAAGCAGTGGCAGGTTGAGAGTGGCCTGAAGAAGCCTCAGAATACAGAGGTATGATCTTGCCACCTCTCTTTTTAAAGTATCCAACAATATTAGGCATCATATGATGTTTATCAGTGACTGTGTCCAGACAGCTTTTAGAGGTGAGTGGATTTCTGCACCCCGATGAATCCGCTTCATTACCAGTGCTGAGAAGTACAGGATGAATTGGAAGCAAAGGGAGAAAGAGAACACAGCAACCTAATTGGTCACTGCCATGAATCTATACTCAGGGGACAGATAGCACAACCAGAGGTAATAGCTTACACACATATTCTTGAGCTGCGCAATAGATGGAAAAGGGTCCCAGATGGATTGGGCAGGGGCTTAGTTCCGGGATTATGATGAGACAGTGGGTAATTATTGAGTGGCAGGGCCTCAGCCCTGATTAGTATCTGCAAGCTTGTTCCCCTCCTTCAGAGGAAAGCATTGATAAAGATAAACCATGCTGCTTTATGTCCTTCATGCAGCACGGAACAACACATTTCAATCTAACAGGATCAGGTCCCCACTTTGATCACAATCTGTTACCTAGATGTCTTTGCAAATTAATCAGTCCTGCTTGTTTAGCTCCAGTCAGTTTGTACTGCTAAATTAATAAATGTACCAGGAGCAACAGAACACATAATTAAATTCTACAGTTTAATCTCCACATAATAATTTTGACCCAGTCTGGGTCCTCCATTCTAGCCAGTAGAATGTAGAACAACCACAACCTTTCCTGGGTAGTTTATACTCACAAGCCACCATACAGGTGAGCTCCATGGCTCTGAAAATCAGAGAAATACTGATATAAAATGCAATAAACAAACAAAAAATCACGTGCTCAACTTCAAGGTAGAGAAGGCAGATAAACTAAGCATTTGGTATCCTGAGCTATCTTTAAAACAGAAAGTACTCTTTTGGCAGAAGAACAAAAAAAAAAAAAAACTTTTTTGTTTCAAAAACAAAGGATATAGGCCGGGCATGGTGGCTCATGGCTGTAATCTCAGTACTTTGGGAGGCCAAGGCATGTGGATCATGAGGTCAGGAGATCGAGACCAGTCTGGTCAACATGGTGAAACCCAATCTCTACTAAAAAAAATAAAAAAAATTAGCTGGGCGTGGCAGCATGCACCTGTAGCCCTAGTCACTCAGGAGGCTGAGGCAGAGGAATTGCTTGAACCTGGGAGGCAGAGGTTGCAGTGAGTCGAGATGGCGCCACTCCAGCCTGGACGACAGTGGGAGACTCTGTCCCCCCCGCCACCCAAAAAAAAACCAAAAAACGGATATGTGCTTGTCGAATTTAATGCCCTAGGAGAGTAAAAAAGCAACCTAACAGGCTGGGAGCTCCTTTATAGAGAACTTTGGGCCTAAGTGTGGGCTCTTTTGTAACGGTCTGATGTAATGTGTTGGCTGTGCTTGAAGGCCCTCGAACTGATAACTTCGCTGGGCACGCCTTCACACTGAGCCAGATATTCAGCTCGTGCAACATCCCGGACCTGAGTTTCCCTGTGGGTCTTAAAAGATTCCTGTAGGTTTTTCACTGGATACCTATTAGGAATGGTGAAGGCCACGCATGGTGGCTCACACCTGTAATCCCAACACTTTGGGAGGCTGAGGCCGGTGGATCACCTGAGGTCAGGAGTTCAAGACCAGCCTGGCCAACATGGTGAAACCCCATCTCCACTAAAAATAATAAAAAAAAATTAGCCAGGCATTGTGGTGGGCACCTGTAATCCCAGCGACTTGGGTGACTGACGCAGGAGAATGGCTTAAACCTGGGAGGCAGAGGTTGCAGTGAGCCGAGATTGCACCATTGCACCCCAGCCTGGGCAACAACAGTGAAACTCTGTCTCAGAAAAAAAAAAAAAAAAAAAAAAAAAAAAAAAAAAACCGGAAGGGTGAAAATTATTTTTATTTTGTGAAGACTCGTTTATTTTTCAAAGCTGGTTATTTTAGTGTTCTTGGAAAATGTATAGAGAAAGTTATTCGATATTCAGCCAAGGTGAATTGTTGCATTTGATTTCAGTGGAGTTTTGCTGTCTTCATTTAAAGTTTACCAGAATTATAACTAACTACTTGTCCCTTTCACCTTGTTGGTGACACGTTTTCTTTCTGTAGAGGTAATGGAGCCAGGACAAGGTGACATTGTATTGAGTTGGGAGCTGGCAGATGTAAGCTCATGACTGGACTCTGCTACCACCCTCTGATGACCGGGACAGGCCTTTTAACCTCTGTGGGTCTCAGTTTTCTGATCTGAAAAATAAGGGGGTTGGACTCGCTAATCTCCAAGAGACTAAAATTCTGTGTGTCTGTGATTCCACTCACACGGAGTCAAGTGGGAATTAAGGCAATTATGGGAATAATGCAAACCAAAGGGACACTTTGCAAACCAAAAGGAACTCTCTCCATGATTGGGGTATTTCAGGCAAAACTGGCCATTGAGTTTAGTTTTTAAACTGAATTTATAGATAATTACCTCAGTTCTGCCACTTAATTGTGTGTCTGTCAGCATAGGCTTGATGCTTTTACCAGATAACCAATGATTAAAGTATTTGGTTAAATATTCAGCAGTGTGCAATTCCCACTCAGCTCTACCAATAAGGAGGTGGTGGGGGACAGAGATGTGTATTTGTCGGGGAGCCCAGGGGTAGGGGAGGGATTGTGCATAATTTGAGGGTTTTTAATATTTGGGTCATCAATGTTTAATCTAAAATAAATTGATTTCCTTTAAAAAATAAGTTGGGCTTGTCACAAAAGAACTCCAACATAAATTAAACATGAGAAATGCAGCTGCGCAGTAAGATGTTAAAATACAGATGATATCGGAAAAAAAATGAGGAAGTCTTAAAGGAAAGATTTTTAACCTGAAATTAATTCACGTATTATTTACTTAAATACTGTGGCATGCAATTGTGTAAATACACCATCTATTTTTATAATAATGACTTTATTTTGGCACTCTAAGTTATAGATTAGAAAAATCTGGTAGAGGGAGGAAGGGCCAGTTTATTCAACTTTTTTATCTGAAAAGATTGAAGGATTAAAAATATTTACTTCATTTTTATAATAAAATAGCTTATCTCTACTTATACAAAATAGTTTACATTGGGATTCCCCTTTAAGCCTTTTCTAAAAAGCACCATCAATATCAGTTAATATGTGGAATTCCCTGAGGAAAATCTATTAAAGCGTCCGTATGTCACCCATGTGAATAACAAATGAATTAATTATGACGGGTGCAATTACAAGGAATAGTTAATGAAGCCGTAATGACCAGACTCTGGTGGTTAATTTTCAAAGCACAGTGAGAGGGAAATGTGGCAAAGGGTCCCCAAAGAAAACAATGAGCTTTGTGTACTCACCTTGGAGGCAGGGTCGTTGAGTGCCTCATGGAATGGGGCTGGTGAAGGACCCTTGCTATCTGAATGGAGCTTTTCCTGCAGTCTATCACCAGCTTGCTGTGGGTTCAGATGGCCTAGCAGCAGCAGCTCAGCCAAACCAGCAACACCAAGTCCCCAATTCCAGTTGACCAGGGCTCCCAGAGACATCAGTTTCTTACTTTAAGAACAGGGCGAAAGGGAAAGAAACCAAAATTTCAGTGAAGATATGGTTTTTACTTAAGCAAGATAAATTAAGAATAGGTGAGCAAAATGAAGTAAAGAAGAGTAAGAAAGTGAGAGAGCACCAAAAAGGAGGGTGGTACACAAACCACAGGCTGTGCTTGGCCCCCCACTTCCTCGGTTTCGATCCATTTCCTCATCTGAAAAGTAAGAGGGCAGACTAGCTCATCTACAAGAGACTAAAATTCTGTGTATCTATGATTCATTTATATTTTATAGTTCTGAAAAGCAGTTTTAACTTAGAAAAGCAGTAGTGTTAATTTTCTGGTGGCTGGGTTGAAAAGGGAAAGGCAATTGGTTATGTTATTGCGGGAGGAAAACAAAGCAAAAACTTAGGAGAAATCCTAGTACTCCTGGTACTGAGGCCAGAGAGTATGAAAATAACACAGTGGCAACATTATACCTGGTGTCCTGATATTTGCCTAGAAATCTACCTTCTTTTAAAAAATACAAATATACAAACACACAGACATATCAGCCTATTGAAGATCTATTTGTAAGTCTGGGGATACAAAACCATATTGCTATATTAGCCAACAAGAAGCCTATTTGTCAGTTTTCCAAAATATTAGGTTAGAGAACTTGAGTTCTTACCACAGTGAGGAAACTTGTGGCAAGACCCACTGGGTGCTCATGCCAAGCCTCTCTTCCTGGGGTCACGTTCTTCCTGATGGGAGGAAGGACTAAAGGATGGTCAAGGAGTAAGGGAAGGTTATGATGGTGGGTCTGGCAGGCAGAAGCCCAGAGGATCAGGTTGTAATGGCACCATCCCCTTTCACCTCCATGAATGCGTTTATTCACCTCTGTGGATGGGAATTAGCTAATATCTGTCAAAATAACAACTGGCAGGATCCAAAATACACAGAGAACTAAGTACTTACTACCCGGGATATTTCAATAGTGGTTTATCTTTACAATCTACAGTCACCTTTTTTTTTTTCAAGTTTTAAATTCATGTCAAGGTCTATCCTGGCTGTCCATCTCTGATTGGCTCCCCATTTTTGAATGTCAAGAGGTCTTCCAATAGGAAGCTTGCTTCAAAGACATTTGCTGATCGCTGACTCAAGGGAGAAGGCTCTTAAACACTCTATCTTATGCAAATATGGATGACCTGCTATGTGCCAAGCACTTGACTAGGTGCCACAAATGTAATGATGAACCCACTAAATAGTTATCCTCATGAAACCTGTGATATAATGGAGAAACCATCTGTTTATAAGTAAACAGATACTTACAAATGAGGATAGTATGCTCTACCTAAGGGTGGCAAGGGGTGAGGGCATCTCAAGGGAAGGGCACCTAGTCTTGGTGGTGTTAAGTAGGATGTTGAGAGAAAGCTTCCTGCAGAAAGTTGACCTTTAAGTCAAGATCTAAAGGATGAGGAAAAGGCAAAGGCAAGGGGCACACATGGAAAGTGGGAGTGTTGCTCGGTATAGAACAGCAAGGGCAAAATCTCGGAGTTTATACCGTAATGACAGCTAATATGTATTGAGCACTTACTATTTGCACAGCACTCCTCTAAGTACACACACACACACACACACACACACACACATTCCTCTCTATGAAGCATGCATATACTGTCAGAATCCCCATTTTTATCAATGTTTTTATAAACATAGAAACACTTCTATGAGCCATAGAAAGCCATAGAAAGTTTAAGAAACTTGCCCTCGGTCCTTGAGCTAGTAATGGGAAGATCTGGGATTCAAGTCCAGGTGTTCAATTCCAGAGCCACTATATTTAATGACAAAAGCTAATGACTTTTGGGATCCAGAACTACCATGTTAACAATTTCCATTCCAGAGCCGCCATGTTAATGCCTGGCTTTTCATGATGCTCGGGGGGAATTGACGTGGTTCAGTATGGTTGGAGTGTGGCAGGGGAGCGACAGATGATACTGCAGAGCTTAACAGAGGACTAATTGTGAAGGCTGTTTTACAAGCAGTGCCCCTTTCCCTTATGAACACCTGAAAGTTAGCATGAGAGCAAAAGATGGGGAAGGAGAGTGGTAAGTGGCTTTGGATATCCTTTGAAAGAGCTGAATTTATTGTGGTTTTTCACCTAAATCCCTATTTTCAGTTTTTCTGGCCTAAATATAGAAAAGAGTAATTGATATACGTTAAGTAAAATAGAGCTGATTGGACTCGAGTAAAATGCAGTATGGTAATATAATAATGACAACCATAAAAATAGCAGCAGTAGTAATGAGTTTGCATCTATGGCGAAGGCCTTGTAGACTTTTTTTCACCCCAGGCTTCTCAAGAACATTCTGTCTTCCGCCTGGGACCCTGGCAGATTGGGCATCAGTTGCCTCTCAAAAGTTGTTGGCTGCCAAGACCATATATAGGAACAACCCTGTCTTCATTGCTTCAGGGGCAACCTGCTGTCCCTCACAGCCAGACAAAGACTCTGCCCACTCCCTAACACCCTCCCCCACCGAAACTCTGAGACTCTCCATCAGATCATCTGGTCTCATTTCAAAAAATCGATGAGGGTATTTTTACATCATGTCTTAGAAAATAGCATGAAAACAAAGAGAACCTAATAAAAGATGTAACAAGAAATATAATGGGTGGATTTGAATACAGTGTGAAAGAATAAATATACTCAGTTAGCTTTTGTACTTCTCTAAGAACAAAAGAATGATGCTTTAAAGAAAGAAGTCAAAATCCAAGTTCTTTAACTGTCTTAGGACCCCGTTTACCTTGTATGAGGCTAGGCTGGGCACAGTGGCTCAAACCTATAATCCCCACACTTTGGGAGGCGGTGGGAGGATTGCTTGAGTCCAAAAGTAAAAGAACAGGCTGGACAATACAGTGAGACCCTGTCTCTACACAAAATTAGAAAATTAGCTGGGCATGGTGGCATGTACCTACTTGGGAAGCTGAGGTGGGAGGATCACTTGAGCCCAGGAAGTCGAGGCTGCAGTCAGCTGTGATCATGGTAGCACCACTGCACTCTAGCCTGTGTGACAGAGCAAGGCTCTGTCTTAAAAAGGAAAAAAAATAATAATAATTAAAAAATAAAAAAATGTGGCTAATGTCTTTGCACAAGGGTTTGGACCTAAATGAGGCCTGTATCTCTAAGAGCTATGAGCTAGTCAGCTTTTATTTAGTGCTCACCATTTGTAGGTCACTAATGCTGCCAGAAAAGAGCAGGTTAAAAAAAAGGCAGCTTTGCTATCACTTATAATTAAGTTAAGGAGGTAGACCAAGGAGCTAAAATGACAAAGATGATAGCTGCCATTCACCAGGCACCACACCAGGCATTCTGCGTGAATGATCTCACTTCATCCCTACAACCCTTCTGTGTATCAGGACCATCCCATTTTATAGGTGAGGGACAGTAGTTTAGAGAAATTATGTAATTTGCTTGATGTCACATAGCTAGTAAATATGGCTTTGGGATCTGAAGCTAGCCTGTCTCTCTAAGCCTCATATGTTTAGGTTAGCCACAGAAATTGTGCTCAATATAAACACGTATTGTGGGGCTACCTAATAAAATATAAATGAAAGGTCAAAAAATTCAGAAGATGAAAAGAGTGACTCATGAAAGAGTTTTAAAGAAGAGAGCAATATGACAGCCCAGTGTGGTGGCTCATGCCTGTAATCCGAGCATTTTGGAAGGCTGAGGCAGGCAGATCACTTGAGGTCAGGAGTTCAAGACCAACCTGGCTAGCATGGTAAGACCCCATCTCTACTAAAAATACAAAAATTAGTCAGATGTGGTGGGGCACACCTGTAATCCCAGCTACTCAGGAGGCTGAGGCATGAGAATTGCTTGAACCCAGGAGGTGGAGGTTGCAGTGAGCTGAGATTGTACCAACTGCAATCCAGCCTGCCTGGGTGACAGAGCAAGACTCTGTCTCAAAAAAAAAAAAAAAAAAAAAAAGAGATACTAAAGTAAACTTAATAACTTAATTTCTGCTTTAAATATATACTTTCTTGGGGATTTGGTTATCATTATTAGATCAAATATTACGATCTGGTTTTAGAGATGTACATCTGATTCCAGGTACCTTAAATTCATCTCTTTGTTAATCTTATTTTTATTTTTCTTACAGAATTAAGAAATTAGGCAGAATGTTGTTTTTATTGGAGAGGCACCATTTAACCAATTTTCCTGTGTTAATTCTGTACCTGAAACCACTTCAGAAGTGCAACATGGTATTTCTTTGCATTAAAATCATGAAAAATGGGAATACAGTGCTTCACAACAAGCAGATCAAGCAAATATTGGTGCCTAGAGTGAAAGCATCTAGAATGCACAAATCACCATTTAAGACATTTATTTACATTCTTACTTGCTTATTTTGCATAAGCTAATTGCCCAGGATGCAAAACTTAAAAGATAACGAAAGGGTATAGAAAGAAGGCTCCCTTCTATACTTGTTCCCAGACTACCAGTTCCCTTTACCAAAGGCAAACAATGTCAACTGTTGCTGGGTTATCATTGCAGAGACATTTTATGTAAGTTCAAACTTACTTGCATGTGTTTCTGCACTCTATCACCCTACACCATTTTAGACACATAGTAGCATATTGCACGCATTGTTTGCCCTTTGTTTTCTTAACTTGGAAATATAACTGGCAGATCACACCACGTTTTTTTTTTACGACTATACTAATAAGGCATTGTAAATAGTTTCTGATTGATATGGAGAAGCTATTTCCTACACAAACTAGTATGTCTGTAAGAAAAATTCCTAGAAGTGGAATTGCTGGGTCAAAGATATCCACAAATTGCTTTCCAAAGAGGCTGCCCTAACTTAAACGCCCCAGCAACGTACCTTTATCCACAGTCTCATCAACACAGTGCAAGATGTTTTTAAATCTGTGCTCATCTAACAGGTGAAAACAGGTATCACAATATAGGTTTAATTTGCATTTCTCTTCCTATGAGTGATGCTGAGACAGAGAAGACCATTTACAGTGATTTTACTGTTCTGGATGTCTCTGGTGGCGCAAAGCACGTAGGCATCACTACTGCATGCTGTTTGAAGGGTTACTGAGGGAATGCCACAGGCACACTACTTACATGTTCTAAATGGTCAGGCCTTGAAAAAGAGAAAAAGGTCAAAAGCAAAATTCATTGTAGACTGAAGAAAATACACAAATTAACAGCCAAGAAAGTCATCTGCAAAGGGTGAGGCCTCAAGTTGTCAAAATTGTTTCCTTGCCTCGCTACTTAGATTTTTCTAGATGGAGGAAAACCCTTCAAAGGGTAGAGATTCCATCGGGAGAGGCTTGAGAATTAACTGCCAGCCTGCCACCTTAGACAAATCTTTCACAAATTCTTGCTTGGAGGATCCTGGGAAAAGACCTCACTTTTCTTCAAAAGGGTCTCAGGATCACTTTAAAGTCGGCAGTAAATCCCAATTGCTCCTAATTAGGCCTTCTGTTTTGTTAATTGCTCTGGGAACTCCCTGGGAGAGGGTAGAAAGCCCTGGACCTGCAGTGGTTTGGCTTCAAGTGTGTACAATGGCCCGTGGAGAGGAGCCGGACCCACGTAGCTGCCCCTGACGGTCAGGCTCCAGAGCTGCCCTGGGACTCCTGGAGAAGCAGAGGTAGGCAGCCAGCTGGGCCTGGAAACAGTTCATTTAAGAGCAGTGTTCCCTGCTTCCTCCTTCCTTACAAAGAAATCTGCAAAAAGTTGCCTTTTAAACGCAGCCCTGTAAAATATCCTTTTACAATGCCCTCCTTAGCTTATTGGGCTTTAGCACAGGCCAAGGAAAAGTTACAGTGTATCCCAGTCCTTTAAAAATGTCTAAATATGAGCTTTACCGCTTCCTGTTTTTGTTTTGTTTTGTTGCTGTTGTTTTGAGACGGAGTTTCGCTCTTGTTGCCCAGGCTGGAGTGCAATGGTGTGATCTTAGCTCACTGCAATCTCCTCCTCCCGGGTTCAAGCGATTCTCCTGCCTCATCCTCCCAAGTAGCTGGGATTACAGGCATGTACCACCATGCCCAGCTAATTTTGTATTTTTTAGTAGAGATGGGATTTCTCCATGTTGGTCAGGCTGGTCTCAAACTCCCGACCTCAGGTGATCTGCCTGCCTTGGCCTCCCAAAATGCTGGGCTTACAGGCGTAAGCCACCGCGCCCAGCTACCACTTTCATTGTAATCCCTACTGCCATCTTATTTCTTTTTTTTTTTTTTTTTTTTTTTTTTTTTTTTGAGACGGAGTCTCGCTCTGTCACCCGGGCTGGAGTGCAGTGGCCGGATCTCAGCTCACCGCAAGCTCCGCCTCCCGGGTTCACGCCATTCTCCTGCCTCAGCCTCCCGAGTAGCTGGGACTACAGGCGCCCGCCACCTCGCCCGGCTAAGTTTTTGTATTTTTAGTAGAGACGGGGTTTCCCTGTGTTAGCCAGGATGGTCTCGATCTCCTGACCTCGTGATCCGCCCGTCTCGGCCTCCCAAAGTGCTGGGATTACAGGCTTGAGCCACCGCGCCCGGCCCTGCCATCTTATTTCTAACAAAGCCACTGTTCTATAATTGTTGAAGTAAAATCAAATAGCAATTTGGAGGATAGTTTAGAATTTCTAAGCCATTTTCATCTATGTTAATAGACATTAGCACATTTGCTTATACCCTTGTAGGCAGAGCTGGTATTCCCATTAGTCCCATTTCATCCAGGAGACACTGGAGATTTGGTTCAAAACCCACATAAACACATAGAGCCGGAGTTAAACCTCAAACCCATTTTATTGTGTTTGTTCCTTAATATTCTTCTCAGGTCATAAATCTCACTCATTTAAAACACAAATTAACAATATTTATTGAACACCTACTATGTATTAGTACCATTTAAAATATTCAGGATACAGCATTGAACAAAGCATACAAATTCCTGCTATCCCGGAGCTGACATTCTAATGGGAAATTAAATAATAAACAAGGCTGGGTGCGGTGGCTCACACCTATAATCCCAGCACTTTGGGAAGCTGAGGCAGGTGGATCACCTGAGGTCAGGAGTTTGAGACCAGCCTGGCCAACATGGTGAAACCCCATCTCTACTAAAAATACAAAAAAAAAAAAATCAGCTGGGCGTGGTGGCGGATGCCTGTGATCCCAGCTACTCAGGAGGCTGAGGCAGGAGAATCGCTTGAACCCGGGAGGCAGAGGTTGCAGTGAGACGAGATCACGCCACTGTACTTCAGCCTGGGCAACAAGAGTGAAACTCCATCTCAAAAGTAATTATAATAATAATAATAATAAGTATGTATGTTAGTTGGTGATTTATCATGCAATTTTAATCATCCAAACCACTTCCCCTTTGGGTGTGAAAGAGGAAATTATTAATAATTACGCTAGGCCAACGGTGTCAAGCAGGACTGTCCTGAGCAAAAGTGGACATCTGGTCACCCTAGGTATGAAGAAAAATTAAGCTAATAAGGTCACAGAGATTATGGTGGCGCAGAAACTAGAGCCAGGAGACCTGAATTCTTGATCTGAATTGTTTTTGGAATTCCTGTATTGCCTTTGGCTAGTCACCTCAATGTCTGTGAGCCAGGCTGCTTCAACCGTGAAGTAG
Source organism: Macaca mulatta (assembly GCF_049350105.2). Taxonomy (NCBI): domain Eukaryota; kingdom Metazoa; phylum Chordata; class Mammalia; order Primates; family Cercopithecidae; genus Macaca; species Macaca mulatta. The sequence goes on along the minus strand of NC_133412.1, from coordinate 129,852,763 downwards.
TTATCAGCACGTGTATCACTTGGGGAAATTCGAGTTGTAGCTGCAAAGTACATTGTCTCTATAGAGGAATGATGCACCGTCTAGAAGCCTGGGTTCTCCTTCCGTCTCTTCCAGAAAGCAGCTGTGTGTTGTTAGGGAGGTTATCCCTGTGACTGAGTTTCATTCTTTCCATCCTTTACTCTTGTATTCAGCATTTACTGAGCAATTACTGTATGTTCTCACCAAGAATACATTCCCTCATTTGTGTAGAATGAGAAAAATAACATTTCTACCTGTCTTGTCCAGTTACTGGGGGTGTAAATCACAGCTCTTAATAGTATTCCTTGCATTTTACAAAATGAGTTCATAGAGGCCTGGGGTTACACAGCCAGTGAACAAGGTGAACTTGGCCAGCTATTCCATGCAGCTTGCAAAGTGAGGTGCAGTTGGAAGAACGCTTTCTCGAGTACAGGGCATCTCATAAAAGAAGTTACGTGTATTACTCCCTTCTCCCAGAATTTAGCATTGCTTTTCTCTTTCCAAGTTGGAATAGACTGCGACAGCCATCAATTCTTAAATGTAAAAATCTGTAACAATTAGGGAAGATGTTTTGCTCTTTCCTGGTTATTTCTATCAGCTGCCTCTTTTTTCTTTTTTTTTAAACATGAAAGCCACGTGAGTTCTATCTTCGGGTTTATCTACCCTCAAATTCCAAAGGCTCCTGGATCACCATGAAGTGAACGCAAAAGCAAAAAGGCATTTTCACAGCAGGAAAGGGCCACACGCAAATATGGACGTGGAGCAGGAAGATGCCTCCTTGGGTGTATGCATAGACGGCTCTCCAGGCTGAGGGCAAGCTTGCTGACCAAGCCTCCCCCCAGGTCCTGTTTACCCAACAGGTCCTTTTTCTCAGTTATTGGGAGGTGATAATGTGTTCCACATATGAAATTCATATCATTTGTGTTTGGCCTCCTTTGCCATTCTAAGAGTTACGAGGGGCACCATTTTAAAATTAATTTGCTGGGTGTTCTGTCTATCTGTTAGGAACAGGAGGAAGCAAGCCCAGACCGAGTATTTATCAGACACATGCCGCCCATCTGCCAGAGCTAGGTCGAGGAGGATTTGCTGTTAATCCTTCAGACCCATCTGTAGGGGGTTCAAAATGCTGACCAGGAAGCTAGACAAGATGAGGTTTATTTAATTAGAAAAACGGCTCTGGAGGTTACTAGAAATCACTCTGAAGAAGGAAGAGCTTTTGACCGCATCACTCCTGAGGGGATGAGAGTGGGCTGAAAGTGGGGAGAGCCCAGAGATTGTTTTGTGTTGGGCTTGGGGTGGTTTGTTTTGATTTTAAAGGGCTGTGGCCTGGTTAGGGGAGAACGCATCCTCCTTGGTTATGCATGAGCCAGAACCAGCCACAGCTTGGACAGTTCCACTGGAAGTTTGTGTGTGAGTTGTGATCCTGAGAGACGGAAGACTGCATTTGATTTGCAAGTTTGGATACAGACTGAAAATGACTAAGGAGCTTGAAGAGGCCAGAACAGAACAAGGTGGGCAGGTGAATTCCTGGCACTCGTGCTAACCTGCCAGAAGCTGAAAGCAGCTTGGGGCAAGCACTGTTACCGACACTTTAGTCCTCAAAATTCACTAGAAGATTCTTGTAACTGGGGTTTATTGCCATTTGAGATCCATTTTTGAGGAAAGGAAAATGACAAAATTGCATTTAAATTTTTCCCAATGGAAAAAAACAACATCCGTTCAAAACAAAATCTCCAGCAATGGCACAGTTCCTTTTAAGTATGAAAATATTATTAGCATAATTGGTTTCTGCAGGGCTGCCATTTTGGACAACTGGGCAGGGGAAATTGTGTGCCTTCCCCCAGCTCTGATTGTTATTTCATGGCAATATAAAGCATGATGATTTTCGTTGAAGTGCATCAAGATAAATGGTCTCCTCTCTGCCTAGGGCTTTCTGAAATGGTGTCCCTGTTGCTACACAGATTCCTGGACACTGGTCACCCAGGGATCACATTTTCAAGGCTTTTTTTTTTTTTTTTAAAGGTTATTGTCCAGGGACCAAAAGCTCACCTGGGAGTAAAGTCCAATAAAAGCAGAAAAAACAAAACATTTATTCTAGGAATTGCCAACCATTCAGAGAAGCATGAAGTTCTTGCCTGAGCGCCATATACCCTCTGCTTCTCGCTTACACAGGGGGACACATAGTTTGGTGTAGCAGAGTCTCCCTGTAGCATCAATCTTTCCAATTCACCTTCTACCTTAGAATTTCCCAGGAATCCCTTCTCCTTCCACTTTGGGAACTCTGACTGATAAAGGATGCCTGAATCCTAACATCAGGGAGCAAATTCCCCTAAGCTGTTGAAACTCAACAATATAAAGATGCCCAGAGCATGACTGAGAGGAAAAGAGAGTCAAGTAGTTCATACTGGAGGGGGAGTTTCCGAGGGCACATTTCTGTTGTAGACAGAGCTGTTGGATGCAGCTGCACCAAGGGCATGTCAGCATTTTGACAGGGTGGAGGAACCATCATGTAGTGGTCAGTGACCATAAGCGGTCAATGAAGTTTTAGGGGGTCATGTAGAACACATGACCACTTAATTGCCTATGTTTCCCATTTCCCACCACCTAAAGGATTACATTAGAATGTAAAAGCAAACAAACAAAAGTAGCAAAAACCCAAAGGCTCTTCTGGTTGTTGAAAATAAAATTTATGCCGGGCACGATGGCTCATGCCTGTAATCCCAGCACTTTGGGAGGCCGAGGCAGGCGGATCAGCTGAGGTCAGGAGTTCGAGACCAGCCTGGCCAACATGGCAAAAGCCCGTCTCTACTAAAAATACAAAAACAATTAGCCGGGTGTGGTGGCGGGCGCCTGTAGTCCCAGCTACTCAGGAGGCTGAGACAGGAGAATCACTTGAACCCAGGAGGCAGAGGCTGCAGTGCGCTGAGATAAGGTCACTGCATAGCAGCCTGGGTGACAGAGCAAGACTCCGACTCACAAAAAAAAGCAAAAAAGAAACAAAACAACAACAAAAAAAGAATTAATTAATTAAGTAAAATGAAATTTAATGCTGTAAAAGAGAATTTTTTTTCAGTTGTAGGTTTTCTGCTTTCCCTATTGAAATACACTTCATTTCCCTTCAGAGCTATAGGAAGGAATAGTATATTGGTGAACAACAAAAAAATTATTTTATTCCTAATTGTAGATGACTTGTTTTATGTTACAAACAAAAGTCCAAAATGCCTTTAAATGTCTGGTTACAGGACATGTGATATTTAGCATCAGATAAACATTGGAAACATATTTGGAAACATTATGGTTTAAAATTAATTTTTTAGATTAAGCCTCAATCTTCTTTTATTAAAGTTGAACAAAGGAATACTTGGGTGTATGAAATACTTAGTGTGGGCAGTTCCTTTCAGTAGTAGAAACTGTATAAGATGGATTATACTTTTTTCACTCAGAATTTTTCACTGTGTTCTTGGAATAGATTTCTACTGAATTCTGGGGTAATTCTATGTGCTCCTGTTTTCCGGGGTTGTTTTTAAATTTTCTTATGATTTTAACTGGGTTGAAGATATCTCCAGTAAGCAAGGGAATATCAACGGAAACACTTCTTTTGGTGCTGACTTTAGATGCTTTTTTTTTTAAAAAAAAAATAAAAGATAAGGTCTCACTTTCTCACCCAGGCTGAAGTGCAGTGGTGTGATCACAGCTCATTGCAGCCTCAAACTTCTGGGTTCAAGCAATCCTCCAACCTCAGCCTTCCCAGTAGCTGGGACTACAAGCGTACCCCACCAAACTCGGCTAATTTGTTAAATTTTTGATAGAGACAGAGTCCCACTATGTTGCCCAGGTTGGTCTTGAACTCCTGGGCTCAACCAGTCTTCCTGCTTCTACCTCCCAAAGAGCTGGGATTACAGGCGTGAGCCACAGCACCTGGCCAGATGCTCTTTTTAAAATGCTAGATTAATTATCAGTCTTGCAAATTCACAAAAATCATCTTATCACCTGAGAATGCTGTCCCTGAGGTGACCTCTCTTCTTATTTCCATATCTGCAGGGCTTCACACTGAGTTCTCTTTACTTTATGAAAGCCTGGGGCTCGGCCAGGCATGGTGGCTCACGCTTGTAATCCCAGCACTTTGGGAGGCTGAGGTGGGCAGAATGCTTGAGCTCAGGAGTTCAAAAAAAAAAAAGTAGCCGGGCGTGGTATGAGCCTACGGTCCCATCCACTCAGGGTGGTGCAAGCCTGTTGTCCTAGCTACTCTGGAGGCTGAGGTGGGAGAATCCCTTGAGCCAAGGAAGTCGAGGCTACAGTGAGCTGTGTTCACAGCACTGTGCTCCAGCCTGGGTGTCACAGTGAGACCCCATCTCAAAAAAAAAAAAAAAGGAAAGAAAGCAAGCCTGGGGCTTACAATACATTCTCATCCTGCTGCTGAAAATGGGGCTTTCAACCTAGAACTACCAGCTTTCTTTCGTCCCCCAGGAACTCCATAGCCTTGTCTCACTGCAGGGGAGTCTGGCTGTCAGCGAATATGCATTGGCAGGAGGGCTCCCCTTGGCTTATATCCCTCAGATATTAACATCAACTAGCAAGCTTGGTGGGTGCCCTGAGTTTGCCGGTTTGGATTTAGACCAGGAGGGCTCATAACCTGGGCCTGTGGTGGCTTCAGGAGGCCTGGGCTCCTCTGGAGATGTTAACACTTGTTCATGTGTGTTTCCAAAGAACAGGCTCATAGTTCTTGTTAGATTCCGACAGCAATTCCCCCAAATTAAAACAACAAATTTTAGAGCAAGAGGTGGTACCCGGCACCAGTCTCCTTATGCAAAGGAGGACTTGAGAAACCTCGGTGTGGTCTTGCCCAGGAGACCTTGTTTTATCTCACTTCCAGGTCCTTATCGCCCAGTGCCTGTATTCCATATTTGCTTCTAAATAAGTTCTTTGTCTCCACTATCTTGCCCCTTAAGAACCTTTTTTTTTTTTTTTTTTTTAAATCTCAGGTAATACCTTTGCATTTCCTGCCCATGGTTATTTCTGACTCTTGCTGTTGACAGTACTCAAACCCTTTATTAACTGATTGATCATTCATTCATTTGTTCATTTGTTCTGGAGTACCAGTTAAGAACTCTGGAATCAGGTTATTTGTGTTCATATTTAGATCTACCAGGTACTGGCTGTGTGCCCTTGGGTAAGTTAACTTTCCTAAACCTCATCTGAAAAGCAAAGATAATAATAGTGCTTCACTTGTAGGTTTCTTGTGAGGATTAAATATAATCATCCATATAAAGTAGTTTACTGCCCAGAATATTGTACATAACCAGTACTTGGTTAAAAAGTAATTAATTCCACAAATTGTTTTTAAGGCCATACTGGTGCCAGGCACTGTGCTGGTTGAGATTAATGCTGACTGAAAAACAGAGTACTTTGTTCTAGAGTTCATAACCTTCTCAGTAAAAACCTGTTATCCTTAGCCGGACATGCGAGAGTCCATTAGCAGCATTTAATTAGCACTTCTTTGCCTCTGTCTGCCCATTCCTTCTACCAGTAAGAATGATATAGCAACAATCAATAAAAATAGCAGCAAACACACATGCAGTATTAGTACATGCACTTTACAAGTACAGACTGGTTTAACCCTCACCATATCCCTTGGAGGTAAGTACTATTATTCTCTTCTTTTTTTTTTTTTTTTTTTTTTTTGAGACTAAGTTTCACTCTTGTTGCCCAGGCTGGAGTGCAATGGCGCCATCTCGGCTCACCACAACCTCTGCCTCCCAGGTTCAAGTGATTCTCCTTCCTCAGCCTCCCAAGTAGTTGGAATTACAGGTATGTGCCCCCGGGTAATTCTACATTTTTAGAGGAGATGGGGTTTCTCCATGTTGGTTAAGCTGGTCTTGAACCCTCGACCTCAGGTGATCCACGCCCTCACCCTCTCAAAGTGCTGGGATTACAGCTGTGAGCCACTGCGCCCAGCCTGGATGAGGAAATTGAGACACATGGAGGGAAAGCAATTTGTCCACGATCACACAGGTTTCACTAGCATTGTGACTCCAGAGATGTGTCCTAGACTGAATCATACTAAATAAAAATAATACTAAATTTGAATACTGAATAAAAACATGCCCCTTCCCTCCTTTCAGCCCTACCTCCTTTAAAACCTGTCTCAAAACTCTTCTCCTTCATAGGAGCCACACCTGACATTATTTGAACATGATTTTGCAACTTCTGACCCCTTAATTATTTTTGTATGGCCCTGATTTGTCCTGCCAATATGCTGTTTGTAAATATTCAACTGTTTCTCCCTAGCTAGGTTCAAATTTCTCAAAAGAAGATTGTATCTTTTGCTTAACTGGAGCCCTTCATGGTGGTTTTTTGAGGATTGTGCTCCTTGGGGACAATTCACGTATCTTTGGTGGCAGGTGCTTTGGGCCTCTATCATTCATTCAGGGAGTGTTTATGGAGCATCCATACCAGGGGGCAGGCTGTTCCCAGCCCTGGGAATGCATCAGTGGGTAGAGGCGAGCATGGTGTTCAGGAAGTTGACCAGCTGTGGGGAAGAGCAACATGTAAACAGCCTCTGGACAGTGCTACAAAGGAGGGCACACTGAATGAGGACAATCCGTAATACTTGAGATTTAATTTAGTTGAGGAGGTCAGGGAAGGCTTCCAGGAGGAAGGGATGTTTTCGCTGAGACCTGAGGGTTGAGCAGCACTCACCTAGGTGAAGGAGGGTGGGAGCAACAAGAGCAAAGGTCTGTGATAGGAGGGAGAAGTGTGTGTTGGCGGGGGGGGGCGGGGGGGAGGGTGTTGGTGAGGAATGGGAAGGTCAGAGTCAGAGGATGACCAGGAGCGTGCTGTGAGATGAGGTTGCAGTGGTGGGCACAACCATGCAGGGCCTTGTTGAACACATAAGAGTTTGTGTGTAAGGGAAATTAATGAAGGATTTTTTTTTTTGAGATGGAGTCTTGCTCTGTCACCAAGCTCGAGTGCAGTGGCATGATCTCGGCTCACTGCAACCTCCACCTTCCAGGTTCAAGCGATTCTCCTGCCTCAGCCTCCCAAGTAGCTGGACTACAGGCACGTGCCACCACGCCTAGCTAATTTTTGTATTTTTAGTAGAGAGGGGGTTTCACCATGTTGGCCAGGATGGTCTCAATCTCCTGACTTTGTGATCCGCCTGCCTCGGCCTCCCAAAGTGCTGGGATTACAGGCGTGAGCCACCACACCTGTCCAAACTATGGAAGGATTTTAAGCCAGAGTAGATGATGGTAGCTTGGACTGGGACTGTGATGTTGAAGGAGAGATGTGAGTGAATTTGATAGGTATTTAGGATACAAAATGCAATGGGATTCAGTGATTGTTTTATGAGGAGTTACAAAGAGCCATTATTTATGGAAAACTTTTATGTTCTTGGCACTAGCCAAAGTGCTTTACACGTAATGATTCATTTACTGCATACAATAACTCAATGTGGAGGTAAACTTATTATCTCCAACTCATAAATGAGAAGACAGAGGCGTAGGCAAATGGCAGAACCGCCAGGTGGACCCAGGGAGTTGGGGTTCAAGCCCTGACTCTTGATCACTCTGGTCTAGTGCACTCCATTGTTCCTTGGCTATTTGCTAGCTCCATGGATGAATGGTGGTGTCATTCACCAAGATGGAAACAGTAGTAGACAGCGGTGGGCAGAAGGACTGGAGGGTGAAATTTGGATATGTTGAAATTGAGTTCACATTCGTTGTGAAACACAAATTCATCTACCAGTTATCTAGACCTCCCTCATCTCCTCAGGGCTTTGCTCAGATGTTACCTTCTCAACAAGGTTTACCTTTGTTCAAAACTGTACCCTGCCCCATCCCTTTATCTCCTGTGCCCCCAAACTCCTCTTATTCTTGTTTTTCTCCCTGCAACATTTATCACCTTTCAACATTACATGTTTCACTTGTTGTTAAATGTATTGTCATTGTCTGCCCTTTGAGAATGTGAGTTCCTCCAGGGCAGGCATCTTTGTGTTTTGTTCACTGATGTATCTCCAGGACCTAGAACAATGCCTGGCACATGATAGATGCTAACAAACGTTTGTTGAATGAAGGAAAACAATTATTTTTCAGCAAGACTGTTTATAGACCCCCAAATTTGTTCAAAAGATTGGAATTAATGCCTACATTTCCAATTTTTTTGCAATAACCAGCTAGAATAACTTCATGACTACCTTTTACTGATTCATGTGTCATCTTAGAGGCTACTATTAAATTAGTGATTAGATTCATTTCCCCCCTTTGCTTTTGGTTAAAAATTTTGTTTTTCTTTTACAAAATAGAAATGGGGTCTTATTTTGTTGCCCAGGCTGGTCTTGAACTCCTGGAACCAAGGGATCCTCCAGCCTCGACTTCCCAAAGTGCTGGGATTATAGGCATGCACCACTGTACCCAGCCTGCTTTTTGGGTTTATAAGGAATGGCTACTGTTTCATGATAGGTGTTACTTGTTGAGCTTGTTAAAATAAAAAAATTATGCTTATGTTTTCTCTTTCGTTCCCTATTTTCTTTTCTTTACCCACATTATACTGATGTGCTAACATCTTTAACATATTCTGCTAGATAAGTAAAGCATAGCTGGGTCAGTAGGATGTTTTCCTACTGCCCTCACATTTGGTAACTAAAACCAATGGCTTGTAGTTTAACTACTACCCTCAAATATTGTCACTGTAGGTACTTACTGGAGATTTCTACCATGAATCTATAGTAGGAGCCAGAGAATTTTAGAGGAATAGCTAAAGAACATGTCCATTATCCATTCTGCTAGATCCTTCACATTCTCTCACTTTATTAAGTATATCAGGAGAGAGCAAAATATCTAGTACTACATTATCTCAGTTGCTGCTGCCCTCCCCTCCAAGCTGTAATTTAGCTATAGGCATCATGACCTCACAGTACATAAGGGTGGGTAGAAGAGTCCTCTTTGAGTATCCAAGCCATGATAGAAAGCATTATCCTGTTACTCAATATACTATATTCAAGGACTCACATCATAAATTTCTCCTGGAAATTAGTTTTAAGGGAAGAATTTCTCCATAGTCATGTGTGTATGTGTGTGTCCATGCATGTGTGTGTTTGTGCATCTGTGTGTATGTGTGTGTGCGTGCATCTGTGTGTGTGTGTGTGTGTAAGGACACCATGCAACCCAACATACTTTCCTCCTTGCCTTAGTTACCTACAGATCTAAAGCCAAAATCAATCCTCAGCAACACTAATTAACTCCTCTTAGAGAGTTCCTGGAAGACCAGCTTCCTCTGCTTCCCCAGATGGTTTCTGTCCTGTTTCTACCTTTAATGTTCCACTTGATATTATTTTTCACATTGTAAATCACCTGAAATCCTTTTTGGAACATGTGAGATATAGTCTGAGTAGCCAAATGTAATCAGTTCTTCTTGTCTGGTTGCACAACGTTTTGGATTGAATCTCAGAATCTCTGGAAGTCATAATAACAGTAATAGTGGACATTTACTTCCTGGTACTGGAAAGTAAAGTGCTAAACTCTTTATAGATGTCATCTTCTTCAATTCCCCACAATAGCCCTCATTTTCTACACATAATTTTCTGCTCATAGCTAATAAGTGGTAAAATCAGGATTTCAACCATAAATTGCGAGATTCCAAAGGCTGTGTACCTTAGAATGGAATAATGGAGTGGAGAAGCCCCTCATTTTCCTGGCTGTACTGTCTCTGGAAGGAGGAAAGCCCCAGACTGTGGGCCCAGCCCTTCAGAGCATCCTCCCTTGCCCACAGTGGTTCTGCCTCACTGGGCTGAGGTCCGGCTAATGGGTAAGGTGACCTGGACTCTGAGGCAGGGGCTGAACATGGCAGCCTCCACTGGACCCCTGCTCTTAGGCTCCCTCCACACCCCTGTGAAAGGAAATTAAAATAACCCTCCCTCCTTCAGGTTAAGGGTAAAAATTACCCCATAGGCTGAGGACAGCGTGGGAATTCTCCCTCTTCTCACTCTAGACTTTGCTGGATTCTAGGGAAGATGGCAGCTGCTACAACCACGGCTGTTGGTGGGTAGGGATAGGATTTCACTTTGAGATTCTCTGTCCCCCATGTCTAAAAGCTTTCCTTGTCATTTATGAATGACAAAAAGCAGACTTCCAGTAGAGTCCCACAACCATCCTACCTTCCTACTTGGTTGGAACCTTCCCTCTGCTGGGCTTTAAATCCCCAGCTCCAGCCCTTCCCTAGCCCCTTTAGTTTTCCGTTGTTTTTGCCATTTCCCTGAATAGTGTGGTATCATGCCAAGCCTTCCGTCCCATTCTTTAGCTATTAAGTTGTTGGCTATATTACACAGTGGATTTTGATTCGGATCAGTTAGAGCTAATAGCAATTTTCAGTAAAATATTAACCAAACACACACAAAAGTCGCTCGTGTGGCTCCATCCTCTCCTTCAATAGGATTAATCAAGTTAGCTATTTACTCTATCCACCACTCCAGTGTTTTCCCACCTTCCACTCCAAACAAGAAAATGACACTAAATTCATTTAATACAAATTTATATTATTGTCTGAGGCATTTTAAACAATGCTTAATTTAATTTTCTTGTTTGGAGTGTGGTATTGGCGAACAGGACCACAGTGTAATGTAAAAATAGGATTCACACATCCACCAGGCACCCAGTTATATTCTCCAGTGACTCACAAGTGCTCTGTTTACCTTCAATTGCAATTCAAATGTGCCAAATAATCTCCATCCTGCAGTACAAGGAAAGTCAGCCTCTGAAAGCAGTTCATTCCACCCCAGGTTGACAGGCCCTACGGGCTTGACCTTCAGGATGTGGTACAAGTCCTCTTACTTGATTAGATTTCTGATTCCCAGAAAAGACAAGCCAAATATGTTGACTGTTGATGTTCTCTTGGCCTAGTGATCAGTTAGCTAGAGTTCGAGTCCTTTCTGCCTGAGAGGATGGAAATAACCTTTATTGAGGACTTACACTATGACAGATGACAAGTGTTTAAAAGAAGTCTCATTTTTAATGTCCTCAAAAATCCTATGGGTAATGAGGTAATCTACATCCAAGGCCACATGGCCAGGAGGTGGTAGTTGTGCCCACAACCATGTGCTTCCTGGGACTGGCACTTGGCATTCTCTCTCAAGCTTCAGTGCACAGTGTCATCCATTGTGGGCAGTTTCTTAAGCAAGGGTTACTAATGAGGAGCTTCAGCAGGGCTGTGCGTAAAGTCCCTGAAATGGTACACAACCTTTGGATGTCTGTGTACCTTTTCCAGGAGGGAGCCCACAGCTTTCTTCAGTTTCTGAAAAGGCTACCTGATTTAAATAATAATAAGCACAGCTGCCTTGAGCTTTCTGTGAGGACCAGCAACTGCTGTGGGGCCCCGGGAGACTCATGCTGCTCATTCTGCACTTGGACTTGGCAGGATACTTGAGCACCCATAACACATCAACAACTACCATTGGTTGAGGAGGACCTGCGATGCACCCGTTCTCCTGGGCACTCTCACCCACTGTAGGAGTGCAACCATGGGCTGAGGAAGGACCGCGGCATTCCTTTTAGAGGCCCTCAGTCCTGCCTGGGTAGTAAGAAGAACAGAGTTTCTATAGCTGCTGAGCGTGGGAAGTCTCTAAGCAGGTAGTTTTTTGATGTGGGTATTACTGAAGAGTCTGAAGCTAATGAGGTCCCAGTGATTTAATGCAATTCAAATTAATTTTATTTTTATTTATTTATTTTTTTAGGACAGGGTCTTGGTTGGGCGCAGTGGCTCACACCTGTAATCCCAGCACTTTGGGAGGCTGAGGTAGGTGGATCACTTGCAAGACCAGCTTAGCCAACATGGTGAAACCCCGGCTTTACAAAAAATACAAAAAAAAAGTTAGCTGGGCATGATGGCAGGTGCCTGTAATCCCAGCTACTCTGGAGGCTAAGGTGGGAGAATCACTTGAGGCTGGGTGACAGAGCAAGACTCCATCTCAAAAAATAAAAAGAAAAGAAAAGAAAAAAAAAGACAGGGTTTCTCTCTCTCTCTCACTCCGGCTGGAGTGCAATGGCACAACCTTGGCTCACTGTACTCTCGACCTCATGGGTTCAAGCAATCCTCCCACCTCAGCCTCCCTAGTAGCTGGGACTACAGGTGCATGCCAACTCACTGGCTAATTTTTTTTCTATCTTTTATAGAGACAGGGTCTCACTTCCTTGCCCAGGGTGGTCTCAAACTCCTGGGCTCAAGTGATCCTCCCACCTCAGCCTCCCAAACTGCTGGGATTACAGGTATGCCTGGCCTAGACTAATTCATTTCACTGACATCCCTGGAATATTTGCTTCTAAAACATCGTGCTGGGGGAGATAAAATAATGAAGACACAACCCCTGTCCTCAAAGGGATTACGAAAGACAGGTGTATAAAATCGCTGTAACACAGGGCAGAATAGGGGAAACATTATAAGAAAGTTTTCAATTACTTGGTATGGGGGAGATCAGAAGAGGGAAAAAGATCTTGCTTCGTGGGAGTGAAATCAGGGAAGGCATCATTAGGAGATGGCACCTAAACCCTTGAAAGTTTTACAACAGGCAAAGGATGTTTTTGATGGTAGGAACATCATCTATGAGGGAATGGGAAATCTGGGACACATTTAGACACTCATGAGCAGCTCAGGTTGTGTGGAAGGTAGAGCTCCTATAGGCTAGCATGGAAGGCAGACTGCTAGGCTGGGTAGGGCCAGATGAATTTAGATGTCATCCCTAGAGAGTCTGATTTAAAGGCCTCAATTGAAGTTTGGGCATTGGAATGTTTTAAATCCCCCTGGGTAATTTCTAATGTGCAGCCAGGGCTGGGGACCACTGGGCTAGATGGTCTAAAAGCCCTTTCTGGCCTCTGATAAGAGCATTTTGCTCTTTTTAACAAAAGGGACTGGGTTTGAAACTGTGGGTGGCTTGTCGCAACTTATGACAATGGCCGAAAAACTGATTTGAAACCCTTTGTCTGCAGGCAGTGGGTTCCTGAACTCTGGAGGGCTGTTCTAAGAGCAGAATCTGAAGTCTAAGCACACAGATAATGTAAACATTACATGGGCTTGCTGGGGACTGGCAACCTAGGAGTCCTGCCCCATCCAACAGGGGCAGCCTCCACTCAGCTCCCACCAATTGCTGCCAAGTGGGAATGTGGGCCCAGGACTTCCAAATCTTTAGACTTTTCTTCCTTTGCTTCTTCTTCCTCCTCTTCCTTCTTATTCTTGTTCTTCCTCTTCTTCTTTTCTTCCTTTCTTTTTTTAATAGAGACAGGGTCTCACTGTGTTGCCCAGGCTGGTCTTGAACTCCTGAGCTCAAAGGATCCTCCTGTCTTGGCCTCACAAAGTGCTGAGATTACAAGCGTGAGTCATCTCATCTTTTGACTTTTCAAGAGAAGCCAGCAATCTGGCAAAAGATCTTGATTTGATCATTAGTAACACATTTAAATGTTTGAAAAAACCCCATGTAAGCCAAACAAAACACAATGGCAAGCCAGATTTAACTGGCAGGTCTCTGGTTTAATAGTTCTGGCTTAGGGTTTTGACTATGAAAAAGAATTGGCTTTCATTTTTATTTTATTTTTTAAATTTTTGTAATTTATGTATTTATTTATTTTTGAAACAGGGTCTCACTCTGTCACCCAGGCTGGGATGCAGTGGCACAATCTTGGCTCACTGCAACTTCCACCTCCCGGGTTCAAGCGATTCTCATGCCTCAGCTTCCTGAGTAGCTGGGATCACAGGTGCACAGCACCACACCCAGCTCATTTTTGTATTTGTTGTAGACATGGGGTTTCACCTTGCTGACCAGATTGGTCTTGAACTCCTGACCTCAAAGTCCTCAAGTGATCCACCTGCCTCGGCCTCCCAAAGTGCTAGGATTACAGGCATGAGCCACCTCACCTGACCAGCTTTTATTTTTATTAAGCAGTTGCTACCTGATAAATAATCTTGAGAGACACATGCTGGTGTCGACTTTATGTGTTTGTTTTACATTTTTGTTTATATGTGGCTGAAGAGACAAAAAAAGCCCCCATGTGCATTTGTCAACTAATGGCCAATATTGTTTTATCTAAACCCTCACCCACTCCCTCCCATATTATTTTGAGGCAAATCTTAGATATCATCTCATCCTTAGATATTTAAACATAACCACAATACAATTATAGCACTTAAAATTATTTTTAATATAAAATATCCAGTCATTGTTCAAGTTCCGATCATCTTAAGAATGTCATCATGTTTTTGAAAAATTAGTTTGTTTGAATCAGAATCCAAATAAAGTCCAAATGTTGCAGTTGGTTGATATGCTTATGTTTGCTTTTGATATTGTTTTTCTGCACATTGATTTTGCTGAAATGGCTATTATTAATCTGTTTGTATGTAACCTTTCCCTAAAAGGTTTGTAAAAATGTAATGAAGGTTTGCAAGGCCAAGCTCTGTGATTATATTAGAAGTTAGTTTGATACCGTCTTATAAACAGCTAAATTCTGTCAAAGAAAAATCCATTTTTAATGCATGATTGAATATTGATAATTAATGGGAACTATGAAGAAGTCATATGCAAAGATTAATTACCAACTGAGCTCTGAGAACATTTTTCTTCCTTTGTAATCTTACCTCCTGAGAGAAATAGTCTATATTGGTCCTAGAGTGAATTGACAGATATGTCCAGAAGGAAAAGCCACTGACTTTAATCTTTATTGGTCATGCTTAATTGGATGCACTGTTATTTTTTATTTGCAGAGACAATATTTTTTAGTTAATTCTTTCTGTAATGCTGGAATTGAAAGGTGGGGATCCTGAGGTCTTTCTTACTGTACTGGTTGTATGAGGCTATGAATCCTGGCATTTTCTGAATATTTCATATTTTTCTTTTCTTTTTTTTTTTTTTAAGACAAAGTCTCGCTCCATCGCCCAGACTGGAGTGCAGGGGCGCGATCTTGGCTCACTGCAAGCTCCGCCTCCCAGGTTCACACCATTCTCATGCCTCAGTCTCCTAAGTAGCTGGGACTACAGGCGCCCGCCACCACACCCGGCTAATTGTTTTTGTATTTTTAGTAGAGACGGGGTTTTGCCATGTTAGCCAGGATGTTCTGGATCTCCTGACCTCGTTATCCGCCCGTCTCGGCCTCCCAAAGTGCTGGGATTACAGGCAAGAGCCACCGTGCCCGGCCTGAATATTTCTTTTTATTGGAAGTGCTTGAAATCAATTCTTGATGATGAAAAATGTAATTGAATCAAGGTCATCCTTTACAGGCAGACTATCTTCATAGTGGTGGCAAAACTGTGACATAAAGTGATGCCCTGAACTTCCTGCTTCAGATAGTAATGTCAGCGAAACTGACCCCTGAAATCCAAGTTCATTAAAACAAGGAAAAATATTGTGAGTCCATGAAATAAAAAGCCAGAGAGGCGTAGTTCTTTGACCCTACTGGTGCGCATTGAATTTGCACATCCACCCACCTAAACTTCTGCTCAAAATTGTTTCCAGCCAAGAGGCATCCGCAGACCAGTCTCTGACTGGCAGCAGCTCAGATCTGGTTTGCAAAGGTGGCTGGTGGCCGGTGGCTAATTACATGTTTGATGAACTTGTTGTTAAGACAATGCCGCATGTGTCCTTCCCAGGCTGCAAAGTGCCAGGTTACTGGAGAGTTTCCTGTATGGATACTAATTATGCTTAATTTGGTCCTGAGATTTCCACATTTGTCTTTCTGTCACAAAGTTTGTGATTACAAATTGCTCCTGTTGATTGGGAGTGAGGCTACATTTCTGATGGTTCATACATGTAATAAAGCTATTCATGAAACCAGCAGTGTTTAGCGGTCTTTACAAAATGCAGACATCCATGGTTATTTGCATCCCTGAGAAAAGTTTGCTCTCTCTAGATATTTGCTTTCACAACAAATTAATTACCTGAAAAACATGGACAAAGCTTCCAAATGTGACACTGTGTGGAAAGGACAATCACATGCTACCTGGGAAGGGGGTGCCGCTTCGTTACTGAGGGATGTGAGTTTAATCCTATACAGGCAGACAGGGTGCACAACCTCGTTTGCCACTAGGGAGGAGCAGATGCAACCCCACTCTTCTCTCCTGTGTCACCCCTTCCTTCCAGATCCTGCAGAAGAAGGCTTTGCTGGAATACAGGCAATGGCAGGCAGCCCCTGGACTGCCAACCTCATTAACCAATAGGCTCAGGGGTTCTTCTGAGCCAGAAGTCCCACCATTGGATTCCTGGGTTCCTATCTGTAGGTGGTGAAGCCCAGGCTAGAGCTAAGGTCTCTTTCTCCTTTTTACATTTGCAGAAAAGTTTTTGCAAGCGATTAGGGCACTGGCTCTCAAATGTTTTTGTTCTAAGACAATTCTAATACTTCCTCTCCCAAGCAAAGAGCCTCTTAAGGTATCACTCCTGCTGCAGAATGAAAAGGGAAGGCCCTAGTTCCAAGGCTGGGACTAAGGGTGGTGTGTGGTGAAGGAAGGTGGGGGAAGGAAGTGTGGAAGAATCATGGGAGAGCAGAGGCCAAGATGAATGTTAAGGCTGGTGGGACCAAGAGGACAGGGTGGGGATGGGGAAGAGAGGTGGGATTGAGGTGGCAGGGCAGGCCCTTCTGGAGCTGACCCAGCCGCAGGAAGTGTGCCAGTATCGAGCAAGTACTGCAGGCATAATCCCACCCAGGGAGGAAATGGAAAATCAAGGACTACACCCACCCAGGCCCAGTGGCCACATTTGACTCTTTGTCCTTGCCCAGGTTTTTGAGCTGGACCTTGCCGATTTTAACCATTTTTAATGAACTACTAACATTCAAAAACTGAGCTATACTGGAAATCTACCTTTGAGTGGAGCTTTGTGTATTATCTTGCTGTCAGCTAAATGCCTAGGTGTTTTAGAAGACATTTTGAGTCAGTAAAGTACTACCCGTTAAATTGCTCGGAAGTGACTTTATGTGGACTTCTGAGGTGGTCTGCTTACCCAGGAGATCCAGGCTGCCTTTGTTGTTCTATGTCAAAAAACATCTTCCATGTGACCACAAAAATCAGAAGTCAGAGAGGTTTAAGGTTTCCCCAGCTGCCAGTGTTAACCTAACCAGAAAAAGTTTGTATGCTCTACATAGGGGGTGTCTATTCTAACAGGTGGTCATAGATCCATTCAAAGCAATTAGAAGCATCCATATTATCTTAGGAATAAGAAAAACAATCCTGTTAACTAATAAACCACATAAGGTCAATATCTCTGGCCATCAAGATTAACCAAGCGGCCACTCCCAAGATGGTTTGTGGAGAAACACTCAGATAGCTTGTTTTCCCGCAAGAGTAGCGAGGACCAGGCGACTTTAAGTTCTATAATTGTGTCCCTCTCAGGTCTACGTGACTGCACTAGGGTTAAGTATAGGTCAAGTTCACATTATGACCTTGAGCACGTTCAAGCCACAATGATACCATGTGTTTTCTCCATGGTACTATGTGTTTTCTTCAGGTTAATTCAGGACCACTAGCTGTATTGGAGTTGGAATTGAAGCAGCCAAAGGAAGTGTGGTGCAGGGCTGCCTGCTGATCTAGGAAGCATTCTTCTGTTAGAAGAAGTCTATTGTGTTTCCTTACCTGCTGGACAGAGAGAGAAAAACCTACTTACAGTACAGAAAATGGGCTCGGGGCCCGAATTTGGCATCACGTTTGGAATCTGGGATCGTCCACCACTTACTACTAGCTGTATGGGACAAGGACCTGAAAGTCTCCATGCATTTGGTCTTCTCATCCATGGAAAGGGCAATTCTTGCCTCAGAGATTTGTGGTGTAGATTAAATGATAATGAATATAAAATTGTCAGTATTAAGCTGTTAGCACCCTATACCCCCAAAACTATGGCCACTAGAACTCTGTCAGTGAAAGAACTAAGCAATGTGCTCTTCAAGCAGCCAGAGTGGCTCTGCCATTGCAAAACTTCCGTCTCCGGCCGGACACGGTGGCTCATGCCTGTAATCCCAGCACTTTGGGAGGCCTAGGCGGGAGGATCATCTGAGGTCAGGAGTTCAAGACCAGTCTGGTCAAGATGGTGAAACCCTATCTCTACTAAAAAACTACAAAAATTAGTCGGGTGTGGTGGCACACGCCTGTAGTCCCAGCTACTCGGGAGGGTGAGGCAGGAGAATCACTTGAACCTGGGAGGCAGAGGTTGCAGCGACCCGAGATCACGCCACGGCACTCACTCCAGCCTGGGTAACAAGAGTGAAACTCCGTCTCAAAAAGAAACTTCCATCTTCACACAAAGCTCTCCAGGTGCCCTAGCTCCTGCCCTAACTAAGGCAGAAGAGAGAATCAAAGCCACTGCCTGTGAAACTGTGCTCCTGAAAGATAATATTACCATGATTCTACCCCCACCCCTTCTGGCCCCACCCCACAGGAACACTTCAGTTTCCAGGCTCTTTTAGTTCTCCTGAGATGTGGGAGGCGATGCCGGCAGCCACAGACACCCTGGGAACACAGTTAACTGCTTTTCCTGGAAAGCCTGGCCTGGGGTAGGGCTGACTCGAAGCCTGAGAGGGGAGGGCAGGGGCGCGTGTAGGACTGGAACAAGGACAGGCCGGGTGGGCACTGTTTCTGGAAGGGACCCGCCCTAGCCGACTCCCCATCGAAGCTGTGTTTATACTACCATGCCATAGGCTGTGATTTTCCATAGCACTGCCTTTTGTTCGCCGTTTTCCTACCTTTGCCGTGAAAATTTGCTGCAGGCGGAAATCTGACATGGGATATCTAAAGCCAAGAAGAAGCTTTTTATTTTTGTTTTTCTCTTTTTGACAGATTTTGAATTAGTCATTTAATCAATTTTAACCCAGAAAAGTCCTCTCAAAGTAGACTTCACCCCCACCTCTCCGAATCTTTTGGAGGTGAGTTCTGTCACCAGCAACAGCTTCTCCAGGTGTCCTGGGTCCTCCCTTCTGGGCCTAAGCCTAAAGGAGCTTCTCCCATAGCCTCTCCTGAGCACACTGTTATTCTCTTATTGATGGCAAACATCACAACCTTGCTCCTGGCAACTTTTCCTCTTATTTATTCTGTGCCCAGAATTTCCTTGGGCATTAGTGGGAATCTTGCAGCTAGAGAGAAACACCCTCTGTACAATATAGAAAGCACACACACAAAGGCCAGAGGAGAATGGGGTGTATTTGAAGTGTTTATATTTCATGCATAATTACTAATAAATTAACCTTTTTTGCTGAAAAAAATTAAAGACATTTAGAATCAAATATTAAATATTTTCAATGCAGAAATGTAAATCTTGCCTTTTAGTATTTACTCCAAGGAAAGCCCACTGACAAAATGAGAGCTCTTGAAAATACAGCATAGGCTGGGTGTGGTGGGTCACGCCTGTAATCCCAGCACTTTGGAAGGCTGAGGCGGGCGGATCACTTGAGGTCAGGAGTTGGAGAGCAGCCTAGCCAACATGGTGAAACCCCATCTCTACTAAAACACAAAAATTAGCTGGGTGTGGTGGTGGACGTCTATAATCCCAGCTACTCAGGAGGCTGAGGCAGGAGAATCACTTGAACCCAGGAGGCAGAGGGTGCAGTGAGCCGAGATCATGCCACTTCACTCTAGCCTGAGTGACAGACCAGCGAGACTCCATCCCCCCCACCCCACCAAAAAAAAAAGAGAGAAAGAAAAAGGAAATACAATAAAGGCTACTTGGACAAAAATAAAATTTAGGCTAGGCATGCAGTGGCTCACGGCTATAATCCCAACACTTTGGGAGGTTGAGACAGGAGGATAGCTTGTAGCCAGGAGTTCAAGACCAGCCTGGTTGACATAGCAATACCCCATCTCCATTAAAAAAAAATAAAGTTGTGATAATCAAAAGCAAGATTTAGTAAAGCCTTCACTTTTAGGTTGAATTTTTATTTATCTCACTGTCCATTTACTCATTCGTCTAATATTGTTGAATGTCTATTAGGTACAAAGTCGTCATTTAGAAAATGTTGTATGGTTATTTTCTGAAATTATCCCTTCATACATGTGTTACTATTTTATGTTGTTAAAGTACCTTATTTCATTTTTTGAGACAGGGTCTTCTCTGTCACCCAGGCTGGAGTGCAGTGGCACGATCACAGCTCACTGCAGCCTCCACCTCCTGGGCTCAAGCAATCCTCTTTCTTTAGCCTCCTGAGTAGCTGAGACTACACGTGCATGCCACATCACCCAGCTAATTTTTAAATTTTTCATAGAGACAGGGTCTCATCATGTTGCTCAGGCTGGTCTTGAACTCCTGGGTTCAAGGGGATTCTCCTACCATGGGCTCCCAAAGTGCTGGGATTACAGGTGTGAGCCACCATGCATGGCCTAAAGTACTTTATAAAATGCAGTTCTTACCATGAAAACTCATTCTCTGCCACTTAAAACTTTTTTGCTTCATAGAAAGCTAGAAAAGGTAGAGGGAACCCACAATGCCAAAAGCTAGTTTGCATCACTAAAACCAGAATTGAATTCTCTGCAACTCTCTTTGGATGGAAGTTGGGGGCATGAAAGAAGAAAGGTTTCCTTGTGTACCCATTCCAGACCAGGTGCTTTACAAAAACAATCTCATTTAATTCTCACAACCCACCAAGATGGATATGCTTTCCATTTTGTAGTTCGAATAACTGAAGCTAGGAGAGATGATGAAACTTGTCCGGAGTCACATAACTCGTTGGTGTTGGCATTGCAACCCTCAGTATCTTTCAGCACACCATTCCTTTCATTCAATACATAACTTTGTTGAGCACCTGCTCTGTATTAATACTAGCCACAGTCCCAGAAACTAAGGATGCATTAGTGAAGAAAACACAGTCCCTGCCCCCGTGGAGTTCCCGTTCGGTGGTTGAGAAGGCAACAAACAGATCCATGATGAAATGTTGGGTGGTGGTGAAGAGATGAAGAAAAGTGAAGCAGGGTGAGGGGATGGAGCATGAAAGGGGTGGGGTGGCTGTTTTCATCTCCAGCATTTGTTCACCCAGCAGGAGGCCTCTTTCCGTGGACTGCACCCTGTTACCAACCTCTTTCCTGGATGTGAAGGGAGGGAAAATATGGGAGAGCACGTGGGCATGTGCATGTGTACCTGCAGTGCATGGGCGTGAGGAGTGAAGGCAGTGAAATAGAGAAGGGCGAGGAGAAACAAGGAAACCAAGTCGAATTTGCAAAGCAGATGTTATTCTTTGGGCTTTGGTCTCCTCTTCTCCTCAAGCTCTTTTTCAACAGTTCAGTGACCTCCTAGCACACCTGGACTTCCCTATCTGCATCCTTGGCTACTGCTACAACCTCTGCTTTCTGGAGTGAGCCTGCTCTGAAGATGATAGATGTCACTCCTTCCTCCTTCCCATTCCCTCAAATGTCAACCAATCCTTGTGACCTTGCTGTGTTTCCTTCCAAAGGCATGCATTCTGTGTTTCAATCCTCTAGGGCCTATTAAGTGACCAGATAGATTTTGTCCATACAAAATTAACTGATTTTGCATTGTATTTACATTTTGATAGGCTGCAAATATGTCTTAATGTTGCAGTGCCTGAGGGCCTCTTCTTATCTTTACTTTCACCCACTTGGTGATCTCATCCAGTTCCAAGGCTTTGAATACATCTATGAATAGATGACTCTCAAAGTTATGTTCCACTGTAGACTGCCCTCTCTGCCTGTTTGATTTTTTCTACTCGACAGTCTAATATGAGCATCGGGTATGTCCAAATCCTGGTTTCCATCTGCAGCCTTCTTCATCTAAGTAAATGGCAACTTCATTTGTCCAGCTGCTCAGGACAACAAGTTTGGGGTCATCTTTTACTCCTTTATTCTCACACCCAGAAGGGGTTGTCTCACCTTCAAATACATGCAGAATTCATCCTTTCTGACCTTTTTTTCTGCTATCAGTCTAGTTCAAGCAACCATCATCTCTTGGCTTGGTGATTGCAACAGCCTTCTAACCCTTCCTTCCTGTGGTCTACTCCTAACTCAGTGGCCAGAGTGATCTTGTTCATTAGTAAATCACATCATCTCGCTCCTCAGTTTACGCCCTCCAGTGGCTCCCATCTTACTTAGAGGAGAGCTTGAAACTCTGCTCTCTTCTCCTCTGAAAAAAAGAAAACTAAAAAAAACCAAACCAACAAACCAAGCAAGCCCTACCTTCTCTAGGCTTTGCCTTTTGTTCCCCCTCCCTCTCAGGTGGGAGTGTCCTGGTCTCTGATGTCTTCAGGGCCACATTCTGGCTGCAGCTGGAGCTATCCTCGCGTGATCATTAGTTGCTCATTTTAAAGTTGGTCAAGGTGAAATTTGCTAAGAAATGTATTTCCCAGTTCCGAGAACTCTCCGTGGTATGCCTAGGAGATAAGAACTTCAAGTGACTTTAACAAGAGATTGTCCCTTCTGTTCCCACCCATATAGGAATCAACATTCTGTCTCCATACAGCAGCTCACAGCTCCCACCTATGGGAAATGCCTGTTTGTTTCAAGTAACATTGAACCCAGCAGCTTTATTCTACTTGGTTCTTCCACTACTTTTTCTTTTTCCTTTCTTTTTTCCCCCTTTAAGAAAACGAAGTCCATTTTAATTTTGTAGGTTTGACAGAACTAGGACAATAGGACAATGCTTGCTGGGATCAAATTTTTCTGTATGTATTTTTTTTGGCAGAATCAGTGTTTGCAAGCAGCAGATAAAACTTGACTGTTGGAGAACCTCGTTGTAGCAAGCAGCTGCCTGCCAGCAAATCTGCAGTTAACAACAGAGCTGGAGTCATTGTTAGCCAGGTAGGAGAGATGAGGGGAAGAGAAAGCTGGAGAGCATCCTTGTTAGGCTCTAAATGAATCAGTTGTTTAGCAATTACTGTAAGACAGCAGATCGGGGTACATGAGCTCTGAAGATAACATCTCAACTTGGTTTGCTGTCCGTACACGACACGGGTGTATATGCATGAAGGAAGCTCCACAGCCCCAAAATATTTTATTCACCTCACATTTGGAGGAGTTCACTGACTGGAATTCAATAGAAACTGTTCTCTGTGTGAAAGTAATTTCAGAAAGTAATCTAGTTTATGGAAATGAAAGGCATCAAAACACAAAAAAACACTGTTTCTCTACAAGTGCTTTGCCTCAAATATTTGACATGGAAATTTGTATAATCCCTCTGGGGGCACGTGGGTTTCACCAGTGTTAACATCTTTTGAAATGGATTTCACAAATGTTTATTTGCCGTGCCAGGCTGACAAATAATTTAGAATATCGAGGCATCTTCCCAGAATCAAACTTAATGATATGAATCTCAAATGATTGTGGAGGATAAAAGGTATGAATTTTAACTGGGTACTGGGGGCTGACGTTACTTTCAAATACTGCCCCAGGGAGTAAAGGTGCCACTTAGCTGTTCTGAGCCCCCAAACCTTGCTAGGTGGGCAGTGCGCCTGAGAAATGACGGTGGATCGTCCACTGCCACTTTCTGCTTCATTTCTCACACAGGAAATAAGTCTTCTTGCACAGGTCTGGAGGGAGAGGGAGGGAAGGGGATGAAACAATGGGCAGGGTGGGCTCAGGTCCGATGTGACAACGAGTAAAATGGGGTGGGCTGCTTCCTACCAGTCCTTAGGAAAAGAGTGGGCAGAAGATCAGCGCTTTAGAGGATAAGCCTTAGGTTAGAACAGAATCAAGGAAGGGCAAGAGAGGGATGCTTATGTTTTCCATCATCTGCTGAATGGGAATGCCCGTGAATCCCTTCCTGTCTTCCTTTGAGGGAGCACTAGCTTGTCATTCTAGAAGACGCCATGTGGTCCTGTGAGAACCCTCTCCCCCATGTGCAATGTCCCTCAGGCCTGGTGACAAGGGCCCTTCCCTAGGGCCATCGTTCCCAGGCAGAAATTTGAGGTGGCACAGTCCCTATGTCTCATTAAGTGAAGAAAACATCCCTGGAAGGGCCAGCAGCTTTCCTGTGTCTGCATGGTGGGTGACGAGCAGAGTCAGAGGCCACCAGGGTGACCAGAGTTCCGTGCCCCACGGTCACCCTTGTCAGCCCTTCTCAGCCCTGATGATCACCATACTCAGCTCAGAGGAGAATCTGCTGGAGCGGGGGCATGAACCTTCTATGAGATTGATGCAGAGGGGGATACAGATGCCCAGCCAAACTTTTGAGACCCCTTCCACCAGGAACTGGGTCTGTGTCCCCTCTTTTTGAGCCCGGGCAGACTCTGTGACTTTCTGTCATTTCTGGGCCCAGCCTTTAAGAGGACTGACAGTTTCTGCTTCCTTCCTTTAAACCTTTGAGCCACCATTCCTTTTCTGGAGAGAACAAACAGAGAAGCCTGGAGACCACATAGAGAAGAAGCAACCAGTTGAGCATGGCCTCCTGACTGCCTGTACGAACCACGTCAGTCAGTTTAAATTTTTCAGTAGCTGCATTAAAAAGTAAAAAGAAACAGGTAAAATTAATAATGCATTTTATTTGACCCAATATATGAAAAAAATTCAGCATGAAATTAATAAATAGTAAAAACAAGACAGTTTACATTTCTTTTTTTCATACAGTCTTCAAAATCCAGTGTGGTATTTACATATACAGCATGTCTCAATTCAGTAGAGCCACGTTTCAAGTGCTCCATAGCACAGGTGGGGCTGGGTGCCGTGGCTCATGCCTGTAATCCCAGCACTTGGGGAGGCTAAGGAAAGCAAATCGTTTGAACTCAGGAGTTCGAGGCCAGCCTAGGCAACATGATGAAACCCCTATCTCTGCAAAAAATGTAAAACTTAGCTGGATGGGGTGGCACACACCTGTAGTCCCAGCTAGGGAGGCTGAGGTTGGAGGATCACTTGAGCCTGGGAGGTGGAGGCTGCAGTGATTGTGATTGTGATTGCACGACTACACTCCAGCTTGGGCAACAAAGCAAGACCCTGCCAAAAAAAAAAAAAAAAAAGTGAAAGAAAGAGAAAGAAAGGAAAGAAAAAGACAAAGAAAGAGAAAGAAAAAAAAGAAAGGAAAGAAAAAGAGAAAGAAGAAAAACAAGGAAAGAAAGAAGGAAGGAAGAAAGGAAAGAAAGAAAGAAAGCAAGAAAAGAGAAGAGAAAAAAGCATATGTGGCTCATAGCTACCAAATTAGACAGTGCTTATCTAAAGTCGTCACTGTTATCTGCCTCTGCTGCTCACCCTCATACCACCACAAAAAAGAAAAATTCCTCTACAAGTGGACACATGCTGAAATAAACACTCAGGCGTCCTTGAAGAGAAGTAGTCACCAGAGGATGTACCAATGAAGGAGAAACCCTCTCTTGCGCTTAGATGGGGGTGGGATAGATCAAGGCCTATTGATACATTTTTCTATAAGCTGCGGACCAACCACCTTCTTCCTCAGTGGTTGCATTTGCAAGTTGTAGCCTCAGTCTATCTCAGTTAAGCAAAGAACTCTATATAAAAATTCTTATTTGTGAAGGAGCTAAGTGGCTATTCAATTTAAATAAGAGTCTGCTTTACAAAAGGATTCGCTTTGGGATTGCCTAAGCTAGCGCATTTCTCTTGTGTGTTTAAAATAAATCCATTTATTTTTAAAAGATTTAATCAGATTGAACCAACATCTATTGAATGAAATAAATTATCCCTACATGTGAAGGCTTCCTGAAAGTTGATTTGGGGGATGAATACTAGCAGAGAGATGCAATACGCATAGAATGTTAGGGCTGTGAGAGAACATTGTGCTCACAGCATCTAGTTCAGGGATGGCAGATGCAGGCAGCTGGGCCATGGACAGCAGGGTGGCCTGCCCTACCAAGTCTAGCGAGGCCCCAGGCATAGTCTCTAGCCACACCTCGAGGCAGTTGCTACCAATAGATCTGTAGCAGCCGTAAGATGAAATCAGACATCCATGTTCTCTCTCTTTTTTTTTTTTTTTTTTTTTTGAGATGGTCTCGCTCTGTTGCCCAGGCTGGAGTGCAGTGGCGTAATCTCAGCTTACTGCAAGCTTCGCCTCCCGGGTTCACGCCATTCTCCTGCCTCAGCCTCCCGCATAGCTGGGACTACAGGCACCCACCACCACGCCCAGCTAATTTTTTGTATTTTTAGTAGAGACGGGGTTTCACCATGTTAGCCAGGATGGTCTCGATCTCCTGACCTCGTGATCCGCCCGCCTCGGCCTCCCAAAGTGCTGGGATTATAGGCATGAGCCACCGCACCCGGCTGACATCCATGTTCCTATAACAGGTAGGCACCTATAAGGATTATTTGCTAGTCTGCCCCCAACTTCCCCACCATTATTCTGAAGCTCACTGGGGGCCCCCATCCATAGTTGATTGGTCTAGGGTGGGCACCTGAGCTAATCTGAAGGGCGGCCCTTCCCAGGTTTTTTGTATTTAGGAGACCAAGAGCATGTCAGTGAATCTCTCTGGTGGTTGAACCTTAAAATGGAAAACTCAGGAGTTGCCTGAACTGCTCAATCCTCAGGGTACATACGAAGGCAAGGGACAGAGCTGCTACTCTGAGGAGAGCAGAGATGAGAGGACAGGGGTCTAGGGGCTCATCCCAGCTGAGTATGTGGCACAGGCCAAACCCCTCACTTGATCACCTCTCCCTCAGATTCCACACCACAGTAACCGTTCCATAAAGTATCTTTTTGCAGAACAAGCATGACTTGGCTTCTCTCATCTGTAAACACAGAATCTTAATTAATACAGAGGCCCACCTTCAGGGGCATGCAACCTGTGTACTCAACAAGTGGCCCCATGCTTAGGGCACTGTGCTTGGTTTGATGGTCTGCTATCACTGTCTTGAAATTCTTAACCTTTTTTTTTTGAGACAAAGTCTCACTCTGTCTCCCAGGCTGGAGTGCAGTGGCACAATCTCGGCTCACTGCAACCTCCACCTCCTAGGTTCAAGCAATTCTCCTACAGGCGTGTGCCACCACGCCTGGCTAATTTTTACATTTTTAGTAGAGACAGGGTTTCACCATGTTGGCCAGGCTGGTCTCGAACTCCTGAGCTCAAGTGATCAATCTGCCTTGGCCTCCCAAAGTGTTGGGATTACAGGCATGAGTCACCGCACCCAGCCTTAACCATTTTTTAATAAGGGACCCCACACTTCCATCTTGTATTCGCCCCACAGATTATGTAGTCAGTCCTGCGAATATACTTTCATTTTAGAAGAGGAGGTAATTGAAACTGAGATGAAGTCAGTAATTCAATTAAAATCACAGAGATGGCTACAGAATCCATTTCAGTCTGGTGGAGTCCAGGTTGGAACTGAGACAAAGGCATAAACAGGTGAAAAGGGTTAAGGTTGGTGGGGAGAGAAGAATCGTTTTGTTTCTCTTTCTTCTTCCATGACACAGAAATTCCCTAACCCCAAACCTTAATGGCTGTTGTTTTGCTTCTCAATTTTCATAGAAATAAGCAGAAGAAAGGGTAGGTAGGAAAAGGCTGACTGGTGTCACAGACCAATTGTTCTGAGAGCAGGAAACATTTGCCAGGTTGCCAAAGCCGACCTCATTTCCCAATTTCCCAAAGACCCAATTTCCCCAGCTGCTTTGTTGACATAGCAACAGTGAATTCTGAAAGGGTTGTTATAATATTAATATGTATTTCATGGTGGGTTTGCCCTGTGTTCGTCCCGGCCCTTGTGATCCAGGTCTGAAAAAGAGGTGCTTTTGGCTTCTGGCCATGGAAGCCAAGGCCCAGTTCTCCAAGTGGGATAAGTAAGGAGCAGGTGCCTCTGTCAGCACATCCACCAATTGGGTGGAATCCCCCCACCAGGTCCTCCCACCCCCAAGACTTCGCTGCCTTCCCCAGAGCGAAGGGGCTGACTTTGTAGATATTTTAAGTAATAGCTGCACCTTGGGATACATTTCCACCCTCCTACTACTCAGGGTGTTAAACGTAGCACCTGTGAGCCATTGTGTAGAAAATCAATTACACCTTGGGCCCAGTGATAAGAATTCATCCCCCGAGCTCAATTTTTAAAAGGCTTCAAAAGGCCTCCCACCTCTTTCCCTTTTTCCAATGCAAATGAGCAACACTCAGGATATTTGCATGCCAAATTCCAGCATGGGTTTCAAGAGAGTAAATGGTCATATTTATTAGTAATAGCAGTGGTAGATGAGTAAGAGGGATTTAATAAATGTATGTTGAATATGTTTGTGTTTCTATAGCACTTAAGATATTTCAAAGCCTTTTTTTCCCCCAAATATCATTTATTTGATTTTTAAACAAGCAAACAAACCCAAAAGGCCTGCAATGAGGACAAAGAGGAATTATCCTCGATTTATTGATGAGAATAAGGCTAGAGAAAGATTTTATCTTGCCCAATGTCATATAACTGATTCATAGGTGTCAGAGTCATGATTAGAACTTGAGTTGGTCTCCCAGCTAGCACTGCCTTTCATCTGTATCATGTTGCTTCATGGTATTTCAGAAGGGACACAGGGACAGAACAGGAGTTATATTAACTGAGTGCAGGAGAGTGTAATCAATAATAGCTAAAACCTATTAAAGGCTTACTATGTGTCTGCCATGGATATTATCTCATTTAATTTTTTGGGGGGTGGGGGGATGGAGTCTTGCTCTGTCACTCTTAAAATATCTATAGAGTCAGCCCTTTCACTCTGGGGAGTGGTGTGAGTGCAGTAATGTGATCTCGGCTCACTGCAACCTGCGCCTCCCAGGTTCAAGTGATTCTCCTGCCTCAGCCTCCCCAGTAACGTGGACTACAGGCACACGCCAGCATGCCTGGCTAATTTTTGTATTTTTAGTAGAGACGGAGTTTCACTATATTGGTCAGGCTGGTCTCGAACTGCTGACCTCAGGTGATTCACCACCCCCTCAGCCTCCCAAAGTGCTGGGATTATAGGCGTGAGCCACCGCGCCCAGCCTCATTTAATTTTTTAATTCAACTTTTTAGTTTGAGATCATTGTAGACTCACACGCAATTATAGGAAATAAAAAGATCCTGTGTATCCTTTGCCTAGTTTCCCCCAATAGTAATATCTTGCAGGACCATAGAACAAAGTCAGAACCAGGATGTTGACATTGACACAGTCAAGATATGCAATATTTTCATCACCATGGGGATCCCTTATAAAAGAAGTCCCCAACCCAGTACTGGTCCATGGCCTGTTAGCAACAGGGCCACACTGCAGGAGGTGAGCAGAGGGTGAGTGAGCACAGCTTCACCTGTATTTACAGCCGCTCCCCATCACTCCAATTACGGCCTCCTGTCAGTTCATGGGCGGCATTAGATTCTCACAGGAGCGCAAACCCTATTATGAATCGCACATGTGAAAGATCTGGGCTGCATGCTTCTTATGAGAATCTGATAAATGCAATGCGCTTGAATCAGCCTGAAACCATTCCACTGCACTCCGTGGAAAAACTGTCTTCCATTAAATGGGTCCCTGGTGCCAAAAAGGTTGGGGACCCCTGCCTTATATTGTCCTATTATAGCCACACCTACTTCCCTGTCACTCCCATCCCTCCTTAACCCCTGGCAACCACTAGTCTGTTCTCCATGTCTATGAATTTGTTATTTCAGTGACGTTGTATGAGTAGAAGTAAGCAGCATGTAATGCGTGATTCCCCGCCTTCCCCACTCAGCGTAATTGTCTGGAGATCCATCAAGATTGCTGTATATATCAATAGTTCATTCCTTTTTATTGCTGATAGCATTCCATGGTCCAGAAGTACCACAATTTAACCATCCACCTGTTACAGTTTTTGACTATATGAATAAAGCTTCTGTAAACATTTGTGTACAGGTTTGTGTGTGAATGTAACTATTTGCTTCCCTGGGATAAATGCCCAAGAATACAATTATTGGGTTGTATAGTAGTTACATGTTTAAATTCTTGAGCAATTGCCAAACTGTTTTACATGCCCAGTAGCAATGTCTGATCCGTCCAGTTTCTCCACATCCTCACCAGCATTTGGTGTTGTCACTACTTTTTATTTCAGTCATTCTGATAGGTATATACTGATATTTCACTCTGGTTTTATTTTACACTTCCCTAATGGTTGATGTCAAATATCTTTTCATGTGCTTGTTTATCATTTGTGTGTCCTGTATGATGATTGTGTATCCACTATGATGAAATATTTCTTCATGTCTTTTGCCCATTTTCTATTGTAATGTTCTCCTTTTTGGTGAAGGTTTTTTTTTGTTTGTTTGTCTGCTTGCTTTTACTGTGAAGTTTTGAAAGTTCTCTTTCTATTCTAGATACTAGAATATTACATACCCTCTACAGGATAAGTGATTTGCAATAGTTTCTCCAACTCTGTAGCTTGTCTTTTCATCTTCTTAATTGGGTCTTATGTAGAACAAAAATTTAAATTTTGATTAAGTACAATTTGTCTTTTTTTTTAAGAGATCATGCTTTTGGTTTCAAGTATAAGAATTCTTTGCCTAGTCTTAGATCCTAAAGATTTTCTCCTATATTTTTCTAGAAGTTTTCCCATTTACATTTATTAGGTTTGTGATCTATTTTGAATTAATTTTTGTATAAGGAACAGCCTATGGATGTCTAATTGCTGTAGCACCATTTGTTGAAAAGGCTCTCTTTCTTCTATTGAATTTCTTTTGCATCTTTATCAAAATTCGATTGGATATATTTGTATGTTGGTCTATTTCCAGGTACTATGTTCTGTCTTTTTTTTTTTTTTTTTTTTTGAGATGGAGTCTCACTCCTGTTGCCCAGGCTGGTGTGCAGTGGTGCATTTTCTGCTCACTGCAACCTCTGCCTCCCCGGTTCAAGATTCTCCTGCTTAGCCTCTCGAGTAGCTGGGATTACAGGCACCTGCCACCATGCCCAGCTATTTTTTATTTGTAGTAGAGATGGAGTTTCAGCAAGTTGGCCAGGCTGGTCTCAAACTCCTGACCGCAGGTGATTCGCCCACCTTGGCCTCCCAGAGTGCTGGGATTGCAGGCATGAGCCACGGTGCCTGGCCTGTCTTGTTTAATTTTTAACCATCGCTTGTAACAAATAGATGCTATTATTGCCTCTACTTTACAGATGAATAAACTGACATACAGAGAACAAAACAAGGTTTTTATCACTAAATATTTGCTACTTTAAAAGGCAAGCAAGAATATTGGCAACCACTTCTATTTATAATGAGAAAAAGCTATACTAAAGGTGGGCTCAGTTACATTAAAATTCATTCTATACAAAGTCAAACCAGAAGGAAGGATCTATTTTTCCATCAGAAACATCCTCATCTGACCCATCAGAATAGTGTCAAGAAACAAACACCTAGACTTACATATAATAAAGTGACGCCAGCTGGATTTATTATTCTATTAGGCTCAATAAAGATCACTCTGTTGCCCTAACAACCTAATGAGAGCCATGACTTGTTAGATAAACTAACCATCAGGTGAAGAAAATAACTGTCAATAGGCGGCCCTTTACCTGTTGACAGATAACTGTGATGTAAAACCAGCAGCACATCCAGATTATTTGAGAGGCTTTTTAAAAGTGCAGCTTCCTGAGCCACATACTAGAGCCACTCAAGCAGAATCTCTAGGCTCCAGCTTTTTCTGTTTATATTTATTTATTACCGTGTGTGTGTGTGTGTGTGTGTGTGTGTGTGTGTGTGTGTGTAGGTGTGGGCGTGGGTGGGTGGTGGTGGTGGTGGTGAGGAAGGACAGTTTATAATTCTCCGGGGAATTTTGATGCAGCTGGTCACTGGATGGCCAAGACCAAAAAAAAGCTTTTTCAAATGTGGCAGAGAAGAAGAAGCTGGGTTTCATTTTGAGAAATTGAGAGGCCAGGAGAAACCCTTTTTTAAAAAAAACAGTGTGCTGTGTTTGGTTTTGTAGGAAAAGAGTTTCCAAAAGTTGCCCATAAACTTCTTCCTCATATTTGAGACTGAATTTGGTTGCTAGAGATTGAATAGAGTTTTAATTTAATAAAGATTGTTCTGCAGGATCAAAAACCATTTTATGAACCCTTAAACGTTCAACTGTGATGTGCAAATAAAATGAACCCTGAAATTGTATGAAACACCTGTGTCTCCAAATTCAAATTGTTTAGGCAGAAGGGATTTTTCAGCTGGATAGTGGTAGTGCGTTTAGGTAAGAGTCTAACACACGTAATTGGATTTGTCATTCTTCTTTTTTCTGACAATCAAATCAAAGATTGGGTAATCATTACCTGAGCAATACAGAGTAAATTACTCTTTAATTTGTGTCATCTTCTTAGATCTAAAAGGTTTATGTTTGTTTTCTTAATTGTTAGACCACCTGGAGTGGATTTATGATTTACTCCTCAATATTCATCCCACCTTAGAAAATTAGCCTAATCTTATTCCACTGCCCTGCTACCACCACCTTCTCGGGTGACTGGTCAGGATTAGGCATGGTGGTGGAGACTTTCCAGTGTCTTCCACATCTGATTCTACTGTCCTTCCTTAGGACATAGGAAGACAATACTTCTCCATATACTTGCAATCGAATGGGGCCATATGACTAATGAGCCATGGACGAAAGTGACAAGTATCACTTAGGGATTCAGCATTAAACAGTTGTGCAAGACCCTCTGCTACTCTCCCTCTGCCATAAGGAATGTGGAGGAATGGAGATGCAGGTGTCCACAAGATTTCTGAGCCAGCTTATGGAGCGAGCTAACCCAGAGAGTCTCTGGAACCACAACATACTTCGCATGAAGCAAGAAACACACCTTTGCATTCTGAAACTACTGAGAGTTGAGGATGATTTCCTACTAGAGCATAATTTAGCTTAAGCTATGACCCTATTCTAGATAATGACATGTCAGATAAAATCTGATGAGGGGCCGGGCACAGTGGCTCATGCCTGTAATCCTAGCATGTTGGGAGGCCGAGGCAGGTGGGCAGATCACCTGAGGTCAGAAGTTCGAGACCAGCCTGGCCAACACGGTGAAACCCCATCTCTACTAAAAATACAAAAATTAGTCAGGCGTGGCGGCACACACCTGTAATCCCAGCTACTCAGGAGGCTGAGGCAGGAGAATCACCCGAATCCAGGAGGTGGAGGTTGCAGTGAGCTAAGATTGCACCACTGCTCTCCGGCCTGGGAGACAGAGAGAGACCGTGTCTCAAAAAAAAAAAAAAAAAAATCTGATGAGGGAGCTTTTGGGGAAAGTTTCCTCTCCTAAAAGAAACCACAGGAAGAGGTAGTTTCTCATTTCCCTCCAGATTTTAGGTCTGGGTGTGAGGCTGGGACCACTACAGCCATCTCACTCCCAGCCCCAGGGTGAGGCTACTTAAGATGGGAGAGCAGAGAGGTCTTGGATCATTGGTGACATCCTTGAGCTGCTGAAACAACAACTCTGGAACTTACTGTACCTCTTTTCTTTCTGCTATGTGAGATAATAAATTTCCTTATTGTTCAAATTGGTTTGATTTGGAATTTGTTACTGTGATGGTTAATAATGAGTGTCAACTTGATAGGATTGAAGGATGCAAAGTACTGTTCCTGGGTTGTATCTGTGAGGGTGTTGCCAACAGAGATTAATATGTAAGTTAGTGGACTGGGAGAGACAGACCCACCCTCAACTTGAGTGGGCACCATCTAATCAGCAGCCAGCATGGCTAGAATGAAACAGGCAGAAGAACTTAGAAGGACTTGACTTGCTGAGTCTTCCGGACTTCATCTTTCTCCCAAGCTGGATGCTTCCTGCCCTCGAATATCAGACTCCAAGTTCTTCAGCTTTTGGACTCTTGGACTTACACTAGTGGTTTGCCAGGAGCTCTCAGGCCTTTGGCCACAGACTGAAGGCTTCACTGTCAGCTTCCCTACTTGTGAGGTTTTGGGACTTGGACTGATCCACCACTGGCTTCCTTGCTCCTCAACTTGCAGACTACTTGTTGTGGGACTTCTGATTATGTAAGTCAATTCTCTTTAATAAACTCCCCTTCATATATACATATATCCTATTAGTTCTGTCCCTTTAGAGAACTCTGACTAATACAGTTACTTCCAATCAAAAGCATCTTAACTGATAAATCATGGCTTTTAGCAATACAAGATTAAACTTAACTTCAGTCCTCTGCAACTACTACTCTTGTAGCAGGAAGGTTGCTAAAATCTCAATTTCTCATCTAGGGCCAGGCACAATGTCTAACTGCAATCCCAACATTTTGGGAGGCAAAGGTGGGAGGACAGCTTGAGTCCAGGAGTTTGAGACCAGCCTGGGCAATATAGTGAGACTTCATCTCTACAAAAGATTTCTTAAAAATTAGCCAGGCATGGTGTCGCATGCCTGTAGTTCCAGGAACTTGGGAGGCTAAGGTGGGAGGATTGCTTGAGCCCCAAATGTCGAAGCTGCAGTAAGCGATGATTGCACCACTGCAAGAGCCTGGGTGACAGAGCAAGACTCTGTCTTGAAAAAAAAAAAAATCTAATTGAATTAAATAGGAAACTAAATTTAAAATAAACTTCCAGGACAGGCACGGTGGCTCAGGCCTGTAATCCCAGCACTTTGGGAGGCCGAAGCGGGAGGATCACTTGAGGTCAGGAATTTGAGACCAGCCTAGCCAACATGGCAAAACCCCATCTTTATTAAAAATACAAAAATTAGCCAGGTGTGGTGGTGGGCACCTGTAATCCCAGCTACTCCGGAGGCTGAGGCAGGAGAATTGCTTGAACCCGGTGGGATGCAGAGGTTACAGCGAGCAGAGATCACACCATTGCACTCCAGCCAGGGCAACAGAGCAAGGCTCTGTCTCAAAAATAAAAATAAAAAATAAAAAACAAACTTCCAGTTGTTCTAAATGCTTTATAGTATTTATCTCCTTAAGACTCCACAGAAGCCAGCGAGAGAATCTGGCTCCCAACTCTGGGGACAACACTGAGGTGTGGCACTTTCTTGGCTCTGGAGGGAGTTCGGTCCCTGGACCTGCATTCTCCCACAGGCTCTGCCTCCTGCCCGCTTGTCTCAGCATCTGGTTGTGGAAAAAAAATTACCATGTGACACTGCAGTTGCACGTGATGCTTCAGAGGGTAAGGGAACCTGACAGAGCTTCTTGGCATCCCAGGACACCTTTTAAGATAAGTCTCTCCTGGTGCCAGCTTCCCAAGATGATTTGGTCTCCTATTAGGGGAAGCTCAGGTGAAATATGGGCACTGTGTGCCTACTCACTCTGCATCTGAATGGTCCTAAAACCTCATAGAAAAGTTATATCCTTTCTATCTTCATATCCTTGATATAAGACTTCCAGCTGAGCATAGTGGCTCACGTCTGTAATCCCAGCACTCTGGGAGGCTGAGGCAGGTGGATTACTTGAGGTCAGGAGTTCCAGACCAGCCTGGCCAACATGGTGAAACTTCTGTCTCTACCAAAAAATAGAAAACAAGCCGGGTGTGGTGGCGCGTGCCTATACTCCCAGCTACTTGGGAGGCTGAGGCGGGAAAATCGCTTGAACCCAGGAGGTAGAGGTTGCAGTGAGCCAAGATAATGCTACTGCACTCCAGCCTGGGTGACAAGAGCAAAACTCTGTCTCCACAAAAAAAAAAAAAAAAGACACCCTTACACTTCCTCTAGAGGAACCTCTGAGGGAAAATCTATGCAGATCTCTAACGGGTCACTGGGAAAGTAAGAGAAAGGGACCGAGGCGAGTGCAACTACTCAGTAGCCACCGTAAGGGGCTCAACCATGATGATAATGGAGGGGTGCCAATGAAGCGGGTATGCAGTGACAAAAGTAAGAGTTCTTTGTGTGTGTTGGCGGAAATATCCAGGAGACTATGTGTCTCTTCCTTCTTCCCTTAAAATTTAACTGAATTCTGTTATAATCACTTCTCGGCCTTTTGGCTAAGATCAAGTGTAATTCTGTTATATTATTTTTCCGTTGTATTATGTTTAAATTATCTGGGGATGTAGGTGGGGTTTAAGTGGAGTAAATAGTTAACTATGATATCCAATATGAGGACAGTCGTGATTCACTTGCATTCACCTCATTCATTCATCCATTCATCCATCAAAAATACTTTTAAGGATCTACTGTTTGCCAGACACTGTACTAGGCACAGAGATATAGAAAGAAGAGACACTGTCAAGAGGTCAGGAGTTTGAGACCAGCCTGGCTAACATGGTGAAACCCGTCTTTACTAAAAATACAAAAATTAGCTGGACTTGGTGGTGGGCGCCTGTAGTCCCAGCTACTTGGGAGGCTGAGGCAGGAGAATTGCTTGAACCCGGGAGGCAGAGATTGCAGTGAGCCGAGATCACACCATTGCACTCCAGCCTGGGCAGACAGAGCAAGACTCCATCTCAGAAAAATAAAAAACAAAGACACTGTTCTTGAATTCAGTATAAAGTGGGAGATAAACACATAAGCGGGCCCTGACAATCTAGCAGAACAAAAGCCATGTGAGATTGTGCCTTGGTAGCTTCAGGGGCTTGGGAGAAGTGCATTACCCCAGCATGTATCCTGCAGCCTGGAAATTCCACCCATGGAGAAGGGAAGCTTTCTTAAGAAGTCCTTTGTTTAAAAGAAGGTCTTACCTCGGCTTCTCCCAAAAACGGCAGTCTGAGACCAGGGCCTGTGTGTCAGTGGTTTATTTTAATAAGCCATCCTAGGGGTCTGGTGTGAGGGAATCAAGAAGAATCAAACAAGGGCTGGGCTTGGTGACTCACGCCTGTAATCCCAGCACTTTGGGAGGCTGAGGTGGGCGGATTACCTGAGGTCAGGAGTTCAAGACCAGCCTGGCCAACATGGTGAAACTCCATCTCTACTATTAATAAAAATATAAAAACTATCAGGGCATGGTGGTGCCCACCTGTAATCCCAGCTACTTGGGGAGCTGAGGCATGAGAATCACTTGAACTCGGGAGGCAGGGGTTGCAGTGAGCTGAGACTGCTCCACTGCACTCCAGCCTGGGCAACAGAGCAAGAGTCCATCTCAAAAAAAAAAAAAAAAAAAAAAAAAAAAAAAAAAAGGAAGGGAAAGCCAACTTAGGGGTGCATTACAGAGCTACAGAGCTGGTTACTCCCATGGACAAGTGGGACAAGTGTCCCAGGGAGGCTTTCTGGGGAACCACTGAAAGGCATGGGAGAGGGGAGATTTTCTCCATTGGCTCTTCCATCCTTTGGTCAAAGTTTGCTCTGGAGTGTTGGCGCCCCGTTTCCGGGGTTTTGTGCGCATGCACCAGAGCTGTGGAGAGACAGAAGCCTGGGCGTGGGAGCAGGAGAAAGGAAGGACAGCCGAGGAAGGGCTGTCAAGCTCCAACTGCACAGGACGCTGCTGCAGCAACAGCAGGAGCTCACGGTGGCCTGAGTCAAGGGAAGAAAGGGCATCAAAGGTACCTGGCTTAAAGGAAATGTTATCGGAGGAGAAGTTACCATTCCACTAGGCTAGTGCCAGCTACTGAGTATGTGTATTCAATTCTGATCAAGCATTTATTGGGCTTTCCACTCCAGGGCCAGGTTTGCTCCCTCAGGGTCCTCCCGAGGAAAGGGACCAGAGGACAGGCAAATTCCCGATAAGTCAGTGGGAGAAGAACCCTTTGGGGGCAGTGAGAGTTGGTGGAAGGGGGAAAACAGGGCAAGCCCGTGAGACTGACTCAGATCGCCAACTGCTCGAGGAGAGTGTGAAGGAAGCTTGAGAGGTCCTCTGTGGAAAGGAGGAGAGAAGCGCCTGTGGCAAAGTTCTCCAGCCATACTCAGGAGGAGTCCCTCTAGGAGAAACTCAAATGAAGATGCTTAAAGACAGCAGGGCACTCAAGGCTTCACAGAGAGGGAGACTGACAAGTTTTTGAGAAGTCTGAAAAGCCTTCATCCTTAGCATATTTTCTGAACTAAGGCCACATTGCAAACCCAGGCCATTACACATGCTTGAAACATAAGACACATTTTCCCAGAAGGCGAGGCCAGTTTCTATAAAGATTGGTCACAATGAATAGCCTTCTCATTGCTCCACCAAACTTGGGTTTCACTGGAATTGGATTACGCTGTTGCTGCTTTGAACATACAATCCTACTCAGCTGGGAGCTGAGACACTACCTCTGTGGCGGTAACTCTGCACTCTAATAGAATAACTGTCAGAACCACTAGCCATCAATTCTGGCTCCTCTTTCCTTATTGGTATTGGAAAACACCTTCGATATGTTTAAAACTAAATGCCCAAGTGCTTTATTCCAGAAGGCCAAACACAGCCTGGAATTCCTCAAGTGACCCAGGCCACCACATATCCCACTTGGTTTATTTTTTGCATGTGCAAACCTAGAGTTCCAAAGACCCATATGCATGGGCTGTAATTCCCAAATAAGGAGAGGAAAAAACAGAGAAAATTATCCAGAAAGAAACAGGGTTTCAAATCTCTAAGTCAGAAATTTATTAATTAGAGCTACCATTTCTTGAGTGCTTACTGTGCCAGGTCCTGCCCAAGATAGAGTAATCTCATTTGATCCTCACAACAGTGTGAAGTAGGTGCTAGTTTCCCCATTTTATAAGCGAGGAAACTTGATCAAATAACATGCCCATGGCTGGACGCAGTGGCTCAGGCCTATAATCCCAGCACTTTGGGAGGCTGAAGCGGAAGAATCATGAGGTCAGGAGTTCCAGACCAGCCTGACCAACATGGTGAAACCCTATCTCTACTAAAAATACAAAATTAGCCAAGCATGGTGGTGCATGCCTATAATCCCAGCAACTTGGGAGGGTGAGGCAGGAGAATCGCTTGAACCCAGGAGGCAGAGGTTGCAGTGAACCAAGATTGCACCACTGCACTCCAGCCTGGGCAACAAGAGCGAAACTTCGTCTCAAAAAAACAAACAAAAAGAAACAAAAAAAAAACATGCCCGTGATCACACAGTTTAAAGGGCAAGAGCCGGAACTCAAAGCAGTTCTGATTCTGAAGGCCTGGCTTTAGGTATTGAGTAGGGGGAAAAATTATAAACAAGAATAAAAATATCCCCTATGAAAACATCTTCTCCCCAAAAGGATGAGTTGAGATATTTCTAACCATCTGTTATCACTGCTTTGGTTCTTGGCTTTAGGAGCAGAAATATTACCTTTTCTTCTCATTGACTTCTCTTTTGCAAAACCAGGCCACCCAATCACCCCATCCCCAAAACCACAACCAATTATTCTTACACACTCCTGCTAATTACTATGAGTTATGCAGGTCCTTTCGGAGACAGAGGGAGTGATGAGGCCAGTTAGCCATAAAACATCCTCCTTCCACAAATATTCCTCACTGGGCTAAAGGCTTTGGCTACCCAGATCTTGCAACATAGTAATATCTCTAAGCAAAAAGACTTTTTTCCCTCCTTTTTGACTCTGGATTGCATCCCATCGTGCTAAAAGAAAATGGACTGGGTAGATTAGGCATTAATTTTGACTCTCCTCTATAGGTAGGGCATGGAATGATTGATTCGCCTCTCTTTATTATGGAGACTTCCTCCTTCACACACATGGATGCCCACTGAACCCTTCTGAGGCCACTTGTCAAGTAAAATGAGGCACTTGAAAACAACTGAATGAACAACCTCCTCTTTTAAAAATTTTAATCGATTGTTTCATCTTGCCGTTGCTCTTGGTGGGTGACTTTCGCACGTGAAACACTCACCTTTTCTCCATTATGCTCTCTTACCTGCACAGGGCGCTTTTCCACCTCCTCCTTGTGCAGTGCAATCGATATTCTGTTATTCGCTGTCATTTGGATGTTACTCTGTGCAAACAGTAGTTTTAAAAAAAAACATCAGGAGCTCTGCTGTCTACACAAATCAACAACAATGAGAAACAAGAAGTGGATTACTACGGAACGAAATCCTTTTTGTTCTAAACTGTAATCAACTATATTGGATGCGAGGTTTGTCCATTTTAAAAATTTAATAATGGGTTTTGGTCCTCTTGTTTCTATAAAAAGGGCATTTATAAATATTAATATGGAATACCAGGGAAAGAACAATACATAACAATAATGAGAATCACAAAATCCCATCACATTTGACACTGTCATATCACCAGCTTAAGGATTAGCAGGTTAACCTTAGAGTTAAAAATATTGCTTTATGATTAAAAAAAAAATCTCAAAATAAAAAAAGCTCCTTGTTGCATTATATATTCGTTGTGGCTTCCTTATTTTTCTTCAGGTGATGGGATCACTGCTTCAATTAACATTTTTGGGGAGAGGAGGCTTATAAGAAGGTGGTAGGTTGACTTAGCTGCGTTCTTTCTTGTTCAAGTCACGCTGAGCTTGTCTTTTGTCTAATTCTAACCCCTGACACTGCTTGAGTCAAAGGCCTGGCAACTAATACCCCCATTTTAGCTGGGGGTTTTTATCCACTTGGAGCTCCGTTTTAAATGATAAAGTTACCCAAGGTGCCAGTTTTCACCAGTATTTCTAAATACATCTAGTAAAAATGCAGCAATTTCATAGAAATCCAAGCTATTGAGATCTAATCACTGCTTAAGCTGTGGCTTTATTCAAATCTGGATCACCAATATGGCTTAAGATGTAAATGAAGTGCAGAGAGAAATAAAGCAAGAAAATCTCTGATGGCCTTTCTCTCTTCTATTTGATGCCCGGGCCCTTATCAGTCAATTAATGCAGGTAAACTTCAGTGGCAGCATCAGTGTAACGGTACCAATGGCTGCTGTCCTCCTCCAGCCTCAGCCAAACAAAACACACTTTCGGTAGCCTTAATATGAAATGGGAAAAGGTCAAAATAAACAGCTTTGCCAAATAAATCCTGAAGATCCATTCTAATTTCCACCCAAGGATCTTTTAAGTCGTCCTGGATGTTCTTTATGATACGTTGATCCACACTTAGTTTCATTAAAACTTTGTGACTTGGTATTTTTCAACCTGATAGCTTCACTAAACTAGTTCTCAAAGTGTTCACTAAGCCGCTATGCATAAAACTACTTTGCTGTCATGGTGGCTTCTAATATCACCTCAATGCAGGCAGCAGCAGTTCTGGAAATGAACCTGATCTACATGCATTCCATCTGAGCTTGGGAATTACTTTCCTTTGGCTTTCACTGGATGTCTTCTGAGGAAGAGGTGCCGTCCTCTGCAGCCCCCACCCTAAACCCTCCTGAAACTGAATGCTGAATTATCTACCACCCTGTATTTGTTCTGGAAGCAATCTACACAGAACACGACTTTTATCTGCGGAGGTTTCCAGCTGGGATTAACAGATGCTGAAACATTTGGGGAAGAGGGAGGGGCCCACAGAAAAGAAAAGAATTAAAATTAAGGTCTCTTCCAACAATAGCATGGCAAATACAGAGATTCAGACCAAGCTTAAAAAAGCAAGAGGTTTCTCAGAGAGGCACATGGAGAACCTAGCTTTACTGACGTGAGTTTTAAAATGGCAAAAGAAAAAAAAAACAAAACAAAACACTCCGCTGGCCTCTTGGCTACTCTGGAATTACTTCCCAGCTGGCTAGGTCCCTCTCAGTGATTAGTAGCCCCTCAGCTTCCTTCCACCCTGAGATCTGACGGAAACCTTTATTTCTTTATCAATTGCTGTGGTCAGTATACATTACTACAGTCAACGGAACTCTTGGCAAAGGGTTTCAAAAGAGGTGGAGATCATTTTTCTAGGGGAAAAGGGGATTAAACATAAAATAAATAAATCAGCCAGGCTGAATAACGAGCTCCTAAACCCGGCTGAATCTGCACTTGTCATGTTTTCAGGGACTATGGTATCCCCACAAGGTCTACCCAACATAGCAGCCGTGGACAGCCCTGTTCAGCCTCCACTTGCTGGGGTGCAGAGTGGAAAACCAGTCCTCACCTTAGCTGTCTTTACCTTCCTCGACAAGCTGCGTCTCAGAATGCAGTGAATATAGGCCAAGATTTGACACCAGGCCTGCATTTATATGTATAAACTCTCAAACTTTGCAATCATGTCAACCTGGATTGGAAATCTGCCTCTATTGGCAACTGGCTGTGTGGCCTTGGATAACTTCTCTGAGTCTCAATTTCTTTTCTGTTTTTTTTTTTTCTTCTTTTGAGACAGGTTTTGCTCTGTCACCCAGGCTGGAGTGCAGTAGTGGTGCAAACACGGCTCACTGCAGCCTCGACCTCCTGGGCTCAAGCAGTCCTCCCACCCCAAAAGTGTCTGGGCTTACAAAGTCTCAAAATGTTGGGATTACAGGTTTGAGCCACCATGACTGGCCTCCATCTCTTCACCTAAAACAGAAATGATAATAACACCTTCTGCTAGCGTAGACTGGATACGGTCATTTATGTGGAGCACCAATCCTGGTGCCTGGCACATGTTGGATGCTTAATGCAGATAACATACTGATGCTTATTGTTGTATCTCTGCACGTACTGTGAATGGGCTAAGTGAGACTCTACACAGCCTCCATCTTTCTTGTTAAACCTCTAAGTTTGCTGTGGGTGCTGTTGTTAGTGTTGCCTCTATAACCAAACTGCTGTGGGATTCTCCCCCGTTACTTGGAAATTGAGGATATTTAACTCTACAACTCTACCCACTCCTCATCCCATCATTAGAAAGATAGGACAACCACGGGAAGGCTTGAGTCTCCAGGAATATTATGGAAAAGTGAAAAGGCCCTTAGAAGAACTCTCAGAATAGCCCAGTGCGCTCTCCTAGGGCCATAACCCAACCTGCTTCACCCTCTTGACTCTTCCCAAGGCATTTTCCAAGATGGCTGCAGTTGCTCCGCCCACCGACTGCAACCGGTCAACAGTTACGAAGGCTGCACAATTCTGCTTTCCTCATTGAGAACCGATGCAGAAAAGTGAAACCTTGTGGTGATGAATGGATGGCTATAAAGACCAGGGAGGCGGAGGAGGAATCAGCCATAGGACATGTTCCCTGTGATCTGGAAGAATCAGGGGTTGAGGTGTGGCTTCAGGTTTTGGGAACATGAGGAATGGGTTAGTCACCTCCCTGTTGATGGCATCAAAAAGCTCCTAATGGCCTGAGGTGCTTGGGAGAGGCCTCTTACACAGAGGAGGGGGTGGAAAGAGCACTGGGCGATGGGGTCGGGGATCCCTGCCCTTGCTCTGCCACAGAATGACTGCTTGACTTCACCTCTCTGAAGCCTAGTATCCACATCTTTAAATGAGGTAGTTGACTCCTTTACCAGGGATTATCTCTGAAGGATGAGATTATAGGAAGAACTTTCACTCCTCACTTTAAACACCTCTACTTGTTTAAAAACATTTTTTAAAACACCACATTGTATTACTTGTACAATACAAACTTTTCATTGAAATGGAAGCTCAGGGGCTAGAGCCAGATCTCCTATAAAATCCAGAGAAAATGGTGGGTAAGGATTGCATAGGTGGCCAAGTAAGGATCAACTGGGAACAACTGAGGAAAATGAGCACTTATCATGACTAAGACAAGATAGGATCCAGAATATTCTCACATAGATCATCAGATCACATTGGGCCTGTTAAACCCAGATTCCACTGAGACTGACTTCTCACACATTGGATAATCATACGATCAACTAGAGCTCCTTCCTCTAAATCTGTGGTTCCTTTGGAACATTTCCTGGTACCATGAAATGGGATCCTGAGGGGAACATGGGCAATGGAGCTGGAGCTGTCCTGCAGGCTCTCTCAGCTTGGGGACTGGCCCTTGTTGCTCAGTCAAGATGCACGGGATAGTCCTTCGAGTCTTTTGCCCTGCCACCCAGCAGCTTCAGTCTCTATTCGGAGGCCATGGGTCTAATGCGTTGTGACCGGCCTTTTCTGGCCTGAGATCATCTCCTGGGCGCCCTTGCCTTTCTCCCCTCTTCACGTTCATGTTACCAAATAATTTACATCAGTAGTTCCCAAACCTGGCTGCATATCAGAAGCACCTGGGTAGTGAGTTAATAACAGATTCCTGAGCCCTATCCCAGGAGGTCCTAGACTAGGTGGGACCCAAAAATTGCATTTATTGTGAAGCAGTGCAGGCATTTCTGAATTTCTGATGCCACTAGGCTGGGACAGTGACATCCACTGTGACATGTTACCGGATGTTTAGGGATTCCCAGGTGCATGGTTCAGACCTGAAAACATAGTCACTCATGAACAAGCCATCCAGACAGGTGAATGTAAACATTAATCCCAACCCACTGCTGCACCACGCACAGGTGGGTGATCAGTGATGGGAACAAGGCTGAGGGTGTTCTGACAATACTGAGTGTGCCCCTCCCCTATTCCATGCGCGAGGCACTGCATCCCACTCTGTCCTATTCCATCTGCGAGGCACTGCATCCCACTCTGTCCCCGACACCCAACGGCAAGTTAACTGCAGATGGAACTAACCTTAAACCACAAGAAAAGCGCTGCAGGAGGCCTCCTTGGCTTCGGGAGAATTCAGTCCAATTTGCCACCAATGTCAAGGCTTGCTTTTGATTATGTTGATGATAAAGACTGTAAACAAAACAGCCTTTCTCTACTAATTAATTCCCTTCGAAGAACTCTAAAGATCTTTAATT
Organism: Macaca mulatta; assembly: GCF_049350105.2. NCBI lineage: Eukaryota > Metazoa > Chordata > Mammalia > Primates > Cercopithecidae > Macaca > Macaca mulatta. The sequence goes on along the minus strand of NC_133412.1, from coordinate 129,808,383 downwards.
ACACAGTTTGAAAAGCAGCGGTTACCCGATCGGCCTGATTGGGCTCTGCGCTCCTCTCTCTGTCCACCTGAATGAAATATTTTCTTGTTTTCCCTGCTTCACACACCTAGGACGGGCTTGCAGTAAATCCTGTCAACTAAACGCCTGACAAAAGTGCTCTGATGTCAGGTATAAAGAATGCCACCTACAGCTTAATGTCTGGAAAAAAAATTCTGAGGGCTGCAAACAATGAAGGTTTTTGTCTTCTTAATGCCCAGTATGCAATCGAGTGGAAATGCTACTTCCATCCATAATCTACAAATGAAATTAAAGTTGTTGAAAGACACAGAGTAAACCAGAAGCCTTTGTTTCTTTGCAGAACAGGAAAAATTTAAACCACTAAATGTTTTAGCAGATTTACTAAATTTCCAATTAAATCATGAAATCTATTATTGCAGAGCTCTAAGAAGGCAGTATCTTTCCCATTCTTTTCTCTGTCTCTCTCTGCCTCCTCCTATCCACTTGTGAACACAGATGTATGATATGCTATAAGCAAGCCGAACTCCCAAGTCCCCCAACATGTATATAGCCTCTGTGACATCTGGGGGAAATTGGGGTACAGAGAGGGGCACACGAGCCTCAAGGTAAATGAGGCCAGCTCAGCGGTGATTTTAGGGAGAGGTGGGGCCAGGTTTTGGGGAAAACAGGAATTTTCCTTCTCTCTGTGCTTGCCGGGTTCCTGGGCCCCCAGCAGGTCGAGGCAGCAGGCGGGAGCAGAAAGGCATCAATCAGGAGCTCAGGCATGGGGAGGGAGTCAGATCTGCTATACAAGAGCACCCTCTGCCAGTTGGCACAGGGGGCTGGCTGGAGAGGCCTGTGGCCCAGAGTCAGGGGAAAGGGCGCAGCACCCTGCATTCAAAGCTTGCAGGGCTGGGAGCCAGGCAGGAGAGAGATTCTATCTTCAAAATAGACAGCACACTCACCTCTGGAACAATAGCTGGTGCAGGCAGGAGCAATGCTGATTTTCCAAGGGCTCTCCACATTAATCCTCCCCACCAAATCCAGCCACTAGGAGCCTGAATGGTCCTCCAGACACCCATTCAGTAGAAAATGACGGGTGATTTTTGCCCTTGTCTCCTGAGATCTCCGGTGAGCACCGCTGCTCTGGCTGACATGTGTTTATAAAGATAAAGCACCAGGCTACTTTGGGGGCCCTCCCAGGCTATTACAAAGAGCAAGTGGTGCCAACCATGGCTTTTTAGAATTGAGCTGTTAAATTTTTTTTTATATGCACCTCTTTCTGAAAAGGATTTGAAGCAACTTACAAAAAGGCAAACACAATAAAGTCATTCAACTAAAATTAGAGAAGCAAAGCCATGGACACAAGGAAGAACCAAGCATTGACTAGGAAGTATAATAGAATTACTGTGATTTAGCATCAGATTAGGCCTTGAGCTTCCTGGCAGCCAGAGCAAGAAAGGATACCCAAGGAGACAGTCCATACAACCTTTTAGAAGGAAGCGGGACAATTCTCTAAGAGAGGTGTTTTGTTTTTTCTTCCGGCATTAACTTTCTTTCTTTTCTTTCTGTGTGTGTGTGTGTTTTCTGAGACAGAGTTCCACTCTTGTTGCCCAGGCTGGAGTGCGGTGGTGTGATCTCAGCTCACTGCAACCTCTGCCTCCCAGGTTAAAGCGATTCTCCAGCCTCAGCCTCCCAAGTAGCTGGGATTACAGGCGCCCACCATCATGCCCAGCTGATTTTTGTAATTTTAGTAGAGACAGGGTTTCACCATGTTGGCCAGGCTGGTCTCAAACTCCTGACCTCAGGTAATCTGCCCGCCTCAACCTCCCAAAGTGCTGGGATTACAGGGGTGAGCCACCACGCCCAGCGCATTAACTTTCTTTTAGGAGACTTTGTGTAGGAAACTTTGAGAACATTATACAGTGTGTCTATCAATCTTGTTATATAGTAAATGCAGAAGCTATTCTGATATTGCTCTTTCTTGCTATAATCTTTGGCATTTGCAAAGGGCATATATCAGTCGCAACTCAATAATGGTAAATCTTAATGGGATAAAACAAAGTGTGGGGTGAAGGGTGGCTACACAAATGTGAATCAAATTTTAGTTCTTGTCCACCATGGTGGTATGTGCCTGTAGGCCCACCAGGGAGGCTGAGTTGGGAGAATCACGAGAATCAGTTGAGCCTAGGAGTTTGAGGCGACAGTGCACTATGATCATGCTGGTGAATAGCCACTGTATTTCAGAACATAGCAAAACTCATCTCTAAAAAATAAAAATAAAATTTAGTTTTGGGGTACTTCATTCATTCACTGGTGCATTTGATATTTATCAAGTGCCTACTAAGTGTCAGGCTCTAGTAAGGGAAATAGAGCAGTGAAGCAATGGGCAAAGTCCTGCTCTCAGGGTATGATCTAATTTGATGCTAAGAAAGAACTTACCATCCCCAGAGGAGTGGGTGGATAGCAGGCAAGATTCCTGGAGTTCAGTTGCTAAGTAAGAGCGAGTGTAACAAATAGAGTGCTTTCAGATACAGATTTCAGAAATCTCACCTCAAACTGCCTTAAATAATAAAGAAATGTGATTTTTTTTTTTTTAAATTCAGTGCCTCAGCAACGCCTTCTCTGGGTTATTCCATCTTCACTGTTGGCCCCATCCTTGGACTCATAGCAATACGACTGCAACAGTTTTGGGAGTCACAAAAGGAACAAGCTGCAGAGCAACACAGAAGACTGTTTCTTCCTGTTGCTTTCTCTTAGGATGGAGGAAAAATGGTCTAGCCCATGTCAGACTATTTTGTCTCACTGGCCAGATGGCCCACATGTCCATTTCTGATCCCATCCTGTCATGGAGGCTGGGGTCACTCTTAGACCAACCAAGCCACTCCTGGAGTTGGCTTCCCCTCTAATTCTTGGCCAGGTGTGAAAGGAAGACACTCGAGCAAAATTGTGGTTGTGTTGGGAAGGAAGAAGAGGCAGGGGAGAAATGGATGCTGGGCAGACAGCTAACACTATCATTTTGGCCTTTAAATGCCAACCCTTTGGGGAATGTGAAGATTAGTGTAGAGTCATCAAGGCTGTTGGAATGTCTGTCTACCTAGGCATCTCAGGAAAAGAACCTTACTAAATAGCAAATCCTTACTATTTGCCTGATTTCTTGACTGAGACTTCCTGTTCTCCCTATCTGCCAATTCCTCGGTTAAAGACTTTACTTTTGTTTGTACACATTAAAAAAAAAATTCTTTTAACTGGTCTTCCTACCTCCAATCTTACCCAAATCTAGTCCAACTTCCACATTGTTAGTAGAAACATCTCAAAGATAAATGTATAATATTATTCTCTTGTATAGCAACCTCTTTGACTTGCTATCACCTGTAATATAAAGTTAAACATCTTTGCATTAACATACCAAAAAAATAAAATATTTAGGTGTACATCTAACAAAATTTGTACAACATTTATGTTAGAAAAACTAAAAAACCTATGAAAGAAATCAAAGTAGAGCTAAATAAATCAAAAGATATTCCATGCTCATGGATAGGAAGGCTAAATATTATTAATATGTCAGTTCTTCCCAACATGATCCATAGATTTAATGCAATGCTAATCAGAATTCCAGCAAGTTATTTTGTGAGTATCAACAAATTGATTGGAAAGTTTATATGTTTATTTTTTTCCTTACCGATAGCACTCCCGCAAACATGGTGAATGTTCCTAAAACCCACCGCACTTTCTGTAAGAAGTGAGGCAAGCACCAACCCCACAAAGTGATACAGCACAAGAAGGGCAAGGATTCTCTGTATGCCCAGGGAAAGTGGTATTATGACAGGAAGAAGAGCGGCTGTGGTGGGAAGACTAAGCCAATTTTCTGGAAAAAGGTTAAAATTACAAAGAAGATTGTGCTAAGGCTTGAGTGCATTGAGCCCAACTGCAGATCTGAAAGAATGCTGGTTATGAAGAGATGCAAGCGTTTTGAATGGGGAGGAGTTAAGAAGAGAGAGGGCCAAGTCATCCAGTTCTAAGTGTCATCTTTTGTTTGATTAGGAAGACAATAAAATCTTGAGTTAAAAAAAAGAAAGTTTATATTGAAAGGCAAATAAAACCAAGAAGAGTAAACACAATATTGAAGAAAAAGTCAGAGGTCTGAAGCTAGCCAACTTCAAGACTTATGATAAAACTACAGTAATCGAGGCAGTATGGTATTGGTGAAAGAATAGACAAATAGATCAATGAAACAGAATAGACTCACAGAAACAGACAAGTATAGCCAACTGATTTTTGACAAAGGAGTAATGGCAATTCAATGGAGAAAGGATATTCTTTGCAACAAATGATGCTGAAACAACTGGACCATGCAAAGAAAGGAAAAAGAAAAAGAATCTAGATGTAAATCTTACACCTTTTGCAAAATTAATTCAAAATGGATCATCAGCCTAAAGTAAAATGCAAAACTATTAAACTTTTTGAGATAGTATATGAGAAAATCTAGATAACATTGGATTGGGTGATGACTTTTTAGATATAACACACACACAAAAATGATTCATGAAAGAAAGAAAAAAATCAAAAAGAACTTTATTAGAATTAAAAACTTCTGCTCTGCAAAAGACACTATTAAGAGAATGAAGAGACAAGCTACAGACTGGGAGATAATATTTGCAAAACACCTACCTGATAAAGTACTTGTATTCAAAATACACAAAGAACTCTTCAAATTTAACAGTAAGGAAACAGACAACCCCATTTAAAACTGGGTGAAAGATCTCAATTGATATCTCAACAAAAAAGATATAGAGATGGCAATTAAGCACATGAAAAGATGCTCAACATTAGGGAATTGCAAATTAAAACAACAGTGAGGTACCATTACATATCTATTAGAATGGGTAAAAACCAAAACACTGACAACATCAAATCCTGGTGAGGATATAGAGCAACAGGAACTCTCGTTTATTGCTGGTGGGAATACAAAATGGTATAGCCACTATTGAAGACAGTTTGGCAGTTTCCTACAAAGCTAAACATAGTCTTACCCTATGACCCAGCAATCACACTCTTTGGTGTTTTACAAAAATGAGTTGAAAATGTATGCCCACACAAAAACCTGACATTTACAATTGTCGAAAATTTGAAAACAACCAAGATATCCTTCAATTAGCAAATGGATAAACAAACTCAAGTATATCCATATAATGGAATATTAGTCTGTAATAAGAAGTGAGCTATCAAGCCACAAAAAGACTCAGAGGGGCCTTACATGCTCATTGCTAAGTAAAATAAGCCAGTCTGGACCAAGCACAGTATGACTCACACCTGTGATCCCAGTACTTTGGGAGGATGAGATGGGAAGATGACTTGAGGCCAGGAATTTGAGACCATCCTGGGCAATGTAGCAAGGTCCTGTTTCTACAAAATAAAAATATTAGCCAGGCCTATATTAGCCAGGTAACTAGCATCTATAGTCCAAACTACTCAGGAGGCAGAGGTAGGGGGATCCCTTGATCCCAGGAGTTCAAGGCTGCAGTGAGCTATGATCATCCCATTGTACCCCAGCCTGGGTGACAAAGTGAGATTCTGCCTCTAAAAATTCCTTTTTTTAAAAAAGAAAAAGTAATTCTGAAACGGCTACATACTATATGATTCCAACTATATGACATTCTGTAAAAAGCAAAAATACAGACAGTAGAAAGATCCATGGTTGCCAAGGGCTTCAGGGAAGATGGAGGAGGATTAATGGGTAGAAAATAAGAGACTTTTAGGGCAATGAGGTTGTTTTTGTGTGACTCACACTTGTGGGTATATGACGGTGTGCATTTGTTGAAACCCGTAAAACTGAACAACACAAAGAGTGAATCCTAATGTAAACTATAGATATTAGTTAATAATAGTGTATCAATATTGGCTCATCAACTGTAACTAATGTATCACACTAATGCAAGATGTTAATGAGGGAAACTGATGGGGAAGAGAAGAGGGGATAAGAGAGGGTGGAAACTGTATTTTCCAACCAATTTTTCTATAAATCTAAAATTGTTCAAAAAAAAGTCTACTAATTTAAAAAAATATTTACTATGACATAAAAGACTCTTCACTGTCAAGATGGTATCATTTGCCCTAAACTTAGCCCCACAAATTCTTGCCTATATCCTTTTCATTTTTGAACTTCTCATTTTTCCTAACCACGCAGTGCTATTTTTTTGGAGTCCAGAACATTGCACTTTGCTTAGAACATTGCTTTCTTTATTCACTGACTGACTGACATGACAAACTTCTATGCATCAAGGTAAGGACTGCTTGCATGCCTACTATGTGCCAAGCCTGTCAAAGTCCCTACCCTAGAGAAGCCCGCAGTCTATTGGAAAGAAAACCACCCAAACAACCATCATTTTTTTTTGTTTTTTTGAGACAGTCTCGCACTGTCGCCCGGGCTGGAGTGCAGTGGAATGATCTCAGCTTACTGCAACCTCTGCCTCCATGTAGAACAAAAATCATAGTCCTCATGCTATGTGAAGAAAGAAAATTGGGACCAGCATCCAAGTTTCTTCATGACCAGTCCAGAGCACTTTCTCTGTGTCTCAAAGCCACCCTTAAGGAAGCAGAGGCTCAATGAGTAGGATGGTCAAGGCCAACACTTATTGAGCACTCACTGTTATATTGTCTAATTTAATGCTAACAGTAGTCTTGTGGGGTAGATTTCAATATTTCTAATTTAAAGAAGAGAAAACAGGCTCATTGAAATTGTCACTTGCCTAAGGTCACAAAGTTTTATTTTTTAGTTATTGATGCAAACGTATGAGGCACATGAGAAATTTTGTTCCATGCATATAATGCATAATGATCAAGTCAGGGTTTTCAGGGCATCTAAGTACAATGCATTTTTGTTAAGTATAGTCACCCTACTCTGCTATCAAACATTGAATTTATTCTGTTTTACTACTGTATGTTTGTACCCTTTGACCCAGTTCTCTTCTTCCTCCTCCGTCACCCCACTCATCCTTCCTAGTCTCTGTTAGCTGTTATTCCACTTCCTTCCTTCATATGATCAAATTTTCTAGTTCCCTTATATAAGTGAGAACATGCGATATTTGTCTTTTTGTGCTTGGCTTATTTCACTTAACATAACGACCTCCAGCTCCATCCAAGTTGCTTCAAATGACAGGATTTCATTCTTTTTATGGCAGAATAGTATTCCATTGTGTATATATATACCACATTTTCTTTACTCATTCATCTGCTGATTCCATATCTTTGCTATTGCTATTGCTTTGCTATTGTGAATAGTGCTGCAATAAATATGTGAGTGCAGGTATCCCTTTGATATATTAATTTCATTTTCTTTGGGTAGATGCCCAGTAGTGGGATTGCTGAATCAAATGGTCATTCTATTTTTCGTTTTGTGAGAAATCTCCATACAATCTTCCATAGTGGCTTTAGTAGTTTACATTCCCACCAACCATGTGTAAGAGTTCCCTTTTCTCTGCATCTTCACCAATATCTGTTAATTTTTGTCTTTTTAGTAATAGCTATTCTGATGGGGCTAAGATGATATCTCATTGTGGTTTTGATTTGCATTTCTTTGAGGATTAGTCATACTGAGCATTCAAAAAATATACTTCACATGCCTGTTGGCCATTTGTATGTCTTCTATTGAGAGCTATCTATTCATTTCCTTTGCTCACTTTTTAGTAGGACCTTTTTGTCCTGTTGAGTTCCTCATATATTCTGGAATTAGTTTCTTTCAGATGAATAGTTTGCAAATATTTCCTCCCATTCAACAGGTTTTCTCTTCACTCTGTTGATTGCTTCCTTTGCTGTATAGAAGCTTTTTAGTTTAGTCTAATTTATCTATTTTTTGTTTCTGTTGCCTGTGTTATTGAGGACTTAGTCACAAATTATTTGCCCAGACCAATGTCTGGGAGAGTTTTCTTTTAGGTTTTCTTCTAGTATTTCTATAGTTTTGGGTCTTATGTTTAAGTCTTTAATCCACTTTGAATTGGTTTTGTATATGGGGAGAAATGGGGCTCAGTTGCATTCTTCTGCATTTGGCTATCCAATTTTCCCAGTGAGAGCCTAGATTCAAATCCAATTTCACTGGACCCCAAAACTCATGAATTTTCTTTCTATGATGTCAATGTACTGCCCAGTTTTCTGAATTGGGAAACTTTGAAAAGGAGTTACGTAATAAATGTTGTTATTATTTTTTTTGAAAACTGGCTTCCCTCTGCTATTTAATAAGAATGAGGTGATGACCATGCTTCAGATGCAGTGGATCAGGTGAGAGTTGATGGTTAATCTAATGCAGTTGTCAGCAAAGGGAGGGGCCAAAGCATGGCACATGCAGCCTCTGTCCTGCTCAGTTTACACCTGCAACATTGGATCTCGTTTTGGAAGCTGCCTTTCAAGAGGAACATTGATTTTGGACACCACGGCCCTGGAAGGTGACAACAATGGGAGGTGTGAGCCTAGAAACCATTTTTTTAATGAATAAAGAGATTAGCTGTGTCTAACTTGGAGAAAACTGAGGAAGGCCATTGTTGTGGATAAAAAATGAAAAGTACTATTAGTAGAGGAGTAGTGGACTCACACCATGTGTTCCAGGAAGAAAGACTAAAACCAACATACATGAATGCAAACCAACTCACAGAGAAAAGAGTGCTCGAAGCCATGGTGGAAAGACTGGCCATGACATGGTGAGCTCCTTATGCTCTGCTCATCATTGTCCTCCCATGTCTTTGTCTCACATTTATGACCACCTGACACGTATGCTAGGAAAAAAATATCTGTGCATCTTGGCCCAAGTCCTCTAAAAGGCAGTGCCCAAGGCAATAGTTTACATGGTTACCCTTTATTGGGGTGCAAGTTACAATCCTAGGGAAGCAGAAGTGAGGGGAAAGTCAATTGAGGCAGAGAAGCAGTGAGATAAATATGGGAGGATGTTACTGAGCTGGTCTCAGCTTCGAAACAGGTGCCACTGATTGCTCAATCCTGTGGGGTTCATTAGAAAGACCATGTGAAGTGCACCACAGTCTGTCCAGGAGGAGAAAGGGAGATAAGTGATCCCAAGAGTTGCCTTCCATCCCTGTCTCCCATTGGCTAGAGTCTGGCCCATAGGTAGTTTACCTTTTTGCACTGTGGATTGCATTACCTGTCTCTGTGCAGCCATTGGGGAGGCCAGTACCCCTGCCTGAGAGAACAATCCAGCCAGTGGACTCCCCTGTCTGCTGGGGTGACAGCAGCAGCAGCAGTGACCTTGATCCATGACCCGGGGAGTGGTCAAGCTGTCACTGGAGCCACTCTGGCTGGAAATGGAGGGCAGCACACAGTGGCCCACAGGCTGAGTCTAACAGAGTTTGAGCCAGAAGGGAAATAAATTGTCCAGGAATGAGGGAAGGAAGGTGCTATGACTGAATGCTTCTGTTTCCCCCAAATTCCTATGTTGAAATCCTAATCCCCAAGCTGATGGTATTTGGAGATTGGGCCTCTGGGAGGTAATTAGGTTATGATGGGGAAGCCCTTATGAATGGGATTAGTGCCCTTATAAAAAGGACCCCTGGCCGGGCACAGTGGCTCATGCCTGTAATCCCCGCACTTTGGGAGGCCGGGGTGGTTGGATCACGAGGTTAGGAGATCGAGACCATCCTGACTAACACAGTGAAACCCTGTCTCTACTAAAAATACAAAAAAGTTAGCCAGGCATGTTGACGGGCTCCTGTAGTCCAGCTACTCGGGAAGCTGAGGCAGGAGAATGGCATAAACCTGGGAGGCAGAGCTTGCAGTGAGCTGAGATTGCACCTCTGTACTCCAACCTGGGCAACAGAGCCAGACTCCATCTCAAAAAAAAAAAAAAAAGGACCCCCAAGATCTCTTATGCCATGTGAAGACACAGCAAGATGACGCCCCTCAAGGAACCAGGAAACAGGCCCTCACTAGACACTGAGTCTGCCAGCACCTTGATCTTGGACTTCCCAGACTCCTGAGAAATTCATGTCTATTGTTTATATGTCATTCAATGTTATTCTGTTCTAGCATCCCAAATGGAATAAGACAGAAGGGAGTAACAGTCGGGGGAAATCCACTGCCTAGTCCTGGCTTGTGGTATAATAACAGCAATAGATTCTGAATGAGCACTTAGCATGGGCCAGTTTGCATTTATTATATCATCGAATCCCCTCAGCATCCTATAGAGGAAATATCATTGCCTACATTTTCTAGATGAAGCTGATGCTCAGAGAGGTCAGGTCCAAGGCCCTGCAGAGGTCTCCCAAATGAGAAGGAAAGGTGGGATCACGAACTCCTAAACACATGCAACACCCTAGCTCCTCACCCAAGGCTACTGCTCCTGGAAGAGAATGCCTTAAGACACAGAAAGCAGGTGCTCTGCACATTCAGAAGGCTGGAGTGTGCTGGCCAAGCTCCACCTTAATAACCTGGGAAACACACAGTCATCTCAAGAAAGCAAATAGGTTATGTCAGTGCAATGCAAAGGCATTTTGGACAACAGACTTAGTGAGTAATGTCTGAAAGCTCAGTGTGGATCACTGACTTGCCCTAGAAACATCACAATTTACCAAAAAATTACGCACTTCATTCTGAATATGTAGGTAGAGAACTACGTGGGAAGCTTTATGCCACTCTCCAAAGGCAAAGAAATAAGATTGTAGCCGAAAAGTAGTAGTAAATGGAGTGTTCCTCATGTGGACCTATGGAACTTTGGGATGCTGGGGTGTCCTGCTTCTGGCCAGCATATGAGATGGGGGAAAGCAATGTTGCATCTTGCAAGCATAGTGCGAGGGCACGAAGGATCTGGGAACATAGGCAATGTCTGAACCACAGGCACCCACCCCTGCTCTGAGTTATGGAAGGAAAGGCAAGAAACAATCCAGGAAGAAACTGCTTCATGATGCTGAGGGCTCCTTCTCTTTCTTGGTGCTTATCAAATACCATCCAGAAGACACAGTGATGTTGAGAGTTGACCCTGGGCTGGGGACTGCCATTATCACCAGCCTCCAAGGGCATCAAACATTCCAAAGAGATCATGTGTCTTTCTCTGCCAGACTAACTCAGGCTCCTATGGATGGTATCTGCCAACACTTTGGAAATATGGAGAAATGCAAAAATCCTCTCTACTTCAATTCAGGGATAAATTGAAGGTCATGTTCAAGACCAAGCCTAAGTTAGCAGGGGGGCCTACAGGGACATTCCACTCCTTGGCTGCCACAGGCAGGAGTGAAGAGGGCCTTGCAGATGTTAATGTAGCCCTATCTCAGCATAGAGAGGTCACCGTTCAATACCCTGGGAGCTGGTTAGGAGAGAAAAGCCAGCGATCATTGGGGAAAGGGCAACTGCAAAGTCATCTCAAAGATCGCTCTTTCAGGTTTGGGCGAGGTAGCCTGAAACAGGAAGCAGGCTGTCGATGGAACAGGTTCTCATTATTTGTTTGGCATCTGGCTGCTATTTGAAGGGCTAAATATACCTTGGGTAACCCTGAATACCCCAAACCCATCTGTTCCTCTGGCGTCATGTTGCTTCAACTCTCTTCTAAAGTTCAAAGCCCTGAGCGTGGCGTACAACACCCTTCTGTAGATGACCCCACCAGCCATTCCATACTCTTTTCCCATCACTGTAGCCTTCACTCCTATTTATGAGGCACTCAGACCTACTTGCTACTTCTCAAACACGCTGCATAGAGATGTGCTTGCATAGCTGGGTTTTCCCTCTTGGCTCCTGTCATGGCAATGAGAAAGACACCCTGCTCTGCCAGTCCCAGGAAATGAGACATTCTAAATAGCCTGAAGCCAAGTCCAGCTGTGCCTAACCTGGATCAGCCAAACTCTAGTCTTATCACTAGAGTTGTGCTTACACATCACTAGGTGTGTAAGCAAGAAATAAGTGCTCGTTGTCATACGCTACTGCCCCATCTTTCTGTATCTCTCCTTCACAGAAGGGCTCCCCCCAGTCTTTATTGGTTTTATAGCCTGTTCTCCGCACTCTGCCAGGCATCTCCGTCCCTCACTTGTGTCTGAAAGCTTTTTCTTCACTTGTTCCTCATCCGCATTTAAGCTGGCTCCGCTGGCTCCAATCATTAAACTAAAACATCCATATTGATCCCCAAGTTCTCCTTCAGTAATCACCCTCACTCTCCTTCTCAGTCTGAATTCTTGGTGAGTTGTCCATGTCAGTTGCTCAGCTCCTGTCTTCATATCCTAATTTCCCACTCATTCCTCCAGACTGAAATCGGACTCTCCACTGTCATCCTAGGAAACCACCCTTACATCTCTGTTCTCAGACTACTTCTTCTCAGTGGCTTTGACCTTGGATCACCCCCTCTCCAAAATGCCCTTTCCTCTTGGTCTTTTGGTATCACACAAGCTTCTTCCTTTTTTCATTTGGGGACATCACTTTCTCTGACCTTCTCTTTTTTTTTTTTTTTTTTTTTTGAGATGGAGTCTCGCTCTGTCACCTAGGCTGGAGTGCAGTGGCATGATCTTGGCTCACTGCAAACTCTGCCTCCCGGGTTCAAGTGATCCTCCTGCATCAGCCTCCTGAGTATCTGGGATTATCGGCGTGTGCCACTATGCCCAGCTAATTTTTGTATTTTAGTAGAGATGGGGTTTCACCATGTTGGCCAAGCTAGTCTCGAACTCCTGACCTCAAGTGATCTGCCCCCCTTGGCCTCCAAAAGTACTGGGATTACAGGCATGAGCCACAGCACCTGGCCTCATCTCTGCCCTTCTCTTAAAGATGGATGTTTCTCAGGGCCCTTTCCTTGCCCCTCATTTATTCCTACTCTGTGTCCTTCCTATGGGAGGTCACATCCACTGCAAGGGTTTCATGTACCGTCTATATGTTGGTGGCCTCCAGTCCTCATCTCTAGACCAGAACTCACTACTGAGTGCCAGACCCATAATCCGGATTCCTACTGGAGTATCATCTCTCTATTTCGCAAATATTTTGCCGACTACTCCTGTCTTCCAAACACTTGTTGTAGGTGCTGGATGTACAAGTAGTGAACAAAACAGACAAAAATCCCATCCTCATGAAGCATAGAGTTCACTAGAATTGGGGAGGTCGGACAGTAAATAAATAAGATGTTAGCACTATCAGAGGATGGTGAGCAGAGGGCGATGTCACCTGCTTGTATTTCTAAAGGCTCCTTCTGGCTATTGTGTTGCAAATAGACTGGGAAGGGGGATAGGAGTGAGAGCAGAGAAAGGTGGGAACAGGGATACCAGCTACTGGACATCTATTTTTAAATGCCCCATGGGCACCTGAGACTCAAAACTCTAACACTGAGCTCACTATCCTTCTTCTAAACTTGCTCTTCCTTGTGCTCAGGACACCCAAATCCACCAAGGACTCAAGCCAGAACCTGGAATTTCTGCCCACTGCAGCCCCTTTTCCTCACATCAAACCAGTCACAAGTGCTGTCCACTCTAGCTTCTGAATATCCCATTCATTCATTTATTCATTCATTCATTCACTCACTCACTATTTCACTAGTTTGTCAAACATTTACTGGATACTGACCATGTTTCAGGCCAGTACTAGAAAGGTAGATAATGGTCTCTGCCCTCTGGGAGCTTACAATTTAGTGTGTGAAACAGATAACAAAACCCAAAATGAAACATTACATATCTGACTTCCTCTCATGCTAAGGGCTATAAAGAAACTAGTTTCAACAAAGGAGAAAAATAGCAATACTCTTAGGTAAGGTGGCCAGGGAAGGACCTCCTTAGGAAGAGATGCCTGAGAAGGGATGAGTCACCGGTGAAGAATGATGTATTAATTTCCTAGGGCTGCAGTAACAAATTCCCTCAAACTGTTACAGTCTAACCAATATACCACAATGTAGCGGTTTCTCATTATAAGGTATCACCCAGAGTTCTTTGTCTCAGGACCCTGGACATAATGGGTGAGGTTGGAGCGAAAGTTTAATAAGCCAAAGAAGAAGTTCTTTGCTGCAGAGAGGGGACCTGGAAGAGGGCTGTCGTTTTACAGTTGCATGCAAAGGCTTTTACAGGAAATTGATGAGGGCTGGGTGTCTCATTTGCCTAAGGCACACATTTCTGGTAGCTCCACCCCGTCTTCCTAGTGGGCATGTGGGCCCGTAGCTTGAGTTACTCCATATTGCTTGGTTCCCCTTACTGCACATGCGTCAGGGATGGAATTTTCCATTGCGGGCATGTCTGGGCAAGTCACCTATGTAGCTTTTCTTATCTCTATGGCTGTAGCATGTCTCAGGCAAGCCCTCCTGTGCAAGTTCCCTTATCTGTCCCTGCAGGCTGTTTTTTTGTTTGAAAGGATTCAACCAAAGAGCCACCCTGTCTGCCTAATCATTTTTTTTTTCCTTTCTCCTCAATCAAAACTGACACTTCTTGTCATTCCTTGGCTTATGGACACATCACTCCAGTTTCCACCTCCACATGGTCACATTCCCTCCATGTCTCTATCTCTGTGTGTCCTCTCCTCCTATGAGGTTACTAATCATTAGATTTTGGGTTCACCCTAAAGTGAAGTGTGGCTTCACCTTAATAAATTGGGATCTACAGAGATCCTATTTTCAAATAAGGCCAGAATTTCATGGAGACACTATTCAACCTAGTACAAAGGAACACTCTTTTACAGGCATACGGGGCAGTTTTTACAGAGGCCCTCAGGTGAAAGGGCTTAGAGTGTTTGGAGCCAGGGTGGCTGAAGTGTAGGCGCAAGGAGTAGAACGAACCCAGGTGAGCTGGGAAAGAGGCAGACCCAGGGTATGAAGGATTGTAACAGGAAAGGGCTGAAGTGTAAGGAAAAGCATCTCTCCAGATGAAGAACATCAGAGTGTGTGATACAAAGAAAGAAAGAGAGAGAGAGAGCGCGCGAGAGCGCAATGAAAGGGTACAGAAGAGGACAGAAATAAAGGAACAGAGTCCTTGAGAAGGCGGTGGTTCAGGAGTGGAGGAGGGGAAGATAGACACAGAAGTAGACGGTAAGGGAAAAGGGAAATCATGTCTAAAGGCTTCTATTTTCTCGATGACATTGGATAGCTAAGAGGTGGAGGAATGGGAGGTGAAGTGTGGAGAAGAAAGCTTGGGATGTTTGTCTTGGAGAGTGAGAAGTCATGCTTGCCAGGATGGCTGGGCAGTGTTAAGAGTCTGTTCAGGGTTTGGTTTCTAGAATATGTTCATTTTTCTTTCTCCCCACTGTTATCGACCTAGTTCAGACCACACAATTACCCTGTATAACTGCAACCACCTCTGATAGGGTTCTTTTCTTCCCACCGTGCCCCACCCCCACCCCAACCCAGTCTATTCCCTTCCCCACATTGCTGTCACCACGGTCATTCGAAGTTTATGTGGCATCACTCTCCACCTTAAAGTCCTTCCCCTAGTTTCCCACTGCCCTCCAGATAAAACCCAACTCTTTATTGTGGCTCTCAAGATTGTTATCAGCTGGCTTATGCTTCACTAGCCTCATTTCTTGCCACTTCCACTCAAATTCTGCACTTCTTTTTGAGACGGGTTTTGCTCTGTCACCCAAGCTGGAGTGCAGTAGTGCGATCATAGCTCACTGTGGCCTGAAACTCCTGGGCTTAAGCCCACCTCAGCCTCTGGAGTAGCTGGGACTACAGGCTTGCACCACCACACCCAGTTAGTTTTTTTCTTTTTCTTTTTTCAGAGACAGGGAGTGGCGGCTGGGGTGGGGTAGTGATGGGGGTTTCACCATGTTGCTCAGGCTGGTCTCAAACTCCTGTCCTCAAGCGTTCCTCCCACCTCATCTTCCCCAAGAGCTGGGATTACAGGCGTGAGCCACCACACCTGGCCTAAATTCTGCATTTCAATCACTCAGAATTACTTTATAAATTCCTTTAACGTGCTGTCCTCGCCCCTTCAAGGCTTTGCACTTGCTCATCCCTGTTTCTGAACCCTCTTTCCCCTCTTCTCTAGCACTCCCTAGTCATCCGCCCTCTCCTCCTAACTCTCCTCCTCCTTCCAGCTCAGTTAGTCCCCTCTGCCAGCCAGCTTTCTTTGACATCCTCCACTCTGAGTCTAGATAGGTTTCCCATACAACCCTCTATGTTTCCCTTATTAGAGCAAGTACACCTTATAATGCAATTGCTCCTTTGCCTATCTTAGGTCCTCATAAAAGTATAAACCCCTTAAAGTGTCCTGTTTTTCATATTCCTTGACACATGCCAGATACTTTTTAAAATGTGAAATAAGTGAATAAATGAAAATATTAAAACAGTTAATGTCTATGCTAAAAGTCATAAGTAACTCAAAGCTTTCAAACAATTGATTCTGCTTCCCCTCAAGGCACAATGGGATTGGCCTTGATGCAGGGGACGTCAGGGAACCGCACTCTGCACGGCCATCAGGACTCAGACCCCTGTTTCATGCTCTGCTTCTCAGTTGGACTTCTGGCTTCCATCGTGAACCGCATGAGGCTTTGGGAGGGCTCTCTGCAGGATAATTTCTGCTGTGTCTTTCTGCTTCTTTGCACCTCCTGTCTCTTCTGTAATTAGTGGTCTCTGTTATTTGGTCATAGGGAATGCTTTTCTTTGTAAGTGCTCACTCAGCTTCTGAGAGCCTTGGAAGAGTGTGTCTTGGAGTCTCCCGGGTCATTTGATTTTGAATTCCCAGAAATTGTTATTGTAAGCTGCTCTTTTCTTGGAGCATAAATAACTGTCCCAGTTCTCATACTTCCTACTCTGCCTTCAGGCAGTGTCCCAAGGATGTGCTTCCACTCACACCCAAGTAGTCCTAGAATGACTTCTCAAATGACAAAAAAGCAGCAGAAGATGCTCTGGTTTCTGTTTTGCATTACTTTCCTACATGGAGGCCTTCTGATCTTTTTGGAAGCATGCTGATTCAACTGCTCATGCATGCAGATCCAATTCCTGCAGACTGGCAAGATCACTCTGCATCTTTAACCCATTCCATTGACGAAATAATAGTTTCCCTTCTCAGTTTAAAAACGTGAAATAAGTAAATAAATGAAAATATTAGAACAGTTAATGTCTATGCTGAAAGTCATAAGTAACTCAAAGCTTTTTTTTTTTAAACTAAAAACAAAGTTTTTTGTCTTCAGAGAAGTCCTCACCTAGCTTTCATGTCATCAGTGGGTAAAACTGGCTATCTTTTGCTCTTCCTCATGTTCTAATCAATGTACTGATTAGTGTGCTTTGGATGTCACATAAATAGATACATGTTGGCTGGGCTGGTCTCGAACTCCTGATCTCAGATGATCTTCTCGCTGCCTCAGCCTCCCAAAGTGCTGGGATGATAGGCTTAAGCCACCGTGCCTGGCCAGAAACATAGAATTCTTAACCCCCATTATTTTGGATTGATCTCAGTACCCATAAACCCTTGTTGAAAAATCCTGCATTACTAATTTACCCACTTCTGAAGGTGCATTTGGTTTTTGGTTTTTAAAAAAAATTGCTCTTGTGTAGTTTATAAATATGCTTTTTCACAATAAAAAAAAACCATGTTTTCATTTCTGTAATTGTTGAAGAGTAGAGGATACAGTGTATCGATGCTCAACATTTAATGCAACTGCCTTTTTTTTTTTTCCCCCTCCTTCTTTTTGAGACGGAGTTTTGCTCTTGTTGCCCAGGCTGGAGTGCAATAGCGCGATCTCGGCTCACCCCAACCTCCGCCTCCAGGGTTCAAATGATTCTCCTGCCTCAGTAGCTGGGATTACAGGTATGCGCCACCACACCTGGCTAATTTTGTATTTTTAGTAGAGATGGGGTTTCTCCATGTTGGTCAGGCTGGTCTCGAACTCCCAACTTCAGCTGATCCACCCGCCTTGGCCTCCCAAAGTGCTAGGATTACAGGCATAGCCACCGTGCCTGGCCAATGCAACTGCCTTCTAGAATGTCTTGTGTACTGCAGAGGCGGGACAATTAAAACTGGGCTTC
Organism: Macaca mulatta; assembly: GCF_049350105.2. Lineage (NCBI taxonomy): Eukaryota > Metazoa > Chordata > Mammalia > Primates > Cercopithecidae > Macaca > Macaca mulatta. The sequence goes on along the minus strand of NC_133412.1, from coordinate 129,790,478 downwards.
CCAAATGCCCTTGCAGTGAGAGTTCTGGACGTGAGCACAGTTCGGCCATTCATATATACTCATGTGGGATTCAGAAGGTGGCACTGAGACACAGCCTACGTCTTCTATTGCTTTTGCGGGCAAGCCTGGTCGGAGATACTTAGTTTCCCTGTGTGTAATCACTAGCGTTGTGTGTGTTGAAAGGCAGTGTTGGGGAGGCCATTTAATTTGTGTGGATTCTAGTAGGCACAGGCATGGTTCTGGTTGTAGCAGTTGCAGTAACTTCCTGACCATGGTGGCTTCTGAGAGTGGCAGGGGTGTCATGGTTCTGGAGCTGGGGACAAAAGCAGTAGCTTCCCATCTTGTTAGGGAGCTTCCTGGTTGAGGAAGGCCGCAGTTCTATTGGTGGCCAGGCTCTGCAGAGAAGTTTTGAGAGTCATCTTTGGGAAGGTTAAACCTAGAGTCTGTCTCTTCACCCTCCTCGTAATTCTGTCAGCCATTTCATGCTTAAACTAGGTGGAATGGATGCTGTTCTTGGCAATAAATCCATGACCTATATACCATGGGAGTAGTTGTTTGCAATATTAAATATAGCTTCTGGTTGGAAAGATGTTTAGACAAGAAAAGTAGCTGTCTGAGAAGACAAGATTTAGACTTTTTCTTGATAGCTGCAGCTATGTAGAAGCCAAATCATGGCTCTTGCCACTTGGGGTGCATGTACAACTTTCTGTGACAGTAACAGCAATCGGATTTTGAGAGGTGAATGAAAGGCAGAACTCTAGGGGCCCTAACATTCACATTCAACTTGAACTCACACTGAGACCTAAATTTATAATCCCGAGGGTCTAATTCTTCTGCCAAACCTTTCTAATGACGAATAGCCTCTCTCCATTCTCCACCTCTTTTTTCCCCCTTCCCATAGGAGTAAGGACTCCCACTCCACCCCCACATACACACGTGTGGGCAGGAGAAGGCCATTTGTAAAGAAACAGTGTCATGTAAACAACAAACTCAAGTTTCAAAGGAGAAAAGATAACAAAATCTGCAATAGAACATATGCTGGGGGAAAGGACAATTACTCCTCTATGACAAGCGCAAGAGGGAAAGTCACTCACATGGCAGGGAAAGGCTGACCATGAGAACAAGTCTAGGATTTAGCTAGTCACTCCTTTAGGCCAGGTCCTGTTTCTCTACAATGTTCCCTTTTTAAATTCCTTCCTTCCCTCTCCCCTCCCCTCCCCTCCCCTCCCCTCCCCTCCCCTCCCCTCCCCTCCCCTCCCCTCCCCTCCCCTCCCCTCCCCTCCCTTCTCTTCCCTTCCCTTCCCTTCCCTTCCCTTCCCTTCCCTTCCCTTCCCTTCCCTCCCTTCCTTCCTGCTTTCTTTTTCTTTCTTTCACCAACTACCTGTCTGTCTATCCATTTTAAGATTGGGTAACACTTGCTCATGGTACAAAATTCAAAGCTAAAAAGGGCACAGAGTGAAAGCAAGTCTCCTGCTCCGCCCCGAGGGCATTCCTATTTCCCTACCCAGAAGCAGGCTCTGTTGTTTCTCCCCTTGTTCATTTTCCCACTGGGGCTCCTCTCACCTCAGATCCTATGGAAGCATCCAAAATTGTGGGAAAGAATTCCAGATGAGAGGTGGAGTCTAGGAGGAGGAGGAGTGGTGACCACCAAGATTCCAGATCCACTAGGCTAGTGCCAGCCCACGGTTGGATCCTCCAGCGTGGACAGGACAGTCTGTGGTTGCTCCCTGCAGCCACCTGACAACTGGGCAGTAGTGGGAGGGAGGCTGGTGCCTTTTTCTTTAGCACGGTTGTCTGTTTGGTTTTATTATGTTGTGTCCCCACTCCCGCCTCCAACTTTTCCTTCAGCTGCAAATCAGAGTGCCTATGGATGAATGTTTGTTTACATATGTCATGCTGCTGTCCCTTCAGAACAAATGTGTGTATTTGAGGCAGGAGACTGTTTGGTTTTTAAACTAAGTGGAACTGCCAAACGCCCTCCACCCAGCTTGTGGACAGGTGCACTATTAGGAGTTTACATAAGAAAAATCTGTGCCAATTGTAACAGGTAGAGAAAGAGAGAGAGAGAGAGAGAGAGAGAGAGAGAAAACCTGAATAATCCTTTGGCAATTCTTAGTGTGACATAAGATTCACTTCCTTCTTAGCAATTCTGTGCCTCATGCCTCATTCCTGATAATTTTAGGGTCTGCTATGTCTTTTGCTATGAGAATTAGTATCAGCAGCTTTCAAAATGACTTACCAGTTAGCCCCTCCAGAAATCTTAGGACATTATTCTTTTCTTCTCCAAATTTCCCATCTCTAAGCCTTCTAATTCTCCTTCAAATTTCCATCTGTAAAGTTAATACAATCCAATAAGAAAATAATGTGCTCTTGAGACGTTGACATGCTCAGAGCCATTTTATCCTGCCCTTAAGCCTGGAAAGTTTGAATTTTCCTTGGGATAAAAAAGTAAGAAATAATAGAATAATTCACTGTACTGTAACAATTAAATCCAGCAATTTAACATTGCGCATTGGTAAATATAATGCTTGCAACAACCAAAAGTCTCCCACGTATTGACAGAAAAAACCAAAGTTATAAATCTAAACCTCCTATTCCGAACCACATTCCTAAATGTAAATAAGCATCCAAGCATGCTGCTACATATCTTTACAGAAGCAATTACAAACAAGTCTTATCAGTTGCTGCTAAGTCACCAACGCATACAATGCTTATCTGCTATGCCCTCTACTGGATAGAGTACACAAGGCAAGTCACATTATTTCCAATTAATTTTTGGCATCATCACTCTGCATCTGCTTTAGGAATGCAAGGCGTGAAATTTATAGTAGCAGGTTTAATATTCCATCCAGCCAAAATCATTTCGCTACAAGGACTTACCTTTGGTAAAATATTTTGGTTTTTTTTTTTTTTAAGTACATAGATTGCTTCTCCTCTTCTTGCAACCCACTGTCCAAACTCTCAAGCTGTCACAAAACTAAATACGTGGCAGGAATAATTTCATGCTGAGTAAAATGTGTTTAATTTCACATCTTGTAAGAATAATTACTTAGCATAATACCACTTAAAATGTATTTTTATCTGCAAATGCTAATGAAGCTACAAAAACCTGACTCATCTTTTGAAAGAATAAGGGTATTAAGGGTGCTTCGCCTCTACTCCCTCTTCTCCGTAGTGGCTGCCTGAAGAGAGAAACCCGGACTGGAGAAATAATCCCCAACTAGATCCTGCTGTCTTCAAGCTGGGTGTGAGCCCAGTGACTTTGAGGGGAATTTAATCCCACCGGCCTCTCAGGAGCCTCCCAAGGTACTGAAAACAGCTTCAGGCTCCCTGGGGCTGCCCAGTTCTCACCCAGGTCCACCTAGACAGCCACTAGGAGAAGGCTCAGACCCAGGGCGGAGAGCTACCTACCCTAACGACTGGGCTGGTGGCAGGCCTGTGGCCTTTGGCCTTAGGGCTTGTGTCTTTGATCATTGGTGCACCCAAGTCAGAAAGACCACTGTCCTATCTATTGTTTGTCTTGAGGCCTAAAGCAGTAGTTAACAAAGAATGACAAGGAGTAAGGGGGAAAAGGAGTGCCTTGCTTTAAAAACTAAAAAAAAGAAAAAAACCCAAAAACGAAAAACAAAAACCCTCTTTTATTCCTAGTTTTATAATTACAGAAAAGTTGCAAATAGTTCAGAAAGTTCTTATCTACCCTTCATCCAAATTCACTCACCTTAACATCTTACATAATGATCAAAACCAAGAAACTGGCACATTAGTGCAATACTATTAACCACACTATAGATTTAAATTCAGATTTCACCACTATTTCTAATAGTATTTTTTGTTGGGTGTGGTGGCTCATGCCTGTAATCCCAGCACTTTGGGAGGCTGAGGCAGGCAGATCAACTGAGGTCGAGAGTTCAAGACCAGCCTGGCCAACATGGAGAAACCCTGTCTCTACTAAAAATACAAAATCAGCTGGGTGTGTTGGCACATGCCTGTAATCCCAGCTACTCAGGAGGCTGAGGCAGGAGAATCGCTTGAACTCGGGAGGCGGAGGTTGTGGTGAGCTGAGATCACACCATTACACTCCAGCCTGGGCAACAGAGTGAGACTTTGTTTAAAAATAATAATAATAATGATAATAATAATAGTATTTTTCTGTCGTAGGATTGAATCCAGGATCCCATATTGCACATAGCTGTCATGTTTCTTTAGTTTCCTTAAATTCAGGACACTCTCTTGTCTTTCCTTGTTTTTCATAACCTTAACCTTAACATATTTGAAGAGTACTGGTCAGGTATTGTGTAGATGGTCTGTCAATTTGAATTTGTGAGATGTTTTCTCATGATTAAATTAAGGCCGGGTGTGGTGGCTCATGCCTGTAATCCTAGCACTTTAGGAGGCTGAGGCGAGTGGTCAGGAGTTCGAGACCAGCCTGGCTAACATGGTGAACCCCATCTCTATAAAAAATACAAAAATAGCTGGGCATGGTTGTGGGCACCTGTACTCCCAGTTACTCTGGAGGCTGAGGTACAAGAATCACTTGAACCTGGGAGGCGGAGTTTGCAGTGAGACGAGATTGCCCCATTGCACTCCGGTATGGGGGACAGAGTAAGACTCCGTCTCAAAAACAAACAACAAAAAAACTAAATTGAGATTATATATTTTTGGCAAGAACACTACAGAAGCAATGATTCCCTTCATTGTTTTGTGGAAGCAGGGCCTGCTTTCTTAGCAGTGAAGCTAAGCAGGGGCATGGGATAAGAGCCTGAATGAGATCAACATCCCTCTAGAAATTTGAGTGGTGGCTTTAAGGAGAGTTAGGCACCAAGCTTAAGAGCAGGTGACACACTTTTATTACCTCTCGCCTCCTTTCTCTGTTACTATGAGTGGCAGTGGGAGAGGTGGGAATATTTCCTCGCCACAGATAGACAGCATGAATTTTTTTTAGTCCAATGTTGCTGTGACCAGCAGAAGGATAAAGGTAGCCAACGAAAGCCGAGAATTACTCATGTTGGTGTGAGAAAGAAGGTGGGGAGAGATGTGCCAAAATAAAAGTGTGGTCTAACGACCATTTTGGGGCCCGGTGAAGCCCTTTGTGGATTCAGCAGGGCTCCAGATAGCCCAAGAATGAGATGCAGACTTCTCAACAGGTGGGAAACTTGTTAACCTGGGTTGAGGGGGTAGTGGTAAACATTCGTAAGCAACACTTCTAACAGTGAGAAAGCAAGTTTGATTCCTTAGTTGGGTAGAATGTAGTAGTGGTGAACAAAGATCCTTGGATAGATTTTTAGACTTGCATTTTGACTTTCTCCCCTTCTGGAATGGAAGCTCTGTCGGGGACAGGGCCCTTGGCTGGTTCCCCTCTGGAAACCTCGTATTCAGACCTGGTACATTGTAGCAGCTCAAAAAATGTTTATTGATTAAATGTATTTTTTTTTTTTTTTTTTTTTGGAGATGAAGTCTCGCTCTGTCACCCAGGGTGGAGTGCAGTGGCCCGATCTCAGCTCACTGCAAGCTCCGCCTCCCGGGTTTACGCCATTCTCCTGCCTCAGCCTCCCAAGTAGCTGGGACTACAGGCGCCTGCCACCACGCCTGGCTAGTTTTTTGTATTTTTTAGTAGAGATGGGGTTTCACCGTGTTAGCTAGGATGGTCTCGATCTCCTGACCTCGTGATCCGCCCGCCTCGGCCTCCCAAAGTGCTGGGATTATAGGCATGAGCCACTGCGCCCGGCCTGATTAAATGTATTAAACATAAGTGAATGGGCTGGGCATGGTGGCTCATGCTTGTAATCCCAGCACTTTTAGGAGGCTGAGGTGACAGGATTGCTTGAGTCCAGGAGTTCATGACCAGCCTGGGCAACATAGCAATACCTCACCTCTATTTTTAAAAAAGTAATAAAAAAAGAAGTGAATAAATCGGGTGCTCATTTACAAGACATACTCTTGGACGCTCCACTCATCCAAGCTCAGCGATCTATGACCCTATCCCCCAGGATGGTTTTGGAGGTCCAGCAGGGCCCCCGCGCTCCGGACTGCAAGCTTTCTGCCCCGTGCCAGTCCTCGAAGCGCCTGCAGAAGCTGTGCTGGTAGGAGACTGTTGTTTGAGAAGTCCCTGGGGGTAGAATGCAGGGGAAGATAGACTAAGATCAAATATATAGATGGTAAAATCTAAGTTTGGGAAGAAGAGGAGATAATGTAGATGCCTGCTTCCAGATTGGCCATGGTTTGGGGAAACCAGTAGAAAGAGGGAAGAACGGTCATGGTAATGGGGCCTTATGAAAATGAATTGTGAACACATGATTTTTACTTGTGTGTGTGCATGCGTGTGCACAGATTGAGATGTGTTTTCCTTATTAATGGGACTGATTTCGTTTCTTCAACTGCATAGTGCTTTTTGGTTACTCTCTTCTGATTCCCAGATACTCATATAATGTAAATAATGTATTTATATTTATAATTATCACTGTAATTTAAATTGAATTATTTAAATTTTCCAGATGCATATTTAGTAAAGACGTTTTTAAACATAATAGAGAGACAAGCAAAGTACCAGGAGGCTTCGAACATTTATTTTACGGAGTAGAAAGTAGAGAAGAACTGTTTTTACTGACATACTGATGAAAATAGCCAACATTACTTGCAGTTGGTCCATACCAGGCACTGTTCAATGCACTTTATAAATATTAACCTTTTTCATTCTTATAGCTGCATCATGACGAAGTCTATTATATTTCTATTCTACAGAAAAGGAAATTAAGGCAGCCAGAGCTTTATCACTATTTTTTATTGTTTTGAGATAAGGTCTCACTATATTGCCCAGGCTAGAGTGCAGTGGCACAAACACAGTTCACTGCAGCCTCAACCTCCCAGGCTCAAGCGATCCTCTCACCTCAGCCTTCTGAGTAGCTGGGACCACAGGCACACACCACCATGCTTGGCAATTTTTAAAAATTTTTTGTAGAGATGAAGTCTCAACTATGTTGCCCAGGCTGGTCTCAAACTCCTGGTCTCAAGTGATCCTCCCATCTCGGCCTCCCAAAGTGGTGGGATTACAGGCATCAATCACTGTGCTTGTCTTACATAGAACTTTAAAAAGTTACTCCAAGTCACAGAGCTAGGAAGTGGCAGAGCTGGGAGTGTGATCACTCTATACTATAGTGCTTCTGGTGCAATCCAGAAAAAGCCTCTGTTCCGGAAAGAACTTGGTTTCTGCTCTTTGCTCTTTTAGGGGCAAAATGAACACTCCAGACCCACATCCTTCCAAGTGCTTCTTCGAGCAAGCAATATGAACTAGAGTTGTCCCCTCTTTCTGGGAGGGAAGTCACAGTGACTTCCCACAGGAGATACACATGGCTATGGGAGCTTTAAGAGATGAGATGAAGGTGTTAAGGTGTTGACTTCATCCAGGTGCATTATAATAAAGAAGGAAAATAGAATCTCTATTGTATCCAAATTATAAGCAGGTCACATGTTTCACATGACAATATAAGCACAATTATTAAGGGATTTCATGGGATACCATAAAATAAAGTTCTAGTCTTGTACAGGTTCACACATTTTCTTGGTACAAATGAGCTCATGTACTTACCAGGTTTAGGCTCTTTAAATCAACTATTTATTTGTTCTGCAAGGGACAAGTGAAAGAGGAAAAGTTTTGTCCTAGTAAAAGCGAACCCTGTGAAATAGGTAATCTATATATCTTTATCAAATGCACAAAGCGCATGCAGCATGGTTTATGTAGTCACATCAGAAGGGGATTTTGGTTTCTTGAGGGGTACCAAACTTCTTTGCCTCCAAACATGAAGGGCCAAATTACTTCTTTTTTTTTATATTGTTGTGAGACAGAGTCCTGCTCTGTCGCCCAGGCTAGAGTGCAGTGGCGCGATCTCAGCTCACTGCAGCCTCCGCCTCCCGGGTTTAAGCAATTCTTCTGCCTCAGCCTTCCTAGTAGCTGGGATTACAGGCATCCACCATCTTGCCTGGCTAATTTTTGTATTTTTAGTTGAGACGAGGTTTCATCTTGGCCAGGCTGGTCTCTAACTCCTGATCTCGTCATCCACCCGCCTCAGCCTCCCAAAGTGCTGGGATTACAGGAGTGAGCTACCATGCCCAGCAGGGCCAAATTACTTCTAATTCTGAGAGTAAATGAAGGAAATTTAGGTGAAGCAATTCAGTGGATAACAAATCTCACCAAGATCGTTATAATAACAGCTATTATTACTATTTTTACTACGGTATATATTTTCACAAATCATACATATAAACCAAGAGTCAAATTTGGGAGAAATCATTGTCACTTACACATTGAATACGGTAAGGTTCATATATAGGATATCAGACACTTAGGTCTTCAAAGAGGTTTCTGCGTTGTGGACATTTAACTTTTTTTTTTTTTTTTTTTTTTTGAGATGGAGTTTTGCTCTTGTTGCCCAGGCTGGAGTGCAATGGTGCGATCTCGGCTCACTGCAACCTCTGCCTCCCGGGTTCAAGCGATTCTCCTGCCTCAGTCTCCCAAGTAGCTGAGATTACAGGTGTGTGCCACAACACCTGGCTAATTTTGTATTTTTAGTAGAGATGGGGTTTCACCACATTAGCCAGGCTGGTCTTGAACTCCTGACCTCAGGTGATCCGCCTGCCTCGGCCTACCAAAGTGCTGGGATTACAGGTGTGAGCCACCACACCCGGCCTGACATTTAACATTTTTTAAAAAGTGGCTGAACCAAATAGAAGAATCATGAATACCAGTGGTAGGTGGGGTCCGCTTCTGGGAGGTAAAGTCTAATTTCAGTGGAGCTGGGACATATTTCTTTCTCCAAAATATAGAAATATGATTGTGTTTTGATGTCTACTTAAGAGGGTTAACAAATATATAAACTAGTGCAACATTTTTCAAATTGAGCTTCTAGCTGCTGATTCAGCTGGAATATAATTTATGCTAATAAGTTCCTGGATTTCAAAGTGACTTTTTTCTTGTCACACTAAAACCTTTTAATTTGGGTATATATTCCTAAGCCCAGAAAGGGCAGGGAAATTTTCAGTCAAAAGCCAGGGATATAACTATCCCTGTCTAAAAGGAAAGGGGAAAAAATTTACATTCTGGAGAGTTGAAGGAGAGAGGGAAAGTTCAATGTATAGCTTTTCATTTCCTGCAACATAGTTGATTTCATACACCATTTACCCCTAGACAAGTTTATGCTAATTTTAAGATGGCTGCATTGAGGACTTTAATGTGCCAGAGAGTTGATGGTGGAATATAGCTGGTTTCATGTAATTGGAACTGGAATAGGGAAATTGTACCAGGTTGAGCCAAGAAGCTGTGTCCTAGTCTCACTGCTGTTACTACCTAGCCGTGTGACATTAATCAAGTCATTTGTTTAGTATAGATGTCAGTTTCTTCATTTACTAAACTAGATTAGTTGTGATAGTTAACACTGGATGATCCTTTACTAACCCTTTTGATGTTCTCTGTTTTTTTTTTTTTTTTTTTTGGAGACAGAGTCTTGCTCTGCCCAGGCTGGAGTGCAGTGGGTGCGATCTTGGCTCACTTGCAACCTCTGCTTCCCAGGTTCAAGCAAAACTTCAGCCTCAGCCTCCTGAGTGTGCCTCAGGTTCAGATTAAAGGTGTGCACCACTACGCCCAGCTAATTTTTGGTTTTAGTAGAGATGGAGTTTTGCCATGTTGCCCACACTGGTCTCAAACTCTTGACCTCAAGTGATCCACCTGCCGCAGCCTCTCAAAGTGCTGGGATTATAGGTGTGAGCCACGGCGCCTAGTCTGGTGTTAAGTTCTTCTAAGCCAGTGACTTTCAAATTTATTTTTTACTATGACCTACAATGAGTATATTTTATATTGACTCAGTACGCACATTTATCGATTTCTTTACATACACACATACATAAGTATGACATATATGTTATATTCACATGCATATGTGCATACACATATGAAATGAAACTGAAGGTTCCATGAAACAATACTTACCTTTGTTACCTCAAATGCAGTGTGGCATTTTTATTTATTTTTTTGAGATAGAGTCTTGCTCTGTTGCCCAGGCTGGAGTGCAGTGGCACAATCTTGGCTCACTGCAACCTCCGCCTCTGGGTTCAAGCAATTCTCCCTGCCTCAGCCTCCTGAGTAGCTGGGATTACAGGCTTCCGCCACCATGCCCGGCTAAATTTTGTATTTTTAGTAGAGATGGGGGTTTTGCCATGTTGGCCAGGCTGGTCTTGAACTCCTGATCTCAGGTGATCCACCTGCCTCGGCCTCCCAAAGTGCTAGGATTACAGGTGTGAGCCACTGCACCCAGCCCATTGTGGTATTTTAAATTCTACTTCATTAAGAAAAAGATGGTTAGTTCCCATTCAATTGACTTCATGACCCACAGTTTGACAATCAGTTTAAATAAGCACAATCCTGCAACTGGAGGAACTGCCTCCAGGTGGATACAGGTGACTGCATAGGTTAAGGGCTAAAATTCTAATCACTGAAAGAGAAACTTAACTGTGTAGACACAATCCACATATTGAGTGAATATGCTATAATTTTAGTGGAAAATTATGACTCTCTAAGTAAAAACAAACACTAAGTACGAGTATTCTCTATCGGTGAAGTTGCTTGTTTTAAGCTCTGCATGACTGAACTCTAGTTTTTTATGCTTCTAAGAATGAACTTTTTTGAAAACTTCCTTTCACCTGTTACACTAAGGAACCCTAGTTTTTTTGATAAATAGATCATTTTCCATATATAAACAATCCTCTTTAAAGTTTTTGTAGCTTTTGCAAGAGTAATTTTTAAAAGCTCTTGAATTTTTATAATAACTTTTTTTTTTTTTTTTGAGACAGTGTCACCAAGGCTGGAGGGCAGTGGTGCAATCACAGCCCACTTCAACCTCCACCTCCCAGGCTTAAGGGACCCTCCTGCCCTCAGCCTCTCGTGTAGCTGGAACTACAGGTGCATGCCACCTTGCCCTGCTAATTTTTGTATTTCTTTTGTAGAGACAAGGTTTCACCACGTTGCCCAGGATGGTCTCAAACTCTTGGACTCAAGCGATCCACCTGCCTCAGCCTCCGAGAGTTCTGGGATTACAGGCATAAGCCACCATTCCTGGCCCTGAATTCTTAGCTGATACTCAAGGATCCAGGGTAATGGGTGATTCATTTAGGTCCATAATCCAAGGATGAGAAAACTGGGTATGATTTTCCAAGCAGTGTTTCCCTTTCAGTTTTCCCCTTTCAGTTTTAATCACACACGCTTTTATATGTGAACAACCACCACTGGTATTAAAGATACCTTCAACAGTTCAACTATCTAAGGGAATATTTCATTTAGCTGAGAGAAATATCAAGTACCTTCTTCAAAAGGTTACATTTCAAAAAATGCCCTTTCAGATAACACTTCTAAATAGAAGACGATCATCGTTTGTTATTTTGAAAACAGGACATGGTCGGGCGCGGGGGCTCACTCCTGTAATCCCAGCACTCTGGGAGGCCGAGGCAGGTGGATCACGAGGTCAGGAGATCGAGACCATCCTGGCTAACATGGTGAAACTCCGTCTCTACTAAAAATACAAAAAATTAGCCGGGTGTGGTGGCAGGCGCCTGCAGTCCCAGCTACTCGGGAGGCTGAGGCAGGAGAATGGCGTGAACCTTGGAGGCGGAGCTTACAGTGAGCCAAGATTGCGCCACTGCTCTCCAGCCTGGGCAACACAGTGAGACTCTAACTCAAAAAAAAATTTTTTTAAAAAAGGACATAATCTCCATTTGTTAGCTTGCAGTGTTTATTATACAATGAACTTAATGATAAAAAGATTTTATGCCATTTCCATATGTTGTTCTTCACCCCATACTTCTTATATGAGAATTACAACAAATCCTAAAGTTAAAGTTTTGAAATGGTTAAACCTTAGATTTGGCTTATTTCTATTTATCTTTTATTATACTTATCCTCATCTAATGGCAACTCTGCAGCTGCTCTGTGAGGCTGGATCACTGGGATAGGAGTAGGGTCTAATAATTGTGTCTTTGTGTCTTGACCTTTATCTTGTAACTTTCTCAACCTTGTCAACTCAACTTTTTAATATCATAGCAATGTCTGTATTGAAAATTAACCCTCACCCCTAACTTTGGATCTGCAGCAAAGAGCCAGAGAACTCCACTTTCAGGCTAATAATTGTTGGCTTCACATGTACAGTGTTGGAACTGCTACTTGTCCTTCCCATGTGGCATCACCACCCCCTTTTTTTTTCCCAATATGGCATGAGCTAATCTTTCTAGTACATATAATATCCATCAAATGTATGTTACATTGTTGAAGAGCAATCAGAATTTTTTTTCCTGAAAAACCCCCTTTTCAGGATATCTTCCTGTTTAATTTTCTATAGCTGAGTAAGCATACTGTACTATTCCTGGGGCTATTTAAAAAATACTGTCTGTGCTGATCCAAATCAAACAGACCTTTAGAGGGTACTGACAATGATGTCTTCATTGAATATGATCACTGCTAAAGCTTTAGCTCCTTGTTTGCTCTGTAATGCTGTGCCAAGATCCTAGCCTTTAGATGTTCCCAGAATCCCTGGAAACATTAGTTATTTGTTTGTGAGTATCAGCATTAGAATGGTTTGCATTCACAACAAAATGTGAATCTCTTACTGGGCTGAAGTTGTTTTCTTTACCTAACCATAAGACTTGAAGCCAGTCAGAACAGAATTTTAAGTAATATCCTGTGTTGATGCATTTATAAAACATACCAGAAGTCAGAGTAACAGGATCCTTTTTTCTTTTTTTTCAACCTTTGGTATAAAATTTTTCCCTAAATATTAAAGCATTAACATTTAAACATTCTGAGGGATATTGATGAGAACTATGATTAAAGATTCACAATATTTCACTTTTAAAACAAACTTAAAAAACTACTCTTCATATCCTAGCCTGATGACTTAAAATTACCAGCAGGGTATCATAAAAACAACCCTAACACTCAAAATGGGTTTTAAATATCATAAAGGCTAAACATTATGGTTCTACCAAGAGAAAACACTAAGAATATGAGCAGAAATAACATTTCACAATTTCTGTTTTAAGCTTTCAAAATAATACACTAGTAATTGATTCCCTTCTATTTTGGCTACATTTTGAGTAATAGAACAGAAGCATTTAACAAAATGGGTTCTTTTAAAAAAACAAAAAAAGGCAAGTCAATACCAAGAACCAAGCATACTCCCATCAGAAGGAACAGGGGGGCACAGGGAGTGCAGCCCACCCAGTGGTTAGATAACTTGAGAGCCACCATCCACTTCTCCACTTGCCCTCTGGTGCGTGCCAGCCTTGGTGCCAGGGCGGCAGGGCCCTGATGCATGTGGAGAGGCAGACAGTTTCATTGGCACCTCAGGCCGAAGTCCAGGCAGAATTTGGCCTTGTGGAGTTCCTGTCGTCTTGCCAACCCATGGCACTCCCAGGACACTGCTAGGAGAACGCTGGCCAAATCCTGCATGAGAAGTCACCTCCATCACAGTCCCCTCAGTGTTGGGGGTCAGACTACAGGAAACCGCTTTTATCAGATTTTGTGGTGTCTGTACACTAGCCAAGGAAAGTAAGAGAAAGAAAAAGAAAGCAACTTGTTTAACCTCGTCTAACAGAAAGGAAAGGATTCTCCAAAGTAGTTGATCTGGGAATGAAGCCCAACATCCCTAAATCTCAGCTCAGTTTACTAGTTTTTCATTTACCAGTGGTTTTTAGAAACTTATTATGATCCTATCTACTCTGGGCTATTATATCATTGGTTTCTCAAAGACAGAGTGGCCCAAAGCCGTTGTTGCACACACACAAAATAATCTATGTACCGTTTGACAACAATCTATACATAAAGCACATTCAGCCATACACATATCTCCATAGTACAGACACATATTTTAAAAATATTTAAAAGCAGAGATTCTCAAAAAGAGGTCTTCATTTGCCATTCTTAAGGCGACTAATAGGAAATATCACTTTCAATGAGGTTCCTCAAACACCACATGTGTATGCAGATGCAGAGATGGATATTCACATACCTGTGTATAGATGTTCAGAAACAAACACGACCATCACACATGTGTGCAATCTCTTTTCCGAACCAATAAAGACAATGCTTTCCTAAGAAATGTTTGAATTTTATTGTACTTTCTTTTTTAAAAGAAAAGAGAATATCATAATCTTACACAATTTCTTTCGAATGGATAAACTTAGACAATTTATCAACGCTTCCTTACATTTTTACACCACACTGAACTCCAACAGGTTTTTGTTTTAAGGTAAACCAGGTTTTTGGTCCTTCCCTGTGGAGAAGTTACTTTCAAGTCAGTGAAAGTTCTTGGCCCATGATTAAAAGTCTTTGCCAATTAGTACTCAACAACTTCAATTCATTTTTTTCTGGTTCAAGATGAGTAGGAGCCTAATAAGGCTGTGATAAAAGGGCAAAAGGCACTGAGAGCCAAAAGCGGATTAATGAGCTCCTCCATTTATTTGTCTTCCTAACAGCTGAACTGTTACAACTATTGACACTCTTCAAAAGGTTCCGCTCTGAACCCTGTCCAGGCACTGCAGGCTCCAATGGACATCTTCAAATCCAGAGAATGGAGGGGCAAGAGCTTCCCCTGTGTGATGCCAAAACCAACAAAGCCCCATGGATCAGGTAATGAAACTTCAGCTTTTCCCCCTTTGAGATTTATTTACTGGCAGCTGACAAGGGGCAAATTCAGCTCGAATTGTGCAGTCAAGGCCCTGTCAAGCTTTTAGAGGCACCCTTGTCTTGAAGCACCTTCATGACTGGCATTTCACTCAAAAGCCCTCGGCACTGGTCCTTAACAGCTTATGACATCACAAAGGACACTCCAGACAGATGCCTACATGGCATCCTGCAGCATTTTAAAAGAGAATTAGTGGTTTTAATTATGGTCGTCGTATGAAAGGGAACCATGCAAGCTCCACAGGAGACCTTTGATCAGACCCTTTTGCTAGTACAATGCCACGGAACTGTGACTATTCCTGGTAAGGGGCCTTTTCTTGCTGAATGACTCACCAGTGATCTTTGAATGCAGACAAGCTTCTAGCCCTCCCTCTTCATTAGTGAGCATTTCTATACAGGGGCCTATATAGTGCTTGGAGTCTAGGAGCTATACAATTGGGGGGAAAAGAAGCCCTACAGATTCTGGCCTCTACTTAGGAAGTGCTGAAGGACTCTGAGTGACTTTATTCATTAAAACAGGTTGCTATTAATTAACTGTCATAATAAAATAAAGAACTATTATTTGCATTTCTTACTATGTTCTCTTTAGTAATATGTATAAAAGATGCTTGTAACAGAAATGAATTTATTGAGCCACTTCCCCCATCCCCCCCAATCCCTGCCTTTTTTTTCCCCTTTGCATTTTGGCAGCAAGAGCCTACTAATTATTGGGCCTAGATCTCTGAGTCCAAATAGAAATAAAACATAAATATAAAATTAATTAAGAAAATGCAAAATCCTTTTTACTCACCAGTTTCTGCAGCTGAAATAAGCAAACATCAAATTAGCTTTTTTTTTTTTCAGTGATTTCCGAGAACGATCTAAGACAGTAAAACGCAAACTTTTTTCAAAATATCACCCACTTGGTGCTTAGCTTGAAGTATAAGACTATGTAACAACTATAGCTACTTTGTAAAAAATGTACTCTCACCTAAAGCCTAACATGATTCATTCTTTTTGTTCAGGAAACAGAAAATGTCTTTGGTCTGGTATTAATATCAAAAGAATTTAACTTTAAAACTGATTCCAATAAGCATGGCCCTTAAACAGTTCATGGTCAATATTTAGTTATATGAAAATGGTTCATTCTCTTCTAGAATCTAATCCAGCGCAGTCATCTGGTAAAAGACTGCAAGTCAGAAGACTTTTCATAAAGCTTCTCACTGAAATGGTAATTTGGTAACATGGGATAAACAGAATTTTGCATAAATAGTAGATCTTAGTCACTGAACACCCCATTAAACAGTACTGCTGGACCATGTTACTTATATCTGGGAGATGACTTAGTTTTAAATTTTTTATGCAGCTTCTTTTCTTGAAGAAAAAGCTTCCGGACTTCAGAATTTTGGAAGCTGAATGATGAGCAGGTTTTTCATATTTTGCTGTGTCAGACATTTTTCCTGTTTCTCAGACTTTGCAGTTCTTTTCTTAGGTGCTTTAGAGCACCTAAAATATCAGCTTGCTGTGGATCATTCCGTGCTTTCTGAGAGTACAGATGGAAATGTCTGATGGTTTCAGATAACAGCACTTCAGGGTCTGCATCTCTTGCCTGAAGACGCAGCATCCGCTCACAGGCAATGGCATAGTTTTTGTGCCAATTCACTGGGTGCTCCTTTTGCAAATAGACAATCTCCTTATAAAGCTAGAAAACAGCAGAAATGTTGGTATTCCATTGTTATTCTTTGACTTTTTTTTCAAAAACAAACAAAAAAACCACAGAGGAATTAATAACAAGAAACAAAAAATTCAAGCAGTCTCCAGTAAAAATCTAATCATTGCTAGGCCATGCAGAAAATGCAAGAATGTTACTGTAATTATTACAGTAGCAGGAGGCAAATATGCTGCATCTAAAACTGCTTCTGAGGTTTTCGGATGTTGCAGGGGAAACCTGAGACACACTGTGTTAGGACAAAATACTCTTCCTCCAGAAAGATGTTCTGGGGAAGGGATTTAGTTTTAATTCATGGAAAGCTATTTACTCCACAGGCAGAAGAGTTGAAACTCTAAATTTAGCTGTTGGAGGAAAAAGAAACAGCTTTCTTTAGAAGACTGCCTGGAAAAAGAACTTGAAGGAATTTAAATTTTTGTCCCACATTTTTGACAGAAATTTCTCTCTACATTAAAAATAACACTAATAACAATAGCAACGATAAAACAATCCAGACAAATTCATCATCACAGAGGCTGAGTGTGACAGAATTTAAGAGATATCCTTAAAGTGAGATACTGAAAAGCTTCACAGTATCCTGTAATTTACAATTTTGATAGTTAAAACTTTGCCCATAGGAATTTAGAATTTTGCTTTTCAACATCAGAGAGAGTATTAATTGTATAGAGTTAGATTTTTTGATATTGAGTTTTCTAGAGGAAACACATCAAAAATTTAACAAATAAAACACATAAATCTGCAAAATGGAATATTACAGTTGCTTATTTGGGAATCTCACAGCTTTCTTGGAGATTGTCAAGTTAGAGCTGTATTCACAGGCGTTTAACCTGTAGACTTTCTGAGACCACAGGAAAGCAATAGTGCTTTCTCCAAGAGACAAGTGCTTTTTGAATTAGACATGACATCGTTTAGTTAAAAGAAACCCAATCATATTATCTATTTTTCCAATTCCTACTCCAGGGCAGACAAATGCATACCTATTTTAAAATACCACCCTCACGAAAAATTCCATAATCCATGTTTGATATATTGTTTCAATAGTCAATAACCCTCAGTCATCCAGCTGCCTTTTAAAGCAAATTTCCCCTTAGTTCCCTTGATTTTATACAATAGGGAAGAGGCTGGGCATGGTGGCCCATGCCTGCAATCCCTGCACTTTGGGAGGCCGAGGCCAGAGGATTGCTGGAGACCAGGAGTGGGAGACCAGCCTGGCCCACAAAGCAAGACCCCCATCTCTAATTATAAAAAATAAATAGAAAAGAAAGAAAAAATGGGAAAGAATCACCATGCGCTTTCATATACATCAAGATTACTGTGAGCCTCCTACCCTTTTATCCTCTTGGTAAAATATCCAAAGTTGCTTTACCCTTTTCCTCATCATTTTTTGTCCAGTGGTTTCTCTTCCTGAGGCCTCCTCTGATAAGACACGGATATAAAGGCTGTAGCATGCTGCCCTACACAAAGTAGGCATTCAGGAGCTGTCCAGTTTTCAAAATCCTACTAAGTTTTTGTTGTTGTTGTTGTTGCTTTATACATACCAATTTTATTTTGTAAATTAAGTATAATACATATTTCTATAGAAATATAAACCTGTTAGATTCATGTTTGCTACTTTTTTATTTTTAATTTTTGCAGGTACACAATTGGTGTATATATTTATAAGGTACATGAGATATTTTGATACAGGCCTGCCATGCATAATAATCACATCAGAGTAAATGGGGTATCCATCACCTCAAGCATTTATCCCTTCTTTGTGTTACAATCCAATTATACTCTTCTAGTTATTTTTAAATGTATCATAATGTTGTTGGCTGTAGTTACCCTGTTGTGCTATCAAATACTAGATTGTATTCATTCTGTCTAACTATATTTTTGTACCCATTAACCATCCCCACCCCACCAACCCACACTAAGGTGCTGAAGTCCAAAATAGATGCCAATACTTCCAGGAGCATTTCCCCAACTGCTCCAGAGAATGGAGGCTCATTCATGACCCACCTACTAGTCTTCAGGCAGCAGGACACCTTCAAATGATGCAATTTATTCCTATAGGAATAAATTGGCTACTCCCTGCCCTGCTCCCCCACCATGCCTAAGTTATTAAGTCACCTGAACTTAATATTCTGTATGAGCTATTGAGTAGGATAATGTAAACAGCAACAAAAATATATTCTTTACACCTAACAAGAACATTCTTGAAAAACTAGCACTAGGGGTGGTAATTAAGTAATTACCATGAAGTAATTGGCCTCATTTGTCTTGTAAACATTGTCACACATCTGGAGACTATGCAAAGGAGATACCAATAATCTCTATTCACTGAAAAAAAATAGAGCTTGCTGACCCAAAGGGACAACAAATCCACAAGCGAGCTTTAGTAGTAGCCTAACAACGCACCATGGAAGCGGTCACTGATGAGAATATAAAGTATCAGTAAGTCTCAGCTTTCTCCCAACTAAATATTACTTGTTTTTCAAAGAATTACAAGGTATTAGAGATAAACAGGATTATTATATGAACAGGATATGAAAGACGATCTTTTCAAGTTTAAAGCCCATTTTCTTTTTTAGAAAAAAAAAAAAAAATAAAGGCCTGGAAAGGTTCATTGACTCACAGTTGACAATTAACGGCAGAGTGGGCCTAGAAGCTGGGCCTCCCTACTGCCAGACAGAACTCCAGCATGCTGCCTTCTATAATCGGGTATCTTGCTGTCCTCAAGTGGGGTGCCTCAGAGGGTTCCGCCTTTGCCCCCATGGCTCACTCCTTATGGACTGCTCTCCCCTCCCTCTCTCGCCTCCTTGCCCTACCATCTGTCTGGTTAGCTCCTTCTGATCTTTCAAGATGACACTCCAATGACATCCCCTCTGGAAGCCTTCCCTTCCTTCCTCCCTCACCAGCCTACTCCCCAGCTTGCTCCGGTCCAGTGCTCTGGGTTTCCGTAGCACCTCTGCGTGCCTCTCACAGCACTCTCAAGTCTGAACTGTGACTGAGGACTTGATCTTCTGTCTCTCTCTCTAGCCTGCCACCTTTTTGATAGCAGGGATAAGACTTAACTGTCTGCAGCACACTATTTGCTATGGAGTGGGTGCTCAAGAAATGCCTTGTGAGTGAATATAAGTGAATAAACAAGGAACCAGAGATCACAATTGAGGAGTAAAAGTAGTCATACTGATTGGACACCATACTATTTTGTCTTAGCACCAAACACTTGTCCTGGCTGAGTAGAACCACAGCAGTCTAGAGATGGCAGAAATATCTCAGCTGCTCATATATACAGGTCCTACCCTCTATATTCATTGGCCCTTGTCAGGATATTAGTTTCCTATAGAGCAGACTCTGCAAGTGTCTGAAGTGCCCAGTGCCATAAGTCACAGCAAAGCAGAGACTGGGTTACAATAGTGCCACAGCAAGCCTCCTGTATCTGCTCCCACTTCCCATCAGAGAGGACCGATGTGTGCAAGATCTTCAGTGTGGCTGTGTCTTCCGAAGGTTCATTTGGCTTCCTGGGGCCAGTCAGAAGACAGAGCCACCCTCCATGACTCTCTCTCTTCTCATGAAATCTCAACAAGCCACGGCCCTATCATTTCAAGTGGAGCCAGGGTCATGACTTTTGCAGAGAGAGTAACCAGCTAGAACTTGTTTTATATTAAGCTGTTATATTAGTTTCCTATGGCCACTATAACCAATTACCACAAACATAGTGGCTTAAAACAACATACAATTATCACCTCGCACTTCTGGAGGTGAGAAGTCATAAAACCAGCATGACTGTGCTCCTTCAGGAGGCTCTAGAGGAGAATCTGTTTCCTTACCCTTTCCTACTTCCTCCAGAGGTGGCCTGAACTCTTTTACTCCTGGCCCCTTCCTCCATCTGCAAAGTCAGCATGTAGAATCTTCAAGTCTCTCTCTCTGCCCTCTGCGTCTGCATCAGGTCTACTACTCTGACTCTGACCTGCCTGCTTCCCTTTCATGAGGACCTTTATGATTATGTTGGGCCCACCTGGATAATCTGGGATAACCCCTGTCTCAAGACCCCTAACTTAATCCCCCCACCCCTGCTTTGTTACATAGGTAACATATTCATAGGTTGTGGAGATTAGGACATAGACATCTTTTTTTGGGTGGGAGGTATTATTCTGCTTACCAGAGCCATTTACTTTGGATATTGTGATACAATTGAGGATTTGTTCATATGTGCTGCTTTATAACGCCCAAATCAAGAGGGAAATAAAAGAATAAAAATTATAATGTGATATACCCTCTATCCATCCCAAACAATCACCATCACCTTCCCACCAAATATATCTATATCTATATATAAAAGTATAACATACGTCATATGCATGAGCGTAGAGTTGAGCTTTCACTTTTGAAGGCATGTGAGCAGTTTCTGCCAGGTTAAAGATGAAGAATGGTGTTTTCATCCTGGGGGTGGGGATAGGAACCTTCATTAAAATCATACAGTCAATTGCACATTCAGGGCTAAATCTTCCAGGTTTCCCCACTGATAAGGGATGTACAAAATTCTTTATTGTATTATTTTCAGTTCTCTCATATTCATGGACATTTGCTCTGAACCAACAACAATCCCTCCACCAACCCGCCAAGATGCTGCATTCACACTAATGACTAAATCTTTTAGGAAAAAAGCCTACACTCGTCATCACTATTGTACACTGTTCATCCTCCAAATGTACATTATTGTTATGCAAGAGAAGCCAGGAAAAGGGAAACCTGCTGAGTTAGCCAACACATCCCTTAAGGTACCCATCATGAAGCTCATGCCATGTGTGCCCAGTTCTTCCAAGGTGACTAGACCCTTAGACCCCATGAACTCATCCAGGTTGTATTCAGAACACCAATTAAATCAATACCTGTGTAAATAATGACCTGCTTTCTTCTTTTATGTGATTTCTTCCCAGCTTTCCCACATTCAATCACAGTAAATTGTGCAAACATACGGTATATCCTTGATCTATATTTACAATCATTATTTTGCAGCTGTATTTCTTGACCACTATTTAAAAACCTCTTCGAACTTATGTAAGCTGTTTGTATCATAACTGTTCTCCGTGTACAGTCCCTGGCTCAGACTGGACATCAATACATTTTTGCTGAAGGAAGCACTCCCTATGTACAAGATACTCCGTCTGCATTACTTAGGACTTTTACATTAATACTTAGGCCAAAGTTTGTTAGTGTTATTATGATTTAAAAAAAAAAATGACAGGAACCAAAAGAAGTTGCATCACTATGAAATGTTCCATATAGGACAGGATGACCTCTCTCTTCTCTGAACTACAGGAAAGTATAGGCTCCATCAGATTAATATTCTAATCTCCTTTAACATGTCTGTCTGCTCATTAGACTATGCATTTCATGAGGGTAGGAAGTGTGTCGTATTCATATGTGTAGCTTCAATGCCTAGCACGGTGCCTGGCCTCCAGTAAGTATTAAATAAGTGCTTAACTAATTAACAGGCACATTACAAATGGAGGCAAGGTTGTAATGATTAATTTCTACTCAATCAATTACACTCACTTTAATTAAGGCAAGAAAGCATAGGAGAGATGAGTGTTCCAGAGGCAGACAGATGTGAACTTTGGACTCCATCAATAGCAGCAGTGTGCCCTTGGACAAGTAGCCTTTCCACATCCAGTTTGTTCTTTTATAAAACAATAACCTCAGAGGTTATTGTGGGGATGAACTGAAATATTCACGTATGATTAGCACAGTGCCTCAAAAACATAATTGCTCATAAATGTTATTTTCATTATCACTACTCACCCCTACTCTTGAAACTAAAACTGCCATAGGCTACTTCCCTGTCATATTAAAAATAGACTGCACACACAAAAATGTAGATTAGTCACCTCGCTTGCCACATTTCTTCATTGGCCACAGATTCCCAAGAAGATGGATCAAACCTGTAGTTACAAGAAAACAGTAATATTTTTCTGTCATCCACATTTTTTTTTTTTTTTGAGAAAGAATTTTGCTCTTGTTGCCCAGGCTAGAATGCAATGGTGTGATCTCAGCTCACTGCAACCTCCGCCTCCTGGGTTCAAGTGATTCTCCAGCCCTGGCCTCCCAAGTAGCTGGGATTACAGGCACCCGCCACCACATCCAGCTAATTTTTGTATTTTTAGTAGAAATGGAGTTTCACCATGTTGCCTAGGCTGGTTTCGAACTCCTGACCTTAAGTGATCACCTGCTTTGGCCTCCCAAAGTACTGGGATTACAGGCGTGAGCCACTATGCCCAGCCATCATCCACATCTTTGCAAAGGATACATCATGACTGTTTTATCATCTGACAAGGCCAATAAAATAAGACGAATCTTGAAATACTGATAGTGATCAAATTAATAAACTTGTTCTCCTAAAAAAGTTGAATTATAAGGAAGTTTGGGTTTTGGTAAATATCTTTTTTAAAATTTTTAAAAATTATACTTTAAGTTCTAGGGTACATGTGCCATGTTGGTGTGCTGCACCCATTAACTCATCATTTACATTAAGTATATCTCCTAATGGTATCCCTCCCCCCTCCCATCACCCCACCACAGGACCCAGTGTGTGATGTTCCCCTTCCTGTGTCCAAGTGTTCTCATTGTTCAATTCCCATCTATGAGTGAAAACGTGGTGTTTGGTTTTCTGTCCTTGTGATAGCTTGCTAAGAATGATGGTTTCCAGCTTCATCCATGTCCCTACAAAGGACATGAACTTATCCTTTTTTATGGCTGCATAGTATTCCATGGTGTATATGTGCCACATTTTCTTAATCCAGTCTATCACTGATGGACATTTGGGTTGGTTCCAAGTCTCTGCTATTGTGAATAGTGCTGCAATAAACATACGTGTGCATGTCTTTATAGCAGCATGATTTAGAATCCTTTGGGTGTATACCCAGTAATGGGATGGCTGGGTCAAATGGTAGTTCTAGTTCTATCTTCTTAATCTGCATAATGAGCTCCCATGCCTCAAGAGAGCAAACAGAAGATCAATGGGAAGACATTGGAAGTATCTGGGGAGCCAGCCGTTCATAAGAACTGTATGTTAGATGGCAACAGGGCAGAGGTGAAGTGTAGGTCACTCTATGGACAGAAGTAAGAGCCAAAGAGCTGTGAGACAAGGGGATCAGCCTGAAGAGAAGGGACTCCTGGCTTGGGAAATCACTGCTGGAGATTTGATGCTGCTCAAAGAACAATGGCCAAGCCATTTGATTTTTCTTTCTCTTAATTAAAAATTTTCTTACTATGTATATATTTGATAGAATGGGGATAGTGAGCAATGTTATGTACCGGTACTAGTTGTTCAGCTGTTCTTTTTCTTATGATGGCCGTAGAGTGCTTTGATCATCCATCTCTGGCTGTTATACAACAATGTGGTCTGTATTTGTGCATACTGACTTTTCAAAAAACCTTTACAGTATTTTAAAATATAATCTTGTCTGTTGCTCTTAACCTATAAGCAATAGGTTATATAATCTTTAAATAATTCATAATTTCAAAAGTAAGTATTGGAGGCACATTTCTTTAGATAGTGACTCTGTGTATGTGTGAAAGCAAGTAAAAGAATCGCTACTCCATAGGTAGAGCAGCCTAGATAGTGACTCATTTTCTGTATAGGAAAGAGTAAACTCTATGTAGAAATGCTTAAAGGAAGGCTAGTAATGCCTCTAAAACATAACCAGGTTGATGCCAAGAAACTCTGAAAACAAAGTTACTTAAAGCTGAGTCTTCCCTCACAGAGAAGTTATCTGCCATTCCTAAAGAAAAAAAAAGTGACAAGTTTGCGCAAATGGAAACTATCATAAGCAACAGAATGCCTTTTAAAGTTCAACTGCAGTTAATGAACCTCTTCCGCTTTTAGGGCAATGCGCTATAGGATGGTGGACGATGTAGCATTCAGAGACTTGGAAGTAGAAGGTGCCATCATCTATCCTCCATCATGGTATCCACACAACCAGCACCCTCTTCCCTCCACTCTCCCCACTGTTTTGTAAATAGGAGAACGAGAAAGACACGTTCTCTTTCTGTTGTATTATGGTATTTTGTGGGTAGCAAGTAACAATATTAACAATTAATAAAAAGTAAAACAAAAAAAATTAAAAGGCATCTCAAAATGTAGTAGTTTTTTTGGGTACTCAAAACTGCTATGTTTATATGCATCAAAATGCAACTGCTGTTCATACCTTCCATATTCTTCAGTCCAGTTGTAGATATTTTTTGTAAGTTTAATCCATTCCTCAGGGTTGAATACAATCTCCAAAGGAACTAATTTGTCACAAGACCCCCATGGCCAAAGTGAGTAGTTCTTTTTCCAGGTTGGGTCGCCTTCATGAATTCCTATGCAAACAAATGTTTCTTTTCTGTTGGAAACAGAAAAATACATGATGTACTTAAAATTTAAAGTTCTAAATGTTAAGTAAATATAATTCATGAAAGATCATTTTTAGATTTTTTTCCCAATATTTATTACCTATATGATTTTGGAAAAATTACTGAACTATCTGGGTCTAGCCTTCTCATTTGTGAAACAGGTACAACAACTATCTTTCAGAGCTGTTTAAGATTAATGAGATATCTGATATAATTAAGTGTCAAAACATAATAGAGGCTGGACATGGTGGTTCACACTTGTAATCCCAACACTTTGGGGCTGAGGTGAGGCCAGGGGTTTGAGACCAGCCTGGGCAACACAGTGAGATCCCCATCTCTATTTATTTAAAAAAATAATAATAAAGTTCTAGTTCTGGAGAAGAAGGAATAACTATAGTCTACCTTGTCTCTCCCACTGTACACAACTTTAATTCCTGGACACAGAATATGTGGAGCAGCTATCTGAGGACTCTGAAAAGTAAATGGTAGAAAGAAGATTGAGAAAAAAGACCAGAATTAGACGTTCTACCACATTAGTGATAAGTTTACCATTTTTCTCCCACCCCCCTGGGGGAAAAAAGGAAGCTCAAAACTCAGAAGTATGTTTCAAATAAGGACCAAAAAAGCTCCAAGAAAAGTCCCCACATTTTTTTGTAGCCCAAGAAGTAGAAAAGGGGACTAAGGTTTGGAGACAGTGGAGGAAATCCCCCAGGTCTTTTTCCTTCTCTCCTTTCCCAGGTGCCAGGCAACACTGTGGCATTAGTGGAGGCAGCAGCATAGTGAGAGTAGCGGTGGGTTGGCAGGCACCCAAAACTTCTCTCTAAGCAGAGACATTGTGGTTCCAAGAGTGTGGGGCAAATCTCCATTGCTTTTTGTCTCTCTCTGTCCTTCAGCCTGGCTCCAGATGCAGACACAGTCACGGGAAGGGCATAGCAGAAGAAAGAAATTAAAGCCCCAGCTTTCTGGCCAGAGAACCAAAAAGGAAGGCCCCAGCAAGTTGGAAAGTAATGGGGTGACCACAGAAAGGAGAGAGATGAAGAGAGTAATCCCATAAAGTTGTATATAAGCTCCTTGCTTATCTCTGAGCTGAGCATGCACAGGTCTGACCCTAAACAGAGTTTGTAAAATTAACCACAGGGCAGACCACCACCCAGGTTCCAGACTGGGTACCCGGTAGTGTTACCATAGGTAGCTAGTCAGGATGAGCAGGGCAGGAGATGGCTCCCCTCCGTCCCACCCCAACCCCACCAGGAATTTCAGAAAACCATCAGGTGATGGTCAGACAGTTGTCACACTGCTTCTCTAAAATAGTAACTGGTCACAGACAGCACCAGGAAAAGGCAGTTTCCCAATAGATAGAAACACCTGAAACTGGTGATCAGCAACTTCCTGAAAAGATCTCAGGAACTGAACAAGTGGGCTCAAGCATGTGCACTAAGAGGCAAAATAGCAGAGTTTAATGGGTATATGATCTCCTAGGGCCATTCCACCAGTGAGGGAAGAACACAAGTGAGCATGCATACAACTCCAGTAAACACACTGCAGTGTCTCTCTCTCTCTCTCTCTCTTTTTTTTTTTTTTTTTTTTTTTTTTGAGACAGAGTCTTGCTTTGTAGCCCAGGATGGAGTGCAGTGGCACGATCTTGGCTCACTGCAGCTTCCACCTCCCAGGCTCAAGCAATCATCCTGCCTCAGCCTCCAGAGTAGCTGGGATTACAGGCATGCACCACCATGCCTGGCTAATTTTTGTATTTTTAGTAAAGCCAAGGTTTTTCCATGTTGGCCAGGCTAGTCTTGAACTCCTGACCTCAGGTGATCCACTGGCCTCAGCTTCCCAAAGTGCTGGGATTGTGGGCGTGAGTCACTGTGCCTGGTCCACAGTGCACATTCTCACCTCCCAAGTGCTAGCAGGCTACTGCACAACCAGGCAGTTCAACCCCAGGGAAGAATCAGGGCAGAAGGGACACAAGACCTTAGAAGTATGCCAACATAGTAACCCTGAGTCAAAGGTCAAATGGGGCAACTTGTCTTTCAAGTCGCCTGCTTGGCCTTCTTCCAAGTGTAGTTTCCTTCCTTTCACTTCTGCTTTAGAGCTTTTAATAAATTTTACTCCTGCTCTTAAACTTGCCCTGATCTCTCCTTCTGTCTTATGCCCCTCAGTTGAATTATTTCTTCTGAGGAGGCAAGAATTGAAGTTGCTGCAGACCTCTATGGGTTTGCTGCCAGTAACTCAGACACTCGCCACCAGTAACAGTAGCAGACCCATGGGATTGATCCAAATAGCACTGCAAATGCTTTGGAAACAGAACTGGTATTGGAACCACAGTTCACAGAAGGCAGGCCAGAATTTGAAAGCTGAGATTAACCTGGCCAAGGGCTTGCTAAACAAACAAACCAAAAAGTCATCATTCTCCTTGGGATTTAAATAAGACCCAAATACGAAAAAATTTTTTTACAATTCAAAATTACTCAGCATATGAAGAACCAGAAAAACCTCAACTGATAAAGGAAAAGACAATCAATAGATGTCAATTCTAAGATGACACAAATGCTAGAATTGTCAGTCAAAGACTTTAAAACAATGATTATAACCATGCAAAGAAAGGCAAATACTCTAGAAACAAAAGGAAAGATGGAGAAGCTCAATAAAAAAGTAAAATATATAAAAAGGAACCAAATAGCTTAATATAAGTTTGGTGAGACAGTATGTCAGGGAATTTGAAGAGAGAGAGAGAGAGAGAGAGAGAGAGAGAGAGAGAGAGATACAATTTAAACAAAAAAAGAAAAACATTGAAAAAATGTACAGAGTTCAGGCATCTGTGGGACAGTACCAAAAGGTCTAAATTCATTTCATCGGAGTCTCAGAAGGAGAAAAGAAAGACTGTGAAACAGGAAAAATTATTTAAAGACATAATATATGGAAAGTTCCCAAATGTTTTGAAAGATACAATCTTACAGGTTGAAGAAACTTGGTGAACTCCAAACAAGTTAACTCAAAGAAATCCAGTTTTCTGGATTTAGTTTTCAGAAACTAAAGACAAATAAAAAGTCTTGAAAATGGCCAGAGAAAATACATTTCACCTAGGGGAACAATTATTTGAATTACCATAGATTTCTACTTAGAAGCTACTACACAGGCCAAAGAAATGTAACTTACATTTTTTTTTTTTTTTTTTTTTTTTTGAGATAGGGTTTTGTTCTGTTGCCTAGGCTGGAGTACAGTGGCACAATCATAGCTCACTGCAGCCTCAAACTCCTGGATTCAAACAATCTTCCCACCTCAGCTGCCCAAGTAGTTGGGATCACAGGTGTGCACCACCACGGCCAGCTAATTTTTTTTTTTTTTTTTTTTTTGTAGCAACAGGGTTTCCCTATGTAGTAAAGGTTGGTCTTGAACTCCTGGGCTCAAGCAATCCTCCTGCCTCAGCCTCCCAAAGTGCTGGAATTACAGGCATGAGCCATTGTGCCCAGCCTAAAGTATTATTTTTAAAATGCTGAAGAAAATAGTATTATCAACCCAGAATTCTATTTCCACAAATATTCTTCAAAAAAGAAGGTGAAATAAAGACATTTTTAGATAAAGGAAAACTAAGAGAATTCACTGTTAATAGTCTTGGTTTAAAAGAAATGCTTAAGGAATATCCTCAGAATGAAGGGAAATCATACAAGAGGAAAATGTGGAATATCAGGATTGAAGAAAGAACAACAGATCTGGTAAGTATCTGAATAAATATTGTAGACTATTTTTTTCTCTTAAGTTCTTTAATATCTGTATGACTACTGAAATAAAAATGACCCTATCTGACATAACATATAACACAAAAAGTAAAAGACTTATATGGCAGTAAGGTTTCCACATTCTGCTTGAAGTGGTAAATTATTACTCCTACGTAGACCATGAAAAGTTAAGTGTGGATGCTGCAATCTCAACAGCAACCAACTTCAAAAAAAACTAAACAACAAAAACTTTACCAAGCGATACAGTAAAAAATCTCAATACACATTTTAAAAAGAAATACAAAAAGTCAGCCAGGCACAGTGGCTCACGCCTGTAATCCTAGCACTTTGGGAGGCCAGGGCAGGTGGATCACTTGAGGTCAGGAGTTTGAGACCAGCCTGGCCAAAATGGTGAAACCTCCGTCTCTACCAAAAATACAAAAATTACAGGCACATGCCTGTAATCCCAGCTACTTAAGAGGCTGAGGCAGGAGAATCGCTAGAACCTGGGAGGCAGAGGTTGCAGTGAGCCAAGATTGTGCCACTGTACTCCTGCCTGGGTGACAGAGTGAGACTTCGTCTCAAAAGAAAAAAAAAAAGAAATACAAAAAGTCAATTAATCTAAAAAAATACAATAAAATAGTAGACATACATGTAAGCATATCAATATTTATATTAAATGCAAATGGTCTAAACACAGCAATTAAAGATAGAGATATCTGAGATAGTAAAACGACTCAAATATATACTGTCTATAAAACACCCATTTTAAATATGATATAGGTTGGTTAGAAACAAAAGGATGAAAAACCACAAAACCACAAAAACATGAATTAAGTTAAAACCAATAAAAAACCCCAGAAGATTTTTTTCCTTTGGTATAGACAGAGAAAAGTGCAAATATAATGCAATGAAGAAAGGATAATCTTTGTAGCAAAGAGTATGAGGACAATTTCATATCCAAACACAAAAACAAAACTACAGAACTCATAGAACAAAACATGAGAAAATCTTTGTGACCTGGCATTAGGCAAAGAGTTCTTAGATATGATACCAAAAATATAATTCATAGAAGAAAAAAATTGGATTTGAATTTCAAAGAAATAAAAAAGTTTTGCTCTGCAAAAGACACTTGTAAAAGACAAGCAACTAACTGCGAGACAATATTTACAAACTGCATATTTGACAGAGGTTGTGTACCTAGAACATATACAGATCTTTCAAAACTCAACAATAAGAAAACAAACAACTCAATCCCAACCCTATGCAGAAAAACATACTCACACACAAATGTAGATGAACGTTTATAGCAGCTCTACGTATAAACGCCCCAAACTGGAAACAACCCAACTGTCCTTCAATGAGTAAAAGGATAAACAAACCACAGTACATCCATACAATGAAACATTACTTAGAAACAAAAAGAATGAACTATCGATACACACAGCAACTAGGATGGTTCTCAAAGGCATTACACTAAGTGAAATATACCAATATCAATAGGTTACATACATACTTTGATTCTATTTATATGACATTCAGGAAAAGGTAAAGCTATAATGATGAAGAACAGATCAGTGGTTGCCAAGGTTAGGCCTGAGGGGACAGTATGACTATACGGGAGCAGCACAAGAAAGTTCATGGAATCACGGACTGCTCTGTGTCCTGACTGCTGTGGTGGTTACACAAATGTACACATGTGTTAAAATTCATAGAACTGTATACCACACCCCCTAAAAAGTAAATACTACTGCTTGTTAAAAATAAAATAATAGGTGCTCACTAAACATTAGCTAGCTTCCTTTCAGAGGTACACATTTAGATAACTTTCATGTGATGATGGTCCATCCCTTTGAGGGGAAAAAAAATCTCTATCACATGCCTTTAAATAATGCATGTCCTTTGACTTAGTAATTTTACTTCTGATAATCGATGCTAATAATTTAAAATTCTGCCCCTCCACAAAAAAAACCTACATATACAAAGCAGTTGTTGTAGGTATAAATTTATTATAGTTAAAATTAGATACCATGTTAAATATCTGCTAATAGTTTTATTCACTTATTTTTAAATTACAGTACATGTATTTACAAATAGTTTGTAAAAACATAAGGAAATTGTTTTATGATAGTAAGTATAAAAAACAGGACACTTATGCTTTTACCTTTGTAAGACATTTTTTATATGTGTGTTGTTTCTGAGTGACTAGGACAATGTTTTCTTCTAGTTTTAAAAAAAAATTCTCATTCTGTAACAAACACATGCAACTTTTACAATTAAAAACTATTTAAAGAACTGATATTAATAAGTCATATTTATGCAGTGATCTTTGTTAGTCAAAAATATTAACAATAAAACTTTATGGGGCAGAATGTTCATCATCATTGTATATTATAATAGCAAAAGTCTAGAAACAGAGAGAATATCACAAAAAAATCGAATATTTGTTACATTATTATGCATCTTATGAGAATATTAGCCAAAAATGACAATAATATACATGGGGAAATGCTCATGATATAATGGTAGGTTAAAAAAAATTGGACAGATAATGATATCTCAGCTATCTATAATACAGTATGTATGAGTATGTGTATTTTAAAAATAAGTCATTCATGTTAAAGATGAGTGGAATCCAACAATATTTATCAAAATACTAACAGCATCTGTCCTTGGGAGACAGATGATACTGATCATCTTTACACTTTTCTGTGTTGTTTAAGTTTCCTCAAAGAACATACGACATTTCCATCATATTGTTCTTGGAACATTTTGGACATGCAGTTTTTATTTTAAAAATGCTGAATGAATGTCCCCAAACAGAATTAATGGCTTCCTTATCCATGCTGCCAGAATACTTCGCATATGTTGTCAGTTAAATTATCTATCTGTTCAGTAAACACCTACTGAGCATTTACTATGTCTGACACTTTACAAGGCATTGATAGTATAGAACTTATCCCACCAAATTATGGCTAGTCGCATTCACATCTATGTATGTACACAACTAGATTGTGTTCTACTTGGATTTGTAACTGAACCTCATTCATCTTTCTACTGCCGGAGCCTAATACAAGTTGTAACGCAGCAGACATTCAGTAAATGCTTGTGGGATTGAATTCTTGAAAATTCACAAAAATGCCAATTTGGGGATGTTAATGGTTCCTAATATTTTATCTAGAATAGAATAATTAAATGTTACCCTCACAGCACATTTATACCCATTACTTTTGTTTACTCCATGAGCCACATAAACTTCAGGCTCTAAACACCCAAAATACCACATTATTATGTTCTTAGCAAGGGATAATTTAACTTTGGGATTTACAAAGACATTCTTCATGAAGTCTTCTTTATAAGAAAAAAGAAATCATGAAATAAGTGTTTCTTCTTCAAGCTCTGGACAATCTTAAGCGCTTCATGGCAGAAGAAATGTTCAACACTATACCATTGGGGGAATTATTTATTCTTGACCTAACTACAAATAATTTTATGTTCTCAAGTACAGAATTCACAATTCTCATATTTTATCTCAGCTAGCATAAACTACGTGTTTTTCTTATTTATAAAAATGTCTTATCCTTTATAAAAATCTTTGAGCTATTTTTATACAGTGATTATTCCTGAAAACATTTGCTTTACACTTAAAAGGGGGACCATAGTGTTGATCGGGGGAACTATAATTGCTTGCCATCCACCTGCAATGATTTCAAGTAGGCAGGCACATCTCCAATTTCTGTGAATTGTACTCAGATCTTATTTGCTGTTCTTGCTAATCTGTCTTTATTTTTCCTTTACCCAAAACAATAACATTTATTTCTGCCTGGCCTTATTTATGCACAGATATTCAATTTAATTACAAAGATAATCTCACCAGTGACAGGGAAATAGGTATAGAAAATTGGTCTTTTGGATGAGGCACAGCTGCTACAGAAACAATTTCAGAAAAGCTTAAGATTTTAGAAAAGCTATTACATAAAAAGAATGCTTACTGTTTATTTACTTCAAGAAAATGATAAAGATTAAATGTGACCATTCCACTAGGTAATATTCCTTCCACAGGATTCCACCGGTTCCCAGGAAAGTTGACACCTGGCAAGTGCTTTGCCATCTTGGGTAAATACCACTCATAAGTCATCATCTGCCAGAAAAGTCACACATGATGTCAGACTTTTAATATATTTCTTAAAAAGAATCAAGTTTATCAAGTAATGGCAAAAACCTAAATTACTTTTGCACCAATCTAATACATATATAATTGAAAAATATAAGCACAACTGAGAATGTGGTAATGATTACTTTTTTAGTGATGTAAACCTTGGATTTTATTATGACTATCATCAGTCACATCAGTACCTTCTTCCAATTTACCTCCCACATTTGATTCCCCAGAAGGATCTTCCCCCATTCTAATACCTAGAGCAGGAACCCCAAACTGGGCTGCACAGCAGGGGCCAGCATTACTGCTGTGCTCTGCCTCCTGTCAGATCAGTGGCAGCATTAGATTTTTCACAGGAGCGTCAACCTATTGTGAACTGCACATGTGAGGGATCTAAGCTACACGCTCCTTATGAGAATCTAATGCCTGATGATCTGAGGTGGAACAGTTTCATCCCAAGACCATTCCCCACCCCCACCCCCAACCCCCAGTCTGTGGAAATACTGTCCTTCATGAAACCGGTCCCTGGTGTAAAAAAGGTTGGGGACCACTGACCTAGAGAACGTGCATTCAACTTTAAGAACCAGTGTAAATATCACTTCCTTTGATGCCCTCCTCTGTCTCCACAGCCAGAATGGCATGCTCCTCTAGTACTTTGTACTCACCTCTATTAGAGCCTGCTCCTCACCAGACTGTGAGCTCCTAGAGAAAAGGCACTGTATTTTTTCATCTCTGTGTCTCTGCACCTAGCACATTGGCTGGCATAGAATAGTTCTCACATTTATTATTATTTTGAGACAGTCTTACTCTGTCACCAAGGCTGGAGTACAGTGATACGACCTCGGCTCACTGTAAGCTCCGCCTCCTGGGTTCAAGCGATTCTCCTACCTCAGTCTCCCGTGTAGCTGAGATTACAGGCACGTGCCACTATGCCCAACTAATTTTTGTGTTTTTGGTAGACACGGGGTTTCACCATGTTGGCCAGGCTGGTATCGAACTCCTGGCCTCAAGTGATACACCCGCATTGGCCTCCCAAAGTTCTGGGATTACAGGCATGAGCCACCACGCCTGGCCAGTTCTCAAATTGTGTTTGCTGAAGTTGAAATGCCTTTGATGGCCAGACTAGACAACCTAGACAAAATAGCCATTATTTTATTCATTCAAAAAAACAAGTATGCTCATCTATAATGAATAAGATATAACCCCTGCCCTGAAGAAGCTCAATCATGTAATAATCTAGGCCTCAAAGTTAAAAACTCTTTTGGCATTTCAAATTATCTGAATTTATTAGCAGCCCTATATTAATTACATATCCTTACACGTTTACACATTCTTTTGATTTAAATAATTTACTTATATTAGAAAAAAATCATTTTACTTAATTCTATACTTAATACATACTTAACTCTATACTTTGATATGTATCCATTCCCTCTTTTTAAAGAAGAGACTCCCATTTATACCACCAAAGCTTTGTTATGTTTGGATATCATCATTTGAGAAATTGTGCTTATGTTTTACTTGTCTTATATATTTAACTAGCAAATGACAAAGTAATTTTAATCTAAGTCTAAACTGTAAATACTCAGAAAAATACTTACTGAATTAGGCTTTATTGCCCAATAGTTCCAGTTCTGGAGGATATTAACATTAATTACATACCCACTGTGTGCTATGGACTTTATTGTTCCTCATTTAATTCTCATAATAACCTTGCTATGTGAGAATAACTGTATCAGACACTGTTGATTGCCTACTCCACAGTGAATACCTTCTTCTTTTTCACTAATGCAATCTTGATTTTGATCAGGTAGCTCAGGCTGCAATGTTTTCAGTCTAGTCGTTCTCCTTTGCTAATGAGCAGTTTAGGTGTGAGTATATGACTCAGTATGGGTCAGTGGGGCCTGAGTGGAGGTCTGCTGAGGGACTTCTGGGGCACATGTTATTCCCAGTAAATAGAAAGAGAGAGGGAGACACCCAGAAGAAGCACCGTGCTTTGTTTTAGGTAGTGATGTTTGGAACTGGGCATCCATCCTGTGACTGGGAGGGAAAAGTCAAGAGAATGGCAGAAAAGCTGCCTCAGAAACTGACGTCCCTGAACTGCTCATATTATGTTAGATAGGTGATCCTAATATCACCTATCTCCAGACTGCTCGTCATGTGAGGCTAAAAACTCAGTAATTTCAGTCAGATATTCTGTTTCTTGCATTCAAATGCATCCTAACTTATATAATGATGACTTACATTTCATAAATAAGGAAACAGAAGCTCTGAGAGGAAAAATCATTAGCCCCAAGTCACACATCCAGGAAGTGACAGAATGAGGACTTGAGTTTAGGTCTAATTCACTTCCTAATCCATGCTTCTCAACTACAGTAGCTGACATCCTAAACAGTGTTTAAAATCATAGTGTGGAACCACGTTATTAACAAATAACCTAGCTTTTGTCAGAAACTAGACTGAAGATCAAATTGATCAATCGGCATCCATGATATAAATGCAACTGCTTCTTAAAATGTAAAACTGTATATTTACGAACCTGTTCAAAGTTTTCTCCAAAAATTATAATTATTCATTAATTCAATAAAATGCATTCAGTACTATGCCTAATAATTTGTTCAATTGAATTCATCATATTATTCTTTTAAGATTAAGAATTTCTCTTTTCCTAATGACTGCTCTAAAAACACCAGAGACAGGCTTCTTCCCTTTTACGAATCTATGGCTCAAATAATAAATCTTACAGTTTAAATAGTTCTTCAATGAAAAAAAAAAAGTTTTCATAGCCCTCAAAATTTTCACAAGTCCTCTTTTAATGTATTTTTGTCATAGCATTAACAAAGTTTATATAACAATTCTATAGCGTAATTATAGTTAAAAATTTCTATTTTGAGTAAAATGTTTACTTACCTACAGTATGATTTATTTCATATTCAATATAATTTATTTTAATCCCTGGACCAATGGGCAAGGTAAATTCGAATGGTTGAGTTAGCTGAACATAAAATAACAATTTTTTTTTTTTGAGACTGAGTCTCGCTCTGTCACCTAGGCTGGAGTACAGTGGTGCGATCTTGGCTCACTGCAAGCTTCGCCTCCCAGGTTCACACCATTCTCCTGCCTCAGCCTCCGGAGTAGCTGGGACTACAGGCGTGTGCCACCACGCCCGGCTAATTTTTTGTATTTTTAGTAGAGATGGGGTTTCACCGTGTTAGCCAGCATGGTCTCTCCTGACCTCATGATCTGTCTGCCTCGGCCTCCCAAAGTGCTGGGATTACAGGCGTGAGCCACTGCGCCCGGCCTGAATGTAAAATAACAATTTAAAAATAGATTTACAATACAACAAACACTTTTATGGTTTGTCACATGAACGAGAGACCTAAAATATTATGAATCTAACATGAAACACATTAATTCTTAAAACATTCAGTTTAAATGTTTTTAAATGAGAAGCAACTAGTGTGACTTACGCTATTAGTTAAAATAAAAAAACAAGTATGCTCATATATATTCTACCTAACATGTAAAATGTCATATATATTCTACCTAACAGTGATCATGAAAATGGTACCCACCATTTTAAAAAAGATGTTTTTTCCAAAACATGTTTTTAAATCATTGCTATATTCTAAGTATATGTTTCATATACTTACTTCCTGATCCACTAATGAAATGTCAGGCCTCAACCCCTCACAGTAATGCATGTAACGGAGAGAATTTCCTGGCAAATCTCCTCTCAGTAAGATAATTGCATCATGAGGCATAGAGGTGAGAAGGTTCTTTGCGAATTTATCGATCACATAGTTGGTCCTTTGGTCACAAATGCTAAATAAAAGGGTCCAAAAAAATTAAAATAGCAACACTTTGCTACAGTTTTAACAAGACTAGGCTTATTTTCAATGCCATTCTTTTCCCATCATACAATAAACATTCAGTGTTTCAATATATTCTAAAATAATACATATATCTGAAGAAAGAATATTATCGTCTGATAAGCAGCAGCTAATTGTGCAACTGAAAAAAAAATCAGTCTACTGCTTACTTCTGGAGTTTATAATCACCCCCACAAAGAGGGAATCAGTACACAAGAACAGGCCCTTTTTCCCCCTAAGTGCAATCCAATTTTATTTTTAGAAATTAAGATTTCTGATTCCACTTGGAATTTAAGGCAATTTTATGTTAACTCCATTTACTCAAAGGAACTTTCAGAAATGCAAAAGGAAATCTGCCCATTTCTGACTTGAATTTGTATGACATTTGTATGATTTTCTTGCATGCAGAGGTTGATCCTTTCCACTTCTCCCCTCCTGTGTTCCTCTCTGCCTTTGGAGATCAAGAAATCGCTAGGGGATGAGACCAATGAGAAGCAAGGGGAGGAAGAGTTTCCTGAGTTGTTTACTTCTCTCCAGGCATTATTTGCTATTGCCAATAACTTCATCCTTTTCAAGAATGAAGTGAACTTTCTAACTTCAAAGAAAAACTGCCATGAGTTCTAAGAGCGTTCTATGAAAAAAGAAAAAGATGACAAAACAGTAATTAGTATTAAAAAATGAGACAAGCAATGTCCTTTCTGTTGTTATCAGGTCCATTACATTTGACGGAGCTGAGAAACACAGCCTAAAGTTGAATACCTGGGTTAGTATCACAAAGCAAAGGAACACCTCTAGGAACAGAATACTATCCCTGCCTTTGTAATCGATGTAAAAATTACTGTTTCCTACCTGCTTCCCTATGTTGCAGAGTGATGAGGCACATTTTGCCATCTAGCAAAGGTGCTACGTATTCCATTCCCCTGGGGCAAATGAAAAAAATCAAAACAAGATAAAAACACCTAGCCTGTGCAAACACATCTGGGGTCGAACCTGGACTGCCCGAATGGCCTGAGCCAGGAGATGACTGGGATAAGAAAAGGCTGGGAAACACACTGTGAGTTTGGTGCACCTGCTTGAGCTAGCGATGATGCTGTGTCCAGGACATGCAGCCCCTTCTCTCAAGGCCTCCTGCTGGCCTTCCTAACACCAGCTCTACCCCAGTATTATAAAGAACAATGTTGTGTGTTTTTCTTTAACTTTTATTTTAGGTTCAGGGGTACATGTGTGGGTGTTATTTGTTATACAGGTAAATTCGTGTCACAGGGTTTGTTGTACAGATTATTTCGTCACCCAGGTTACTAAGCCTGGTACACAATAGTTACTTTTTTCTGATCCTCTTCCTCCTCCAAGCCTCCACTCTCAAGTAGGCCCCAGAAGTAGGCCCCAGTGTCTGTTGTTCCCCATCTTTGTATCCATGAGTTCTCATCGTTTAGCTCCCACTTGTAAGTGAGAAGATGCAGTATTAGGTTTTCTGTTCCTGTGTTAATTTGCCAAGGATAATGGCCTCCAGCTCCATCCATGTTCCTAAAAAGGACATGATCTCATTCTTTTTATTGCTGCATAGTATTCCATGGTATACATGGACCACTTTTTCTTTTTCCAATCTGCCACTGATGGGCATTTAGGTTGATTCCATGTCTTTGTTACTGTGAATAGCACTGCAATAAACATTTGCATGCATGTGTCTTTATGGTAGAATGATTTCTATTCCTTTGGGTATATACCCAGTAATAAGATTGCAGGGTTGAATGGTAAGAACATTGGTTTTTAAAGTTAAGTTAAAAGAGAAAATTTAATCCTTTAAAATAATACCAGTTAAATCTCACTATAGCAAAATTCTAAGGGACTCTCTCTTCCAGTTCCATAATGTGTACTTGATATTGCTAGAAATAAACGAACTATAATCTAAGACTTAGACATCTTTATGTTAGACTGAGATTCTTATTATAATGGTTATTAAACAGATTTGGGAAAATATATGTAATAGTAATAATATATGAGTTAAGAAACTTTGGAACTTAATTTTAAAATAATTAAGGCTGGTGTAGTGGCTCACACCTGTAATTCCAGCACTTTGGGAGGCTGAAGAGGGAGGCTTGCTTGAGACCAGCCTAGGCAACATAGTGAGACCTTGTCTCTACAAAAAAAAAAAAAAAAAAAAGAAGAAAGAAAAAAGGCATGCCAATGGTGGCATGTGTTCATAGTCCCAGCTACTGAGGAGGCTGAGGCAGAGGACTGCTTGAGCCCAGGAGTTCAAGGCTGTAGTAAGCTACAATCATGCCACTGTACTCCAGCCTAGGGGACAGAATAAGACCTTGTCTCAAAAAAAAAAAAAGTTAATATTTACTACTACAGAGTAAACTGGACATAAAGGGAAGCATAAAGTGAATTATTTTAGGGTATACAAAAAACCCTAAATCATTTTACTCTCCATCTAAGTGGTATTTTAGGTCATGGAATTTTACCTATACTAGGGATTCTAAAAGTATCTCTTGAGTTCTTTAGAGAAAAAGATACAAATAGTCTACATGCACCACCTAAACCCTTGCTTGCAATGGCCTGAAACCATACGTCGCCCATACTAAGATTCTGGTTCAGGAGGTTTAACAACCCTAAAAGCTAAAGAACTGCTGCATTCAACCAAGCTGTCTCACTTTGAGTCCTGAAAACCAGTAGAAGTTAAAAATGAAATAAAGTGTTAGAATCTAAATATTCAGGTATCTCTGGCTTGACAGCTACTTTTCATAAAAATAACCATGTGTTACCTGTAATTAGAATATATTTGGTAAACTACAAAAAGAGTTGCAGAAAGCCATTCCAGACACTGAAGCCCATTGCTATTCAGCACTCTGTTAGTCTCAGACACAACTGCAGCCAAACCAATGCCAGCGAGGACGGCCACTACCACATTGCTCTGCATCCAGAATCGTTCCACCTGTGAAAGAGACAAGCAATCAGTAGGTCCAGTTGACTAGTTTATGCTATCAGTCAGCTACTTATATATTTTTAAAATATACTGCCTGCATTTAGTTGTGTGTACGTATTGTCATTCAGGTTTTGTTAACTGATTTCCCCAATCCAAGCCCAGGTCATTTCATTTTTCTATTTTCAAACATTCTTCCTTCCCAGTTTGACAAGTGCATCTCCCTTTTTAGATCCACACATTCACTTCAATACTGTGGCCTTCGTCTTGAACTCCAGTAATACACAGGCTGAAGGAGTTAGAGAATGCTTTTGCTTTCCTCCTGATATTTCCTTCCACAGGGAGAAGCTCCACTGTCCTGGCCTCTCTCTGACCCCTCACGTATTTCCTCCTATAGGATGTAAGGACTTATCCAACTGGGGAGTTTGGGAGCTGGGACTGGACCTGCAGCACCCTTTCTTTTCCTCTCACTTTCTCCTGGAAGTGAGCTACCCATAGCAAGCACCTGTCCAGGTCCAGAGTCTATCTCTATGGCACGAGTTGGGTGGGGGAGACATGGGAAGAGGCTAGACCTCCACAGTACTGCCTATGACTAGTGGGTAAATCTGCCTACTCTGGGATGCTGGAAGAGGAAGCCCCCTTGGCTACAGATATAAGCCACATTTTCCAATCTCAGTATTACCAGATTAAAAGTGATTCTCCCACCCGTTGTACTGTGTTACGTTGTTTCTCAATTGATTCAGAACTCAGGTGATCAAGTAGGGTATTATTTATTAGGCTTCCTAAACACACACACACACAGACCACTCAGTTTCAGCTGTCAAAAAAGAGCTATTGACATTTACAGAGATTCTATTATAAGTAGAAGAAATACTCTAATCTCAGAGACTGCTGCCACAGAAAACAGAAACACGGTTGCTCTTTTGCCTAGGCCTCGGACTGGGTAGGTAAGAAATAAGGATATATGTTGTTAAGTGCCCTCAATTATAATTCATATTTCTTTTGCTATTAAAAAAATTCCAGGAGAAATGCAGTTGTACCTATATTTGCAAGCACACACACATACAATGACTGACTTAAATCTACTTTACATTCATTTTTCTATTTAACAACTGTGTTAATGAAACAATGCATTCTTTTTATCCTAAAAAGAGGCCTTAGCTGTATTGGCTCAATAATTTAACTTTGATTTATAAAAATGTATATAAAATTTTAACTATTCCTTAAGTAATTTGCTCTTCTACAAGATTTATGAAATGCAAATTTGTACATTCTTCACAAACTTTCTGGTCAAAGGATATATCTAAGTAAAACTTACCACACCCATGAAAAGTGGTTTTGAAATATCTAAATTTGCTCTCCAAGCAAAGAACAATGAATAAATGCAAAACATCCCAGTAAAAAGCCATACTAGTGACGGATTCTGTCGGTCCCTACAAAAAATAATAAAAATGTCTAAAATATTTATATACACGAATGTCAAATATAATATCACAGGACTTTAAACTATTAGATCTATAAAAACTTTCCATTTTTAACTAGAAGCAAAGAGAGATCTCGGTTTTTAAAATCTGAGTTGAAACAACCAAAATATAGTAATAAACTCGAACTACAACTTGGGACTACACAGTAAAGGATATAAAGCTAACATTCACAGAAGAAATGCAAACTACTAATTTTGTTAAATTTCAGAAGTGATCAAATATAGGCAAAATACAAATATTTTCATGCTTGAAATAATAAAGATTTAAGAACAATAAATCTCAATGTTGGTGTGAATGCAGTGGTATGACAATAAATGTTAGTATAATCCTTCAGAAAAGTTAATTTGATAATATTTTTATTAGAAGCCTTAAGATATTAATAATCATTGACTCAGTTATTTGTCATGCAGGCATAAATCTTTAAGCAATAACCAGAAATGTAAATAAAGATTAATCCATAAAAATGTTTTGGTATTACTTATAATAGTGGAAAAAGTGGAAGCAATCTAAAGAGTTCTCAATAGAAGAACAGTTAAATTAATTCTCCTATGGTCATAGGATGTTCTATTACATAGACATTTAAATGATTTTAAGTATTTTTATAGTATGAAAAAATGTTCACAATAAAATGTTTAAGTGTCAAGTAAACAAAACTATAGATACATGTACAAATATATATTTACATACAAATACATACATTCAACAGACTAGATCATAAATGAATAAATTAATGGAGATTTACAGTGCTGCATTTTCCAGGGTTTCTTTTGTCATCAGGGATTACTTTTATCATCAGAGGAATTTAAATAATAGCTTCTTTTTAAAATCAGCAATAATAATCGGTTATGGCAGAGTAAGGAATCAAACCTGAAGTTTAGGACATCAAATGACTGCCTACTTAGACAGTAATATAATGCTCAATTTCTTGAAATCATTGATTTAGAATCAGAATAAAAGTAAGAAAACAATACATATTTATTTTAATAGATAGCTAGGAGAGTCATTTATTTGGAGTATAAAATAATACTGGCAATGTCCTACAGTGACATACTGAAAACATTAATTCAATTCATGAACATAGAAAAATAACAGGAAAAGGAATTGTATTACTTACTTTCTTGCTAAACATATATTTGCACAAACTGCAAGGGCCTGGATGTTGAATGAGAGTTCGGTCCTCATATTTGTTACTTGAGAACTGCAAAAAACAACCTAACTTATTGTTGGCAGGAAACAAATTTCATTAATTCCATGTAAAACATTCCTTGTAGGATACATTTGATTATACACTGGGCTTGGGTCAGATTTTCAAATTGTGCCTTTTAAAGTTGGAAGAAAAAGTGCAATAGAAAGAGTTAAATAGTTCCAAGATGTTTTCCAATGGTAACATTTGGTTACCAACTTACATAATTTGGAATAGAATCAGGACAAATAATTTTTCTGTATTTTTGATATTGGTATACTGCATAGAATATCCGCGACTGGTTTGATAGGAAGCTGTTTGAAATGAATTTCTGAACTTTTTTCTGTTGGCAGTGTAGACGTGGCCTCTAGTGATTTCGCAACTAATAACAAAATTAATTCAAGTAGCTTTCTGGAGATCTAATATGAAGAAAATAAAGGCCATGAGAGAGAATTCCCAGCCATTCTTTTGTGGGTTATCTTCTTCCTTAAATGGTTTCCTTGTTTTCTATATCATTTGTTTTGGTTCAAAAAACATTTAAGCAATCTCAGAGAAATGTATTATTCTTTTTCCTACAAATAAACTAAATTTTTCCATTAACTCATATGCATTTTAAGTTATTATGTGAGTTCTAAAATAGCTTCTGCTCTAGCTGTCTCCAATTTTTAAAAAAGAAATGACTCTATACATCATCTCAAGTAACTTTCTTCTCCCTACCGGCAATTTTACTGGAGAAAATGTGATACCATAATTATGGAAACCATACAATGTGTATTTTACTAATGAAGACTCATCTACTATGAGAAGACGTCCTTACTCATTTTCAAATACACTTGAAAAATTGATTCCAGCATGAGGCCCAGTTCAAACCATTCTTCAAAAGGAATGAAGTCAGTCTCAAAATTAATTCTTGGAGATCTATTGCTTAAGTGTAAGCGCTAAAAGATGGTCACTGCCTAAGGTTAGATTCAATAATTTCCTTGTACAGGATTGCAATTTAGAGATATGCATGGGGAAAAAATTTAATTTGCTTGACTGGAAAAGGGTAGATGATTAGCTTCTATCATTTTGAAGGATTTTCTCATAAGTTAATTATCAGTTGCCTTTTTCAACATTCCTGCCTACCTGAAACAATTAAAGACTAGAAATTCTCATTCAGGGAGTGCTAAGATTATGCCTTCATTCTACATGACGACTTGGTCCACACAAAAGTGTGGGTGTGAGTGGTCATCACTTTTGTCAAGTCTTTTTTTCTGGGTATACAGCCTGCTACTATTTTAATGTGAAGGAGGCCGTTAAGGGTCTCAATAGATGACTTTTACGTGCAACTAATAATAGTTAGACATATGGTCTAGGATTACTCTCTAGCGTTCTTTGGAGTTCATGTAGGGTTTGCTAAGGCAAAATATAACAGCTATCCTTAATACTATAACAATCTCTGGAAGGTAGATAGAAAAGAGCAGGCAGTGAGTCCTGCATGGAGCAAAGCAGAATAAAATGAAAGCTCAGAGACATTGATATGACATATGACTGTCTTTTCTTTATTTTATTTATTTATCGAGACAGGGTCTCACTCTGTTGCCCAGGCTGGAGTACAGTGGCATGTACGATGAGGACTCACTGCAGCCTCGACCTCCTGGGCTCAAGTGATCCTCTCACCTCAGCCTCCTGAGTAGCTGTGACTACAGGTGCATACCACTATGCCTGTCTAATTTTTTTTTTTTTTTTTTTTTAATGTTTTGTAGGCTGGTTGTGTTAGCTCACTCCTGTAATCCCAGCACTTTGGGAGGCCAAGGCAGGTGGATCACTTGAGGCCAGGAGTTTGAGACAGCCTGGCCAACATGGCAAGACCCTGTCTCTACTAAAAATACAAAAATTAGCTGGGTGTGGTAGCACGTACCTGTAATCCCAGCTACTCAGGAGGCTGAGGTGGGAGGATCGCTTGAACCCGGGAGGCGGAGGTTGCAGTGAGCAGAGATCTCACCACTGCACTCCAGCCTGGGTGACAGGGCAAGACTCCATCTCAAAAAACATTTTTTTTTTTTTGCAGAGACAAGGTCTCACTATGTTGCCCAGGCTGGTCTCAAACTCCTGTGCTCAAGCGATCCTCCCACTTTGGCTTCCCAAAGTGCTGGGATTACAGGCATGAGCCACTGCACCAAGTGCCATCTTTATCTTTGAAAAGAAAACTGAGCTTCCTGTTACATTCTCCCAGAGAAAATGAGAAAGCCACAAAAGTCTCACACATAAAAAGAAATATTTAAAATCAATGGTGAGAACCATCAAAAGGTTATGTGAAAGTAACTGATGGCAGGGAGATATTTCCAAGATATAATGTAAAGTAGAAAACAGCAGGCTAATGAAACAGTATGTTTACTATGATCCTACTTTTAAAAAGAAACAAAAATCCTAAAAATATTAGAAAAATGTAGTCCAAAATATTAACAGATTAATAATAGTGGTTATCTCTGCATGTTGGATTTATAGGTAGTTTTAATTTTCTTATTTTTGCTTACCTGTATTTTCTAAGTTTTCT
This sequence comes from Macaca mulatta, assembly GCF_049350105.2. Taxonomy (NCBI): domain Eukaryota; kingdom Metazoa; phylum Chordata; class Mammalia; order Primates; family Cercopithecidae; genus Macaca; species Macaca mulatta. The sequence continues at coordinate 129,745,799 of NC_133412.1, read as the reverse complement.
ATAAAGATTATGTACCTTTTTTGAAGTAGAAAAAAGAAGTCATTTAAACAGAAAGGAAGGAAGGATGGCTGGAAGAAAGCAAGCTAGTAAGTAAATTACACCGAAATTGTGAGAACTCATAAACTGCCTCACGTATAAAGTTGAAATATTCTCCTCACAGTTTTTTCCAAACAGCCCCAAGAGTTCCAAATTAGTAATTAGTTAGGACATCACTTCAGTGTTGTAGAAACCTATTTTCTTCCAAAATTTTGTATCAGGTTGGTATGGATATCTTTCCACTTGTCTTAATCTGTAGGTTTTAAAGCAAATATTAACCCAGTTTTCAAAGAACACTATTAAATAATATAGATGAAAATATATTTGCTTAAGCCAGCTCTAATAAGGTTGGATGTTAAAAATACAGAAGCCAAAGATAGAGCTTATGGCAAGGATAGCCTAAGGAAGTCATAGGAGACATTATATAAATTAAGCTCTAAAATACTAAAAACCAAAATAACAAGAAAACAGTGGTTCAATTGAAGGTTGAAACATTTTCGTTCTATAAATACTCTATATAGTATTCTAATATTCACCGTTGTGTTTATTGCTCATTTTAAGCTCTATCTTATTGAAGGAGGTGCTAAAAACATTTGAGAGTACAGTTGGCCCTCTGCCTCCATGGGTTCTGCCTCCATGGATTCAACTAACCTTAAATCAAAAAACTTTGGGGAAAAAACTGTCTGCACAAACATATACAGATGTTTTTTCTTGTCATAATTCCCTAGACAATACAGCATAACAACTATTTACACAGCATTGACATTGTACTAAGTATGATAAGTAATCTAGAGATGATTTACAGTATACAAGAGGATGTACACAGGTTATATACAAATATTATGCCATTTTATATCAGGACTTGAGCACCCATGGAGTTTTACATCCTCAGGAGTTCCTGTAACCAATACCCCATGGATACCGAGGGACAACTATAAATACAAACAACTGTCAACTGTAGAGGTAAAAACTACTTCTCAGACATACTTTGTTACAAAGAGATGAACTCAGAAATCCCTAAAATCACTTAAAGGAACTAATAGAGAATTCATTTTAAAATAGTTTCAAATATTTCATACTCACAGCAATATTTCAGACATACTGGATCCTATTTCAGATTTGGCCTAAACACAAAAGACCAACGTTTATTTGCATAAGCATTAAACTGAAGCTTTATTAGGCTATTGTATTTTAACAATCTTGACTTAAAAGACATGGGTTTTCTTAAAAAGAATTTTTTTATTTTAGGTTCCGGGGTACATGAGCAGGTTTGTAACATAGGTAAGTTGCATGTCAAGGGGGTTTGGTGTACAGATGATTTCATCACCCAGGTAATAAGCATAGTACCCAATAGGTAGTTTATTTTTATCCATTCCCTCCTCCTACCCTCTGCCCTCAAGTACACATGTGTTCATGTGTACTCAATGTTTAGCTCCCACTTATAAATGAGAACATGTGGTATTTGGTGTCCTGTTCCTGCATTAGTTCACTTAGGACATTAACTCATTCCTTTTTTATGGCTGTGTAGTATTCCATGGTGTATATGTACCACATTTTTAAAAATCCAGTCTACTGTTGATGGGCATTTAGGTTGATTCTATGCCTTTTCTATTGTGAATAGTGTTGTGATGAACATATGTGTGTATGTATCTTTATAGCAGAACAATTTATATTCCTTTGGATATATGGCCAATAATGGGATTGCTGGGTTGAATGGTAATTGTTTCAAGTTCTTTCAGAAATCGCCACATTGCTTTCCACAATGGCTGAACTAATTTACACTCCCACTAGCAGTGTATAAGCATTCTCTTTTCTCCAAAACCTCACCAGTATGTTTTTTGACTTTTTCATATAATAACCATTCTGACTTGTGTAAGATGGTATTTCATTGTGGTTCCAACTTTCATTTCTCTAATGATTAGTGATATTGCGCACTTTTTCATATGCTTTTTGGCTGTGTGTATGTCTAAAAGATACAGGTTTTAAATGTACAATGTATCATTTCTCTTCACTCAAAGTCTTTAGTTCAGAGTCTTATTGAATTTTTAAAGAGAAGTCAGTGAAAACTAATTTGGACATCGTTTAGGAAGAATTTTAGAAGTAATAATTGGCAGGCTGGGCACGGTGGCTCACACCTGTAATCCCAGCACTTTGGGAGGCTGAGGTGGGTGGATTACGAGGTCAGGAGCTCGAGACCAGCCTGGTCAACATGGTGAAACTCCGTCTCTACTAAAAATACAAAAACTTAGCCGGGCATGGTGGTGCACATCTATAATCCCAGCTACTCAGGAAGCTGAGGCAGGAGAATCACTTGAACCCAGGAGATGGAGGTTGCAGCGAGCCGAGATCACTCCACTGCACTCCAGCCTGAGCGACAGAGTGAGACTCTGTCTCAAAAAACAAACAAAAAAAAAGCGGTGGGCGCAGTGGCTCAAGCCTGTAATCCCGGCACTTTGGGACACCGAGACGGGCGGATCACGAGGTCAGGAGATCGAAATCATCCTGGCTAATACGGTGAAACTCCGTCTCTACTAAAAACTACGAAAAACTAGCCGGGCGTGGTGGCGGGCGCCTGTAGTCCCAGCTACTCCGGAGGCTGAGGCAGGAGAATGGCGTAAACCCGGGAGGCGGAGCTTGCAGTGAGCAGAGATCGCGCCACTGCACTCCAGCCTGGGCGACAGAGGGAGACTCCGTCTCAAAAAAAACAAAAAAACAAAAAACAATAATTGTTAGAAATCAGTTGAACTATTCCAGCAAAAATGATTTACATGTTAATAAATTAATAACCTTTTTATACTTCCATGATAGACTTTCCTTAAGCTCTTTATGAGCACTTTGATTAAAATTCATTACAACCTGTTCATCTATAATTTCACAATTATGTATGAATTATATAAATTTCAAATCTAGAACGGTCTTCAGACAATATTTTTATGGAATAACCAAAATAAGTAAAGCAGAATATAAATGTAAAGTATCAAACTCTCTAAGTCAAAATAATTAATATTTTTCCTTTTTATTATTCTATTTTATTATGAAACATCTCCTACATCCAAAAAACATATATAATACATCTTTAAGGGTCAAAGAGCTTTTTAAAAATCTACAGATCCATCATTCAAGAAACAAAACCCAATCAAGATCATAAGGTATCTCACAAAGCCCTCAAAGGCTTTTTCTCCCTTATCCCACAGCAGTAACTACTACCTTGAATTTGGTGTTAATTATTTCCCTATTTTTTATAAATACATAGTTCTACTACTTTTGTATGTACCCTTGAACAATAGATTGTTTAGTTTTTGCATGGTTTAGAGTTCTGTATAAGTGGTATTATATACTACATACTCTTCTGAGACTTGCCTTCTTAAGTAGGACACAAAAGGACAAACCAAGAAAGAAAAACCTGATATAACTGTCTATATGAAAATAAAAAAATCTTCTGCTTATCCTTTCATTTTTCAGATTATCTTTACTGTGACTATATTTAGTGTGTTCCCTTAATATGTCTTAGGAAAAGCAAGGCCTTTTCAACTTCTTTGGAGCACACTGTTTCCATTTAGTGAACTCATATCTTATGAGGCATTTACAGATATGTCTTGAGTTTTAAAAACTAGATACTAACATAAACACTGTTCATGAAATATGTAAAAAAATAAATAATAAGAAGTGGTTTGGTCAAAGAAAATTTTTTAAATGGAGGATTTTTTTTTTCCTTCGATCTTTTCCAAATAGTTTTATTCACAGATCAATTGCCCATAGTGACTCACTGCTAACAAGACTGAAATTCTTCAACTGTAGGTGGAAGACGTTTTAATGATTGCTATCCTAAAAAGTATATTCAGGATATACAACTACATGATGTTAAATTAAGCGATTCCAACTTTTCTCTAACATATATCAAAGGCCCTATTCCAAGGGGCAAGTTTGTTACATAAATAACCAAAATAAAAATCTGATCCACTGTCACTGATAAATATTGTTTTTTTTAATCAAGGCCCAGGTAGAACACTGAAGTTTTGCCACTTGTTTCCTTAGAAGGGCTTTAAATCTGAATTTACCAGGCTGAAGGTTCCATATTCTTCCCTGAGAAAATGTGTCAAAAATCCTTGCAGCGTTGTCTGGTCTCCCCAGGTCCACCGGGCGTGATTAAGGTAAGATGAGATGGGAAGGTGGATATAGGGCAGCAAACCAGCAGAGAAGTACAGGCTCAACTTCAACAAAGAGCCCAGGGAGAGTTCCTGCATCAGAGCACATCGGGTGGTAAAACAATGTTTATTTTAGTAGATTCATCCTGGAACTTCAAGAACATATCAAGGAAAACACCAAATATGTTTACTCAGAGCTGATCTCCCAATTTATATTAAGTCACCACAGAATACTATGTTAAACCTTCTGATTACTATGGATTACTAGAAAATTGCATCAGCCTGAACTCCTTTGCATGGCAGGTGAAAGCTGAGTGAAGCAAATAATATTAGCAAAGGCTCATGAGTATCATGTTTACTGCATCACTTACATTTAAAACCATGTCATGACAAGCAGCATTGCACGGCTAAGATAACCTGCTTGGAAGTGATTATGTGTTGTTTGGCTGATTTTGAATATGCCCAAAATACAATTCTAAGACCAATTCACTTCGTCATCATCATTAGGAGTAGACTTCAACTATATATATTATTATGATTATACGTTGACAATTCTTTCAACAAGGGTTTTGAACATTTCAATGTTGGCATAAATGCAACTAGCTTTTATATAAACTCCAAGCTCATTCAAATGCTTTTTCCCCCCTCAATTTACAATTAATTTCCCCTAATTAAAGAAAATTAGTTGTTATAAAAATGCTGCTTCATATACCTTATTTGGGAAAACATATTTCTCATTTGTAAAATACTTTTCTTAAAGGACAATATTGGCAAAGTTTTACAAATATTAAATCCAAAAGAATATGAATTCTGGTATATTCAATCAATTCCTGTATATCTGAACCAAGATTCAAATACTGCTTACTTTAGTAACTGGGAGAGGTGTTCTCTCACAAATATCGTATTTGGAAATTGCCAATTTTTTCCTTTACAAAAAAGAGAAATTCATAAGTGAGAATGAATATAAGAATCAAGGTTCACATTCACCAGAGGTAGAACAAGCAGTTGATTTACATTAGCATTTTCAAATAAACATTCGTAATTGAAAATGAAGTGTTTTATTACAGTACTGATTTCATTTGAGATTTCTATAGCAGTAATGAGATGCAAAAAAATGATGGCATGAAAGGAGTGTAAGAAATAACTAATCTAACAACATGCCTTTGCTATTCTTAAAATTAGTTTTAAAGAAAGTAAATGCTTATTTTTGCACAGTTTCTGCATATTATAAAGTTGAATTTAGATTGGTAAGATGAGTTGCTGCAGAATTTTCCTTTTGTGTGAAAAATAAACAGGGAGACAATTGCATAAGAGCTATTGCAGAGTTGGGGAATAAGTGGTTCCTAATCCTAACTGCACATTAAAATCACCTGGGGAACTTCTTAAAAATACTGATGTCTGGGCCTCACCCCAGATCATTTATATCAGAATTATTTTGGGGTAGAATCAAGTTTTAGCATAAATAAATAAATATATATATACACACACACACACCCCATGTATATATGTACATATAGATACACATACACATATGTACCTACATTACTATATACATAGGTACATCTGTGTATATATACACACAAACAAACACGAACTTTTAAAAAGTTTCTCAGATAAGTAAGCAGCCAGGGTTGAAACCAACTGACTCAGGACTTTCTGCTCTGTCTCAAATCACCTCACAGTGAGATCCAACTACCCTGTTACTTCATTGGTAGGCCTTATTTTCTAGCCTCTGCTTTTTAACTAATGGGAAATAAAGAGTCACAGTTCTCACAATTTCATCACTCTCTGTAGCTTACCTCAGTACAGGGAAAACAGGCCCTTAGTCCAGGCTCCAAAATTATCAACTCTGAATCCTCCATGTTTTACAGAAACTACATGTCTCTCCTTTCAATCAATTAACGTGAAATATGTGCTGAGAATGCACCCCTCTGATGTCCGTTCAGGTTAGAAGCCTGGCTAAGATGACTGATATTAGAGGGAGATGAATCCATCCGCCCCCACTGATTCACAAGAGAAATATTTGGGCCTCTTTCTTGTATTCCACAGAAAAGATTCACTGAGTTATATTTCATACCTCCATTTTTAATCAAGCGTTTATATAATAAAAGGCCATATAAAGAACTTACTATATACACTATAAAACCACTGTTAAAGACACTGCTTGTTATGCCGTTTAATAAGCTTTACATAAGGACCTACATGATTGACTTCACAAAATTCAGTGCCAACGAAAAGTTCTTTCCTGTCAACTGCTATGTTTCCCTTTTACTCATTTTATTTTATTTTTTATTTTTATTTTTATTTTTTGGAGACAGAGTCTTGCTCTGTCACCCAGGCTGGAGTGCGGTGGCACGATATCGGCTCACTGCAACCTCCGCCTCTTGGGTTCAAGCGATTCTCCTGCCTCAGCCTCCCAAGTAACTGGGACTACAGGCGCACACTGCTACGCCTGGCTACTTTTTTTTGTATTTTTAGTAGAGACAGAGTTTCACTGTGTTGCCCAGACTGGTCTCAAACTCCTGAGCTCAGGCAATCCACCTGCCTTGGCCTCCCAAAGTGCTAAGATTACAGGCGTGAACCACCGCACCCAGCCCCTTTTACTTACTTTTTAATCACATCATAAAAATTTTATAACCTCCATGTTACCCTTTTTGCTTTACTGTTAAGAAGCTAATGTGTTCAAGCACAGTAAATAAAGCTATCTAAAGCTTTGGTATAATTATTTCCCTATCTCTAGATAATAATTTTATTTGTTTTATATGTTTTCTATTGTAATTCTGATTATAGCTGGGTATAATGAACAAATAATAAAAGGATAAGTAAAGCTGAGTTTGTACACAAACAAACAATAAGGTAAAAAGACTCTAGTGCTGGCTTTGTATATAGACTACTTTAACCTCTGGGTACCTAAATCTCTCATTGCCTAATGAAGTAATTTTCCTATGTTGCTTTATATTGCCATTTTAATTAACAATCATTTTTTTTTCTTTCAGAGAAGAAATAACAATAAATCCTTTTTAATTCTAGGGAATCTATTTTGAGAAAACAACACTGTTACCCGAGATTTTATTATTTAGTTCACAATAGCAGTGATGTCTGTTGAGAGCTGACTCTTCAGCACCTGGAGCAAGCATATGGCACAGGGCAAGGACTCGGCACACAGTTAAATAAATGAAGTATGATGGCACACCACTCTGTGTCTTAGAATGTATAAAATGATAATTAAGAAAATTTTATATTGTTGCTTTAAGTCCTTTCAGCCTACTTTCATCGAGATGCTATTCAGAATCAGTCACAAAATTATGGAACAGGCCAGATGCCACTGCAATCAATACCGCATAATTTTTGTAAATCCTATTTTTTTCAGTCAATATTGTTAGGCCCTAGGGTTATTTATGCTTTACATGAAACCCAAGAAAAATTAAAGTCTGAAATTTTCTCATGATAAAAATGTTATATAAAACCTAAGTAAAATATTGTACATTTTTATTTTCACAAAACTCAAAAACCTACCTTCTTTTTTAAAAGTTGAAAGAGAATCCAAGGTATTATGCACAATACATAGAGTATTATTGTGTGCTGGTTACATAAGCTAAGGCCACAGCAGAAAGCACCAATTTTAGCTATCTGAAAATAAATTTTAAAAAATTAAGAAAAAAATTCACCTAACACTCTAAGAACAATAACAAAAAGCCATTTTTATATTAAAACCAAGCATTTGTATCCTAAGTTAGGTTAAAATCAACCTCTAAGATGCAAGCAGTTATACTTTTTTTAAATAATCACTAATATTTGTTACTATTATTTTTGTTAATATTTTCCATGTTCATCAAATAATTGCAGTTTGATCTTAAATAACTGTTTTCAAACCAACTTTTAGAAAATCCTGTATGATAAACAGGTAAGTTGTAATAGTAATAGGGTATTGTGTAATGCTTATTCAATTAAATCTATAATTGAAATTCAACAATTGTTTTTTCTCCTATTAAGCAAATGAAATATAGTCTGTTTTGTTTAGAAACCTGGTTATCTCTGGGTGGTGTTTTTCAGTTTTTTCAACATGTGTTAGTTTCATAATTGGCAAAGATTCTCTCCTTTGACCAAACTCAAGTCAGGCTCCTCTAAACTCTTCCCAATTAGGTCCTGACTTTTGAGTTTCCATGTTCATCTCTGCATTGTCCAGTTTTAGCATCAATCCTGTCTAGTCAGTTTAGCCAGAACCCTCATCCTCAATATCTGATCAAGTTCTTCATCCACTACCATTCCTTAGGTGATGTCTGATCACCCTGGCTTGCTTTCAGCAAGAATTCAGTCACTTTACCCTGATGTCTCCTCTCAGTAATTTTCCATCCACTGACTCCCACCCTGCTCCTTGGCTATAAATTCCCACTTTTCCTATTTGGAGTTGAGCCTGATTTCTTTCCCCTACTACAAAACCCCATTGCAGTTGTCCCTATACCTGAACCTGAACAGTGTGCCTTCTCATAAAAAGTCTATTGAATATTTTAACATAATCAGACATTTTTTAAGCCAAAAAAACCCCTCTAATAGCATCACAGAAAACCACATATAAACCATGATGTTCTTTTGTTTCTACACTCTTTAACAACACAAAGCTGCCTATACTAAGATGATTTGGCATTTCCCAGTGTATAGACTGTAGGTTCTTAGAAGATAGGGTTCTTTTACATGTCAAGTGATTCTGATGATAGTGTTTACCTTAAAATTCATTGTAATTTCTTCTGAACTACTTCATGGTTTACATTTGATACTTTTCTCTTAGTTAAGTAAATTACAAATTCAACATTTTTTGGCAATTAAAGAGCGAGTCAATGTATCCTAATTTAAGGGGGCCAGTCTAGAACTTGGCACTTTCTGATAACATACACAAATAAATGATGGTGAATTAACCAACAAGCCTATCTTTCCCACGGGACACACAGGGGATTTCATAATCCTCTCACTCTCCAAAAAACTTTTAAACTCTGAGGGAAGAAAAGCGCCATGTTTTATAAGGGCTATTGTGGTTCCATCCATAATAAAAAAGACTGAGATCATTTTCTCTCTCAACATGCCAGATTATCCTGACAGTAATCAGAATAGATAAATGGTATTTAAGCCAACATTAAAAAGAAATACATCTGTCTAAAAATTAAAACAAAAACTGATTTCACTTTGATCAAAATAGGTTACCTTTGATCTCTCCTTAGCAGTTGCTGCTTCCTCAAAATGTACAGTAAGAGCCATAAGCAGCCCCACAAACAGATTGTTTAAGCTAAAAACCTCTGCTGCAATGGACCACTGCCATGTTAGACGAGAAAATGAAAACACCCCCGCAGCAAGGATTCCTCCAGCAGATGAGCCAGAAAGCCTGCAAACACAGATAACATGAAATCTTCTTTCCCAACAAAAAGAACTAACTTTATTTTCCTTTTTGTAAACTGTACCAGCAGAAATTATGACAGTCACCCAGCACTACTCCAACACATTATATGGTTAATACATTACCTCATATAATAATTTCTTTCAACAAATTTTAATTAGGAAGTTCATATGTTAACTTATTAATGAACAAATAAACAAACCTATGGCTAGAATGAGGTTCAGTCTTCAGATGTAACTGCTAGAATTCACGCCAGTTCAGAAAACCTGAAGACACAGTAGCTAGAGAGAGAACAAACCTGTGTCATTTTCTTGCTCTATCCATGAAGAAGGATGGTCTAGTTAAGACCTAAATGTTTGATTGTAAAAATTAATGAAATGAAAAAATATTTATTCAGGAAAATGCATTCTCACTTCAGGTACAATGATTGGACCCAGGTACCTTTTATTTTCATCTCTCAGCATATGCCAAAGAATGTCTTGATCACAATATTTGATGATTTCAATATCTTATATAGTGCAGTTCTTAGTTTGTGAGGGTTTTTTCTTTAGACAAAGTTGAAGTTAAAACTAATTTTTTTCTCTAAAGATGGGAATGTAAATTTCAATAACACCAGAAGAATCAGATGCTACACTTAAAAACAAATTTCTCACCCACAAATGCCAACAAAACCCATACCATTCAAAACAATCAGGAATCTGGATCTCAGTTCAGAGATTTGATTTGAGACTGGTAGTGTGGTTGAATTTACTAATGCATATCAAACCAAAACAAGTTTCTATTTCCTTATAAATCTAAAACTATGAAAATGAAAGTGATTATGAAATGCCTATTTCTAATAGTGTTAGAAAATTCAGCAAGCATTACTGCGTCTAACAATTACCATATTCTATAGCTCCAAATCATCAATTTTCAACTATATTCTTTTGTATAAAAAGTTACAGAGTAGTTCTATGGCTTTTAGTCAATCATTATTTTTAAATGATTACATAAAAATCCCAATATCAGTAAACCTCTTTTTTCTTTGAGTTTCTGTTTGCAATTTATTTTTGTTTTCTTTCTCTTATAAAAATCAGCAGTTTCCCATTTCTTTCAGTTTCCCAGTCTTCCAGTGATCCTGATTCAACATATTATTTCTTCCTTCCAAATTACTTTCCTGTGTACTCATTCCTTTCTATTTGTATTTTTACTGCCTTACACTTAATTAAGAATTCCCTAATTTGTCTTCTGGTTTTCAATCTATTCTGCAATAATAACATCATATCAAGTTTCCTAAAACATATTCTTTATGACTACCCAGCCCAAAAACTTAAGGACTCTCCACTGCTTGAGGGATAAGTTCTAAATCAGACTGCCTGGAATCCAGGCTTCCAATAAACTAGCTCCCACTCACTCACTAATGATCAACATTATTCTCTCCACCCATTAGTCAGGCTCATCAAAACTTCCTAATAAGACATGCCTATGCCTAGTACTATACTTTTGCTCATTCTGTACCCCTGAATCTAATGTCCTCCCTGCTCCTTTCTATTTATTTAAATCCTACTTCTTTCTCAAATGTTTCTTCAATTCCTAGGTTTCAGCCCATTCTGTACATCTACAGTATTTGTCTGTAACAATTACTTTAACACTGGTTTTGAAATGTGAATTGGAGTTAAATTTCATTTATATTGGAATTATCTAGCCCCAAACACACAAAGGAAACTTAGTGAACAAGAGAACAAGTTAAAGTATTTCTAACATTTTTAAAGGAACTTCTATGTTTCATATGTCAATATTATTTGGGAAAGTCAGCATAAGATACAAGATTCCTTCCTCAACTTAAAACCGAAATTAGCATCCTTGGAGAAATGGCTGATACTAGAGCTGGAGTAGCTCTAGCACAAAATTAGTCTGAAACATCTTGTGCCGGAAAGTCAAGAAGTGCTCAAAGAATGATGGGGGCATGACAGAAGGACACAGGAGCCAGCTTAAAGAGGCTCCCACTGGCCAAATCTGGGATAATGTAAGCATCAAAAATAATTATAGTAATTGCTTATAAATCACTTAATACCTAAGAATCTATGAATTTAGTGATGTAAATAACAAAGTGAGAAGGACATCATTGGCCTTTCTGTAGAAAGCCAACTAATAATTGTAGAACAAATGATGGAATTAGAAACCACCATTTGGCAGCCATCTTAATAATAATCAATAAATACCAAAACTAGTGGGTAAAAATTTGGGAGTAGCAGAATATGTACAGTCTCAAGGTACCGCCCTATAAATAGATGAATTACCGAGGGAAAAATGGTAACTTTACAGTGGTGAAAACTGTCAGACACAATCTTAACCACGTGACCAAAATTAACAGCATTAGTAATAGGACAAACATCATATGCTTCCCAATCTATTCCAGTGAAAAGAATACAGCATCATTTCTACAGCATTCCTGCAGAAATGTGTTACCTGAAGCGAAGCGGAATAAAATCCTGATATAAATGAATCCTCAGGAAGAAAACTCAACATTCACTAATCTACAATGACTTTTAACACATATTCTTACACTCAGAAAGGCATCCTAGGCTGGGTGCAGTGGCTCACGCCTGTAATCCCAGCACTCTGGGAGGCTGAGGCAGGCGGATCACGAGGTCAGGAGATCAAGACATCGAGACCATCCTGGCTAACATGGTGAAACCCCGTCTCTACTAAAAATACAAAAAAATTAGCCGGGCGTGGTGGCGGGCACCTGTAGTCCCACCTACTTGGGAGGCTGAGGTGGGATTAGAATTATGAACTACATTAACTGTCTTTTCAAATATTTCATAAGGTTTTAAAAACTGAAGAATATAAGGTAAAAATTTTGACTTTAATGATGACGTTTATCTAGTTACCTTAGATTGTTACACAAAGTTAGGTACATGAGTATTTTACTGAAGACTAATCCCATATCAGCAAGGTCTATAATCTGAATTCTCTCTCTCCGTCTCTCCACTAAGGTCAAGATGGTTTTGCAATAAATAATCCATGTACTCTTTCACCTGATTTTCCTTGGCATTAGAGAAATAATTTGTGAGACCGCTGAGTCGAATAGTAGAAGACAAGGTAACTGATTATGAAATCAGTAATGGGAATCAAATCTAAAATCTCAACCTTTTTAGCATCGCATAAACTTGCTCAGAAATCAAACTAAGTCTACAGGAATTTGCCTTGTAGTCCTAATGTATGGCACACAAAAGCGTAGTGGATCTTTCAATTTGTTTGTTTCCCAACAGCAGCATATGAGGGTCTGATGTTTCCACATCCTAGTGGGCACTTACTATCTAGTTTAAATCTAGCCACCCTAGTTGGTGTGAAGTGGCATCTCACTGAAGTTTGGATTTGCATCTTCCTAATGGCTAATGCTGCTGAGCATCTTTTTCTGTGTTATTGGCCATTTGTGTATCTCCCTTAAAGAAATGTCTATTCAGATCCTTTGCTCATTGCTTAAATTGGATTGTCTTTTTATTATTGAATTGTAGAGTCCTTCCCAACTTCCTTTTACTATGTTTCTTTTCAGCTAACCACAGCCAGAGTCACCTGCTTGCAACCAAGAACCCTGACTGAAACACACTATCTTCTCTCTTTAGTATACTTCCCATTATTTTTTCAAGGAAAAGTGTGAAGAAATTCTGAAAATAAAATGCTCCTGTTCTCCTAGTCTTGTGCAAAACAGAAGAGAGGAAGCATGCCTCTAAGAGCAGAAAGTCATGTGTACATCCATATATAGGATATATAGAAAGTGAAATGTTTTGGAGGACCCAGTATTCATGTTTTCGTACAATAATCTATATGGGGTAAGCCTGTATGAATTTCTTTGATTTCAATAGGATTTTATAAGTTAAACTCTGAATGCTCCTTAAAATGCACATATTTCAACACACTGCCTTTAAACGTTTACTTTATGACAGTTAATATGTAGGCTATTTACTGCTTATTTAAATGTTGACCAAATTATCTACTGCATCTGACTAATCATCATCTCTTTTCATTTTGGAAGAAAAATTATCCAAATAATTTGTAAGACCCAATGACTTTGGATTTTTCCAAAGAGGACGATAGACAATTTAGACAATAGATTCTAACATTCTCTAAAAAACTTGAGATGCTTGAACTACCATTTTGTATGGGTTTACGTTGTATTTAGTCCAAGTAACACATACACGTTTAATTGATTCTGTTTCCAAAGATAGGTTCAGCTAAGTCTTCCAAATCAGGAGGTTTTTTGTTTGTTTTTGTTTTTCCTTCACACCTTATCCAGTTATGCAGCAACGAAAACAGACTGAAGATCATGAGCCAGTTTATCAGAGCTATATATATAATAAGATTCCTCTGTTAATACAAAAAAAATTTTTAAGTTTATGCTAAGACTCAGAATCAATCAACTGTTACTTGCCATGTAACATATACAAACTAGTAGATTAAGAGGTTGAAATAACTTGAAACATCTGTTATGGAAAAATTCCACAGCTCAAGAGGGATACAATAAGGCTTTGTAGGTAGCAATTAATGCTCAGCTGAGTTTGAAGACTACAGCGACTGTGGAGATGGAGCAGCAGCGTCAGTACACATGGCTATGGATAGGTCTGCAGGAGTCTGAGCCAGGCTTTATTATGATAATAAAATAAAATATTATTTTATCCTAGAGAAGCTGGATGGAGCCATCCTTTGGGGCTTTACTAGGTCAGAGGGACAGAAGGGCAAAAGGACAGGACAAGAAGGAGAGTTAAAGTAATGAATCATGGGGCCTAGACTGAATAGAAAAGGAAGTAAAGAGACAGTGTGAGCCATCAATGAAATGAGTGAAATGAAAGCTAACGTCATACCAGGGAGTAAAAAGTGGGTTGGAGAAGGGACCATCAAATTGTTAGTGGATGGAACAGGCCAGTTATACAAGATTAGACTCTACTGTTGAAAGCAGCCAATGATGGAACAGAGTTTTAGAAAGCTATTCTCAAAATACTAAGATTTTCAATAAACTAAGTATTTGTCCTGAAAGTCTGCCAGTGGTTGGTACATGTGCACTAGTAAGTCTGCAGGCTGAGAGCAACGTAGAAATAAGGTCTGTGGCCCACTGCCATGGCTTCACAGGCATGCTACTAAGGAGCTGTGACCCCCACGTCAGGACATAGCAAGTCATGTCTGTGATTTGTGCTCACACATCAAAGGATGATGCCAGTAGTGATAAGGATGATGATTTTCTGAAGACTTTGCAAGTCTTCAGTTAATTCACTGATTCTGTAAGAAGATAGTCTCATTATATTGCTCAAGTCATATTTCCTATGCATTATCTGAGCATGCTTCATTTAACCTTAGTGAGACAAAGATAAATGACTACAAAGCAGGTTGGCATCAGGGATGATTTCATGAAGACACAATTCAGGGTAAGGGCTAGGCTCAGTATCAGCCTTACATGTCCACATCTGCAGCCTCTACCTCTCTTCTCACTGTAGCCCTCTATTGAAATTGCTCTTGCTGAGGTCCCCAGTGACAACAGGCTTTCTGGACCTCTCTGCTGTGTTGATCCCTGTTGATGACCACTCCTCTCGACACACCTTACTGAGTTGATGTCTGGGACTGCATATCCTCCTGGTTTTCCTTTTATGGTTCTGGATCTTCCTTCTGTGTGTGTGTGTGTGTGTGTGTGTGTGTGTGTGTGTGTGTGTGTGTGTTTTCTGAATCTCTCCTCTTTTTCCATTAATTTCTTTAAAGCTGGTTATTTCCCCAGATTTCATTCTCAGACAACTGCTTTTCTCACTCTACACACTCTGGGTAGCTAGAGTAACTTTATCCACTATCTTGATTTCAACTGCTAACCACAAGCTGAAAAAAAAAACAGATCTGTTCCCAGCACTGCACTCTCCTGTACTGTTGGACTTAAATATCTCCAACCAACTATGGCACACCCCAATGCCAGTCCAACTCTGGATGCCCCATAGAACCTCAGTGTCAACATGTACAAAACTAATTTCTCATTCTCTTTTCTAAAAACGATTTCCTACTCCTGTATTCTCTGTCTTAGTGACTTTCATTATCTACCTAGTTATTTAAGTTAAGATACCTGGTAGTGATCATCAAAGCTTCTTTTCCCCCTCTCTCTCTCTGTCAAAAATAACACATCCTGCCAATTTCATTTCATAATATATTTTTTTTTTTTTTTTTTTGAGACGGAGTCTTGCTGTGTCACCCAGGCTGGAGTGCAGTGGCCCGATCTCGGCTCACTGCAAGCTCCGCCTCCCGGGTTCCCGCCATTCTCCTGCCTCAGCCTCCGAGTAGCTGGGACTACAGGCGCCCGCCACCACGCCCGGCTAGTTTTTTGTATTTTTAGTAGAGACGGGGTTTCACCATGTTAGCCAGGATGGTCTCGATCTCCTGACTTTGTGATCCACCCGCCTCGGCCTCCCAAAGTAGTGGGATTACAGGCTTGAGCCACCGCGCCCGGCCCATTTCATAATAATTTTTAAAGCTCATCTAACCTCCATCCATACCACCACCATCCCATGTTAGCTATTATCATCACCTCAGACTCAAACCAATCCAACAACGTGGTAAGCCACCTCCAGGCCTATGCCCGCCACTGCCAACAGAGTAAGAGATTCAAAACATATCTGACCTCACACCTTTCTGACTCCAACCCTTTAATGACCTCTCCTTTAATGAGAAAACATAATATAAGCCCCTCATCATGACATAAAAAAACCTTTCATGATCTGGTCTTTTAACGTAACACATCAACCTTTATGTTTCAGCAACACTAAATGACTTGCAAGTCCCTATACTCAAAAGCTGTTTCTCCACTTCGGGGTTACTTTGCAAATGAGGTTCTCTATACAGGTTGAGGATCCCTATCTGAAATGCCTGGGACCAGAAGTCTTTCAAATTTTGGATTTTTTCAGATTTTGGAGTATCTGAAGAACACGTATCAGTGAAACATTTCTAATCAGAAAATCTGAAATCCAATATGCTCCAATAAGCACTTCCTTTGGGCATCATGTCAATATTCAAAAAGTTTCAGATTTTGGAACATCCTGGATTTCGGATTTTTTGATTAGGGATGCTTAACTTGTATGTGGAACACTGTTTTGCCTTCACTTCGCTAACTCCCATGTAACTATTTACAACTCAGTATAAGCATCGTCTTTGGCAAGTATTCCCTGAAACATTTTCTCTAAGACTAGGATACCTGCCCCTTCTCTAGGTTCTCATCCAATTAAACGCAATAAATAGGTATGAAATAGATTTTTCTGTATTAAAAAAATGACTCTGAGGAATACAAATTTTTAACTGTAACCTAATCAAAACACTATAAAGAAATCAGATTTGAATAACTTAAAATCCTCTATATAATATATTACAAAGTCAAAAAATTATTTTTGGACTATTGATAATATTGGATAATCTGTCAGCATATTGATATACTTTTTAATTAAAAATATATCTCAATATATATGTATGTGTATATATATATACACACACACACTCACATATATGTATGTCCCTAGAAAAACTATTTGATTTTTTGAAAAACTGTTTCCCATATATATATTATTTTAGACATACTTTATTTGTAGTTTTTAATGCTCTCCAAGTAGCAATGGTTTCTAATGAACTCAGTGTAACTCCAAACATTTTCAAATAATGTTGGATAAAATTACTTACGCCATTATTTGGAAAGAAATATTTTAAGACAAAAGATGTTTCGGTCTTGGGGTAAATTTTAAGAGTCATGTCCTTTATTATTATATAAACGATGTCTTGGTAACAAATGCTATTAAGGGAAAAGTTAAAGAATTCATTTTAAACTTGTTACATTGATTCTTGTTTTCTTAAATAAAATGATGTTTGTATGGACAGATTTTCCAGAAACTAAGGAATACTATTTTATCATGCTGTACTTTAATTCAAGTGTTTAAATATTCATTCGGCAAGGATATAGAAGTAATAATTTATTTTTAAAAACTTTCTATTTTCATATTACTTTCTTCCTTGTCTATAAAATAAATATTTCAAAGAGAATAATAAAATATAGACTGGGCGTGGTGGCTCATCCCTGTAATCCCAGCACTTTGCAAGGCCAAGGCAGAGAATCGCTTGTGCTTGGGGGTTCATAACCAGCCTGGGCAACATACTGAGATTTCATCTCTACTAAAAAATTTTAAAAAATAAAAATTAGCTGGGCATGGTGGCACATGCCTGCAGTCCCAGCTATGTGGGAGGCTGAAGCGGGAGGATGGCTTGAGCCCAGGAGGTTGAAGCTGCAGTGAGCTATCATAGCACCACTGTACTCTGGCCTGGGTGACAGGCCTGACTCCAAAAAATAAAATAAGATAAAATATAGGTTCACAGTTACTCATATTGCCTTTCACACACTGATTTGTAGAGACAGTTCCTCAATTTTCTCAAACTTTTGTGAAATTTCAAACAAAACACATCAAATTTCCCATTTTATATTTTATTGAGCCAAACAACAACGAACCATCCAAATCAATAAGGCACTACATATTGGAGCTAGAAAAAAAAAGTTAAATGTGCAGAAGGCTTTCTTACCTGTGCAGAAATTCAAATGAGGTTGTGATGCTACAAAAATCATAACAAATATATCTGAAGGCATATCTAGTCTCACACTTGCTAAGAGAGATTACCGAGAAGCACTTTATCATCTGTTTATTATGAGTTTAAAAGAAACCCATTTTCCTATGAATTTACAGAATTCCTAGAGCTTCCAATTAATCCACTATCCTTTTGGATCGCTGGGGCCTTTATTATCTTATGATCGTGGCCAATCATCATCCCTGTCAATGAAGGGAACCTGTGAGGGAGTGATCAGACAAGTTAGTTGCAATCTCTTTTTGGGAATAACTCTAATCAGGAGACATACTCTATAAAAAAAATTTTCCCCTGGAAAGGCCACAACATATATTTAAAATTTTTTTGGCAGAGGTAAATTATATAAGTAGAGTAAAACATTATTCATAAATCTTTTGCATACAATACTATTAAATGAATTGGTAGTCCAAATTTCTGACTTAAGTAATCTATTAAAAATAAATGGAAGGAATGTCCAATCTGACATTATTTAAATAGGAGATTTAAATGAAATTATTAATCTGAGCTCACAAAATAAGCTATCTTGTGTAATCCATAAAGTCTAAAGTGTAGATGAACTATAAATAAAACTACACCCAAAATAAGACAGACAATTGTCATCTACCCATAGAGTAAGTCTGATGATTTTTTTCAAATAAAAATGACATAATCAAAAACATGATTGTGTTTTAACTTGGCAATCCAGGATACCTATTTTCAATTTCCATTTTATTCTTTGGAACAAATATGCTTATTATTTTTAAAGAGTAACTAAGGAGTTAATAACATGCTAAAGTAGAATCTTAAAATTAGCCCATTAAAGTGAAAAGATATTTTTTTCCACTGAAATTGATTATTAATTCAACCAAAGTAAAAGCAAAAGAGAAATTCAAATGAGGTTGTGAATAAATGAGAACTCTTTTCACCAGAACTCACAGATACAAGGCTAATAGTTTAAACTATTTTCTATTTTAACTTAAGAACACTTTATGATGAATTAGATATGAGAAAAAATGTTTTCCATTCTCAATCTAATTCTCACAGAGCCCCAATAGAGCAAGGTCAAATGAGGGATGCCTTCAAATGAAATACATATTTTTATCATCTAACCTGACTTATAGAAAGATAAAAATCATATTAGGTCATATGAGGAAAAGATCACAATCTTCAAACACTACCACTATGACCATTTTAATAACACAACCCTTGTACTATAACAGATACTCACCTGTCAATATCAATAATCAAAATCAAGTTTTTACACTGTTAGAGAAGTAAACTTAATTCTAAGATCTCATAATAATGGGGGAAAGCACTGATATAGATTATTCAAAATATCAAATCCAAAAGTCACTGAAGTACATTTTGTTTTATATAAATAATTGTATACTTCATATAAAAAATATGCTTTACAGTATATTTGAAGTAGATAAATCTTCCTGATTGCTTTTTACTTAGGTTAACAATAAAACCACATAGTTTACATTCCAGGAGAGCACAGTGTTTAGTCAACAAAAAAAGACACACCAAGAGTATGATAGATAGTATGGGTAGGGCAGTCAAGTGTTTAAAATCTCACCCAGATCATGCAAATGACAGAAATTCTCCACTAGAGTAAGGATGATGTGATGCTATTAAGCATCAAATGTAAGCATCAGAATTCTCTGCTTAAAACACAACTGTCTTCTTTTTTTGGTCCACAAAATTCATGAGACCTAGATAAAATTCCTAAGAAATGTACTGATTGTGTAGCAGTTTTCTCACTGATGGAATACTATTCATCTGTTGACACAATGGATAAATCACGAGGTTACAATTTACACCATTGACACAGGTTTGCTATTGATAAGGTATATTTTTCTTTCCGCTACACAGTATTTGATTTTCATGTGTAGTCACATGTTTGTATAACCCTTAATCAAAAGGCAAATAACAGAAACCTGAAATTCTTTCCGAACACACATTTGACATGCCTCATAAAATTCATGAATGTATTTGTCTTCAGTGTTACTTGTATGCAAAGAACCCAACACGGAAGGTACACTGCACTACGTCTATACTGAGTGTACTGAGAATTCCTACTTGAAATGGAATTTGACTGGGCAGGCCACAGTGCAGCATCTGAACGTTATTGTTTAATAAAATACTATTAGTATCAATTCACAGTGACAACTAAAATAGTGCAGCTGACTACAGGGAAGAAGTATGGTAAAGGAGGATAAAAATGAACAGCAAATCTACCACCCTTATCCTTCCACGTTCTTATCTTTCTGGGTCCAGTTCACGAAAATGATATAGAAGTTCCCTTTAGGCTCACTCACATAATCAACACCATGTATTTCTCTCTCCAGTCTACCTGGAGAATGGTCAAACTAGGGAGCTAAGTTACTGAAAATCTAAGTCCTGCTAAGCCTCCTTCTTTTGGTGGCAGCTCACTCAACAGTCTTTCAACAAATATGTTCTGGGTATCTAATATGTGCCAGGTGCTCTGTGGGAAAATTACAATGAGGCCACTGAGAGAGCAGAATATAAATCTTCTCATTGTCAAGTTTACACCTAAGAACATAAATCAATAATTTAGGACATGATATAAAAGGTACATCTGAGAAGTCATCACCACTGAATCTAAAAAAATTTAAAATATTTCCATCTTTAATGAATTTGCAAATAAGTCCTTTCTTCCACATTTTAGAAAAATTTACTGTCATTCCAGATAAAATCTTACTAAGGTTAGTTCTACTTCATGAGGTTTGATCAAAAGGAGAACTGTTTTACTCAGAATTTTCAGCTATATAAATATTCACTACCAGTACTCTCAAAGGAAAAGTATAAAGTATTATTCCTGATTCAAAACCACTACATAAAATTAGAGTAAAAAATTTAAAGTCTTCAAAAAGCACAACTAAAATGCAGGGAGTAAGGTTAGGAATAGCTCCCATAAATCAAATGTAATCACACAATTTCCATTAGAATTAAGAGTTGTGCATTAGCTATTAAATGATAAAGCTATTCAAAGTTTAAAACAACTCATTTTATTATACTCCATCAACGTATTCCTGAATATGTGGAAGAAAACACTGAACTAGGCTTTATAGGAAGAACCGCAATTTACTTCACGTTTTACTAGGTTTTCCCAGTATGCCAGGTAACTTGCCTGGTTTAAAATAACTCCCCAATTACAGACTTTAGTCCATTTTGTTTAAAATGTATAAAAACATGATAAAACCTCAAGATTAGTTTGTTACTCAATCTTCAAAATGTATTTTGCATTCAGTAACAAGACTGAAATTGGTTAAAAGGATATTGCATCAGAGTATTCTCAAAGGCACCGGCCAAGGCATGTCATCACGCTAAGTCCTTTTTAACTGAAAACTTAGAAGATGCTGTGTAATTCTTACAATGTTAAGATACAAAAAGTATAGGAAGTCAATGTAAAACGTCCAAATAACTAAAGTCAACAGAATGAGGGTATTAAACTACTTTCATCAGCAATACTAACCAACTTAATAAACAATAGAGATTTAATATTAAGTAGTCTTATGCAAAGTTATGAAGTATATCTTAATATCTCAATTCATTGACTATTTTCTATTTTTATGGCTTTGAAAAGCACCAAATCTATATAAGTTATGAGCTATAATGTTATTTGTAATTTAAAGAAATATGTGCGTTTATTATTACAACCATAATAACTGATGACTAGTTCCAGTGGCAAAATCTCGGCAGGAAACAGATTTAGCAATTTAAATGTTTTATAAGTTTTTGTAATTGAGGAAACTTTTCATAATCTGACATTTGTTAAAACCACTTATTAGAAATTATGCAGCACAGTAGCTGTGGAAATATGAGCTAGCTTCACAATTATAAAGTCAGCCTATGTAGCCCTTTCCTATTGTATATAGTGGCATAAACCCCACGGCGGCCTATCAGCTAACTGGCAGGCAGGGGGCTGCTCTATTCAAAGTGAGAGATACAAGCTGCAGGGCAAAAACCTGGCAGCTCCCATCTGACCCCACAATCCCCTACTGGTGACAGCTCCAAGCTCCATGGCAAATTAGGCCTTCTCATATTACAATTGGAGAAGACAGATTCCATTAGCAGTATCTGAAATTGAGTGGAGAGCTGCACTGTTATCAGACTTGACTCATAAGCACTGCTATTAATCAGAGCTATGATAGCATTTATATATTTCAAGCTATCTGCTGCCGCTGTGATATTCTGCTACAAAGGGTTGATGGGACTTAGGAAAGTGAACAATAGAGCTTTCTGGGAAAAGCAGAGTAAATCAAGAAAGTCTATGACTTCCGCACATTCTGAAGGGATTGTGGTTTACATAAATTTTCTCCCAATTGGAGATTGAGCTCTTCCTCATCTTACACATGGGATTTAGTTGTCACTCAATGGTAACAGCTGTGAAAAGGTGAAGCGGCCCACCGCTCAGAATATTGCCTTCGCTTTTAAAGCAATTAACCCATGAACAGGAGGATACCTGGTGATATCAAAGGGATTAGGCCAGGCAGTGCATTATTAACATTTCCTTGAACTAATTCTAACTCTGACTAGCTGTCAGAAAAGACTCTACAGTCTTAAAAAAGAGTTTTTGCCCTGCTTTTTTTCCCTTCAAAATGAAGCGCTGCTATTTGAGCCTAATATGTCCCTCTACTTATAAGAAAATGCAAATGAACCAAGCTCTTAATATTCTTAAGCAGTCTAAGTCAATGCAATTTTAATACAAGTACGAGAGAAATATATGATCAATTAACCAGGGATCAAGATAGATATTCTCCTGAATGGAAATTAACTCTCCAGTACTTTCCATTCTTCTTCAACTACAAAAACTTGGTGACTATTTGTTACTTATGCATAGTTACTTGTGAAATTAGGAAGAGCTTCACATTATTCTCTATGGCAATAATCTAAAATACTCTTTGAGCTGGAAAATCCAAATGTCCCTTAAGCAGGAGATTCTGCATTCTCTAAGGTATGGCATTTTAATTTTCTATTCTTTATTGAATGGAATCTTAGCTGAAGCTAAAAGAATAGCAGACCCAGTGCTCAGAATCAAGTCTTTGCCTTCTAAAATTTAATCGAATTTTTAGAAGCAACATAATGGTTAAAAATATATAAGGTATACAATTACAAAATCCATGAGTTAAATACTGGCACAAAACAATCTGCCAGAAGATATTTAAGGATTACTGAAAATGATTGTACATTCTTTGTAGTAAGCAAAGTTTCAATATACCTTTAATATTATTAATATTCCTATATTCTAGGTAATCTACTTGACATTAAGAGATATGATGTCTTACTGTGCAATATTAATGATGTTAGAAAGTATTTTTATGTAAGTTTCCTGAAACTACACCTTTTAGAAAAAATATTTGAAAAACTGCCTATTTAATGGTGACTTTATATTACTTTCTTTAAAATAAGCACTGAATTTTGATTATAAAAACTAAGAGCTTTACTTTTAATTCACAGGAGTGTTCAACAAATATCGTGGAATGAATTCTTCTATAGTTCCATTTGGCTGGTAATAGTTTGAAAAGGACAGGCTGACTCTCAGGCCTGTTGAGAATATATCCCCTGCACTGTAACTACCAAAATAAATGACACAACATATACCCTCCTCTGATATCATAAGCAATTTAAATCTTCCCTGAGGTAAAGAATTTTTATACAATGCTATCAACATGCTCCCTTCTCTTTTAGTGATACCGGAACATATGAAGGGTTAGAATATAGATGTTTAATGATAGTGACTTCAGTACTCCTTCTTTATTCAGTAAATAAGACCTAGTTTGATATTTCCTAGCAGATAATTTTGAAATTCAAGCATTAAATAATGTTAAATGGTGTTCATGTTAATGATTTATATTATGTATAACTTTAACATTTTATATTAATAGGATTTGTGAATTTCAAATAGAATAGGGCATTTTAAATATTATGCTATTAAATTTAAAAATCATTTACTTTAATAGCCTTAAAAAAGAAAACCCCAGTTCCCAGAAATCACTAACTATATTACAGTCTCAGAAACACAGATGTACACATTAATAAAATGAATACTATTTTTGAAATGTACTAGATTAAACTCCCCTAACATAATACATGCTTAAAAATACTCTTTAAGGGGACAATACATAAATAAATACATACGGAAACAACTGCCACAAGCTCACTATTTTTAATTCAATAAACTACAGTGACACATAGGGCTTTCAATGTGCTGTTTTACTCACATGCTTTCTACATTAAAGCAAAGCAAATATAAATGAGTTCTTGCCAACCATTAGGAAAGATTGACAAAAAATGCAGTGTTAATGACATCTTACAGCTTTTAAAAGCAAGAGAAAGATGCAAGAAAAGCAAAAATTACATAGTAATTGGAAACAACGAATAAATTGGTCTTTCAATCTAAGTCATGTTTACTGAAAAAAATGGAGCTTTTTACATCAACACATTTAAACAGAAATTTGCTTTTGAAATAAAATCTTTGTTTAAAAGGTACAGAAAGTCTTTATGTCCACCCCAAGAGCTAAATATAGTGAATGCTATGTGAACAATTACCTGAAAAAAACCTAAACCTGTTAAAAGAATTAATTTACTGCACACCAGTCAGCACTAATCCTACATGTACAGTAATGGTCTCTTAAGTGATGGGGGAAAGAAAGAATAAAACTGTTTCCTGGATCAAAACCCTTCAATATTCAACAACAAAATGGAATGATGATTTGGTTTGTAAATGAATAAAGTAGTGAAATGTCTCCTAAACAAATTCTGATAAGGGAGTCAACCTGCAAAGAAGCACATTTACTGTACGCTGGGACAGGAAAAAAGCCATCACTGTAATGGTTGTACAAAAACTGTGTCCTGCTGTTGGGTTTATATTCACAGAAGAAAGGTTTTAAAGGTTAAGTTCAGGTCATACAACAAATGAAATTGTAACAAGCCAGCTGACATTGTATAATGTCTTCTTCCACTCAATCAATAGGCTACTGTTAGTCCTATTACCATAGAGATGGCTTCTCCTTTTTGAAGGGTGTCTATTGTTTGACAAAACAGATTTGCCACTTGAACTAGGTTATTCCCAAAGGACGTGTACCTTGTCAATTATTTGTATTCAAAATAATGAAGTATTTTCATATTAAAATTATGTAAGAGATAATATTGTTAGATCCCTTTTCTGAAGGAAAGCAACTTTTCCAGGGTACATACCATATTATTAAAACCACTCAAATACCTAATTTAGTCATATAAGAGATTGAATTTAAAGCACATGTCAGCAAGTATAAAATATATCATTAGCCATGTATATTAAAAGAAAAGCGTTATAGGCTAGTGTGCTTATCTAAACCCATTATAATCAATCATAATAATTAATAAAAGCTATTTTTAAAGAAAAGTACTGTCCAGAGCTATCCGGATTCTGCAAATTTGTTTTTAAGATTTTTATTTATGATTTTTACAGTGATTCTCATGTGGAATGGCATCACCAACTAATAATGTTGAAAAACATGGAAGTTTTAGAAAATGAATCCCTTTACTTGCACAGAGCTATTTATAGCTACATAACATTTAAATAGATGTATATGTTACATAAATGATCTAAAATACAGACTATCAAAATGAACATATTAGTTTTCTTTAAATGTTTTTGTTCTAAAGTATCTTGTGAAAATTAACAATGTACTTATTCAATACAGAACAAGGAAGTTCCTGTTCAACCTAGATATTTAAAAACAAAAACCACTTTTTCTCTCAGTGGAAATACTGACAGATTCTTAGCCACAAAAGACTCAGAAGGAACAATTCTAATAAAAATTATCCTAACCATTGAGAAAAAGAAAAATATTAATAGTACGAATGAATCTAAGCAGAGACATTATTTTAAATATTTCATAAAGACTAAAATAACAACAAATGTAATACAAAAATTTTGGAAAAGATCAAGTTATAATACTTGAATCTGAAAGTTTTTTCACATGCAGATTAAAAGTAAACTTCTGAGTTATAGTTATACTAACTCTTATCTTTCTATAAATAATTAAGAGATTTAGAATTTAGCTAAAGGGTAGTATTAATGACTTTAACACCAATAAAAATATTGGTCTCCAAAAATGACATTTGAAATTATACCTATTCAAATTATATTTACATACAGAAATCATTTGTTTTATAGTAAGACAAGCAAAAGTTTTTAGAAGAAGTGTCTTAATTTGGTTTTTCCTTTTGCAGAAAGTGTAATTTGTATTTTTCACTATAATCCTCTTAGGTATAGGATACACGGAGTTAAGAATGAAGGAGACAGAAACATCAAAGACAACTGAGTCACCAGCATTCTAAACTAAGGACCAATGTTTTAAAAGCAGGGTAGCCTTCCCAACTAAAAAAGTCTTCTATCAGTGAAGTACTTGGGATCTAATTTGCCTACCTTTCCTACAGCCATAATGGAGCAGAGTGAAACCTTACTAAAACCACATCCCAAATTTATTTCCTTAGTTAATAACCTTATTTCAAAAAGTATACATGTTCATATTTAGAATATAATACAATTAGCCCTGGACCTGACAGGCAGCTGCCCATCAGCAATACTGTAATTAAATGATATTTACCACTTACCAAAAGATGAACCTCATATTGTTGAATTAAACCGGCCCATCTGCATCTTCATAAAATGACAAACCTCATTAGTTCTGCCTAATCAGAGAATTGTGATAATGAACTGTTGACACCTTCACTCCATTGTATGAAACAAAACCAACTGCATTTGAGGGGTCAAATGCATATGAAATTATTATAAATTAAGAAAGTGAAATCACATGTGTTAGGGAAACCAAGCAACAAAAGATGTTTTTAATGCATGTACTTGAGCCATAAGAAATCTATATCTCCAACTGCTCAAAATTAATTTTAACTAATCAACTACTTTACCTGAAAACGGTGAAAAAAAGTAACGATGCAGCTACTGCTCCAAATAAGCCACAGAGAAGATTGACGCGGTAGGCAATTGAACCAAAAGGAAACAGTGTAATTGCCAGTTTAGCCACCAGCGTGAACAAAGGATAGCCAGGAGGATGGGCAACCTACAGAAAAATTAGCAACAGTTAGAAGAAGGGTTTCATCTAGGAAAGGAAGAGTCACACAGGCCTTAATTGAAAAGCAGCCCTTTTCTCAGGCAACTATAAAGATTAGGCACCAATGATTAAATGTTTGAATAGTGGTTTTCTATTGTAATCCTCTTGTGGCAATACAAATAAATATTTTCTTTAGTGGATTTGGCAGCGTCTAACACATGGAGCGTCACCCAGAGAAAGGGTGACATATTTCATTGTCAGTTCTTAAGCAGTTTGTTCTCTGGGTTCACAGTACATTAGGGTCATTTAAAAGGCTATTGAAAAAAAGCAGGTTCTGAAATATCGTATTGGTTAGAAAGTTGAAAGACCACACTGCTATCGGATTACCACCATGCTGACAGTCGTAAGGTCTTGCCTAAAGGGATCATGCACCATAATAAAGTTTATTAAATAATAAACTTATTAAAACTGTTAACCCGATTTATTTTATTCTCCACAGCTTATACAAAATTTGGGGTGATAATAAGGCAGCTACTGTATATATAGTAAAGGCTTTGCTTTATAATTTAGTTTAATTGGATTTAAAACTTAAAGTAAATTGTCACATACTGTACTTATAAGTTACTAAAAACTGGGGTTTGAAAATAAATTAATCTACTTTACTCCATGCTTAATTAAACTTTCTTAATTCCTAAAACTGTTAATGAGAGCATTGATTAAACAATAAAACTAATACTTACTCCAAGCTCATGTGCGGCTGTGATCAGTTCCCCTGTGAAAAAATAATGTAAAACCAATAATTACTATTAGAGAATGACACTCCTCCAAAGTTTTCAAAATCCAAATGCTTGCATTGGGGTTTTGCATTAATTTGACTGGATAAAACTGTAAATCTGTAGAGATTTAACAGCATGAAATAGTCTGAGAACATTTTCTCCCTTAGGTCTTATTGAACAAACTATCTTTGGTAGTCTTTAAGAAGTGGTCAGTGGAAATATAGGTAAATTCCGGTTTTTTAAAAATGCTTTTTTTCTCTCTTGAAAGTTGTATCCACTTGCAAATATACAAAAGCACTAGTGTAACATGCTTTGTTATCCCTCAATAAATTAGCACGAAAGTCTATAAAGATGTAATCTTATGATAACATAAAATGTGCAGACATCTGAGGTTTGGACACTCCCTAAAATGTCCCACACTACCCTAAAACTGGCATTTGGATATCTTCTCCACATTAATTGCATTGGATATCTTTAAACGATTTCCAAGTGTTTATTAACTGCAGGTTATTTCGGTAAGGTCTACTGTAAGACATTTTTTCAAACCATTAAATAATATTCTTTACATAGTCCTTTATAGTTCCTCACCATTAGTGACTATTTCTAAAATTAAAATGCAGTAATGTAATGCTTATTTGTTAATCTTTTACATATTCAGAGCACAAGGACTATTTCTGACTCAACCCTGAATGAATCAATGTTGATGAATGACTCATGAAAGTTACTAGTACCTATTAGGAAATATACTAATGTCCATTTCCTATCCTTTCATAGCTAGCAATACTCTGCTTCTAATTTCTGTCCCAGCTACAATTTAGACCTTTACTCTCTCTGGCCTGGACTATGGCAACAGACTTGACCAATCTTCTACTTCAATTCATGTTCATACTGAAATCACTTATAATCAACACCTGCCTTTCCCCCTGCCTACACACACACACACACACACACACACACACACACACACACACACACACACACGCGGCTGCATTGCATCCCTAGTCTAACATTTCTCAATGGCTGCTCTCTGCTTACTGAATGAAGTTCACATTCCTCAGCATGATGTTCAAGCTTTCCATGGTTTCAAGGTCCCTTTTCTAGGCTTATATCCATGAAACCTACGTTCTCTCCAGTCAAATCTGATTACCCACTGTTTCTCTGGAGTGGTCCTCTTTTGCACCTCTTCTCACTCATTTTCTCACCCTGGAGTATTTTCCCTAGCATTCTCTCCCTAAATCCTTCAAAGCCTAGTTCAATTGCCACCTTCTCGGTAACACCTTTCCTTAGACACCTGCTTCCCCAGTCTCCCCATCAGAATTAATCACTTCTTCCTCCTCCATAGAACCTGCTTGAGTCTATTTAGCACTTTAGATTGCCTTATATTCTGGTTGGTTTTCATTTCTCTCTCCCACTAAGTTTAAAAACATTAACCTATCCATTTCACGATCCTGCCAAGATACCAACACTTCTCCCCTCTGGCCACACACAATCAATTCAAGCCATGCACATAGAGGTCAACAAAAAGACACATCACATTGTCATCCTTGCTACTAAGACACCCCTGTCTTAGGTGAGTGACTGCATCATGGAAGTGTTATAAGGGCACCTGAAGACAGATTAAGTCAATTACTTACAGACATTTGTTAGTTCAAGAGCACCTCAGAAACCAGCACATTTTATACCCTAAATGCTTCTTTTTAATTAGTTTATGGTCTCACAATGTCTCAAAGAACTGTTCCCTTTGTTAACTACTGTAAAGGATATGATTTTACAGTTTACTCCATAACGGATTAGCTCTGAAGTCCTTAGCGCCAAACTATTTTCATCGATTTTTTTTGTTCTTGTATGTTTTTGTGACGAAGCCACCGTAAGTTCAAAATTTCAAGGTCACTATTCATTCTCCTCCATTTAAAATGTATTCAGAATTATATTTAACATTAAGAAAAACAGCCTATTTTTCTCTAACTTCTTTTTACCATGGAAAAGTCAGTGTGTTGTTATTATTTCCCGGAGTTCTGCTGCTATAAAGATAAATCTGGAAAGTGACAAACTTCCATCAATTCTTATCAAATGTTAAACTAAAATAGAAATAGAAAAGATGCCCCCATTCTAAATGTATCTTTGATAAAGATCTAAGGGGAAATACTACTCTTAAATTCATTATGATAAAGAGGAAGTGAATAGCAAAAAAAAAAAAAACCCTCAGAGCTTCCAGAGTCTTGGCTTTCTCTCAATCCTGTACACGAAGGGTTCCTCAGAGTTATGTCTACCTGCATCAGAATTAATCTGCTTTTTAAAAATGAAGATTCCCTGCCCATACCGCTAAACTCCCTAATCTACTAAGACCCACTGGCACTGGGGGCTCAAGTGTCCCAGGTAATTCTGAAATATGTTCCAGTTTGAGAACCACAGCTTTGTTGTCTGCAATACAAATTAATGGCAAGCCCAGAGTTGTCAGCAGATGCTTAACCTTTACAAAAACCAGCTTTATATCATACCTCTCAATATTAATTAGACTAGATTGTCACACATCACATCTGTTAAAGACAGTCTCATGTACAAACTAATTTAGTGAAGGCCAGCTTCCTACCCCCTCCCCGAAAAGCACCACGAGCAACCCTGCCCATAAATGAACTATGTGTGTCAAGTGGTACAAAGAATAATTTTGGCAAGACCACACAATGTGATGAATCTATGGAGTAAAATGTAAGACTTATCAGGAAGAAGAATACATGCTTTGTATTGGTTTTGAGATGTGTTCTGTTTATTGATGAAAATATAATTCATAAACAAATATTCAAGAATAGTACATTCAACATGTAAACACAATTATCAAATATACGATTAAGCAAATTTTCCATATTGGCATATACTTGGAAAACAGTTTATTTGTCATTCCCAAAAATGAACATAAAAATATTAGAAGCAACCACTATTTAACATGAAACCAAACAAATTAGAAGCACCTAAAGTTTGGTAACTCAAGGTGAATACACAACTTTATTCTTCTGGGAAAAAATAAAATACAGTATTAATAAAGGCAAGGCAATAAACATTTTAAGTAGATTTTAAATATCACTACATATGTGATGATGGATTTAGAAAAGAATTTCTTGAAATGTTTTGACAAAAAGTAGAGGTTAAGGGGGCATATTCTAAAGTCAATATACTTGGGTTCTTTTCCTGACTACTCTGTGTGACTTTGGGCATAGCTTAGCCTTAGTTTTCTCATTTATAAAAGGAAAATAATGATCGCACCTACTTTTAAGGGTAGCTGAGGGGGTTAAAACAACCACCTATATAAAGCACTTGGAACAGTGTCTGGCGCATAGTAAGTGCTCAAGAAACTTCAGTTATTATAAATCTCATTCCCATCTTTCACACTCAACCAATCATAAGTAGCTGTCAATCTTTGTATTTTTTTACAGGTAACAGAACTACCTAACCTCTGAAAAATGCCCTCCAGCATCAAAACTCTCACAACTATAAAGTAACTTCCATTATGAAATACAAATCTTAGAAACATGGTACAGAAACTCCCTACTACACGAATGAAACACTATCCGTATTTGTGCAATAGGACCCGAAAGAAGGTAACAATCTGAAGATGGAACATCAAGGATCTTCAATGTGGTAGGCAGCCCTAAATATGATCCCCACTAATCCCCAACTCCTGGTATTCTCACCTGTGTAATCCTCTCCCCCTTGAATATGGGTTGGGTTTACTGATGAACTTCCAGGAATAAAATGGAGAAGTGGTATATCACTTACAGTATTCGGCTACAAAATGACACAGAGGTGTCAGACAGAGAGGTATCCTTCATCTTTTTCTTGACAGAAGTCAGTTAACTTATGGAGACCCACACAGCAAAGAACTAGATGGCGTTTCTCCCCAAATTGAGCCTTGAAAAGACCGCAGCCCCCAACCGACACGATGACAGCAAACTTGTTCTGAGTACGAGCAACTAGCTTAAACTGGACCCAGATTCCTGATTAACAAAAACGGGAGACGATAAACGTTTGCTGTTTAAGCTGCTCAATTTAAGGATAACTGGTCATGCAGCAAAAACTGCTGCTTCAGTCCACAGGTTCACCACCTGAAATTACAGCACCATTCTGACAAAATTCCTGGCCACGATATGGCATTATTGAATCCAAAAACAATGGCATTATTGAATCCAAAAACAAAACATAGATCTTGTTTCTTGCCTCAAATATAAAACAATGTGATTTAACTGGCCGATGAGTCATGCTTTTCTTTTTCATAGAAACAGCCGCACCTGGCTTCCACCTTTTTAAGAGTTCTGCAAATATTCTGCATGGCTAGTTCCTTCTCAATATTCAGGTTTCGACTAAAATACCACTTCTTCAGAGGTCTTTCCTGAATAGCCATTCGGAAGGCCCCACTACTTACCCCCACTCTCAATCACATTTCCCTCCTACCGTCTCCATAACTTAAACAGTTTAATATGCTGTTTATTCATTAACTTGGGTATTGTCTAACCGCACTGGAACACTCGCAATTATCTGTTCGCCACTACTGTTCTTTTGTCTGAAACATAATAAGGACTCGGTGAGTAATATCTGTGGATTAAAAAAGGATGCAAATACTTAGGACCAGGAAAAAAGATCTGGGGAAGTGGAGAGGTCATTAAGCCCCACCAGGCGAAACCAACAATAAGCCCCATCTCGAAAGCCTGAGAACTAAAGAAACGAGAACGACAGGGATGGAAACAGAAGTGGGCTCTGAAACACACAATAGAGTCCTGTGCACAGGTGGGTGGATGGAGGCCCAGAGCTGACCAAACCCAATGCCAAGAGCGGGGGCCAGACGCAGCCCCCGCCCGTTCTAGGATCAGGGGAGAGGGACAGGAGGGGCAACCCTGCGAGTACTTTACCCGAGTCTCCCCCAGGCACCGAGGGGGGCAGCGTGAGGGTGAACACTGCGGCCACGGCGGCGAACACCGCGATGCCGCCGCGGATGCCCCCGGAGCGCCGCGTCCCCACTCGGACTGCCCGCCCCCGGGCCTGGCCCCTGCCGTCGCCATGGGGACTCATGGGCCAGTGGCGACCGAGGGAGGAGGACACGGCTGGCCCAAGGACTTGGTGCGACACAGAGTTCCCCAGTCGAGAGGCGAGCGGAGCCTGTGCGGCGGCCACAGCGACTTCCGGGTCGAGCCTCCGCGGATTGGACCGCACCTTTCTCCGTCTGAGCGCAGGGAGGAGAAAATGCCAGGCCTCGCTTGAGCCAGGCCCTGGGAGTTTTTCCGCAGTGCACCACGCATTGGCGTTCACCTACTTATAATGTGATTTAAGGTTCCTAATCACCGGCAGAGCCTTCCCTTTAAAAAGCAAGCCTGGCCACGGCCCTACCGTCTCCATGCTGTTGCCCCCTTTTATACTGACTTGGTTGGGTCTGACAGAGACCAAAGCAGCATCGAAAACCGCGAGCGAGGAAGGGCTGCTCCTGCCCCCTACGGTGCGGAGTGGAACTGCACAAAAGGGCCATGATCAGCCAGGATCCCCTACCTGTGCTAAAACAAAGGGTGGTGTATTTACTGTATGTGCGAAGTAAGTCAATAAATACATTAATCGCAATTATGTATTTATTACGATTTATTACGTTGCTATGATTAATTACAATAAGTCTTTGTGCTACTTATTAAATCACTGAGTAATTTTTTGAGAGATTAGAATATGCTAGTCTTTTTTTTTTTCCATTCCATAGCATGATGAAAACTCTGTAGATGAGTCGGGAAATTTGAGTTCCTGTATTCGTGCAAATAACTCATACCATGATAAAGGTGTCTCCTAGTTTAAGGAAGAGGAGTGTTTTGCTGGAGCTTTCGACACAACAAAGTGGGAAATGAAATTGAATCACAGTATTTTACAATGAGCTGTAACGCAAAAAAAAGAATCGGGTTTGTTAATAGGACAACCACATAACAGTGCAATTAAGCTTTTTAAGCTTATATTTTATGTTATTAAAGCAATTATCCTGGAGTGGGAGGGGAGGAGGGCAACCCCCATAGAATGTATCTTGCAGACACACTGAAAACCAGTGACAATCTCAAATGTGTTACATGCAGTTTGATAGGGACACAGTGACTAAACTATAGAGTAACATATACCTTGACGGTCATGGGACCAGCACACCTTAGTCTTTTCCAGGCACTTATACAATTTCCAACCTTTTCCAGGTACTTTCTCAGCTGTACTGTGAGTTCCTGGAGGAGAGGGGCTGTGTGGTAGAGTGCTTCTAAAATGGCTTCCCAGATAGCCCTGCCTCCTCACTCACTTTCTGTATAATCTGCTCCCTTTATGTGTGAGCTTAACCTAAGGATTGGTTTCTATCAATACAATAAGGCAAAGTGATGGATGTCAGTTTCAAGATTAGGTTATAAGAGACTAACTTTCATCTTGCTGGTCCTCCCTCTTGTCCTCTCATTTGTTCTCTCTGATGAAACCACCTACCCCATATGGTGTAAGCTGCCCTGTGGAAAGTTCCACATGGGAAGAAACTGAGAGTCGCCTCTAGTCAACAGCTGGCAAGAAACTGAGACCCTCAGTCCAACAACTTTAGAGGAACTGAATCTAGGAAACACCATGTGAGGGAGCTAGAAGGTGGGTCCTTCCCCCACATAAGCCTTGAGATAACTATAAATCCTGTCAAGACTGGATTGCAGCCTGTGGATGACCCTGAAGCAGAGGACCTAACTAAGCCTCATCCAGACTGCTGTCCTACAGAAACTGCGAGATAATAAATGTTGTTTTAAGTCGATAAATACAGGGTAACGTCAGTTATCAGCAATAGATAACTAAGATAGGCTGTCTTCTATTTCTTTGCTGAAAGAACATACCAATGAGTAACATTGACTGAGTCAAGCATATACTTCTTTCCCTTTTTGTGGATTTCACTTTTGCTTATGAGTTTTATTTTACAATTTTTTATTTTGAAGGGGAATAATTCTTTGTCCATGTCTGGGAGGTAGAGATCAGAGCTGGAAGTACAAATTTAGGAGTTTCTCGTGTAAGGATGATATAAATGACTAACTCGATAAGGAGATAGTGTAGAAAGAACAAGGCTGAGGTCTAATGTCAGCCCATATTCTCATTTAGGGAATGGTTGGAGAAGGGAAGAGAACAGTGGAAGGGAATGAGGCATCATCAGAGGTTAAAGAAGGAAAGTCAATGAAGTACATGTGGTCAGGATGTTACAGAGAAGTAAAGGACAATGAAGAAAGGGCGTGTCTAGATTTTGTGAAGCGCAAGTGTATAAAACTTGGAGAATTATCTGTAAGCAAACTGATGTAAATAAAACTTCAGATACAGAATTAAGCACCAGATATTGGAAGACACCTGGATTAGAGAGGAACTGTGAAGCCCAAGCTTCATTCGCTTCACAGTTGTTTTCCTTTGAAGATTAAGAACTTCCAGTTCTCTGTTTGTGTCTGACTCTACCTCTTAGTAAGCATCTGACTATTCCTTCCTCTCCAGAAGTATTTTCTTTTCTGGCCTTCATTGATAGCACACTCTTTGGTTTTCCTCTTATCAATGGCCTCCCTGCCCTGGCTCTGCTTCTATCAGTCCTCTAAATGCTAGAGTATTCCTGGGCTGTTCTAGGCTTTTCTCTCTTTCTGTCTTCTTTCCTGAGATGATCATATTAAAGCTTTAAAGGGCAACTATGGGGCAATATATCTCAAAAGTATACCTCCTCTGCTTCTCTTTTTTAAGTGACTGATTATTTTAAAACACCCGACTGCCCCCGACTGCCCCCGACCTCTCCATTTCTATATCTAAATAGCCTGTCAAACCTGATAGACTTTGTCTAATTTCCATCATATTTAAAATGATACCTGGCACAAAATGGGTGCTAAACAAATATTTATGTAATAAATGAATACATGAACAATCAGAGATCATTGGTGTATCCATTAGGGATTGCATTTAGCTACTAGTGACAGATCCTGCTACAGTGTCTTAAACATTAAAACAATCATTCTCTTATGTAAAAGAAGTCAGAAGTCTGGAGGAAGTCAGTCTAACACTGGCTTGGCAACTCCCTGCTTCCACTAGGGACAAAGCTGAAGTCCTCATATCTTTCTGCACCATCCCACTCAGCTTACATTCTCAAGGTCATCTACTGATCCAAGGTGGCTGCTAATGCTCCAGACATTACATCTGTTCTTGAGGAAGAAAAAGAAAGGATGTCACCCAGACAGAGATCACTCCAGCCTGGGTGACAAAGCAAGACTCTGCTTGCAGAAAAAAAAAAAAAAGTCAACTGATTATGAACTTTAGTCATATCTACAAAATACCATCACAGCAACACCAAGATTTGTGTTTGATTGAAAAACAGGAATGTAGCCAAGCCAAGCTGACACATTCAAAGAACATCACAGAGGCCAGGGAACACTGAATTAGATATAGTACATCAGATTGATGGAAAGTAAATGCATAGATCCGTGGCCCTATGGTACCCTAAATTTGGCTCTGGGAGTCTTCCTGGGATTTATGGCCAGCATCTAGCTTCTATCGAAACCAAGGAGGTGGCTCCTCCTTATTGCTGAGCAGAGGGGGACATTCCCCCTACCCACCGGGCCTCTACTGCTGCCTCCCTGCTGCGAGGTGAAGGAATGCCTCATCACTGTTCCACTTATGGTTTCCACTAGCACCACATCTCCCTACCCACATAGTTACGGGGGTAGGGAGATGGCCTCCTTTTCCTTGGACAGTGGTGAAAGTCCTGACTCTCACTAGGCTCCGTCTGATACTACCCCAGAAGGGAGGGAGAGGGGGACCTCATTATTTCTGGGCAGGGGTGGGAGTCTAAGATTCCCATGTGGTCTCCACTGCTGCCATGGAGAAGAGGGATCTCATTACCACCCAACCAGAATGAAAGTTCTGGCTTCTCCCTTTGCCTTCTTTGACAAGACCCTGGTGGTATGTGGAGGCACCTGGAGAGGGTAGAAGTCTCGGCTGCCCACTCAGCCTTCCTCATGGTTTATTCTTTGGTTTTGGCTACAGTAGAGTGATTGTTTTCTAAATGCATCTGTCTTGCAAAAAAATACCTATTTCATCTTTCTGAAAGCAAAAGTCACTCCTCTTTGTTTTATCCTTTCTGAGCATTCAGAGTAGCTTCACAGACATTAATGCGCTGAAATTCACCTAAAAATTACAACTTAGATGTCTAATTCCCCCACACCCCACTTGATACAATCAATGTCTTAATATTTCTAATATCAGTGAAATTTAAGGTTAGAAATTTTAGACTAGAAATTAGATACCTAGAATGCTATCCAGTAATCCACCTACAATAGGAAAATACAAGAGATACAAATACCCCTGTCAAATGCCTCAGAAAAGTAATTTTAAACATATAAATGTATTAGTAACCAAAGGAATTTGAAATAAAAATAAAGGAACGCCATTTCTACCTTTCCAACTGTCAAAGGTATTTAATAAATATGGGGGATTGGTGATAAAGGAATTTGGTATAGTATTTTAGAGGTCAAGTTATCTATGTGTATCAAAAATTTGTAAAGATATTAATATAATTTGACCTAGAATTAATTGTAAGTAAATATTTGTATACATCTTTAACTTTACTAGTAATCAGAGAAATACAAATGAAAACCACAATGAGATACTACACACCTACTAGGTTTGCAGAAGTTAAAGTCTAGCTATATATGATGTTGGCAAGTGTGTGGAAAAACAGAAATGTTACCAGGAGTTAGAAACCACTTCCAACCACTTGGAAAACAGACATGTCTAGTGGAGTCAAAGGTGTTTGGAGTCTACCACTCAGTAATTCCACTCCAGGTTTATACCTAGAGAAGCCAGGAGACACATACAACATGTCCATAGCAGTGTTGTTCATAATAGCCCCCATACAGGAACAGCCTCAAACATCTATCGACGGCAGACTAGAGCAATAAATTCTCTCATATTCATACAATAAAATAGTATACAACAAAGAGAATGAACAAACTATAGCTAGCTACCATGGAACAATCTGGGTGGTTCTCACAAACAAAATATTGGGCAAAAGGAACAAGTTATGATAGAACACGTGGGGAATGATATTTATTTATTTATTTATTTATTTACTTACTTATTTATGACATGGAGTTTCACTCTTGTTCCCCAGGCTGGAGTGCAATGGCATGGTCTCGGCTCACTGCAACCTCCATCTCCTGGGTTTAAATGATTCTTCTGCCTCAGCCTCCCAAGTAGCTGGGATTACAGATGTATGCCACAACACGTGGCTAATTTTGTATTTTTAGTAGAGATAGGGTTTCACCATGTTGGCCAGGTTGGTCTCAAACTCCTGACCTCAGGTGATCCACGTGCCTCGGCCTCCCAAAGTGCTGGGATTACAGGCGTGAGCCATAGTGAAACTAAACTATATTATTTAGATATACATTGTGTATATATAATATTATATATGCGATATATGCACAATGTATATCTAAACAATAGGTATACATTGAAAAAGTGTATACTATATCATATATCTCTCTATATGTATCTCCATATGTTTAAATTACATTTAAAAATCCCCTTAATCATTGTATTTTATGTTCTAAATATAATTTTTTCTACATTAGAGAAATTAAATGTTCATAAAGTATTTCAAAAATATTTGTTGCCGTTACCTGTTATTATGTTAAAACTATCCCCCTGGTGGCATATAACAACCATTTAATATATCTGATAATTTTATGGGTCCAAAATGTATACAGGGCTCAGCTAGGAGAGTCTTCTGTTTTGTGTAGCATTGACTGGGGTCACTGGATGGTATTCAGCTGGCAGATAGGCCAGTCTGGGAAGTCCAAAATGCCTTTATTACATGCCTGATGCCTTGGTTGGGATGGCTGGAATGCTGGGCTCAGCTGAGACTTTTGATCTGAATGGTCCCATGTGGCTTCTCCAACATTGCAGTCTCAGAGTAGTTGAACTAAGTTTCCAGAGTTATAAGAAGCCTAGGCAGAAGCTGCAAGGTTTTTATGTCTTAGGCTTAGAAGACACAGAATATTGCTTCTGCTGTATTCTCTAGATCAGGCAAGTCAGTATAGCCAGCCCAGATTCAAGGGGAGGGGAATTCGACTTTACCTCTCAAACGTAAAGAATTTGCAGCTATCTTTAATCTATACATCCCCCAACAAGACGTGTGATACAAAAATAAAAAAATATATATGGGGCAAATATTTTTTTTTCTGCCTGAAGGGGGAAAAAACCATATGTGAATCAGGATTGTGGGAAAATTCAAATAGTTAACTCAATATGCAGTTTGGAAAATAAATATTGTTTGGCCTCAACACTAAAGAGTCTTCTAACAAATATTAAGTTAATACTTTTTCAAAATCTGATGCAGCTAATATTTGAATTATTTAATTAGAGTTTTAAAAGGTTTGTGTTATTTTCAAAATCTTTTTGTTCTATTTCAAGTTCAAAGAATTAAGTTTTTACATTTAGTAGGAAAATGATAGTCAAATCTATCAGATGGAAAACAAATTATGAATACTAGGACTGTGAATGTATTCAAGTACCTAGCACAGTACCTAGAACATAGTAAGTACCGGGAATGATTTGAAGATTGACTGTAGAAGGGACAGAGAGGATCTCTCACCTTGCTAACTGCTTTCAGAAAAGATTACATCT
Organism: Macaca mulatta; assembly: GCF_049350105.2. Lineage (NCBI taxonomy): Eukaryota > Metazoa > Chordata > Mammalia > Primates > Cercopithecidae > Macaca > Macaca mulatta. The sequence continues at coordinate 129,706,102 of NC_133412.1, read as the reverse complement.
AAACCCCCAACCCTAAGGGAAGTCTCTCCTAACCCAGACCTAAGATACAAACCAAATGACAAAGGAAATGTAAGAGGTATATAATTATAAACGGTAATTTAGAAGGTAATTATGGAACTTATAAAATATTAAGCATTTTCATAATCATTCAGGGAGCAGCCTGTATTCAAATCCTGGCTCTACTAATTATCATTGTGATCTTGAAAGTTCTTAAATTACCTGGCCCCCATATGACTCATCTGAAAAATGAGAATGATGACAGTGCCATCCTCTTAAGTTTTATGTGAAGATTAAGTAAAATAACAACAACAAAAAAAAAAACAGAACTTGGCCCATTGGGAGTCACAATAAATATTAACCGTTATCTAACATTTAGAAGAAATTCTATAGGATATTATTTGAAAATAGGGCAAGTAAAACTGATACTTTTCTACTTCCATTTCAAAGGTAATTAGCTAGAACTGAAAATATATGAGACAGACAAACTATCCATTCGCAACCAGGACGTGATCTGGGAAGCTTTGTGCTCCCTAGAGACTTAGCCTTGGATTAAAAACTTCAATTCCGTGGTTTGTGCAAGTCCAAACCCCATCCCAATATTTCCAGGAAATCTTGCTGCCTTGTTCTACTCATCTCTAGCTCTTCAACTATTCTGCATCAGCTCAAACTTAGTCCTTTCTTCAGTCTCCAGAGAAACCCACTGGTTCCGGCCGGGCGTAGTGGCTTACGCCTGTAACCCCAGCACTTTGGGAGGCCAAGGCGGGTGGATCACCAGGTTAGGAGATCGAGACCATCCTGGCTAACACGGTGAAACCCTGTCTCTACTAAAAATACAAAAAATTAGCCGGGCGCGGTGGCGGGCGCCTGTAGTCCCAGCTACTCGGGAGGCTGAGGCAGGAGAATGGCGTGAACCTGGGAGGCGGAGCTTGCAGTGAGCTGAGACCGCGCCACTGCACTCCAGCCTGGGTGAAACAGGGAGACTCTATCTCAAAAAAAAAAAAAAAAAAAAAAAAAAAAAAAAAAAAACCCCACTGGTTCCAAACAAGCTGATTTCTAAGAGAATGGAGAGAAGAGTGTTCAACCAACAACCATCTCCCCAGGTTCCTGCTCACTCTCCCCCTGATTTCTCCTTCTCCCAAACTTGCCCTTGCAAACTCTTTCTTCTCCTCTCTTCTGCACATCATGTTAGCTTACCTTAGGGTAAGCTATCTCTAAACTACCTTTGATGACCTAACATCATCAAGGTATTTAATTAGTAGACTAAAGGACCTTCCATGTAACAGGATTTATGTGCTCGGGATCACAGACGTAGTTAATGATCCAGTACATGGCTCCTGCTCTAGTACATGTTCTTCTATCTCATGTTTCCTGCATTGATGTTGTCAAGATTTGAAGAAAAATAACCAAGGGATAGACAGGTGTATAACATCTTGATGAGTTTAAAGTAGTTGATAAAATGAATAGTTTCATGCATATGCACACAAATGGCAATTCCACATATAATTAAAGTTTGCCTGCTATGGGCTAGCAGTGAATGGTCTCTGTGCATATAGCAATGGAGTTCCTGGATGGTGCACTTTGAACATCAATAATCCAAGACCCCAATGGCCAATGTTGCTGTATGCTAATGCTCTCTCCTTCTCCCTGACGTGAAATTCTTATGATTCGAGTCATTCAGCCACACTAAACACTAAAGTTGGAAATGTCTCCAGCAGTGTCAGTTTGCTTGTGATTATCTAATCTTGGAAGTTGGAAAAAAAAAAAAGCATAATAGGTGTCAGACTGTATTTTAAGGATTTTCTGAGACTAATACTTTCCTACCCCTTTAGAAAAGAGCCACACTAAGTGTTGGGATTTAGAAGAAGGCAAATATTGGCTCAAAAATGTTTCAGGAGTCAAAAGACAAGTTAGTGTTTTCACAACCAATTGGAAGAGTGTCAAAGTTAAATTTATCTTCCTAAGGTAAGACAGATCATTTTTCATTTGCCTGGGTCTTAGGAGTGAATAAGTGAGGGAGAAGCCCTTTACTTCTCACATAACAGACCCCAGTGGGAAACTGCCTTTTCTCTGAAAAGTGGGAGTGCCAATAAGAATGGGAATGCAAATGGAGTAGGGAGAGGAAAATACTTCAGTAGGTCCGGGACCCACATACACCAAGACTTCTGGGACTGGCACCATGTATATTAGATGATGCCATAGATCCATCCCTACTGTTTGCATCTCCCCACGTGGGAAAAGTGAGATGCCGACAGTTGAGTCCTCATCTTGGGAGGATATCATGGGCAAGTCCACAGTAAACCATATGCTGAAATGAAGACTGTCTGAACATGCAAGGCTTCTATCAGGCATTGGAAGGGGAATGGCAAACTGGGCAGGTAATGCCATTCCTAGTGTTTTATTTTTCCACAAACCCAATAAAAGGGCTTTGTTTCTCTGTGGTATTGCCTCCTGTTGAGTATGTTATTCTGTTGAACCATGTGGTTGGGCTCAGCACATCTGGAATAAGCAGATTATAAATCAGTGGAGGTAGTCCAGGGGACCATTTTGCAAATGTTACTAAGATTCAAATATGCTACCCAAGGGACACATGAGAATTTTCTTCCCTGTGTACTTGAATAAAGACAGGTTTAATAGGTTTTAGAGACTTTATCTTGAAAAGCAATGCCTTAGACACAAGAGAAGTACATAGAGCACACGTGTTTATAGAAGTGGGGGAAGGTCGCAAGAGCAGCAGGAGTGGCAACAGGGAAGGAACAGGCAGCACGCGTGGGCTGCAGGAAACTGTCATGAGCAAGAAGATGGTTCTCTCATCAGAAAGCCACTCTTGCTAGAGCCCACCAGCATGGAGTGCCTGCCCTACCAGGAGCTATGCTCCTTTCACGACTGTAGGGTGATAGTTATGTTTATGGTCTTTAGAGTTAAGACTTCGAGTTCAAATCCCATCTCCATCACTCACTGGTTGGGCAAGTTACTTCACTTACCTTATTTTCCCCCATCTATTAAGTGGAGATATCATGAGAATTAAATAAAAATAATCTAGAGTCAGAGTTTAGCACCCAGCCTGGCACAGAGTAAGCACTGAACAAATGTGGGTTATTGTTATTATTTACTTTAGAAGTTATCTATTGAGTGTACTATGTTCCAGGCTCTGGGCACTGGTAAACAGTTACAAGTATGGCATGCATTATTTCTCTCCTCCCAGAGCTCACAGACCAGCGGGAGATACAATACGCAATCTGGCAATGACAACATTGTATTAAAAAGGGGTATGATTGGGAAAATGCAGGGTGTTATGGGATCACGGTGGCTTCAAAGAAGCTGAGACTTGAAGTAGAACAGGAGTTCACCAGGTGAGGGCTGCTGGGGGAAGAAAGAAAGGGTAGCGCACATGAAGACCTAGAGTTAAAGAGGAATGGTGCACTGAAGCCAGTAGGTCTGTGGGCCTTATGTGCCGAGGATAGGGTAGGCAGTCAAGGGTGATGCTGAGGGCATGGGTTGTGAGAGGACACGTTATGCAGAGATGGTAACTCAGGTGGAGGAGACAAGGAATTTTAATTCACACCACAAGGGCACATTGGCTTTACTTTAATAAGCCAAATTTAATCTGTTTTGAATCCATGTCCCACTTTGTTGTCAGAATATTCACTCAGTCATTACTGGGGCTCCTTTCTTCTCCAGCCCCACCCCACCAGGTTCATATGTGAGTCTTGGGAGCTTACACAGCCACAGCACTCCGGGCTTAATCTGCACAGTGGCCTATGCTGATGTGCTCATTGTCCACATCCACATGGTCTCTTGAAAGCAGGTGCAAGCAACACCAGTGCCACGTTTGAGCCTGCAGAGGTTTTCCCCCTCTGGATACCAAAGACATGGCTCTCTGTGAATAGCACCGTCCTAGTTCCCGTTAATCCACTTCACCATCTTCCATCGGTCCTTAGTCTGAAGTGTTACTAACAAGTGACTCAGGGCCTCTATCTGATTGAAAACCTTTCAGAAACTCATCTCTTAACTCTGGAAATCTCTCTCAGCCCTCTAGTTTGTCTACTTCTGTCACTCTTAAACACCCAGCTCTTGACCCCTTCCTCTCCTTCTCTGGGACAAGCTAACATCCATGAGCCCAAAGGTCACAAATAAAATCTGGGACAGGCGTTATCTTCTTCCTGGTAACCTCTCCTTTCAGTTCTCTAACACAGACTCCAAGAAAACACAAAAATCTGACTACTTTCTTGAGATGGGGGGAGGAAAAATATCTAGAGCAGCAAAAATGACACTCAAAACAAAACTCATCTTGTCACATGTTATTCTAGAACCTTTATCCAGAAACACATTAGGGAACATTTAAAGGGTCTATGATTTGCATTTCAGAAAGTTCACAGTGGCTACAGAGTGGAGAGGAAGAGGTGGGTAACAGTAGAGGCAGGGAAAGTGATTAGAAATAACCATCCCAGCAATCTAGGTAAGAGTTGACTTTGGTCCTATCCAGGGTAACGTTAATGGAAATGAAGAAAAACAAAATTAAAAACAGTATAATATTCATATTTAAATACAGATCCTTGCTTTTCCAGGCAATTTTCTGATTTACTAACATTTTTTAATCTGCCACTTCCTTCTGGGCTCATTTTTCTTTTTTTCTGAAATATATCTTTTAGTAGTTTCTGAATCTCTGTATATCTGAACTTGTTTCTTCTTTATATTGATTTTGATTTTGAATGATTTAGCTGGGTATAGAATTTTAGATTCATTATTTTTCCCCTCAGTACTTTTCTCTTTTCTTCTTCTTTTTTTTAGACAGAGTCTTGTTCTGTCACCCAGACTGGAGTATAGTGGTACCATCTTGGCTCACTGCAACTTCTGCCTTCTGGGTTCAAGTGATTCTCCTGCCTTAGCCTCCCGAGTAGCTGAGATTACAGGTGCCCACTACCACACCCAGCTAATTTTTGTGTTTTTAGTAGGGGCAGGGTTTCACCATGTTGGCCAGGGTGGTCTCGAACTCCTGACCTCAGGTGATCCACCCGCCTCAGCCTCCCAAAGTGTTGGGATTACAGGCGTAAGCCACCGTGCCCAGCCCCTTAGTGCTTTTTCTTCATTCCATTTTCTTTTCCCCATGGAATCTATTGATGAGAAATCTGTTATCAATCAAATTGTCATTCCCTTAGCTATTTTGCCGTGTCACTGTGTCAGCTTTTAGGATTTTTTTTCACTTTGTCTTTATTGTTTTAAAATTTTTCTGTAATGTATCTGAGCATAGATCTTTTTTAATTTATTCTGTTTGGTACTCATTTGTTCTTTTCAACTTGAAGATTCGAATCTTCTTTTAGTTTTAGAAAATTGTCAGCCATTAGCTTTTCAAAGATTGTTTCTCTATCATACCATCTTTCCTTCTCTTCTGGAACTCTGGGCATTTCCTTGTTTCTACATCTGTTGTGTATTCCCTATTTCTTATCTCTCTGAGCTACGTTTTGAGAGACTTAGCTCTTTCTTTCAGTATGCTTATATTCTCTTCAGTTATAAACCAGCTAGCCTATCTAATGAATCTTTAGTGGTATAATAATCAACTGTATTTTTCACTTTCATGATTTCCAGTTTCTTCTTATTCTTCACTTTTCTAATTCTTACTTCATAATTGAATTATACGTTGTGCATATGAAATTGAACATTCTTTCTTATAACTTCCAATTTTTGTTGTATTATTGCTATTTTCTTCTTAATGTCTTAAGGATTGCTCTATTGTATTTACTTCCTCAGGTGTGAATTTTCCCATTAGTTAGATCTGTTGATTCTATTTTATGCCATTAGACCTTCTTTGGCCTTAAGATTATTGCTTGCGTGCATATTTTCTACTGTATTTTTTCCCACATTTACTCTGAGGCTATATAATGGTTGCTCCTACTTCAACACTAAAGGATGCACAAGTAGGTCTTAACAGCTCAGCCTGGGGTTCTCATCATAAGTAATATTGCATGGCAGGTCCCAAGTCCTGACCTCATTTTGTGACTCATCCTCTGTCCCTGGAAGTTTCATTTCCTCCCTCCATCCTTCCCTTCCTTCTCTCCTTCCTTTTTGTCCTTTCTTACTTTTTATTATAAAAATGTTCAAACATACATAGAACTAGTGTGAATAGTATAATAAGCCTCTGGTGCCTATTACCCAGCTTTAACACTTATCAGTATATGCCTAATCTTGTTTCATTTATACCTCTCTCCTACTTTCTACCTCGCTGGATTATTTTAAAGAAAATCCCAGACATCGTATCATTTTATCCATGAATGTTTCAGTATCTATGTCTCAGAAGTATTGTCTTCTTTAAAAACACATAACCATAATGCTATTATGACATGCAAAAATTAGTAATTTTTTTTTTTTTTTTGAGACGGAGTTTCACTCTTGTCACCCAGGCTGGAGTGCAGTGGTGTGATCTCGGCTCACTGCAACCTCTGCCTCCCAGGTTCAAGCAATTCCCCTGCCTCAGCCTCCTGAGTAGCTGGGATTACAGGTGCCCACCACAATGCCCCGTTAATTTTTTGTATTTTTAGTGGAGACGGGGTTTTACTATGTTGGGCAGGCTGGTCTTGAACTCCTGACCTCGTGATCTGCCCACCTCCCAAAGTGCTGGGATTACAGGCATGAGCCACCACGCCTAGCCAAATTAGTAATTTTTTAATATTACTAAGCTGTTGGTGTTAAATGTCCCTGATTATTTCATAAATATTTTTGTAGCAGTTTTGCTTGCATTAAAGTTCACATAAGCTGCCATTGGCAGGGTGTGGTGCCTCACACCTGTAATCCCAGAACTTCGAGAGGTCAAGGTAGGAGGATCACTTGAGTCCAGGAGTTCAAGACCAACCTGGGCACCATAAGGAGACCCTGTCTCTACAAAAAAAATTTTAAAAATTAGCCAGGCATGGTGGCACAAACCCATGGTCCCAGCTACTTGGGAAGCTGAGATGGGAGGATTGCTTGAGTCTGGTAGGTTGAGGCTGCAGTGAGTCATGATCACACCACTGTATTCCAGCCTTCGTGACAGAGCGAGATCCTGTTGGGAAAAAAAAAAAGATGCAGACATTGCCTTTGGCTCATATGTCTCGTAAGTCTTCTTTAATCTATAACATTTCTTCCTCCAGAATACAAGGATGAGAGAATATACAGGACAAGAGAAGAAACTACATTGTTTATCCTGGATAATTTCCCACATTCTGGTTTTCGTTGATTGCGTCCATGTGCTATCACTTAACATTTATGGATCTATTGCTTCAATAATGTTCTGTAAGAAAACACCACAAAACCTCAACGACATACAACAATAAGGGTTTATTGCTGCTCATGCATCTGGGGAAATTGGCAAGGTGACTTTGCTGATCTTGGCTAAACTTGCTTGCCTGTCTGAGGGTCAGTTGGCTAGCTCCCAGCTGGGATAGGATGACCTTGGCTGGGAGGACTGGGGTGACTGAATTCTCTTCTATGTATCTCTCATCTTCCATTAAATTAGCACAACCATGTCCTTCTCATGGTGATGACAGAAGCCAGAACACAAAGATTGCTAGGGTTAAAGACACAGGGGTCAGCAAGGCCTCACATGAGGGACATGAGGGATCTCTGGTTTTTTTGTGTGTTTTTTTTTTTTTTTGCTGTTTCTTTTTTTTTTTTTTCTTTGAGACAGAGTCTTGCTCTGTCACCCAGGCTGGAGTCCAGTGGTGCCATCTTGGCTCACTGCAACCTCCGCCTCCCCGGTTCAAGCGATTTTCAAGCGTTATTCCTGCCTCCGCCTCCCAAGTAGCTGGGACTACAGGCACGTGCCACCATGCCCGCCTAGTTTTTGCATTTTTTTTTTTTTTTTTTTTTTGAGACGGAGTCTCGCTCTGTCACCCAGGCTGGAGTGCAGTGGCCGGTTCTCAGCTCACTGCAAGCTCCGCCTCCCGGGTTCACGCCATTCTCCTGCCTCAGCCTCCGGATTTGCATTTTTAGTAGAGACAGGGTTTCACCATATTGGCCAGGCTGGTCTGAAACTCCTGAACTTGTGATCTGCCCGCCTCAGTCTCCCAAAGTGCTGGGATTACAGGCATGAGCTAGTGAGCCCATCCCCTAGGATCTCTTAGAAGATGGCTGAAACAGAAAGAACCCAAGTCCTGAGGGAAATGGGTGACTGGAGAACGTAGTACGTCTCAGAGAACACTGGAGAATCCACCAATAATTGGACCGTAGGATAAAAGAATAGTCACAGCATATAAAGCAATAATCCAGGTTCGGTCCTAAATAAAAAATGGATCAGAATCAGGATGAACGCATGGCAGACTTTCTGTAGATTAATATTTATTGCACTCCTACTAATGCTAAGTACTTTATCAAACACATTATATAAATTATAGTATAGTGGATGAGACCATGAATTCTGAGCCTGCCTGGCTCTGAGACCTATCTCCACCAGTGAAATGAGTTAATAGACCCACAATGCTTAGAAAAATGCCTGCCGCAAAGTTAGCACTCAAAAATCTTAGCTGTTACACATGATCTCATTTTATATTCCCAGTAACCCTGTAAGATAGAAAAATATTGACTGGGTACAGTGGCTCACGCCTGTAATCCCAGCACTTTGGGAGGCCGAGGCAGGTGGATCACCTGAGGTCAGGAGTTTGAGACCAGCCTGGCCAACACCATGAAACTCCATCTCTACTAAAAATACAAAACTATCCAGGTGTGGTGGCGAGTACCTGTAATCCCAGCTACTTGAGAGACTGAGGCAGGAGAATCACTTGAACCTGGGAGGCAGAGGTTGTGGTGAGCCGAGATCACGCTACTGCACTCCAGCCTGGGCAACAAGAGAAAACTTCGTCTCAAAAAAAAAAAAAAAAAAAAAAAAAACTGTATTCCCATTTACAGATGAGAAAAGGGAACCATAGACAGGTTAGCTGACATAGCCAAGTCACATAGCCAATGAGCAGCAAAGCAGGAATCCAAACCCAGCAATTTCATCTCAGGGCCCACGTACCAATTATGATAGGATGCTATCTCATCTATACCACTTGATTTGATATGAGTCCTGGAGTTAGTTTTTTAAGTGTCCTTGTCTCGGGCTAGGATTGGCTCCAGAGCCTGAGTGTGTGCATAAGAGGGGTGGTGGGGGTGGGATTGGGGTAGGAGGAACTGGATTTATCCCCATAACTGGCTTCAGATATAGGAATTAGTGAGCTACCTGGGCAGAACCCAAGCAGTCAGACAGCACAGGACTCCCAGTGGAGGAGGGCCCAAGGACACAGGAGGAGCAGAGGTGTGTGGTCAAGGCTGCAGGTGCAAAGCAGCGTGTCCTGAAATCAGTCAGGATGGAGCAAGGAGGGTGATGGTAGAGATGAGTTGAATTTGAGAGATTCTTCTTTAGGTATTTCTTTAAATAGAGTGAGAAGAGAGCCATGCCAATGAAAGACCAACTGTAGCCAGTTTTCTAACGTAGTATTTCTTTTCTTTCTTTCTTTTCTTTTCTTTCTTTTTTTTTTTTTTTGAGATAGAGTCTCGTTCTATCTTTCAGGCTGGAGTGCAGTGGTATCTCCCAAGATACCTCTTTGTGTCCCAGTTGTGCAAGAGACAACTTCAACTGAAGAGCATTGCTCACCACCTGAAAAGGAAGCTGGAACACTGTCAACTCTGAATCTAACTTGATGTTCACAGGAATAGAGGATCATCAAATACCACACAGGTGGTACTTGACATCTATGGGGGTCCCTATAACCCATCTAGAGGCAAAGGAAGCTTGGCATCCTGGGCCATCTCAGGTGGCTCTCTGGGCTGTGGTCCCTCCAGAGCCAATCTGTTCAAGTTGGCCCACAAAGCTTCCCCCTGAGCTGGGCCTCTGTCTGTCCAGGCAGACCCAGTCGCATACTTTTGGGAAAGCAGTCTTGGGCAACCTTCCCTGGTCAGAAGGAGAATGTGAGACCCAGAGGTGGTAGTCACTGAACCCTGAGCAGGAGTCTTAGACATCCAGGGAGACAGACAGTCCCAGCTCTAAGGACCTTGTTGTAGCCTTTTCGGAGAAATTCTGATTAATGTACTGGAGGAGGAAGTTGTTTGGGATTTGAAGCTGTTTAAAGGTCGAGGAGCAAAAGGACGTTAGGTCACCAGAGGCATAAAAGGAACTGAAGGCCCACAGTGCCAAGAGAAAATCTCCATGACCTGCCCGCTCCTAGGGAAGAAGGAAGATGGAAGATAGGAATGAAGATGTTCTAATAGAGGGATGAAGGAGGAGGTGCTGCTCAAATGTGCTAGAATCACAGTGATGAACACAGAGCAGTTCTCCAGCATAGGCAGCCACCACGGGGATCCTGCACTGTGCTCTTACCACCACCCCGGGCACTCAAGATCAAGTGCGGGTGCTTCTGCCAGGGGTTTGAGACGAGGGCAGCAGATCCTCAAGCTAAGCCTTCTAATTCTAGAGAACGTATTGATATTGATGAAGGTCTGCCACTCAGATAGTGATTAGGTTTGTTTGTTTGTTTTTGTTTTTTAAAGATGGTGGGGATGAACAAAAATGGGAGACACATCCATCCTGGCTTGCAGACACCTTTCTGTCTTCGAAGGAGTTAATTCTGCCCAAGTAACCTCACCACACATTCATGTGCTGGGCCCACAGTGATGCTTATAAGTAAAGTGAAAGAGTTATTGCCTGAAAATGTAGCTCATGGGTGGAAGGGACATAGTATTTCTCACCACTGCACTGGAACTGAGTAGAACAACTTCAAATACAAAATATAAACTCACTCAAAATATTGCCATGTGTGAATGTTGAAGTTGTCTTCAGTTCCACCTTAATCAAACTGGCGAACATAATCCAGTCTTACTAAGATAATTAAAGGGACACTTCTGTAATTAGATAGAGAGGTGTCTTTTTTTGGGGGGGGGGTTGTTTCGTTTTTTTCTAGGCATTTCATCATCCACCTTGCCAACGATCTAAAGAAAAAAACATGCAAATCTCATGGCACTAGAGCATACTCTAGTGGTGGTGAAGAAAAGCAAACACTTCCAAACTGCTAACTGTATCCACTGCTGGGGAGTCCTAGGTAAACACTTCTTGTTTGGGCAAAAGGTTAGGTAGGCTTGCCTCATAAAACAGCAAAGAAAATGGATGGAGCATTGTGTGACAGCTCCACGCCATATAATTCTCCCTTAAGAATAAGGCAAGTTCTATTTTATCCAATGCTCAAAGCCAAGGGCAAGCAAACAAGAATTATTAAAAATCTTAAAACAATCTAAAATAACATCCTACACCGTGAGGTTTTAGGGAAGCTTTTGGGGTTGTTTTTTTTCCCCTTCTTCTTCTTAAATCCGAGCCACATTTAGACTTTCCCCTTAGAGATTCTGTTTAAAGAAAGGAGAGGGAGCAGATAATAGATATAATACCTAAAGCAAACTCCCTTCAGCCATGACAGTGTTATTACAAACTTGAGTGAATGTCATTATTTCAGATAAATAAAAACAATGGACCAGAACCAATTTTACATAAGAAAATATTGTTCAATTTGTTGCAAGCCATGGTGAAGGCTCCCCTGGTCTATCAAGTGATGGTTAATATAAATAAGAACATCTGTCCTTGTTAAAGATAGCACTCATAAAAGCAAACTTACACATTTAACCAAGTAACCTCATTGCCATATGCTGTGTGTGTCTCCAAACCAAGGGAAATATATTCCCACGGTTTTAAATGTAAATTATACTCTTACATTCAAACTAATATGAACTAAAAGGAAGAAAAATCCACCACCACCACACACATAAAAAATTTTAAAAAACTTTTTTTAAAGCCAGAAGCTTTGTGTTCTATTGTGTTTAGACTTAAAATATGGAACTATTTAGAAAGAATTAAAAAGATTATGTTTATTTGATTTCAAGTTATCTCAGCAAGAAACATATTTTTCACACCTCTTTGGAAGAACAGCAGGTCAAATGACGCATTTGTGAGTGACTGTTTGAAATATTTCAGCCACGCCGCAGGGTCCACCTGACCTGGGCACCATAGATTGAGGGAACAAAGGCTTATGTTTTAAAAGTTCCTTTAAGAGTCTTTCTGGGGGAGGGTAAGGGGACGCGGGAAGCTGTCACAGCCTCGTGTTTTATTTTTATCCTATGACACTAATCAGTTTAATTATATTTCTAACCCATGACTCAGGATCGTAATTAATTTTCCTAAATGCAAACATTATATTGCATAATTCTGCAACTTCGCAAGAATCAACACAGTTTGTTTTAAAGTCACCCACATCCTTTGAACTCCAGAGTTTCCCAGTCTGTGCACATTCTTTCCTCCCTTTGAGCAGGTTTTGTTTCTGGTTATGTTCAATAGCAAAGGTGGGTCTTTATTCTTAATGATAAAACAAGTTGCAGAACAGTTTCGTTAAAGAGATCCAGGATCTGAAGAACCTATTCCCTCCATTACTTGACTAAATGAAAATCATATACTGACGTAAGGTTAAATGGGGCTGCGATTTCCTTATTAAACGGAACAATTAATATTACAAGTGTTTGAAGATCATGATCGAGAAGACTTCACTGAACGTTTCCGAGAGTAATTATTGCAAACAGAGACAACACAAACCCTATTTAGGGTGTAACTCAATATGAGGGCTTGTGAGTCAAATGTTGAGCCCTTTAGAACTACAAATCTTTCTTTGTGGCCTTATTAAAGAAATTCTCCCATCTCCATTTAAAGGGATAGATTGCCAAGGCCTAAATAAAACGCCAGAACCTAAAATGAAAATGCTTCTGACCTCGCTGCCACACCTGATACTTCCAATACAGATTTCCTCCGAGTGCCGCTTTCTTCACCTCCTTTGCCCCAGGCCTTCATAATCCAGAGAGAGAAAAATGAATTTCATTCCCAAATGCTAGAATTGCTGGTGCAGAACGTAACTAAATATCAGCAGCTGTGCCAGGGCACCTGGGGCCATATAAGGAAGCCTTACAAAAGACTTAGTTATGAACAAGATCCCAGTTCTCTGCTCATCTTGGTTTTCTGTACTTTAAGAAGGGCAGGGAGAATTGTAACTATGCCCTTAAAAAAACTGTGTGTGTTGGGGGAGGGGCGGTGAGTTCTAGTTCTCAAAAAAAAAAGGGATAAAACAGATGTTCCTACGGCAACGAAATGGGACCAAAGTAATGCTGCTACGGCTCATGACCATGACTTCTCAAACGCTAATGTACAAATGCATCACGCGGAGATGGCTGAAGATGCAGATTCTGAATCAGCAGGTCTGGGCGGGGCCTGAGCGTCCGCATTTCTAATAAGTTCTAACGTGATGTTGGTGCAGCTGGTCTAAGGGTCACATTTTAAATAAGGGGTTAGAGCAATTCACTGCCTTTCGTGTAATTAGCCCCCTGCCCTATATTACTTACTATTCCAAAGTAGTTTCATTTAATACTTGTCACTTCAGTCAATCACTGAAGTCAGGATTTTCCTGAAGACCAGCACTGTGTACTCTATCTCTGCTATATCCCTTAGCACCTAGCATAGCACCATTATAAGGATGAGAAAAAGGAAGTACCAAGTAACAGAGACAGACCCTTTCTGGAGGTTTGGGCAGCAAAACTGTGAGGAAGGAGGCAGGTTCAACAGCAATTATGCAATCTTGGTGGAAAAGGTGTCATAGAGCCTCTCTTTACAATTCTTCACAGATATCTTTAACAAAGAGCGTTTGAGAAGATAGTCTGTGGTCTCTTTTTATCTCTCTTTCAGTGTTTGGAATGATGGTGTTGTCCTTCCAGAAGAGGAAACAGATTAGCAGAAAAAGATTGGGTTTGGGGACTGGCAAATGGAATGGACTGTCTGTGACCTTGACTCAGTCTTAAGATGATCATAGCCACTTGTAAGTTGATTTTAAGGATTATAAAGGATCTGTATAAAGCACCCAACACAACGGCTGGGGATAATAGTTGCTCAATAAATGTAGGTGCAATCAATTCTCCTTTGTCAGGGCTTGCTGTAACCCAGGTGTTTTCAACCTTGGCAACTGCACATCAGAAACAGCTGGGGGACCCTTAAAAATTCCTGATGCCCCCAGGCCATACCCTACACCAATTACATTATAAATCTCTCAGAGGGTGAATGGGGACACTCTTAAAGCCCCCAGGTGGTTCTAACAGCCAGTAGCTGAAGTTGAGACCACTGACCTAAGTGTAGTTAAGGAGCAGTCACTTCTTTGGGGCCTAGGAACAGGCACCAGCTAATTAGCCTCCCCTAGGGGTGGCAGGGGGAGAGGGAGGATGGTGAGAAGCTTCCCACCCTCATGCACACTCCCAAGGCGTGTCTTCACTCTTCTCGCCCTGCAGGGGACAGCAATCTGCTAGCAATCAGTGCTAATCAGTTTGCTCCTAGTTACAGAGCTATCCTGGGGTTGTCAGGACAGTGCCATCCCTCCGGATATTTGAGCATAGATTATTTTGCGTTATTCATGATTTGTGTTTATCTACCTTCTCATTAACCCAGAATGATTTCTTTATTATTACCACCCACATTTTCCAGGGGTTCACCAACCTGTGAAATAGAATGGGGTCACATGAATAAAACAGCCACTGGAAACATTCATCCGATATTCAGCTCCTGGAGAGCTCACCCCACAAGTGTGTCTGTTTCCTGGGGTGTGCCTTGTGTGTTCTTGAACAAATCCAGCCAGCTGCCATGCTGATTCTATAACACTGTATCCATGAGATCAAACTACCTCATAAGATGGTGAACAATTAATAAAATAACATGCATAAAGTACACTAGCTTAGTGCTGGGAGCAAGGTTATGTTTTTAATAAATATTAGGGTTTTACAATTAATAGGTGGCACCTGCTGGGCTTGACCATTGCTGACAGGCACTGCCTTTGTCAGACACTACGACCCCTTCCTGATGCTATTTCTTCTCATCATATTGCTTCTGCACAGGGCTCCTGTCATTGTCCGGAGACCATGCTGTGGAATCTGCACAAGAATTTGTGGCAAAGGCGGGCAGAGTCCCAACCTTTTCTAAGACTTGTTACAGAGGCCCCCAGCAGTACGACTGGGGCCCTGAAGTTTCAAGGAGCTTTTACATTCTTCCTTTTTACCGTCTCACCCTAGGCTGAGTGCCCACCCTGTACTCGGAATCATTCTGCCCATTATTCCTGAAATGTTGCTGCCAGATTATGCTCACTGGCCTGACTCCCCACTCCCTCCTAGGAGATACTTGGTGGGCTGCTGCACTAGGTCATTAGACATTGCTGGATGTAGCTGAGTCTCTGCAAGGAGCACAACTTGGGCCCAGGCTGGGGCATTGATACACTTTCCTACAGCGAAGGAGCAGGGCCTTTGAGAGGTACTGGTTTGCACTTGCCACCCACACCTTCATCCACTACCAATTGATGAGCAATTTCTGTCATTTGGAAGGTGATGGGTGCCAGATCCAGTTATGCCCTCATTAAATTCTGTTTGAGGAGAAACATGATTTACAGGAAGAAATAATTAAACACATTTAGCATTGCATTTACATAAAGGCTATAAAGAGATAGAGTATAACAGCTACAGAAATCGCAGAAGAAACAGATATTGGGAGTCAGCTTGGCACGGATCGGTCAGAAGAAACTTTCCAGATGAGACAGATCTAAGAAAACATTTGAAATAAGAGCTGTGGTGTCCCAAGGGAGGGGAAAGGGTGGGAATGTCAGATCAGGGTGCAGGCAAAATAGAGTACATTGTCTGGAGAGAATTTAAAAACAAAACCAACTAAAAGTCAGTTCACTTTTTATTATCACCATACACCAGAAATTCTAGACAATAAAAGACCATTCTGGTAGTAATCATTTATTGTTTTAGTAATTCTTAGCAAACACAATGAGTTGGGTGATTTAGATATACAATTAGAGAAATCAGTAAGCTATTTGACCTCCCCATTGCTCCTATCAAATAAATTAAGAATGTATTTTTAATTTCCTACCTCAAGCCATTGCTAAGAATCTGGTACTTTCTGGAAAGCCCTTTTGGAAGTCCTTTCTGAAACATACAGTGTTTGGTAAAGACCAGGTCATTTATTCCAATTTAAAATGAAAACAGGAAGTCAGAGAGAGGATTATGGTCATAAACAATATTTGGGGAATGGGCAGTGGGTCTGGAATCTTAGAATTCTACTTCAGTCATTATTTTTATGGCCCCCCTATATGAAACCGCTGTCCCAACCAAAAGCAGGCAGCCCATGGTTTTGTGGATGGCCAGGCTGTAGACTCTCATGAGAGCAGGAAGTCTTTTCTTTACTCTGTTAGCTGATACAGCTGTGGGGGCCAAGAGAGAGCTTTCCCTTTGGCCCTCTGAAAGTTTGTGGAAAAATCAACTCACAAAAGGCAGATTAATTAGAGAAAACCCATGCAAATTTCTTTAATGTGTATACACAG
Organism: Macaca mulatta; assembly: GCF_049350105.2. NCBI lineage: Eukaryota > Metazoa > Chordata > Mammalia > Primates > Cercopithecidae > Macaca > Macaca mulatta. The sequence goes on along the minus strand of NC_133412.1, from coordinate 129,689,720 downwards.
GAGCCTTCAGAATGAACAATCAAGGATAATAGAGGAACTGTCCATTTTTATGCTTAGGTTCAACAAAGTCTAGACAATTGTGTAGAAATATGATTGGGTAGAAAGGGTAACATCTAATGCTAGCTATAGACTGAGCTGGGAAGCCCAGCAAAGCCTATTTAGATTCTTCTTGGCCTCTCTGAGCATGCATTTCCTCCTTCTCTGGAATGGCGGTCTAATGACCTAAACAAGGTAAGTCAGATCATTTCTTTATGGCCAGTTTTTACATAGAAAGGCAGAGAGAAAGTTAGAGTAAGGCTTTTTTAGGTTTTATACCTGGCGTTGAGGAAAGGTGGTTCTGGTTTCTATGACCTGCCTTGAGGGAGAATGGAACTACGGAATAAGAGAGCAGGAGAAGGTCAGAGAAAAATGTTTGCTTCTGAGGCTGCTTCTAAGTTTTTTACTTTGGCATATTGTTTTCTGAGCCTCAACATACCCAAAGCACCTGAATGTACTTGGCAAGAGGAGATGGTCAATATACATTTGTTGTGTCAGGGAAAAAATCAATAGTTCAAGTGATTCAAATACAGGTTAAAGGCTTTATTCAACTGATGGGAATCTAGATCTGAAGACCCAGAAACTCCCCAAGATGAAGCAGTATTGGGAGTTTCAAAGATTGAGAAGAGTGGGGGCCTGTCCTTGTGGTCTGGTGGAGGTTGCAATTTTCTGTATCTCTAACTGCTGTCCAATCTGCCTTTGGAACAGCTGGAGATTGCTCTGGGTTTTTTATGCCTCCTGCTTGGGAGCACTGGGGCAGTCTCATCCCAGTAACTGTCAGAACTGTTCTTTCAAGAGCTGTTTTTATAAGCATGTGGGTTGTCTGTTAGTCAGGGTTCACGGAAGGGGAGGTAGCAAAAAAAAAGTAGGGGGTGGGGCAGGGGTGAGAAAAGAAAAAGGAAAAAGGAGACAAGGGTTGAAGCCAGAAAAAACGAGATCTATTTTAATCCTTTTACAGTGAATGAATGAATGAATGAGCCCCTTGCCTTTCCCCTGTTGAGCCATGAACTGGGAACCTAGAAGGTTGCTAGAAATATTTAAGGCACACTAATTTTTTTGGATTCATACATGTAAAATCTGCTGCTGCTAAATGCCCCCTCAAGAGCTCTGGCCTCACACAGGAGACTTGCTACTGCTTTAGTTTCCAAAGCCTCTGTGTTAGCAGTTGTGGCAAATTAAAGTCAGATTCACCACAGGCATTTTAACATCTCTTGAATGATGAGATCAGGACTTGGGGTCCTCACTGCACACTTCAAATGGATAGCTAAGAGGGAGGAAATCAGCCAAGTTCTACCAAGTGTTAAATGTGGTCTAATGCTGTGCTTGTATGCAACTTTGATGTGTTCTGGGGGCCCAGCCTGCACTTCTGCTCTGGACCCATTGTCTTGGAAATGTGTGTCCTGTTCATAAGAGATGCTGAGAAAGATGAAGTAAATGGATTAGGGTGAGGCCAGTACTCCAGAGAAAAGCACCTTAAAGGCAGTGATGGTGCTATGTCAGCATTGTCACCTTTAATAGGAAAGGTGCTTCATGCAGTTTTCGAAGGTATTCAGTTTATAATTAGGACTGTGCAGAGGGAATTGGGGAGGAGAAGGAAGTAAGGTAAAATGCTATTGTACTTACTGAGAGAACTTAAAACCATACCATTCTTTCCTTTTTCAAAATACTTGTTGAGCTGAATGAATCTTGATCGCTTGTCAATCTTCCATTCAGTGGTGCGGGAGTTGGCTTGCACCAGTGTGGCTCGTGTGTGCCAAGTGTGGGCATCCCACTTCTAATTCATTAATATTTGATTGGCAGTTCTAAGTCAGCCATGGTGGGAGTATTTGTGGACATTGACAAATGCTACAAATCAGGCTCCCCATCCCAGGAGCTGATTTTTACCAGCATACCTCTTCCCCAATTCATCTTTCATGAATCAGCTTGCTACCTATTTTCTCATAAAGCTTCAACTGACAACTCCAACCCAACAGTGATTTCCTGCTTGACATGAGCTGAGAGCACTTATGCCAGCTATTCCACTTATTTGACACTTAAGCAATTTACTGTGGCTTTGGTTAATGACTTAGTGTTATCTTCTTAACAGACCACCATTTCATGTTTAATGATTCTTCATGTAAAGTGTAAGCTCCATGAGGGCAGGGGCCATGTATTATGCATCTATGTATAGACTCCCATGGGGTTTGACAGAATGAAAACAAATGGCAGGTGCTCAAAATGATATGTGCTAAAGAAATGAGTTATTGCAGGGGTCCTCAACTCCCTGACCATGGACCTGTACTGGTCCTTGGCCTGTTAGGAACTGGGCCGCACAGAGGGACGTGAGCAGCGGGTGAGGGAGCATTACTGCCTGAGCTCCACCTTGGGGTCAGATCAACAGTGGCATTAGATTCTCATAAGAGCATGAATCCTGTTGTGAACTGCTCATGCGAGGGATCTAGGCTATGTGATCCTTAGGAGAATCTAACTAATGCCTATGATCTGATGCTGACCAGTTTCATCCCAAAACCATCACCCCGACCCCTCAGCCTATGAAAATATTGTCTTCCACTAAACTGGTCCCTGGTGCCGAAAAGGCTGGAGACTGCTGAGTTATTGGGTAATTAATATATTAGGTGCTGGAAAACCTGGGCAATTGAATGGAAAGTGAGATATATTTTGAAATAAGTAAAACTGTATTTTTGGAAAACAATTAAAATTAACCATATAGCCATAGGTAATGCCACTTCCACCTTGTTGATCACTGAACCGGCTTATGGTTTTTGGAGGCTTTGGCATGCCTTTTGTGCTAGTGCCAGCATTGCTTACTTGTGAAATCTGAAAATCGGTGCACGGTTTGCTCATGGCAAATGTCCTTCAGCACTGCAGCCGGTCATAGGCAAAGACAATAAAGCAAAGAATGCCACAAGGTACCGTCTTTTTTACCGTCTTTTTAATCTGCTGTCTTGCTAATCAATTTGTAAATGGCCATCAAATCTTTTCTCAGCTACTAATTGAAAAACTGATATAAATCATAATCTGTATTCCCTACCTAACTTCACATATAGTGATGGTTTCTACTGAACGTTTTTGGGGTCAAGATGTATCTTAATACCAAGAACTAAACTCCATACATAATGTACCAGTAATGGATACATGTGTTTTTAAATATTTGTTTTAATACTAATGTCAGATTATTTAGGCCCAATCCATTCTGTTGATTGGACCTAGTATAAGTGGAAGGATAAAGATTTCTATCCCTACATTAACACATTTTATGGGTTGCAAAGCCACTTTTTTGCCACTAAAACATAAGGTCATTAACTAATGGAATCCTCACTTTCTGAGGGTTTCATTTGGCTTTAAAAAAAAACAGTTTTAGAAAAATTAATCTGCAGAATAGGCTTGTAAAAGTACTGGGTAAATAAGTCATCTGAATTTTATAAAATGTTGCTCTCAAACCAATATCTGCTCCTCAAAACATTCATGTTAAATGGGATAGAAGTAAATGTTGAGAAGCACTCTGCTCAAAGCTATTTACATAAATGTGCTGTCACAGATTATAGTTAAGCAACTTGAGGCAATTTCCCCCCCACCCAAAAAGACTAAAAGAAAAGACTTTTGGATCTCTTCATATCCTTCCTCCCCCGCCAATAACTACAATTCCTTGTGGTCATTAGTAGTTATAATACTATGTGATTTGTTGTTACTGATTTCATCGTTCAGTTAATTTTTCCTTCTATCATGTGAGTCTTCTCTGTCTGTTTTTACATCAGTAAATGACAATCTTGTGGATTAAAAAAAATCAGGAAAACAATATAATTAGGACCCCGTTTTTAAAAGTAAGACCGTTCCCTCTCCTCTCTGCCCAGATCCTGCCAACCTCCTGCCTGACACCAAAGTTTTCTCCCTTTTTTTCTCCTCATTTCCAGTATTTTGTTGTATTCTACTAATTTCTTGTTTCTCCAGAATGGCCCATTTACTCTTCCTTTGGGGCAAAATCAGATGAAGCGAGAGCTGGAGAACCAGGCCTGAGCAGAGTGACCTCACCCATTTCCTCACCTGTCCCTCTCTCTGCTGCTCAGACTCTTGGCAGGTGATTCATGACTCACAGTCCTGGACAAACAGACAGAGTTTATCTCCCAAAGAAAATCCGGAACCAGCTGTCTCTTTGCTTTGGTGTATTTCCTCTGAACTGTGCCAGGATGAACATATTGCAAACTCTTTCCATCCTAACTGGGAAAAGGCTACTGTAGGGGCATTACCAGAGCTGAAGCCAAAAGGCCACAAGTTTTAGGTGACCCCAGAAACTATTTATCCAAGCAGGAACTTAGTAAACACTGGGTTTTACTTTTCAAGAAAAAGGAAACTCCCCCTCTCCTTCCTCGAGACGCGGTCTCCTCTGTCGCCCAGGCTGGAGTGCAGTGGCGCGATCTCGGCTCACTGCAAGCTCCGCCTCCCGGGTTCACGCCGTTCTCCTGCCTCAGCCTCCGGAGTAACTGGGACTACAGGCGCCGCCACCATGCCCGGCTAATTTTTTGTAATTTTAGTAGAGACGGGGTTTCACCGTGTTAGCCAAGATGGTCTCCACCTGCTGACCTAGTGATCCGCCCGCCTTGGCCTCCCAAAGTGCTGGGATTACAGGCGTGAGCCACTGCGCCCGACGAAAAAGGAAACTTTTAAAAATGCTATTTTCCCCCATTAAATCATGAAGATAAAGAGGCTTCCTATGATTTGTCCAAGGAACGTGGTATTGTTGCTTCTCTTTGAATTGTTAAGCAGCACAAGTTTTCTCTTTTCTGCCCGGAAAGCATCTTTTCTCAGTCCTTTGCTCTCCAGCCTCACTGCCCGGAGCATTTTCTTTCTTCTGTTCCTATGGGGCCATCTGTATCTCGTCTTGTATTAAAAGCCACCCTGCATGTAGCCACCTGAGGGGTCTTTCCAAAACAGAAATTTTGTTTTTCACTTCTCAAAACTTTTCAACATTTAAGTCCTAGCTCCTTAAAATGGCAATCAAGGGCTTGGTCCCTTAATAAAGTGAGAAGCAACTGCACGGATGCCCCAGCTGAACATAAACTAGGCTCACAGCGCAAGGATCAGACAAGTTCCCTCCATGACCGTGTCTGAAGCAAACACAGACAAGGATACTCTGCAACCACGGAAGTGACTACAACCCTCCCCGTCTCCCAGCTAACACAAAAGACTTTACTATTGATGATGCTAGCCCCACTTTAATTATTCTATCTCCTCAATCAAATTATTCAATACCCAATTACTGAATTGCCTCTGTTCTTCATGGCACTCAATCCAGAATGGGCCTGCACTTTTTTAAACCTTAGAACCACTCAGCAAAAGCACAAGCCCTATAATAAGCCCTTCCCAACTCCGTATTACTGGGCTGCTCCACAAACTTTCTGCCATTCATTCTCTCTTGCTACAACAAGCTAAATACTTTTACCTTTTCAGCCTAGAAGTGGATGATTGGCAGTTTTGGTCTATTGGCTTTAATAAAATGTCTTCCCTCCACAGTGCATGCTCTAGTCATGCCAAGACCATGTAAGTTTTCCAGACATACATGTTTTGGACCTGCAGAAGTACCTTTGGTTTGTAGGACATTTTCTTCCTTTTTCTGCATAGAAAAATTTTATTTTTCAAAACCCAATTCACGTTTTAACTCACATGTGAATACATCCAAGAATCTACTCATAGAATTGGATCAAGTTTCCATTGTCTCGTGTTAACTCTGAGCTGGAGCCTATAGCATAGAGGCTCAATGCGTATGGACATGGAAATCAGAGAAGACCTAATTCCTCCTGCCTTTGACAATGTACAACCTTGAGAAGCTCACTTATTACACATATCTGGCAGAACTGGCAAATGCTACTTCCCCCCATCGATTCTACTCAATCATTACTACCCATTGACACTTAATGAAGCAACTGCACACATATCACGATCCTGGGACAGAGAGAAACACATCTTTTTCTTATCGGAAGCTTAATAGGACGATGCCTAAGACTGCTAAATAAACCATGTTTATTTCTTTTGCTTCTTTGCTTCTCTAGTTTATAAACTAGGACTTACCAACTTGATTTATTCTGGAGCATAGTGGCGAAATATTTAGATAAATTGGCTCTTAAGAGAGAGAGGCAGTGGAAGATTGTCTGAGGATTAGGTCCAGCTCTCAAGCCTCAGACTCTGTCCTGACCACGGAGAGCTCTCCATCTGGAAATCTGTGATAATACTATCTTCCTCTAAGGGTTAATGGGATGAGACAGATGAAATTTCTCAATCAGTGGTTATCAGCTGGCGATGTATACTAGAATCACCTGAAGAGTCTTAAAAACATACCCATGCCTGGGTCTCACCCTTCTAAATTCTGGAGTGAGGCCTAGGCACTGGCAATTTTTTAAAATTCCATAGATGATTCTAAAGCAACATCAAGAGTGAACACTGCTGATCTAGATAAAGGCAGAAAAGTTGCCATAAAAACATAAAGCATTTCCCAGTGCTAGGGAATGGGTAATAGAAGAAGCATGGAAATCTGTTTCCAATAAATGATGATTGACAAATAATCAAATTTTATGAAGACCCTAAAGCACACCTTCAAAACGGTTGGACTTTCTCAAACAAAAAGTAAGTAAATGATGGATAGATTCACTGTGAAATTCAGGCTGTAGAAATTTAAAACATTAACAAATTTGGAAATGTATACTGTTGCACAGATCAGGGAATATTGAAATGAAATGGGGCCAGAAGCTAATTATATGGAAATATTCCTATTTGCACATTTCTCCAGAAGGCAAAGTAGAGACTGCAACCAATATATCTATACAAGTGACAAGAATATTAAGTTTTCTGTCATTCCCTTAGTACACTACCTTTCTCAGCATGTATTCTGTCCTAGTTCTTGCAAAGGTGAGAATAATATCAAACTCATTAATTGTCTACATTTTAGATATGATGTGACTTTAGTGGATGGTGTTAATTAAACTACAAAACAACTCCTCTTGCTGTGGTGTGCATTCCAAGTTAGAGCAATTAATTCACTCACTTAAACTGATCAAGATTTAATTACCATCACTCTGTGCAATTACTCCATAATTAAAGTAATTTGGTTCATTCCACTTGCTGACAGTGTCATTGAACAGCCATTCACAGAAGCAAAAGAAGTGATAATTAACTTAAAGAATAGCTCAGGGCAGTTTTACCCAGACAAGTTCACTGTTAGTTATTCCTAAAATACCTAGAATGAGGTAAAGCGCGGAGAGAAAATCCTGGGAGAATTTAAAAATAATAATAATAATAAACAACACTTTGGGGGGGGGAGTTGCCTCCCCAAAATAAGGTCCCTAAAAGCTTATGAATTTCTTAGCAGTTTAAATGGTCGTGGTTGCCATCGTTATAACCTAACCATAAATTAGTGTCATGGGCAAAACAAACAGAACTTGAAAAAAATTAAGCACTTAAATATTGGTTAGGGCTAATTACTGTGGGGGATTAGCGCTTACTTGGGGGTTGGTAGGTGTGGTACAAATATACTGGTACAAAAGGAACACTCAGAATCTTTGGAGAAGAACCGAATAGGTGTTTAAGAATTGCAAAACCCAAGTTTGGAAAAAGCGTTGGGAAACTGCGTGCATGCACACACACAAACACACACATGCACGTGGGCCACACTCATGATGGCCATGGAAATGAGCAGTTGCCTGTGTTTACCTGTAGAATTATAGAATTTACCAGTACAGTAGTTAACTGACTAGTTGCCCAACCAGCAAAATATAGAAAGATTAGCTTAGGAATTATGGAATTCTTTTTTTACTTTTCCTTTTTTTTTTTTCTTTTTTTTTGAGATGGGTCTGTTACCCAGGCTGGAGTACAGTGGCACAATCATGGTTCATTGCAGCCTCAAACTCCTGGGCTCAAGTGAGTCTCCCACCTCAGCCTCCAGAGTGGCTGGAACTATAATCCCACACCACCACACCAGGCTAATTTTAAAAAATCTTTTTGTAGAGATGAGGTCTCTTCACAGCGCCCAGGCTGGTCTCGAACTCCTGGGTTCAAGCCATCCTCCTTTCCTGGCCTCCCGAAGTGCTGGAATTATAGGAGTGAGCCACCGTGCCTGGCAGAGTTCTGGAATTCTGATAGAGCACTAATGAGGAAATGCTAGAGCAGATAATAGGCTATGGATAGGAGTGGGTGGAGAAGATTTGCCTAGGATCACAGGTCTAGAGAGTGAGAGAGCCGAGGCTGAACCTCTCATCTCCCCAAATGGTGCACTCAGAGGCAAATTGTATTGAACTGAAGAGACTGAATTACACGGGGTTTTGGGGGACAGGACCAGATAGAACTTAAAGTGGCCTTCATACTAAAGGGCCAAGCACAGCTTATGGCAGCTCTGCTGGGACTTGGGAATAGTTCTGACAGTCCTGTTTCTAAGGGAGCTACTCACAGAGGTAACAACCTTCCATTATACTCAGAGGAAAACAATAGCTTTTGAAGGGTGGTCCTGTAGCACCTACCTGCTGAGCATGCATGATACCTGGGGCAGCTTCTCCTGGTGAACCCTATGCATGGAGTTGGGGAGATGGTAAGAGATGTCATATCCTCTGCCATTTTCTGAACATTATTTAGATGTAACTTGGAAATTTCCACCTTTAGCAATGTGTCTTATGGAGCCTGTCAAAGATGCCAAGATTGAGGCCTCCTTTCAGGTGCAATTGACTTGGGTCCACACTGGCAGAATTGCCTTGGGAACAGAGCTCTTCCAGGGAAGCCCTGCCCACATCTGCATCATCATATTCATAAGAAAACCAGATGGCCCAAACATCTTCCTTCAAATACTGACAACAAGGAGGCACGGGGATTTGCTCAAGATCACAGGTCTAGCTTATGCCAGAGCTGGATCTGAAATTCCCATCTCAAGTTGGCCTAGATAAACCATAGAGATTTTACTGGGCAATTACTTATATGAACTATGGTATGAATGGCTTTCTATTAATCAAAGCATTGTGTATTTCCCCATTCATGATATTTCCATGTATACTTAGAAATTAACAATGCATTGCTCAGCCCTTACTCTTTTTTCTTTCCAGATCTCATTTGAAAATATTAGAAGGGGCATGATGATAACATATTGTTCAAGGGATAAGACATTTTCCCTCAGAAGATTTATTACTCACAAATTAGTAAGTCATCTATATATCATTAAAAGTATTTCCCAAATATAATGAAAGATTGTAATAATAATAATATATATAATGATAAAAAACATTTGTGAATAGTATAATCTCATAATGATCAGGATGATAGAATTTCATAGCTAGATGTGATTGTAGGAATCAGCCTAACAACATAATTCATATATAAGGAAGGACGTGGATGCCTAGGGAGGTCATGTGACTTGCCAAAGGCCAGGTGGCTAATGAATGGCAGAGCTAGACCCAAGTCTCCTCATTCTCATCCAGGAAGCAGTGTAGAAGGTCGCAACCTTTCTTAGCATGGATAGTTCAACAGAACATAAGACTTTCTGAGTTTTCCAAGGAAATCCACCTAGGCTTCTGCAGGTAAGGGGTGTTACAGTGTTAAGGGCAGAGGCTCTGGAGACAGACCACCTGCTCTAGATCCCAGGCCCACCATTTACTGATCTCTCTGTACTTCAATTTTGCCACATGTAAAAAGGGGATAATGACAGTACCTCCTTGTAGAGTTATTGTTGGCTTAAATGAGTCAATTCAAGGAGAGGACTTAGAAGAGTGCCTCGCCCATATAACTCAATGGCTATTACTATTCTTACCACACCTTAGCCACGAGAGGCTCTCTCAGCAGTTGTGTCCATCCTCTGTTGTGTTCAGCCTGTTGTTGGACCTCTAGCTCAATCCAATGTGGCTGTTTTCTAGCCCAGACACCTGAGCTTCTGAAGGGTCTAATACTTCTGGGTTGGAATGCACTATAGTAGGAAGACGGGCCAGACAGAATCCTGCCATCTTGAATTGGCTTACTCATAAAATCACTAACCCAGATCTGCAGACCTAGTCAAAACCTCAGTCAGTTTTTTCCATTCTTACTGGAAAACTATTGTTGCTGTCTCTCCGGTCTTCTCGCCACCAATCTTATTTGCATCCTCTAGCTAATGAATTCTCTCCATGGAATCCTGGTGGACTTTCCACCACAATTTACTCGAGTTTCAACTACCCTTTTCTGTTTGGTACAAACGCAAAATTCTCATTTAAATAAGTTGTTTTCATGTTTTGAAAGTACATGCGTGTCTGTGTGAGTGTGTATGTGCACACCAATGTAATACAGTGCACAAGTGGCACCGTGTGCAAGAACGCTGAAGTAAGAATTTGAGAACTTATTTCTGATCCTGATTTATTCCCAAGTGGCTGTGTAACCTCGAGCAAGTCACTGGCCTCTCTGGTCCTTAGTTGAGTCAATTCTAAAATGAGGAGTTTGGATGAAAAGGCTTCTATATTAGGGTTCTCCAGAGAAAAAGAACCTTGTTCTATATTCAGACCCTATTCTGAACCTTATTCACAGCCTATTCAAACCCTGTGTGTGTGAATGTGTGTGTATACATAGCTTATATATGGAGTTAGTTCATGCCATTATGGAGGCAGGGTGAGTCAGCAAGTTGGAGACCCAGGAGAGCTGACGTTGTAGTTCCAGTTCAAAGGCCAGGAGGCTCAAAACTCAGGAAGAGCCAATATTTTTAGTTCAAAGGCGGAAAAAAGCCAATTTCTCAGTTCAAAGGTGTTCAGGCAGGAAAAATTATCTCTTACTCAGGGGAAGGTCGGCCTTTTTGTCTATTCTGGCCTGTTTGGGTGAGGCCCACCCACATTGGAGAAGGCAACCTGCTTTACTCAGTCTACTGATTTAAATGTTAATCTCATCCAAAAACACCCTCATAGAAACACCCCGAATAATGTCTGACCAAATATCTGGGTATCCTGTGATCCTGTGGTCTAGTCAAGTTGGCACATAAAATTAACCATCACACCCTCTAGGATCCCTTCCAATTTAAACCCTTATGATATAAAATCCTACTTAACACTAGTGTACAGACAAAAATCTCTTCTGTAAGTGGAAGCAGTCCTGTCTCCATAGCTATTCCCTATGTGCAGGAAGCCTAACAACTGCTGTAAGAGAGGTGCATGTAAAGTGTAGTAGAATAGAAAAGAAGAAGCCCATTGTTCTGAGTGTGGCTCTCTTCACCAAATGTGTACTCAGCTTAAAGGTAGGAAATATTTTCTTTGTCTTATAGTAGGCACTAAATATTAACTGCTTGTTAAACTGAAAGATATAAAAGGAGGGAGAATTTGATAGGCTGGGAAAAACAAACATTTCAAAATATTGAGGGTGATATGAAATTAATCAGGTCAGCAGGTTGAGAAGTTATACTGGGGAAAAAGTTAGAAAGTCTGGCTAGTAATGACCAGTCCAAATTGAGATACAGGCACACCTGAGAAATAGCTGTGAGTTTGGATCCAAACTGCCACAGTAAAGTAAATATTGCAATAAAGCAAGTCGCACAAATTTTTCGTTTCCTAATGCATATAAAAGTTATTTTTATACTATACTGCAGTATGGTAAGTATGCAATAGCATTATGTCTGAAAATGTACATGATTTTAAAATATTGCTACAAGAAACTAACAATCATCTGAACCTTCAGCAAGTCATAGTCTTTTTGCCGTTTGTGGGTCTTGCTTTGATGTTGATGGCTGATGCCTGATTGGGGTGGTGGTTGCTGAAGGTAGGGTGGCTATGGCAATTTCTCAAAATAAGACAACAATGAAGTTAGATACATCGATTGACTCTTCCTTTCATGAAAAATTTCTCTGTGGCATGTAATACTGTTTGATAGCATTTTACCCACAGCAGAACTTCTTTCAAAATTGGAGTCAATCCTCTCAAACCCTGCTGCAGCTTTATGTTGATACAATTAAGTTGATGTAATACTCTAAATCCTTTGTTGTCATTCTGACAATGCTCACAGCACCTTCACCAGGAGTAGATTTCATGTAAAGAAACCACTTTCTTTGTTCATCCATAACAAGAAACTACTCATTCATTCAAGTTTGATCATGAGATTGCAGCAATTCAGTCACATCTTCAGGCTCTACTTCTAATTCTCTGGCTATTTCTACCATATCTGCAGTTACTTCCCTCACTGAGGTCTGGAATCCCTCAAAGTCTCCATGAGGGTTGGAATAAAATTCTTCCAAATGCCTGTTAATGTTGGTATTTTGACCTTCTGCCATGAATCATGAATGTTCTTAATGGCATCTAGAATGGTGAATCCTTCCCAGAAGGCTTTCAATTTACTTTGCCCAGATCCATCAGTGGAATCAGTATAATGGCAACTATAGCCTTACAAAAATTTCTTTTTTTTTTTTTTTTTTTTTTTTTTTGAGATGGAGTGTTGCTCTGTCACCTGGGCTGGAGTGCAGTGGCACGATCTTGGCTCACGGCAAGCTCCACCTCCAGGGTTCATGCCATTCCTCTGCCTCAGCCTCCCAAGTAGCTGGGACTACAGGCACCCACCACCACACTTGACTAATTTTTTTGTATTTTTAGTAGAGATGGGGTCTCACCGTGTTAGCCAGGATGGTCTTGATCTCCTGATCTTGTGATCCGCCCGCCTCGGCCTCCCAAAGTGCTAGGATTACAGGCGTGAGCCACCATGCCCGGCCATGTATTTCTTAAATAATAAGATCTGAAAGTTAAAATTAGTCCTTGATTTATGGGCTACAGAATGGATGTTGTGTTAGCAGGCATGAACACAACATTCATCCCCTTGAACATCTCCATTAGAGCTCTTGGGTGACCAAGTGCAATGTCATCAATAAGCAGTAATATTCTGAAAGGAATTTTTTTTCTTTGCAGCAGGTCTTAACAATGGGCCTAAAATGTTCAATAAACCATGCTGTAAACAGATGTGCTGCCATCCAGGCTGTTGCCCCATTTATAGAGTACAAAAAGAATAGAGTTAGCATAATTCTTTTTATTTTTTTAACATTTAAATTGAATTTTATTATTTAAAACAGTAAAATATTTTATGACTACAACAATGCCCTGCTAGACTTCATTTCAGCATCAAATGTGCTTTGTAAGGAGTCTTACGAAGCTAGGGGGAAAGAAAGACATTTTAATTTCCTATTCCCCAAATGCTGTTTACAAAAAGTTCCGAAGTGTGTTTTCTTTACAAATGAATTCTTGTTCTCTGAAGTGTCTCTTCGAACATCTCTAACATCACAAAGAAATCCTTGGAACCAGGATACCCAGGAAGTCCTTCATAACAACAAATAAAATACAGCCTGTTGACTTGATGCTGGTCTTTCAGTGTGCTAAGGGTGGTCTTCCTAACATCCCTATTTTTGTGCTAAAATGGGTCAAGCTGAGGGAATTTCCCAAGTTCACACACCAAGCCTATGCGATACTTGGAAATTCCACCCAGGCTCGCAACCCTGTGCCCAGCATCCATGCAGGGTGCCATGAGTAAAGTCTCTTGGCCATTTCTATACCAATCAGGAGGGTGACAGCTCTCTGGGGGCACCACAAATGCAAGGAAGGAAAGCAGCTTATCAAATTCCCTCTATTTAGTAATTAAACACACTCATAGGTGAAAAATACAAACCCTAACTTCCTGCCAGACATCAGCCCCCTGAAGAGTTGAGAAGGAAGAGTTAGCATAATTCTTAAGGACCCTAGGATTTTCAGAATGGTAAATAAGCATTGGTTTCGGCTTAAAGTCACCAGGTACATTAGCCCCTAACAAGAGAGTTAACTTTGAAGCCAGGCATTGACTTCTCTCTAGACAGGAAAGTTCTCAAAAGTGTCTTCCTCCAACAGAAGGATGTTTCATTTACATTACAAATCAGTTCTTTAGTGTATCCACTTTCATTGATGATCTTAGCTAGATCTTCCTGGATAATGCTGCAGCTTCTATGTCAGCACTTGTTTCACCTTGCACTTTGATATTATGTTTCTTTAAACCTCATGAACCAACCTCTGCTAGCTTCCAACTTTTGTTCTGCAGCTTCCTCACTTTTTTTTTTTTTTTTTTTTTTTTGAGACATAGTCTTGCTCTGTTGCCCAGCCTGGAGTGCCATGGCACCATCTCGGCTCATTGCAACCTCTGCCTCTGAAGTTCAAGCTATTCTCCTGCCTCAGCGCCCCCAGTAGCTGGGATTACAGGCATGTGCCACCATGCCAGGCTAATTTTTGTATTTTTAGTAGAGACAGGGTCTCACCATGTTGGCCAGGCTGGTCTCGAACTCCTGACCTCAGGTGATCCACCCACCTTGGCCTACCAAAGTGCTGGGATTACAGGTATGAGCCACCATGCCTGGACTTCCTCACCTCTTGCAGCCTTCATAGAATTGAAGAGAGTTAGGACCTTGCTCTGAATTAGGCTTTGGCTTAAGGGAATGTTGTGGCTGGTTTGATCGTCTCTCCAGACCACTAAAACTTTCTCCATACCAACAATAAGGCTGTTTCACTTTCCTATCATTCGAGTCACTGGAGTGGCACTTTATTTTATTTTATATCTTTTTTGAGACAGAATCTCATATACTCTGTCACCCAGGCTGGAGTGCAGTGGCTCAGTTCACTGTGGCTCACTGCAGCCTCCACCTCCTGGGTTCAAGTGATTCTCATGCCTCAACCTCCTGAGTAGCTGGGATTATAGGTGTGTGCCACCATGCCCAGCTAATTTTTTGTATTTTTAGTAGAGATGGGGGTTTCACCATGTTGGTCAGGCTGGTCTCGAAATCCTGACCTCAAGTGATCTGCCCACCTCAGCCTACCAAAATTCTGGGATTACAGGCGTGAGCCACTGTGCCTAGCCTGGAGTAGCACTTTTAATTGCCTTCAAGAACTTCTCCTTTGCATTTACCACTTGGCTAACAATTTGGTGCAAGAAGCCTAGCTTTCAGCTTATCTTGGCTTTTAACATGCCTTCCTCACTAAGCTTAATCATTTCTAACTTTTCATTTAAGAGATGTGTAACTCTTTCTTTCACGTAAACACTTAGAGGCCTTTATAGGATTAATTGGCCTAATTTCAATATTCCTGTGTCCCCAGGATAGGGAGGCCTGAGGAGAGGGAGAGAGACAGGGGAATGGCCAGTGAGTGGAGGAGTCAGAACATACACAACATGTATTGGTTAAGCTTCCAACTTACATGGGCGCAGTTCCCGGTGCCCCCAGACAATTACAATAGTAACATCAAAGATCACTGATCACAGATCATTTTTACAGATTTAATAACAATGAAGGAGTTTAAAGTATTACAAGAATTGCCAAAATGTGACACAGACATGAAGCGAGCACATGCTGTTGGAAAAATGGTGCTAATAGATTTGCGTGACACAGGGTTGCCACAAACCTTCCCTTTGGGAAAAAATCTAGTATCTATGAAGTGCAGTAAAGCAAAGCACAATGAAATGAAATCTGCCTGTATTCTGTAAGTATAAAATACACACTGGAACAGAGACTTAATATTTAAAAACAATGCAAAATACCTCAATAATGTAAAAACACTGATTATGTATCAAAACAAAATTATATTGGACGTACTGGGTTAAATATAACCTTAAAATTAATTGTATCTGTTTTTTACTTTTTAAATGTGGCTACTAGTAAATATAAAACTATATATGTGGCTCAAATTGGATTTCTATTGAAAAGTGCTATTATAGAACTTTGACAGAAGTCTCTAATGAAGTGGAAGATGGTAAAACTTGTTAATGAGAAGACAGAGAAATCCTGAAAGGGAATGATGTGGTTACTTGAGTACATATATATACATTTTAGGAAAAAGTTTTTAAGAGTTACTAAAAGTACAGGTGTGCAGAATGTCTTTCTGTTAAATACTCATTAAGAGTTCATGTCCACTCAAGGATGCCAAAAAAGAGCCTATGAAGAACATATAGAATTAATATATCTTGTTAATGGACTGTGAGGCATTGTGCTTGGCACACTGAGGTTCAAAAACTTTATCCATCTCTTTACATCTCACTGGCTGGAATTAGGTCATTAATCACAGCAAAGGATAATAGGATTATCCCAAGGACCCAGGGTAAAGAGTTCATCTTTCTTGAAATCAAGTCATCTCACCCATATACCTGAATGCAATTTGAGTTTTTAAGCAGGCAATAAAGGTGACAATTGCTGTATGTAACAATCAGTGTGTCACGGTGTCCAGGTTAAAAGGTAAGTATACTTCACTTCACAGGATTCAACCTTATAGATCCCTTAAGTTCACAGAAATATCATTCAGAAAAAAGAGGCACTGGACTCATCCACATTTGATCATCATCTTCCCAAAAGCTTCTACCACGAACATGAATTTTAGTCTTGCTAGCATAGGATTCCAACAATAGACATTTCTTGCTTTTATTTTAAATGATTTCTTTTTGTCTTTTTTTTTTTTTTTTTTTTTTTGAGACAGGGTCTCACTCTGTCACCCAGCCTGGAGTGCAGTGGCACAATCATGACTCACTGTAGCCTCAGCCTCCCAGGTTCATGCAATCTTCCTACCTCAGTCCCCCTGAGGAGCTGGGACTATAGGCATGCACCACCATGCCCAGCTAATTTATTGTTTGTAGAGATGGGGTTTTGCTGTGGTGCCCAGGCTGATCTCAAACACCTGGACTCAAGCGATTCACCTCCTTGGCCTCCCAAAGTGCTGGGATTACAGGCATGAGCCACTGCTCCCAGTCCAATATGCATTTCATTTAGACTTGGATAAGGACAAAAATTGGTTTCAGATTGAAAAAGATACACATAAACATGATCCTCTCTCTGTCTCTTTCTCTCTCTCAATGCTACAAATTGGGTATACCTTAGCACTTATTTTTTTATTGCAGGGGGAAATGAGAGTGAGGAAGCTCAAGGCTCTTCCAAAATATAGGATTTTCTTGGATGGTGTATACTTATGTCTACATTTGTAAGGGCCTATGATAAACCACCACAAAGTTGTGTCTTCCTCTGGTAACTAACTCAAGTATGTCATCCCCTTGAGCATGGACCAAAGTACAGATTTATATCATTAAGCATTTGTCCTAGGTATATATTAGTCTATCTTTCTAACTCTTTTAGGAGGGCATTTTAGAAAAATAGAAAAGAGAGGATCCCACTGAATTGCTTCTTGAAGCTTTCTTGCACAAGAATGAGACCCATTTAGTAATAGGTGGATGTGGACATAATTTATATGAACCTTGCACATTTAATACCATTAATTCTTCAAAACTAATAATATTAATTCATTCAAAAATGAGATTAAACCTGGGCACCCCTTGCAGCCATAATCCGTGACTGATGGCTCCGTGACGTTGGCAGCCCAGCACCACCAGCAGAGGCATCAGTGCATGTGTGGCAAATTGCGATGGGAAGCCACCCGGGAGCTCCTGTCTTGAGTTAAAGCATCGTGGGGGAAGACAAAAAGATTGCTTGTCTCTCTGCTCACCTTGAATGTTATATTTTAGCAGCCAAATCAATGATTTATATTTAATGCCAACAGGGCAGAGTTACACAATCATTTTTCTAAACAGCATTTAATGTAAATCAGCAGGTATAAAGAACCCAGCCAGGCTCACAAAATGATGGTCGCTGCAGATGAGTTTATTTCTGACCATATAAATCAGGTATGGGCATTGTTAAATGTAGCCGACCAAGAATAGTGTTATATGTTGCATGGTATCACTCTGAGGGACACCCACTTGTCCCTTGTTTCCTTCTCTTGCTCCGTTTGCAATGTATTAACACTCCTACCTACCTTCCTCTTGTCTTTTCTCCACTTTTGTTTTGTTTTTTTGAGCTGGAGTTTTGCTCTGTCCCCCAGGCTGGAGTGCAATGGCGTGATCTCAGCTCACTGCAACCTCCACCTTCTAGCTTCAAGCAATTATCCTGCCTCAGCCTCCCAAGTATCTGGGATTACAGGCGCATGCCAGCACATCTGGCTAATTTTTGTATATTTAGTAGAGATGGGTTTCACCATGTTGACCAGGTGGGTCTCAAACTCCTGACCTTAAGTTATCCACTAGCCTCGGCCTCCCAAAGTGCTGGGATTACAGGTGTAAGCCACTGTGCCCAGCCCTTTTCTCTACTTTTATACACTCTATAAACATTTACTGGGTGCCCACTATGAGTGAGGGATCTACTGGAATTGGGCCCAGGAAGACTACTAGAAAATGGCAGTGTTTCCCATGGAGGTGTTTTCCGGTGGAGAGGTCGTGGTACATGGAAAACAGCGGGCAGACAAACCAGAGTCAGGTAGCTCCAGTGTCTAGCTCCAGCTGGAATTAGAACTAGCTGCCTGCCCTTGACACATGATTCAGCTTCTCTGAGCCTCGCTTTTCTCTTCCATAAAATGAAGATATCTACCTAAATGCTTATAACATTGTGGTAAGAATGAACTGAAAATACTCGTACAACAATTAGTGCAATGCCTGGCAAATGGTTATTAGTTAATAAATAATAGCAAATGCTGTTTTTATTATTATATAAAATACTGAGCAAAGTACATGTTGTGAATTAGACACCCAATAAATATTTACTCCCTTCTTAGGAAGTGGTGAAAGTGGGAGACATTGGTTTTGGCACATTCTCTCTTCTGTGCCCCTTTTCCTCCTTGGTGAGGCTTCTTCACCCTATGCTTCCATGTCTTCTGTATAAAGCACCTATTATCAGGGACACAAATCTAAACTTTCTCCAGGCTGAAAAAATGTGAGTAAATAACTGACACGTGAAGTGAAATTCTAAAAGTAGATATGTAGCCAGCAGTCTGTGGATAGCGAAGCCTTCTGCTTTTATTAGGTGCCAGGCACTAGAGATATCAAAAAACCTCTGTTCTCTGACTCTAATTACTGGCGGGGTTGTGATATAGAAAAATAAGCAAAACCAAAACAGACTTTTGGGGTTCAATATTCTGTAGCAGGCATTTACTAAAGCATTTTTGCAAACAGACAGTTTTCTAAGATACATTTCTGTGATAGTTGGAAAAATAAAAATAAATATATTTTAAAATATATAAGTATATTACATTTACAATAATGGTAATATTCGCATATGTTGTATATGCACATAACATGGATTTTCTCATTACATCCTTTAAAAATTCTACATAGTTAACTTGTTTGCATTTTACAATGTTCAGATGAGAAAACTGAGGCCTGAGAGGCTAAATAACGAATTGCTTATGCTGGGATTGATAGCTCCTTTGAAATGAATACAAAGATGGTATTCTTTACCCTACAGTGTTATGGAATCCTTTCTCACAAAGTTGGGCCTCAATAAACTAAGTTTATTGAAGTTAAATGTAATTTTTATTTTATTATGGGTTTATAGATGGACTTTTTCTTTACACTTACTTTTATCAATAAAGCAAATCACACAAATAAATCTGTTGGGCACAGCTGATGACTCTGGGCTACCTCTGGTGTACACAGACTTCACCACTAGCATAGCTGGGTGAATGGACGTGTGCACAACCAGGACACAAGAGCCTGGGCAGCTTACTCGTCTGCCCCACTGTTTGTTCTGCCCACAGGTGTCTGCTCAAGGCCTCAAATCTGAAATGCACGCAGAAAACAGCACCATTGAAGCAGGTTTTTGCTTTCATATTTTTAATTAAGTAAATAAGTTACTAAGCACTTAATTAACTAGTTAATTAACTAATTAAATTCTCTAGGATCTTGTACCTTTTTTGACATACTATTTATTATTGATTAGGACCTAGACTGTAGGAAGTTACATGTAATTTGTCTTTTAGAAGACTAGATTGTTTTTAATTATGTTACCTATTTTGGTGTCTTGAATGAGAGAAATAAAAGACTCTACCTTATTTGGGTTGCTCATAGCTCAAGGGATTGTGGCTGGCAATGTCTCCTGAGCTGAAGGCCCCATTCTACAATAGCCTTCGGGATGCTTGGTAGGACTTAGTGAGGAACACAAGGGTCTACCTTTCAGGGGGTTACTAGCCTCCAATAATGTTTCCCTCATGGACAACATACCTCATTGCAATGTGTGGTTTTCCATTAATACATTCATTCAATCTCTCGCTCTTTCCTTGAGGTAGCACCTAGGGGCAAGTGAAGTAAAGAGCAGCTTCCATAAAGGCATCGGAGTAGGAAGGTGCCAGGTTTGTTTGGAGTATGGGAAATAGTTGGAAGGGGAATCAATGAGAAGGCATAGCCGAAGGTTAAAATGAAATGATAGATTGGAGCTTAATTACATGTCTTGATTATCACGCTAAGATATCTTGATATCAGGTAGCAGCAGGGAGCCGTTGGAGGTGTTTAAGACAAAAGGTCATTAATGAGCTCTGAGTCTTGGATCACATAGGCAGCAGAGTGGAGGATGGGGGGAATCCAGGGGGTATGGGGGCAGAAAGATCCACTGGAACTCGAGTCTGATAGATCACCTTAGACACAACAAAAACCTGGATTAGAGATCACACAATGTTCATTGTTAGAAACAAACTCACCCGTCCAAACCTAAAGAATGGACTTAGAGACCTGGAGAACAGCCAAAGTGAGACTTTTAATGATGCTCTTGCGAGATCAGATGGGCGGGCACACCCAGCACAGTTTCAACAAGCAATTTATCCCCTAGTGCGCAGGTCCCTCACAGGTTCCGGTTTCTCATAGGCTGAATACTGTGGGGTCACAAACTTCTGGATGTCGCCTATTGGTTGTTGGGTTGGGGCTTTCGGTGTTTTCTTTAGGGGTTGCCTTGCTACAACCTCATCAGGTCAGGGGATTTTAAAGTCTTTGACTTACGACCTACGTAGTTGGGCAGGCTGATAAGAACAGATAAAGTGAGCTATTTTGCAGGCTAGTAAACTTTTATCTTAAGACTAAACTTCTTTGGTTCGGGTGAGGGTAACTAAGGGTAGGGGGACCCAGCAAGCAGGCATCAGTTATCAAAGCAGGGGCCTAATATATTCTGTTTTTTCTGTAGTTTGCTGACCTAAGCCGATTTAAGGCACTTTTTCTTGGAAATGGACCACTACATACATTATTTCCTTCATTCATGAAGAGGAAAGGACACATATTCAAAAGAGGTTTTGGCGGTGGAATGATTCAGGTGGGGGTAGAGAGACAGTCCACCGATTACTGCATATAGATTAAGGATTAAGAAGAAGGCTCAAGGATAGCCCAGAGTTTCTAGGCCAGATGTGACCATCAGATTTCATCTCAAATGCCAAGAGGATTCTGGGGTGGAGAACTGGCTGGGTGATCTTGCTGCAGGCACGGCAAGAGCAGTGGCAGCACGCTGGCCAGGTATTTATCAGCCCATCCATGGAGCAGCCCTTTGTTTTTCAATCAAATTTATGTTAGTGTCTAATAATGATTTGATTGGTCACCATCAGCGTGATTGCTGAAGACCGGAAGATGTGTAATAAGATAATACACATCAGCTGCAAAGCTGATCTAAACCAACACACATCAGCTGTAGAGCTGGCCTAAAATGTAAGCACCATGAGATACTAAAAAGCACCACAAGATACTAGAAATACTAACAAAAAAAGAAAAATTATGGAGAGCCACAACTAAACATTTTTGGACAATGTACATGTAGGAGGGCTAGGAGACAAGCCCAAATTCTTCCAAATATGTTTGAAAAATTGACTATAAAACTCTCTTAAAAAGTATAGACCCATGCTGATGTTTTGTTTCCTCACCTTGTGGGTGAGGAAGGGAATGCCGCCCTGTGGTTCTGGAGAGAGCTGAATACATGACGCTGGACACTGGGCAGATGAGATTGACAGCAGTTATTAGTCCCATATTCTCACACTCAAATACTTAGGAAGGAGAATGCTGTATGCCAGCCAGGGTCATGCAGGGGTTGCACTCAGGGGCAAGGTGAACCAGCAGAGGCTGTGGAAGGCTGGTGTTGTAGTAACAAGATGGGGAGATGACTCCTGGTTCTCACGGGAGGATGTAATTGGCTTGTTTGGATAATTCTGCAGGCTGGCAGGGAAATGGCTCATTAGGTTGAGAACCACGTGAGCAGTGGCTACTCTGGCTGTCAGGGGAACTAGTTGGGTAGGGAGCCATTCCTACTATTTTGGGGAGAGAGCAGAAGAAACTGCATTTCAGTTTTGGGAGTCCCCATGAATCTCAATGATGTCGAGATAGCACAGGACATTTTAATATGTTAGCCACTGGCTACATGTGGCTGTTAAACTCATGAAATGTGGCTAGTCTGAACGGAGATATGCTGCAAGTATGAAATATACATCAGATTTTAAAGACCTACTAGGAAAAAAAGAATGTGAAAAATTTCACTACTTTTTAATCAGTTACTTGTTGGAATGATATTTTAGGTATAGTTTTCAGTTAAGGAAAATATATTATTGAAATTATTTTTACCTATATATTTTTGTTTAAAAAACATGACTATAGGAAGATTTAAAATTACATATGTGGCTCATATTTATGGTTCGCATTATGTTTTTATTGGATAACAATGGCATTAACCTTCCTCTAGAAAACTGAGAAATTCAAAATATTCAGCAACAGTTGGTTAAAATCTTTTTAAAAATATTTTTATTTTTATTTTTATTTTTTTGGAAAAAAAAAACAGTCTCGCTTTGTTGCCAGGCTGGAGTGCAGTGGCGCGATCTCAGCTCATTGCAACTTCTGCCTCCCAGGTTCAAGTGATTCTCCTGCCTCAGCCTCCTGAGTAGCTGGGACTACAGGCATGCACCACCATGCCCAGCTTATTTTTGTATTTTTAGTAGAGACGGGGTTTCACCATGTTGGCCAGGATGGTCTCTATCTCTTGACCTCATGATCCACCTGCCTCAGCCTCCCAAAGTGCTGGGATTACAGGCGTGAGCCACCACACCCAGCCGGTTAAAATCTTTGTAGCATGAAAACCTCTACTTACCTGACCAAGAGAGCTCATCTTAGCAACTTATTCTACTTATCACTCCTCAAACAGGCGCCTCACAAACAGGTGGGGTATTTTTCTGGTCCTGGCTGAGTCTCAGCCTTCATTTACTACATTCCAAATTGGCTTAACCAAAGTTCAGAAAAAGAGATTTCACCATTAAGTTTTTGAACTGCATTATGGCAAAGCACCAGAAGGGGCCTCAGGTAGGACAGGAATCCCGGCAGGAATCTCATCCCTTTCTTCTGTGATGTGCATGGCAGAAGATGCTCTAAATCTTACACAGGATATATCTCTAAGCCCCTATACCTTGACTATGCTGTCCAAAAATATCAGCAGGCTTCAAATAACATGAATTAACAGGTTAAAGAAATGAACAACAAATGATTATTTTGTCTACTAAACTGAAGGCCAAATGCATATAACACTAAACAAATTGGAATTAGCACAATTTTACATACTCAGAAAAAAACTGACTAAAAAAGGAGTGGCCGGGCGGTGGGAAGTTCAGTGTTTGGAGGCAAAAACTGGGCATCCAAAGAATGTTTCTGTTTTCTCATTGAAATGCTCTATTAGATGCTAATTTTGCCATGTGCTGGTGTGATAACCACTCAGGAATCAAATGCAGTCACGGGATTTGGTTTCACTATAAACAAAGCAACAGCTTGCTCTCCAAGTGTTAGAAACACTGAGCATGCATTAGCCGTAAGCAGAGAAATCTCCTAAAGTCAGAGCAGCGGGACACAGTTTTTAGAAACTATTTACAGACCATCCTAACTAGGTAAGGGTCTATAAAGCTGAACTCAGCCAGTTGGTTTCCACTGCAGTATGGCCTCAACACCTTGCCCAGAAGACAGTCCCACCTCAAGATAAGTTTGGGTCTGCTCTTTAAGTTTCCCCCCAAAGAGACTCATTTTATTCTGAATAATAATAATTATATATTATTAATAATAATCTCCAATTATTACTGTGAGCCAAGCACTGGACTAGGAATTATACATATACCAACTAGGCTTTATGGCAAAGCTTCAGAGTTGGCAAAGACTAGATACACATTTCGCACATGAGGAAAATGAAGTTCTGAGACATCATTAGCTTATCATCAGAAATGACTCTGGCTGCAAATAACAGAATACCTGACAATTGGTGGCTTAAGGAAGTTGGCATTTATTTGACTCATGCAACAAGAGCTCATGAGGACGCCATCTAGGGTTGCTCTATTGGATCAAAGATCCCAGGGTCCCAGGCTCCTTGTGTCTTTCCACTCTGTTTCAGAGTATGCTGGGTTTTGTCCTTGTATTCATCATTGCCATATGGCTGCTACATCTCTAGCAGGAAGAAGCAAAGACAGAGAGGCAAAGAAACCTGACAGCTTAGGCTGCTTCTCTTAATTAAACTTCCCTGCAATCCCATCCAGCATCTCATTGTCCAGAACCTGTCTCATGGCTACTTGTTTGCAGGAAAGGCCAGGAAACAGTATTTTTATCTGGACAAAGAACCCAAAGCAGGATTATTTTAGCAAGGAGCAAAGGGAGAACGATTAGGCAAGTAACTATAAGATCTATCACTTTGGGATGGTTTCATCGTAAATGCTTTGCAGCCTCCAAAGGACCTTATCTTATTAATCATATTCCCAGTGACTAGCACATAGTAGCCACCCAAGGCACCATGTTGAAATCCCACCAAATAGAGAAGTTTGAGTATCCTCCTATGTAAGTACCTGCCTTATAATTTCCCCTGGATGACGGCAAATGCCGCACAATTGGCTGCGGTTCAGTTGAACACCATTAAAGTCTCTGCTTAGGGATATTGAAAAAAAAAAAGGCAGGGATGCTAAGCCTTACTGCTTTGCTAAGTGGTTTTTAAAAGGTTTGGAGACCATTTACATGAAAAGATTTCTCCAACAGCTAGACACAGAAAACAATTCTGAGACTACTCTTGTCTCTCCCTCTATCTAAGCTTTTACTAATATGTTCTTAGCCCGTAAGACCTGCCTCAAATCCTTTGCCTTTAAGCAGCAAGTTATTGGCACTAAGCTTCATATTTTTGCTAAACTCACATTTTCTCCTTAGGAGACATGGATGCTACTAGACATGGGATATTTTCGTAATTGGAAAACAAATGAGTGATTGTGCTTGAGCCTGTCTGTATACACATGTGGAGGAAAAGTTTTTTGAGGACAGCAGCTGATGAGGTAACTGCAAATTGCAGAGCTAAGGAAGGAGCCAGAGAAGTCATCATTAACATGACTTTCTTCCAGGATAGCATCAGAATCCCTCATAAGGAAACCCTTGTGGAGTGAGATTTTCTAGGGAAGTCCCAATTTTAAATACTCTGTCCCATTGCAGCCCAAATGTTTGGTGATGTGTCGTGAACTGTCATGTGTGAAATACTTGCCTTTAGCTATAAGCTTCTGGCAATCATTTTCTATCACAATGGTTTAAACTTCCTTGGATTAAACTTCTGTGAGAGATTCTTAGTTTGACCATTCCCTCTTCTCTGTTTTTTCCTGTTGCTTTTCTATTATTATAATAAGTTTCCAGGGTGAAACTCACATTTCTAGGCCAAGGCACTTGTGTAGTTCAGCCTACAGGGCTTGATGTGCTCATGAGGCCAGTTTTTAAAATTGGGAAGCTGTTTGGAATTGCTAATGATTAACAAACACACACATGAAGTCCATTTTATCTGAAATAATTGCACCTGATTATAGATATACTCATCAAATGGATGTAGCGATAGCTTTACACTAAAATAAAATAAGCAAAAATTTGAAAAAGAATTGTCTTACTTTTTAAGTGTTTAAACCTTGTAGATACTTTTGACTTTTATCATATAAATAGCGAACATTTAATTCAACACTATAGGCTGCTTGGCTATTCACTAGGAATATCACAGCCATTATAGTAATATAATAGTTGTACTAATGTATGCCCACTGGCCAACTATATTCATTTTTGTGTTTGCTTCTGACCTCATCCAAATGATGCTATTTTAAATTGAAAGATGCCCACTGTTTTCGTTCATTCCTGCTACTATAACAAAATACCTTAGACAGAGGAATTTATAAATAATAGAAATCGGTTTCTCACAGTTCTGGAGGCTAGAAAGTCCAAAATCAAGGTGCCAGCAGAGTCAATGTCAGCTAAGGGCTCACTCCCTGCTTCCAAAATGGCACCTTCTTACTATGTTCTCAGACATTCTCAGGTTGAAAGAGATGGAACAGCCAGGCAACTTTTTGATGCCTCTTTTATAAGGGCATTTTCCCATTCACAAGGGCACTTTGGGATGGTCTCATCCCAAAACCCATGCTTACATCTTATGAATTAATCACTTCCCCAAAGGTCCCGCCTCTTAATACTATTCCCTTGGGAATTAAGTTTCAATATGAATTTTGGAGGGACAACACCGTTCACCTGTCTTGTCTTCATATAGGGCACTGGAAATGCCATTTGACTTATTTTGCGTTAAGCTAATACAATTTTGGTTTTGTTTTTATTTTGTTTCTTTCCCTTCCCCCCTTCCCAAAAGCTCTGGCATGTGGGAACTTTAACTAAAATCCATATTTTAAAAGATACTACAGTGAGTGTGGCTTTTTTTTCCCCCCCCCAAGGGTCCGCTGAAAATTGCAACAGACAAGACTGAAAAGGGCAGGTAATCAGTGCTTTGTCTCATCTTCTGGCTTCTCAGTTCCAAATTTTTAGTCCAACACACACCAGTTTGGGGTGTTTTTTTTTAAGTCAGCACATGGCTGATGGTTTCTGGAAACTCTGTCTAGTCAGAACCACACTATCTCAACACACCCTCATCCATAACCCTGGGGTGGGCTCAAATGTGACTAGGCTGTGTGAAATGTTTTCATTTCCTATTGACTGGTTGTGTACTTCCCTTGTGTTAATCCCTTGTTAATGGACACTTTCTTTGAGCCAGCTGAGATCGGAGTTGTGTTGTCTTTGTGATTCTAGCAGATTTTATTACTTGGATATCTTTGTTTTCATTATTTTGAGATTTTGGGATTTTGTCTGTTTCATTGATATTGATTCTCTCAGTTAGAGATGGCCCAGCCTCCCACTGTTTCTGTTTGTGTTTGATCTACAAACAGTGGGAGGGAATCCTCAGGCTGCAAATGTTTTGGTTCTATGCTTCAACTGGGAAAGGCATGGTAAGAGCCATTAGCAGCTTTCTCAACGGAAAACAGATGACTGTGGTTTTAAACCTAGGTGGGGGACTTGTATTTTGTCATGTAAATGACCTCAGGCCATTGTTCTGGGACATTCATTTTTACAGGGCAATGTGGAATTTTGAAGAGCCCTGACGATCACTTTCTGAGAAATCCAAAGAAGAATACAATTCCTTCTTTTGGTTATTAACTGTGCCTCTTTCTAGCTGTGTGACTTTGGGCAAGCCATTTTGCCCCTCTGAGTCTCAGTTTCCTTATCTCTAAAATGAAGATACTAGACCAGATGATCTTCAATCTCATTGATTAATCCAGGAGAAGAAAGCAACATTTCCTTAGCTGCTACTATACACTCAGGTATTTAACTATTTTATTTCAATGATGTATAGTTATTTGACTTAGTGACAACCTAAGTACTATCATCCCATTGTGCAGGTGAAAGAACTGAGTTAAAACATAAGTCTATGTTCTCACTATCTCCATCAATACTGAGATATAGTTTACTATATAACTGCTTCATATGCGAAAATGTACCTTCTCCCCTCATTGAGTTTATGAGCACCTAGAAAGGAAAGGCCACATCTGCCAGACACCTACCCCAGGCTTGGTCTTAAATAAGTGCTTGTTGAATTAGGTCACTTAGTAATTTATTGTATGTTAGGATAAGATGCCCTTTTGGCAATGCCCCATGCAAATAGATGATGACCCTGTAAATACACTAGTGTGTGGTTGCATCCAGGCACCAGGCCGACTTCAGATGGCAATTACAAGAACTCTGAGAGGCTTCTATGTGTCTATTGTCTTGTCATCTAACTAACTGCCACAAAGATGCTTCTTTTCGCTCAGTATCCCTCTTCAGGTAATGCACCTTTTCACTTATGTATCTGTTAAGAAAGGTTAAAAACGGACTAAAAAAAGAAGTAAATTTTTTAAAATGCTTAAGTATCAGCAGTCAAGAGATTTAAAAACTGAAACATGGTGAAAATATTTTATAATTGCCTAAAGAACTAATCTAAATTGGCTAGAAGTTTTATAATAGAAGGCTGCTATTTCAGAAGGAAGCATGCTTTTGAGCATCCCCCTTTATTATCAAGTGGCAGCCTGGGCTGGACAGCCCTGTCTTTGCAGAGAACCTGAACCTTTTTACTCAGGTAGAGGAACTGATGGTCAGGTCCAGGCTAAGAAAGATGACTTAATAACTTCGATCCCTTTCCAACTGATACTCTTTACATTTTTATTCACTATGTAGGAATGGCTGAAGGCTTAAGAAGGGAAGGCTGGCGAACACCAACTCCTGGTGACAATTCAGTTTTGGCCCCCAACTTCTCCTTTTGGCCCAGCAAAACAAAATTCCTGTGATTAAGTGTGCCTGTGCTTCTTAGAAGACAATTTAGCAGTTGGTTCATTGCCCTTGGGGGCATGTTTACTTAAAGCTTCATACTTGGCGGGGTGCAGTGGCTCACGCCTGTAATCCCAGCACTTTGGAAGGCTGAGGCGGGCAGATCACAAGGTTAAGAGATCGAGACCATCCTGGCCAACACGGTGAAACCCCGTCTCTACTAAAACTATAAAAATTAGCTGGGCATGGTGGCACATGCCTTTAGTCCCAGCTATTCGGGAGGCTGAGGCAGGAGAATCGCTTGAACCTGGGAGGCAGAGGTTGCAGTGAGCCGAGATTGTGCCGCTGCACTCCAACCTGGCGACAAAGCGAGCCTTTGTCTCAAAAAACAAAACAAAACAAAAAGCTTCATACTTAAAGCGTTTAATTAAGAATTCCTGGCCGGGCGCGGTGGCTCAAGCCTGTAATCCCAGCACTTTGGGAGGCCGAGACGGGCGGATCACGAGGTCAGGAGATCGAGACCATCCTGGCTAACATGGTGAAACCCTGTCTCTACTAAAAAATACAAAAATCTAGCCGGGCGAGGTGGCGGGCGCCTGTAGTCCCAGCTGCTCGGGAGGCTGAGGCAGGAGAATGGCGTAAACCCGGGAGGCGGAGCTTGCAGTGAGCTGAGATCCGGCCACTGCAGTCCAGCCTGGGCAACAGAGCAAGACTCCGTCTCAAAAAAAAAAAAAAAAAAAAAAAAGAATTCCTTCCAACCTGTTGCATATCTTTACCTGAAAAGGGGGTCTAGTTTTCTCCATCTCCTTACAGTTCTAGAGACACTTTAGCAAGGTCTTGAGCAGCTGCTTTGCTGAGCCACCCTTTAATGCAGCTCAGGGCAGGATGATGTGGTTTGGCACTCTTCTGCCCCCACCCACCCTTCCCTGGACTGACTTGTCTGGTTGCTTGAAGACTCTCTCATCAGAATTTCTCAGATGATGGTGTCCTAGAAGTCATTTTCAATCCTGAGGACACATCAGAATCCCTTGAGGAATTAAAAAAGTCCTCAATACCCAGGCTGTGTGCCCCAGGCTAATAACATATCAGAATCTCTGGGGAGGTAGGACCAAGTAGGCATCAGTCTGAAAGCTTCCCCAGGTGATTCCAATGTGCAGCTAAGTTTGAGAACCATGGCTTTGGAAGGCCTCTGTTAAATTACAAGGCTGTTACCTGGAATTTGCAATATGTTTATCTGTTACCACTTGTTGAAAATTATGGCTAATCCATCTGTTTTTCTGCAGAGGTCTGAAGAAATACATTTTTTCCTTTGTAAAAAGAAGGGTAGACTATTTATTAGATGGTGCTGGGAAAACTGGCCAGCCACATGTAGGAGAATGAAACGATCCCTATCTCTGCCCTTATAAAAAAAAATTAATTCAAGATAAGTCAAAGACTTAAATCTAAGACCGGAAACCATGAAAATTCTAGAAAATAACCTTGGAAAAACCCTTCTGGACATTGGCCTAGGCAAATAATTCATGACTAAAGCCCCAAAAGCAAATGCAATAAAAACAAAAATAAATAAATGGTACCTGATTAAACTAAAAGTTTCTGCACAGCAAAAGAAATAATCATCAGAGTAAACAAACAACCCACAGAATGGGGAAAAAAATTTGCAAACTATGCATTTGACAAAGGACTAGTATCCAGAATCTACAAGGAACTCAAATCAGCAAGAAAAAAAGACAAATATGCTGGGTGTGGCTCACACCTGTAATCCCAGCACTTTGGGAGGCTGAGACAGATAAATCACCTCAGGTCAGGAGTTCGAGACCAGCCATGGGCAACATGGTGAAACCCTGCCTCTTCTAAAAATACAAGAATTAGCCAGACATGGTGGTACGCTCCTGTAATCCCAGCTACTCGGCAGGCTGAGGCAGGAGAATCACTTGTACCTGGGAGGCGAAGGTTGCAGTGAGCCAAGATGGCACCATTGCACTCCAGCCTGGGCAACAAGAGCGAAACCAAAAATAAAGGAAAGAAAGAAAGAAATGAAAGAAAAGAAAGAGAGAAAGGGAGAAAGAGAGAAAGGAAAGAAAGGAAAGGAAAGAAAGGAAAGAGAAAAAGGAACCAAATAATTTCGTCAAAAAGTGGGCAAATGACATGAATAGACATTTCTCAAAAGAAGATATGCAAATGGCCAAAAAACATGTAAAAATGCACAATATCACTAATGATCAGGGAAATGCAAACTCAAAACAATGAGATACCACCTTACTTCTACAAGAATGACCATTATTTAAAAGTCAAAAAGCAATAGATGTTGGTGTGGATGTGGTGAAAAGGGATGGTGTATACATTGCTGGTGGGAATATAAATTAGTACAGCCTCTATGGAAAACAACATAGAGATTCCTTAAAGAAGTAAAAGTAGATCTACCATTCAGTCAAGCAATACCACTATTAGGTATCAACCCAGAAGAAAAGAAGTCATTACATGAAGACACATGCACATGTCTGTTTATTGAGCATAATTCATAATTGCAAAGATATGGAACCAACCTAAGTGCCCATCAACCAATGAGTGGATAAAGAAAATATGGTATCTATTCACCGTGGAACACTACTTGGTCACAAAAAGGAACAAAACAATGTCTTTTGCAGCAACTTAGATGGAGCTGGAGGTCATTATTCTGAGTGAAGTAACTCATGAATGGAAAACCAAATACCGTATGTTCTCATTTATAAGTAGGAGCTAAGCTGTGGGTATGCAAAGGCATACAGAGTGATAAAATGGACTTTGGAGAGTTAGAAGGGAGAGGGTAAGAGGAGATGTGGGACAAAAAACTACATATTGGGTATAACATATACTACTTGCATGCATTAGAATTTTAGAATTCACCACTATATAATTGAACCATGTAACCAAAAACCACTTGTACCCCAAAAGCTGTTGAAATAATATGTGTATAACGTATATAAATAACATAACACATACGTATCTATGAAACATAATGTATTTGGTTTTGCATTCCTGAGTTACTTCACTTAGAATAATGGCCTCCAGTTCCACTTAAGTTGCATATATATATATATATCTCACACACACACACATATTCTTTTTTTAAAGACGCATACAAAGGAGTGTTAGAAACCAGGGTGGAGGCAGCCACTTCGAACCTTGAAGTTGTAGTGATGTCTGCTCTCTGCTCACTGGGGCTATGAAGATGAATGTGTGGCTGACTCTGCCCTATAGAAGTAACTATGGAAAAGCTGCCTCGTGGAGGACAAGGACAGAAACAGGAGATTGGGACAAGGGGCAGAAGAGGGCTCTGAGTCATAGTTTCCATCTAGAACCCTCATTGGAGAGCAGAGCCCTCAGCATGGTCCATATCATCCCAACTTCCCCACAAGGAACCCAACTCTTCCTTTGATGGAAGAAGCTTCCCATTGTCCTATTTGAAGGCCTTTCCATTCCTCTGCCCTGCCCTCACCTGTCTGCATCACATTCTCCTCCAAAATATTAACTTGGTCTTTCACTTATTAAACTTTCATTGAACATCTATAATATGCTAGGCTGTCTACTAAGTCCTATAGTGGTGATTTCCTTACTATAATGTGCATTAGAATTAGCTGCAAAATATGTTTATAAAAGTGTATTTCTACCCCAGTTTCTTATTAAAAATGAAGACTTCTAGCACTCACTCTCGTACATTTGATTCAGTAGAGCTGGGTGTGGGTGGGAATTTGTGTTTTTAAACATGGCCCCCGTATGATTCTGATGCAGGTGGTCTGAGAACTCCAATCTGAGATGCTGTTCCAGGGGGTACATATAGAGAAGAGTCAGATGGAGTCCTTGACCTCAAGAAGAAAGACAACAACACGTTGTGAAAAAGAGCGGCAGGAGCCATAGTGCACGATCAAAGTGTGTGGTGCTCCAGCCTGGGAGCCAGTAGGAACTTGTCTAGCCCGTGCTTCATTCACCACTCCTGTACTCTCTCATCTTCACTAGAAAGGTGCCAAATAGACCAGTCACAGCCTTAACAGAGGGGTACCCTAATACCAGAGTAAGATCCATAGCACATGACTTGTTCCCCAACTAGTCACATCTGGGAACTTTGGTGCTTGGTTTCTTCTGCCATATCCCTTCTTGTCTATCTGGAGAATTCCATCAACTGTATAACATTTAATTAAACATGTCACCTTCTGGGCAAAGTCTTTCTTGATCCCTCTAAAGCCCAGTTGGTGTATCCCTTGGGCTCTCATGACAGTGTGTGCTTGCCTCTATTTGCCTGTCTCATGTTGTGTGTCTCACTGTGGCTCCTAGATCAGGCAGTGCCTGTCAATCTCAGTTTCACCAGTGCTTCACCAGGGGCAGACATATGGCAGATGCTCAATCAGTCTTTATTGAATGGATTCCTAAAGGCAAGAAGAGGCAGCCAGTGAACTTCTTCACATGATAGGAACATCCTGAACAGTAAGAGTGAGATGAAAAGACACTTCCCCTTCTCTAGCATACCATGCATGATTTCCCCCACACTCCAAGAATGGTGGGGAACAATGGGATATGAGCATCCTGCTGTGAGGACCTCTGCATCCAGCAAGCCAATGCATGCCCTTTCTCCAGAGCTCACAGTCCCAAAGACATCCGGAGCAAAGGCAGAGCAAAGAATGCATGTATAACAAATGGAAATAGCTCAGATAGTGCTTCCTGCATACAAGGCCCTATGCTAAGCACTTACACTAGCAACTGACACACTGTCCCCACTTAATGATGAGGGAACTGAGGTACAGAGTGCTCAGTTAACTTACCCAACAGTGTAAGTAGCAGGACTGCGATTCAAACTCAGGCAGTCTGGCTCCAGAGTCCATGTTCTGAACCATTGTGCTCTAGTGGTTCTCTACAAATACTGGAAAGTATTCATTTTATGGCAGAAGAAGTGGGGGAGAAGGTCATCATCATGCAAGACTCACTGATTTCATTGTATTAGGTTTTTGTATCACTCAAAATCATTTAATCCCATTTGCCAACCCATTACAGCCGTGACTCATCATAGTCTTTAGGTACTTAATGCTACCCCCAAATCTATATTAATTCACTAAGTTTGGACTTTTAGAATTCAACATTTTTGCTTACCTCTTCAACTGCTGCATGGGAAAGCAAATTGACCATGCAGAATCCTTTCCAGTACTTCGTGTGATTTTATAAAATAAATTATTTTAGTTATTTAAGCTTAAATAATTTTCAGTGGTAATTGCTTAATGCTGTCCACCGAGCTTGCTTTTTCCTACTCCTTTCATTGCTTCAAGGTACTCATTGAAGAGGATTTAAAATTATTGCTTAGAACGCTCTTTCCCTTAACCAAGAGTAAAGGGCATTATATATCCAACAGACTAACTCACCTTTTCCACTTAACTTTTCAGAAAAGTTACCCCATGCTTAACATCTGCAAGCTGCAGAATAAAGGGAGAAGCTTAGATATTGATGATTTCTTTGGGAATCAATGCAAGGGAGCTCAGGGGAAACTGGCAGAGGCACAACACAGCAGGAAAAAGCCTTAGGAAAGTCAGAAAAGAGATGCTCTTCCTAAATTAGCCATGGCTGGCAGTGGAATAGGGACAGGGGCAATGGAAAATACCTGGATGGGTGGCCTAGTGCCAGAGCCTGCAGCAGACAGCTGCTCCCACACACTGCCCAAACCGCGGGCATTCTCTTGCATCAACAACCAAAAATCAGAGATGGGAGCCTTTGCATTTGTCAGGAATCGTGCACTAACTCTGATGAATTTCTTCTGTGATAAGTTAGGGAAGGAAGGAAGAAAGGAGAAAGAGGGAGGAAGAAAGGAAGGGAGAATACCCAACATAGAAAAAACAAACACTGGCCGGGCGTGGTGGCTCAAGCCTGTAATCCCAGCACTTTGGGAGGCCGAGACGGGCGGATCACGAGGTCAGGAGATCGAGACCATCCTGGCTAACACAGTGAAACCCCGTCTCTACTAAAAAATACAAAACACTAGCCGGGCGAGGTGGCGGGCGCCTGTAGTCCCAGCTACTTGGGAGGCTAAGGCAGGAGAATGGTGTGAACCCGGGAGGCGGAGCTTGCAGTGAGCTGAGATCTGGCCACTGCACTCCAGCCTGGGCGACAGAGCAAGACTCTGTCTCAAAAAAAAAAAAAAAAAAAGAAAAGAAAAAACAAACACCAGCACTCAAAGGTGGCAGAAAGAAGTGGCAATCTGCCTAGATTCTACATTTAATCACTTGACTTCTATACTTTTTCAACAAAGAGATGGCGATTTGTATTACTTTGTTTTCATTTTTAGGGTTGAAAAATAAGAGATCATTGATTTCTCATCTAGAAAATTTCTGGGAATAGAGTGGTAGGACACAGATCATTTGGGACTCCCCTACAAAGCACAGTAAGATAAAACTTGCCTCCTTGAAACAGATAAAACATCTCTTGGCTGGTGGGAAGATGGTGGTGGTGACAGGAGCATAAGTACTTTACAAACAAAATTCTAGTGCAGAAATTACAGGCTGAATCTCTCCAAGGGTCCATCCACCCCAACACGTATGTAGTCTCATAATATCTTCAAGGGAACTTGGAAGGTAAGTATAAAAGTTGCCATCTCTAAAATTGTTCTCATAGATTAGGAATGCTTCCCAGGGACAAGAATGCTATTTACCTCCAATATTCATTCTTTTTTTTTATTTTTAGTAAAAAAAAAAGTCCTAATTTTTAGCTAGACAGGTCATCTAGTCAAAAGAATATGCTCTTCAGTCTCCCCTGCAGTTAGGCATAGCCAAATGATTGCTGTCTGGCCAATGATATATAAAAAGACACGTTGTGTGCAACTTTTGGGAAGTGCCCTCAAAGGGAGAGATGCACTCTTCTCTTCTTCTTCCTTCTGCCTGGAAGGTGGACATGATGCCTGGGACCTGAGCAGCCACTGTGGAATACAACGCAAATGATGACAGGGCAGCGAGCTAGCATATCTAGTCCCTGAGGACCACGGAGCACTGTATCAGTCCTGGATTGCCTTCCCTTGACTTCTTTTATTTTTTTTAAATAAATATTATAGTGCATATTTGAGATTTACAACATGATGTTATGGCCTTGACTACTATTATGTGTGAAAGGAAAACTACTTCCATCTCATTTAAGCCTTTGTTTGTTTGTTTAGGCCATGCTACTACATGAAGCCAAAGCTAATCTTCACAGATACAGCTCCTTTTTACAGCTCATTACAGTTCTCTTAAGTTACTACAATTTTTTAAGGTGAGAAAACCTACGACAGATTTTCTCAGAGACCTAAAACTTAGAAACTTGTTGATATACTGAGATACAGCTAATAGCCCCCCTTTTGTACAAAAACTATAAAACAACAACAACAAAACATACTTAAATTGAATGGCCAAAGAAATAAGGCATAAAAAAATGAGAAAAAGCCTAAATAAAAGAAGTTTCCTGAGGGAGGAAAATGATTTGACAGTTTAAATTCTTTCTCATCTCAGAAATTCTCTAAAACACAAACCCGACTGACTTTCTGACGCTTGATAATAAACATGGCACATTAACTCACCTTCAGGTTCTCAGCAATCCCTAGTGCTGACACTAATTCTATTATTTCATGACTTAAAAAACCAATGCAAGGCAGCAGCCATTTCCTATTTCACTAAGTGAATTGAAGCCCTCAGCTGGTGCATATCACACTGTAAGACGTGTGAAAAACTGATACCCACAACATAAATCACCATTCCTTTTTCTCCTGAGACCAGGAACATGATCCAATATCTATATAAGGGCTGTCAGAAACATACCGTTCAGTGCTAGAAAAATAATCTAACACCACCTCCCAGACACAAAATGTTATTCTTCAAAACATTTTTTAAAAGCACTGTACACCTTTCTTCAAGCGGCTGACTAAAAGCAGTTAACTAATTAACTGGCTACTCCCTAACAGTGGACTCTTCAAAAAAATCCAACACAATTTTCAACACTGTTGACATTTCTTTGGAAAGATGATTTGTGTATAGGATATAATTTTCCAGCAAAGAGTCTTGGGGTCGGTCAACAGGATCTGTGAAATCTGGTTTACTCCTCTATAAGGCAAAGGGCCTTTCATTCTGATCATGAGTAAGTAGTTCTAGGGCTGGAAATAACAAGGGTGCTTTGGATGACTTATGCCATTTTGTGAGAATAAAAGTAGACTTGGGCTTAGATCCGGCAGGAAGTTAAAAAAAATAACAGTTAAAATGTTTGGTTTTAAATTTGTGCTTATCTATCTTTTTCTAGATCAGTCATGGTGAATATATGGCACTTTATTCACTCCGCTTCCCTTGAACACCCCTGGAAAACATTGTTCATCTGGACTCCTGCTTACTGAGTCCAGATGTAATTTCAGGATGCTTCTCAATAGAGCATGCTAATGAGTTACTACCAACCGATTGGCTTTGACATGTAAATTATTATTAGTTAGCTCTGCTGCAATGCTTGAAAGTTTGGTGAAAGTTATTTTATCCAATGCAATTGGGCGGTGAGTCAAGGCCTTACTGTTGCAAATGACTCTGCTGAAGCTCCAGTCATCACACTGGCTTAAAACAGGGCCACATTACCTCATGCATGATTTCCGCTTTCAGTCTCTTTCAAGTGGAGTAAAAACCTGAAGACACCTGTAAAGCAAGCTAAGTTCGGAATCCTTTCGAAGTGTTTTATGATTTTCCCACGAGCTTTAACTTCACTTTGTCCATACCTAGTATATCTGCAATATTTTTTTAGGGCTCACTTTTATCAGGTTTTACGAAGGTAT
Source organism: Macaca mulatta (assembly GCF_049350105.2). NCBI lineage: Eukaryota > Metazoa > Chordata > Mammalia > Primates > Cercopithecidae > Macaca > Macaca mulatta. Next base: position 129,652,501 of record NC_133412.1, on the reverse strand, counting down.
TCAAATTGGTTTTCATAAAAACGATTCTTTATCTTTGTGAGCTCATATTTCATCAGCTTATGTAATATCTAATAAAATTGCATAATTAAAATAACCAGGTGTGAACAGGTTTGGGGACTGTATTAGTCCATTCTCACACTGCTAATAAAGATACACCCAAGACTGGGTAATTCATAAAGGAAAGAGGTTTAATTGACTCACAGCTCAGCATGGCTCAGGAGGTCTCAGGAGATTGTAAGGGGAAGCAAACATGTCCTTCTTCACACAGTGGCAGCAAGGAGAAGTGCAGAGTGAAGCAGGGGGTGGGGGAGAGGGGAAAAGCCCCTTATAAAACCATCATATCTCATGAGAACTCACTGACTATCACGAGAACAGCATGAGGGTGACTGCCCCCATGATTCAGTTACCTCCCACTGGGTCCCTCCCACGACACGTGGACATTATGGGAACTACAGTTCAAGTTGAGATTTAGGTGGGAACATAGCCAAACCATATCAGAAACCATCCTAACTGAATCTCAGAAGGCATACAGCCAACCAAGGGGAGCAGAACGAATGAGTGTAGGCACTGATGCTGAGCTTTCAGCTTGCCTGAGGCTCAGTCAGAAATGTTCTACAGCTGGAAGGGAGTGTGGGCGGATCCTCTGAGTCAGTTAAATGGAGGTCAGCTGGAGATGCCACTGCCGGACAGAAGCTGCTAATTCTCACTACAGATAATACTATGAGTCATGAATGTGATGACATCATGAATGTAAGAATAAGCTTCATTGCTTTTTTTTGCTTTTTGTAAAATTGTGGTAAAATATGTTTAATATAAAAGTTACAATTTTAACCCTTTCTGAGTGTGTGACCCAGTGGCATTAAGTAAAGTCACATTGCTGTGTCACCATCACCACTATCCATCTCTAGAACTTTCTCATCATCCCAAACGGATATTCTATCCCCCTTAAATGCTAACTCCCCATCCCCTCCTCCCACCAGCCCCTGGCAACCACCATCTACTTTTTATCTCTACAAATTTGGTGATCCTAGGAACCTCATACAAGTGCAACATATATTTGTCCTTTTGTGTCTGACTTATTTCACTAAGCATTGTGGCTTCAAGGTTCTTCATGCTGTCTCACTGGTTTTAGAAGGCTTTCCCTAGACACTTTCCTCCTCAGACCATACTATCATAGCCCTGAGTCTGCCATACACTCACGTGGAGGCCATTTTGAGGTTGCCTTTCTTCCTTTAGCCTCTTGGAAAGTGGCAATCATCCCCCCCAAGTATGAGTGCCAGTGCCTTTCATGGAGCTGAAAGCCTTTCATGGTGGGCGTTTCATGAAGACCACCCCACAGGTCCCCAGACATAGTTTCTGGGCCTCATTTCGTCCTTCCCAAGGTTCTAGGATTTTCCAATGCCTATTAAATCTTCTGTAACAATCCATTCAAATACACAAGTTTGGCTATTCAAATTACTTTTTCCAAAAGTACTTTAAAATGCATTAAGTTATTAATTGCCTGCTGGCACTTTAATCAAATGGGAAAATTGACATAGCCAGAGGCATGTATTTTTGTGGAAAGAAAATTTATTTAAGAAGAAACAGCAGCTCTTACTGCTTAATTTAAACTGAGAAAACTGTGGAAAATCAACTGCTATGGAAAATTAATAAAACATTTCCAGCTGCAAACAGTGACTAATTGTACAAGATGAAGACTGCCTGGAATTAATAACTTGCAGTCTTCTGTGTGAAGAACCCCCCACCACTTCAATTTACTGGGAGATTAAATTACTTCTAAGTTTGCCATATTAAAACAGAACATGAATAAAATGTTAGTGAACGCACATCTATTATTTACTGTCTGTGATATGGATATAATTATTTCCAAACAACTACAATGTGACGTGACCAGTAATATTTAAATGACTCTTTTAGCAAGAGCATCTACTGCAACATTTTTTTGCATGAAGAAGAAAAACCTTTTTTTACTTCTAAAGTAATAAAACGATGCATAGCGGAGTTCTCCAGATGGTGTGCCCCTGTCCCCAGTGGACTGAAATGTGCTCAGTGTCCCAGCTCACACTTTTTCTTCTCTGAATCAAGTATTGCTTCAGGGAAGCATGTGCAGAAGGAAATATTAGCTACTCCTTCATGAGCCTTGACCTTAAATGGAAGCTGAGCCCACTGCCCACGGGAAACCAAGGCAGATGCTTAAAGGCTTCTCCTGGTGCCTGGTATGACCATGAGCACATGTGCCTAACAGGAGATACCTCAATGGGAGGCAGAAGGGAGGGCTATTCCTCTTTCCCAAGGAAATAGGATTCATACACAGGGGACACACATCATCACAAGCCCCCTCAACCTTATGAGTATATCTCTAAGTTTGCTCAAGACATTGCATTGTCTTGTACGCCCTGGTTTCCTTGGCAATAATATGAAGATTCAATAACATAAACAAATTGTGTTACTTTTCTGTCTTTGCTGCCAAGATGGGATTATTCTCTTGTCCCAGAAAGCCACCAGGAAGGCCTGTCCATTTTCCTAGTGCACTCAAACTCTCTGAGACCCTGAGAAGCAAGAGGTTATAAGAGGACATCCTTCAAGAAGGAAAGGTCTTTTCAAGAGTGAGACATAAGAAAAAGAAATTCAGAAACTAAGAGCTCTGTTTGCTCACGGTGGTGGGATGTTTTAGGTTTGTTTAGTTTTTGTTTGTTTGTAAAATTTTAAGAATTAGAAAATAACTCCAGAAATCAAGAGGAAATGAGCTATTTTGACTGATGTGTTTGTAGAGGAGAGATATAAAAGATGGAGATTTTCTCAGCAGAGAGGCACTGCCTCCTTCGGCTGTTTATCCTTTAATGCACACACAGAGGGTACATTCAGCCTCTTGCTATTTGATATTGCTGGCAGGAAGGTCCAAGTATTGGCCTGGAGAGAATAAAAGGCATATTGTTTAAAAATGCAGAGGCTTAACCTGAAGCATAACTGGTTTGGGGCTTACCACAGAAGTTATCTGGACATATCATTTGATTTCCAGGTTTTAAATGTAATTCTAAACAAGATCTGGCCACACAGCCTTCCACTGTATGACACAGAGCGACTTTATCTGCCACCAAATGCCATTCAGGCTTAATGCTGTAGAAGTGAATTGTATAAATTGGGGCATTCTTTGAGGCCCTAAAGCATTAGTGCCTCTCCGAGGAGGAAAGATGAAGCCTGCTACCTCCTCCCCGTCACTCAGGGAAGAAACCTGCTAGCTTGTTCCTCTCTGTTTGGATTCATTTTGGTTTTCCTTTTTTAGAAACACTTAAGGCTTGCTTTAGCGAGCCGAGCCTTATCCACAGGTCACATGGGCAGCTGCAGATACCGTTGGATTTGAGGAGTCATTGGGAAGATTCCCTGACCTGGAAAGCCTCTCCTTCCTGCTGCAAATGCAAGACATCCTCGCAAAGTGAGACACTGTGTGTCTTATGTCTCATCTTGCAAGAAGGCTCACAGTGCAAATACATAAGAGGAAATGAAGTGATTCGGGCTTTGCTAGAGATGGTATCAAGCAGGATTTGAACCAATGATCAGTAGACCCTGAAGGGAAAGGGACAGTGGAAAAGGGCACTTGAAGGGAGAATGGGGAGATAGATCCCAAGGCCAGGGTGCCTTGGTCTAGTCCAGCCCACACTGGTGAACCGACCTGTCCTCTCCCCTTCACACATCATTTCATGTGTGGAGTTTGTCCTAGCCTTGAATTGAAAGTGGACATTTTTTGGCCGGGCGTGGTGGCTCAAGCCTGTAATCCCAGCACTTTGGGAGGCCGAGACGGGCGGATCATGAGGTCAGGAGATCGAGACCATCCTGGCTAATATGGTGAAACCCCGTCTCTACTAAAATATACAAAAAACTAGCCGGGCGAAGTGGCGGGTGCCTGTAGTCCCAGCTACTCGGGAGGCTGAGGCAGGAGAATGGCATGAACCCGAGAGGAGGAGCTTGCAGTGAGCTGAGATCCGGCCACTGCACTCCAGCCTGGGTGACAGAGCAAGACTCCGTCTCAAAAAAAAAAAAAAAAAAAAAAAAAAAAAAAAAAAGAAAGTGGACATTTTTAAAAATGCATCTTTCCTCCAAAGAGTGTCTACTACACAGTGTCTCTCTCTGAACCCCCTTCAGTCAGACCCTCTTATTCCTGTTGCTCCCTCAGAACTGCCTTTGTCAAGGTCATCATGACCTTGTTGCCAAATCCAGTGGTCAACTCCAGGTGCTCCTGTTATGTGCCTGACGCGAACATCTGATCCCAAACATTTGATCTTTCTTTCCTTCTTAAAACGCTTTCTGTACTGGCTACCAGGAGGCCGCACTCTTCTGTTTCCTACCTCCTGACCACTCCTTAGTCTAGGTTTTTTTTGTTCTGTTTTGGTTTTTTTTTTTTTTGAGACAGAGTCTCACTCTGTCACCCAGGCTGGAGTGCAGTGGTGCGATCTGGGCTTACTGCAAGCTCCGCTTCCCGGGTTCACGCCATTCTCCTTTCTCAGCCTCCTGAGTAGTAGCTGGGACTACAGGTGCCCACCACCTCACCCGGTTAATTTTTTGTATTTTTCGTAGAGACGGGGTTTCACCATGTTAGCCAGGATGGTCTCAATCTCCTGACCTCGTGATCCGCCCACCTCGGCCTCCCAAAGTGCTGGGATTACAGGTGTGAGCCACTGCTCCTGTCCTTTCCTTAGTCTACTTTTAACCACCTCATGTACAATATGTTATTTGCTTTTCATCCCTTTCTCCACAATGATAATGCAACCCTATAAAGGTAGAGAGTTCTGTGTCTTGTTCATGAAAACCTCATACATGATAAGCACTTATTAAATATTCATGCAATGTTGGAGGAATAAAGTGGCTTAGAACACTCAGTTTAAAGCAATGTAGGAATGCTTTTTACAAGGTATGTGAAATTAATACAGTGGAATTGTATCTTGCATAGAGATTAGACTCTAAAGTTAGCTTTTAAGGAGTAACTCTCATACAGTCAAAAATCAGGCTTAAAAATCTCTTGAAAGGGGCCTCGCTGAATTCCAATTTACCAATTTCTGAATAAGCCCAACCTAGACAATCTCGCCTCCAGAATTGGAATAGGAATTGCTGTTTCTTCAGTTGAGTACCAGATGATGTTGTTGGCTTGAATTAAGAGCCATGATGTACAAAACTATCTACTTAAAACACCTGCCTCTCACACTTGGTGTGGCAGCACTCACACACTCTGGCCATCACAGGAAAGTAGGTTCCCTGCTTCAGTCTCCTGGTCACACGTACTGCAGGGCTTGTGTGCCATGAGTCACATGGTAAGAGAAAATACCTGGCCTTCTCAAACTCAAATTTCTCTCTGAGCTCTTGGAGTTGAATTCACCTGTGTTCAATGGCACATATAGACAACTCCACTGTGTGAAGATTTGCCAGTGTCTCTTAACTGTGGCTGGACACTAGAATCATCTATGGAACCATAAAAAATATACAAGACCCCACTCCAGACTTACTCTATCAGAATCCCTAGGGATAAAGGCCAAATCTCTGTTTATTTCTTAAAGTTTGATAACAGAGTTTGATGCATAGGGAGAATCGAGAGTCACTGCTAGGGTATTTGATTGTGTTTTCATGATCACAAGTGGACTTGACATCATTTGATTTTAATGATTTCTTGGTCTGTCTTATGTCAGAGGGCATTCTTGTTTTAGAAAACACAGTTCAAATTATTGCTCTTTATTACTATGGGGTCCAGGTAGTGTATTTCTAGGCAAAATTAGAAAATAAGCATCTCCTACCTGTTAGGGTCCTTGTCCATGATGTCGCCTCGTTCCTACCCCATCAGTGCTTGAACACTGCCCATGGGCAGGGAAAGTCCCCTAAACCGAAGCATACTTCAGAAGTGTTCTCTTGGGCCAAACACTATGGATATTTCCTTCCCCCTCGTCTCCTCCAATTTCAACTTACCTTTTTCCATTCTCATTTAGCATTTAGAAATTAGTCTCATAAGCCAACCCCATTATGGGCTAAATTGTGCCCCTCTGCAAGCTCATAGGTTGAAGCCCTAACTTGCAGTACCTTAGAATGAGACTGGATCTGGAGGTAGCACCTTTAAAGAGGTGATTGAGTTAAAATGAGGCCGTTAGGGTGGGCCCTGTTATGATATGTCTGGTGTCCTTATGAAAGGAAACTTGGACACGCAAAGAGACACCAGGAATGCATGTGCACAGAAAAAGACCTTGTGAGGTCACAGCAAGAAGGCAGCTACCTGTAAGCCAAGGAGAGAGACCACAGAAGAAACCAAACCGGCTGACACCTTGATCTTGGACTTCTAGCCTCCAGAACTGTCAGAAAATAAATTTCTGTCGTTTAAGCCACTCAGCCTGTGGCATTCTGTTATGGTATCCCTAGCAACCTAGTACACCTGTCAAGATGTTAACTACTGATAACTCAAGTCTTAAGTACACCCTGTTCGACTTACGATTTTTTTGACTTTCTAATGGTTTGAAAGCCAAACTCATTCAGTGGGAGCTCTAAGTTCCCACACAATCCTTCTGCTTTTCACTTCAATATAGTATTTAATAAATTGCATAAAATGTTCAACACTTTAGTATAAAATAGGCTTTCTGTCAGATGATTCTGTCCATCTGTGAGTTAAAGTAATTATTCTGAGCACTTTTAAGGTAGGCTGGGCTAAGCGAGGATGTTTAGTAAGTTAAGTGTATTAAATGCATTTTCCACTTCTGATATTTTCAACTTAGGATGATTTATTGGTATTTAACCCTATTGTAAGTTGAGCATCTGTATTTGTCTCTATAAATTCTATTAAGAGGAAAAAATATCAGACAGAGACTTTGGCCTCAAGAAGCTTGCCGTGCATTGCCCCTGCAGGGGTACTTGCATTTTTATGGATGATTCTGGTTATTCTCCACTTGTCTTTCTAGCACTTCCCTCCATCCTACTCTGTCCTGCTCAGTGCCCCCAGAGGCTGACTCCAGTGGACTGAATCACCTGGGGTCTCTTGTCCTCTAACTTTGAGTTTGGTTTGGCCAATGAAAAGCACTAGCGAGAAATTGGAGGCAGATGAGAGAATTAGGTTATTTTTTTCAGCCCCTCTCCAAGAAGGGTCAGGTTTTGTCAAGGGTTGGGTTCCTCCCTGGCTACAGCTTTCTCTAGGTTCTGTTATTTCTATTCCCCCTCCTTGTCCCTCCAGGCCTGTAGGTGGTCATGGCTTCCTGCTATTCCTGGCCCTCAGGTACTCTCTCCTCTTGTTGATTTTCTTAATCCTGTCCACACCTCTATAAATAATCTCTCAATTAAGCTCCTTTTGATTATATCTCTTTGAGGGTGCTGTGCTTCTTTTGTTAGAACACTGACTGATAGACAGGTAGAGGAGTATGATGAGAAAAACCAGCACTTTGGTGTCAGATAGCCCTGAATGTAAACACCAACCTCATCTGTGAATGGCTGTGTAACTCTGAGCAGGTCCTTTTATTTCTCTGATCCTCAGTTTCCCCATTTATGTAATGGAATAATACCACTTTTCTCACAGGGCTGCTGTGAAAATTTAAATAAGATAATACATAGTGCCCAGCAAATATCAGGTGCTCAAAAATGGTAGTACGGAAGTCGTTGTAGCAAAGTCACGTGCTGCATCACAGTATTTCAGTCAGGGACACACTACACGTACAGGGTTGGTCCCAGACAATTATAATGGAGCCGTCCTAATGGGTGTGACATTTTATGTCATTTAAACTACAGTTTTACTGTATCTTTTCTATGTTCAGATACACAAATACTTACCATTGCATTGCAATTGCCTACAGTATTCAGCACAGTAACATGCTGTACAGGTTTGCAGCCTAGGGGCAATAGGCCATGCCACATAGCCTCGGTGTTAGGAGGCTATACCATCTAAGTTGGTGGAAGTACTCTCTGTGATGGTCGCACAATAATGAAATGACCCAACAGCACTTTTCTCCAAGCGCATCCCCGTTGTTAACGGATACATGACCGTAATTTTATAAGATACTCAGAAATATGAAGCTTAAGCCCGAAGGAATGACTTTCTCTTGAGAAGGTTTCAAGTGCCACAGTAATTTCAAAGAGGAAATTGAGGCCCTTGCAGGTCCACTGTGGTGGGCAGAATTCTAACATGGCCCCCAAGTTTCCCAGCCCCTGGTATGCACACACACACACACACACAAACACACACTTTCTCTGTTATTCTATCAGACACTAATACAGAAGTATTATTTATTTATCTATTTATTTTTTGAGATGGAGACTCATGGTTCTCACTCTGTTGCCCAGGCTGGAGTGCAGTGGCGCAATCTTGGCTCACTGCAACCTCTGCCTCTCGGGTTCAACAGATTCTCCTGCCTCACCCTCTCAAGTAGCTGGGATTACAGGCATTCACCACCACACCCTGCTAATTTTTGTATTTTTAGTAGAGATGGGGTTTTGCCATGTTGACCAGGCTGGTCTCGAAACCCTGACCTCAGGTGATCTGCCCGCCTCAGCCTCCCAAAATGCTAGAATTACAGGCATGAGCCACCACGCCTGGCCTAATATAGATATTATTATTTTTTTAATTTATTTTTTGAGACGGAGTGCAGTGGCCGGATCTCAGCTCATTGCAAACTCTGCCTCCCGGGTTTATGCCATTCTCCTGCCTCAGCCTTCCGAGTAGCTGGGACTACAGGCGCCCGCCACCTCGCCCGGCTAGGTTTTTGTATTTTTTAGTAGAGACGGGGTTTCACCGGGTTAGCCAGGATGGTCTCGATCTCCTGACCTCGTGATCCGCCCATCTTGGCCTCCCAAAGTGCTGGGATTACAGGCTTGAGCCTCCGCGCCCGGCCTATAGATATTATTTTAAAGGGATTTGGCAGATATAATTAAGGTTCCATATCACATGACCTAAAGAGAGGGGGATTATCCAGGTGGGCCGAATCACCTGAGCCCTTTAAAAGCAGAGCATTTTGTCTGGTAGATCACAGAAGAGAAATACAGAGTTGTGTTCTAGCTGTCCTGAAAGACAGAAAATATCCAGGGTGTGAACAACCTGTGGGGGCTCACATGGCAAGGAACTGTGGGCAGCCTCCAGTTGTTGAGAGTGGTCCCCAGCCATCAGCTAGCAGGAAAATGGAGACTTCAGTTTTGCAACTGCAAGGAGATGAATTTTTCCAACAATCAGTGAGCTTGGAGAGGACTCCAAGCCCTGAATAAGAGCCTAAGCTTTGGCTGACACTAAGATTTCTGCCCAGTGGACCCTGACCTGCAGAAACTATGAGATGACAAATTTGTTATGTTGTAAACCACTAAATTTGTGGTACTTCATTTTACAGTAATAGAAAACTAATTCATTTCCCAACCACCATGCCAGCAAGTTTCTATTCTGACCAGAAAGAAGATGCATTCTGGCCCCAACTCAGTCACAGAATTGCTCCATTCCTCAGTTTTCCCATCAGCAATTGACACATCCCCACTCCCGCCTACATTTCCAGCTCATTTATCTTGAATGTTCACCCTCCAGGAACAAAGTTTCAAACAACGTTAAATAATAACCACCACACATCAGGCTTCTGCCCGTGCTGGGAAACAAAATAGTCTGCACAGCTATTGGCCAAAGGCATAAACAAGTGAAGAGAAACAACACGGAAGGATAGTTTCTGATTGCAAGTGAAATTTTTAGTAGGCTGGCTTAATTTCAAGAGTGACAATGGAGGACTTTGGAAAGTTTCACAGTTCGAGATTAGAAAAAGGAAGGCTTACCAGAAGGCACATAAGTTCTTGCATGTGCTGCTGGTGCCTTGAAAGCCACTACACTCTCAGCTTAAAGACACAGGTAGCACAAGGCCACCGTGCAAAAACCTAAAATCTTAAACAAACAATTGAAGAAGATAAAGTATGTAGGGAAACATTGTTTATGTGATAGAGATGTGCCTTAAATAAAATGGAATTTGAATAACTATTTTGGTACAACAGCAAGCATTAGCCCTAAGAATCCAGTTTACTCTTTAAGAAAATTTAAAAATCTGTATCTATCAGGGATGATAAATTATAAGGAAAGAATCTTATTTTGGTGGCACTTATAAGGAGTTTGAAAACAAACTCGTTTGTCTCGGATGGGTTTTCATGATTTGGATAGATTTTTAAAAACTTTTTCTTATGAACATTTAAGGGAATCTAAATTCCTTTCTGAATCTTCACTGTTCCTCTCTTGTTCTATGGAATACTGTGGAAATTGAGCTTTTCAATACAGTGCTAAGGTCTTTGTTCCATCCCTGGCCTAGTTATTACCATAGGTCATTACAAGAAGCCACAAATACATGATGAATAGCAAGGGTCTAAGCAACTAATATAATGTACATGCTTGGATGGGGATATATCCTTGCAAAGATATCTTTACATTTCAGTAATTAAGTGTGTCATATTAATTGCATGGCCCTTTCACAAAACCTTGCAAAAAAAAAAAAAAAAAAAAAAAAAACCAAGAACTTTTCCTCTTGATATCAGATTAAAACTGATTGCATAATTACATTACCTGGATAATTAAATACAAATTTAGTGGCCTCGGAACTGTATGATATTGTGGTTTCATTTTCTAATAGAATTATCCCGCCTTTGGTATAGAATTCTTGCTAAGCAATGGAGATCTAATTACTTAGTGACATGACATTAACCCCTCAGGGACCTTTCTTTGGAATAAAGGCTTAGATTAAAAATGATGCACAGAGCTTCTTTCTCATTTCATTACTGGGATCCAAATCATAGGAATTAGAGATGTGAGAGATCGATTAGGCTTTCTTCTCTCTTATCTAGGGGGCAGGGGAAGAGCGTTCATCAGACATTGTTCTTCTGGGCTTGGTTAGGTCCAATTTAGATAGCAAAGAACCATTTCTTGGTGTAATATATTGCTGGGATGAGTCCTTCCAGCAGCCCCTGAAAGACATGTCATTACTCTTGCCTCACAGATCTTATGTAATGAGATCTGAGGACACCTTGTTTGTCAAGATCCAGGATGTTAATATGGCGGTGTTCACGACAGAACAATAATTAATTAATATCAAAAATAATTTAAGGCAGAACTAAAACAGGAATATCATCATATAAGGGGCACCTTAAAATGACTCTGTAGGATTTGAAGACCATCATCATTTGGTTTGATAAACAGACCTCTTGCAAGCCAGAGGAAGCTCTTGCAAGCCAGACCCCAAATCTTTTCATAGTTGTTGACACTTATGCTAGCTCTACTCTCTTTGTGAAAGTGTTTTGATGAGGGCATGCAAAGAGACATCATCCGTCACCTCTACTAGTGGGAATGACCATGGAGAGCATATGCTTTTCACATTTGTAGTGTGTGTCAGGTTATGGTGATAGCTCATGTGTCTGTGGCCATCTGGAGGTCAGCTAGGTAGCTTTGCTGACCTTGGTTAGGCTTGCTCACATGTCTGGGGGTTAGGCTAGCTGCAGGCTGATCCAAGCTGGTGAGACTGGGGTGACTCAGCTTTTGTCTTGTGGAAGGCTAGCCTCAGCACATCCCCATGTCGATGGCAGAAGTGCAAGGGAGAGCAAAGGCAATGCACAAGCCCACTCGAACCTCTGCTTGCATTCTCTCTATTAACATTGCATTAGCCAAAGCAAGTTATGGCATAGGGTGTTAACATTCAGACTAACCTTCCCATGGTAGGAGGGCAAAGGTACATGACAAAGGACATGGATACAGGGAGGGACAAAAAGTTGGAGGGATAAAAAATTGGAGACATGATTGCCATTTATTGCACAGCCTAACCAGCAACTTGAGATTTCCCATTTGTTTTATCTGGAAAACATCCTTTATTTATTGTTACAGCGTTGGAGGATGACCTTAGATCATAGAGTAGGCTTAAATATGAGCCATTCAATGAGACATGTAGAAAAATTATGTAGTATCTTTACTATCTCTGAGTTCTCTAGTCAATTATTGAACTCGGTCGTTAGAAAGATCAATCTTGGGCCAGGTGCAGTGGCTCACGCCTGTAATCCCAGCACTTTGGGAGGCCGAGGCATGAGGATCACCTGAGGTCAGGATTTCGAGAGCAGCCCGACCAACATGGTGAAAGCTCGTCTCTACTTAAAAATACAAAAAAAGTATCTGGGCGTGGTGGTGCATACCTGTAATCCCAGCTACTCAGGAGCCTGAGGCAGGAGAATCACTAGAACCCAGGAGGTGGAGGCTGCAGTGAGCCGAGATTGTGCCATTCCAGCCTGGGCCACAGAATGAGACTCCGTCTCAAAAAAAAAAAATAATAATAATAATAATAAAATAAAATAAAAAAGAAAAGAAAAGAAGAAGAAAGAGAGAAAGATCAATCCTGGATATAACTTAATTACATCTTACTTTTCTATCTTTACTAATCAGTAGCATCATTCCTCAGGAATAGCTGTCATAGTCTACTCAGGCTGCTAGAGGTGAAATTTGTTGGAGTTTTTTCTCAGGCTCTGAATACCTCGATAGATGTGGGAGCCCACTTTATATTTATGTTTCTCTAAGCACCTTTATTCTCTCTGGTGGGTGTGTATTTGCACAGATGGTTGATAGTCACTCTCATTTTTTGTAGAGCGTCTTTATAGCTTCTTTCATAGAGAATCATTTTAGTACTGGAATTACAAGGCTGATCAATTACTCTAGCCTGTTATTCCATTAAATATTACAAGTAGTTAAAATACCAAATTTATGCACAGATTTCTTTTCACTAAAACGTGTTGAAACTACAAGTTTGGGTCTCCTCACACCCTTGTGTATTTAATTCAGTCTTCCCCAAGTTGAAAGACTTGACTCATCTCAAGCCATGTTGAGGACTGGGATTGCTTAATGAACAGAAGTAATGAGCAGGACGGTGACTCGATCTTTGTCAATAATCCTGATAGAACGTGCTGTTCCTGCTTTATAGTAATTGTATTTAAACATCCCCCTAAACACGTGGTCTCAGATAGTCCATTACCTGGGTTCAAGTTTTTTTTTTTTGTTTTTTTTTTTTTTTTTGAGACGGAGTCTCGCTCTGTCACCCAGGCTGGAGTGCAGTGGCCGGATCCCAGCTCACTGCAAGCTCCGCCTCCCGGGTTCACGCCATTCTCCTGCCTCAGCCTCCCGAGTAGCTGGGACTACAGGCGCCCGCCACCTCACCCGGCTAGTTTTTTGTACTTTTTTAGTAGAGACGGGATTTCACCGTGTTAGTCAGGATAGTCTCGATCTCCTGACCTTGTAATCCGCCCGTCACGGCCTCCCAAAGTGCTGGGATTACAGGCTTGAGCCACCGCGCCCGGCTGAAGTTATATTATGACCTAAATATTCTGTAAGCAAGAGTCTGAATACCCTCATCTCCACTCAGGAAAATCACTAGATTAGAATGTGGGAGGGGCAACCAGCACCATATTCATGTTGTAAACGGTAATTCAATTGCAATAAAACATTATGTCAACATTAATTTAATGTTGTTAATTTGAATTTTATTGGTTTTGCAATTTGTTTGTAATTAGTACATTTACTTTGGTTTTGTAATTGAATAAGAACTGCAACATAAGGAGTACATAACTAGTTTTATGTTCATACATGTTGAAGTAATATTATTATAAACGTAATTGAAGTCAACATCTGGGGAGCAGTGGGAGTTTTTTTTTTTTCTTCTTCTTTTTAAAGAGGTTTGTATAGCACTAGAGTTTGAGAAACTGTGATGGCACATTTATCTACCAGTCCTATTTCCATTTCCTGCCCAGATAAACTTAAGTATTTTAAAGGTAATTTGAGTGCAATCATTAAAAAATACATAGATATATGTATTTATATTCATGTAAAATATATATGTAGGTATATATACATATGCAGGAGAGCTGAAAAATGCTTTGAACTCCTCAGAGATACATTATGTTTACATATGCTTTATTATAATAAAAGTAATTACATTGCATCAAAGTATATATACATTGTATCAGGGTATTAACAATAAAACCCAATGTGGCTAATCCTGACCCAGGACCGTAAGTCTATGCAGTAAGCTATACTAATGGAGTGGAGTTATTTTTCACTCATTAGAATATCTTGCTTTTTGTTTGCATTTCTCTCAGATTTTCAAGCCAAATGCAAGTACTGGGATGAAGCATGCAGTCTGTCTGCTCTGATGGAGGGAACTAAACAGCATTCCCTATTTCCCCTGCGTATTGTCACTGCTCTACATCTGAGTGATGGGAACCTGGGAGGTGCTCAAATGAGTGTCATTTGATGGGGAGATGCCTGGTGCCAAGTCTTGAAAAACAAACAAGAAAAAATCTTCTTGCTCTGATCCTCTTAACCTGAAGTTCTTACTCTGGAGCAGACTCTGGGAGCTGGGGTGTGGAGGGTGAGGGGGTGGGGGAGAGGAGAAGAAAAAGGCCTCTCCGTGTAAGAGAAAAGCAAATTGAAAGTCACCGAGGGGTGTGCCTCAAGGCAGTTTGTAAATCCACTTCCTTTGTCATAACAAGAACAAATCCCACCTTTGAAGTTTTTCCTTCTTGTTACAAGGGGAATGTCTTTTGTTTAATCCATTTTAGCCCTTAATACTTGACCTGGATCAATCCTGTTGGTTAGATTACACAGCATTCATGCTGATTTTAAACTGGCCTGGGGGTGGGCAGTGGGACAGGTTCTTTCTCATTGGTGTGAGAATCTCAAGAATAATCAACATCTATACCTAGTTCATTTTTACTTCGAATAACAAACTGTCCTTTTATATTTAAATGCATAATTATAATGAGCATTGTTAAACAGATTTTGATGTGTTCTATGAGTGGTGTATTTTGAATGGTCCCTTAAAAACTAATTCTTTTTCATTTATTCACAGAAGGGTAAGAGTGATTTTCATCACGTGGCGGATCATGTCTTCAATTAAAAATCAAGAACCACTTTTTCTCTGAGGCCCCACATCACATGTGAGTGTAAGTACAAATTTTTCCAGCAGTAGGAGACACTTAACTGCTCAACCCCAAGGCTGCGCATCATCTCTTTTTCACAGGGATCTGATCACTGGATAAGAGAAAACAAGAAAAAACAAAAACAAAAAAACAAAAAACAACAGCAAAAAACCCAAAAACTTGTTTATAAAACTCAACTCCATTCCTCAATCTCTGAAAGAGTTTTCATTTCATTTCTTACAAGAATTCTCAAAGTGGGTGACAGCAAAGGTGAGGATCCCTCTGCATAAACCTCAAAAGGATCATTTGTTAATTAGGTATCTTTCTAGGCAAGTGGCTATTAACTGATTCTTAACAATATGCATTGTTTCTCAAATCCCTTCAGCTTGCCTGAGTGCTAAGAAAGCTTCCCAGAAAACCGAATGGATGGCTAAGCAAGGAGGAGGAGAGATGGAGCAGGTTGTAATTATCAGCAGCACTTTTCACTTACCTTTTGTCCCAAAGGAACGCAAACTTCATGACTTCTCCTCACCAGCCAGTTGTGTCTTTGAAAAAGCAAAACGCATAGGAATGACCGTAAAACGTCCCAGTGAATAGGGCAGGAAATGTACATTTGATACGTGTGTGAAAAAGAAAATAATGTGCCATCAGCCAAACTGCAAGACAGGTTGGCTACTGGCCTCTTCGTTTTGGCTTGTGTTTGCTCTGTGAGGCTCCCCAAGCTTTGCAAGGGCAGAAGCCATGATTATTAATCTCTCTAGTCACAAATCACATCACAGAGCTTGGGGCTTTGTAAAGTCTCAAAATAGGTTTATGATGATGAATTGACATTGAGAGCACATTGGGTGCTCCTCCCTATAAAGGTGAAACTATCTTAGCTTTGTCATCAATAATCACACCAAGTAAAGAATGTAGAATATGCCACTTTTCCTCTTTAACAATCAGGAGAGAGAAGTATTATTTAAGTTATGGTATTTGAGAATTGAAATTACTCATTGATGTTGTCAGAGGCGTTTGAACCAGAGTGACTCCATCTTGAAAAGGGGTTGGGGAAAATAAGGCTGAGACCCACTGGGCTGCATTCCCAGGAGGTTAAGGTGTTCTTAGTCATAGGATGAGATAGGAGGTCAGCACAAAGCACAGGTCACAAAGACCTTGCGGATAAAAGGATGTGGTTAAGAAGCTGGCCAAAACTACCAAAACCAAGATGGGGATGAAAATGACCGCTGGTCATCCTCACTGCTCATTATACACTAATTATAATATATTAGCATGCTTAAAGTCACTCCCACCAGCTTTATGACAGTTTACAAATACCATGACATCTGGAAGTTACCCTATATGGTTTTAAAGGAGGAGGAACCCTTAGTTCCAGAAATCATCCACCCCTTTCCTGAAAAACTCATGAATAATCCACCCCTTGCTTAGCATATAATCAAGACGTTACCATAAAAATAGCCAACCAGGCCAGGCGTTGTGGCTCAAGCCTGTAATGCCACCACTTTGGGAGGCTGAGGTGGGTGGATTACTTGAGGTCAGGAGTTTGAGACCAGCCTGGCTAAAATGGCGAAACCCCGTTTCTACTAAAAATACAAAAAATTAGTCAGGCATGGTGGTGCACACCTGTAATCTCAGCCACTCAGGAGGCTGAGGCAAGAGAATCACTTGAACCCTGCAGGCGGAGGTTGCTGCGAGCCAAGATTGCACCACTGCACTCCAGCCTGGGTGACAGAGCAAGACTCTGTCTCAAAAAAAAAAAACAAAACAAAACAAAAAAAAACAGCCAACCAGCAGCCCTGACGGAGCAGCCATTCTTTTATTTCTTTATTTTCTTAATAAACTTGCTTTCACTTTACGATATGGACTCACCCAGAATTCATTATTGTGCCAAGAACCCTCTCTTGGAGTCTGGATTGGGGCCCCTTTTTGGTAGCAATGTTATATTAACTCGTTTATTCCCATGGTGCTTTTTCATCCCCATCTTTCACACTGGCAGTTGGAACATAATATTGCTGGCAGGAGATAGAAAATATATGAAGTGATCCTGAGAGATGATGGAGTTCAGGACACACTACCCCAAAATATGGCACTTTGACATTTGAGAAAACAGCAAAAGCAGGGAGGCTTCTCTGACCTTCTCCTGTCCTTCTCCCTTGAGGCAGAAACAGGCCATAAAAGAACTCTCTGATTTTCCTGTAAAGTAGGAATAAGACTCTCATTCCAGAGGTCCTCCCTACACCTGGAAGAAAGGATTGGAAATACAGAGACACAGAGATGAATCTGAACAAACAGGCATTGCCATGTTCCTCCAGTTAATGTGACCATTAGATCACATCTTTTATCCTCCAATCAAACTTCTACGTGTTCTTAAAAATACAACTTCCCCTGTTTCTTTGGGTCTTCATTTCTGAAGGCTCCTGAGTCATGTAAAACTGATATCAAATAAATGTGTTATGCTTTTCTTTTGTTAATCTGTCTTTTATTATAAGGGGTCTCAGCCATGAACCTTGTGATGGGTAAGGAAAAGATATTACCTTTTTTTTTTTTTTTTTTTTTTTTTTTTTTTTGAGATGGAGTCGCGTTCTGTCACCCAGGCTGGAGTGCAGTGGTGCAATCTCGGTTCACTGCAACCTCCACCTTCCAGGTTCAAGAGATTCTCCCACCTCAGTCTCCCGAGTAGCTGGGATTACAGGCACATGCCACCACGCCTGGCTAATTTTTGTATTTTTAGTAGAAACTGGGTTTCAGCATGTTGGCCAGGCTGGTCTCGAACTCCTGACCTCAGATGATCTACCCGCCTCGGCCTCCCAAAGTGCTGTGATTACAGGCATGAGCCAGTGCCCGGCCTCCAAGATAATTACTTTTTATCCCCTACAGAGACAAAGCAGAACATCTTAGCTCACTCTCTTAATCATATGAATTAGATTTCAAAGTCGCCAATTTATCTTAATATAAAATAAATGCAGGTACAGAAATTGATAAGCTGATCCTAAAATTCATAGGAAAAGCAAAGGACTCAGAATAGCCAAAACTTTCTAGAAAAAGAACAAAGAAGACTCACACCTTCCCGAGTTCAAAACTTGCTACAAAGTTGCAGTAATTAAGACTGTGTGGTGCTGGCATAAGGCTAAGCAGATTGTGATGGTCAATTGTATGTGTCAGCTTGGCTAGGCAATAGTCTCCTGTTACTCAATCAAACACTAATCTAGGTATTGCTGTGAAGGTATTTTGTAAATGTGACAAAATCTATAATCAGTTTACTTTAAGTAAGGAAGATTATCCTAGATAATCTGGGTGGGCCTGAATCAATCAGTTGAAAGGACTTAAGAACAGAACTGAGGTTTCCCTGGAGAAGAAGAAATTCCACTTGTGGACTGAAGCTTCAGCTTGTGCCTGAGAGTTTCAGCCTGCCCTTCCTGACAATTTTAGGCTTGTCACAATTATATAAGCCAATTCCTTGCAATAAAACTTGTTCTCTTTCTTCCTTCCTGTATCTGTGTGTGTGTGTGTGTGTGTGTGTGTGTGTGTGTGTGTGTGTGTGTGTGTGTGTATGAGTAATTGATTCTCTTTCCGTGACTAATATATAGTCAATGGAATAGAATTGAGAGTAGAGTTCAGGAACAAATTCTTACATTCTTACATTTGTGGCCAGTTGATTTTTGACAAGGGTGCTAAACTCATTCAATGAAGAAAGAAAGAAAGAATAGTCTTTCCAACAAATGATGCTAGGACAACTGGACATCCAAATGCAAAGAATGAAGTTGTACCCCTACTTCCTGCCAATACAAAAATTATTAATATGTCAAAATGGATCAAAGATCTAAATGTAAAAGCTAAAACCATTAAAGTCTTAGGAAAAACAGGTGTAAATGTTTGTGACTTTAAATTAGGCAATGGTTTCTCAGATATGACCTGGAAAGTACAAGCAACAGAAGAAAAAAAATAGATAATTGGATTTCATAAAAATTAAATTTAAAAATTTTTAATCTTCAAGAAATCATCAAGGAAGTGAAAAGTACAACCCACAAAATGGGAGAAAATATTTTTAAATTATATTAATAAAAGTAGTAGACTTTTATTGGGTCTACTACCAGAATATATAAAGAATGATTACAACTCAACAATAAAAGGACAAATAGGCCGGGCGCGGTGGCTCAAGCCTGTAATCCCAGCACTTTGGGAGGCCGAGACGGGCGGATCACGAGGTTAGGAGATCGAGACCATCCTGGCTAACACAATGAAACCCCGTCTCCACTAAAAATACAAAAAAATTAGCCGGGCGTGGTGGCGGCGCCTGTAGTCCCAGCTACTCGGGAGGCTGAGGCAGGAGAATGGCGGGAACCCGGGAGGCGGAGCTTGCAGTGAGCCAAGATCGAGCCACTGCACTCCAGCCTGGGCGACAGAGCGAGACTCCGCCTCAAAAAAAAATAATAATAATAATTAAAAAAAAAGGACAAATAACCCAATTTAAAAATGAGCAAAATATTTGAATAGACATTTCTCTAAAACAGATATTCAAATTTCAGAGAAATGTCTGTTCAAAAGTTCGTCAATTTTTAATCATTCTATATATATTCTGGTAGTAGACCTTATACTAGCTTTATTAGGTAGTATTATTAGGTCTACTACGTTTATTAATATACAATTTGCAAATACTCAAAATTTTTAATCATTAGAGAAATGCAAATCAAAACCTCAGTAAAATACCAGTTAATATCTACTAGGATGGCTAAAATCAAAAGACAGACAATAGTAAGTTTTGGTAAGGATGTAGAGAAATCGGAACCCTCATACATTGCTGGTGAAAACATAAAATGTAGCAGTCACTTTGAAAACAGTCTGGCAGTTCCTCAAAAGGTTGAGTAATTCTGCTATAAGATATATACCCAAGAGGAATGAAAACAAATGTCCTTACAAAAATTTGCACACAAATGTGCATAGTAGCATTATTCATCATAGCCAAATACTAGAAACAATATAAATATTTATCAACTGATGAATGGATAAACAAAATGTGGCATAGCCATATGATGCAGTACTATTCAGCCATAAAAAGGATGAGGTAGTGATACATGATACAATATGGATAACCTTGAAATCACGCTAAGTGATAGAAGACAGACACAAAAGGCCACAAATTGTATAATTCCATTTATACGAAATATCCAGGATAAGCAAATCCATAGACACAAAAAGTCAATTAGTGGTTTTAGAACCTGATGGGGAGAGGAGACTGGGGATCATTAGCTAATGGGTATGGGACTTCTTCTTGGAGTGATGAAAAACTTACAGAATTAGATAGCAATAGTGGTCACACAAGTCAGAATATGTTAAAATCCACTGAAATGTATACTTTATAGGGTAAACTTTATAGTGTGTAAATTATATCCCAATAAAAGGATAAATAGGAGATAAATTAGAAATTCTTTGAAATACATTATAGAACACATACGACCTTACTAGAAGTAGGTCTTTGTGCTTACAACAGGATTGACATGCAAAACACACAGCATTCCCAAGCTCATATTCTGTGACCTTTCCTAGAGGCAAGGGATATCATTATCACCAAGATTTGGGATGTGGAGCTGTCTACGTATGTACGTGATATGGAGCTAAGAAATTTCCCAACTTCATCTGTGTAACATGGTTCATTTTGGTTCTAGGGTAGTGAAATCACCTGCAAATAAGGAAACTTTTACCTGATAAAATCATATAATTGACGATCCAAGATGCAGTCACTAATAATAATGCTTTTTTGAGCAGCTACCATGTGCCAAACAGTTTACATATATCATTTCATATTCAACCTACTCCTATGAAGTTACTATTATTACCATATTTCACCAATGAGCAAACTGAAGTTTAATGAGGTTAGTTAACATGCTAACTTGTGTTGTTCTTTGGTAGAATGTGATAATGGCAAAGCCAAGGGTCAAATCTCCAAAGCTTAGGCTCTCTCAATGAAACACTGCCTTCCCAGAGACGGCCCATGAGTGAGGGTGATCTCACTTGTACGTACGGGGAGCTGGGGTAGGCAAAAAGATGGAGCTGGGGTAAATAACGGCCTGGCTGTACAGGAAGCCAGCACACACAGCTAGAAACACCAGGCAGGAGCATCTTCTCTTTGAGACAGCGCACCTCTTCCTTGAGAAGTGTGTTCTTTCACAATCCCCAAATAATGAAGTTTTCTCTGTGTGTGTTTTATCCAGAAACACTATTTCTTAAGGCATTATAGCACGCAGCAAAACTCGTTGAGGTTCTCATTGATTCAGTTGGTGTTTACTGAATGACTACTATGTGCCTGGCTCTGTGCCCAGTCTTAGGGACATAGACATGAATATGACACATATGAATAAGACTCCTCAAGGAGCCCAATCTAGTGGTGAGCAAAGATAAGAAAACAGACAGCTACAATTCAGTGTGATACATGCCAAGACAGAGTTTGTCATGAGGGTAGAGATGGGCATGCCTACCACTGAGAGGTAGAGCCAGAAAAGGCTCATGAAGATGAATCCAGTAGAAGCCTGAAGATGAGCAGAAATCCACTAGGAACATAGTGCTGGGTATAAGGAGAAGTTAGTTCAGAAGAGAAAGGGAGAAAGGAAGGGGGAGAAAGGCATGCATGGCAAGGGGAACACCTGCAAACAGTGATGGAGCCCATTGTGTTTCCATCCCACACCACCTGAAGACCACACTTCACAAGCCAGCAAGTCTGGGATGGCAAGGGGTTGTGACAGACACTGTGAGTTGTCTACCCAATAACTCCCTTCCCTTCTTGTTAATGGAATCCTAATTTTGTTTGTGATAACAAACAGCCCGCCCTTGGAGATGAACCGTGGCTGGTCATGTCAATCCTTTTGCTCTTAGATGACACTCATTTTCTTAGCCTCCCTTAGAACTGGTAGTGATCAGATGACCTAGTTCTGGTCCATGAAATGTAATGGGAAAAGTTTCTCCTTTCCTGAAAGAAGGGGCAGAATGACTGGCACCACCTCTTTCCCATTCTTCTTGCCTCAACCTTAAACGTGATACCTGAAATAATACCGTGAAACAACAAACAAAAACTAAAATCCAACTTGCTAAGAATGAAGGACAGAAAAGACATAAATAACCTGTGTCCTTGATGCATGATAGAGCAGTTGTTATAACCAGAAAATCCTCCTGCATAGGACTTCCTGTCATACAATAATCTCCCATATTCAAGCCATCATTGCTGGACATGCTGTAAGTAGTGATCAAAAGCCTTTCTACATCATAGAACTTCTAGCTAAAAACTGAGAAGTAGTCCTTTCCCTATTCTTTCTTTAAAATTCCTCTATCAACAGCTTTTCTCAGTTTGGTGTATAGGTTTCATTCTTGACTGACCAGCTCTGTGGGTGTCCTTCCTAATTTTCATTCACTCCCAACTCTGGGGAGTAACAAAAAGAACAATGCCATTTTGCCCTGGCATATTCAGGATAATGTGGTGTCCATGGCAGCCATTATATTATACAAGGTCCCTGGAGCCCCGACAGACAGTAAATGGCTGTGGTAGAGATGGCCCATGATCCTGGGGCCATGCACATGTCAGGTTGCAATTACCAGAAAGATTTCAGCTTTTGCTCCTGGCAGAGGACCTTGTTTATATTTGTCATTGGCACCATTGCTTCCATTACTGGGCCAAAAGCTTATTAGCCACTGGAAGTTGGCAGAGGTGCATGGACCAGAGCAGCTGACTGTGACATGAGGAACTGATATTCTTGCAGTCTTAACAGTGCCTCCACTGCAGCTTTCTACTGGCCAAATTTGTGAGGACCCACCTGTAACAAGGGGCAACTGGCTATCTTTAGTCATCTGCATCAAATCCATCTTCAGCCCGAAAGACAGAAATAATTTAATCCTAGACTTGGATAATTTGGTTAGTTTTTTCTTTCATGCTCTATGTAAGAAAAACCCACAAAGAAAGCAGCCAAAAATGACTTTTACTCCTGGGTTGAGGCCACCTAGATTTTATTTTATCAGTGAAAGCTCTGAGAAATGACAGAGCCTTGTGAAAATACATGCAGTTGTCCCTCAGTATCCACTGGGAATTAGTTTCAGGATCCCTGCAGATACCAAAATTCAGGGGTGCTCTAAGTCCCTTATATAAAATGGCATAGTGTTTGCACATAACTTTTATATCATCTCTAGATTACTTAAAACACCTAATAAAATGTAAATGCTATGTAAATAGTTGTACTGTATTTTTATTTGTATTATTTTTTATTGTTGTTTTGTTATTTTAAAAAAACATTTTCAACCCATAGTTGGGGTAAATTTGCAGGTGTGGAACCTGCAAATAGAGAGATGACTGTATACTTTCCCCTGTGAATAATAGGGACTTACTTAATGTAAGATCATCATCTTTAGGAAATCGTGGGCTCAGTAAGGGCAGAAGCAAGGTTTTTTTATTTTAGCATCTCCCCACAGGACCTAATTTGATGCTCTCTCTTAGTAACTGCATCTTGTGCTGTTTTCCTCACTCTCTCACTCATCTCTCTTGCCTCTCTCATCTCCACCTCTTGCATTTTTTCTTCTCTGGGAGGCTCCATGTCCTTTTACATGGAGATTAGTTTAGCTTACCTATCTGCAATTCTGAATCTCTACCTATTACCCTCTAAGCACAGCAAAGGCTGGCTAACCAAGTAGTGCAAATAAGGTTTCTCCTTAGAAGATGAGGGAGGAAAAGGTTATATTTGTACCTATATCCATATAATGCCCATAAATCATAATATCAACACATTTACTCTCCCACTTAAAAACCTTCTGTACTCTCTTTGCTTACCGAGTAAACTCCCTCCCCTTCCCCTGATCTTCAAGGTCGTCTGTGACCAAGACCAATCTTCCTGAAAAACAAAGTTTCCCAATATTGGCACTATTGACATTTGGGGCTGGATAAGTTTTGCTGTGGCAAGCCATGCTGTGCATTGTAGGACATTTAGCAGTATCCCTGGCTTCTACCCACTCGATGTCAATAACATACCCCCACCCAGTTATGACAACCCAAAATGTCTACAGACATTGCCAAATGTCCCCTGGGTGGCAAAATCTCCCCTGATTGAGAACCACTGCTTTAAAGCCTTGTCACCTGCTACTTTCCATACTAGGCCTGTACTCTGTCTATATCCGACACACTTGGGGTGATCTCCCCTTCATACTTTGGCTTACTCTCTTTCCCTGGTTTGCGATGCCCTCCCTTTCACCACCCAACCCCATCCACCTAAAATCCTACTCATTCTTTTATGGCCAGAGTCTTTACTCCATGAAATATTGCCTAAATTCCTCTTACTCAAAGCTTTAAGCATTTGTCCTTTGAATTCTCAGTAACATTTTGTCGATACCTCTCAACTTTAATTCTGCGTTTCCATTTGACTCCATGAGTATAGTAACTATTTTGTAGGTGTTCAACAAATGAGTGTTTGCTAATGCATATATGTATGTATGTTTTTGTGGTTGAAAATTGGAACACAGGTGTAGGAGATAACGTTCTTTCTCCTCCATGAAGGAGGCCACAGCAGGGTCATTCTCATGCTTTTTACATTGTTCTTCCTGAGTTGCTGGTAATCTATTGTACTAGATCTGAGGATTCAATAGACCCTGCCGTACTGAGCAAAATTTAAGGAAATAAGCAAAAGCTGACCTTATTTCCTCCTGTGACATGGTTTGGATTTGTATCCCCACCCAAATCTCACGCTGAATTGTAATCCTCAGTGTTAGAAGAGAGGCAGGTGGGAGGTGGTTGGATCATGGGGATGGATTTCCCCCTTACTGTTCTTGTAATAGTGAGTGAGTTCTCACGAGATCTGGTTGCTTTCAAGTGTGTAGCACCTCCCCCCAACCTCTCCCGTCCTCCTGTTCTGGCCACATAAGAAGAGCCTGCTTCCCCTCCCCCTTCTGCCATGATTGTGAGTCTTCTGAGGCCTCCCCAGCCAGGCTTCCTATATAGCTTGTGGAACCATGAGCCAATTAAGCATCTTTTCTTTATAAATAACCCAGTCTCAGGTTTTTCTCCATAGCAGTACAAGAACGGACTAATACATCCCCTAAAACCCATGGTTGATGCCCTAAACCATTCACATTGTTCCTAAGTGCTGAGAAGAGTTGAGGCTGCTCTCCTACTCCAGCAAAGCCCCGGAAATGCAAATGTCCCAGCCTCATCTGACCAATCCTTCACACTGAGAAGCCCTTCTGCCACAGTAAGTCATGTCAGCGACGTTAAAAAAAAAATAAGATTTTTCTACGGAGGCTCAAACTTTTCCTTTATAAGTCACTTGTCATCTCTGGCGACAGGACAGCTAGAAACTCAGAGATTCCAGGGAAGCTTTCCAGTTGTCGTGGTAACTGACCCAATGTGCTGCTGAAACTGTCCTCATAGCTAACCGACCATTACAGTGGTCCTTCACTGGATGGGGTGACCTCAGGAAATTCATTTGGAGTATCTCTCCACTGCCACCTTGAGGTCACTGGCATTAGTGCATCCTCCTTCCTCTTGTCACTGAACAGACACCGGCCTGAGGGATTTGCGTGCTCTCTCTGCCTCCCATGACAGGTGCTGCAGCAGGCTCAAGACACAGCATTGCCCTTATCCCTAGAGCTTAGTCACTCTCGCTGTTCTTACTACAAGGCAGACCTGTCAGCAGAAACATGGATGTCTTAGTGCTCAATGACATATGCTAGACAAAGCATGCTGCTTTCTCTAAAAGAAAAGCTTAGGAAAGAAATGGAATTATAAAAATTTAAAAAAGAATCTCTTTCAGAATCTCTACTCCCATGAGATGTCCCGGTTTCGAACTTTTAAAAGCAAAAATAAGAATAGTGACCAAGAAATACATATTTATGTGTGTAAAAGATAGATAAAATAAGGCATTGTTTAATTTCCTTCTGACTTCCCGAACAATTTTATATCATGGACACGAATACTTTCTCATTTTATATGAGTTTTTTTTTTTTTTTTAACCTGAATAACACAAAGTCTATTTAAAACTATTTTACCATTTACAACCCTGGAATAAACTTCTTTTTCTTGGGTTGTGCCTGGTGGTTGGTTTGAAAATCTACCGGCTCCTTTTCAGAGTGTTTTTCTTAAATAAATGTCTGTCACATTAATGGTTAAAATCAACTAAGTTCAATCATACACCTGAAACTAACTAAAAGAGAATAATTCAAACGTTCCCAGCTTAAAGAAAGAATGAATTTTTAAAGTGATGGATATCTCAATTACCCAGATTTGATCTTAACACATTATAAGAATGTATCAAATTATTACATGTACCCTCAAAATATGTACACCTAATATATATAAATTTAAAAAATCAAGTTCCTTTAGGAAGAAAGGGACACTGATTTCCTCATTCTATTTAGGTGATATATTGCCCTCTAGTGGCGTGATATGCTAAATAGTGATATAAATCCAATGAGGGATGAATTTGCCTCCATTCATTCAGTGGGTTATTGAACAGCTACTCTGTGCCATGTACAGCTCTGGGTTCTGCCCGGGTACAGCATCAAAGAAGATAAGCCAGTGTCTTCAGTTCAAGGAGCGTATATTCTAATGGGGGGATATAGAAAATTAAAACTTAAATAAGAAAAATCTTAGTGATATATGCTCTGTAGAGAATTAAAATAGAGTTATGTGGAAGAAAGTGGTTGAGTAGATACTTTAGATTGAACCATCTAGAATGTCCTCCCTATGAAGGTGATATATACCCTTAGATGTGAATGCCAAGATAGCTAGCCAAGACGAAGATCAGGAGAAGGAACATTTTAGGCAGAAGAAACAGCTGGAGCAAGAAGTTTAAGAAAGAAATGAGAGGTGTTCAAGGAACAGAAAGATGGTCAGAGCGGCTGGAGCTTGGTAGATGGGAGAATGGCACAAGATGAGTTTGGAAAGGGCAGATGATGGCCAGATCATACAGGTCCTTGGAAAACCAAAGAGAAGTAAGCTGAAGATATCAAGCAGGGGAATTACACAATTTGATTCACATTCTTTAAAAACTCTGGTTACTATGTGGAGAACAAATCCCGTGTGGAGAACAGAGGAGGCTGCTATAGTAATCCTCCAGGAGAAATGATGGAGGCTTGGCCCAGCATGACATTGGTGGGAATGAAGATGGTTGACGCATTTAGATATGTTTTAAAGGTAGTATCAATGGGATGTGTTCATGGCTTGGATATAGGTGGTGAGGTAAAGAGAGGACTTGAGAATGACACCTTGATTTTTAATTCACTAACAGAATGGAAGAAAATGATATATACCAAGATGAGAAATATTGCTTGAGTGTTGTGTTTGGGAAGCAAATCAGGTCATGGTCTTCATAATCAGGATACAAAATACAGAACAACTTTTTTTTTTTTTTTTTTTGAGATGGAGTCTGGCTCTGTCACCAGGCTGGAGTGCAGTGGCGCCATCTCAGCTCACTGCAACCTCTGCCTCCGCAGCTCAAGCAATTCCCCTGCCTCAGCCTCCCCAGTAGCTGGGACTACTAGCAATTTTTTTTTCTTTTTTTTGGTATTTTGGTAGAGACAGGGTTTCACCATGTTGGCCAGCATGGTTTCGATCCCCTGACTCATGATCTGCCTGCCTCAGCCTCCCAAAGTGCTGGGATTACAGGCATGAGCCACTAAGCCCAGCCAGAACAACTTTTTAAAGAATGTGTTAAACAAAGATGATGAGCCAATAAATATAAATATTCACATTTCAAGGGGTCCAAGAGAGCTAGAGAGTTTATCAAAGGAAACCAGGAAGAAGAGTTCTCAGATTGCAGTGTAAGGCACCCCAAACAGCCAGGAAAGAGAATTGAGCACTATGGAGACAAGAGCCAGTGGCTTCGAAACCTTCTAGAGTTGCTTATCTCCCAGTTTCTTCTCTGTATTTTGGGAACTGACATTATGCACCACAAGAGAAGGTTGCAAGAGTCACAGGACATTAGAAGTGAAAAATCTTCGAGGAAAAATGAACCCAACTCCCCTTAAACCCATCTTTTCCAAATAAAGCAGTGGAGCTCAGAGCCCAGGGAGTAGAAGGGATACCAGCATTCATGGCCCTAATGCAACATGTCAGACACGATATGAAGAACATCACATGATCTACCCCATCATGTCTTTGAACAATTTTGCAAAGTGTGCATAAATTTCCATTTCCAGCCAAGAAAACACAGCACAGGCTCTGGGAAGGCCAAGACCCTACAAATGGTTACTGGAAGAGATGGGATGAGAACTCTCATGTTCCAGTGCTCTACAATCCATGCAATGCTGGGCTAAAGAAGATTTTTGAAAATGTGAGGAGGGAAATGAAACTAATTTGGGTAAATCTTTTTAGAGTTTAATATTCCATCCTTTCACCTATACATGTTGGGGCAAGCCAGATTGCAATGCTTCTATGAAGCAGCCAAGCAAATTCTTCCAGCTAAATTTGGGGAGGATGATGATGATGATGATGATGATGATGATGATGATGATGGAGCTGCCGTTTACTAAGTGTTTTCTATGTTCTAGTGTTTCAGATACATTCATTTGCTTCAAGACAACAAATCTGCAATCTATTATCTCTCTTTTCTAGATGAAACTAAGACATAGGTTAAATGATTTGCCCAAGGTCACGTCATTACTCTGCTCAGTGAAAAACCCTGATGTGGACACAGGCCTATCTTCTTTCTCTGCCCATGTAGCCTTTTTAACATCTTCTCTTCTCTGGAGTCGTAGTGCCATGGCCCACACAGGCATGTCCTCATTTGCAGCTCTGGAGATACAAGGAATGGGACTATAGCTGGAGTGACCTTTGTGCCACCATTAAGTGTCACACACAGTATGAAATTCTATCTAACACTGTACTCTGAACCACAGGACAAGTGAGAAGAGGAAAGAAAAGCAAATGTGAGCCAGCCATGTGATCCCATGGCTACCCTAAGGGCCTATTAATATGATTCAGAGATGCCTGAATAACTGAGTTTTCTGCAGTTCCATAGTTTAGGAGTGAAATGAGACAGTGTTCGCCTAGAGAGACCAAGAACTGAGTGAACGCCTGAGTATGTCATACCATGCTGTGCTCTGTAATCACGTTGTTTATTGCATAACCCCAAGATTATCAGACGCATCAGTCCCAGATGAATATATAGCACTGGCATATATCCAGACTAGTTAATATGTAGAACCCTCTAATCTCATAAAATTGAAGGAGGACAGTCTTTCTGTGATGCTCAGTGACAAGGGTATTTTTAGCCCCCTCTCCTTTGTGAGGATTGGAGAATTTGAAAACTTGTATCTCTGCCTGCCCTAGATAACTCTATTACTTAGCTTGACTGTAATATTGTTTGACTTAATCACATGAAGTCTGAGTCATTGGTCTCTCCATCAACCCAAATTTGCTGTTGACATTTGTCCATATAGTCACCTTGCAGATTAGCGATGGCGGGGAGAAGGTGGAGATTTAATGACTTTATTCCAGACCTATCATAGAGGAAGGGACCAAGATGGTGTTGCAGTGTTGGGTTGATCAGCTGAGTACCTGTGGTGTGAGATAGCTAAGGGCTTCAGATATGTAACAAGAGGAACCATTTGTGAACCATGACCTTGGGTCTGGTCTGCTAATTTAAAATAGAGAATTTTTTTTCCCCCCAAATGAGTGTGAAATGGGCCATGCCGTGGCTATTGTTTTTTGCTCTGGTGAAAATAATTGAGCCAATAGAGGGAGCTAAAGTTGTATAAATGGAATCTCTGGATACACAGTGTTATTGCAAAGAAATTCCCAAATACTTGAAAGGTGTACTTCAGGGAATTTGGGGATGCAGTGGAAAAGAGGCAAATAACCAATAAAAACATTGCTAACAAGACAGTGGTTGGTAACTGGTGATCACCCCAATATCTAAACGTGTAATTAGAGTGGATATCATGAATGAAAGGAAAACTTCTTGGCATGACTATTATCTGGGTGACTAGGATACAAAAAAATATGCTCTTTTCTCTCTCTTAATTGGCCATGTTAAAAGAGAATCTCTAGATTTATCAAATCTTTGTATTTATCAAGGCTGAGAGGTGTGATAAATTCAAAATAGTGCAAGCTCTCAGGAAACAACAGGAAGTAGAACTTTTAATTAAAGAAACAGTGAATGTGTGGGTATTAATAAACACTAATCTTTTTCACATTAGCTCAGTTTGGCCAAGAAAATGTTAGATGGGACCTATTAATTTACCTTGGACTGAGTTCCACAATTGTGTAAAAAAAAAGTTCAGCAAGCTGGGAAAGAATGGGATTTAGTGATTGAACTTGATATTGCCGTGATAATGCCTTCTTTTCCACCCCTAAGAGACAGAACCAGCAGGGACCATTTACTTTTACATGCAACATAATATACTTTTATTATGTTGTCTTAGGACTATATTAATTATTCTATTTATGATAATAATTAAGAAGTAATCTGACCATGATAACTGCTATGGATTGAATGTTGGTGTCCCTCCAAAATCCATTTGTTAGAACTTAACCCACAAGGTGATAATAGTAATAGGTGTGGCCTTTGGGAGGTGATTAGGTCCTGGGGGCTCCACCATCATAGACAGGATTAGCGCACTTATAAAAGGGCTTGAGAGAGTGAGTTCACCCCCTTCAGTCCTTCCACCACGTGAAGATGCAGCAACAAGGCGCCACATTGGAAACAGAGTTTGGGTCCTTACCAGACACTAAATCTGCTAGCCCCTTGATCTTGTACCTTCCAGACCACAGATTGTGAGCAATAAATTTCTATTGTTTATAAATTATTCAGCTTAAGGTATTTTGTTATAACAGCCCTAATGGATGAAGACAGCAACCATCAACTTTTTTTTTTGTAATAACTTTTTATTTTGAAATATTTTAAGACTAACCATATTTTTTAAATTGGTGATAAGTGAGAAGAACATTGTTACCTGTAGAAGGGGACAGAAAACATGGCATCATCTTGTTGGCTGGTAAATATACCTAAATATAAGGGCTAGTACAAGTCTTAAGCGTGTCTTAGCATATGCTGGGCTAAAGATTCACAGGATCATTCATTGATACAAAAACAATTGGCTGAGAATATTTTTAATTTCACCATGAAATGGAAGCAAATGGGCTGACAGAATTATTTGGATGTTTTAGTCTATTTGTACTGCTATAACAAACTATCGCAGACTGGGTCATTTATAATGGATGGAAATTTATGTCTCACAGTTTTGGAGACTGGGAAGTCCAAGATTCGGTGCCCATATTTGATGCATGGTGAGAGGCTTGCTGCTGAGTCCTCACATGGTGGAAGGGTAAAAAGGGCCTAAGTCAGTTTCCTCCAGCTTTTTTGTAAAGCACTAATCCATTCATGAGGGAGGAACCCTCATGACTTAATCAATGCTGTGGTGTCAATGTGTCACCCAAAATTCACGGGGTGGAAACTTAATCCCCAATGCAACAGTGTTCTGTGGTGGGGCCTTTTGGAAGGTGTTTAGCTTATGAGGGCTCTACTCTCATGAATGGATTAACACCACCATGAAAAGGTCTTGCAAGAGAGGTGTGCTCATTTTTTGCCCTTCCGTCTTCTGCCATGTAACGATGCCACAAGAAGGCTCCACCAGATGCTGGTGCCTTGATCTTAGGCTGCTCAGCCTCCAGAACAGTGAGAAATAAATTCCTTGGTTTTTTTTGTTTGTTTTTTTGTGTGTTTTTTGGTCAATTAGCCAGCCTTAGGTATTCTGTTATAGCAGCACAAAATTTGACTAAGATATTTCCCAAAAGGCTGCACCTCTTACTACCACCATGATGGAGATTAAATTTCAATATGAATTTTGGAGGGGACACCCTCAAACCACAGTATTGGATATTGGAGAAGTCATCCCATACCTGGGTGTACTTTGGTTATTTGTTTTGTCAAATGTCATATTGAAAACCCTGCTTTTAAGTAAGGAGAAAAACAGAAGATGCCACTGGGTCCTTATAAGCTTGTTGATCCTATAATTTTGGTAGTTTGCATAATAGAAACCTTTTACATTCAACACTCTGCAGAAACCAGGAGGGGTGTTAGTCATGGGACTTTAGAACCTGAAGCTTACCTGATGCAGCTGCCTGCCACTCCACTTTGAAAGCATTTTCTGCTTGTGATTACTGGTTAAGATGCCATGTTCCTATAAAAGAAAATTAAAGAATTCTAATACCAGAAATTCCAAAACTGTCCTTGGTAACATTTGACAGATTTTTTAGATACTGGAGGAGCAGCTCAAAAAAAGTTAGTGATAAAATAGAAAAGATATATTAAAGAATATACAAAAGGAAGCAAGCTCGTAGTGGACCATGGGATCCATAGCTGGCAGCTGCAGCCCTGGAGCCAAAACTGTCCTCACCATCAGGTTTGCTTCCGGCAATAGGGATTTGTGAATATACGAGAGTATGAATCCAAGAGAGCATGGCCAAGGCCAAGTTTAGTTTACTAAGCACAGTACTCAATTAGCTGAGAAGCGTTATGGAAGTCTGTGACCATCCTCTCAGCCCATGGGCTAAGTAGAAAGTCTTCTGGTTGACTCTACTTTCCAACACAAAAACACCTCGCATTTGTTCAGCAAGTGCTAAAAATACCTCAATGTCGAGGCAAGATTTATGAAACAGCTACAGGTTTTCTGACTTGAAATAGGAATTGCTCATATTGACACCTGTTTGTTATATATAGATGAGAAAGGTGGTGGTAATGGAAACATCAAGGTAGCTCTATCTATCTGTTGGTGAAGATTTTAAAGGTGGTAACTGAGATCTACAAGATGAGTGGATCCTGGAGACCACAAGCTATGAAACATTGGTTTCAATCATGATACGTGATACAATCTTTGACTCCATCGAAAACTGCCTATGTCTGTCAGGATTTCTCAGCTAGAACAATATCAAGAGAAAAATTCTACCTTTTGTTAAAGGGACAGAGCCCAAAGGCATATGGTCCATTATATACTGGCAGACTGACTGTGTTGAACTTTTACCTACAGCACCAGGTAGTTTTAGGTTCTATTGACTGGTATTGACAATTCATTTTCTGGTTTAAACTTTGTCCATCCTGAATCTGAGGCCTTGAATTTACGAGTTTATGAGAATCTGAGGCTTTGAAGTTTGAGCTTAGAATTAACGCACTGGAAATACAAACTTTACAGTAATTCTGACCCTTACTTAATATATCAGCAATAAGAAAATACATCCTATAAAGTGAAGAGGGCAGGAGTAAGCCAAGAAATATAACACAAAGTAGTCTTTTCATGTTCATATCCCTCCCAAAGTAATAATGTGACTGAAAATTAGAATGGGTAATTGAAGCAATTGTGATACAAAGTCATGACAGGGACATGATGGACTAACTGGCTTTGCAGGCCAGGAGAGCATCTAATACTAAACATACTGGGCTGCAAAAGTGGGTCATGGGTTGAACTTATTTCTTAGATATAAGATCAAGAATGAGGCAATGGGAAGTGATGGATTGGTTCATATCTACCATTCTATATGTTTCTCTTGGGCAATCCATAAACAAGCCCTAATAATCTGGAAGGGTTTTGTGGTACCCTCGTGGTATGCCACCATGTACTGTTGGACTTATTCTTGCTACTACTATAACTACAACTACTGATAAGAATAATAGCAAACACTTAGATAGTGCTTATCATATACCTGGCACTATTCTAAGCATTTTACATCTCTATATATGTTAAACATGGGATTAATTAACTCTGGCAAGTCACTGATTTTCAGAGAAGGTTGACTACTTTCTCAGAGATAATAAAGCAAATATTTCTAAAAATTTTTGAAAAGGGGAGAGAGGGAGGGAATAAGAGAGGGAGGAAAAAGTGGAGTATTAGTAAGGTATTAGTCAAGATGTTTGGATTACACATTATAAAAGTTTCAACTAAAGGCAGCTTAGGTAAGATACAAAATGTGCTGACTCATGTAACTAGAAAGGGAAAGGGCAAGTCATTTCCCTGGAGGACAGGTTCCCAGATCCTGCTTAGGGTCCTGTGACACTGACAGCAGGGAGGAATGCCTCTGAATAAAAGCAGGTGGAGCCATTCAAAATGTCCATGGGTCTATCCCTAGGAGCTCCACCCCAATTAATTCCCCTGCAGATGAGACTGCAAAGCATGAACTCAGGTACTCCTCAGGAGCCACCCACATAGAGGGGTAAGGACACCTCTTTTATTTCCACGAGAGTAGGGAAACCTGCAGGGGGCCCAGAAGGTTCAG
Organism: Macaca mulatta; assembly: GCF_049350105.2. Lineage (NCBI taxonomy): Eukaryota > Metazoa > Chordata > Mammalia > Primates > Cercopithecidae > Macaca > Macaca mulatta. The sequence continues at coordinate 129,618,360 of NC_133412.1, read as the reverse complement.
AGCAGGCTCCAGGTAGAGAGACCACCTGCAAGCATGAAGGGAGCCAGTGTTGTTTTGTTACACAACTGCAGAGGGCACCATTTCTTTATATTCTTTGTGAATGACACTCCTGGGTGTTCAAAGGAGTGGCTCTGCAACAGCCATGGCAGAAGCCAGTGGAGAGTGACTACGGACACAGTAATAACCAGAAAACATTAACTGGTCCCTAAGGAAGCCCATGATGTCCTGGCTCCCTGCAAGGAAACGGAACAAAATGTGAGAAGGCGTTGCCATCTGGAGACCTAGCGATCTAATGGAAGTGAGAAGGTTGATGGAATCAATATCTCTTATAATGAGTAGCCATGGTCCTGTTTGCCCCCCACCCCTCAGATTGGGCCAGGGGAACTGAAGGTTATATTCCTCTTCTGAGTTTTTGGGAATAGAAATCCTAACATGAGTGAAGGTGACCAATTTTGGGATTGATGCTATTGACAGAGGAGAACAGACAGCCAAAAAGTGCACTGTGCAAGGTTGATATTACTCACAATATAACCATGACATAGACATTCCTAAGAAAACAAATGAAAAAGCAGTAGAGCAAATCATAAACTTCCCCATGCAGCAAGTGTTATTATAATAATAAAAATAAAATATTATTAGTATATTCTTTCATTTGTATTTTGTTTTAGGGCTGCAACCAGATGATGTACCAAGACCACAGTGAGTGCCAATAGGCACACTCCAGCCCTGTGTCAGCCAAGCATTTTGGTGATTAATGTTCTTGGCCCAGAGGAAATAGCACTCTTTCTCTAAATTCAGATTTTTTTTTTTTTTTTTGGGCATAAAATTTTGGAAACTAGGTTTAAAATTCTCCACAATGACCATCTTGTCTATGCTCAGGTTAGTCATAGAATTCATAGCTAACCCAAGATTAATTTTCAAACCAAGGAGAAACAGTAGAGGTCATCCACTCCAAGTCTTTTTTTCTTTCTTTTTTCTTTCCTTCCTTCCTCCATCCCTCCCTTCCTTCCTTTCTTCTAATGAATTCACTGATATAACTTATTTTAAATTGCACTTTGATTATAAAAGTAGTATATATTCATATTTAAAAATAGGAAACAGAAAATTTAAACTAAATGCCTCACATTCTCCCACCCAAAAGCAAACACTGTCAACTACAGTCCCCGACTTAGGAGGGTTTAAGATTTTCCACGATATGATTGTGTGAAAGTGACCCACATTCAGTAGAAATCATACTTCAGTACATAAATCAATAAATTACATGGGATACACAGCACTTTCTTATAAAATAGGCTTTGTGTTACATGATTTAATCCAACGGTAGGCTAATATAAGTGTTCTGAGCATATGTAAGGGAGGAGAGCCTAAGCTGTGATGTTCAGTGGGTTAAGGTGTATCACATGCATTTTTGATATGCCATATTTTCAACTTATGGTGGGTTTATCAGGATGTAACTCCATGGTAATTGGAGGGGAACCTGTGCTTTTATATTCATTATAATAATTGATATAACTCTCTTTTTTGTTCTTTCCCCAAATCTGACCACTTCATCATGAGACAATGCTCCTAAACTGCTGATTAGACACAGGGTTATCCACTGTCTGGGGGAAAGGGTCAGGAAGAGCTACCCCCAAAGATCTTGGGAAATTGACATGTCAGAATATACCTCTCTGATTTTAAAATGGGAAAACTGAGCTCCACTCATTTGCAAAATCCAATGACTCTATCAGGACTCCTCCAATGTAACAGCTAATTGCTTCTAACTTCACTGTGCTCCTTTTCAAGTGTGAGGTCCAGGGAATGGACAGGACGCTGTAGTCCAGAAATGGACAGAATATGTCATGTGGAAAGATGTCCGAAAGGTCTCCACAATTTTCTCTTTTGATGTGTTATGTCTCATCAAAGTGTGAAAACAATTCCTAAGTTAGACAAGTAACAATTTATATCAAGAAAAATACTGTGTTATCCTATATAATGAACAAGGGGTAGGTAAGTATGGTTCAATGTGTCTACTGATATTAATAATGCCCAGTTGAGTTGAAATATGTAGGAAAGTTTTTGAGGGAAGGAAATATTTTCATGACTCTAAATGGCCTTTTGGCTGTCATATTTACTTTGGATGTCCAACAGAGAATAACTATCTATTTGGACATGATGGTAGATTTCACTTTTAAATGAAACAATAAGCAAAAAAAAAAAAAAAAAAAAAAAAAAAAAAAAAAAAAGAAATAAATAAAGAAAAAACAAAACAAAAAACCATACAGGAATGGAGGCAAAAGCTTCCAAAGTCCAAACAAATGCCATGTAAACATTCCGTGATCTACTTTTACTTTTAGATTGTAGATCATGTATTGAGAATTTACATGAGTTAGCATCAGAAGGTATCACAAGCCCATTGTACTCTCTCTTTCCCAAGTTTCACAATACATGGGAAATTAACATTTGGGTTGCCATTATTTTAATTAAAAATATGATGGCTTTTTGCTGACCCAGATAATCCCTTGTCTATTTCCATCAAAGGCACAGGGTGAGAGAGTGGAGATTTTACTATATTGTCTACTTCTCCAAAAGGGCCTCACCTGGCCTTTGCCTTCTTATCAGGGTGGGTTAGCTTCTTGTTAAATGTTAACTATGGACCAGCAGAATCGACATCAGCTTCATCAGAGGAGCTTGTAAGAAATACAGAACCTCATGGCACACTCCAGACTCATTGAATCAGAATCTACATTTTAACACGTTCTCCATGTGATTTATATGAACATTAATGTTTGAGAAGCACTGGGTTAATTGATGATTAAGAAATATAGTGCATCTGTTTGCCCTACTCTCCATCTGTTGCCCAACACACACACACACACACACACACACACACACACATGCACGCACACTCTTCGGGTTTAAGATGAAAGAACAGACTGGGCAAAATCATGAAAAACCATGGATTTGCAGGATTTAACTGCTGAATGCAATACTAAAAATCATGTAGTCACAACCCTTCAAATGGCAGAGATTAGTAAACATCTCCCACTATTCATTCTCCCCTTCCGCCTTGTAGTAATAGAACTCTCCAAGGTTTAGCTGAGCACACCACACAATAAGACAGTGCATTTCCCTAGCTCCTTTACAGCTAAGAATGGCCATGCTATTAAATTTGAATCAATGACATAGGAGCACAAGAGACACATTCAACTTCCAGTCAGTTCCTCAGCGAAGTAGCAGCTTTTCACAAACTTCCCTTTTTCTGATGGCTGGGAAGCAGCAACAGCTACAGTAGGTATCTTGGGCCCAGAGATAGAAGTCACATGCTGAAAATGACAGAGCTACTAGACATCCCAGGTTAATAGTTGACCTTCTATAACAGAGCAGCCCAACCACCCCAGAATGTCAGATCAGCCTGGGACATGGAAGAGAAATTCAGCTCTCTCTCATCTTACCCATTGAAGTCACTGTGATTTTAAGTATCTTGATGGCAGCTTAGCCTTTGTGCCCTGATTAATAACTTCACAAGTGAGAAACTGAGGCCCAGAAACTGTATGACTGATGGTGAAAATATCACTTATAAATGTAAAAATAAGCCAGTGGAAAATATTTAAAGATTTTTAGGCCAGGCACTGTGACTCACACCTGTAATCCCAGCACTTTGGGAGGCCAAGGAAGAAGGATCACTTGGGGCCAGAAGTTCAAGACTAGCCTAGGCAACATAGCAAGACCCCCACCTCCATTGTTACAAAAAATAACAAATTAGCCAGGCATGGTGCTACATGCCTTGTACTCCCAGCTACTTGGGGGGCCAAGGCAGGAGGATTGCTTGAGTCCATGAGGTCAAGGCTGCAGTGGATCATGCCACTACACTCTAGCCTGGGTAACAGAGTGAGAATTTGCCTCAAATCAATCAATCATCAATCAATCAATCAATCAATAAAATTAAAGATTTTTAAAAATGTATACTCAATTTTATAATGAAAACATTTTAAATGTTTTGAGGCCAGATGTGATAGAACACTTTGGCTTTCCTGACTAAGCTTCTTGGCTTGGAGGTGTTCTCTTAGCTACCCCTGAGGAATATCCATACTTGTTTATCACACAGCAGTTACTTGGATGAATGAATAAATAAAAGGATAACGTGAACTCTCTGTTTTTACTAAATCAGCAGGTTAAAAAAATTTTTTTGGCTCCCGCTTATTTTGAAGAATGTAATCTTAAAGCGCATCTTAAGTTGACCACTTGACCCATGTGCCACCATGAAACAAAGTGACAACCAAGAAAGGGTTTCAAATAGGCACAGTTTTCATAGTTTTTAGCATTTTCCTTTCTAGTAGATACGTGGGGAGATACTTATAGATCTATATGTTTGCACTGGGTTAGGACTATGTTCAGCGTTATTTTTTTCGTCTCTGGTTTGTGGTCATGGCTTAATAGTCATCAAACCAAAGTCATAAAGACAGTTGAAGATACAGGACACGGTATTGCCAACATGAGGATAGTTTATTGGCTCCGTGGTTCAGTCACTTTTGAATTCAGACAGTGTTTGACTAGCAGACTTCTTAACAGATTTTCTAGAATACTATTTCTGTCATTACAAGTTAAATTGTCACCTGCTATACAAAGATCCACACCTAGTAACCCAGTTATATTTATCCAATGATAAAAAAACAAAATGCGACTATATGAGATCATTTTAAAAAAGTAATGCAACACTAAACAATAGCTCCAGGTTGTCTTTAACCATAGCATTTCATCATAGGTTGCCCACAGAAGGATTGCATGCATAGACATTTAAGCAATATGTAGACTTGTAGGTTTTATTTTTCTGTTTGCTAATAGTGCCTATAACTGAAAAAATGAATTATAATATTGACAGAGACTCAATGAATCCAATACAAAGTTGTCTAATACTGTCGAAAAGATATAAATTTAATGTTAACAAAATCACTTAAAATATTTTAAACACATGATAAAAGCCTGTAAACAATTCATATCTCTAGTTTAATTTTTTTTCATTAATAAGTCATATTCCCAAATCCAATTAAAGTCTCCTGTTTACACAGTGGTTCTCAATCTTGGCTGCATATTAAAATCACCCAGGGAATGTTAAAAATCCCAAAGTTTAGGCCAAACTCAAGAAATTCCATCAGGATCTCTGGGGGGTGGGACCTCAGCATCAGTATTTTCACCTTTAGTTGTAGGTAGGGATGTTGATTGGGTCAACAGGTGTAAACTATTAACCAAGGGCGACAGATGTTCATTCAGAATAAAGGGACACCAGATGTTCACCAGGCATTCCTTTCCAAGAGCTCTTATTTTGCATCTGAAACACATTTGCCTTCATCAGCTATTTCATGTCTCTTTCACCAAAGTCAGCAAGAGGATTTAGTGCACTCAAAGTAGAGGGGCCTTTTTTTTTCTTGAGGGCTTTTCTGAAAAGCTAAACCTGAGAGAAATGAATAGTTTCTTATCCTCTACATAGAACTCCCATTTAGCTCATTGACCTGCAGCAGAAAGGTTTTTAAATAGCCAGGTGATGTCTTCAGCGGGTGCCTTGTATCCTATGTTAGTCTTCCCAAATGACCAGTCCAATCCAGCCGGTTTTCCCATTTCTCCTTGAGCTCAGACACTTTATCCCTAATCTGTCAGCACAGGAAATTGCGAGCAGGTATTTTATTTCATGCGAGAGCCAGGAAAAACACAGAGGTGGTACGGCTCACTGCTTTGAATACGTGTTCAGCGGGACTGGAAAATTTTCCCTAAAACAAAGTTATTCTATCTCTGGTGAGCAAGGCTACCCCACACTGAGGACCAAAGAGAGCATTCAATCCTCAGAATGCTTCTGTGTGAAAATGAAAATGAGCAATATTTTTAGTAAAATTAGTAAAAAGTACATGCGATATAGCTTCTAAATATAAAATCATCCACATTGCTGTTCGGCTGCTTCGTTCAGTTTTCTCAGTCATATATGGCAGAGCAAACTACAAAACATCATTTTCCTTGACATGCCCATCCAGAACCAATTGTTTAAAACTGGATGTTTAAATTTGGGCATTTAGAATTATTAAATCACCAAGAGCTGAACTGTAGCAAATTATAAAGAAAGGTAAGAACATGGCTAATCAAAGTCCTCTTCAATTCAATAGGTGTTTGCTGACAACCTAATATATATAAGGGATGTGTGTGGGATGAAAGGGTTTCTCTTTCAGCTGCAGCATTTCCCTATTATGCTCAAAGGGCTAATTTCAATGATGAACCTCTTTGTTTCACGGTTTTTGTCTTCGTGAGTTATCCAACAATTTCACTTTCCTGAAACCAGCCTCCGCTATAGACGCCCCTCAAAGACTCCCAGGTATATCTGTTTTTTTAAACAGGTCTATCTATTGTTCAAATACCTATCAGACTTCTCCTCATGGGACAATCCAAATTTTTCATCTCTCTGGCTTTCTTTGTGGAAAGAAGTTAACATTGCCATGATTCTTGGTTGTTATATTCTATTATCTAGCTTACAATATACAAAGACTCCCTGGCGTTACAGCTATTTCAAAGAGGTAATATTTTCAATTTTGTAAATTTTCCAAATGAATATAATTTAAAATATTTAGTTTAAAAAGATGCTAGCTCTTGGCTGGGCACGGCGGCTCACGCCTATAATCCCAGCACTTTGGGAGGCCGAGATGGGCGGATCACGAGGTCAGGAGATCGAGACCATCGTGGCTAACACAGTAAAACCCTGTCTCTACTAAAAATACAAAAATTAGCCGGGCATGGTGGCAGGTGCCTGTAGTCCCAGCTACTTGAAAGACTGAGAAAGGAGAATGGCTTGAACCCGGGAGGCAGAGCTGGCAGTGAGCCGAGATCGCGCCACTGCACTCCAACCTGGGCAACAGAGCAAGACTCCATCTCAAAAAAAAAAAAAAAAAAAGATGCTAGCTCTCTGAGAACCTGTCATAATTTTCCTAATATCACCTTAACACAAAATATGTTAGAGCAAAATAAAATATCTCTTTAAATCTTTCATTTCAGAAAACGACCTTCAATGCAGTCAATAAGCATTTATTGAGTACTGTGGGAGATCCTAAGATTGAAATACAATTTCTTTGCAACTACGGCCTTATAATTTTAATGGAGAACCAAAATATAAAGATATGTATGTGTGTGTGTGTATATGTGTGTGTGTGTGTGTGTGTGTGTATATATATATATATATATTTTTTTTTTTTTTTTCTTTTTTGAGACAGAGTCTTACTTTGTTGCCCAGGCTGGAGTGCAGTGGTGCGATCTTGGCTCACTGCAACCTCCATCTCCACCTCCTGGGTTCCCACCTCAGCCTCTCAAGTAGCTGGGATTACAGACATGTGCCACCACGTCTGTACAAAATACATTTTTGTATTTTTTTGTAGACAACTATTAGCATGCTTTTGCCATGTTAGCCAGGCTGGTCTTGAACTCCTGGCCTCAAGTGATCTGTCTGCTTTGGCCTCCCAAAGTGCTGGGATTACAGGCATTAGTCACCATGCCCGGCCTGCATTTATATATTTTAAGGGATTAAGATAGCAACGAAAAGTAATTTCAATGGGCTTTCCAGGGAAGGGGAGAATGACAGGGAAGAAGAGAGGAGAGAGAGACAAAGTTTGGGGTAGGTGTCCACAAGCATGGAGGAACTTAGGGTCTTTTTGAAGTTATCTACTTTGCAGGGGAAGGGTCTTAATAATGATCATGTTAATAACAATGATAATAGCTAACGTCTATTTGGTGTCTGTACCCTGCAACTCCTGGTATTAAATTGTTGTTCCTTACTGTTCACTTAGAATATTCACATAAAAATATTTATTAAGCTTTACCATGGTGCTGGGATACAGAAGAAAGAGTAGATAGAAGATAGCTATGCAAATAAACAAAGAAAGAAAGAAAGATATAATAGAAATAGGCACTGAGTGTGGCCATGCATTTCCTCTTAGCTGGCAACACATTCTTGCATTTTTAGGCAAAGCTAGAACTCATTGATCCTCAGAGGCTGTCATGAGGATTTCTATGCAATGTAGCTTTCATCTCTGCAGTATTAACTTTGGTCAAAAGATGGCAGCAAAGTTCAGCTAGCTCTTCGGAAACCACTTCTCAAAAGCGAAGGGAGAATATTCACATCTTTTTACAGGTTAATGGGCAAGTGGGGGAAACGTCGTCTTGCCGCTTGCACATGAAATTGTTTTCAAATTGTATATCACAATATTTATTAAACATTAAAATATCACAAGTTCCATATAAGCCAGGTTATAATATTCAAATTATATTTATTCATTCACTTGTTAATTTGCAAATGTAAATATTCATTGATTTCCCAAATGTTTTAGTACCTGCTAGGCACTAGCACTACACTGAGAGCTGATGATACTTGTCAACCAGAATAGACACAGTTCCAGCTCTCACTGAACATAGGGCCTAGAGTGGGAGTGATATTAAAAAGATAAATATAGAAATGAACTTGTAATTATTCATAGAATGTAATTACCTGTGGTAATTGTATTTTTCAGTTTCCTACTACTTGAGAGTAACAGAAAATACTCAAGCATTTATTTTTCAATTGCTTGACTAATTATTTGGGTGCCTAGAATAGTGCCTGGCACAAAGTAGGCGCTTAGTAAAGAGCTGTTAAGTGAGTGAAGGAGTGTAATGACAAATCTGAGATACATATGTCCAGAACATGACCGGAGACAAGTTTCTAATGAAGGAACATGACCTGGGTCTGGGAAAGTGATGTAGGTCTGAAGGATGATAGGAGGTAACTAGATGGCTGTGTATGTGTGTGGATTGGAGGTGGGGAGTCTCTGGGCATAGAGTAGACCATGAGTAAAGGCCCTGTGACAATGGTGGCTGTGGGGTAGGGAGGGGGTGGAGAGGAGGCATGGGACCGTGACCTGCTACAGGGAACTGAAAGACCAGTGCGGCCTCATCACAGGGAGTCAGGGGGTTGAACAGTGATGCACAACATAGACTTTGGTGTCAAGAATGAGTAGGAGAGGGACAAGAGTGGATTTGGGTAGAACAGGTGGGAAGCTATTGCAGTCCAGGTGAGAGATGGTGGTAGCTTAGACTAGGGGGCGGGCTAATGGAGTGGGAAGTTGTCAGAGTCACCGATGGGAGCACGTGGTGATATATAGACTATAGAGTGTGAGGGAGAGAGGAGCTCCAAGGATTACTGACTTGTGCAATGGGGTGTGGTAGAAAGGAAATTCTGGAGGAAAACCAATTTGAGAGAGGAAGTAAGATCCTAAGTTCTGTCTGGAACATTCTGAGAATTTGAGACATCCTAGTAGAAATATTAAGTCCATAATTAGATTGAAGGGACAGAGCACAGAGAGATCTGGGGTAGAAATTGATTTGGGAGTCATTGGCATATAGATGACATTTGAAAAGAAAAGCCCTGGTTGAATCCAAATATGAAGGGAGTATAGGGAAAGAAATGGGGACTAAGACTAACCTTGGGGAACTCACATTGGTGCCTGGTGGAGAAGGACAGCTGCAAACAAAACAGAAGTAGCCAGAGAAGAAAGGAGGAGAGCCAGGAAAGAGCGTGTGAGTGCAATGGACAGAACTCTGGATGCAGGAAGACCTTTCTCATGTTCCGAGAAAGGTCAGCATCTCCATCCTCCACCACAGTCCTTCCATCCAGCCTGTTCGTTCATCCATTTAACTGTGGCCCTTGCTAGCTCCAACACAAATATCCTTGGCTCTTGGTAGAGCTAGTCCCAGGAAGTTAACGTCTTTTGAGCCACCAAAATCGTAGATCATGGCAAATAGGAGCAAAGAATAATGGTATGGACATCAACTACAATTAGTTAGTGAAAAATTGATGGAAGAATTTATTTACAGTTCCAAAGAAGAAGACCACTGGACTAAGAGTTAGGAAGCCAGAGATCCAACCTGAGCTTGCCCAATGGCCTGCTGTGCCGGTTCAGGGATTTTTCTGACTATGCTTCCTTTCAGTGTTATTATTATTAAATTTCAGGGCAGGAGACTGTGGTGGGTGAGTGGGAAAAAAGAAGGAAGAAAGGAAAGGAAAATAATACACACTCTGCATACATAATAAGATTCTTATAAAGATCTTACGAGATCAAGTGTCTAAAAGTGCCTCGGAAAACATAACATCAAATACTTTTCTATATGATAAAAGAATTTTAAAAATACTCTCATAAAAATAGAACCATGCAATTGATAAATCTGGAGAATTTCCAGGCATTTATTCCTAAAAAGCTGTGTGAATGCCTTTTATCTCTTTCTATCCTGCTGCTAGCACCATATCCTTTTCTAATTAAAAATAAAAAAATAAAACAAAGAAAAAACTTCTAAAATCTGTTATTGATGCAAGGAAAAGGATACATATATATTTTTAACAATATAGATTCAGGACCACCCAAGCTAATGGATTCTAGGCCAAACAGCAAAAACAAAAGGATTACCACTAAATCCTCCAATCTGTTTTAAAAGCTGGGGAAGATAAGTGATGGGAAGGTGGCTGGCTAGAGGCACCAGACACCAGCCTGTCCACCAAGAAGGACCAAAACAGCAAGAAGATAACCATACCTCGAACAGAGCTTCAAGAGAGACCCCCGGAATTGAGCTAGAAAGTGACAGAGCACTTCTTAGGCTTCTAAGGAGAAGGGAGCTAAGCATCCTGAAGCCAAGACAAATTCCTAATGGCAGGCAAAATATAAGTGAGTGGTCCAAAGTGGTCCACATTCCCACAGTGAACTCCGCAATCCTGGGCATGGGAAAGCCCTTAGGCTCCTGTGGGCCCTGAGACTAGTGTGGGAGCTGCTTGGAGGCCACATAACGGCATTGCTCTGGGGAGGGATTTTGTGCTGTGTCCCAATCCCCCTCCCCTACCCAAGCAGTTGCCGCACAGTAATATTTTGAGAGCCCAGCCCTCACCAAACTTCATCCTGTCCTGGCGGCCCACAGCCCCTGCATCTCCGTATTCCCAGAGCCGTACCGGCATCTCTCATGTCCACCTGAGAGCTACAGTACTGCAACTGTGGTGAGTCCCAGTAGTGCAGCTCCGTACCCAGCAGCCTGGTCCACACCGTGTCCTACCCCCCAGAGAACGGGTGCAGTGCACCAGGGAGGCTGCCCCTGGGAACAAGGGAGCCAAAGTGTGTGCTCACCAGAGCCTGAGAGCCTCCTGCCCTAGGCTGCGGTACTGACACCAACCCTAGCCCCTCCAGGAGCAGGGCCACCACACTTCTCCACAAGCCATCAGGGTGCCTGAGGATTGGCCTGCCCCAGCTACTACCACCAGCACCCATGCATATGCCATCTGGGGTCCTAGGGATAGGCTCACCTGCTGCTGCTACTGGAGCTTGCACACACTGTCCAGGGACAGGCCCATCCCACCCGCTGCTGTACCCCTGGATCATGCTCACCCACCCTGCTGCTGCCAGCTCCCATCCAGGGACCTGGTGACCGGTCTGCTCAGCCTGCTGCCACCAGTGCTGGCACCCATGTGAGTGACCCAGGGGCCTGAAGGTTGGCCCCCCACTGCTACTGCTGCTGCTGGCGCCATATGCACATCTCCCAGGCACCTGAGAACACGCCTTCCCAGCCTGCCACTGCCATCACCTGCACCTAAGTAAGCCGCCTGGAGGCACAAGGACGTGCCTGCCTGGACCTGCCATTGCCAGTGCCAGCACACACCTCCCAGGCCTCTAAGGACTGGCACACCAGGCCTGCCACTGCCACCACTGGTTCCTGAAGACTGGCCCACATGTCATTCCCATCCCCAGCAAAGCTTTGCCTCAGGCTCTACTGCAGCCTAAACCACTGAGAAAATCACAGAAGCCAGTGAGGCTGATTACAGCCAAAGAAATCATACAGAGACTACAGTATGCACCCACCCAGAATCAGAGCCAAAGCACCCTGCCTGACCAACATTGTAGAAAGCTCTTTCCCTATGAAAGCCTATCCATAAAATTGGGAGCAGTGCTGTTACACCAGATGTGCAGATGTCACCCTAAGGAAACAAGAAGCATGAAAAAGTAAGAAATCATGACACCTCCAAAGGAACACAATAATTATCTAGCAGCAGATCTTACAGAGAAGGAAATCTATGAAATCCTTGAAAAAGAATTCCAAATGTTGATGTCAAAGAAACTCAATGAACTATGATAAACACTAGATATCAGAGAACGGGCTTCAGTGGCTGACTAGAGGCACCAAGCACTGGCTTCCTCCACAAAGATGAAATAAAACAGCAAGTAAGTAATTACTCTCTCAATAGAGCATCTGAGAGAGAACTTTGGAAGTCAACAGAGAAGTGACAGGACACACCTAAGGCAAGGAAGGAGAGGGAAGGGAGGCAGTCTGCTCTGCTAGGATCAGCTAGGAGTCCAAGAGTGAGGAACCTATGGTGAGGAAAGGGTAGAAGAGATCCTCAATGGTCCACCTCACTACCGCCAACTCCTGCAATCCTAGTCAAGGAAGAGCCCCACTCCACCCTCACAGGTCCTGACACTAACACAGGGAGCTATGTGTTATACGGGGTTATGGCATTGGTCCAGAAAGGGAGCTCACGCTGGCTCCCACACTCCATCCAAGACCTAGGCAAAAACAAGCCTGGTGCCATTTTGTGAGCCCAGCCCTCACCAGACTGCATCCTGCCTTGGGGTCCAAGAGGCTTGCACCTCCCCATCCCTGGAGTTCCATTGACACCCCATGCCTGCAGCAGCTGCTGTTGCTGGCTGCTGCAATGGGGGCAAAAGTGAAAGCCACTGATAGCAACCTCAGCACCCCTGGCAGTGGGGCTGTCACATATTCGCAAGTGCCCTGAGGACAGAGTCCCCCATGGGCAGCCATTGCTGCCAAGTGCCTAAGCAAGTCCCACTGGCAGTGACCCCATTCCACCTTGGTTAAATTTGCTTTTGTTGCTTGTATTTTTGAGATCTTAGCTATAAAATCTTTGCCTAGACCAATGTCCTAAAGTGGGTCTGCTGTTTTCTACTAGAAGTTTTATCATTTGAGATCTTACATTTAAGTCTTTAATCCATCTTGGTTTTTGTATATGATGAAAGATAGGGGTCCAGTTTCATTTTTCTGTGTATGCCTATCCAATTTCCCCAGCAACATTTACTGAAGAGACTCTCCTTTCCCCGGTCCATGCTCTTGGTGCTTTTGTCAAAAATCAGTTGGCTATAAATATGTGGATTTCTGGGGTCTCTATTCTGTTCCATTGAACTATGTGTCTGTTTTTATACCAATACCCTGCTGTTTGGGTTACTATAGCTTTCTAATATATTTTAAAGTCAGGTTGTTGGATGCCTTCAGCTTTGTTCTACTTGCTCAATATTGCTTTGGTTATTCAGACTCTTTATTGGTTCCATATGAATTTTAGGATTTGTTTTCCATTTCTGTGAAAATGACATTGGTATTTTTATCTGAATAGCATTGAATCTGTAGACTGCTTTGGGTAGTGTGGTCATTTTAACATCACTTCTTCTGATCTATGAGCATGGAATGTCTTTCCATTTTGTTTGTGTCCTCTTCAATTTCTTTCATCAGTGGTTTGTAGTTTTCCTAATGCTGAGGTCTTTCACCTTGTTGATTAAATTTATTTCTAGGTATTTTCTTTATTGTAGTTATTGTAAATGGGATTGACTGCTTGATTTTTCAGCTAGTTTTTTATTGCTGTGTAGAAATGCTATTGATTTTTGTATGTTGTTTACTATCCCGCAAACTTACAGAATTTATGTATCAGATCTAAGAGTTTTTTGGTAGCGTCATTAGGTTTTCTAGATGTAAGAATATACCAACAGCAAAGAAAAACACTTTGACCTCCTCTTTCCCAATTTGAATGCCTTTTATTTCTTTCTCTTGCTTGATTGCTCCTGCTAGGACGTTCAGTACTATGTTGAACTGGAGGGATGAAACTGGGCATACTTGTCTTATTTCAGTTCTTAGATGAAAGGCTTTCAGCTTTTCCTCATGCAGTATGATTTAGCTGTGGGTTTGTCTCAAATGTCTTTTATTACATTGAGATATATTCTTTCTATGCTTGGTTAAGAGTTTTTATCATGGAAGGATGTTGAAATTTATCAAATGCTTTTCTCGTGTCTATTGAGATGATCATATGGTTTTTATCCTGCATTCTGTTGATATGATGTATCATGTTTATTGATTTGCATATGTTGAGCTATTCTTGCATCTCTGGAAAAAATCCCACTTGATTATAGTGTATTATATTTTTGATATGCTGTTGGATGGTTTGCTAGTATTTTGTTGAGTGAGTTTTTGCATCTATGCTTATCAGGGATATTGACCTATAGTTTTGTTGTTGTTGTTGTTGCATCCTTGACTGATTTGGTATCAGGGTAATGATGATCTTGTAGAATGAGTTAGGGAGAATACCTTTTCATTTTTTTGAAATACTTCCAGGAGAATTGGTGTTAGGTCTTTTTTGTAAGTTTGGTAGAATTAGGCAGTAAAGCCATCCAATCCTGGACTTTTCTTTGTTTGCAGACATTTTATCACTGATTCAATCTCATATTCATTATTGGCCTGTTCAAGTGTTCTATTTCTTCCTGAATTTTTGTAGGTTGTATATGTTCAGGAATGTATCCATTTTTTCTGTAGGCTTGTCAATTTATTAGTGTGCAGTTGTTAATAATAATCTCTGATGATCTTTTGTATTTCTTTGGTACCAGTTATAATATTTCCTTTTTCATTTCTAATTTCATTTATGTGGATTTTTCTCTTTTTTTCTCTTAGTTTGTCTAGCTACTTGTTTGTAAATTTTATTTTTTCAAAAAAACCCACAATAGTCCTTTGTATTATTATTTTAGTCTCTATTTTGTTTAGTTCTGCTCTGGTCTTTATTATTTCTTTCTACTAATTTTGAATTTGGCTTGTTCTTACTTTTCTAGTTTGTTGAGGTACATTGTTTGATGGTTTATTTGAAATCTATTTTTAACATAGGTATTTATTGCTATAAACTTCACTCTTAGCATTGCTTTGCTTTCGTTGTATCCTTTAGGTTCAGTTATGTTGTGTTTTGATCTTCATTTGTTTCAAGAAATTTTTTGATTTCCTCCTTAATTTCTTTCTTGATCCAATGGTGATTCTGGAGCATGTTGTTTAATATCTATGTATTTGTATGGTTTCCACAGTTCCTTGTTATTGATTTTTTTCTAGTTTTATTCCATTGGGATCTGAGGAGATACTTAATATTATTTCAATTTTTAAAAAACTGTTGAGACTTGTTTTGTGTCCTAACATATGGCTTATCAGGAAAATGTTTCCTGTGTTGGTGAGAAGAATGTGCATTCTGCAGCTATTGGATGAAATGTTCTATAAATATTTGTTAGGTCTATTTGGTCTAAATGCAGGTTAAATCCAATGTTTCTTTAATTTTCTGTCTAGATTATCTGTCTCATGCTGAGAGTGGGGTGTTGAAGTCCCCAACTATTACTATGTTGGAGTCTATCTCTCCCTTTAGATCCGCCAATATTTGCTTTATATATGTGGGTGTTCTGGTGTTGAGTGCACATGTATTTAGAATTCTTATATGCTCTTGTTGAATTGATCCCTTTAGCACTGAATAATGACATTCTTCATCTCTTTCTACTATTTTTGACTTAATGTCTGTTTTATCTGACGTAAGTATAGCTACTCCTGTTTGCTTTTGGTTTCCATTTGCATGGCGTGTTTTCTTCATCCATTTACTTTTAGTCTATGTGTGTCTTTACAGGTGAGATGAGTTTCTTGTAGGCAGCATGTAGTTGGGTCACATTATTATTATTATTATTAATCTGTTTGGTCAGTCTATATCTTTTAAATGGAAAGTTTAATCTGTTTACTTTCAAGGTTAGTATTGATATGTGAGAGCTTATCCTTGTTGTCATTTTATTGATTTTTTCTGGTTGTTTTCTATATCCTTTGTTCCCTTCCTTCTCTCTTATTTTTCATTGTAGTTTGGTGCCTCTAGTCAGCCATCTTGAATAATTCTCCACTGTATCTCATTTTATCTTAGTAATTTGGTATTCTTTTTCTTAAAGATCAGCTCCTCAAAATCTGCACCACTCATGCTCTGAATTAGCAAGAACATGCTAGACTTGCAAATTACTGCGACAGTTGTAGGCTTGGGTTTAATGATTTCCATCTACTTTCATAACTATCTCACTTCAGATTGTAAAGGTTTATTTATGTAACCTGGATCCCCAAGTTCTCTACAATCCTGTGATCTTTCTTTTAATTAAGAAAAATGAACCGAGTTCCCCTTTCATATAAATGTAAGGAATCTAGCATGCTTCCCCCATTTCTCAGGTTTCTTGGGAGTAGGGTAGAGTGGTAGAAGGGTGACTTCTCCAGTCCCCTCTCAGGCTGAACTCTTCCTCCTGGCTTCCACGCAGATCTTGGTCTGGCCATCTCAGCATCTCAGCTGTTGTGGCTGCTGTTCCCTCTTCTCACCACTTCTCATGTGTGAACTATATTCCCCAAATTACCATTTACACAAGACTGTTGCTTAAGGTAACAGATTTCTACTGAGAGGCTGAAGGGACTGAGGCAATTATGGAGCAGCAGGAAAAAATTCAAAATTAAATATTCGATATGATTTTTCCTCAAGATTATTCACTCCATGGAAGGATCTACCTCTGTAGTTTTAGGGTGTTCTTCCAATGGAAACATCACTCTTCTCTCACATTTTCTAAGTCCCTCAGGGGCCCCAAACATCCTCCCTTTAGAGAAGCTAAGGGAAAATTCTCCAATCCTTTTTACTTTATTACACAGACCAATTTCTCTCTTTTCATTTTAATATTCTTTTCCCAGGTCATGATCAGGGAACTTTGCCTTGCATGACCAGAATGAGCCACTAAATAATGAATTTCATCATGACCCTTGAAGGTGGAAGGAGTATTGATTGCTCCTTTCCCCATTTTTAAATATAAAAAGTTTCTTTCCATTCTATTCAAACTTGAATTATTAATAGGACTCTAGTATTTAAGACCACACAGCATCACTCACATCTTTTTGGGTTTGTGTTCATAACTCTTAGTCAGCAAACTGACATTTTGCATTCTGGCTAACTTAGAAAAGTCATCTTAGACAGATAGGACAATGTCTTGTTACTTTGTTTCCTCTTTCCATGCATCTCCTCCCACTTCCACCCCATCCATCTTTTCCTCTGATAGTGAACTTAGAATGTCTCAGTTCAAAGCTTAGGCAAGTTGTAGGCAATTTAAAACCCATCTGGGCTTTGAGCATGTTGAAAAACAAGCAACATTTTTATTTCACAGAAACTGATTTTTTGGTTTCTTACATTGACTGAGAAAACTGTGACTTCTAATCAGCATTATCAGTTGACCATTTGTGACTTACGTTTGGGGGCTTTGAGAAGCCGATTAGTATTGAAGTATAATTTTCACAAGGTTAAAGACATGACTCATGCGAAAACAAAGTCAGTATATGCTAAAGAGCTACTTATTTCATTAATGAGACACCCAGTAGGATAGTAAAACTGGCTCAAAGGAATGTGAGAGAAGCATATGTGTTTGTAGTCACTGAAAGAAGTAACACTAGAATTAATTATTAAATTACACATCAAATTAGTTAATGTCATACAGGACAATAAAACTTAGACCTTTGGGTTGTAATCCTTTTTACCAGGCAGAAATCATTTCTATCTCTACGGGCAAAATTCCTTTGTGTTGCTGTAAGAATCATTTGCAATGCTCTAAGTTTATTACAAATGAATATTGACAAATCAATCGTAAAAGGTCAAAGGTAGATATCATATTGTTACCCACATAATGGGTGGATTTGATCACTTGGTGGGCATCAACCCAATGACCGCAAGCAAGAAAGATTTAGCAAGGGGATTTTATTACTTGTAACAAATAAGGAGAACACAGGAGATAATTCCCAAAGCAGTGCCTCCCTGAGCCGGGAGCTGGGTCAGGTTTTATAAGCATAGGGTAATGAGGCATAATCTGATTGGATCTTGCAATGAGGTGATGCCAGCATGATGTGACTGGCTCCTGTCATGGGGTGACACCATAACTCTATCTGATTGGATCCTGGATCCTGCCATGTGGTGTCCACTTCTAAATTCAGTTCTTGCCCTTCTGTCTGGGCACTTAGGGTCCCCCTGTGATTGCAGGATTGGTTCATCTGGGCAAGCTCAGGTCACATGATCTGAGGGTCTATGTCAACTGAAAAACAACTCACAACTTTGTTATATAAAAGTTGAATCAGATTGGTCTGGTGCAGCTACAATATCCCTAGAGAATCAGGCAGTCCTTAGGGGTGTCTATTAGACATTGCTCCAGTGTGACATAGAAAAGTTATGTAGCCATTCTTTTCTCTATTTCCAAGTTTTGAATGTTTTTTTTTCTTCCTTTTAGAAGAACTAAAAGTAAGAAAGTGTTTTTCTCACAACTTCTCTAGGTATACCAATCAAATGTTTTGCTCAATCATAATTTCTATAATAAAGTCTATTACCTTAGAGAAAAACATACTTAACACACTTCTGAATTTTAACCCTTCCCTAACCCCTCAAAATACTCTCTTATTTAGAATAACCTATGGGTTAGGTGCATTTACTTTATTTCTTATAAGATATTTATATATGTACTGAATATTTATATACATACAGAAAACTGAATAATGCTGACCATGATTTCTGTAGCATGACATGGAACATGATTGGACACTGGGCTAAAGGCATCATAATTATGCTTTAATCAGAGATACATAGACTCAGTCACTTATTTTCTCTCCATTAACTTTGATATATTCAACAAAGTTATAAAATCATAAGAATAGTCGACACTTAGTTCTTTTAGGTGATAGGCATTACTTTAAATGTGTTAAAGGGAGGAAGGTGTAAACGTATCAGTCTCCTGACTGCCTATCTTCTGTTGGTCTGTTGAGCACTACACAGCAAATCCACAGTCCTGAATTAGCAAATGACTTCTACACTTGCACATGTGAGCTGTGCCCACTTGCGTGACTGCCCGAGTGCTTCCCAGTAGACCCCCCATGGATACTGCTCTGTGATTTTAATGGGATGTTTCTACCAGTTCCTACTTATTAGCACTACAGGAAAGAATTTTTTTTTTTTTTTTTTTTTTGAGATAAGGAAACATAGGCAAGAGTTAGCTGTGCTTTGGAAACATTTATGTAACAACCTAAGTGTTCATCTGCAGCCTCCTAGCCTCTGTACCAGTGTTCCAAATTCCAGCTCTAATCCTACAGAATTCCCACTGCTCTCCTTTGATGAGCTATTGTGGAAATTCTTTCTGCAGCTGTTGAAGAGGCCAATCAGAGTCAGAGAAAAGATGGCACTGAGCTACTGCATATCCAATACATAATATCAACAATCACTGAGAATAAGTAGAATAGGAAAAATCTGAAATCTACTGATAATCTCTAACCTTGAGTATTGATTAGGTTTTAATAAACCTCACAATCCAATAGGACCATGGATTGGACCAGTAATCAGTAATATTTATAAATTTAAATTTATTCTCCGTTTATTTCCCTTGCCTATTCTTGTTGAGGAACAATACGGGAAAAAGGCCAAAGAGTAATTGGGGGATGGGAGGAGCAGTAAATACCACTGAGTTTTATAAAACTGCATGATGTGTCTATTTATATGATGTGAAATACACTGGCATCATGCAGGAAACACTGCTTTTATTTTTTATTTATTTATTTTTTGAGATGGAATCTCACTCTGTTGCCAGGCTGCAGTGCAGTGGCACGATCTCAGCTCACTGCAACCCCCGTCTCCCAGGTTCAAGTGATTCTCCTGCCTCAGCCTCCCAAGTAGCTGGGATTACAGGCACGCACTGCCACACCCAGCTAAATTTTTGTGCTTTTAGTAGAGATGGGGTTTCACCATGTTAGCCAGGATAATCTCAATCTCTTGACCTTGTGATCTGCACACCTCAGCCTCCCAAAGTGCTGGGATTACAGGTGTGAGCCACCGTGCCCAGCTGAAACACTGCTTTTTTGTGTGTGTTTTTAAAATTGTGGTAAAATACACATAACATAAAATTTACCATTTTAGCCATTAGGTGTACAGTTCGATGTACAACATCATTTACAATGATGTGCAACCATTAGCATCAACCATCTCTGGAACTCTTTCATCGTCCTAAACAAAAACTCTGTACCCATTAAACAGTAACTCTTTATTTCCCCTTCCCTCAGTCCCTGACCACTATTTTTCTTTCTGCCACTGTGAATTTGTATATTACAGGTACCTCCTAGAATCATACAATATTTGTCTTGTGGTGTCTGGCTTATTTCACTTAGTTTAATGTTTTCAAAGTTCAACACTGCTTTTTTTTTTTTTAAACAAAATTACTTTCAATACTTTATTTTTGAGTCTTGTAGAAAGAACAACTTAATAGTATCTTGTGATATGATTTAATACACCTCAAATTCAAAATCCCCAGTTTTGCCTTACAAAACAACTGGCAGTTGGACTCCGATTACTTTTTTTTTTTTTTTAAGTTAGCTATTGGCTCTGTAAAATATGAATGGGAAAAAAGGCAGTAATAATCTTCACCAAGTGATTCATCTCAGCTGAGTATGACTTGCAATTCGATAATGAAATGAAGGCCCCTTGTACCTGGATTGAAAAAGACCAACAATATGTTCTGTTCATTGCTCCTTCCTGCGAGCCATGGAGAGACGGGACCATGACTGATGCCACTTGTTAGAGGATAATGAAATGCAATTGGTGTCCAGCAGACCTAGCAGAAATACTCCTAGGCACAAGAAAAATATGCCCAGATAGTATTCTCCATTTTTCAAACTAAAACAGCTAACTGCCTCTACACTTTGTGCCCAGAATGCTGCCTGTTTTAGATAGAGGTTCAAGCACTGAGTTCTGTGTTCAGTGAACCAGGGTACATACTAACCAGCCAATCAGAGCTGCTTTCATCCCAGCTCTGCCTTCGTGACACAATGGTTAGATACTAATGGGGGAGAGGGGAATGAATGAACCAGAACAATATAATGAGAAAATAAAGTAGAATATGATTACAGTGACCCCCAACCTAGTTTCTCTTGGCTGTACTCCAATTGCATTCAGTAGCTCCCAGGTGTACAGCAAAAACTGTAACAAAATAGTAAATTCTTCTTTAGGATAAGACTCTCATAAGCCTCTCCAGTTGTATCCAAACTCATGCCATCAAATGAAAGCCTCAAATTGTGCGATATTTAAAACACAAATACACATGCAAGACCAAAATGAGATACAGTGAAAAGCATAAATTAGCAGCAGCTGCAGCCCAATTAAGCAAAGATTTCCACGAGGGAAAGCTTACTTGTAATTTACCTAAACAAAGCCTTTCTTTTTGTTGAGATTTGCTGCTTATTATTTTTTCTTATTAAAATGACTACAAAGAGTAACCAAGAGCATCATTATCACCTCAGGAAAAAACTTCTTCCAATCTAAAGAATTTTTTGAAAGGATATTTTTATTTGCATATTTGTTTGTAACATTTAAAAAAATTGACAATTTTTAAAAATCAAAGATACACATGCACAGTTAAATGTATCAAAGCTTATGATAAAACACAGTAATTTCAAGCTCAATCTAGTCATTTCACAATGTATACAATATCTCAAAACAACATTGTTGTACGCAATAAATACATATAATTTATTTGTAAATTAAAAAATAAATTTAAAAAACCCCAGTAATTTCTAGCTACATTCCTCTTCACCTTCTCAGAGGCCACAACTTTCAAATCTTTTAGCTATTTCTTCTGGTATCTCTATGTTTCTAGATAATATGCTTCTACTGTGATTTCATGATTGATGCATTTTTACTGTATCTGTTGACTTCCTATGATAAAGATTTATCACTACCAATCTCCCTTTCTTCCACAATTCCAAATATAATTACAGCTATGGGAGGGGGTGGGTGAGGATGAAGACAGTATGTGGTCTTGCTCTACCACATAATGTGAAGTGCACGCATATATACAATATAAATATATATTATTATGTGTAATATAAAATAATATATAAATATATTACTATATATAATTTATATTTTATATACATTGAAAGAATATTTTATTATAAATATATAATATAAAGTATTATTTTATTCCTCATGTATATATGTATTTAGTTGAACGGGATAATCCTGGTACCTATTTTATTTAATTAATTTATTATTTTTTGTGCATTCTTTTTAAATTATATTTTAAGTTCTAGGGTACATGTACACAACGTGCAGCTTTGCTACATATGTATACCTATGCCATGTTGGTGTGCTGCACCCATTAACTCATCATTTACATTAGGTATATCTCCTAATGCTATCCCTCCTCCCTCCCTCCACCCCATGGCAGGCCCCGGTGTGTGATGTTCCCTACCCTGTGTCTAAGTGTTCTCATTGTTCGATTCCCACCTATGAGTGAGAACATGCAGTGTTTGGTTTTCTGTTCTTGTGATAGTTTGCTCAGAATGATGGTTTCCAGCTTCATCTATGTCCCTACAAAGGACATGAACTCATCCTTTTTTATGGCTGCATAGTATTCCATGGTGTATATGTGCCACATTTTCTTATTGTAGTCTATCATTGATGGACATTTGGGTTGGTTCCAAGTCTTTGCTATTGTGAATAGTGCCACAATAAACATATGTGTACATGTGTCTTTACAGCAGCATGATTTACATACACTCCCTTGGGTATATACCCAGTAATGGGATGACTAGGTCAAATGGTATTTCTAGTTCTAGATCCTTGAGGAATTGCCACACTTTCTTCCACAATGGTTGAACTAGTTTACAGTCCCACCAACAGTGTAAAAGTGTTCCTATTTCTCCACATCCTCTCCAGCACTTGTTGTTTCCTGACTTTTTAATGATTGCCATTCTAACTGGTGTGAAATGGTATATCATTGTGGTTTTGATTTGCATTTCTCTGATGATGATGAGCATTTTTTCACGTGTCTGTTGGCTGCATAAATGTCTTCTTCTGAGAAATATCTGTTCATATCCTTTGCCCACTTTTTGATGGGGTTGATTTTTTTCTTATAAATTTGTTTAAGTTCTTTGTAGATTCTGGATATTAGCCCTTTGTCAGATGGGTAGACTGTAAAAATTTTCTCCCATTCTGTAGGTTGCCTATTCACTCTGATGGTAGTTTCTTTTGCTGTGCAGAAGCTCTTTAGTTTAATTAGATTCCATTTGTCAATTTTGGCTTTTGTTGCCATTGCTTTTGGTGTTTCAGTCATGAAGTCCTTGTCCATGCCTATGGCCTGAATGGTATTGCCTAGGTTGTCTTCTAGGGTTTTTATGGTTTTAGGTCTAACATTTAAATTTTTAATCCATCTTGAATTAATTTTTGTCTAAGGTGTAAGGAAGGGATCCAGTTTCAGCTTTCTACTTATGGCTAGCCAGTTTTCCCAGCACCATTTATTAAATAGGGAATCCTTTCCCCATTTCTTGTTTTTGTCAGGTTTGTCAAAGATCAGATGGTTGTAGATGTGTGGTATTATCTCTGAGGACTCTGTTCTGTTCCATTGGTCTATATCTCTGTTTTGGTACTAGTACCATGCTGTTTTGGTTACTATAGCCTTGCAGTGTAGTTTGAAGTCAGGTAGCATGATGCCTCCAGCTTTGTTCTTTTGGCGTAGGATTGTCTTGGCAATGTGGGCTCTTTTTTGGTTCCAAATGAACTTTCAAGTAGTTTTTTCCAATTCTGTGAAGAAAGTCATTGGTAGCTTGATGGGGATGGCATTGAATCTATAAATTACCTTGGGCAGTATGGCCATTTTCACGATATTGATTCTTCTTATCCATGAGCATGGAAGGTTCTTCCATTTGTTTGTGCCCTCTTATTTTGTTGAGCAGTGGTTTGTAATTCTCCTTGAAGAGGTCCTTCACATCCCTTTTAAGTTGGATTCCTAGGTATTTTATTCTCTTTGAAGCAATTGTGAATGGTAGTTCACTCATGATTTGGCTCTCTGTTTGTCTGCTATTGGTGTATAGGAATGCTTGTGATTTTTGCACATTGATTTTGTATCCTGAGACTTTGCTGAAGTTGCTTATCAGCTTAAGGAGATTTTGGACTGAGACAATGGGGTTTTCTAAATATGCAATCATGTCATCTGCAAACAGGGACAATTTGACTTCCTCTTTTCCTAATTGAATACCCTTTATTTCTTTCTCCTGCCTGATTGCCCTGGCCAGAACTTCCAACACTATGTTGAATAGGAATGGTAAGAGAAGGCATCCCTGTCTTGTGCCAGTTTTCAAAGGGAATGCTTCCAGTTTTTGCCCATTTGGTATGATATTAGCTGTGGGTTTGTCATAAATAGCTCTTATTATTTTGAGATATGTCCCATCAACACCTAGTTTGTTGAGAGTTTTTAGCATGAAGGGATGTTGAATTTTGTCGAAGGCCTTTTCTGCATCTATTGAGATAATCATGTGGTTTTTGTCTTTGGTTCTATTGATATGATGGATTACACTTATTGATTTGCATATGTTGAAACAGTCTTGCATCCCAGGGATGAAGCCAAGTTGTTCATGGTGATTAAGCTTTTTGATGTGCTGCTGGATTCGATTTGCCAGTATTTTATTGAGGATTTTTGCATTGATGTTCATCAGGGACATTGGTCTAAAATTCGTTTTTTGTTGTGTCTCTGCCAGGCTTTGGTATCAGGATGATGCTGGCCTTATAAAATGAGTTAGGGAGGATTCCCTCTTTTTCTATTCATTGGCATAGTTTCAGAAGGAATGGTACCAGCTCCTCTTTGTACCTCTGGTAGAATTCAACTGTGAATCCGTCTGGTCCTGGACTTTTTTTGTTTTGTAGGCTATTAATTATTGCCTCAATTTCAGAGCCTGTTATTGGTCTATTCAGGGATTCAGCTTCTTCCTAGTTTAGTCTTGAGAGGGTGTATGTGGCCAGGAATTTATCCATTTCTTCTAGATTTTCTAGTTTATTTGTGTAGAGGTGTTTATAATATTCTCTGATGGTAGTTTGTATTTCTGTGGGATTGGTGGTAATATCCCCTTTATTATTTTTTATTGTGTCTATTTGATTCTTCTCTCTTTTCTTCTTTATTAGTCTTGCTAGTGGTCTATCAATTTTGTTGATCTTTTCAAAAAAACAGCTCCTTGCTTCATTGATTTTTTTGAAGGGCTTTTTGTGTCTCTATCTCCTTCAGTTCTGCTCTGATCTTAGTTATTTCTTGCCTTCTGCTAGCTTTTAAATGTGTTTGCTCTTGCTTCTCTAGTTCTTTTAATTGTGATGTTAGGGTGTCAGTTCTAGATCTTTCCTGCTTTCTCTTGTGGGCATTTAGTGCTATACATTTCCCTCTACATACTGCTTTAAATGCATCCCAGAGATTCTGGTATGTTGTATCTTTGTTCTCATTGGTTTCAAAGAACATCTTTATTTCTGCCTTCATTTTGTTATGTGCCCAATAGTCATTTAGGAGCAGATTGTTCAGTTTCCATGTGGTTTAGTGTTTTCTTTTTTTTTTTTTAATTTTTTAAATTTTTTATTATTATTATACTTTAAGTTCTAGGGTACATGTGCATAACGTGCAGGTTTGTTACATATGTATACTTGTGCCATGTTGCTGTGCTGCACCCATCAACTTGTCAGCACCCATCAACTCGTCATTTACATCAGGTATAACTCCCAATGCAATCCCTCCCCCCTCCCCATGATAGGCCCCGGTGTGTGATGTTCCCCTTCCCGAGTCCAAGTGATCTCATTGTTCAGTTCCCACCTATGAGTGAGAACATGCGGTGTTTGGTTTTCTATTCTTGTGATAGTTTGCTAATAATGATGGTTTCTAGCTGCATCCATGTCCCTACAAAGGACTCAAACTCATCCTTTTTTATGGCTGCATAGTATTCCATGGTGTATATGTGCCACATTTTCTTAATCCAGTCTGTCACTGATGGACATTTGGGTTGATTCCAAGTCTTTGCTATTGTGAATAGTGCTGCAATAAACATACATGTGCATGTGTCTTTATAGCAGCATGATTTATAATCCTTTGGGTATATACCCAGTAATGGGATGGCTGGGTCATATGGTACATCTAGTTCTAGATCCTTGAGGAATTGCCATACTGTTTTCCATAATGGTTGAACTAGTTTACAATCCCACCAACAGTGTAAAAGTGTTCCTATTTCCCCACATCCTCTCCAGCACCTGTTGTTTCCTGACTTTTTAATGATCGCCATTCTAACTGGTGTGAGATGGTATCTCATTGTGGTTTTGATTTGCATTCTCTGATGGCCAGTGATGATGAGCATTTTTTCATGTGTCTGTTGGCTGTATGAATGTCTTCTTTTGAGAAATGTCTGTTCATATCCTTTGCCCACTTTTTGATGGGGTTGTTTTTTTCTTGTAAATTTGTTTGAGTTCTTTGTAGGTTCTGGATATTAGCCCTTTGTCAGATGAGTAGATTGCAAAAATTTTCTCCCATTCTGTAGGTTGCCTGTTCACTCTGATGGTAGTTTCTTTTGCTGTGCAGAAGCTCTTTAGTTTAATGAGATCCCATTTGTCAATTTTGGCTTTTGCTGCCGTTGCTTTTGGTGTTTTAGACATGAAGTCTTTGCCCATGCCTATGTCCTGAATGGTACTACCTAGGTTTTCCTCTAGGGTTTTTATGGTATTAGGTCTAACATTTAAGTCTAATTGTCCCTCTTTGCAGATGACATGATTGTATATTTAGAAAATCCCATTGTCTCGGCCCAAAATCTCCTTAAGCTCATAAGCAACTTCAGCAAAGTCTCAGGATACAAAATTAATGTGCAAAAATCACAAGCATTCGTATACACCAGTAACAGACAAACAGAGAGCCAAATCATGAATGAACTTCCATTCACAATTGCTTCAAAGAGAATAAAATACCTAGGAATCCAACTTACAAGGGATGTAAAGGACCTCTTCAAGGAGAACTACAAACCACTGCTCAGTGAAATAAAAGAGGACACAAACAAATGGAAGAACATACCATGCTCATGGATAGGAAGAATCAATATCGTGAAAATGGCCATACTGCCCAAGGTAATTTATAGATTCAATGCCATCCCCATCAAGCTACCAATGATTTTCTTCACAGAATTGGAAAGAACTGCTTTAAAGTTCATATGGAACCAAAAAAGACCCCGCATCTCCAAGACAATCCTAAGTCAAAAGAACAAAACTGGAGGCATCACGCTACCTGACTTCAAACTATACTACAAGGCTACAGTAATCAAAACAGCATGGTACTGGTACCAAAACAGAGATATAGACCAATGGAACAGAACAGAGTCCTCAGAAATAATACCACACATCTACAGCCATCTGATCTTTGAGAAACCTGAGAGAAACAAGAAATGAGGAAAGGATACCCTATTTAATAAATGGTGCTAGGAAAATTGGCTAGCCATAAGTAGAAAGCTGAAACTGGATCCTTTCCTTACTCCTTATTCAAAAATTAATTCAAGATGGTTTAGTGGTTTTGAGTGAGTTTCTTAATCCTGAGTGCTAGTTTTATTACACTGTGGTCTGAGAAACAGTTTGTTACAATTTCTGTTCTTTTACATTTGCTGAGGAGTGCTTTACTTCCAACTATGTGGTAAATTTTGGAATAAGTGCAATGTGGTGCTGAGAAGAATGTATAGTCTGTTGATTTGGGGTGGAGAGTTCTGCAGATGTCTGTTAGGTCTGCTTGGTGCAGAGTTGAGTTCAATTCCTGGATATCCTTGTTAACTTTCTGTCTCATTGATCTGTCTAATGTTGACAGTGGGGTGT
The DNA here is from genome assembly GCF_049350105.2 of Macaca mulatta. Taxonomy (NCBI): domain Eukaryota; kingdom Metazoa; phylum Chordata; class Mammalia; order Primates; family Cercopithecidae; genus Macaca; species Macaca mulatta. The sequence goes on along the minus strand of NC_133412.1, from coordinate 129,590,588 downwards.
TGAAGTCTCCCATTATTATTGTGTGGGAGTCTAAGTCTCTTTGTAGGTCTCTAAGGACTTGCTTTATGAATCTGGGTGCTCCTGTATTGGGGGCATATATATTTAGGATAGTTAGCTTTTCTTGTTGATTTGATCCCTTTACCTTTATGTAATGACCTTCTTTGTCTCTTTCAATCTTTGTTGGTTTACACTCTGTTTTATCAGAGACTAGTAGGTAGATCTTCCTCCATCCCTTTATTTTGAGCCCATGTGTGTCTCTGCATGTGAGATGGTCTCCTGAATACAGTGCACTGATGGGTCTTGACTCTTTATCCAATTTGCCAGTCTGTGTCTTTTAATTGGAGCATTTAGCCCATTTACATTTAAGGTTAATATTGTTATGTGTGAATTTGATCCCGTCATTATGATGTTAGCTGGTTATTTTGCTTGTTAGTTGATGCAGTTTCTTCCTAGCATCGATGCTCTTTACAATTTGGCAGGTGTTTGCAGTGGTTGGTACCGTTTGTTCCTTTTGATGTTTAGTGCTTCCTTCAGGAGCTCTTGTAAGGCAGGCCTGGTGGTGACAAAATCTCTCAGCATTTGCTTGTCTGTAAAGGATTTTATTTCTCCTTCACTTATGAAGCTTAATTTGGCTGGATATGAAATTCTGGGTTGAAAATTCTTTTCTTTAAGAATGTTGAATATTGGCCCCCACTGTCTTCTGGCTTGTAGATCCGCTGTTAGTCTGAGGGGTGTCCCTTTGTGGGTAGCCTGACCTTTCTCCCTGGCTGCCCTTAATATTTTTTCCTTTATTTCAACTTTGGTGAATCTGACAATTATGTGTCTTGGAGTTGCTCTTCTGGAGGAGTATCTTTGTAGCGTTCTCTGTATTTCCTGAATTTGAATGTTGGCCTTCTTGCTAGATTGGGGAAGTTCTCCTGGATAATGTCCCGAAAAGTGTTCTCCAACTTGGTTCCATTCTCCCCGTCACTTTCAGGTACACCAATCAGATGTAGATTTGGTCTTTTCACATAGTCCTATATTTCTTGGAGGCTTTGTTCATTTCTCTTTACTCTTTTTTCTCTAAACTTCTCTTCTTGCTTCATTTCATTCATTTGATCTTCAATCACTGATACCCTTTCTTCCACTTGATCAAATTGGCTACTGAAGCTTGTGCATGCTTCACGTAGTTCTCGTGCCATGGTTTTCAGCTACATCAGGTCATTTATGGTCTTCTCTACACTGTTTATTCTAGTTAGCCTTTTGTTGAATCTTTTTTCAAGGTTTTTAGCTTCTTTGTGATGGGTTCGAACATCTTCCTTTAGCTTGGAGAAATTTGTTATTACCAATCATCTGAAGCCTTCTTCTCTCAACTAGTCAAAGTCATTCTTCATCCAGCTTTGTTCCATTACTGGCGAGGAGCTGCATTCCTCTGGGGGAGAAGAGGCACTCTGATTTTTAGAATTTTCAGCTTTTCTGCTCTGGTTTCTCCCCATCTTTGTAGTTGTATCTACCTGTGGTCTTTGATGATGGTGACGTACAGATGGGGTTTTGGTGCATATGTCCTTTCTGTTTGTTAGTTTTCCTTCTAACAGTCAGGACCCTCAGTTGCAGGTCCGTTGGAATTTGCTGGAGGTCCACTCCAGACCCTATTTGCCTGGGTATCACCAGCGGAGACTGCAGAACAGCAAATATTGCAGAACAGCAAATGATGCTGCCTGATCCTTCCTCTGGAAGCTTTATCTCAGAGGGGCACCCAGCTCCATGAGGTGTTAGTCGGCCCCTACTGGGAGGTGTCTCCCAGTTAGGCTACTCAGGGGTCAGGGACCCACTTGAGGAGGCAGTCTGTCCGTTCTCAGATCTCAAACTCCATGCTGGGAGAACCACTACTCTCTTCAAAGCTGTCAGACAGGGATGTTTAAGTCTGCAGAAGTTTCTGCTGCCTTTTGTTCAGCTATGCCCTGCCCCCAGAGGTGGAGTCTACAGAGGCAGGCAGCCTCCTTGAGCTGTGGTGGGCTCCTCCCAGTTCGAGCTTCCTGGCCACTTTGTTTACCTACTCAAGCCTCAGCAATGGTGGATGCCCCTCCCCCAGCCTTGCTGCTGCCTTGCAGTTTGATCTCAGACTGCTGTGCTAGCAGTGAGCAAGGCTCCATGGGCATGGGACCCTCCCAGCCAGGTGCAGGATATAATCTCCTGAAGTGCCATTTGCTAAGACCATTGGAAAAGTGCAGTATTAGGGTGGGAGTGTCCCGATTTTCCAGCTACCATCTGTCACGGCTTCCCTTGGCTAGGAAGGGGAATTCCCCAACCTCTTGCACTTCTTGGGTGAGGCAATGCCCCACCCTGCTTTGACTCACACTCTGTGGACTGCACCCACTGGCTGACAAGCCCCAGTGAGATGAACCCAGTACCTCAGTTGGAAATGCAGAAATCACCTGTCTTCTGCATCACTCATGCTGGGAGCTGTGTACTGGAGCTCTTCCTATTTGGCCATGTTGGAACCAGGAGCCCCTGGTACCTATTTTATAGGATTGCTGTGAGGGTCAAATGAGTGAATAGTTTTAAAGTGTTTAGAACCATGCCTGACACAAAGCAAGCACTACCTAGGAGCTTGCTATTAAAATAATTTTAACATAATTATGTATATTTATATTAAAATTTACATAATAAAATAATAGCAAGCTCCTACATAGTGCTTGCTTTGTGCTAGGCATGGTTCTAAGCATTTTACATCTATCCACTCATTTGACCCTCATAGCAATCCTATAAAATAGGTACCAGGATCATTTGACCCTCATAGCAATCCTATAAAATAGGTACCAGGATTATCTCAATTTTACAGATGAGAAAACTAAAGAACAGAGAGATTAAGTAAGTAGGAGATGTTGCAGGTCACTCAGCCTCTAAATTGGATCTAAGATATAGATGCCATAGCTCTTTGAAAAGTTAAAAGCAACAGACTCCAGCCAAGGGAGATAATGACAATGTGGATGGTGACAATGGTGATAATGCTTGGTCAGTACAGACACACATATGCAAGTAAGAACCAGAGCAAGAAGGGTGGACAAAAGTCAGTCCAGGTTCTGTGGAAGCATTATGCTCATGCAATTTGGGGTCCCACTTTAAGAAAAAGTTCAAAATTACATACCAAAATGAAATTTATTTAGAGAGAGAAAAGAAATCACAAGTTAAAAATCTAAAATTGTGTCAAATGCAATAAACACTACAACATAATAAATCAACAGCCTGATATACCTCTTAAATTCTCTCTTTCCCATCTTATTGACTGCATATTCTTTAATCACCTCTTCATAGATCTACAATCATATAGTATCATCTGCTAAAGAGAGCCTAGAAAACAAATTTATTCTTTCCTCTAGTGCAGCAGAATGTGTTTGTAACATTAACAGCCTAGAACTTTATTTTAGTTTTAAAATTTGTTATTAGAAATAGCATATGAATTTTAGGATGGATTTTGAGTTTGGGAAAACCCTGAATACATAGATCTTTTGTAATGAGCTGATGATTTCAGGGCATTTCCAGGTTTGCTGTGTTGTGCCCGCTCTTCTGTACTCTTTGAATGAATGGCATTCATAAACCAGAGTCTAGGAAGGAACCCAAAGTGTGTAGCCCCCCAGCTTTCCAGCTCTGATGGCACAGATCCCTAGGTTACAAGCCTCTGACCTCTTAACACCCAGGCCCCTCTGGCCTTCACTTCACAGCTCTGAAGGTTCCAGCTGTTTCTGGTAACAGAGTCTGCTGATCTCCAGGAAGTGGCCCCCGGCTCCCAAATGCAGTTCAGGTTTCATCTCCCAGGTTGAAGACTGAAGTGCAGCGACCTGATGGCCCTGTGATCCAGGCCAATATTGGCAGCACTGGCGGTGGCACTGGAGGGGCAGGAGGCCCAGGCAGGTCCTGGAGTTAAAGCCATGACTTATTCCAGGAAGAAGGCCAGGGCTTGATGGGCAAAGACTGAGCTGTATATGTTAATGAGAAGACTTGCTAGACTGTACATGAGCTGAAAGGCAACTAGGCATTTCATTGTTCAAGACAAACATCCGAGACATTCCAACAGGGTCAAGACAAATCTTCAGTTGAACAACTTTCATTACAAGCCCTGGAAAGAGCAAAGTGGGGCTGGGAGAGACCCCTAGATGAGCAGTCAGGAGATCTAAGTTTCACTGCCTGTATTAGGCTGCAGCTAGTAAGTGATTTAATTCTCAACCTATAATTCCTCTCAGTAAATGGAAATGCTGAAATGGATCACCAGCTCAGTCTTTTTCAGAACCCTGGACTAGCCAGACAAGCGTGTGAATGGGAATCCCCACTCCTCATATCCTAACCACCCGAATAGGCATTAGCCAAGAGGAAGCACAGTCCTTGCCACTTTTCCTAGGTTCATTGCAGAGCACCTGGGGAATTCCATGAGAGGGCACAATAAACCATTCTTTAAGAGTAGAATATTTTCTAGTTCCATCCTACAGTTTTAGAAGTTGTACGAAGTCATGAAAACCTTGGAGCCTGAAACATCAAAAAGAAAAGAGGAGGTATGGAAGAATTTACAAGCACCCTCTTCTAGTTTGAGGCTTGTGGAGTGTATTTTCAATTATGAAGGTGGAAATAAAATGTTTTCTAAATAGAGCTTTTAAATGTTTCCAAATGTTCTTCTTCTCTTTTTCTTTTTTCAAAATATTAATGTATCATATAAAAATGCTTGTCACTTCCTAAGTTGTGTTTATTTAAGCATCTTAAAATAACCTGTAGGCTTTTCTAGCTAGAATATCAGTAAATAAGCTCTTAGGCTACTGCTTCTCCAATCAGTAGAAAAAAATGTTTTAATGATGCATAGTGGTATGGCATAAAAAGTTAGAATATACGCCCCTGATACAGTAAAGAAATTTCTAAAATTTAGTCACTGGTGTACAAATCTTTTCAGGGAACACTTTGACTTTCAAGAACAGCGTCATAAGTGCTCTAGTGTCAATTGGTTTTAAAAGTGAGTGTGCAGCACTTCTTTTTTTCTGACCAATAATCTTTTTTCTTGTTTTAAAAATCATTATTGTTATCTGTGATAATAAAGAAACAGATGGCCATAATAAAGATTAAAAAGTGTATGCCATAAAACTATGAAAGTTCTGATAATCCCAGTGATAAATGCTGCTTGGTTTATATTCATCCAGATATTTTTTCAAAGCATGCTATGATAGATCTTCACAGTATACATAATTGAAATAAGAATATACATAATGCTATTTCTCATTGCTTTTTTTTTTTCTTTAACTAGAATCTTAGTAATGGACATCTATCTATGTCAATGCATGTGCAGTTGCTTCCCTGTTTTACACCACCCTAGTATCCTATTGTATGGCACTATCATGATTGTTTAATCTGCTTTTGATATGCATTTGGGTTATTTCCAATGTTTCTAAATGGCAGCAGTAATGAGTAAAATACTTGTTTCATAATCTTTGTGCACATCTGCAAGTGTTTCTGCAAGATGCATTCCTAAAAGGGGAATTGCTGGGACAGGGGCTATACATCTCTTAATTTTGACACATACTGCCTGTATTCTAAAAGAATCAAGCCAATTTATACTCCCACCACTATTACATATATTAGCCTGCCTTTTCCTCTTATATTTTTGCAAACACTTATACCCACTAACTTTTAAAGCTTTACCAATCTGATTAACAAAGAAAGACAACTTATTTAAATTTCTTACATCTGGATTTATTGTTACATAAGATATAAAGATATTATGGAAGGGATCACTAATAATTAACTTACAAATAAGTAAATAAAGCAGTAATAAAAAATTTAGTTCAGTAGTTTTTAAAGCTTTCTCTAAGTTTCGTAAGCTTTAAGTTTAGACATTGAAATAATAGACCATCAAATAACAGTACAAATTACCAAAAGAGTGGTTTCATAATGGAAGTAGCATGCTCCTTCTTCAGTTTTCTGGGCTTAGGAAGTTAGATGTATGTGTTCTGGTTCCTGCAAGCTTCCTGACTTTTTACCCTCTCCGTCAGTCTCCCCAGCTCCCCAAATGAAGTTCATACATGAGTGGGCAGGTATAAAAATGATTTATGTATATAAATAGGTTGCTGTTACTTTCTTCTAAAGATTAAGTTGTCTAGCTTCAATTCATAGGGCTTTCAGAGAAGCATGGCTTCATTTTTAGTGATTTCAAGTTAGGAAAACTGTGGGGGTGGGGCAGGGAGGAAAGAAGGAAAAATTTGAAAACATTATTTTGGAGATTAGTAGCCAGAAAAAATTTGGAATTCAGTCCAAATTATAGAAAATAATAAAAATTAAAAAACATTGGACAACACTCTAATAACGGGTGTACTATAGTTTATTCTGAAACATAATTTTTGTCTCTCCAATTCCCCTATTTTATTAAAGACAACATCATAGCAGGGCCAATTTATTTGTAAAATAAGTTTTAGTCTTATTATACTTGGCTTCATTATTTGCATAAAAGGCAGCAAGAATAATCATTTGCCATACAGTCTTTTCTTTTTAAAGAAAAGTTAGCTTTGCTGGAATGTTTTCTATAAGGAATGTAATATTAGACATTTTTTTAAAGCCTCAAGCCCAGCCAAGAATATATCTGTGCCTGCAGATATCTGTATAAATTGGGTGAGTTCTTCTCCTTTGAGATTTCAAGAAATCTAGGGGTTCCTTGACATGTCAGAAGGTGACATTCTTTATTTACCACAGGTCAGGACCCTGTGAAGGCCAAGGTATAAGGCCAGTTTTTCCAACAGGCTCTTATCAGATGTGTATTTTTACAAGGCAATCTGAAAATACATCATGCCAGTCAAAGCCTTGGTAAAATAATCACTGTCTCCAATTATGTCATGTTATAAAAGAAAACAAATTCTTACTGAGCTTATGTGAAGAACTGTGTGGCCGTAAATTAAGAATACTTACAAATAGCTTCCAAATTTTGGAGAAATTAGGTAGAGAGAAAAGAATTATATTTAAAATTTTGCTCACTAGAGTATACTTTACTCAATTGTTAAAAGTTATAAATAGCTTAAAGAAAGAAAAGTTTCCTTGACTGTGAAAAACAAAACAAAAAGAATCAGCAAATGTTTTAAACAAAAAGTCATAGAAGGTTACTTCAGTCTTCTATTAGTTCAGTCCATGCAATTAACTCCTGTTCTGCTTGTTCAGCAAACCTCATGAACATATCAGCACTCCAAGAGAATCCTGGAAGTTTTTCTCTCCACTTTAATAGCACAATCTCTAAATTTATCAGAAACTTACATAATCGTATAATTGACTATAAGCCATTCTATAAAAGGATCAAAGTAAAATAACAACTGTGGGTGACAAAAGGCTTAGACCAGCCATGATTAAAGACACAACTAATGAGGGTAGAAGGGATCATGGCGGACAGAAGGCAGGACTAGATTGCAGCTCTGGACAGAGCAGCATACGGAGGCTTGCGTTATGAATTTTTAGCTCCAGACCAACTGCAAGAGCAAACCAACAATCATAAGAGGACCCACAGACCCTCTGAGGGAAGTGCATTGCTCGTGCAAGACCTGGGAGACACCCCAAATACTGTGAGTGCCCCAACTGCGAAGCAGGAAAGGGAGACCCTCCTCTCTCAAATATACACCCCCACTGCAGAAGGTGAAGGTCTGTTTGTGGGAGAAGTTTCTGACTTTACCTGGAGCTGAATCAAGTTAAAGAGCTGAGTGAAATACAGGGATAGAGGAAGCAGCAGAAAGGCCCTAGGAGCTCACTGGGTCCCTAAGCAACCCATTCCTTCCTGGCACCACAGGGATCCATCAGGAAGGTGGCCAGAGTAGCAGGGAGTAAAACTCCACAGGGAGAAGGAATTCTCTAGTTGAGCTTTGTAACAATTTGAACGGGGCAATAAGCCTCCTGGCCAGAACTTGGGGGTCGAATCAGGCATGCACACTTCAGAAGCAGGGGAAGAACTAAAGCCCTTTTCTCTCACAGCTGGGAGGCGGATAGCCTCAGGCAAGTTTTCAAGCCTATTGCCTGCTGCCTGGAAACAGACTCAAGGCTGTTGGGGTAGGCATGGTGGCAGTGAGACCAGCCCTTTAGTTTGTATGGGAGCTGGGTGAGGCCTATGACTGCTGGCTTTCCTCCACTTTCCTGACCACCTGCATGACTTAGCAGAGGCAGCCATAATCCTCCTAGGTACACAACTCCAGTGACCTGGGAATCTTACCTCCATCCCCCATAGCAGCCACAGCAAGACCTGCCCAAGGAGAGTGTGAGCTCACACATGCCTCGCCCCACCCCCACATGATGGTCCTTCCATATCCATCCTTGTAGTGGAAGACAAAGGGCGTATAATCTTGGGGGTTCTAGGGCCCCACTCACTACCAGTCCCTCACCACACTACTACAGCTGATGCTTTCTGGAAAGTGCCACCTCCTGGCAGGAGGCCAACCAGCACAAAAATAGAGCATTAAACCGCCAAAGCTGAGGACCCTCATGGAGTCCATTGCACCCTCCACCACTTCCACCAGAACAGGTGCTGGTATCCATGACTGAGAGACCCACAGATGGTTCACATCTCAGGACTCTGTACAGTCAACCCCCAGTACCAGCCTGGAGCCGGGCAGACTTGCTGGGTGGTTAGGCCCAGGGAAAGACAACAATCATTGCAGTTTGGCTCACAGGAAGCCACATCCATAGGGAAAGGGGGAGAGTACTACATCAAGGGAACACCCCGTGGGACAAAAAATCTGAACAGCAGCCCTCAGCCCTAGAACTTCCCTCTGACAGAACCTATGCAAATGAGAAGGAACCAGAAAAGCAACCCTGATAATACGACAAAACAAGGCTCTTCAACATCCCCCTAAAAATCACACTAGTTCACCAGCAATGGATCCAAACAAGAAGAAATCCCTGATTTATCTGAAAAAGAATACAGGAGGTTAGTTATTAATCAGGGTGGGACCAGAGAAAGGCAAAGCCCAATGCAAGGAAATCCAAAAAGTGATATAAGAAGTGAAGGGAAAAATATTCATGGAAATAGGTAGCTTAAAGGAAAAACAATTTAAAAAGTCAGGAAACTTTGGACACACTTTTAGACATGTGAAATGCTCTGGAAAGTCTCAGCAATAGAATTGAACAAGTAGAAAAAAGAAATTTAGAGCTTGAAGACAAGGTCTTCAAATTAACCCAATCCAACAAAGACAAAGAAAAAACAATAAGAAAATGTGGACAAAGCCTCCAAGAAGTCTGGGATTATGTTAAATGACCAAACCTAAGAATAATTGGTGTACGGGAGGAAGAAGAGAATTCTAAAAGCCTGGAAAACATATTTGGAGGAATAATCAAGGAAAATTTCTCTGACCACGAAAGAGACCTAGACATCCAAATACAAGAAGCACAAAGAACACCTGGGAAATTCATCACAAAAAGATCTTCACCTAGGCAGATTGTCATCAGGTCATCCAAAGTCAAGACAAAGGAAAGAATCAAGAGCTGTGAGAGAGAAGCACCAGGTAACCTACAAAGGAAAATTTATCAGATTAACAGAAGATTTCTCAGCAGAAACCCTACAAGTTAGAAGGGATTGGGGACCTATCTTCAGCCTCCTCAAACAAAACAGTTATCAGCCAAGAACTCTGTATCCAGTGAAACTAAGCATCATAGATGAAGGAAAGATAGAGTCGTTTTCAGACAAAGAAATGCTGAGAGAATTCGTCATTACCGAGGTATCACTACAAGAACTGCTAAAAGGAGCTCTAAATCTTGAAGCAAATCCTGGAAACACACCAAAACAGGACCTCTTTAAAGAATAAATCACACAGGACCTATAAAACAAAAATACAAGTTAAAAAGCAAACACAAAACAACAACAACAACAAAAACACAAAGTACACAGGCAAGAAAGAGCATGATGAAAGCAATGGTACCTCACATTTCAGTATTAACACTGAATGTAAATGGTGTAAATGCTCCGCTTAAAAGATACAGAATTGTAGAATGAGTAAGAAGTCACCAACTAACTATCTGCTGCCTTCAGGAGACTCATGTAACACATAAGGACTCACATAAACTTAAAGTAAAGGGGTGGAAAAAGGCATTTCATGCAAATGGACTTCAAAAGCGAGCAGGGGTAGCTATTCTTATATCAGACAAAACAAACTTTAAAGCAACAGTGGTTAAAAGAGACAAAGAGGGACAGTATATAATGATAAAAGGCCTTGTTCAACAGGAAAATATCATAATCCTAAATATATATGCACTCAATGCTGAAGCTCCCAAATTTATAAACAATTACTAATAGTCCTAAGAAATGAGATAGATAGCAACACAATAATAGTGGGGAACTTCAATACTCCACTGACAGCCCTAGACAGGTTATAAAGACAGAAAATCAACAAAGAAACAATGGATTTCAACTATACCTTGGAACAAATGGACTTAGCAGATATATACAGAACATTTCATCCAACAACTGCAGAATACACATTCTATTCAACAACTCATGGAATGCTCCAAGATCAACCATATGATAGGCCATAAAATGAGCCTCAATAAATTTAAGAAAATTGAAATTATACCAAGCACTCTCTCAAACCACAGTGGAATAAAACTGGAAATCAACTCCAAAAGGAAACTTCAAAACCATGCAAATACATGGAAATCAAATAACCTGCTCCTGAATGAGAACTGGGTCAAAAATGAAATCAAGATGGAAATTTAAAAAAATTTTTGAACTAAATGACAATAACAACACAACCTATCAAAACCTCTGGGATACAGCAAAGGCAGTGCTGAGAGGAAAGTTCATAGCCCTAAACGTCTACATCAAAAAGTCTGAAAGAGCACAGACAATACAAGGTCAAATGTCAAGGAACTAGAGAAACAAGAATAAACCAAACCCAAACCCAGAAGAAGAAAGGAAATAATCAAGATCAGAACATAAGGAAATGAAATTGAAACAAAAAAATACAAAAGATAAATGAAACAAAAAGCTAGTTCCTTGAAAAGATAAATAAAATTGATAGACCATTGGCAAGATTAACCAGGAAAAGAAGAGAGCAAATCTAAATTCCCTCATTAAGAAATGAAACGAGGTATTAGAACTGACACCACTGAAATACAAAAGGTCATTCAAGGCTACTATTAACACCTTTACACACAAACTGGAAAACCTAGACGAGATGGATAAACTCCTGGAAAAATACAATCCTCCTAGCTTAAATCAGGAAGAATTAGATACTTTGAACAGACCAATAACAGTAAGTGAGATTGAAATGGTAATTTAAAAATTACCAACAAAAAAAGTCCAGGACCAGACAGATTCACAGCAGAATTCAACCAGACATTCAGAGAAGAATTGGTACTAATCCTCTTGACACTATTCCACAAGATAGAGAAAGAAGAAACTCTCCATAATTCAATCTATGAAGTCAGCATCACCCTAATACCAAAACCAGGAAAGGACGTAACCAAAAAAGAAAACTACAGACTGATATCCTTGATGAACATAGATGCTAAAATCCTTAACAAAATACTAGTTAACTGAATTCAACAACATATCAAAAGGATAATCCACCATGATCAAGTGGGTTTCATACCAGGGATGCAGGGATGATTTAACACACATAAGTCAATAAAAGTGATACACGACATAAACAGGATTAAAAACAAAAATCACATGATCATCTTAATAGATGCAGAAAAAGTATTAAAATCCAGCATCCCTTTATGATTAAAACTCTCAGCAAAATCGGCATAAAAGGGACATACCTTAATGTAATAAAAGCCATCTATGACAAACCCATAGCCGACATAATACTGAATGGGGAGTATGGTCATTTTCATGATATTGATTCTTCCTATACATGAGCAAGGATCTAGAACAAGAAATACCATTTGATCCAGCCATCCCATTACTGAGTATATACCCAAAGGATTATAAATCATGCTGCTATAAAGACACATGCACACATATGTTTATTGCAGCACTATTCACAATAGCAAAGACTTGGAACCAACCCAAATGTCCATCAATGATAGACTGGATTAAGAAAATGTGGCACATATACACCATGAAATACTATGCAGCCATAAAAAAGGATGAGTTCATGCCCTTTGTAGGGACATGGGTGAAGCTGGAAACTATCATTCTGAGCAAACTATCGCAAGAACAGAAAACCAAACACTGCATGTTCTCAGTCACAGGTGGGAATTGAACAATGAGAACACTTGGACACAGGTTAGGGAACATCACACACCGGGGCCTGTCCTGGGGTGGGGGGAGTGGGGAGGGATAGCATTAGGAGATATACCTAATGTAAATGAAGAGTTAATGGGTGCAGCACACCAACATGGCACATGTAGACATATGTAACAAAGCTGCACGTTGTACACATGTACCCTAGAACTTAAAGTATAATAATAATAAAAAAAAACCGAGTGGGGAAAAGTTGAAAGCATTCCCTCTGAGAACTGGAACAAGACAAGGATGCCCACTCTCACCACTCTTCTTCAACATGGTACTGGAAGTCCTAGCCAGAGTGATCAGACCAGAGAAAGAAATAAGGGCATCCAAATTGATAAAGAGGAAGTGAAATTGTCACTGTTTGCTGACGATATGATTTTTTACCTTGAAAACCCTAAAGACTTCTCTAGAAAGCTCCTAGAACTGATAAAATAATTCAGTAAAGTTTCTGGATACAAGATTAATGTACACAAATCAGTACCTCTTCTATACACCAAGAGTGACCAGGTAGAGAATCAAATCAGGAACTCCACCCCTTTTACAGTAGCTGGAAAAAAAATAAAATAAAATACTTAGGAATATACCTAACAAAGGAGTTGAAAGACCTCTACAAAGACAACTACAAAACACCTCTGAAAGGAGTCGTAGATGTCACAAACAGATGGAAACACATCATGGATGGGTAGAATCAACATTGTGAAAAGGACTGTACTGCCAAAAGCAATCTACAAATTCAATGCAATCCCTGTCACAATATCAACATCATTCTTCACAGAATTAGAAAAAACAATTCTAAAATTCATATGGAACCAAAAAAGAGCCCACATAGCCAAAGCAAGAGTATGCAAAAAGAACAAATCTGGAGGCATCCCACCACCTGATTTCAAACTATAGTATAAGGCTGTAGTCACCAAAACAGCATGGTACTAGTATAAAAATATGCATATAGACCAATGGAACAGAATAGAGAACCCAGAAATAAAGACAAATGCTTATAGCCCACTGATCTTCGACAAGGCAAACAAAAACATAAAGTGGGCAAAGGACACCCTTTTCAACAAATGATTCTGGGATAATTGGCTAGCCATATGTATGAGAATTAAACTGGTTCCTCATCTCGTCTTATACAAAAATCAACTCAAGATAGATTAAGGACTTAAACCTAAGACCTGAAACTATAAAAATTCTAGAAGATAATATTGGAAAAAGCCTTCTAGACATTGGCTTAGGCAAGGATTTCATGACCAAGAACCCAAAAACAAATGCAATAAAAACAAAATAAATAGCTGGAACCTAATTAAACTAAAGAGCTTTTGCATAGCAAAAGGACAGTCAGCAGAGTAAACAGACAACCCACAGAGTGGGAGAAAAATCTCCACAATCTATACGTCTGACAAAGGACAAATATCCAGAATCTACAACGAACTCAAACAAATCAGTAAGAAAAAAAAAACAAATTATCCCACCAAAAAGTGGGCTAAGGACATGAATAGACAATTCTCAAAAGAAGATATACAAATGGCCAACAATCATATAAAAAATGCTCAACATCGCTAATGATCAGGGAAATGCAAATGAAAACCACAATGCAATACCACCTTACTCCTGCAAGAATGGACATAATCAAAAAACAGTAGATGTTGGCATGGATGCAGTGAACAAGAACACTTCTACACTGCTGGTGGGAATGTAAACTAGTAAAGCCACTATGGAAAACAGTGTGGAGATTCCTGAAAGAACTAAAAGTAGAACTACCATTTGATCCAGCAATACCACTACTGAGTATCTACCCAGAGAAAAAGAGTCATTATTCAAAAAAGATACTTGCACACGCACATTTATAGCAGCACAATTCACAATTGCAAAATCATGGAACTAACCCGAATGCCCATTAACCAACAAGTGTATAAAGAAACTGTGATATATATATATGTGTGTGTGTGTGTATATATTATATATATATGAATGATGGAACACTACACAGCCATAAAAGGAATGAATTAACCACATTTGCAGTGACTTGGTTGAGATCGGAGACTATTATTCTAAGTGATGTAATTCAGGAATGGAAAACCAAATACTGTATGTTCTCCCTGATATGTGAGAGCTAAGCTATGAGGATGCAAAGGCATAAGAATGATATAATGGAATTTGGGGACTTGGGGGGAAGAGTGGGAGGTGAATGAGGGATAAAAGACTACAAATATGGTACAGTGTATACTGCTAGGGTGATGGGTGCACCAAAATCTCACAAATCACCACTGAAGAACTACACTTGTAACCAAATATCACCTGTACCCCTATACCACAATAACTTATGGAAAAATAAAAATAATAATTAAAACAATACACAATTAACAAGGAAATTTGGTTACTTCTGTGGCATAAAACAATTTACATAATGATCATAATTATTACTGATAAGATATATTAAGACGTATTAGAATCACAAGAATCTCATGCAATTTTGGAACACTTACTAATAATACAGTTATATAAACCTAATCCAAAGAAGGTTAACACCATTTTATACTTGACAATGCTTCCTGTATGATTTTAGTATACCAAATGAGTCAAATACATCTGTTTTGGACTTCAGGGACCTTATATCAAAAAATTAATGAGGTCAAAAACGCAAAATTTAGAATTTGATTTTGGAAAGTTTATCAAATATCAAAAGTTTAAAACACCTAATTATCACAATAGTGTCACAGATCATTGTAAAATAAGTCATTCATTTAACCAAAGTGATCACTCAAAGATTTCAAAAAAGGCAAAAGTCTTTATTCTTTGGAAGAGACTTACTTTCCAAACATTAAGCCCTAATAAAGATAGAATGAGGCTAATTAAATCTGTCTCTCAAACCTTATAAATAAATCTATTAAATTTTAATTATCTTGACCACAAGATGTAATTTCTATAAAACTTTTTAAAACCTTTTGTAATTGTTTTTATTAAAGAGTGAATTAATGCTCCAAGAAAACCTTGTTGATCTGACATATGGGCCCAGATGCTGGTCTTGCATCAGTGTACCTTTGATATTAATGTTTAATTTATAGAGAAACTCTGAACTAATTTTATTTCTCAAAATTGACCCTTACAATCTCATGCTCCCACCTCTTCTGCAATAGTCCTTGGACCTACAGGGGTTAGTTTTTAATTTCCGGCCCTGTGTCTCATGAATTTGGTTTATTTTGATTGTCATCTTCTCTTGGATCAGAGGATGAGACTTTAACTGCTGTCAGTGTTTAAGATTTAGCAGGACTTGGTGTCCCTTTTAGACCCAGGAGTAAAAGCCCTATAACTTAACAACACAAAGACTTTAAAAGCAATACAGAAAATTACATGGATGTAATAAACTTAACTTTTTAATTTCAGTTTTCCTAGGCAAACAAAAAAACTTAATAACAATGATATAGAAACTATTTCGATAAAATATAAAATCTGTTTGTTAAACCAGTTACCAAAAGGCAAACAAACAAACAGAGGATCTTCTGCAATGTGATTGCTTTTCCCTATGGGGAGTCCATTTAGATAGCCTGCAAATTAAAATTTATGAAAATGGCTTGAATTACTTGGACATAGGAAGAGTGTGTCCTATGTCCTAAGAGAAAGTTTTCTATTTTATGTAAGAATTTAAAGCCAAGAGCACAGAACATTATATTGGAAGAAACCATTTCCTTTAGGCCTTTAAGATAAAACATTTTTAGCATCAGTCCACAACATCAGTTAGAATCTGAAGGAAAAAAGTTACAGGAGCTGACAAAAATGTTGAAGAAGAGAGTTATTAAATCAGGCCTTCTTGATGGGGAGAGAAAGCTGAAAATAGTGAGACACAATAAAAATTAAACTTTTGGGTTAAAAATTAAAATCTCTTGTAATTTTATGAAGAGTATATCAATATCTTAAGAAAATTTTGTTGTTCTAACCCATTCTTTAGTGTATTTTTAACATGAAAGCCCAATCTCTAGAAAGACTATTGTAAGTAGTTTTAATTATAACCAGCTTGATTACATAAAGTGTTTTTTCCATAAATTCTCTTTTTACAAACCTTATTATGACTTATAAAAACCATTTATGACACCCTTGAATTTCTAATTTTATCCTAAACATTGCTCTGTCTTAAATAACCAATTATTTTATTTTAGGACAAAAATTTTACCACACATGATTCCTTCTCATGTAAATTTATTTTCCTTTTAACCTTTGTTACCAAAAGTATCACTTTGTATTTATCTTTCTTTACATCTTTCTTATTTACTGGTCCATTTTACCTTGTTTTATAAGTAACCTTTAAATAACCTTTGAATTAGGAAAAAATTATTTCTTTTTAATAAGAACATATTGTTTCTTAGAAAAATATTTTCCTGTAATTTTTTTAAAGAAGCTAGGTGACCCAAACATTTAATGAATATCTATGATTTAATATAACTGTAGATTCTAAATTATTATATATACATTTATTTTACAATCATTTATTGTTATATTAACCTAATTACATTTAAAAAAAATTAATTTACCTAGATTACTTATAAAAACTGTGATTGTCATCATTTAAAGTTATTTTCTTGTTAACCATTTTTTGTAGTCTGTGAATTTCAGTTGTTAACCTAAGTAAGAAACTTAAGGTTAAGTAAATGTGGATTTTTTTTCAGTAAGATAGATTTAGCTTTTTTTTTTTTTTTTTTTTTTTTTTGAGGCAGAGTCTCGCTCTGTCACCCAGGCTGGAGTGCAGTGGCGCGATCTCGGCTCACTGCAAGCTCCGCCTCCCAGGTTGCCGCCATTCTCCTGCCTCAGCCTCCTGAGTAGCTGGGACTACAGGCGCCCACAACCGCGCCCCGCTAATTTTTTGTATTTTTAGTAGAGACGGGGTTTAACCGTGGTCTCGATCTCCTGCCCTTGTCATCCGCCCGCCTCGGCCTCCCACAGTGCTGGGATTACAGGCATGAGCCACCGCGCCCGGCCGATTTAGCTATGTATTAAATCAATAATATTGCATGCCTATTTATCAAAAAATTACATGATAGTCTTCTTTTAGGCTTCATTTAGAGCTTTATAACCTTCATGTCAAATCTTGACATCTGATAATGTTTAGCACAGATAAATACAAAACTGCTTGGCCAATAGATCGAAAAAATAATGTACATTGACAATTCTGAATCCATTCTAATTTTATTTTACCAATTAATTAAGAGCCAGCTTATTGATTAAAAATTTACTTAAGTAACTTGAACTTGAAAAGTATTTGGGCTTATTTACTTAATTTATGAATATTCCTTTATTTTTGAGCTAATTTGATACCTAGTGGCCATAACACATAACAAAACACATATATGTATATTTAAACACACCTAAGCATACATGCACACTTACTCATACAAATAAAGATTCTATAGCTTTTACTTTGAAACTGTAGCCATGAGATATCAATAAAAATTACAAAAAAAAGTGCTTGGATGCAAACAGTGGTTTTTATCTCAACACCAGTAGAAAGGTCTTCTAAACTAGAAAAGTTGCATTTTCTTAAACAAAAACCACATCCTCTGTTTTTTGTTTTTTTGTTTTTTGTTTTTTGTTTTTTGTTTTTTACAAACTTTACCAAAACACATCTTACTGTCCCACTATTCTAACTCTTAGTAACCTTAATTCCTAGTGAAAAACGTAGGATCACTTAATTGATCACAACATGAGGGGGTGTAGCAGAGGTGGGGATGGTTAATGGGTACAAAAATATAGAAAGAATGAATAAGACCTAGTATTTGATAGTACAAAAGAGTGACTATAGTCAAAATAAATTAACTGTTCATTTGAAAATAACTAAAAGAGTATAACTGGTTTATAACACAAAGAATAAATGCTTGAGGAGATGGATACCCCATTTTCCATGATTTGATTATTACACAATGCATGCCTGTACCAAAATACCACATATGTGTATACCTACTATGTACCCAAAAAAATTAAAATATAAAAGTAACATGACTTCAAGATTTTAAATTACTGGGGAGAATTTTGAAACTAAATATACCAAATTAATCTTACCAAAAAGTACTGAAGTCATGTGAACTGAAAAGCCTCTGAGTTAGCTTCTATTAGTCTGATAAATGCTTACTTTTTAAAAGCCAATTAATGAGAACTCTTTCTTCTAATTGGTAGTGAAATATTATTTCTACATGACTTTATAAACATATAGACATAACAAGCTCAGAGGTGAATTTTACAGATTTAAAATTTTTCATTTACCTGTTTTCAAAAATTGTCTCTTCCCTACTTTACACTATTAATCTCTTGATTATCTGTTTCATGTCCTAAACAATAGTTAACTAGGCAACTCTACATTTTCATCTCCAAAGACATGACTTAAGTGAAGCAAGCTAGAAAATTCAAAGTCACAGACATAAATCTAAACAAATGCAAGGTCTCTCATGTAAGCTTTAAGCCATTGTCTTCCTCCTAGTTAAATTTCCTAGTGCTTTAGGTGCAGAGACAGAGATGCGCTTACAAAATGGAGATTTCCTTTAAAGATACACATTTCCCTTACAAAGAGTTTTATTAAAGTGACTTAGTTTGATAGGTGGTGGTTTCAATTTAGCTTGATTAGATTCCTGGTTTTAGGGTGGAGCCCTTTAGGAAACAGGATCAAGAAAGCATGTATGATTTTCTAATCTCAGCATGCAAAAAAGTAGTAGCCCCCTGTAGTAATGACCATTTTCTGTAAACTGTCCTCAGCTTCCCCTAACATTGTAGCTCTTATCTATTACACATGACAAGGTTAAATCCTCTCACAGTACTAGGTAATCTCTGGTGCCCCCAAAAGCCAAAGAGGTCAGGTAACACCATGCAAAAAAGCAGAGCTTTAGATCTGAGAAGAATCTGTCCATGACTCTAGAAACTCCCCAAAGAAAGCAGAACATCCAAAAAAGGGATGAATGGTTCCTTTATTCTCAATTCTTTAAGGGGCTTCAGTCTTTAGAAGCCCTCTCTAGATTTTTTTCACTTGGTACTGAAGATGGCAAAAGGGAAGGAGGAATAGGGTGAAAAAAAATAATGAAAAAAATAAAAATAATAAAAAAAAATAAATGAAAGAACAATTTTTTTAAGAAAGGAAGGCCAGGCACGGTGGCTTATGTCCATAATCCCAGCACTTTGGGAGATCGAGGTGGGTGGGTCACTTGAGGTCAGGAGATTGACACCAGTCTGACCAACATGGTGAAAACCCATCTCTACTAAAAATACAAAAATTAGCCAGGTGTGGTGGTGTTCACCTGTAGTCCAAGCTACTTGGGAGGCTGAGGCAGGAGAATTGTTTGAACACAGGAGGCAGAGGCTGCAGTGATCCAAGATCGTACCACTGTACTCCAGCCTGGATGATATAGTGAGATTCCATCCAAAAAAAAAAAGAAAGAGAAGTAGGAAGGAAGGAAGGAATGAAGGAAGGAAGGAAGGAGGGAGGGAAGGGAGGGAAGGAGGGGAGGTAGGGAAGGGAGGGAAGGGAGGGAGGGAAGGAGGGGAGGTAGGGAAGGGAGGGAGAGAGGGAAGGGAAAGGAAAGGAAGGAAGGAAGGAAGAAAGGGAACAGAGAAACCAACTGTATGGGTGCTTTTGTTTTGTTTTGTTTTGTTTTGTTGTTTGTTTGTTTGTTTGCAGCTGCAAGGAATTTTACCCAGAGGCCTTGTTTCCCATAATTTGGAATTCTCATTAAGACTTGACCAAGTCATGTAGTTGATCAAATTTGATGGGAGAAAGATGGAACAAACAAACAACCAAAAAAAAAAACAAAAAACAAAAAACCTCAAAAATACAATTATTGAGTGATTTAATGGTAAGGAAAAATTAAGATCAGCTGGTTGTCAACCTTAACTTATAGTCATTGTGGAGAATTTTCAAGACAAAACCCCAATTCAGCTACTTACCTAAGATTGGTGCCCAGGCTCAAGACTGCTCTCTACCATCTTAGAAACAGGAAAAATCTCAAACTCACCTTCCCTATCGGAAATGAGCTGAAACACCAGAAAGGAATTGCCTGCCCTTCATCATCATAGAAGCAAGAAAACTCACCTTCCTTGTTGGAAGTGAGTAAACCTCCAGAAAAGGAGTTGTAGCGCAAAGTAACCTTAGATCTCAACCCAACTTTGGAGGATCAGGGATTCTCTGGAGGGGGCGCCTCCCAGACATCAGCAAATCATCCTGTTGGTTTGAGCAATAAAGATACTCCAAGCTGGTATCAAACACCACTGGGAGATTTGTCAAAGGTCAGGGCCACCTCCACTCAGAGTCCCTTCATGGTTGACAGTTCGTAAACCAAAAAGTGTATGAGACAGGTCTCAATCAATTTAGAAGTTTATTTTGCCAAGGTTAAGGACATGGCCAGGAGAAAGAAAACAATACAGAATCACAGAAACAGTCTGTGGTCTGTGCCTTTCTCCAAAAGTGAATTTGAGGGTTTCAATATTTAAAGGGGAAAAGTGGGGTGGAGGAGCAAGAGGGAGAGTACAGGCATCCACACATTGCAAGAGAAAAGGAGCAGGTAGGGGAATAATCAATTATGCATTTGTCTCATGCTCAGTAAGTCAGCACTTTATACAAGATAAGGTGAACATACCTGTGGAGATAGAACTTTTCTCTGCTTAGGAACAAAAGGAAGGGCAGCTACTTGTATGACTCAGGTTTCATCTTAATTTTTTCCTTTTGGCATAGTGACTCAGGGTCCTGAGTTTTTATTTTCCTTTCATACTGTGTTATAGGAATTTTGCATTGTAAATTTGGCTGGATATTGCAAAATCATTTTTGAAAGAAGTTGTACCAATTCACACTCTCACTGCTGTATACAGGACTTTTCCTCACTCTATCAAAGGAAGCACTTCAAAAATTAGCAATCCTACAATTGCCATGTATGATACAACTGTACTGAGGAAGTGGATTTTAAATAAAAGATGCATATTACATAAGTTGGAAGCTGTTAGGACCCCTCAAAAGGGAGTGAAGTCAGGCCCATTGATATGAGTTTCCCTTTATGGTGATACACCATTTGTCTGCATTTACACAAAGACCTTTGTGAACCACCCCAGCTTTGGCAATTTTACCCAAAATCACCGTCTCTGATGGAGGTGATAGTCCCAACAACCCTTAAGTGCCCCTACCAAAACCACTTTGTAGCACATTTCCATTCTAAAGCTTGAGCTTAACCCCAAGTTATTAACAGAATCATCTCGTGTTGCCCCTGAATTATCCACTGTTCTAACGAAGCCACTGATTGCCCAAAGAGAAAACATCACATTCACTGCCACTAATCATAATGCTATCTTCGGATTATAGAACTTCTCCAGCAAAGCGCTCACAGCATGTTAATATATCTTATCTCGTTTAGTTGCACAGCAGCTTGCTGAGGTGGGAAAGGTGTTGTTGAGACTGTAGAGATATAAGCAGAGGTCTTGATATCCTCGGTAGCAGCCATAAAGCAAGGTCCTGTGGCAATGTCCCAGAATAAATCAAGATGGAGCCAAAGAAACTAAGTGATGAAACTCTAAAAAAAATTTATTAAATGATATTTCTTTTTTTAGTCTCTTTTGGATTTCCTCAGAATCTGTAGGTGACCTTTAAAAATACAGCCTCAGGGCAAAAGTGGGCTGCTGAGAGGCTAGATCTCCTTCCAGTAGGTGTTAGTGAGGCCGGCAGATGGTTCCAGGCTCCCATTTGGCTCATAAATCCAGACAGAGCTGAGGGCACAGGTGCCCATAGTCTTTTAACCTATGAATAAAGGAATCACAAAGTTGGGTGAGGATGGTTAGGGAAGGAGAGCAGGTAGCAGTGGGAAAGACAAATTTGGCAGTTTTAACCCTGTCGCCAGCTGGGTAGGAACATGATTCCAGTGTGTTAAAACAGGCTCTTTGGAGCATCTGTGGAGGTAAATTTTCATTAGGATTCTTTAGAGTTCACAGGCTCAATTCAGGTAGTGCAGTGGTTGTTTGGGTGAGAAACCCCACAGGTCTGGCAGGGACTGTCTATTCTTTATAGTACAGTAATATATGCAGTGAGAGGCTTGGTTTTAATTCCAGAGAATAACAGAAAACTTCCTGTTGGCTGTTCTGAGCTCTCCTGTCAGAAAACTGTCTTTGAAAGCACTGTGTCAACCCGCCTGGATGTCCCAGAGCTGTGCCAGCCAGGGAATCCTCAGAGCCCCACTCTGCCCTGAGGCAACTTTCCCTAGTGGAACCAGCCCCTGACATAAGAGCCCCACTGAGCGGGTTCTGAAGTTTTTGTACCATCCAAGGCCTGCCCAGCCTGAAACAGCGTGACACTTTTAATACAATCCAAACCCCTTAAGCTTCCCCAGGTCTCCAGGAGAGGGGCAGGAAAAAGGAAGAGGGAGAGAGTCCTTTCTGTGTCTTGAGCTATGGTAGGAGTACATCTAATATTCATAACTTTAAACACGGTACACACTGGTTTAGCTGTTTTGCAAAGGGGGAACTTGAGGATTAGAGAGGTTAAATAGCTTGCCCAGAGTCACAGAGCTCCGTAGTGTCTACACAGACATGTGTTATTTTTTTCCTGCCCAGCTTCCCTTTATCCTTAAGTAACAGCCTCCCTTTATCCTTAAGTACCAGCACCATCTTTCCTAAAGCTGAATGAGATCGATTCCTTCCCTCTCCCACCCCAACCTCCCCGCAAGAGTATATACGTGACTTAGGATTGAGCAATCAGCAGCCTCACCAAGACCTGTGTCATAACTCTTGGCAGAGACCCTCTTCCTCCTTCATTCATCATGTGAGTCTGGAGCTGCTGAGGAAGCACTGTCCTCAGAATGAGGCCAATAGAGAAATCACTGGAGAAGAAAGAGAGAAGGAAATAGATTTCCAATCATGTCTTTTGAGTAACTGGATGTAGCTGTTCCTGAAGGCAAAACACATGCCTGGATTTGTCAACTCTCTTAGTTTAGACAACGAGTCCTTACTCTTACTATTTTGGTGAATACACCAAAAAGCTGGAATTTGAACCTAGCTTCGTCTGACTCCAAAGCCAGTGTTCTTTTGACTCTACAGAACGGCTTCCCCACAAACTTAGCATTCACTGAGCCTGTATTTTCCTAAGGCTGGGCCTCACAAGTCCAAGTTGCAGGCTTCAAGGTGGAGAACAAATCACAATGCACCCATGAAGTTGAGGACACTTGTAGGATTGGTCCACTGCAAAAGTCTCCCCTCCGCAACAGACACATACTCTCACATACACATATTGGTCTGAGGTCGGTAGGAAAGAAGCTTCCCTTGGTATCTGGGCCCATTCACACTCTGGAGTCTTGGACTGTGTTGCAACCTGTCCAAGCTGTGGTGGGTGATGAGGTCCCTTGGCTAAGATCTGTCCAGTTGTACATGTATGCTGGGATACTAAGCACTCCCAGGCAGATGGCAGGGCACCCGCAGTTTTCACAGTGTTCCTGGGAAAACATTGCTAGGTAATTGTTTAGTCAGCTTGGGCTGCCATAACAACATAGTAGAGATTGCATGGCTTGAAGAACAAAAATGTATTATCTCACAGTTCTGGAGATTGGAAGTCCAAGATCAAGGTGCCAGAAGGGTGGGTTTCATTCTGAGGCCTCTTGTCTTTGCAGGTGGCCACCATCTCACTGTGTGCTCATAGGACCTCCTCTAGTACACTCGAAGAGTAAACACGCTCTCTGGTGTCTCTTAAGGACACTAATCCTATTAGATCAGAGTCCCATCCTACAGCTTCATTTAACCTTAATTACTTCTGTAAAGGCCCTATCTCCAAATACAGTCACAATGGGGGGTCAGGGCTTCAACATATGAGTTTTGGGGAAGTGGGAGGGACACAAACATTCAGTCTACAACAGAGATGCGCTGGAAACTTTTAGTGACAGGAGATGTGGAGAAAATTCAGAAAGAACATTCAGGGGAGTCTACGGGCAGTTGAGGCTGCTTCACAGAGCTTGGGCTTAGGTAGTTTGCAATGACAAAGATAGACATTTTCTGAACCTGTGCTTCTTTGCTGTCTCATGACAGGACAAATATTGGGTTTTCCTCTATTGTTTTGCTGGCAATGTACGTTGGGGCTTCCTGGTTTCAAGATAAATTCATGTGTTAAGGTTTGTGGTATCCCAACTGGGAAAGCTAAATTAGTTAATTGAAAAATGAAAAATAGGAAAATTAAACCAGCAATTTCTCCAAACATATTGGGCCAATTTAAAACCCAGGTTAACATTGATGTATTGTTTTAATAAGATTCTTGTATAAGGAAAAATGACTGGTCTGCAACATAAATAAATTTGGGAATGTGTTTATTTGGCTGCAATATCCAGGAGCAACAGGGCAAATGACTCCTTAAGTTTTTGCATTTTTTTCTCATCTTTAAAACCCCTAGGCCTTCAATTCTTAGTTATTCTTAGTCAAGACGAATGTCCACAAAATAATGCAAATATTCTGAGCTCCCCCTTCACCAAAAATGACCCATGAAGCCATCTCAGAGCTCAGATGAGGGTATGGGGCAGACACTGCCCTGAAGCTCTCCAGCCAGGACAGTGCCATGGTTGGAAGAGAAACCCTGATCAGAAGAGGCCAAGTGAAAGGACAGCTGGACCTGCCCTCAAGCCCAGCCCCAGCCCCAGCAGGGTTCACCCTGTCAGTACAAGATGTCCCCATAGGGGGTTGAGGCTCCAGGAAACAGTGGCACTGCTTCCTCCTTTATGAGTCTAGTCCATTTCAAGTTCAGAGAGCTTGGTCAGCTCCCCTCAGCCTCTGAGGCTGATCCTCACGCAGGGGCTTTGGGCCTTCTCATTGAACATCCTGGAAGAGGTGGCCATGGGAAGCTATGTACACTTCCATCTGATGCCAAGGCCCAAGGAAAAGCATTCAAAACTCAGAGCCAAGTTCCAGACATTGCAAGGCGAACCCGCAGCCTCAAAACTCATGAGGTCAACCTAGACTTCGACAACACAGAAGCCAGAGACACAAAGGGCATCTCCAGGGCCTCACAAAGATGGTCAAAGAGAATGCCCAGCTCCCCAGGCTCTCAGGAATTAACCTCTGCGAAGTAACAGACTGTATCTAGAAGGCTGTGAGCATAAAGTGGATGTAACTGCTCCTAATGTTACCTTTCTTGAGCTGGGTGATTGATACGTAGGTATTGGTTTGTGTTTTCTTTATCCCTTTTTGAATGTCTTAAAAACTGCATAATACATTTAAAAAATAAAGTAACATTTAAAAAGAGAAGGTATTGAAGAAGGACAGTAGGAATATCTTTTGAAACTCAATATGCTTAATGAAGTTGAGGGAGAACTGAAGAGTCATGTGTTCGTAAGTTCAGAGGAGAGAATTCCCATTCTGGGGCTACCATGTTTCAAGTCTTTGCCGAGTGTGAAAGAAATCAAATTTATCAGCTATTGAGTTGAATCCTAAAATAATAGCAACAGATCATTCTTCTTGTTTGGACCCAATGGAATAGAAAATCCATGAGTTTCGTCTTTCTGCATGAAGAGTGCACTTAACCCTTTCAATGCTCATTTTCATGTAGCTTTCATACACAGACCAGAGGAGAGATAAACAGCCTTTTGCCTTTCACCATGGAGGATGAAATCCAGACACATCACAGGAGGAGGCTGAGCATACCTTGGGAAGGAACAGGAGGGCTAAGGTTAGAAATGAAGGCATTTTACTCCACAAACCGTCACTCCTCCCAAAGAGAGGCTTTACTCACTGCCCTGCCAGCATGCATCAGATGTTAGATAAAATTAATTGGGAATGGACATTGTTATTGATTTGTATTTGTTGGTTTATAATATTACATTATCAACAAATGGTAGAGGTAAAAACGCTGAGGTGTAATGAGGGTTAGAAATGTTTCATGAAAAGACATCACCTCTATCATGAGGCATTGCTCACGTGAACAAGCCCATTAAATTGATTTCCATGGAAAATGCTTTAGATGAAAATCCAGGCCGGGCCCGGTGGCTCAAGCCTGTAATCCCAGCACTTTGGGAGGCCGAGACGGGCGGATCACAAGGTCAGGAGATCGAGACCAGCCTGGCTAATACGGTGAAACCCCGTCTCTACTAAAAAAAAAAAATACAAAAAACTAGCCGGGTGAGGTGGCGGGTGCCTGTAGTCCCAGCTACTCGGGAGGCTGAGGCAGGAGAATGGCGTAGACCCGGGAGGCGGAGCTTGCAGTGAGCTGAGATGCGGCCACTGCACTCCAGCCTGGGGACAGAGCGAGACTCCGTCTCAAAAAAAAAAAAAAAAAAAAGAAAATCCAAGGAAAACTCTTACAACTACCACAACTGTTATCTTTTGGGGAATGTTTATGCATATGTATATATGTTTTTCTTTTTAATTGAACAATAGCTTATGTTTGATAATAAGGAGGTGTATTAGTTTGTTTTCATGCTGCTGATAAAGACATACTCGAGACTGGGTAATTTATACAGTAAAAAGGGATAATTGGACTTGCAGTTCCACGTGGCTAGGGAAGCCTCACAATCATGGCAGAAGGCAAGGAGGAGCAAGTCAGG
This sequence comes from Macaca mulatta, assembly GCF_049350105.2. Lineage (NCBI taxonomy): Eukaryota > Metazoa > Chordata > Mammalia > Primates > Cercopithecidae > Macaca > Macaca mulatta. Next base: position 129,563,858 of record NC_133412.1, on the reverse strand, counting down.
CAGCAGGCAAGGAGAGAGCTTGTGCAGGAAAACTCACCCTTACAATAACCATCAGATCTAGTGAGACCCACTATCACGAGAACAGCACAGGAAAGACCTTCCCCCATGATTCAATTACCTCCCACCAAGTCCCTCTCACAACACATGGGAATTCAAGATGAGATTTGGGTGGGGACATAGCCAAACCATATCGGGAGGCCTATGTGAAACAGGTAAAGCTGAAAGGCCTTGCTACATATGGTAAGCATGTACTTCAAATAATAAGTTACATGTGGCTTCATTCATTGCTCCACTGTAAGTAATAAATTCAATGTGATTAGGTTGATTAAAGAGTTACTAGCTGGCCAGGTGCAGTGGCTCCCGCCTACAATCCCAACACTTTTGGAGGCTGAGGTGGTCGGATTACAAGGGCAGGAGATTGAGACGATCCTGGCTAACACAGTGAAACCCCATCTCTACTAAAAATACAAAAAAATTAGCTGGGCGTGGTGGCGGGCGCCTGTAGTCCCAGCTACTCGGGAGGCTGAGGCAGGAGAATGATGTGAACCCAGGAGTCGGAGCTTGCAGTGAGCTGAGATCGTGCCACTGCACTCCAGCCTGGGCAACAGAGTGAGACTCCATCTCAAAAAAAAAAAAAAGTTACTAGTTAATAAATGGAAACAAAATGAAAATATTGTTATATAAGAAGACTCATTTGAAGGGTTACAAAGAATACAGTGGACCTGTTTGATAAAATGCACAGCACTAATGCCCACCTGGAGAATTGTATCACTGACATGTTAACAAGAAAATCTTCAAAACTGTGGTGTGATGAGGTAGGAAAGAAGGTTCCAGCTTAGGAGTCAGGGAGATTTGGGGGGAGCTTGGATCCACCTTTTACCAGATGTGTGACCCTGGGCACCAGGCTGCTCGTCTGTAAGATGGGAGTAATAAATACCCACCCAGGTGGTGGTTGCAAGGGAAAATGAAGCCATGTTTATAAAACTCCAAGCTCAGGGTGGGCACATAGTAGGCACTCAGTCATAGTAGTCTCTTTTTCCACCTTGGGAAGAGATGCTTTTATCTAAAGGTGTCATTTTCTCAGGAGAAGACAGCCTAGGTTTTAACCAGTTAGAGCAATAGTGAGAGAAACAAAGGAACTGGATTTTGTCAATATTTTCTCCCCATGGCTCCAAAACCCTTTATGAGACACTTCGAGTTGTTGATTACAGATTTCAGCTGCCAATATGCAGGGGTGTAGCATATCCAGTTGTTAAATATAAATGCTTCCTTACTGGCTGCTAAGTTACCTCTGCATCCAGTCCTGGTACAACCACCCCAGCCACCTTGGAACCCCTCACCTTGCCTTGATCCAGCAACCAAAGGGTTAATACTTGCTCTTTGGGGTAATGGGGGAGAAGACTGTGCTTCAGGGCCTTTTTAGGAGCTCTGGCTCATCAGTTCATTCCAATGCACTGACTCCCAGGCCCTACTGGTTTCTAAGTACTTGAATTATCACCTCTGTTTCCAACCAGCTCTCTTCATATACCTCTTCTTTAGTTCCCTTCTCGTTTGTGGGAGAGCAGCAAACTTGAAATCATGCTCCCCTTGGGAGGCCCCTGGACTAGAGCTGCCTGTCCTAGTAAGTGTCTTGTCTACTTAACTTTCCCCTCCTTTGCTCCAGCTGCCATGAGGTCACTTTTCTTGGAAGGTTTGTAATATGAACCCAAAGGATATAACTGAAGTCCCAGCCTACAGGGTAGCTTTGTTTGTTTTGAAGGTTTCAGAACCATGAAAGAAGGGATTTTTAACAGTGTGGTTTCCTGTGGGTGGGCCTGCTCTAAACACTGATCTTTTCCCAAGGGCACAGACTTGGAAGGAGCTCACAGAGCTGCTCCTGGACCCAGCCCATGCACACACAAAACTGGGCAAGTCTGGCCCCTGTTTCTCTCCAGCGGTGCCCCAGCCTGTGAATCACCCCTTCTCTAGGGTGTTGAGTTATTGTAAATAGGTCCATGAATCCATATTCACCACAAGCGCTTTATTAATCTCACTGGTATTTACAGAGTACTGCAGCCTCCCCATCCATGATGGTTTTCAAATGTAATTCAATACCATGTGATTAATAAAATAAAAATCCAAATTTTACTGAACTCAGGTGCTTTTTATCACATATTTTAAAAATTGACAGATGCTAAAAGTACAACTACTATCATGTGGGAATGGTATAAAATTTGACATTAACAAGAGGTCCTCCTCCTAGAAAAGTTGGACAGGGTTGTGGCTCATTATGGAGGTGAGAAGAAGGTACATAATTTAATGACTAGTATAAGGGTGAAGAGACACCAGAATATCAACCCACCACTCTTCTGCCTGGGAGATCATTATTCCAGTCAATGGGGTGTTCCTGGTTCTGCATAACTGCAAAGTAAAGAGGAATATTAGGGTAATTCTGGAATCTGAAACCTCAGGGCAGTGTGCTTACATCTAAATAGGACTTTTGCAAGAGCAGTGATGGCTGCTGAATATGAGTATGTCACCCCCTCTGGAAGCACAGAGATCTGAAGAGGGCTGGAGGCCAATGGAATTAGATTTGCATCTTCTTTTCCCTCCCTCCTCAGCCCTCTGCCCTCCTGTTCTTCCTCCTCTGGCTGGTCTTCAGAAAAGTGTTGGCAGGTAGCTTCCAGCTGGGATAGCTGCCAGGTTTCTAGATGGAGGAGCTGTGCTGCAGCTGTGTTGGCAGGGAAAGAAATGGAGGAGCCAGGGTAAATGAATTAAGTTCTGATTCTCCATGGTTAAGCTATAGGACATTTCTAACACATGGGGGCAGCTGCTGGCTGCGTCGCACCAGCTGATAGAAGTATAGTGTTGCAAACAGAATGAAATATAACGGTGACCAAAATAAAGAGAATCAGCATGCTACAGCAATGTAGGGAGGGATAACCTCCTTTTAAACAAAACCCCAACACATTTTTTTTCATCCACTATTTTTTATTATTTGCTGAGGATGCTGAATCAAGCTGCACTATTTTGAGTAGCCATCTTATAATCTTTCTAATCTAACCCCAAATTGGCAGTGTTCCGGGAGTAGCCAGTTTCCAAGGGCAATATGTCAGCTCTCTATAGAATGAAATACATGGAGAATTGGCAAAGTGAAGGTGACAAGGGGAATGTAGTCATCTGTGTCTCAGATCCAAAACATATTACTTTGCTCAAGAAACGGGATAAGTCATGACTAAGCAACATAGTGGTGGAGGCATGCAAGGACTGGCTCTCCAAAGAGCCTCCTCCAAATGTTTAAGACTCCTCAAGAGTTCACTTCTGATTTATTGAACTGATGAAAATATGAAGAATCTTTACAATTGCTTTTGCTTCAGTACTGCTGCAGTAGGCAGAATAGTGCCCTCCTCCCCAAAACGTCTATGTCCTGCTCCCTGGCACTCGTGTACAGCTTACCATACATGGCAAAAGACTTTGTAGACGTGATTAAGGATTTTTTTTTTTTTTTTGAGGCAGAATCTTACTCTTGTCACCCAGGCTGGAGTGCAATGATGCGATCTCGGCTTGCTGCAACCTCCACCTCCTGGGTTCAAGCAATTCTCCTGCCTCAGCCTCCTGAGTAGCTGGGATTACAGGTGCCTGCCACCATGCCGGGCTAACTTTTTGTATTTTTAGTAGAGATGGGGTTTCACCATGTTGCCCAGGCTCCAGGCAGGTCTCTAACTCCTGACCTCAGGTGATCCACCTGCCTTGGCCTCCCAAAGTGCTGGGATTACAGGTGTGAGCCACTGTGCTTGGCTGTGATTAAGGATCTTGACTATGGGGAGATTATCCCAGATTGTCTCGGGTGGACACGATGTAGTCGCAATGATGTTTATAAGGGAAAGAGGATGACAGGTCAATCATTGTCAGTGATATGATATGAGACTCGATTGGCCATTGCTGGCTGGGAAGACAGAGCAAGGCACCACAAGCCAAGGAATGCAGGAAGCTTCTACAAGATGTATAAAGGCAAGAAAACAGATTATCTCCTAGAGCCTCCAGAAGGAACACAGCCTTACTGATACCTTGACAACAGCCCAGTGAGACCCATTTTGGGCTTTTGACCACTGGAACTATAAGATAATACACATGTGTTGTCTTAGGCCATGAAACTGGTGGGACTGTTACAGCAGCAACAGGAAACTAATCCAATCACAATCACATCATGTCAGATTTGTAACTGAAAAGCACCGAATTCCAGTTAGGATTAAAAAGCATCTATTCCATTTGGAAAAAGTTCTCTAACAATATTTATTAAACAAATATCTACAAAATATTTCAACTTTCATAGAACTGAATTTTCTCAGTTCCTTTTCTCAAGGGGGAGGTGAGCGTCAAACTCTAATTATATTCTATAGTTGGGTAAATATGCAGCAAGGGGTTTCTGTAAAACCTAAGGCACATAAAAATATATAACAGACAGAAATGGATTTTTAGGTTTCGCATGGGTCACTCCAGTGAGAACTCAACTGCTGTGCCTCAACAGTTTTGGAAATAAATGCATGTCTAGATAAAACTCTTTTTCCCACATCCAGTTTCTGAGATACATTAGAAATTTAGCCTTCACAAGCAGTTAGTACATTACTTAAACTAATATCCCCAAGAACTTAAATTCAGTATTACACTGGCAGAAAACGGAGACATATGAAACTTCATTCTTACGGCTTTCACAAGAGGAAAAGAAAGACAGCTTTTACTTGAATTGTTCAGGTTAAGCTATTATTTTCCAAGGTGCATTTCAATGGCCTTTTTTTGGACCAGGTGTGCATTTCATGTAAAATGATCTCTAACTTTAAAAGGTTCTGGAGTGGGAAATATATATAAGAATGATTGGCCTCACAGCATAGCATAATAACCCAGCCTGGTGTCTAACTGCACAATACAATCCTAGGTAAGATTGCTGGGAGCATATTTTCAAGCTCCATCCCTATTGGAATTTCTTTGTATGTCAATTGTGGATCAGCTGCAAGTAACCCAAGCCCCCCAGTGGCGCACTGTTAAGGAAATGAAAACAAGCTGCAATTGGTAGGGATCAGGAGCAGAGGGAAGATCCAGCTATAGCATTGCTTCCGAGGAAGATGACCAGTCCCCCAAAAGTAATGGATTGGGAACATGGGAAGTGTGGGTTCACTCCAGGATGGTATTATTATTCAAGTAGATTCGAGTATTAAGTATTCAAGTCTAAGTGATGGTTGGTATCACTGAATGAAGGAAGTACCCCTTAGCACATGGGTAGTAACTGCACCTTCCAAGAAGGAATGTAATCCACATCCATCACATGGATTGAAGCAGAACAGCTTAAAGCTAGGGTAGGAGGAAATGGGGTAAAAATGTATGTAGCTCTACAGGGAGAAAGAGTTAAGCAGACTGTCATGGTGTTGAACTAGGGTACAGCTCCAGGCCAAGGAGGAAAGAGGAGTTGATGAAGCAGGGCAAAATCTCTCTGCTATATGGATTACACACTAAGAGTTACTCAAGAGACCAGCAGTTCCTTGAGCAGCAACCAAGCCTCAGACAGCTTAATTCTGTATCTCACGCATGATGGGTAAGGAACCCTGGATAAACTTCTCAGCTTGGTTCTGATCGGTTTGGGGACTGGCTGTGGCTGGTCTTTCCAGTTGAAAATCATCAGTCCTGGCAGACAGGCAGAGCCGAGGGCAGCATGGGAGTGACATTTCCAACAGTGTTGGCTTCATCCACGTGGATCGTGATATTTTTCAATAAGAAGCTGTGAGAATTTGAATTCTGCATTCCTTCTCCAATCTTAAAGCTGCTCTGTTCCTGTCTCATGGACTTTTAACTTTGCAATTCAATTAAGTGAGGCTGAAATTTAAAATGGAAAAGTTAAAAGAAGTCTCCACAACATTTAATCCCCAGGTCTGGCCCTGCATTTGCTCAGCCCAAAAGAGTAAGGCGGAGCACGAGAGATGAACCTGAGGGCGTGGGAGCAAGGAAGGTAGGAAGCAAAGTGAACTCCGAACTGAATCAGAGCACACATAAAGCACAAGCTTAAGAAAGGTCCAGCAGAGCCGATGAACCATCACTGTTCAGGGATCTCTGAAGATTCCTAAAGAAAACCCAGCACTGCAGAGGTGGCCAGTGGAAACTCAGACATGAGGCCATAAAAGTCCCAGCTCTTCTGAGACATCAAGCAGCCACCTTCCCCACTAATAGCACACACTTTTGCAGGCAGGGAGGCAGGGGAGCAGGTTGAGTGAAGCAGTCAACTTCTGGTGTCATTAGGGTGGAGAGAAGTTTTGGTCCACTTGAAAAGTTTTAGGTTTCAGACCTGATACATTCCTAAACACAAGGAGGGCAAATTGCACACTTTAATTTACAAAGGCGAAATGCACTGGAGTAGGTCTGCAGGAGGATATCCTCATGGATCCCACTCCATGGGGGCTTGCGGGAGGATGGTGGAAGAACATTTGCAAAGAACTTGGACTTCACGGCGATGCAGCTGATTAGCAACCTTCTTGTTAACTTCCGATTGATCTGTTTCATAGATTATCTTTTCTGTCCCTTCCCACCACCCCTTAACACAGTCCTGATGTGCCAGTGGTGGAAGGTGGGGTCAGAAGAAAGAGCAGTAGGGGTAGAACTGGACAATCTCATTGTCAGAGTATGAGTGGCCCTGGTGACCCACCAGGACAAAGGACTGACCTTGGACTTTGAGGACAGACAGGGTCTATGGCCCATGTAAGACCTGGCCATTGAATTATTAAGGGACAGGCCAAAAAATAGCTTCTTCCCTTTTTTAGTTTCCCTTTTGGCTGAGCTTACATTACTCCACCTGTCAGAATAAAAGTGGTATGGAGTTTTGTAAATAAAAATACCAATTATGAAAACACCTGCAGTGATGATCTCAGGTGGCATCTCCAGGAAACAGAATGTGAGATGGAGACTGCATGCAGGTGGTTTATCTGGGCGTGCCATCCATGGGAGAGTGAAGGAGGCCAGATTGGGCAGTAGCAGAAACTCAGCAGAGATGTAGTCACAAGCAAAGGTCTCAGCTTATTCCACAGGGGGCTCTGAGGCTGGGCTGGCTTTGCAGATTTGTCCTGAATTGGAGTGAGGGGGCAGGTCTTGACACTCCTTGAATGTGGGCTGCCCAGGAGAGAAGGATGTGACCCTGGTCCAGGTGGCTTTCTTCAGGCCTGTCCTGGAAAGGCACTTGAATGAGGACAGTCAGCCTCCAACACAGGGAGAGTGAAGCCTCAGGTTTGCAGGCTACAATCCGGGTGGTGTGCCACTGCGTCTTCTGCAGCCCTCCCCTGCACTGCTCCCATTTTCTGGCTTCATGCACTACATTTTGGGATACTGAGGGATATCCCAAGATACTGAGGGATCTTTTTTCCTGGAAGACATTTGTAAGACAAAAGGTAGTGGTATGAACTACAACTCTTGCCACAGCAAGCTGATCTTGGGGTACAACTGGTTCTCATCATTCTCCTTTACTATCCATTCTAGATACTCCCCCACCCATCTACTCTAGCTAGTGCCTTGATGGTTTAGATGGTTTACCTGGGAAGTGGTCCATACTCTCATCCCTGAGTAGCTTCGGTGCCTGGTCACCATGTACCTCTTGAGCCGTGGATGCTGCTCTTGTTCATTTCCCATCAAAGTGAGGCAAGAGAGTCAGGAGGCATCCAAGCAGATCACCTGGTGCCACTCATATGTTTTCCAGCTCTCCTTCCTCCTGATGACCAGGGTCAGTTACTCCAGTTAGAATGGTGACTCCTTTCTTTGCCTGGCATAAGAAGCTTGCAGCAACCAGGTGGAAGCCATAGTCTGAGGTTTAGTGGGCTACTTGCTATGTCCTGTGGTGGATGCATTTCCATTCTGGGAACCAGGACCTCTGAACCACAAAACCCAGAGTTGTGAAGCCAAAAACCACAAATTCTCCAAGTAAGTCACTGGGAGTGACAGAAAGCAGGGCCACTCCTACTTCCACTTCTCAGTCCCCAGAAGCCTTCAATCTATCTGATGGTTTGCACGCAGGTAGTTTACTGGGGAGTGCTCTCAGTGTCATACTTGTGGGGGTATGAAGGACTCAGAATTGGGCAGTCGGAGAAGAACCATGATACAGTCACAAAAGCTTCAGTGAGTCCTACAGGGAACTTTGGGGCTGGGTGACCCTGCAGAGCTATCCTGAATTGGGATGAGCAGGCCAGACCTTTACCCTTCTGCATTGCCATTTAATGGCTATTGATTTAGGGTATACCCTGCATCCTGGAGGGTGACACCCCATTCGCATTGGGTATCCTCTCCCTCTGTGGCCCCTCTCCCTCTGACTTCCTTATCCTCAATCTTCTCATCTTTCTCCTTCCAGGCCCCTGACCAACCAGCCAAGTATTTATCATTGTCTATAAAGATTCCAACCTCAGGCCGGAAGTGGTGGCTCACGCCTGTAATCCCAGCACTTTGGGAGGCCGAGGCAGGCAGATCATGAGGTCAGGAGTTCAAGACCAGTCTGGCCAACATAGTGAAACCCTGTCTCTACTAAAAATACACAAAAAATTAGCCGGGTGTGGTGGTGTGCACCTGTAATCCCAGCTACTCAGGAGGCTGAGGCAGGAGAATCACATGGACTTTGGGAGGCGGAGGTTGCAGTGAGCCAAGAACGTGCCACCGCACTCCAGCCTGGGTGACAGAACGAGGCTCCAACTCAAAAAAAAAAAAAAAAAAAAAAAAGATGACTCTTTCCACTCAAAATAGACAGATAGGTAAATCACCCAAAGCTCTGCCTGTTGTGAGGCTTTCCAGCTTACACCTACATGCTGAGCTGAGCCACCCGTGCACCAAATTTGACCTTTACTCTCCATTGTCAGGTGGTCATAAGAAAATCCCCCATGTGGCTGAGGGAGAAGCACCAGTTTCTCAGTGGATGCCACAGGGATCTGGGCCACCTGCTCGTGCAACTTACTTATGCCCTGTGGCTCTTTTTGTACCAATTCTCAGATACGCCACTTCCACCTTACTTTATGATAGAGGGTGTAAGAGTTAACATAGTCCTGGGAAAAGATCACACACGTATTCTCTTGTCTGTCCAAAGTGATCATGAACTATTTCTGATCTTCCTTTCTCACTAGAACAAAAAACCCCACATTGTCTATATTAAAAGCCACATATTGTGTGTCAAGACCAAGTTGATCTGTTGTAGCAAAGATGTCACATGTTGACAAAATCTGTAAAATTGTGGCTACTATTTGGTTGAGTTTATAGTAATCCATGGTTTCACTCTTCAAGATCTGTCTGCCTTTTGTAAGGGGGCAGACTGGCTCATTAGTGGGGGCATGATGGGGACCACTCTCCTCCTCCCCCCGCATCCCTTTAGGTCTTTAAAAATTGCACTAGTCTTTGACATTCGTTGCCCCTTGTTTGTTGTGATGGTTAATTTTGGGTGTCGATTGGATTAAAGGATATCCAGATAGCTGGTAAAGCATTATTTCTGGTTATGCTTGTGAGGATGTTTCTGGAAGAGGTTGGCATTTGAATCAGTGAACTAAGGAAGATCCACCCTCACCCAATGGGGGTGACACCATCCAATTGGCTGAGGGCCCAGATAGGACAAAAAGGCAGAGGAAAGGTGAATTATTTCTCTCTCTTCTGGAGCTGGGACAATCTCCTTCTCCTGCCCTTGGATATCAGAATCTCTGGTTCTTTGGCCTTTGTACTCCAGAACTTCCACCAGCAGCCCTCAGGTTCACAGGCCTTTGGTCTCCAACAGAGTTACACCATTGGCTTCCCTGGTTCTGAGGCCTTCAGACTTGAATGGAGCCACGATGCTGGCTTCCCCAGTTTTCCACCTTGCAGAAGGCACATCATGGACATCTCAGCCTCTATAATCATGTGAGCCAATTCCCCTGATAAATCACCTCTCACATATCTATATGTACATACTGTTATTGGTTCTCTCTGAAGAACTCTAATACAGTTGTGAAGTTGTTTTCTATTTACTATCTTGGCCAGTGAGGTGAGGAGATGGTTTTCGTTCAGTCTTTCTTGCATTAATAGCTCTTACCCCACAGCTAAGGAGCTAACAAGGGTGTTTTGACAATCACTGCTTACATCTGTTCTAATTATCCATTCCAGGGCTGGGAAAGAGACTTCCTGGTGGATCTCTGCACCAGTAGACACACTAAGAGATGGACCTGACCAGCACCTCACTTACTATCTGGCCTCCACGTGTCTGCACTTTAACAGGGGGTCTAGACGACACTTCAGCTCCCCAGGTATCAATATCAGATCAGACTCTGTGTCCAACTGTCTCTGAAATATTTGGGTATTCCCTTTTTCCCAGTACACAAGTTCTGGAGGAAGCATATTCCAAGGACTTTCTGGCCTTAAATAGCATATCCACTTCAACATGCCTGCTTCTCTGAGTCCTTTGGTCCTGTATCTGGCATTTTCCATGGTAGTTCTGACACTTCTACTTCATACAGTATGAGCCATCTATTTCTCCAAGTTCCAAGATACATTATAGTAGCATTTAGATTGTTTTCTTGTGGTCTTTGTCAGGGTGTTATATTCTGTATCATGGGAGAGGATTCTCATATCCCTAAACTCTCCCTTGTCCAACTTTATTTTCTGTCTAGGATCCAGAACTCACAGGATCCAGTCCTAGGGTTAGTATCCTGGCTTTTGCCAGTACACGTTAGCTAGGTCCAGCCGCCCCTTCCTAGTGTAGCCTTTTCCTTTTGAGCAGACCCACTGCTTCCCCAACCAAGTCAAGGTATGACTCAACTCTATTCATATGCCTGTTGATCAGGAGGGAAGCTGTGAGTGGATTTTGGGGAGGAGGAGCATGTTGCGTTGTAAAGCAGAGACCTCTGTGACATCTTCAGGAAAGAGAGGAGCATTTGCCTTTAACAAAGAGCAGTGGGCCCCAACTGTGGTCGCGGAGGGTTCAGAAGAATCTGGAAATCCCCATGTTTCTAGTACAACAACCCAGATATAACTATTCCAGGACTCAAGGTCCCACTCCTGGCCTTAGCATAGCAGACCTGTCAGGGCTAAGAACACAACCTTCTCTGGAGCTCTGCTACTTTCTTGATTAAGCCCTTGGCTGTTCCTCAGTTTTTCAGCTCTCCAACTGCAGATGAGTCTCTGTATATGCTGCAAAGGAAGCTTTCCGGCTTTCACTTTTAGCCTTTAGTTTGTGATTTAATCACTCTTTATACCAACTGCTGCAGGTCTGGATCCCTGAGAAACAAAGTATGAGACAGATTTGCCCACAAAAAGCTTATCAGGAAGTGGAACTACTCTGGGGACCATCTCTTGTGGGACAGTGAAGGTAGCAGAGTTGGCCCAAGGGAGAAGATGAACCACGATGCTACCACAACAGAGGCCTCACTGATCCCATGGCGAGCTCTGGAGCCGGGATGGCCCTGCAGGGTGGTCTCAAGTTGGGATGAGTGGGGCAGGTACCCAGTAAGGGTTGCCCCTTGGAAGGAAGTGTAACCTTGGTCAAGGTGACTGGCTCTCTTTAACACAGAACAAGTCCCAAACAAGGACTTAGCCAAGAGTTGTCAGCCTTGGGGAGATGGAATGAGTGCCTGAGGCTGCCGGGAGGATCTAGACAGAGAATCATGACATCGTCTACAACAACCTACCTAACATATATGGAGCTTTGCAAACCTTAACTGCATAACAAGTCATCGTTTTCAGATTCTCAGGTAAAATTTATGTGAAATGCATCTTTATAAGCCTCAATTACACAGCATCTTAAGTTTTCTAGAGGTCTTAGGTTTCAAAACAAACCAAGATCTTTTTTTTTTCCTTTTTAACATAGACAACAAAAGGCGTCCATGTGGCATTTGGAGCAGACAATCCCAGTGATGGTCCTGCAAATTGTCCCAGAATTTCAACCCTCCTGTCTACCCCTTCCTTTGCTACTTGGAGCTGAAAACCACAGCCAACTCTCTAAGCAGCTCAACATGCTAATAGCCCCATGGTGTACATACGTGTGTTCTCTGAGCCATACTTTCATGGTCCTGAGCCACCCATAGCCACCGACTATCTGCATTGGGTCTGTAGACCACACACAGATTGCCTCAGGTGCAAAGAAGCAGCATAATAAGCAGGGCCCATTCCTTAGCAAGGAAAAGCAGTTGAATGCGGTGCAATGAAGACAAATTAGCCATAAACTCTGCAAGCCATGGAGGTTATTTCAGTTACTAAATGATTAAAGTCTCTAATCTCTGGAGTGATGATAAAAAACACCGGAGAAGGGGGCTGGGTTTTTGATGCTGGGGGAAGGTGCAAAAACATCTCTCTTGAAACCATGCCGGGGAAGCCCACTCCATAAAAGAACCACGGATAAGTAAGACATCATTAATAAATCAATGACAGGAAAATGAAAATGGAAGCAGATGAATCAGCCAGCGGATCGGGTTGTAGAAGAAAAACAGCACATCTGTTGCTGCTGTCGGTGCATTAACAAATAAGTCTGCTGGATCAGATGGTCTTTCACGCTAATGCTTGGAATAATGAAGCTTCAAGAGCGATTAAACCATAAATCAATTTTTAAATGTATCTTGTAACTCCCCCAAACAACAGGAGGCATATTTTTCCTTGCTTTGAATTCTTTTTGGCAGGCATCGGAAGGTACAGGGATAAAAAAATGCTGCTTCACTTTGGCTCTACTGTGAGGTACAGGCACACAGCTAATTTAGTGTTTAGCCTCACGATTTGATTCTTACCAGCTAAAGGCACTGAGCTATGCTTCATCGATATGTTAAATCCAAGCCAATGCATTTCAGCCTGAGCAGTACCCACCCGTCTTCTTGTACAGGACAGCTCAGTTCTAGTGCCTGTTCCTCTTCATGCAGCTGTTGATTTACATTTTATTTTGTTATTTTTGAAGACTTCAGCAAAATTAGCAATTGAGGTGGTGAAGGATTTTTCTCCTTTGAAGCATAACTCTTCCTTTTCTTCTATACAGAAAAAAGTTGCTTCTCTCTAATGGCAGAGTGGTCTGGTTTTAGGACGTTAAGGATGGACATCAGTGGTTAATTTGGCAAATTCCACATCCATGTCCAAGAGGAAGAGATGTGTTCTCAACATAATTTTTTACTTAAAGATGTTGGGAGGATAAGGAAAGAGAAAAGGGAAAAGTTCAGGCTAAAAGAGGCAGACAAGGCCAGAAAGGACATAGCATCACAGATCAGAAAAGGAAATCAAATTTTGTTCCAAAATTTCTCTGAAAAGCAGAAAATCCTTTGAACTGACCAATAAATGAGTTCTTATTGAATAAGACAAATGGGGGAAGAAACAGGAAGAAAGAAGGAAAAAGAAAGATATGTAAGAAGATGAGTAGAAATGGTGAGAGGAGAACCCAGGATGAGGCAGAGGGAAACCAGGCCATATTTCCTCTCAGCGCATGGACTTTGCTCCACGTTACGCCTAACTCCAGGGGACAGTAGCACTGCAAGGAAGCAAACTCTTCCCTTCTTCTTCTTCTTCCCCTTGAAACACAATGACTCTTTCAGGAAACAAGCAAATAAACAAACAAACAAAAGCTAGGAAGAAACTATTTTGTTTACTTTGTCACAGAAAACAGGCTAAGCTTGGGTCAGCAGATAGGGTATTCTGAGTTCATTTAGAACAGCCAGCAACACCCACGTTTGGTGAGAAGATGCCAAAAAATTATAGCAAGTGTAAACTTTTATGTTAATTAATGAGTGACAATCAAATAAAACCATCAAGGCTCATACAAACATTTCCAGAAATAAGCACAAAGTTAGAGGCTATTTTTTTTAATCATTGTAGGATCTGACTATGTAAACTTTTCATATTAGATATTACCTATATACAATTAGAATCCAAACCAGTTGGAAAATTCCATGGCCACCTGATAACTTCAAATGAAGATATCTGGAAAATATAAGGACAAATGATATCCTATAAACCAAGGTTTCTCAAACTTTTATGTGCCTACAACTATCTGAGGATCTTGTGGAAATTCAGATTCTGGGGAAACATTTCTGGAATGGTAGAGTAATTACCTCCAAAAATAGACTCTTCCATAAGAAGCAATAAACATCCTGGCAAAAGTAGTCAAAATCTTTTTATTTTTTTCAGAATTGTGGAAATTAGCCAAAGGTATACAACACTCTGAGGTGCATTTCTTCAAGAAAAGCAGCTGAATATTGATAAAAACAGCAAGCTGTGTGACATTCTAGTTTGCCCTATCCCCATTCCCTTCTCCATAGTTCCATAATAGTCTTGAAAGTGAACGGCCTTACAGCCATAGTAGCTGTAAAAACAGCAGCCTAGCAGTTACTGAAGGAAGAAGAATGGGTTTGGAGCTTAAGTCTAAAGACACTCAAGATTCGAAAACAAATAAGTGAAAGGAAAGAAGAAGATCTGCTATGCAAACAGTAACTTAAAAAGAGCTGTCGTGGCTATAATATTAATAGAAAAATCGACTTTAAGACCATTGTTACTAGAGATAAAAAGAACATTTTATAATCATAAAATGACCATTCCATCAGGAAAACATAACAATTACAAACATGTATGTCCCTCATAACAGAGGCCCCAAATACATGAAAGATTAATAGAATTGAGGAAGAATTAGATGATTCAGCAGTAATAGTTGTAAATTTCAATATCCCACTTTTACTAAGGGATAGGCTGACAAGGCAGAAGATCAACAAGGTAATGGAAGACTTGAACAACACTAGAAAACGCTAAACGTAACAGAAATCTACAACACACTCCACCAAACAACAACAGAACACACATCGTATCAAGCGAACACTCAGCATTCCCAAGAATAGAACACATGTTAGGCTACTGAAAGAAGTCTCAATAACGTTAAAAAGATCAAAATCATACAATCTTCTATGACACAATGGAATGAAATTAGACATCAGTAATGGAAAGAAATTTCAGGAATTCACAAATATGTGAAAATTAAAAGACACACTTCTAAATAACCAATGAGTTAAAGAAGGAATCACAAAAGAAATGAAATAATACTTTGAGATGAATAAAAGAAAACCACAACATATCAAAACTTATGGAAGGCTGCTTGCCTTAGTCCATTTTGGTTGCTATAACACAATACCACAAATTGGGTAGATTTTAAGCAACAGAAATTTATTTCTCACAGTTCTGGAGCCAAAACAATCTTGAAAAAGAAAAAATAGGAGGATTCATACTTCCCAATTTAGAAGCCTATGACAAAGCTCCAATAATTAAGACAGTATGGTACTGGCATGAAGATAGACTTATAGATCACTGAAATAGAAAGTCCACAAAGAAGCTGTTAATTATGGCCAATTGAATTGTGACCAAAGGGTCAAAGCAATTCAATGAGGGGAAGAACAATCTTTTCAACAAATGGTGCTAGAACAACTGGATAGCCACATGCAAAAGAAAGAAGTTGGTCCCTTTCCTCATGCCATATACAAAAACTAACTCAAAATAGATCAAAGACAAAAATGGAAATACTAAAACTACAAATTTTTTTTTTTAAACTTTTGGTTTCAGGGGTACATGTACAGATTTGTTATATAGGTAAATTGCATATCACAGGCACTTGGTGTACAGATGATCTCATCGCCCAGGTAATATGCATAGTATCTGATAGGTATACTACTGATCCTTACCCTCCTCCCACCCTTCCTCCTCAAGTAGACTCCAGTGTCTGTCATTCCCTTGTTTGTGTCCCTGTGTACTCAATGTTTAGCTCCTATTTATAAGTGAGAACATCCAGTATTTGGTTTTCTGCTCCTGCATTAGTCAGCTTAGGATAATGGCCACCAGCTCCATCCATGTTGCTGCAAAGGATATGATCTTGTTCTTTTCAATGGCTGCATAGGCTTCCATGCTGTCTATATACCACATTTTCTTTATCAAGTCTACTGCTGACAGACCGTTAGGTTAATTCTATGTCTTCACTATTGCGAATTGTGCTGTGATGAACATGCGTGTGTATGTGTCTTTAGAGTAGAAAAATTTATATTCATTCCTTTGGGTATATACCCAATAATGGGATTGCTGGAATGAATGATAGTTTTAAGTTTGAGAAATCACCAAACTGCTTTCCACAATGGCTGAACTAATTTACATTCCCACCAATAGTATAGAAGTGTTCCTTTTTTTCTGCAACCTTGACAGCATCTGTTAATTGACTTTTTATTAATAGCTATTCTGATTGGTGTGAGACAGTAGATATCTCATTGTGGTTTTGATTTGCATTTCTTTCATGATTAGTGATGTTGAACACTTTTTATTATGCTTGTTGCCTTTGTCTGTGTCTTCTTTTGAAAAGTGTCTGTTCATGTCCTTTGTCCACTTTTTAAAGGGATTGCTTTTGGCTTAATTTGTTTAAATTCCTTATAGATTCTGGATATTTGACCTTAGGGGCACAGTTTGCAAATATTTTCTTCCATTCTGTAGGCTGTCTTTTTGCTAAGTTAATAGTTTCTCTTGCTTTGCAGAAACCCTTTAGTCCCATTTGTCAATTTTTGTTTTTGTGGCAATTGCTTTTGGCATCTTTGTCATGCAATCTTTGCCAGGGCCATTTACAGGATGGTATTTCCCAGGTTGCCTTTAAAGGTTTTTATAGTTTTAGGTTTTACATTTAAATTATTAATGCATCTGGAGCTGATTTTTGTATCTGATGTAAGGAAGGGGTCCATTTTCAATCTTCTGCATATGGCTAGCCAGTTATCTCAGCACCATTTATTGAATAGGGAGTTCTTTCCCCGCTGTTATCGACTTTGTTGATGATCAGATGGTTGTAGGTGTGTGGCATTCTTTCTTGGCTGTCTATTATGTGCCATTGGTTTGTGTCTATTTTTGTAACAGCACCATGCTGTTTTGGTTACTGTAGCCTTGTAGTGTAGTCTGAAGTCAGGTAGTGTGATACCTCTGTGTCTTTGTTCTTTTTGCGTAGGATTGCTGTGGCTATTCGTGCTCTGTTTTGCTTTCATGTAAGTTTTAAAAATAGTTTTCTAATTCTGTGAAGAATGCCATTGGTAGATTGATAGAAATAGCATTGAATCTAAATCGGTTTGGGCAGTATGGCCATTTTAACATTATTGATTCTTCTTATCCATGAGCATGAAGTGTTTTTCCACTTGTTTGTGTGAAATCTGATGGTTTGAGCAGAGTTTGTGATTTTTGTGGTAGAGATCTTTCACCTCCCTGTTTGGCTGTATTCCTAGGTATTTTATTCTTTTTGTGGCTATTGTGAACTGGATCACGTTATTGGTTTGGCTCTCACCTTGGACATTGTTGGCATATGGAAATGCTACTGATTTTTGTACATTAATTTTATATCTTGAAACTTTGCTGAAGTTGTTTAATCAGATGTAGGAGCTTTTGGGCAGAGATTATGGGATTTTCTAGGTATAGAATTATATCATCTGCAAACAGAGACAGTTTGACTTCCTCTCTTCCTATTTGGATGCTTTCTACTTCTTTCTCTTGCCTGAGTGCTCTGGCTAGGACTTCCAGTACCATGTTGAATAGGAATGGTGAGAGTGGGCATGTTCTTGTGTTGTTCTCAAGGGGAATGCTTCCAGCTTTTGTCCATTTAGTATAATGTTGGCTGTGGGTTTTTTGTAAATGACTTTATTTTGAGGTATGTTCCTTCAGTACCTAGTTTATTAAGGATTTTTAACATAAAGGGATGTTCAATTTTATCAAGTGTCTTTTCTGCATCTATCAAGATGATTATGTGGTTTTCGTTTTTAGTTCTGTTTATGTGATAAATCACATTTATTGATTTGCATATGTTGAACCAAACTTGCACCCCAGGGATAAAGCCTACTTGATCACGGTGGATTAGATTTTTGATGTGCTGCTAATAGTTTGCTAATATTTTATTGAGGGTTTTGGTATCTATGTTCATCAAGAATATTGGCCTGAAGTTTCCTTTATTTGTTGTGACTCTGCCAGGTTTTGGTATCAGGATGATGCTAGCTTCATAGAATGAGTTAGGGAGGAGTTACTTCTCAATTTTTTGGAAAAGTTTCAGTAGGAGTGATATCAGTTATTCTTTATTTGCTAAAATTTGGCCATGAATTCATCTGGTCCTGGGCTTTTTCTGGTTGGTGGGCTTTTTATTACTAATTTGACTTCAGAACTCCTTATTGGTTTGTTCAGAGATTCAATTTCTTCCCAGTTTAATCTTGGGAGGTTCTATGTTTCCAAGAATTTATCCATTTCTTCCAGGTTTTCTAGCTTGTGTGCACAGAGAGGTATTAATAGTTGTCTGAGGATTTTTTGTATTTCTGTAGGGTCAGTGGCAATGTCTCCTTTGTAATTTCTGATTGTGTTTATTTAGGTCTTCTCTTTTTTCTTTATTAGTCTAGCCAAAAGTCTATAAATCTTATTCTTTCAGAAAACTAACTCTTGGATTTGTCAGTCTTCTGTGTGTCAATTTCCTTCAATTCAGCTCTAATTTTGATTATTTCTTGTCTTTGGGGTTGGTTTGCTCTTGTTTTGCTAGTTTCTCTTGGTATGATGTTAGGTTGCTAATTTGAGATTTTTGTTTTTTTCTTTTTTTGGAGATGGGGTCTTGCTCTGTCATCCAGGCTGGAGTGCAATGGCATGATCTCAGTTCACTGCAACCTCTGCTTCCCAGAATCAAATAATCCTCCCACCTCAGCCTCCTGAGTAGCTGGGAATACAGGCGTGAGCCACCGTGCCCAGCTAATATTTTGTAGAGAGGGGGTTTCACTGTGTTGCCCAGGCTGGTCTTGAACTCCTGAGCTCAAAGCAATCCACCTGCCTTGGTCTCCCAAAGTGTTGGGATTACAGGTGTGAGCCACCACATCTGGCCCTCTAACTTTTCAGCATAAACTCCCCCTTTTAACACTGCTTTAGCTATGTCCTGAGATTATGATATGTTTTATCTTTGTTCTCACTAGTTCCAGTTTCTTGATTTCTACCTTAACTTCCATGTAATTGTATGGCTTAGAGTGATTTTCTTAGTATAATTTCTATTTCTATTGCACTGTAGACTGAGGGTATGGTTGGTACAATTTTGATTTTTTTTTAATTTGCTGAGAATTGTTTTATGGCTGCTTATTGTTTGGTTGATTTTAGAGTATGTGCCATATGCAGATGAGAAAAAAATATATATATATTAAATATATATATATATTTTTAGGTGGAGAGTTCTATAGATGTCTGTTAGGTTCTTATATGCTTGGGTCTGTGTCCCCACCCAAATCTCATTTCAAATTATAATGCCCAGTGTTGGAGGTGAAGCCTGGTGGGAGATGATTGGGTGATAATGGGTGTGGGTTTCCCCTTTGGTACTGTTCTCATGATAGTGCGTGAGTTACCATGCGATCTAGTTGTTTAGAAGTGTAGCACACTGCACTCGACTCTTCCTCCTGCTTTTCAGGTGATGAAGATGTTCCAAAAGTGATGGTATTATTAGCTCTACACCTCTGTGAATATACTAAATGTCTTTGAATTGCATACTTTAAATGAGTGACTTTTAACTTTAAATTTGTTTAAATTTAACAAATCTAAACAATTTAACAATTTGTTAAACTTTAAATTTGTTCCTGTGAATTATATTTCAATATAAAGCTGTAATCTGGGGGGAGAAAACACCACTACCTAACTCCCTCACACAATGAGAGAAAGAAAAAAGAGGATGGGAAATGTAGTCTCCAATGACTGGCATATTCCTAGTTCTATTACTAAAAGAAAGAAAGCAGGATGGATATTTGTGAACACTTAGACTCTGCCACACATCCCATCTCCACCACGTCCTGCTCTCTGACATAGCCTTCATGTGTGCCGATCAGGGCAGAAATTCCCCAAACATCCATCCTATGGTACTCTGGCAGCCAATATGACTATTTCCCAGCAGGCCCTGCTCCCATCTACTGCAAATCACCTACCATGGAGTTTACCTACTCTTCTGTGATATAGTTTGTTTACTCAAAATGGAAAGGACATGTCCTGACTTAGTGTGAAATCTCCTTTAGCCTATACCTAATGTCCTGGCCTATACAAAGGAGAGCCTATTCCCTTCTGAGCTGAATACTTCTTTGAAACAGAAATTTACTCCAAGTTTTTGAGGACTTAAGTTAGACGCCCTGTGGATGAATTTCCCTGGTATCAAACGCTCCATTTCATGTCATCCTTTACCACACACTTTTTTTTTTTTTTTTTAAATTGAGACAGGGTCTCACTCTGTTGCCAAAGGCTGGGGTGGCATGATCTCGGCTCACTGCAACCTCCGCCTCCTGGGCTCAAGCGATCTTCCTGCCTCAGCCTCCCAAGTAGCCAAGACTACAGGCACATGCCACCACACCCAGCTAACTTTTATATTTTTTGTAGAGACAGGGTTTTGCCATGTTGCCCAGACTGGTCTTGAACTCCTGAGCTCAAAGGATCAGCCCACCTCAGCCTCCCAAAATGTTGGGATTACAGCCATGAGCCACCATGCCTGGCCGCCACATACTTTCAATGACCTGGCATCCTAAAGTGGTTGAGAAGGCCTCCAGCTTAATAGGTCAGGGGCCTTTACCATTTTATCACCCATAGGGCCTGAGAGGTCTCTATGCAAGAAGGCCTAAAATGCCTTCCTTCCAATGGTGAGTCCCACTGTATTCTTCACTACATTTATAACAGGAAATTTAGTAGGTGTCAAATAAGTGCTTGTTGATCTATTGATTCAACCTCACCATAGAACTGAGAAAATTCAGTCTAAAAAGAAGTGAAATTGTGCTTAAAGCCTGCACTACAGGGTAGTGTAGGAGGGTTCACCAGGGTGCCCGTTTTCCCATTTGTTAAAAGAAGATGCTATTTTTGAAGTGTGTGAGCATTTCCGGATAAATGCTAACAACTGAGAAAATGAATTCAGCATCTGACTATCTGAAAGCGGAAGGGGTTGACAGAAAAGCATTCCTTCTCTACAGTCAGGCTTCTCTGTAACACGGGAGAGAGGCTGTTTTTCAGCAAACTCTGGGAAAGAACACAGGGAACTAAGCTGAGAAGGATAAGTTCATGACTCAACAGACATCCTTTTCTGTACTTTTGCTTTATCTTCTTACTTAAGCAAAGTTGAAATTGTTTCCTTGCTGAGCTTGTTTTTCCGAAGTATTAGCTAATGTGGTAGGAAATTGGGATCCATTTGTTCCTGTTAAATTCAGGATTTCAAGAAGCAACTGAATTTAAACTAACCTAAGTGTGATATATAAATATCTTTAGTGTTCTTTAATCCAGACCATTATTAAACTTCCTGGAATATGGAAAAAAACCAAAAGAATTAAACTCACAATGTGTTGTAAAGTCCATTTGTGTTGTACATACCAGCAGATCATGCTTGAGAGGGTTTTTTAAATTTCTTGACTTATTTCCTTTACTAATGACCTCTGTACTCATTAGAAGGTATTAGCACATTACAAAGACATTATGAAGGATCGATAGGTGTACATTTGTCCCATATTTAATTTTATTCCTGAGAGTAATGCTCAGGTTTTCCTTCATGCTGGTTTTCTTTTCAGCACACTCTGGTATTTTGCAAATAAAACAATCAGGGCTAGCTTCACAGGAGTACAACCTAGGCAACCACACAGGGCCCCATGTTTAGAAAGTCCCCAGACTTGGAAGGATCACATACTTGTTTTAATGTTCTGTTGTCATTTCTGTTAGTTTATTTCCAAAGCAATTCATTTCTTTAGAAAGCCATTGTCTCTGTGGTTTTAGGCTGAAATAAGTGACTCCATTTTGGTACTGATAACCTTCACATCGTCTTGAGATTCCCAATAATTTTGAACAAGGGGCCACATACTCATTTTGCACTTGGTCCTGAAACTTTTGTAGCTGGTACTAACCACAATACTTGGAATTTCAGATCTCACCTCTGATCATTATTAGCTGTGTGACCTTGGACAGGTTTCTGAACCTCTCTCAACTTCACTTTCCTCAAACGTTAAATTTGAAAGAACCACATCTGTCTCAGAATGGTTGTAAGAATTTGCATTCAAATAAGATAGCAAATACACTGGTGTCTAGCACATGGTTCTAGTAACTAACTCTTGTTAATTGCACAGGCACCGTGTGTGCTGTTTACACAGATCAGCTCATTAATTCCTTGCACTTGTGGCTGATGATCAGCAAATACACCGTTTGCACTTATAGGAGTTTTATAGCCAGTGTCCATTTCTCACTGGTCCAGCCTCCATTCTGGTTGGTGTCCATGGTGATTACGGTTATCATCACTACTTCTCTCAATGCTCTGTGCAGCTGGTATTTTATAAATGAGAGAATTGAGGCACAGACATGTTAAGTAACTTGCCCAAGATCACACAGCTTATAAGTAGATACTCCTTAACATTAATGGCATAATCTCTAGTAAACAGCAGAGAGAGGTGAGATCTTTTAACCTGAAGTTTAGTGTTCTTTCCTTCTGTCTCCAATTTTTTACCCCCAAGGAGTTAATAATTGAGTGAGAGTGATGTTACATATAAATCTGGCTACTGCACAAAGCTGTGTGATCCTACATGTGCAGCCTCACCTGCCAAACACATGCTCTCCAAGCTGCGTGCAGTTGCCCTCTCAGGCTTCCAGGCCTTTGATTAAATTGTTTCCTCATGTAAAGGTTCTTCCCTAATTCCCATTCCTTAGCACTTCCTAATTTCTCACTTTCTTTTGAGAATCAACTTAAGTGGCTCACCCCTTAAGAAGTCCTCTCCTCTGAGCGCTCTTAGAATTTTATGCATAGTTTTATCATA
Organism: Macaca mulatta; assembly: GCF_049350105.2. Taxonomy (NCBI): domain Eukaryota; kingdom Metazoa; phylum Chordata; class Mammalia; order Primates; family Cercopithecidae; genus Macaca; species Macaca mulatta. Next base: position 129,541,113 of record NC_133412.1, on the reverse strand, counting down.
ATGCTTCTCACATAAATTCCAATGCTGGTTTTCTTGTCTGCCTTCCTTCAGGCCTGAAAGATCATTGATGAGCAAAGATGACATACTGCTCATCTGGCTGTCACCAGCACTTAGGAAAGTGTGCCTGACACATAGCTACTATTCAGTACGTAATGAATGAAAAAGGTGGTAGTATTTTCCAAAGAATATCAGACTCTCTAATTCAAAGGAGAGAGAGATGAACTCAGTGGATAGACACAGTCTTCATGGAGGAAGTGGTCTGCATGTTAGGTTTTGAAGGATAGGGAAGACTAAAATAATAGGATTGAGGATAGAGGCAGAAAATCCACTCAGATAGAAGGAACAGCTTGCGCAAAAAGATCTAGAACTAGATGTACCATATGACCCAGCCATCCCATTACTGGGTATATACCCAAAGGATTATAAATCATGCTGCTATAAAGACACATGCACACGTATGTTTATTGCGGCACTATTCACAATAGCAAAGACTTGGAATCAACCCAAATGTCCATCAGTGACAGACTGGATTAAGAAAATGTGGCACATATACACCATGGAATACTATGCAGCCATAAAAAAGGATGAGTTTGTGTCCTTTGTAGGGACATGGATGCAGCTAGAAATCATCATTCTTAGCAAACTATCACAAGAACAGAAAACCAAACACCGCATGTTCTCACTCATAGGTGGGAACTGAACAATGAGATCACTCGGGAAGGGGAACATCACACACCGGGGCCTATCATGGGGAGGGGGGAGGGGGGAGGGATTGCATTGGGAGTTATACCTGATGTAAATGATGAGTTGATGGGTGCTGACGAGTTGATGGGTGCAGCACACCAACATGGCACAAATATACATATGTAACAAACCTGCACGTTATGCACATGTACCCTAGAACTTAAAGTATAATAATAATAAATAAATAAATAAATAAATAAATAAATAAGTAAAAAAAAAAAAAGAGACAAAGAGGGATATTATAAAATGTCCTTCTTTATATATAAAAGGCCTTGTCCAAAAAAAAAAAAAAAAAGTGGGAATATGGAAGGGTTAAGACAAAGCTTATTTAGAAAACAACAGGTAGATCATTTGGCCTGGAACACTGCATTCTTATTGGGCAAGGGATCCCCAAATTAAATGCTTCTTGGAACCCGGCTTTATAGCACAATAAATAAATAAATAAAACATGGCCCATGTGGTACAATAGAAGGGGAAGGGATTGTGGCAAACTGAAAAACACATGCCCTACTGTGAAGGAAGTAGTTACTGCTTCTCCATTACCAATAATCATATAAGGATCTTTTGATTTTTCCAGATAACATGAAAATCCAGATTCTACATGTGTGAAATATCTTGGTTATTTTTATTTTAAAATAATTTTAGACTTGTAGAAAAACTGGGAAAATACTGCAGAAAGTTCATGTATATTCTCCACCCAGCTTTCCCTATTATTGTCAACTTTCATACCCATAGTATAATTCTCAAAGCTATAAGTTAACATTGCTATAAAGAATTAAACTGCAGTGCTTATTCAAATTTCATCAGTTTTCCCCTAAGGTTCTTTTTCTGTTCCAGGATCCAGCCCAGGATCCCACATTGCTTTTAGCGTTGTATTTCTTTGTTTTGTTTTGCTTTTCTGACGGAGTCTTGCTCTGTCACCCAGGCTGGAGTGAAGTGGCATGGTCTCAGCTCACTGCAACCTCTGCCTTCCAGGTTCAAGCAATTCCCCTGCTTCTGCCTCCTGAGTAGCTGAGACTACAGGCGCCCACCACCATGCCCAGCTAATTTTTGTATTTTTAGCAAAGACACGGTTTCACTGTGTTGGCCAGGCTGGTCTTGAGCTCCTGACCTCAGGATCCACCCACCTCGGCCTCCCAAAGTGCTGGGATTACAGGTGTGAGCCACCATGCCTGGCCTAATTGTTGTATTTCTTTAGTTTCGGTCTTTCCTTGTCTTTTATGACTTTAACATTTTAGATGATTACTCGTCAATTATTTTGTAGAGTGTCTCTCAATTTGTATTTCCTATTTTCTCATGATTTAGATTTTTGCTTTTTTTTTTTTTTTTTGCAAAAATACCACAAAAGTGATGCTGTGCCCATCTCGGTGCATCAGATCAGGGGTACATGACATCAATACGTCCTATCAGTGGTGATGCTTACTTTGATCATTCAGTTAAGGTGGTGTCTGCCATGTTTTTGCACTGTAAAGTTTTCATTTTTTTTTTCTAATAGACCAATAGTTTGGGGACAATACTTTGAAGCTAGAAGTATCTTGTTTCCTCTTAAACTTTAGTCCACTGATTTTAACATCCATCAGTGGATCTTGCCTACAGTGATTACTGTTTAATGTAATGTCTGCCTAGTGGTGATGTTGTATTTCCTGCATTCATGCTACATTTATTAATTGGAATTCCTCTGTAAGGAAAAGCTGTCCTATCCCTTTCCCCTATTTATTTATTTATTCAATTATTTATATTAATGTGGATATTTATTTTATGGGTTACAATCCAGTATTATTGTTGTTATTTTATTGCTCAAGTTGTTCTTGATTTGCCCATTGGAAGTGCCTTCAGATTGGCTGTGATGTGCTTTTGTCATGCCCCATCCTATTCTGAGCACTTCCTTATTTTCTGGGATGGCAACATGTTTCAGGCCCATCTTCTGCTTTCCTTGCTCTAAGCCCTGGAATCAGCAACTTCTCCAAGAAGTTCTGGCTCCTCTCATTGGAAAAGAAACATCTTGGATTTAAAATATAAAAAATGAACTCACACTAAAAATATATTGTGGATGCATATTTGGGTCATATAGTTTTTCATGTTGGAACCTCTGATACAGGAGGTCACAGAGATAGCAGGAAAGGTCAGAAGGTCCACTCTCTGCTTTGAATTTCTAAATACATGTTGTAAACATGTAGCAGAAACAGCCTTGAAGGAAGAGATTTTTTCATTACTCAAGCCAGAGGCAAGTTCCTGGCCCAGATAATAGAACTTTTTTTTTTTTTTTAATTAATAAGCTTTGTTTTTTAGAGCAGTTTTAGGTTCACAGCAAAATCAAGAAGAAAGTATAGAGTTCCCACATAGCTTCTATCCCAACTTGCACAGAACCTCCTCCACTATCACCATCCCCCAACAGAGTGGTACAATGGACAAACTTACATTGACATACGATTGTCACCCAAAGTCCACAGTTTACGTTAGGGCTCACTCCTGGTGTTGTATGTTCTAAGGTTTTGATAGATGTATAAAGACATGTATCCACCGTTTTGGTATCATACAGAGTAGTTTCACTGCCCTAAAAATCCTCTGTGCTCTGTCTATTCATTCCTCCCTCCCCACAACCTCTGCCAGCCACTCATCTTTTTACTGTCTCCATAGTTTTGTCTTTTCCAGATTGTCATATATTGTAATTAGAATCATACAGTATGTGGCCTGCTTAGATTGACTTCTCTCATTTAGCAATATGCATTTAAATTTCTCCATGTCATTTCATGGCTTGATAGCTCATTTCCTTCTGGAGGTAAATAATATTCCATTTTCTAGATATATTACAGTTTATCCATTCACTTAAGGACATTTTGGTTGCTTTTAAGTTTTAACAATTATAAGTAAAGCTACTATAAACATCTGTGTGTGCAGATTTTTGTGTGGACATAATTTTTCAATTCGTTTGGGTAAATACTAAGGAGTATAATTGTCGGATCATATGGTACGGCTATGTTTAGTTTTGTAAGAAACTACCAAACTGTCTTCCAAATTGGCTGTACCAGTTTGCATTTCCACCAGCAATAAATGGGAGTTTCTGTTGTCTTGTCTCACCAGCATTTGGTGTTGTCAGTGTTTTGCATCTTGGCCATTTTAATTTGCAGTCATATCTCAATGTTGTTTTAATTTGTATTTCTCTGATGAGATATGATGTAGAGCATCTTTTCATATGCTTATTTGCTATATGTATACCTTTTTCGGTGAGATCTCTATTTAGGTCTTTTGCCCATATTTTTCTTTTTCTTTTTCTTTGTTTTTTTGAGATGGAATCTCACTCTGTCACCCAGGCTGGAGTGCAGTGGCATTGTCTCAGCTCACTGCAACCTCTGCCTCCTAGGTTTGAGCAGTTTTCCTGCCTCAGCCTCCCAAGTAGCTGGGACTACAGTTGCATCCCACTATGCCTGGCTAATTTATGTATTTTTAATAGATACAGGGTTTCAGTAGGTTGGCCAGGCTGGTCTCGAACTCCTGACCTCAAGTGATCCACCTGCCTTGGCCTTCCAAATTGCTGGAATTACAGGCATGAGCCACAGTGCCCAGCCTTGCCCATTTTTAATTGGGTTGTTTGTTTTCTTATTTTTAATTAGGTTGTTGGTTGAGCTTTAAGAGTTTTTAGTGTGTATTGGATAATAGTCCTTTATCAGACATCTCTTTTGCAAATATTTTCTCCCAGTCTGTGGCTTGTCTTCTCATTCCCTTGACATTGTCCTTCACAGAGGAGTTTTTAATTTTAATGAAGCCCAGATTATCCATTATTTCTTTCATGTATCATGCCTGTGGTTTTGTATCTTAAAAGTCATCTCCATACCCAAGGTCAATTAGGTTTTCTTTTACAGTATCTTGTAGGAATTTTACTGTTTGGTGTTTTATATGTAAGTCTATGATTCATTTTTAGTTAATTTTTGTGAAGAGTGTAAGGTCTGTGTCTAGATGGGTCTTTTTTTTTTGCATGTAGATGTTCCAGTTGTTTGAGCACCATTTGTTGGGGGAAAAAAAAAAAGTTTTCTCCTTTGAATTGCCTTTGCTACTTTGTCAAAAATCAGGTGACCAATTATATGGGTCCATTTCTGGGCTCTCTGTTCTGTTTCATTTGTCTTTTTGTCTATTTTTTCACCAGATGCCACACTGCTTTGATTACTATAGCTTTACAGTAAGACAATAGATTTTTAAGAATACAGTACTCACCTGGCTGGTTCCGTTAAAGACAGTCCAGACAGCATGGTGCAGCAACAATACAGGGGAGACGATGGGGCCAAAGAGGGCTTTCACATTTGTCTAACTCTCCTGCACACACACAGGAGGGAAGTTTGCCTTACTTCTGGATGTATCAAGGGAGTGATATAAAGGGGCCCAGTGGATCTGAAGAAGCTTTCGGTTGGGATGAGGGATACACAGAGTATATGGACATGCTCGTCTGATACCAAAGAGGAAACAAAGACACTGGGCTATGACCAAAGGCCCTAAGGTGTGATGTCCAAAGACCAGATGGTGCAACCAATATCTCAGTGAATGCCAGTCCATACTGAAGGTCAACTCGCCCTTCCCATTGCTAGAAGCTTCTGCCTTCCCTGCAACTTAGAATATCCATGGAGAAAGTGGGGAAGGGGACCTAAGTATACCAAGTTTGTAAAATTACAAAAAAATATAGAAAAAACTGACATGTTTTAACACACTTGTTAGCTTTTTTTGTTGTTGTTGTTGGGGGGGGGAAGGGGGACAGAGTCTCGCTCTGTCACCCAGGCTGGAGTGCAGTGGCGCAGTCTCGGCTCACTGCAAGCTCTGCCTCCTGGGTTCACGCCATTCTCCTGCCTCAGCCTCCCGAGTGGCTGGGACTACAGGCGCCCGCCACCATGCCAGGCTAATTTTTTGTATTTTTAGTAGAGACGGGTTTTTACCGTGTTACCCAGGATGGTCTCGATCTCCTGACCTCATGATCTGCCCGCCTCGGCCTCCCAAAGTAGCTTGGGTTTTAAAAGTCTCACTTAGGCCAGGTGCAGTGGATTATGCCTATAATCCTAGCACTTTGGGAGGCTGAGGCGAGTGGATCGCGTGAGGTCAGGAGTTCGAGACCAGCCTGGCCAACATGGTGAAACCCCTTCTCTACTAAAACTACAAAAATTAGCCCAGCATGGTGGCACATGCCTGTAATCCCAGCTACTTGGGAGGCTGAGGCAGGAGAATGGCTTGAACCCAGGAGGCAGATGTTGCAGGGAGCCAAGATTATGCCATTGCACTCCAGCCTAGGCAATAGAGTGAGACTCAGTCTCAAAAAAAAAAAAAAAAAAAAAAAAAGAAGTCTTACCTGCTGCAAAATTATGAAGCTAACTTAATGCTCATATCAAACTTATACTGAATGTGGTTACTTGTATGTCTGAGTTCAGAATTCTAAGAGTATAAAAGGCAGCAGAGTTCTCTTGAAGGGCAGTAGAGCCTCTTTTGTTTTTTTTTTGTTTTGCACATTCTAGTTGTGCTAACCAAGAAAGATGTACCCCCACCCTACTCCAGGTAATCTTATTAAAACATTTGCTCCAATTGTGTTGGGTCATGGCTCATTAGGTAAGAACATTTAGATATTAGAAGTTCACATCATCTAAGGTCAAGCTTTCAATGAAAGGAACATGGAGGTGATGCAATTATACTGATTTCTGAGCAGATGGCTGTTTTCTAGAGGGAAATGGTGCATAAAACACACAAATAATGAAAGACTTGAGAGAGAAATACTTCACGGCAGTCATAACTATACAATCAACACAAAGGGAACTAATTCACAGAACTGATGCAATGCTTAAAAGCATTAGGGAAAATTAGAGGTACTTGCTGCCCTGATGGGGCACTGCCTGGACTTGGAGACATAAGGGCATAGGATGGGATGCAGGTATACACGTTTCTATATGTAGTACATACAAATCTCAGTTCACAAACCCAGGTGTGGAAAGAGTTAGTACTTACAGTGACCCCCTTTCCTTCCAGGCAATAGAAATTTAATTTCAGTAATTTCCTGGTACCTGCCTTTCCCCTGTGATTGCATCTCAGTTTGAGGATTACACACTGCTAGTGAACGAAGGTTGGGAATGTAGGGCATCTCATCTAAGCTGGCTGCACTCTTCACTAGCATAGCTGCTTAGATGGGACGGGGACACCTGCTGGTCATTGCGAAGGCATCCCTTGTATCAGACCATACCATAGTAACTCTGCATCTGGTTTTGAGTGGAGATCTCTTGATGCCTCCATGCCATTCTGGGACCACAGAAAACTTGGTGGGACCATCCACAGCCATGTGTCATTTCCTTGGTACCCTTGGGTACACAAGTATAATTCTACTGTCCCAGTACCCCAACCTCACCATTCATAGGTCTACTCTGAGACGTTTTCAAACTTACCTACCAGGGCAGAGTAGGCAGCCATCCTTACTTGGGGGTCTTGCCTCCTTTCTAGAGTCTACCAGAGAAGGTAAACATGGGTTTCTTCTGTACTACAATCCCAAAACATATCTGGAGTTCCTGTTGTGGAACATTCTCCCTGGTACCTACCAGGAAGAGAGCTGGGTGCAGGCTTTTTCATCCAGGACTCATTACCATCTAAGACAGGGGTGTTCAATCTTTTGGCTTCCTTCGGCTACACTGGAAGAAAGCGAATTGTCTTGGGCCATACGTATAATACACTAACACTAACAATAGCTGATGAGCTAAAAAACTTTCCAAAAAAAAATCATAAAGTTTTAAGAAAGTTTATGAATTTGTGTGGGGTGACGTTCAAACCCATCTTGGGCTGCATGTGACCTGCAGGCTGTGGGTTGAACAAGCTTGATCTAAGTTCTCCTTTCTTCTCTGTTTTCAGAGAAAGAACAAGCTTTCTCTGTATTCATGGTTGGTTGATGAAGGGAGCTTGGGGCACACTTTGGCCTAAAGGAGGGAGAGCAGTGTGGATTCAGGAAGCTTCTTTTTTATTATTAATCACTTTTTCTCCCACATCTATTGTAAACACTCCAGTTCTGTTCTCCTGAGGCCAAGACTTTAAAAACTAAAAAGCTAATAATTGACTCATTTTGTGTTATTTGCTTTCTTCCCAGTTATTCCTTTCCTGAGGTAGTGATGCCGACAGAAAGAGAAGGATCATGGGTCACAAGAGGGGTGAAAAACTATACATCTATTCTAGCCACATATACGCTATTGTTTCCCCAGCATCATGATCCCTGCCAAGGTTAGCTACAGCCCACAATGTACACCAGGAAAAAATCAAACCATGTGGACTTAGCAGCTGGATTAATGGTGGGGTCGGCTCAGGAGATCTTACCTTTGATTCTTTGGTTCATTCTCTGTTCTTAGTCTTCTTGGAGGGCCCCGGTTGTTGTATTTTAGAGACTAGGACTTCATCAATCAGAGATCATGCTAAAATGAGTCCAGCCCTTTTCTTGTCTCCTCTCACTTTTCCTCTTCTCCTTTCTTTTTCTTCCTGCCTCTCCATTTGTTCTTTCTCTACTCTGCTCTCTCTTTCATCTCCAAAGGCAAATCAAAGGACATGATACCAGGACCTTTGCAAGAGATTCCCATTTGCATTCTTGGTGAAATGATTGTCCTGTCTGACATGCGTGGCCCCAGCATCATATCCAGTTAGTGCCTCCTTTCACCTTTGATACTGTTCAGATTTGAGTGATGAACTATATGGCCACTCTAGTCATTACAGACCAGCTCATCCTTAAAAATATATGACCTCAGCTGAAAACTATTTAGATGTCATAACAGATTAAACCAATATGGACGTACTGTTAGGGCATGCTCAAAAAAGTCAGGCTTCAGGAGATGGAGCAAGATGGCTGAATAGAACCCTCTAGCGATCGTCTCTGCAACAGGAACACCAAATTCAACTATCCACACAAAAAAGCACCTTCATAAGAACCAAAAATTAGGGGAGTGATCACAGTACCTGGTTTTAACATCATGTTAAGAAAAGAGATACAGAAGAGGGTAAGAAAGACAGTCTTGAATCACTTATGTCACCTCTCCCCCATCCTCCAGCAGTGGCCATGTGGCATGGAGAGAAAATCTGCATACTTGGGGAGGGAATATGCAGTGATTGTGGGACTTTGCATTGGATCTCACTCCTGCCCTATCACAGTAGAAAACAAAACAAGGAAAAATTCAGCCAGCACCCACAGAGGGAGCATTTAGATGAGCCCTAGCCAGAGGGGAATTGCCCATCCCAGCAGACACAAACAGAACTCTGGCAAGCTCCACCACCATAGGCTAAAGTACTCTATGATCCTAAAAAAACTTGAAAGACACTCTTGGCCACAGGGACTGCAATTCCTGGGCAAGTCCTGGTGCTATGCTGGGCTCAGAGCCACCGGACTTGCGGTGCACACAACCTAGTGAGACACCAGCTAGGAAAGCTAACAGAGTGCTTGCATAACCCCTTCCCCAACCCCAGGCAGTGCAGCTCACAACTCTGTGAGAGACTCCTTCCTTACACTTGAGGATAGAAGAGGGGAAAGTAAAGAGGACTTTGTCTTGCAACTTGGATACCAGCCCAGCCACAGTAGAATAGGGCACCAGGCAGAGTCATGAGGCCCCCATTCCAGGCCCTAGCTCCTGGATGAGATTTCTGAACACACCCTGGGCAAGAGGGGAGCCCACTGCCCTGAAGGAGAGACCTAGGCCTGGCAACATTTACCACAAGCTGACTGAAGAGCCCTTGGGACTTGAGTGAATATCAGTGGTAGCCAGGTAGTACTTAACCACATGCCTCGGCAGTAGTGGCCACAAGGAGAAACTCCTCTGCTTGAGGAAAGGGGAGGGAAGACTGGGAAACACTTTTTTTTGTGTAGCTTTGGTGTCAGCTCAGCTGCAGTAAAATAGAGCACAAGGTAGATTCTGAAGGTTCCCAACTCCAGGCCTTGGTTCTGGGATGGCACCTCTGGACCCTCCTGGGGCTGGGGGGATCTTGCCACCCTAAGGGAAGAACACAAGCCTAGCTGGATTCACCACCTGCTGGGTTGTAGAGCTCTTGGACCTTGAATGAACACAGGCTGTAGCCAGGCAGTGGTCACCAAGGGCCTTAGGTGAGACACAGTGCTGTGCTGGTTACAGATCTGATGCAGTGCAGTCCCAGCGGTGGTGTTTGCATCACCCCTCCCCAAGCTCCAGGCAGCTCAGCATAGAGAAAGAGAGATTCCTTTCATCTGGGGGAAAGTAAGAGAAGACAAGTATCTCTGCCTAGTAACCCAGGGATTTCTCTCAGATCTTACCCAAGACTACCAAGACAGTAGGACCTCCATGAGTCTGCAAGAGCCACAGCAATACTGGGCTTGGGATAAGCCCTAATCCAGATATGGCTCTAGTGACCAAAAACATAGATCATAACACCAAAGTCTCTTTGAATACTTGGAAAGCCTTCCTCAGAAGGACAGGCATGGACATGTCTGCAAAGACTACAATAAATACCTAACTCTTCAATGCCTAGATGTGGATAAATATCCACAAGCATCAAGACCATCCAGGAAAACATAACCTAATCAAATAAACTAAATAAGACATCAGGGGATCAATCTCTGATAGACAGAGATATGTGACTTTTAAGATATGGAATCCAAAGTAGCTGTTTTGAGGATGTTCAATGAAATTTAAAATAATACAGAGAAGGAATTCAGAGTTCTATTAGATAAATATAACAAGGAGATTGATGTAATAAAAAGAATCAAGAAATTCTGAAGCTCAAAAATGCAACTGACATACTGAAAAAAGCATCAGAGTCCCTTAATAGCAGACTTGATCAGGCAGAAGAATTAGTAAGCTTGAAGATAGGTTATTTGAAAATACATAGTCAGAGGAGACAAAAGAAAAAAGAATAAAAAAGAATAAAGCATGCCAGAAGATCCAGAAAATAGCCTCAAAAGGACAAATCTAAGAGTTACTGGCCTTAAAGAGGAGGTAGAGAGAGAGATAGTGTGGAAATTGTATTCAAAGAGATAATAACAGAGAACTTTCCAATACTAGAGAAAGATATCAATATTCAAGTACAAGAAGGTTATAGAACACCAAGCAGATTTAACCCCCAAAAGACTATATCAAGACTTTTAATAATCAAACTCCCAAAGGTCAAGGATGAAGAAAGAATCTTGCTACTTTTAGCAACAGAAAAGAAACAAATCACATATAAAGGAACTCCAATACATCTGGCAGTAGACTTATCAGTGGAAACCTTACACACAAGGAGAGAGTGGAATGGCATATTTAAGGTGCTGAAGGAAAAAAAACTTTTATCCAGTGAAAATATCCTTCAAACATGAAGGAGAAATGAAGACTTTCCCAGATAAGGGGACAAAAGCTGAGGGATTTCATCAGTTCCAGACCTGTCCTACAATAAATGCTGAAGGGAGTTCTTCAACCTGAAAGAAATGGCCATTAATGAGCAATAAGAAGTCATCAGAAGCTACAAAACTCACTAATAATAGTAAGTACATAGGGAAACACAGATTATAACACTGTAATTTTGATGTGTAAACTACTCATATCTTAAGTAGAAAGACAAAAAAATAACCTATCAAAAATAACGACTACAACAACTTTTCAAAATGTAGACAGTATAATAAAGATAGAAACAACAAAAAGTTAAAAAGTGGTGGGATGAAGTTAAAGTGTTAAGTTTTTGTTAGTGTTTGCTTGTTTGTAAGTCTGTTTGTTTATGTAATCAGTGTTGTCAGTCTAAAACAATGAATTATAAGATAATATTCCCAAGCATCAAATAAAATAAATACAACAGATACACAAAATATAGAAAGCAAGAATTTAAAACACACCACCAGAGGAAATCACTCTCACTAAAGAAAGACAGAAAGGAAGGAAAAGAAAGGAAGAGAAGACCACAAAACCACTAGAAAACAAAAGCAAAGTGGGAGAAGTAAGTTCTTAGGTAATAATAATAATGAATGTAAATGGACTAAACTCTCCAATCAAAAGACAGAGAGTGGCTGAATGGATTTAAAAACAAGACCCAGTGATCTGCTGCCTACAAGAAATACACTTAACCTATAAAGACACATGTAGACAGAAAACAAAGGGATGGAAAAAAAATTTCATGCCAATGATGGAAACCAAAACCAAAACCAAAAACAAATAAAAAAAGAAACAGCAGGAGAAGCTATATTTATATCAGACAAAACAGATTTCAAAAAATATATAAAAAGAGACAAAGAAGATAATTATATAATTGTAAAGGGGTCAATTCAGCAACAGGATATCACAATTGTAAATATATATGCATCAAACACTGGAGCACTCAGATATATAAAGCAAATACTGTTAGAGCTAAAGAAAGAGACAGACCCCAATACAATAATAGCTGGAAACTTCAACACTCCACTTTCAACATTGGACAGATTATCCAGACACAAAATCAACAAACATTGGACTTAATCTGCTCTATAGAACAAATAGACCTAATAGATATTTTCAGAACATTTCATCCAATGGCTGTAGAATACACATTCTTTTCCTCAGCACATAGACCCTTCTCAAAGATAGACCATATATTAGGTCACAAAACAAGTCTTAAAACAGCCAATAAAATCAAAACAATATTAAGGATTTTCTCCGACCACAGTGGAATAAAACTAGAAATCAATAACATGAGGAATTTTGGAAACTACATGAACACATGGAAATTAAATAATATGTTCCTGAATGACTGTTGGGTCAATGAAGAAATTAAGAAATTGAAAATCTTCTTGAAACAAGTGAAAATAAAGACACAACATATCAAAACCTATGGGATACACTGAAAACACGTCCTTCTTCACAAGGTAGCAGGAGACAGAGGGACACCAGCTGGGGAATCGCCAGATGCTTATAAAACCATTAGATGTCATGAAAACTCACTCTCACAAGAACAGGATGGTGGGAACAGCCTCCATGATTCAATTACCTCCCACTGGGTCCCTCCCATGACACGTGGGGATTATGAGAGTTACAATTCAAGATGAGATTTGGGTGGGAACACAACCAAATCATATCAATCAATGAAACAATACATTGGTTTTTTGAAAAGATAAAGAAAATCAACAACCTTTGGCCACAGTAAGAAAAAAAGAAAAAAGACCTAAATAAATAAAATCAGATGAAAAAGGAGATATTAAAACCAAAACACAGAAATTCAAAGGATCATTAGAGACTACTATGAGCAACTACATGTCAATAAATGGGAAATCCTAAATAAAGTAAATAAATTCCTAGAAACATGCAACCTATCTAGATTGAACCACGAAGAAACCTAAAATCTGAACAGACCCAAAACAAGTAATGAGACTGAAGCCATAATAAAAAATCTCTTAGCAAAGCAAATCCCAGGACCTGATGGCTTTACTGCTCAGTTTTAACAAACATTTAAAGAAGAACTAATACCAATTGTACTCAAACTATTTCAAAAAATAGAAGAGTAGGGAATACTTTCAAACTCATTCTATGAGGCCAATATTACCCTATGTCAAAACCAAAGAAAGTACACCAAACAAACAAACAAAAAACCAAAACTACTAGCCAATATTCCCCATGAACATTGATATAAAAGTTCTCAACAAAGTACTAGGAAACTGAATTCAACAGGAAACTGAATTTAACAACACATTAAAAAAAGTATTCACCATGACCAAGCAGGATTTATCCCATGAATGCAAGAATGCTTCAACATATGCAAATCAATGTGATACATTGTATCAACAAAATGAAGGACAAAACCATATGATCATTTCAACTGATGCTGAAAAAACATTTGATAAAATGTAATATTTCTTCATGATAAAAACACTCAAAAAACTGGGTATAGAAGGAAAATACCCCAACAGAATAAAAGCCATACATGACACACCCACAGCTAGTATCATACTAAAGGGGGCAAAACTAAAAACCTTTCTTCCAAGATCTGGAACTTGACAAGGATGCCCACTTTCACCACCGCAATTCAACATAGTACTGAAGTCCTAGCTAGAGCAATCAGACGAGAAAAAGAAACAAAGGTCCTCCAAACTGGAAAGGAAGAAGTCAAGTTAACTTTGTTTGCCAATAATATGATCTTGTATTTAGGAAAACCTAAAGATTCCACCAAAAAACTATTAGAACTGATTAACAAATTCAGTGAAGTTGCAGGATACAAAGTCAGTAGCATTTCTATATGCCAACAGCTAACAAGCTAAAAAATAAATCAAGAATGTAATCCTAATTACAATAGTTACAAATAAAATAAAATACCTAGGAATAAATTTAAGTAAAGAAGTGAATGATCTCTATAATGAAAATATAAATCATTGATACAATAAATTGAGGATGACACAAAAAATAAAAGATATTTCATGATCACGGTTTGGAAAAATTAATATTGTAAAAATGTCCATACTACCCAAAGCAATCTATAGATTCAATGCAATCCCTATAAAATTACCAATGACATTCTTCACAGAAATAGAAAAAGTAAACCCAAAATTTATATGGAACCACAAAAGACCCAGAATCACCAAAACTATCCTGGGCAAACAGAACAAAACTGGAGGAATCACATTATCTAACTTCAAATTATACTACAGAGCTACAGTTACCAAAACAGCATGGTACTGGCATAAAAACAGAAATATAGACCCATGGAACAAAAAGGATAACTCAGAAACAAATGTATACATTTATAGTGAAATCATTTTCAACAAAAGTGCCAAGAACATACACTAGAGAAGGGACAGTCTCTTCAATAAAAGATGCTGGGAAACTGGATATCCATATGCAGAAGAATGAAACTAGTCCCCTATCTCTTGCCATATAAAAAAATCAAACCAAAATGGATTAAAGATTTAAACCTAAGACCTCAAACTATAAAACTACTACAAGAAAACACTGGTGAAACTCTCCAGCACATTGAACTGTGCAAAGATTTATTGAGTAATATCCCATAAGCAAAGGCAGCCAAAGCAAAAATGGATGAAAGAGATAACATTATGTTAAAAAGCTTCCACACAGTGAAGGAAACAATTAACAAAGTGAAGAAATAACCTACAGAATGAGAGAAAATATTTGAAAACTACTCATCCAACAAGGGATTAATAACTAGAATATATAAGGAGTTCAAAATACTCAATAAGAAACCATCTAATAATATGATTAGGAAATGGACAAAAGATCTGAACAGAAATTTCTCAGAAGAAGGCATACAAATGGCAGATAGGTATATGAAAAGGTGCTCAACATCATTTATCGTCAGAGAAATGCAAATCAAAAACTATGAGAAATCATGTCACCCCAGCTAAAATGCCTTTTATGCAAAAGACAGGCAATAATGAATGCTGGTGAGGAGGTGAAAAAAAGAGAACACTTGTACACTATTGGTAATGTAAATAAGTACAACCACTGGAGAACAGTTTGAAGGTTGGTCAAAAAACTAAAACTAGAGATACCATATGATCTAGCAATTCCACTGCTAGGTAAACACCCAAAAGAAAGGAAATCAGTATATTGAAGAGATATCTGCACTTCTGTGTTTATTGCAGTATTTTTCATAGTAGCGAAGATTTGGAAGCAACCTGTGTCCATAAACAGATGAATGGATAAAGAAAACGTGGAACATATGCACAATGGAGTGCTATTCAGCCATAAAAAATGACATCCTGTCATTTGCAACAATGGAAATGGATGGATGGAGGCCATTATGCTAGGTGGAATATGCCAGTCACTGAAAAGACAAACCGCATATTCTCACTTATTTGTGAGGGCTAAAAATTAAAACAATTAAACTCATTCTACTCTCTTGGAGAGAGAGAGAGTAGAATAATGGTCACCAGAGGCTGGGAAGGATATGAGAAGGAAGGAGAAGAGGAGATGGTTGATGGGTACAAAAATATAGTTAGACAGAATAAATAAGACCTAGTATTTGATAGCACAACAAGATGACTACAGTCAACAATTTATTATACATTTAAAAATAACTAAAAGAGTATAATTGGATTGTTTGTAACACAAATAAAGGATAAATGCTTGAGGTGATGGATACCCCATTTACCCTGATGTGATTACGCATTATATGCCTGTGTCAAAATATCTCATGTACTCCATAAATATATATACTTACTATGTACCCACAATTAAAAAGGAAAAGTCTGGCTTCAAATAGAGCTAATAATACACAGTGTGAGATGGTCAAACAGAAGCCTGGATTAAGTCCCATTGGAGCCTACAGGATTAAGTCAGAGTTGGGAAGCCTTGGTTATCCCACCTTGGTGGGAGTGTCAGTATCACTTGGCTTGGCATTCAAGTCCTGCTCTGAGTGTGTGGATCTCTCTGGGAGTACTGGAGGATGGAGATGGGATTGGCAGAGGAGCAGAACAAAATGTTGGAGTGTCTTCCAGTCTACAGCCTTGACAAATGTCAGGCTATGCAGAAATGAAGCCGGAACAGAAACAAGGAGATCAAGAGAGATCCTGGCCAAGGAGCTGCGTCTTCCCAGTTGATAGGATGGGGAGCTTTAAATCCACATTTGCCCTTCTCTTAAAGAGCTTCCTCTACACCACTGGGTAAGCTTTGAGAAGACATCTTCATGAAAATGAAAACTCTTTATGTAGCTTTAATAATTTATGAATCAAGAACTATTCTTTAATCACCATAAGTTATCTTTACAAAAGAGGGGAACAACAAAGATGCGTAAAAAACTGGATCTTTCATCTAACACACGTGAATAATAATAATAGCCCTTAATTGAAAACCATAGATTTGAAACAAAATTACAGCAAAATCTAGAATCCATACTTATGTAGCAGATACGCCTTTCCAGTTATGTTTAGATTAAACTATTTGAGAGAGAGCAGTTTGGCAGGTTTCTGAGCACTGGAGACTTTGAGCTTGGAATAAAAAAATTACATTAGAAAAATCCACAAAGTAAATAATTAAGAATTTACTATATATTAAGTTCATTATTCTTCAGTTTAAGGACTATACTGACTATATAAGAAATTATTAATAATATTAAAGCCATTGAGGACATTTTCACAGTTATATTAAAAGCAGAGGTTGGATTAGTACAGGGGAGTTATTTTGTCTTCTGACACCATTTCTTCCCCTGGTCCAATGAAATGTCTTTTGAAAAACAGAGTAAAAAGTACGTGTAGCCTACTACCAACGTTGAAGTGATTACTGTGGCTTTCTCAGGGATATCCAACCTGGATTAGGCAAGATCCAAACTGAGTTACAGTCAAATGACCAACCAGAGTCAATCTGCCACCAGAATAATAAAAGCTTCTAGAATCTCATCAAAATGCTCTTCTTTTTATAGGGATGAAAGAAGAAGAAAGAAGAAGAAGGAAGGAAGAAGGAAGAAGGAAGCAGCAGCAGCAGCAAGAGCAGCAGTGGCGGCGGTGGCAAAGGTGATCTTAGCTAGAAATGGAAAGGAGGAAAAAAAGAAGCTCAAAAGAAAGAAACTATGATAGTGGCTCTTAAACTTTTAGCATAAAAATATGGACAAGCTTAAGAATTACTGGGGCCCAAGTCAAAAAGGCTCACTCCTGAGCACTACTTGCAGAGATTCTGATTCAGGATTAGAATCTGGACCCAGGAATCTGGGTCTGATACAAGTGCTGTACTGATTTTAGTGACTGGAAACCAAATGAAAAATCCTGTGGCTTAGGGCTGGAAGGGAAAGGAGGAGATGATGAAACCTCAGGCCTTCTTAGCCAAAGCTTTGATGGCTCTGTACTACCAGACAACTGGGCATGTCAGGGTTGAGGAAACATTATCTGTCTTAAACAATTAAGTGGTTTTGTGGCTAAATGGGAAGGCTCTTTGGTACTATTCACCCAGAGCTTTTATGGGAAGGAAAAGAAAAGCTCATGACCAGAGTTTGGGGTCTGCATCCCCAGAACAGCACCATTCCCACCAGGATTGAGAACTGAGATGTTACTCTCCTCCAACAAACATCAACAAACTCTGCTGAGCCTGAGCCCTCCATTAAATTAGTCTTGCCTCCTTCTCCTATATTTTTCCCACATGAGCCTAATTCATTATCTAGTTCTTTTTTAACAGAGGATGTTATAATTCAGAGTGGAGTGGAAGATCTCTTTGGGAGCAGAGACAGTACTATTTTGGGATCCTATTTATTTTATAATTTTGCATGTAAAGAGCAGGCAGCCAGAAACACACATGATCTATTTTGTTTTCTCTATATTCTTTCTTCCCAACAGAGTTCACATTAAAGCTAGAGAAATACTATTTTTTAAATCCCCAAGTGGTGGGCACATCTAATAGGCAATGGAAAATGGCATAAACACTCCTCACCCACCAATACATCCACAGGCCACATGGCATGTACACCTCACCACACACACTCTCCCACCCTCAAACTGTTTCATATTTCTTTCTTTCTTTCTTTCTTTCTTTCTTTCTTTCTTTCTTTCGTTCGTTCGTTCGTTCGTTATTGTTTGTTTTTGAGATGGAGTCTCGCTCTGTTGTCCAGGCTGGAGTACAGTGGTGCAATCTCCGCTCACTGCAAGCTCCGCCTCCTGGGTTCACGCCATTTTCCTGCCTCAGCCTCCCGAGTAGCTGGGACTACAGGCGCCTGCCACCACGCCCGGCTAATTTTTTGTATTTTTAGTAGAGACGGGGTTTCACCGTGTTAGCCAGGATGGTCTTGATCTCCTGACCTTGTGATCCGCCCGCCTTGGCCTCCCAAAGTGCTGGGATTGCAGGAGTGAGCCACCGTGCCCGGCCCATATTTCTTTTAAAAATGTACCCTCTTTTTTCTCTCACACACATTCTCATGTTCTCTCACTCCCAACTTTGTAATGAAGCCCACTTTTTATTTAGTGATGATCTTAAGGATCTTACCACAGATGATCAGATTTAATCATATGAGATGCCCCTAGTGAAGGATCTCTACAATAAAAGGTCTCGACACAAAAATGAAGCAAGCTTCAGATTAGTCAGCCCCACTCTGCAGATGGTCTTTGTGGGCTTAATTAAAGTAGGTTCAGGCTGAAGACCTTGGATACACAAATTGACTAAACAAACATCAATTTGTCTACCAAAGTGCCTCTGAATCACAAATGAATAAAATCGAGTTGCCTTGGAATCTGAGTTATTTGGCTTTAAACTTGGCTAGCAGCACCATTAACTATTGATCTGTTAATTTACAATGGTTTAGAACAAGACTTTGATGGAAGATACTAGAGCTTTGACCAGAAAGTCAGTAAGTCTTTTATAAAACAACCTTACCCATGTATTATACATATGCTCATTGGCAAGACTTCATCTGGGGGCATTTCTCAGTCGGGCTTGAATTCACTGACTATTCATAATATTGAAAACCTCCTATTAAACCCAGGTCATTTAAATTTCTAATTATCTGACCATTATACATTACCTTAATACTGATGACTCAGTGCTCTGTGCCTCTCTGATGTGCTAATAAAAAGGGAGGGTGAATCATTTTCATATGTTCCCTTTTCTAGGAAATGAATCAGAGACTCTTGCTGCAATGCCTGTGTTCAAAGTTTATTTCAAAACCAGAGTAATTGAAAAACATTTCTCTATTTGAAAATGTAATGAAAACATTCCTATGCTAGAGCGGAAACACAGGTAAGCTTAATGGGGCAAGGGATGGGAGGACCAACTGGGTATGCCAGGAGGAAACAGAGAGAAATGCATTATGTGTCCTGGGCAGCAGGTTCTCAGCAGGTATTTTGTTCTCGCTCAACCCTTCCTTCATTTTCAGTCTTACTTTTCTTTTGCCCACCAGACTTTTTGTCTCCTTGTTGAGAGAATGCCATCCAGGGTCTAGCTTTTTAGAAGCAAACAGTCCTGAAAGACTGACTTCCATTATTACCATATTTTGGACAGAAGCTGATTTCACTGGGTTGAAGACATTTTGCAAGTTGGAGGAGTATTTGCCTGACAAGCAACAGGAGTTTTTGGACATCTGGAGGCTTAGTTCCAGTGTGACCTTAACTCCCCTCACTAAGGTACCTTCATGTGACCTTAACTATGCCACATTCATCTGCTCAGTCTAGTCTGCAGATGATCCTCTTCTGTGGACCACTGATCTTTGAAAAATCTTTATGAAAAGACAATGCAAATTATTAACAAACATATGAATAATAAGCATGTGCTCTCATCAGTAATTAAAGAACAGCAGGTTGAATCAAAGTTAAAATGTGTGTGTGTGTGTTTGAATTAATTTGAGAAAGATCTTTAATAATTACAATGCTAGTGTTCCAGTTAGAATGCTTAGGCTGCAATATCAACACCCAAAGCAAACTTCTAAAACAGTATGTATAATATATTATTTCACATACAAAGAAGTCCCAAGGTAGGACAGCTCCTGAGTTGGTTAATTTAGGGTTCAACAGCATTATTAGTCTCTCCTCTTCCACTGGTTTTACTCTCAGGCTGTCATGTTTCAAGGTGTATGTGCATACATAACAATGTTCTACACACAAAAGGAGACTGTTCAGGTCTATTTTTAAGAATTAAAAACATTTACCTAGTAAACATCACAGTTCATTTCATTAGCCCCAACTGGGTCACATGCCCATCTCTAAACCAACCTCTGGTGAGAGAAATGAGATTAGCAAATTTGGTTTAGACTGATAAGGATTTATTCTCAGAGGAAGGATGGACATCTGAAGAAATCAAGCCTCTGGTAACAGGGAAAAGGGGGAAATGACGACTCTTGGGTAGGCAACCTGTGGTGTCTGCTCTGGCTACCAAGGATGTAGTGAAATGGGCCACATGCAGCTGCTAGACATTCTGGAAAGTAATTTGGCACTATACACTAGGATACTTAAAAGCATCCATACACATTGACAAAGTAATTTGACTTCCAGAAATAAAGCCCATGGAAGGTGAGCCTAAATGTAGATAAAGCTTTGTGCTCAGAGGAGTTCATTGTAGCACCTTTATAATGGAAGGAAGGAAGGAAGGAAGGAAGGAAGGAAGGAAGGAAGGAAGGAAGGAAGGAAGGAAGGAAGGAAGGAAGGAAGGAAGGAGAGAGAAAGAGGAGGAAGGAAGGAGAAAGAGAGGGGGAAGGAAGGAAGGAAGGAGAAAGAGAGAGGGGGAAAGAAAGAAGGCAGGAAGGAAGAGGGAGGGAGGTAAAGAGAAAGAAAGAGAAGGAAGAGATGGAGGGAAAGAAGAAGGAAGGAAGGAGAAAGAGGGGGAAAGAAAGAAGGCAGGAAGGAAGAGGGAAGAAAGGAGGTAAAGATAAAGAAAGAGAAGGAAGAGATGGAAGGAAGGAAGGAAGAAGGAAAGAAGGAGTTAAGGATCTAATAATAAGGAGTTACATAATTGCAGTACATCTGTTTGATTAACTACTCTTCGGTATTTTATTTTTAATATTTTTTTTAGAGACAGGGTTTCACTATTTTGCCCAGGCTAGACTTGAACTCCTAGGCTTATGTGATCCTCTCATGCAGCTGGAACTACAGCTGTGTGCCCCTGCATGTGGCTTCTCTAGCATTTTAGAATGATGTTTACAAAGAGTTTTTAAGAATGTAGCAAAGTGCCCATATTATAGTGTTAAGAAAAGCAGGATATAAAATTATATATATAAAACTCTGTAAAATAGTAATAGCAACTATCTTCTCAACATCTGCTGTGAGCTGGGAACTTACACACTGTCTCTAACCTTGACAACAACTCTGAAACGTAGTTATTCTTATGTCTGGTTTGCAAATGAGGAAACTAAGGCTAAAAGATGTTCGGTAGGTTTCCAGAGGCACTCAGATATCAAATGGTAGAACAAGAATTTGAGTCTGGGCCTCTCTGGCTGTTTGGAACACAGTCTCACAGTTTAGGAGCAAGCTTCTTTCTTGCCCCTTTGTTCTGTTCTCCCTTCTCTGCAGCTGATGGATATGATGAATAAAATATCCTCAAGTTCAGCTACATGCATATGTCATGTTTAGGAAATACAAACACTCACAAATATTTAGTGAGGCACAGTTGAATAAGGACAATGGGAAATTAGAGGGGCCAGGGGCAGGGCAAACAGATAGGAAAGTGAGAAGGAGGAAAGATAGGTGACTGGAGTGACTACTAAGAACTCAGAAGTGACTCTCTGATGTCCTTTTCAGCTGAGACGGTTCTCCAAGTGCCTCGTTCAGTACACAGGCCTCGTGGTCAAGGACTATCCACACCAATTCACCAAGACCCTCTCTCAGGACTCAGATGCTTATTTAGATGTTGAAGGCCAGCCTAATTCACATGCTAATCAGAAATTTCTTCTACCAGGGTCTGCCTGATCAAGAGTGGTGGGTGCATATTTGATGGCAGGAATAAAGGTAGTGATGGATATATCTGTGAAAGAAGGGGGTGGGGGGGGTCCATACATTGGAAATCACACATTATTTCATAGAATAAAGTTCACAGGCCCAAGATAAAGGTATACTTGCAACTAATAAGTGAAAAAAATATTGAATTAAGGAGAAAGTAAAAGGAATGATGATCCTCTGGACATCTGCTTCTGTGGTTTTTCACTTTAGTGTTACCTCCGCTATCAAGAACCCAGTTATGCACACTGGCTAAAGACATAATCTGTTGTGCAGAATTTAAATACAGACATACTTTGTTTTCATATTTATACTGTGACCAAGAGAATCCTCATTCAGGCCTCAGCCTTGTATTTTTGCTACCATTTCCACACGGAGGTGAAAGCCCTGCTGTCACAGTGCTAAGGTTATGGAATAATTAACATCCACAGGTCCCCTGGCTCCCTTGTTTGTATGAGAAATGGAAGAATAAAACAACCATGCAAGAATAATGAGTATCACAGCTAATTTTGGAAAGCCCATTAAAATAACAAATTGGCAATGTCTTCAACAAAAATCACTGGAGAATCATACAGAGGACTATTTCTTTTGCAAGAAACAATATATACTTTGCAAAGCATACATTTTTAACACTGAGGTTTTTAAAAACTGATTTAATCTTTCATTTAATATTTTCAGGTTTATTTACTATGCCTGATATTTCATATCTAGCAATACATTAAATACGGGAAGAGAAGAAATTCTCATGTGGCAAATCATCCACTCAGACATTTTTACATGCTTTGTCTGTGCAAGCCTCCCAGTCAGCCCTGAACAAGGAGCACGCCACCCTGTTAACCTAACTCCTTTGCTTGAAATCCTTTATCTTCATAGTCTTCCCCAGTCATCATCCCAGACATCATGAGAAGCAGCCCAACAGCTCTAGGGCTCCCTACTGAAAGCCTAAGGAAAAATTATTTGGTGCTTAGGCAAGCAAGATTACTTCTGGGCTGCAAACTCTAGGGGGTCTCCCTTATTCTTGCCCTTGAAAGGAGCTTTCTCTGGGCTGGTGAAGGTCATTGCTAGGAGGAGAACTAGGGCTAGGGGCTTGCTGAGGCAAGATGGTAACCAGAAGAGCTGGAACAGAAAGAACCAAGAAGAAAGGCAGACCAGGTTTGAGGAATTTGCCAAAGGAAAAAGTATGAGACCAGATCCACCTTCAGATCCAAGGGGGCACATTTAGGGCCAGAAGCAGGAAACAAGGCTAAAAGGTCAAGAGTCACTGCATAGTGGGAGGGGCTAAGATGACCAATGAGAAGGAGCTACAGTCTGTGGCACTCAGGAAAGCAATGAAAGGAGTGAGTGAATTCAGCACCTTCAACTGAAATATCCAGGTTCTCACATTGGGACTGACAAGGCAAACAACTTTACCCACAGAGAATGAAGAAAAGCAGGGTGGTATAGAGCCAAAGGAACCTTCACCCCCAGCCACGGGAAGCGGTGAGTGATTGTGCAACCCTGCCTGGGAAACCATGCTTCTCCCATGGATATTCACAACCTGTGGATCAGGAGATCCCTTTAGGAGCCCACTCCACCAGGGCCTTGGGTCCAATACACAGAGTTGTGGAGTATCAGCAGAGCAGCTATTCAGGAACACACAGAGACCCAGGAGTTTCATATACTCTGGCCCCGGGTTCCTCAGCAAGGTGGGAGATCTGTATGTAGATATACCTAGGAAGGAGACTGAATCCAGAGGGTCAAGAAGCATCATTCTGCAGGCCCTACTTCCATGGAACTTCACAAGTTAAGACCCACCGACTTTGAATTCCAGCCAGCCAATGGCAACAGGCTGGAGTCTGCCTGAGCTGGGAATGAGATCCCAGGGGAACGGGTGGCCATCATCTCTGTGGTTCAGTAGCCTCTGTCATTCCAGCCTGCCGGCTCTAGAGAATAAAAATGGTCTGGAAGAAGAAGAGCACCCCATAATGCAGCACAGATGCCTTGCCAGAGTGTGGCCAGACTGTTTCTTTAAGTGGGACACTGATCTATTCCTCCTCACAGGGCAGGACCTCCCTGTGTGGGCTTCAGCCACTCCAGCAAGGGTTCTACAGACAGAGCTCTGATCTCTCCCTAAGATGGAGCTCTCTGGGGGAGGGGAGGCTGCCATCTCTACAGTTCAGTCAACTCAGTCATACCAGCCCACTGGCTCTGGAGAAGACAAACAGTCTGGATGAAGAAGGGTCCTCCCCAGTGCAGCACAGCTGCTCTACCAAAAAGCAGCTGAACTGCCTCTTTAAGCAGGTCCCCGATCCCATTTCTCCTGACTGGGTAAGACCTCCCTACAGTGGTCTTCAGACACTTCTTATAAGAGTGTTTGGACTGGCAACAGGTCAGTATTCCCCAGGGATGAAGCTTTCAGAGGAAGGAGCAGGCTATCATCTTTGCTGTTTTGCAGCCTTCACTAGTGATACCTTTAGGTATGGGAAAAACCAAGGCAACTAGGATTTGAAACAGACCATAGCAAACTATAGCAGCCCTATGGAAGTGTGGTCTGGCTGTTAATAGAAAAGCAAACAGAAAACAACAGCAACATAAACAAAAAAGACCCCATAAATACCCCATTCAAAGGTCAGCAACCTCAAAGATCAAAGGTAGATAAGCCCACAAAGATGAGAAAGAATCAACTCAAAAATTCTGAAAACTCAAAAAGCCAGAGTGCCTTTTCTCCTCCAAATGACTGTAATACCTCTCCAGAAAGGGCACAAAATTGGGCTGAGGCTCAATTGACAGAAGTAGGCTTCAGAAGGTGAGTAGTAATGAACTTCTCTGAGCTAAAGGAGCATGTTATAACCTAGTGCAAAGAAGCTAAGAACCACGATAAAACAATACAGGAGCTGATAACCAGAATAGCCAATTTAGAGAATAACATAACTGACCTGTTCGAGCTGAAAAACACAATACGAGAAATTCACAATGCAATCACAATTGTCAATAGCAGAATAGACCAAATGGAGGAAAGAATCTCAGATCTTGAAGACTATCTTTTTGAAATAAGAGAGAAAGACAAAAACAGAGAAAGAATAAAGAGGGATGACCAAAGCCTCTGAGAAATAGGGAATTGTGTAAAAAGATTGAACCTATGACTGATTAGAATACCTGAAAGAGACAGGGAGAATGGAACCAAGTTGAAAAACATACTTTAGGATATCATTCGGGGAACTTCTCCAACCTAGCAATTCAGACCAACCTTCAAATTCAGGAAATGCAGAGAATATCAGTAAGATACTCCATGTGAAGATCCACCCCAAGACACATAATCATCAGATTTTCCAAGGTCAAAATAAAAGAATAAACATTAAGGGCAGCCAGAGAGAAAGGCCAGGTCATCTACAAAGGGAAGCCATCAAACTAACAGTGCACATCTAGAGAAACCCTACAAAGCCAGAAGAGATTGGGGGCCAATATTCAACATTTTAATTTTTTTAGACAGAGCCTCACTCTGTTACCTGAGCTAGATAGAGTGCAGTGGCATGATCTCAGCTCACTGCAACCTTTGCCTCCTGGGTTCAAACAATTCTCATGCCTCAGCCTCTCGAGTAGCTGGGACTACGGGTGTACACCTCCACTCCCAGATAATTTGTGTATTTTTAGTAGAGACAGGGTTTCACAGTTGTTGGCTAGGCTGGTCTCGAACTTCTGACCTCAGGTGATCCTCCCCCCCCCGCCACCTCCCAAAGGCATGAGCCACCACACCCGGCCTCAACATTCTTAAAGAAAATAATTTCCAACCCAGAATTTCATATCTGGCCAAGCAAGCTTCATAAGTAAAAGAGAAATAAGATCATTTTCAGACAAACAAATGCTGCAGGAACTCATCACCACCAGGCCTGCCTTGCAAGAGCTCCTGAAGGAAGCACTAAATATGCAAAGGAAAAACCATTACCAGCCACTACAAAGACACACTGAAGTACACAGACCAGTGATACTATAAAGCAACCAAATAAACTAGTCTGCAAAATAACCAGATAGCATCATGACAACAGGATCAAATTCACACATAAAAATACTAACCTTAAATGTAAACAGGCTAAATGACCCAATTAAAAGACATAGAATGGCAAGCTGGATAAAGAGCTGGGCCCTATTAGTGTGCTGTCTTCAGAAGACCCATCTCATGTGCAAAGACACACATAGGCTCAAAATAAAGAGATGGAGAAAAATTTACCAAGCAAATGGAAAACAGAAAAAACAGGGGTTGCAATCATAGTTTCTGAAAAAACAGAGTTTAAACCAGCAAAGAGCACAAAAGACAAAGAAAGACTTTACATAACAGTAAAGAGTTCAGTTCAATAAGAAGACTTAACTATCCTAAATATATATGCACCCAAGACAGGAGCACCCAAATTCATAAAGCAAGTTCTTAAAGACCTACAAAGAGACTTAGACTCCCACCCAATAATGGTGGGAGACTTTAACACCCCACAGAAAATATTAGACAGATCATTGAGACAGAAAATTAACAAAGATATTCAGGACCTGAACTCAGCTCTGGATCAAGTGGACCTGATAGACATCTACAGAACTCTCCTCCATGCAAAAACAATAGAATATACATTCTTCTCATCACCACATGACACTTACTCAAAAATTGATCACATAATTGGAAGTAAAACACTTCTCAGCACATGCAAAGAACTTAATTAATAACAGTCTCTCAGAATACAGTGCAATCAAATTAGAACTCAAGATTAAGAAATTCACTGAAGACCACACAACTATATGGAAATTGAACAACTGACATCTGAATGACCCTTGGGTAAATAATAAAACTAAGGCAGAAATCAAGAAGTTCTTTGAAACTAATGAGAACAAAGAGACAATGTGCCAGAATCTCTGGGACATAGCTAAAGCAGTGTTAAGAGGAAAATTTACAGCACTAAATGCCCACATCAAAAAGCGAGAAAGATCTCAAGTTAACAACCTAACATCTCACCTAAAAGAAATAGAGAAACAAAAGCAAACAGACTCCAAAGCTAGCAAAAGACAAGAAGTAACCAAGATCAGAGCTGAACTGAAGGAGATAAAGATATGAAAAACCCTTTAAAAAAATGAATCCAGGAGCTGTTTTGTTTTTGAAAAAATTAATAAAATAGATTGCTAGCTAGACTAATAAAGAAGAAAAGAGAGAAGAGTCAAATAAACATAATCAGAAATGGTAAGAGGGATATCACCACTGACCCCACAGAAATACAAACAACCATCAGATAATAGTATAAATACCTGTATGCACATAAACTAGAAGAAATGGATAAATTCCTGGACACATACACCCTACTCAGATGGAACATGAATCCCTGAATAGACCAATAATGAATTCTGAAATTGAGGCAGTAATAAATAGTTTGCCAACCAAAAAACAAAACAAAACAAAAGGCCCAGGACCAGACAGATTCATAGCAGAATTCTACCAGAGATACAAAGAAGAGCTAGTACCATTTCTACTAAAACTATTCCAAAAAAATTGAAAAGGAGAGACTCCTCCCTAACTCATTCTATGAGGCCAGGATCATCCTGATACCAAAACCTGGAAGAGATACAACAAAAAAAGAAAACTTCAGGTCAATATCCCTGGATGAACACTGATACAAAAATTCTCAATAAAATACTGGCAAACTGAATCCAGCAGCACATCAAAAAGCTTATCCACCACAATCAAGTTGGCCTCACCTCCAGGATATGAGGCTGATTCAACATGTGCAAATCAACAAATTTGATTTATCACATAAACAGAACTAAAGACAAAAAAATGCATAATTATCTCAATAGATACGGAAAAGACCTTCAATAAAATTCAACATCCCTTCATGTTAAAAACTCTCAATAAATTAGGTATTGAAGGAACATACCTCAAAATAATAAAAACCATTTATGACAAACCCACTGGAAGCATTTCCCATTGAAAATCAGTATAAGACAAGGATACCCTCTCTCATCACACCTATTCAACATAGTATTGGAAGTTCTGGCCAGGCCAATCAGGCAAGAGAAAGAAATAAAGGGTATTCAAATAGGAAGAAAGGAAGTTAGACTGTTTGCAGATAACATGATCCTATATCTAGAAAACCCCATTGTCTCAACCCAAAATCTTCTTAAGCTGATAATCAACTTCAGCAACATCTCAGGATACAAAATCATTACGCAAAAATCACTAGCATTCCTGTACACCAACAATAGGTGAGCAGAGGGCGAAATCATGAATGAATTCCCATTCACAATTGTTACAATAATAATAAAATACCTAGGAATACAGATAACAAGGAAAGTGGAAGACTTCTTCAAGCAGAACTACAAGCCACTGCTCAAAGAAACCAGAGAGGACATAAATGGAAAAACATTCCATGCTCACAGATAGGAAGAATCAGTATTATGAAAAGTTGGCCATATTGCCCGAAGTAATTTATAGATTCAATGCTTTCCCATTAAATTAACCCTGACAGTCTTCACGGAATTAGAAAAAAGCTATTTAGAAATTCACACGGAATCAAGAAAAGCCTGAATAGCCAAGACAATCCTAAGCAAAAAGAACAAAGCTGGAAGCATCAGGCTACCTGACTTCAAACTACTACAAGGCTAGAGTAACCAAAACAGCATGGTACTGGTACAAGAACAGACACATAGGTCAATGAAAGAGAATAAAGAACTCAGAAATAAGACCACACACCTACTACAACCATCTGATCTCCAACAAACCTGATAAAAACAAGCAATGGGGAAAATATTCCCTATGTAGTAAGTGATGCTGGGAGAACTGTCTAGCCAAATGAAGAAAATTGAAACTGGACCCCTTCCTTACATCACATATAATAATTAACTCAAGATGGATTAAAGACTTAAATGTAAAACCCAAAACTATAAAAACAGTAGAAGAAAATCTAGGCATAACCATTCAGGACATAGGCATGAGCAAATATTTCATGATAAAAATGCCAGAAGCAATTGCAATGAAAACAAAAATTGACAACTGAAGTCTAATTAAACTAAAGAGCTGCTGCACAGCAAAAGAAACTATCATCAGAGTGAACAGACAACCTACAGAATGGGAGAAAATTTTTGCAATCTATCCATCTGACAAAAGGCTAATATCCAGAGTCTACAGGGAACTTAAATTTACAAGAAAAAAACAAACAACCTCATTGAAAAGTGGGCAAAGGACATGAACAGACACTTCTCAAAAGAAGACATACATGCAGCCAACAAACATGAAAAAAAGCTCAACATCACTGATCATTAGAGAAATGCAAGTCAAAACCATAACAAGATACCATCTCATGCCAGTCAGAATGGGGTTTATTAAAAGTCAAGAAACAACAGATGCTGGGGAGGTTGTGGAGAAAAACACTTTTACACTGATGGTAGGTAGGAATGAAAATTAGTTCAACCATTGTGGAAAACAGTGTGGCAATTCCTCAAAGACCTAGAGGTAGAAACACCATTTGACCCAGCAATCCCATCATTGAGTATATATCCAAAGGAATACAAGTCATTCTATTATAAAGATACATGCATGTGTATATTCATTAAAGTGCTATTCATGATAGCAAGGACATGGAATCAACTCAAATATCTATCAATGATAGACTGGATAAAGAAAATGTGGTACATATATACCATGGAATATTATGCAGCCATAAAAAGGAAGGAGATCATCTTTTACAGGGACATGGATGGAGTTGGAAGCCATTATCCTCACGAACTAATGCAGGAACAGAAAACCAAACATGGCATGTTCTCACTTATAAGTGGGAGCTGAATGACGAGAAGATGTGGATACATGGGAGGGAACAACACACATTGAGTCCTGTTGCCGAGAAGAGGGAGCACATCAGGGAAATAGCTAATGGATGCTGGGCTTAATACATAGGTGATGGGATTATCTATGCAGCAAACCACCATGGCACATGTTTACCTATGTAACCCAGCCTGCATATCCTGCACATATATCCTTGAACTTAAAAGTTGAAGAAAAAAAGAAGAGCTGAAATATACAAACAAAAAAGTCACTAGGTAGTCGCGTCACAGGGATAGAGCAGGAGTGGTGGGAAAAGGTAGGAATGAATCCAAAGGATTCAGAACTTGGTTCTCTAATGCTCCTATTATATGCCAGCTGTGCAGAGGTTGGGAAAATCCAGCTAATATAAAAGCCCAGTGCTCTGAAAGAAGACCTTTAAAACCACATGCAAATAGCCTAGTGCTAGAACTCAGCACAGATAATGTTCCAGAGAAGACTGAAATTGGCTGCTCTCATCCAGAAGTTGTCATCTTTGTCCTCAAAGTTTTCGTCTCCCTGAGGTAGCCCTGAAATAGAAATGTGTGGGTAAATGAGCTTTGGTAACAGAAGATTGCAGTGCACAGCGCATTCAGGGCCTGAGTTCAATAAGTATTCTGTCAACTTTTGCCTATGTAAGTTGTCAGAAGCAGTGACATCTTTGGCATTTCCACCTCAGAATGGTACATTACCATAAAATGACTGCCACTCCTGATGAGTCGTTGGCTGGGAGGTAAATAGCAGTACCAGGTATGGAATCTGAGAGCCAGGGTCATTCCTCAAAGGGTACAGACCAGAGAGGTCCCCTCATTATTTCTATCCCTGTGTGATCTGTTGTAAAGGAACAGGGACAGCTGCCTTAGCAACATACAGGGTTAAAAGACACATAACAAAGAAGGAAGGAAGGTTGGGAGGCAGGGAAGCAGGGACCAGGTGAGCCAGCCTCAACTCCTTATCAAAATGACTTGCAACCTGAGGAATCTACACACAATTCTTCCTGATGTTTTCAGGCCTTGTTTCAGGAGAGCACTGAGCACCATGTCACTTCTTGCCATTTAGTAACCCTATACAGGCAAGGGTTTGCTTCATGTTCAGATCTGGACCTCTCTTTACATCAGGAATGGGGAGCTTTTGGGACATGACTCTTAACAGTCATGTGTTGACCTCTTACTAGTTCCAAAAAGCTGCCTGCAAACCCCAATATGCTACAGGAGGATTGTTTAAAATCAACTTTTAACTTTAATATTGGGTTTACAGAAAAGTTGTTAAGATAGTACAGGGAGTTCCCCTATACCTCATACCCAGTTTCACCCATTGTTAATATCTTACAATATTACCATAAAATAAACTGATGAGCCAATATTGATACATTATTATTAACTAAAGTCCACACTTGCTTCAAATGTCTGTAGTTTTCATCTAATGTCTTTTTTCTAGTCTAAGATTCCTTCCAGGATACCACATTACATTTAGTAACCACGTCTGCAAGTAGAATCTTAAACAAAAAACAAAGTGTGAAATCACTTAAGTGTTTTTTGTTCTACACTCCTACCTGGAATAAACATCTTACTCACCCATAAAGGAGAAATTATTTCTAAGATATCTTTAGGCAACAATCTATATTCCTAAAATAGTTTGAAGCAATTTCAAATTTTCCTCTCACTACACTTACGCAAGTCAGGTCTCAGAAGGAGCATACGGAAGGCCTCTAGTGAGAAGCAGCAGACTTTTCTGTATCTCTCTTTGTTTTATAAATACCTCATTGTTACCTTTCAGTCCCTCTTGTTTCCTTCCCTTCCCACCCAGGTGCTCCATAAGGATGTCTTGGGTTTGTTTCAAGTTCATGATTTGAGATGCTGCTTTCCAGGTTTCAAATTTCAAGAGGTTCAAAGGTTAGAAGTTATCCCTCATCTGAAGAAACATGAAATTCCACAACAAGCATGATTTTCCCAAATACATGATGAATGGCCAAATAAGCAAACAATGAAGTCTGAACAGAAGGAGTTAACAAAGATCACTAATTCAAAATGTCTACACAGCACTGTGCCTGGTCTCAGGAAGTGTTTATCTGGGGAAATTGAAGATTGCTTACATCAGAACACTTTTCTTTCATATTAGATGTGTTAAAGCAAACTAAATATGGCCTGAGAAGGACTCTGTACTTCTATATTTGAGTCCTTGTGGATGAACTGTAACCTGGCCAAATAAGCAGACAAAATTGAGAACCTAACTTAGTGGTATTCACCTGTAACAACAGCTAAGTCTTGGCCAATCCCAGCAGCTGTACTTCAACCATTCATACACTGCTGAGTGTTCAAAACTGTGTTCAAATAAGGCATACATCAAGCTGTAACCAATCTAGCTGTTCTGTACCTCACTTTCAACTTCTGTATGTCACTTCCCTTTTTTGTCTATAACTCTCTTCCACCATGTGACTGTGCAGGAGTCTCTGAATCTACTGTGATTCTGGGGGCTGCCTAATTCACAAATCATTCACTGCTCAATTAAACTCCTTTAAATTTAATTCTGCTGAAGTTTTCCTTTTATCAGATGGCAGAGGTTTAGAAAACATAAGCATTAGAAATACCTTGAACCTATGCTTCAACTATACATTGTCAGTGAAGAGAAATGAAATAGATAAATATTTTAAATTATGAAATAAAGTTAATGGTGGATACAAATGAATATGAATACATCTTCAAAAGAAAAATAATTGTTGATGCAATGCAAAAAAATAAACCAAGGAATGAGGAATCAGGGGAATTATTTCATTCCCTTCTCATAGTGGATGCTTCACCAAGAAACAAATGTGTGATAAGATACAATTTATTATCATGAGAGTGGTCCTTGACTTCTCATCTTCTCTGATCTGTCCAAAAGATGCCTGCCATTGCCATTTCAATTTTCCTCTCTCCATCCCCTCCCCTGAGGAGAGCTCATCTCTGCCAGACAAGTTCTTCTGGCACTTTTAATGTTGGATCAAAAAATAGATGTTGTATCAGAAATAGTAGATTAGAGAGACAGAAGGAGCATTGTAAGGGCCTCTGGAAAGATGTATAGGGACTACACACAAGTGAAGAGCTGAACAAGAGGGGAGACAGTGAAAGCTTCATGGGCTGGGATAAAGGTAAGTTTTAGTTTCAGTTTTTCCAGTGAGGCCTTGGGTAACTGACAGGTGGAAAGTGAGGAAAGGGTACTTAAGGTTGTTGCTTCAATCCTTTTTCATTTCCTTTCAGAGATTCAAGGAAACAATACAAATTCTTCTTGGGCAGGGCTTCCTTAAATGTGCCTGTCATAGGCTGCAACTGACTGGGGCCAGCATTGTGGGCAGTAAAAGAATGTACCAAGATAGTAGTGAGTTAAAGAAAACAGACTTTTCAGCAGAGGGGCTTGACTGTTAGAAGGAAAACTAACAAACAGAAAGGAATAGCATCAACATCAATAAAAAGGACATTCACACAAAAACCCCATCTGAAGGTCACCAACACCAAAGGCCAAAGGTAGATAAACCCACAAAGATGAGGAAAAATCAGCGCAAAAAAGGCTGAATTCCAAAAACCAGATGCCTCTTCTCCTCCAAAGGATCACAACTCCTTGCCAGCAAAGGAACAAAACTGGATGGAGAATGAGTTTGATGAATTGACAGAAGTGGGCTTCAGAATGTGAGTAATAACTCCTCTGAGCTAAAGGAGCATGTTCTAACACAATGCAAGGAAGCTAAGAACTTTGAAAAAAGGTTAGAGGAATTGCTAACTAGTATAACCAGTTTAGAGAAGAACATAATTGACCTGATGGAGCTGAAAAACACAGCATAAGAACATCATGAAGCATACACAAGTATCAATAGCTGAATCAATCAAGCAAAAGAAAGGACATCAGAGATTGAAGATCAACTTAATGAAATAAAGCATGAAGACAAGATTAGAGAAAAAAAAAATGAAAAGGAACAAGCTAAACCTTGGCGAAATATGGGACTCTGTGAAAAGACCAAATCTATGTCTGATTGGTGTACCTGAGAGTGACGGGGAGAATGGAACCAAGGTGGAAAACACTCTTTAGGATATTGTCCAGGAGAACTTCCCCAACCTAGCAAGACAGGCCAACATTCAAATTCAGGAAATAAAGAGAATACCACAAAGAGACTCCTCGAGAAGAGCAACCCCAAGACACATAATCATCAGATTCAACAAGGCAGAAATGAAGGAAAAAATGTTAAGGGCAGCCAGATAGAAAGGTCGGATTACCCAAAAAGGGAATCCCATCAGACTAACAGTGGATTTCTCTTCAGAAACACTACAATCCAGAAGAGAATGGGGGCCAATATTCAACATTCTTAAAGAATTTTCAACCCAGAATTTCATATGCAGCCACACTAAGCTTCATAAGAGAAGCAGAAATAAAATCCTTTACAGAAAAGCAAATGCTGAGAGATTTTTGTCACAACCAAGCCTGCCTTACAAGAGCTCCCGAAGGAAGCACTAAATATGGAAAGGGAAAACCAGTACCATCCACTGCAAAAACATACCAAATTGTAAAGACCGTTGACACTAATGAAGAAACTGCATCAACTAATGGGCAAAATAACCAGCTAGAATCATAATGACAGGATCAAATTCATGCATAACAATATTAACCTTAAATGTAAATGGACTAAATGCCCCAGTTAAAAGACACACACTGGAAAATTGGATAAAGAGTCGAAACCCATCAGTGTGCTGTATTCAGGAGACCCAGCTCACATGCAAAGACACATATTGGCTCAAAATAAAGGGATGGAGAGATATTTACCAAGCAAATGGAAAGCAAAAAAAAGCAGGGGTTGCAACCCTAGTCTCTGATAAAACAGACTTTAAACCAACAAAGATTGAAAAAGACAACAAAAGACATTACATAATGGTAAAGAGATCAACACAACAAGAAGAGCTAACTATCCTAAATATATATGCACTCAATACATGAGCACCCAGATTCATAAAGCAAGTTCTTAGAGACCTACAAAGAGACTTAGACTCCAACACAATAATAGTGGGAGACTAACACCCCACTGTCAATATTAGACAGATCAACAAGATAGAAAATTAACAAGGATATTCAGGACTTGAACTTAGCTCTGGACCAAGTGGACCTAATAGACATCTGCAGAACTCTCCACCCCAAATCAACAGAATATACATTCTTCTCAGCCCCACATCACACTTATTCTAAAATTGATCACATAATTGGAAGTAAAACACTTGTCAGCAAATGCAAAAAACAAAACAAAACAAAAATCATAACAAATGGTCTCTCAGACCACAGTGCAATCAAATTAGAACTCAGGATTAAGAAACTCACCCAAAACTAAACAATTACATGCAAACTGAACAACCTGCTCTTGAATGACTACTGGTACATAACAAAATTAAGGCAGAAATAAATAAGTTCTTTGAAACCAATGAGAACAAAGACACAACATACCAGAATCTCTGAGACACAGCTAAAGCATTTTTTAGAGGGAAATTTATAGCACTAAATGCCCACAGGAGAAAATGGGAAAGATCTAAAATCAACACCCTAACATCACAATTAAAAGAACTAGAGAAGCAAGAGCAAACAAATTCAAAAGCTAGCAGGAAACAAGAAATAACTAAGATCACAGAAGAATAGAGACATGAAAAATCCTATAAAAATTCAATGAATCCAGGAGCTGGTTTTTTGAAAAGATTAACAAAATAGACCTCTAGCAAGACTAATAAAGAAGAAAAGACAGAAGAATCAAATAGACACAATAAAAAATGATACAGGGGATATCACCACTGACCCCACAGAAATACAAACTACCATCAGAGAATACTATAAACACCTCTACAAAAATATACTAGAAAATCCAGAAGAAATGGATAAATTCCTGGACACACACACCCTCCCAAGACTAAACCAGGATGAAGTTGAATCCCTGAATAGACCAATAACAAGTTCTGAAATTGAGGCAGAAATTAATAGCCTGCCAACCAAAAAAAAGCCCAGGACCAGACGGATTCACAGACAAATTCTACGAGAGGTACAAAGAGGAGCTCGTACCATTCCTTCTGAAACTATTCCAAGACACATGCACATGTATGTTTATTGCAGCACTATTCACAATAGCAAAGACTTGGAGCCAACCCAAATGCCAATCAGTGATAGACTGGATAAAGAAAATGTGGCACATATACACCATGGAATACTATGCAGGCATAAAAAAGGATTAGTTCATGTCCTTTGCAGGGACATGGATGAAGCTGGAAACCATCATTCTCGTCAAACTAACACAGGAACAGAAAACCAAACACCACATATTCTCACTCATAAGTGGGAATTGAACAATGAGAACACAAGGACATAGGGAGTGTAACATCACATACCAGGGCCTGTTGGGGGCTGAGGGACTAGGGGAGCCATAGCATTAGGAGAAATACCTAATGTAGGTGATGGGTTTATGGGTACAGCACACAACCATGGCACATGTATGCCCATGTAACAAAGCTGCACATTCTGCATATGTATCCCAGTACTTAAAGTATAACAATAATAATAAAAAAGAAAGTAGGTTTATTTAGAGAGAAACTATGTTGCAAGGAAGCAACAGGCAGCGTGGCAGAGAAGGGACTGTCTACCAAGAGGCAGGGGCTGGAGGGAAATTTTACAGGGTCGGTCTGCTGGGGCTATGTGAGGGAGCGATGTGTCGGTGGGTTGTTTGCGGTTAGCCAACAACAGTTGCTGACAATCCCCACCTGGGGCCCCTTCTTTGATGCTGCTTACTTATCAGGACTCCAGGGTGCCGTGGCTCTGAGACTGGACCACATGGGTCATAGCTTAATGGAGTCATAAATCTACATTTGTAAGACTTTATCAGGTTCCAAATACTGACAAACTAATCTTAGCCATTTGAACTTCTGAGCCTGTTTTCTCATTTGTAAAATGGAGAAAATAGATAGGATTGACATCTCTGAATTACGTTCTAAAGAAAAATAAAAATTATCTGGAAAAGTTATCCTAAACCAAAATTTGGAAACAATGGGTTTAACATATTTAGACTAGCCTGTTACCACAAGGAGGTCTGAGAGAAGCCTTTGAAATTTAGCCAGTGTGACTTGGGAATTTCGGTTAATGTTCTCCAGACTTGCTTGATTGTGGAACCCTTTTTCTATAACATCTCTCTGCTCAGTGTGTTTTAGATTGTACTTTGGATAAATGCTGAACTAGATATTCTTTGTTTTTTCCTCCCTAATTCTAAAATACATGATGTTATGAAAAATCATGTCCATCAATGTAAGACATTATATAATTGATCAGTTAAGAAAATCCATTTGCCAAGGAGAAAAGTAAGGGATTGGTGTTTCCCAAGTTATTAAGCTTCATGAAGAATATGGCAGAAAAGAGGGCCTGGAAGGACAAGGAGGCAGGAAGGGCTATGGAGGACTCTGTCAGGAGGAAAGTCAATGACTCTTCCAGGGTCTTCAAATTTACTTACATTTGGAGTGGCCAGAATGCTCGTGTGTGTGTGTGTGTATTTTTTACCTTACTTGTGAGCATAGGGGACCTGTATGTCTTCTTGGGGTGGCAGTTATCAGGAAAAGGAAGACTGTATCTGATAGATTCAGAAGTTCTGCCACCAAGACTTTCACCCACGGAAAAATACATGATGAGCAATGAATGAGACATCGTTTAACATACTGCAAAAGCAGCACAGAGGATTGAAAGCTCTCAAAACAGAGAGGTGAAGCCCCACACCTTCTCTCTGGAGACAGCTGGGGGTACTACTTTCTTCACACCTTAAAAATCCACCACAGGTATGTGGAGATCCAAGAATATTAGTAATTTCTAGAGACGAGAACCAAAACTTTACAGGATGACCAATGTAAACTGATTTAGTGGCATTTAGTGACATTTATTTCCGGTAAGCCACAGCTCCATATTGGCAGATCTACACAACTGGAGTTTTACAGAGGAACAAAAGCAAGTCAGGGCAGAAGCTGACATGTAATTCCTACTGGAGTTTCTTCCCTTCTTTAGAGGTTGGTTAGTGGACACCCAACAGGAAGGGAGGAGCCACACCCAGCCACACCAGATTACTCCAGGATGGCTGTCATGGAGTAATATTTCACCTAATAAGAAATATTAATACTTCTTATCTAAAGTGGGTTTTTTTTGTTGTTTTGTTTGTTTGTTTGCTTGTTTGTTTGAGATGGAGTCTTGCTCTGTCATCCACGCTGGAGTGCAGTGGCACAATCTTGGCTCACTGTGACCTCTGCCCAGTTCAAGCAATTCTGTTGCCTCAGCCTCCCAAGTAGCTAGGATTGCACTATATAGTTTCTCAGTTATAAAACCTAGCCAGATAATTAGACACAATTACTCTCTTCATTTGCTCGGTGGAGAGACCACTTTTCTAGCACATGGAGGGTGTCACTGAGCCTAACAGCACATCAGATACCAGGCCACCCTCATGTGCTGCCTTGCACACACATGTCCCTAAAGCGGGTCAGCAATTCCATAACAACATCAAAACAGCAACTGGAGAAGCAGAGCCCCATGGCCGAGAGGCACCCAACCAGATTGCAGTGCTATTTTTATCCCTCGAGCTGAGCGTATTGATGGAATTGAGAATTACTTTTGTGATTAAATGTGGCCAAAAACCTAGCAAGTGTTAATCTCTGGAAATCTGTTACAAATTGGATGGCAAGCACCAGCAAACTGCTATTTTTTAAATCTAAAAATAGTTCTTGGTTCTCTTGTAAGTAATGCAGCAGGAAGACAAGAAATTTTAATTTAATCAGTCAGAGTGGTTTGGTTTTTACAGCCACTTCCTGAATATAATAGCAGGGAGGGGTCTCTGGAGCTCCAAGTGAGAGGAGTCAGGTGCTGAGAGGATGGGCAGAGGCCCTGGAGAGTCTGCATTTACATCTCTTAGCTGTTCTGGCCTAGATAACACAGCTCTAGAACTGGAAATACTCCAACTCGACGTTTTGGGGGCATTTATGTGATTGTGCTGGGAGTCAGATCATACATGGGCAAAATCAGGGTGGCAGATTCACTGACTGGGTACCGGTTTGAACCAGTGATGAAGGCATTGGCCATATAAAGTTAGTATTGGCTCCATTTCCTCTAGCTGTGTCCCTTTGGAAATCTGGTCCTTTTTGTTCTGTCACGGAAGTGGAGTTTCCAGTTAGGGTTCATGTGGAGGTGGCTGGTGCCAAACCAGCTAAGGCATAGCACCTCCACACCAGGCGGTACAGCAAAATTCTTCAGTCATACAAACCCAGCCCTTCATGAACACTTTTCAGAACACTCCCTCCAGGGCTCTGTCCCACATTGTCTAGTATTCATTCCCTGTCCCCTTTAAGGAGCCCAGCTACACTTTGGCTCAGCTTCCTCTTGCTTGGGTGGAGCCCCTAGACCCTCTCATTTCCAGTGGTGTTCTTACCCCTCCCGCTTTTAACCTTATGCAGTGTGCCTTATGCAGTGTTCCATATTCCAGGGCCTCTATTTCCCCATCACACTCCAGTTCTGTACCTGTGGCAGCCTCATGGGCTGGGGCAGAAACTCTGCCAGACTCTTTCCATCTCCCAACAGAAATCCTGCTTCAATCTGCATAGTCTCCTGAGACCTAAGGATGAGAAACTTCACAAGCTAGACACTTCTGATGCCAGGCCCACCCTATCAGATCATACTTGTGGGAAAGCATTATCTTTCCAGGATAGCACAGTGGTTAAAAGCATGGGCTAGACATTTATCCTGTCTTTCCCATATTGAATGTATTTTAGGGTGTCTAGTTGACAAGGGCAAGTTCTTCTTATGGAATTCTAGCTAATAAATGCATAAAGAATAGTGGAATTAGAAAATTAGCACTTTGGAACACCCAATGAAACAAGGAGTCTATTCTAGGCAATGATCAGTGACTGCTCAAAGCATTAGGTAAAATTTTGATGGGGAATTTTATAAAGGGTGGATCAACTTGACAACCTGATTTGACTAATCCATCTTAAAGGCATTAATGGAAAGACAGCCAGATATGATGAGCCTTCTAAAGGGATTCAATGGGAATTTCATAGCCCTGCCATGAGGTAACCTTTTAAAAAATTAAATCTGAATCTAATCAAGTCTTCAGATGCAAATATAGTTTACAAACTTATGGGGGATAGAGGAATATGTTAAATGACATTGTGCAGACTCAGACAAATAGAGCTCATGAGATTCCGCCACAGGATAAATAAGTCAGTATTCAATAAAAAATGGCATTTAGAAAGGAAGAGTTACCTGTTATAAATATTTTTAAAAATCAAGATCACACCAACCAAAAGAAACGCGTGGGTGAAAGTGCTTTGTAAATGGCGACGTTGTTAAACATTAGCTATTATTA
Source organism: Macaca mulatta (assembly GCF_049350105.2). Taxonomy (NCBI): domain Eukaryota; kingdom Metazoa; phylum Chordata; class Mammalia; order Primates; family Cercopithecidae; genus Macaca; species Macaca mulatta. The sequence continues at coordinate 129,500,886 of NC_133412.1, read as the reverse complement.
TTATAACGATTGCTCTACATCTTAGTCCTAGATCCTCAAGTCTAGGATATTCATTGTTAAGATAAGCTTCAGAAACTATCCACTTTATTTTCTAAACCTTGTGTCTCGGACATTTAAAGAAACGTAGACATAGCATGTGAGGAAAACACAATTTTCTAACGAATAGGAGGAAGCTGTGACAAACAGCCTAAATCATCAAGCAATGGCAAAACTAAAAGTCTAATCAGACATCAGTATCTTATCCTTAAACCTTCAAACACCTTTTAGAAACCTTCTGATTGCAGAAAGCTTTGGCATGGTCACTTAAACATACTCATGTACTTACTTTAAACAGTATGATAATGTTGCTATATGCACATATATACATTGACAAAATTTGTTAATATTTGTTTGTATACATATGTACCTTGTAGCCACAAATAAATAACAATCCTTTAAATTTCTCTCTCCCCCAGGTTAAATCTTATAAAGTAAAACATTGACTGTTGGACACTCATGTGAAATAAATTCATCTGAATACTTGAGGAATCCCAGATAAATCAAAATTTGGCCTTTTCAATGATCAGTTTTAGGTTTTGTTTTCTGGATGGTAAGCTTTCTGAAGTGTGCTTCTCTCTTCTCTGCATCTTAAAAGAAGACCAAACACTTCCTTGACCTGAGGCTTGCCATTATGAACATGATAATACAAGGGTGTAATACATGCCTTTGGAGTTCATTCAGGGTATTTAAGGTGTTGACTATTTTCCAATCCATGAAATGGATTGTGGCTGTGTTCTTTGAATCATTTGTTGCTGTTGTTGAATGAAATCAATAGCTTATTTTTTCTATTGTTCAGTAGTATTTCATCCTATGGATATACCACAATTCATTTATCAATATTTAAAAAATTTGTATATGCTACAAATACACAATTCGTTGCTAATATTTTTTTGCTTTAGACTAGAGGTTAGCAAAAGATGGCCTGTCCCTCTACAAGTCACAAACAACTACTGCCTGATTTTGCATGGCTCATGAGCTTCAGAATGGCTTTTCTATTTATAAACAGTTGAAAAATCAAAAGCAGAATAAACACCCCTATGAAATATATCCGTGTAACAAAATTTCACTTATACTCTCTAAATCAATTCATTTAAAGAGTATAATACATTGGGGTACAAAAATTATGAATTTTTATTTCTACATTTTACAGTTTTTCTTTCTACTCCTGTGTTTCAGCTTGCCTCTGCAGTAGCTACATGGCCATCCCTTCTAATTGCTGCTCCCAATCTGTTTTATTACCAGATAATCAAGCTCATTGATTTGTGGGCAAAATAAGAGGCTCTGCTGAACACCAAAAGATTCTTTTCTGGGTAAAGGGCATGACCTTTAGTACCTGGGCTTTGTAAACAGCATTTTGCTGCTAAGAGGTGTTTTCTGTTGCCTTTCAGGTTCTTAGTTATGTTTCACATAAGTGAATGAGGCTGCTGAAAAAATGATGGTTCAGAAATACAAGATAAAAAATGTATCCTTGCAGTGTACTTGAGTTGAGGTTTCCATTAACTCCTTTTAGGGAAAATAGAATTTAGTGCCATGAAAAACTGAATCTTGCTTTTCTTAAATTCAGAATGAACCTCTGTACCATCATTATGCTAAGACCCCAAACTCTGATTACAAATTACCCTTTTAAAGAAAAAATAACAAATTTAATATCCCCCTCAGATCCTATTTGAATAAATTTACTGTATATACCAAACCCCTGGAAAGTGGAAGGTTACAAAGACTCTATGTACAGTTCCTTCACATACAAATGCCTGGCAGTACTATGAGCATTTAATCCTCACAAATGATTTTCTGATTAAAGAGAATTTGTTTTTCAGCCCAATTGGAGCAATACTTGGAGACAGGGTAGGCCTGTGATTTTTATGAAATGCCTGGTCGAAGTGTATTGTTCTAACCCTCTCACCTGTATGAACCTCACCCCTTCAATCTCTCCCTTCCTTTTTGCATGAATCAACACAGGTTCCTAATATGACACCACATAATGTCCCCAGCCCCAACCTCTTTCATTTAGATCTTGGGTATTCTCAGCTTATTCAGATTAGATAAAAAGTGCTTGGAGATAACAATCAGAACTCTTCAGGTCCTCTCCATAATACCCACTAGTGATTTCTGTAATATCAGAGTTTAGTGCTTTTCGCAATTACAATGGGCTTACCTTGCTCCTTGCAATTGGAAGTGACGTGTCTGTGATTTCAGTGTGTGCATAGAGCAATGGATGTGTGGCTTAAGAGCACAAGCTAGGTAATCCTAGGCTTTTCTGAGGATTCAGCAACCCAGATGCAGAGAGAAGCATGAGAGCATTACTGCAGGAACAAAGCATTTCCATCTAAAATGAAATGTCCATTAGCACATCCTCGCAGCACTCTCTCCTCTCCACAAGACTGGAAAATCGCAAGAGGAAGCTGAGCTGATTTGATGAGACCAAAATCTGAATAACCTAGCTGCTATTATTATTTGAGTCAAACAAATGTATAATTGTCACTATTCAGAAGTTCTTTCTCTTAAAATGACAAATACCTTTAGGACAACAAACTGTTCCTGAGATGGAAAAACAAAAATTCTCAAAATATATCTTCTGCATCATTGGTTTGCCTCTGGGATACTCTGCTTTTATTCACATTTTAATAAAGTATCAGTGGTGGTGGGTTATAGGAGTATGAAATAGTAAAGTTTTCTGCTTTCAGGATCAGGAATATTCCTATTATTTTCATTTTGAAAACAATTTGCAGGCTCCCAGTTACCTGTTCCTCATATATCACAAAAAATTAACTGAATTTGCTGTAAAAATTTCCAGAAAATTAGAGCTGGTCAAATTGTTTGAGGGATTAGTGTTATCTCATTCAGAGTACCTTGGTTAATAAGCTCAAGGTAAAAGTTCGACACCAGTGAAACCCATAGGCCATAGTCCTGACCCACTCATCCTAAAAACATAGGTAAGGCTGGTGGACCAGTCTTACAAGTACCCTTGTATATTAAAGGCTAACCAGTCTACATTAGCATGAGCCAACTTTAGATGGAGAACAAGAGACAATAAAGCATAGTGGTTAAGTGCACTGGACTTAAAATCTAATAAACCTAGATTCAAATCCAGCCCCACCACTAAATAGTTGGTTCATTTTTGGCAGGGTACTTAGTCTCTTTGAGCCTTATTTACTTCATCTATAAAATGGGAGGTGGTAATAGTGCGCATAAGTTTAAGGCTAAATAAGCATTCTAGGTATTTTAAGCAGAAAGAGATTTAATACAGGGAAATGGTGTTTAAAAACTTGTTAGAAAGACTGGAGTAGTGCAAGTCAGGGGACCCATCAATAGGTCATATACTTCAATGGCATATCGTCATTACCGAATTCTATAGGCCCTGAAGCTGCTGTTGCTGCGCCCACAGTCGCCTCTTCTTCCCACAAAGCTGATAACACTGTATTGTGGAATTCTCTGTAGCAAACACTCTCCTCTGACCTTACTTGCTAGTAAGAAGTAGCCATGACCTCACTTTTATCTTCCAAATCTTGGACCATTGCCTCTCCCAGGTAGCATCCAGAACACCAACTTTAAGGGAATCTAGTTTTTATAATAGATTTCCAACATCAGCAATGTAGGAATGTGCATGGAAAGAGATGTGACTGAATACTACATGGCAATAGACAATATCACACATTATACCTACCTCATTGACTTGCTATAAAGATTATAGGAGATTTGGGTAAAACATTTAGCATAATGTCTGGAATATAGTAAGCTCTCAATATTTATATGGTTATTTACATAGTTGTTATGTTGCTGAAACTATGGCATCCCTTGTGCATTAAATGCAACTTACACCGTTCTTCCAGGGCAGCCAGATCTCTCCCTCCTTGAATAACTTTTTCAACATAATTTCTAAATGTCTAAGGCCCTGTATCGAGGCCATCTCATTTTCCTTTTGCTCCCAATCTACCCCAGGCTGTTCTCAATTCCAAGTTTTATTCCATCTTTACCTCTCCACATACATTACCTGGCAAAATGTATCTCCTATAAATTCTTAGCAGTTAAGCAAACAAACAAACAAAAAATATTTTTTTTTTCTTCGAGGGCAAAGAGGGCTTAATCTGCAAACATTCCCAGAGCAAGAGGAAGTATTTACCTTCCATCTACCTAAAGCAGAAAAGAAAAGGGAGAAGGCTGGGCATGGCAGCTCATACCTGTAATCCTAGCACTTTGGGTGGCCAAGGCAGGTGGATTGCTTGTGCAAGAGTTCAAGACCTGGGCAATATGGTGAAACACCATCTTTACACAAAATAAAAAATTAGCTCGGTGTGATAACGCACGCTTGTAGTCCCAGCTACTTGGGAGGCTGAGATGGGAGAATCACCTGAGCCCAGGAGTCGAGGCTGCAGCAGTGAGTCATGATGATCACAGCACTGCACTCCAGCCTAGGCGATAGAGTGAGACCCTATCTCAAAAAATAAAGAAGAAAGAAATAAAAGGGAAAAAACATACTTATTCCAATTGAAGCAGGCTGAAAAGTCCCATCCTGGTAAGTAGTTATCTATAGTCAGGCCTCAAGTAGGAAGTATTTCTAAGATTCTGAAGTCAGAAGTGTAACTATGTTCCCCCAACTTAAGATGTTAAAAGCCCCAAGATCATTAAGAGTTTAGGTAACATCTCCCAATTCAAGATGGAAAATTAAGCATATAGATTTACTGCTTTCTTTCACAAAATTCTATCAAATAGTCAGCAAAATTTAACAGAAAACAAAAGCTGCGGTAGTACTGAAAACAGTCAGAGTGCTGCCATGGTCTGAATGTGTCTCCCCAAAAACCGTATGTTGAAATTTAATCCCCAATGTGATAGTATTAAGAGTTGGGGCCTTTGGAAGGTGATTAAGTCATGAGGGCAGACCCCTCATGAATGGGATTGGTGACCTTATAAAATAGGCATGAGGGAGCTGTTCACGCTTTCTGCCTCCTTCCACCATGGGAAGACACAGAAGGCAGCATCTTTGATGAACATCTATTCACCACATATTGAATCTGCTTGTGCCTTGATCTTGGCCTTCTCAGGATCCAAAACTGAGAAATAAATTTCTGTTTATAAATTACCTAGTCCGTGGTATTCTGTTATAGTAGCCTGAACAAACTAAGACACATGCCATTAGCAGCTCAGACATTTTTGATGAGTTTCCTGAGGAGAAAGAAAATAGGAATCGGGTGGATAAACTGGAGCTGCTGAAAAGAAATTTGGAATATTTACAGAAAGAAGCCTTGGCAGGGAAGGAAGTTGTTCTCCTTGCAGTCTCTGAGCTAGGAGAGCCAAGTCAGGGAATGTTCTTTCTACTTCTTGGCATCGGTCCTCTTCCTATTCCTCCTCCTCCTCCCTACCTGGCCAAATTAAGACCTACAGGAAGGAATAGTAAATAGAATGGGAGTTCTGCTTGGAAAGGGATCATGGCAAGGAGCAGAGCAGATCTTGAGGGAACTCCAGAGAAAGAAAAGGAAAGGAAGCTCTACCTACAGCGAAGTACAAGAACTTCCCACACCACTAACACAAGAGTAAATACGCTTTATCTTGGCAATTGTAGAGGTGTTCCCTACTTATGCCCCCTAAAAGGAGGCCATACACTGACACAATCATTTCACTTTCATGGAAGCCAGAGTCAGCCCAGTGACTTGCGTGAAAAGACAGAGAACAGATAAACAGAGGATCCCTATATCCTAACATGGCCCTTCACACATAAATGTGAACAGTTGACAAAGATTATTAGACATTTGAGGAAAACCAAGAGCATGGATTAACAGGAAATATTAAGATTTGTAAAAGGCAGAACATTTATTCTGAAGAAAACAGAGATACTATCAGATACAGAAAAAAGTCTGCAAATTCAAGTTAGTATGCTTCTTACTGTTGAGAGAATTCTGCCTCCATAGAACAGGAACATGCTGCTATGAAAAAGGAACGATGACAGAATAAGAAATATTCTTAGAAATTAAGAATATCTTACCAAAATAAAATAGTGTATTAGAAAGTTTAGAAGGATATCACCCAGAACACAGTAAATATACAAAGAAATGCAAAATATGAGGGAAAACATGAAAACACGATGTTAATCTAGGAACTTCAACACTATCAATGAGAGTTTAAGAACAATGTTACAGAAAAAATTAGGAGTAATAATTATTTTTAAAACTAAGGCAAAAAAGTTTCCCCAAGTTGTAGGTTTTTGAGGATTTTATACTAGCTGAAACACTGCCAGATTACACTGAAAGGGGGAAGAGAGAGGATGAAACACAAGAAGGTTGTCAGATTCTCAGCATTCTACAGGCAGGGAACAGGATGATTACTACTCAGTTGCAAACTCTACTACCCTTTTATGAAAAAGGAAGAATGACTCAGATGGTGGAGCTGAGGGTCCAGAAAGTGGAACCTGGAACCCCATAGGATTATGTGCAGGCCTTGAAACCTAATGGAGTTTGCCCTGTTGGATTTTGAAATTGCTTGGACCAGTAATTTCTTCCTTCCCCTTTCTCCCTTTTTAAATGAGAATGTCTATAACTGTTATTCTATACTTGTCCCACTACTGAATTTTGGGAAGAGATAACTTGTTTCTTGAGTTTTACAGGTTCACAGATGGAGATGAACTTTGCCACAAGAAGGGTCATGCTCAGTCTCATTCATACTTGATTTGGATGACTTAGATGAAATTGAGGGGCTTTTAGGCTGATGAGACTTGATTTCAGACTTTGAGTTGATGCTGTAATGGGTTGAGACTTTTGAAGATATTAGGATGGGGTGTATGTATTTTTCATGTGGGTTGGATATGAATTTAGGAGGCCAAGGACAGACTGTGCTAGACAGAACAATGGCTGCCCAAAAAAGTTCACATCCTTACCCTTGGAATTTACCTTACATGGTAAAGGGATTTAGAAGATTAAGCAAGGATCTTGAGATGGGGATATTACCCTGGATTATCCAGGTAATCTAATCACAAGGGTCTCTATAAGAAGAAAGTAGGAAGGTGAGAGAGAAAAGGCAATGTGATAACAGAGTCAGTAAGAGAGAGACTTGAAGAGGCTATGCTGCTGGCTTTGAAGGTGGAGGAAAGGGCCACAAGCTAAGAAATGCAAGCAGCCTCTAGAAGCCAGAAACAGCAAGGAAATGGATTCTTCCAAAAAGCCTTAAGAAGACATGGAGCCCTGTTGACTCATTTCGGACTTTTGACTTCCACAGCTGCAGGATAATAAATGTGTGTTATCTTAAGCCATTAAATTTGGGGCTGTTATGGCAGCAATAGGAAACTAATAAGGAGACCAAAATCTTCAAAAATAACCTATTCAATATCAGGCCAGATAAGTCGAGGTCAGTCAAGGCTGGGAGAAGGAGGGAGATCACCTAAATACATAATTGCAACATTTTAAAACATTAAGGAGAGTGACTAGACCCTAAACTTTTTGGAAAAAAAATTCTTTTAGACAGTCTCACTCTGTCACCCAGGCTGGAGTACAATGGCACTATCTTGGCTCATGGCAACCTCCACCTCCAGGTTCAAGCTCCCACCTCAGCCTCCTGAGTAGCTGGGACTACAAGCATGTGCCACCACGCCTAGTTAATTTTTTTTGTATTTTTAGTAGAGATGGGGTTTCACCACGTTGGCCAGACTGGTCTTAAACTCCTGACCTCATGTGATCCACCTACCTTGGCCTCTCAAAGTTCTGGGATTACAGGGGTGAACCACCATGCCTGGCCTAGACCCTAAACTTAAAGGGTAGTGGGAAAGAATATGGAAAAAGTAAGTTTCAGCAACATTAAATACTAATAGACAATGGAGCAATTCCTTCAGAAGTCTGAGATAAATTTATTTTGCTTTTAATCTGTAATGCTATACATAGTCAAACTCCTAATTCGCCATGAGGACAGAACAAAGATATTTTTGGACATGTAAAGATACAGAAAACTTACCCTCCTATACCTCTCTTGTATCATTTTTTTGGGGAGTTACTTAAGGATATGCTCCAGTACACAAGGATATAAAGCAAGAAAGAGGTAGATATAGGATCCAGAAAACAGAGGCTTCAATTCAGGAAAGTAGCTCAGAGAAGTTCCAGGATAAGAGCTGGGCAGGTGGCTTCGGAGAGCAGCCAGAACAGGTGAGGTTCTAGAGGGAGAGAACTAGGGTTGGGGGGAGGAAGGGATTCTATGAACTATATATGATTACAAAGAAATTGGAAGTCCCTTAGACTGTGAAAAGGGCACAGAATGGAAGAATAGGGATGATAAGGACCAAAAACAAAAAAAAAAACAAAAAAAAACCAAAACAAAAAAAAAGAAAGCATTTAAAGATTTTAGGATACATTAAAGGTGATACGAATTATGGCCCAAATCAAAGTAACCTGGAAGTCAGTGGGCTTCAGAAAAAAATAAAATTGATTACAAGCAAGAGAGAGCCCAAAGAAGCAGCTGGAAGATAATAGAAATACAATGATGAGTGAATATGATTCTTTTTCCAGCAACTAAAAAAGACAGCAATTGGAAACTCCCGAACAAGACAATAGCCACCTATAAGAAAGGTGTGGTTCAATTACGAAGCAAAGGTTACTATGACATGATGGATGGTGACCAACTGATGAACTGTAAGAAAGAAAAATCAATTTTATCACTTTCCTTTTAAGTCATGACATTGGAGTCAGAGAGAAAAAAATGTAATCATTTCTTCTTGGCTCTAACGGCAAAATGTATATAACATAAACTGTAAATACTTTTAATTCGTTTTCATTTTTTAAAAATGAACCTATGGAGAAAGTGTGAAAGACAACTGTGCTTCAGAACAAAATATCAGTGTTACCAAGATTACTGTTTTCTCCCTACCAAATGAAATCAGTAATCAGTGGACATAATCAGCTTGGGTTTCAGGGTTATATTGTATGAAAAATAACATTTCTTTAAACATTAGAATTACGCTCAATTCAGAACAGTTGTTCTCAGACTTAAGCTTGAATCAGAATCACCTGGAGGGCTTGTTAAATCACAGATTGCTGGTCTCACCCCAGAGTTTCTGGTTCAGTGGGTCTGGGGTGGGGCCCAAGAATTTGCTTAAGTTTTCAGGTGATACAGGTTGAGTGTCCCTTATCCAAAAAGCTTGGGAACACTTGTGTTTCAGATTTTTGATTTTTTGGGGGGGGATTTGGAATATTTGCATATACTATACATAATGAAGATATCTTGGGGATGGGACCCAAGTCTAAACACACATACACAACACACACATGCACACACACACAGCTTATACACATAGCTTACATTTAATTTTATATAATATTTTAAATAATTTCTTGCATGAAACAATGTTTGTGTACATTGAACCATCAGAAAGCAAAGGTGTCACTATCTCAGCCACCCATGTGGAAAATCTGGTATTTAGTATCACCATCATCTCTGACTCTGAATTTATATGCTACTAATAAGCATTTTCAAAAAGTTTTGGATTTTTGAAGCATTTGGACTTTGGATTTTCAGATTAGGGATGCTCAACCTGTACTAATTTCAGGGAGATACTCACAAATATGAGGCAGGGCAGTGGTAGTGAATGAGACCAAATGAGCATTGATCATACCTCCCATCCCAGCTCACTTACTGGGCAAAATGCAGGTGCAGCTGAAATCATCATTCACACTGTTTAAGAGTTCTGCCTCCCCCACACCCTCGGCCTGTCTTCCTCCTGCCCCCATTTTCTCTCTCACTTCTTCCTCATACCCACTTTCCTCTTCTTTTCTGGCCAGATGAAGTTAGTTAATACATATGAGCTAAGTGCACACATATTGCAACTGCACTCTATCTTCGTATTATAAAGCGAGGAGTCAAGATAATTTACCTATCACTAATAGGATTAAAAATAAGAAATTTAGTCATATTTGTAGTGAAAAAAGTAACATAGAGAGGACTTTACAAGAGCAATGTAACTGTGTTGTGAGAAAGAAAGGGAGTAATGTAAGTGAACTAAGAACTCATCTGTCATAGGAGGAAGAGTCAGCAGCTGTATTAGTCCGTTTTCACACTGCTGTAAAGAAATACCCAAGACTGCGTAATTTATAAAGGAAAGAGGTTTAATTGACTCACAGTTCTGCATGGCTGGGAAGGCCTCAGGAAACTCACAATCACGGTGGAAGGCGAAGAGGAAGTAAGGATCTTCTTCACCTAGTATCAGGAGAGAGCACTGCAAGCAGGGGAAATGCCAGACGCTTATAAAACCATCAGATCTCGTGAGAACGCACTATCAAAAGAACAGCATGGGGGAAGCTGCCGCCATGATCCAATCACCTATCTCCCTTGACACATGGGGATTGCAGGTCCCTTCCTCAACATATGGGTATTACAATTCCAGATGAGATTTGGGTGGGGACACACAGCGAAAACATACCAGCAGAATAAACTTAATATTTGCAGACATGGAGGAAACCACTTGAAGAACCAGAATCTGGAATATTAAAGAGGGAGCTCAGGGCTGGGCAGAGGTGGGGTAAAGATCGAGTCTTTAAGTAACTGCCCTGGGCAGCAGCACTAGCGGGCCTAGGGATAGAACAAGGTGGAGGAAGCCTTGTTTTTCATATTGTAAACTTCAGTCCCTTGTGAATTTATTTTGTTATGCTATGACTTCTATAATAACCAGACAAACACATGTTTTTAAATTTTTACTTTAAAATTTAAGTAAGTCAGTTGAGATGAACCCAATGATGTGAGATTTTATTCCTAGGACCCTGAAGGGCTGAAACAATGACTCGCCAAGGGCTGATAACAACACTTTTGCTGCTTTCCCAGTGGAAGCCCCAACCACCAGTTCCTGTTCATTTGACCTCTTGCTTCTCAAACTGAAGGAAAGGGCCCCTTCACACATACACCCATTCACCTGCATCCAAGTGAGGCAGCTCATGCCTGCAATCTTGGATGGCCTGATGTGTAAAAGGCTCCTCGCCTTTCTGAACACCCCCAGAAGTAGACTTGTCCTTTTAGTTTCACTGTACCCTGCTTTTCAAAAACTTTAAACAAGTACTTCAGAGATAAGACTGGGAGATATCTGAGAAAAATTACCCTGCATCCCAGTTCATTATGACCCTGTGGCCCATAACAAGATTCAGGCACTTTAATTCCTTTACCGCATGGTAAACTTCCTGACCACTAAGTTACACGATTAATCCTCATTTACCCCAATTCTCAACTTCAAAAAGAACAAATTAAGCCCCAGAGATGTATGGGTATCCAAAATGCATTACAGATTTCCAAACAAACAAGATTAATGCCAACCCAGCAATGCTGACTCCCAGGCCTACATTTATCTTAGTGACTGTTATTCCTCAAGGCAGTAATGCGTCTTGCCACTGGGTCCTAGACTGTTGGCCACCTGAACTTCATACCTCTTGCAACCTGCAGTTAAGGCCTCGGCATTCATTCAAGCCCCAGGCCTGAATCATCTGTCTGAAATCCAGACCTGGGCCAGGCACGGAGGCTTACACCTGTAATCCCAGCACTTTGGGAGGCTGAGGCAGGTGGATCCCTTGAGGTCAGGGGTTTGAGACCAGCCTGGCCAACATAACAAAACCCCATCTCGACTAAAAATACAAAAATGAGCTGGGCGTGGTGGCATGTGCCTATAGTCCCAGTTACTTGGGGGGCTGAGGTGGGAGAATTACTTGAGCCCAGGAGGCAGAGGTTGCAGTGAGCTGAGATTGTGCCACTGCACTCCAGCCTGGGTGACAGAGTGAGACCTTGTCTCAAAAAAGCAAACAAACAAAAAACCCTGAAGGGTTCTGCTCGGGGAGGCTGAGATCTGGAATTGCAGTACTGATGGGCCAGGGATGCCATGCCCAGCATCACTCGCTTGGCAGGACACACTGGCTAAGTGCTCCGACTCTGGACAGACAGCTCTGAGTTTCGTTTCTTGGCTGCCGTTTTTGAGCTATGAGTTTTTGGGCAAGTCACACAGTCTCCCTGAACCTCACTTCCCCCATCTGTAAAATGGAGAGACTGCCGATAGCATCTATTTCATGAATCATGTATGAGGACTAAATGAAATGATGTTTATATATGCATATAAGGTGCCTGAAATATATTCATTGACTGTTAGCTTTTAATATCAACCATGCCATTTTTCTTATTAAAATTGACATATCGATTAATCGGATTTATTAAATTGTCTAGCAAAGAGAAGTAAAACCATAAACTACTACTAGAAATAGGAAGAGTTAAGCCCCAAAACTGATCCCTTCCATGAGGAAAGCACCTCAGTGCAGATGGTTCGGAAAGAGCTCTTTGACATTTGGCTCACCCTCAAGTTTCCTGTTCATAATCACAGGCGACTTCACATGGGTTGTAACAAGGACATCCTAAATGAAAAGTGAGAAGGACCATCTCTAACCAAAGCCAGGGCAGCTCTCTCAGTGCGCTGAAGGCCCTGTGATGGGTTAACCATCCTGGGGGCAGAGCAAAGCAGTGTGACAGCTTCCCGAGCAGCTATTTTTATCTTGTGTTTTGAGCATCTGACTCAAGCTGGGTAAAAGGGTTCAATTTCTCACTTGGAAAGTTTTCAAAACACCAAAGGATTTGGTCAAGAGGGAAATATACTGACTCCAGCCAAATCTTTTTCTGGGGTCAAAAAAAAAAAAAGCCAGCAAAAATTTAATCATAAATTTGCTTCCGGCAATATATGGACCCATTCAGGGGAAGTTGTCATTTGTTTATCAGTAGCAGACAGCAGCTTCCTGCAACCAACAGCAGCTGTCACCCTGCAAAAGGACATCTTTTCATTTTCATGAAGAGTAGTGAACATTTTAAGGCAAAGCAAATGACAAAATATTTGACTGCATTTATCTGCCTTTTGGCTATTTTTACCCCTGTGCCATGCAAACGCCTCACAGGCTTTCCTGACAACATCTTACTTTTTATTCTAGTCCTGCTTAGCAGCCAAGGCATAGTGTTGTCATTTACATTTTACAGATGGTGAAAGCTGAAACTCTGAAACTTCAGTAACATGAACACAGTGGGGCCAGAACTGGAAACCACTCCATGGTTAATTTAAAACTACCCCAAGTCCCAAGGGAGACACAATGGTCATCAGGGAAATGGGAACAAATACCAGTTCTGTGTGAACTTGGAGCAGGGCAAAGTGGTGACCTGGGAAATCATAGAGTCTAAATGCTGGTTTCTTCCCCAGTGAAGAACTTGAGAATATAACACAGCATCATGTGCTTGCAGTGTAAGGATTCTGTTTTCTCAGCTAAGAATGAAGTATGAGATCGCATGCTTATTGGTGCCGTTTACTTCCCACAATTTCTTTTTACATATTTATACTCTGGATATTTTTTTTCTACAAACCTCTGTAGTTCTTTTCTCATCCAGAGTTACCCTAGTTATTTTGCTAAAGTACCTGATCCCATTCATTCACTCATAGATCTTACACTGAATGCCTGCCATGGGACCTAGGGCCGGGAACCTGGGGACACAAAGATGAATGAGTCTCAGTTCCTAAAGTCAAGGGGTTCAGAGGCTACCAGGGAACACCGACATGTAAAAATGTAGGTAGATCTGTAAAGAAATGTCCTGGGAACCACAGAAGTAATTGTCTCTGATGGGTGAGGAAAGGCTCTCTTTTCTCCTTGATACCTCTCCCGAGTGCTTCTGGTTGCCTCACTTTGGCGTCTCATCTCTGCCCTGCCCACTCTGCTCAATCCCCCTTGGGTATTGACATTTTGACTAATATCTCCCTCTCTGCACTTCAGATCAGACCTCCAACCCCTGAAGTTATTATTCCAGGTCACAGAGGGCAGGTTTGTGCATATAGTACTAATTTTTTCAAATGTCTTAGCCACGAGGAGTTATTTTATAGAGTAAATCACTGCTAATTCTTTAGAGCAAAGCAACATTAAAGTCTTTTTCTTTTTCTTTTTTTCCTAAAGCACATTCTGAAGATTATAATCTACAAAGAGTACTGAAATGAGAAAGGATCCCTGGGCTTAGGTTGGTACTAATTTTTATTCATGTGATTTATAGAGTGGGTAGGTGAGGCAATGTCCTCCTCATCTCTGGATTGGGGATACGCTGACAGCTCCATCCATCAGGCAAGTTGTCAGAGTGCAACGCTTCACAGAAGCTGTTAAACAAAGGTCCAAATGGCTAACACTTCTAGGAGATGAAAAAGAAGAAGTTAACCTTAGTGTCCAGGGAAAAGTATTTTGCTCATCCAGTAGAGAAATGGATGTAGCAGTAAAGTCTTTAGACAAAGGTATTAGAATTTAAAGACAAATTCCAAATACATGCCTGGATTTCTGCTGCCTTTATGATTCTGGAAGCAATTCCTGGTTAAAATACATTGATAAATAGTCAGCCAGCAATGTTGATCTCACTGAAACTAGGATCCACCTTCATTAGCAAATTTAAGGATCACTTATGTCCATAAATATAAGGCAGAAGAAATAGAGGGGATGTAATCCAAAGTCCATAGTTATGCCTGTCCACCAAGGAGCTGGATTGCAGCTGGTGGTCTTTAACAATTAGGAGCATGAGAAGTACAATGATCATTTACACAGTGACATTAATAGTGTAGTTGGTGAACATTTTATGGTATCTTGAAGAATTTTAGGCACATACAAAACATCCAAAGGACATATTTTAGCTGCTAGGTTTAGTATATTTTCTTTCTTTCCTTTCAACACCTTCAATGCCTTTCAACAGTTTTAGATCCCTCTGAGTTTTAGATCATCCAAGTTCCTCAAGGACAGAGAGAGGTTCCATTTGAGCATGAGAGACTCACAGAATGACCTCTTTTGAAGTCTAGGTCACACAGATAGCAAAAGTATCTCCAGTGATCTCAGAGATCCTGGCCATGGCTTGGGGCCTGGAGAATAGCTTCCAGAATGGGGGCCTATGCAAGCGGGCCCTCAGCCGGCAGATGGCACTGCAGTGTTTGGCAATCTGAACTTCGTGGGTGCTCTTTAATAAGGGCCTTTTCTCATCATTCTACTCAAAGTGTTGTAATTCCCTCTGATTGTCTTCTCTGCCCTCATTTGACTTTGCTGAGTCATCCCATGCTGTGTCATGAAACTCCGTGCTGCCGCAGCAGACTCAAAAGAAGCTCTAAACCCTTTGTGGCTGTCGGGATAACTCAACATGGTGGGCAGACTGCCATGCCATGAACCCCAGTGAGTGTGGCTGAGGAGAGGGTCTATTTACAGGGGTAGGGCGAACCCGAGGGTGATGAGGGAGACATAGCTTTGGGTGGCTGTAAGCCTCTCAAAGCATTTGAAGACTCCACTCTAAGTGAACCCTCCCCGTCCCCACCTCTCTCTCTCTCACTCCCCTGCCCTGACCCAAAGTCTCCAAGTATCCATACTGCACGGTCAGATAGATTCTCCCACAGGAAAGGCTCTAGATGCATGTCAACCTCATAAGCCCCACATAGAAGGGAGCTTTCTATGTCCCAGCTGTGCCTCCCTCACTTTGCATGCAGAAAGAAGGGGATCAGAGAGAGGTGGATCACATGCTCCCTAAAGGCAAATGTTCTCCCCTAAAGAGAACCTCTTTGCTCCCACTGTTGGAGTTGGTGTCAAGGTGGAGTGGGGATGGGAAACGATATATTTTTACAATCCTCTCCTAATTTCTAAGGAGGAAGAATCCCAAAGAAGATCCCCTAGTTGCTGAAGGAAGATGGGGGTGTTCAATTGATTCAGGTGGGTGGATGCAAATGAGAAGGGGGAGGACACCGAAATTATTCTACATAATCAGAGGAGGAAAGAGATCAAGAGAAAAACTGGTGGGAAGCAGGGAGGACAGGAGAGAAGGAGACAACCAAGGTGGAGATGTTGATGAAGTGCTGTGTAGTGCAGTGTTTGATATATTTTCTTCTCCATCTTTCCAGAAACGGCCTGGAAAACCAACATTACCAAATAGTGCTTTAGAAGTTCTATTGAGGTAGGGGGAAATGAAATTTGAGGAGGGGTTCAGTCTTGGGGAAGTGTTTGTGCAGGATCAAAAGGCAGGAGCAAGAACTGCCCGGTGTGCTAAGCCTGCACTGGTCAACGTGATACGATTAGTGAAGAGTGAAGGACAGCACCCCACTTGGCTCTACTATTGTTATGGCCAAGGTCATTTTAGAGTGTCAGGGCCACTCTCCAGGCGAGTTATGGGGAGAGACCACAAAGAACCTGGAGAGAGAGCATCTTTCATCCACCTCTGCTACTCTGCTAGTGATCTGAGAACAAAAGGCCCTCCCAGCCTAAAAGCAGGAATTGAGTGGGGCTCAGTGGAAGTGTTTGTTTTGATAAGAAGCTATTTTAAAGTCACCATATGTGTGGTCTGATGGTGACACATGGCTGTAAGTGCAACCTGGGCCCAGATACTACCTTAGTCAGTGGTTCTGTATGTGTGGGCCCTGGTCCATAAACAACGATGTCACTTGGGAACTTGAGAGAAATGTCAACTCTCAGATGCCAACCAAATGTGCCAAACCAGACATTTGAGAGGTAGGGCCCAGTGACATTGTTAAACAAGTCCCCTTGCTGATCCTGATACATCCTGCCATTTGAGAATAACTGGATTATGCAACAATTCTCAATGTTTGGTATCTGAACCCTCAGTAGGGCTTGTCAAACACAGAGTCCCAAAATCTCTGGCACAGACATCAGAGATTTTGACTGTGTAAGCCTGGGGTGAGCTTGGCACCCTTTGTTTAATAAGCTCTGCAGTAATTCTTATTCCCGTCTAAGTTTGGGAACCACTAGAGCAACAGATTAAGAAGAAACTGAGTCCATAGCCTGAAATTATGAGCCAGTGTGGCTGACAAATTAAACCACTTATTGAAACAATAGAGACCTTCCAGGATAAGTAAAGGAGCTTAATTAATGTTCCCAATTAATACAGGGTGTCCTGCAGCTCATGGAGAGGAAGCTTTGGAGATTACACCCAGGGAAGAATTCTTCATCTTTAAGCTCAAAGCTTGACCCCAGAGAATTCAAGTAGTTATGGAATAAATGGGGCCCCAGGGAGTGACCCAGAGCCTAATTCATACCTCACAGGGCAGCGGCTGTGGTCCTAAGTGTCCAGTGCAGATGGGGCAGGGCACCCTGCTTCTCCAGGCAGGATCTAGAGTTCAAGAGAAGTCCTTAGAATCACCCAGGAGTTATGAGGTTGGCACAAATGCAGATTCAGTTTCCTGAGTCCCTCTCAGGCCTGCTGAATCCATTTGCAGGATCGGTGACCAAGCATCTAAATTCCTACTGTGTGCCTTAGCTGTCTGTCATACACGTTCCAATTTCAGAATCATTGATCACCGAGTGTGGTTAGCATCACTTACACTTTGGTGAAAGGCAAGGACTGTCCATGCAGTTCCAGGGTCAAAAGCTTATGGGCCAGGCGCAGTGGCTCACGGCTGTAATCCCAGCACTTTGGGAGGCCGAGGCAGGTGGATCATGAGGTCAGGAGCTTGAGACCAGCCTGACCAACATGGTAAAACCCTGTCTCTACTAAAAATACAAAAATTAGCTGGGTGTGGTGGTGTGTGCTTGTAATCCCAGCTACTCAGGAGATCAAGGCAGGAGACTCACTTGAACCCAGGAGGCGGAGGTTGCAGTGAGCCAAGATTGTGCCACTGCACTCCAGCCTCGGCAACAGCAAAAAAAAAAAAAAAAAAAACAAAAAAAAAACTTGTCACCTGGAGGGAGAAGCAAGGAAGATCCATCTCTCACATTTCCACCTTGGGAAGGGCAGAGGGTCCTTGGTTGTGGGTGAGGCCACTTAAAAATGAGTTTCCATGTGTAGGCAAAGCACATAATACTTGAGATATGCACTATGTAGTATTTAAATATATTAAGTATAATATAGCACCATGGTAAGAGTGCTTGTCTTGTATTTAAAATATTCCCAAGAGTGATGGGAAAGTAAGAAAATGCCTTGCCAGCAATATACCGTAAAATTTCTTAGGGAAATTGCTTTGATATAGCTATAAGATTTCCCATAATATTTAATTTCCTCATTTCTTTTTCTTTTTTGTTAATCCCATTTTCCTTAGAATGTCCAGTTGAAAAATTCCTTAAATAATAATTAAAAAGAAGTGAGCAGGTGCATGTTTTGGAGACGGTGAGGAAGGGGTGCAGTTAGGAAGGCTGGAAAGTCTGCGTTCCATTCTGCAGAGGAGCGTGCAGGAGGAAGAGAAGCCCAGGCTGAGGGGTCAGGAGGGGTTACCAGGGAAAGGAGGGTGAGCCCAATCCCTGAGGCCTCCAGAAGTGTCCAACAGGAGAACATGCCCAAGCGTCCTGTTACTGTTCTCACTGAGTCCCTCTCAAAAACTGAACTGCCCACTCATCAGTTTGAATGTTTTTCACCAGTTAACCCAGTCTAACAATTGGTTTTGGAGTATACAAGCTTGTGATTTCGAAGTAACCAGACACTTTACATCTTTCCCTAAATATTTGCATGTCTACTTCTATAGCATAGATTTGTAGTATCTTTAAAACACTTTTCTCCCAAGTGCAGCCTCATTAGAAGTCAACCGGCCTTCTGACTAGCATTTCAGACTCTGATTATTATACCGAAATCCATTAAACACATAAAGTCCCTTATTGGAAACTCCAATTAAACCTCAAGTCTCATAAAAGAGAATGAAGTGATTATAGGAAAGTGATCTAATACTATGCGAAGCGTTGGGCATGATAATGCTGGGAATGCATGCGGTGCCTTTTGCCCAAGGAGCTAAAATTAACAAAACCTATTTTTTCCAGTTCAAAATGATATAGAAAGGAAAATGTAAATGAAACGACTCAGAGTAAATTCAATATAAAGCTTTCTTTCAAGGTAAACTCATGGGTTAGTTAGTACTAAACAAGTCAATTGCTCCTGGTGAGCCCCAGGGATTGGCTCACTTTCCCTTCCCTATTACCCCCTTCTGACTTCATAACTTGTTCCTTTTAGCCCAAGAGGGCCTTTTGTTCTCAGATCACTGGTAGAGTAGCAGAGGTGGTTGAAAGACCTCATCTCTCTGGGTTCTTTGTGGACTCTTCCTATAACTCACCTGGAGAGTGGCCCTGACACTTTAAAATGACCTTGGTCATAACAATAGTAGACCCAAGTGGAGTGCTGTCCTTCACTCTTCGCTAATTATGTCACGTTGTCCAATTCAGGCTTAGCACATCATCTCCTAAACTTTGTTTAGCGGGGGAGGTTTTGATTCCTTTTTTGTTAATTATCTGACCTTGCATATGTCCAAGTTTTTCTACTGTGAAACGGGAATAAGTGTAACTGCCTTACCTAACCCCTGGATATATTGGGTGTAAATGTTTTATGCAATACCAGAGAATCATCATCATCATCATAGTAGAAACCAAGGTGTGGCTGTTCCTTCATTTTTAGGTTTCTAGAGTTTGTGGTGCATTCAGGGGAATCAACACTGTAGTACACTGGCCAGTATCCATGTACAGTAGGGCAATGGTTCTCACACTAAACTATACCTGAGGACCAACTGGGGATCCTGTTAAAATACAGATTCCTGGGACCTGCCCGCAGAGATCTTAGTTCAATGATTTTGAATTGGGCTCAAGAAATCCAGCAACTACGTGCAGACATTGTTAAAGGCACTAGGGTGATGGAAGTGAACAAAGAGACAAAAATCCTTTAATGGTCTATCTGCATTTGTAACAGACCTCCAGGTGACGCTGAGGCCATTAGCTATACTCTCCCAAGGGCCACACCTTGGCAGTAGCACATGTCAACTAGTGACAAGATCTACCCTCTGCTATGCCAATGGAAACTTCATCACATTTCCAAACTCTGATTCTCCTTCTTTTCCACTGGGACCTACTTCTTGGCCATAATCTTCAGGAATCAGTTTTTACATTCAGGAACAATGGTTCATTCGGGTCCTCCTCAGCAAGTTCATTTACTCCCTTGCTTTTTCATTCCAGTATCACACATTATTAGCACTGGGTTCCCACAGGACCTCCTTAGTATCAGAGTCTTTAAGGAGGCTCAGGAAACATCACTTGTTCCAGAGACTTTGGTAATGGGAATCATCAAGAAGATGTCTGGATTTGACTTTCAAGGATCAGAAGACAATTAACTTGATGAGTTCTAACCTAAACCACGAGCTTACCCTTAAGGAAAATTAGCCTTATACTGAACTTACTCCAAGTCATTTCATTTACATTTTCCTTTCTATACCATTTTGAGCTGGGAAAAATTCACTTCTGTTAATGGCCCACACATCCTGTGGAATGAAGGCTTCATCCTAAAATGTAGTTGATTAATTTCACTAAGTCCTTTGATGCATCAGTACTGAAGATATGTGTTGGAAATTTAGCTGACCTGGACCAATAGAGCATATGAAGTATAGCTTCACAAGGGCATTGGCTTATTATTTTCTTTTAAAAAAAAAAACACTTTTTACGTGCAATATCTACCTTGAAAAAGATGTATTAGTAAACAGAACTGAATTATAAAAATTCTTTTCACTCCAGCAAACCTCAAGTGCCCGAAGCTGACAACAGATGACTCAGTGAGTAAAATAAAGGTAGGACAAGGCAACAAGGGCAAGTAAGACTTTAAGTGAGTGAAGGAAATGAAGAACTACAAAAATGCCGAATAGACTTCAGGTTTATTGAAAAATGTATCTAGGGAGATTGCTTAAGTTATATTTCATTTAGTCCATATTTTGTTTATTTATGTCCTGCCTCCTTCCTAAAAAGGATTGGAAGCTGCTTATTTATTTTCTGTATCTGGTGTGAGATAACATTTAACATGAGATAAAGAAAAGATCACCGTTTCATTCTTCATCTCCTTCCTCACAAGTTCTCCAACCGTTAAAAAATTTCAAACAGGATAAGGAAAGGACGTTACTTCTCTTATGATAAATTTTCCCATATCCAGAAAAATCTGCCATTTTAATAACTTTTTTTTTTTATCAATCTTAGAGATCCTCCCAGCTCCAAATAAACTGGGTCTGTATGTAAACATTATGTTCGTAGTTGACGGCAGTGAAATTGCACAACGAAGCATCTTGCTTTATTTCTATTTTTAAAAGTAAATGGGAAACTTTGAAAAAGAAGTCTCCAGCTTTTGAAAACAAGTTTCCTTTTCCATGTCCTTCTAGGCCTTGGCCTCGTGCATACACATTTTCCATACATGCACCTCTCGTGTGCAATTGCTTCACTCGACATTGTATTGGAGGCATTTTGCCCACATTGTTATGCATTTTAACTTTGAAAATTTAAATTGCCATTTTTAATGGCTACATAATTGTCCATAGAGTTGCTGTATCATTAGAATACAGGAAAAGGAAGGGAGATATTTGAGCAGATGGCCACGACACAGTTCAGGAAATGAGTCACGTCGCTGTTGTTTACAGTGTGCTGTGGCACTTCATATTCCAGGAGAGAGATCTGGCCCCGAAGAGCTGATTACTGTGAGGGCTTATTTATCTGAAATGCATAAGATGGAAGCTGTCCTGGTCTCACATTTGTTTTGAAGCCGCTCTTTATTCATTTCCTGTATTAATATCCTTCAAAGGACAACACGTTCTGCAAAAAGCAGAGTGAACACCTGAAATGAAGCAACTCACCCCTGCGTTCTGCACAGTGGCTGGGCTGGTAGGTGTGAGGGCTGGGGGCCTCCCGATGCCCCAGTTCTCTCTCTCTCTCATAGACACACACCACCACCAGCACTTCAGTGGAGTTACAGTGTACAAGGCATATAGAATATGAGGCAGCAGCAGAGTATAGTGGCCACGAGCATTGATACTGGAACCAGACCTTGATACTCATGTTCTTGCACCTTAGTCTTTAGCATCTGTAAAAATGAGGTGATAATAATCACTTAAAGTCTTACTTGTCCTTGTTGCTTTGTTCTACCTTTATTTTACTCACTGAGTCATTTGTTGTCGGCTTTGGGCACTCGAGGTTTGCTGGAGTGAAATTGATTTTTTGTAATTCAGCTCTGTTTACTAATAGATCTTTTTAAAGGTAGATATTGCACATAAAAAGTGGTTTTAAAAAGAGGATAATAATATCCTCACCCTATGGAGTGAGGATAATGCTTACTCCATAGGGTTATGGTGGGGATTTAATAAGGTAATATCTATAAATGTAAAGAACAGGATTTAGCACATGGTAAATGCCACATCAGTGCTTATTATATTATCTTGCCACTCCTTTTTTTTTTTTCTTGAGACAGAGTCTCGCCCTGTCACCCAGGCTTGAGTACAGTGGTGTGATGTTAACTCACTGCAACCTCCACCTACTGGGTTCAAGCAATTCTTCTGCCTCAGTCTCTCAAATAGCTTGGACTACAGGCATGCGCCACCACGCCCAGCTAATTTTTGTATTTTTAGTAGAGATGGGGTTTCACCATGTTGGCCAGGCTGGTCTCGAACTCCTGACCTCAAGTGATCCACTCGCCTCAGCCTCCCAAAACACTGGGATTACAGGCGTGAGCCACTGCACTTGGCCTCCACTCACTTTTAAGGACAACAGAGCAGAGGTCCAACTGCCAGGACAATAACTGGGCATTACCACCCCTTTGATAATAGGAAAGAATAAACTTCCGTGTGCCATCCTGACCACTTCTATCTGTACCCCATAGGGAGAAAAATGACACTTATTTTACAAGAATTTTAACCCAGGGACAATACTTGAGACGCTGTGTGTACATTTTAAGCCCACAACTAAAGAACCACTCCTGGAAGTTTAAGCCTTGGTTCCGACTTCAAGCACATAGTGTGAGTGATACTATTTAGTTAGTACAAAATTCTCTCACCACCATTACTGGCTACAATTCATTCATCACCTACCACCTGCCAGGACTCTCTCTTTCATGTAAGTACACCTAGCCCTCACAACAACCTTATAAGGTAGGTATTGTTGTTATTATTATTCCCATTTTATATTTAATAGATGTGAGAACTTGCGGCCAGAAAGATAAAGTGATTTGCCTAAGGCCAAGTGGACTCAGAATTAGAATTTAAATTCAGATCTGGTTAACTCTCAAGTCTATTCTTTTCCCACTGCGCCCACTCCTGTTTACTGTGATCTTTGTATAAAGAGGGCTTGAGCCTTCGGGGCTTGCACTGCTGATTAAGTAAACTGGCTAATGCCTACAGCTGCTGTGCTGAACAGTTCAGTGCTTCCCACACGTGTCCTGGGCTCCATGCCAGCCCTAAAAACTCCCCTGCCTCCCGACACCCACACTCGCTCTTCAGACTCAGCATCTATGCTCCTGACCCTGGCCTGGATTGGATCCTCCAACCTGCTCATGAAAAGAGTAGTGTGAATTTGACATCGAGACAATCAGATAAAGCTGGCGGGTTCTGGTCCTACCTGTCGGCTACCTCCTCCTCTGTTCCCATGTCTGGCGACCTTCTGTTTCACCTCAACTCCTCCAACCACTCTTTACCCGCTTCCTGCTGAGTAGGCGTTGAGGTTATACAGGAGATGATGGAGAACCCCGTCTCTTTTCCCTTCCCCTCTACCTGGCACCGGGCATGAGAATCCC
Source organism: Macaca mulatta (assembly GCF_049350105.2). Classification (NCBI taxonomy): domain Eukaryota; kingdom Metazoa; phylum Chordata; class Mammalia; order Primates; family Cercopithecidae; genus Macaca; species Macaca mulatta. The sequence goes on along the minus strand of NC_133412.1, from coordinate 129,477,357 downwards.
TGATTACACTCCTGGAAGTGAGGGGGCGCACACCTCCCTCGGGATGGAGAAGAGTGAACTGAGAGAGGTGCAGAGGCCTCACTCGCACTGAGCTGCTTTTTGGAACATCAGGCAGAAGGGGCTCACGCTCCAAGCCCACACTGAGATCCAAGCGTCATCATGAACTGATGTTAGGAGTTCTATTACCCCACACCTCCCTGGCCCCCAAAGGTTCAGATGTTGCAACCCTATCTCCTCGTACATCAGAATGTGACCTTATTTGGGAACAGGACAGAGGTAATTGGTTAAGACGAGGTCGTAGTGGAGTGGCCTTTAATTCAATATGACTTGTGTCCTTATAAAAAAGGGCAAATGGGCCGGGCGCGGTGGCTCACGCCTGTAATCCCAGCACTTTGGGAGGCTGAGGTGGGCAGATCATGAGGTCAGGAGATCGAGACTGTCCTGGCTAACACAGTGAAACCCTGTCTGTACTAAAAATACAAAAAATTAGCCGGGCGAGGTGGCGGGCGCCTGTAGTCCCAGCTACTCGGGAGGCTGAGGCAGGAGAATGGCGTGAACCCGGGAGGCGGAGCTTGCAGTTGGCTGAGATCGCGACACTGCACTCCAGCCTGGGTGACAGAGCGAGACTCCATCTCAAAAAATAAAAACAAAACAAAACAAAAAACGGCAAATAGACACAGATATGCTCACAGAATGACACAGACATGCTCACAGAATGCCTTCATGTGAAGATGAAAGATCTGGATGATGCGTCTACAAGCCGAGGGATATCTGACTGCCAGCAAGCCACCAGAAGCTAGGGGAGGGCACAGGACAGATGCCTCCTCACAGCCCTCAGAAGGAGCCAACTCTATTAACGCCTCGAGTTGAACTTCTAGCCTGCAGAACTGGGAGAGAATAGCTTTCAGTTGTGTGAGCCACCCAGTTTGTGGTATTTGTTACAGCAGCCCTAGGAAACTGCTAAGCTGGAGAGACGCTCAAAGGAGTCATGAAAGTGTCTCAGCTCTGGGGTGAGGTAGGGAGAAAATCGACTCAAGGTTGTGGGAGTGCCTTCTGGACGGGCTGAGGGAGCCTGGTTCATGGACAGGCCCCAAACCCTAGCTGGGGTTCTTCAGAGAGAGTTCGAGACCAGAAACAGCTCACCCTCATCAAATGCCCAAGGCCACGGGCAGTCTCTTGTGCCTGCCTGGGGACATGGGAAAAAGTGAGATTTTAAGCCTAGCGTCACCTTCATGGTAGGGAGTCATTACAGCTTTGATGGACCTCAGGCACTTTGGTTTTTCTGGGCTTCTTCCTGCATTTAAAAAAATAGTTAAAATATTTTATGACTTCGTTGGTGTAAAGACAAGTATAATCTATGCTGGATCAATGACTATATATTTGTTATTATTATATTCATTTTTCTTCTGATTTTAAAAGAAACTAAAACTGAAACATTTTTTTGTGTACCCCGAAACTGGTGTGGGTTCAGCCGCTGCACCTATTGTGCCTACGGGATAAGTTGGCCCCGCCCCACAGATAAAATGAGAGAACCATCAGGGATGCAAGCAAAAAAAGAAAAAAAAAAAAAAAGGAAGACCTTTGCTGGGTGGTACTGCCACCAAGAAACTGAGTCTTAAAAAGAACTTTGAGTGAGTATGTTATATTAAGCTCTTTCTCCATCCTTTAAAAGCTCTGCAATTGCTACACAGGTTGCATATCTGTGTCAAAAGGTCCATAGTTGCCTTACATTTTTCCTTTACCTCAGGATGAACCAAAAAAATAAATACTTCCAGGTATAGATAGAGAACCATGCTACATATTGGCTGTCACCACCTGCAAGCGAGTGACCATAAATCCACACCCCTTCTGCTAGGGCAGCTGTTGTACATTGTCACAACCCTACATAAAACATCCCCCTATGTACTGTATTATTGGCCTTTCTGATTTACTGTATATACAGTCTGCGAGTTAAATACCAACAGAAGCATTGAAAATATATTCCATTGCAGTCCCTGTCTGAAAACTGCATTGCTCAAATAATGTCTGCTCATTCATCATTTTCTTCCCAATATCTGAGTGTCATTCTCTGAAATACACCCCTACAGCCGTGCCCTGTGAAACACCAGCCCAGAGAGGGGGAAGCAGAATCTCCAGCTTCAAGGCCCAGACATTTAAAAAGGCTGTTCCAAAATGAGACTAAGCAATTCAAACAGTTGGTATCTGGCTTCCTTTTAAGGGACTTTTACTGGATTCCCTTAATGTAATACTGGAATCCTTCCTTTTATGCACACCTCCTAGCAATAGGAGCAGTGATAACAAATTGAATATATAAACCCACATAAATGATTCTCCCTAGAATTCATTAGGAAGTGTTCTTGTTTACAGAATTCCAATTGATTTCTGTGAGGGATCCAGCAGCATAGATTTCTACTTAGTGACAATCCACTGGAACACACAAATCCAGACGTAAAACTGATTCCCATGTGATATAGTTTGGATCTGTGTCCCCGCCCAAATCTCATGTTGAATTGTAATCCCCAGTGTTGGAGGTGGGACCTGGTGGAAGGTAACTGGATCTTGGGGGTGGTTTCTCATGAATGGTTTAGCACCATGCCCCTTGGTCTTGTCCTTGCGACAGTGAGTGAATTCTTGTGAGATCTGGTAGTTTTTTTTTTTTGAGACGGAGTCTCGCGCTGTCACCCAGGCTGGAGTGCAGTGGCCGGATCTCAGCTCACTGCAAGCTCCGCCTCCCGGGTTCACGCCATTCTCCTGCCTCTGCCTCCCGAGTAGCTGGGACTACAGGCGTCCGCCACCTCGGCCGGCTAGTTTTTTGTATTTTTTAGTAGAGACGGGGTTTCACCGTGTTAACCAGGATGGTCTCGATCTCCTGACCTCGTGATCCGCCTGTCTCGGCCTCCCAAAGTGCTGGGATTACAGGCTTGAGCCACCACGCCCGGCGAGATCTGGTAGTTTAAAAGTGTGTGGCACCTCCCCACTTCTCTCTCTTGCTGCTCCAGCTATGTGACATGCCACCTGCCCCTTCACCTTCACCATGATTTTAAGTTTCCTAAGGCCTCCCCAGAAGCTGAGCAGATACAGGCATCATGCTTCCTGTAAGCCTGCTGAACCGTGAGCCAATTCAACCTCTTTTTAAAATAAATTACCCAGTCTCAGGTATTTCTTTATAGCAATGCAGAACAGAAGAACAGACTAATATACCATTTTATAGGTTATCAATACGAGAATAGGAAGAGTGTAGCAGACATGTACTTGTTTCATAGACTGATCTAGGTTTGAATATCAGCTTTACAACAACTAGACAGACAGTTTTGAGTCCCTGATCCCTCACTTAAAAAATGAAGTCAATGCCAATGCAGGACAAGGTTGACTGGGAATTCAACCTCCATCCCCTCCTTTCTAGCAGAACCCTAATTTTGTTTAGGTAACTACTCATCCGGGGTCTACTTCATGGACATGTGACCGGGCCTCATGCTCAGAAGGGCCCTGTGTTTGGGGAAATGCTCTGCTATCACCATCTTGAAATGCTTAATAATTTTATCTTAGAAATTCTGGTTTGCAAGTAAGTCTGATGGGACAACACAGCACACAGGGAGCCGAGAAGATAAACATAATATGCACATCTGCTATCTTAGCCATCCCATTTGCTACCTTTGTAACATACTTACCTTTTGCTTGCTTTCACTCTTGCTGGACGGCCATCACTGTGGCTTCACTAGAATTCGATGATCATGTTCTGTATCAACATGTCTGCAGTTGAATAGGCAGGAGTACTGACAGCCCTGGGTGGCTATACTTTCCATTCCAATCGTAACTTGCTTAGACACAGAAAGAAGGCAGTGGCATTCTAAGAAACACAAATGATCAAGGAAGCTTTTCATAGCCTTTCTTACTCATGTTACATCTTTGTGTTAGTCAAATACTTATGCTGAAAATGATGGAAGGGAAAGATAAGGCAATCCATGGTTCTTTTATTTCTTTAGGTCCTTCCTTACTCACAATGAGTAGCAATGTAGAGAGTGTTAGCAGAATGTGCACATATCAAGAAATGAAACAAAAATAGTTGAATTAGTTTTGTGCAATATTTCCCTGCTTGGTAAGGATGAAATACTTGTGCATGTATGAGCTACAAACTATGAATTATTTTATTTCACAGATTCACATAGGAATTAAGTTCCCTTATACATGCCAACCACAACCCTGGCTCCAAGTGTGGGAATGATAGCACTGGGGTCATTTCATCCCACTTGCTGGTGATTAGTTCAGGAGAAGCATGCCACTCAATTACACCAGTGAGAAGCTTGCTAGGGACTCCTGAGAAAGGTCTGTCTTCTGCTTCCAGAACCGACTCTCTTTATTCCATCTTTCTACAAAGTGAGGATGAAGCCAACATGCAGAGGAGGGTAGAGTCACAAATTCATTGACACACACACACACACACACACACACACTTATTAAAAGAATTTGTGGAAAAATAGAACTAAAGCTTCCAGACCAGGCAACCTAAACACTGGTCTCCTGCCGTGACTTCCAGGAATGCGAACCAACTATTTCATTGCTGCTAAATCCAGTTTAAGATGGATTTTCTGTAACTGGATGCTGAAAGCATATTGATAAATGTTTGTTGACTGAGTGGATGAATGAGTACAGCATTATAATCCCTGGCATTGGACTGGCCACGAAAAACTTTATGAGTCTTAAAGGAGGAGTCAATCTGACAGCTGAAGAATAAGGAAGAAGGCAGTGCAGGAAGGAATGGGCACCCTGGTGTGTGCAGGGGTGAGAGGCTGACAAACATTAGGGGTCAGAGAGGAATATGGTCTGGAGATGCAAATGGTTCATGCAGGGAGAGCAGGGACCATGGAGTGGCTGCCCTGGATTTTCAAGGGTCTGGGATTTTCTCAAGGTCACCAGCATGATTAGTTGTAGGGGAACACCATGCTATGTTTAGAAGTGTTTGGAGTGGGCCGGGCGCGGTGGCTCACGCCTGTAATCCCAGCACTTTGGGAGGCCAAGGCGGTCAGATCATGAGGTCAGGAGATCGAGACCATCCTGGCTAACTCGGTGAAACCCCGTCTCTACTAAAAATACAAAAAAATTAGCCAGGTGTGGTGGCGGGCACCTGTAGTCCCAGCTACTCGGGAGGCTGAGGCAGGAGAATGGTGTGAACCCGGGAGGCGGAGTTTGCAGTGAGCTGAGATCACACCACTCACTCCAGCCTGGGCAACAGAGCAAGACCCTGTCTCACAAAAAAAAAAAAAAAAAAGAAAGAAAGAAAGTGCTAGGAGTGGTGAAGAGGTCTGCAGCAGCACAACCATGATAAGATCTTAGGAACTACCTCCTTATTTATACAAAGGTGCTTTACTGAAATATTAATAGCTCAGTTTGGGTTTGAAACCGAGCTCTGCCTCTCACTAATGGTGTAACCTAAGCAAGTTACTTTATCGTTCTGTTTCTTGGTTCCCTCAAAAGGAAAATGAAAAAGATATGAGCAGTACTTACCACCTCCTTTTCCATGAGCATAGTGAGGTCATCCAGCTTTTGGCACCTGGCAGGAGTTGCATGGATGTTGCTTATTATTATATCTTTTGATTGCCTTACATGGTTCCTTGCAGGGGGAGATTTTTAAAATTTTATTTGGGAGTCCACCATCCCTACACCCTTCCCTCATCTTTTAATGTCTGGAGGCTGCTGTCTTAATTGTAAACCACTCTTTCACCTTCCTGATGCCCACATTACATGTAGCTTATTTTTGCCTTACTGATATTCAAGCTGAAGGAGGATGATGAAGAGGATGATGAAGAGGCTCTTGAGACCAAATTCAACACCAGCTAGTCAGCCTCTCTGACTATCTCCAACAGAGACCGGAGGGGCTCAATTCTATAACTTAGAGTTTGTAGAGGAAAAGCTAAAATCCACACAAGAAATACTTCTGTGGCTGATTTATAAGAATTTTTCAAGTAAATAAAGCATATTTTCACCATTTTCACCATATCAAAGAGCACTGTCCATCGTGGTGATGTGTTTCCCCAGGCCATACTTGGGGATGTTTGGTATTACCTCCTACAGACTCCTGCACTTCCTTGGCCACAGGAATCAGATGTGGACCCTATTAGGGACAGCACGTTTTCTTTAGTTTATTCATTCATATTCATTTAATGCCTGTTACATGCCAGGTACCATTTGGTGAGCTGCCTTACACAGTTATCTGCATTTTATATATTATGCATGATATAACGGATGATCTTACACATATGTACTGCATTTCAAATAGCTCAGAGTAAACTACAGAGGGAATATGCAATTTAAACCACAAACTACTCTTAAAAAACTTTCCTTCAAAACTCCAACCAAGCATTGGATAGTTTGTAATTGCACTGATTTCTGACCCCTGGATTAGTCTAATCTTTCTGAAGTGGATATAGAAATATAATTCCATTCAGCACATCATTACCACCAATATTTACAGCTTGCCTTTAAAAAGTAAACGAATTGGAGAAACTAGAAAAATTCTCAACCACCAAGTCCCCAAATTTCCACGAATCTTTATATTAATGTGATAAAAGACATAAAAGTTCTTGGCTGTGGTTTAATACTAGAAGATGATTCAGATGTAGAACATCTGACAAAGATTTAAAAAATCTGAGCCTGCAGATTAAGCAGGCTCAGTATGGACTAACAAAATCACATATGTTATCAATTATTTGAAACACACAGCACAAACAGCCAATAAACACAGGTAAAACCCCTCAGTGTTGTTGGTAAGATTATGGGGGTGGGGAGAGATTGTTTACAGCTGTTATGTTAATTAAGGATAAAATGGCTCCATCTGCTACTCCATCTCTCCACTGAGCTACCAACCCTTTTTTGCTGCTTGGTTCTAAGTTGACACTGAGCTAGGGAGCCGACACCTGAGTCTCTGGCCTCAGTTGGTTTCCACGTTGAGTAGAACTTGGAGAGGAAGGTCTGGCAGGCTGAGTCACAGACTCTCATTTGAACACATCTCCAGCACTCTTAGGCCTGAGATGGGGGTGGGTGGCATGGCAGGATTGCCTTCCCCCACACAGATGCAGCTGTGGTTGTGGGTAAAAATCTGTGGAGTCATCTTGCTTTATTTTTCCACATAATTTGCATGTAGCACTAATCCCATGTAGTACACAGTGTAGCCACCAATAGTCAGCTTTGGTTGCAAGATCTTAGAAGAGTGGAGTTTGGGGTTTTTATTTGGTGTCTTTCTTAGGGCCCAAATCAGAGTCACTTTCTGCTAACTGCTGAGACATAGATTAGACCACAGACTGAATATGTTTTATAAAAAATGGGGGGCTTCTTATACATCCAGCCTTTACATATGAGCAAGTGACACTCTGTAGCTTTCTCTGTCAGCTCATGTTCCCTAATTATGGTAAAAATCATTCTGTCCAAGATGAAGGCGGGCATAAGAGTAGGGAAGATGTAAAATGCATTATATTCATTACCATGCTTAAAGCCATTAGTATGTATCAAAAGTCTTTAATAAAATAAACATCCCATTGCTTTAAAAAGTCAGTGAAAAATCATATTATCCTCCCTTTTGTCTTTTCTTACTCTCTTTTCTGGGTGAGCTAAGGAGCAATGTAATATCAAGAAGGTAGTTAAATTTCAAGAGGAAAGATTCGTTGAGCACCTGTCATGCGGTGCACACAGTCCTTCATGCGCAGAGTGCCCCATTGTCTCTCTCACAGAGTCCACAAACCTCCCCTTGCTCTCAACTAGAGACCAGGAGAATTACTGTTCTTTCTAGCCCTGTGATGGAATTGGCAATCCCCTTCTTGAATCCTTCCACCACCCCTCCCCAACACCATGTCCCACTACGTGACACAATCCTTGAAAAAAGTGGCACATAACTACAAGCCTCATCCCACACAGAAAACAAGGAGAACAACCATTGACAACTAAGTGTTTCTCTAAAGAGGCAGCAGGGCTCAGGGGCAGAAAACGGTCAGGTGGCGGGGCCTGTTTTATCAGAAGAAAAAGACCAAAGTCATGACAATGGAATAGATATTCTTTCTTTGAGATGAAACTGGGTTAATGACTCTAAAAAAATATTAAGGTTTACCTCAGCTGCAAGCTCTCTTAGGAGTAGAGAATGGTCTGAGATTGGGACGCCCCAATTTATCTAATTCTCTGGACCCGTCATTATCTTCCTCCAGAGATTATGATACTCAAGACGAGGAAAATATCTGCAAAGACTGGTTGAAGCGCTGAGGCATTACTCAAATTGCAAGGTGGAGGAAAATGTTGAGGTTACTCTTCTCTTCTTTTGGGGAGGTGTAGAGCTTTCTGAGGGAAGGGGCTAGGCTCTTTGTGAGGCATCAGGGGTAGAGGAGGTGCTAGGAGCTTTCCGAGGGAAGGGGCTAGGCTGTTTGTGAGGCATTAGGGGTGGAGGAGGTGCTAGAAGCCAGTGAGCAGAGAGGGAGGGTGGGACATACCCCAGGAAAACAGGTGTCATAGGTAACTGTGTTTAGCTGGTTCTTCCTATTTATGCTGCAGGAGGACGGCTAAGGGAATTGCTATTGTTGGTTGTTTCAGCTTTTATTTCTCCCAGACTCTAATGTCCCCTCTCAGAATCACCTGATCTTTCAGTGAAAAGCCCTTTCTTCCCACCATGCCATCTACACTGTCCATAATGTGCGTGTCCATTCCCAACCATTTTCGGGTAAAGGGCATTGAAACAGATGCCAGTGGCTCTGGAGAGCACCAGAAATAAACTTGAGAAGCTCAAGACCGTGTGATACAACTTCTTTATTGCTTCTGTAGGTTAGTGAAGATTCCCCTAATAATGATATGCACAATCTAAGTTATATTCACCTTAACCACCAAATAAGATTGCAACCGAAGAGGCTGCGAAGTTCTTCTTCCTACATTTCTTTAAAACAGAAATCTCTTTAAAATTGTCCAAACATAACGGTGAGAGGGCATGTGGAACACTTGAATCCAGGGCTCACAGCAGAAGTAGTTAAGAGTAAGATAAACAGTGTGATGCGGATCACGCAAGCCCAGCATGTTGAGGAGCCCAAGATGCTGAAGGCTTTTGTATTGGGAATCATTGTAAAAATGCAAACAATGATGATGAAACTCACGGAGTGGTTACAAAGTGCCAGGCACTGTTCTAACTGCTGTCCATGTAATAACTCATTTAATAAACAAATATTTTTGCAAATCAAGTGCAAAGAGAATAGGTCTATTCATTGTCCCTAATTTCCCTCGCAAGTCATACTAAATAATCAAATGAGCTTCTTCCTTGGTATAATTTATTATTTACTAATCTCTGATGGCATCATGAGACAACCAGAAAGACCCAGCCTCAGACACCAACGTAGCAAGACCAAATCTACTAGATTCTACTAATAATGAGGCTCCCATCCCAGGTTCCCAGGATCACAGCCTATTGCAGAAGTGACTAGCAGTCTCTCAGTGGTATAGATTTGAAATAGGTTGAAATAATGTTCTGTTGTTTGAGCAACATAAATGGGAGCAGCATTGCTAAATAAGCTATCTTTCAATCAAAACCAATTTAACTACATTTTTCTGTTTACAATTCATTAACTTTAAAAACATGATATTATACAAAACATAGAAGTCATGAATTAAAATCCCTACAATCAAATTAGACTCTGAATGTCTGGGACATTTAAAAGACAATGTATAGGGGTTGCCATGGTAACTCATCAACTTGTAATTCTGTACCTTTCTGAGTGAAAACCTAGAAAGGAGAAGACAAGCAATTTCGGGAGATACCAGCACCAGAAATTGAGTTCATCTGTGACTTAAGCTCTCTGTGATTTTGTTTACCAGCTATTCATCATGTGGATAAAAAATAGTAAAAAGACAAAAAAGATTCACATTTCAAGGCTCCCTAAAATTGCCAATTCCACTCTATAGTTGATTCTCAGCACAGGAGGAAATGGGACTAGAATGCTGGGAGATGACACTGTCATCAAACAGTGAGCTCGAAGGAGAAGCATAATTGTTACTTCTCAATGGTAGGAGGCAGGTGCTTCCCCCAGCGGAAGGATGCTGTTGAATCCTTAGGTTAGAGCCCAGGTTCAACTCAGTGTCACAGGTCAATTACCACCCTCCAACCGAGGGGCGACATGAACCATACTCACGCACGGGTGTATGCTCCCTCCTCAGCACTTCTGTACATTCAGAGGTCCTGCATGGGATGCCGATAACTCACACCCTTCCAAGGCTGCTGGAGATCATATGGCTGACCATCAACTTTGATTCTGACCCATTTGTCAACAACGACACAATTGATGACTTTTTAGGCTGTTTTGTAACTCTTTGCTTTCTCTCTCACCTTATTTAGAAGGCATTGAACCCAGGTTCTCTAAGACTGTTTTCCCCACTCTCACACCTGTCCCGGTTTCTCTGTTTAAAATATTTGTATGAAAACTGATAGATTATAAAATCTACTTCCTAAGCAGGTAAGTTGCCTAATGTGGTCAGGAAATGCGAAGAACTATAATAATTGTGAGGACATTATTAATGGCAGGGATTTATGTCACTTAGCTTTTAAAATTCCAAAAGATGAAGAATAATAGAATCAATTGCATGGGTGTTGTCAACGGTGCTGAGTTATGTTTTAGTGGAGGCGACTTTTCCCCTGCCCAGGAACATCGGTGGTTGGGGGTCTTATGTAAAGTCAGTGATGGCAGAGTTGTGATAAAGTGAGGGCCAGAGAAGTATTTTCTTTTTAGATGATGTGTAAGCATGATAGATATGTTCAGAATGTAGATACAGATAACACATTAGCAAACAAAGTAAATAATTAAGTAAATAATTAATGTTTTAGTTATCTAGACAATTCCAGTGTTTATTGGAGTTACACTGGATTCTATTTCATTTATTGGGAATTTACTTAACTTCCTAACTTTGCACTGGAGAATTATTTATGAAGCAACTAATGAGACCTGGATAGAGACATCAATGCTAAATTAACTGGCCATGCTTGAACCAAAGCGTTCTACCTGGGAGCAGTCTACTTTTCAACACAAACCAGCAGCTACATGCTGATAAGCCACAGCGGTAAGAAAAGTGGTTCTATTCTATAAATGGCAAATGTTGCCTTCTATGGCAAGGCATGAAAATGTGCCTTTTCATGCCAGGCACCTTCCCTGATAATGGATCACTTTCCATCTTAGTTTCTACAAAATTACCTCTAGTCCCCTCAGACCACATTAATCAGAGGAAAGCCTTCACTGAAATTAGCTTGCTATAGAAAGTGTTAATGGCTACACAACATTGTGAATGTACTTATTGGCACTGAATTCTACACTTAAAAAAGGCAGTAATCATAAACTGCATGTTATGTGTATCTTATCATAATAAAAATGCTATTATCAAGGTTTTTCATAAGAGTGATATGGTAGTGGGTGTTAGGCTGTTCTCGCATTGCTATAAAGAAATACCTGAGACTGGGTAATTTATAAAGAAAACAGGTTTAATTGGCTCCCAGTTCTGCAGGCTACACAGGAAGCATGATGCTGGCATCTGCTTGGCTTCTGGGGAAGCCTCAGGATACTTACAATCATGGCAGAAGGTGAAGGGGGAGCAGGCATGTCACATGGTCAGGGAAGGAGCAAGAGAGGGAGGGGGGAGGTGCCACACACTTTTCAACCATCACATCTCATGAGGACTCACTTACTACTGCAAGGACAGCACCAAGGGGATGGTTCTAAACCATCCATAAGAAACCCACCCCCATGATCCAATCACCTCCCACCAGGACCCACCTCCAATACTGGGGATTACAATTCAACATGAGATTTGGGCAAGGACACACACCCAAACTATATCAGGGTGCTAGGGAGGGGAAGTGGGAAAGAAGGGTAAGAGAGCACTGAAAGGGAGCATAGGAGGGAAAGAGAGAGGAAGGGAGAGAGACAGGGGGAGTGAGTAAGTGAGGGAGAGAGGAAAAAAGAGATTAACTGATGAGAATGAGTTTAAGAGTATGGAAGAAGATTTTTAGGTAGACAAAAATGTGAGGAGTTGCAGTAGACATTTGTGGTGCTTGGCTGCCTAGCATCTGAACACCCTTTCTACTCTGGAGGAATCTCAAGATGAAGCTGAGGGTGGCATTTGGGGAATAAACTGACTCAGGCAGATCTAAGAGAATGCATATGCCTAGGATGCTACATCTTGAGGGAGGGACTAAGATGCAGGTAAGCCAGCTGTGGATGGCTCTGTTGTGTCATTTCCTCTGGTTCTTGCCCATTTTCCTGTTTTATTTCCAGCCCTCGTGTTAAATCTGCAATAAAATCCTTCTGGTAACTTTTTTTCAGCCTAAGTTACTCTATGTTAGTTTCTGTGGTTTGCAATATTAATACAAACAGAAAACAAATAATTACTCCCATATTGTCAAATTATACATGAAATCAAGTTGAAAATAAAATTTCAGCTTTTTTTTTTTTTTTTAACAGAATGAGAATCTTAACTGAATTGGTAGCCACAAATCTTCCTCTGCTGTGGCAAAACCATTTGATCTTGCCCATTTTCAGTCAAACAAGGGCTTGAGTAATTAGGAAATAGTTTTCTATTCTATCACAAAATCCAGATTCCCTGGAAGATCAGAAGGACTGATTTCATGCTCTCTCTCTTTTTGTTACAGCTTCTTCAAAGTTGCAGTAGGAATTCCCAAAGAAGAGGCTGTCTTTCCCCTAACAGCATTACTAATGAGATGCCAGCAGCAGGGACATTATCTACTGGACATTATCTATTTTGTCTCCAGAGTGAGACAAAAAAGGGCTGACTAGGACCCAGGCTCCAAATCACAGAGCCCCATGCTGAGAAGCAACCTCATTCCCAGGGCAGGTGAGGGGATGGTTTCTCTCCTAGCATAAAGTCTTCATCTCTTTCTTTGAGTTTATCAACCTTGATACCCAAGACAGTTCTGAAGAAATTGTGGAGCCCTGGTATGGTTTGGTTGTGTCCCCACCCAAATCTCATCTTGAATTCCCACATGTGGGAGGGACCTGGTGGGAGGTAACTGAATTATGGGGGTAGGTCTTTCCTGCGCTGTTCTCGTGACAGTGAATAAGTCTCAAGAGATCTGATGGCTTTATAAGATGGAGTTTCCCTGCGCAAGCTCTCTGTCTCTTTGCCGGCTGCCATCCACGTAAGATGTGACTTGCTCCTCCTTGCCTTCTGCCATGATTGTGAGGCTTCCCCAGCCATATGGAACTGTAAGTCCCTTAAACTTATTTTTCTTCCCAGTCTCGGATATGTCTTTATCAGCAACATGAAAATGGACTAACACAAGCCCAGAAGCACCCAAACCTAAAATGTCTGTGTAGCAGCAGCATCTCTGACTGTGGGTTGACCAAGGGGTGTTTCTGTTGACTTCTTCTTCACCTCCTCTCCTTTCTCCCTGATGATTTGCCCACAGGTGTCAGAAATGAGCTGTGCACCAAAGCTTATTTACATCCTAACTCTAAGACAAACTGTGCTTTTTAAAAAGCTACATTATCTCTGAGGATTTCAACCAAAAGGTTGAAATCGGAATCCCAGAAGCCTGTATTGGAATCATTTGGGGTGGGTTTATTTTCTCCTAAATGATGAACATTCACCACCCTTGTCCTCAGATGTGCACACACCCCTATTAGGATAAGCATTCACTTTTCGTTGAGGTGACCAGGGCAATGTGCAGCAGGTTTTTTTCAGGATGAACAGTTCCTGGCGGGGATTTGCACCCAGCATTGCCTGCTCCACATCCGCATGGTATCCACCAGGCACATGGTGGAATCCAGAATCTGGGTCCATCCTGGCTCTGCCCCCTCAGCACCAGGTTGCTTGACAGCACCCCAGTTTGCACCTGCAGTTGGAGAATTGTAAGGATTGGGGAGAAAACAGGGTGAGGACATGTCGGCCAATGCAAACAGTCTAGAAACATCATTTGCCAGTGTCATGAATTCTAGTTGTATGGGGTGTGAGTGTTAATGCTCTCAAAGGACCGCTCTGGAAAAGAAACGGGGCTGAATGTTAAACAGTGACAAGTGCATTATGCTTTGCTTCAATTTAAAAAAAAGTCTTTTTCTTTCTATAGAAAAAAAACGTAAATTGAGAACATGAGTGACTTAGAGGTGAGCTGGTTCCTCTCTGAGAAGTTCGGAAGTGTGTACCAAAGTAGAAATCATCATAACTTTGTTAACAGAGATGTCCGTTTTCTTTCCAAGAGGTATTAGGAGCACTGGGGATTTATATTTGACTTCCTTGCTTTGTTTTCTCTCTGCCGATCCTTCTAGTGGAGAAAATACGTGGTTATCAGAGAGAAAGAGGAATAAAAGACAATGTTACTATGGAACAGGCTATTACTAAGCCAAGGTTATGATAATGGAGAGAAATAACATTTAGGAAGATATATAGTGATGTCTTACCAAAGTGAAAAAAATAAACAGATTCTGTTATGGACTTGGCACTATCTTTTGGAGAGACGGCACACTTTTTCAATTGCGATTTTATGAGTTTTTTAGAAACTAAAATAACAATTAAAATAATTACATTAGTGCCTACATAGACATGTTTGTGTGGTTTGATATTCTTGAAATATTTTAAGTCCTTTGCATAATCAGATTAAGTAACATGAACACAGAACTCCATAGCTAAAGGCCAGTGTGGTCCCAGGAAAGACCAGCATTAGCAAACAAATTAATTCCTGAGTAAACCAGAGAGAAAGGAGTTAAGGCTTTGATCTAAGACTTACTATTTCCAAACCATCTTCAAGTTAAATTACAGAGATATCTCCTGAAGTGAATCATTGGAAACCAGGGCATACATGGCACCCCCTTCATTCCCTCTATGACCCCATCGAAGGAGGCAGGTTGTGTGAGTGTGGTGAGACTCAACGCTTCATTTTGGAACACTTTGCCAATTTCCCCCACTTCATGACCTTGGGTAAATGACTTCAGCACTTTTGAGCAGGGTGCTGCCTTTCCTACACTATAAAAATGGCTGTTATGTCTATCGATCATGCAGAGGTGCCACGAGGCTTAATTTATTAGTTAATGTTTGTGTTACACTCTGCAGCTCTTACATGGAAGGTGTTATAGAAATGCAAAGCAGCAATATATTACCTAAACATGTGCCTCCTCAAATAGCTCTCCAGAAAGTTTTCATTGCTTCAGCACAAATGATTTCCTTCGAAATGGATAATTTTGTCCAGGTCTTTCTTGGCCCATAAATTGATTCTCCCTCCTTTCACAGCATAGAGTCTCTGTGCAGAGCACACTTTCCATCTTGTCCATGAAGTGTTCACCGTGGATGCTCTCCCTTGTGTGTGCATCGCAATTACTGACAGTCTCCTTTTCCTCCTCACGTTTGCCCTCTTCATTCTTTACTCCAAGAAGCTATTATAATTTAACTCTTCTTTACATGCTTAGTTTCATACATGGACATGTTATGTCTCACCCGAGAGCATGATGTTTTAAAATTAGGCACTAAAAACAAAAGAAATCACTTAAGAATTTTCTGGAAAATAAAATAAGACAATTCAAAATATAAGGTCCAAGTCTGAACATGTTTTGATGAGATGAAATTAACTGCTAAATTGCTAAAGATTGTATTGAAGATTATTTCTGGTAATGTTAATCTTGTCCATAATTTTGTTAAAAGTAGGTTCTTTATTAAAGAACTCTATAGCAAATGGGTATTTATTTATATAGAAATTCCAGAGTTCCAATATTTATTTGCCTGGGATTTGGATAACTTATTTTCCAAACACGATTAGAGAGAGAAAATAATAAATTATACCAACATATTGTATTCAAAGGCTTTCTTCTTTCCACATTTTTACTTTCACTTCAGTTTTGAGATTTTTTTTTATTTGCATATTATTCTTCAACCCTACTGTTTGTGGTTATGGGGTTATCTTAAAACGTACCTGGGATTTGACTGATAATGATTGAGAGACGGGGTCTCACTCTGTTGCCCAGGCTGGAGTGCAGTGGCATAAACATGGTTTGCTTGCAGCCTCAACCTCCTGGGCTCAAGCAATCCTTCCTTCTTGGCCTCCCAAAGTTTTGGTATTATAGGTGTAAGCCACTGCACCCAGCCCTGGGATTTGTCTTAATCAGGTATGGTTGTAATTGCCCAGGCAGGTTCTTCTTGCCCACTGCCCAGAAAAGCCAATGCATTGAGCACAGCAAGAGTGTTCACAGCAAGGAAAGATTTAATTATTGCAGGCCAGCCAAATGGCATGATGGGAGATAATTCTCAAATCTGCCTCCCTAAGAATTTGGGGACTAGGGTTTTTCAAGGCTAGTTTAGCAAGCAGGGGACTAGGGAATGAGGAATATTGGTTGGCTGGGTGGGAGATGAAATCATAGAGGGTCGACACTGTCTTGTGCTGAGTTAGTTCCTGGGTGTGGGTTACTGGTTCACGTGGTGCCAGTTGGTTCATACAGAATTCAAGATCTCAAATATATCTCAAACCCCAGTCTTTGGTTTTACAATAGCAATGTTCTCCATAGGGGCAATTGGTGAAGTTATAAATTTCGTGGCTACATGACTCTTGAGTAGTAAGTAGTTTTTAAAAAGCAAGTTATAAAACAATGACTGGTTAGGGTTTCTACCTACATCTTTGCAGAATTCAGGCTCCTATCACAATTGTAACCTTGTGGACTTTCATTAGTTTTAAAAAGGTGATTTTAGTCCCCAAGTAAGGTGGGGCTTAGTTTTAGGAAGGAACTGCTATCATATTTGTCTTAAAGTTAAACTATAAACAAAATCCCTCCCATAGTTAGCTTAGAATGAGCAAAGGCAGTTAGCTTGTGAAGTTAGAAGCAAGATGAAGTCAGTTATGTTAGATTTCTCTCACTGCCATAATTTTGCGGACAGTTTCATGACAGACACAGAGACAACTCTCTTTGAAAGGAGAGTTTATTACTTACAGGTTCCAAGAGGAGGGGCATGCCATATTACGTCAGGCCTCAGGGGAAGTACCCAGGTCAATCAGGAGGCAGAAGCAATGAGGGAAAAGCCTGGTCCAGAGCCTTACTGTGGTTTCCATGCGAGAGAAAGGGTGAGGCAGGGAAGGCAAGTTTGAGCAAGCTTAGAATTGGATAGTTTGAATAATGTGGGCAGGCTCTGGCCATAGGGGTGGTCTCTAGTTGTCTGATGCCCGGCCTTGGGGTGATTTAGGCAGTGGAAATACTGGCTTGGTGTATTAGAGCGAGATAAAGGTGGTGGTTGGGGATATGGGCTTTGGATTGGTGGGTTGTATACAAAAGGTGTGCTCACAGGCAAGTTGTCTGCTATCTCTATGAATTAGCTAACCCCTAGAGGGGCAGTCCCTCCCCAGGTCCACACAGCCCCCACAGTGTCAAAGCATCATAAAATACAAAAAAAAAGGAACATGATTAATACAGGGGGATCTTCTCTGAAACTTCCAAGCAAATCTTTAAAATAAGTTTGGCTATATAATTCTCTCTTTTTATTTAGTGATAAAACATATGCTTTATAAGGAAAAAAATTGTGAAAAGAATCATGAAAATTGCTACCATTGATGAATACTTACTACACCTAGCAATTGATGAAACACTACATATATGACCTCAATTGAAGTATTAAACTACAAAGGAAAGCTAAATGAGAAAGAAAAGCTTAAATTACCTCTTGCCCTTATTTATTTGTTGTTTGCAAGAGGCAGATCCAGGGGGCTTGGAGAGAGGTAAATCAGCATTTTCTTCTTTCTAGACAGAGCTGAGTCAGCCTCCCAGCACTCACGTGGTGTTGTGAGGCTGCTCAGTTAGGAGCATAACCTGCCACATTGGGCAGTTAATTGGCCAATTTGAATGAGTTCTGGCATTGTTTGGCAGCTCAGCTCTGACAGTGACTCTAACTGAAAATCCCTCCATATATATCCTCAGTTTGTGGGTAAGGGTTCTTAAACTGGCACTATGCAGTCAGTTACTACCTGGCATATGTACCACCGCATCCCAAACCATATCGATGACAGGTACCATTTTGTCTGAGCAACCTCAGAAACGCTCAACAGAGTGTTCTAGGAAATTCACACCCAATTTTCATAGGTTGGCATAATAGATGAAACATATTTATTTGCCATCTGATGTGGTTTTGCTGTCTCCCCACCCAAATCTCATCTTGAATTGTAGCTCCCATAATTCTCACATGTCGTGGGAGGGGCCTGGTGGGAGGTAATTGAAACACATTGACAGATCTTTCCCATGCTGTTCTTGTGATAGTGAATAAGTCTCACGAGATCTGATGGTTTTGTAAAGGGGAGTTCCCCTGCACCTGCTCTCCTGTCTGCTGCAATGAAGACGTGCCCTTGCTCCTCCTTTGCCTTCCACCACGATTGTGAGGCTTCCCCTGAAATGTGGAACTGTGAGTCTATTAAACCTCTTTTTTCTTTATAAATTACTCAGTCTCAGGTATGTCTTAGCAGCCTGAGAATGAACTAATACACCATCTCCATACAGAAGAATGAAGATTCTATCTCTATACATAATTACAACTACTTTTTAGAGTGTTGCTGATCAAAAGATAATCAGTTATTGTTCACTGACTAAAGAAAATCAGACATAATTTGATGCTTATATGTTTATAATGGATATCTGTCTCATGAAATGGGACAAATATGAAATGAGACATCCAAAAATGAAATGTCTCATGAAATGTACACTCCTGCTGATGAACTCAGGCCTTTTCCCAGTTAGCTTCAGATGAGCATCTATTGCTTTGGACTGTGCAACATCATCCCCTAGTGCCACTTTCCTCTGATACCAGGACCACTCATTCTCATGGGGACAAAATTCCATAACTGTGGTGTGGTTTGATTGGAACTGCTATTGCCAACCTTGCCTCCCTCCAACATCCCCACCCTCCCCCCAACCCCAAGCTGTACAGGGGTAGGCACCTGGTCCAGCTACATAACAATATCCCTTCATCCATAGTGACTGCTTGTAGGCTGAGCCAGTCACAGCTCGTCCTGGAACTCCTCTGCTGGAGCATCAGCAGAGACCATTTCTGCGGGAGATGCTAGGCTAGGAGGGTGACACGGTTTGGCTCTGTGTCCCCACTCAAATCTCATGTTGAATTGTAATCTCTAAGGTTGGAGGTGGGGCCTGGTGGGAGGTGATTGGATCATGGGGGTGGTTTCTGATGGTTTAGCACCATCCCCCTAGTGCTGTCCCGTGACAGAGTTCTCCTGAGATCTGGTTGTTTGAAAGTGGGTAGCAACTCCCCCTCCGCCTCCCTCCTGCTCTGGCCATGTGAAGACCATGCCTGCTTTCCCTTCCCCTTCTGCCGTGATTATAAGTTTCCTGAGGCCTCCCCATAAGCAGAAGCCTGTACAGCCTGCAGAACCGTGAGCTAATTAAACCTCTTTAAAAATTACCCAGTCTCAGGTATGTCTTTATAGCAGTGTAAGACCAACTAATACATAGGTATTAGTTGGGTATAAGCAAGGGGCTGGTGGTGGTCACCTTTCCTGTCATGTGAAAGACTGCGGGTATAATTACGTGAGCACAGTCAAGAGACACAGGGAGATAGACAGCGACAGTGATGGGGACAGAGCCTGAGCCCTTGGATTCAGCTGTTCCTGAAATCAAAGGCACACTAAACTTCCCAGACCCAAGAGGCAATAAGTTCCTTTTGTGTCTGTCCCATTAGGTTAGTTCAGAAATTGGATTTCTGAATTTGCAGCTGGCAGAGTTCTAATTAATACAAAGACATGCTAAAGATAAAAAGGGATTTTTTTTACTGTCTTTATAGTGCTATTTTGTGGTGTTCTGACTGTTGCACAGGTGCTTGTTATTGAAGAGATACATGCTCTATATAAAAGATAACATTTACTGAGTGCTTATTACTGCTAGGCATTATTCTAAGTACTTTCCAAACAGTGAATAAATTAATTCTCATAAAATCATTTGCAGTGGGTATTACTAGCACTGTTATACAGATGCAGAAGCTGGGGCAGTAAAATAGTAAAGAATTTTGTCCAAGGTCACAAAGCCAGCAAGTGGCAGAGCTGGGATTTGAACCTAGGCAGACTGGCTTGAGTCTATGCTCTTAGCCACTATGCTGATACTTACAACTTGCTTTTGTCCTAGTTTTAGATTTCATAATTACATCAACTAACAAAAGAGAACAAGGCACCGTATCCCTTCTCCTTTCCATGCTTTGAATGCTGGCCTCTAGCTGCTGTTCTTTCAAGGTGAGAAAGAGGCCTAGTTATACTTTATAGAGAATTTGAGATTCATGGTCCTTCAGACTTGGGAGCATTTTGGAAGAAACACTGTCCATAAGCCTCACCTACATTGGCACAATTCTCCTCCCTGAAAATGCTCCTCTTTTCATAAGTCTATTGAATGATGTTTTTCAACCAGTGATAAACTAACCCCAAAATATATAGGTGAACTGCAGTATATAACAATAAATATATCTGAGAAAGTCAAGTGTTGTGAGATGAGAAAGGGCATTTCTGCTGCTCAGGGATTAGAGTTGAAAGCAGGAAAATCTGCTGTGCTTAACTGGATAAAGTCACAGCATTTACATTTCTTGTTGATAGCTACTGAAGATTCTCCTTGAAGCTCAAGTTCTCGCTGCCCTCTGTCCCAGTCCCCTGTAGAATTGTCAAATCCCGCTTTTGCACTTAGTTACTTGATTACCTGCTGAAATCCTGAAATTGCCACAGCTGTTGCCATTTTAGCTCCTTGAATTTATGAGCACCAGTGCATCTCCCTCGCATCTGCTTTGGCTGTTGCTTTTGAAAGGAGTGATCACACAAGGAGGGGTAGAGGAAGAGGCCCAGATAGTTCTGTGGCACTGAAGGCAGCTAAGAAAAGAAGCAACTCTTGACTTTGCGATTAGAATAGTAGCAACTGAGAACATTAAATGTGTTTATCTTTCTTCTGAGGAATGCCAAGTATTTTTAAAAAGAGAACCCTGACTCATCGTGCAGAAGCACAAGGACACACTAAAAATAGTGGTGTGGTTTCTAACATCGGGATGCTCCGCAGCAGGTGACGAGAGGTTTGCTTCTTAAATAGACAGGTAACCTACGGAGAGCATATGACGATCTTCTCTGTAAAGGACTCTGTCAACTCTGTGGGATCTTCCTTTCAGATGACTGATGGGTAACAGCAGGGTGGAGGTCGGGAAGGGGAGGCCAATGGATATGGAGGTGGTACTGTTTCCATAAACATTTCTCTTCTTTCCTTAATGGAATCGACTTGCACTCTGGTTTCCGCAATGTCCTAGATTAAAGTGGCTTTAAACCAAGGAGTGAGCCAGTCATAAACCCTTTACACATCCTCAGTTCTATGTGGGTTTTGGTCTGGGATCAATTATTCTTCATGATTGATCTGTGCCCTGCCATGGCCTCAGAGAAAGGCTGATTCCTGCATGTTCACTAAGGACAGTAAGATGCTTCTGGAGAGTCAGATATTTGGGACCTTGATATTCCCCACAGTTGAGTTCCCTGGCTCTTTATGCACACGTGGCCAGCACCAATCGAAGCTTCTCAGAGTGAAACTGAGCATCTTTCTGGGTGCCTGCACCGCCAAAGCCCAGACCATCTCTCTGTTTCCACACACAATGGCGTCTTCAGAAAGCACAGAGAGGATGTACCTCCCTGCCAAAATCAATCCCGGTCAACTCCAAGTGAGTCTATAAGCCTTACTAAAATAAAGCTGATTTAACAAATAATGGCTTAACACTTGGAATCACTAAATGCTATGCTTTAATGTGTTTGTAAGAAAATCTCACCATTTGAAATTAAAAGGAGGAACAAAATGAATTTTGACACGCATTTATCAAATCTTGAGGAACATTAACTTTGAGAAGAGAAGACCTTTTTAGAGCCCCCAAATGGAAACTGGATAAAGTCCTTTAGACTTATGAAAAGCTACATGCTTGAACACAGCTCCTGCCCTATGGTTTCATATACAGGCTTAGGACTTCTGCCTCTGAATAGGATGTCAGGCAGCACACTGATGCTCTCACCAAAAATAACTAGAAAGGCCACATAAAATAAAATAAAATTTAAAACTCCGTTAAAAGACATAAGAGAACTGCTGATGCATAGGTGACTATCAAGGCCACAGTTTGAAGAGGACAGAATCACAGAGGGGTGAGCTGTTGATCTGCAACTTCTTTTATTCCAGGACATTTGCAGAGTCTAGATGTAGAGTAAGAATCCACTACTGGAGCAGAGAAATCATCAGAGCTCTAGACAGCCTTGGAGGGTTCAAAAGACAAAGCTGAAAAATGTAAGAGGCCAAGATCTTGGTGAGGGGCAGAAAACTGACCCTGGTTTTCTCTTCAAGAGGTTAAGAGAGTAAAAGGCTAAAAGATTAACAGAGCAAAAGGCTAAGTGGAAAGACTGAGAAGAGAGTGAAGTTTTTGGCAGGGTCACCATGCCTAGGGAACAAGAATTATGGTTCAGGACCCACAAGGGGAAGGGCCCTGGGGAATAAACCAGGGTCTTGGCTGAGGCCTTAGGAGCCTAGACTTCACTCAGCTCAGTGAAAGTTGATTATCCCCTTCTCAGCTTGCCTAGCAAACGAAGGTGTGACTCCCCTTTGGTGAAGAATAACATCTGGAGCCTCCACACTTTTCCTTTTAATGGATAACGCGCAGCATTCAATCAAAACTTTTGGGGGTCCCCCAGCAGCATGCCTGGTAATGGCTGTGATGACAGTTTTCTAGTATTTAATTTGACATTAAGTGCATATCTAATTCACAGGACTTGGGCTTCCTGGAAGCATGGTTACCATAGGCAGTCTGGGAAACAGTGCCAAGGTGTGTGAGTCTGTGTCTGTGTGTATGACACTGGCTTTCATGCAGGAGCTGCTCATTAAATCAACATGGCCACAATTCACAGGGATAAGCGGCAAGCCTGTCATTTGTCAAAGATAATTCTCATTCAGTTTCATACCAAGGAGTGAGGAAGATTTTTTTTTTTTAACTGTGAAAACCCCACAAAAACAAAAAGAACAACAAAAAAGAACAAAGAAGCCTTCTCTCATCCTCCAAATACAAGTCAGTATTCCTTCCGTGTACTCTCGTAGCATGGTGTTTCATTTTACTTATCTGTATTCTTCCCCAGCTGCACATTTAATCTAGGGCCGCAAACTATATCTACCTTAGTCACACAAGTCTCCTCCAGTGGCTGGTGCAGTGCCTGGAGCACAATGGGGGCTTAATGAAGTTTTTTAAATAGAATTAATGAAGGAAATAAATAAAAGCAAACCGAATGTCAAACTTACTTTGGGAAAACAGTCACAATACAGTTGTGATCGGCAGTTGGGTGCACAAAAGCCCACTGTGAACTATAGCAGAAAGTCTCTTATCTGATGTAGTTAGAAAGGTAGTTATTCAGGCCAGGAACAGTGGCTCACACCTGTCATCCCAGTAGTTTGGGAGGCTGAGGATCCCTTGGGACCAGCAGTTCAAGTCCAGCCTGGGCAACATAGTGAGACCCCATCTCTTAAAAAAAAAAGTCAGCTGGGTATGGTGGTGTACACTCATAGACCTAAGTACTCAGGAGGCTGAGCTGGGAGGATCATGTAAGCTCAGGAATTTGAGGCTGCAGTGAGCTATGATCATGCCACTGTACTGTAGCCTGGGTAACAGAGGGAGACCATGTCTCAGAAAACAAAACCAAAAAAAATTTTAAAAAAAGGAAAGAAAGGTAGTTATTCAGTTCATTGAAGGTAATTTATAGCTGGGAATTTACAAAAAAATACATACTTATTTTGCATTTTACCCTTCACACCTCATTTTAACCTAAACACAAATGCACATTTGTATACTAATATCTTGACAGTGTGCCAAAGCCTTTTGAGTATAGGTCTGTTTACAAAAGAGCCTACTGATCCTTCTTAATGATCTTTCTTGAATGAACCACATTCACAATGAATCATTTCCAATTTAAGCTTTGAAAAAGTGGAGTGAGAACCAAAAGGCACTAGGGACAATCTGAGCAAAAACTTCACAAAGCCCATACACTTCCCAGTAATTTCCAGTTTTCTTTCCCATACTTTAAACCTTTTTTTTTTTTTTTTAAAAGCAAGTTGCTTAAAGTCCTCTCAAAGTATTCAGCTTAATTTTCAAACGCAAAACAATTCTTTGATACTCATATTTATGAGATTATGTGACATTTAAGTACCTAATATTAACAGTATGACTGATATAATAAGTTTGGGAACAACTATAACTGAATCCCGGTAAGCATACAATTCAACTTGCAGGTGCAGAAGTATGTGGGTTAGGAGAGGGTAGCAAATTACTAGGTGGGAGCATGGGCATGCCATGGGCATTCATTAGTATGTTTCATAGAGGAGCTGTCAATCCCGTAAGAAGGCAAAGTAGAGGTCATATAAGAGAGCTTATAGAGAAAGTGTTATTCAGGACAAGAAGCAGCTTCCATTAGCAAAGAGTAAGTATTCCAGAGTATTTAACTATATGACAGTTTAACTATTAATTAAGTTAAACTGCCTTAACATATTAACATTTTATAGTAAAGAATGGATAACATAATACATACATCACCATTACATGTGCAAATATAGTAACATATATAGTCAAATATTTAATTCCTTTTAAATTAATATATTTAACATAAATTATATTTATATCCTATTCAAAACAGTCTTTTTGAAATATTTTAAGTTTTCCTTTGCCATCTGCTATCAATTTAGGATGAAAAAGCATGTCTGATAGATAGCTAATCCTGTTTGAATTATCAGAAGCTCCAAATTAATGGATTATAAATTGCATGTGTAATAGATGGTACAGCAGGCCACTTTTAGACAGCAGGCTTCTGAAGAATAGACCTAGCACTCAACGAATATGCTGTACACAAGACTCTACCAACATGAGTTCTCCCTAAATCTTGTTTTTTCTTTTCTTTCTAAAAATTCAGACCTGTAATAAGAATGCAGCTCAGGTCTATCCACCTACACTTATATGCTGTGCCAAGGTATCATATTACAGATATTTTTGCACTTCCTCTATTAGGTATTTTTTGCCTGACATAGATATTAATGAGAATGGATATACTTGTTAGGTATTGCAAATAATTCAACTTTGAAAACATTTTCTATTACTTCTCTTTCAAGCTTCTTGCTTGGACTAAAGAGTATTAAGATTGCAAGTGAGCTACAAATCATTTTCTCCAACAAACATACACACAAACAAAAACAGATGAGACTGATATAAGATTATAATTATTTCCTCTAACACTAGACATTTTTTTTCTCATAACACAATTTTGCCAATTTAAGCTTACAAAGCTTAAATATTGCTGCAATATTGCTTTTCTCTACTTGTGTGTTAGGAATCCAAGAGATTTTATTTGATTTTTTCCAAAAGTGTTGTGCACATATATAACGATTTGCAAACCATTGATTTGGTCCAATTTTTTCATCCCCCAGAGTAAATAACAGGCAGGGATTAAGTAACTTGCAAAAGATCACACAATTAATTAAAGGCCACACAATTAACATAAACTAACACATATGTCAATGATCTTCCCATTGATCACACTGGCTTTGTGTTTTCTAATTTCAGCCATGTTGATTCAGACTAACCTAGTCGTTGAAATCTTCATTTTCTGAAGCAGTTTTCATCCTAAAGACTCATGAATGTTAAGTAGAGAATCAAATCCATTAAAAGATTTAACTACCTTCAATTGGTTCAGATAAATGAGGAGTTTTCCTCTAATGGAAATGTTGATGGAAGGCAGGAACTTAAAATTTGGCTAGTTTATTGGGTTTCATAACATAAATTATGGCAATTTAAATTAGTTTTTATTCTTACCCTATACAAGAAACTAACAAAAGAACTGGTAAAACTTTTGGATGCTTTCCATCAGCAGCCTGGGATAATAATCCAGTTTGGCATCCATCCAATCCAATAGGTGAATCATTCCAAATGAATGAACTAATTCTAATAACAGAATAAGGCTTCGATATTATGAAAATAAATATATTTAAAATTGAGAAACATCTACCAACTGAAAGGGTGGTGCATTAATTGTCAATAGTCTTATACTGCGTTTTCAAATATGTAGTCACAAGTATATTTGCTATGTCTTTCTTCTCCTAAAATAAAGTTATTCCATGGTCATCAGTAATACCATATTAAACTGTTTTAAGTCATAGAGGCTGTGATACAGTTTTGCATAAGCAGTAACAGTATTTTTCTTTAAAGATAAGGGTTTACTACCTCATGAATAGCAATAACTAACATTGGGTTCATGCTTATCTGTTTTCATTTAAAATAAATTTTGAGAATGTATGGCAGTAGTTCCACAATAGCTAAATTCTATCAATTTTAGCATTCACCAAGAACTCAAAATACCTTATATGGGGAGAAAAAAGAAAGTCTGTGGTTAAATGAATTTGAGATATAGTAGATTATTTCTCAGTTATAACACTATATGACCTTTTTTGCAGATAATTTCTGGGACTCAAAATTTTAAAGAAAACACTTAGGGTAATATTACTGCAAGGGAATAATATAAGCAACTATCATTTAGCGAGCACTTACTATATACCATAGTGCCTGTATTATGTTGATTTGACCACATCTCTAAAGGGTAGAAACACTATCATCACCTCTATTTTACAGATAAGGAAATACTTGAACTCAATGAATCCAAACAGCAGAACATTTCCAGAATGTATACAGAAATAAAACTCTGAAATTAAAAAAAGTCCCTTTCCCAGTTTTATTATAAATACATCACCAGAAGATAGGAACCCAAAGCCTGTGAAATATGCTCTGATGACACCCAGTTTGCTTACCCACAGCAAGTTTCTGTCAGGTTAATGACAATTTTGAGAATTCAGCAAGCTTCCCACACTATGTACAAAAAAATCTCATCCTTAACACTGAACTCTTTCAAATCAGTTTGAAAACTTCTGGAGGTTGTTTTCCTGTAGAGTGGAAATGGTTAAAGGCATGAACTAAAAACCAATGGCAAAGGATGGGGAATGCAAGTTTAGAAAAGAGGCAAAGGAGTTAAGAGAGTCAGATCCATTCACCGAAGAGAAAACAGCAGCTAGACTCACGGGGCAGGAAGGGGCCTTGTTTGGCTAGGCCATCCATTCCTATCTCCATGTGGGGCCACATGCCTCAAGTTCCCAATGGCACATGCCCATTGGCTGTGCCAAAACCAATGAGCACAATGGGAATTTAGTAACTTGCACAGCAGAGGCATATAGTCAATACAATCATGTAGCTGAAGAAGAATTTATCAAAGTATAGAACGTGGATCGCCTGTAACATCATCTAGGTTGTCTGTCCAAAGTGAAAATTCATGGAGAGAAACCTAGAAAACTACATCAGCCCCTGTAGACACAGCTAAGGAATCTGCATTTTAAGCAAACCTCAGGAAATTCTGACGTAAGCTCAAGTTCAAACCTGAAATTAGGCAAGAAAGAATTCATTATACTTCTTTTAACTCACAAGAATAACCTTGGTATTCTTCAACTAGAACCTGTTTAGAAGACAAAAGAAGGAAGTGATGCTTAAGAACAGTCCATTTGGGCACTCCAATGCATGTCCCATAATTAGCAGTGGGTGTTCTGGGTGGCACAACAGCTTGAAAACAGTTTGTTCAGGCTTACAGCTCTGCAGCCATAAGAAGCGTGGCCTCATTTTGCAAGCCTCAGACACGTTCCTGTTACCGACATCCAATTTAAAATTCTTAAGTTTAGAAAGATAGACAGTCATGCACCACATAACAATGCCTCAGTCAATAATGGACTGCATCTATGATGGTGGGCCCATAAGATCCTGATGGAGCTGAAGAACTCCTATTGCCTAGTAATGTGGTAGCCATTGTAACGTCTTACCATGGTGCATTACTCATGTATTTGTGGTGATGCTACTGTACACAAGCCCACTGCACTGTGATATAAAAGTATAGCACATGCAATTAGTACAGTACATATTTGATAATAAGCAACTATGTTATTGTACTTTTCATAGTTATTTTAGAATATAGTCCTACTGTATAAGAGGTTAGCTGTAAAACACCCTGAGGCAGGTCCTTCAGGAGGGATTCCAGAAGGCGGCATTGTTATCGTAGGAGATGACAGCTCCACGCATGTTACTGCCCCTGAAGACCTTTCAGTGGGACAAGATGTGGAGGTGGAAGACAGTGATATTGATGATCCTGACCCTGTGTAGGCCTAGGCTAATGTATGTATTTGCATCTCAGATTTTAATAAAAAAGTTTAAAAACAAAATTTTAAATATAAAAAGGTTGAGAGAATAAGAATATAGAGAAAGAAAATATATTTTTGTAAGCTGTACAATGTGTTTGTGTTTTAAGGAAAGTGTTATTACAGGAGTCAAAAGTTAAAAATTAAGGTTTAGAAGGTAAAATAGTTACAGTATGCTAAGGTTACTTGGCTCATGCTTTTTTCTATAAATTTAGTGTAGCCTAAGTGCACAGTGTTTCTAGTGTGTAGTGTAATGTCCTAGGTCTTCACATTCGGTCTTCACTCACTCACTCACTCCGCCAGAGCAAAATTCTAATCCTGAAGCTCCATTCTTGGTAAATGTCCTATACAGGTGTGCCATTTTAAATCTTTTATACTGTGTGCATGTGTGGTTTTGTTTTGTTTTGTTTTGTTTTTGTTTTTGTTTTTTTTGAGACGGAGCCTCTTGTTGCCCAGGCTGGAGTGCAATGGCACGATCTCAACTCACTGCAGCCTCCACCTCCCAGGTTCAAGCCATTCTCCTGCCTCAGCCCCCTGAGTAGCTGGGATTACAGGTGCCCGTCACCACACTCGGCTATTGTTTTTTTTTTGAGATGGATCTCGCTCTGTCACCAGGCTGGAGTACAGTGGCGCAATCCTGGCTCACTGCAACATCCGCCTCCCGGGTTCAAGTGATTCTCCTGCCTCAGCCTCCGGAGTAGCTGGAACTTTTAATTCTACAAGTCAGGTTAAATTCCCCTGGAAGTTAAATTTATTTGACAGTGATGTAATGTCACAAGAAATAGTAACACAGGCACCAAGGAAATTTCTTTAATTAAAAAACGTAGGGGATTTTCATAATCCAGGTTTAAATATGTATTGTGCAGAATATAAAACAATTAATAAACTCAACAGTTTGAGATTACCTTGGAAGTTAGAGAAGTGAAAAAAATCAATTCTACTCGTATCAACTTTCTACTAAATGTCCTGATGAACTCAGTGACAACCACAGAATCTGAAGACAATGGCTCACAAACAGACTGATATCCATTTAATAGTTTTTGAAGATATTTTTCCTGTAAAATGGCTTGTATTTCCACAGGTACAAGAGTGAAGAAATAAGCTTTTCAATTTGACATGAAATATAAAACAACAATTTTACAAATATATTCATAAAATTTAACTGCTCATAACACAATACATGGTAAATGTGACCATCCCCTTAACGTCTAGACTATTTAATACAGAGAAGCAATCTGTCATCTCAGCTAAAAAGAAACATCTTTCATTGAGTTTATTTTTATTTGTTTAGAAACATGTTTAGAAACTGTCAAGTAAAACTGGAAAATACTTATTTTCCTTATCTTCCTCTAGGGATTCTTCATGAGGGCAAAAACTTATTTGAAAGGATGTAAGTTTTACTAAAAAGAAAATACTGAACCTTTTTTTGCGTTACTGCTTCAGTGATGCTTAGATTCTTTTAAAAAGGTGCTGAAGTTGTCTCATTGGCCGCACAGGAGGAGGAGCATCACACCCTAAGCCGCAAAGATGGACAGTAAAGGGATGGAGCTGGATTTGGCTTAAAATCAAAGTCCTGTGGTTTGTCTATCAGAAATTCTACTGTGATGAGGCAAGGCTGCAAGAAGATAGTTTTTACCCAGCATTAACAATGGTGTCATCACACACCCTTTCAAGCACATCCAAAGAATAGAATGACTTTAAAAAAGAAAAGAAGTGGAACAAAACCATAGAACTGCGGATAACGATTCCATAACCTACATTACACTTCAATTAAGCGGAAAACTCTCATAAGTGCCCACACAATACGGAGCTCCCAAATAACAGAGGTTTGAGTTTTTCCATGAAAAAAAAAAGACATTGAAGCTTTATGAAGAAAACAGTTCTCCTCAACTTTCCCAATACAGTATATGTAATAACTTAAAATAATTTCCCTATTGGTACTGGGAAATAAATTCTACTACAATCATGTTTATGCCAGTTTCTGGCATATTTCTGCATCCAGATTCATTAGTCTCCTTAATGGAGCCCATCATTTTTCCAATGGCTTTCTCCTTTCTTTAAACCCTAACCCTGAAATTCTATAACCAGTTATATCACGTGGCTTCCCTGAGGCACAAAGGTACCAAAGTCTATAATTAACTATCGAGGAATGATAAATATGCTCTCTATTTATATTAACAGATTTTAATTATTTCGGGCCACAGTTGGGGGAAAAAAATCCAGAAACCTTAATACTTACTCTGCAGGGTAAACTGTAGCCCTTTTTGCTAAAAGCTGAACCAAATAAGGGAAATGTTGAGAGTTGCAGCATGCATGACCCGGCAGCACCGATTATTAATAAAAAATTCCGGACTAGAAAAATACTCAGAGTTGTACTCCATCCACTCTGAATCATTTTTTTTTTTGTAGTAAACGACATAAACAACTGAAAAATATTTCTATGGGAATACATCACTGGGGCTTTTACTTCTGGAAAGCTACTTGCAAAAGGCATTAGAGTCAGGCCAAAACAACTAATTGGTCTGCAATTTCCTTGTGTATGCACATGAGGGAGTGGGGCTAGTCCTTTAAAGTGATGGCAAGCAAGACATAAAAAAAGAAGTGACCTTGGAGAAATTACTTTTCTGAACTGTATTTCTCTACCTTGGTGAGCTATAGAGTTCTTTATTCTCACAAACTAACTCAACTGTGAAAAAAGAATCTCCTTAGTCAAAATTATAAACGGATCTTCCCACAAGTGGCCAAGAACAGCCTGGTGTCCTTTTTGCTGACTTGCCACCTCTCTGCAGTTCCTTAGGCAGGGTGGACGGGACCTCACTTTGGAAGCCAAAGGAAAAGATGTGGAGCCCATGGAGGGTGGTTCACTGTTACCCCTTCCAAGAGCTTGGAAATTATTACCCAAATTTCAACTTACATTTAAGCTGAATTTACTAAAAGTCAGAAACTTTTAGTTAGACATATGCCCAACTATGGGATGTGTCCAACTTGGGGGATATGTCACGTTGCAGAATGACTAGATTCATAAACAGGACTTGAAATGGAAAATTATGATATACCTAACTCTCTGGAAAAATATATTTTTTCTTGGTAGGTAAAATCTGGCCTTTCTGGATGCAAGACCATTTAGCTTACAAGATGGTTTTAGGGCATCAAGAATCCTTCAACCACTTTCTAGGCGTACAGCAAGAAAAGAGAAAGAGTGCCTCCTTTATCATTCTTTGGGGCCCAAAGAATTATAGGCTGAAAAGACAAACTCTATCAGCGAAAGCTAATCATCAGAGGCTCTGGCTAAATCAAAAGGCATTAAATATATTATTCTAGGCAAGTCCATTTTTTCTTTCATTTTCTGTCTGCAGGTAGAGTAAGCTATACAGAATAGAGCAAGCTATCCATAAGAGGACTGTTGTCAGATTTTCACATCACTTAAAATTTATCCAAAAAAACCAAAACCAAAAATGTCTCATCCTAAACAACGATCTCCATTGAAAAATAAAGCTATATTAAAACTGAGAGGCTGAACTTTAAACATATTATGTCAAATTAAGCAGCAGCAATCAAGAGTAATATATCATATCACTTTAAGGAAAAGGGTACTCAAAATAGGTTAGAATGGCTGAAAATAGGCAAAATATTTGCCAGTAGGCAAAATACGAAAAAACCAATTCAAGTATGGATATAGTACATTAGAATCATATAAATTACGTATATGTACAAAGGTTAAAAAAAGTCACCCAAATCTGCAATGGTCAAATTAAGAGAACATTAGTTTAAATAAATACTTACTCCATGTGGCAGGGTTTTATTTTATCTCAGCCAGCTTCTACTAGTCTCATGTCCTAAAGGATCTTTGCCTTCTGGGAGCAGTGATACGACTGGTGCTAAGCATCCAAGAATTATTAACCAAAATGAAATGAAAGTAACAGGAATGGTGGAGCTCATATGAAATTCTGATTTAATTAATCCTCAGCAAACACTCATTTGTTCTCTCAAAATCAGGAATTTTGAATTATCTCTGCAGACGTACCACTTGGTGTTGTGTATATCTAATGATCCCACTTAAATTTAATTTGATTTGCAAACATTTCCAAAACTTATTGGGCTCCTTAAGCTGCAAGGGAAGGTGACAGATGGCAAAAAGGGAGTGCGCAAAGATGCCTGTATCATTGTGATTGGTTTGCTTTCAGACTCATAGAATTTGGCTTTCTTAACAAAGGGAAAAAGAAACCACAAAAAAACCCCACAAGCTTTATGAAACCCCAAGTGGTTTTAAAAAGTAAAAGCTTATTTTTAATCATTCTTAAATCTTAATTCAGTCAGCAAACAAACATGGTAGTATAGCACCCAGACCATGTCTACTACTGTAATTATCCTCAGTTAGTGAGTTTTTAAGAGCTGATGTATTGTAATCAACCGAACAGTTCTGGCCATGCAAGATGAGTATCAGGGGCAAATCATATTAGGCAGAAATAACAAAAGACAGGCTAAAAAGTTACGGAAAATTGTCTGTGAAGTGCCATGTATTTGATGAATGAGTATCTAAAGTAAATTCCACTGAAGTTAAAAAAAAAAAAAAGCCCATGAGATATGAATATTCTCTCCCCCAACAAGTCAGAAAAATAAATCAGAAAGAAGCCCCAGATTTCAAAACCACCTGTGTCTAAGGCCATCTGTCCACCAGTCACACTGTACAGAGCCGCCCCTCTGCTGTCTGGTCAGGTTGGAGCCATGATCAAGTATTTCTAGACACTGTGTGCCCTTCGCGTCACACCTACACCACACTGCACTGAAGGGAACTTCATGAGCCCACACTTTTGAATACATTTTCTTCTACATCTGTAAAATATGATTTAAAGTCTTGTCCAAGATTACAAAACAAAAACAAAAACAAAAACAAAACTTGGTTAAAAACCCAAGGTTAAAAATAGAAGCATGGCATTTTAAATCCAATTATTACAAAGATATTATGGTTTAATCAAGCAGACTTCAATGACGATGCTGCTGTTCTGGGCATGCAACACACCACTGGTATCTGTTACACTCCTGCCATGTTTCATCACTGTGTGTCCCCTCTCTTTATTTCCAGCCCCGTCACCCTCCCCTAATAAACAGCATTACAAAAAGGTAAAATCTAGAGTTAGTGGCAAAATCTTCACAGTAACCTGTTAATAAAGTCGTAGTTGGCTGTCAAGGGTGTCAGTCAATTGGACCTTGGAAAATTAATTTGATGCAGTTTTGCTCCCCAACCAGCTGCGTAGCACAGAAAGGGCAAGCAGCGTGAAATGCATGAGTTCCATGAGGCAATGGGATCTGAGACCAATATTTTGCAGACTTCTCCGAGCACACGTGTCCACAGGGAGTGAAAGCATGAGTTGGCGGTCCTGCGTCTACATAAAATCCTGCCTCACAGCCAAGCCAGAGAGGCACATAGGGGCCCACAGTCCTGCACATGGGACACTCCCTCTCGTTGGCCTCCGTGTCACTCCGATGGCCCCAGTTGTGGTACCCATGCACATGGCCACAACTGAGATATGCCCAGGGCTGCTTCTCCTCCACCACCTCTTTCCTGTTGATGCTGGGGAAGGCCAGGGTGTTGAGCCCCACGGGACACTGCGGCCGGGCGGCGTTAATCTCCTGCCGGAGGGCTTCTATGTGCTTCTGAGTTGGAGTATGAAAAAGCCCATCTGCTGTTCTCCAGAGGAGAGTGGCCCCACACAGGTCAATGAGAGAGCCGTCCTGCAGGACGTTGGTCTCACTTTCCACCTACAACAAGTTTGAGACACATGCCTTTTAAAAGCAAAATCAAGCAAATCACTCCAAGATTCTTTCCTCTCAAAACAAGAAAAAAAAAAATCTTTGAAGGTAACACAGGGAGGCAATTTATCCCACAAAAACAGAACTGGGGGAGTAACTTATCCTCCCCAAACCTCAGTTTCCTCATCTGATCACTGGATATAATACATATATGCCTTATATACAAAGCCCTGAGCACAGTATGTATACCTAGTTTTACATGTTCAATTACTATAGTGGTTATTTTAATGAACTTCACAAATCTCCTAAGATTTTCTTTTTAACTCCTTAAGTCAGTAACACAATGACTCACTGATCCCATAGGACGAGAGATGTCCTACCAGTTCATCCAGTGGAGACTCATCCTCATCTTGACCACAGCCAATCCAGAAGGCCTTGCTGGGGGCCTGTAGTCATTACAGCAGGGTCCAAAGCACCCCTGGTGACCCTTAGCTTCCTCCACCTTGAATCTATCTTTCTTTGTTCATTTGTAAGGCTTGAAGCTGAACAGTTCAACATGAGCCTTCATTTTTAGAAGGAGGCCTGTACTATGCACTAAGTGTTTACAAGACTGATTAACAGCTGACAAGCAGCAGCTAGGCATGGTCAGCAAGAATCTGACCACTGCCTCCACATGCCAGACGCATGCTAAGCCTTGGGGCTACCAAAGGCCAATAAAACCTCTTCGCCATCCTGCTCTTCAGTAGTGGAAGGCAGACATGCCCAGAGCTCAGAGTGCATGAAGGCCAGTAAAGCGTTGTGCAAGGCCACAAATCTATAGCAGCCAGGAGTGTGGACTCTGGGTTTGAACGCTGGCTCTCCCACTTATTAGCTGTATGACACTGGGCAGATTACTTAAGCTCCCCGTGCCTCAGTTTCCCCTTGTGTAAACGTTAAAAAAGGTGGTTGTGTTAGATAAGTAAATGCAAAGAGTTCTTAGAGAACACTGTCTGGTACGCAGTAAACACTATGTAAATACCTGCTACTATTACTCTGATGATGACAGATGGTCAGAAATGGTTTCTAAAAGGTTTTTCTTTAACAGAGATTTGAGAAAGATGTCAGGCCTCAGTAGGGAGGATAGCAGGAAGGCACAGCAGGGAGAGGGAGGAGAGGCCAAATGGCATATGCGCCGAGGGAGCAACAGGGAGTTCGACGAGGCTGTGCAGCCAGGCTGAACAAGGATGGACGCAGTTCAGGGCACTGGGTGGGTGGGGCGAGAGACCCAGGCGGGAGAGAGAGGGAGGCTGGTGTCCATGCCCAGAGGGAGTTGGTGGGGGGTTTAGGTAACTACACAAGAACTGGTTTGCCTTTCAAAAAGGTCACTTCTGGAACTTTGGAGGGTGGGTTGGAGGGGTAGAAGATGAGTGGTGAAGGAGGCACCTGGTGCTCTCTCTGGGTAGAGAGGATGAGTACACCTCAACAAAGACAGTCTCAGTGGCAAGAGACAGAGGCACAGGGAGTAGAGAGAAAGAAATTAGACTCGATGGCACTCAGCTCTTGATCTGAGCAAGAGCCCGTTACGTGCCTGGTTGTCTGGGTAGAACAGGGCTTTCCACAGACAGAGAAACACAGGAGAAATGGCAGATGAGAGCAAATCCTGATTTCACCACTGAGGAGCTCTGTGGTCTTGAGTCAATGACCAACCTCTCTGGGCCTGGCTTCCACATCCATTTAACTGGAATAATGCTAATACATGTCTTATAGGATTGTTGTGAGAACTAAATAAGTTCAACAGCAAAAGCCAGGCCAGTTCAGTTCTGGGTGTGCTGAATGTGAGGAGTGTGCAGAGTATTGGTGGTGGTAATGCATACAAGGCACGTGTGATGCAGCGTGGGAGACAGATCAGGCTCGCAGAAACATATCTGGGATATTACCAGCACCTAGGTGAAGCTGTGGGAATGGATGCCACTGCCCAGGCAGGGTCCCAGTGGGGACTGAGGACAGAGCCAGGGGCTGAAGTGGAGGAAAAGAACCATGTAAGGGAAAGAGAGAGGAATGGGAAGCACTAGAAATTTTGTTAATCTTTGGTCCAAAGAACTTTGCGGCTCTCTGCTGCCCTTGGGGTACAGCCCAAGCTTCTTAACACACTTAAAAGGTCACTCCCAATGCAGTCACTTGACTTCTCCTGCTGTAGCTCTTCTCTTCCTAACTGGAAACCAGGACTGCCCTGCGATGAGCTGCAAGGACCTAGAGTCCAAGAAGGCACTACCTCAGACTGCCCACAGGCAGGTGCAAGAGCAACCTCTGCCTAGAATACTCCACCCCAGCACACCCTGCTCCAGCTGAGCCCTGGGCTGGCAAACTCCTACTTTCTATCCAGGTCTCACCTGGATGTCACTTTGCCCTGGACATTTTCCTTGTCATGAGGAAATCAGCCCTTCCCAAGTATTAGTTGTTAGAAAAAGTTAAGGTCCCAAGAAAATGATAAATCTTAATACTGTATAGGACACACACTGTGACTCCTTTCAAACAGCCTGAAGTTTGCTGATGCTCCTTCCCCGCCCCACCACGAAACCGAGCATCCCATGTTCTCCTCTCCCCTAACTGGTGTCATGAGGCTCCTGCCCTTGCTGACCACAGGCAATTCTCAGGGGAGGCCTCATTGCAGGATAAAACTGTGTCTAAAGGATCATACTGATGTGGTAAGAAGCTGAGGTGTGGTGGTGGCCTAGCCTCTGGCTGTGGAACAACCCCCTTTTCCTCCTGCAGGGCACTTCTTAGTAAACAATAAAGTCTTATCATAAATCTGGGGGGTATGGCCTTTTACTTTCCACATACCCTTGACTCCCACATCTGGGGTAGGTGTCCTGCGGAGGGAAAGTACCTTCGGTGCCTTCTCATGACTGTGCTCATCATACAGTATCTGCTGATCTGCTGCCTGGTCTGTGACCTCCTCCAGACCATGCAATTCGAGGGCAGAGTGTGGACATGGTGTTTTCTGCCATATCCCCAGTTTGCATCCCCTACTTAGTAATAACAACCAGCCAGTTATGGGGCATTACTGTGTCCAGCACTGTTCCAATCCTTTCCAGCTACTGTATTTATTTAGTTCTCACAACAATCCTATTAGACATGTACTATTATTATTCCAATTTAGGAGATGTGGAAGCCAGGCACAGAGAGGTTAAATCATCGATTCAAGACCACAGAACTAAGTGGCGAAACCAGGACTGGAACCTGGTGGTCTGATTTAGCAATCATTAGTAGGCATGAACTCAGATTTTATTTTTTAAATTCTACCACAAAAGAAAAGCTATGAGCAGGCACAGGAATTGACAGTACTATGGAAGCAAGAGACATTTGGCCTCTACCATGGCAACTAATGGCCCCTACATAGCAACTATCTAAGCACAGGGTAGTGAAGTCAACCCCCATCCACCACTTCTTATTAGCAAGTGACTTAACCTTTTAAAGCCCAGGTTTCCTCATCTATAGATGGACACAATTAACAACACTGACTTCACGGGTTATTTTAAGCAACACTGGAAAGACAATTAATGTAAAGCACCTGCTAGAGCCTGAACATAGTTACTCTATGGTTATTTTTATAATTTCACCTAAAATTAGGTATGCAATCAACTTAACTGAATTTACTTAATTTTATACAAAGCCAGTTTAGTTTAATAAAATATTTCATATATAATTTAATTAAATACTCAAGGGCCCCCTAGACTAATATTATAAATGTTACCATATGTTATCATTAACTAGCTAAAAAAGTAGGGCACAATTCAAATTCCATTCACCTATTTATTCAGGGTTTAAAGGCCTGAAAAGACATTTCCCCCACATTTAATTAATTTTGTTGATTAGTATACCTTTCTGAGGTTCCATCATTTGCTGTAATAATGAAAAACAATGGTGATTTCTGGTTACACATACATTAGTATATTGATTCATATCAAATGCTGAGTATGACATGAATACATAATCTTCCACCAGCACTAGCTCCACAATGTGACTACTACTGTTTTAACAAATATTTTAGACTTTTAGCAGCTCACTTTATTTCCCAAATTGCTGTATTAGACTGCAAATGACAAGTACTGCCAGAGACTGTCCCCAAAATCTAATCTCCAGATAAACATAATTTATATCGAATGCTACCAGCAACATGTACAGGACCAATGAGTCATGAATTAAAACAGAAGCTCAAAGAGTCAGTAAACTTTCCTCGAAGACAGACCAAAAAAATGTTCTCCAGAGGTTAACAAGAGGAGATTGCAGGAAGGATTATCTGTTCAGTGTACCATAAGCCCAAGGTCAGGCTGATGGAAGCCTTTGTAACTGGTCAGGTTAATCGGATGCTATCAAATGGGACGGCACAATTTTACATAGTTTTAAGTGTCGCTTATAGGGACTAACTTCAAAAATAGCCTGTATATTTAATACAACCCATTAATAGAAGCCATTTTTGGAGTTCTTTCTTTTCAGTCACACTGTAAAATTCTCTGGCACATGTAGCAGCCTAAGAAGAGTCGCTACACAACAACCAGAGTGGACGAGAAACTCATCCTGTGATTTGCCCTCCTGGACAAAGGTGCTCCCCACGGACTCTAGTGTATGCTTTATACTCACCCAGGGAGGCAAATGCTCAGGTGTAAACCATCCCCAGCTCCCCACAACATGGTACTGAGTGAGTAGTATTAGGTGTCCAGGCTCTCCATCAGGGAGACCTGAATTTGAATCTCATCGGCTGCCACCTTCTAACTCTGTGACACTGGACAACCTTTAATTTTATGCCACATCTTCCTCATCCATGAAATGGGGATGACTCTACTTCCCTAAGAGGGCTGCTGTGCAGATGAAGTGAGCTAATGTCAAAAATGTTAACGCAGAGCCTGCACCCAGCAACCATTTACTGACTTCTTACTCTTGCTGTTATAATGATGAATAACCAGTTTGGCCAATCTAGGTCGGTTTTGCATAAAACTATCCAGTGATCAGAAACAAAAGATTATTTAGAAAAACTGCTTTCACATTTCCTTCTTTGTTTACAATTTCTTGAAAACATTTATACAAAATTTATTGAATTTGCTTTTTTTTTTTTTTTTTTTTTTAGAAAATGCTTCTTTTATTCAGCCATAATACACTGTAAGATGCATAAGCTGTGCCTGTAGCTGAAAAACGGTGTAAAATAGAAATAAAAATAACCATTCCCTAAACACAAACATCCAGTAGAGAACAGCAAATGAGGTTAGCGAAACAGCCCCCAGCTTCTTTTTCCATCTTAGACATTTTTGATGATGATCTTTCTAACAAGTGCCAGGTCAAATCCTCTATTCCGCATACATTTTATTCTGTGGGAGTTTTGAAGAACTCCTCTTCTAGCTTCTAGAAAAAGACATTTGTTCTCTCTCGTTCTAGCTTCTACCTAGCAAATTAAGCAAAAGTACAGGAATGGAGAGTTTACTAAAAATCAGTGGCTGTGCTATATGGCTATGGCAAGATCAGAAACTCAGAGTTACACATTTAAGGTATTATAATTATTCTCCAAGAAAGAATGGGTTTAAAAAACTGCTTTAGGGCATGGGTATAAGTGGTGATATTTATAGGAAAATATTAACATGCCAGGTCAATGCAATATATAAATCATCTCAAGTAAAAAGTTCTAACTATGATTTTGGTGGACAGTATAGAGAATTCTGCCTTAATATATAGGAATTCAAGGGGAAAACCAGCTGACTTATTTTTTAGTTCCAGAAAGTCTAGTAAATAATTCCTTAATTCATAATTTTTACTAATTGTTTTTGGACTGCTCAAATGTTTTCCAAATCAATAAAGTTTTACACTAAAAGTAAGTTTATTCTTCTTAAAGTGAATTAAAACAGATTTTTGTGGTGAGGTATACAATAAAAGATAATATTCTTCAGGTGGTAAGGAGCAAAACACAATTTACTCCCAAAAAGTTGAACCACTGAAGGAGATAAGGCCATTTCCCTCTTGCTTTCTGGGGCTTGTGGAATTCTGCTTCTGCTGAGTTATGGTACACGGCGCTTAGACCTGCACAAAGGTTCCAAACGTCAGGGGAGGGAAAAACGACAGCCTTGGAGTTAGGCTTGTGTAGTCTGGAACGTCTTGCAGAGTGAAGCGCACTCACCAGCTTTCCTCGTTGCTGGGCCGACCTGGTTTCTCGCAAGGTATACACATCTCCACAGACAGAGATCTCGCGCCAGACCCCAGGCTGGGACTCCTCGGTGAAACCCCCTCGAGGATGCATCACCAGGACACCATTAGTAGTAAGCCCATCCATGTGGCCATCAGGGTTTTTCCACTTTGCTGCCTTTTCCTGGAGAGCACATGGCAGAACAGAAAAAGTAGGTTAAGATGATGTTGAAATGGAAAGGATTCTGGAATTTCTTTAATACACTGTGTAGAGGCAGAGGGGAGGAGGGTGATGCATTTTCATTTTCTATTTAAAGCTAATAATCACAAGGATAAAATACACAATTATTTCGACACTATAAAAGAAGTGTTGAATGGATGAATGACTTATCACTGGACACATATTATAGTTCTCAAGAATTTGCAAAAAATGGATGCCTGGACTTCTCCCTCTAAGATTCTTTTTACCCTCCCCACAACCCCATGAGATTCCAGGAATCTGATGTGTTTTCTCTTTTCAGTTATACTTGTGCCATGTCCTTATCCTGATATCTAAAAGTGCTTTCTATGTACTCACTGTCAGGATAGAGAAAAAAGGATAGCCATAAAGAAAGACTTTCTATTAAAGCTAGAAAATTCAAAAAATGTTAAGCCAACAAGTCAGGGTCATTATGTTTACACAACAATCAGTGTTTAAATTCTCAAAGGTAGATGGCACATGTAGCTTGACATGATGATAGGACAGACACTCTTGGGTGCTTGTGCCACAGCTCTTCCCTTCAGCTTTCTTGGTGATAGAG
Organism: Macaca mulatta; assembly: GCF_049350105.2. Lineage (NCBI taxonomy): Eukaryota > Metazoa > Chordata > Mammalia > Primates > Cercopithecidae > Macaca > Macaca mulatta. The sequence continues at coordinate 129,436,421 of NC_133412.1, read as the reverse complement.
CTCAGCTACTGTTCACATGGCTGGGGCTGGTGGGGGGAATCCTGATTAATCCAACACGACACTCCCAGCCATCTTCCCAATGGCTGGTTTACAGGTGGGCACAGCACATGACTGGGCTCTGACTGATGACACAGGATATCTTCTCGGAGGCTTCTGAGAAAGGTGTCTGTGCTCTAAGAAGAGACAAGGAGGAAACAGTGCTTCTGCCACCCTCTTCTCTGGCTGGAAGCTGTCATGTGGCAGGGGACATATGAAAGTGCAGGAGCCAGCTCTCACCCACAAGAAGACCTCCCATGAAGAGGCTGGTGCACCATGGGAGGCAGAAGGCAAGACAGATACAACCCGGTGCCCTGGATGTCACAGAACCACTGAACCACCAACCCGGGAGCTGGCCTTCTTCAGCACTTCTTATGTGGGAACAGTACATTTGCATTGATTTTAGACCATTTTAAGTGGGTTCTTTTTTTCCTGCAAAAATATCCTAATTCAAAAGGAAACTATGTTAAACCTGGATATTCACGAAAACTTCTGGGCTTCACTTACAAGGAAACCCTATAAGGGTTGGGATTCAAGTCTGTTTTGATCTCTGTAATCCCACATCTAAAACGCCCAGTATGGAACATAGCAAACACTCAATAAAACATTTTTGAAGGAATGAATCACTAACATTTTCCTCTAAGCCCTAATGATCTAAATTTGGCCATTTATTTTTCTCTCTGAAATAAGCCTCTTAACTGCCATAAATACATTATGGACAATGTTACAGGCATATTTTTAAAAAAGTACTTTTTATATTGTAAATATTACAATATAAAAAATATAATGAATAGCAAGTAATGCTTACTAACGTTCAGATTTTAACTGGCCACCTGAAAACTAAAATCTCAAAATCTCACCAGAGGCAACATACAAAGCCAGTATTTTTTTTGCTCCAATTGAATGTTCCATGTCATAATCACAAGCGTTTTTCTAGAAATCATGTACTTCTTGACAGTACTTACTCCAAGAAATATATTTTTGGAAGAGTCAAATCCGGCGGCAAATATCCGTGCTGTGTAAGGCTCATTCCTGTCGCACACGATCCTGCAGGCAAACCTGGATATGGTGCTCTGTGTGATCTGGGCTTCGTCCGTGTTCTGGCTGCCAGAAATCGTGTCTGTGACAACGAAGTCGATAGGGCTTTCTGTTGATCTGCCCACCTAAATAAATCAAGTGTACTCGTGATTCACTCGGAAAATAGCAGGGTGCTGTATTTTATTCACATGGAAAAAGCATTCAGGATCCCTTTAACACTCACTATCTTTGTTCTGAGGGTTAGAATTTAATGCAAGATTTTCATTCATGTTCCTTTTCCTATTTGACTAGGGAAAATATTAGGGTAACCAAATATTAGAGATATCTATTTTTAATTGTATTGTACTGTGGTAAGAACACAATACGAGATGTATCCTCTGAAATATGTGAGCACATAATACAGTCATTGTTGACTACAGACACAGTGGTGCACAGCAGATCTCTAGAACTTACTCATCGTGCTTCACTCACTTTATGCCACTCATTAGTTCATTAGATTTTAAGTACTGAGAAAAAGCTCAATTAAGAGGACAACAGTAGATCTTTGGCCACTCATCAGATTTCATCTCTTGGATCCGGGAAGCAATATTACTTTCACGACAATTATTTTTTTTCTATTTCTGGGGTTAAAAAAAGCAAGATTTTAAATAAAGGAACTCTTGCTTCCTACTTTCTTGTCCAGCTCCACAGAATGGTTTTCCTTGTTAGGTAAATCCAACAGTGACTCCCAGCACTGAGCAAGAACAGCCCTAATCCAGACATAGAGATAAATGTCCATTAACACTACTCAGCATGAAAGAGAAGGATGTGAAGCCAGCCCAAAATTTGGGATGTAGTCAAATGAAAGATTTCAAAAGCTGGTCTTGGCATTTCAAGTTTAAATTTTTAAAACCTCTCTTGTGGAAGTCTAAAAGACTGTCAATAATACTATATTGGCTAACCTTTCTTTGTAAAGATTTAAATGCTGCCAGAAAGAATGTATTTCATTAGGAAGATGTGACAAAGTTCTAACAAAGCTTCTAACAAAGCATCCAATAAAGGCTTAATGAAGCTTGTCCTATTCAATCAATTCAAGTAAGACAGGTATTACTCTCTCCTGTGAACTAGGAAAAATATTTGTTTACAAATATGAAAATCCTCAATATGGAATATTTGAAAAGTTATGTAATTCTGCTTTATGAATCTCTAACTGGAAAACAGTGCTAAGTGTTTTATGTGCCAAAAGGACTTCTTAGGTTAAAATCACTTATACGTAAATTAACACTTTCTCACTAAATATGATATTGTTCTCTCCCAACAACCGTAACTCTGATTCTGAAGTTGCCAATGGGAGGAATGCAGAGACCTGAGACGTATGCACATAAAGCTCCCAAAAGTCAATTTCCAAGATATTTTTACTCTGGTCTCAAAGTTCTGTCTACAAACTAGGCAATGTAATACATTTTTCATCCAAATGAATAAAGTAGAAAAAAATCTTGTATCACTTAGCTCAGCTTGCTTCCTAGAACAATATCAAATTTCTTTTGTAAATCTCATATATACATTCTCATGCACAGACTATCTTTCTAAAACCAATGACCACAGATACCTATTTTCTCTTGTTTTTTATAACCCTTAATTTCTTGTCCTAATGAAATATGCCTGGAATGAACTAAACTGCTGGTTTCATTGACACTTAACAATTTGAACAGATGCATATTGCCTAGATATATGCATTTCAGGTTTAGAAAACACATAACTTGTTAAAAAATGCAATGTAAAATCTAAATTAGATGTATTATAAAATCATATAATTCATCCTTCTAAAGCTGCAAAATCTCCTCTCTGCTAGATTCATTTAAAAACCGGGTAACTTGGAAGCTCTACTGATTCAGACTGCTTTAATTTTGTTAAACATTTTTTAAAAAGAAAATTAGAAAAGTAATGAAGACTTACTGCAAAATACTTAACAAATAGAGAAAAGTATAAAGGTGAAAACAAAGCCAACTTCAAACTTAGGTGCAAACCCGTCCTGAGCCTCTATTTCAATGAAGTTTAGGAGTAAAACATGATAAATTCTAGAATTTTCCAGTCATCTCACCAAACCTGGAGCCTCACAGCAACAGTCACTGTCCCAAGATTTGTTAATCTCCATGGAAGAGGGCAATGCCTTTTCAAGCTCTGTTATAAGTTCAAAGTCAAAATCACTCTGCTGGTTTGAATGTTTTGTAACTATTCCTTCTTGTGTACAGAAATAACTCTTTTCTAGAAGGGCCACATTCTGAGTTCATCCAAATGTATTAAATTAATGTCTTGATGAAGTCATTGAAATTGACTGTAAAACAGGAAATTTTATTCTAACTGGAACAGACTGGTAGGATCAATGATTTTAAGTCATGACACTTACCTTGATTGGTCATACGTATGATTTATCAGTTTGCTTCCACTTAAATCTAACCTCTAGAGTGCTGGTAAAATTTTATACTTTATGACGCAAGCCTCATGTTGCTTTTTCCACGAAAACAAAACAAAACAAAAAATAAAACTAAGTAACTTTCCTCCTGAAAAATCACTCAAATGTGGAACACCTGCAGCTTGCCCCTTCTTTTGACTACTGGATCAACTCTACATTAAAGGCAGTCATGCACACAAGCCAAGATGCTTTTGAATTTCATCTGATATTCATATAGCACGCAAGCCAGGATGCTTCTGAATTTCATGTGATAGTCACAGAGTGCTGATAGTCATATAACCAGCTACAGTGAGAACTTGCTCCATTCAGTATGTTAAATTTTATACATATAAGAAAAGTTTGGGTTTGCCTGGATGTTAGCTGAAGCCAGGATAGGTAAGATGGTATCAAAGCATCTAGAAGGGCCTCCCGTTTTTCTCACCTCCCTCAACCAATTCCTACCCATCTCCCTGCATCAATCACTTTATTTTCTGACTTCCCTCCTGGGATAAGGATGAAAAGTTGTTGCTCCCATCTAAAAGCAATCTTTCCATCGACACTTGATATTCTAATATTCTCCCTTTCCCAAGGATTTTGCTCCTAATACTATCTCCTCTCTTTCCTGAGTCACCAATTTCTCCTTTTATACTGGATGGTGCCATCAGCTCTCACACACATTCTAGAGCTTCTCAAACTCTGTGGTTAAAGGACCAGTATTGTTGCTGTTGTTGTTTTAAATTTTAACTAGTCACTGATGCCTTTTAAACATACAATAAAAATGAGTACTTGAGAAATGATCATCTGCTTGGATGTTTCGGCAATGCCAAACTGTCATGAAGGTTTCCTCTCAACTTGTATGCTCATCTCATTCTGTATTTTAACAAACATTTCACTGCTGGGCAGAGGGAGTGCAGTTTGAGTAGCACTGCTCTGGACTAGTCTCCCATTTTTAAAAATGCTTTCATTCACCTGCAAGCAACCCTCAGGCTCCAGCCCTGCTTCTCTGATTCACTTAACAGCAAGACTTCTTAGAAAACCTGTCATTAGTTATTTCCTCCATTTCCTCACCCATATCTTTAACTTCCTTCTTCCTCAACCCACTCCAACTGAGCTTCCTTCCCCACAACTCTACTGAAACCATTCACGCTGATTCCAACAATCAATATATTGCTAAATCCAGGGCTTACGCTGAACCAGCATATCCTGGTCCATCTCTACCTGGTACTAAGATAATGAAACTTTCAGGCTAGTTGGTAAATAGTTCCCCGTTCCCTTTTCTTTCTGTTCTCTCCCTAGATAGTATCACCAAATCCCACCTATCAGCTGAAAGTCTTGATCTCTCCCCTGAGCTTCAGACCAGCATACCCAATCTCCACTTGTATGCGTGATAAATATCTCGAATGTAATATGTGCCAAACAGAACTTGGATCCCCCTTCCCCCTGGGGCTTCCCTATATCAATGACTGACTGACATCCAATTTGCTCAAGCCAAAAGTCAAAACCCAAGAATAACCCAGTTCTTCACGTTCCTCCATGCCCACATCAGCCCTGTGTAAACACTGTCAGCTGAACCTCCAAACACATCCTCAATCCTTCCACTTTTCCCATTTTGGTTTTGGTTACCATTATCTCTTACTTGGGTTCTATCACCTTAGCCTCCAAACTGGTTTCCCTGTTTTCATACTTGCCACCTAGATTCTTTTCCATACAGTAGTTTGAGAAATCGTACAAAAACGTAAATCAGATTATACCTCTCTCCCGCTTAAAATCCTCCAACAGCTTCCCAAAACTCCTGGAATAAATCCCAAACTCTACCTGGCCTGAAGGTCCTACCTCTCTCAGCCTCTACCTGCCCTTCCAAGTCCAACGAAGTTCACTGCCATCCTTCTCCACTGTGATCTTGACTTGAAGCCTTTGCACTCACTGTTTCCTCTGCCTGAAGGGCTTGCTTATTTCTGGTCTGCTGCCTCCTCCAGATGTAGGCTGCTTGAGAGGAGAGCCTTAGTTCTCTCTCCCCAGCCACCAAAGGAGTTTCTGACACAGCAGATGGTCAAGAGATGAAAATAATAATTGGAAGATAATGACAGGGAGGCCGAATCCTATGAGATACGCACATACCTGCACAAGCCTGCTCATGTGCAACGGTTGTAGAAATACCCACTAGAAAATGTAGACATTCTTTAACATTTTCCTCTTAATAGATACTAATTAAATGTTACCATCTAAAACTACAGTAAATCAACTAAATTGAAAACCAAAAAAAAAAAAACAAAAAAACAAAAAAACAAAAACCCAAAAATGTTAGGCCTTGTAGTACCAGGTTCGAAGCCTGTGAAAGTGTGAAATCGGAGAGAAAGGACCCCTGAGCACTGGCTGCAGGACCCAGTCAGTCTCCTAGCCCCTCTGGTCAGAAGGCACTTGGCACTGCACTTTAGGCACAGTCAAGACAATGCACCACTTCCTCTAATTCCTTCCATGAACTATTTTCTCCTTTATGTTTCACTTTCCTGTTAGAGTTTCTTTCTTTCTTTACCCCTACTCCAGACAATAATGACCAAGATCTTACTCTTTCTCATACCTTAAATTCAGATCTAGCTTTGATTTTTCCCCTCAGGCCATAATATTTCTGAGTTCTGAGTCTACTAACTTGACTTCACAGTGGGAAATGCAGCATAAAGCCCTTTCTTGGTTCATTCTGATATTCTGCCTTTAGATACTCAATTAACCCTAGAAATCATTTTAATGGGAATGACTAAAACAAACTCTCCACACTGAGGTCCATACTTGAGAACTGTGAGTGCTGTAGTGCTTTTTGCTCGGTGATTTTTGTCAGTAGTAGGTTTTGGAAATATAAACTTGTTAAAAGGAGGAAAACGTGGAAACAAATCTATCTTTTCAAGGTCTTCTGAGAGTTGCTTAGTTCTCTGCTTAAAATGATCTGCCATGGATCCTTCTAATAGGTCCAGTTAGTCTGTGTGTATAATGTGTTATGTTTCCTTAAGAAACATGTGAATTCTTGCTTGGCTTACCATACTTTATTTAAAGAGGCTGAGCTGGTACTATTCAGAGAATGAAGAGCCCAGTGACCTAAATCTTAGCTCTGCCCCTAAAGCCTCCTCTGACCTTAGTTTACATTACTTTTCCTTTCAAAGACCCAGATTTCTCAGCTATGAAATTAAGAGGTTGGTACAAATTGGTATTCTCAGAATGTGGTTCATGAGCCCCAGAGGGTCCTTGAGACCCTGCCATGGGGTCTAGGTACATGAGGCCAAAACTACCTTCATAATAATACAAAGACATTAACTGCCTTTTCCACTGTGCTGGTCTCTACACTGATGGTGCTAGAACACTGGTGGGTAAAGCTGCTGGTGCTTTGGCACGATTCAAAGCAGTGGCACCAAACTGTATTAACAGTCATTGTATTTTTCATTGCTGTGAATCTCCAGTTTAAAAATTAGGAGTTTTATTAAATCTTGAGTCTTTTAATATTCTGTATGACAAAATAGGAAGTATGCATAATGTACTTAGAAGTTAGTAATAGGAAGCTGAAAAAGTCCAGCTAAATCTTTAATTCATTCTGCAGAGATGTGAGGGAAGAAAGTGAGCATGTGAGTCAAATGTGACTGTTCAATAGTGCGGAATACACTATGTGACACATATGTCGCTAAAGAATATCTATGAAACTCTGAAAAATTCCGAAGAAACAAGATTCTTCTTAAAGGAATTTAATGTCTCACACTTTGAGAGTACCTGACTTACCTATAACAGGTACCATCACAGTAAGTTTTTGAATTTAAGTGGTAAAAAAGTATCATGGACAATAGTGAAATAGGCTTGATCCACTTTTTTTAGGATTAAGAACTCTCTGTAAAAAAAATCTTTAAAATCTTTACTGCTACTATAAGTAGGGAAAAAATTTATAAATTGAAAATAAATAATTGTAATGAGTATGAAAAAGATATAATAATGAAGTTTCATAAAAATATCAACAGGGAAGAATATGCATATACTTATGTAGGAAAATATTTTCCTTAACAAAAGAAGAAGAAAAGACATTTATAAGATTATATAACAGAATGGCATGGAGATTTTGCCCAAACATGATAAATTTTATTTTTGAGTTCAAACTGGCACTTTAATAACTATGTTTATAACTATGACTATATATTTTATCTAAGATTATTTAGTTTTAAAATATCTAATACATACACATAGTTCCAAACTCGAAAAGTGTAAAATATCTCCCTGTATACCACCTGCTCAGTCCCCTTCCCCACAAAGGCAACTGCTACGTTAATGTCTTGTTAATCATTTTGGAGATTTTTAAATGCATATAAGCATTATTTAAACCATTTTACAATATTAAATTAATAATGTAATACTTTACAATATAAAAATAATAATGTAATATTTAATATTATTTAACATTTAATTTAGTAACATTTTAATTGAATATATATTACCAATATGACCCAATATATTCAATAATATTAATATTTAACTCATTTAATATGTTTGGAGCTCTTTCTGTGGCTATACATATAGCTCTTCTTTGTTCGGTTTTATACTCTTGGAGGGCTCCACTGTACAGCTGTGCCCAAATTTACTAAACTGGTCCACTACTGAAGAACATTTAGCTTGTTTCCAATCTTTTCCTATTAAGCAATGCTTTGAGCAATAACTCTGTACAAATGGCATTTTGCATGTAGGTAAGGATATCTCTGGGGTAAGTCTCTAGAAAGAAGAGCTTTACAAAGAGAAGAGCTGAGTCAAACTATGTAAACATTTTGTATTTTTCATAGGTATTTTCAAATTGCTACCCCATAAATGCTATACCAATTTACAGAATGTAGGATAGTGTCTGTTTTCCCCACATCTTTGACAAAACCTTTTGGATTTCTGCCAATCTGACAAGTAAAAAGTGGTATCTCTATGTGGTTTTAATTCACATTTTTCTTTTTGTAAATGAGGTTGAGCATATTTTCTTATTTTTAAGAGCTACTTCGTTTCCTTTTTTGGTGAACTATCTGTCAAATCCTTTGCTCATTTGTCTATCTGATTGTAGGACTTTTAAAAAGAGATTTCTAGGAGTATCTTATATATTTGTGACATTAACCTTTTGTGATACAAATTGTAAATATTTCCCCCATTTGTAATTTGTCTTTGGCTCTTCTTATCAGTCTGAGGTGTTGAAGTTCAGGACTACTACAAATACATTTAAAAACCACATAAAATTTTCTTTCTTTCTCAATCAAAAGTACTGACTTAGGTGATCCAGATTAGGCCTGCACTTCACAATGTTATAGAAAATGGAAAAAGAGCTGGGGCATTTCTTTCTAGTTCCATCTGTCTTCCATACCTATGTTTATGTGTGTGCATATAAAAATAAAGCATGAAGTGGATGGACATATGCCTTTTTTCACTTATTTTATTGTATTTCCCATTTAATAGTCATGTAATGGCTGCACGGTATTTTGCATTTAAATGCACCATACTGTAATCATTCTTACCTACTCCTGGAAGTGTACATTTATTTCTACTTTTTTACTAGCATATACAACACTACAATGAACAACCTTTTGGTCAAATCTTTGTTCATATTCCTTAATTATTTATGTATAAAAATGACTGAAGTTAGAATTACTGGGTCAATTGGTCTGAGTGTTGAAATTCATGGTAGTATTGCAATGTTGCCCTATAGAAATGCTACACCAATTCACAGTCCCACCAGGGGGACCAATTCCATACAATGCTTTACAGTGCTGTATTATTTAATATTTTCCAATTAATAGGTAATAAAGAGTATTTTATTAATTCATTTGGTATTTTAAAATTATTTTTATATATTTATTGGCCATTTATATTTCTTCTTCTGAGAATTGTATGTTTTGTTCTTTGTCCATTTTTGAAAGCATGGGAAAAGTGATTACTGTATAGCAGGTGTCAATCCTTTGTCTACTTGATTTGTTGCCCTAATTGTCTCTAGTTTGACTTCTAATTTTTGTGACATTTAAAAATAAGTGAAAATGTGTACAGTAAAATCTATTTCTTCATTTACTATTGATCCTTCCCTATTCCAAGAATATGAATTCTCCTAAGTTTTTTTCTAGAACTTTTTGTTCCTTCGGTTTTACATGTAAATGTTTATTCTCTAGAATTTACTTTAGCAGAGTATAATGTTAGTATTTATCATACTTTTTTGATGTTTGTTTTGACATCATTTATGTAATAATTTAACTCTCCATATGGAAATGCAAAGCCTCACCAATTCCAACTTAAGCTTGCTTTTTTCTGTTATTAGTCCAAATTTTAATTGTTTGCTATTTTAAAGTACTACATCTGGAATATATTTATTTTCTACTTTTTAAATTCATTAACTGACGAATATTTTTTTTCCTTCCTTCTGCTTTCTTTTGATGTACTTCTGGACTTTATATTATATACCACTAAAACTATGCCCAAACCCATCCTATACTTTCTTAATTGCTGTCCTTTGTCAAAAAAGAACTTTTGAGATAAATGTTTAGTCCTTTGATTTTCTTTCTCTCTCTCTCTTTGCCTCCTCTTAGTAATGGAAGCACTTAAGACATTTTCTTCTGAGTAAGATGTTGGCCTCATCTTGTCAGTTTTGCTACATGATATTCTCACAGATATTTCTGAAAAGGTCTATAAATGTAGTTTGGATATCCCTTTCATTCAAGTGTTGTTCAGAAAGTATTCTGAAAATGTTGGTTTTAAAAGTGGTTAGCTTTTAAAATTTTTATTCTTGCTATTAATGTCTATTTTTATTGCACTGAGGTCTGAGAATGTAGCCTTTATAATTTCCTTTTACAATTAATTAATTAAGTTTTTTTCTTAATCTTTCAACAACCAAACAGGAATAATTTTTATATTATCTTCAACTTTTTTCCCCTGGACACTGGGCTGGAAGATCTGACTACATATAAAAAATACAGAATTAAAGGAAAATGTGCTAAAATTTCTATTAAAAAAGAAAAATATTACCTGAAACATATCCGTATCTTTATCATGTGTGTACTCCACCACCACAGTCTGATTCCTTGACAAAGTGTAGGATATACTGTGTTGACCTTTGCAGCTGATAGCCTAATAATAAAATTTTAAAAAATCCATTAGAATCACATTTCAACAACTTATCAATTCTGCTTGTAGTTATGAGCCATCACTCTACCAGCAAAGCCCAGCACAAGCCAGCGTTTTCCACACAGTCAGGGTTTTTCCCTATGCTCTATTCCCTCAATCACAGACAAGCCGAGAGTTACAATTCTGGTTTTAGCAAATATTCTGTCTTAAAGTGAACAATATTGTACTTAAATCAAATCAAAGTTTATTTACTAGTTTGCAAGACTTGATTCAATCAGATTCTTAGAAAAACACATACTTTCTCCATGTTACCTAAATTCAGTAATAGAATTTTTAGACTAATATAGTCATTTATTTCAAATTTTAAGATTTCACACAACAGATAAGTCACATTATTTTTCCTAGGTGATAGAGATTATCAACATAACAAAAGAATCACTGGAAAATCTGTCAATGTTCTAATTGAGATTTCAATATAATAATAAATAATGTTCTAATTGAGATTTCAATATAGTAATACATAATTATTGAATTATTTCAATACAATAACATATGGTTATCCTAGTCAATGATAACCATATTTGTATTGTGTTCTACATCTCACTTAAATCTTGTATAAGCAACTAGTTATCTCAGATATTTACTTTACTAATAAATAAGGTAACTAGCAATTTTATTTTTTTCAAATTTTAGGCTAGAAAAGGCTAATATTCTTTTTCAAATAGCCTACGAATAATACGACATCATTCTTATTTTGTCCATAGTGATATGTTTGAACAAAAAGTTGTGGTCACATACTTTTAATGTTTCTAAATTAACAAATAAATCGTTACAAAGTGGACTCCAAATTATTTCAATTATATTCTATTCATTCTACTTTATCTTTATTTTTAATCTTTTACATTAAGTATTACAAAATTTTAATAAGCTTTTCTATTACACATTTATTGAATGATGACACTGTATGAAGACCAAGAAAGCATCTAGAAGAAACTGGACACGCACAGCATGTTAATGAAAATGTACTGAACATCTATATTTGACTAATGTAATTCCTTACAGCAATAAACAGTAAAACATGCCAAATCAACTTTGAAGTTAGCCTGGTTAATCTCATGGTTATTTAATAATCTGCCCTGAGGAATTTCACGATTGAGCTGATGTTTTATTTTATGTGCTTCGTTAAGATAATACTTCTTTAACATGGTCAGGAAACTAAAAAATACTTCTTCAAGTACTCAACACTACTAACAGACATCGTCTTAAATTTTCATTGATCTGAGTCAGATAAATTCACTGACAGTGACTGTTTTTGAAAGCCAAATTTATAAAGAACTATTTTCAATTTAAGTGGATGTAATCTTTGTGTTAATTAACTTTTGTGGTAATCATTTCACAATGTGTATATATATCATCGTGTTGTACACCTTAAATATATACAATTTTTATCTGTCAATTATACCTCAATAAACCTGAAAAACAACTTGTAAAAAGTAGATGTTTATCTTAATAGTCAGTGAAAAACCTACTTTAAGAAAAATAATTGATTAAACTCAAACTTATAAAATTAACAATCAGGACGTGATTATAAAATAATTTATTTTAGGGTTTCCTATAAAGTATCTATTGCATTTTAAATGGATTCAATTTACAAATATATCAACTCCAACACAACTTTCATGGCATATACATATTGCATAAAATGTCTATGGTGTATAAATGATTTGCAAAACAAGGAGTTAGTAAGTGCAATAATGGGAAATACTTTTAAAGGTTATACATTTTTGTACAATGGCACCTGCTTAAGTATGGTGTTTCTCAAACTTCCACTCCATTTGCCTGAATTGGAAGGGTCACCTGAACCTGGAGATGTCTGGGGAGCAGCTCTCAAATGGAGTTTCTCAGGCTTACAACAGCTTACCTTACATTATAAATTTTTTTTATTCCCTAACACATTTGCTAGTTTTAACATTTAACATTGTCTCACGAAGACTCGCTCTGCTCACCTGAGGCCTAGCACAGCCATGGACAGGGTGCTCCGGAGTAGTGGTGCCCAACCTTTTTTGCACCAGGGACTGGTTTTGTGGAAGATAATTATTCTGTGGACTGGATGGGGGGGATGGTTGGGGGATGATTCAAGCATATTACATTTATTGTATACTTTATTTCTATTATTATTACATTGTAATATGTAATTAAATAATTATACAAATCACCATAATGTAGAATCAGTGGGAGCCCTGAGCTTGTTTTCCAGCAACTAGATGGTCCCATCTGAGGGTGATGGAGATACTAACGGATCATCAGGCCTTAGATTCTCATAAGGAACACGCAACCTAGATCCCTCGCACACACAGTTCACAATAGGGTTCGTGCTCCTATGAGAATCTAATGCCACTGCTGATCTGACAGGAGGCGGAGTTCAACCCGTAATGTAAGCAATGGGGAGCAGCCATAAATACACATGAAGCTTCCCTTGCTTCCCTGACGCTCACCTCCTGCTGTGCGGCCCAGTTCCAAAGAGGCCACAGACCACTACCTTGTTCCCTTGCTCACCCGCCACTCACCTCCTGCTATGCGGCCCAGTTCCAAAGAGGCCACAGACTACTACCTTGTTCCCCTGCTCACCCGCCACTCACCTCCTGCTGTGTGGTCCAGTTCCAAAGAGGCCACAGACCACTACCTTGGGGTTTGGAGATTTCTGCCCTAGAGACACTTCCTCAACACTTTAGAAAACACCAGAAACAGCCATTTTATAGGCTGCAAGTTGTTATTGGACACAAATACTTATAAGGTGTTTCATTATAAAAATATTCTTGTGACCAAAACTGTAAGACTATGTAGCACATGAAAAAAGGGTATTTCTAGCGAAAGCATCACCTTATCTGGAAAATGCCCACAGCAAAGGGGAGTCTTACCCAAGCTCCCAAAACAGAAAGAAAACACTGATGTAGGATGCCCTGAATGTTGAGCCAATTTAAAGAAAATTTATGATTTCAGACTTCTGCCATTTTTGTATGTTGTTTAAGGCAAATGGCCAGGGTTAGGAAAGGGGAATACTCTTAGGTTAGGAAAATGCCTTTTCTGTGTCTTTTAGATTAAAAAAGTACTAGCCACGGGCTGTGATTTGGAGGCCTTGGAATTTGGGGAAGGTAGGAAAGTGGGAAAAGAGACCGCAGGCAGAAACAAATCCCATGAAGGTAGGGAGTGGCTCTGGGGCAGCAGGTGAGGCACACCCTGTAGCACGGGCGGCTGAGGAACTTCAGAACCAGTGTGATCGTCACCTCGAAGTCACTTCCAGTTCTGGTAAGGATTTCCCTCTGGTAATGCTAAGCCAGGAGAAGGGTCCTGCCCCTACAAGGGCCCAGAGTACTGGTGCCCTGGGGTCCAACAGGCTGCCACCTATGGAAAGCAGAAACGTGGGCTGAGCTGGCCTGAAAAGATGAGACTGAAGCCAGCACTGGGATTTGGTGGCAGTAAAAACCAGCAAGCCTAAGGCCACCATCAGAATCATCGCCAATAAATGGGGAAGTGTGGACTTCCTTCAGTTACATGAATTAGGGCTCACATGACCTCGTTTTCATGTATTAAAGTCTAAAATAGAGTCAGATTTAGGTGGTTAGGGGAAGTTAAAGAAGAGTTTAAGCCTGAGATCAATTTTCACTTTCCTTCTTGGGTCATGTCTTACAGAAAAGTTTGCCAAGTACATATGGCATTGAACTTTTTGTTACAAGTATCAATTGTTCAAAATAGCTTTTAACATTTAAAATACGAGGTTCAAAAATAGAGCTTCTAGTAAATCACTGACTTGAGTATTTCCAGTATTTTGGAAATAAAAGTTTCTCCAAGGCCCTAAGTTGTTTTGGAATCTATTTCCAGAATATCAGAAAGGAGAGCAGGTAGGGCCTTTTCTTGGCATTCACTATAACTTAGTTCAAACACAATTACTGTAACATAATGCCGTGATCTTACTACACCAACACAAATTTAGAAAGCTCTTTAACATTGTAAAGAAAACCAGCTCAAGCAGCTTGTTGTGTAGACCAGAGGTCCCCAACCCCTGGGCCACAGAGTGCTATCAGTCTGTGGCCTGTTAGGAACCAGGGCACACAGCAGGAGGTGAGTCACGAGGGAACAAGCGAAGTTTCATTTGTATTTACAGCTGCTCCCCATCGCTATCATTACCACCCGAGCTCCTCCTGTCAGATCAGTGGTGGCATTAGGTTCTCATAGGAGTATGAACCCTGTTGTGAACTGTGCATGTGAGGGATCTAGATTGTGTGCTCCTTATGAGAATCTAATGCCTGATGATCTGTTACTGTCTCCCATCACCCCCAGATGGGACTGTCTAGTTACTGGAAAACAAACTCAGGGTTCCCACTGATTCTACATTATGGTGAGTTATATAATTATTTAATTATGTATTACAATGTAATAATAATAGAAATAAAGTACACAACAAATGTAACGTGCTTGAATCATCCCAAAACCATGTGCCTCCCTGGTCTGTGGAGAAATTGTTTTCCACAAAACTGGTCCCTGGTGCCAAAATGGTTGGGGACTGCTGGTGTAGACAATAATGATTTCCTATATCCACTTCTCTATTGTACAGCTGTGATGAGAAGGCAGGTTGCCATCTCTGTTCTCATAACACTGCTTTGTGCCTCGAAGGCACGTTCAGTCTTATTTTTTTTCCACCCCTAGCACCAAGAGTGTGGCAGGCATTCAATTAATGTCAAATGAATGAATGAATGAACGAACAAACGAACTGCTACAGATACAAGATGATATTTAGAGTTTCTTTCTTCAGGTCTTCCCCTCACCTTTCCTACTTCTCACTAGCAAAGGTACCGGTAGTGATACTCTCAGCTCAAATGTTTTGAGTCTATAAAAACTACTTTATTACAGTTTAAATGTTATTAGGTTGAAATATAATTGGACAATTACAGATAAACATATTAAAGAATTTCAGCTTTATCCAGCTGAAGAAATTAAGCCTTACTTTGCAATCCCAGATGCCCAGACCAGATGAGTCAAAGTATTTTTTTCTCAGCTGAGGTTATGTATTTTCTTACTGCTATGCTGCTTGTGTCACAGGCTCAGTTCTGCCAGACTTTGCCATTCAGGGATGAGAACAGTTAGAACTGGCTGTCCTGCTTCAACTTACAACTAAAAACTAATGTCAGGGAGTTCTGTGAGTCTCCAGATTCTAAAACAAACATGGTTCATATGTCTAGAGAATTTTCTTCCTCTTATAAACCCATATACACACATAAAAGCACTTATATAATATGTTATGGTAACAGAAAGAACAGAAAGCAATCTTGCAGAATAAACAACGGGTAACATGTCTTAATGGACATGTTACTGAAGAATTTTCATCTAAATTTTAAAGTATGAGGGAAACAATTAAATCTTTTATTTGTTAAGAAGCAGTGGTAGCTCTCAACCACAAAGTGAAAGCCAATAGAGAAACTCACACGCATCCAGAAAATATTAATTTATTATAGTTATGATTTAGCCCATTTAATTCAAGCTCTATAAGGCTGCTAAGTGAGCCTTTATCAACTGTGTGGAGAGAGAAAATGGGATTCATCACTGTGGCAGACACCGTTGGTTGCCTGCCTAATGTCCTTCTCTCTGCTGGCTGAGCTGGCTGCCTGTGAAAAAGCCTCACAACATCAACGCTAGCTCTCCCACTCTCCTCTGAGGCTAGCGTGTGGAAATGTGATCCACTGTCAGCCAATGGGACTTAGGAGAGATCTGGTGTGGAGCTCCTGGGGATGAGAGACACTGAGAGAGACTCCTTCCCTTCTCTGTCACTAAAATACGACATGATGTTTGCAGCGGAAGCAGACCACCTTGCAACATGAGAGGAAGGTCAAAAGACTCTCACAGAAGTTGGCTCAGAGCCCTGACATCTTTGAGATGCTGAATCAAACGTGGAACTACCTGTCCCCAGACCTCTGGAATAAAAATCAGGGTTTTAGGCTTCTGTAGGTTAGGCATTTTGTCACTTGCAGTGTACAGCATCATTATATGGTTTGGTTCAAACATTTTCTCCTTCTGGGTTTCCTATTTCAGTCAATAGCACAACAGTCACTCACACTTAAAAGCTTCATGTCACCCCTGAGCCCTCTCTTGCCACTGTTGCTCACATACAGTTAAGCATTATTACCATCATAATTAATCCAACAGGGAGTCAAAGATGGCTGATTTCACTGTGTTAAGGCAAAAATCAAATACAAAACAATGTGTAACATTTCACTTTTTCTCCTCAAAAACAAAGTAGTTGTTGGGCAACCAGTAGCTACAAATCTGATTTATTCCTCAAAGGAATTTTATAATCAGCTTTTTTACAGCCCTTAACTTTCTGTTCTGACGATGCTTTTGTGCAATCTTCATGTATCATCTGGCATCTGGGCTGGCTTCAGTAGCTTGTTCATTGACCAAGAGAATGCCGTGGATGTGACACATGGGACTTCTGATACTAGCTCAGGGAAGGCCTGCAGCTTCTGTTTGCTGCTCTGGGGGTTCCCAGCTGTGGGCAAGAAGCCTGACTACACACATGCCACTAGGCTCCAAGAAGCCAAAGCAACAGGGAGAGGGCCTGGAGAATGCAATGCCACATGGGGAGAGGGAGGCCTGGGAGCACCAAGATGCAGACAGGTGCGTGGAGAAGCCTCCGTGAGAGTGGATCCTCCAGCTCCAGTTGCCCCAGATGTGGACCAGAGACTGACTACTCAGCAGTGCCCTTCCCAGATTCCTAACCCACAAAATAATGAATAAAACAGAATGGTTTTTGTGAAGTCACTAAATTCTGTGGTAGTTTTCTACACAACAAAAGATAACTGAAACGATCAGCTTACAAGGCCTACTGGTACCAGAGCACTTATGTGACTCATCACCCAAGACACTATGGTTATCTGTGCATACGTCTTACCTGCACCCAAGAGCATGGGATAGATATGTCTACCATGGCAGGCAGCAGCGACTCCACACAGAGCAGGGTCTATGTTTCTAATGGAAGTGTTATGTCCTCCTGAATGTATGTTAAGAGGTTGTTTGTGTTTAAAGCACATATGCATTTTTATTGTTATAATCTCCGATTAGAAGACTGAGATGTGAAGAAAATTTTGTATTAATATTTAAAATGATTATAGACTATAAAAAGTATCTGTGAATCATTAAAGTATTGCCAGAGAAGACAAAGGCCACCAAGTGTGTCACATGGAGACTTTTGTAGTCCTTAATACATTTAGAGCAAGAATAGAAGGGACACTAGGAAGGCAGAAGAAGAAAATCACCACGTATGTTAGAAACTATGAATCCACTTTTCAAACTACATGTATGACGTATACCAAAAAAGTATGCCTTATTAGAGTCTGCATCATTTAAGGGAATACAGTGTGCATGTGTGTGTGTATGCATGTGTGCACATACATGAGCATGCTTGCATCTGCACTTCAAATACAATGAAATTCTTTTTCTTCAAAGGACACCTAATTTTTTTATTATGAAGTCTTTCTTAGTACCAAATGACTCAGGAGTTTAATATCCCTCTTGTCTAGACATCCTGGAAGTTGACTATTATAGAACTGCAATTATTGTTCCTGGGCCACACAATAGTCTGGCTAAATCAAATGAATGTTTTTGATATGAGCACACCCTGCATATTCTTCTTTGTGTGTAGATATAATTAGGGTTGTTTTTGCCTCTCAAAAGTAGAGGGCCAGAGACCTGGTGTGGCTTATATACTGAAGCAACCTTTTCTAGATACCAAGCTGTTCTGAAGAGCTCTGCACCACATATCTGAACGTGGTGCTCTTCTCTAAGGCTGCTCACTGTTCCTGCCTTTCAGGTCCCCGCAAAACACCTAGGAAGAAAGAGTCTCTGGGGCTGGATGTGCTCTGGGCTGAGCACGCATCTCCTCACTGCCTGTGCTCACGCGATCTGCTCTCTGTGAAGAAGTCAGAGGTTCTCTAACAGTTTGCCTGATGGGGGCAGGGCTAGGAAACGTCCTGAACGCTCTATTGGGACAGCTAGTGACCTCTTTGTCTTTGGGGTTCTACTAAGAAGCATAATGTAAGCTTGTGTTCTCAACAGCCTTCTGAATAATGGCCACAACATGGCACTATTTAATACGACATCATAGCCTAAGTATCGGCTCCCCTGCCGATGATGTGTGTTTTAGACAAGTTTATTTTCAGCCACTTTAACTGTTAAATCTAGTTTGTAATTTAATATTTCAGTCCATCATAAAATCTAAATAAGTAACTACACAAAACGACTACTACAGAAAGGACCGAATGAAATTGGAAAAATGACACAGACCTCTCACAGTGGCTCTGGTTATGAAATACAAGCTTTCTATGACAAGGTGTATTGCTGTAGAAACATTTTAATTGGTATGGGAAAACAGAGTAATAAAACTGTTT
Source organism: Macaca mulatta (assembly GCF_049350105.2). NCBI lineage: Eukaryota > Metazoa > Chordata > Mammalia > Primates > Cercopithecidae > Macaca > Macaca mulatta. Next base: position 129,417,374 of record NC_133412.1, on the reverse strand, counting down.
GGGGGTAGGTCTGAGTGGGGCCAATGAGTCAAACCTTGGTTGTTCAGAAATAACTTCTGATGTTTATGGCAGAAAGCTGCACATTTATGAGCAAATGAATGAGTTTACAGTGAGCGTGCAGCAGCCTGGAAATAACTGCTGAACGATTTTACCATCTCGAGCACTGTGCACACTGCGATGTAGAGGCAGAGCAAGGTGAGGACTAGAGGGTATCAAACATATATGGGCATGCACTAATTGTCCCGTGAGGCATGATACCAATTGCATCTAAAATTTCATCACCTCACGCAGTAGCCACTGATAATCCAGCAAATGCTTAAACATCGGACAGAAAAAAACATTTATATCAAACTAGCTCTCTCAATGGTTTTATTCTGCTGAGCTCAAACTTTACATGTACTTTAGAAAAATGGAATAACCACAGGTAGATACTACAGAGATTAACTTGGCTAGTGGACTCTGATGCTAGAAAAACAACACACTGGACCAGGTTTGAATCCGAGTTCAGATCCTCACCAACCATAACCTCTCTGATCTTTCAGCTACTACCTTTATAATTCATTAACAAAGGGAGTCAATATCAGTAGCACTGATTTCACTGGATTCAAAGCAGAGGAAATGATGTATATAAAACATGGCATTTTCTCTCTTCAAATATGAACCTGTATTTACAGCAGTTCCCTGCAGTCCATAACACATACTTTGGAAACCACTATAGCGTTTGGCTTTAAGTATATGCTAGATATTGACTGTATTAATTAGAGATAATCCTGGTATGACAAACATATTTTTCTAGAACTAATGACTTTTATGTCAGGCTGACAAGTATAATTAGGCAATAAATCCTCAATCAGTCTGGTTCAATTTGCTACAGGGAAGATGAGGTCTCTGCCATCTTTGTCAATTTATGTTTAAAATATGTATGAGTACTATTTCTAAAGAGAGGAGGTGGCTAAAGGAATTCACAATTTATGTTGCATGAAACACACTCTTTAAAATATTCTATCTTTTCAAGGAACCACATTTCAAACAAGTGCCTGAACCATGGCTACGATAAGAAAGTCAAAAAGTGCTAACTTGGATTTCATCAGAATCAACATCATTTTCTAGTAAATCAAAATGATAGGCCTATTTGTTAGAGGCAATAGCTTTGAACTTGGCCCTGGGCCACTCCTGAGCCCATCCTGGATTGGTTTACTGAGCTATTCGATAAACCCTGGCACAGAATCTATGGCACACAGAGTGCTGGACAGGGCTGGGGCAGACACGCTCAATCTATCAGCAAGCACAGACACCAGAGAGAGTAAGAATGTGTGAGGAGAGCCTGTTTCTAATTTGGGATGACTCCCAAGTACAAAGAAGCTAGATCTGGCTGGTGGTACTAGTTTCAGAAGATGATCTGACTTGAACATAGTTGGGAAAACATGAACACCAAGGGTTGCAGCCAGAGAGCTGGGCAGGTGACATTCACATGCTTTGTGGACATCTGTTCCCAGGAATCCTACCACTTCCAATCAGATGAAAAGCTCCTTGAGGGTAAGAACTCCAGTCTTTTTAAACCAGCCTTCAATTCCAGCAGTGTATTATTTGGCTAATAGTACAGATTGGGCTCAATCTCCAATCCAACACGGGCTGCCTGTGGGACTCTGGGCAAGTTAGGCCTCTGGCCTCATTTTTGTCACCTGTACAAGTGCTGACCTTGTCCCCAGAAAGGTCATTGCTAACAGCTGAGATATTTCAGCTCCTGTATCTACCCAGTTTATGACAAATTGCTAAACAAGTGAAAGGTTCATATTCAAGTTTGTATGGATTTTTTCATTGTGTTTTAGAACGTATCAAGTCAACCTAATGTGCAAACTTTTTTATTTTTATTTATTTTTATTTTTATTTTTTTTGAGACAGGGTCTCACTTTGTCACCGTGGCTGGAATACAGTGGCATGGTCATGGCTCACTGCAGCCTCAATCTCCCAGGCGCAAGCAATTCTCCTGACTTAGCCTCTCGAGTAGCTGGGACCACAGGCACACACCACCACACCCACCTAATTTTTCGTATTTTTTTGTAAAGATGGGTTTTATCCATGTTGGCTAGGATGGTTTTGAACTACTGGGCTCAAGCAGTCTATCTGCCTTGGCCTCCTAAAGTGCTGGGGCTATGGCTGTGAGCCATTGCACCCAACCCAATCAATTCTTTTTATTGCTTTATTCGTCCCATATCTTTTGGAAAATAGGGGCAAAGTCTAGCCTTCCCACATAGGAATGCTGTGATTCAGTCACATATCTATATAGACATGTTTACATTATCAACCATGCACTGTACACTAGTTACCATAAATGAAAGCCAATCAGGACTTTCAAAGTTCTGCCTTTTGGTCTCAGTTGAGAAAGTGCACACTTTAATGCAGACTCTGACGATATCTCACACCGACTCGGTGTAGCAACTCCCTACAAAGCATGAGAGGAGGCAGCAGGGGTACAGACCTGAAAGCGTCACATACCACAGTGTGAGGCAATGCTCTGAAATCACACCCATCTCAACATACACACAGCAGGCGTCATAACTGCTGGTCACTTCAAGGACTGATCCTGTAGTAAGGACCACCCAAGGTCACCTAGAGAAGAAAGTTAGGGAGGGCCACACTTACCTGATAAGAGATGGAGAAAGTGACCCTGAACAACCCCATTCTTTAAAACAGCATTGCGTTTGCTTTTGAACATTTTACATTTCCAGATGTGAGCAAAATGCCGCAGAGGAAGAAATGAAGGTGCAACATTCTTGTGAAATGCCAAGTGCTATAGTAAAAATTAAAATAATAAGATTTCTTATTGTACATATTAAGACTAAGAGAGAGAGAAAATCTAACTGCAGTCTCATGTAAGAACAGGAGTTGGTAAATTTTGTGAGAAGACATCTATTTAGTCAACAGATAATGCTTTAAAGGATGCATATGAATCTATCTGCTGTGACATCCTACATTTACTTCTCTAAATATTTAAGTATTGACATATATATGAGCTACTCGCCATGGGAAGCAAAACTTTGAACAAGTAAACCTAACAAAAACGAATCATAAGCAAAAATAAAGCATCCTGCAAATGACTAAGTTGAAAAAGCAAAATTCCTTGTTCAATAATTCGATTTGCCTATTGCTCTTTAAAAAATGCACTTACTAGGTAAAACAAGGTACATAACTTGTTTCTAAAGAGCACTGGAGAAAAAGTATATAGGCATCCACAATATACTGTGTGTTATAGTGAGTCAGTAGTAAATGCAAGTCCTAGTTTGTTGGCATGAGCAGGCAAACTTCCAGATGCTGTAAATTGAATCTGACATAAATCGATTTTATACTAAGATACCCAATGACTTACCATGTAATTGTTTTAATATGTAACCCAGTTTATCAGCTGTCAAAATGAACTCTTGAGTACTGAGGAATACAAAGATTGAAACTTACGAGGATAAGCTCCAAAGAAAACAAAATACAACATCCTATTGATTATTTATAGCGATAGAAGCCAAAGTCCCCATTGAAAAGATGTAAACAAAAAGGGGAAGATTCAAATTTTTCCCTTATTTTACTTGAATTTTTTAAGACTTGGCCTAAATTTAAAATTTGTTCATCTGCTGAATAAGCTCATTTTCTTTATGGAATAAAACCAGATCAATAAGGCCACATTCTAGTTATACAGAATCATGAAAATATTTATTCTCAAAAAGCAAAATATATTTTGACAGTTGGTATTTTCAAGATGTTGAGTCTGCTGGAAACATGCAAATTACAACCTTAGTATACACGATTTTGAGTAAAATAATGAATGCCTTCCTCGGAAGTATCTGCCATCACGCAATGCCATTCACAAATGTTTTTCTTCAAAGCCTGGATATATCCGGATGTTACTCCTCAAGCATCATTAAACTGAACTTCTTAAAAGGCTCCTTATTAGCTGTGTATTCTTAGGCCATACCCTGAATCTATTTCTTAATCCGAAAAGTACAACTACCTTGAAGGGTTTTGCTGGAAAAACTCAGATGATGTTTGCAAAGTACCCAAAGAACAGTACACAACACATAATTACTATTAGTCAATTGTTTTGATTACTATAACATTTATAATCTCTATAACACTTAATTTTATGGGGTCCCTCGGGTTCTTGACTGATTTGTAGAGCAAAAGATATTTTAAGTAAGGTAATATGTACACAAGTTACTAAATGTTACCAGTGAATAGTATCTCCCTTCCAATTCCAATCTTCTATCACTAAGAAAGCCACTACTACTAGTTTCTTATATATCCTTCCAGAGAAAAGTCTATGCCTACACTAGCATAGTATACACATCAGAAATGATAGCATACTGCTTACAGTGTTCTGTTCCCTGCTTCTTTAACACAATAACTTATAGAATTATCTATATAATGTAGTTACAGTGCTGTCTCATTCTTTCTGATGTATACATGCAGCATGGCTTATTTAATGCATTTTTTAGCAGACATTAAATTATTTAAAGTATATTTTCAAGCAGTACTGTAATAAATATGCAGGTATTCGTTTTGCATATAGGGAAATATATCTATAGGACAAATTGCTAGAAACAAAATTGCTCGATCAAATGGTACACGGTATGTCCACTTCTGATATTGATAGTTATTGTCAAACTACTTTTCATAGAAGTTACACCAACTTGCATTCTCACCAGAACTATATGAGAGTATGTTTTCCCCACTGTCACCACTATAGGGAGTAAAGTGTAAAATGGCAGGTATCTTTACCTTCTGATATGTGAAAAGAATCATCTCATAGTGCTTTTAATTAGCATTTCTACTATTATGAATAAGGCTTTTAAGAATGTTTAAGAGTTATCTCTTTTTTTATTTACTATGAACAGTTTATATCCTTTGCTAATTATTTTTTGGGTTGCTTGTCTCTTATTGACACAGGCAGTCTTTATATACTAAAAAAGATTTCTATTGTCTGTGATATGAGTTGCAAATCTTCCCACTCATTTGTGTTTTGACTTTACTTAAAGTGTTGTGTGTTTATTTTTTGTCATGCAGATTTTTTAAAAAGTTTCTATAGTCAAACTCATCAGTATTTTCTTTATGATTTCTGGATTTTACTTTATAATTAGAAAAGCTTTCCTCACTCCTAGATTAAGTGAAGAATTCTCCATCTTTCTTTAATATTTCTAGGATTTTGGCTTTATGTTTAGAAATATTAGCTAACCATTTCAACAGTCACAGTGCTTATAAAAGCTATAGTTTGTTTTCAGCATATGCATGTATCAACAGTTCATTATCTTTTTTTTTTTTTTTTACTTTTTTATTGCAGAGTATTCAGTTTTAATGATATACCACAATTTGTTCATTCATTCGTCTGTTGATGAACATTGGGTTAGATCCAATCCTGCCAACTTTTGGGATTGTCAGTCTTTTAATGTTAGCCATCCATATGAGTGTGTAGTGATATCTCATTGTGGTTTTAATTTGTATTTCCCTAATGATTAATGAGGCTGATAATATTTTCATATATAAATATGACATCTATATATCTTCTTTGGGGAAGTCTCTGTTCAATTCTTTTGCCTATTTTCACAAATTGGATTTTCTTATTGTTGTTTTGAGAGTTTATACATTCTGAATACATATTCTTTATCAGATAAATGATTTGCAAATATTTTCTACCAGTCTGTGTACCTTGTCTTTGCATTCTCTGAAGAGTTTATTCCAAAGGGTATAAGTTCTTAACTTTGATGTCTACTTATCAATTTGTTCTTTTATAAATCACATTTTTGGTTTTATATCTAAGAAATTTTTGCCTAACTCAAAGTTGTGAAGATTTTTCTTCTATGTTTTCTTTTAGAAGTTTTATATTTAGTTTTATGATCCATGATGAACTAAGTTTTGTACACAGTGAAGATTATAAATCAAATTCATATTTCTGCATGTATAAATGAAACAGCACCGTCTGTTTAAAAGACTATCCTTTTTCAACAGAATTGCCTTCGCATCTTTGTCAAAAACCATGTCCATATATATGGGTCTATTTCTGGGCTCCACTGTGATGAATTATTTATCTATCTTTACACCAATACCACACTATCTTAATTACTGTAGCTTTAAAATAAAGTCTTGAAGTCACTGTGAATACTCCAACTCTGTTCTTATGTTTCAAAGTAGTTTTGGCAATTTTAGGTTTTTCACATTTTCAAATGAAATTTAGAATCAGCTTATTAATTTCTATTAAAAAGTCTGCTGGGATTTTGATTGGTATTGTACTGAATTTACAGATTTTGGTAGAATTCACATCACTGTTGAGTTTTCTGATCCATGAACACGGCGTATCTCTCCATATATTTAGGTCCTCAACTTCTCTCAGCAATGTTTTTATAGGTTTCTGCATAAAGGTCTTCCACATCTTTTGTTAGATTTATCCCTAAGTGCAGTCAATTCTCATTATTCACAGTTATATTCTATCAAGTAGTCACAAACATTGATTTACTGAATACTGAGCCACTGCTCCTAAGGAAAATACAGGATTCAGTTCCTAGGAGGCTCTTGTTGCAACGCTTTTGTCAAATGATCAAATACTTGTTTTCTGTTTTTCTGTTTAAAAATACCTCACTTAATATATATTTCTTACAAATAATCACATAATAATCTTTATAACGAAACACTAACCAAGAAGGGTTTACCATTTTCCCGCCCCTGGGTAATGTGACCATAAATTTCTTTGGCTTTCAGTTTCAGAACAATATTGTCCACTATGCTTTTTAAACTGGCTGTCATATCATGAACTTCCACATTTAGTCACTTTCCCATCATTTAGCCATTTTCCCATTTTTCCCATAGCTTCGTAATACACTGTACATGTTACTGTAGCACTTTCCAGTGTGGCCTTCATGTACGTATTAACAAATCTCCTCCTTCTTTTTCTGGTGTACTGTATTGTTAATTCATTTCCATCGAACTCACAGTCAAGAGCACTTTAACTGAACAATGATAATCTAACATGCATTTTCTCTGTAAGGTACATCAGTCTTCTTGCACCTAGGAACACTAGAGAACACTTCAACACCACGCTTGGGCGACATTTCAAACAGTGAAATCACCAAGAAAAGCACAAAAGTGAGAAAAACTTAGCCCTGAATAGACCATGCAAAGAACACTTGTTGACAGTATGAGAAGTGAAGCAAGAAGGCAGAGCTTTGCCTAGTTGGGCCTCACCTGGGAACGTGTGCCCTGGGGAGGCTACTCACATATCTTACCACTGTGCATACATCCACAAATAATTGCAAAAGGACCCTGAGTATTAATTTGGGAGTTACAAGTAAATTTTAGTCAGTAGGTAACTTTGTAAACATGGAATCTGTGAATAATGAGCATCAACTGTGTTTTACATTTTTTATGCTATTTTGCAAATAGTATTTTTAAAAACGTTTTCAATTTCTGAGCTTCTGTTGCTTTTAAAAAAAATCTTCTGCATTGTAATCTGTGCTTTCTTTGCCTTACCTGTATTTTATATGATCACTGAGAAGGGGCATATTCCTATTCCTACAGTTACTTTTATGCATCCAACTATAAAAATGTTTGTGCCCATTAACTCTCTAATAAGAACAATGATGAGTAAGACTATTTTCATTTTCTGTCATCCTTCTGTGCACACTTTCAATTATTTTTAAACTGTTTATTGCTGTTTGCTTTTTTAACCTTTACGTATATCTTCCTGTTTTAAGTGATAATTTTTGTCTCCCAGCTATAAAATCTGAGGATATTAGCATGCTTACAGAACCTCTCTCCTTTTCTTTCCTTCCTCGCCCACCTTTTATAAGTTCTATTATTTCTACACTGTCGGAATAATATCATTTACATTCTATTCTGTGGCAATCATTTCCTCATTTGTTTTAGTCCTTCAGATAGAGTGTAATTCAATGTTTAGATGATAGCTTTCCATCCACCTCTTTTTTTGGCTGAAATTTGTCTTCTGGTAATTTTTTCAATAAGGGCTCATAAAAATTCTATATCCTGCATTCTTGTATGTTTATCAGTATTTGTCAATTGGCTGAATATTTAAAAGAAATGTGGGGTAAAGAAATCTTGGGTCACTAGGCTGGGCGTGGTGGCTCACACCTGTAATCCCAGCACTTTGGGAGGCCAAGGTGGGAGGATCACCTGAGGTCAGCAATTCAACACCAGCCTGGCCAACATGGTGAAACCCTGTCTCTACTAAAAGTACAAAAAAATTAGCCAGGCATGGTGGTGGGCACCCATAATCCCAGCTTCTCAGGAGGCTGAGGCAGGAGAATTGCTTGAACCTGGGAGGCAGAGGTTGCAATGAGCCAAGATCATGTCTCTGTACATCCTTGAGCAAAAGAATCAAGGCATTTAACATCAGAGTGTAGAAAATCTATAAACAACCCCCCAGATAAAACAGGACTCACTTAAAAAAAATGGGTAAAAGTTATTATACACAAAAATGGTTACCCTTGAGCATATTCTATATTAAAACTTTTACATTCTGGCTATATTTGGTTGAGAATATGATCCAAAAAAGTCAGGGATATTATATAACACAAGAATCAATGCAGGGACAGCAACAGCACTAGGACATCCTGTGCCAGGGGACACAGAGTTAGATCAGAAACAAGGCACTCAGCTTGAGGCTCAGCCCTAACGTCAACTAACCATGAGTCCTTTAGCATGTGACTAAAACCTTACAAATCGGCCAAAGAGGAAAGCCGTGGCACAGATTTTAAATGTTACTTCACATTGTGAGAATACATTCTATCTATGGTGAAGAATTATTTTTATCATCCCCTCTCCAGTCTCAGCTATATTAAAATTAAAATTTACATTTCTTTAGAAATTAATGGTGAAAAGAATTGGTTGTGAGGAACATCTGAGGGAAAATACTCTGATATGAAAAAAAAATCTGTGATGATCCTTTTGCATATAATAAAAAAAATCAACAAGAAAAGTTAAATGGCTTGATATTGAATACACTGGGGATTCAGATCTAATTCATTATTAAATCAATATGACTATTATTATTGATTAAAAAGTCTATCCATGTAGTAGATAAAATGTTTATTCCTTGGGTGTTACTGTGGAACAAAACTCCTAGAACTGCAGCTAAAAATACCAGGGTCAACATTAGGTTATTATACTCGCTGTCCAGCTAAAGCAAGACAAATAAATGAAAGGATAGATTTGCCTTAGGATTTTGCCTGTAAATCACTGCTTAAAATAAACTTGTCCTGCCTCTAGTACTTTTGGAAAGAGACAGAATGTAAATAAATTCAACAAATAATATGTTGCCCTCTTATAGATAAAGCCTATGCTGAATGATTAAACCCTAAAGACATCACCCACCAAAGCAACTTTTCGAGAGTCAAACTATGTGATAACCAGAGCAGACAAGTCTTATTTATGGGGGACGGAAAGTCAGCACTCTTCAGTCAATATATTTATGTGTGAAGTTTAATCAGATTAGCCATCTACAAGTATAAAATCTCCTGCATGGATACAACTCCAACTAACAAATAAGAAACCCACACAGATTTATAATATAAACATATACACCTTAATAACCAAATCAGTGAAAATTCTGGGTAGCTAGTGCTTTTTCAAGGCACAGTATTTTTGCATTTATTGTTTTACTGCAGTCATCTGATCCACACAATCACCGTGAGGTGAATATTGTTATCTCCATTTTGCAAAATAAGGAAACTGACTTGGAGAGGGTAAGACATTTCCTAAGTGGATGGGCAAGTCTATACTGCATTGCATACTCTTTTCTTTGTTTCTTTACAAAATAATTTCCAATTTTAGGGGAGAGGATTTATATGAATTCTGTAATCGTTTGTAATTTAAGAGACCATAGGATTGGAAATCACTTTGAAAAGCGATGTAGTTGAAAGCGATGTAGTTCAGTCATCCATCAAATCCCGTTTCCATCATTAGAAAACAACAACATTAAGAGAAGTAACAGAAGAACCAGCAAAGAATGGCACTGTGCAAATCAAATTTGTAAGAATGAACTTATGAACGAATGAACAGAAACAAGCAGTAAGCAAAACAGTCAGCTGGGGCAGAGAGATCAAGCAATAGAAATGAGTGGCTGTTGAATCTGAGTCATCTGCGGCATCAGTTGCCATGTATTAACACAGTTACCATGTATTAACACAAGCTGAAAACGAGCCTATTCTTCAGAAGTGTTTAGAATCTCCTTTACAGCATACTGCCTTTGTCAACGGCATCCAGTCTAAAAAGTTACCAAACTCGAATAACCGGGAAGCTTTGTGGTGGGTAGACAGCTATCTCCCTGTAGCCAGAACATTTAAGAAAAAAAAAAAAAATGCCCCAATCCCTCCACATTCTAGAGTACTTCAAATATCTAGAGACAGCCTCACTGTACCTCATTTCACCTCCAGTGATTCCTTCCCTTGGTGAAACACCTCTCATTCCTTCTCATTTTCTTCAAAATACATGGCTTCAAATCTCTTTACTCTCCCGGTTATTTAAGCTGAACACAGATGTGTCCATATTCATTCATTAGGAAGTCACGTTAACAGAACTTCATAACCTGCACATGGGCTGATCCCAGGCAAAGTAAACAGTTCTACTTTTGTCACTTCAGAAAAAGAGTGTGTTCGCTTCTTGAGGAATCCATCATACTGTTTACTCACACAAGGATTACCAAATTGTCAAACGTACTTTATGAAAAACTTTTCCATACTTGAAAAATCAGCTTCATCGAAGTATAGTTTACATTTACTAACATTCACCAGTTTTAAGTGCACAATTTGAGGAGTTTTGCCAATGAAAAGAGTCATGTAACCGCCACTTTAGTCAAGATATAGAACCGTCCCGTCACCCCAAACAGTTCCTTCATGACTCTCTGCAGCCAGTCCCTGAAACTGCCTGCCTTTCCCAGCAACCACTGATGGGCTTTCTGTCACTAGAGCTACATCTTTTCTGGAATTCCATACAAACAAACTTAATATGTAGTCTTACATACTCAGCGTCTTTACCAAAACCTTTTGTGATTTATGTATGTTATTATGTGTCTTGGTAGTTTGTTCCTTTTTCTCTATTAGTAGTTATTCCATTGTATGGACATTTGAAGGATATTTATACTATTTCCAGTTTTTGGCTTTCACAAATATAGCTGGGGTGCATATCCCCAGATACATACATTTCTACTGGGTAAATATCTGGAAGGGGATTGCTGGATGATACAGCAAACATACATTTAAATTTTTTGTCACAAAACAGGCAATCTGGGATTTTTGTTGGAATAGTGCTGAATGTATACCAATTTTGGAAAAATTGGTATCTAAATAATAGCAAGTGAATATGGTATGTCAATAATAGCCATAAATATGGTTTGTATCTCCATTTTATTTAGGTCTTCCTTACCTCAACAATGTTTTGCAGTTTATAGAGTATACAATATTGCAAGCATTTTGTTAAATTTATCCACAAGTATTTCATATGATATCTTAAATGCTTTGCCTTCAAATTTTCCATTCTCTATTACTTATTGCTAGTATAGAAAAACTTTTTTTGTATATTGGTCTTGTATCCTACAAGTCCACTAAACAGACTTACTAGTGTGAATAGCTTCTCTTGTTTTGTTTCTACTGTAGGATTTTTCTATGTGCATAATCATACTGTTGTGAAACAAAACAAGTAAGTGTGGTTACCTGTTAAGTTTTTCAAAAACATCCTTTATCAAGTCAGGAAGTTTCATCTATTCCTAGTTTCCCAAGAGATTTTATAATGAATGTTTAACTTATCCAGTGCTTTCTGTGCATGCATATGGAGATGATTATATCATTTTCTTTTTAGTCTGTAGAATTACATTGACTAACTTTTGAATGATTAACCAACCTTGTATTCCTGGGTTAAACAATGCAAGAATCTTATGGTCTCCTCTCTCCTATCCTTGATGCTGCTATCATTTTATTTCTATGTATGTTATAAACCCCATACATTATTATTAATTTGGCTTAAAAGTCAATGTTCTTTTAAAGAGATCAAAAATAAAAAAGAAATGTCTTCCATATTTCCCCTCATTTAAATCTAAATTTCCATCTGTTGTTTTTTCCTTCAGCCTGGAAAAGTTTAACATTTTTTGTTGTGCAGGTGTGCTGGTGGTAACTAGTTTTAGCTTTTGTTTTTCTGAAATAAAGTCTTTATTTCTCTTTCACTTCTGAAGAAATTTATGCTAAATTCTAGGGTGATAGTCTTCCTTTGTTTCCCCCTACTTCTGTCCCTCCCCTTCAGTACTTTAAAGATGTTGGTCCATGGTCTTCCAACTTGCAGTGTTTCTGTTTAATTATTTCATTCTTACTTTTTGTTCCTCTGTGCATATTGCCTTTTTTCTTTGGATGATTTTGAGATTTTCTATTTATTATTGCTTTTCAACAATTTGACTGTCATGTGTCTTACTACAGTTTTCTTTATTTCTTTTTAGAGCTCACTGAGCTTCTTGGTTCTTAGATTTTATCATTTTCATCATATTTGAAGAAGTTTGGTCTTTTAAAATTGCTACCTTTACCTCCACTTATCTTTCTAGGACACCATTTACACATATTTGAGACCACTTGATATATACCCACAATTTACTACGGCTGTCTTTATTTTTTTCAGTTTTTCATCTCTTGCCCCATATTGGAAATTCCTATTGCAATACCTTCAAGTTCACTGATCTTTTCTTCTTCAGTTTCTAATGTACTGCTACCTCAATCCAGCGGTTTTTTTGTTTTTGTTTTTTTCCCCCACTTCAGACATTTCATTTTTCACCTTCAGAAGTTTCACTTGAACCTTTTTTCTGACATTGCTCTTCTCAACATGCACGTTTCCCCTTTACATTCCAGGTCATAGAGAATATATCTGTAACAGTTATTTTAACCTTCTTTTCTTTTCTGTGTTTAATTCCATCTGTAATTTCTAGGTTTGTTTCTATTGATTGATTTTCCTCCTGGGTATAGGTCTTATTTTACTACTTCCATACATTTCTGGTAATTTTTGATTGGATGCTGGTCATTAATTTTTTTGGGGGGGTGGTTCTTGATTTTGTTAAGAGTGTTAGACTTGTTCTGGCAGGCAGTTAACTTTAGATCAGTTTTATCTCCCACGGCTTGCTTTTAAGCTTTGTTTGGGCAAGTCCAGAGCAGACTTTGATCCAGGGATAATTTATCCTCATTACTAAGGTGATACTCTTCTGCAGACTCGATCCTATTTCCCTTGTATTTTGAGGTCTTTTCACTCTGCAGGTGGGAACATAACTAAACTCAGCCCTCTGTGAGCTACAGAAGTTGTTCAGCCTATTGCTTTCCAGTAGTTCTTTCCCCATTCTGTGGAGCTTCACCACGCACACAAGCAAAGCAGTACCTGGCCAAGGGCTCAGAGAGTATCCTCTGTAGCTATACAAAGTTCTACACTCCTATGAAGCCCCCTCATCTCTGGTAGTCTCCTTTACAAATTCCAGCTGTCTCACCTCCTCAGACTGTAATATTTGTCTCTTCAACGCAGATCATAGGGCTGTTTGGTTTCGTATTCCTTGTTCTTGGGCCTGTGAAAACCGCCTTAGGCAGTAAGCTGGGGCTCACCTCGCTTATTTCCCTTCTCTCAGGGATCACAGCCCTGAGCTGCCTGTTGTCTGCAACCAATCATTTAATATATTTTGTCCAGTTGCTTACAGTAGGGAGAGGCAGTGAATTCTGTGACAGCTAATTCTTCATGCATGGAAGTGGAATTCTGTTTGGCATACATTTTAGAATCTCTTCTCTGTTCCTCTGTGTGTGTTTCATATATTCATTCATATATATATTTTTATATATATATAAAGAGAAAGTCTTCATATATATATATATATATATATATATAGAGAGAGAGAGAGAGAGAGAGAGAGGGAGAGAGAAAGTCCGATACACCTGAAGCAATGACAATTTTTAAACTTAAATAACTTTAATAATTTAAAAAATTTTAAACTGAAATAATTCACCATCAAATTATGCTTCTAATAACATCAAATACTAAGTAACACCCCGATCCAGTTGTCTCTAATTTTATTTTCTTCAGAGCATTTACAAGAAGCTAGTTGTTCATTGTACTTATTTACTTCTTCCTGCCAGCCCATATTACACTGTAAGCTCTGAGGGGGTAGGATCATTTTCTTTGTTGTTCACCGCTTTTATTTCCAATACCTATAACATTTCCTAGCACATGCATACACGATTAACTCTTCTCTGATTTGGTGGTACTTAGTAGAAAATATACTTAATTATTATAAAGGTGGTTTTGATTAAATAATATCCCACTTGTCCTTGATGCCCACTATATACTATTAATACAAAGCCTCATATGTGAGCAGGCAAACATTAAGAATAAAGGTGAACATTAAAATTCATATTGAAAGGAAAAATTAACAGTATAAACTTTAATGTTTGTTTGTTTTTTTTTTTGTTTTTTTTTTTTTGTTTTTTGAGACGGAGTCTCGCTCTGTCGCCCAGGCTGGAGTGCAGTGGCGCGATCTCGGCTCACTGCAAGCTCCGCCTCCCGGGTTCACGCCATTCTCCTGCCTCAGCCTCCCGAGTAGCTGGGACTACAGGCGCCCACAACCGCGCCCGGCTAATTTTTTTTTTGTATTTTTAGTAGAGACGGGGTTTCAACGTGGTCTCGATCTCCTGACCTTGTGATCCGCCCGCCTCAGCCTCCCAAAGTGCTGGGATTACAGGCATGAGCCACCGCGCCCGGCCTAAACTTTAATGTTTATCAAAGCAAATAATATGCAATAAGTCAGGGTATCCGACCTACGTATTTAGACAGCCGGCACCTTCCAGTAGCATACGCTAATATGAATTTGAATACAGAAGCCTACACGCTGAAGCCTACATACATTCTAAAAAGCTGCCACTTTAAAATGTGTAACCTACATTAATCAGAGCATGCAGGGTACAGGAGAGGAAACCTGTCTGAAATCTACCTGCAAATAAAATCCTCTGTTATTTAAGAGGATCTACACTAGGTTAACTCAGAATTTTACGTATTCTACATATTAGTTACTTCCCAAGAAAACTGAAGTTTTGCATTTTCTTATTACATTTTATCTTAAATAAGAAAAGCTGACTTAATCTCCACAAAAAATCTTGGCAAAAAATTCCAAAATAAAAAAAGTTTATTTAATCAGAATTCAATAAGTATTTTCCGGATATATGCTTTCTTCAGAATCACACCTGGCTTCTTACATTTATAATTAATTTTCACTTTGAAGTTAATGGTATTTTTTTTTCCTTTTTTGAGACACGGTCTCACTCTTTGCCCAGGCTAGCATGCAGTGGTGCCATCAGAGCTTACTGTTGCCTCAATCTTTTTAGGTTCAAGAGATTCTCCCACCTCTGCCTTCTCCCACCTCAGCCTTCAGAGTAGAGTAGCTGGGACTACAAGTGTGCACCACCATGTCCAGCTAATTTTTTTTTTAAATTTGTGTTTTGGAGAGATGGGTCTCACTATATTGTCCAGGCTGGTCTCGAACTCCTGGGCTCAAATGATCCTCCTGTCTCAGCCTCCCAAAGTGCTAGGGTTACAGGCATGAGCCACCGCTCCTGAGTGTAAATGGTATTTTTTGTCTTGCCTAACCAAAACTGACTCCATCATGAGCACTGATGATACAGGAGTTAAGATGAAATTACTTAGACAGATAGTAAGAAAGGGTATTGGAGTCCTCGGTAAGGCTTTTCTTTTTAATGAAAAGCAGCCCAAAATCATTTTCTAACAAAGAGCACCCTGTAAAGTTGAGCTGCAGACACAGACAAGCAAGCTGGGAGCTTGCACGGGTGAATGCCAGCAGGAACTAGGGACTAGCCATGTTCAAGGTGGTGGCTCCATTTTCCCTTCTCTGCCAGCCACATGTAGAGTAAGGAGCAGACAAGATGGTGCCAGTCAAGGATAATTCATTTGCATAATAAGATTAGGGTGGGGCAGCCAGCCTTCCCCATACATTATGTAAATGACACACCTGATCACACCAATCTGTGGGCCCTACGTAAATCAAACACTACCTCCTCCATCCTGCCTATGCAATCTGCTGTGGTCTGCCATCTTCCCCCAACCCCACTTTTAAAAAAATTATACTTTAAGTTCTGGGATACATGTGCAGAACGTGCAGGTTTGTTACATAGGCATGCACGTACCATGGTGGTTTGTTGCACCCATCAATCCCTCATCTACATTAGGAATTTCTCCTAATGCTATACCTCCCCTAGACCCCCACCCCCTGACAGGTCCTGGTGTGTGATGTTTCCCTCCCTGTGTCCATGTGTTCTCATTGTTCAACTCCCACTTATGAGTAAGAATATGTGGTGTTTGGTTTTCTGTTCCTGTGTTAGTCTGCTGAGAATGATGGTTTCCAGCTTCATCCATGTCCCTGCAAAAGACATGAATTCATCCTTTTCTATGGCTACATAGTATTCCATGGTGTATATGTGCCACATTTTCTTTATATAGCCTATCACTGATGGACATTTGGGTTGGCTCCAAGTCTTTGCTATTGTGAACAGTGCCACAATAAACAAATGTGTGCATGTGTCTTTATAGTAGAATGATTTATAATCCTTTGGGTATATACCCAGTAATGGGATTGCTGGGTCAAATGGTATTTCTGATTCTAGATCCTTGAGGAATCGCCACACTGTCTTTCACAATGACTGAACTAATTTACACTCCCACTAACAGTGTAAAAGTGTTCCCGTTTCTCCACATCCTCTCCAGCATCTGTTGTTTCCTGAACTTTGTAATGATCGCCATTCTAACTGGTGTGAGATGGTATCTCATTGTGGTTTTGATTTGCATTTCTCTAATGACCAGTGATGATGAGCATTTTTTCACATTTGCTGGCTGCATAAATGTCTTCTTTTGACAAGTGTCTGTTCATATCCTGTGCCCACTCTTTGATAGGGTTGTTTTTTTCTTGTAAATTTATTTAAGTTCCTTGTAGATTCTGGAGTTCCTTTGCTGTGCAGAAACTCTTTAGTTTAATTAGATCCCATCTGCCAATTTTGGCTTTTGTTGCCATTGCTTTTGGTGTTTTAGTTACGAAGTCTTTGCCCGTGCCTATGTGCTGAATGATATTGCTTAGGTTTTCTTCTAGGGTTTTTATGGTTTTAGGTCTTATGTTTAAGTCTTTAATCCATCTTCAGTTAATGTTTGTATAAGGTGTAAGGAAGGGGTCCAGTTTCAGTTTTCTGCATATAGCTAGCCAGTTTTCCCAACACCATTTTTTTTTTTTTTTTGAGACGGAGTCTTGGCCTGTCACCAGCCTGGAGTGCAGTGGTGCATCTTGGCTCACTACAACCTCCGCCTCCCAGGTTCAAGCAATTCTCCTGTCTCAGTCTTGTGAATAGCTGGGACTACAGGTGCGCGCCACCACACCCAGCTAATTTTTGTATATTTGGTAGAGATGGGGTTTTGCCATGTTGGCCAGGATGGTCTCGATATCTTGACCTCATGATCTGCCTGCCTTGGCCTCCTAAAGTGTTGGGATTACAGGCATGAGCCACCATGCCTGGCCAACATCATTTAATAAATAGCAAATCCTTTCCCCATTGCTAGTTTTTGTCAGGTTTGTCAAAGATCAGATGATTGTAGATGTGTGGCATTATTTCTGGGGTTTCTGTTCTGTTTCATTGGTCTATATATCTGTTTTGGTACCAGTGCCATCCTGTTTTGGTTATTGTAGCCTTGTAGTATAGTTTGAAGTCAGGTAGCGGGATGCCTCCAGCTTTGTTCTTTTTGCTTAGGATTATCTTGGCTATCCAGGCTCTTTTGTTGGTCCATATGAAATTTAAAGTAGTTTTTTTTTTCCTAATTCTGTGAAGAAAGTCACTGGCAGCTTGATGGGGACAGCACTGAATCTTTTGGGCAGTATGGCCATTTTCACGATATTGAGTCTTCCTATCCATGAACATGGAATGTTTTTCCAATTGTTTGTGTCCTCTCTTGTTTCCTTGAGCAGTGGTTTTTAGTTCTCCTTGAAGAGGTCCTTCACATCCCTTAGAAGTTGTATTCCTAGGTATTTTATTCTCTTAGTAGCAATTGTGAATGGGAGTTCACTCATGATTTGACTCTCTGTTTGTCTGTTATTGGTGTATAGGAATGCCTGGGATTTTTGCACATTGACTTTGTGTCCTGAGACTTTGCTGAAGTTGCTTATCAGCTTAAGGAGATTTGGGTCTGAGACGATGGGGTTTTCTAAATATACAATCACGTCTTCTGCAAACAGAGACAATTTGACTTCCTCTCTTCCTATTTGAATATCCTTTATTTCTTTATCTTGCCTGATTTCCCTGGCCAGAACTTCCAATACTATATTGAATAGGTCTGGTGAAAGAGGCCATCCTTGTCTTGTCCCAGTTTACAAAGGGAATGCTTCCAGCTTTGGCCCACTCAGTGTGATATTGGTTGTGGGTTTGTCATAAACAACTCTTATTACTTTGAGATACGTTCCATCGATACCTAGTTTATTGAGCGTTTTTAGCACGAAGGGGTGTTGAATTTTATCGATGGCCCTTTTCTGCATCTATTGAGATAATCATGTGGTTTTTGTCTTTGGTTCTGTTTATGTGATGGATTATGTTTATTGATTTGCATATGTTGAACCAGCCTTGCATCCCAGGGATGAAGCCGACTTGATCATGGTGGATAAGCTTTTTGATGTGCTGCTGGATTCTGTTTGCCAGTATTTTATTGAAGATTTTCACATCAATGTTCACCAGCGATATTGGCCTGAAACTTTCCTTTTTTGTTGTATCTCTGCCAGGTTTTGGTATCAGGATAATGCCGGCCTCATAAAATGAGTTGGGGAGGAGTCCCTCTTTTTCTATTGCTTGGAAAACTTTCAGAAGGAATGGTACCAGCTCCTCTTTGCACCTCTGTTAGAATTTGGCTGTGAATCCATCTGGTCCTGGGCTTTTTTTGGTTGGTAGGCTATTAATTACTGCCTCAATTTCAGAACTTGTTATTGATCCTCCTTTTTTCCAGATGTCTCTCTTTCCCTCTCTCTCCTCTCTCTAGCAAGAAGCTGCTCTTTTCTTTCTCACTCCTTTCCACTATTAAACTTTCTGCTGCTTAACCCACCCATGTGTCCATGTTCTGAATTCTTTCCCAGCGCAAGGCAACAAACCACAGGTTATTCCCCAGACAAAGAAGGTGTTTCACTGACACTCATCTTACAGTATGTTACAGTTTAAATATGATTTTATATAAGTAACTTTACAACTATATTTTCTAAGACTTCTTCCAAAGCTGCTTGATTTGGCAAGTAACAGAATGGGTTACAGTAGTTTACATACAACAGGTGTCCCAGTAAAGACATTGTGATATTAATGAACAAGGTATAGGAACACCCTCGCTTTGGGAAATCTTACTCTAAAACAGGAGTGTGCCACCATTAACTATGAAAATAATTTTAAAGACCTAAACTCCTTTTTTTCCAAGTCTGGCTACTGTTATAGCACACTTACCCTACACTATGACAACTATTTACTTGTTTATGAATTGTTACCTCCTTACTGCACAATATCTGGTACAGAGAGCACTCAGTGTTTCCTGGACAAACAAATTATTGAAGCAGAATACCCTATTCTCCCAAGTATCCTAGGTGCCTGAGACATTATTACCCTGTGTTATTGTCAAACTCACCTGACAACAATTCTCAAAGTCCTACATCATAATCCATTTATGCTTCACTATTAAGAATTATGGTGTATACACTTGCCACCTCAAGCTGTCATGTCAATCTAGATAAGAATCCAAGATGAGTACAAATTGAATAGCTAAAACATCCCAAGTGACTACTCTTGATGTGAAGCGTTAACAACTTGTCCTGATACGCTATGCTATGCTAGCTTTAAACAATTAGCACAGCTAACATTTTAGATCTAATGTTCCCCAACATTTATGCTTAGCAGCCTCTTTCTGAGAGTAGTTTGTGTCAAAAACTTGGGTTTTGGACTTGATGTTGCTTACCGACTGCAGAGGCTGCAGGGTATGATGAGACTGAAACAGAGTGTGGAATCAAACAGGGGCTCACAATTACAAGCGCACTGCATACCAACCATGAGGACACAGGTGTGTCACTTCACCTCCCTGCGCCACAACAATCAACCAACAGGGTAACAATAATGAACTGCTGCAAGGATCAAACAGAAAACTCGGCAGAAACCACGGCTGCTTGATCTTAAGTCATTTAAGCTTCATGTACTAGAACACTTGACTGTAAAGGCTCAGTAATTACCCTCCTCGCCTTACAGGATTGTTGCAGGGATAAAACAAAATAAGAAAATAAGCTTGGTTTTAAAAATTCAAAGTGCTACACAAATATTATGCTACTATCTTCCTAGGAGGATAACTGCATCTGTGAACGGAAGGAGGCAGAAGAAGTAACAATGTCAACTTGTCTCTGAAGGAGCCTCTGTCAATGGCCCTCCCAGGCTGCGCTCCTGCTGCCCTTTGTGAGCAGCTGAGTGCTGGCTACTAATAGCTCACAGTCAAGTCCTCCTCCAGAGAACTTTCCTTGGCCCACTCAGTCCAGAAATGCCTGGGAGATGGTGCCCCCAGGGGCGGCCTGTAGCTCAGAACCAAGGAAAGAAGGCTGAGCCCCTGCTCAAGGTAGGGTGGCTATGTGGCCTCAGAGCTCCCCAGGGAGTCAAGTTGACACTAGACTTGGGCTGAGAGCACTTTTTCCCAGCTTCTTCCCTTGCTCTCACTTGCTTCCCTCACTTCTTTCCTGGTTTCTCCTGATAGTACTTCTTCAGTAAATCACTTGCACAGGCTTTGTGTGTTGGTTAATACTGAATGTGAACTTGACTGAAGGACGCAAAGTATTGTTCGGTGGGTGCCTGTGAGGGTGTTGCCAAAGGAGATTAACATTTGAGTCAGTGGACTGAGAGAGGCAGACCCACTCTCAATCTGGATGGGCCCATCTAATCAGCTGCCAGTGCAGCTAGAATAAAGCAGGTAGAAGAAAGTGGAATGAGGAGACTTGTTGAGTCTTGTGGACTTCGTCCTTCTACCATGCCGCATGCTTCCTGCCCTCGAACATCAGACTAGGAGTTGTTCAGCTTTTGGACTCTTGGACTTAACATCAGTGGTTTGCCAGGGGCTCTAGGGCATTTGGCCACAGACTGAAGGATGCACTGTCGACTTCCCTACTTTTGAGGTTCTGGGACTTGGACTGGCTTCCTTGCCCCTCAGTTTGCAGATGGCCTATTGCTGGACTTCACCTTGTGATGATGTGAGTCAATTCCCCTAATAAACTCCCTTTCATCTATTCATCTATCCTATTAATTCTGTCCCATTAGAGAACCCTGGCTAATACACTTTGCTTCTAGAAAACCTCATCTAAGCCACCACCAATATCTTCTAGTATTGACTTATCTGGCTGAAATTTCACATCCATCAACAAATGGAAATGTTTCCAGTGTGGCTCAAGCTCTCAGTAGGAACTGTCAGTGCATCAGGCAGTGCTCCACAGGTCCAGCCAGTGCTGATGGCTTTTGGAAATAAGCTTGAAGCCAAAGTTTGGGCAGAAAACATGGCATTACCAGAGGGAGAGGATACAGCCCCGCTTGAAGCATCCTCAGTAAGGACGATAGGGCGTTCCAAAACCTACAGGCCAAGGGGACTTCTGTCCCTTGGAGAACGTGAGAGAGCACCGATCTTGTTCCCTGTGTGAAACACTTCTCTGATCTAGTCTGTGCACAGAAGTCAAACAGATCTCCCAGAAATGCTCTCCCCACCTCAAAAATATTTCAATGACATCGAGATTCGCACGAAGCATGCTAGGCACGTGTGATCCTCTGTTCAGTGACTGAGTCAGGGCACACATCGATGGGACAGAGCAGTGAGAGACACATTCCTGTTGTCAGTCGCTCTCAAATCTCTAACCTCTCTGAGTTCCCACAGAGCTGAACACATGAGCCACACATGTTGTCAGCCACTTGCTGCCCCAAATGCTGTAACTTCTTGTGTGTATTCTCACACTGCCTCCTCAGGGGAACACAAGCCCTTCCTTGTTCATGAGACACACCTGGAGCCTCAGCATCATGCTCAGTACTGGGGTTACAAAGGACAGTTCTTGTCCCTTAGATACTCACATGGGACTCTGCACCTAATAGTTTCAGAAATACCCACTGAATTAAACTGACTGCACCTTGGAAGAGCTGAATGGAGGACGAAGTGGTCTTTGGCCGGGATGCTGAGGCTACAAGATTTAGACAGGAGGGAAAAGGTATCTGGGGGAGGAGAGGCTTTCGCACTGATGGCGACAAATATGTAAATAAGAATAACCAACAATGTGATGAGGGTGGATGGGCAAATGCATGATATATGTAAAGGATGTTGAAGCAGGGAACCATTAATGCCCAGGGCATGGGGCCTTACTTTTTCTTCTCTCCCACTCCTATGCCTGCCTGGCACACAGTAAATGCTCAAAACCGCTTGAATTTTAGTGGACGTTAATTCCTTAAGCCTAGAATTCTCATATGTGAATTTTTGGAAACTAAAAGATACCCATATCAATCTTTTGAAGCCAATACACACTTCTGAGCATCACATAATCTATCTCCCATGGCCAATTCATGGCACCACTATGACAGGGATTACCTGTTAAAAGTACTCAAACCATTGTGGGAAAGGCCCAACAGAAACACAAACACCAAAACTGGGCACAAACTGGGAGAGAAGACTGTGCATTTTACTTTTTGAAATGACCATTAACCCTGCTTCCCTGAGACCTGCTAAGAAGAAACGTGATATCCTCTCCAAGCGGCATGGTAGGCACAGCCGCAGCACACGGACTGCCCTTCTCATGGCATTCAGTAACCTCCGGGGGGTTTCCAACAGCTAAGTCCCAGAATACTAAGGAGCAGCAACAGCCCTCTCGGTGTCTTCTCTGCGCCTGAGCCTGATTAGAGTCACCCCCTTTCTCTATACCTCCCAACCGGCTTCTCATGTTGCAGATTCAAGGCCAAATTCCTGGGCCTGGAATTCAAGACTCCAGGATTCGGTCTCCTCACAGCACCCTGTGGGTCAGCCTCCCCATCCATGCCCCTGCATGCCTTCCTTCCGCTTGCCAACCCTCCAGGTTCTCCCGTGCCTCTCCACCAAGGCTCCCTGCCAGCCTGGATGATCCTTCTCATAGTCACCCTCAGCAGAATGGTAAGCCACCTCTTGTGTGAAGCTTTCCCTGACTCTCCTGCTGATCAGGATGAATCGCTCCTTTTTCTGGGCTGTTTTAATTCTCTGTGCTTCAATTCCTTCAGTTAAAAAAAAAAAATGGGAATAATGATCTGTATTCTTTCACTTCAGAGTTCTTGATCTTAAAAAGTTAAAGAATAAATTAAAATGTGCGCGAAACTTAATGTTCTCATTATTTACTATGTTCAAAGAAGCCACATATTTGGTCGGCTCATATGACATGTTCGTTGCATAATAACAGCATGGTAGACACTGAAAATTATTTTTGGACTGTATTTCACATTTAGGCAACTACTTTTAATGGTTTAAATCAACCCAAATATTCTGAAAATATAGTTTAACTGATTATATTAAATCTGATCTTGCTAAAAAATTGCCAAATGGAGCATCAACACTGGAGCCAGTTATGTGGCAGCTAGCCTAACGAAATCAAAATAGCACTGACACTTTTCCTTCTCTTGGCGATAAAACAGTGGGCATTTTTAGACATTTTTCAGACGTTTTCCAAAGTATAGACATCTGTCGTTTATATTTCAAGTTTCTCCAAATATAGAATATAGTGTCATCCTTCCAGACTGGGTAGCAAAGATTACTCACTAAAAGACTACTTTCTTAACAAGATTCCATGAAGGCATCTGACAAGGTCTGTCTTGACATTTCTATACATACAATGGAGAAATATAGTTAGAAGATAATACCCAAAGTAGATTTATACCTGGGGGAATGATTATACCTATAAAATCAGTTTCAACATAACAGGAGCCCTCTGGTGGTAACTACAGAATTTTGTCTTATGTTAATCCATGATTTTCAAGATGTTAATGAAGTAGGTTGATCACAATTTTTAAAACGAAGCAATACCAAAGACAGTGAATCCACTGATGACAGGGTCAAAATCTACCCAATGACTACATTATAAAAACAGGCCAAATATAACAAGATAAGGCATTTTTAAAGTGATAAGTGTATATTTATATGTGTAGGTTCAGACAACTCTCATGAATAAAGATCTATGCTCAAGCCGTCCCAAGCACCACTGTTTCTAACAGCATGATGACAACCTAAACATCCATCCGTAAGGGGACAGCTAAATAATTCAAGGGGATAGAGTATACTTTGTAGCAACAAAAAGAAAAACTACAGTGGACTGAAATAATGATTGGAAGAATATACACGATCAATCTTGGGTGATAAAAGTAGTTAAGCGCCGGGCGCGGTGTCTCATGCCTGTAATCCCAGCACTTTGGGAGGCCGAGCGGGCGGATCACGAGGTCAGGAGATCGAGACCATCCTGGCTAACACGGTGAAACCCCGTCTCTACTAAAAATGCAAAAAGTTAGCCAGGCACGTTGGCGGGCGCCTGTAGTCCCAGCTACTTGGGAGGCTGAGGCAGGAGAATGGCATGAACACGGGAGGTGGAGCTTGCAGTGAGCCGAGATCGTGCCATTGCATTCCAGCCTGGGTAACAGAGCTAGACTCCATCTCAAAAAAAAAAAAAAAAAAGAAAAAAAAAAGTCATTTAAGCATTTTACACACAGACTGTTACCATTTTTGTTTTGGTTTTGAAAGAATTCCATGTGTGTGTATGTTGATTTTCATACACACATTATGTATGTGTTTGTACATATAATAGCAACATTTGAGCCCTTGCTGTATACCAGACACAATTCTACAGGTACATTATATTTATTAACTCAGTCTTTTCAGAGACACAGGTACAGATTCATATGTCTGTATTTTATTTAGGTACAGAAAGTAATCGGTGGACCAACAATGTAAAAAGGTACTCTCATATCACACTGCCACATGGTTATTGGGGTGAAGGTTTTTCTTATATATTTCTGTATAGTTTAAAGGTTCTTCAGAAGAATGTAATATTTCTTAAATTCGAAAAAGGAAACGTGGCTAAGATAATAAGTATGAGAAAAACTGCACAATGTAAGTCAATGTATGATGAAATAATTAAATAGGATAGGAGACACAGCTCTGCTACTTCCTAGGTAAATTACCTTGAACAATTTCCTTAACTTTTGAGTGTCAGTTTCCCTGTGTACTACAGATAACCAAAACTATTTGCAAAGTAATATGGGTTAAATAAAGTAATGCATGACCACGTCAAGCCCATACTTCCTGGTACACAGTTGGCCTACGTCCGCAAACACTGCTTTTAACAGAGAAACAACAAAAAATCACTCCAGGCAATACAGGAATACCACACTTGTCCTGAAGAGCACTCAAATGCGGAGGCTCAGAGAGGCCAGAAAGGAGAAGGACATAGGAAACACAGGAGGAAGGGTTGAAAGAATTAGTGCAACTTGCCCTTGGAAGTGATGTCTTAGGGGAAGATTAGCAGCTTAAGTGGTTACTAACATTAGTGAAAATGTTGACATTTTCTGCTTGGCTGTGATGGACAGAATCAAAACCAAGGTATAAAAGTTATGGTTAAAGGGAAGGGGGATTAGATTTGAGTGTAAATATATAAACCTTGTAACAGTTACAGCTGTTGAAAATGGTACCAAGTTGCCCAGTAATGGAACTGTTATTCTTGCCAAGTCACAGCAAGCTTTACAACCTCTGTTTGCCCCATGAGAGAAAGTTCATGGAGAACGCACCAGGTGCGCTGCAGAGGAGATTCATGCTTGCAGAGGAAGGATAAAGTAGATTACTCCTGAAGTCTCCTGTAACTTTAAGATTTATACGATCTATGGCATTCAAAGGCACTCTGCAGTTCAAAAAGTCTATCAGTTTAGTAGCTACAGTCATCTTTCAGTGTCCAGGTGGACTGGTTCCAGGACTCCTGCAGATACCAAAATCTGAGGATGTTCAAGTCACTTATATATATAGGTATAGTATTTGCATATAACATGTATTAATACATCCTCCTATATACTTTGAATCATCTCTAGATTTCTTATAACATCTAAAACAATGCCAATGCTATGTAAATAGCTGTTATGCTTATTGATATACAGTATAAAATTTGTATTTTTTTTGTTGTATTGTTATTTTTCCCAAATATCTGTGATCCTCAGTTTGCTAGATCTGCAGATGTAGAATCCGTGGACAGAGAGTTGTAGTATTGCTATTTTGACTAGTAAAACTATCTGGCTATTCTCATTTTTATAGATGAAGAAATAGTTCCCAAAGAAAGAAAATTTGCCTGTATAGAGTCACATAAACACCAGGCCAGAATAACAACTCTCCAACCCTTACGGCAGTATATTCCAAACTTCTGCCAACTAGGAATTCACTTAATGGACACATGGTAGACATGCAGAAAAATAATTTGTTATAAAATAATTTTTACATGTTTATCATACATAGTTTTACATGTTTTAGAAAAATATTGATAAAATATATTTTTAAATTAATTTTAAGTATTCCATATCAGCACAATCTTTCACTGGGGTTCAATGACATATTTAGCTTGAGTAATATTCTGGTTCCACATCTAAGCTAATTACTTAATAGATTTTCATTTACACCAATTAGAAAATCACAACTCATGTACTGTACAGACTGTTGGTAACTGTTGCAGTGTTTTGTTCTAGAAAGGAGTACAGATATTCCCACCAAGGATGAGCCCAGATATTATGGAAAAATTTACCAAAGGCCTCGCTTGGAATTTATTGGAAACCTGTTATCCTTTAAGGCTGGGAGATGCAACGTTTAAAATTAAGAGAAGTGGGAAATAGATTCTTCATTCATTTATTGCTTATATTTACTTCTGGTTTTTACATATTCCCAACATTTATGCTTTCTTGATGAAAATCACACGTGCTAGTGAACAGATCTTAGTGATCCAGTCTCAGCGGTATTATCCAGTTTTAAAAAATTCTATTTCTTATTTCTGTTATTGACCAGGAAGAGACAGATTCAGTCTGAAAAGAGAAAAGCCTAAGCAATATGCCATCTGACTAAGCCAACTGATACCACAGACATGGTCTTTACTCACATCAAGACCATGAAGAAATATTTTATTTCATATATTAGTCCAAAAAGATCTCCTCAACAGCTAGCACAACTCAATGGAGAAAAGCTGAGCTATTTACTTGCTGAGAATCTCTTTACACAGCCCAGGGGAAATACACATTCAGTGACGGAGCTTTCATCCTGCTCTTGGTGGAAGAAGTCGAGGGAGGACGAGCATTAGCACACTGGCATCTTCCTTGCTGCCTATTCAGCTGGTGCCCTGTCATTAAGAATGTCTGGGAACCTTTTGTTCATTATCAGTGACTTCCAAATGAACAACTCAAAGAATCTCTCCTGAAGCAAAGGGTTTCAACGACAAAAATTACAGAAAGTCACTGAACATTTCTCCCTCATGTGTTGGACATATTCTAAGGACTGATTCATATTCTACACAGTGAATTCAACAAGCTATAAAGCAAAATATTTAGCACGCACGACTGCTCTTCCACATTGCATACCCCTGATATTATGTCACACGCAACAGCAGTATTTGATCAAGGACTTTGCCAAAAGCTTGTTCCTCTTTTCTTTTGAATATGTTTGTCATCAGTGTTGAGGTTGATGTTGCAAACTTCTCAGCAAACCTACTTTTGTTATGATGAATATAACTATGAATGATGCCTCTGAGGTTTTGTTCTATATTCTGGGCCCTCAGTAATAAAATTCATCAATTTCACCCTGGAAAACACTGTTTTGTACTTGATCTGGGAAGACTCAACTGGTTTACTGGAGAGGCCACTGTACTCTGTCTGAAAATGACTCAAAAGCATTGGGGGTTTTATGCCACTATTTGACAAAGTTTCATAACAGAGAAAGCACTGGAGACCATGGACAAATAAATCACCTGCCAAGTAAAATTCAATTTTCAGAGTCATTATGATACCTTCTATTTACAATTTTTCTTTTTCTGTGACTTGAGTAAAATTATCAACCTGGCAGATTAACTGGTCCCTGGACATTAAGATTCACATTTTATAATGACACTGGGTTTCCATTCACTATTTACGCTTATGTTATTTTGAGCTGTAGTTTTTCTTATTTTTGTCACTCCTTTTATACTTCAAAGAACCACTTTGAAGTACTGATCCATTCTTGTGAACTGGATAAAGAAAACAACACAATAATGACCCAGAAATGCAAAGGTTAACAAAAGTAAACAAATAACAAACCCCAGTATGCTTACTATGTGCCATGCACTATTTGAAAGATTTTAATTACCTTAACTGATTTACTCTTCACAACAACCTTAGGAAGGAGGCAGCATTACCCCACTTTATAGATAGAGAAACTGAGTTGTGACTTCACTTGCCCAAGATCACAAAGTGCTAGAAACTGGGGCCAGGCTCTTCCCGTGCTCTAAACCCTCTCAAACAAGAAAGCCTGCAGAGATCAGTGCCTGTTAGCTCCGTCAGGGGCCTCACTGCAATAACGTCATCCCAACCCCCTCACAGCTGGAATCTGCTTAGAGACGTCAACAGCTGGAGGCTCTCAAAGGACACACTCCCAAGTGATGGCTGCCATCCTGCATCTTACGTCAAGGGAGAATCACACATTCCCCTGGCAGGCTGGTTCTGTGTTACATGACCTACCAAGTTACTCCCTTTATTTTCTTTTTTCTGTTGTTCTCGTTTAGATTAGAAATCAACAGACAGACATCTAGAAAACTCGCAAATATCTGGAAATCAAACAAGATACTTTAAGCCACGGATGAAAGGAGACATAAAAAGGAAATTAGAAATATATTTATTCAACTTCAATAGTTTTTGGGGAACGGGTGGTGTTTGGTTACATGGATAAGCTCTTTAGTAGTGATTTCTGAGATTGTGGTGCACCCATCACCTGGGCAGTGTATACTGTACCCAATGTGTAGTCTTTTATCCCTCGCCCCCTCTCTCCCTTCTCCCCTGAATCCCCAAAGTGCTTTACATTCTTCATATGCATTTGGGTCCTCATAGCTTAGCTCCCACTTATAACTGAGAACATACTATAATTGGTTTTCCATTCCTGAGTTACTTCACTTAGAATAATGGTCTCCAGCTCCATCCAAGTTGTTGCAAATGTCTTTATTTTCTTCTTTCTTATGGTTGAGTAGTATTCCACGGTGTGTATATATACCACATTTTCTTTATCCACTCACTGATTGATGGGCAGTGAGGCTCATTCCACATTTTTGCAATTGCAAGTTGTGCTGCTCTAAACATGCATGTGCAAGTGTTTTTTTCATAGAATGACTTCTTTTCCTTTGGGTAGATACCCAGTAATGGGGTTGCTGGATCAAATGGCAGTTCTACTTTTAGTTCTTTTTGATTACATGTTACTTTTGACCTCCTATTTTACATGATAAGACTTTAACTTCCTCACACAGACTCTCCTCCCCCATGCTGCTAATATAAAATAATTTTGTATTCAATTGATAGTCACCGTTTTCATGGCTATGACTATGGTATATAATGTTCACAGGAGAGTCTGTAGTGCACTATGAGCGTATTTCCTTTCTTAATAACTCTGTTTCTTTTGGAATTATAACTTTGTTCACGGTCTCCTGGTTTTCTACTTTCCTATTACTAATTCATCCCCAAACCTTCTGACACAACTATAAAATCCTCTGTACAGAACCCATGAGGTGGCTCCTCGGTGGGTCCTCCTGTTCCCTGGTTGCCTTGCACACAGCCATTCCTTCCACGGGCCTCTGCCTGCCTGGCGGCTGATTGCTAGGCCATGGTAAAGCTCTGTGCCTCTCACCATCCTGGGAATTCCCTTTGCCGGCTTCTTGTGCTGGATCTCGTTTCCTGCATCACTTGTCTTCCTCTTTATTTTACTCCTTCATTTTAGTGGAGTGTATCCTTACAGCAGCTAAATAGTTTATTTTAGTCCTTACGGATCTAAAATGTCTTAGCTCTACTCTTGTATTTGACTGTCTGGCTAAGCACGGAACCATACGCTGGAACTCATTTACTCATTTCCCCTCAAAAGTAGTGTGCAGCTTTATCATTGGGAATTCCAATGCTATTTGATTCTCGATCGTTTAAAATCAAACCTCATTTTCCCCTCTCTGGATATTTTTACTATTTACCCTTTATCCCTGGTGTTCTGAAATTTCACAATAAAGTGTCCCAGTGTGAGTCATTTTAAAAAATTGTTAATGTAATTCCAACAGAATATATACTCCACAATAGCATAGGTTTTTGTCTGCTTCCTCCCAACTCCTGTGTCTCTAGTGCACTGGACACAGCCTGTCCTCTGGTAGGCCTTGGCAATACAGGTAGAATAAAACGCAAAACATGCCTGTACTTGCTGCGCCCTTTCTATCTGGAGGTACATCAATTTCATGAATTACTTCTCTGTAACTTTCTGCCCACTACTACCTTTGTAACTCATATTAGTTGGGTGTCAGACTTCCTGAATTGATTCCAGAATTTCCCAAATATTCTTTTCCCCCCTCACTGTTCTACTTTCTGAGAGATTTTTTATTATTAAAAGTTGCTTTAATCTTTTGTTACTAAATTTTAGTTTTCAGGAGTTCTTTCTTGTAGGCCTAACAGTGGGTTATTGGGAGTCCCAATCATTTTACTGGAGGGAGCAGAATCCTCACACTCTGCTATCTGCAAGTCTTTTTCTCTCCATATGGTTGATTTCCTCAGAGAAGAATCCTCAAACTTCCCAGGGATGATACTGGTCCACTTTCCAGTGTTCCAGGAGCCAAGCAAGGGGAGACTGCCAAGATCTCACTACTCAGTACAGGGATTTTCACTTTGAAAAATCCCCATGGGTTCTTGCTTTCTCATTATTTTAAGGAAATATGTATAAAGATAATGCAGTGGAATATAGGGAAAAACAGACATGGCCATAATGTCGTATTGTTCTTAGTGACCCACTTTACAGAGAAGGCAACTGGGTTTAATCAGATGGGGGCAGGATCCAAATCCATGTATCCAGACTTCAGCCTCAAGCTCCTTCCCACAGCTACTCCACTGTAGGGACCCACATCCACCCAAAGCTAGCATTCTACCTGAGCCTGAGTATCAGCATCTCTTTACCCCCTAGTCCCCTCTTCTACAGCTACTCCATTTCCTCTTTACTGGCTTCTTAGGTTGGCATTCAAACATGGCCTATCTTAAAGATCCCCTCTTGCTCCTCATCTCCATCCATTTACCACTACAGATGAACACAGTCAAACTCCTTGAAAAAGTAGTCTTCCTATACTGTCTCCATTTCGTTACCCCCTCACTCATCAACCGTCTAAAATGTGGCAATTCACCCCCATAACTCCAGTGAAACTATTCTTGCTAACATCACTAACAACCTTGTCTATAATTCAGTTCACACTTTCACTTCTGGCATCATCCTTGTTGCCTCCTTTCCTTAAGCCCCACATCCGATCATTTACCCAACTGGTCATTTCTACCTCTTACACATCTCTGGAGTTCATCCCCTTCTCTCCTGCTCCACTGTCATGCCCCCAATCATCTCGCCCCAGGATACCCTAACAGCCTCCCATCCTAACAGGTCTCCTGCCCTCCAGTCTTGCCCGCCACACTGCACCCGAGTGGCAGTGCTAAAACACAAATCTGATCGTGTCACACATCCCTGCTGAAACTACTTCTGTGTTGTCTCACTGCCCTTGAAACAACATTTCAAACGCAACACAGCTTATCAGGCCTTCATGATCTGGCCCAAATATCTTAATGAATAAGAGACTGGAAGTTCCCAGAGGGGTCAGTGACTTGTTGCCATTGTTTGCTCACCAGCAGGGGAGACTGAGTTTGAACCTGGGTCTTCATCTCCAAATCCTACTCTTTTCTGCTGTTAGATTATTTCTTTTATTGTCTACTTTATATTATCCATCTTCCTTGTCATTTCTGTCAATAAACATAACTAAGAGTTGATCATGGATGAAGAAATGTAGACTCGGGGAATTTGCTGAAAGTCACACAACAGCCATGACTCCCCCTGAGCTCTGTGCTCTCACTGCTTCTCTACAGGACTTCCCAAATCACTGGTGCTTTGAGGGGTCGGGTCCCTCCACAAGTGCATGGGGGTTGGGGAAGGACCACAGGGCACTGAACTCAGAAGACCTGGGCTCTAGTCTAGTCTGTATGCATATCCACAAACAGGATAAACACGAGGCTTACTCTATTTGCCACTCAGAGCTCTTGTGGAAATCAAACAAGAATAGAAACAGGAAAATACCTTATAAATATGTTATAATTACTACTAATAAGGGCAGGTTTAAAAATAAAGGTCTAGAAGAGCATGCTTAACCAAATAGTGCATTACAACATACCTATTTTCTCTAAAAAGTCAGTTCTCATATGTTGGTAGGACTATCAAACTCAACTGAAAGCAAGTCAAAGTTAGGAGATACTCTCTTGGGAAGTCCAGGAATTTTTAAAAGCAGATATTCTAAGATATCCTCTTTTTGAGGACTATTTCCCCATTTTCCATTCCAAAGAATGAACACATATTCATCTTTCTAGACTTTCTAGACTATTTAAGGCTCACAAAGGCAACTGTTTTGCACTTTTGAAACTGTAAAGAGCAAGACAGGCAATAAATATCATTTGTGGTTTAATAATTAATGTTTTTCATTATTTTAGCCCTTTTACAAAGATGAATTTATACTTTAAGATCTCCAGTTCACTAACACATAATTAGCATAAAAAGGCCTCTCTGAAAAATGTGATAACATTTAGAGTTAATTCATGCTTCTAATCAAACCCAATGAAATAAACATTTTTCACCATTAACAATAAAGTATGTTTAATTTACTGCTTGAGTTGGTTTAATCACATCAAGGAAGTTTTCAGCTACCTTCCTACCTGTTACTCTTCTAACCTCTTTTATCTCTAGAAAAGCATTGTTTTTCTAGTTCACTGAACAAATCCTTTCATGTGAACCTTAAGATAACTTTAACCCACAAATCCTCCTGGTTAAACATCTCTGTCAAATATGTTCACGGGCCTGGAATCTGCCACTCACCTGGCTTTTAGATACAAGCTTTGTGTCTCTGTACAATTAGTTTCATGAACTCTTAGTAATGAATTAATTTTACTCCAAATTCAGTGTCTGAAATTTAGAAAAAACCTTATCACAAATACAATAACACTAAGTCTACACAACCTAGTGAGCCCTTCCATCAAAAGTCAGGAAACCCAGCAAAAGTACTAAGAGCACGGAGGGATAAGGGTTTTATTACGACAGCGGCAAAATCATTAGAGAGATGGATTAAGGACCCTAAGCATCTTCAACTGCTATTACCACTGCTAGAACTGCCTCCTAAAAATATTTATGACAAGAACCTAAAATACACCTAATAGATTTTTTGGATGTATTATGTACTAGAAGACTGAAATCAGCAGGAATTCTAATTAATGCAGTTAATATAAAACAGCAATTGACATCAAGTGTTGGGTAAAATGAGATTTTAAGAACTTTAATCTCTTCCCTTAAAGACAGTAAATGAAATTCCTCTGTAAAATATAATATTTTAAAAGTCAATAGAACGGCAAGAGGCATATTAACTCAGCAGAGTTGGTTATTATTAATTATAACTGAACACCTACCAACTTCTGCAGACAGAACTGACTGACAACAGGTAAAGTCAAAGTGATAGGCTTCTAAACAACTTAGGAGATTTTCAGATTCCAGATAATTTTCTATTCAAGAAAATTATTCTTAAGCAAAGATAAATAGAATTACATTGGGGCCTTAATATGCCCATTCAAAAAAGAATCATATAACAGCAACATCATTTATCTTTTTTTAAAGACATGCTGTCCATAATTCGAGGATGAATAAGATCTGAGTTAAAACAGTACATATGTGAAAGCTCAGGGTTGGGGGTAGGAGGAGTAGGGAGTGGGGAAATAAGAATTGATTGACTATTAGTTCTATCAACTGTAATGAACGGTGCCACAGTGCTACACAGAAAGACACGGACAACATGAAAAGAAGTATCTGGTCAGTCCATATGCTCTGACATGGTCAAGTCATGTCTGGAATAGTATGTCTAACTATGAACACGTAGTGTCTGAGGAACGGTTTGTACAAACTAGGTATCAAATAGAGGGAAATAATCAGCAATTATGATGCTTGGGGATGGAGATCTACCTCAAACCATGCTGCCCAAGAAGCAGCTAGAGACATTGAGGGAAGAGGAAGCTCAGTGGTGGAGGAAGGAAGAGGCCCAAAATACATGAAGCCACGTGGGAAAGGGAGATTCATCTGTGTTGCTTCAAAGAACAGAATATTAAACAACAGGGAGAAATTAATGGAAGAGAGAATTTAGTTTCGCCTAAGAAAGAAGGATCTAAAAATTAGAGTTGTCTGAGTACAATGGGATGCTGAACAAGTGAGTACTGAATATTAAGCAGGGTCTGGATGCTTCTCTGCCATGGATTCTGTGAATTTTCCTAGCCTCTGCAGTGGAAAGCAGACAGGCTAAATAAATAATCGATTTCTTAGGAATTAATTGAGGATTTCCATTTCTGGGGGTTTCTCTAAGTAGGCACTCTGACCAATTTTCATACTGAAAACTAAAAATGATGTATACAACATTAAAAACAGGTCAATAATAAATAGGACCTGGCTGGTGAGTAAGGAATATTAGAAGTCAAAGCTTAAGTGAGGGCAGGGATCTCAAGAGGCAAGGAGGGGACATTTGCTAAAGGGGGACAGACTTTTCCTTTGATTTTCACAGTCTTGCGAAAGTGCTAGGAGCAGGGGGAAAAGTCCAGGGGTTGCCCAAGATGGAGTATCTAATAGGGTATCCCAAAGGACCACAGCCTCAGTATTTGGAAGGAAACAATTAAACTGACACCTCCAGAGTACAAAGAAAGTTGCCTGTCTCAAATCTTGGTACAAATAGAACAGGGAGAGATCCATGCACCTTCAAGAATTCATAATCACAAGCCAGCCCTTCTATAAGTTTGTGGCCAGAAATAACTTGAGGTCCAAAAAACCCCAAGTTGAAAGTTGACTTTCCAGTGCCCCCCAGGGAAGGGGAGGGTGGTGGCTCCAGTCACTGGGAAAAGCAAAGGCAGATCCTCTCTGGAGGAACCTGCCCTTAACTCCTGTCTCAGAGAATTACCCCAGATAGGCTTCCAAGAAATATGAACTCATAGTTAAAAAAAAAAAAATACAAAAACCAATGCACCATGAGTAAAAGTCAGCAAAAACAACAGGGAATAGAATCAGAACTGTAAACGCTTTAGCTACTGAATTTATCAAAAACAGGACTGAGACTGAAGGCATGCATATGCATGCATCACACACACAAAACTCAAAGCCAGCTAGAAGTCTGGATATGCTGGAATCTCATTCATCCTTCAGAAGCATCTTAAGATCAGAGCTTTAGAGCTGCTGTAAAAGTTATTACATAAAGCATTGTTGAAACCCGAGAATAAAAGCCTCCTCCAGGTATTCATGACATGACAGCTTATCTCCGTACAAAGAGCCGTAGCTAGAATAATGCTATATGGGTACCAGTATATAT
Organism: Macaca mulatta; assembly: GCF_049350105.2. NCBI lineage: Eukaryota > Metazoa > Chordata > Mammalia > Primates > Cercopithecidae > Macaca > Macaca mulatta. The sequence goes on along the minus strand of NC_133412.1, from coordinate 129,381,649 downwards.
ACGCCTCTGAATATGTGCTTTAAATCAACTCCAAGTATGTTTACTTTGAAACATACTAGAGTAATTAAGAGTGGTCAGTTTAGAAATTAAAAAACAGAATTAAAAATTCTATTAGTTTCACAAGAGTTAACTTTAAAAAATCAAAACAAAATTTTTTAAGTGACATATTTTTAAAGTGATAATTTTTTTAAAGTAATAGTGGGGAGGGAGGTGAAATCCCACTAGCACCGAAACAGAAACAAAAGAAAATGTCAAGGACCAACAGTTAAATTATTTTCTGAATTTGAGTCCTTGTAATTACATAGATAATGAAATTGAATAAAAAAGCACAGTAGAAATCTAACCTCACCATCTAGAAACAGGTTATGCCTTTGCACCTAAATGTATGCAGAAATGCCCTTCCCTTCCGTCTTCCCCATGGTTTACAAGCAGGGATGAGCAACAAGAAAACTGGGCAGACAGCCCTTCTGCAGGATAGAGGCTTATGTATTAGAAATGGTATAAGGAAATGAAAACATCCATCTTCCATTCTTCTATAAATTGAAAGATACAGATTTGCCATAAACACCATGTTCTACAAACAAGTATTGCATATTGCTTGTACCACTACAGCCCTGGATAGCCAGGCTTGGACTGCACAACTCTGGCAGGGCCAGTCCCTGCATACAGGTGACCACAGGAGCACTGGCAGTTTGAGGCGAGGGCAGTTAGGCCAGCAGTTCTAGTCCTGGCTCTACAAGGTGACCTGAGCAACAAAGAAAGACGCCATCCCTTAGTGAAGAAAAAAAGATGAAAGCTCAAGATGTCACAGGAGTGAGCCAGAGTTCTGAGACTGAGTTTCGCAGTTTCCCTTTAAGAACAATGTACATTTTCAAAGATTTCTGTGAAAGTCCCCAAATATTTGGGGGATATATTTTGACACTGTAGCTATAATAATATTTTTTCTTTAGGTCTTTGTATTATTTACTTCTCTAGCAGGTAACATTTTATTCACCACCACATTAACTTTATTATTTTTTTTAGGTGGTTATAGTAAAGGAATATTAACTATTAGGTTGGTGCAAAAGAAATTGTGGTTTTTGCCATTAAAAGTAATTACCAAAAACACAATTACTTTTGCACCACGCTAATACTAAACTTTGAGGTAGAGATGATAGTTTTTTCCCGATATACTTCCTAACCCTATTTCAGTTTTCTTAGATGTGAAACAAACATAACACCCTCAGAAAAGAAAGTGAAGTAGTAGGAAGGAAAAGGCTTCCATGCTAAGCTCTTCTGGGAAGATCAAAATTCCTAGTCTCTGTTATCAGGTTTGGGCAATTCAAGCCCCTGCCAACATCTGCAACCAGCCCTCCATGCCCATGCTATGCACACACTGAACTAGCTCCATGCTCCATTGCCTTCTTCACCTTCATTTCCAGTTTTCCTACAAATCAGCGCAAAAACACTCACAGGCCTCACCAGGTTTCACTTTTTAAATCTTTTTATTTCTTTAAAATACTTTAAGTTCTAGGGTACATGTGCAGAACATGCAGGTTTGTTACACATGTACACATGTGCCATGTTGGTGTTAACTCGTCATTTACATTAGGTATATCTCCTAATGCTATCCCTTGCCCCCTGCCCCCACGACAGGCCCCAGTGTGTAATATTCCCCACCCTGTGTCCAAGTGTTCTCATTGTTCAATTCCCACCTATGAGTGAGAACATGCGGTGTTTTGTTTTCTGTCCTTACGATAGTTTGCTAAGAATGATGGTTTCCAGCTTCACCCATGTCCCTACAAAGGACACGAACTCATCTTATTTTATGGCTGCATAGTATTTCAAGGTGTATATGTACCACATTTTCTTAATCCAGTCTATCATTGATGGACTTCCAAGTCTTTGCTATTGTGAATAGTGCAGCAATAAACATACACGTGTATGTGTCTTTATAACAGCGTGATTTATAATCCTTTGGGTATATACCCAGTAATAGGATGGCTGGGTCAAATGGTATTTCTAGTTCTAGATCCTTGAGGAATCGCCACACTATATTCCACAATGGTTGAACTAGTTTACAGTCCCATCAAAAGTGTAAAAGTGTTTCTATTTCTCCACATCCTCTCCAGCACCTGTTGTTTCCTGACTTTTTAATGACCGTCATTCTAACTGGTGTGAGATGGCATCTCACTGAGGTTGTGGTTTCCATTTCTCTGATGGCCATTGATGATGAGCATTTTTCATGTGTCTGTTGGCTGCATAAATGTCTTCTTTTGAGAAGTGTCTGTTCATGTCCTTCGCCTACTTTTGATGGGGTTAATATTTCCTTATAAATTTGTTTAAATTCATTGTAGATTCTGGATATTAGCCCTTTGTCATATGGGTAGATTGCAAACATTTTCTCCCATTCTATAGGTTGCGTGTTCACTCTGATGGTGGTTTCTTTTGCTGTGCAGAAGCTCTTCAGTTTAATTAGATCTCATTTGTCAATTGTGGCTTTTGTTGCCATTGCTTTTGGTGTTTTAGTCATGAAGTCCTTGCCCATGCCTATGTTCTGAATGGTATTACCTAGGTATTCTTCTAGGGATTTTATGGTTTTAGGTCTAACATTTAAGTCTTTAATCCATCTTGAATTAATTTTTGTATAAGGTATAAGGAAGGGATCCAGTTTCAGCTTTCTACATGTGGCTAGCCAGTTTTCCCAGCACCATTTATTAAATAGGGAATACTTTACCCATTTCTTGTTTTTACCAGGTTTTTCAAAGATCAGATGGTTGTAGATGTGTGGTATCATTTCTGAGGGCTCAGCTCTGTTCCATAGGTCTATATCTCTGTTTTGGTACCAGTACCATGCTGTTTTGGTTACTGTAGCCTTGTAGTATAGTTTGAAGACAGGCAGTGTCATGCCTCCAGCTTTGTTCTTTTGGCTTAGGATTGTCTTGGCAATGTGGGTTCTTTTTTGGTTCCATATGAACTATAAAGTAGTTTTTTCCAATTCTGTGAAGAAAGTCACTGGCAGCTTGATGGGGATGGCACTGAATCTATAAATTACCTTGGGCAGTATGGCCATTTTCACGATATTGATTCTTCCTATCCGTGAGCATGGAAGGTTCTTCCATTTGTTTGTGTCCTCTTTGATTTCACTGAGCAGTGGTTTGTAGTTCTCCTTGAAGAGGTCCTTCACATCCCTTGTAAGTTGGATTCCTAGATATTTTATTCTCTTTGAAGCAATTGTGAATGGGAGTTCACTCATGATTTGGTACTTTGTTTGTCAGCTATTGGTGTATATGAATGCTTGTGATTTTTGCACATTGATTTTGTATCCTGAGACTTTGCTGAAGTTGCTTATCAGCTTAAAGAGATTTTGGGCTGAGATGATGGGGTTTTCTAAATATACAATCATGTCATCTGCAAACAGGCACAATTTGACTTCCTCTTTTCCTAACTGAATACCCTTTATTTCTTTCTCCTGCCTGATTGCCCTGGCCAGAACTTCCAACACTATGATGAATAGGAGTGGTGAGAGAGGCCATCCCTGTCTTGTGCCAGTTTTCAAAGGGAATGCTTCCAGTTTTTGCCCATTCAGTATGATATTGGCTGTGGGTTTATCATAAATAGCTCTTATTATTTTGAGATACAACCCATCAATACCTAGTTTATTGAGAGTTTTTAGCATGAAGGGCTGTTGAATTTTGTCAAAGGTCTTTTCTGCATCTAGTGAGATAATCATGTGGTTTTTGTCTTTGGTTCTGTTGACATGATAGATTACATTTATTGATTTACGTATGTTGAACCAGCCTTGCATCCCAGGGATGAAGTCAACTTGATCATGGTGGATTAGCTTTTTGATGTGCTGCTGCATTTGGTTTGCCAGTATTTTATTGAGGATTTTTGCATCGATGTTCATCAGGGACATTGGTCTAAAATTCTCTTTTTTGTGTGTGTTTCTGCCAGCCTTTGGTATCAGGATGATGTTGGCCTCATAAAATGAGTTAGCAAGGAATCCCTCTTTTTCTATTGATTGGAATGGTTTCCGAAGGAATGGTACCAGCTCCTCCTTATACCTCTAGTAGAATCTAGTTGTGAATCCTTCTGGTCCTGGACTTTTTTTGGTTGGTCGGCCATTAATTGTTGTCTCAATTTTGGAGCCTGCTATTGGTCTATTCAGGGATTCAACTTCTTCCTGGTTTAGTCTTGAGAAGATGTATGTGTCCAGAAATTTATCAATTTCTTCTTGATTTTCTACTTTATTTGCGTAGAAATGTTTATAGTATTCTCTGATAGTGGTTTATATTTCTGTGGGATCGGTGGTGTTATCCCCTTTATCGTTCTTTACTCTGTCTATTTGATTCTTCTCTCTTTTCTTCTTTATTAGTCTTGCTAGTGGTCTATCAATTTTGTTGATCTTTTCAAAAAACCAGCTCCTGAATTCATTGATTTTTTGAAGGGATTTTTGTGTCTCTATCTCCTTCAGTTCTGCTCTGATCTTAGTTATTTCTTGCTGTCTGCTAGCTTTTGATGTGTTTGCTCTTGCTTCTCTAGTTCTTTTGTTATGTCAATTTTAGATCTTTCCTGCTTTCTCTTGTGGGCATTTAGTGCTATAAACGTCCCTTTACACACTGCTTTAAATGTGTCCCAGAGATTCTGGTATGTTGTGTCTTTGTTCTCATTGGTTTCAAAGAACATCTTTATTTCTGTCTTCATTTCGTTATGTACCCAGTAGTCATTCAGGAGCAGGTTGTTCAGTTTCCAGGTAGTTGGGCAGTTCTGAGTGAGTTTCTTAATCCTGAGTTCTAATTTGATTGCACTGTGGTCTGAGACAGTTTGTTATAATTTCTGTTCTTTTACATTTGCTGAGGAGTGCTTTACTTCCAACTATGTGGTCATTTTGGAATAAGTGTGATGTGCTGCTGGGAAGAATGTACACACTATTGATTTGGGGTGGAGAGTTCTGTAGATGTCTATTAGGTCTGCTTGGTGCAGAGCTGAGTTAAAGTCCTGGTTATCCTTGTTAACTTTCTGTCTCGTTGATCTGTCTCATGTTGACAGTGGGGTGTTAAAGTCTCCCATTATTATTGTGTGGGAGTCTATTGCAGAATGGCAGATGTTGCTGCCTGATCATTCCTCTGGAAGCTTCATCTCAGAGGGGCACCCGACTGTATGAGGTGTCAGTCAGCCCCTATTGGTAGGTGTCTCCCAGTTGGGCTACTCAGGAGTCAGGGACCCACTTGAAGAGGCAGTCTGTCTGTTCTCAGATCTCAAACTCCATGCTGGGAGAACCACTACTCTCTTCAAAGCTGTCAGACAGGGACATTTAAGTTTGCAGAAGTTTCTGCTGTCTTTTGTTCAGCTATGCCCTGCCCCTAGAGGTGGAGTCTACAAAGGCAGGCCTCCTTGAGCTGTGATGGGCTCCTCCCAGTTCGAGCTTCCCAGCTGCTTTCTTTACCTACTCAAGCCTCAGCAATGGTGGACGCCCCTCCCCCAGCCTTGCTGCTGCCTTGCAGTTTGATCTCAGACTGCTGTGCTAGCAGTGAGTGAGGCTCTGTGGGCATGGGAACTTCTGAGCCAGGAATGGGATATAATCTCCTGGGATATAATCTCCTGGTGTGCCATTTGCTAAGACCATTGGAAAAGCGCAGTATTAGGGTGGGAGTATCCCGATTTTCTAGGTACCGTCTGTGACGGCTTTCCTTGGCTAGGAAAGGGAATTCCCTGACCCCTTGTGCTTCCCAGGTGAGGTGATGCCCTGCCCTGCTTCGGCTCACACTCCATGTGCTGCACCCACTGTCCAACAAGCTCCAATGAGATGAACCCGGTACCTCAGTTGGAAATGCAGAAATCACCCATCCTTCTGCTGGGAGCTGTAGACTGGAGCTGTTCCTATTTGGCCATCTTGGAACCCACCTAGCCATTTTTTAAATCTTAATGCAAATTGAGCAGGTGAATTTCTTAATCCAGTTTTTTAAAAACGTAAGTTTATAATCGTGTATTTTCCCATAATAAAGTTACTGAATATTTTCGTCACCTAAGTATAAAAAACATGATTAACTGTGAACAAAATAAAAATAAATAAAAGGGCCGGGCGCGGTGGCTCACACCTGTAATCCCAGCACTTTGGGAGGCCGAGGCGGGTGGATCACGAGGTCAGCAGATTGAGGCCATCCTGGCTAACATGGTGAAACCCCGTCTCTACTAAAAATACAAAAAAAAATTAGCCAGGCATGGTGGCGGGTGCCTGTAGTCCCAGCTACTCGGGAGACTGAGGCAGGAGAATGGTGTGAACCCGGGAGTCAGAGCTTGCAGTGAGCCAAGATCGCGCCACTGCACTACAGCCTGGGCGACAGAGCGAGACTCCGCCTCAAAAAATAAAATAAAAATAAAAATAAAAATAAATACATACATACATAAAAGATATTCAACTTAGGTATCCTTGAAAAAAAAGTAGGCCTTTATAGATATATAGGCTAGATCAGAAGTCTAATTCTCCAGGGTTTTAAAAATTGTTTCTTTTTCCTTCCAATAGCTATGGATCTACATATAGGTTCCCAGAGTGGCCCTGATGGGTGGCTGCATCATGCTGAAAAAGGGAAAGATGAACCACAGCGAGTCAGGTCAGTATGACTGACTTCAAATAATAATTTCCCTGTCACACACTAGAAATGCTTAATATCCATTTGAAATAAAAGTGCTGTATTTTATACATGGTTATTGTTCTATTATCTCCTGAAATGAAAGTTTTATAGGGCAGGAGCCTTCTTTGAACTCATGGCCTTCTATTCAGATAAAATTATTACTAAATTGTACTATGTATATTAGGAGTGATACATTATTTTCGATGCCTAGAAGCAACAAAGGGGTAACCCTTGGCTTTTTAGTTCCACTCCTAGTAGTGGCACAGATTCACTCCTCAGTTTGAATTTGCATTTTTTTTTTTTTTTTTGGTGGGGAACTTTAAAATTTACTTCGGTGCTGATACTCTCCAGATTTGCTGGTGGAACTCCCTCAATCTGGCTTGTGAGCCCTTCTAAAAGTTAGCCTCTATAATTTTTGAGCACTCTCTTACTTTTTGGCACAACACAACGTTCAGGCCTATTTTGTACTTTCCCTCCCTAGGCCCTGGAATTGGTCAGTTCTCCAAGGAGCCCTGGTTCCTTTCAGGGGAGAATGGTATCTAGAAACTGAGATCTGGATGTCCCCTATACTTATTGCTACTGGAGTGCTGCTGCTCCCAGGCTCTGCCAGCAAACAGAGCTAGAGACTACATGTAAGTCTATAGATATGTACACATATATTCATATTTGCATATATACTTATTTCTATTTCTGCATGTATTGAAATCCATTAGCTTGTACCAATAACTCTAATTCAAAACTACCACCACAGCATTCATTCTTGTTTTCTCCTCTCCATTTTTGTAATTCTTTTCTCTGAAGTGAGAAATCTGGCTCCAGTTATCCTTGATATACTTATGTATTTGATCTATTTTCCTGTATGTAATTAACCACTCATTCACTGCCATCACTGGGCCTAGCCCCAGTGGGGGCACTCTCTTCACTCTAAGTGGGCTCAAACAACCTGAGTTGGGCAGCTACTGCCACTCCCCACACGCCATCTCATTCCTCTCAAGCTCTGCACCCAAATGCCTTCCCAAGAAGATGCCCTTGTCATCCCAGCTGGCCTGCCCTGGCTCAGTGCCCCACTCCCCACACAGTTACCTTGCCCAGGCCCACCTAATGACTTCTGGGCTGAAATGTTGAGGAAGTGGAAGAGGAAGAAATTGGTAACTATCTTTAAAATAAAATATAACTAATATTTTATTAGATAACTTGTTTCCATTTTATATAACAGATACATTCCTGAAAATTGCCACAGACATTTAAACTTTTATAGAGGAATCAAATTTTAGAGCCCTGGGGACCTTCTACTTAAAGAAATGCTGTGGTATTTCATAAAGTAAAAAGTCATTTTGTAATGTGAATAATTTCTACTAAGGTATATGTTCTGTAAAATTTGATTATCACCAAATATGAGTTTTTAAAGTGCTACTATCTGAAGTAAGATATAAAGTTCACTAAATAATCAGTCAAGGTACTCCAGAATTTCAAAACTTATGCCTGAACAAACAAAATACCATTTCATTGTAATGGAGACATCCCAGGGCATAAACTTCTTTTTCAGTAAAATAAATTAAAGGGCACATTCGAGAAGTTTCTAACAGCTCACAGAATATTACTAATCTTAACACAAGTGCCAATGCATCTACGTCTGGAAGGGGAAGGTAACCTAGGAATTCATAAAGTAATTGTTGTGCAAACATATGCCCATTAATACAATTTGAGGGATACTTAATTACCTGTACATTTATTTAAAAATTTGGTGTGAAATCCATACAAGTGGATTAGAAAAAAAGCACAGCACCTTTTCACCTTGCCTTTGTGTCATTAATTGTTACCAGTAAAGGACAAAGCACCTCTCTGCCTCCAAATAATCCAGGAAGCAAGGTTTGCCCGGCAGCAAGGAACGCCTCCAAGAGGCAGACGGCAGCACTGGTGGACTGGCCAGTGAGGCTGATCAGTGAGGTGGGCAGGGGTGAAAAGCAAACGGAAGGAATGGAGAAGCAGCCTGGGCCTGGGTTAGCCATGCATGTGCTAGAACCTGGGAGCGAAATCCTTCACTGGGTCAGGTGGTGGTGGTGGGCTAACGAGACAGGTGGGTCAGACCTATGTCAGATAAGCAAAGTGAGACTGGGGTATCAATCAACTATGAGAGTGAGTCAGGCTCATTTGACCTGACTTCTCTTTTTTTTTTTTTCCCCCCTGTTTGGTATGCTGGGTCTTCCTTTGGCAACCTTGACCCTGGCAGTTGGTTTCCACACTGGGAAAGGGAGTACAGACTAGTGTTAAAAACACAGATTCTGAAACCAGACTGAGTTCAAATCCAGGCTTCACAGTATATTTATCACAAGATTTGCAACCTCTCTGTGCCTTCGTTTCCACATGACATACATATCCCCAAACACCAGAATGGGGACTAGTGGAGCAAGAGGCCCCCTGCTAGTGACGTGCTAGACTATGGAAGGGCAGCTGTGAAGTGGTTTGTGGGCTGCCCCAAGTCAGAGGCTTCTCTGGATAGGTTTTCTCCAGGCTCTCCTTTGGTGGCTTTTGCCTCCTCTAGAACAAGAAAAACCGAGGGAGAAGTACCAAAGTGGGCACCACCGCTCCTGAAAAGGTGATGCTGTTGGGTGTTGTGAGCGCTGCCCCTGCCCCTTCCCTCACTGCAGCCTTCTTGGTGTGTCCCCAGGAGAATGGCCCAGGCTGTGTCACCCCCACAGCTAGCACAGGACCTCACTTGAAAATGTGCTCCATTCAGCCCAACGTGGGCCCCATCTCCCATTACTCTGGGAGCTCCTGGAGGGACTTGGTGTGGTACCAGCCTCATCCCCAGCTCCCTTTAATCATGGGCTCCTCATCCTCCACATCTGACAGCTTTGTGGTCACATCGCTCCTGGTAGTCTTCACACGCTGTACTCAGTCGGAGCTCTCAGAAACCTTCCTGATTCCTCAGGAATCTTCCTGGAGAAGTCAGCCTCTGCCTCACTCCAACACTGCTCTCCTAACAGCAGCCTGATGCCCCACCTCAGCCCGTGCCTCTGAAGTCCCAAGTTCATACAGCTGCTGCTCGGAATTCCTGGACAGGCCCCATCCTTTCCCTGTTTACCAGGGTCAGACCTCCATTCTCATTGTTCATCCTTACCAAACACTGATTACATATGCACACGCACATGTATTTACTCACTCTCCGCGTACTAAGCACCCAGCATTACGGTAGGCTATGGGACATCCACTGAACATACGGTTATGTGCACACACCAAGAACTTCAAATGAGGCAGAGCACTGGGGGAGAAACCACTTAGTAATTACTATCAGCAATTACAGGGCAATGTGGCTGGTGCTATGGCAGGATTATGTACCAAATAGGAGGGGACACAGAGAAGAGAGCCAAGGCAGACAGGAAGTGGGTATGGGGACCAGGATTCTGCATTTTAATTCAACTGTACTTCACGTGTTGACATTTTTATGAGTCTCACAAGTCCAGTAAAAAAAAAAATTACGTTGTTAAAATACAACAAGTCCTGCAAAAATACAGCAAAACATTTCCTTCCATGTGTACATATGGAAATCAAACTATTATAGAAAAAATGTATTAAATTCTGATTTGCTTTTGTGAGCTAATAATTTAAAAAGTCCTGACAAAATGCAGTGGGTAGAACTGGTCTGTGAGCTCAGTTTCTAAAAGGAGAGAAAGACACATAACACTTTACATTATACTGTAAGAATTCTGTCCCTACTGAACTTTGAACAGATGGCCCTTTTCTCAAGTGCAACAATTTTACCAGCTAAGCTTCTGGGTAAGCTATTAATGAGTTTTTAAAAAGCCACCAGAGGGCAAATCACAATGGACTTTCCAAGTGAGAAGATTCCAACTTATTAACTGTGCAGACCACACTAGGTCACAGTCACCACCAGGTGGGATATTCAAGACAGATTTAGTAAACAGTGCCAGAATCTGCTTTTCCCTGAGTCTACATCACAAGTCTCTATGAGGTCTGCAAGCAGTATTAAATCATTGTATGGAAGCGAGTATTCCTATAACTGAAGATGGACACCCAAAATCAGCCCATTCAAATGAATATTGAAAGCCATCTAGGCATTATTCTGGATATTTCTGAACCTGTTCTGATTTCTAAACCAGAGCTTTTAAAAGTATATATACACATTCATCAGTCTCTTCTCTTTTCTCCTTTTAAAAGCCATGTTCGTCCATATTTTCACATCAGATCAATTTATATTGCCCCATTATTTTGTAGACTATGAAGTCATTTGCTCTCAGAAATACACTGTAAAGTACATCGACCTCCACCATCCTTGTATATTTCTATTTGCCAAAATGGGGGCTGGATGGTACACGAAAACAAGTATTATATGATACAAACTGGTAAATTAGTCTCCTGGAATTTTAGCAAACTGCATTCAAATCTTATGAAATCAGAGTGAATGATGTCTAAATTAGAAAAATGAACAAAACACCTACTGTGACTTATTTTGCCCTTCTGCAACTTCAGAGAGTTACTAAACATGGTATTGAAATCTGCATTTGGTCCTCAATGAAGTTAATAATAATAAAGGATCAAATATTTTACAGTATGAAAAGAAGAAAAATAATCAAGATATATATGCAACTTATAAACAGACTCTTTTACAATTAGATTTTCCTCTCTCTACATCTGCTTTCATATTTTGCTTTCCTATTATGACTACACCCAATCCATAATTGTGGCCTTTTTCTGCACATCTGCAAGCCATAGGGGAACAGGATAACATGGGATTAGAGACCAGGATGCTCTTCCGAGACCAAGAGGTGGGTCTCACCACCTATGGGCTGAAGACTACTCAGTGACTGGGAACCCCCATATGAGTCAAGGGGGAGAATGTCAAAGCTCTGAAGTATTTCACACCATCCCACAGTGTCTCTAAGTCCTTCTCCCAGAGAGCACTGGGAGCCTAAGAATTCCCTCTGCCCCATAAGAAGAAGCACTATTAAGCTCTGAAGTTAGAAATTAAGACCAGAGAGGGAGTTACGGTTAAGGAAAGAGAGACTTCCTTGGCAGCAGCAGTGGTGGTGAGAGTAGTGCAATTTGCTTGGGTTTTCCAGAGCCCTCTTTATTCCTTTGGGTTTTGGCCACAGGCTGTACAGGTGGATGCAGGCACGAGCATCAGGGGTCACTGGGAGGACCAAACTGCCTTACAGGCCTTGAACAAGGGTCGGCTGCAGTCATTTCCCCCTTCCTCTCCTCCCCAATTATCAAATAATGTTCTCGATTGTTCACCGTTTGCCAAGGTATCATTTTGTACTGTACAACTGTTCCCTTCTCCATCATCCTTTGCCCTTTCTGCATCAACACCTTGACCCACTCCACCCCACCCACAACATGCAAACATACACTTCAGCTGCCATGTAGTTAGGCCAGTCTGTGCAATGCACAACAGTGCACAAGAAGCTGGAATCTACCCTGCACTGAGCTCCCTGCACCTCACAGTCTAGTGTCAGAGAAACAGAAGCACAAAAGCACCATCCATTCACCAAGCCTGCGCAGTGTCTGCCCAGAGAGGGCATCCTTTTCTAATACGTATGAACTAGGGCTGGCTCTGCTCCCTATCCTCTTAAGATTTCACTGTAAACTAAAAAGACAGTTTTTCCATCAAAACAAAGTATTTTCATATTGCCTTTGATAAAACACTTTTTTCAGTTTAAGGCATGATATCAGTTCCTCTAAGTCAAACAGAGCTGTTTTAATGGAAATAAATGAAGGGTTTCAGACAGTGTCTGGCACAGTCACCTGGTGAGCTTCAACTAAGTGTTAGATGTTAATGTTCCTACCTTTGTAAAGTACCATTCAATGCTTGGTTCACCTAACAATGCGAGCACTTCTAATAGTGACTTAAGGAAAATCTGCCTTAGGCAAATTAAGGGAACTAAGTTGTTCCCGCTTCTGATCTACATCCAGCAAAATGACTTCTGGAATTTGAAAAAAAAGAATCACAGCTACAGAATGATTTAATTAAGCCACACATATGCAAACCAATGAAAAAGACATCTTGCCATGAAGATTAAATGAGGTGACACAGATAAAGCTTTCAACATAATACAACAGGAAGTTGGTAAAGTTTTTTATCAGTACACTTTTTTTCAAAACTAAGAAAAGGAGGTGGAAAAACTATTTAAGAAAACAGTACAAAGCTAAAACAGAATAGCAGCCTAGAGCCATTGTGCATAGAGGAAATCTACCTTAACACAAAATAATTGTTATTCAAGTCAAGGACTTCTTGCGGTGTAGTCTCTTCCACGCTGGTAAGAGGCAGGAAGCTAAACTTCATGGAGTTCCTCCTGTGGTTGTCCCACATTATCAGGATACACATGTTATCAAGATACATATGCTAAGCTCATCAGTATTCTACTAGCTGAGGGTTGTTATCCCTCTTTCATACAAAAGGAACCAGGCAATTAGTCTCAAGGGGGGACATAGCCATGCAAAAGGTTAAAATAAAATTTGAACATTTAAATCATCAACTATTTAGAAAACTCTTCTCTACAGAATCACCCATTCACCAATAGTTTCAGACAGAGTTGAAGGTTTCCATCAGTACAATTTCCCTTTGAGCATCTACACAAAAAGGGAGAACTCTTAAAACAGTATGCTGGGCCCCTGTGGGTTTGCGTTTTGGCCTAGTCTCTCATAGTCACAGGTCTAGTTATCTTGGCAGTCAGACAAAAGAGGTTTAGAGAAGACACTTATTTCCAATTTGGGATCTGGCAAATACAAGTCTTCTGCAGTTTGTTTTATAAAATGAAATAATTATTCCTGAGCACTGTGTTAGGTGGAGTATAGGGAATTGGAAAACCATGTGCCTATTCCTAGATTTTCAGCCTCAACAGTTGGCAGGCAAATCCTTGGAACCTGCTGCCAACACTGCAGGTCCAGGGCAAGCTGATGCCTCAAACCCCCTTATCCTCCGTTCTCCAAGTGACCACTGGCTGCCTCATCTGAATCCCCTCCTATTAATGTCTCAGGGACTAAGTAACACTTTCTGGGCACAGATCCTTCTTAGGTAGGTCCTTCCTCTCCTTCCCAATGGCCTAAATTCAGTGCCTCACAAAATGTTTGTTCTTTTTAGAATTCGGTATTACAGCCTCTGGTGCAGTCTATGAAATGTAACTTTGGCTTCCTAGAAAGCATGGCCAGTTTTGCAGGTGGAGGCATGGCTTTGTCTTCAGTCTGTTACAGCTGTCCATGGCACAGAATGTCATGAGGCCTGTCACCTGGCTTATAAACGAGGGCTATGTGCCTCTTCTCCTTCACAGCACTGCTGAAAGGACAGAATCATGTGCTTCTGAAAACTGAAGAAATGTAAGAAGTATATAATTCAAATTGTGCAGCTGTTTATATTTTCTGGAAGTCCGTGTAGGATTCTGAATTTTAGTCAACAAGTCGGCACAATTTTGTGTCATTTTTTCCTTCCTACTCCCCATTTTCATGTTCATCTCCTTTACCTGCTCCTCATCTTGGTGCGGGTTCTCTATCCATCAGTTATGCAGACACCTGCCTTTTCAATCTATGCCACCGCCCTGTGCTTTTCAACTGTAGGGCAGATTCTTCTTTTGCTCCCTCCTTTTTTGCTTTTAATTGTTATACTCTTAAAAAATTTCAAACCAAACGTGCAAACATACTGATTGTTTCATCTCACGGTTTTTTGGCACAATCACATGCAGTATTGGAATCAGTGTTGTCCTTTTATACAAACTGTTATATAAATGCCAAAACACAGGGAAGCTATTGCTTGGTGTCTGGGTATTTTTCCAGGGTGAAAATTTTGATTTTTTTTTCAGAAGAAAAATATAGATACATGCTGTGCCTTATAACTATGTTGTTTCAAAACTATTATTTTCCTTTCTCTTATTTTTTCCCCAAATACTAGCTTCCAGCCAGATTGTCATCTGTGTGTCAAACAGTAAAATACACCCCTGCGGTGTGCCTTTGCACAAATGAAAATAATGATTTGGAAGCTACAGAGAGTTAAACCATCATTCCCGCAGCGTGGCCCGCTGCGGTCACCTGGGCACTGGCAGCAGTGCTCTGTCACACTGAGTCAGCAGCTGGGACACGTCTGTTGTGTGCCTCTTGTCCAGAGCCTTATAAAGAGAACAGAAGCAAGGGGCAAGGTAATGCTAAATGTCTGCAGCCTATAGATAAGACACATGTTTGGTAAAACAGGAAAATTCTCAGTGTTTGTCAACTTATTGCTTACCTAAACTGTTTATGATATGATTCCCAGGGCAAGCATTCATAAAGCAATAAAAAATGTTAGCAGAACACTTCAATTAACTGTTCTGCACAAGAGTTTTTTCAATCCTGAGCTGTTTTAAGGAGCCTGTATCCATTACAGACATAACAAGGGGCTCTTTCTATAAGGATGTCAGCTGCCTCAAGTCCGCTGTGGAATGGGGCAAGTTACAAACATGTAAAAATAAATACATAAATGACTCTAACTGAATAGAGTCAAGGCATGTCATGTCATTTTTCAGTTTACCAACCTAAGTATAATTTTCCCCATCTAATTTTCTGCTTTTAAATTGGCTACTGAAATAGAAATGGGATAATCAGCCAGTTAAGAATCATCCATAAACAAGAACAAATGCGTCCTGGGAGTAGGACTAAGGAGGCCTCTTATGAGTGTGTGGCAGCTCAGAGACCCTTTCTTTGACTTCCTTGTGGATGCCTACTGTTTGTCTTTATACGACTGAGGCAGAGGTTGCTCAGATGAGAGAGCGATGACTATGATAGCTGAGGGGTAAAACACATCTGTAGTTACTGTGACAGGAAAGGATGATAAAAAGATGGAACCTGAACAATGAAAATCAAGGAGGACTGGTAAGAGTTAAAAACAGTTTATAACTTCAGGAAAATCAACATTCATTTTAAAAATATTTTAAGAATTAAGAGGGGGACCTCCTCTTTCAGCTTTGGAGCCCGCCTCCCTCTGTGTCTGTATAGGGGAGCTTCCTCCTTCTGTCTTCTCCCTTCCTTCTTGCCTATTAAACTCTCTACTCCTTAAAACCAAAATAAACACACACACACTTTATTGTCCTAAAGTCATCCAAAAAATAAATAAATAAAAAAGGAATTAAGAGACCAGGATACTTAAAATGGCTTGTATTTGAAGCTACCTTCCCTTTCTAGGATACTGTTTATTCTTAGAAAAAGAAATGTAAAAGAAAACAGGAAATGGATCTGGTCATGCTCAAGAAAGTATAAGGACTGGGCATTTTATAAATCCAGGTAAAAGCAGCGCGAGAGCACTGTGTGCTGATTTAATATGTGCACAGCATTACATGACCAACCCCTCCATATTTACCACCTCTGAAAACTCAACTCCCATCACATTTAATGCTGACAAAATTTTCTGTGAATCAGAGCGCACTCCACAGACACAACACAGTTTCAGACCAATAGCTCTCTTCCTTTGTGTAGCTTCATCTGTAATCATCTTGGCAATTAAATCATCTCTCTTCATTCCCCATCATCCTCCTTCTCTCTCTCTCTCTCTCTCTCTCTCACACACACACACACACACACACACACACACACACGCACGCATGCATGCATGCACACAGTCTTGGATCTGATTTTTCTTAAGGCATTACCCACAACAATAAAAAGGAAGAATATTTCCATTTCCATCTCCTAGGGAAAATAAAGGAAAACATCTGGGAGGTGGAAGAGTAGGCAGGAAGAAATTAACCTTAAAATTTTGCACAAAATATTAACTTGTATACAACGGACTACACAGTCAACTACAGAGTTGTCAAATGTGTAAAAACTGGCAACAAGTAAAGAAGTAACAATGTTGGTCTCAACACCAATCATTTTTATTATCAAAAGATCCACCTGGAACTACTTCTTTGCTCTAGTGCCATGAGGCATAAATAAGAAGAAAGTGCAATTCTTGGCTTATATGTTGAACACTAGACTAGTTTGCTTAATTGAACATCAGAACAGACAAAAAAAAATTCTCTAGGTGCAAAAGCTGCTAGCTACTTTTTAGAAAAGGTTTACGATATTTGAAGGGAGATGTGCCAGAAAACAGTGATAGATCACAACTACTTAATCTGGCCAAGGAAGGGACAAAATCAGTCTGTTCTTTGTTAGACCACTGGCTATGGAGTCCGGCAAAACAGGGCTCAAACCCCAGCTTTATCACAATTAGCTACATGATGTTGAGCAGGTGTCCTCACTATGCCTCAATTTTTTCATATATAAAATAGGAATAGTTAGAATATCCAACTAATAGGGTGGCTGGAGGAATTACAGGAGGTCCTATGTGAAAAGTAGTTAGCAGAGTGCTTGCCTGGTGAACGACCCTTCCTAAGTAGCAGCTCTGTATTAGCTGGCTGAGCAAGAGCCTGACTAAACAGTATTTGCAAACAGATCCTCGAGCTGGTGAGTGTAACACTGTATGGAGCAGGCAGAAGGGAAAAGCAATCCTACCAAGGAGAAGTGACACCACGCTGAGCCAAGAGAGGAGAGAAGAGAGATGACTGTCAAATTTTTAAAATCCCAAAGGTGAGAAAATAAGAAATAAACTGTCTTTTTCTATTACACATGTTTTTGCTTTTCCTATAATGAAATATATGTCTAGCTTTTAGTGCGGAGCAGAATGAAAGGGTATTGAATGTTTGTTTAATGCAAACCTCAAAAACTACAGTTTCCTGATGCAGTGAGGGGGGTGAAAAGAATGACCCAGCCTTGGCTGTCACTCAGAAAGTGGCAGGCAGGGGACCCCTGGTGGACCTGTGGCCAAGTCGGACGCAGCCCTCCCCTCACTGCCAGGAGTCCTCCTCTTACGACAGCAGAATACGAATCTCATCTATGAGGTTAAGTCTCTGCACCACCTGATGATGATTGGTTAGATACTATAATCCTCTTCTGTGTTCTTGTTATATGCCCATTCCCCTCCCAGAAGACAGGATGTGCCCGGCCTGCCAGGAGGTGGAGGGGGCAGGGGCACTGGGCTGCAGACCACAGGCAGCTACGTGAATCTGGGCAAAGTCCTTACCCTACCTTGGCCTCAGTTTCCGTTTCCTCCTCTATGAAAAGCGGAGACACAGCTAATATTTTGGCCTCACAGAACTGTTGTTATCCTCAAATGAGAGATGCAACTATAATGTAGCAAAAGAATGCAAGGAAATATATTATTAGAAACAACCGTCTGTTTGGAAACACTTTCCTTAATGTATTTAACACACTATTACACTCACAGTGAATGCTTTAAAAAAATAATAACTTCTAGAACTGAATTGAGATGCTGACAGAGGACTAAATAATTTAGAGCATGTTTGGAAATGATTAAATTCTTGGATTATATAGGTAAGCAAAATTACTCTTAGGGACATTGTAACATTGCATGCTAATCAGCCTCAAGAGAAGCAGTAACTGTCAACAGCTCATGGCACACAGCCAACTGTCTGCCGGGTAAGTAAAGAAACTGAATTAGCTTTTTCAGGGGAGCCAGAACACTGAGCCCTGATGACATGAATCCTGAAAGCAATGGAACTCTGAACACAGCCTTTGCCTACAGAGTTTTGCTCTTTTCTTGTCTCTGAATTAAGTTAAAATGAATGCCATTGCCATCAGTTTATAACCACGTAGCAATGTTCATTCAAAAACTATCATCAAATGTATGAAAACTCAGTCACCGCAAATTAGAGAGTCAGAATTTGACAAAAATGACACAAATGCTGTGAAATATCTGCCTTTAGGAGTGTCTGTGCTTGCAGCACAAAACAGCCTATGTCTTATTGGGTATGAGTACGTGTATTTTACAAAATAACAGTGCTGCTCAAGTATCCCACAACATGAGCTCACACTTCGCTGAACAAGTAGTTTAATATACTTTAATAATAAACCTGGAAATGAACCTAGAGAACAAGATTGAACACAGTGTAACTTCATGACTGGCTTAGAAAACAGAAAACAGAAAAGAACCTTAACAAATAACACTACAATCACACATGTATTTTCCCCTTGACCTTGAACAGCCTCTGCCTGACTCTCTAGCCAAGAAGCCCCACACATGTAAAATCTGAACCAAATAAAAGATGATTCCATGGGTACACAAAAAGCAAATACATAAACAACTGCATGAAGTTTTTTTGTATTTACTTTTCTATAATGCTGACTAAAAAATAAAGCAATATTAAATGCTACCTTGAAAGCTTAGAGATGACATCTCTGCAAAATATAAGCCAGATTAAGCAAATTCCTGAGTAGTACTGGCATGTATTTCCCACATAAAAATAAAATTATAATATTAGCATAAATGTGATATATATTCCACTGCATCATAACAACCTGAAATGTGACTACAAAATAAAACTTCATAATTTCTATAACCCACTGTTGTGTCGTTACTTTGCAGCCACACTGTTTTAAGCTACTGACTAAAGCTCGCAGCCTTAGGTACCTAAATTCCACACCGCTGGTGATAATGACGAGACCTGACAGGCATAATTAAACAATAGTGAGTTCAATTAAAAATCTGATTTGCAAAACTTGGCTATACTTCAAGACTCTGATTCTGATTCTCAAGACTCAGTTAATTTTGAAATTAAAATGCTCCTTAACTCATGTGTTTGGCTACCAAAATGTAGAGTTAAATTAAAATATTATTACAGTTTAACACCAAAAATGAATTTCCAACAACTGATTTATTTTGCTTTTAATCATGTCTTTTGAGTCTTGGTTCATGAACTAATGATGTTTTTAAAAAGCTGTAATTAAGTCTTAAATTTAGAAGACAAGTATTATTTCCTTCTACCTACCTATTGAGGAAACCCAAAATCATGTGAAAAGAACATCAAAGTCTATTCCCTCACAATGCAGTCAGCAGCATGCTCCCCACTGCGGGCTCTCCTGTGTGCTATGCTTCACTACAGCAACAGTATAGGGTTGTCTATCCTCAAATGTCCAAATCCCCTGGTGCCCACGAAAAGGGTGTAGCCTCCAAGACACATTAAAACCCCTCACTACAGAATTATTTCCTAGAGAGCAAATATACTTCTGAAGATAGGAAAGAGGAGTTTCAATTGCTGAGTCTCAAATAAGGCTGATAGAAATCGATTCTGATGTTATCTATATTAGAAGTGAGACTGTCACACAGATAAGAGAAGCACAATTGTGTGATTCATGAATGACATATGCCAGCATCTTAGAGCTAAGCAAAAAAAAGCAGTTATTAATTATTGATACATCCTCTTACTGACCAACTATATGTGTGACTATTAAGCTAAAGTTGGTAAGATGTCCAGAATATCTAAATTAAAATTTAAAAGGCTATTCAGGAGAGTATGAAGCCCATGCAGTCACCTGCTGGTCCGCAATGCTCCTCTGTCAACACTAGCAATGCTGCACTGTACTGTTTATCTCCTTGGTCATTTCTCCTGAGGCTGCGGAATCCTGGAGGCTATGAGCTGTCTTAGCCTATCTATCCCAGCATGTTACCCAGGAAATCTGAAGGGACGTCCTCTGTGTGGCATTCAAGACATGTCAATGTCTCCCCAAATCTACCCTTCCAATCAGCCTTTCCCCACTAACCAAACTTCAAAATGCTACCCTGTGTCCCTCAGTGTATGTATATCTTACAAATGAAAAACATCTATACAGTATTCCACCCAAAAGAGTTGAACATCCAGCTTCCAAACTCTAGAGATTGCCGGGCCCTCCAGCCTGCTCCAAGGCTGCCCCTGACACACAGCAGCAGCTGACTCCAAGCTGGCTTCCCTCCAAGACACAGGGCTCCGTGTCCTCTTCCTACTAAGAGAACCGAGAAGAAACCACTTGATAAAATTCTGGACACACTCAGGAGAAGGGCTGGGAGAGGAAGAGAGATTAAAATTAAGGATGTTCTACCAAAGCAATGATCATACACATTATCATTTGCAGATAGTCTAAACAATACTTCCTAAACCTGATCAATCCAAACTGTGAATACCACCAACATCCAAAAATGGATTCAGAGGAAAAAAGTAGCATCATTTCCTATCCCAAACCATCCTGTAAGGCCACTGCATAGCTTCCAGGGCCTCTAGCCCCTCTCCCCCTTCCCCCTCAACCTTCCCTCTGTGCCTCACAACTACAGATGCTCAACCCTCCAAGATGGGAATTATACTGTAGTGACATTAGGACAAATCTTGTAAATGAGTCTTTAAAAACAACCACTGTGGCCAGGTGCAGTGGCTCACATCTGTAATCCCAGCACGTTGGGAGGCCGAGGTGGGCGGATCCGTTGAGGTCTAGAGTTCGAGACCAGTCTGGCCAACGTGGTGAAACCCTGTCCCTACCAAAAAATAAAAAAATCAGATGGGCATAGTGTTGCATGCCTATAGTTCCAGCTACTTGAGAGGCTGAGGTGGGAGGTGGACCTGGGAGGTGGAGGTTGCAGCAAGCTGAGATCACGCCACTGCACTCCAGCCCGGGCGACAGAGTGAGACCCTGTCTCAAAAAAACCCAAAACCCAAAACCAAAATAAAACCACTATTCAAGGCACATATCTGTCATTCAGAAAACTGATATATCCTTCAGGAGAAATCCAACTAAATAAATAATCCTAAGTTTTTTACTGGCATCTTCCCACCCCTCACCAATACTGCTCACTCTGAGCCCCTCTCTTGCTACTTCAATGCCTGCCTCCCTACCACTGGCTTATTAACTTCACCCCCAAACACATTTTTGCTTCCTCCATCCTAAAACACCACCACCACCATTCTTCTCATTACAATGAAACTGTCAAACTGCTGAATGACAACAGTCCATATGCTGCTTCAGGCTTTGCTCTTTTAATCCTTATTCTCAGCAATCCGGCCTTTGTGCCTCTCTCTCTTTCTGTCTCCAGGAACTGCCCTAAGCTGCCCTGTGAGCTAGTCGCTCCTCTCACCTGCTAACTCAGACTCTGCTTTTAAAGTGTACTCCTTTCAGGGTATCCAATCAGCTAATTCCCTTCTGGATCTCTTTTTTCCTCTACTGTGCAAAGCTTCTGCCTGGGCCCAAAAAGTAACAGGCAAAACAGAAATAAAAGTAATTCATGATAATAAAAACTGTAACTTCATCCACACATGTTGGAGGGGAAAAGACATCATTACCCTGACAGTTTCCACTTCCATCCAGGTAACCATCAGAAGTGATAGGGAAAGGGTGTCTCCCAGTGCCAGAGTTCCTATTCTTCAGAACGTGATACTCCAGTTTACCTGCAGTCACTTTCTAGTTTTAGGAATAATTTTAAAGATCTTCAATAAGAAGATTGAAGGGCAATGACGGCCAAGCTGCAGGTCTAGGAAAGGGCCCCTGCCATCCACTTCCGAGCCAGGGCTCCTGAAAAGGGCACATGCACTGCACGTGTGGACTAAGACCCTTCTCATGACCCCACTCTACAGCCTGACTTTTCATCCCTGCAACTCTGAAGAGTCTAGCCATTGGCCTTGGCTTGATGTCTCAGCCATGGCTCAAGCTTCCCCTCTCCTGTGGGTAAGGTGCGTGTTCAGCCTCTGGTCCATGCCCAGACTGGCCACTGGTACACATCCCCTGTCCTGGTCCAGCCTCCAGGACACTTGCAGGAAAGGAGCTGCTGACAGAAGACTGAAGAGTTATGAAGAGTCTTAATGCCCTGCACGACTGACTCAGACAATTGCTACACGAGCTTGGCAGTGCAGCTGCCACAGGCAGGACTGTGATCAAAGATCTCAAAGTCAGAATCCTCATGCCCCAGAAGAACAAGATGACAGCATTGAGGAGCTTCAGTTGTCCTCAGAAAGCCTCATACTGTGTCTTCAACTCCACTGCAGGAGCCGGGCCAGGCCAGGCCATGCTCCCTGGCACAGATCCTCTCTCCCTCCATCCCAGGGAGGCAGGGAAGAGAAGAGGGATGCCTAAGACACATGGCAATGACATCAGGGCTTCTTAAGGAGTAGAGGCTAAGGCTCAGTGATCGACTGAAAGTCAGCCCTGGCAGGAGAGTTCAGGGGGAAATAGTGACACTTTCCAAAATAATAAAATAAAACCACAGCACAGTAGTATCTGTGAAAAGCAAAGCAACGTAGGGTAGAATGTGAAAAATCAGCTATGCTCAGTACCTAATGAAATAAGAGAATGGATTGTGTTGTAGACTTCAGACACAGTTCCCCAAGCTGGCTTTGGAGACATATTAATGTTCTAAGAAAATGGGGTCTCTGTCCCATTTTTCCCCCAGCTATTTTCACTGTCTTGCTCTTCTTTGGTGACATCTATCCCAACTGGTTCTCTAATTTTTTCTGCCCCAAACACTAACCACCAGGGCTATTCCAAGCACATAATAGGCTCTTGATACAATGTGCTGACTAAATGAAGGTCCCAGTCAGCTATTTGACTTTGAGTCTTCTATTTCACTGGTCCACAAAATCACACTTCTATTCCTGGGGGAAAGTCAGCACGTATGTGTTTGTATGGATCTTGAGTTTTGGTCACACATATTTTTCCTCTTAAAAAAAGAACGGATGAATTACCTAGATATACAAAAAATAAATAAATAAATAAAGAGCCTTTTAAATAGCATCTCCACACCACCCGCGACTTGGAATTCAGCCATCTGGCAACTTTATCAGCTGTAAATAACAAATACAAAAATAACACACATTTGTTTAATACTTTTATAATGAAATTTCTCTAAAACTTTGATGTAAGTCTAACGTCCATCTTATTTATATTAACCCATCTATCTACCCCAAAAATACATATTTTCACTTAAGGACAAGCACTATGACTAGAGATGAAGATACAGGCATCATTCACATTCTCTATCCCAACAAGGTTGAAAAACATACCTGAAAATACATAACTATACAACACGTGAGATACTGCGTAAGAGGTGCACACTGAGTACCCTGTTAGCACTGACTCAGCTAGTACATGATGGGAGAGGGGAGTAGAGGGGGCAACCCAGGGCAGCTTCACAGGAGGTGACAGGCCACAACAATTCTGTGACATCTCAACTCAGAGGTCTGTCCACCAGCCAGAAGAAAACAATCATCTCGTGACCCCATAATGACCTTCAGCGTGGCCTGAGCCAGCCAACCAGCAACTGTGCAATTGGGGCATTCACAGTAACCGACTAAAGTTGCTTCAGCACTGGCAGCATTGCCTCAAGGGATCAAAGCACTCGACAGAGGTGATGGAGCAAATGTCCACAGATGAGATTTTTATCTGTTCTTATGGGCGCTTCTCAGTTGGCAGTGTAGCAAGACAAAGAACCACCAGTGGGCTAAAACAGCTTTGGGATGGCTTAGAAATCTCGCATATGCAATATACTCAGAATGTGTGAGCTGCACCCAAATGCTCTTGGTATTTACTTAAGACCAAGGATGTGAGCAATACCTACCACCAAAAGGAACAGCAAAAGTTACTCAATAGTTATTTTTAGTTATTTAGAGAAAAAAGGATTCTCTTTTCATTTATGTCAAGGGAAAACTCTGAGGACATTCAGCCACAGGTCAGACAGAAATAGCTGAGTCTCATCCCCCTCAACTTACTGACCACAGGGACTGCAGACTGAAGGCTGACCACAAGCACTGCCTGCCTAGCACTTCAAATCATGCCATGACTGTGGGAAACTTCAGCACATTTGGTGGCCAAATGGAACCTTAGCCTTTTGGTCCTCTGACTTCCTTAACTACATAGACTTTCAATCTATTCACCTATTCCCAAGGGCATTTTCTAGGTCTCATCACATCTTTATGTCTGGAAATCTTAAACGTGAACTAACGGGATCATAAACTCCTGTTCACTTGGTAATTCCATGATATTTGTTTCTGCAATTCATCAAGCCCTCCCAATTGGTCTCCAGGATTTTCCCTCTGATTTTTAAATTTTTAACTTAAGAAATACAAGTACATCGTTGATTTAAAAAAAATCATTCTAAAAGGTTTACAATAAAACACAGAAGCCACTGACTGACCTGCCCCTTCTTCAATACTGACTTCCCAGTCCTCATCCCAAAGAAAACCACTTTCAACTCTTGTGGCAGTTCTTTTGTTAATTACTATTAATACTTAACAGCACAAGTTCCAATTGCAGACAGTATCCACTGATTGATCTCTTTCCCTCTTCTTCCTCTTCCGCACCCCTCTCCCCATCAACATACATTTTTTTTTTCATTTTTCCAATTTGAAATGTGACATTTCACTCCTAAATACTTTGGTATGCTTCTAAGAACCAGGCAAATTTACCCTACATAACCACAGTACCATTATCACACTAAAGAAATTTAACATTAATATAACAATGTCTAATACACGCCCACATTCAAATTTCCCTGATTTCCCCAGTAATGTCTTATATCATTTGCATTTCCTCCAATCCAAGATCCAATCATGAACCCTGGGTTTAACTTCAACTCTTTATCTCCTTTCACCTGGTACAAATCACCCAGGATTTCCTGTAGTTCCTGACCCTGCTACAGTAGCAATTTCCCAGTTCTTTGAAAACTAGTGGTAAACCAAAGAGTTAGTGAGGGCCTTCCCAGGTATTGGTCCTCCAGCCCTTCAAATGGCTTGGCAAGCATCTAATTCCCTTATTAAATGCTTTTCAGTTTCAAGTATTCAAATCATTGGTTCTCAAACGCTTTAGTCTCAAGGCTTCTTTACACTGTCTAAAAATTACTGAAAAATCCCCAAAAGCTTTTTGTTCATATATCTGTAGGCATTTACCATATAAATTAAAATTAAAATTTTTTATTCATTAATTCGCTTACAAAAAACAACAGTAAACACAATACATACTACAAAATATTTTATGAAAAAACCTAATTTCCAAAATGAAAACAATTTACTGGAAGAGTGATGCTGTTTTCCATTTTTACAAATCTCTCTCATGTCTGGCTCAATTCTCATATCTGCTTCTGCACTGAGTCTGTTGCAATACATCGATTTGGTTGAAAGTATATGAAGAAAATCTTCCTTTATGTAGATATGTAATTGGAAAAAGGGGTAATTTTTAATAGCCTTTTCAGAAAACAGCAGACGCTGCTGTGGTACTACACCAAACTCAGCAAGTGGGGGTCACTTCTTAAAGGTCAATTGGAATATGGAGTCTGAAACTACATCAATGAGCTTTTCTTACTCTGTGGTATTAAAATTCGTTGGTGTCATTTATACTTTGAACTAATCTTTCAACTATGTACGACTCTGTAACATCATGCATTGATCATCTGGGAAATATTAATTCATTGAGTTATGTAGGTCTTCCAAATGTTGACATATTTCATTATACTCATCAAAAAATCACATTTATTAACATCACCACCAACTTCATCAGAAAAATATTAAGTATTGGGAACTGTCAAGTCTTGGTAGCAGATACAAGTTTTCCAAAATCCTAATTTTTGCTTGAAAGCTTACATTTTAATGCTGGTAACAAAATTTTTCTGTAATTTCCCTATAGGAAATGGTTGCCAAATACCCAAGTCTGAATAACCATATTTATATGTCATTCTTTTAGGTAAAAATGGTCTTCTATGAAAGTGGTGAGTTCAGCTTGCAAGTAAAACAACTGCACAAGTGCTTTTCTTAGAGATAACCATCATACTTCGGTATGTGACAAAAGTTCTATCTATGTACTTCCCATTTCATCATGCATAATAAAAACTCGTGAGTACTCAAGGGTGGAGATTTAATAAAAATAATGTTATTGCTTCTACAAATGAGACTGCATTGTTTTCACTGCAGATACTTTGTGGCAATGAAGAATAAAATGACTACGGTTTGGAGCCACTGCATTGACTCATGCTAAAGTGCCAGCAGTTTTACCCACCAATGCTTTTGCATCATTAGTGTAAATGTCAACACAAGGAAAAAGGCAAATGCAACCGTATTGTAGTAGCCTCCATTCTCCTACACCTTCCAGTGAAAGAGAAATACTTTTAGTTCTTAGAGCAGATTCTGCTGTGCCTGTCTGAACAGTCATTTCCCATCTCCTCCTCACACCCCTCCAACCAAATTTATTTTTCAGGTCTTAGATTTCACCTCTTCTGGCAAGTCTTCTTTGTTGACCTGAAACTAGTTAGATTGCCACCCTGGGCACTTCCATAGCACCTGCATGCTATGGTCAATGACTTTAGTAGGAGCTCCTGAGACAATTTCTTCCCCACTAGCGCCTGCCCTCATTACCGCAAGCACTCAAGAATGACCATTCTTTGCTCACCAGACGACTCCTAAGCTGTTAAAGCTCTCGCTATAAAGCTGGCTGATGCACCTTGATAACACAGTACTTTGAATGCAGGCACCAATGCCGTGTCTGACATGCAAGAGATGTCTGGCTTTCATAGCCTATATGTCTGGAAAAGATTAGAGTTTTATGTTTGTCTTCTGAGTCCCAGCCTGAATACCTGATAACCTCCAATCTGCCTGTCATTTGGATAAAGGTCCAGAGTCTGTGCTGAGAGAAGGCATAATGGCCATGTTCCTAGGACGGCCAAAGATAATGAGGTACCGTCCTGGTCAGAGTTCCTGCTCTCTACTGGTGAACCCTGTGGATGCAGGTACTCTTTACCTTCTGGCCAGACAAGAAAAGCCTCGGTTGTCTGTACAGTTTCTACCCCTTTTGGCCGTTAGCTGATGCGGAATCCTACCTAAAGAGAGGGGCTCTGTAGCCCTTACCAGCTCTCTTTTCCTAGCAATCTCCCTATCTGTTTCCCCTGAGTAGGTCTAGGGGATGTTAAAGCTGAATTGTGCTTTATCCATACTATGTAAGTCTCATTTCTATATAAATACAATTTGCTAAAGGAAAATCAACATGCTAGAAAGTTGGCCCCTGTTCCTAATATACCCCAATAATATCATGTTCTAGTGGGACTTCAAATTTTCTTCCTGGAGTCTCCTATTAAATTACAAATCCCTTGTGGGTAGTGAGTATAATACCCCCAGTAGCTACCATAGTATCTGGTATATAGTAGGTGATCAAAAAATATCTGTTGGTGCTCCTATAAAGACACATGCACACATATGTTTATTGTGGCACTATTCACAATAGCAAAGACCTGGAACCAACCCAAATGTCCATCAATGATAGACTGGATTAAAAAAATGTGGCACATATACACCATGGAATACTGTGCAGCCATAAAAAGGATGCGTTCATGTCCTTTGTAGGGACATGGATGAAGCTGGAAACCATCATTCTCAGCAAACTATCGCAAGGACAGAAAACAAAACACCACATCTATTCTCACTAATAGATGGGAATTGAACAATGAGAACACCTGGACACAGGGTGGGGAACATCAAACACCGCGGCCTGTTGTAGGGTGGGGTGTGGGGGGGATACTATTAGGAGATATACCTAATGTAAATGATGAGTTAATGGGTGCAGCACACCAACATGGCACATTTATACATATGTAACAAATCTGCATGTTGTGCACATGTACCCTAGAACTTAAAGTATAATAAAAATATATGTATCTGTTGGAACAATTAAATAATATATATAAAATTCTTAGCACAGTGACTAGAACACAGCAGTCAATAGCAGAAGCTGTTCTGATTTTGATATGATGACAATGACAGGATCATTAAGGTTTATATAGAGATTATTCAGTAATTTTTTTTCCTCTCTCGGCTTTGTGGTCAATGTGCAAAGTACAGTATTTATTAAACACTAGTAATCTAGTAATCTTAGCATATGTCTAAGGGCAAGGAGAAATGACATCATTCGTGAATCCTAAAGCCATATGTTCACTCTGCTCTGGGGTGGTAATTTTTGTTATTAATTTATACCGTCTCTCCCATATTTCTCTGCAGAATTACAACTGAATACCCATGTAATCACTGAAAACTAAGAACCCTTATTTGATAACTTGTTGAGCACATTTTGATTAGGCATAGCCAACATGCTTTCAGGGATGGCAAGTCATTCTCACATAACATGCAGCAAATCCCTCTGAGGATAATACCCACAAGTTTAATCAAAGAAGTGGCAGCGATCTTGGAATTCAGAAAATACTTGACAGAGTTCCGTATCAAAGGTTAACAGTCAGTGTATGAGAGCCATAAACCGAGAGGAAAATTGGTATTAGACTGATAAAACACTCAGCAGCAGGAAACAAAAAGAAATGATCAAGAGGAAAGAAAAAAGCCATAGAATACTGCACGGGCTGCTGATAAAGTCCAGGATTTTTATGTTATTTTAAAACATCTGAAGGGAAACCACTCTGATTGTGTATTCTAGGAATGTAGAACCATCAGAAAAACAAAGTGTCTTTTAATGGAATACAGGAAATAGAAACAGCACATTAAAAGAGTCATTGACTGAACTCTGAAATGACAGCTTACTGGAGCGTTTGGTATGACCAAAACACTAAAGTTAAACTGGAAAGAACCTCTTAAAACGTTTACAAAGTATAATCCCTTTGGTGAAGGAGAATGTTGTAAGGTTGGGACAGATAGAACAGATACTTTTGTCAATTAAGAATAAGTTAAAATTTGCTTTTCTTGAAAGGGAAATGGAAGAGTGATATACAGACCCACATTCTAATATAACTTTTGTGTTTTTCTGACTAATTCTAGTAACAAGTTACAACACATCTCTTCTGATCAAGTACAGGGAAGTAATCTGAAGCACCACCCTGTAATCAGAAGATGAGAAAGCTTCTGAAGTTACCATTTGTTCTAATTAGGTCACCTTCCTGCTGCAAATACTCTAGTAAATGAAGTGTGTCGCTTCAGTACTCAACCTTTGCAAAAGACAGTAAACTTCTGAATAGTTGCCACACTTCCTGCTGGGAGCACCAGTTTGAAAGCTAACTGCTATTTGGTAGGTTATCTGTAGTTCTTTTCATGCATCAAAATAATGGTTACTGATTAGTCCACAGGAAAAAAAAAAATCCAACTCTCCAATTACCCTCTTAGATACCCATGATACTTAGAGTAGCCTTTTATTTCAGCTGTATTTAGTTAATTGCTCCCCTCCTTCTCCCAATTACTTCTTAACTCCAAGATCCAGCACCCAGTGCAGGGTCAGGTGTGTGTGACGGAGGCAACCCTGAGCACAAGGGCCCTCGAAGCGATCAGAGGTCCTTGCAGCAGCCCCTTGGAACGGTGCTGTGCCCTTGAAAGTCAAAGAGCACCCCACAGGGTCCCCACGACCCTTGCACTGGCAAAGCTAGTAGGGTTTCTCAGTCCTCTCTTCCTGACCTCTCGCTTCAGCTCCACAGAAACACCATCTGACAGCAAAACATTTTACTTACTTTCAAAACCACTGAATATTTTTGCTTTTGAAACATTCATTTTAACTTTCTATAGAATCACTGCCTTTATCTATGCTTCCAAGCTTCCCCTTAACCCCACAACCCCCACAACCTCATTTCAACAAAAGAGGATCTCATGCTTCCTCAGTCCAGTCCTAGCTAAGCTCAGGTCACTCCCGCCTTCTCAAGGATCCAGCTCAATCAACTCTTCCCTGCTGAATTTTCCATCTCCCCCTTCCCCTACAGGCTCATGACCCCACAGGCTCACTTAAGCAAGACTCGTCCACATTAAAAAATATATATGAGTAAATCCTTCCTTGACTCCACTACACTACCAGTATCACTCTTTCAACTTCTATTCACAAATTGCATGCGTTCCTGGCTTGCCATCTCCACATCTTCACTGCCTCCCACCTCACAGTCCACTCACGGTAGCACGGACCTGTAACTTCTCCAGCGCTCCATGTTCTAGTCAAAGAGCACCCACAGGGTCCCCACGACCCTTGCACTGGCAAAGCTAGCAGGGTTTCTCAGTCCTCTCTTCCTGACCTCTCACAGCCTGAATCTGCTACCCACTCCCTGGTTTTAAAGCACTTTCTTTTTTTTTTTTTTTTTTTTTTGAGAAGGAGTCTCATTGTGTCGCCCAGGCTGGGGTGCAGTGGCATGGTCTCAGCTCACTGCAACCTCTGCCTCCCAGGTCAAGCAGTTCTCCTGCCTCAGCCACCCGAGTAGCTGGGACTACAGGCGTGTGCCACCACGCCCTGTAGAAGTACAGGGAAGTAATCTGAAGCCCCACCTTGTAATCAGAAGATGAGAAAGCTCCTGAAGTTACCATTTGTTCTAATTAGGTCACCTTCCTACTGCAAATACTCTAGTAAATGAAGTGTGTCGCTTCAGTACTCTATTTTTTAAATGTATATATTAAATATATACATTATATTTGTATATATTAAATATATAGTCAGTATATATTAATAAATGTATATATTAAATATATAGTCAGTATATATTTTTTAATGTAGACGAGTCTTGCTTAAGTGAGCCTGTGGGGTCATGAGCCTATGGGGAGGGGGAGATGGAAAATTCAGCAGGGAAGAGTTGATTGAGCCGGATCCTAGAGAAGGCGGGAGTGATCTGAGCTTAGCTAGGACTGGACTGAGGCTAATTTTTTGTATTTTTAGTAGAGATGGGGTTTCACCATGTTAGCCAGGATGGTCTTGATCTCCTAACCTCATGATTTGCCCACCTCGGCGTCTCAAAGTGCTGGGATTACTAAAGCACTTTCAGATTCTCTTCCCACCCTCCATACCCTAACTCATAGACTCCCACCTCTTTCCCAAGCCCTCTTCTCTTCTTAACAGTTTAAAAGTCCTTTCCAGGGGAGTCATTCCCTCTTTCTCCAAACACCATCTTTATGAAAAACTCCCTAATCTTACCCAAACCCCACTTCTGAGCTCCAGACCCATACATTTTACAGCCTTCTGAATGCCAGCACTTTAGGTCTTACAGATGCCTCAAATTCATCATAGCCCAAACCACAGTCATCTTCTCCCCCGCTCTACTGCCTCCAAGAAAAGACCATGGTCCTCCTCCAAATTCACATTATCCTTCCATTTCTTCAAGTCAGAAGCTCAGAGTGGCCCCCGCCTTTTCCCGCTCTTAGCTGCCACGTCAAGACAACCTAAGGACTGATCCAAGCATCCAAATTAACCTACTATGTGAATATCGCTCTAAGTTGTCACCTGCTCTTTAGTTTTGCTGCCACCAATTCAGTCTAAAACAATTCAGTCTAAATCACATCACCTTGCCTGGACAATAGCTTCTAACTGATCTCCAAGTATTCACCAACTTTGAGATCTTTAATCATCTCTAGAACATCAAAGCAATCACCAATGTGACTGTTCAAAAATGAATATTCGTTCCCATCAATCGGCCCCTGTTGAACAAGCCCTCTAACGCCTGCCTGACATTTGGGATGGCAGGTCCTGCCAGAAGCTCAGCCCTGCTTACTGCTCAGATCTCCCTTCCTTACCCCTCCCAGAGGCAGGGAACTGCCATTATTTTTTCTTGCTAAAGCAGGGCCTTTGTACTGGCTATTTTTCCTTCATTTGTCATTTTCCCTATTCCCCTTCTACCCACTCACCCTTTAACAGTTAAATCCTAATCTTTCTATGGGGGAGAGACTCAGCTGAAAAGTCACTGATTTTCTCTACTCCAATTTAGAGTAGGGTGGGACCTCCTGTATATATAGCCATAATCCCTTTCCAAAACAACAACCCTAATTACTTGTACTTGTATCGGGCTGCAGAGTAGACCAAGATGAGGACTGGGATCTATCTTGCTTAGGAGCACCTGGCACAGTAAGGGCAGACTTAGCAGGTACTCAATAAATCTTTGCTTAATGAATTAGCAGGCTAATAAATGGCCTCATAAACAACATGTTTTCATTGTTTCACTGCATTTTTAATCACTGCTTTGTCCTTCACTGTCCAACTCTGAGAAGTTAATGTTTCCATAATAAATCAAACAGTTTCCAGAAAAAAAGTCTACAGATATAGAGGACATCTATACACATACATCACACACACACACACACACACACACACACAAGTATGTGTGTGGAGAGAGAAAAAGACACGTACATTTGCAAAAAACATACCTTTATTGGCTGAACTAATTCATACTAAGTTGCAGACATTATGATACCTCACCCCTAGATTTATTTATTTATTTATTTTGACAGAGTCTCACTCTATCACCCAGGTTGGAGTGTGGTGGTGCGATTTTGGCTCACTGCAACCTGGGTTCAAGCAATTCTCATGCCTCAGCCTCCCAAGTAGGTGGGATTACTGGCATGTGCCACCATGATGCCTGGCTAATTTTTGCATTTTTAGTAGAGACAGGGTTTCAGCATGTTGGCCAGGCTGGTCACCCCTAGATCTTTCAGCAATTTCCTACGTAATCACAATACTACTATCACATGCAATAAATTAATTTTTGTGCAATAATTACTCCATACTTCAACTTCCCAAATTCTTTAAAAAATGCATTTTAATTTTTTAAAAAATTCAGGATCCAAGGGATGATGGCACATTGCATTTGGTTGTTCTACGTCTTTAATCTCCTCTAATAAAGGATAACTTCCCTGCCTTTTACTTTTATTTAATTTTGGTTTTTCGTGATAAATATTTTTTGAATAGACCAGGACAGGTATCTTGCAAAATGCTCCATGATCTGGACTTGTCTAGCTGTTTCTCAATAATCAGATTCTGGTTAAAGATGTTGTCAAGAAGACTTCACAGATGATATGCTGTGTACTTCCCACCACTACAGAACATCAGGAGACATCCCCAGAAGACCCCGCCTTCTCCCAATTCAGTAATCCTACACCTAGGCCCAGGCTTCATGAGTCCCACCCTTCCCCATTCCCAGACTCCAGCTGGCCCTCCCTGTGAACAGACATCCAAGTATCATCAGACACTCAAGAAAGCCTCTAATGAAAAAGACAGACACAGAGCCAGCAGGACGCTGGCTATGAGCAGACCTGGAGAGCAGGCTCCAAGGGTAGCGAAGGAGGGGAGGGTTCCAGGAAAGCTGTCTCCACTGAGAACAGAAGTGACAGGTAACTATGAGTCAGAATGGGCCAAGGAAGGCTTTTACTTCTGTGGGACAGAGGAGGTACAAAGCCATTAGAGAAAAACTGAAAATGAAGCCAAAATAAAAAAAAAGCAACTCTTAAAGGCAGGCTTATTTTGATATTTAAGACAATATTCCCTCAAATATTTTTTTACTAAAGGGGTGATGCTATCTGCTTTTTCCTTCCATTTTTACAAACATGGTACAATCAACCCCACTGTTATTTGGTGAAAACAATGAAGTATTTTTTAACAACAACAACAAATACCTTCTATGGCCCCCGATGGATAATTTTAAGTTGGTTAAGGATGTGGGCTTTGGAGACCTGACACATCACTTAGTAGTTGTGGGACACTGCCAGGTTATCTCGTGTATCTCTGTGCCTCAGTTTCTTCATCTATCAAATAGGGCAATCGAATTTACCTCATCGGGTTGTGAGAATAGACAAGTTAACACACGTTAAGTGCTAGAATAGTATCTAATACATAGTTAACATTCAGTAGATTTTTGTAATCATAGTGAGTTACTATTAACATTATTGTAAGCCTGTGGTTAAGAAGTCTATTTTAACTTTAAAATGATTTGAGCCACTAGAATTCAGCTTTTGTACATAAAGATTATGAACTAATTGACTATGGATGGAATTATTGTATATAGTTAGCTTGCTGAATTCTTGGTTAAGCACTACTAACTGTATCTTGGTAAACTATTGTGCAACTGAGCCACCCCCTAAAAGCAAAAGACATTTAGCAGTTCACCATATTTTGCTATTAACTAGATGAGAGCCTATGAGAATAAAATGGTTTCAGGTGGAGTTTGACAATACAATTCATCCACGGTATACAGGGAAAAATAATTCCTCAAAAATAACATCTATGTGGTAGGCCCTTAAAAACGATGGATGAATGCATGTGAAATTCTCTGTACACAGAAACACGAACTTAAAAATAGAGTACCACTACTACAATTTTTTAAATCCCCAGCTCTTTCCTGGATACTTGTCACTACTGGGTACACTACTGTCCAAGATTCCAGGATGAGTGACTATTTCACATCATGTGGAAGGTGGCCTGTAGGCCTACTTAAGCGAAAAAATCTGTCACTGGTCCTAGCTTATCTTTATCTTTTGCATTTCTCCTAAGTAACACTCTCATGGAAAAACCACCAGTGAATCCAGGATCATCCTTTGACAGAATAGTGAATTTGAAGAACTGCATGGAAACGGTACTTATCTACAGTTGGATTTTGCAGGTTTCTCCCTAAAGCTCAGAGACAGTGAATCATTTATCTGGAGCCACATTGCAGGGAGCATGTTCCACATGCATAGGCCAGGGCTCTTCCTTGGGTTCACATTTAAAGACCAAGTTTAATGTTTTTTTAATTGGTGTTTTATACCTCGATTAAACGTATTTTAATATTCAAGATGACTATATGCCTTTCTGATTTAAAAAGAAGGCCTATGAAATCCAAACAAACTTGTGAAATCTTTAGACACTTCCATTTAATAATGATCACTAATGGCCATTAGACCAGCCAAAATCTATGAGGCAAACAATCAGAATGTTTGTTTGAAATGCAAATGTAAGACAACTAATGAAAACGCCAACAGTTCTTCTGCTAAGGCCTGCTGTGATATTAAAAACAATCTAACAGGAACTTTAATAAGGAGAGACCTGAGTCAGGAATTCAGTTACTTAAAAAAGAATCACTTCTGCCTGAACTACAGGCTGTTCACTTACAGCCATCAGCATTTCAGAAATCAAAAAGCCAATATTTCAACACCTGTGTATGTATTTTTGGCTGAATGGTGGTTATATTGATTATTTTACCAGCTTTTAGTGAGATTTCCTTCCTTCTTGGTCGTCATTTCCAGTTCTAGATGGTACCCTATACGGTAACAGAAGGCAGTAGAGTGTGGTAGTTATGAAAGGAAGCTCTGGCATTAGACAGACCCAGACATGTCTTCACTCCACTTCTCACCAGCTGTGTGACCTTGGGGAGGTTACTCAACACTCTGTGCCTCACACTCCTCATCTGAAAATGGACATGATAAAAGCCCTACTTCATGAAACTCTTGTAAGGGAAAATAAGAAAATATGCAAAGTGCTTAGCACAGTATCTGGTGGCCAAAGATATTACCTCTATGACACAGAAGCAGCGCTCTGTATTTGAACTCTCATTATTATTAGGGCAAGGTGGTGCAGTAGTAGTAAAAGAAAGAAGAAATACCTTCTGTTACAATAGCAACTACAAATATTTGAAAATGAATTATGAGACAGATTAGAAAGAATGTAAACAGTTATATTGAGGCCTTGAATTCTGGCTTTAAATTATTGCTCCCTGTATTGTAAGAACTCTTCATTAATCACTTAAACTGCTGACTGCCAGCAAGACCTGAGCTTCATACAGACCCACTGTCTACCAGGTGAATACACCTAGCGTTGCCATCCATGTAAGGTAATTTCTACAGTGAAGGTAAACCCCAGATACACTCAATCAACATCAAGTCAACAAAGATTTATTGAGCACCACCTGTGTATGTGGTACAACCATAAACAGAACTTGCAGTACAGCTTAATTAAATCCCTGGGCCCTGGTAAGCTGAGCGAAACTGTATGTAAATACTTAAGAAATGGCTGGCTGGTTTATCATACATGTTTACAGATTTTAATATACCAAAACAACTTTTATCTCATCCGTTTATATAACCTGTAGGGTGTGTGTTTAAATCAGGATGTGTCAAAGGAGCCATTAAACTTAATTATCAGGGGGTTTTCACTCATACTTGCTAGTTATAAACCTCAGTTCATTGCTAACCACACCCCAAGAAATCAACAAGAAGAACCATGAAGCACTGGATAGATTTCATTAATGTATTATTTCAAATGTAATCTTCCATTTTAATATTCCTGACATAAAAAAGAGTTTTTCATCGCGTTGGGGAATCTACTGTCTGCGATTAGTTGAGCACTTTCATTCTCACGGTTCTTGGTTAACTCAACTGTGACTCAGCGGCAACATACCAAGAAGAGAAATGACTAGGCCAGACCGTCTCTTGTATAAACAAAAACAGAACAGAAGTAAATGGAGATTAGAGCCCAGGCAGAACTGCAACATTCAGTGTCCAAATATGGGCGCATGTGGAGACACTCAGGACAATCACTAAGGACGACCCAGAAGCATCACAGGATGACTCTCACAGGCAAGACCTTGGGCAGCAAGAAACTTTTGGCTCACACATGACACTAATAATATTGTTTTTGTTTACAGAATTCTTGTAGGAAGAGGGGGGAAAGATATGAGCTAAAATTAATGAAATTTAAGAAAATAAGAGCAGAAAAAGTAAGTGAAGTCATAAGCTGGCTCTTTGAGAATATGACTAAAACAAAAGCTATTTAAGCAAGAAAAGAAGGAAAAAAACAAAAAATATACAAAATTAGAACAGACAAGGTGATATAATTACAGACACTAATGATTCAAATAAAGTGACTATTATGTAAACTTTGTCAATAAATCCAGAGTAGACGGAAGATTTTCTAACAAAATATAAAAGTACCAAAATTGACCAATGAATAGATAGAAAACAAGAACCATTTATACCCTCTCTCCTTGTCATCAATATCCCACCATACTGGGTCAGCTCCATCAGCATGTAAGCATGCTCTCCCATCATCCATCATTAAAAAGTTATGACCCCCAAGGCCTCCCTAGTTTTGCTACTCCCCATCACTGCACATCTGTTCCAAAGAGTTGCCACACATGGGCTCTGCACCTGCTCGTCTCCTGCTCACTGTTCAGCCACTCCATGCTGGACACTGTTCCCGCTGCTCCATCAGATTTGCCTTAGCCAACATAGCCACCAACCTGCAAGTGGTCAAATCTAGTCCCTTCCTTTAACTCACATCTCACTGGACCACTCAGCAGCATGTGATGCTGTCAGCTACACCCGTCTGCCTTAGGCACACTCCTCTCATGTTCCATGATGCCAAGCTCTCTGGGTTCTCCTCCCTATTTCCTGGTCACTCCTTTTCAGCCTTTGTCTACAGGATGAATTCGCCAATGCTCAGTCCTAAATCTTCTGCCCCTCTCTACATGGTTGAATTCCAGATTCATGTATCCAATTTGTGCACTCAACTCTTCCCCTGTATCTCACTGGCATCTCAGACTACACAAGGCCCAAACCAAACTCTTTTGAGTTTCTCCCTAAACCGGCTCCTCTCTTTTGCCTTGAATGGCATCATCATCCATACATTACAACCAATTAATTATTCCTCTGAGAGAGTCCTGTTGCTTCTTCCTCAAAGATATATTCACTTCTCTGTACTTCTACTCCCTCCATCCTAGTTGTATTCGTCAGGGTTCTCTAGAGAAGTGGACCAATGGTATGTGTGTGTGTGTGTGTGTGTGTGTGTGTGTGTGTGTGTGTGTGTGTCTTCACCAGTCACGATCCCTGGTGTGTGTGTGTATGTGTCTGTGTGTCTGTCTTCACCAGTCACAATCCCTGGTGTGTGTATGTGTGTGTGTGTGTGTGCACATGCAGGCTGGAGACCCCGGAAAGAACCAAGGCTGCAGTTCAAGTCTGAAGGCCATCTGCTGCTAATTCCCTCTTGCTTGCATTGGGTTAGTCTTTTTGTTCTATGCAAGCTTTCACCTGATGTGCTTTACTCAAAGTCTAGAGATTTAAATGTTAATCTCATCCAAAAACACCTTCACAGAAACATTGAGAATAACACCTGACCATATATCTAGGCACGATGGCCCAGCCAAGTTAACACATACAATTAACCATTACACTAGTCTAAGCCACTTCATCTCTGTTCTAAGCCAATGCAACAGGCCCTAACTGGTCTCTCTGCTTCCATCCTTTCCTTCCATATCAAAGCCAGAACACCTTCTTCATGCATAAATCTCTCCCCAAACACCCAACAGCTTCCTATTGCACCCAGATTAAAGCCAACATCCATGAACAAGACTTGACTGGACCCTCATCTCATCCCAGGCTCCAACTTCCCACTAACCAGCCCTCAAGCCTGCCTCAGAGTCGTAGAATATGCTGACAGTCACACTTCTGCCTCTCTCTGTTTGCAAAGCTAAATTCTATGTAAGCCTTCATAACTCATCAAAACTTAAATATGTGTCCCTGGCCCTCATACTATTCTCCACCGTTTGTTTCCTTGACAGTGCTGAGCACCGATGAATATTATGTATTTATTCATCTGATTTCTTATTTATTGCCTACCTCTGCCCCTATAACCTGTGCAGGAACCATGTTTGTTCTAACTCATCCTGTGCAGAGCCCAGGGCCTGGCACACAGCAGATGCTCAATCAATATTAATTAAATAAACAAAAAATTATAACGGAAGAAAAATCTAAACACACAGAATACTTAAAATATCTGAAAAATGTTATATAAACCTTGAGATAGATAAGTACTTCTTATGCAAAACAAGAGACTTATAAATCTTAAGTGAGAAAATTCCA
Source organism: Macaca mulatta (assembly GCF_049350105.2). Taxonomy (NCBI): domain Eukaryota; kingdom Metazoa; phylum Chordata; class Mammalia; order Primates; family Cercopithecidae; genus Macaca; species Macaca mulatta. The sequence continues at coordinate 129,342,666 of NC_133412.1, read as the reverse complement.
GATTTGATTACACCCAAGTCAAAAAACTCAAGTACAAGATGAGACACCACGAACAAAGTTGAAAGATAAAGAAAATATATACAACACATATAACAGATTCTACAAATTAAAAAAAAAAGTCAAATAATGCAATTCAAAAATAGGCAAGGAATTCAAATATCAGGTAGTAAATACATGTCAGGAAATTAAGAGATTCCAATCTTAACACATCACATTGGCAAAAATTAAGACGAATGTGCCTAAAGTAAAAATATTTTTTAAAGACTATGATTTTAAAATGATCCTCCTGGCCATTTTTCAAACGGGCAGTATATTATAATCACAGTGCAGAGGGCAAGACAGCTTTGGCAAGAGAAAACAATGTACAAAAGCAAGAGGTTGCAGATTTTTTTCTCTCAGCCACATCTGTGATGGATCCACACAGAGTATGTCTGAAGCAGAGGATTACACATTTTCCAAAGCGAAGATTACCAACCCAGAAATAGTGATGTAATTACTGTCTCATCACCAGATATCAAAATATCAGAGACTAAAAGTTTTCTGTGGTTCAAATTGCTTAGTAAACATAGACTCAGAAGGGCCTTCTCCAGAAATAAATGCCAGACACACTAGTTTCAGGGTTCACAATTTCACTGAAAAACTCCTCAAAACAAAAACAAAATGAAAACATGCTTTGGAAGGAAACTGACATCATTATTTTAAGCGGGGGAGTTACTCCTAAGGAAACTCTTCTCTCTAGCCTTTAAATTCATTTGGTATTAATTCCATTTATACAATGTAACCTCCACAATCCTAAAAATTGTACTTAAAATCACAGTCATAACATTTTAACAATTTCTGTACTTATCTTACTCATCTGTTGAGTAAACACTTAACTGTACAGAGTCCCTCCTTCACCCCATCCTGAGTAATGATAAACTCACATTTTGCAGTTAAATAAAAGCCACATCCTGCCAGCTGGGAATACACTTGCAGAGGCCACGCTCTCCTGTCCGGAGCACCATCGCATGCTGCCTGACACCACACCTGCCAACCACGGCTTGCGCACATGTGCAGCCTCTGAGAATGGGGCCCAAACTGCCAGCTGGGCAGATTAGGCTTTTTGACATCTGATTCACATTTAAACAACCAGAAGATATCCGTAGAACCGCTCCGAAACCCAAGAAACGGTTTAATATGGACTAACACAGCCAAGGTGGGAAAGTTTCTCCAGATGAGGGGTTTGCGGTATTTGAACACAGAGGATGGCAGCATTTAGAGAAAAGGTATCCCCACCTGTTTCATTAGTGCCACTATTCGTAAGTGAAAAGATCTCCACTGCTTCTAAAGCCTTTAGCTAAATTGCTGAAAGGCCTTCCACACAGCAATTCTGTTTTACGGCCATTAAAAGGCCCAACTAGCTTCAGAACTGCCTCGGTCAACAGATGCTGTGGAAAGCTGCTTCAGCCTCAAACCAGCTGTGAGGGGAGCGGGTAGGACCGCCCAGGACTGCTGGAGGGAAGGGGAAGCTCCGCTCTCTCCTGGCAGTTCCGGTGTTTGTCTCTCCATGCCCACGTCCCTGCTAGAAAATGAGAGAATGGCAAAACAGCGAGAAGCAGACATAAAGACACAACATGACAAGTAAACAGGGTGGAGACTGAGCCACGAGAGACTTCCAGAAGCATGCTTGCTTTTGAAGGGGGGTGGGGATTCCCTTTTAGAAGGATGGTTATAAGGAATACCAAAGAGAGATTCTCTTCATTCTCTAGACTTATTTATCTCAGTCTTGCATGCATCCTTCCACCTGCACAGATGCCTGAAAACATTTCACTGACAGCTGTAGAAACAAAACATGTGTCAAGGAAAAGCATTAAATTAATGAGCATCTAGTTTACAGTTTTACACTGAATTCTCATCAATGGGAAGTGAATTATCCCACATTCATTAGGGTCATCATTGCACGCAGTGAATAATAGGTTATTTTAATTTTGCACAGCTGGCTCTCGAATCCAAGGCACCAATACGCGGTCCTTATAATCACTTACATAAAAGACGAGATCCTAAATGTACTAATCTTTTACAATTCCCCACTGACTGAATTTTGAGGCAGAGGAATGGGCACTGGTGGCCTGAAGGAGGCCTGAAGGGTATGGGGGGGCCATTCTGTGAAAGACTTCATGTGCCATTCTCTGGACGTGGGGCTGCCTTATCCAGTTACCATGGAGAATTTTTCAAGCTTTTCAATGGGGTGAAATGATGCCCCTGAGCAGACATGCTTCATGTGAAGGAGAGAGGGTTCCACGTTACCTTCGAAGTTATTTAGCACTCGAGTGTCACATCTAACAGGCATGGATACACTAAGCCCTGCAGTGAAGGGAACACTATCAGGGGCTCATCCATCAGTCCATTCACAAATGTCCACTGCAAAGGTCCATGCTAGGGAACACGACTGGTGAAGAAGCAGATTCTGCAGGATCTGGGCACTTACTGGGGCAGTGGGGCCTGGTACTAAGGAAAGAAAACCTTAAGCATGATACAGGTTTCTCACGTAGATTGGACAGGGTAGGTAGTGAAGAGACCACAGCCAAAGACAGGCAAGACAGTGGAGACTGAGAGGGCAACAGCAGTGCAGGGCTGGATGCTGAGGACAGGAACAGGGGCACCTGAGCCTGCAGTGAGAGAGGCAGAAACATGTGGGGAAACGTGCTGGCCAAGTGGGAAGTAAACTGTGTATTCATAGTCAGGGCCCCAGCTTCCAGGTAATAAAAGCATCTTACACTCAGCTGCGTTTTTATCAGTGCTTCCTACGACGTACAAGTCCACAAAGTTCAGAAACAATTACTCGATTTAAAAAAAAGAACAAAGTTGTAAAAGACTCGTATCAACTTCTTAAGCCAAATTAAGACTCCCCCAACAAGGAAAAAATTAACAAGAGCTCAAGGCTCAAGCTAGCTAAGCAATCCTAGAAAAGTCCTGTAACTCTAGGCCTCAGTTTTCACATTGGGAAAAATGAACAGGAGGAATCAGAATCTTCCTAACGTTCTAGGAAAATGGCATCCTAACTAGGGCAAATTATATACTTCTTTACTTCGGCAAAAAACGAGGCCAACTTCCCTTTAAAAAAATCTCACATTAACTTAAAACACTTTTTCTACGTTAAAAATTCCAATTCCTTATCAAAAGCGTGTTTTAAAAATCAGAAACTTGATAAAATTTTAAAATACTGGTCATTAACATATTTGAGATTAACTCATATGGATTTTTTAAACCTATAAACTGGTCAATGTAATTCAGTTGCAAGTATCACTAGTGGAGATATTTGGCTGATTTAAATTATTTCAAGTCTATTTTGGTATGTATGACTACATATTTGCTTGCAGTTTCTTCTCTTTTTCCTTTCCCATTGTCAGGTTTTAGGAAACAATATTTCCCTTCTGTTCAATCGCTGCTATTCCTTCTGCACGCCCTTCCCTCCCCCCAACCCCTGCCTTTTTTTTTTTTTTTTTTTAATTCTATGAAATTAGCAATCATGGCCACAATCAGGGTTTCAGCAAAATAAATTCATTCTTGTCAAATCAGATAATGGGTTAAATTCAAGGAGGAGGTAGCTTCAACTGATTGAGGTAATGGAGAAAATCAGCATTTCTTTCAGCCCATACTCCCATCTGGGGACATCCCACTACCCTCTGTCTTGGGCTAGGGATAGAAGGTCTCGAAATGTGCCTCCAACTGTGGGAAGACAGAGGCTCAGAGGACTGAGACCAGCCTTTCTTAATCCAGGACAAAGACAGATTAACCCCATATCGAAAGTCAATTTGTAAGTCATCCCCCTCTATCTCCACAAAGCCTGATTTAAAGCAATGGTTTCTGCTAAGCAGCACAGAATTACTGAAGGAAAAAGAACTTGTCAGAAAAGTCAGATATGCATTCACTGTGCCACACTACCTGCCAGAGGATACAGCAATGCAGCTTTTTAAAATGAAGAATAATTTGCTAAGAAATTTTCTCACTTATTATTTCCCCTTAGGTCTCCATTCTGTGACATAGTGAAAAATAAGAGGAAAAGATGTACTATAATACCCAACGTTCTTACAAATAAAAACAGTAATGTTGGTTAACATTTGTCAAGCATTTACAACACACCAGGTGCCATTCTTAAAGATTTAATGTATTAACTCATTCATTCTAACCTATGAGTTGAGTAATAATATAGTCCCCAACGTGAGAGATGAGAAAACTGAGGGTCAGAGTGGTTGTCACTTGGCCAAAGAAGAGTTAGAATTTCAATCTAGGGAAGTTGACTTCAGAGCCTGTACTGTTAACCGGATCTCATACTAACTAGAGCTTAAGAGTCTAAATCAGTAGCCCTCCAGGGCACATCCAGTAACGCCTGAAGACATCTTTTGGTAATCGTATGAGGGCACAGGAGATGCTACTGGTGTAGAGTGGGTAGAGGCCATAGATGCTGCTAAACATCCTAAAAGGCACAGCACAGGTCCCACAACAAAGATTATCCAGCCCAAATTGCCAATGGTGCTGAGGTTGAGAAACTCTCAACCTTTAATTAGAAATAATATTCCTAAACCTTTTCATGTTTCCCTCCTTTATCCCAGTTCAACATGACTCGGTTTAGAAAATGATGAACAGGGAATGTACACTAGAAAGGTATCACTGTAACAAAAGACAAAATGTAAGAAATTTCAGTAAACTGGTGCTAAAAACTTTATTCCATTTTTCAAAAACAACAGTACCTTCTCATTAATCAAAAATAAGCCAAGTTCGATGGCTCACGATTGTAATCCCAGCACTTTGGGAGATCGAAGCAGGTGGATCACTTGTGGTCAGGAGTTCGAGACCAACCTGGCCAACATGGCAAAACCCGGTCTCAACTGAAAATACAAAAAGTAGCTGGGTGTGGTGGCATGTGACTGTAATTCCAGCTACTTAGGAGGCTGAGGGAAGAGAATCGCTTGACCCTGGGAGACAGAGTTGCAGTAAGCCGAGATCATACCACTGCCTTTCAGCCTGTGCACTTAAAAAGAGGAATGAGTCTAAAGTCTTCTCAATTTACTAATTATGTTTATGTTGGTGGTTCGGTACATAATGTAGACATACAGAGGGACTTTCAAAATATCGTATGATTCCATCATGTCTTTACAACTTCCCTGCAAGGAAACTAAAAGGTCATTCACTAAATCCCCTGTTCTGGCCAGGAGGTGTATGTTCTGTTCATTCTGTCTAATCTTCACCAACCACTCTGAAAAGCTATTTCACTCAGAGCGCTTGTCCTGGTCACATGGCTCGCAAAGAGAAGAGCCAAAATTCCAATGAGATTCTTTCTATCTCCCACATCAGGCTGCCTCCGTATCTCACAAATGGAAAAACTGAGGGAAATTTGTGTGCAGGCCCCCAGCTTTAACAAAGATGTATGTTCCCTGCAAAAGAAAAGCAATACACCATAAAATCCAAAGTTTACCATAAAATTAGTGTTCATCCTCCAAATATTCAAGGCTGTAAAATCATTATTGTTTTAGCAGACTAACCAATTTTCTAAGTGAGGATACATTTTCACTCATGCAACAAATAACTAGAGTTCAAATTGCTGCAAGTTATAAATGTGACCACTGGTAGCTTTTATTGACTTCCATATTTTTTGACTTTACATCCTAAAGTAAGATAGCTGACTTTTTAAAGTACTTTTAATAATTTACAAAAACTTAACAGGTCTTAGTGTTATCAAAATGTTAAAGCATACTGGCTAACAGAATGAATATTCACACAATGGAATATTACATAGCAATGAACAATTATGATATCCAGCAAAGGTTACTTCATTTACAAATATAATAATATATGAAAGTAGTCAGCAACAAAAAGTCTATACGATAGATCCCATTGTATAAAGTACCAAAACTAATCTGTGGTGTTTGGTCAGGATAGGGATTATCTGTTACTGCTTAGGGGTGGGGGAGTAACCGAGAGCAAGGCGGTCTTTGAGGGTATTGATAATGTCCTGTTACTTGATTTGGGTACTGTAGACGTAGGTGTGTTCACTTTAAGAAAATTCATCAAACTCTACACATATGATTTGTGTAAAGAAAATCTTCTTAAAAATGCTGGGTAAGATCTATTTATCAGAATTCTCATTCTCCTGCATTTTAAGGGAACCGAATTTAACATTCATTCTACCTAACCTTTAATACTTATCAATACTATTTTAGAAATTTTTAGAAATGACATTCTTAGATTTGTGACACTAGAATAAATAAAATAATTTAATGTTGGAAAAAATTGCTGATGAACTGGTATGTCATGTTCACGATTTCAATCAAGTACCACAGAATGACTTGAAGAGATTTTTTAAAATCTAACTATTCATATGAAACTTCAATTTAGAGGTCCAACTCTAATTTGAAAAAAATGCACAACTCCTTTTTTCAAAACGCAGGAAATGAAACTAATGTTAGCAGACTCGAGAATGCAAAACTGATTTAGGTCAGATGCATTTTCACGTAAGAATGCCTTATCAAAATGTTGTAATTGGTAAGTACATTCTCCTGTGAGGAAAGGCACTGGCTTTCAAAGTTAGTATATTCAACTAATTTAGAAACTGTTCATTGTTAAACCTTCATTGCTGTGATTTAAAAACAACAACAAAAAAGGACACATTTAAATTGTAAAGTTTATAGAGGAAATCTATATTCAAATTATGATGATGCAGTTTTAATTTTTAATCTATCAATGCATTTTAGCTAAGTTTTTATATAATTAAACTACCAATAAGTAAGTACAAATGTTAGGTTTCATCATATCCTACACCTATGTATAACTTCTTATAACAGGTCATTAATACTTCCCAGAGAAACCAGCGCTAATATTAGCTAACATTAATCAACTGCTACCATGTAGTAGGCATACAATGTGATCCAGGTGTTTCCCATCCTGAGTCACTAGCTGGAGGCAGACTGTATTACCACCAGCAGGGATTTAAGGATTACATATTCCCAACCTGTGAACTCAGGCAGACAGCCATGAAACTTGCTTTAGCCACTGCAACGAAAGCACGTCACTTCCAGGCGGAAGCTTGAAGAGCTATGTTCTCTCTCTTACCTCGTCCTACATCATCTCTGAAGTATACATCAAGATGGAACCTCCATTAGCAAAGGTTCCTGAATTTTCACAAGGAACACAGCCCCCAAGTTAACCCATGATGGACAAAACCTGAGGAGTAAATATGCTTTGTTGCTGTCAACCCACTGAGATTTGAGAGTTGTTACTGTACAATAACCTGGCCTCAACTGACTGATAGAAATCCCTATTTTATTTTTGTCTTATTTTCTTTGAGACAGAGTTTTGCTCCATTGCCCAGGCTGGAGTGCAGTGGCACGATCTCGACTCACTGCATCCTCTACCACCCGGGATCAAGCTGTCTTCTGTCTCAGCCTCCCCAGTAGCTGGGACTACAGGCACAGGCCACCATGCCTGGCTAATTTTTGTATTTTTAGTAGAGACAGGGTTCCACCATGTTGGTTGGGCTGGTCTCGAACTCCTGACCTCAGGTGATCCACCTGCCTCAGCCTTCTAATATGCTGAGATTACAGGCATGAGCCACCGTGCCTGGCCTAAAATACCTATTTTATAAAGTGAAAGGTGAGCCATGAAAGGGCATTTTTTACCTAAGAGCCTACAGATTATTAAACAGGGGGAACTAAACATTCAAAAAATCTACATTTGCAAGCCCACACTTTCACTCAGTTCTGCTTTTCATAATTTAAACAATATATAATCAACTATTACATATTAAAACTCTCAAAAACAAATGCTATGCCTGAAATCAGAAGGAAAAAAGACCGGAGATACACACAAGTTTTTATGCAAAGCTGCTTATCATGATGTTTTTTATAATATAAAAATTTAGAAACAACAATAGAAGGGTTAAATTTTAATGTTAATACACTGAATACATTAACATAATGAAATACTATTCAGTGGCTAAAAACCAAGTTTTCAACAGTCATTTAATGATACAGGGAAATGTCATAAGAGATGGAAAAAAGGATAGAAATCAATATTCATAGTATAATCCCAAGATTCCAGAACTAATCTGAACAAAATTTACCAAACATACCTGATACATAAACCGATCTATGCATGTGCCTGTGGGTTTGCAGAATACCAATCCATTAGTTATTGACCCATTAGAACCGGTGGCTGTCCCAAAGCAGGTCACACTATTTGGTTACTCATTCAACAAAGTGTGCTTGGCAATGGGAGTACAGAAATGAAAGACAGTATCTGCCTTCAAGGAGCCTGCCGTCCAGGAAGACATGAGAAGTCAGCCAACTTCAACACAGCATCAGAGCACTTGTGGGGATTTACAAGAGGCACTCCGGGAGTTCACAAAAACACTTCTCACTGAGACTGGGAGTGAGGGGAGATGTCCAAGGAGGAGATGCAGCTGGGCCAACTTTTCAGAATACTGATATTGAGGGCTAGTACACCAGGCTGAAGAACATCCTAGGCAATGACAACGTCCCCTGCAAAGGTCCAGAGGCAAGAGAAAACGTGGCCACTTGAGAAGCACAGAGGAGAAGGGCATGGCGGTCCTGCAAGGGCTCACCTGGCAGCAGAATGAGCACAGCAGGAACCAGAACGGAGCTGCCTATCTGAGAGCTCCCAAACCTAGGCTACCCTCCATCACCTTTAACTTCAGTAAAACAAAACCAAAGCTTCCTGAAGCCACTCATTCATGCTTCCCTGGAACATGGGTATGATCAATAAAGAGCTTATAAACAGGTATCTCTGTGAATCAGTCAGCAGTGGGAGGACTTCAAAGAGGCTAAAGTACTTTTTCAGAAAAGTTAAGGCCAATCATGCACTTTAATGTGAAAAGCAAAAGGTGTAACAAAACAGGCCGTAACCATTCCAAGTCAGCCAATGGTACCTCAATGACCCTCCCTTGCAGTCTGTGACTTCTTTTCAGCTATACAGAAGTTATCCTGATATATTCTCTACTACAAGTGGTCATAACTACCCCTACAACCAAACTACTTAAAAGTCAAGCCTCCATCATTTTCACTTTTGTAGAAAAGGCTCTTTCTACAGAGCACCTGATTTTAGACAGCTTATCCTAACACTGATACTTACATAAAGTACAAACTTGTACCTTGCAGGTCTACAAAGCAACTTCCATTTTTACTGGCAACTACTATCATGTTCACTTATTTTAGGGTTGCAGCATTCTAGTTTGCAAATGAATAAATTTCCCAATTCACACTACAGAAATGTGGAAAAATGAGAAGCAGAACCCAGCTTTGGTCTTATCCTTCAGAATATTTTCTACCTGCCATCTGCAGCAACAGACCAATATTCTTGGGTCCTGGGTAGCGCACCTGGCTTAGTCACTTAGGTCAACATACTGAGCTTCCCCGAACTTTTTGTCCTTCATTGTAAAATGAGCAGCCAGTTTGAATAAAGTTCCTTCCGACTTTAATGTTCCATGTTTGTTTTTTTAAGTTGCAGTAAGATTCTCTTCCTCCATGAAAAGATGGGTTGCAAGTGCCTGAATCAGGGTCATAATTCAAATAAGTTTGAGTAGACGCATAATTATAAATGCAGATACAACTATCCTTCCACACTGACATGTTAAAAGCAACTCTAATAAAATTATGCACTAAGGACAACACAAATTATTTTTCCAACTAATACATGCATCAGTCAAAATTATAATTACTGTATATCAGTAATGCAGATAATTACACAGATAATTAAGTTACTGAGTGCTAGAGTCAAGCTTTCCTGCTCTAATGCTCTCCATCCAAACAAATTTTAAAAGAAACGAAAAACCTCATTCCCTGCCTCTCAATTGTTTCATCTCTTCCCCAGCCTTTCATTTCCCCCACCAGGAGATTAAGAGCTGCTCAGTAATGTGAGGTATTTTGTATTTAATTTTCCATAAAATAGTATGTATAAGTTTTCTCTTGCAGTTATAACAAATTATCACAAAACTTAGCAGTTAAAAACAACACTAATTTATTATCTTACACATCTGTTTGCCAGAAGTCCAGCAGGCTTAGCTGATTTCTCTGCCTGAGTCTCACAAGGCCAAAATCAAGGGGCTGACAGGGCAGCATCTCTTTGTGGAGGTTCTAGGGAAGAATCTGTTTTCAGGGACATTCAGGGACCTGGCAGGATTGAGTTCCATATGATTATAGGACTGAAGCCCTGGTTTCCTTGCTGGCCAGCAGCCAGAGCTGTTCTCAGCTTCTAGAAGACACCTGCACTCCTTGGCTCATAGTATCCTCTCCATCTTCAGATCCAGAAGCAGCAGGTGGAGTCCCTCTCATGCTCCAAATCTCTCTTGCTCCTTCTTCCCTCACACCTCATGAGTCTTCTCCATTCCCCTTTCACTATTAAAGACCCTTGTGATTACAATAGGCCCACCCAGATAATCCCGGATAATCTCCCTATTTTAAGTCTCATGACCTTAATTCCACCTGCAAAAGCCCTTTTGCCATGTAAGGTAATATATTCACAGGTTCCAGTGATTAATATATCAGCATCTTGGGAGAATGGGGACAGAAATTATTCTGCCAACCATATAATACATGCAGGAAAAAAAGAGACAAATGTCCCTTTCTGCTAGGAAACAATGAATAATTCTACCCAGACCACACAGCAAAGCAGCAATTTATGTTAAATATCAATACATACACACAAAATTAGTTGTTGGTGCCTGACAAGATGAAATATGCTAGCAAAAAAGATTACAGAAAAACAAAAATGTTAGTGTCAAACTATATTAATTGCTGAAACTAACAAAAATGTGATATAATGAATCAACTCTTCTACTTTCTTGAAGTATTCACAGTGGACATTGCAAATCATACCTGAAATTTTAATTTTAAACATACTATATCTTAAAACCTACTTTAAACACTCTTACACAAATCTGTATAAAGAAATGATGATAAGTATGCTGCTTCAGATCTTAAATCAGTGAAAGGAACACTGCCTGGCTTAAATACAGTGGCAAAAAGCTCAACATTTTACTTAGGTGATTTGAAAGAAAATGTATTCAAATAAGACAGCCTAACGTTTGCTTTGTGAGTAACAGAAGTAAAAAACTAAACCAAAAATAAGAAAGGAAAATAACAGCTCACAAATTGCTGTACTTACATTATTTGCAACGACAGAACTACCAAAAGAACTACAGAAAAACATAAAAGTATTGATTAGTCACATTTTACAGAAAAGTACTGATTAATCAAAGTTTATGGAAATGTAATAGAGGATTCATAACAGCCAATTCTTGATCTAAAACTCATTCTATGTAAAACATAAAATAGGATAATCACCTAATCACAGATATATTTATTAAAGTTATTCATGTCAGGAGCGATATTATTTAACAATCAGCCTTTTAATAAAAAATTAGGTATATAAATATTTTAAAATATTCCATTTATTCTCTAAATAATATGAATTACACATTTTATGAAACCGTATCCCAGGTGAAGTAAGTTACAACAGCAACCGTTTATCAAATCATGTGAATCATTTCCAAGTCATCTGTTAATTGTTACAAATTACTGGTATGATTTTTTTATTTGATGTGTCTGTCACAATTTAAGCAATGTATGAGCTGTGATTGATATAAGAAACCAAATTCTTTCAAAAATTTCCCCCATTTAATTAAGGAAAATGGGCAAACCAAGTCTTAATATACACAGATTTTTCCACCACATAATACTGCTCATAGTAAATCTTCCATTATCTTCTACTGAACTAATATTAGTTAAATTCTCTTTTTTTCAGCCCTAATAATACTGAGATTTTATATTCACTATTTCTATTACCATCCAAGCCTTATGAAAATCCCTTATTTACTGGATCATTTTGCTTAATTTCTGGCTTAATTATACAAAATTTTGCTTGCCTTCAATCTATGGTGCTTTGAAAACAACAATTAGCCAAGTTCTCAAAATCAATAAATTAAAAGGATGTAATTAAAATTTAATTGTATTCCTCAGATTTGTCACCAAATAAGTGTATTTCCTTTTAATTTGCCAGGCAATGTAATAGTTTTTCCCTTGGAATTAACATTTTGTTTCATTTCAAATTTGTTTGTTCCTCTAATACCTTCTTCTCCATCACAGTTTCCTGTATTTGGTTTATATGTTCTATCACTTAGTATTTGTCAAATAAATCTGTCCATTTCAATAATTAAAATTTTTCTTTTTTCTACAACCATGGAAAAAATTCACATTGCTTAGTATATGATGTAATAGAGCTAAACTGCTAAAAAAAATTGTCCAAATGCTATTTTAACAATGTCCAGTAACACAAATATTCCCATCTTTGGTTGCCCATTAAAAGTCCAAACAGCTACCTCAATTCCAAGGTCTCAAATACATTATTTAATTCTCTATTACTTGATATAAGATAAATATAAAATTTCCAAAAAAAAGTTAAGTGGTTTACTTGGCTTATCTTCCTACTGCAACATCCAGAGATAACCAAATATAAGTGAGACAGCATCAAATTAAAACATCTAAAAGTTTTTCTAGAATTTCAGCTGAGACAACTTTTTCTCCCTAACACTATACTTGCACCATCTGTAAAACATTCATAATGTTTTCATGTAAATATTTCTCATTGAAACCATTTTTCTTGAGTATGACTAATAAAGTTTAATATATTTCAGATGTTCTTCCTTCCAGCTCCATGAAATCAATAAAAACCATCACACTATCTTTGAAGTCTTGAATATTGCATTTTAAGTAAATTATTAAAACAATTCTATGTGAAATTGTTGGAGCTCTGTCAATAATGACTGAAATTTTACTGTCCTGATTTATAAGTTCTCCAAAATGCATTTTTACATCTCAGTAGATATATGTTTTGCAACAATTAGGACCATAAACCTAAACGTCCATGCTACATTCACATAAAAACAATTCTTGAAGTCCTAATAAATACTTTATGTCAGAAAATTATTTTAAACTATACAGCATATTATATTGATACTTCATAAACTGGTTTTCCCTTGCCTTGTCAAAACTCTCAGATAAAATGTTTTTGGATGTTGTTATTTCAATTTTTGGAAACTGATTTATGTCTATTATTTTTTGTTGAAATAATCAAATTGTTTTTTATTCTAGACCTACAAATCATTTGTTTCAGGTTTATATTCCTGCATAGTACTAAAGATATTCTTAGCTGTGTTTTATTACTGTTATTTCTTTTTTTCTTCTCTCAGAGATTCAGAATACTCACGTTTATGACATCTAAGAGAAGAAAATTTACCCAAACTTCATTGCCTCTTTATTTAAAATAAAAATACTCAACAAATTAATTCTTGAACTTCTAAGTACGAAACACCACACACGACTAATCCAAGAGTTATAATGCAGTAACAGTGAAATAAACCAAAGAAAGACCTATTTAAAACTCAGTTATTTAAAAACAGGAGCGATGAGAAAGTCTGAGGCTGATGATAAGCCGATGACTCTCCCAAAGCACAGAGGCCCCAGCTCCATCATGAATGTGCAGGAGATCAACACCACTCACTGCCATGAGACAGAGGTTCGGCAGACAGACAGCGAGCGCTTCCAAAGTGGACCCCAGCACATCCTACAAAATCAGCTGGGGTGAATGAGTTTATGTCAAAAATTATATCGTTATTCGTTTTGCCACTTCTCATGGTTACTGTTGTATTATTCATCAACTGATAAGAAAGTGTTTCAATATTTTATCAACCAGTAGAGCCACAGCAGTCCAAACAGGCTAAAGAGCAGCCTGGTTGTAACAATGACATTAAATGGCCCTCATGTTTCTCTAAACTATCAAAGACCACTAATATTTTCCATTTGGAAATAGGCCAGCTGGAATAAAGTGATTTTCAGTTACTTTTTAAAAGTAAAAATATCCAAAAAAGGACATTTCAATAAAGCATAATCTAAGAAGGGAAAACCATTATGAAGAGTTTTCCATAGTAATGTTGCTAAATTTAAAACATGCAGCTAACAAAATATTTCCGATCAGGCACCAGTATCCACACCGTCACCACCACCACCATCATACTATTTACTAGTTAAGTAAGAGCAAAATAGTTGTCCCCATCATAAAAAAGTAAATGAACACATAAACTGACTTAAATTCTCAGTCATATCATGTCGCTCCCTCTGCTTCATACCCTTCAATATTTCCCCTTACATAAAAATCCAACTTTTCCAGCCAAACCCACAAGACCCCTGATCTCTGCTCTTTTGGTCAACTCCTCTCTCCTCTCCAGCTCACAGTGCTCGCACCACTTTTTTAGAGGTCCTTCCTTACACCTTGTCTACACTCTGTGACCCCTTCCTCTTAGCGCTTTCCCCAGTGTGCAGTCAAATGTGTATCCTACGATTCTTTCTCGTTTGCCTACTCACTAGAAATTTAGCTCCATGTGGATGTGTTTGTTTGCAGCAGAATATCCAATACCTGGCATGATGCCTGGCCACGGAAGGTGCTGAATAAATATTTGTTGAATCAATGGATGGGTGAATAAATTGCTAAAAGCCCTATGCCTATGCAACAGAATGGCCAGAAGTAAAACAGGACTTTTGATTAAAAAAAAAACAAATCTCACACACACACACATTACATAATCAGAGAAATACCTCTGAGTATTATTCTAAGTACAAACATATACATCAATAAACATTACACAAATAGAGATTACACAACAGTAGCACACACTTGCCATCCTCATCTGACTTAGCCTGGATATAGACATGCACGGAAAACTAAGAGGTCCTGTTTCCCAGCTGCCACGACCACCAGCAAAGGGATATCCCTGTTCTGCCCCCAGAATGTGGGCAGAGGGAATGATTGTGGCAAAGGGAAGAAACAATACAGCCAAAAGCCAAAGAACTTAAATCCTAGTAATGGATAACCACACCTACTCTTCTAGGTCCCACGTTCCCAACTCCAATCAAAGATGAACTTTCATTACCAATACTGCAGCATCAAAAATGTCAGGGTACACAAACCACTGTCATTTCAGGCCAGTGTCTGCCAGGTACCATGACATTTACTGGCATTCTTAGGGGGCATGGGGTGAGCAATAAAGACAAAAAGAAAAAAACAGTCCAGCAGCGTCAGTAAGGGCCCAGAGTCAGACACATGGGAAGACAGATACCCAAAGAGCCCGGAGAAAGAGAATCTGGAGTGGAATTAAGACATACCTGGAGAGGCCAAGTGGGCCAATAACTGTGGCAAACAGAGATAGGCTAATGGGCTGGATGTCTTGATGATAACAGATAAGGAAGTATATCCAAAAATAGAATGAACTGGAGATAATTCTCATTTGCAAGGGACAACAGGCTGTAAGGGGCACCACATCAGTGGGAACAGTGGAAAAGAAACTGAAAGAGTTAAGGTACTACGAACCATAGATGCTACAGGGTCAAGGAGAAAGAGACTCGGGGGTAGGCACTGAGTCACTGAAGTATGTTCCACAAACGTAAGATGGAAAAAATAATAAAAGAGTACATTCATTGAAAATCAGATTCAGTTAAAACCAGGAAGTGGGAGGGGTATCTGAAGAAAAGGTTAAACAAGTAAAGGGCTGAGTTTACAACTGGCTGGCGCTCCAAGGTAGAAGGTGCCAACAGAGCAGACCTAGCAGCAGCAGTGGCCGGGCACAGCTGGCCAGGATGAGAGTGTGAGAGTCTGAAAGGCAACATGGGGTGGCTGATCTACTCACAATAAATATGTCTGGTCTTAGTTTGCCCATCTCCCTTGGTCATAGTTCAGTGACTCAGGGTAGACCTATCAGATTCTCTCTCTTGAAAATGTAAAACCTTTAAGAGAGATAGAAGCTGGCTGGAGTAAAGTCACTATCTAACACTCTTGAAAAAATATCCACATGCACTCCTGTTGACACTCCAGTTCTACTCTCTCTCAAAACCTGGTTACTCAACTTTTCCCTGATTTTGAGGGCTAGCCTATAATAATTTCTCTAACTTTCGTCTGTTTTATCTTAGCCAGAATAACTGCTATTGTTATAACCAAAGTATATTTTCTAATTCAACAGAGCTCCTGCTTGAAGCCAATTTACTCAGTTTCTAATGAGTAAACTGAGGCCCTGAGAATATATTTTTCCCAGATTATAAAATATAGAGGGTCAAGACCAAAACCCAATCTGCCTTACTTTTAGTACTGCGGGTAATATTTTTAAACACAGACTTAGATGACAATTATCAAAAGATTAATAATCTAAATAACTTGAAGTAAAATCTAGATACAAAAGTAAAACATAAAAGGCTAAAATGGGAGGAGATGGCAATGGCTGAAGAATAAAGAAGAGATACTTTTTTCTCAATAGCTACAAATTTTCATATTCTATCACAACATGAAGCATGAGTAATCAAAGCAAGATTTCTATACATTTTTTTAAAATGTCAGCCACTGTATTAATCTGAACCCAAGATTTTTAAAAAGAGGAAGGAAAAGAAAGAAATGTCAACAAACAGACAAAATTATAAGGACCACATCTAAATACCAGAACATTTCTGGCACTTATCACATGCTTAAAAACATCTGTTTTGGTATCCTTCTTCACCACATATTTTTGGAGTACAAAATGTATCTCCTATTTCCTTGACCTCTTAAGATTCTGTTGCTATTTTACCTCTTCCTTTCCTGAGAATCTTCGTAGAGCTGGATTTCCTTTGTTTTCCTTATAAAATGTCCTTTCTGCCTACAAATGTTTAGTTTATTTCTGTTTTTCTAGCTTTGGCTTATCTACTAAATATTAATCTTTCTTGTTTCCTTGGTGTTTGATATTTTCTTATCTACTCACCCCCTCATTAATACAAGATCATTTCAATTGGCATCTTCTAACAAATTCTTTCAATGGCACTGCTTCAGAAATAGGAGCTTTTTAAAAACAAAAACATTAACAAAGGTGATCTATGTTTACATTGCATATAAATATCACACGTGCTTCCATGAAGCCATTCCTTTTTCTTCCAAAAGTAGGTTTTCAGGAAAAACGAAAATCAAGACTCTCATTTATATGCCAGGTGGCCCAAACTCATGATCAACAGGTACAGCCAACAGTCCCGTATGAAATGCTTCATGTAAATATATTTTATAGAAAATAAGACTATATATTAAAGAATTTAATTAAAGAAACACTGTAATAAATCTACTATGTAACATAAATCAACTGGAATAAAAACTCAGATTTTTTCCCTTGACTTATAGATCAGAAAACAAATAACCAGTTTTTCTTAAATTAGCATTTTATTCACTTCAAAATTATGAGAAAAATATGTATAGTTGGCCTCTTTTATCACTTGGTTGTGTACACTTTTCATCTTTCTACGAGCCACACAAATTCAATTCCACGTACATACAGATTATATAAAACCACCTACTACATTCAATTAACAGAAGGAAAATAAATCATGAGGTTTATACCCAGACTTAAAACAAAAATTCTTTAGGATAAAGAACATCATGTTTCAACTACATCTATTCCAAAATAATAAATGCTAGCTGCTTTGGTATCCTAAAGCAGTGCTTCTTAACAGGACAGATTTTACCTGCTCAGTCCTCCCCAGGAGACAAGCTGCAATGTCTTGAGACATTTATGGTGGTTAACAACTGTGGGGAGCAAGAATGGGTGGGGTGCTACTGGCATTTAGCAGGTCAAGGACAGGGAAGCTGCTAAACACCCTACAATGCACAGCCCAGCCCCTCACAATAAAGCATTATCCAGCCTCAAATGGTCTGAGAGACTGTCCTACATGAAAACAAGACTAAAGGAAAGAGAGTGACAGACAAGAAGTATCTGTGAGTCACTGTTTGCCAGCACCCTCCCAACTTTTGGCAGACCCACCTACCTTAGATGCCTGGGGCGTGGATATCACATGGACTGTGCTGGGTTTGACACCATTTGCCTTGGGCCGCTTGTAGAGGGCAAATCTGCTTTTCCTCCGTCCTCTATCTCCATTGGGTAAAGCACCATTGTACCTAGAAACAGGGAGGAAAGAGTTCATCTATCTGCAGATTTTTCAAGTTTTAAACACAAAAGTTAGAGGTACTGAATAAGGGAAAAGACAGGAATGGTCATAAAATAATTGCCCACTAAACACTCCACAAAAAGAAAGGGTTGTAACACAGACTTCAGCTGTAATGAAATTCAAATCACTTCTAGGAACTTAATTTAAGAGTGATGTACAAGTAATTATAGGTTTCCTATTTTATAAAGTCAGACTCTTCAAATCTTTTTGGAAAGTGGCAGAGTATAAATAAGGAAATGAGTATTCTGCAGAGGCCATATTAGGGCTGGCTCAATTCAACTAGCACCATTCTAATAGACCCC
This sequence comes from Macaca mulatta, assembly GCF_049350105.2. Classification (NCBI taxonomy): domain Eukaryota; kingdom Metazoa; phylum Chordata; class Mammalia; order Primates; family Cercopithecidae; genus Macaca; species Macaca mulatta. The sequence goes on along the minus strand of NC_133412.1, from coordinate 129,324,308 downwards.
AGAGATACACTTGAGAATATTTTTAAATGAACTAGTTAGAAAATAGCATACTAATTAAACCTCATCTCTCACTTTCAAACCACGTTAATGTTGTCTGCAGGATCTTTATTTGTAAGACAACGAATTTAGTTACTTGCTTTCTTAAAAGTTCTGAATCCTCCACATTCACTCCCATTTCTGTTTGAACCCTACGCTGACAGATTAGCAAAAAAACAGCTTGCAGAAATTAAACATATTTTTGTTAGCAAAAATTAGCTTGCAAAAATATACACACGAGTTTTAGTCCACAAACTGTCAAATAACTTAGAAGTCATCTGGAAAACATATAATGTCCTTAAGCAGGTTTCCTGTATTTAGCTAATACTAGTGCTTAAAAGAAATGCAGGATCACAGTTAGCATTTCAATTTTTAGTTGTATTTTCTAACTCTGTATTAATCGGCCCCTGTATGTTCTTACTGACGGCCCGTATTGCTACATTAACACAACTACTCTCTGCTTCCACCTTGGTGGAAGCTCTTTTCAAGAAAAAAAACTAAAAGAAGGAACATTTAAAATTTACACAGATTTATATGACAGATCCAAGGATCCCCCAGAACACCAAGGTTAGGAGACAGCAGGTCTGGTGGTTTGTTCCTGTCCCACAGATTCCTGGGCCTTCTCCACGTTCCAGCTACATCCAGAACGGAGTGGCCAGATGGGGGAAGCAGGAACTTGTGAAGTCCACTGGGGAACAGAAGTTGGAAGAAATGGGCTTTGTGTGTTTGTTTCACCAGTCAAGTCATCACTACAGTCTGACAATGGTTTTAAATTATCACTGTAAGTTATTCCCACTGTCTTTTTAATGTTTCCATTTCCAGCACAAAGGAATGTCAGCTATATAAAAATGTCTCATGAATAAAAAGATAATTTATTTCAAGTCTTATTCCTCTAGTTTTTCTCAGGCAAGATCAGAATCGTGTACAATATCTTCTTAAACGTATTTGTGATGACTACTATAAAGTATCCATAAGTCAACAACCATTACAAATCTGCTTTGTTTTAATATATTTCCATGTCACTCAAATCAACATGAACATTCTATATTAAAGGAAGCATATGTGAACCAATTAAAGCCAGGACTATAAACAACTCAAAGGAACATTTTCACTACTGTGGCCTACACACAATTAGTACAAGATCTGGCAAGGCTTGCTACGCCCTTCACTTCTACCCAGCTCTGTGTGTATAGCAGGTGCATTTGACAGCAGTGATGTGATTCAGAATGACCCTGTATGGTAGATGCACCTGAATGTGTGTTCAGAGTTCCAAGCTACAGTATCCAAGAGTGGCCAACCCAGAGAGTCATTCCTTACCTATGAGGAACATCTGAGTGCCCACCCAGTCCCATGGAACGCAGGCTCTTCAGGATATCAAGGCCCTTTGCTTTGGTTAAGTGAAGCCTGGCAGGTGGCAGTTGTTAGGGGGAGCATGTTAAGTGAAAATGCTAGGTTAACTGCATGCTTTTTATATGCAGTTGTGGTTCTCCTGCTCAACCCACCGCCACTGGACTCTCTCCCCTGTATGTAAGCCACCAACAAAACCCCATGTCTCATCTGCTGGCTCTGAGTCTCTTCTTTCAGCCTCTTGAATCTGGTGCCATCCCCACCGGAGTTGATAGGGGTTTGGCACAACTCTGCGCTGCATCTCTCTTGCCTCAACTATAGACTCCAGGTCAATAGGCCTTAGCCTTGTAAGAGTGCAGCAGACGCTTGTTTGGCCATCTGATCACAACTATACTTCCTTCTCTGGAATCTATTCCTTAACTCCAAAAGTTGAACCCCAGCACCATGTCTGAATGAACTGGCCATGCCAACATCTTCCCCACCACTCTGGGGCTGACTGGCCAGAGGCTGACATCTGGCCCAACCTGGCCAACAACATTCTAACTTTGGAAAATACAAAATGGGGACAGAGAGATAGTCATCCATTCTCAGTTGTTGGCTAGAGCTGTAAAAAATGTAAACCCAGGAGCTGTGGGGATGTCACAAAGTGTTATATGGCTGAAAAAGCAGACAAAGTGAAGAAGGAAGCAGATGAACAGAGACAAGCAGCAAAAAGCAATGGAAAGAGGATCCTTAAGGGTTTCTACTGGCCCAGATGTACTCCAGCCCTTCTTGACAAAATTCCTTTAGCTTCAGCTAACTCAATTTGATTTCCACTAGTTACAACCCAAAAGCCACATCTAATATAAAGGGAGGTAAAAAACCAGAAGTGTCAACCTTAACACATGCAGAAACATTTTAATTTAAATTGCCTAAGCATAGAGGCACAGATATTGCAGGTTAAGCAAATAATAAGCCAGCCTACTTACAGACTGCCTACTTACTTAATACATCTAGATGAAAAATCCTATTGGAAACAATCAAAGTAGCAGTGGAAAAACCAGTGTCACCCTGAGACAAGTTTCTAATTAGGTTAAGCTACATGGTCATTCATTCGATATTTATGCCAAATACTAGAGCTACAATGATGAATATCAGCTTCCCTGCCTTCACAGAGCTCTCTGCTCAGAAGGAGAGAAAGGCACAATAACAAATATGATAAATATACATGTAACAAGATGCACTTACAGCATAAGGCACATGGGAGGATGCATTAGAGAGGCTTCATGGTGGAAGCACTGCTTGAACTGTCAAAATCTTGGCCAGGCACGTTGGCTCATGCCTGTAATCCCAGCACTTTGGGAGGCCAAGGCAGGTAGATAGCTTGAGCCCAGGAGTTCGAGACCAGCCTGGAGAACATGTTGAAACCCCACCTCTACAAAAAATATGAAAATTAGCCTGGCGTGGTGGTATGCACCTGTAGTCACGGCTATCTCGGGCGGCTGAGGTGGGAAGATCACTTGAGCCAGGAAAGTGGAGACCGCAATGAGTCAAGACCATGCCACTGCACTCCAGCCTGGGTGACAGAGCAAGACTGTCCAAAAAGAAAAGAGAGAAAAAGAAATCTAGGTAAGAAGTCTAAACGGAGAATGAAGGGGTGATATAACATGCAAGGCAAGGAGGAATCCATAGGTCAGCACTGTGGAGAGTATGAAGTTCAAGTGGAGAGAGTAGTGGGAAAGGAGGGTAAAAGGTAGGCAGGAGCCTGATTGTAACATCCTGCTTCTATTAGTCCATTATCACACTGCTATAAAGAACTACCTGTGAAGAAAAGAGGTTTAATTGACTCACAGTTCCACAGGCTTAACAGGACGCTCGACTGGGAAGCCTCAGGAAACTTACAATCACGGAAGAAGCCAAAGGAGAAACAAGCAGCCTCTTCTCATGGCAGCCAGAGAAAGAAAGCTCGAGAAGGGGAAAGTGCCACACAGTTTTAAACCATCAGATCTTGTGAGAACTCATTCACTATCACGAGAACAGCAAGGGGGAAATCCAACCCCCACCCCATCATCCAATCATCTCCCACCAAGCCCCTCCTCTGACACACGGGAATTACAATTCAAGATGAGATTTGGGGGAGGACACAGAGCTAAACTCTATCACTGGTACTCCCTAAGAGTTATGGCTTTTTATCCTAAGGGGAATGGAAAGTCTGGTAAGATTTAAGCAAATGGCGAACATGATTGGAAATATAAAGTAATCACATAGGGTGGCACAGCGCAGGAGGAACTGGAAGAGATTAGAGGCAAGACCAGACCAGACTAGAGGCAAGATGATCAGATAGCAGCACCACCACAGCCATGGGAAGCTATGTGCGGTGGGTTGAATGGTGGCCTTAAAAAGATACATCCAAGGCTGGGCACAGTGGCTCATGCCTGTAATCCCCGCACTTTGGGAGGCCGAGGCAGGTGGATCACTTGAGGTCAGGAGTTCGAAACCAGCCTGGCCAACATGGTGAAACTTTGTCTCTACTAAAAATACAAAAAATTAGCTGGGCATGATAGCACGTGCCTGTAATTCCAGCTATTCAACAGGTTGAGACAGGAGAATCGCTTGAACCCAGGAGGGTTGCAGTGGGCTGAGATTGTACCATTGTGCTCCAGCCTGGGCGACAGAGCAAGACTCCGTCTCTAAAAGAAAAAAAAAGATACATTCACGTCACCTGTGAATATGGCTTTTTGGAAAAAGGGTGTTTGCAGATGTAATTAAGTCCAGAATCTCAAGATGAGATCATACTCGATTACTGATAGGTCCTAAGTCCCATGGCAAGTGATTTTGTAAGAGATACAAAGGGATAGAGAGGAGATGACCATGGGATGGAGGCAGAGACTGGGGCGATGCAACCACAAGCCAAGGAACATTTGGAGCCCCAGAAGCTGGAAGAGGCAAGGAAAGATTCTCCCCTTAAGAGCCTTCAGGGGCAGCAGGGTCCTGCTGACACTTTGATTTCAGACTTCTGGCCTCTAGAACTGTAAGAGAATAAACATCTGTTGTTGTTACCAAGTTTGTGCTAATCTGTTATGGCAGCCACAGGAAACTATAAAAGCCTGAACCAAAGCAGAGATGGTGCAGATGAACTGGAGGATTAGAGAAAAATTTTAGAGTTGTTTTCAATACAAAGTGAACATCAGAATTACCTGGAAAAAACCTTACAAAAATATGAACACCTAAAACCCAAGAGATTCTGGTTCAATAAGCCTGAGATGAAGCTCCAGGTCTGCCTTTTTGCAAAGCTCCCAAGTGATACAGCCACACGTAAGAACCCTGGTTTTAAAGACAAAATTCACAGTAACTGGTAACCTGTTTGAATGCACAGGGTGAGGGATAATGGGAACATCATATAGCCTTCTGGCCTGGCCAGAGTGACAGCATTGTTAGAAATAGGAACAGGAATTACAGGGACATCGGGGGAGGCATGGAGGAGGCAACTGAAGTTAGGTCTGGAGCTCCAGAGAAATAACCCTGGGGCCTTCACCATGCAGCGGCAGTCAAAGTCATGAGAATAAATGAGGCTACTCAAGAAAAAGGTGCAGAATAAGGACGCAAGGAAGGCTGGGACAGAGCCTGGGAAATACAACTATTTAAGGAAACAGCCCCTTCTTTGTCACAGGCAGAAGGACCAGGACCAGGAGAAAGTTATATCACCAAAAAATTTCAACAGTGTTTAATCAGTTAAGAGATCAGTTAAGAGAAAGAAAATGCACAACCACGATTTGGAAAAGAATGAGTCATTGGTGATCTCACCCATCTTCAAAACAAAGCAAAAACAAGCAAATGCCTCCAACCCTAAGCTTCACTGTGAGCCTCCACTCTGATTTCCATTTTCTCCTCACAAAGCCAAGAATCTTGAAAAGTACCCACACCCATTATTCTGCTTCCAATGCCTGCTGGCTTTTCAGTCCACTATCATTCAATCTTTGCCCCCAGATCCAAAAGTACATTTGATCATTCATCATACACCCAGCACACCAACCAACTTCCCCTCCTTAAAGTCTCCCAGCCGCTCTCCTATCAAGGAATCCAGTGTGGTAGACTAAAGAGGACTTCTTCTCCCACTAAGAGGTGGAGTTTAATTCCCCTCTCCCTAAATATGGGCTGGCTCTAGTGGCTTGCTTACCAGCAACATGCAAAGGAAGTGATGTTCTGAGACTTCCAAAGGCCAGTGTGAAAAGCCGACTACCCTGGGACCACCGTGCTGGGAAGGCCACACGGAGGCACTCTGCTTAGCAGTCCTAGCAGAGCCCATCCTTCCAGCCACCCCGCTAAGGCAGCAGACATGAGTGAAGCCATCATGGACACTCCGGACCAGCTGATAACCACCAGGTAACCTCAGTTGATACCACATGGGGCAGAACTGCCCAAACTGCTGACCCACAGAATTGCACCTTAAGTAACATGTTTTAAGCCACTAAGTTTGGGGTAGTTGGTTACACAGTAATAGATTCCTGGAACAGGAAGCCCCAAACTCTTCCCACAGTCACAGTCATCCTCTCCCTGCCAAACTTTTTCTTTTTTTTTTTTTTTTTTTTTTTTTTGAGACGGAGTCTCCTGTCACGCAGGCTGGAGTGCAATGGCATGATCTTGGCTCACTACAACCTCCACTTCCCAAGTTCAAGTGATTCTCATGCCTCAGCCTCCCGAGTAACAGGGACTACAGGTGTGCACCACCATGCCCAGCTATTTTGGGTATTTTTAGTAGAGACAGGGTTTCAGCATATTGGCTAAGCTGGTTTCAAACTCCTGACCTCAGGTGATCTGCCTGCCTCAGCCTCCCAAAGTGCTGGGATTACAGGCATGAGCCACTGTGCCCAGCTGGTCCCCAGTCTATTTTAAGTGGAGCACTGTCACCTCCTCCTGAAAACTATCACCAAATCTTCCCCTGCCCATTCCTACCCCCCATCTGGCCCATCTGGAACGTGAGTTCTAAAAAAGTGAGGTCTTCTATATATCTGGCACCTGGCACAGTGTACCAGGGACACATGGTGGGCACTGAAAACCTACAAGTTGGCTGGCTGATGAGAGGACCATTATCTTAGTATGTTTTGTGCTGCTATAACAGAATATCTGAGACTCGGTAATTTATAAAGAACAGAGATTTCTTTTCTTACAGTTCTAAAGACTGGGAAGTCCAAGGTCAGAGGGCCTGCATCTGGAGAGGCCTGCTTGGCCTCCCCAGATGTTCCATCCCACGGTGGAAGGGCAAGAGGGCATGTATATGAGAGAATGCAAGCAACTGAACTCATCCTTTTATCAGGAACCCACTCCTGAGATAACAGCATTAATCCATTTATAAGGGGAGAGCCCTCATTCCCTAATCACCTCTTACAGGCCCTGCCTCTCAACACTGCTGCATTGGGGATTAAGTCTCCAACACATGAACTTTGGGGGGCACATTCAAACCACAGCACCCATCTTTTGTATAATAGAATAGAGTCCAGACATAGAGACGAAATCCTGCTTACAAAGGCAAAAAGTTACTGCCCCATGAAAGAAGGTCAGAACGTTCCCTGGGCTGGTACACTTTTCAGCCAGTAAGTTTGCAGAAATAAAATGTCTGAGTACTGCTGCCACACCTGTTTCAGCTGCTGCAACAGGGGTATTTCAATTCGAACCCGTAAGAGCCTTTCAAGCTTAACTTTCTTTTTTATTCTGGAGACTTAAAAACATTTATTTAATAAATGTGTGATGAAAATTTAACTCCTCATATATGCAGAGCAAACAGCTGGTCTTTATGGTAAGGGTATTTGGGAGCTGCAAAGAATAATGAAAATTCTGTGTAAGAAACTTTACCAAGTAAAAAAGCGTTTTTCTGTTTTATAGTTTAGAGTACACATATTAATGGGAATTAATAACATTTGCTGTGTACTTACTATGTGCCAAGAAACCCTGTGAAGGAGACATTATTACTCCTAGTGGACAGATAAAAGACTCAGAATGGCTGATCACACACAAACTTACACAGTTAGGAAAGGTCAGGCAGAACCTAAAGCTACATCAGTTCTGTCTGACTCCAAGTTGCATACTCTTTCCAGTAGACAACACTGACAGTTTTCAAATTCAAGACATTTTTTGCCATACAGTGCAAAGATGGAGTCTTAAAAAGATGTCTGCCACCTACAAATGTATTTGTCAATAACAACTTTCTATGGGAAACCAGAGCAAGAAGTGGGGGTTCCAGGTGCTCCCAGTCACATTTTTGAGACGTCACAGTTTATCTTAACTAGCCTGAACTCTTAGAGCAACATCCACATGGAAGGGAAGCGATGTGTGCTCCAGAAGTGGAGGCTACATCGGCATCACAGGATCACATTCCAGAGGTGGTCAGCTCTCCATTACAGGCTGAAGGCTCTGCCTTCCTTCCAAAGCAACTGCTCTGTCACTTGCACCAACAAATCACAAGCAACTACTATAATCGAAGTAGACAGTGCACTGCAGATGAACAGGATGTGACACCAGAGACAGACAGACTCAAAGGCAGGGCACACAGTCTCTGATAAAACCCTGCAATCTGGTACCATTCTTGAGGTAGCTCACCCTAACTCACTGTATAAATGCACTATTCCAACCGCGTTTAAGTAATTGCCCATATGCCAATAAGTGCCTAACATTGGTTTTATGAAATTATAGTCCCAACCCCCTTATTATTTAACCTATCATATACGCATAGACTTCCCCTGACCCAATAAAGCCAGAAACGCAACACATTTATTTCTCTACGCTTCAGAAATGCTGCATATAGGAGGAGGGAGAGCAAGATGGCAGAATAAAAGGCTCTACCCATTGTCCCACCTCACAAGGACATCAAGTTAACAACTATCTACACAGAAAAAAACAGGTTCTTCAAGAGAACCAAAAATCAGGTGAGCACTCATAATACCTGGTTTTAACTTCATTATCACTGAAAGAGGCTCTAGAAGAGACAGAAGAAACAGTCCTGAACCACCGACACAATCCCTTCTACACCCCATGCAGCAGCAAGCCTAGTGCTAAGAGCTTCTCTGGGAGCTGAGGAAGGAGAGTACAGTAATGGTGAGGCACTGAACTCAATGCTGTTCTGTTAGAGCAAAAGGAAAACCAGACCACACTCAGCTGATGCCCGCCCACGGAGGGAGCATTTAAACCAGCCCTGGCCAATTGCCTATCTCGGTGGTCTGAACTTGAGTCTCCGCAAACCTCACCACCAAGAGATACGGTGCTCTGTGTCTCCATGTGAACTTGAAGGGCAGTTAAGGCCAGAAGGAATGCAACTCTTAGGTGAGTCCTAGTGATGAGCTAGGCCCAGAGACCGTGGGCTTGATGGCAGGGAGAGGAGGGACACATGACATACTTAGACACCAGCTGGAACAGCCCAGGGAGTGTTGGCATCACCCCTCCCCCAACCCCAGGCTGCACAGCTTGCCGCTCCAAAAGAGACCCTTTCCTTCTGTCTGACTGAAGAGAGGAGAGGGTAGAGTGCGGAGGACTTTGTCTTGCATCTTGGATACCAGTTGAGCCACAGCAGGATAGGGCACCAGTCAGAGTCGTGAGGTCCCCATTCCAGGCCCTAACTCCCAGATGACATTTCTAGATACAACCTGAGCAAGAAGGGAATCCACTGCCTTGAAGGGAAGGACCCAGTACTGCCAGCATTCATCACCTGCTAAATGAAGAGCCCTCGAACCCTGAATAACCAGCAGTGATACCCAGGTACTACATTCTAGGACTTGACTCTTGGATGGCATTTCTGGACCTTCCCTGGACCAGAGAGGACCCCACTGCCCTGAGGGTGAGTCCCTGGCCAGGTAGCATTCACAACAAGTTGACTTAAGAGACTCTAGGCCATAAGGGAACATTGGCAGCACTCCTCACGGCCTAGGGTGGCAGTGGCTACCGGGTAAGGCTCCTCTACCTTTGGAAAGGGAAGGCAAGAACAGGAAGACTTGCATCTGCTAGTTCGAGGGCCAGCTCAGCCACAATAAACTATAACACCAAGTAGACTCCTAAGGTTTTTGACTCTAGTCCCTACTTTCAGGATGGTACTTTTGGACCCACCCAAGGCCTGGGGGACCTCACTGCTCAGAAGGGAAGGACACAAGCCTGGCTGGTTTTGCCACCTGCTGATTACAGATCCCCAGAGCCTTGAGTGAACATAGGCAGTAGGCAGGGAATAATTACGGCAGGCCTTGGGCAAGAACCAATGCTGTGCTGGCTCCAGGTCTGACCCAGTGCAGTCACAGTGGTGGTGGCGACAGGGGTGCTTGTGTCACTCCATCCCCAGCATTAGGTGACTCACAACAGAGAAAGAGACTCTGTATGTCTGGGAGAAAGTAAGGGAAGAGAAAAAGAGTCTCTGCCTGACAATCCAGAGAATTCTCCCGGATTTTGTTCAACACTATCAAGGCAGTATCTCCATGAGTCTCCAAGAACCACAGTGTTACTAGGCTTGAAGTGCCCCCTAAAGCCGATATAGTTTAGATCACAACACCTAAGTCCTTTTAAATATCCAGCAAGCCATCCCAAAAAGGAGGGCCACAAATAAGCCCAGAAAGTGAAGACTACAATAAGTACCTAACTTTTGAATGCCCAGACACTGAAGAACATCTACTAGCATCAACACCATCCAGGAAAACATGACCTCACCAAATGAACTAAGTAAGGCACCAGGGACCAAACTTAGAGAAACAAATATATGTGACCTTTCACACAGAGAATTCAAAACAGCTGTTTTTGAGTAAACTCAAAGAAATTCAAGATAAAACAGAGAAGGAATTCAGAATTCTACCAGATAAATTTAACAAACAGACTGAAATAATTAAAAATCTAGCAGAAATTCTGGAGCCGAAAAAGTGCAATTGGGGGCGGAGCAAGATGGCCGCAATAGGAACAGCTCCAGTCTGCAGCTACCAGCGCGAGCGACACAGAAGACCGGTGATTTCTGCATTATCAACTGAGGTACTGGGTTCATCTCACTGGGGAGTGCCGGACAATCAGTGCTGGTCAGCTGTTGCAGCCCGACCAGCAAGAGCTGAAGCAGGGCTAGGCATCGCCTCACCTGGGAAGCGCAAGGGGGAAGGGAATCCCTTTCCTAGCCAGGGAAACTGAGACACACAACACCTGGAAAATCGGGTAACTCCCACCCCAATACTGCGCTTTAAGCAAACAGCCACACCTGGAGATTATATCCCACACCTGGCCGGGAGGGTCCAACGCCCACGGAGCCTTCCTCATTGCTAGCACAGCAGTCTGCGATCTAACCGCAAGGCAGCAGCGAGGCTGGGGGAGGGGCGCCCGCCATTGCTGAGGCTTAAGTAGGTAAACAAAGCCCTGGGAAGATCCAACTGGGTGGAGCTCACAGCAGCTCAAGGAGGCCTGCCAGTCTCTGTAGACTCCACCTCTGGGGACAGGGCACAGCTAAACAACAACAACAACAACAAAGCAGCAGAAACCTCTGCAGATGCAAGCAACTCTGTCTAAGACAGCTTTGAAAAGAGCGGTGGATCTCCCAACATGGAGGTTGAGATCTGAGAACGGACAGACTGCCTGCTCAAGTGGGTCCCTGACCCGAGTAGCCTAACTGGGAGACATCCTCCACTAGGGGCAGATCGACACCCCACACCTCACACGGTGGAGTACACCCCTGAGAGGAAGCTTCCAAAGCAAGAATCAGACAGGTACACTCACTGTTCAGCAGTATTCTATCTTCTGCAGCCTCTGCTGCTGACACCCAGGCAAACAGGGTCTGGAGTGGACCTCAAGCAATCTCCAACAGACCTACAGCTGAGGGTCCTGACTGTCAGAAGGAAAACTAACAAACAGGAAGGACACCCACATGAAAACCCCATCAGTACGTCACCATCATCAAAGACCAGAGGCAGATAAAACCACAAAGATGGGGAAAAAGCAGGGCAGAAAACCTGGAAATTCAAAAAATAAGAGCGCATCTCCCCCTCCAAAGGAATGCAGCTCATCGCCAGCAACGGATCAAAGCTGGACGGAGAATGACTTTGACGAGTTGAGAGAAGAAGGCTTCAGTCCATCAAACTTCTCAGAGCTAAAGGAGGAATTACCTACCCAGCGCAAAGAAACTAAAAATCTTGAAAAAAGACTGGAAGAATAGATAACCAGAATAATTAATGCAGAGAAGGCCATAAACGAACGGACAGAGATGAAAACCATGACACGAGAAATACGTGACAAATGCACAAGCTTCAGTAACCGACTCGATCAACTGGAAGAAAGAGTATCAGCGATTGAGGATCAAATGAATGAAATGAAACGAGAAGAGAAATCTAAAGAAAAAAGAAGAAAAAGAAATGAACAAAGCCTGCAAGAAGTATGGGATTATGTAAAGAGACCAAATCTACATCTGATTGGGGTGCCTGAAAGTGAGGGGGAAAATGGAACCAAGTTGGAAAACACTCTTCAGGATATCATCCAGGAGAACTTCCCCAACCTAGTAGGGCAGGCCAACATTCAAATTCAGGAAATACAGAGAATGCCACAAAGATACTCCTTGAGAAGAGCAACTCCAAGACACATAACTGCCAGATTCACCAAAGTTGAAATGAAGGAAAAAATCTTAAGAGCAGCCAGAGAGAAAGGTCGGGTTACCCACAAAGGGAAGCCCATCAGACTAACAGCAGATCGATCGGCAGAAACTCTACAAGCCAGAAGAGAGTGGGGGCCAATATTCAACATTCCTAAAGAAAAGAATTTTAAACCCAGAATTTCATATCCAGCCAAACTAAGTTTCATAAGTGAAGGAGAAATAAAACCCTTTACAGATAAGCAAATGCTTAGAGATTTTGTCACCACCAGGCCCGCCTTACAAGAGACCCTGAAGGAAGCACTAAACATGGAAAGGAACAACCGGTACCAGCCATTGCAAAAACATGCCAAAATGTAAAGACCATCAAGGCTAGGAAGAAAATGCATCAACTAACGAGCAAAATAACCAGTTAATATCATAATGACAGGATCAAGTTCACACATAACAATATTAACCTTAAATGTAAATGGACTAAATGTTCCAATTAAAAGACACAAGACCCATCAGTCTGCTGTATACAGGAGACTCATATCACATGCAGAGACATACATAGGCTCAAAATAAAGGGATGGAGGAAGATCTACCAAGCAAATGGAGAACAAAAAAAACAGCAGGGGGTGCAATAGTAGTCTCTGACAAAACAGACTTTAAACCATCAAAGATCAAAAGAGACAAAGAAGGCCATTACATAATGGTAAAGGGATCAATTCAACAGGAAGAGCTAACTATCCTAAATATATATGCACCCAATACAGGAGCACCCAGATTCATAAAGCAAGTCCTTAGAGACTTACAAAGACACTTAGACTCCCATACAATAATAATGGGAGACTTCAACACCCCACTGTCAACATTAGACAGATCAACGAGACAGAAAGTTAACAAGGATATCCAGGAATTGAACTCATCTCTGCAGCAAGCAGACCTAATAGACATCTACAAAACTCTCCAACCCAAATCAACAGAATATACATTCTTCTCAGCACCACATCACACTTATTCCAAAATTGACCACATAATTGGAAGTAAAGCACTCCTCAGCAAATGCAAAAGAACAGAAATTATAACAAACCGTCTCTCAGACCACAGTGCAATCAAACTAGAACTCAGGACTAAGAAACTCAATCAAAACCGCTCAACTACATGGAAACTGAACAACCTGCTCCTGAATGACTACTGGGTACATAACGAATGAAGGTAAAAATAAAGATGTTCTTTGAAACCAAAGAGAACAAAGATACAACGTACCAGAATCTCTGGGACACATTTAAAGCAGTGTGTAGAGGGAAATTTATAGGACTAAATGCCCACATGACAAAGCAGGAAAGATCTAAAATTGACACCTTAACATCACAACTAAAAGAACTAGAGAAGCAAGAGCAAACACATTCAAAAGCTAGCAGAAGGCAAGAAATAACTAAGATCAGAGCAGAACTGAGGGAGATAGACACACAAAAAACCCTCCAAAATATCAATGAATTCAGGAGTTGGTTTTTTGAAAAGATCAACAAAATTGATAGACTGCTGGCAAGACTAATAAAGAAGAAAAGAGAGAGGAATCAAATAGATGCAATAAAAAATGATAAAGAGGATATCACCACCGACCCCACAGAAATACAAACTACCATCAGAGAATACTATAAACACCTCTATGCAAATAAACTAGAAAACCTAGAAGAAATGGATAATTTCCTGGACACTTACACTCTCCCAAGACTAAACCAGGAAGAAGCTGAATCCCTGAATAGACCAATAGCAGGCTCTGAAATAGAGGCAATAATTAATAGCCTACCAACCAAAAAAAGTCCAGGACCAGATGGATTCACAGCTGAATTCTACCAGAGGTACAAGGAGGAGCTGGTACCATTCCTTCTGAAACTATTCCAATCAATAGAAAAAGAGGGAATCCTCCCTAACTCATTTTATGAGGCCAACATCATCCTGATACCAAAGCCTGGCACAGACACAACAAAAAAGAGAATTTTAGACCAATATCCCTGATGAACATCGATGCAAAAATCCTCAATAAAATACTGGCAAACCGGATCCAGCAGCACATCAAAAAGCTTATCCACCATGATCAAGTGGGCTTCATCGCTAGGATGCAAGGCTGGTTCAACATTCGCAAATCAATAAACGTAATCCAGCATATAAACAGAACCAAAGACAAAAACCACATGATTATCTCAATAGATGCAGAAAAGGCCTTTGACAAAATTCAACAGCCCTTCATGCTAAAAACGCTCAATAAATTCGGTATTGATGGAACGTACCTCAAAATAATAAGAGCTATTTATGACAAACCCACAGCCAATATCATACTGAATGGGCAAAAACTGGAAAAATTCCCTTTGAAAACTGGCACAAGACAGGGATGCCCTCTCTCACCACTCCTATTCAACATAATGTTGGAAGTTCTGGCTAGGGCAATCAGGCAGGAGAAAGAAATCAAGGGTATTCAGTTAGCAAAAGAAGAAGTCAAATTGTCCCTGTTTGCCGATGACATGATTGTATATTTAGAAAACCCCATCATCTCAGCCCAAAATCTCCTTAGGCTGATAAGCAACTTCAGCAAAGTCTCAGGATACAAAATTAATGTGCAAAAATCACAAGCATTCTTATACACCAGTAACAGACAAACAGAGAGCCAAATCAGGAATGAACTTCCATTCACAATTGCTTCAAAGAGAATAAAATACCTAGGAATCCAACTTACAAGGGATGTAAAGGACTTCTTCAAGGAGAACTACAAACCACTGCTCAGTGAAATAAAAGAGGACACAAACAAATGGAAGAACATACCATGCTCATGGATAGGAAGAATCAATATCATGAAAATGGCCATACTGCCCAAGGTAATTTATAGATTCAATGCCATCCCCATCAAGCTACCAATGAGTTTCTTCACAGAATTGGAGAAAACTGCTTTAAAGTTCATATGGAACCAAAAAAGACCCCACATTGCCAAGACAATCCTAAGTCAAAAGAACAAAGCTGGAGGCATCACGCTACCTGACTTCAAACTATACTACAAGGCTACACTAACCAAAACAGCATGGTACTGGTACCAAAACAGAGATATAGACCAATGGAACAGAACAGAGCCCTCGGAAATAATACCACACATCTACAGCCATCTGATCTTTGACAAACCTGACAAAAACAAGAAATGGGGAAAGGATTCCCTATTTAATAAATGGTGCTAGGAAAATTAGCTAGCCATAAGTAGAAAGCTGCAACTGGATCTTTCCTTACTCCTTATATGAAAATTAATTCAAGATGGATTAGAGACTTAAATGTTAGACCTAATACCATAAAAACCCTAGAAGAAATACCATAAAAACCCTAGGTAATACCATTCAGGCCATTGGCATGGACAAGGACTTCATGTCTAAAACACCAAAAGCAATGGCAACAAAAGCCAAAATTGACAAACGGGATCTAATTCAACTAAAGAGCTTCTGCACAGCAAAAGAAACTACCATCAGAGTGAACAGGCAACCTACAGAATGGGAGAAAATTTTTGCAATCTACTCATCTGACAAAGGGCTAATATCCAGAACCTACAAAGAACTCAAACAAATTTACAAGAAAACAAACAACCCCTTCAAAAAGTGGGCAAAGGATATGAACAGACAGTTCTCAAAAGAAGACATGCATACAGCCAACAGACACATGAAAAATGTTCGTCATCACCAGCCATCAGAGAAATGCAAATCAAAACCACAATGAGATACCATCTCACACCAGTTAGAATGGCAATCATTAAAAAGTCAGGAAACAACAGGTGCTAGAGAGGATGTAGAGAAATAGGAACACTTTTACACTGTTGGTGGGATTGTAAACTATTTCAACCCTTATGGAAAACAGTATGGCGATTCCTCAAGGATCTAGCACTAGAAGTACCATATGACCCAGCCATCCCATTACTGGGTATATACCCAAAGGATTATAAATCATGCTGCTATAAAGACACATGCACACATATGTTCATTGCAGCCCTATTCACAATAGCAAAGACTTGGAATCAACCCAAATGTCCATCAGTGACAGACTGGATTAAGAAAATGTGGCACATATACACCATGGAATACTATGCAGCCATAAAAAAGGATGAGTTTGTGTCCTTTGTAGGGACATGGATGCAGCTGGAAACCATCATTCTCAGCAAACTATTGCAAGAACAGAAAACCAAACACTGCATGTTCTCACTCACAGGTGGGAACTGAACAATGAGATCACTTGGACTCGGGAAGGGGAACATCACACACCGGGGCCTATCACGGGGAGGGGGCAGGGGGGATGGATTGCATTGGGAGTTATACCTGATGTAAATGACGAGTTGATGGGTGCTGACGAGTTGAATGGTGCAGCACACCAACATGGCACAAGTATATATGTGTAACAAACCTGCAGGTTATGCACATGTACCCTAGAACTTAAAGTATAATAATAAAAAAAAAGTGCAATTGGTGTACTGAAGAATGCATGAGAGTCCTTTTATAGCAATATGCATCAAGCAGAAGAATTTGTTAGCCTGAAGACAGGGTATTTGAAAATATACAATCAGA
The DNA here is from genome assembly GCF_049350105.2 of Macaca mulatta. Classification (NCBI taxonomy): domain Eukaryota; kingdom Metazoa; phylum Chordata; class Mammalia; order Primates; family Cercopithecidae; genus Macaca; species Macaca mulatta. The sequence continues at coordinate 129,307,787 of NC_133412.1, read as the reverse complement.
GGAGACAAAAGAAAAAAGAATGAAGAACAAAAAAGCATGCCTACAAGATCTTGGAAAGAGCCTCAAAGTGGCACATCTAAGAATTACTGGTCAAGAGAAGGTAGAGAGAGAGATGGGAATAGAAAATTTATACACAGGAATAATAACAGAGTACTTCCCAAATCTAAAGAAAGATATCAATATCCAACTACAAGAAGATTATAGAACACTAAGCAGATTTAACACAAAGAAGAATACCTCAAGGTATTTAATAATTAAACTCCCAAAGGTCAAAAACAAAGAAAGGATCCTTGGCCGGGCACTGTGGCTCACGCCTGTAATCCCAGCACTTTGGGAGACCTAGGTGGGCAGATCACAAGGTCAGGAGATCGAGACCCTCCTGGCTAACATAGTGAAACCCTGTCTCTACTAAAAACACGCACAAAACAATAGCCAGTCGTGGTGGTGGGCACCTGTAGTCTCAGCTACTCAGGAGGTTGAGGCAGGAGAATGGTGTGAACCTGGGAGGCAGAGCTTGCAAAGCTGAGATCACACCACTGCACTCCATCCAGGATGACAGAGACAGACTCCGTCTCAAAAAAAAAAATAAAGAAAGGAACAAATCACATACAATGGAACTCCAATATGTCTGGCAGCAGACTTTTCAGTGGAAACCTTAGAGGCCAGGAGAGTGGCATGACAGAGTTAAAGTGCTGAAGAAAAAACTTTCACCCTAGAATAGTATATTTAGAAAAAAAATCCTTCAAACATGAAGAAGAAAGACTTTCCCAGACAAACAAAAGCTGAGAAATTTCATCAATACCAGACCCTTCCTACAAGAAATGCTAAATGGAGTATTTCAATCAGAAAGAAAAGGATATTAATGAGCAATAGATAATCAGCTGAAGGTACAAAACTCACAACTAATAGTAAATACACAGAAAAACACAGAATATTATAACACTGTAACTATGGTGTGTAAACTACTCTTATCCTAAGTAGAAAGATGAACCAATCAAAAATATACCTATATCAATGTTTCAGGACATAGTAAAATAAGATATAAACAGAACAACAAAAAGTTAAAAAGCAGGTGGAGGGGTGGCAAAGTTAAGGGACAGCATTTTTCTTAGTTTTCTTTTTGTTTGTTTATGCAAATAGTGTTAAGTTGTTACTGGGTTAAAATAAGGGGTTATAAGATAGTATCTGCAAAGCCTCATGTTATCCTCAAATCAAAAAAACATACAGTGGATACACAAAAAGCAAGAAACTAAGTCATATCACCAGAGAAAATTACCTTTGCTAGAGGAAGACAAGAAGAGAAGGAAGAGAAGACCATGTAACAACCAGAAAATAAATAACAAAATGGCAGAAACCCTTATTAATAATGAGAGTTCAGTCTATTTACATTTAATGTAAAGACCCATTAATTTGACCCACTGATCTGTGACCTACAAGAAACACCTACAAAGACACATATGGACTGAAAATAAAGAGATGGAAAAAGATATTCCAGCTAACAGAAACCAAAAAAGAGCAGGAGTCGCTATACTTATATCAGACAAAATTGATTTCAAGAAAAAAACTATAAGAAGAGACAAAGACAGTCACTATATAATGATGAAGGGGCCAATTCAGCCCCTTTAAATAGAGAGATAAGCCCTAATACAACAATAACTGGAGACTTCACACCCCACTTTCAACACTGAACAGATCTTCCAAACAGAAGATCAGCAAAGAAACCCTGCACTTCCTCTACACTATGGAAAAAAAATGAATCTAATAGGTATTTACAAAATATTTCATCCAAGAGCCGCAGAATACACATTCTTTTCCTCAGCACATGGATCTTCTCAAGGATAGACCACATTATATGGTCTGTCCAAGGTCATATGTGTTAGGTCACATAGGAGCTTCAAGACAGAGTATTTGAAAACAAGCGTTAAACAAGTCTTAAAACGTTCAAAAAATGTGAAATATCAAGCATCTTCTCTGATCACAATGGAATAAAACCAGAAATTAATAACAGGAGAAATTTTGGAAACTATACGAATACATGTAAATTAAACAATATGCTACTGAATGACCAGTGTGGGTCAATGAAAAACTTAAGAAAGAAACTGAAAAGTATCTTGAAACAAATGATGGAAACACAACATATCAAAACCTATCAGATACAGCTCAAGTAGTACAACAGGGAAGCTTACAGCTGTTAAGGGCCCACATCAAAAGAGAAAAAACTTCAAATGAACAATCTAATGGTGTATCTTAAAAGGACTAGAAAAGCAAGAGCAAACCAAACCCAAAATTAGTAGAAGAAATAATAAAGATCAGAGCAGAAATTTAAATGAAAGAAACAATACAAAAGATCAATAAAACAAAAAGTCGGTTTTTTGAAAAAATACCAACAAAACTGACAAACCTTTAGCCACACTAAGAAAAAAGAGACAAGACTGAAATAAATAAAACCAGAAATGAAAAAGAAGACATTACAACTGATACTACTGCAGAAATCCAAAGGATCATTAGTGGCTTCTATGAGCAACTATATGCCAATAAGTTAGAAAATCTAGAAGAAATGGAAAAATTCCTAGATACAACATACAAAGATTGAACCAGGAAGAAATCCAAAACCTGAACAGACCAATAACAAATAAGATCAAAGCTGTAGTAAGAAGTCTCCCAGTAAAGAAAAGCCCAGAACCTGGTGACTTCACTGCTGAATTCTACTAAGCATTTAAAGAAGATCTAATACCAATCCTACTCAAATTATTCCGAAAAATAGAGGAGGGAATACTTTCCAAACTTACTCTATGAGGCAAGTATTACCCTGATACCAAAACCACATGAAGATACATCAAAAAAAGAAAACTACAGGCCAATATCTCTGGTGAATAATGATGCAAAAATCCATAATGAAATACTAGCAAACCTAATTCAACAATACATTAGAAAGATTATTCATCATGACAAAGTGGGATTTATTCCTGAGATGCAAGGATGCTTCAACATATGCAAATCAATCAGTGTGATACATTGTATCAACACAATGAAGGATAAATTTGATTTTTACTTCAACTGATGCTTAAAAAGCATTTGAGAAAATTCAACATCCCTTCGTGATTCATCATGACAAAGTGGGATTTATTCCTGGGATGCAAGGATGCTTCAACATATGCAAATCAATCAGTGTGATACATTGTATCAACACAATGAAGGATAAATTTGATTTTTACTTCAACTGATGCTTAAAAAGCATTTGAGAAAATTCAACATCCCTTCGTGATAAAAGCAATAGAAGGAACATACTTCAACATAATAAGAGCCATATATGACAGACCCACAGCTAGTATCATACTGAATGGGGAAGCTGAAAGCGTTTCCTCTAAGACCTGGAACACAACAAGGATGCCCACTGTCACCACCATTACACAACATAGTACAGGAGGTCCTAGCTAGAGTAATCAGATAAGATATAAAGGGCATCCAACCCGGAAAGTAAGAAGTCAAATTATCCTTGTTTGCAGATAATATAATCTTATATTTGGAAAGATGTAAAGACTCCAAAAAGCTATTAGAATTGATCAACAAATTCAGTAAAGTTGCAGAATACAAAACCAACATACAAAAGTCAGTAGCATTTCTATGTGCCAATACTGAACAACATGAAAAAGAAATTTTAAAATTAATCCCATTTACAATAGCCATATATAAAATTAAATACCTAGGAATTAACCAGTGAAGTGAAAGATCTCTATAATGAAAACTACGTAACACTGAAGAGGACACCAAAAAAATGAAAAGACATCCCATGTTCATGGATTGGAAAAATAAATATTATTAAAATGTCCATACTACCCAAAGCAATCTACAGATTTAATGAAATCCCTATCAAAATACCAGTAACATCCTACACAGAAATAGAAAAAAAAAAAATCCGAAAAAGTATACAGAGCAACAAAAGACCCAGAATAGCCAAAGCTGTCCTAAGTAAAAAGAATGAAATTGGAGGAATCACATTACCTGACTTAAATTTACACTACAGAGCTACACTAACCAAAACAGCATGATACTGGTATAAAAATAGACACATAGACCAATGGAACAGAATAGAGAACCCAGAAACAAATCCACACACCTACAATAAACTCATTTTTGACAAATGTGCTAAGAACATACCATGGGAAAAAGTCTCTTCAATAAATGGTGCTGGGAAAACTGGATATCCATATGCAGAAGAATGAAACTAGATCACTATCTCTCACCATATACAAAAATCAAATCAAAATGCGTTAAAGACTTAAATCTAAGACCTCAAACTATGAAATTACTACAAGCAAACACTTGGGAAAATCTTTGGGACACTGGCCTAGTGAAATATTTCCTGAATAATATCCCACAAGCACAGGCTACCAAAGCAAAAATGGACAACCATTTGTCACACCAAGTTAAAAAGTTTCTGCACAGCAAAGGATATAATCAATAAAGAGAAAACCCACAGAATGTGACGAAATATTTTAAAACTACTCATTTGACAAGGGATTAATAACCAGAATATATAAGGAGCTCAAACAGCTCTACAGAAAATATAATAATCCAATCAAAACATGGGCTAAAGATTTAAATAGACATTTCTCAAAGAAAGACATACAAATGACAAACAGGTGCTCAACATAACTGATCATCAGAGATATGCAAATAAAAACTACAATGAGATATCATCTCATTCCAGTTCAAAAGGCTTTTATGAGAGGCAATAATAAATGCTGGCAAGGACATGGAGAAAAGGGAACCCTTGTACACTGCTGTTGGGAATGTAAATTAGTACAACCACTATAAGAACAATGTGGAGGTTCCTCAAAAAACTAAAAATTGAGCTACCATATGACTCAGCAATCTCACTGCTAGGTATATACCAAAAAGAAAGGAAATCAGTATAACAAAGAGATATCTGCACTCCTATGTTTGTTGCAGCACTGTTTACAAGAGCTAAGATTTGGAAGCAACTTAGGTATCCATCAACAGATGAATGGATAAAGAAAATGTGGTACATATACGCAATGGATTACTATTCAGCCATAAAAGGAAGTAAAATCCAGCTATTTGCAACAACGTGGATGGAACTGGAAGCCATTATGTTAAGTGAAATGAGCCAGGCACAGAAAAACAAGTATCACATGCTCTTACTTATTTGTGGGATCTAAAAACCAAGACAACCAAACTCATGGACACAGAGAGCAGAAAGATGGTCACCAGTGGCTAGGAAGGCCGAGGGGAAGGTAGGGATGGTTAACACGTATTTAAAAAAAAAAAATAGAAAAATGAATAAGACCTACTATTTGATAGTGTAGTAAGGTGGCTACAGTCAATAATAACTCAGTGGTACATTTTAAAATAACTTACAGAATGTAATTGGATTGTGTGTAACTCAAAATAAATGCTTGAGGGGATGGATAACCCGTTCTCCATAATGTGGTTATTTCACATTGCATGCCTGTATCAAAACATCTCATGTACCCCTAAATATACACACCTACTGTGTACCCACCAAAATGTTTTTAAAAAGGGGAAAAAAAAAGAAATGTTGCATATGGGAGAGTCTTATAAAGTAGGTAGGCTTTGATTTCTAGCCAGAGAACTAATATGGTAGTGCCATAACATATTTTCTCTTTAGAGATAAACTGCAGCAGCTTTGTAAACATCAGTTCATTCAGAATATGTTCCCTGGCTTGGCCTTAAAATAGATTCAAGTCCCCATTCCTAGCTGGAAATGGTCTTTGCTTCAAGTAGCTGCTTAAGATATAATTGAAAAAAATATATATGTATTCATTCAAAATGCATCAAGTGATGTGGATGGGGCATGTTAGTCCCAGGGCTGGATGTTAAGGGGCTTAGGAAACAAGAAGACACCCTGTCTTTTGACAGACTCAGCCAGGTAGACAAGACAGTCAAGGTAACAGATATGAAAGACTCAGCCAGGCACAGTGGCTCACGCCTGTAATCCCAGCACTTTGGGATGCCAAGGCGGGTGGATCACGAGGTCAAGAGATCGAGACCATCCTGGCCAACATAGTGAAACCCCGTCTCTACTAAAAATACAACACTTAGCTGGTTGTGGTGGCACGCGCCTGTCGTCCCAGCTACTCGGGAGGTGGAGGTTGCAGTAAGCTGAGATCGTGCAACTGCACTGCAGCCTGGCAACAGAGCGAGACTCTGTTTCAAAAACAACAACAACAACAACAAACCAGATGAAAGACTCCTGACAAACACTAACGAAAGTGACTCAGAAAGCACAACAGGAAAAAAAGAAGTAAATGAAAGCAGAACAGTAAGCTCTGAATTGGGATGCTGCTCTGTTGTCTTTGAAGGGCTATTTCCTGGCATGTCTGACACGTGTGATTCCAGTCAAGGAACCTTAATAACAGTCTTCTATACCAGACCCATGTGACAACATAAGTTCATCTTCCATTATCTCACACATCTGTACTGGATGTTGAGAGGTTTCGTATTTCTTTGCATACTCCCCTTTACCTCTACAGGGTACCTTAAAACAGAGGAGGGGCCCAATAAAAGTCACCATATTTGTGTGAAAATAATGGCAGTGGTCTAAGGATCACGAGAGAGGGATTCCAGCTCTAGCTCTTTCCTAGCTGATGCTGGAAACTTACCTAACTCATAACTAAGATGGGTCTCAGTTTCCTCAGCTACAGAGATAGTAACACAAAGTTACAAATTCAGTTTTTAAAAGATTCCCAAGAATCTTTCAAACATTTCAATTCAGTATAGATATAGAAGGCATTTCATCCAATTAAAATACTGGCATCCAGTCTAAGAAAGGTGGAGGTTGTCATTGCTAGGTTAATTACTGGCTTTGATATGTTGCCGTTTACAGAAGACCTCAAATTTTTATAGCAATTGAAATGTGGGAGTTAACTTTCAGGTAACCTTTTTCTTATCTTGAAGTTTTCTAGCTTCCTCATGCCGAAATGCTTCCCAAGGCAAACTACAAAAAAGATTTTAGTGTCAGAAACACAGTACCACACCCATGTTCATTAAGTTTTAACCTGTTCTTCCTGTATTTATATACCCACACACCATCATTCATCAGCCCCCCACTCTCACCCCAAATAAAAGACCTGGTGCAAAGGGAAGAGGAAGACTGCGTCCTGGCTCTACCTCCAACGCCAAATGTGACTTTGCACAAGTCCCTTAACTTCTCAGAGTCTGTTTCCTTCCTCATAAAGTAGAAAAGCATAACACCACATGGTTTGGGTTCTGGGACAGTGTGGTGTGGGGAGGTAAGGGCAGAGTTAACTAGCTCACGGGAGGCCTCGACTGACTCCCAACCCCAGCCTCATTAGTACCACACTTACATGGATCCCTGGGCAAGCACTGTTCCTTCCTGCATTTATTCCAATCCCCATTAATTCTTGAAAGTCAAATTTCCCTACTTCTTCCTCCAACCAGGCCACACACAAAAAGAACATGCAAAGCAAATCCAGTCTACCTAAAAAAAACAAAGAAACTGTTTATGAAAAGAACTGTATTATCTAATATTTAGCTGCTTGCCTTTTTGAAGTCTTTCTCCTCTCCTTTTTCATCTCAAATAGGTGCCGTCATTGAATCATACAAGATTTTTTATTGTACTGAATCTGACTTCTGAGCATTCTGGAGGGTCAACAGCAGAGTACTTTTTACTGACCACTTGAAAGTGGGCAAAGTACCAGGAATCAGGAAGGCTATTTATGTTATCCTTAAAGACTGTTTTTTGTATGCTGCTGTTGGCTCTAACCATCCAAAATATCGTCACTTAAGTATATATTAATATAACATTAGTTATATTATCAAAGAATTTTTTTACCCTATGGGTAAAAATTATTTTTAAAGTATTGCCCTGCAGTAATTTTTGATTCCCAAAAGAAGAGAAAATATCACACCAAGAAAAAAAAAAGTGTAGCAACAAATAGATCAGTATAGTGCATATTTGTATAATGCAAGAACCACCAGGTAAAGGTTTGTTATTAAATCTTATTCCTGAATGAGGGCCATTTTTATACTCCATACTTTATATATTTTACCAATTAATAATTTTGGGGTTAGGCCATGTGACTTGCTTTGGCATGAAATGTACTTGGCAGTTGGTATTATACTCTGGCATCTCTGCCATGGCCACAGGAAGAACATGTCCAGCTAGCCTGCCGTGCCAAGGAGACTGAGAGACACTTGGAGAAGACCCAGGCCACATCCACACAGCAGGCGCAAAGCCACTCCACCACAGCCTAAAGCAATGCCTCCTCAGTCAGCCCACAGATTCAAGAGAACAAACAATTGTTTTAAGTCACTGAGTTTTGGGATGATTTGTTACACAGCATCATATGGCAATAATTAGCTGACACTCTGTGTTTCAAATGCAAATTAACTTAAGCAGCTTCCTCTGTATCTAAAGACTGTGAGCTAAATACACATAAAACACCAAATACATACCCTCTGAACGTTTTATATATAAAGAATACTCTTTCAGAAAGAAGTCTAAAATTAGGGATAACTTCAAATGTCTCCCTAAGAAAATCAGATTCTTTTTAAAAATGAATACATATTAAAGAAAGGACAGCTGATAATATTAAATTGTGTGTCCCTTATTTTTCTTTCTAATAAATCACTATGTCTATTAAAATCTGTGGTCCCTCAAATAAGCCAAATAATGTGTGTGCACAAAGATCTCAATCTGTAATAATCAATTTTAGATACAAAAGAATTAGGACAAATTACTAATTATTTGGCAAAACATTGACTCTTTTAAATCTGTTTATATACAACTTCTACTATAGTAAGAAGCCTCTTAAAAAATAATCTTGGTCAGATGTGGTGGCTCACACCTGTAGTCCCAGCACATTGGGAGGTCAAGGCAGGTGGACAGCTTGAGCCCAGGAGTTCAAGACCAGCCTGGGCAACATGGTGAAACCCCATCTCTACAAAAAGTAAATTAACAAAATATAAAATTAGCCAGGTGTGGTGGCATGCACTTGTAGTACCAGCTACTCAGGAGGCTGAGGTGAGAGGATCACTCAAGCCTGGAAGGTCAAGGTTGCAGTGAGCCAAGATCTCACCACTGCACTCCAGCCTAGGTGACACAGTGAGACCCTGTCTTGAAAAACGAAATTAAATTAAAACAAGAATCTTGGCTGGGCACGGAGGCTCACGTCTGTAATCCCAGCACTTTGGAAGGCTGAAGCAGGCGAATCACCTGAGGTCAGGCGTTTGAGACCAGCCTGGCCAACACCATGAAACCCCGTCTCTACTAAAAATACAAAAATTAGCCAGGCGTGGTGATGCACATCTATAATCCCTACTTGGAAGGCAGCTGAGGCAGGAGAATCGCTTAAAACTGGGAGGTGGAGGTTGCAGTGAGCCAAGATTGCACCACTATACTCCAGCCTGGGCAAAAGAGTGAGATTGCATCTCAAAAAAAAAAAAAAAAATTAAATTCAAATAAGAATCTCAAAGGCAACCTATAAAGGAAACAGTAACACAGTAACATTGACCCTATCATCTAACATTTCAAATAAAGAAACTTGATGGTACACAGAAATCTGATTATTGCCCTAAGTTTGAGACTAGGTATTAAAGCTGGAAATTGAAACTAGCACTGGAATCTCCTCTGTATCATACCTAACTACTAAAATAATTACTTCTGATCTCTCTTCCTTTTTTTTAACATTTCATGGCATGCCTTTCTTACTACTTCTAAGAATCACACTAATGTATATTTACTTTAAACTTTTTGAGTATGTTTAGAGAATTTTTCGAAATTCCTGGAAATATAGACATGCCAGATTGAGCAAATCCAACTGTGAACATTAATGGACAACATCCAAATTACTTACTAAGGAGATACTTCATTGCTATTGTACAGAAAAACAAATTCTCAAGATGATAATTTTTACAAATTATTTTGGCTTTGTTCAATTACCCCTGACAGATTTTTTTTGGTGGGGGAAGTGATTTTATATGAAATATAAACACTTTTTAATGAGCTACAAAGCATAAAGCCATTCACAGCTTTACATGGTGTATATTGATGCTACATGGATTCATGCCCTTCATATGACTTTTCTAAAGAAAATTCTTCTATTTCTAGAATATCTACATATAACTAATAGCTGAACCACGAGATGAGAAAATATTAGAAATAAAATGTATACAAATTCAAGCTTATTTTAAGAAATGGAAGCACTCTCTAGAGCTGCATTTTCTAACTGCAAAGGAGTAAGTGAATCAGGTCAATTACTCAAAAGTGCCTTTGGGCCTCTCAGTAGTAAACGATGTTTGCCACAACCAACTCTCCAGTGCTATGAAAGTATATTACCTAGAAGTTAATTTTAGTTTGACACATTAACCCACTGGCTGCAAAGAGGGAAGCCCCTCATACGTCATGAAAATACATGAATATACTAACTTGGCAATTATCACAAATAGCATGTTATATTTTACATGGATGCTAGGAGTCAGTCAACAGCCATGTACATAATCTGAATACAGGGAATACATTATCAAAAATTCAAGAATCAGAACACAACAGCAGCTTTCCCCAAAATCTCCCAGTTTACAAATTCTTGAAATATAAGAAGATTCTTGGGTAATTTGCAGCCTTACTAGAGAGGCACAGTTTGAGAGCTACAAATGACCTTATAGGTATACTGATTCATTGTATAGATCTATATTGTTCAATATAGTAGCCACTAGCCATATGCAGTCATTTAAATTTTAATTTGAATTAATTAAAGTTAAATAAAATTTAAAATCTAGTTCTCCATACTAGCCATACTTCAAGTGCTCAAGTGTGGCCAGTGGCTACCATACTGGACAGCTGAGCCATGTAATACTTCCAACATTGCAGAAAGTTCTACTGGACAGTGCTGGTATAGATTTTCAATCATGTCAAGTGATGAAGCATCCTCAAGGTCACACAGCCAATCAGCAGAAGAACCATGAATGCTAGTTCAATTCAGTCCTCAGGATTTCTAGAATTTACCAGTTTTTGGACATTATGTTTCTAAAATAGTTTGTTGGAATAATGCCAGGAGGGCTGGAAGACATTCTCAAACTCTCTCTCTCTCTGCTTGAAAATGTTTTTCTCTCTAACTGGTAATTAAGAAAATGTCCTACTGCCTTTTAAGGGAAAGGAAACATTTCGGCATCAAAAAATATATTTTGCTTGGGGTTGAAGCATTTTCTCTAGGGACGCATTTTGGAATTTGCAATATAAGTTACTCACAAAGTATGATTCACCTGTAAAAACTCAATCTATAAACAGCTTCCAAATTCAGACTTACTACAGATACTGAGAAGACATTTGATAAATTCTTTATTATTCCAGATTAGTGTTTTTAAGAACCAAGAATAAAATATTTCCTTCACATAATTAAAGATAAAACAGTAAAAGTACTTATATTAAAAATCAGAAACAAAACACGATGTCCACTATTACCATTTTCCTAAATACTGTTATAAATAAAAGTTCTAGCCTAATCAATAAAATTGAAATGGAAATAAGGGGTACTAATTGCTGAAAAACAAGGCAGAAAACTAGCATTGTTGGTACAATAATTAAAACTATGTATTACTTGAACCTGGGTGTTCACGCCTGTAATAGCACTTTGGGAGGCTGAGGCGGGCAGATCACGAGGTCAGGGGATCAAGACCATTCTGGCTAACACGCTGAAACCCTGTCTCTACTAAAAATACAAAGAAATTAGCCACGCATGGTGCCGGCGCCTGTAGTCCCAGCTACTCAGGAGGCTGAGGCAGGAGAAAGGCGTGAACCTGGGAGGCGGAGGCTGCAGTGAGCTGAGATCGTGCCACTGCACTCCAGCCTGGGCGACAGAGCAAGACTCCGTCTCAAAAATAAAATAAAATAAAAATAAAAATAAAATGTATTACTTGAGAACAAAAACCAAAAGCCAGTAGAACAGAAGAAACACTTCAGAAATAGACCCTTGATATATTAAAAGTAATGTACGATGAAGAAAGGACCACCAGTCAATGAGAAAGAAGCTGGATTATCCAATCGATTGTGCCGGGGAAACTGAGGCTACTTTGAAAGAAAAGAATTGTTTCGAGCTGTATCTTACATTCCACCACAGAATAAATTCTAAAGTACTCAAAAGATCGATGTGAACAGTCATAAAATAAAAGAAGAAACAAAGTTAACTATTCATCTTATCCCTGAATCAGGAATAATGTTCCTAACATAAAAGCAATGAAAAATTAACCAAAAAAAAAAAACAAAAAAAAAAAACCCCAACAGATTGGTATGCTTGAATACGTAAAAACCTGAAACTTCTGCATATCAAAAATTATAAAATTACACAACCAACAAAACTAGAAAAAACACTGGCAATAACATGACAAAAGCCTCGTGACTTTAATAAACATTTTTACAAATAAAGGCAAAACACAGACATCTTCATAGACACACAATCAAAAAATTGGCAAAGAACATGAGTAGACAATTCACAGATAAAACATAACAATGGCTAACGAACAGTTTTTAACATAAAATTCCTATCACTAATCAAAAAACACAAATTAAAGCAAGGTTTCATTATTTGCCAATCAAATCACCAAACTCTGATCAAATGACACAGTGCTCTAACAGACTACAGGTAAGAATGTTAATTAATACAATCTCTCCACAAAGGAATTTAACAACATTCATCAACACCCTTGTAAAAGTACTCATGAACTTTGAGCTAGTAATTCCAATTTGAGGGATCTACCCTAAGGACATAAATTTGAAATGTAAGCCAAGTTTTATGTACAAAGATGTTAATTATGTCACTGTTTATAAGGGGAAAAAATGTAAACATGAATGTCTGTATTAGTCCATTTTCCTACTGCTATAAAGAACTTCCCTGAGACTGGGTAATTTATAAGGGAAAAATGTTTAATTGACTCAGTTCAGCATGGCTGGGAGGCCTCAGGAAATTAACAATCATGGCTGAAAGCAAAGGGGAAGCAAGGACCTTCTTCACAAGGCAGCAGGAGAGAGAATGGAGGGAACTGCCACTTAAAAACCAACAGATCTCGTGAGAGCTCACTCACTATCATGGGAAAGGCATGGGGGAAATCACTCCATGATACAATCACCTCCCACCAGGTCCCTCCCTAGACACCTGGAGATTACAATTTCAGATGAGATTTGGGTGGGGACACAGAGCCAAACCGTATCAGTGTTCAATAACAATGAATCAAGTAGACTGTGTAATTCTACATGATGAAATTATGTTTACTACAAATTAATAGCAATGAAAAAAATTGTGTAAACCAAAATATACAAATGTACATATAGCATCAACTCTTTTTTTTTTTTGAGACGGAGTCTCGCTCTGTCGCCCAGGCTGGAGTGCAGTGGTGCGATCTCGGCTCACTGCAAGCTCCGCCTCCCGGGTTCCTGCCATTCTCCTGCCTCAGCCTCCTGAGTAGCTGGGACTACAGGCACCCGCCACCTCGCCCGGCTAACGTTTTTGTATTTTTTAGTAGAGATGAGGTTTCACCGTGTTAGCCAGGATGGTCTCGATCTCCTGACCTCGTGATCCACCCACCTCGGCCTCCCAAATTGCTGGGATTACAGGCTTGAGCCACTGCGCCCGGCCAGCATCAACCCTTAAACATGTTGAAACTTTTTAATATGCATAAGAAAAACTAAAATAAACACACCAAAATACTAACAGTGGATGACAGCCATTAGATATGGGTAATTTAATTATTTATATTTTTCTATATCTTCTAAATGTCTATATTGAGCATATTTAAACCAGAATTAAACATTGTTAAAAGTGTATACTTTGTTAAATAAGGTGTCTTCATTGTTTTAATTTATAATGGTACAGTATTACTCAATTTACATTTGAAACAGAAGCCAGAAACAAAATCAACCCTTACCATAAGAAGAGGGTTTAAATTTATACTCAGTAGAAGGCCACCATGTACCTAAAGCATTAAACAGCTACATTCACAAACACCAATGCACAGATTATTTCTAACACAAGAAAAGAACTCGGTTTTTCAGGATGCAGGGTGATGACCTCCATTTTAAATACATAAAACAGTTGGGGAAGCTGTTTACAAAAAACTTTATGTACCTATCATTCTTATACTTTATTTTTTAAATTAAATCTCAAGTTTCTGCTTTTACTACAGATATTCCTCACATAGGTATATTTAATTCTTTTATATAGAATGTTAGTCAAATTTTTAACTCATGTAATTTATCATTAGCATACAAAATTGGTTTCTAGGGCCTAAGGACACACTTTTGAAAACATTTCAGTCTGAAAAGTTTGTATTGGATCAATTCCTAAAAGAAGAGAGTTGTCAGCACCATGAATCAGGCAGTGCCTAACCCTTTTCTCTCACCAGTGACCATCTTCTTGCTACTTTCTCTCTAGCTGAACAGGGTAGTAAGCTGTATCTTTAAGCTTGACACTAATGACAATTAAGAGCAGAAACCACAAGCAACTCGGATAGATTAGGCTCTCTCATACTGCCAAAATCATTATATACAAAAACCCCATTTTCCCAAATGGCTATAGCCAATAACAAACCAATAAGCCAAAAAAATTCATCTGCAAATGAGTTTGTGAAGAGATCTAAACAAAATTAAACAGGGTTTTATCATCTTTCTCATGCTTTTAAAAAATGCTAATATAATAAGATTCAAAGAGTTATGAATCTCCAGGTGGAAAAAACAACATGCAATATTTCCCGAGTATACTTGACCCACTCTCCTACTATCATGGCACACATAATCATTTCTGGAATAGTGCTCTAAGCAGCTCCTTTTGGAACCGCAGAGGTAGGTGTGTAGACATACAGTACCACAAAGCCCACCTCACTAGATGAAGACATGGGATGATGTCTTGGAGAAAAAGGAGTCAGAAATAATTAGAATGCATATTGCCTATGTTCCCACTAATCCACATTTTCTAACTGACATCAACTGGAAATGAATTTCAATATGTGAAAACTTCATCTTACAGCCATCTTTTTACAAATTTATCTACTGTAAGAAAGAATTAACATTCTAATTATAAACTAATATGGTTATACACAGAATGTTTTCTTTACTTCCTTGGTATATTAATGACAAGCTATAGTGAAGGAAGAAATATATATGAAAAATTAAGAGATAAAAGCCATAAACACAAGATAATAAACCTTTCTCAGACTGACCCAAGGGAGGTCTAAACAAGACCTGGGCAGGACAGACTTAGATAGAGCTGAGAAGTCCCTGGGACCTTGAATAATTATAGTAAGTTGGTGGCCACCCAGAAACCTCAAATAATGAGGCAGGCTGCAGAGCTCCAGTCTCTGGTTTTCCTCTCATACACAGACTGTTAACTGTCCCTCAATACTCATCTTCCCGTCTTCCTTTTAGTAAAAGAATAATTACAACTTCTAACATCTATATAATGCTTCTTTTGTGTCAAGCCCTGTCCAGAATCCTTCATGTGTATTAAGATGATGTAATTCCCACCAAAACCCCATGAAGTAGGTACTCGTATTACCCCCCATTTTATGGATAAGAAAGCAGATACAGAGAGTTTAGTTAAAAGGCTTTCCCAAAGTCTTACAGCCTTAAGTGGCAGAAGTGGGAATCTAACCACTCCCTCAGTTTCCCTTGCAGCTAGGTGTGGCCACATAATTGTTTGGGACAAAGGGATGTGACCGTAAGTACAACTTTTGGCTCTTCTCCTTAAAGTTGAAACCACATTCCCTGGCCTTTCTCCTCCCTGAATGCTGGAACACAGACTGGAGACAGGGCAGCTTCTACTATGTGAGTGGGACCAGCTACCTGGGAGTAACGGCATGAATGGAAGCTGGGTCCCTGAACGATCCTGTGGACTACAGCAGCCTTGGGCTACTCAACTTTGGGCTATTTGATGAGAGAGGAAACATCTACTAAATTTCAACTATATGACTTAGGTGTCTTTGGGTTATCTTTGTTAAGAGCAGCTTAATCTCATTTTCTTTTGGCCCAGAACTTTGTCTTCTTAAATAAACTACTAATAATTTGTTTCTTAATAAAACTTGTTTCTCAGCTTTAGTCCAGATAGTAACGATAACTTACTAAATGCTTACCTGATATTGTTCTAAGCACTTTACATATATTAACTCAGTTAATCTTAAACTTATGGGGGAGGCCCTGTTAATATCCTCATCTAAGAGAAGAGAAACTGGGGTGCTGGTTAAGTAATTTGTTCATCATCATGGATCTAAGAAGCAGCAGAACTGGGATGAACAAACACTGTGACTTCAGGTCCTAGCTGAACAACTACATTCTAACGGTTGAGGTATTATTAAGGTCACACAATGCACTGAGGAAGTTCAGCCCCTTGAGAAATGTGAAACACAGTATGTAATGTTGTTCTAGAACAGGTCTGTGTAAAATAGCAAGGAAGCATCACAGTTGAAGTACCTGGGGCCAGCAAGGATGAGCAGTAACCATGGGGTAAAGATAAGTGAGGATCAAAAGTGAGTTCACAGAGGTGGTAACTGCAGAACAATGCAATGGATAGAAGTAAAAATTCATGAGGTAAATGGAGGACGAGGGAGGGAGCAACAGGAGAATGACACAGGCAAAGGCCACGTGGCGTTAAACCCTGCAACTGCTCCAAGTCACCAAAGATGCTGCAAAGAGGCCACACGGGGTGCTGTGGGCGGGTATGGGCAGGCAGGCAACACTGTCAGAAGCACCTACTTCAATCTCATTTTTCACTGTTTATTTCTAAGTTCCAGCCACAAAGACGGCAAGGGTGCCTGAATCTTTCATTTTCATAGTTCTTAACATGCAAAAGACAAAACCATTTCATCTCCTTAAACTTCAATCTTCTTATCCATAAAGTTACATCAGATTTCTCAGGGTCAAGGGTGAAGGAATCCTGTGCATCACCTGGTCCAGCCACTCCAGTGCTGCCCAGAATCCACTCTGCGAGCTCTGAGACAGAGGGTTGGCCGACCAGCTGTCCCAACTGGATGGAGCACAGCCACAGAAGGCCAGCTCACATCCCTAGTAAAGGTTTTCTGTATATTATGTTAAACTTGGCTTCTCTGTCGTTTTTACTCAATGTCCGTATCAAGCCCTCTTAACCAATGCAAGTAAGTCTGCCACTTTTCTACCTGACAGTCCTTCAAATATTTAGAATCTTGGAAATAAAAGGTTGTAAGATATTTTCCAAGTACTATAAATACCTCAAAATATATAAACAGATACTTAAACATTCTTAGTTATGTTAATTACCTACTCCCAAAACTCATTAATAAATACTCTAGTACTGAGTAGTATGTCAGATATAGGCTAGCCTGACAAAAAAATCACTTATCTTAGAGTGACTACTGAGTACACTTAAAATAATTTTTCAAAAAACTAAACATATGGGTAATAGAAAATGGGATCAATTATGAGATTACATTGGATTAATTAACATACATAGCATTCATTAAAATACATCTTCATTCTTAAACTCTATCTAAATGAATTTCTTTATTTTGGCTTATACATGGGGAAATGGTTTCCTTCAAGCTGGCATATTGGCAGTTAACACTGCATCTTAATGTTAACCACCAGACACACTTGACAGTTACGCCATGCTTTCTGCCAGGGACTTAATCCCCACAGTATTTCCTCCTCAAACTACTTTGCTTTTGAAGAGATCAAAGCACTTTACCTTATTTATCCTTACATCTCAAGCACTTGAGAGGGAAGGTAGCAAGCATAACTAAAGTTATTAACGTTTTCCTCTTAATAACAATATTACTAATGTCTGTAACATAGATTTCTAGGAAAACTATTAATCCCATCCACTAGGTAGCTGGAGCAGCATAGAGAGTTACAGGGAAGCAAGACTTGTTAAATCTCCGACCAGCACCAAAAAAGGAAGAAGGCAGGAAAATGCATGTTTTATATACATGGGAGGAAAGACATTAAACATCCTTAATGAAAGTAAAACACAAAATATTTGTATTAATCCCTAAAAGATACTTGAGCTTTTAGACCAAGAAACAAAACACAACATATACAATATTTTAGAGATTTTAAGATTTTTTCAGAGATACTGCAAAGTGAGATAATCTGGAAATGAACTGAGGCAACATGACTTCTGAAGGTCAGGTAAAAATTAATCTACCAAAATAACAAAAAAGATTTCACAATGTGATGTAGTTTTAAAAATGAAAAAAAAAGTAAAAGGTGGGCTCCAATCTCCATGCAAACTGAACCATGAGCCAAATGGAGAAATACCTGCTGATAAGACATATTCTTACATTTCTTCTCTCATAGCATTTTCGTCCTAGACGCCCATGCTCCTTGAGGCAGGCATTCTTATTTTGTAAGGCATAATTCCACATGTGATTACACTTGGCAAGTTGTAGAAATAAAAAAGGACAAAGAACAAGCTGCAGTGTGCAGAACATCTTACCAGAATACATAAAGCAGAACTATGCATAAGAAGAAAGTTAAACAGGGAAAAGTACGTTGTTTGCAAAGCCCTCACTTTTCAATAACCATGGATGTGTAATTTAACACTTACCTAGTCGGTTCACCCATTTTGTCATCTAACAACTCTTGTTTCAATTTTATTACAACCCTGGTTAGAATGTTTTATCTGCCTTCACAGAAGGATCCATACATACTAAGGCCAAAAATATTTAAACCCTAGTTTAAAGAATTTGGGTGAAATGTCAGTCTACATTTTCTTAGCACAAGGTCTTTGATGACCGAAACAAGCTAAGGGGGTGGCCTCTCTCATGAAGCTCTTTCCCATCAGTGAATGGGTTTGGGTCTCAGCCTTTCTGAAAGACATGGTTACCCACACACCTCCTCCTCCGATATTCATGGGCTGCCTCTCACTTCTCACAAGTATCTGCTGCTCCCATCCCCCATTTTCCCTCACTCCTCCTTCCCTCTTAATCTGAAAAAGCCTTGTGGAGTATTCACTTGTGCCAAGCATAGGACCAGACGCCAGGGTCACAAACATGTAAGAAAAGTCCCTGCTACCAGGAGCGCACAGTACAGCAGAGGAGCAGAACACACTGCTACAGTCCCTGGGGACAAAGGACAACAGGAAGGTTTGCAAAAGTGCTCGCAGAACAACACAGAAGAGAGGAAGAGAGGTGGGAAAAGATGTGTGGGAAGGTTTCGGGCAGCAGAGGTCCCTACACTGAGCCTTAAATTTATATGTTCAGAGCAGACAAGGGCTGGGGAGGACAGGGTGTCCCGGACAGCCAGAGCAGGATCTGCGAAGGCCTGGAAGCAAGAGCACATGGACCACCTGAGAAGCTCCAAGAATAGGTTGCAGCCTGTACATGAGGACACAGAGGGGGCTGATGTGAGCAGGGCCCGTACTGTGAAGGCCCTTTTACACCACAGAACATTTACACCTTATCCTAGAGTCAACACACATACACATACACATTTTTACATAAATCTTAACTGGGTCACAGCTCTTTTCATTTTTAATAGATCTCTCTGGTTAGCACTGTGAAGGATGGACTGGAATGGAGAAAAGATGAAAAGGAATAAGGAGGCTACAGGCAAGTCTGGGATAGAAAAGAGAAGTCAGATTGGACATAAGGAAGTAAAAAAAGCTCAGGGATTTATATGACATGAGGGGTGAGGGAAGGATCCGGGCTGACCTCCAGGTTCCGGTTTGCACAGCTCATAGTGCCAGCTGCCCAGAGACAGAATCCAGCATAAGGAAGTGGATTTACCAGGGAAAGACAACGATCTGGTGCTGAACTTTATATTATGACCCAAAGGTATTCAGTAATCTGTATTTCTCATCTAATGCTATTAAAACACCAAACCTAAACTGAACTGTTCCCAGGTTCAGTTACACAGACCATGAAGTCTTGTACCAAATCTGATTCCAAGACAATCTGTCAGACTAATAAGGCTGTGGTCAAAATGCCACATGGGTAATAACATAACAGTACTCTAGTTTTCCTTTTTAACACATACCCAAACCACACACCTCAAAATATCTGCTCTTCCTCCTACATATTTATAGCTTTTGCCTAACTTTCTAAAAGGCTAGGGCCAGCGAATTCCATCACAAGACAGAGAATTATAACAGTGTTGTTTTAGCCCAGTTGGGGATCACTATATTTTTCTAGATTCCACAGATCGACAAATAGTTCACATAAAACCAGAGCTCATAAAGAGAAAAAGAATTAATATAAACGTTAAACTTCAGGAAGAAGAAAGTTATATCCTCAGAATGCCATTCTATGCAATTTGGTGCTGGTGTAGGAATTCAGAATGTTAAGTGAGAGACAAAGAAAGAAGCCATCCCACCAGTGATTTTCATATCTTCTCATTCCCTCTGCCCCACGTACATGTGCTGCTGTTCACCATAAATGCAAATGACAACACTATGGCTTGTTGCCAGTAATACAATAAACTCAGTAAGATGGTACAGCATCTCATCACAAGACCTAGCAAATCCACTACTAAGTATCTACCAAAGAAAAACATACATCCACGCAAAGAGTTGCAAGCAAATGTCCATAACAGCACTATTCATAATAGCCAAAACTTGAAGACAATCCAACTGTACATTAACTTATCAACACATAAACAAAATGTGGCATGGCCATTGATATACAATGGAATATCACTTGGTCATAAAAAGGAATAAGTGCTTATACATGCTACAACATGGATGACTATTGAAAACATGATGTTAAGTGGAAGACACCAGACACAAAAGACTAAATCCTGTGTGATCCTACGTTACAAAATTTCTAGAAAAGGCAAAATTATAGAGACAAAGAGCAGATCAGTAGTTGCCTAGAGCTGAGACGAGCACAGGAATTAACCACAGACTGGCAGGAGGGAACACTGTACGGTGATGAAAGTATTCTGAACTGGACTGTGGTGATGAATACGTAAAGTAATATGTAAATTTACTAAACCACTGAACTATGCTGAAGTAGGTAAGGTGTGGCATATAAAGAACACCTCAGTAAAGAAGAAGAAAAAAAAGAAGACCTTTATCTTATAATGTTATTACACGAGTAAAATTTATCTCTCATCATGCAAACATAAGAATTCCCTAATAAAGACTGTGCTAGAATGCTACTTTCAACTTCACAAGTTTGTACTGTATTCCAGTAGCACAGAACCACCCATTCTTCCAAGACCCTATGACTGTGTACATGCTGTTAGTCCGGCTGGAAATGCCCTCCTTTACATGTCAGTCTGGCAAAATCCTTCTCATTCTTCAAGTTTCAACCTAATGCTCACAACTTCTCCTACCATCAGATGGTACCTTATACGAACTTCCAGTACAGCAATGAGCACATCATATGGTGAAAGTATGTTTGCACCTCTCTCTCCACGGAACCAATGTGTCTCGAAGGGAGATTCATGGACCTATTCTTAGGGGTCCACAATATGTAAAGAAGCCTATTTTTAAATCTTCTTTCTCAGGGCCAGTTTGTACTGCATTCAGAGTCATGATGGGGCAAACTGTTACCCTTTCCATTGTCTGTCACTAACAAAAAACCAAGAGGCAGACCTACTACACAGATGATGCATTTGGGGCAAGAGAAGACCAAATGAAATCATACTGCACTCCACAAGAACCAGGACGTCAGCATTTCCGACACAGAACAGGGAACACTGAGTCACCCCACACAGGAGAGGTAGTCTGAACTCAAAAACCTCTGCCTGGATGAGTCAATACAATATTTTGTATTGCAAATAGTCCTTTTGTTTCAGCAAAACAGTGTCATCTGTCACATTAAATTAATACGGTCAGTTTGGATTTCAATGGCTTTATAGTTTTATATTTCATTACAAACTGGCTGTGGTTTATAGCTGTAAAAAATATATAAGCATAAGGTGCTTATTCCTAGTTACAGGTTTTTACACACTTATGTAATATTATAACAAAAGTAACGTAAGTCCACATTGGGAGTTCAGATAGTTCTTTTCCATTTGAAACAGAACCATATGTTACTCAAATCAGAGAAACAGTACACTAGAATATATACCCTTTCATAGCAAAGGCCATATCTTTTCCTTTCTGTAGCCCAAATGCATGGCATAGGAAAAATCCTCATAAAATATGGTTGAATAAATGATAGTTTGCATTCTGCTGCTACTCCAAACAACAAAAATGTGAACTGTTACTGTCTGATAATGCCCTCAGCTAATCTATTCTGGAACTTTAAACCATGGGGAGTTATCCTGCTCTCAAAGGTATAAAACTTAACTAAGCAGAACTTGTAGAAGGAGTGGAAAGGTGTGGGGAAGGGAGGCAAAGCAGGCATTCTGTGAATGAAACAGATCTGTCATTCACTGAACTATTTCAAGATTAACCAGAGGCAAAAAGAACATTTATGAAACATCTTCCTAGAGATATGATCTGGCTGTGACCCAACCCAAATCTCATGCTGAATTGTAATCCCCAGTGTTGGAGATGGGGCCTAGTGGGAGGTGACTGGATCATGGAGGTGGTTTCTAATGGTTTAGCACCATCCCCCTAGCGCTGTTTCATGATTGATAAGAGTTCTCATGAGATGTGGTTGTTTAAAAGTATATGGCACCTTCCCCTTCACTCTCTCTCTCCTGCTCTGCCATGTGAGGATGTGCCTGCCTTTTGCCTTCCTCCATGATTGAAAGTTTCCTGAGGACTCCCCAGCCACGCTACCCGCACAGCCTGCAGAACTGTTAGCCAATTAAACCTCTTTTCTTTATAAAGAACATAGTCTCAGGAAGTTCTTCATAGCAATACACCTAGAATCCAGGACTTAACCTAACACCCACTTTTTGGTCTTTTTCTAACCCCTTCCAAACTGGGTCTTCCACATCCCTCTTCTCCTGTAATGGAAATACTGGCAAAGAGTAAAGTCAGTAATAAAGAAATATGAGGATAGAAATCCTTATTCCTTTTATTCCTGTACCAGGCCCCATACTAAGTGCTGAGGTTACAGGGCAAGACAGGGCTGGAGTTACAGGGCAAGAGGCCCAACAAGATTATAAATAAAAGGTATAATTAGAGATTCTGAACAGTGCTATTTTACATTCATCATGTCTGTAAATTTTACAATTCTTTATAATTTCACAAATGTTATAATCGTGTGTATCATATTAGCAATTTTGTAACTATATTATGCATATATTAGGTGTGATGGCCAGTTTTATGTGTCAATTCAACCAGATTATTGTCCCTAGTTATTCAAACACTAATCTACATGCTGCTATGAAGATATCTTGTAGATGTTTTTAAAGTCCATAATCAGTTATATTTACATAAAGGAGATTCTCCTAGATAGCCTGGGGATTGAATCAGATGAAAAGGCTTAGGAGCAGAACTCTGGTTTCCCTGAAGAATCCCCCCTGTGGACAGCAGCTTTGGCTCATGCCCAAGAGTTCTAGTCTGTCTTTCCTGGCAGCCTGCTCTATGGATTTTGGACTGACCAAGCCAGCCCCACAATCACACAAGCCAATTCTTTGCAAGAAATCTTTTTAATGTATCTCTTGCTAGTTCTGTTTCTCTGATTGAATCCTCAATGATACAATAGGATTGAACAAAGAGGTAAATATGCTGTAGTAATGAGAACTAAGTTTCTCACTGTCTATGAAAGAAGTTACAAGGGAAGAGAGAAGGCTAGAATGATTCTTAGGGTGTTAGACTGGAATCAGCGGTAGTACAGTATGAGTATACACATGCACACACACAAATACATGTATACAGAAATAAATATAGATGTATATACAAGCATAGGCTAGTATACACGCATGTTCTTCCTAGCTCTCCACTGAGAGGGTCTGGAAGCAATGATAATCCAGAAGCAGTGAGTTCAATTAGCACCCAGATCCTGGCTTCTAAATATCATCCGCTAATAAAAGGAAATAAGGCTCTGTGAAAAAGTGGTTGATTGCAGGCTGAGACAGGGAACATACAAGGTGCACCTAAAACACCATATGCTACCAAAAATCAAGCAAGTGCCCAATGGGGCAGGTCAAAAGGACACAGGAGCCAACCTGCTGGAACTCACAATGGCCAAAGCTGAAACAGTTTGAGCAAAAAAGTAAGTAATAATTTACTCCTTTGGATTATAATCATAGGACAAAATAAATATCTGAAACTCCATTTTGATATAAAAAACTGAATAAATATTTAAATAAAGGAGAAGGGACAGAGCTTCCTTATGGAAGAATTCCAATAAACATAAAAGAAATAAAGGAAATACAAAATCACCATTAGGCAAACATCACAGAAATGACTTGCAGGCAAGATTTAGTGATGGATGCTAAAATCAGTGGGTGAAAGTCTAAGGGAAAACCTGAAAATTCATCTCAACGTGTCTCCCCCAAGATATTTATCAATTACAAAGGAATAATACTAACTACAGAGGAGAATTAAGCAGACATCACCTTCACTAAGTGATCAAGGTAAGACAAATTTCATCATCATTTGTATACAATGTATCCAGCTGTGATACACTAAGAACACATTACTTCAATGGACTTCTAGACAAAACTGGATAGCCTTGACTAACCCAAATTGAGAGGCAGTCTACAAAATAACCGACCAGTGCTCAACAAAAGAGTCATGGTCATGAAAGACTGAGGAACTGTCACAGATTAGAAAGAAGGGAATAAGGAGACATGACAACCAATGCAATGTGAGATACTGGACTGGATTGTGGAACCGAAAAAAAGGGATTGGGGAAAAACTGGTGAAATTCATAGAAGATCTGTAGTTTCAGTAATAATATTGTACCATTGTTGATTTCCAGGCTCCATAATTTTTCCATAAATATGAAAACTGATACTAGAAGAAGCATGAAGGATATACGGGAACACTCTGTACTAGTTGAACCATTTTTACACAAGATCAAAATGAAAAGCAAACAAAAAAAGCTGTAGTTTAAAAAGATCTAAATCTGGTCCTATAATTTTTTAAACTTAAAAAAATAGGGCAGTAGTTTTTTTCATCTTTTTTATTTGAAACATGAAGGCTATGTGCTCCTATTTTTATTAAAAATAAGTATTATAAATAGCAATCTTTAGTGCTTTAAAAAAAAAAAAAAGTATGCCATAACCTCATCCTCTTCATTTACAATGAAAAGGAACTGAACTGGCCTGGAAGGAAAAAAATCAAACTGAGAATTTTGTAAAGGACAAATATATATGTAATTATGTGTAAATGTGTATGCAAAGAGCAGGGTGTGGAAGATTGATTCATTCATTCCTTGTTTAATACATTTCTACTAAGCCCCCACAATATTCTAGGCCTCTGCCAGGTTCTAGGTTACAGATACTACCATGATGTCATCCCCACGCATGGAGCTCACCACCACTTCTAAGTATTAAATTCCTAACTCTGACAACTTAGCGACTGTGAGGCATCCAGGGGCGAGTTACTAGGTAAATGGGAGCCTAATGGCTCAGTGGGAGTTTCCTCTCACAAGCCCACTATATTCTCAGACGGTGCAGTGGGTAAGAGCAAGCCTCCAGTTAGAGATAATAGCATTCAAGAAGTGGCATGTCTTGATTCCGTCCAACAGATTTCTAAATGAGTAATGTATTTGTTGCCTATTTACTTGAAACCCTGAGTTTGTTTTAACTTTAAAGGGTAAGCCAAAATTTTACAGGTGAAGCAGAGATCAGTGTCGCTATCTAAGAGCCACGGTGACCTCTTATTTCCAAGGGGGACAGGTAGACTCAAATCACAGTAACTTAAGAGACGACTGCTAATACAAGAACTCTCTAGAGCTGGAAAAGATCAGAACTACACTGATGTGGTACTGAATAGCCACAAGTAACACCCTTTGCATTTGTTTAAGCTTATGAAGGCCTTTGTACAACGCTACAAGGAATTTTCCTTGTCATGAAATACTAATAATTCAAATCCAGGAATAGGGTCTGATATGGTTTGGCTCAGTGTCCCCACCCAAATCTCACCTTGAACTGTAATAATCCCCACGTGTCAAGGGCTGGGCCAGGTGGAGGTAACAGAATCAGGGGGGTGGTTCCCCCCACGCTGTCCTCATGGTAGTATCATGAGATCTGATGGTTTTATAAGCATTTGGCATTTTCCCTGCTTGCCTCACTCTCTCTCCTGCTGCCGTGAAGAGGCGCCTTACAATCAGGTGCCACGATTGTTAGTTTCCTGAGGCCTCCCCAACCATCCCGAACTGTAAGTCAATTGAACCTCTTTTGTTTATAAATTGCCCAGTCTCGGACATTTCTTCATAGCCACGTAAGAACAGACTACATGGTCTATGAAATAAATTATCTCCTAAAAACTGTGAGGCAAATTCCACCTCAGAAAAAAACCTAACAGGCCAAAGAGGAAAAGATGTTTAGTTGCCTAACTGGCCATTCTTGTGCCAGCCAGTCTTGCCTTGCCAGTCCTAACGTCCTTCCTGACAAAAGCCCTGAGGGCACAGGAGAGCACATACAAGATTCTGGTCTGATGACATCTCTTCCTACATTTAATTTTCCCGGACCCATACACACAGTAAACAGAGTAATGCCTGGAAAATGTTAAGCATTTTCATTATGAATCAAACAGAAACTTTCTCTTAAGTTGACTGAAACAAGTTTTACTTTCATCTATGCAAGGGAATCCCAGACTTCCCAGGAAACTGTTCAGTACTATGAACAGCCATCCCTCCCTGATGGTCCAAGCCTTGCCATAGCCTTTGGGTTCTCACCAAACCAGACAAAACGACTATTTTTATACTCCTGAACTAATGCTCTCCTCAGCTGACAGCACAACTAAACAATACAGTAGTCAGGGAAAAAGGACAGAAATCAATGGTCAGCTGCTATGTCAGCATCCCCATGCCCAGGCCAGCAAACCCGCCAGCTTCATGCATCTTTGCCATTCTCTTGGCCTTCCCTCCTGTACCTCGGGATGAACAGTGATGCTCCCATGATACCAAGTCACCACCCAACTTGCCCATTAGATCCCGTGTGCACTAGTTCTTGCATCGTCAATTTTTCCATCTTGCGGTTAAACCAAAATTTCAAACTGAAAACACTATTAAGTCCTTGGGATAAAGTTAAAAACTAAAACACTTTTAAGTCTCCAATATTCTTCTTCCCTGCCATTATTCCATCAGGAGAAGTTGACAAACATCCTCTTAAAGAGGCATATGATCCTGAGGACTGCATTGCATCTGCATATAACTCTTTAATGTAGGTAGTCTTGACCTAGAAACTTTCAAAAACTTGTTTTCAAAACAGAAGTTGTTTTCCAAGGTTTGATTAAATTTCATGTCCTTTTCTTTTTAGACCTCACTGTGACGGCAAAATAGAACTTAAGGAGACTCTGTTGTATCTACTGTTGCTTTGACTACTTTTGAAGAATTAAATTAATTTGCACCTAACAAGAATATATTCAAATGGCTTTCATTTCAAGTAACCATTGATATGGTTTTAACTCATTTTAAATGAATAAGTACAATGGGGTAGAAGGAATGTGCTTGTGCTTTGGGAGGAGGAGGCTGTTATTAACTATTCTTTACAAGTCCTGACGACATTAATGAGAAGCATGCATCAGTTCTGTAAAATTACAAACCTTTCAGATGTAAGAGCACTCAACTGAAGCACCCAGCTCTAAATTATACATGTTTGAGGCATGATGCATGATTTAGCTATAATCAACAGAGCTATATTTCCATTTCATTCAGACATGTGCTCAGACGTTAACAAGGGAGGAAAAAGAGAAGGGGGAAAGAGGAAAGGTCCATTTTCAGAATAAATTAATCATTCATTTCTGATGAAAGCCAGTTTGAACAGCAATGAGCTGCCCTACAAATGACAAACCTCAAATACTAAAATCTCACCTCCTTTTTTTTTTAGTAAAGAAGCTAGTTTGCACCACCCCTTCCAAAGAAAGGAGCTGAATTTTACCAACTATAAAGACTGCCGAATTGGGAGTGGTGTGTGACATGATTATTGTTGAGGACTTCTCCTGGGTCAGTTTTTCTTTCATCTGTGCTAGTAGAGTCTCACTGGATAGCAGAATCATATTTTTAGAAAATTACCTTTAAAAAAATAAAGTTTGCAATATAGAAAAACAAAAAAAGGTGTGTGTGGTGGGGGGACAAGCTGAAAACATAGAAGGCAGTAAGAATTTTTTTAAAAGACCTTCAGGTACGTTACAAAAGTAAATCTAAATTTTTTTTAATGAACCAAAATGTAAAATGTACCCAAAGAAGAAGAACGAAAAGGAAAGGTAAACAATAATAAGGAGCAACAAATCGGGGGTAAGAAGTCAGTTGGATAACGAACTGTCACAGCACAACAAAAACTACAGGGTCCTTTCCTTAGAAAATAAGCAATCTCATAGCAAATATATAAAAATCAATCAATTTTCATAGTTTCATAACTAGTCTAAGACAATTAAATCATGAAACTACCAAGCACAAAGAAAACCCACCATTTTTCAATCCCACTGTATTCAGCAGCCCACAAGGTCTCTCTCCTCCCCCATCCTCTCCCTCCTCCTCCACCTTCCTTGGCCCATCTGTCTTCCTTTCCTTCCTCCCCTTCTATCTCCACCCCCAGCGAGCACCACACCAAGGAAAGTGATTGGGTAGGCAATGCCCTATCATCTGGGGTGTGCGAGAAGCAAGGCACATTGTTAGAGAATTAAGGATTCTGTGGTTTATCTAGTAAGTCCCCCTCTACCCAGCTGTCCCTGCAATTCTGAAAATCCCTCCAGTCCCGTTGGGCTGGACCAGCTTGAATCACACGTAACCCCCATTTTTTCCCATTGCCTTCCCACATGTTCATCAACTTTGTCCGCAGGAAAGAAGTAAAAGTCAGGCTGTGAAAAGGCACCTGAGAAAACAGGCAAACCAACAACACAGGAGAAATCATTGTTTCAACCTGAACTCAGCGTTTCCATAACCACACGATTGAGACTTCACACAAGCTGAGTGAATGAATGACAGATACTACTAGACTAACAATATGCGAAAACAACGTGCTCACTATATATTTTAGTTATGCCATAAGTCAGTTATAGTCTGAAACGGAATAAATGCTAAGACAGGCTTGCTGGATCAAACCTTTAAAATTTTAATATTCCATTATTATTCACACATTACTGATAGTAGATCTGACTTTTTCTTAAGTGTACTAAGCAGGACATTTTATGAAGTTACTAAAGTCAAAACTATAATATTCCTGTTAAGCAGCTGTCATTTCACAGTCTAATAAAAGGTAGATATTGCAGAACATAATTCACGAATACTTTTCAGTCTCTGAAAGAAAGAACCACAGAATCACCTGTACTTGGATTAAAAAGTTGCAGGGGACCCCCAAGACAGGAAACGCTCAAATCCTGGAAAATGCCTTTTCTAATTCCACAATCAGACTCTAACTCCAAATGTATGGAACTTTGTGTCAAAATCTATGTAGAAATGCACTATCTGTTTTGAAATGTGGCCCTTTTTGCCAAACACATGTACAATTTTCAAAGAATATTCCTGAAGTTACTTGTACCTCCTCATGGAAAATGACTAATTTAAACAAAAACAGCCAGTTCTTAGAGAAAGCAATTTTCTGAGCCCTGCAACGCTCTGGTGAGCACCTAATAGACACAGGCATCAGTGGCAAGCTGGTGCAGGGAGAGCGGGCTGGGGAGAGGTAAGGCATGTGGCCTGGCTGACCCACATCGCAGAGTATCTGAGCACACAAAGCAGCCTCCTCCACGGATACAGAAGCAGCAAAGGCAGCAGTCACAAGACTGCCCAAGGGAAATGTGCAACTGGGAGCTTCCCATAACTTCGTAGGTAAAGAAGTGATGTCAGGCAAGGAACCGCAGCCCAGAGCGAGCGAGCTCATTCCAACCTCAAACTGAAATATCTGACATCAACTAATAGTTCTGAGAATGATCCAAGCACTACTCTTAAAGGTTTCTGAATTCTCTGCAACGATCAATGTTTTCAACTCCCTAAAGAACATCAGCAATTTAAATAAACTCAGAACAGTTTAATATCTTAAATCCATCAGCCTCAAATGTGATCGCACAACCTTGCTTTTTAAACAACCGATGGTCAAATTAGAGCTCCACACACCAAAAGAGTGGTCTTTTTCATAACTATATTGCTCAATACCCTAGAAGGGGAAACCATGCACTTTTCTACACTGCTCCTTTCTAGATGCATGAGCCTGATCTTCAGCAGAAGAATCAAACTTAAGACATTCAAATCAGCAACATTCTGGAGGTGATAAGGAACCAGGGTCAGAGTACCCTCTAGGGAACCTGGAAAAAGAAGTCTGCTGTTCTGGCAACGGGACAGGTTCCAATGACCCGCTAAGCTCTAGGTAGTATAGGGTTTCATTCTTTTCCTCCACTTTAATCCAGAGGCAGAGCAATGACATGCTATGTGGTCCATTTTTTCTCTGTTACCCACTCCAGTGACTGAGAAAGACACTTCTCAAATTTCACGTGAAAAATTCATCTTACTACACATACTCAACAGCCTTTCTCTTCTAAGAAGAAAAAAAAAAACAGTTACTATGGGCTTGTGTTAATAATGAGACATAAAACTTTCTGAAAGAGGTTACAAATCCCATCTTTAACTCCTAGCTATAAACTTGACACTGTTACCTCTTATGCAGTACAGGTTTCTACTGGGTAGGTGAAAACTCATTTTGTTTCAGTAACACCCAAGCAAACCTGTCCAGTCAACGTAAGACTAGACACTAGCCAGGCATAACACTGTCACCTCTAACTAGAAGGCAAGGAAGTGTGAAGTAGTTTTTCAAGAAGCTGAGAAAACAGACTAATTCATATTGGTGGGTTTTTCTCCACATGTATCCTAGAAGAAACTGCCAAAGACAAACTGCCAAGGTCTACCTGGAAAGTAATGATCTCAGAGTGCACAATTACAAAGAGAAGAAGTGGAGAAGGGAGAGGAAGAGGAGGGATGGTGGAAGGGAAGGAGAAAGAGGAGAAAAAGAAAGAGAAAAAGAAAGACACATTCAACTTTAGAGTGAAACCCTTGGCAGGAGTCCCATATAAATTCTGTGCTTTATGCACCAATTAAAACCCCTAGCACTCAGTAAGTTACACTAATAAATTACATCAGAGGATGTAACAATTTCCAAGATCAGTGGGCTGAAGTAGCCAATTATTATTTTTATTCTTATTTAAACAAAAGGCATCCCTCTAACTAAACAGCTCTAGAGAATGATATATCACATATGACATCTCCAGCTTTGCTTTCCAGTCCCAATTCTCCTCAGTTGAAACCCTGATTTAATCTGATTTTCAACAGCCCAATGTATTACAAGAAAGTGCCAGTTTAAAAGGTTAAAAATATAATCTGACAGCAGTGATGCTTCTAAATTATAGACACTGCAGATGCACCAAGTAAACATGTTTATTTTGTTGCCATGCTATCTAAATCCAGAACCTCTGGGTGTGACCAGAGACACTGTGGACCTCAACATTCCACCACACCCCCTTGAAAATACTCAAAAACTCAAATATGCAGAATCTAAGTGAACCCGTGGAACCCTGGATGACAGAAATACCTTCTGTCCTTTAAAACATCCTTTAAACTTGGTTTTTAAGTTTTAATTTTATCTATAAGAATAAAATGTATAAATGGGATTTTCGGAGAATTCCACTGGGTCCCAGTTTTCTACGTCTTTTAAATTTACAGTGTTACGCAATGATTACTAATGTTCAGAAAGATCAACAAGGTAAGCCTCATCCACCAAAGAAAGATGCAAGCAGATTCCATATGTTATATTAGAAAAAGCAGAATCACAAACTCTAATTAAAAAAAAAAAAATTCCTCTACAAAGATTTCTGCTTAATTATCAGTTAACCTAAAACTTCCACAGTCCATAAGGATGCCTCTTCTGAAGCATTCCAGTTAACAGAGGTCTTTACTACATAAAGCCAAGGTTGTCAGCCACTCACTTAAGTTTTCTTAGCAAGCAAAACATACAGCATATTATTCTCTTAGTCTTGATCCATTTTTTCACCCAGTTACTTTTGGTCCAGAAGAAACAACAGTTCCAGATTTTGAAAAATAGTCTATCAGAAAAATAAAAGCTGTTTTCAATTTAATAATAGTCACCACGCGTAGCTGATACATTTGTAACAGAAAGCCAAAAGACGTCAGCTCTTGAAGAAATCTCACTTTAGAGAGATCTTCAATAATAAATTGACTCATCAACCACCAACATGCCCTCAAAATCTCTGAGCTACCATCCTTGAGGATTACTTATCAAGAGAAAATATCTGCAATTTCTGGATCATTTTTTATTGAGATCATGTACCCATTACACACCAGAAAGAAAATCTACAAGGCAAAATATAATTGGCCAGATACTCACCATAAGACAGTCTCTTATTACAATCCAACCAAAACTAAATGAACAAATTCATTAAGCCACTTCACAAAGCCACAATTCACAAATCATTTGGACTGCGACTTACTCCCAAGGTGTGTGCACACACTGGGCAGCAGGCCTCACCCTTCTACTCGCTGGCCCCTCACGCAGCAGCACACAGGCTCACAGAACCAGATTTGTGTCTGTGTATCTTTCACACTTACACTACAGCTCTGGGGTTGCAGAGACACCACTAAGACCCAGAACTTTAATTCAGAATAATTTATGCCACCACACTGCTCTCCACTGTACACGTAATTTTAAAAAATATTACATTTCCCTTTTTATGTGTTACAAATCCTATCAGTAAGTTGAATTTTAGAAATTTCATTATCCATTATGGTCCCTATAAAAACTAGATTAGAAATGGAGAAAGGAGCTGAATATTCATTTGAGAATTCTACGAATGGAGGGCGGGTTGGGAAATTGGATTGGGGGATGGTGTAATAAAAGAAAAACAGAAAAAAAGATGGCTTATATTTTCCTGCTATACTCAACTCTCTCTAGCAAAAAGAAATAGTTTACTGACAAGATTACTGGTTCCTCATAATGATTTTTTTAAAAAAGAAAGACAAAAAGGAAGAAAAAAATAAACTGAAGTTGGCTTTCATGGTATCACTCCAGCAGTCTTGCTTCAAATACAATAAGCTGCACTCAACATAGGAGCAGGGTGGAGGAAAAAAAGTCAACAAACAGCAAGTATTTTTGTAGGGATATGAAAAAAGAATACACCAAAATTGGCTGAACAGCAAATATCACATATAGATTACAAGTACAAAGTTCTCTAAGATTCAAAGGAAAGGAGTTGAAAAGTAAAAGATCCAGAGATACACAAATACAAGCATACAAATGCAAAAGCCAGATGTGATAACTATCAGAAAAAATAATAGAATATTTATCTGTGACTTTAGAGTGAAAAGAAACCAGAGCAACTAATTTTGAGTAAAAATAAAGCTTTATCACTACTGTCAAAACATGTTTCGGTTTGTTGATTTTTCTGGGGAGACTTTAACACTACACACTAAGAAAGATCATTTCAGGCAAAAAGCTGAAATCACTGTCAGCTTCAGGCCACATCTCTGTACTCATGACTGTAACCCCTTCTCTTTCTTAAAGTTTAGAAGGAAACTTTAAAATTTATCACCGTCTCACTTGAGAACCAGACAGTCAATTGTCAATGAGTACTTATAATAGTTACATGTTGAATAATTTTACAATCTACCTTACCTTGGAAGACACAAACAGGAGAATGCTTTTAGGAAACTAACGAAATATAGATAAACTAAGTACCTATTTTAAAGTAAATAATACATTCTTACAAACTACATCAGGGTACAGAAAAAAGGAGGAAGAAGATATCCTTATGAGAATGTTTATATTTCCAATCCATTCTGACGCTCCACGTAGTGCCAAGTACACCAGGTACTGGGACAGATGACAGCTGAATGAGCCCCAGACCCTGCTCTGTCATGGCGCTTAAAGGAGGGGACATTTACAAGGCACAGAAAGGTCACTAGAAATCCTTGCTCCTGACTGGAGGGAAAAGGGGGAGGATTCAGGAAAGGCATCATGCTAGAAATGACACCTGGGCTAAATCCTATCAGTTTAGCAGGTTGTAGCAGGCAGAGGGAGTTGCATGTGCCAAAGCACAAAAGATGAAGAAAAAGAAGAAAGTCATATGAACATGTAATGGGGGTGGGGGAAAGGCCCCAAGGGCAGAAAATTGGATCCCAAGCTTGCCTGGGCAGGACGTGTAAAATGTAGTGTCCTTTCCTCTAAGTACCTAACAGACTTATTTTCAGAAGCCATGCCCTGGGCATACATTCTGGGTCTTCCAGAGATCTTCCAAAGATCTCAGAGGACAGAACACTGTTTCTCCTCCTCCCATATATCCTGTTAAAACATACAGAGACTTTAGAAATCACATGGCAATTCCTGATGCTGCCCCCTCAACCCGCCCAAAAAAAGCAGACTTGTATTCACCTATTAACATATACCTCACTCTGATGAAGAAAAAATATGTTTGGCTTATTTTAAATGATTTTTAGCATCAATCAAATTCTCTAAAAATGAAAGTCAGTTGGCTAAAGCTTTAAAAAGAAGCACATATACTATGTTCAAAATGAGGTGTATGAAAATACATATGTATATGGACAATAATTAGAAGTGAATGTAAAAAAATGAAAATAACATTAGCATTATGGATTAAAGAAAAATGAGTATTTTTCCAAAATTTTCATTAACATACCATTTAGTATACAGTCTTTTAAATTAATACAATACTACCTAAATATAAATGGCCTGCCTTAAGAAAAAAATCCCATTTACAAATTTTTTAGTGAAGAAAGCTAAATGATTTGTGTTAATGGTTAGTGTTCACATCTAAAAGTTGTAGGAATCAATGAGAGATAACTTAAAACTGGCTTAACCTAGCGAAAACTGGGGTGAATTAATTTCACAAGCAAAATTGAAGAGGGCATGATTTATGGTAACCAACATGGTGAGTGTTCAAGTAGATAAAAAGACCCAATTAGATCAGAGAAACAGTCACTTAAACTGAGCTGAAAGGGCTACAGAAAGCCCTTCTCCTGAGGGAGCTGAGCTCTATTGTCTGGATTTGATCTGAATGGAGGTAACAGGAAAAACAGGGGCAGGCACCCTCTGACCCTTTCCGTGGGCCTGGAAGGGAAGAACAGAACAGGAACACAAGCAGGCCAAGCCATCAAGCAGCGGGGCGGGGGTGGCTCCAGCAGGGCTGTCCGCCTACACAGCTGTCCACCCCACGACAGGAGTCCCACGGGGAAGTCTCCAGCATTTCCACTGTCATCATTACAACTTCGGACCTTAATGTAAAACATTAAGTTACATCCTCCTGATCTCTATCAGAAGTTATTACGGACAATGATACAGCCTTTGGGCAGTGCCTCCAGTCTTGGTAAAGTCCTGATACAAGCATAAGATGTATACATAGGCTTTGAGAAGTGGAATACACTTGAGCTTTAGAATCTCAGACCTGGATTCAAATTCCTGAACTTCAAAATCCTTTACTGACTGTGCAGAGTCACACAAGTCACTGAGTGTCTGGACATCAGCATTTCCTCACTTGTTCAATGGGATGGCATCGCCTCCTCCAGGGCTGCTATAAAGGAGCACATGGCATGTGGCAGGAGCCTGGGCCCCTTTATAAGCCTCTCACACTGGGCAAGAGACTGGCAGTTCAATTTACTAATTTATAATTTATAATTTATAATTAGTAAATTGCACAGGAGAAAGGAAAATTCAGTGAGCGGGAAATCCCTCTGCTCAGACCTCCGCACTACCTGCAGAGAGAGAAGCAACTCTCTCCCGAACTCGGCACAATTAAAGAGCAGTTTTACTTCATTTTTTTGAGACAGGGTTTCACTGTGTCAGCCAGGCTGGAGTGCAGTGGTTTTTATACAACACCAAGTCTGTATGCTTTGTTATCCCAGACAAGATTTCCAAGTAATAAACCCAAAACATGAGCTTTGACTAAAGGCGGTAAGGAGTGGGAAAAAGAGGAAACAAATTACTAAGGTGTTGAAGATTTGGGCCTTTTTCATCTGGGGAAAAAGTGAGCTGTGCTACCTTTTAATATTCAAAACAGTAGGGCACAGGCAGGCAACTATGATAAGACAATAATTCAACTGAAGGGCATTCTGGTACGTGTAAACTACTCAGGTTTCACCCTTGTGTCGCTTATTACATTAGCAGAACCTGCTGATTGAATTACTTCCCTGCAGTGCTTCCAAGTCTCTAGTTTTTCCCATATAACATCTAATACTGCTTATGAAGATGCTGTATTTGTCCTTTGGTATTTTACTAACTGATCTCTCAAGATGCCTGCCTGCTCAGAATGTTTTTCAGAAACTCTGGGTCATATGTACCTCACCACCTATGTAACCAAAAAGGCTTAACTGCTCTCACAGGAAGGTTCAACCTATACAGTGTAAAGCTATGCCAGCTCTCAGAAGGGTCTAAATCAACTGAGTCTCATCAAAGCCTTAGAGCTGGCATCTGGTCTAAGCTAACACAATAAGCAAATAAAAGGCACTTTTCCTGGACTGCTGCTGGACTCTGCTTTTTGGATTAACTAAACCAAGTGCCACTGCTGGAACAAGTTATACCAAGTACTGTTAGTGAGGAGATAGGAGCTATATGGTCTTTTCCCTTAATCAATACTAACAGGAAGATCAAAAGACAAGTAAGGAAAAATCAACATAACAGTGACGTTAGTCGCAGGCAAAGACAGATCTTTATTAGAGAGGGAAAGTACTTGAAGCCCCTTTTCCAAACTATAAACAAAATACGAATTCTAGCCTAAATTACCAACAACAGCAACAAAAGCAAGAAGAAAGATTTCAAGGGTATATGCCATAGCTAATAAGGTTAGACAGCTTTTCTGGAAGGAGAAAGAAAATGGATCATCTTGAAAACTAGAGAAATGAACTTACTATTATGGATTATAAAGGCAGCTTTTCCTGCCTTTAACCAATATCCAATTCACATTGATGCATCAATTCAATATGAAATATAATTATATACATTATAATATATTCAGGCAAATAGCGCAGATATGAGGATTCATTTTTATTTCCTCAAAAACATATATTTAATTTTCTGAAAACATACTAGGAGCACAATACTTACATGGGCAAAGCACGTATGTGGGCAACTTCTCAAAAAAGTTAATAAAAGTTGTAAACCCAAGAAAAAAAAATTCACCTTACTGGTAACTTCTTTGAATGAGTGAAGTTTTACACTATGTTTAATGAGAATACCCAGTATGGCAAGGATTTGGTTAAAAAACAAAATAAAAACATACAAAACTGCTTTGGAACACATACTTAAAGGCAGGACTGAACAACCTGGAGTCCGAAAGGCCTAGGTTCGAATTAGCACTCTGTCACACGTGGCCCCACACAGGCTTCTCAAGCATCATGACTCAGTTTCATGCATAAAATGGTGAGTGATGGTACCCACCTCCCTTGGTGAACACTTCAAGAGGCCACACAAGGAACAGCACTTTACAAAGGACCCAGCTAAGAATCAGCACTCAATAAAGGACAGATACCATCAGGGTTCAGGAGCCACCCCTCTGGGCACCTCCCCCAAGGAGCAGGAAGAACCAACCCACTATGCAGCAAGAGTCTAGCCAGAATTTCCTCATCTCCGCAGGAAAAGAAAAAAAGACTCAGATCTCGATGCTTCCTCTTTAAGGATAATTTTTAACTGCAGGTTCTGGCCAGGGACCTCCACTTCAATTCAAAAGGAGCAACCTGAAGAAATGGCAGAGGTCAAGATGGGAACACGACCAGGCCAAGCAGGGCAGCCCCTCAGCAATCCAAGGCCGCCGCCTGCAGCAAACACTGCAAGGCCAGAAATCTGCTCTGCTCTTTTCTCCAGCAATGGGATCAATTACACCCTCAGAGCCTCAGAGGGGCTCATCTGGGGGCAAAATGCCAGTCCCACCTGCTCCACACTATCGCTGCCACAGCTCAGCAAGAGACAGCCAAGACCCCAAGGCAGAGGGACAAGCCCACCACTGCTTGACACAACACCCTGGAGGAAAAAGCCCATTTTGCCTCCTGAGGGCGATTCCCCAGTTGGTCGGCACACTCTGCCTCCTCCGATGCAGGAAAGAGCACAGGGCTATAGGTCCTTCTCCTCCCTTCTTGGCGGACAAAGCACTCAGGACCTCATCCCTTGGGCCTCCAGGGAAAGCAAGGCTCCGGAGGACAGTTGTCTGAATGGTTAACAGGAAAGAGTTCTTAGATCACTAACTGCTTGGCCAGTGGAGTTTAACCCCAAAACATTCACTAGTTCCAGCACAAGTTTCAAAATCAAACCACTGAGTGCCCAAATGACTAAACGGATCATGTCACCCCATCTCACTGTCACCATCGCACAGAAGGGGGCTACACCCATTGTGAGCAACTGTTCTTTGGCAGGGGAAGTGAGACAAAGGTAGGAGGGAAACTAACTACAAAAGGGAAAACAAGCCTATTTGGAGATTTCAAGCAAGACCGGGTCTTAAGGATTAGTTCACTAACCTACTCAGAAGGCTGACACTGCCTGCTACCTGGAGTCTGGAATAAAGCCCTTATTAGCAGGGCTTTCCCCTCCCGGAGGCCACAGACTTTATTGGGCCCAGGTCCTTCCTTTCAAGTCTCTCTCATCACAAAGGCCCTCTCACCCCTTCAATTCCAAAGGCGCTGGATATCTCTCAGCCTCTGTCCCTCAGCCTCTCGATGTGCCTACTCTGCTTTCCCCCTGCGAACCCTTTCTACTTCTGCTGACATGGAATTCCCTCCCTCCCCACAAAAATCTGCCCTCCCCCCAGCACAAATTTTGTCCCCTGCTGTACATGAAACCCTGTACTCCTTGGCAGCACCTTGCCAGGTTTGCTAAAAGGGCTTCCTTCTTGATGGACTATAAGCTCCATGAAGGCAGGGACCACTCTGAGATTACCTATTATAACCCTAGCCCAAGTATTTCAATACCCCGACAATACCCCAACCTGACTTGCCAACTTCACCTCCCTCACCAAGTACTTCAGCCTCCAGCCAAACCCCTCAAGGTTCCATAATCGCCATGCATTTATTACTACTGCTCTATAAAAACCCAGGTCACCTCTCAAGGCTCTGCTAAAGGCCACCTGCCCCACGAAATCTTTCCCAATCTCCCAGCAATACACATGCCTCTCACCGTCACCCTGGTGGAAATAATCAAGCATGAGAGCCATAAGGACCTACC
This sequence comes from Macaca mulatta, assembly GCF_049350105.2. Lineage (NCBI taxonomy): Eukaryota > Metazoa > Chordata > Mammalia > Primates > Cercopithecidae > Macaca > Macaca mulatta. The sequence continues at coordinate 129,268,585 of NC_133412.1, read as the reverse complement.
TTCTAACCAGATTCCCACTAACTAGGGAGTGAGCCTCGGACAAGTCACTAAGCTGGAGCCTCACTGCCCAGATAACAAATTTGAACTCCTGGAAAGGATAATATAAACCACCTAATGGAATTCGGCATATCATATGCCCACAGCTCTCGCCCACCACCCCTCTACATCCTAATTAATGATTTGTTGCTAAGTCATCTGTCTTGCCCTTAGACTGTATACCCCTGCGGGGACATTTCCTTATGTAGCACCCCTAGTCCTCTGAAGAGAAATTAGCCTCATAAAATAGCAACAACAACAGCATCACCTAACATAAACTGAGTGATCAGTGTTTAGTGTGTATGCTGAGATAGTGCTTAATTCCTAGTATGTAGAGGGAATCCCATTTTTTTTCTTCAACTTAAGGTTCAGGGGTCCATGTGAAGGATCTATGAATCTCATTTTTAATATACTCACACAGAACACACATGCAATAAAATATATACATATGCGCATGCATCTCAAAATTCTTATTATAATTTTAAGCTTTAAAAATGACAAAATTATGAAAGCTAGAAACTTAACATCATTTGGAAGTTCAATTATTTAAATTTCTTTTACACTCAGTTGATCAATTTTGAATGCAAAAGTTTTTATTTTACATTTTTCATTCCCTCTCATTAGAAATGAAAAATGCTAAAATTCCCCAAACAGAATTTGGGGAAATTTCAGAAGTTACATTCACTTTAGCTACTAGAAGAATGTTTTCATTTTCTTTCTATGGCCAAGTGTTCAATCTGGAGGCAGTAACCAGTGGATGCTAGGCCTGCAGCTCTCCCCACCCTGAGTGCTATGCAGGTGGCTGGCAGCAGTGGCTGCTGTCTAAACTGCATCAGCCAAGAGCAATCTTCTGCCTTGGCTTGCTTCTCACCAACACGGAACTGTTCTCCATGGTGTGGAGGAGACATAAAGTACTTCAGGAACTGCACTACCTTCTTACTGTCAACAGTCACAGACAGGTACAACCAATATAAATGAGCTCTTCATCCTGTCCTCTAACCACCCGAATGCAGCGTTAACATTCTTCTGGTCCTTCCGCCAACCTGTACCTGCAGGATGCTTCTATAGATTACCTCACCTACTCTAATCTCTTAGTTCTGTTATTTCATGTCAGGTGACCTTCAAAAGCTTGAAAATCTGTGTCATGCATTAGCTCTCCTAGGTGAAACCTGCTTATGTTCCAGTCTACCAGAAGCATAGTTCTCAGTAAGCTAGGCTATTCTTCAACTGCCGTGCTCTCAACAAATTTCAGGAGATAATACTGGAGATTCACAAATGCAAAAAGACTGGGAGATGACTTATAAATTATAAAGTCACTCTAAAAATGCTTTTGTTAGCTAAGATTTTCAAACCGTACGTACTTAATGTTTGGAATAACTCATCCAAAAGGCTGAAATTGTGCTCACCAGAATGATCAATAACCCGAGGAGGCAAAAAACAACTCAACAAAAACTGAATGAATTTATTTCATATCAGTCTTGTCAGGTTGCATTTTGAGTTATATCCAGAGCATGTGATGGAAGTACCCAAACCATAATGTAATCTCATGTACTCCATCAAGGATCTAGTCCCCACAATCTTCTGGGATCTGGTTTGAAAGCACACTCCTTTGTGTTTACAATCCTTCCGCAGGAAGGGCCTTTCCCCAACACAATCAATCAATCAATCATCAGTCCAGAAAAGCCTAATTGCTCACCCATCACCCGTTCTGATTATAATTAGTGTTCTATAATCATGGAGCAGGAAGCACAAAATGGGAAAGGAAGGGGGCCACCGAGGTCCTCCGAAGTACTTGGTAATCATGATCAGCCGTTTTATACCAATAGCCTAGAAGCCAAACACACAACTGCTCGCTCTGGTTAAATTCTGTTAAACCAGTACTAATAAGAATGGAAGTACAAAGCTTGAAAAAATGATTTCTCATCCTAAAAACACATTCTGCATGAGCAGAAAAGCAGGGATAAGCAGAGTTAAGTGTTTTGAGAGTGAGAAGCATTATGTGGATGGCTAGAAAGAAAACCTCAATCAAGAATGACTCTCAATAGCCTTAAACCTGCTGCTGAAAATGCCCCCTGATGCATATTTATTAGGTCTGTCATCCAAGAGGCTTGTATGCCACAGTATTTCCAGCCATCATTAACAGGCATTAATGACCACAGCCTTTCAACGCCACTGTGGCGCACTGCAATGCAGCTCTGAGCAGCTGGTGGAATCAGAACAGATGGCCGGCTTCCCTTCAAGGCAGGACTTTCTGCAGGTGACAACATGACTGCTAGGTGACTGACAAAAAGAAAAACAAACAAAAGTTGAAACTAGAATATCTGATGTCAGTAAAGCACATGTTTAGTTTCTCAGGGAAACTGCGACTTGGGCCCTAAAGGTTGGCAGGATTGTTTACAAAACTGCAGTTGTGCTTGTTCTTCCAAGTCCAGAAACATTCACTGAGCCCTGGCCACATCTCCATGTGGGGTGGTAAACTAGGGTGTGTCACAGAAATCCATTTCTCCAAGAGGCTCAGCGAGTACCTAACATGCACCAGAAAGGTAAGCCCAGCACTCCAAGTGGGGTGGAAGCCAGGGTTCCTACCCTCAAGGAGCAATACGCTCTAGTGGAATGCAATGGCCACTCTGGGCACATGGCAAGCAGCACAGAGGGCAGAACCACGTTTTTGCCCAGGGATGCTTAACTATCTGCCCTTATATTTGTTTACACTTCTATTTTCCCTTCAGTAAATTGCTTATATACTTTGCCTCTTAACAACGGAATGCTTGGAATCTTCTGATTGTAAGAGCAGAACCCACTCAAGGTGGCTTAAACAGAAAAAAAAGTAAATAACTGAAAGAAGTGGGGACTCTCAAAGGACACAGGATAATTTTCTCAGAAAAGCTTTTCCTGATTATTCTGCCCGAAAGGATCCCCTGCTACCTTATCCCTAGCATTTTACCCTGCCAATTCACCCACCCCTGCCCACCCAATCACTCTCTTCCTCCTTATCCTGCTTTAGTTTCCTACCAGCAGTCTCTGAAGTTCCCTTTTTTATCTACTCATTTCCTTGCTCACCTCTCCCAGTAAAAGGTAAGCTCCAAGCGGGCAGGAAGGGAAGCTGTCTGTCTTGTTCGCTGGTGTAGCCCAGGGCTGGGAGCAGTACTGGTCCTCAGTCAATATATTGAGTCATGGAATGAATGGTCAATCACACAAAACTAGGTCTCAGGAGGCACCCAAACCACAAACTAGAAGCAAGACGGCTGCCCTCTAGCTCACACTCCATTCTCTCTTTGCTTTGTTGGGCTGCAGCCTCAGTTTCTCCTTCCAACTCCACTGTGCCTTCCAACTCCACTGTGCCTTCCAATTCCATTCTGCAAAGAGCAGAGGGCTTTCTTCACTCCCATCTCATACTGGAAAACTCTGCGACAGTGTCCTGTGCCCTCAGGGTAAAGTCCAAATCCCTTCCAATATCTTAAAAGCCCTTCACGATCTCCCCACCATCATCATCCCTCACATTATTTCATTCAATCATTCTTTTCTAGCCATAAAGGGAAGAATGACAGGAGAAAAACCACAGTTTAGTCTGTTCCTCAAAGTAGCCACATGTGCTCATCTCCAGGTTGCAGAACACTCCAAATCTACTTCAGAAAGCACTCTTTCCCTCTTATCCCCAACCTGGTCATCCCCATCTCATCCTGGCACACGGCTAGGGGACTCGCTAACACATCCACCATCCCAGCCTTCTGGTCTCCCAGATAGGCTGTCAGCTCTGCAGCAGCAGGGACCATGACTGTCTTGTTCACCTGCGCATCCCTTAGTGCAATCCACAGCATCTGACAAGTGGCAGATGCTCAAATATTTGGGGAATACATCAATGAACCATGTATCAGTAATGGTTATCCACAAAGAGGCTGGGACAAAAATAAGAGAGCTGTTCACCAGGAAAACGAATGTGTCTGCCTTGTCCTAGCTGTATTCCTCATGCCTGGAAGAGTCGACAGCCAATAAATATTTGCTGAATGAATACATTCCTGGATTGCCTGATATAACTCCACCCCCTTTTCTCCCACTTGAGAAAACACATCAGAATGCAAGAGGGTGAAAAATGGCATTATTAACAGGACATCTCCGAATCATTTGAAAGATCCACATTTTATTACTTGTCATAAATTACTGGCCACATACCCTCAAGACTGATCATCACATATGAGGTAGTTGAGACAGTGGCTGAGAACAGCTGATTTAGACAAAGCTAAGAAATACGAAGCACTTTCTGCTCTTGTTATTTTATTTTCCAGAAGATAAAGTGACAATAAGCTCAGTAAGAACTAATAAATGAATTATTCTAACCTTTACTTTTCTTTTTATAAAACAGATTTCTGCACACCCCAGGAGAAACGTTTAATTAAATCAAAAGACATTATAAATTACTTTTCAGTTATTTTTCTCCCATACCAATGAGGTCTACCAAGTTGCTGTTGTCTCCATTCAAAAGCCAACCTACAACCCCATATACATACTTTCAGGAAAGCCACACTGCAAGCCCTGCACAGCAGAAATAAAACCAGTGCTCCAATGTGACAATACTCATCTCCCTCAAATATAGCAACAGCTATTTTGTTTGTTTTGGTCCTTTGTGCATAAATATTTTATCTTTTCGATAAAATATTTGGTAAAATTACTGAACCTGAATCAAGCCTGTTTTACTTTCCTTTATATACAGCATCCCCAAATATTGATCGCAGGATGAAACACAACCAGAAATGAAAAGCCCTAATGAAGGTTTCAGTCTTGGTGTGTTAAAGAGAGAAACAAATAAATCTGAGAATGCCAGACCAGAAACCACACAGCAACACAGACAGCCACATATTCCAAACAAGGCTAAAGTTAGTAAAGGAAAATATAGCAACTCAAAGCCAGTAACACCATAACCCTTAATAGCCTACAGAATTAGACACTCCATCCACACAAACAGGTCTGAGCTCTTCAGATCACCCCACATGCTGAGTGACAGCAAAGATTTTGTTTTATGAATTTTTTTTAAGTTCAAAGACCTTTTAGTCTATAAAAGATATTAAGTTTGATGTCTTTGGGCCCAAATTAGAGTGGAGGATAAGAAAAGGGAAAGTGTTAGGGTATATTTGAAGGTTTCTCATTGCCACCAAAGGGTGGAGTAGTCAAGGCAAAGTGTTGAGGTTACAGCAACAACAAAAAGCATATAGAAATTGGGATCTGCTTTTTAAAAAAAAAAAAAAAAAAGACCATGAACTCTACAAGCTACTATAATCCTCTTTGTCTTATCTGACAGAACACTGCATCATCCAAAGGAAATGAGGCAGGTATCTACCTCCTTCTGTAGAGCCTAATCAATTTGTACCAAAATACTTCATTTTTCAGTCATATTTATATATTTTCATTTGTAGAGGTTCTTACCCTCTTTTTGTGCCAAGAATCCCTTTGGCAGTTTGATGACATGTACTGAGCCCTTCTCAGACTATGTTTTTAAACATATAAACTAAAATACAAAGGATTACGATTGGTATCAGTTATGCTTCATTCTCAAAAGTCTTAAATTGTAATACATAAGTGCACTTCTGTAATAATGCATTAAATAACAAAATCTAGCAGCAAATCTTTTTGTTGCCTACACTCATAAGTGAATGAAAATGCTAAACTGCAGTTTGAATATCATGAAAATAAAGACATATTTTTCCCCCATCTAAGTTCAAGAACTTAGCAAACTCCATCTGTGGACCCTAGGTTAAGAACCCTTGGTTGAGAGAGCCAATAAAAATACATTTTGTGAAGCAACAAAAGAAAAGAAAAAAAAAAAGGCTTGCAAAATGCATTATCCATTCAACTGTGAGGTGAGAAGAACTAAGAGAGTAAGCAATATTTTTCCAAAAACCACGATGGGCCATTAGTCAGCAAGAGAGCCACATGCTTCAAATTGAATCCAGAAAGGATGCTTTGAGGAACTGGCAGCGCTGCTGGAATCTGTCTTAAAGCGGGGAAAGGGTAGAGTGGGGTACTACAGCCACCCAGTTCAGCACAAACCAACTATGAACTTGAACCTCTCTCGTTCTGGGAGCCTCAGTTTCCTCATGAATAAAATACAAGGGCTAAACATATGCCATGACCAAGAGGCTTCCTTCCAGTCCTAATTTTTTTTTATTATACTTTAAGTCTGGGATACATGTGCAGAATGTGGTTTGTTACATAGGTATATATGTGCCATGGTGGTTTGCTGCACCCATCAACCCATCATCTACATTAGGTATTTCTCCTAATGCTGTCCAGTCCTAAATTTTTATCATGAGATCATCTCATCTTTATGCTGGTTATTTCCGTCTATTTACCTAAACTTCAAAACATCACTGCCTTTCTTAAACTTGGAACATAAAGTTTTACCCAATTTAAATGCTCTCATGGGTAATCTAACATCAGTGAGTCAAATAGATGTATATCATTACAACTTTTTTAAACGTTCTGTTTTTAAGCACATCTCCTTCATAAAAAACAACCACCGCATTGGTCTTTTCAGCTATTAAAACAACTGTCAGGGAACTTAGAATATGTAACTAAATATTTTCCACATTTGCGCCAATGAACAGAATTACTGAGCATAGACCAGGAAGGGCTCTTGAAGGCGACCTAATCCAATCATATCTTGCAAATGGATAAAGAAACAGAGAGGAAGAGGAGGAACTAAACCAAAGTCACAGAGCCAGTCAGCAAGAGAGCAGGGCTTATCCAGGTCACCCACCTGTAAATGCATGTTCTTCCCACTATATCAAACTGCCTCTCAAATCCTGATCCACTTCCCTAACCTTAAAACATTAGTAAGTTTAAAACTATAGCAAAAAGCCCTGCTAGTTAGATCACTCATTTTTCTCTACCTTCAGTTAAGCAGTGGACACAATAGAGTCGCGGCTATGATACAATAACTGGCTGGAATCATGAAATAATTAAATTCCACTAATCTGCCCAGAAAGTGATGAGCTCACTAAAATCCTAGCTATGTGGAACCTCTTAATAATACTGTGTAACACATGAAAAGATACAGAAGTATTTGTATATGGATATAGACATCTATCAGCTCTTCATTCCGCTCTCCAGGATTTCCTAGTAATGTTCTACTAGGACATTCAAAAGTGAGCAAAAAGGACAGTCACATAACCATTAAAAAACAAAACAGCACTGAATTTGACAAGCAAAGCTTCTATCAATATCAAATATTAGCCATTTTTAGATCTCAGGAATCATCTCATTATTCAGAAAATCTACTTGAAATTTTGTTTTCCAATATTTATGTCCCAGAGGACATAAAGATAATATCATAAAGATAGTAATTCTGTGTGAATGTTATTGTTGTTTTAAGATGAAGTACACTGTCTGAAACCCTAAGGGTGGAATATCAATAAGGTTCTCTTTAAAAATCTACCTACCTAGTCACTCTTTCACCTGCACTCTTCAATGTGTTCAACACTGGTAAACAGTCAGAAACCTACTCTCAAAAAAAGAAAAATACCACAATTCAAGTATTCAAAAACCAGACTAGCATCCTCTATTCACATTTCACCTCCTGAGAGAGAACTTCCCTGATCTTCCAGTCGAAGAAAGCAATACCCACCTAAGCAGTCACTCTCCAAGTTTATCAGCTCCTCTTTAGAACTTGGTTACACCTGAAATGGTCACTTATTACTCACCTATTTGAATGTTTCTTTCTGTTTATGCCTGTCACTCCACACTAAAATGAAAGTTCCCTGTTCTCACTACATCAGCAATGCCTAAACAGCACAAGCACAGAGTAGGTACACAAATGACGATTGAGTGTCTCGCCCACTAAGGGCCAACTATGTCATACCTTGGTCTCCTGGAAAAGCATTAGCAAAGGGCAGAGCGTATGCAACTGCAACGTTATATCCACAGGCTCCTGTGCAGTAAGACCATGTATGATACTAGGACAATCCAGGGTTTCAATCCTTTCCGTGGCTTCGGAATGCCCTGCACTGCCAGCTATGAACACAAAACCTCTCCAGGCCCACTCGCTGCTTTTCTGAAACATCTCAACAATTATTTCCTCAAAAGGAAATAATGAAAATAATGTCCTGGCATACGTTAATCTTCCACGTCAAATTCCCAGTGTTAAACATACTTTGAAGCCAGCCACACAAAACCAAACTCCACAAAATTAGGTTGGGCTGAAGTTACATAAGACAGACTATACTGTGGTTTTTCTCCTGTCATTCCTCCCGCCTTCCTGTGAACCCTGATATTTGTCTTTGAAGTGCAATTAAGATGCAGGTGAGAAAAACACTTACCTGCAAACAGCTTCAAAATAGGTAATGAGATTTCCAATACTACCCCCACTTAATGCACTAGCAACAAAGTCAGGAAGACTGGGAAGCTTTGAGTTGTGCGGTGTCTGGAAGCTTCCCTTAAAAAACTCCTCTTAAATTATTTTTAAGTCAGCACTTACTTCAAGGTACTCAAGTATCAAAACACGTTTTGCAAAGTTCCCTGAGTCTTCCCACAGCCATGACTCCTCATATGTGTGCTAAGCCTACCTATCAGCGCCAAGGATGTTCTGAATACAGGTCTTTCAACGCAGAAGGACAAAAGCGCGGGTTCCCAGGAGCGACACATTTGGCCAAAGGAAAAAATAATCCTTTCTTCAACACTAAACCCAAGTTGTTCCTTCTCCCCAGTTTCCTGCACTTCCCCCCTCCCCCTCCCCTTTCACTGCCCACTATATCCAGCTATAATCCCGCGAAGCCTCTCTCCCGGCTTATTAAGGGTAAACAATAGAAATGTCACAAGGAAACTCAGGAAGTAGATGAAGTCTCTAATTGCTGCCGTTTAACGATTGTACATAATTACTATCTACAAAATGCGGCTTTCACCAGCAGAGAGGGAGCCGAGGCGGGCGAGGCTGGCGAGCTCCCCGCCGCCGGGAGGACACTGGCGAGGCGGGGACCAGGGGGATGCGGCCCGCGCCCCAGTGCCAGGCCCCGAGCAGCCGCATCCTGCCCCTCCCCACCAGGGCATTCCAAGGAGAAGCGGAGGACCGGCCGGCCCGGGTCACACACCGTTCACTGCCCTCGGGCTGCGGCGGCCCGCGGCGGTCATCGGAACAATTTCCAAAGCGCAGCCGGGGATCCCACAGCCCGCGGCGGCCCGAGCTCACGGCGCCGCGCTCGGAGTTCGGGGGCGCGGGAACCACGGTCCGTCCGGGAGGTGGGAAGACGGGACTCCGGGCCGGCCGGGCTCTCAGCTTCGGGAAGCGACCCCGCGAAGTGCCCGCGACGGCGGCGCCTCACCCCGAGTTCCTGCCCGCCCTCCCCGGGCGGACGCGGCGCGCGGGAAGTGGAGCCCCTGCCCCCGCCCTCACGATACGGCCACGGACCCGGTGCCCGGCGCTGCCCCCGCGGGGTCGCCCGAGTCCCGGCCGCCACTTCCTCCGCCGCCTCCTCCGCGGGGACAGCGCAGCCCGGCGCCCGCCGCAGCGCCTGGAGCGCGCGCCCATGGGGGGCGTCCCGGCCCTGCGAGCCTCTCCTGCCGCCCCGAGCGCCCCGGCAGTCCCCAGAGAGCGCCGAGCCACCCCGCCTGCCCCACTCGAGGATGCGGACGCTCCCCGCCCGCGCCGCTGCCCGGGACCAGGGACCCCAGGACTCACCCGAGCACCACCAGCTCCCCGTATTTCACTGGCTCCTTATTGGGGGCGCAGTGCTCCTCCTGGCCAGGGGAAAACATGGAGCCCCGCTCGGCAGCCGACGCCGCCGCCGCCTCCGCCGCGATCCCCGCTGAGTCCGCGCCGCCGCTACAATCCCATCCCGAGAACGGGGTGAGCGCGCCGGGGAAGGGCACGGCGGCGAAGGGGGCGCGGGGCGGCCAGTCCCGCTGCTGCTCCGTCGTGGCTGCGCGGCTGTTCCGCCTGACTCCCCGGAGCTCCGCGCGCCGCGGCCGCCCCGAGTCAGAGCCGGCAACAAATGGGACCGGGCAGTAGGGGGACCTGCCTGCGCTGAGCGCCGCCGCCGAAGCCCCGCGGGAGGGAGAGAGGGAGGAGGGAGCGGGAGGGAGAGAGGGAGGAGGGAGCGGGCGCAAGAGAGGCGGGGGCCGCGCGGGGGAGGTGGGGGCCGGCGCGCGGGCAGGTGGGAGCCGCCCCGCCCCACGTGGAGCGAGCCGCCCGCCCCCGGCCCGCGGGGCGCCCCCTCCCCCTGCGCGTGGGGCCGCCCGCCCCCCTCGGCCCGGCGGAGGCTCAGCCCCTGTGTTATGTAAACATAGAGTAAAAGGGAAAGGAAGTTCTTAAAGGAGCAGCTCTATTTTTTTTCCTCACTTCCTTCCCCAAACTTAGAGCGCGGGGTTCTCAGCCCTCGCCGCCTGGTTCTTTAGCCGCGAAGGCCCGCGGGAGATCCTGGAAGCGAGCGGCCGCGGATGCCAAGCCTACGTTTTCCTGACTGGAGTTCGATGGGATTAACTTCCTCTCCAAGTAGAAGAGCGCTCTCTCGGTGTCACTGTGTCCCGGCTTACATCTGGAGGTGTCTCACACACCCACTTGGGTGCCTCCCCTTCCAAAACCAAGCAGAAAGGCGTCTAGACAATTAGAAGGTTTTGCCAGTTGGTGCTGGAGTAGAGGACGTTTCGAAGGCGCTTGGAGCACCCCCACCGTTGTACTGGATGTAGCTACCCCGGCGTGTCGTCAACAGAACTCCAACTGGCTTTTGGGGGGTGACAGAGGGTTGGGGGAAGAGTTGTTTTTTAATCCATACTTTATCCACTTTTCCCGTGCCTTCTTTCCATCCCCTAATACATATAAGGAGAAATTACCTGGGTGGATTTTTTAGTGAATGTAAATGTTCCTTTATGACCATGATTTAATCAGTGCACTGTTTGCTTTCTATTCTTTTTAAACTAGTCATTGCTACAGCTTTAAAATATTGTAGACTGTAATAGTTTTACTGATTGCTGTTTTTCATCATACAGGATTTTATTGTTCTAACATTTATTAAGCACTCATAATGTGCTAGAAACTCTACATATTATTGCCAGTCACTGCCTCTCAACACTGTTAAATATTTAAAGAAATAAATGCTGCAAAAGCTGCCCTGTGTATAGTGACTGGTTGGCTATGACCCGAAGCAAAGGGCTAGAGAAAATAATAATTGCATCTGTAACCTTCCATTCCGCTGTGCTGCACCCCTTGTGTAACCTTCTCTGACAGGTTATTACGGTAGTGACATGATGTTTCTGGTAATTTTACTTCAGTTAGGAACTGATTTTTTTTTAATTGAGGCTTTAGAAATAAATTATTCCAAAGTAACTAAAGTCACACCATTGGTAAGCCAAAAATAAACTTTATTAAACAGTTAACTTATTTCAGCTAACTATAGAAATTCTATATTTCAAATGAATATTATTCTGCATATATTACATATTCTCTATATTTTTATATGTAATAAAAAATCTGTTACAGTTTTAACCAGCACTCCTTCTAGAAGGATAAATCATTTCTCCTCCCCAGTGTTGATGTAAATTTCTTTCAAATTTCTGCTGGATTAATGTTGTCTTCATCTACTCTGTGCATCTACTTACCACATAGATTGTATAACTATCAAAGATGTCAGAATCATTCTGCAGTTGCACGGTCCTGTTTACGATGGTGCCTGCCTCTGTCACCCTAGCTTCTCTAGGCCTGCTCTATTGCTGCTCCTGCAATTTGGCCTTTTGTGCCTGTGTGCATTGCATTACACTGTTGTAGCTGCATTTCTTCCTTGCTGTGCTTCGCATCTGCTCTTAGGAAGATAGAAATATGTATTGACCTCCTACTAAGTTCCCAGCACTAGGCTGAGAGTTTCCCATAGGATATCCCAATCTTCCAAGGCCCCCCAGTCTAGCTATCTGCCTATGGCACCCCTGACTTTCAGAGAGATATGTCTCTCTTTCTACTCTCCTAACATGTCTTTGAGAATGTTTATAGTACTTAATCAGGTCTGTCTTTATCAGACTGACTGACAGGAAGTGTTGCTGTGAATGAGTTTTTGTATCAATGGAGGCTTTTTATCCTAGGCAGCTCAAGGCTAGATCAGCTCTGTGAATCACTCTGAGCCCTGAAAGCTTCTGACTGGTAAGAGCAATTCTATTGATCGCAGTCAAGAATACATACAGGGACCAGGCATGGAAATCCAAATGAGCAAATGGGCTGAGTGAGGACTGTGGCACATTGGTAGGGTCTGTGCCGTCTACAGGGCTTATCTGTCACTCATCTCTAGCTGATTGTTGCCATGTGACAATGACAGTTCACTCTTGCTAGATTTAATTTTTCTAAAAGCCTCAAATCCTGATTATACCAAACCTCTCAATTTTTAACTGTTGGCAACTCATTCACACTTTCAGTTTTCTTGAAACACAGCATGAGCCCATCAAAACTATGTCTGTTTTTCTAGACTCTATGTACCCAAGGTCCCCGCAGTTGCTTTCTGTGATTTCAAGGAAACAGACATGAGTAAAGGTAAAAAGAACATTTCTCAAATGGTATCAAATGGTAGGGATGGGGGAATGGCAGAGTGGTGAGGGGTGTTAACTTGATTTTCTCAGAGCGTTGATGGCTTGTGTTCTTAAAGAAGCCAGCGTGTGACTTTCTCCGTGCATCTCTTATCAGAGTTATTTGCTCACAACTTAACCCAATTAGGACATGACCCCCACCATCCTCAGTTAATACTAAGAATCTGATTGTAGCATGGATTTATCCCCTCTTGAATGTAATTGTTTTAGTGAGTTGCTCCAGGCTGGTGGGACAATCTGGCTGTGCCATCTGCCAACCCACTAAGAGCCAGGGTGGGCTTGGCTGGCTTGATTGCCAAAGCAGACCCTTCCCTGCCCTCTCTGCTTGCCTTTCCATTTATGTCCCTCACCCCAGACCACTCTCTTGAAGAGGATGAGCCACCCACAGCATCCCAGAGGGAGTCCGTGCTATTTCTTGGGCTACCAGAGGCCATATGCTTACCATACAAATAAATAATGTAAGGCTTTCTCTTGACTTTTCCCCCGAACATCTTCCTGTTTTGTTAAAATCAAAAGATTTAGTGAAAAAGTGTTTGTTTGTTTTAAACATACCTTAAAGTCAGTCAAATACCTTCCAGTATTTCTAGAATGAAGCATCTAATTTTTGGTCATTCTACATTCTACCTTACATGTTTATATTTGGAAAGACTAAAGAGCAAGTAGACACTTTCAAAAATATGTTTGGACAAACTGAGCAGGATACAGTATATTTTTTCATGGAACTTTAGATTACATTTCATTTTTAAACTATCTTTTTGTAGTTGTCTGAGAGTAATATAAGCTCTTTGTCAAAAGTTTTAGAAATATAAAAAAAAGATTTAAAAATTGTCTTAAATCATCTGTCATCTCATTACCCAGAAAAAAAACATTTATCATTTTTGTGTTTTTCCTTCATTTTTTATATTTAATTTTTGACATATGTATAATCACCCTCTCTAAAGTGTATCCTGCCTTTTTAATTTAATGTTATTTTGTTAGACGTTTTCTCTTGTAACTAAAACTTCAAAATATTTTTCTTGTTTCATCATAAGTATCAACATTTATTAACCGTTCCCCTCCTATGGAATATGTGCAAGGTTTCTAATTTTTGCTCTTATAAATAATAAACATGTTTGTATTTGTTATTACTTCATGAAGACATATTTCTATAGGTAAAATTATTATATTAAAGGGTACAAATATCTGTAAGACCCTTTCATGCATATTTCCAAACCATTTTTCAGAAGGTTGTAACTGCCAGTTTATACTGTAATGAGTGGTATGTGAGAGGCTGCCTCAGGAGACTCCCACCAGCATTTAAAAATCCTTACTAATTTAATGGGTGATAATTTTTTATTTGCATTGTCATGATTTGCTATTGTAAGATACATTGACTTTTTCCTATTGTGGGGAAAAACCCCACATAACATGAGAACTACCCCATTAACAGTTTATTAAGTGCACAGTACAGCTTGTTAATTATAAGAACATTGTTCTACAGCACATCTCTAGAACTTTTTCATCTTACGTGACTGAATCTTTACACCCATTGAACAGCAACTCACCATTTCTCCCTCCCCTTGCCCCTGGCAACCACCATTCTACTTCCTGCTTTGATGAGTTTGATTTTTTGAGATACTTCGTATATGTAAATCGTGTAGTCATTTGTCCTTCCGTGACTAGTTTATTTTACATAGCATAATGGCCTCCAGATTTATCCATATGATAGCATATGACAGGATTTTCTTCTTTTAATGACTGAACAATATTTCATTGTAAGTATATACATTTTCCTTATCCATTAATCTGTTAATGTCATCTGTTAATAGACATTTAGATTGTAAATAATGCTGCAATGAACATGAGAGTACAACATCTCTTTGAGATCCTGATTTTAATAGTTTTGGATAAATACATTGAATTAGAATTGCTGGATGATATGTTAGCTCTATTTTTAATTTTTTTAGGAATCTCTATACTGTTTTCCATAGCAGCCACACCATTTTACATTCCCATCCACAATACACAAAGGTTCCAGTTTCTCCACATGCTTGCCAATGCTTGTTATTTTCTGTTTTGTTTTGTTATAGCGGCCATCCTAATAGATATGAGACGATATCTCATTGTGATTTTGTTTTTCATTTCCTGATGATTAGTGACACTGAGTATCTTTTGCTATATCTGTTGGCGATTTCTATATCTTCTTTAATGAAGTGTCTATTTAAGTCCTTTGTCCATGTTTTAATTGGGTCATTTGTGTTTTTGTTTGTTTTGCTATTGAGTTATAGGAGTTTCTTATATATTTTGGGTAGTAACCTCTTATCAGATATATGTCTTGCAGATATTTTCTCCCATCCCATACCTATGTTTGGTATGCTTTTCCCCTCTCTTGCTGGTTTCCTTTGTTGTACAGAAGCTTTTTAGTTTTATGCAGTCCCACTTGGCTATTTTTGCTTTTTTTCACTGTGCTTTTGGTGTCATATCAAGGAGTCATTGCCAAGACCTGTGCATGAAGACTTCCCCCTATGTTTTCTTCTCAGAGATTTATATTTTAGGTTTTATGTTCAAGTCTTCATTGAGTTTATTTCTGCATATGGTATAAAATAGGGGTCCAATTTTGTGTGGATCTTCAGTTTTCCCAATACCATTTGTTGAAGAGACTACCCTTTCCCCATTTTGTAATTTTGGCACTCTTGTGGAAGATCAGTTGACCATACATGAATGGGTTTATTTCTGGGCTCTCTATTTTGTTCCATTGATCTACATGTCTGTCTTTATGCCATTACCATATTGTTTTGGTTACTGTAGCTTTGAATATGTTTTGAAATCAGGGAGTGTGAGGCCTCCAGGTTTGTTTATCTTTCTCAAGATTGTTTTAACTTCTTTGTGGTTCTATATGAATTTTGGATTCACTTTTTCTATTTCTGTAAAAATTGCCATTGGGATTCTGGTAGGGAAAGCATTGAATATGTAGCTTTGTTTAGTATGTACATGTTAACAATATTAAGCCTTCCAATTCATGAACATTGGATATTTTTCCATTTATTTATGTATCTTCAATTCCCTTCAGCAACGTTTTGTGGTTTTTAGTGTAGAAGTCTTTTACCTCCTGGGTTCATTCCTAAGTACTTTATCCTTTTTGATGCTATTGTAAATGGGATTGATTTTCTATTTTCTTTTTTGGATTGTTTGTTGTTAGTGTAGAGAAATGCAAATGATTTTTGTGTGTGGATTTTTGTGTCTTGCAACTTTACTGAATTCATTTATTAGTTGTAACAGTTATTTTCTGAAGTCTTTAGGGTTTGCCATGTATAAAATCATGTTACCTGAGAAAAGAGCTAATTTATTAACAGAGACCTTTTATTTCTTTTTCTTGCATAAGTGTTCTGGCTAAGAATTTCAGTACTATGTTAATAGAAATAGCAAGAGTGGGCATCCTTGCCTTGTTTCTGACATTAGAGGAAAAGCTTGTAGTTTTTCATCATTGAGTATTATGTTAGCTGTGGACTTTCCATATGCTGCCTTTAATATGTTAAGAGAATTTCCTTTTATTCCTATTTTGTTGAGTGTATTTACTATGAAAGGGTGCTGAATTTTTTCAGATGCTTGTTCTGCGTCTATTAAGATGATCATGTGATTTTCATCCTTTGTTCTGTTAATATTACATTGACTGATTTTCATATGTTGAACCATCCTTGCATCTCAAGGATAAATCATACTTCATCACACACCACTGTACTCCAGCTTGGGTGACTAAGTGAGACCCTGTTTCAAAAAAAAAAAAAAGAAAGAAAGGAAAGAGAGAGAGAGACAGTTGGGGGAGCAGGAGGCAGCACACACAAGCTGGAGTGCAGTGGCACAATCTCGGCTCACTGCAACCTCCACCTCCCGGGTTCAAGAGACTCTCCTGCCTCTGCCTCCCAAGTAGCAGGACTACAGGCGCCCACCACTGTGCCCAACTAATTTTTATATTTTTAGTAGAGATGGGGTTTCACCATGTTGGCCAGGCTGTTCTTGTACTCCTGACCTCAAGTGATACACCTGCCTCGGCCTCCCAAAGTGCTAGGATTACAGACATGAGCCACTGCACCCGGCCACACACTTTCAAATGAGCAGATCTCACGAGAATTCACTATCAGGAAGACAGCACCAAGCCATAAGGGCTCTGCCCCCCATGATCCAAACACCTCCACCAGGTCCCACCCTCAGCATTGGGGATTACAATTCACCATGAGATTTGGGCTGGGACAAATATCCAAACTATCTCATAGGGTACACACTGGCCTCACAAAGTGAGTTTGCGAATGTTCCCTTCTCTTCAATTGTTTTTGGAAGGGTTTGAGAAGAACTGCCATTAATTATTTTGTAAATGTTTGCAAGAATTCATGTGTCCTGGAGCTATCTGATCCTGGACTTTTCTTTGCTGGGAATTTTTTGATTACCAATTGTATCTCCTTACTAGTGACAGGTCTGTTCAGATTTTCTGTTTCTTCTTGATTCAGTCTTGGTAGGTTACATTTCTAGAAATGTATCTATTTCTTCTAGGTTACCCACTTTGTTGGTGTATAATTGTTCATAGTTGTCCCTTACAATCCTCTTTATTTCTGTGGTGCCAGTTGCAATGTCTGCTCTTTTATTTCTGATTTTATCTGAATCTTTTTTCATTTGTTCTTTTCAAAAAACCAACTCTTAGTTTTGATTTTTTTTTTCTGTTGTTTTCCTATTATCTGTTTCATTTATTTCTGTTCTGACTTAATTATTTTCTTCCTCTTCCCAAGTTTGGGCTTAGTTTGTTTTTCTTTTTCTAATTCCTTGAGGTATAGAATCAGGTTGCTTATTTGAGGTCTTTCTTTTTTTGAGACAGGGTTTCACTCTGTTACCCAGACTGGACTGCAGTGGCACAGTCTTGGCTCACTGCAACTTCGTCTCCCAGGCTCAAGCAATCCTCCCACCTCAGCCTCCTGAGTAGCTAGGACCACAGGCCTGTGCCACCACACCTAGCTAATTTTTTTATAGAGACAGGGTTTTACCATGTTGACCAGGCTGGTCTCCAACTCCTGAGCTCAAGAGATCCACCCACCTGGTGGATCCTCCCAAAGTGCTGGGTCTACAGGTATGACCCACCTCACCCGGCCCCTTCTTCTTTTTTAATGTAGGTATGTATTGCTATAAACTTCCCGCCTAGTACTGCATTTGCTAAATCCAACAAGTTTTAGTATGGTATGTTTTCATTTCTGTTTGTTTCAAAATATTTTCTAATTTTCCTTATTTTTTCTTGACCAATTGGTTGTTCCAGAGCATGTTGTTTGATTTCCACATATTTTTGAATTTTCCAACTTGCCTTCTGCTATTGACTTGTAGTTTCATCCCAATGTGGTCCAAAAAGATTCTTGGTATTATTTCAATCTTCTTAAATGTGTTAAGACTTATTTTGTGACCTAACAGGTGATTTATCCTGAAGAATGTTCTGTGTATCCATGAAAAGAAGGTGTATTCTGCTGCTTTTCGGTGGATGCATTTACTTTTTTTTCCTTTTCTTTTCTTTTCTTTTTTTTTTTTTTTGAGATGGAGTCTCGCTCTTTTATCCAGGCGGGAGTGCAGTGGCACAATCTCGGCTCACTGCAACCTCTGCCTCCCTGATTCAAGCGATTCTCCGACCTCAGCCTCCCTATGTAGCTGGGATTACAAGCACACACCACAACACCTGGCTAATTTTTCTATTTTTAGTAGAGCTGGAGTTTCACCCCATGTTGGCCAGGATGGTCTTGAACTCCTGACCTCAGGTGATCCGCCTACCTCAGCCTTCCAAAGTGCTAGGATTACAGGCGTGAGCCACCACACCCAGCCCGCATTCACTTTTTAAAACAAAAATGGTTGAGCTGGTAGTTGATCTAATCTTGGATTTTTGTCAGATGAATTGCTTTTAAGAAGGGTCTACCTTATCAGAACCTGTGCAACTAAATTACTGAATCTAAGTAAAATATTAAATATTTATTTCTTATTTCCAATTTGTTAGGTTTCAGACAATGCAATGAATTTTTCTCTCATTCCGTTAAAAGAGATTTTAATTATTTCAATAAGTAATACATACAGATGGTAAGCAATGACAATAATACCAAAGGGTAAAAAATGTCTTAAACCTACTATTCTCCTCCCTAGTAGAAAGCACCATTCCCAGTTTCTTGTGTATTTTTCCAGCATTATCCTCTGTGTGTGCATATGATTGTGCAAATAATATTTAAGAAAATATACAGAAATGGCAGCACACTATATATACTACTCTGCTAACTTTTTTCACGTAACACAGAGACCAGGAAGACTCTTAAAGGAGGCCTTTGAGCAGGTGAATGAATGATGACAGTGTCACCTGTGCAATATCTTAACGAACAATGATATTCCATACAGAAGGTACAGCAAGTACAAATGTCCTCAGGTGGGAATAAGCTTGGCATATGTTAGGAACAGAAAGAAACCCATGCTACTGGAGCTTACTGAATGAGCAGGAAAGGCGTATGAGATAAAGTTGGAGACGTAGATAGGAGTCAGATTATACTGGGCTTTTGGGTAATGATGGGAAAATGTGATTTGTTTCTCTTTGATATTGGAATTCTCTGACAATTTGGGTATAGTTGTTGAAACAATAAAAAATAAAGTCATCTAACAATTTTACCTCCCATACATATCATGAGACCATAAAATGCTTGGCTAAAGTCAAGATATGCATTTTAAAAGTTGCGTAATAAATGATTTTTTTAATAAAGGGATTCATTTTTACACTCTTAGCCCAAAGCCAGAATTATTGCAAACAAAGAGCCAAACTTGTAACAGTGAGATGGTTCTGAAAGAGGGCCTCCCTACACTTGTTTAATAATGAGACAGGGACTCAAGTAAGAGGTTAACCTGAAGCCTGAGAAAGGGATTCTAATAGAGTGGAGAGAGGCCTGGTATAGAAGTCAGAGACCTCAGTTCGACATTACTAAATTTCCTTTTGCCTGCCTCAGTTTTCCCATCTGTGAGATAACACTTCCTGGCTATGTACCTCACAATGTTTTTCAGAAAATCAAATGAGGTAATGCATGTGATGGTTACTTGAAGACTGCATAGTATTAAAATGTCTACATTATTATTATTTACGTGAAGAATATTGTGTGAGGGAGAATATAGAAATATTAAATAACATATCAGTAAATATGTGTTGAAAGCTTCCTGTACTTCTTAGGTTCAGCCCTGTAATAATAAGCAAATGTGATAAATGTTTATTTAGTATCTATTATTTTGAAATCCTGGTGGTAGATACAGCAAGTGACACAGCAGCAAGTAAGACAGCAGGAAACCAGAATTCCCAGTGGTCACACTCTGGAGGTAAAATCCTGATCCCAGAATGAGGGACAGTGCAAAGCTATGCAATGGGGAGGGTGTGGAAATCTGGCTGGTAAAGGCCACATAATCTGTAGCTTTCCTGCTAGTTGTGAAATGTTCTAGTTGTGACAACTAGAACCACAGAATTGAAATAAGAAATGGATCCAAATGAGAATGCTTTCTAAACTATAGAGTACTATACAGTAGCATGATTGTGATAGAATACTAAATTAAGATCAGCTTATGTCAGGAAGCTGCCTCTAAAATTTTGATCTACTGTTTCAATCATCTTCAACTATTCCGTGAGTATCCATTTGACCTTAACTTGGGCACAATAAAGGCACTCATTTTATTCTTACCTTTTTATTATCTTTTAAATGTCGCCATTATCATTGCACATGTGAAGCGATCGGGTGTGTTTAGCTGCAAAATAAACACATGAAGCAGAGCCACCTAATCTCCATTAACACGTGCTAGTTCACATGAAAAATCCAAGGGCATGTAGACACACAGCTCTGTCCAGATGGAACTGACCCCCATAGTCAACAATTAAAGTAGGAATGTGCACCAGCTAAGAGGCAGAAGTTGTAACTATTCCCTTAAGATAAATAATAAGATAAAATGACATTTTTCACTTATTTCAAAAGCATTAAAGCCAAGGTTGCAGCTTAATCATAGTAATGGGAGAATTAAACACCTTAAGACCCACAAAATCAAAACTGTTGATTTATAAAACATTCACCTGCCTGGTAAATGTAAGTTTCTATTAACCTTTTTCTTTGCTCGGTCACTGGTCAATTACACAAAGAGGTCTTCCCTCTTGTGTTCAATTCTTGTGTTATGACTGGCTAAAGTCAATATGCCAGAAAGATCTGCTGACCAAAAGCAAGCCACAAATACACAACAGAAAAGTCAAAAATCTTAACGAAGCTCCAACACTTGACATTTAAAGAGATATTCATTTATGAGAGAAAATAACCAAATTTATTTCCTCTATGAAATGAACATTTTATTACATAAAGTGTCCTCTTCTATGTCTAGACCAATAGATGCTACAAGCTAGTTGTTTTCTTTTTTTCTTAGTCTTAAAATATTAAATCCCTTGCCCTGTCACTCCTCTAGGCATTTTAACATTTATAATCTTTCTGGCAGTCATCTTTTGTAATAAAAAGTACGGATATTAAGTTGAAATGTCTATAGTTCTAAGCATACTTTTTCATTCACAATTAGAGATTTTATTAAGCAGCTTTTGAGGATAATGATTGTATCAGTTATCTGTTACTACAAAACAAAATACTTTTGGGTTGGTTTGTAACCCAGTCATAGATTAAATAAGATAAACTACACTATCCCTTTATTTAACAGAGTCTTTTTTTTTTTTTTTTTCCAGACAGTCTCACTCCGTCGCCCAGGCTGGAGTTTAATGGAGTGATCTCGGCTCACTGCAACCTCCACCTCCCGGGTTCAAGCAATTCTCCTGCCTCAGCCTCCCAGGTAACTGGGATTACAGATGCACAGCACCACGCCTGGCTAGTTTTTGTATTTTTAGTAGAGACGGAGGTTCACCATGTTGGCCAGGCTAGTCTTGAACTGACCTCAGGTGATCTGCCTGCCTCAGCCTCCCAAAGTGCTGGGATTACAGGCATGAGCCACCATGCCCGGCCTATTTAATATAGTCTTATTAAGCATTTTTGGTTGCAAGTATCAGAAACCCATTTAACCTATCTTAAAGATGAGGAATTTGTAACAAAGTTATGTAGGTAGTTTATGGAAAACAAGGGCAGGAAGTACAATTGGGCTTCATCAGGGACAGAACCAGAAAATGGAAAATCTGACCAAGAACTAAGGCAGTTGATCTCTGTTTTCTTCTGAGACTGCATGGATTCTCTCTGTTTCTTCTTCTTCTCCTCCTTCTCCTTCTCCTTCTTCCTCTGTTTTCACTTTTATCTTCTCTCTGTGCAGTCATCTTTGTTTCATTATAAACCTGTCAGAGGGGAGCCACCCTATGGCTTCCGCAGTTACATGTCCTTAGCTCACGTGACTAACAAAAAGTACTTAGCTACTTGAAATCCCAATTCCAGTTCTAAGGGCAAAGAATTTGATTGGCTTACCTTGGGCCAGGTGACCAGTCCTGGTCCCATCAGCTAAGGCTAAGGGTCAGTCAGGGGCATGGAGTTCAAACATAGCTACTATGGGAGCAATTTTTAGAGAAGAAAGGATGTGGGCTGGGAAACACCTTGTAACTGTCTACTACAACTATCATTCCAATGGAGAGAAAGTGGGAAAAATGGAGTGTAAACAAAAAATGTTATAGAGCTATATTTAGCACTATGTTTGGGATAAAAATGGGAAAGCATAGCCAAAACAGACACATTAATGAAAGTAAAGAATGGTGAAGGATTAGATCACCAAGAAGATTAAAATATAGAATGAGTAATTTGAATTGGAAGGAGAGAGGTCTTGTTGAAGATTTTGAGATGGGAGGTGATGAGGTCAAAACCACAGGAACAAAATCGACATTCATGCATTTAAAATAATTTTTCAGTGAGTGTCTCCTCTGTGCCAGGCCTGGTGCTGGGCCCTGGGAGTAGTTTAGTTGTATACCCTAGAGCCGAGCCTCTCAAGGGTCTTCACTGCCTGGGAGGGCTGCTAAAGGACTCTACTCCTGGGTGCTATTGAGGGAGAATGGCAACAGAGTCAGAACAATATAGTGACCAAAAAAAGGCAAACCAGAGAGGACATCACCTTGAGTGTAAATTTCATTTTTTATTCTCTAGTTTTTTCCACCTGTAATTGAGAATAAAGTATGTGTAACATTATACTTCCTTCCCAGAGGCATGAGAAATGCAAAGTTTGGTTTTATTGCAGAGTGCTATAAAAGAACCAGTGTCAAACAGGAACTTGTGTTCCTTTTAACTTTGCAGCTCATCACCGTAGGGTCTTCAACAGGTTTTCAGTTCTCTGTGCCTTATTCCTGAAGTTCAGTAGGTAATAGTAGCATCATTAACACTGACTGAATGTTTATTATGTACCAGGCGCTACCGTACAGACTTTACACAAATAATATATGTAATCCTCACAAGAACTGAATGAGGTAGGACCTATTAGCACCATTATCCTCATTACCTAGATAAAGAAATTGAAGCATAGAGAATTTAAGTGCCTTGTTCAGAGCTCTCCAACTAGTAAGTCGTAGGAGCTGGGCTTTAGACTCAAAATGTCTAGTTCCAGAATCCACACCTTTTAACAATATGCTATGATGCCTCTTACTTTTTAAAATTTTACTTTACACCTATTGGTGATATTATCTTAATGTCCTTTTATATGCCTATCATGCTCATCCGTTTTTGTCACACATACACTTCTAGCATGGAGGACCATTTAGCTAACTAGATGTACCTCCCTGTCCCAAAGTGACTAAAAGCACAGGGCCAGAGATATCTATTCGCACGGTATTATAAACAGGAATCAGGAATCACACAGTCTGTGCTAGTCAACTCTCCAATAAAAGCTCCAAGCTCCTTTTTTGTGTTTTGGGTTTTTGTTTTGTTTTGTTTTTTGAGACAGGGTCTCACTCTGTTGCCCAAGCACTGGAGTACAGTGGCACGATCTCACCTCACTGCAGCCTCGACCTTGTGGGCTCAAGCAGTCCTCCTGCCTCAGCCTCCCAAGTAACTGCGGCTATTGGCATGGCTGATATTTGCATATTTTATAGAGATAGGATTTTGCCGTGTCGCTCAGGCTGGTCTCAAACTCCTGGACTCAAGGGATCCGCCCTTGGCCTCCCAAACTGCTGGGATTACAGGCATGGGCCACTGCGCCGGGCTAACTTCAAGTTCTTGAGGCCAGTTGATGTACCCAGTGCGCTCCCTGAGCAAACAAGAGAGCTGTTTCTCTCTGGGTGGGGGCCAGTGTTTAAAGGCTCAATCTCTGCTCCCTGCTCTGCTGCCTCAGCACTATGTGCATGTGTGCACACACGCACACACACAGACGCATACTCACTCTCGGTGGAAAAGGCATTCTGTGTCCTCACTGGCACATCCAACTCCCCCACCAGATCACTTCTGGCCTAGCTACAGAGTAATTCTATTATATGTATAATAGACCCTACACCCTATGTAGGGTGACTAAAAACTTTAACTTCGGGGCTCTTCTGACTGTACACTGAGCAAGAGTTTATGGCCTTGCCAAAGAACCATGCTGCTCGTTCAGTAACTGGGAAGGCCTTCTAATCATCACCCTAGCTGTTCGTAAGAGACCCGAGACTGGAATGGTCCAGGCACCTCTGAGCAACACAGGTTTGTCTGTTGTCTGTTGGTGGGTGTGTCCTCTGTAGCTGAGTCCATAGCCAGCTGCCGAGAGTGCCTACATCAGCATGGTTGAGGGAGAGATACAAACTTCTGGCTCCACAAAAGCAGGCCAACCTGCAAATAATGCTTTACAATGCTGCTAACTCCAAATCTGCTTAAATTTCATTATTGAAAGGATCAATGTCAGTAACCTGAATATCAAATTATCAAGTTCCATTGCCTAATGTAAGTTGGCAGTCCTTAACCTTTTTACATGAACTCTGGATAAGATGATGTTGAGGTGTGAGGTCTTTTGAATCACAAGAAACAGAGAGTCACTCGTGACACTTCAAGAAAAGGGAGATTTTGCTGTAAGTCTCCACCTGGATCGAAAAGAGGCCGGGGCAGTGGCTCACACCTGTAATCCCAGCACTTTGGGAGGTCGAGGCAGGCGGATCATAAGGTCAAGAGATTGAGACCATCCTGGCCAACATGGTGAAACCCTGTCTTCACTAAAAATACAAAAATTTATGGGCATGGTGGCATGGTAGTCCCAGCTACTCGGAGGCTGAGGCAGGAGAATTGCTTGAACCAGGGAGGCGGAGGTTGCAGTGAGCCAAGATCACACCACTGCACTCCAGCCTGGCAACAGAGCGAGACTCCATCTCAAAAAAAAAAAAGAAAGAAAAAGAAACTGGGGCAGCTCTAGGGGCCAATGGGCTGTCCAGTTATCAGCAGATGCTTGATTTCTAATACGTTCCTGCTTTCCACCTCCGCTCTATAGTTAGACTTCCTTTATTGGCTCATAGTTGCAGAGCACACTGGAAATTAAATTCCTCTATGTTGTAATGAATGGTTCTTCTTCTGCTCCTAATAATGCTCTCTGAATTCCTTTTCTTGACATTTCTAAGTTCACATTCCTGAGAGAAGGAATCTGATTGGCTCAACACGTTTTTTTGAACATCAAGTCAGAGGTTATAGGCCAGCCTTGAACTGGGATGTCTCTCCTGATTCAATCAGCTATAATGGTGAGGAAGAGTCAAGTGGTAGAAAAAAATGGCTGTCGGCCGGGTGCGGTGGCTCACACCTGTAATCCCAGCACTTTGGGAGGCCGAGGCAGGCAGATAACCTGAGGTCAGGAGTTCAAGACTAGCCTGGCCAACATGGTGAAACCCCATCTCTACTAAAAATACAAAAATTAGCTGGGCATGGTGGCAGGCACCTGTAATCCCATCTACTCGGGAGGCTGAAGTAGGAGAATTGCTTGAACCCAGGAGGTGGAGGTTGCAGTGAGCAGAGATCATGCCATTGCACTCCAGCCTGGGTGAGGAGCAGAACTCTGTCTCAAAAGAAAAGAAAAGAAAAGAAAAAATGGCTGTCAATGATGCACTCTTTTTTTTTCCTTTTCCTTTTTCTTTCTACTTTTTTTGAGATGGAGTTTCTCTCTTGTTGCCCAGGCTGGAGTGCAATGTGCAATCTTGGCTCACTGCAACCTCTGCCTCCTGGGTTCAAGCAATCCTCCTGCCTCAGCCTCCAGAGTAGCTGGGATTACAGGCATGTGCCACCACACCAGGCTACTTTTGAATTTTTAGTAGAGACAGGATTTCTCCATGTTGGTAAAGCTGTTCTCGAACTCCCAACCTCAGGTGATCTGCCCACCTCGGCCTCCCAAAGTGCTGGGATTACAGGCATTAGCCACCATGCCTGGCCGCCAATGATGCACTCTTGTGTGCACTCTCTGTCTCTGTCTCTCTCTTCTCTCAAGTGGAGACTGCCTCACTAGAAGCTACTCTGGGCTAGCAGGCACTGTAAACATGTCTAGTTTAAGTGGGATATTTGGGGCAGAACTGAGAACTTGATTGTAATTAATGTAATTAATTAACTTAATGTAATTATTTTACATAGTTACATTAAATTACAATGGGATCATTTAAAAAAAAATTTAAATAATCAAATACAGTCATTTCTAGGCAATCAATCAATATCTTAATCTTTAAGATGTAAGCCTACCCATATTTTCCAAAGTTAATTCTTCAGTAAGTTTATGTATTGCCTTTGAAGAAAGCAGATTTTAAATGAGTAAATTATCAAAGAAAGGTTTGAGACTACTTATAATCTCTTTCATCTTCAGAAACTTCAAAAGTATCCCAAGCTTTTCCAATCTTTTTCCTGGAGTTTGATTTCCACTTGCCCACACCTCACTTTAATTTAGGCCAGATAGTCATTACAAATGAAACTACCAGAAGCAACCAGAAATGTTCAAAGCATTTACCCTTGTTGTTTGGCTTCTCACATAGAACCTACAAGGTCAAAGTTTACAAAATTATCCTCTAAAGATAATTTTTGGAAAGGAAATAGCAGATTTGGAGATAAAGATGTATTTTAGCAATAAAAAGTAAAGTATTAGGTACAAAGTCTATGAAGCTAATTTTTATCATTTTTATTGTAAATATTCTCATGACAAGTAATCTAATCAGAAGTATCTCCCCCAAAGTCAGATTTCCATGATAATTTTGGGAGATTCTTGTTCTAGATATGTCCATCATTTTCCCTTGTCCAAACTCTCTTCTTAGATGACTTTTCCTGCTAAGGACCCTGAAGGAATATGACTCATGCCCTTGGTAAATGGACCGAGAGTGGGCAAATGATCCAGTTTGGACCATTCAAATCCTCTTTCAGAAATTTCAAAATTGAAACATAGAGACTGGATAAATTGACATTTTAGGCTTAAGCGCCATAAGATCGAATAGAATTAATATTAGGATTGGTTTTATAGCATCCCAAAGTTAGATGTAGCTGAAGCTACAGGGGAACAGACCCTAAAAGACCTATAGAAGTTTGTTTCCATAGGGAAGATGGAGCTGACCTGCAGAGAGAAGTAAAGTGAAAAAGACCAAGACGAATTATCCGCTTGAAGAAATTTAAGTTCCCACATGTCCCCAGCTGTATCATTAGATTCATAGGATTTTTTCAGATGGTTACAATAAATTTCTCTTTACTTCAACTAGCTTGAGTGTGTTTCTTTTTCTTATAATGAGATTAAGATAATTCTGTTTTTATGTGCATATTTTTCATCTGGATGAATACTGCATTTAGTAATGCCTCAAAAAATAGAAAGGAATGGCCTCCACCCACTCTGGTGCTCTCTGAAGGAAATTGAAGGCAAGCACCAAAGCATGCATATCTTAAGTATTTGCAAAGAACAGCAGTTTCATCCAGAATGGGATTTGATGAGTAACTTCTGTGACCAAGATGGAACTTAATAGAAAAGCTTTTCCTCATAAGATGGATGGTTCAGTAACTGCAGTCACTCAGCAAATTATAGTAAGTGTCCACTGCATGTACTAGGCACTGCGTGAGCAGCTCTGCGGCCCTCAAGGAGATTAGGTAAGTTATAAGTAAGGTCCCCAGTAGGACAATGAGTAAATCACAGCTACTGTGTAATACACTCCAGCCCACTGAATGCTAAGGATGATTTCAAAAGGAAAGCACTGGGCCGGAGAATTGAAGGGTTTGAGCCACACATAAAAAATTGAGGCCTTTCTTCCTTAAATTTCTCTGACAATGCATTCCAAGTTTAAACAAATTCCTGTAAGCAAGTTTCTGAGACAATTCTGAACAAGTCGACAAAGATTTACTAAAAACTTACCATGTGCTAGGCAGTGAGCCTACACTAAGATGAAAAGGGCTTGGCACCTTGTCAAGGAGTTTTTGTGTTAGAAAGCAAACTAAGATAAACACATCCAAATGGCTTTTGTATCCCGATAAGAGATATCATTCACTCACTAGCTTCCTATTTGCACTGATGCCTGAATATTGTGTTGGTGAATTCTGTAGCTATCTAAAACCTTTGTGACTCTACCTGATCTCCCATCATTAGTTTAAATTCTATCCCATTAGGAACAGATGTGATTCCAAATAATGTCATTATAGCATCATAAGAGTATAAATAACTGAAAACCCTCAACTTTCTCTCTGGACAAAGTCTAGGAAAGTCCACTGAGTCTTAGCCTTGGAAAGCACAGTGTCAGACTTTACGCAATGATAGATTTGGTGCCATTTTTGTTACTGAAGCAAAGGGCAAGCAGTATAACCCTCTGAGTCCACAGGTCATGAGCAAGTTAAAACATCAGTTGTCAGCCCAGGAAGCAAGTTGAAAGAGAGCTCTCTGGCGCAAGAGCTGAAGCTGTCAGTCACATTAATGGAATAAAAATGTGTGTACAAATATCTCTGGATTCCCAAATCAAATTGTCTCTTTCTTCCATGACAGATCAAGGAACTTTCTCAGAATCAGTTAAGGACCTAGCACAGCTGGGATTAGAGACTTAGAGGAAGAAGCACAAGATCAGAAAATATTTAGACAGCATCTTGCAGATGCACAGTCCTGCCTAAGTGCTTCATAATCATAATGTTATGGTTGAGTGCCTATCAAATTATAGCTGAAGACAAAGCAAAGCACAGACCTTTTCAGAGCAGTTACTGCTTACTTAATGGTCTGATAGGGCAAAGGATAAATTCTTGGAAATGTCAGGTATTCTGTAAGTCATAGTCTTAGAAAGAGAAAAAAACAGTCTTTCCAGAATTCAGGCTTATTACCTAAGATAAAAGTCACAGTTCATGTCCAGCAGGAATTTACAAAGACAAACACAAATGTTGCACTATTAGTCACCAAAGCTCCATAATCAAACAAGGGATTTTAGCTGCTCTGAATTATTCAGCTACATGCCTAAAATGCCATGTTATCAAGACTTGAAAGATTCCATAGTGAATTATGTGAGCTAGGATTCAAGTGGACCCTGACACAAAGACCCTCAAGAGGAGGCAGACTGCAGCTATGGAAAGGGGAAAGAGCAGGTAAATTGAAGTAAGATGGATCTGACTTTAGATCTCAGGGCCAACATTTGACAGCTCTGTTCTTTGCTCAAGTTACTTAACACCTCTGAGCCTCAAGTCTGTCTTCTGTAAAACGACAGTAATAATACCTACCTTACAGGGTTATTAGGAGAATTAAGAAAGGTAATGTGTGATGCATAATACCTGGCGTGTGGTGGATAATCAATAAAGGTCTGTCCCCTTTCCCTAGTCTAGCCTAGAAGTAAATGTCACTTTATAGTTTGTGTTTCCTTATACTTTATGTTTCTTCACTGGACTGGAGAGGCACTATGGAGGAGGAGTTAAAGCACACAGCAAATGGAACTGAATTGCCTGTGCTTGAAGCCTGGTTTCACTGTTCTCTAGCTGTGTAACTGGGCTAGTTTCTTAGCTTCTTTGTATCCCAATTTCCACTGAGGCTGAACTGAATGAATATAGGTGAATGGTGTGGAACAGTGTCCAGCACATAGTGAGCGCTGTAAGATTTAGTTACTATCATTATTACTATTGTTGTTACCTGCCTCCTGGGTAAAAAATATATATATATCTCAACTGAAGCAATAACTTCCATCTCACATTTATCTTTTACAGTGTGACCTGTTGCTTCTCCATCAACAGGTGGTGTCCCCTCACCTTGAATCTGGGTGGGCTTTTCACACCTTTGTTCAATACAGCATGGTGGAAATCATTATATGAGTCACAACATGACATTCAGCTTCTACCTTGTCTACCAAACACGTTCGTTTAGAGTCCTGAGGCCACCATGCATGTGAGGAGGCTGAGCCACATGGGGAGGCCACATGGAGGTGCTCTGGTCAGCAGCCCTACTCCACAAGCCACCTTTTTATCCCAGGTATGAGAATTCCAGCCCCCAGCCACTGAGTCACTCTCAGCTTTTGAGCCTTTCCATCTGAGAACTCAGATGTCACAGAGCAGAAGGAACATATCCTTTTTGTGCCCTATCCAAATTCCTGACCCACAGAATCTATGAGCTTATTAAAATGGTGGTTGTTTTAAGTTGCTATATCTTGGGAGAGTTTGTTATGTGGCAGTAATATCTGGAACACTTTTTTTTAAGCACAAAGGTACATTATTTGAACTTTCCTGGAGTTAACATGTGAAAAAAAATATTTTTTGATGAACAAGAAATATGGCTCCCTTCATAATTATTCATGGGAATAACTTGAAAAAGTAGCCATTTTAAATTATATTTTTCTTATATGAGTTGATGGCCAGGGCCTGGAACTGGTGTTTATATATGATATGTCAAAAAGGCTCGCATGGTTCTCCTCTTCCAACATGTATACAGTTATCCATTACTTTTCTAGAATTAGAGTTCCCAAGAAGAAATTCTTTTTTTTGTAACTGGAGTAACAAAAGTCTCTCTGGTGTTTCCCAACTCTGAAATAGAAATCATTTAGAAGTATTCAGACAGCCATATTCCATTATTGCTGGGCATGTTAAATACCTAGTGGTCTCAGATTCAAAATTATTCACACCAGCTTATTAAAGTGGTAAAAGGGTCTCTACTGATTTGTATTTCTGTACATATTCGAATCCCTCTTAGTAAGCTGGGCCACTCTCTTCACAGTATCACTGTGGAGAGGCCCATCTTATGTTTATAAAATTGGAAAAATTGTGGCTAGGTAGGCAAGACACCCAAAATAGGGTTTGTTCTGTGTTAATTAAGAACACGGAATTCCATTTCTTAAGGGAAGCTTTCCTGAAAACAACCATCTGTCTTGTGTGTGTGTGTGTGTGTGTGTGTGTGTGTGTGTGTTTTAAGCGATCCTGATTTCAAACCAGAAGTTCTAGTAAAAGCTGACCTGAAACATTTCCATATGTCAGCTTTCACTACCTTCTCGCGGGCAGATCTAGTCTGTCTGATCAGTGTTTGTTTGAAAGGACACGGGCAAGGGTGGTAAGCAGTGACAGATTGTCCCTGTCACATGGTCTGAAAATTCCCTGGTCTTAGTTTTTAGGTTTTTGAGCCCTTCTTCCTTAGAAAAAACTTCTTTTTGCCAGGTTCCCTCCCCACTTCTCTCTCCTGTGCAAGCAGCTTGTCCCTGTCACCCTCCAGGCCTTCTATAGCATGGGCTTTGCCGTTAGAGATACCTGGATTTAATTCTTGGATTCTCTACCTACCAGCAATATGCCTTTGGGCAAATTACCTAAATTCTCTAATCATCATTTCTTAACCTTAACGGAGGAGGCAATAATCTCCCTATCTTGCAAGATTCTTGTGAGAATTAAAGAAATAATGCCTCCTCAGCACTAGAATAGTGCTTAGAATGTTCACTGCCCATTAGCTATTCTTTAGAATAAATGAATGTATAGCATAGATCTTAGAACACGGAAGAGCTTTAGAGTCCAGGCCCCACTTTCTAAAATGACCTCTGGGGCCAGGCGCAGTGACTCACTCCTGTAATCCCAGCATTTTGGGAGGCCAAGGCAGACAGATCACTTGAGGCCAGGAGTTCAAGACCAGCCTGAGCAATATGGTGAAACCCCATCTCTACAAAAAATAAAAATAAAAATTAGCCAGTCGTAGTGGAGCATGCCTGTAACCCCAGCTACTCGGGAAGCTGAGGTGGGAGGATCAGGATCTGCTTGAGCCCAGGCTGCTGAGGCGGCAGTGAGCCAAGATTGCGCCACTGCACTCCAGCCCAGGTGACAGAGTGAGACCCTGTCTCGCAATCAATCAATCAATAAAATGCCCTTTGGACTTCAAAGTTATTCTAGGAGTGTTACAAATAGGCAGAGGTGTCAAAGCCAATAAAAACAGCTCCAGAGGGCACCTAAGGCTCTGCTGACGAACTCTGCAGAGGGCAGGCTCCTAATGGGATCATGCATTCCTGGTTTAATAGTGCTTTGTGTTCATCGCAGTTCCTAACAGGATTATGGCATGAGAATGGGTGGTCTGTTAGGGAGCATCCTCCTACAGGCTCAAGAATCAGACACACCCTTGCTTTCTGTTCATTGCAGTGAGGAACTCCCCTGACAGTATATATATAAATTATATGAAGATGCAGTCCCACCTGCCACAGGGGTTGGCTACCTGATTCAAATGTACGCTTGTTCTTCAGGGAGACCAGTGTCTCTCGTTTTACATTTATGTAACAGATCAATCTTATGGTACAGGTGGCAGAAATGTGACAAAGAGGCACTCAAGTGACCTTCTGTGGCCATGACAGGAGCAACTGTCAGATCCCTGGACATGAAGGTAAGGAAGGTGAAGTTTGTTTTTAACTTTTCATTCACCCCCTCCAACCTCTCTTTCAGTGCCAGGACAGTGGTTCCAACTTCTCTCAGGATCCTGAATGTATCACCAGGGGTACTCCACTTTCATCTCCCCTCCTCCAAATATCATAAGCTCCAAGATAGCTCTCCTTTAGTTAGCAGAGCACCACTCTCGCTATGCTTTGTACAAATTTGTTATCAGGTTAGACTAATTCATAGTAAGCTATGATGACCCATATGTCTTGAGGCTTAGAAATCCAGTGCAGTGGTTTGGTTGTGCCTCCCTCTCGCAAAATGTGTTAAAGTTCTAGCATTCAGTACCTATGCATGTGATTCTAGCCTTCAGTACCTATGCATGTGATTCTAGCCTTCAGTACCTGTGCATGTGATCTTATTGGGAAAGAGTTTCTGCAGATATAATTAAGTGAAGGATCTTGAGATCATTCTGGATTAGTTGGGTGAGCCCTAAATCAAATGACAAGTGTCCTTATAAGAACAGGAGAAGATAGGGATTGGAGTGATGCAGCCACAAGCTAAGGAAATGCTGGAGCCACCAGAGGCTGGAAGAGGCAAGGAAGGATTCTCCCCTAGAGCCTTTGGAGAGAGCATGGCCCCACCAACATCTTGATTTTGGACATCTGGCCTCTAGAACTGTGAGATAATACATTTCTGTTGTTCAAAGCCACCCAGTTTGTGATAATTTGTCAGGGCAGCCACAGGACATAAATAAACTCAGAAATCCCAATGACCACAATCCCAGCCCCCCGACTCCAAAATGGACTTTCCCCTACATTATTTCAATGCCACTTTCCAAGAAGGGCGGAAGTAGATTCCGGATCTCACCTTTACCGATGGAGAGCCTGAAGTTCAGAAAGGTTCACTAACTGGCCCCTGACACAGGGCTAAGACTCAAACATTTCTCCGCCTTTCTCTTCTGCCAGTTTCTCTAAGGAATTATTGCTGTTGCTTTTCTTTTTAAAGAGGATCCTATGGTCCCAAATGCATATTTAACTGGTAAAGAACTTTTTTCTCATTCCTCCTACTTCCCTTACTCTGTTAGTTTGTTTCCAGAGCTGGAGGCCCTAAAGTCTCAGCTTTTCCACTTTGCTGACTTCAGAGAGGAGGGGGAAGGAGGCAAGGCTGCATGAAGTAATATCAAATAGGAAAACATAAATATTTGCAGTTTTTCTACTTCTTTTTCCATGCCCCTTTGTGAGGGCTCAACTGATACCATGTCCCAGCCCTTCTCTAATTTGTGAACAAACACTTTGGCAGCACTGTTAATTCTCTCATCATCATCTGTGCTTACAGATATTTTTAATTAAATGATATCATCAAATTTTGGTCACAGCTCCCCATCCTCTAATTTTCAAGAGCAATTATCCTTCTGGTTATATATTTCAATATGTTTCAGAAACGTTTTCTTTCTGGTTGATTCACTGGGGGGAGTTCCCCCTTACATTTTTCCATAGAAATCGGAAGCTCATCAGCTCATCCCCTCATATTAATAATTTATTGAGGCTCCAGGCAGCTAAGCTATCAGCAACAACCTATCACTTTTTTGCTTCCTGTCTTGGGAATTGCTCAAGCGTTCCAGCATCTTTGTAAGGCTGAGAGGTGCTGAAGTTGGCACATACGTATTGAGTGGCTCCCCTCTATAGAGCACTGTACTCCAGTTGCTATAGAAATAAGTTAGAGCATCTAACTCTGGATTCCTGTGTCTCATGTATTCAAATTTAGATGAACTATGATGTGGCTACAAAAAAAAAATATGCCAACTTCCATGAGATAGAAATGCAAACCTGCCATGTCATTTGGCTCCTTAAACTGATAAAGCAGTCATGGAAAGACAAAGGAGGTCATTTATCTGTTCCATTTTATTATCGTCCACCTCAAGGGAGCTTCGTTTATAGCAAAAACTTCCTGGGTGCTTTTGCTCCCTTGAAACTTAATGGAATGGGAGAGAAAGACGGAAGAGAGGGAGTTACAGCAGAGTGACATGGCACATTCTTCTAGTGTTTGAGATGACAAACTGCTTCTGTTTTTAAAAATCATATCACATAAAGAGAATTCACTTGCAGACTGGCCAAGACCGAGACTGCGGAGTCTGCAAGATAGTACAGGTGAGGGTAGTGCAAAATGTGGACCAAGATTCGAAGAAGAAAAAAATAAGGAACCAAAACCAAGCACTGAGTATTGTGAAAGAAAGACGCAAAATGCTCTATTTCTGATTGCCCTTCTTTTGAGCCAAGCTTTTTTAGCCTTTCTTGAAAAGAAATTGAAAATCAATCCAGTACACACACTACTCTTTAGCTTTTGTTACTCTAAAGCATATGTTCAATTTAAAAGTGGTATTGGTGAAAATAAAGCCATTGAGAAAGGCTAAATAGGATGAGGAGAGGAGAGGGAAGAGAAAAAAAAACAGGAGAACATAAAAAGTTTTAGTTCTCATAAAAGTAAGTCTTTAAAATGGCATTTTCCCTTTACACCAAAACAACTAAGAAAACCTGCACTTAAGAAAACACTTGAATAAATCTTTTTTCAGCTGAATTTCAAATGCTGTGTTGCAATGTTTGAAGGGGAAATTGATTTACATGAGAACAGTAAAACAGGACTTATACATCACATTACCTCTCAGTGATTTGCACCTTAGCATTTGCACCTTAGGTGTATAAGTCCAGGATTTAGATACCCAAGGTAACCTACCTCAGCAAGGACAGTGCCCAAATATTACAACGTGCAGGGACTCTCTTGAGAGTTTGGGGCCTGGAGATGTTAACTAAGGAGGTATAGAGACCATAACATTTATCTTTGCTTTCATGTTCTTTGGAGAAAAAAGACGATCATATTGATTGATCTTCTAATGACACAAGAGAAAGTGACAGCTAACAGTTTGAAAGGCAAGTGGGGGAATTTAAGTTGATTGTTAAACAATGAGAAGGTTTCACAAGAAACTAGAAATGTTATTTAAAAGACTTTCAGATGATGAAAGTCTTGGCTATAGGCACCATCCTGGCAACCCCTGCCCAGGCACATAATTCTATAAACTATAGTGGCAGAGTAATGTAGCAGAAAGGCAATGGAGGATAGTGACTAAGTGATTTCCCTCTGGAATCAAATGGAGGTTCAAGTCTCAGCTCAACTACTTGACCGCTGATTAAGCCAAGCAAGTTATTTAGCCTCTCTGTGTTTTAGTTTCTTCAATTATACAATGGGGGACAATAAGGGTTTCCCACTTGGGCTCCAGTGAGAACTAAGTGGAGTAATGAATACTAATTGCTAAGCCTCATGTCTAGAACACAGCAGATATTCAATAAATATTAACTCCTATTGCTGCTACCGTCGTTACTACTTCTACAGAAGCAAGATAATAGCCTAAGCTACATCTTTTAATTTGTATCGCATGCTCGTAGAGCACCAGTATAATCATACCAGCCACTCTCCTGTTACTACTTCAGTTCTTCAGAAACTGCAAATGTACTAGGCCTAAAGCTGCCTACACATTTCATGTCTGGGTTGACCTTTAACCTGCTGGGACAATATTAACCCACTCTACCAAATCCTGCAACACTTCGCTGGACCAATATCAGCTTTGGCTTCACATTACCAGAAACATACTACCTTCCGCTAATTTGCAGTTTCTCTTAGGTCTTAGGGCTTTCAAAATTGGATATGGTCAATTTCCTTACTAGTGGTCTATAGAGTCAATTTTAAAATCATTTGTCTTTGTAAACTCAAAGGTGCACCCATCAGCAAAGGTTCTTGCAGAATTTTAATTATTCTGGGCTACAGAGTGGATGGATATACAGGCAAAGTCCCTCTCATAGCAATAAGATTATAATGACTTAACCAAGAAATGGTTATCTGCTGCAAGTGGTATAAGACTTGCATTCTTAGTGAATTTTTTTTAAGTTGCTGAAAATTAGTTTTGGGGTGTTATTAGGACCATCCAGCTAATGAGGGTTATTTGTGCAAGCTCCTAGGAAATGCAGGAAGAAGGTGGCTCACACCTGTAATCCCAACACTTTGGGAAGCCGAGGCAGGTGGATCACAAGGTCTGGAGCTTGAGACCAGCCTGGCCAACATGGTGAAAGCCCCGTCTCTACTAAAAACACAAAAAAATTAGCTGGGTGTGGTGGCGGGTGCTGTAATCCCAGCTACTTGGGAGGTTGAGGCAAAGAGAATCGCTTGAACCCGGGAGGCGGAGGATGTAGTGAGTCAAGATAGCACCACTGCACTCCAGCCTGGGTGACAATGCAAGACTTCATCTCAAAAAAACAAACAAACAAACAAAAAGAAAACGCAGGAAGATGAGATGTGACAACAACAAGGTAGGGGACCCTTCTCTGGTCAGGCCTTTAGGAGAGGGAGGAAAAATGCAAAAGTTCTGTACCTTTGCTTACTTACTTATTTTTGGAATCCAGACATGGGATCTGAGAAAAGTCATACTCTGTTTTGGTGTTTTTCTTGGTACTTGTTTTCTTTTTATTTCCTTTTTTTTTTTTTTTTTTTTTTTTTTTTCTGGTTTTAAACCCCAGGTAACTATGAGTAAATTAGGAAAAAAAATGAGCAATTATTGCCTGACTAAAAAATAAATAAGCACACATAGAAACAAGAAGAAATGAGTTTCCCAGTTTAGAAACCATTATAGGAATAGGAAGAGTCTTCTGACTTTTTTTTCCAGGAAAAGTCAGCCTCCAGTAAATCACCTTTTGGAGACATGGCCTTTGCACAGCAGTGAAAAATGAACAGAGGTAGATGGAATGAAGGGAAGCTACTTGACTTTGCAGAGCTAAGTTTAAATCCAGTTTTCTAAAATGTCTTCTGCAGGGTTCAGAAGTTGAGGGAGAATTAGCTCAATGAAAGCAACAAAAGAAATGAAGAATACCTCCTTAAATTTAGGAGGCCTGTTAGCCCGTCCCATGACAACAACATCCTGAAAAAACAGTCTTCGTGCATTAAACCAAAAAAAAAAAAAAAAAAATGCAATGACAAAAATAAAAATTATTGTAGGTAGGAGTTCCCTGTTAAAGAAAAGCCTTTGCTTAAAATTTGGTTATCATTATTTTCAGAGCAGATGGGGCCATATTCAGCTCAAGCTTCCTCACATGCAGAAACTGGCCAAATTTGCAACTAATTAGCAAGCGCCACACTGTTCAATGGCCTTCTCAGTCCATTTGCAGGCCAAAGCCTTGGCGACCTCCAATGCACCACCTGAGACCACGACTCAACAATGAAGGCCTGTGAATCGTCCTACAGCGGCCACCCTGTCAGTCGTGCTCAATGGGTAGGGTAACAAAGAAAGCCAGAAGGCGGCTTTAGTTTTTGCTTATTTTTCCTTTTTAATTCCTTCAAAGGAAATTTCAATTTCTCAAAGGTCATTGGCTAAGGAAAAAATAATAATTTTTGTCTCACCACCTATTTTCCCTACTTTGTATTTCTTATTTATCTTTCTCAAAGAAAGGAAATGTGAAGAGTATCTTTCTCTTAAAATAAAAGCAAGGAGAATCTTTTTCTTTTCTGTGTCCATGTGGTAATTTTCAAAAGTGCATGTATTTGTAACTTGCTTTTCACTTGCTTTATATCATTTGGAGGAAATGGTCAAGCCTTCTGCCAGGCAAAATGAACGTGTAGATGGCAGCAGCTGCCCTATGCTTTTTCTCTCCTCGCCTTCTCCATGGGCCTTTGGCACTGATGGATTCTCAGCAGGAATTAGGGCCTTCAGGATTTCATTCCAGCCGCAAAGGCCCCTGGACTTTCCCTGTGGCCTCCAGTATATGACTGGCTCTGTAATGTTCATAAAAACAAAAATTACATGTTTTGTAATCCCCTTTTCAAATGCACCACCATAAAGGGAAACATTTCAGCAAATTTAGGGGTAGCACAAAGAGGTAGCTGTTCTCAGCAGACAGAAAATTCAATTCTTCTTCAGATTCTGTGTGTGTGTGTGTGTGATGTGTGATGGTTGGAAAATTTTTATACTTATACTTTATCTTCCCAGCTTGTCCAGCACTTTCTCCAAACTCTTTCTGCAACGGCACATTCAAAGCAAAAGTAAATAAGTAACGATATGTTCATTAGGGTAATCCTAGAAGGAGCCTTATGTTACCTCCCAAATTAAAATCTCTTACCACTTCTAGTTGGCTTTTGAAACGGAAACTTTGGATTCCTAATATCTTATATTTTAGGTAGAACATATTGGATCTTCATCTCTGCAAACATGAAAGCAAGCATCTTCCAACATTATTGTAGTTTTTTTCTGCCTTTATAGTCTTCAATTAGCAGGAGTAAGAGCTAATATTTAAGGTAAATCAGGTAATAATAATAATAGCTAACATTTATCTAGCACGTCAAATGGGCCTGAAACTATGCTGAGAACTTTATGCCCATTATCTCATTTAATTCTCAAGAAAAAACTGCATTAGAAACTAGTATTATCCTCACGTCAGAGGTGACAAAACCAGGTACCAGAGAGACTGAGTAATTTGCCTAAGGTCACACAGCTAGGTGACTCGAGTAGGTCCACTGAACACTTAACCATGACACTTGCCTACCTGCCTTTGCCAAGTGGGAAATAATTGTCTCTCTAAAACTTTTTGAGAAAAAACTTGCCTTCGATGTGTTTTTTCCAATCCCATCATGAATAAATATAGGCTACATTGGCATGCTTCAGCGAATCCCTTCCCACCATTTTGTAAACAGGAGTTTAGACATGGCCACAGATGAATCCCTTATGGAGAGCAGTCGGTTCTGACTGTTGGGAGCATCAGAATTAACTGCAGCAGTTGCTTTTGGCACTTCATTGTTAACCAAATTTTTCTGTAGTCATTCTGGTGACAAATACTCTGGGACAGAATTTAGCAATCACAAAAACCAAAAGACCCAAAATATTTAGGCAGGGAAATAATTTGCAAGGGACATCATGTGAACCCCAGACCTTAGGAGTTTTCATTCTTTCCTGTTCTTTAACCTTGCCTTCACACGAGGGACTAGTTTAGAGTCGTATCAAATCACAGTGAAAGTAGGAATGGCATCACAGTGAAAGTAGGAAAAAGGCAAAATCGTTTTGCCACTGTGGACCTTGATTCCTATTTCCCATTACAAATTAGCGTGAGAAAGCCCCTGATTTGGCTAACAGGGACTAGTTTAGTTATTTTAACAGATGTGGGGTTTTCCTCAGCATCTTTAGAAGGAACTTTCTTACTGTTTGCTCCTCAATGCTTAGAAAAATAAAGTCCCTGAAATGAGATAAAGGTCAGCCACCAACAGAGACTCTGTAATCGCTTTCCCATCTCCCTTCAGGCAGTTACAATTCTCCTTCTTTATTGAAACGTTGTGCTCAGTAGAGGTATAAACAAATTGTAAGAGACCATTTATTTAACAGTCTGACAGCTTAACCAAATCTCCTTGTAGCAGAGCTTTCATTGTAAGATTCAGTTCTCATATGCCACAGAGGAAAATTCATATTCATAGTAGTGTAATCTCATGTGAAAATCTGTCACGTTGATGGTACAGCCTCCACAGTTACACTGTTTACAGGGCTTGTAGTGGCACCAGCCACATTACCATATTCGTGCTGAGGATCCACCATCTCCTTCATCTTGGGAAATCTTGGCATTGAGTAAAATAAGAGAGCTGATCCTTTATGCAAATACTACCAGTAAACATGGGCCACTTAGCATATGCGCCTTGCTGGCCATAAGGAGCATTAGTATTGGAAACACCTCTTTCTGCCAAGAACTCTGGAGTCCTCCTGTCATGAACTATTTATTCAGAGATCAGTCTTCTTGTTGGCAGCTAACCACCAAACCCACAAAGTTGTGTTTAATGTGCTCTTGGAGGATAGACTGAGTTCTCCTCCCTGAACTGTGCGAGAGTGATGCCTCACTGAGGTGCCCTGGAAAATGTGGTGCCCAGAAATTGTCTGTACCAAAGCTTGTGAATGATACAGCACTTCTCATGGCTGTTAATGGCATGGCTGATCTGTTCCAGCCAGCCTTACCTGAAAGCAAGAACAAAATCAACACAGCAGACTGCATGGGCTCTTGAGGGAGATTTGGCTCCACTCTGCAAACTCAGAGCTTTCTACTAACAAAAGTCTCCCAACAGCCTGCTCGTTTGCACAGTAAAAACGACGTGCAGATTTCTTGCCAATTGGAGGGGTTATCCAGCAGCTATGACAAAAGTTAATGCTCACATTTTTCTTATGAAATGTGTACATGTGGCCTACCTCTTCAGCAATGACGCTCTTCATGGACCAATTTTTTTGTTGGGGGATCCACTCCTTACTCTCTCCTCATCCAGGGGGGCTGGACGGGGATCTGCCCAGCTTTCAGATAGCGCTCATGCCCAGCCAATAAATGCATCGCATTTCTCTAGGTCACAGACACTGCAGGAGGTTTGCATCTAAATTGCTAGATGTTTGCTAATACAGAAGGGACAGAGGCTCTGCTAGTTCTTGTTGTATTCAAACTTGAAAGGCTGTAGCCTTAGAAGCTGCTGGCAGACATCTTAGGACTACAAAAGGTATGGGAATAGAACTGATATGGAGGAAGCTGACCCGGAGAAAGGAGACCAATGTTTCTGGTGATGTTCTTTAAAGCTGATCAAGCCACACCTGAAGCGTTTAAGAAATTTAAATGACAGTTATCCAAGTACTTTATGTATTAGGATTGTCACAATTGCTCTTCATTAGAGTTGTATATTTTTCCAAAAATATTTTAGGGACAGTAAACATATCTTACCAAAGTTATAGAGAAGAGTGATAATAAATGTTTTGCATAGGCAAAGTGTTTAGTTTGCCAAAAGCTTTCAGAAACATTATTTCCTTTGATCCTCATTAGCAAACATAATATATATAAGACAAAGATTATTATTTTATTCTTGTAAGGGTTAATTGGTGTCACAACAAAAGAACAAAAGGGCAGAAATTGACCTTAGTGATCATATGTCCTGCCCTACTATATTACAGATGAGGACGTTACAGTTCCGAAAAATCAGGAGACTTACCTAACATCGCACAACTAGTCTTTTAATTAATATTTTAGGGGAAAACCCTTTTTTGAATTTCTTTGTAAGTTCAAATGCTACCACATATTTATTATCCACTAATCTGTTATACCTGGGTGTTTGAAGTACAGCTTCCTTCTTTAAACAAACAAAACAAAAACGACAAAGAGAACATGTTTCACTCATACAAAAGGAACATTAAATCTAATTCAAGTAAGGTACCTGAGCCCTTGAAATGTCACTGGGTCACAAACTGGACAGAGCCAATTTTCCCCTCCATAACCAGAACTATAACCAAGACCATAACACAGCACCTTTCCTCACTGCCCTGAGATATTATCCCATCACCGTGATGTTGTAAATCGGTAAGAAGTGATTCCACCCTGTCTGTGATGCCTCGCTTGGTAGTTGTGAGCACTGGTTTTCTTATTCTTAGGGTGGTGAAGCTGGCTCTTCACTGGCAATGAGGCGTCTGGCTGGATGCTGGCTGTCGGCCTGCAATGAAGAAAACGCTATTCTTGGAGATCTCATTCTTGATTATAATGGGTAAGGTTACTACTGCATAGTATCCTTCCCAGGTCTGGCATAAGTTTAAACTAGATTTCTGCCATATTTCTCCCCAAATACCTTTAAAAAATACTGGATGGCAATATATTTGGTTACTCAAATATATTCAGTTAATAAAATCCATTTATTCAAATTTTCGACAAACACTGCGTGAGTAGTCCTGTTCTAGGTGCTGAAATAAACTTGTGAACAAAGCAGAGAAAAATGTTTGACCCTGTGGGACGTATGCTCTAGTGAGGAAGCCAACAAACAAGGTAAGTAAAATGTATAATGATGTAGCAATAAACGATAAGGAGAGGAAAAAATTAAGCAGAAAAGCAGGATAGGCTTTCCTAAGATGGAAAGGAGGTGTGCTTCTAAATTGCTAGATGCTTGCTAATAATGAAGGGACAAAGGCTTTGCTAATTCCTGTTGTCTTCAAGCTTGGAAGGATACAATCTTGGAAGCTGCTGGCAAACATCCTAATGACTACAAAAGGCATGAGAACAGAACTGATGTGAAGGAAGCTGCTCTGATGAAAGAAGAGCAACTAGCATCTGGTGATGTCCAAGCCTAATCAAGCCCTTGGAAGTAACTAGGAACTAAGATGGAGTAACTAAGGAAGTGAGGGATCTTGTCATAAGAATACCTGGCAGAGGGAGGAATCCAGAGGGACCAGCAAGCGCAAAGACGCTGGGGCAGAAGCACACACCTCAGTTGTTTGAAGAACAGGAGAGAGGCCAGTGTGGTTGCATACACATGATTGAGGGAAAAGCAGTAGGAAATGGGGTCAAGGGATAAGAGGGCATCATCATGTGAACTTGACTTTTATTCTGGATGAGATGGGAATCCTTGGAAGGTTTTGAGCAGAGGAGTGTCATGATTGAACTTTATGTTTTTTTAACAGAATGGCCCTGGCTGCCAGGTTGAGAAGAAACCTCAGAGGGCAAGGATAGAAGCAGAAAGACTGAGACTGCCACAGCAGTGAGAGATGATGGAGAGATGAACCAGAATGGTAGCAAGAGGGTGATGTGAAGAATGTGAAGGACATATATATATATATTTATATATTTTATATACTTTATAATTTAAATATATATATAATTTATATATTATATAACGTATAATTTATAAACATTATATATAATTTTTTAATTTTTTATACATATATATATAAAATATATAAAACTAGGAACCAAGATGGAGTAACTAAGGAAGAGAGGGATCTTGCCGTAAGAATACCTGGCAGAGGAGCAATCCAGAGGGACCAGCAAGTGCAAAGACCCTGGTGTCTCTTCCCCTAGGAATGACGGATATATATCTAATATCTGTGTACATATATATATAATATACATATATTATCCAACACTATTTGC
This sequence comes from Macaca mulatta, assembly GCF_049350105.2. Taxonomy (NCBI): domain Eukaryota; kingdom Metazoa; phylum Chordata; class Mammalia; order Primates; family Cercopithecidae; genus Macaca; species Macaca mulatta. The sequence continues at coordinate 129,225,330 of NC_133412.1, read as the reverse complement.
TGACAGATCATATATAGAGAGTATGAGAGAGGAAAGAGTCAAGGATGCCCTTAGGATCTTTGGGCTGAAACAACTGGAAGAATGGAGTTAGCCAACAACTGGAGACTGCAGGCAAAGCTAGTTTCCAGAAGAATGCGAGGAACTCGTTTTTGGACATGTTAAGTTTGAGACGTCAATTCGATATCCAATTGGCGAATCAAGTGGGTAGATGGTTGTGAGTTTAATGGAGAGGTCCAGAGTGAAGACACAATTTTGGGAGTCATCAGCACAGAGGTGGTGTTAAAGTTGTAAGACTGGAAATGTTTGCCAAGACAGTAAATGCAGTTACAAAAGCGAAGTATCAAGAGATGAGCCCTGGGCAAGTCCAACATTTAGAGTTTGGAGGGATGAGGAAGACACTGCCAGTGAAGTTGGGGGAACACCAGGAGAACCCGGGAGGCAAGAGAGAGAAGTGTTTCAAGGAGGAAAGCATTCAACTTTGCCAAATGCTGCCCATAGGTCAATTAAGAGGAGGTCTGAGAAATTACATTAGAATTAGCAGTGTTCTTGACCACCGGTGACCTTGAGCAGTGTGAGTGGAGAGGTGGGGGGCCCAAACTGGGTTCACGAGAGACAGAAAGAGAGAAGCAACTGGAGGTTGCAAGAACAGATGCTTCCTTCAAGGGGTTTTCTTCTTAAAGAGAGGAGGAAATGGGATATAACTGGAAGAGGAAATAGGGAAAGACGAGAATTATTTGTAAGAAATAACAGCATGTTTGTAAGTTGATAGGACTGCCATTCTAGAGAAAAACTTGAAGGTGCAGTGTCGGGGGTGGAGGCGGCAGGGAATTGCTGGAGCAAATGTCCTTGGGTACGATGGACAGTGGGACCAGCACCCAGGTGGAGACTTTGGCCGTGGGCAGGAGCAAGGCTAGGTCATCACAGTGATAGGGGAAGGTAGAGGCCAGGCCAGTGGCACATAGGCTGGCAGATGCAAGGTAGAAACCTCTTGACAGTTCTTCTCTCATCACTTCCATTTTCTTGCTGAAGTACTGTGCTTTTCATGCAAAGAGGTTGCTTTCAATATTTTTCCGAAGCTAAGGAATGTCTATGTTGAGAATTTTGTGACTAGGAAACCTAATAAGAGTTGTGCAGCTATTGTTAGTTTTGTGCCTAACTTATCATACTCTTCAGAATAGATGGCTCTGCTATCCTAGGACTGGGCCTGTCTTTCTAGAAACAAATTCCTGACACCCAGATTAGATGGTTCTGAGGAAGTCTCAGATACCTGATTCTGTCATTCCTAGGGGAAGAGACATAAACCTTCCATTATCTTGATTTTATGAGTGCCTGCCTTTTTTCTCTTTCACAAAGTTCCCCCTTGCCTGTCAAATCTCTTTTCAGGCATTCAGAAGAGCATGCTCTGGAGGTAGTCGCAGCAAACAGTAGACCAGAGGAAACCCCAGGGAAACTTCAGGGAGGTCCTGTATCTTACTGGTTTTTCCAGATTTACATTGAGATTATCCCTCATAATTCCTTTCTCTACTTTCATGACTTTTAAAAACTCATCCTTAAATCTTTAAGAGAGATGTTTATAGAACCATGATGGATATAATAAATGCACTCTTTTCCACAACTTAGAATTTGAGATTTTCAAAGTGTTTAGGCAGGTAGGGAAAAAAGAAGGGGGATTGCTTATGTCATCCAACTCTGGCAGTTCTATGAGGTAGGTATGATTATCTCGATTTTATAGAACAAATTCAGAGAGATTAAGTAACTTGCCCAAATAGTAAGTAGGGGTCCCAGACTTGAACGCTGGACTCTCAGAGCCCAGCACTGTGCTCTTTTCATTGTACTTTGCTCTATGATCATTTAGAAAAGGCAAGTATTATGTCAGTAATTTATGAAGGAATTTCCTGCCCTGTCCATAGCCTAGCTCTCTAGATAACTCAGAAACTCCTACCTCACACCCTTGTTCCGTGGGGTTCTCTTTGGTATACATATGTCTCAGTAAAGAGGGAGGTTTAGGCACACAACTAGAATGTGAAGCTGCCTTTTTTTTTTTTTTTTTTTTTTTTTTTTGGTCTTTGGCATTGCTTGCTTTCAAAACAAGCTTCCATTTCCCCCCATCTCTATGACAGCGTTGTTTTCTTGCTCTTCATTCTGTGTCCCAAATATACTTCTTAGGCATTCCAAGTGGACATTTACAACTTTTTACAGATCACCTTTTCCAAGCACATGATCTAAAGTGGCACTCCTCTATTTTCAGAGCTCCTAGCTCCTTTCATTAGCAATCTTTAGTGAGAAGAGGGAGGCCATCCTAGGTAAACTTCCTCAACTCCTCTACCCTTTGCATCAGATTTGCTTCATGTTTATTCTACCCTCCTTCCTCTAGTCTCAGAGGCAGGAAGCTGTGTCCCTTATCTTTCCAAGATAACCTTTCTGTGTGTGTCCACGATGCCACTTCCTCCCATGTCTTTAATGGGAACCTCTTCTCACATGTTCAAGCTCATATGTAGCCTCATGCCTAAAATTTTTTAAAAGGCCTGCTATCCTGTTAAGCCACTGCTGCATTTCTTAAGTTTCACTGTGTCAAACTTTTTGGACGAGATGCTAAAACTCAATACCTTTGTGTCTTTTTATGGCAATCTACCCTAATTATTCTATTGAAATCTCTCACTTTGGATGCCTTCCTTTGGGAATTTTTTCATCCCTTAGCCTCCCTGTCACTGAACTCTTAGTTCTCCTCCAATCTCATGGTTTTCTCTAAGCGCCTGCATTGAGCTTTTCCTCTTCTCTCCCTCGAATCTGTCAGTCTCCCAGCTTCTGCCTCTTCCTTTTCCTTTCCCCCCTGTGTTCTCCCGCTCAGTGATATGACTCACTCCACAGCTCCCTCTCCCCTGGGGTGAGCTGGTACTCTCTGGCCAATGCCAGGCCATGACTCCTCTAATTGGCTAGAGATCTCCCTGCTCCCTCTTCTCTGGTGGAGCCCATCCTCAATGTTTCTTCCTTCACAAAGCCTTCCAGGCTCATCTATGCTTGGTTAGAATCAGCTCTTCCTTGGGAAGTTTTCACTATCCAGAACCTGATATATATTTTTGTACTTATTATAATGTGTTTTGTTATTACTTTGAATTACTGTTGGTTCCTTCATTTGACTGTAAGCTCCATAGGGCAGGCGCCATATCTAAGTTGACTTTTTACTCCCCACACCCCTATGCTGAGTGTGCTGCTTTTCTTATGGTAGGCCGAACTAATTTGAACTGAGTTAAGTAGGACACAGGAAGGACAAGTGGGGTTTGGCGAATATTCAGAAACCCAGGCACCTCCAATACTTGACCCCAAGTTATGAGAAGCTCACAAAAGCCAGGAAACCCAGGTGTTAAAGAGAAATCAAAGGAGGAAAGCATAAAAATGAACTAAATGAAAGGACTTGGGGATGACAGAACCATAGCAGAGAATGGAGAGAGGAGAGCAAAAGGAAAGGTCAAGGAGAGCTTGGGAAACAGGGGGCATGAAGGCAGGGGTGAAGGGGAAACAAACAGGAGAATCCCATTTTCTCTGTAACTTTCGACCTTTATTTCTCACATGTAATTTCTCTGGCCCAGGGAAAATAAAACCAAATTTTCACAAGGATATTTGGAAGCTTATTATTTATAAAGTTTTGGAAGATCTTCAAACATACAGCATAAGAGAGAGAGATTTTATTGTTTTGTAAGTAGTCTTTGATTTTAAAGTGAGATAAATGTCTTTAAATACAACCGGAAAATACGCCAAAAGACTTTCCCTTCATTTTTCTGTTGAAACACTAAAAATAAGATACATTGACCACACTGACTGTAAGTATCTATTGAATGAATTTTTAATGACCAGATGAGAAATAGTAATTGATTATATATAAAATGCCTATTTGCACCTCCTTGTTTTACTTACCCTTTTACCAAAAGGGGGAAAGAAGCAATGCAGTAAATACATTTTTAATTTTAGTTTTCCTCTCTTTCTCCCATTTTTCTTTGCACTAATAGTATATATTGTAGTTAATTAAGCTAAAATTTCACAGGCTGCTCTCCTAATGTGATCATTTAAATACAGGCCAGATGCTAACCAAACCCTACTTAAACAAGACCTTCTCCACTCTTAAGATTCACCCTAGAATGTTCCATGGACAGTTTTAGAATATTTATTTCTGAAAACTGACATACAAACATTTTCCACAACAGGAAAGAAAGCATCAGCTTTCTATTTGCAGCACAAGAAAACACCACTGGGATGAAGCCTCAAAAACACATTTGGGTGATGGCAGATCACGAGACACTTGGAGTTAAGATATCAGGTTTCAATCAAAACGATATAGACTGGATATGAATAAACTCCCCTGAAATCTCACTCTCTTCCACTGACTGGGGTTTCAGATGGGGAGATCAGTAACACTTGCGGATGACTCCGGAGAAACAAGGATCCCATCTGCAGACAGATGAAAAAGAGGAGGAAATTTTTCTTGGGTGCTTTGCTTGAGACGTGTTAGAAACAAAATAGTCTATCACATCTTTCTAAAAGCATCAGCTGGTAGTCTTTTGCCAACAATTCAATTGGTTTAGAATGCTAAGCTTGGAGAATTTCATCATCTGTCTCAGAGGTCTGCAGGCTCCCTCCTGCCTAACCACTGGGAAATGAAGACACGAAAAGTCAATGACATCCTAGCATCGGCATCTGTTTTGTCTTTGCGCTCACATGCAAATACAGCACAATGAGGGAAATTATAAATGGCAGCATATTTTCAACCTTATCTCAATCAGATGTCTTCCACTGTCCTGTCCAAATCTACTCTCCACTCTGCTTCATGCAACAGAAGGCTGACCCGTACACTACCAACTGGGCTTGGTTAATGGAACACTCTGGCAGGAGACTGGAGGAGGGAGGAGAGTGAGGTCTGGGTATGGATTCCCCAGCTCCCTCCTGATTGCAAAGACTGCTTCGTTCCACCAAAGGCTCCTGTCAAATGCCTTCTTCATGTAGCCACTACTTCTAGATTCTTGTAACTACTTGTCCCTTCAGGCCTAAAAGTGATAAAGGTTAACAATAGTCCCTAATTAAGCACCCTTAAAATTATTAGGTTGAATCTACCAGCTGCTTCCTGCTCATCCCTGACTGAAATGTGGGCTAACAGTGATAACATTACTGGTGACTGCCCCCAATAATGTATTGAAGATTTGAAGACTAGCACACAGATCACAATAACAAACGCTATGATTGTTTTTTGGTTTTTTGTTTTTTGAGACAGTGTCTTGCTCTGTCACCCAGGCTGGAGTGCAGTGGTGTGACATCAGCTCACTGCAACCTCCATCTCCCGGGTTCAAGCAATTCTCCTGCCTCAGCCTCCCTAGAAGCTGGGATTACAGGCATGTGCCCCACAGCCAGCTAATTTTTGTATTTTTAGTAGAGATGGGGTTTCACTATGTTGGCCAGACCAGTCTCGAACTCCTGACCTCAGGTGATCCACCCACCTCAGCCTCTCAAAGTGCTGCTATGATCCTTTGTTGTTAACCTTGGGCATGGGAGAAAGAGAAAAATGGCAAAAATCCCATATATTTCCTATTCCTGCCACAAACCTTTATCATTGTAGATAAAGATTGGGCCATAAGGAACTTCAATCTAGGATCAAGTATTTACTCTTATAATTTAGTTGAGGTTTATTGATAATTTTCATTTACATGTTGAAGATACCCAAATGTTAATATGAATATGAAGAAGGAAATTATAACCACAGGATGACCTGAAATTTTTTTCGAAACAGAGTCTCGCTCTGTCACCCAGGCTGGAGTGCAGTGGTGAGATCTCGGCTCACTACAAGCTCCGCCTACCAGGTTCATGCTATTCTCCTGCCTCAGCCTCCCAAGTAACTGGGACTACAGGCACCCACCACCACACCCAGCTCATTTTTTGTATTTTTAGTAGAGACGAGGTTTCACCGTGTTAGCCAGGATGGTCTCGATCTCCTGACCTCATGATCTGCCTGCCTCGGCCTCCCAAAGTGCTGGGATTACAGGCGTGAGCCATTGCACCTGGCCAAGGATGACCTGAAAATTTTAAACCATATTATCCTGTAGAATTTAAAACTGGCAGATGAAATTTTGAAAAACACTGCAGTTGGATTCAATTTTCCTTCCACAGTCTGTCCTTGGTTTTGTGTTTTAGTTTTTCTCCTTCAGTCTTACCATTTATATAATAACAAGATCCTTATTTCTATAGTAATCAGTTCTCTTTACTTAATTTTCCACTTGAAGTTATTTAATCCTTCTTAAGAAGGCAAACGTGTCCTAGAAACTAGAGTAAGAAATAGGAGCACGCTGATCAAATTATGTTCCTTTGAGTCAAACTTGCCTTTTCTTGTGCCTAAATTTGTCTTTTGGCAAAGTGAGAGAAAATGAAAGTTAATACCCCTACACTTTAGTAGACTGAGTCACACGAAAAGCTGACAATGCCTCAGGATTCATGGTGATTCCAGCTTTACTACAAAAAGGCTTTATTGTTACATCATGCAGCACTGTACCTCCTAGCAGACGGATGCAGCAGAAGGTATATCTCAAAAATAATTATTTAATATTAAAACATATTTGATTATAAATGAAATGGAGAAAACGTGTTTATCTGAACATAAGGTGTAAATGCAGATGCTTTTTCAAAAGGAAATGTGTTCTTCTTGAACTGTCAGCATCTTTCACCTAATTGTTTGATGAGCTTATGGTCCTGTCAAGACTCTGCCTAATTTGCTGTTATTATTATTTTTACTTTTAACACTTAAATAAAACTTTTACTGCTTATAAGGGAGAAAAGGGGTTTTGATCACTGAACAGAAACCTTCCAGGACTGCAGAGCTTGGTGGGTATTATCCATCTGCCTTTCCCATCCATTAGTCATCCAGAATTCATTCATTTATTCATCCATCCATCCATCCATCCATTCATTCCATTCATCCAAAACATTTATTAATAAATGGCTAACTGTAATACAATGTAAGTATTATTATTAAGGTTTGGATCACAAGATGTGGGAGCCTAGATAGTTCTATAGTTGAGGGTGGGAAATGAGGGGGGATTCCATTTTATGTTGGGACTTGAAAGATGAGCAAGAGTCTAGTCAAAACAATGGATGGGGAAGGAATTCTGGGCAGAAAGAACAGCATGTGTAAAAGCCAAGGAGCATGAGAATGCCTGGTGTGACCAGGTGATGAAGATTGAGCCAGGTGTCAAAGGCCTGGTGTGCTGAGTTAGGGTCTGAATTTCATCCTATGGACACAGGGAGGCTTTAAAATATTGACCCAGGCATAGGGCATACTCACACTTGTATTTTTTAAAAGTTGTGTTGTTTAAAGTTTGGATGGATGGGAGGAGGCTTGGAAAGCAGGAAGGGGATCACTCTAAAAGTCAAGGTGCAAGACAGTGCAGGTCTAAATTAGGACAACAGCACTAGAAAGGAGAGAAGAAGGATATAACTCACAGATATTGTAGAGGCACAAATCAACAGGACTTGGGCTGTTCATGGAGAGATGGTAGCCAGGGAGAGTGAAATGAGTCAGAGATGACTCTGAAGTCTTTAGTGAACCAGAGCAACATGCTTGTGGGAAGGAAGAATGAATTCACTTAACGATATGCATGGTTTGTGGTTACTGGGACCATGCAGATGGAGATATCCAATTGACAGGTGAAATGTGAAGGTGGAGCTCAGAAGCCAGGAGAGGACTGAAGATTTTGGATATCATTACTTCATGAGACTGATGCCGTGGAGATGGATGAGATCATGCAGACCAAACACAGAGAATGGGAAGAGGGAAGGGAAAAGGAAAAAGTTAAAGTCCAACGGGCATGTGCTTTTTCAGCTGCTCAGCATTCATTCCTTTTTTCTGGTGCTAGTTCTTTATTCCCTTTGGCCAGCCACACCTCCCTGCTGCATGTAATTCTGTTGGAGTAAACTTTCATGTTGTCTTGTCCAAATTATGCAATGCTTTCTGCTCCAGGATGGACAGAGTATGTGTCTCATCACCCTGGCCACATTGACTTGATCAGCTATGTGGCAGTGACATGCTAGAATGGGCTCCTTCCACTTCACAAGTGGCATTACATCAATAGCTTGAAATTAGCCATGGTGGAGGTATTTACACCACAGAAATTAGCAAACACTAAAAATCAGTCCCTCCCTCCTTGCTGAGAGCCAGGTTACTGGCAAACTACTGAATGGGGGCATAAACACATGCAGACCAATGACTGTCTTCCCAGAGATCTGATATACAAATCTCAGAGAAAAGGTGCCCCTTTTCACTCTGATTGCAAACTGTGAGGTGTGCTCATGGCAAACTTCCTTGCTGTGTAGAAAACCTGCCTGAGAAAGAACAGACAATACAGAGGGAAGGTTGCCAGAGGGAGAAGAGACAGAACCCCCAGCACAGGATTTGTTGCTGTTTTGTTTTTTCAATTTTCAAAAACTTCCTACATTTCAAAAAGGCACCTACTCATAGAAAATTCCATATAACCTAGGTGTTCAGTTAACAAATTAAAAAATAAATACTGAATGCTCACTGCTCAGGTTAAGATATAGAATATTATCAATTGCCCAGAAGCCAACTGCATACTACCTCACTCCTCTTCATCTTGACCTTTGTCATAATTTTCTGGATTAGAAAAATCAATTTTATGACCTATGTATACATTCATAATTGCAGAGCTCTCTCTCCTCTCTCTCTCTCTCTCTCTCTCTCTCTAAGTCACTTAAGGGAGAAGGCAGCATTTAGGAAATCATTGGTTTTCCTGGTGTGGGGAAAATGGGATAAGTTTATAGGATGATATGAAAGATCCAAGGGAGAAAGATTGAGGACAACAGAGCCAGAGAGAGAGATTTAGTGCACGGTAATAGGGAAGGCAGAGGGACATTGAATCCAGCATGCTGAGGGAGGCCTCAGCTTTGAAATAGAGGATCGAGAGATGCCTAATACAAGGAAGGGAATTAGTGTCTACTCATGAATTTCTTTGACTGATATATGAAACGCACAGCTGAAAAATAGTAAGTGCTTCCAATTTCATCTTAGCCCATGCTCTATGAGTGCTGAGCCTTCCTTGAATAAGCTGCTGCATCCATGGACTTTGGAGCTAGTGACCTGGAATCTCCTCTCCCTTACTTCTTTGGCCTGGCATCTCTGGGCACAGGTCTTTGTGCTTGGCTCTGGCTCCTGGAACCTGGTACTCCTTGACTTTCTCCCTGGCACAAGGCTCTGGTAGTGGCTTTGCCCCATGGAGCCTCAGCCTATGGCTCAGCACCATTTCTTACTTCCTTCGGAGCATCCAACACCCTGGCCCGGTCAGCACGCTTACTTTCTCTGACCCTAGTTTTGTCTGTAAGGAAACCAGCTCCTGCAATGGGGGGGGGTTCAGGATTAATGGGGTGGTTGGTAGGAAAGGAACAAAGCAGGTAAACGTGGTGGTGAAGGTGCAGGAAGTTGAGTTGACAGGATCCACTCCTGTGACCTCCTTTGCTGAATTCACTTGCTTAGCCCACAATCCCATGTCCAGAAAATATTCCTAGGTCCTCTGTAGTCTTCTCGTCCAAGAATTCTTGAGACCTCAGATCTATTTTCCAACCTATCCCTGCTTCTGATTAAGTGTGTGTTTAAATTGCCTTGGCTACATCAAAAATAAAACATTTCTACAAATTAAAAACTTTCTGGAGTCCTTGACTTGTTTCTGAGCTTGCTTTTGAAATACCAATTAGTCAGAGAAATATATGCTTCATGTTTCCAAAAAAAGAAATAGGGAAGACCTCGCTGAAGATAGCTAGCTCTGGTGAGAGATGCTTTTTCTTTGAGGAGCTGCAACTAAATGTCTATGTATTCCAACAACATTTAGCAAAAGATGTCCCCTGTCCTTAAAAGAATGGAAGGCACTGAATGAGAAGTCTCTCTCAGGCCGGGCAATAATGAAAGGCTTTCAATGATTAGAACTAGGGTCTGAATTGTATAAAACATTCATCTTTGCAGGAGCAGAAAGCTCAGTGAAATGACTCCTAACAATTCCTTGACTCTGGGTTTGAATGGATAGGTTCAAGCACATATACCACTCTAACTGAGCTGACACCAAAGCGTTCCATCTCATCCTAATAGATGGCAAAGGTCACTCTTTCCCTTCATTTGATGAATGACTATGGCACCACCACATTTGTCTTGTATCTGGCAGCAATTCTCAAGTTAGTGATAATGAGGGTCTTCGTAACAAGGAAGTCAAATGCTGTAGAGAGTTAGTGGAAGCCATTGCATCTGCCCAACTACTTCACATACAGTTCACAGCCAAAGGAAAGTCCTGCCGGCCAGAGGCACACAGCAAAAGGATAACATTTCTGAAGATAGCAGTCCCCAAATAGTGATCATAAACACACACACACACTGTCAGCCCACAGAATAATATTACATTGGTACAAATGAAATTGCAGTTTTTGCCATCAAAAGTAGTGGCAAAAATGGCAATTACTTTTGCACCAACCTAATACTATACTGAGCATGGAACTGACTAAAGAAAAAATATCAAATTTTCCTCCTCATTTGCAAGAATTCTAGAAAATGAGAACGGTCATTATTCCACTCCTACCATGTTTCATTTGCGTAGAAGTTCTGCCGTACCAGTGGATAATTGCATGGATAACTTAGTCCTGTCCAGCGGCTGCTTACAAATTAATGTGGTGAGTGGGAAGAATATTTCTTTAAGAGGAAATATTGAGCCAAGAAGAAAGACTAGAAGTGAAGTAAGAATGTCAGAAGACGAAAACACAGATGTGATGAAGTAGAAGGTTGAAAATATGATTTTGTTCTATTAGACATAATGAGACTTTGACTCAATGACCTCCTTGACTCTCCAAACCTGGAACTGGTTTCAAATAGGAATCGGAATTCTTACTCATTGGCAGAAAAGCATTTGTTCCTGGGGTCAGCAATGCCTTATACTTCGCAGAACATACTCCACAGCAAGTCAGCAGCTGTACTGAGAATGGAGTTCTAGATTCTCTCTAACAAACTTCAGACACAAAGCAGGATATAGACCCCCTCCATCGCTTAGTTCTTTCATCTCTGAGGAGCATGCCCAACAGAATGGTTGAAGAATAAATGACATTGCAGAGGGGCTGTGTTTTTAGCTCCACAATACTCTTTAATATGATTCTGGGCTACAATCGAAACTTTATTTAAATAAATTATAGGTGCACTTCTTTCTCCTCATTAATGTATTTATTCTTTGGCTGTTTGTTGTTTTTTAAAAACCTATACATATAAGAAGCACTTTCTGTGTGTTAGATACTGTGCTAGATGTTAGAGAATCAAAGGAAAATAAACAAAAACAAAAACATGGTACCAGCCCTTGAAGGACTCTTAGTGTCTAGTAGAAAAAGATTGTCACATTAACAAGCCAAATAAAGACATGCAATTGCTACTGCTGGAAATACTTATATTTACTGGATGTGGTGAAAAAAAGGAGAAAGTGGTCAATTAACTGTGTGTTTGTGTGTGTCTGTGTGTGTGTGTGTGCATACGTGCACGTGTGCTCTCACACATGCAAGATAGGGGTGGGGATGTAGATCAATAAGAAAGGGTTCAGCGAAAGCGAGGCCCTTGAATGGAGTCTTGCAAGATGAGTCAGCACTGACTGGGAGAGCAGGGTGAAGGAGGCAGCGTGCCGTGGTCTTGACGGTTGGAATCTGGAGTGTTGGTGAGGGCATCAAGTGACCGGGACACAAACACGGTAGGGGCAAGATTTCAGAAGGCCTTCTATACCGCATTAAAAAGACTGGGCTCTGCCCTGCAGTCACAGAAGGTTTGAATCATATTAAAACTGTAAACTATTGCTGTTTTGGAACAATCCCTCCCCCAGCAATGCAGAGGAGAGACTGGAGGGGCGGGGGCTGAGGCTGACCAGGCCATGGCAAGGTCCAGCCAGTTGAGACTAGGCCAAGGCAATAGCAGTGGAGGGTGAAGAGACGTACAGGAGGGAAGCCAAGGAGGGGAGTGGCTGTGGGAGTGAGAGAGAATGCAGCCTCAGAGCCAACCCAGGCTGTGGGCTTAGGTGGAGCATCCACGGAGATCGGGAGTGGAGGAGTAGATGAGATGATGGGTCCATTCCACTTGTTTAAATTGGAGTTGCCTGTAGGACATCAGGGTGAGAGGTCCAGCAGGCAAGATAATATAGGGATTCTTACATTAAAGAGTTTAGGGTCCGTGATCTTGGGTGGGAAAAAAATTGCATTTTTCTTTTCATTAACCTCTAACTAAAATTCAGCATTTCCCTTATGAGAGTAGGCAACAGACCACAGTGGTATTAGCAGTACCTTTGACTTTGTCATCCGTAGAAATGACAGATGTATTCTTATCACCTTTCAGTTATTGCAGACATCTTGAAATATTGCTCACATGTTTCACTGCTTCAGAATGATGCTTGTTATTATGCCTGTGGCTAAATATTATTTAATGTTAATAAAAGGCATGCATACTATGTCACACCTTTATTTTTAATATTTTAATAACTATATTTCTACATGACTTGTTTTATTTGTAATCTCACATGTTTTATGTCAAGTATTTTAAAACATTATTCCTAGAAGCAGTTCGTGGGCTTTAGCAGGCTGCCAAGTGTATCCATGGACCAAGTAAAGGTCAAGAACCTCTGATCCAGAGTTTGAAGACACCAGGCTGCTTCAGTAATTCACGGAGTTCTGCTGAGCAACAGTGTGCTGAGAAGGATGTGACCTATTCCCAGAGCTCCAGAAATAGATTGGGATGAAAGGAAATGGTTGACTGCGAAAGAAAACGAAGTTTGCACTTGTTTGGTTAGAAAGCTTCTGGCCTCCCGCCTGAAATAGTTGCCCTTTATAGATTCAAAGTCTCCTGCTCAAAATGTGCCCTGGGCTGGTTGCAGTTATTGCTCTTGGGAAACTGTGAAGGCAATAATCATGAGCCAATGCGATGGTGTGCACTGATCCCAGAGTAGGGCACTCTTAAAATGAACATCATTCAGCAGAGTTGAATCGTTTGTTAAAACCAGTTATGATGAGAGGAATGTAAATCAATGGCAGAAATGTGTAACTGTCCCTGGGAAGGACTTTTCCTTTCCCGAGTCCAGATCCTAGTGTTCACTCAGCCACAAAGAATAATGTTTGAAATTGGGCAGAGAAGATACATGGGGGTGGAGGCAATCAGCTCAGCTGATTCACTGGACATGTGAGGCCTCCCTCAGTTCATAGAACATCTCCTTTTCTGGCCCCCTAAGGCCAAGAGGTTGAACTTGACACTTGACCTTCCCACTAACCCTACCTCCTTCTTTACTTCTGCCATCTCATAGCTGTTCTTGTGAGGCAAAACAACCTAAATTACTACGTGACTTTCTACCCTTAAAAAAGTGTAAAAGTCTACTTCGGAAGTCAAGGCCCTGTATATTTACTTCTGGAAATTTATCCTACTAAAATCTCACTCCTGCAATGGTTGTTGATTGAAGCATTATTTGTGATTTTAAAACTTGAAAACAACCCAAAAGTCTATCAAGAGGCAACTGCTTAATTAGACCTGGTTCATCCATACTTATGAAGTACTTCAAAGTGCTTGAAAAGTATACACCAGTGCAGACAGATATTCATGCCACATTGTAAACTGAAAAAGAAATTGTAGAATAATATGCATAGTAGGACTATTTTTTAAACAAAAGTGTGTATGAGGTCTCAATAGGTTTGTGAATGTCTAGATAAGGGTCTAAAAGATGATCCCTGCACTTAAAAACGCTTATTTTGGAGGCTGAGAGTGGAATAAATAGGATGGGTAAGGGAGGAGGAGAATGAGAATTTCAAAGAGAAATTGTCACTCTGTACTATAATATCTCCATGTTGTTTGAAAGTAGAAAATTACTTTGTGATTTAAAATATAACTGGAAGGCAGATCATATTAGCTCTCATCATATGTAATGGTGATCATCTGGGAATTGTTTTGTAAATTTTAATTTGTCAAATAAACTCATGCTGTATCAGAAAAAGTTCTGTATCAGTTAGGATTAGGTTTAACTGTGAATAAAACAGTCCCAAAACAAGTGTCTTAGACAAGCAGGGACTGTATTTCTTTGGAGATAGACAATCCAAGGCTCCTTTGACAGCTGTTTCCCTGATGGCTCCTTTGAGCTCAATTTCCAAATCCTTTGAGTGTGTGGCCTCAGCCTCGTGGTACAAGATGGACCTAGAGCTTTCCATACCTCACTCCTGTTCTCAGAAGCAGAAGGACAGGCCAGGTGTGGTGGCTCGTGCCTATAGTCTCAGCACTTTGGGAGGCTGAGCTGGGTGGATCACTTGAGGCCAGGAGTTCAAGATCAGCCTGGCCAACATGTTGAAACCCCGTCTCTACTAAAAATACAAAAAAATTAGCTGGGCGTGGTGGCAGGTACCTGTACTCCCAGCTGCTCAGAGGTTGAGGCAGGAGAATCACTTGACCCTGGGAGGCAGAGGCTGCAGTGAGCTGAATCATGCCACTGCACTTCAGCCTGGGTGAGAGAGTGAGAACCTGTTTAAAAACAAAAAAACAAAAAACAAAAACACACACACACACAGACAAGAAGGACAAAGAAGGGACTCATTTAGGGGCAGAACCAGCCCCATTGTCTGCGTATTTCTTTTTCTGAATCACCAGTTCCATATTCTTTTCTTTTTTTTTTTTTATACTTTAAGTTCTAGGGTACATGTACACAACGTGCAGGTTTGATACATAGGTATACACGTGCCATGTTGGTGTGCTGCACCCGTTAACTCGTTAACTTGTCATTTACATTAGGTATATCACCTAATGCTATCCCTCCCCCACCCCCCGACCCTACGACAGGCCCCAGTGTGTGATGTTCCCCACCCTGTGTCCAAGTGTTCTCATTGTTCAATTCCCACCTATGAGTAAGAACATGAGGTGATTGGTTTTCTGTCCTTGCGTTAGTTTGCTCAGCATGATGGTTTCTAGCTTCATCCATGTCCCTAAAAGGACATGAACTCATCCTTTTTTTATGGCTGCATAGTATTCCATGGTGTATATGTGCCACATTTTCTTCATCCAGTCTATCATTGATGGACATATGGGTTGGTTCCAAGTCTTTGCTATTGTGAATAGTGCCGCAATAAACATATGTGTTCGTGTGTCTTTATAGCAGCACGATTTATAATCCTTTGGGTATATGCTCAGTAATGGGATGACTGGGTCAAATGGTATTTCTAGTTCTAGATCCTTGAGGAATCGCTACACTGTCTTCCACAATGGTTGAACTAGTTTACACTCCCACCAACAGTGTAAAAGTGTTCCTATTTCTCCACATCCTCTCCAGCACCTGTTGTTTCCTGACATTTTAATGATCGCCATTCTAACTGGTGTGAGATGATATCACTGTGCGGTTTTGATTTGCATTTCTCTGATGGCCAGTGATGATGAGCATTTTCTCACATGTTTGTTGGCTGCATAAATGTCTTCTTTTGAGAGGTGTCGGTTCATACCCTTTGCCCACTTTTTGATGGGGTTGTTTAATTTTTTTTCTGGTAAATTTGTTTCAGTTCTTTGTAGATTCTGGATATTAGCCCTTTGTCAGATAGGTAGATTGTAAAAATTTTCTCCCATTCTGTAGGTTGCCTGTTCACTCTGATGGTAGTTTCTTTTGCTGTACAGAAGCTCTTTAGTTTCATTAGATCTCATTTGTCAATTTTGCCTTTGTTGCCATAGCTTTTGGTGTTTCAGTCATGAAGTCCTTGTCCATGCCTATGGCCTGAATGGTATTGCCTAGGTTTTCTTCTAGGATTTTTATGATTTTAGGTCTGATATTTAAGTCACTAATCCATCTTGAATTAATTTTTGTATAAGGTGTAAGGAAGGGATCTAGTTTCAGCTTTCTACATATGGCCAGCCAGTTTTTCCAGCACCATTTATTAAATAGTGCTTTCCCCATTTCTTGTTTTTCTCAGGTTTGTCAAAGATCAGATGGCTGTAGATGTGTGGTATTATTTCTGAGGGCTCTGTTCTGTTTGATTGGTCTATATCTCTGTTTTGGTACCAGTACCATGCTGTTTTGGTTACTGTAGCCTTGTAGCATAGTTTGAAGTCAGGTAGCGTGATGCCTCCAGTTTTGTTCTTTTGGCTTAGGATTGTTCTTTTGGCTTGGCAATGCGGGCTCTTTTTTGGTTCCATATAAACTTTAAAAGTAGTTTTTTACAATTCTGTGAAGAAAGTCATTGGTAGCTTGATGGGGATGGCATTGAATCTATAAATTACCTTGGGCAGTATGGCCATTTTCACAATATTGATTCTTCCTATCCGTGAGCATTGAATGTTCTTCCATTTGTTTGTGTTCTCTTGTATTTTGTTGAGCAGTGGTTTGTAGTTCTCCTTGAAGAGGTCCTTCACCTCCCTTGTAAGTTGGATTCCTAGGTATTTTATTCTCTTTGAAGCAATTATGAATGGGAGTTCACTCATGATTTGGCTCTCTGTTTGTCTATTATTGGTGTATAGGAATGCTTGATATTTTTGCACATTGATTTTGTATCAGCAACTTTGCTGAAGTTGCTTATCAGCCTAAGGAGATTTGGGGCTGAGATGATGGGGTTTTCTAAATATACAATCATATAATCTACAAACAGGGACAATTTGACTTCCTCTTTTCCTAATTGAATACCCTTTATTTCTGTCTCTTGCCTGATTTCCGTGACCAGAACTTCCAACAATATGTTGAATAGGAGTGGTGAGAGAGGGCATCCCTGTCTTGTGCCAGTTTTCAAAGGGAATGCTTCCAATTTTTGCCCATTCAGTATGATATTGGCTGTGGGTTTGTCATAAATAGCTCTTTTTATTTTGAGATACATCCCATCAATACCTAGTTTATTGAGAATTTTTAGCATGAAGGGTTGTTGAATTTTGTAGAAGGCCTTTTCTGCATCTATTGAGGTAATCATGTGGTTTTTATCTTTGGTTCTGTTTATGTGATGGATTACGTTTATTGATTTGTGCATATTGAACCAGGCTTGCATCCCAGGGATGAAGCCAACTTGATCTTGGTGGATAAGCTTTTTGATGTGCTGCTGGATTCAGTTTGTCAGTGTTTTATTGAGGATTTTTGCATCGATGTTCATCAGGGACATTGGTCTAAAATTATCCTTTTTGGTTGTGTCTCTGCCAGGCTTTGGTATCAGGATGATGTTGGCCTCATAAAATGAATTAGGGAGAATTCCCTCTTTTTCTATTGATTGGAATAGTTTCAGAAGGAATGGTACCAGCTCCTCCTTGTAACTCTGGTAGAATTCAGCTGTGAATCCGTCTGGTCCTGGAATTTTTTTGGTTGGTAGGCTATTAATTATTGCCTCAATTTCAGAACCTGTTATTGGTCTATTTAGGGATTCAACTTCTTCCTGGTTTAGTCTTGGGAGGATGTATGTGTCCAGGAATTCATCCATTTCTTCTAGATTTTCTAGTTTATTTGCATAGAAGTGTTTATAGTATTCTCTGAAGGTAGTTTGTATTTCTGTGGGATCGGTGGTGATACCGCACCACCTTTTATCATTTTTTATTGCATCTATTTGATTCTTCTCTCTTTTCTTCTTTATTAGTCTTGCTGGCAGTCTATCAATTTTGTTGATCTTTTCAAAAAAGCAGCTCCTGGATTCATTGATTTTTTGAAGGGTTTTTTGTGTCTCTATCTCCTTCAGTTCTGCTCTGATCTTAGTTATTTCTTGACTTCTGCTAGCTTTTGAAAGTGTTTGCTCTTGCTTCTCTAGTTCTTTTAATTGTGATGTTAGGGTGTCAATTTTAGATCTTTCCTGCCTTCTCTTGTGAGCATTTAGTGCTATATACTTCCCTCTACACACTACTTTAAATGTGTGCCAGAGATTCTGGTACGTTGTGTTTTTGTTCTCATTGGTTTCAAAGAACATCTTTATTTCTGTCTTCATTTCGTTATGTACCCAGTAGTCATTCAGGAGCAGGTTGTTCAGTTTCCAGGTAGTTGGGCAGTTTTGAGTGAATATCTTAATCCTGAGTTCTAGTTTGATTGCACTGTGGTCTGAGAGACAGTTTGTTATAATTTCTGTTCTTTTACATTTACTGAAGAGTGCTTTACTTCCAATTATGTGGTCAATTTTGAAATAAGTGTGATGTGGTGCTGAGAAGAATGTATATTCTGTTGATTTGGGGTGGAGAGTTCTGTAGGTATCTATTAGGTCCGCTTAGTACAGAGCTGAGTGCAAGTCCTGGATATCCTTGTTAACCTTCTGTCTCGTTGATCTGTCTAATGTTGACAGTGAGTGTTAAAGTCTCCCATTATTATTGTGTGGGAGTCTAAGTCTGCTTGTAGGTCTCTAAGGACTTGCTTTATGAATCTGGGTGCTCCTGTATTGGATGCATATATATTTAGGATAGTTAGCTCTTGTAGTTGAATTGATCCCTTTACTATTATGTAATGGCCTTCTTTGTCTCTTTTGATCTTTGTTGGTTTAAAGTCTGTTTTATCAGAGACTAGAATTGCAACCCCTGCTTTTTTTTTTGCTTTCCATTTGCTTGGTAGATCTTCCTCCATCCCTTTATTTTGAATCTATGTGTATCACTGCATGTGAGATGGGTCTCCTGAATACAGCACACTGATGGGTCTTGACTCTTTATCCAATTTGCCAGTCTATGTCTTTTAATTGGAGCATTTAGCCCCATTTACAGTTAAGGTTAATATTGTTATGTGTGAATTTGATCCTGTCATTATGATGTTAACTGGTTATTTTGCTCATTAGTTGATGCAGTTTCTTCCTAGCATTGATGGTCTTTACAATTTGGCATGTTTTTGCAGTGGCTGGT
The DNA here is from genome assembly GCF_049350105.2 of Macaca mulatta. NCBI lineage: Eukaryota > Metazoa > Chordata > Mammalia > Primates > Cercopithecidae > Macaca > Macaca mulatta. The sequence goes on along the minus strand of NC_133412.1, from coordinate 129,206,489 downwards.
ACTGGTTGTTCCATGTTTAGTGCTTCCTTCAGGAGCTCTTCTAAGGCAGCCTGGTAGTGACAAAATCTCTCAGCATTTGTTTGTCTGCAAAGGATTTTATTTCTCCTTCACTTATGAAGCTTAGTTTGGCTGGATATGAAATTGTGGGTTGAAAATTCTTTACAAATGTTGAATATTGGCCCCCACTCTCTTCTGGCTTGTAGTGTTTCTGCCGAGAGGTCTGCTGTTAGTCTGATGGGCTTCCCTTGGTGGGTAACCTGACCTTTCTCTCTGGCTGCCCTTAACATTTTTCCTTCATTTAAACTTCGGTGAATCTGACAATTATGTGTCTTGGAGTTGCTTTTCTCGAAGAGTATCTTTGTGGCGTTCTCTGTATTTCCTGAATTTGAATGTTGGCCTGCCTCGCTAGGTTGGGAAGTTCTCCTGGATAATATCCTGAAGAGTGTTTTCCAACTTGGCTCCATTCTCCCGTCAGTTTCAGGGACATCAATCAGACGCAGATTTGGTCTTTTCACCTAGTCCCATATCTTTTGGAGGCTTTGTTCATTTCTTTTTTACTCTTTTTTCTCTAACCTTCTCTTCTCACTTCATTTCATTCATTTGATCTTCAATCACGAAACCCTTTCTTCCACTTGATCATATCGGCTACTGAAGCTTGTGCAAGCATCATGTAGTTCTTGTGCCATGGTTTTCAGCTCCATCAGGTAATTTAAGGACTTCTCTATACTGTTTATTCTAGTTAGCCATTCGTCTAATCTTTTTTCAAGGTTTTTAGCTTATTTGCGATAGGTTCGAACATCCTCCTTTAGCTCAAAAAGTTCGTTATTACTGATCATCTGAAGCCTTCTTCTCTCAACTCATCAAAGTCATTCTCCATCAGGCTTTGTTCCATTGCTGGTGAGCAGTTGCATTCCTTTGGAGGAGAAGAGGCACTCTGATTTTCAGAATTTTCAGCTTTTCTGCTCTGGTTTCTCCCCATCTTTGTGGTTTTATCTACCTTTGGTCTTTGATGATGGTGACGTACAGATGGTGTTTTGGTGTGGATGTCCTTTCTGTTTGTTAGTTTTCCTTCTAACAGTCAGGACCCTCAGCTGCCAGTCTGTTGGAGTTTGCTGGAGGTCCACTCCAGACCCTGTTTGCCTGGGTATCACCAGCGGAGGTTGCAGAACAGCAAATATTGCAGAACGGCAGATGTTGATGCCTGATCCTTCCTCTGGAAGCTTCGTCTCAGAGGGGCACCCGGCCTTATGAGGTGTCAGTCAGCCCCTACTGGGAGGTGTTTCCCAGTTAGGCTACTCAGGGGTCAGGGACCCACTTGAGGAGGCAGTCTGTCCGTTCTCAGATCTCAAACTCTGTGCTGGAAGAACCACTACTCTCTTCAAAGCTGTCAGACAGGGACATTTAAGTTTGCAGAAATTTCTGCTGCCTTTTGTTCAGCTATGCCCTGCCCCTAGAGGTGGAGTTTACAAAGGCAGGCAGGCCTCCTTGAGCTGGGGTGGGCTCCACTGAGTTCGAGCTTCCTGGTCCCTTTGTTTACCTACTCAAGCCTCAGCAATGGCGCATGCCCCTCCCCCAGCCTCGCTGCTGCCTTGCAGTTGGATCTCAGACTGCTCTGCTAGCAGTGAGCAAGGCTCGGTGGGCGTGGGACCCTGAGCCAGGCACAGGATCTAATCTTCTGGTATGCCATTTGTTAAGGCCATTGGAAAAGTGCATTATTTGGGTGGGAGTGTCCTGATTTTCCAGGCACCGTCTGTCAAGGCTTCCCTTTGCTAGGAAAGGGAATTCCCTGACCCGACTGGTTGTACTTCCCGGGTGAGGCGATGCCCCGCCCTGCTCCCTGGGCTGCACCCACTGTCTGACAAGCCCCAGTGAGATGAACCCAGTACCCCAGTTGGAAATGCAGAAATCACCCATCTTCTGTGTTGCACACGCTGGGAGCTGCAGACTGGAGCTGTTCCTATTTGGCCATCTTGGAACCTCCCTCGCCTGTTACATATTATATGAAACTGCAGCCTTTATTCTATGAAAGTGCAGCCTATGAAGAGGAAACTTTGAGCTGCCTTTCCTGCTGACTCTAGACCAGAGCAGTAGTATCTGAAGCCTTCTTCTCAGGGCCTTTTCTTTTTCTTCCTTCATTCCACCTGCCTTCTTCTCCTTCCACATCCCCTTTCCGTATTCTCCCCTCTCCATACACTTTGGTTCACCAAGCAGGTACCAGTCAGAGCTAAAGAGCTTACTACTTCCTAGGTTGCTTTGGGACTTGCTAGATCCTCACAATAGAATGGCAGGGACCACAATGAAGGTACTTTCCTTCTGGGCAGCATTTGGAAAATTAGCTCTCAGGGTGTGAGACAGAAACATACAAAGCAGAAAAGACACAGCCATTCAGCCAACTATGGGTTCTGCTTCTGGTTGCAGAAACAGCTAATTCTGTGTGTGTGTGTGTGTGTGTGTGTGTGTGTGTGTGTGTGTGTGTGTGACAGAGAGTGCATGTGTAATGTTTATGTGAAATTTTAGCTGCTTGATCTGTAACATCTCTCTCCCATCCAAACCACTAAAATGTTTCACTAATGCCTCTCTTATGACATTTTTCTTCCTTTTTTGTTCTAGTTATTTGTACATCTATTTTCTCTCTCCTACTAGACCATAAACTTCTTGAGGGCAGAGGCTATTTTGACGCATCTGTATATATTTTGGCCTCTAGAAAGGTGCCTGGCACAAGGCCCGAGCTCAGTGTCTATTGTAGGAATGAATGCACCAAATGCTATTGAAATCTCAAGTGATTTAGGGGTCACAAACCTCCCAGAAAAGGCAGGTTATGGTTGCACAAAGATATTGTGAGGTCTTTTTTGAACACAAAAAAAGGGAGAGGATTTAAATAGGAGGAAAATGTGAGGAATGAGTTTGTATTCTGACACATTTCTGTCTGTCTTCTGGAGTCTCCCCTCATTGCCAAGTTGACACTTTTTTCTCCCTCCCTGCATCTCCTGTCACACTGACAGTCTGTCCCAGGGCAATGCTGCTCACTTTCAGATTGGATCAGCTGCCCATTGTGACTCACCTCCATATTTTAAACTCTCTCAAGGCATAGACCTTGCCTTACACTTTCTATCCCTCTAACGTAGTGCCGGATACATAGTAGATGTCCAACAAATATTTTTTCTTTTAAATGATGACTAAATCATCTCTGAATATATTACATATGAAAGGGTTAAAAAAGATAAACAGGGACACATAATGGAACACAGACTCTAAAGTTGTCTTTCTTTTCCTGTTTTATTTTCCCATAGCATCTCTCAGCTCTAACATGCTATATAATTTTGCTGCTTATATTTAGAGACTGTCCCTCTTCCCAATGGCAATTGGAATCTCATACATTGATGAGAGGTGTGTAAATTGTTACAATCACTTTGGAAAATTGTTTGGCAATGTGTACCAAGGTTACCAAAGATTACCATTACTAAGAATTCTACTTTGAAATATCTGTCATCTATCTATCTATCTATCTATCTATCTATCTATCTATCTAAGAAATGAATGCATAAGTCCACCAAAGACATGTCTTAAAATGCTCATATCAGGTCACGCACGGTGGTTCATGCCTGTAATCCCAGCACTTTGGGAGGCTGAGGCAAGCAGATTACTTGAGGTCAGGAGTTCGAGACCAGCCTGGCCAACATAGTGAAACCCCATCCCTACTAAAAATACAATAATTAGCCTGGGCTGGTGGCGTGTGCCTGTAGTCCTAGCTACTCGGGAGGCTGAGGCTGGAGAATCGCTTGAACCCAGGAGACAGAGGTTGCAGTGAGCCAAGATTGTGCCATTGCACTCCAGCCTGGGTGACAGAGAGAGACTCTGTCTCAAAAAACAAAAAAGTTCATATCAGCTTTATTTATAAAATCTTAAAATGGAAACAATCCAATTATCTGTCAACAGTAGAATGAATAATAATTATATACGCATTCAATGAAATGTTATATGAAAATAAAGAACAAACTAGTGATACTGCAATAACATGGGTGATCCTTACAGAAATTTTTCCTTAGTAAAAGAAGTCAAATACAAATAGAGCAACCCCAAAGGGCATATACTATGTGATTTCATCTATATGCATTCAAGACGAGCAAAACTAGTCTATAGTCATTGAAATAAGGACAGTGTTTACCTCTGAGCAGGGTAGTATTGACTGGGTAGAAACATGAAAAAAACCTCCTGGTATTTTGGAAATATTTCTATTTCCTTATCTGGGCAGTGGTTACATTGTTATATACATACACAAAAACTCATCAAGCTGCACACAATATTTGTGCACTTGCCTGTATATATACTGTACCACAGTTTGTTTACATTAGAGAAAGAAAAAAAACATAGGCTCCCCAGGGCAGGAGTTCATGAGTTCTACTCATTATAATATCCTCACCACCTGCAGAACCTGAATGTAGAGTAGGTGCTCAATAGCTATTTCTTGAATGAGTGAAGCCACTAACTCTGGGTTTGCATCCTATTTTATTCATACTTCTTTCTATCCATGTTTTGTCTGGAGCTCTTGGTTAAGCAGGAGTATATGACAACAGGCCCAGAGAAGTTACGTACCTTGGCCATGAGAACCCAGCTAGTTAGAGCAGGGAGATTCTGTTTGCCTCCAAGGTCTGTGCTCTTTTTTTCTTTTCCAAAAAAGCCAGTAAAATCCGACTTTGTTACCTAGATCCATAGGCCCCAGCTGATGTGAGCCTGCTTGGGAGTTTCCAACTTCATCTCATTCTCTCTCCACCACCCTTGCTTTTAGGTTTCAAATATTCAGGTGTTTAATTTTTTTAATAACAACTTTATTGAGTTATAATTCACATATCATACAATTCACCCATTTAAAGTATATAATTCAATGGTTTTTAGTATATTCACAGAGTTGGGCAACCATCACAATCAATTTTAGAACATCTTATCACCGCCCAAAAATCCCGTAGCAATCACTCCCTATTCCTCCCAGTTTCCCCAGTCCAAGTCAACCACTTATCTACTGTCTTTATAGATTTGTCTGTCTTATTTGTAGCTCTTGAGCACACAAAGCTCTTTCCTGCATTAGGTCCTTGCATATGCTCTCTCCTCTGCCTCAAAGGCTTGCCAGTCCACTCCTCAGGCTCCCCACTCCCTTCTCTCACACGTCACTTGGCTGGTTCTTCACCTTTCATCCCTAGATTGAAAAGTAATCTATGAGAGGTTTTCTGAGTACCCTCAGACCAGATTCTCGATGCTTTCCTTTATCATAGCTCCTTGCTTGTTCTCTTCTTGGTAGACTCACAGTTGGTAACCATTGGTTTACCAGCTCCCATTGCCTGACTTCCTTCAGTTGACTTTCAGCATAATAAGGGTAGTGGCTGTATCTATCTTGTTCTCCATTGTATTCTAATGCCTGCTGCAGGGCCTGGTGCTTAGAAGACCATCAGTAAATATTGGATGAATGAATGAATGAATATACCAGATAACTGAACTCACATTGCTTGGAAATAAGACCCCCGTGGCTGTTTCAAGCAGCAGATACTGCAATGCAACAGCATTTTACCATCTAAGTTTTCTATTGATGTGAAACAGTTGACCTGAAGCCTTCCTTTCCTCTCCTCTCCTGTCTTCTCCTCTCCTCTCCTCTCTTCTTCTCTCCTCTCCTCTCTTCTCCTCTCCTCTCCTTTTCTTCTTTTTCTTTCTCTCTCTCTTTCTCTTCTCTTTCTTTTCCTTCCTTCCTTCCTTCGTTCTCTTCCTTCCTTCCTTCTCTTCCTTTCTATTTCAAAACAAGGACAGTTGACTCAGAAGTCTGATCAGAATGATCAATTGCAAAACATGGCAGCAGAATACTTCTGAGTGAGTGATTGGATGATGTTGGGCAGTTTTGCTTTTCCTTCTCTTCTTAAGATTGTCACATTGATTGATGTTCCTTTGTTTTAAACATTAACAGTATGACAATCACTATTACAGCAACTCTGTCCGCTAGGTCTCCCTGTTGTTATAAAGGATCCATTAGTGTTTCCTCAGCTGGTTCCATCACTGTGAACATTGTTCAAGGTCCAGTAGTCAGCTCTGGGCAAAACCAGATTGTAAACCAATTGAAGGAAAGGGTAATATTCCATGTCCACCTGTAATAAACTGCTATTCTATCCCCATCCACACACACATCCAAGAATCTTGCAAGTCGTAGCTACTTGTAGAATGTCTATTTAATGAGTGGCATTAAGTATTAAGTAGTATCTCCCATTTTTCTTTGCTGCTTTCATCCTGTCCTCCCCTTGCCCTTACCTTGTTACTACTTTCTCAATCCTGAACTGTCAGGCTGTTCAGATGTCTCAGTCACAGAGAAAGTAAATCTGATTGATTGATTCACACTATGCTGCTTTGTGAACCTAAGCAGGGTGTGCTGGAGCAGTTTATAACGGTTCATGAGAGCCAATTGTGTGTACCTCGTTCAACTCTGCATTCAGTGACATCAGGTTGCTAGCTTGAAATTAGCCACGGTGGGAGCATTTACACCAGAGAAATTGGCAAATACTATACATCAGAGCCTGTCGTTTTGAAACCCGTTGTGAAATATTTACACCACTGATGTCATATATTAACATTATTTCCTGTCTGTCCTCCTCACCCCTTTTTCTTTTTTTTAAATTTAATTTCATTTTATCCTAAGTTCCAGGATACATGTGCAGGATGTGTGGTTTGTTGCATAGGTAAACATGTGCCTTGGTGGTTTGCTGCACCTAACAACCCATCACCTAGGTATGAAGCCCCGCATGCATTAGCTATTTATCCTGATGCTCTCCCTCCCCCTGCCTCGCTGACAGGCCCCAATGCACATTGTTCCTCTCTCTGTGTTCATGTGTTCTCATTGTTCAGCTCCCACTTATAAGTGAGAACTTGTGGTGTTTGGTTTTCTGTTCTTGTGTCTGCTGAGGATAATGGCTTCCAGCTCCATTATGTCCCTGCAAAGTACATACTCTCATTCCTTTTTACAACTGCATAATATTCCATAGTATATATGTACCACATTCTCTTTATCCAGTCTGTCATTGGTGGGCATCTGGGTTGATTTCATGTCTCTGCTATTGTGAACAGTGTTCTAATGAACATATGTGTGCCTGTATCTTTAAAATAGAATGATTTCTATTCCTTTGCTCACCCTGTTTTCTAAGAGAATGCTAAACCAGGCTTAATTTAAAGAATGACTCACCTGTGGCGCATACCTGTAATCCCAGCTACTCAGGAAGCTGAGGCAGGAGAATTGCTTGAACCTGGGAGGTGGAGGTTGCAGCGAACCAAGATTGTGCCATTGGACTCCAGCCTGGGCAACAAAAGTGAAACTCCGACTCAAAAAAAAAAAAAAGAAAAAAAGAAAAGACTCACCAAGAAAGACTTTGAGGCCATATATTTATAAAGCAAATACTATTTTCCCACTCTCTTGTTCAGGCTGGTTCACAGCTTTCACTGTTAAGTGCTTTCAAACCTTAGCTCTGTTCTTAACAATGTACTTCATAGTTTGCCACAACAGGCTGAAATCAGATTAGAACATCTTAGGGATTTTACCTAACTTGTTTATGTCAGTTTAGAGAGAAGGAAAAAGACTACCTAAGGCACACATCTTCCAATTCACAAATGGAACCAGATAAGTGCTTACATTGTTCATATATACATACATATATATATATATTCACTCAACCTTCTGCACTTCTGTCTTTTGAGACGAAAATCACCCTAAAATTCCTTGGGAAATTGCCTGTCTCCTAGCTCAGTGACTCCATATCCCAGATTCAGAGAATTTTAAGTTTACCAGAAAAATAAGAGACCATCGGATGCAGTTTCCTCAACCAGGCTGCACGTTAGCATCACCTGGGGAGCTTAAAAAATCACGTGTCTAGGCCCCACGCTAGACAAATTCAATCAGAATCATCTGGATTGGGATCAGGGCATTACTAATTTTAGCAGCTCTCCAGGTGATTTTAAGGGAGAACCATTGATCCAATTGCCCCTCAATTTTCAGATGAGAATCCCAAGACCCAGTTCTAAAAGCTTTTCTCAAAGTCCCAGAGTGGCTGAATGGAGGCAGCACTAGTCTAAGACTCAGATTTTTTTTTTTTTATTCCCAGACCACAGATCTTTTAAAATCATGCCCCAAATCTCTGGATGTTCCCATTCCTGTTTGATAAGCCCCCAAACATCAGTCCTAGAAGCAAAAACATGTTTTCCTATGGCAGAAATTTTATCAGGCCTGATTTCATTCAGAAGTCTAATTGATCTTTGATCTTGACCAAATGATTTTCTTACTTTTTTTAGTATTTCAGAATGTCTAAAATTAAAGGGGGGATCTTTGTGATAAGATATAGTAATGTAAACTATGTAAAGACATGGACCAGTGTCTAATCTTTACTATGTCAACCATAGGGCCTGATCGATGCCACATGCCCATGTATCCATTTATACCTACTTGATGTGTTAAGTGCCTTGACTAGATGTTTGAAAGCATTTGTTCACACTACAAAATCATATATCTCAATTTCAAACCCTGGCTCCACCACTGACCAGCCTGAGGCCTTGAGTAAGTTATTTAACCATTCTGTGCTTTGATTTTCTCACTTGGAAAATAGTCATACACCATAAGGTTGCTATGTGCATTTACGAGGTAATAAATGTATATAGGACACTTAGCATGTTGCCTGGTCCAGAACCACTCAACCAATATTAGTTATTACTTTGTTATTATTTTTATGATTTTGTTAATAATATTAGTTATTATTATTTTGTTATAGTAACCTATCTCTACCTCTTTGCTTGAATCCTGCTGGGAGAGGAGAGATATGAGTGATGAGGGAGCAGGAAGTGACAACCTACGAGCATCATGAACTGAAATCTCTGCCTTGGCTTCAAGGGTCACTATCAGCTAAGAGGAAACTGCACTGCACCCCTGAGGGCAACACACAGGAGGAGGCCTGGAGCAGGGCACTCTGGCCTGGTCCCATTCTTTTTCCCTCCAAGAATGGCATTGATTCTTGAGGGCAGCGGCCCCTATTCTTGCTCATCCCTCTAACTGGGCACTGGACTCTGGGCCTGAGCTACTGAACCCAAGGAGTGCTGACACAATGCCAGCTCTCAGCGGCCAATCACCACCTACTGCTCCCCGTGGCTGGTTCGCAGCTCAAGTTTGCTTTTCACCCAGCACGTCAGTTCAGTAAGCATCTCCCTTCCAGCCCAATAAGAGATGTTATCAGAAGTCCATTCATAACACTGACATGGCTTCTGCTCCTCACATCAGTTTTTAATGAAAACTCCTAGGAGATTAAAGCAGAGAAGAGAAAGGAACAGAGAATGATGAATGTCCTAAAGTGAAATGAGATATAGTTCAGAGATGGTTAGGTTGCAGTTGCTCTTTTAGACAAAGATTGTGTGAAAGACATTGGCAAAGTGTCAAAAACTACAGTGGTTTGAATGTGTCCCCCAAAGTTCTTGTGTTAAAAACTTAATCCCCAATGCAACGGTGTTGGGAAGTAGAGCCTAATAAGAAGTAATTAGTTTATGAGGGTTCTGCCCTTGTGAATGGATTAATGTCATGATCATGGGAGAGGCGAAACTCCATCTCTACTAAATATACAAAAATTAGCTGGGTGTGGTGGTATGCACCTGTAGTCCCAGCTACTCAGGAGGCTGAGGCAGGAGAATTGCTTGAACCTGGGAGGCAGAGGTTACAGTGAGTCAAGATCATGCCATTGCACTGCAGCCTGGAAACAGAGTGAGACTCCATCTCAAAAAAAAAAAAAAAAAAAAAAAATTACTAAAGATTTTTTCTTAAAGGCAAACTTTAATATTATTTAATTTACAAAAAAAATTATTTGCACATAACATTTCAGGACCATGAAATTCAGAGTGGAAGCCTCTAAGGTATTATCTAGCCCCAAATCTTTAATTTATAGATAAAGAAATCAAGTTCGAGAAGGAGAAGGCAGTTCTTCCAAAGTCACACACCACCGTTAGGAACAAGGTTAGAATTTGAACTCAGGAACTCTGGCTCATGAGTGATTCATTAAGGAAATAGTTATTACACAATTACTATATGTCAAGCACTGTGTTAGATACTAGAACATATAAACAATCCAAAAAGAAATACTGCTGCCCTTGTATGAAATGGAAAAGGAGATTTATACATGCAAACTTGAATGTTATGAAAAGAAGATACCATGGGATTTGACCTGGCCTGGAGGTCAGGGATGGCTTCCCTGAGGAAATGGCATCTGAGCTGAGATCTAAGAGGGATGAGTAGGAATTAATGAGATGAAAGGGTATGGCCTGGGGGAGCAGAAGAAAATTCTAGGTAGAAGGGAGCCTGTGTGCAAAGATTCTGAGCATGTTCCAGTATATATCACTATGTCTTGACTATTGAATCGAATAAAATACAGCTGGGTTTTTTCCAGCCTTCTTGTTTTTGTCTTTCCTTTGATTTAAGAAGGTGTAATGCATGAATGTAATGTCCAGTCTTCAATCCCTATTTGCTACAAGAAAGAGCAAACACAACCTGTGCTTAGCAGAAAGGTAAAACTGGATCTGGAATGACTTTTTTGGTATAATTTTTAAAGCTGCAAAAATAAAAGAATTGATTGGAACTCATTCTGAACTCACTGAAACATTTTTTTGGTCTTTTTAAATATTATTCCAGAAGTGAAAAAAATTACTCTCACCCCAAATCTCTTGATTTGCACCTAACTCCCATTAAATTCAATCCTTTATTTATAATTTCTCACTTTCTTTGTCTGAAATACAAGGAAAAGAATGGAACTCTGAAAGCATAGAGATCACAAAGTCCAATGGAAAATAAAAACTTTAGAATTAGGGATACTTTGATATTTTGCTTTCATCTTAAAAGCAAGGAAATGTGAACCACATAGGATGAGCTCTGCATATGGGAGGAGGTGGGGAAGATGCATGAAGCAGGGACACTAGGAAAGCAATGGTCTAGGATCCATTCTTCTAGATGCAAGCCGCTACCAACTGACTTGAACCCCCATCTTGTCTGGTCTTTTCATCTTCTTTTAACAACTTAGCCTGCTACACTCTCTTAACTGCGTATTAGAAGCTGTAGTGAGACATAGGATGCATATGAGCAGGGTTGCACGTCAACTCAGTAGATCCATGGCTATGAGGTTCCAGTCCTAATTTCAAATGGGGAGAATGAAGGCTATCTGAGCCATGACAGATAGAGAATACCTCTTCATCTGGGGAAGGGAAAGGATGGGCAGTGAATGACCACATAGATGTACTATCTACTGTGTATCTGGGTTTGCATGCTTGCATTGTAAATACACCCTTGTGTCTTTCAACATGCTGAATCTCAATGGGAATTGAGATTCTTGTGGGTGCTAAATGTTACAGTTTTAAAAGAAATGAAGCATTCTATATTCTTTTGAGTCCGAGTCTTCCAAATGTGTGTTAAAGTATCTATTGAAAGAGTTTAGAACGCAGACTACAAGGCTACATGGGAACATGGATTTAGGAAATCCTGAGTCCACAAAAATATCAGAGCACCAGTGACACTGTATAGAAGAGCCACTCAAGACAATGATACATAATTCGTTTTTGCTGATGATCCCAAAGATTGGGACTAGCTGAAGGAGTTATCTTCACCATGGCCTCTAATTCCAAAAAACAATGAAGCCCTTTGTCCCCATTAATACAGCTTCACAATCTTTCTACAGTTTCCTCTTCTCTCAGTTCTTACATCTGTGGGTAGAACCAGTCTCTTTTCATTAACTTCAGGACAGAAGCCTGGAGTTAGCTCTTTCCATTCCACATCGCTAATCATCTACATGCAATCCATCACCAAGTCTGCTTCTTCCTTCACTATTCTCTCAGGTTAGTTCTTTCCAGCTTCTTTTTCTTTGTCACCATCCTAGTCCAAGCCCTCACCACCTCAGCTGGAATACTGCAATAATAGTCTAGCTAGTCCGTGATTAACCAGCTCCTCTTCCTGTGTTTAGACAGCTCTCCATTGTGTGAATCTTGATAGGAGACAGAGCCCACTTCCTGCTGTAGAAGCCCAGAAGGGCAGCTCATCTGTCTCCCAGCCTCTTGCAGCTGGAGCTCAGTTGCCTAATCAGAAGCATCCATCCTCAACATGAAATCTGGGGCTAGTAATGCACAGGGCAGAAACAGTTGAGAAATCTTAGGTGGCAGCAGCAGTGACAGCAACAGCAGTGGATGCCTTTAGTGTCACACAGGAGGTCCTAGCACACCAGGTCAGCCTCAGTGCCTAGCGGTCAGCCACTGTGCTACGGGTGTCCTCACCAGACCAATTCCATGGGAGTAAATTCAACCATGGCTCTGGCTATAAAGACCCCTTCACTCCTGCTCATTTCCTAAACCTGGTTTTCTGACCTTCCAGCATGTCTGTGAGTGATGTGATAATCCATTTGAAAAATTCCTTTTATGCTCAAGACAGCAAGAATTAGTTTCTGTTCTGAGAACCTTCAATGATATTCTCATTTCTATATCCAGCCCCCTCCCCCAAGCTATCACCCATGCCGCTGCAAAACTCATTTAAAAACTTCACCTTTATCGTATCATTTCTCTGCCTAAGAAGGTACAATGAATTCTACATGAAGTCAAGCTCCTTATCTTGATATTCAACATCCTGAATAATCCCACCTCTCTCCATCTAACAGAAACTGCCATTTTCTCTGCTGTCTGTCAAGATAGTAGCTTTCAAATTTTTTATGAGATGCACAGAAATACCAAAATTAAGAACCAATAAACACACAAAACTGAAGCAAGCTCTTCATGAAAAACATACTTACTCTTACCATATGTGATCAATTCTGATATTCTCTATTCCATTCTGTCCCACTTTAAAAAACTGTTGGTTGATGCTCATCAAATTGATTTGTTAAACACAGGTTTAGCCTATATTGTGGTTTGCAGGCCACCCACACTCTATTCCCAGTTCCATCAGGAAGTACATAAAGAGATTAAGTCAAAACCATCAGTTAATCCCACTTTTCCTATTAAGGTTTCTTGTAGTTATACAAACCTTGCAGAAAAAAAAAATTGTCATCCTGACGAAGTAGGCCTATGAAAAATATTCATGAATACTGAATAATATTTGAATATGTAGTTAAATCAATTACAAAAACTGTTCTTTCCAACTGTTTTTTGATTTTGCTCTATTACTATAGAAGGAAATTTTTTGATTCCACATTTTTAAAAGCAGTTTTTGCCCAGAGTTGGTCTCTTGGAAGGGTTCAGTTCAAGACTTAGGGCACTGGCTACACTGGTTTGGCCTAGGACGTTTCTCTGCAGAAACTCTAACCAAACACCTGTGTGACAAATCATTGCTGACACTTACCAAATGAGTGAGGTAGACTTGGATTATTAAAACGATTAGTAAAAAGGCAAGTCTACACAGGTGGGACTGGAGGTTTTAATGAGCTGTTAAAATTGCACACGTCTCTTTATTAAAATCCAAAGGTTGATTTGAGAAATGGAATTGGGGCAGGGGATGGGGATTGGGATCTAGAAATGGTGGTAGGTGGAGACTGACAAAAGACTAAGCAACTCAGGACTGCTGGTGGTACATCTGAGTTCCTGCTCTGGGGACTTCAGGGACATTGTCTCACCAGCTGCTGCCCGTTCACAGCTGATGACTCCCTTCCTAGAGGTTTCTGATGTCAATGCATTTAGTCCTTTTGTTTGATGGCCTGTAGCCTTTGTGCTTTGCAGCCACTATAACAATCTGTTTACCTTTATGAATAGCTAATAGACAGTAGATGTGCTCCCCTGGGGTTAGAACTGTACACTGAGGTAAGAAAGGAAAGATTTTTCTTTCTGTTGACTCTGCAATGATTTATCTTCCAATGTATCATTGCATTTATCCATCTTTGTGGGCTGGAGCTGGAATGCTAGCTATATGGAATCAGATACACAGAGCAGACTCTCCCCCCGCCCCCCCCAACCCCGCAACCTGCTTCCCCTCCCCAGCTTAGGAAGAGCATAAATAATGACCCTCTCCCTCTTACTCCTATTGGCTGAAATACCTTAGACTTTTGGCTATGTCCAATACCTTTGGAGTTCTCTTCAGCTCTCTGCTTCACAGCTTCCTTTGTCTACATTAAAAGAAGCACACAAGAGTCATCAAGATAAACCCAAATCAGAAATTCCTGGGTAAACAGAAAAACGCATCCTGTAACTTGCATGCTGATTGTCCCATTCCTGCCCCTCTCCCTCCCCATCCCATCTTCTCATTGCTTTTCAGAGCTTCAAGCTTTTGCTGGAGTGAAAAGCTACTGGTACTGGGGAGACAAGTATTTTCTTATTTTTTCTCTGTATAATCTACAGGGACATCTTTGCCTTTGTCTGCACTACTATTTGGGGGTGGCGATAAAGTAAGGGAGGTTGACTAACAGATCATGGAAAAGAATCCTAGAAATTGGAAGCCATCAATAGCAAACATTCCTACTGCTGCCCCTCTCCCCATACAGGGGAGGCAGTGTAGAATGGGGATTAAGAACTTGCAGTCAGATGACTTGGATTAAATCCTGCTCTGCCTCTAGCTTCCTATCTGACCTTGACACATTCCCAGTTTTCCCCTTCGAACTCCAGTTATTATTATTATCCCCTGCGGGGACAGAGGTGTGTGCCCTACCCTCTAGGAGCTTGCACTGAAATGGAAAGCGTATTCTGGCCACATGTTCTACATCACTATTTTCCCAGAGTTTCACCACGGTGCATGCTGGTGGGACCTACAGGAGGGACTTGATTTCCTTCACATGATTGAGCATTGTGGGCTAGGGAGCTCACCTTTCCCATCCCGTCTTTTAAGATAAATGACATCCTTGGCCTTCCAGGTTGGTTGATCTTCTGGTGATATGACACCAACCTGAGGTTTCAAAGCAGAATCTTTCCCTGTCAACAGCATGTATGGCACACAGCTGGCACCCTATTTGGAAGCAGTGATGGCCATATGTGAAAATGGATGCTTCTGGTGGCAGAAGAATGGATTTCATTCTCCAGCAAAATTTCTAATTTCTAATTTCAATGTGAGAGGAGCCTACCTTCCTTCCTCCCTTTCTCATTCCCTTCCTTCTTTCCTTCCTTCCTTCCTCCCTCCCTCATTCCCTTCCTTCTTTCCTTCCTCTCTCTGTCATTCACTTCCTTCCTTCCTTCTTTCCTCCCTCTCTCCCTCATTCACTTCCTTCCTCCCTTCCTCCCTTCCTCCCTCTCTCCCTCCCTTCCCTCCTTCCTCCCTCCCTCCCTCCCTTCCCTCCTTCCTCCCTCCCTCATTCACTTCCTCCCTCCCTTCCTTCCTTCCTTCCTTTCTTCCTTCCTCCCTCCTTCCCTTCCTTCCTCCCTTCCATCCTTTCTTCTTTATTTTTCTTCACCCGTTTCCTGCCAGAAATCATTAGATTATTTCGGACATCTTTCTTCATTCTTAAATTAAGCTTGTTGACATTAGCTGGATGTTATAACTTCTTCCAAAAGCCATATCTGCATAGTGTGTCTAATTAGATCCTAGCATTTTAATAACTCATAGGTTCAATTTTTTAATATACAAATCTGGAGGACACTAGAGTGAACTAAAGTAATTTCACCATCTGCAAAAGATTTCACAGACAAACAGTACTTAATCTGAGAAATCCCTTGATAAATTTGCCAGTAGGCCAACCCTCCTCACTGGTACAAGGGAGGCTTATAACAGGAACCCTTTGTGCATTGTGGAAGGCAAACACACATGCATTTTACATAAGCAAATTCTAAACCAACTGGCCATGATTTTTTTCAATTACACTTTCCCCAAAATAACCCTTTTAGAACAAGTTTGCAAAGGTTTTTTTCTCCATAATTGTACTCTGCTCTTGGAGTGCCCAAATGGATGGGGAAGGCAAACAGAGTCAAAGCTTTTCATGGAACCACAGTCATTTCTTGCACTGGACGTTGCTTATTTTTGTCCTCTCTTGAGAGAGAATTGCAGAGAAGATTTTACATCTGTCTCAAAATTGATTATCTGTTTTTAGTTTTACCAAGTTCAGACTTTACAAAATCCCAACAAAAGAAACACAACAATAACACTTATCACCCTCTGCCATCCTCCTGGTAGGCGAGTCTGCTGGGCATTTGTGTTTGGAGTAACATTATTTGTTGGTATTTACTATGAAATGCTACAAACTTACAAGTAGCAACAGGAGGACAGTGTGAGGACAGCTGCCTTTTTTGTGTGAATTGATTCAAGGCTCTCATTCATAAATTAGCTAGACCTTTGGTCAGTTTTTATATTTCTTTTTTCAGGTAATAACTTAGCGAAGTCTGGATCCAAGCCACTCTCATGAGTGCTACCCTTTAAACAAATTGTTTGAAGTCCAGCTTTCACTTTTTGGGGATAAACAAAAATAATGCTTAATATTGTAGAATCATTCTTTGTTTTTATTTTACATGATTAATGGTCTTTCTACCAGAAGGACAAATGTATTGCATAAAACAATATTTAAGTAAATAAAGGTAGAAAAGGTACGGAGAAGCAGAAAGTAAGACGAAAAGAGGCACAGAGGAGAAGGCAGAGAAAAGGAAAAAGAGGAAGAGAGAAAGGAAAAGGGACAAGGAGAGGGAAAGAATGAAAAAGGGAGAGGTTGGGAGACCGAGGCAGGCAGATCATAAGGTCAGGAGTTCGAGACCAGCCTGGCCAATATGGTGAAACCCTGTCTCTACTAAAAATACAAAAATTAGCTGGGCATGGTGGTGTGTGCTTGTAGTCCCAGCTACTCAGGAGGCTGAGGCAGGAGAATTGCTTGAATCACGCCACTGCACTCCAGCCTGGGTGACAGAGCGAGACTCCATCTCAAAAAAAAAAAAAAAAAAAAAAAAAGGAAGAAAGGAAGAAAGAAAGGGCAAGGAAGAGAGAAGGGGAGAAAAGATTGGTTTTGGAAGCCTTTACAAAGGGCGGAAAAAAATTTAGTTACTGGACTAAACATCATCACTGGATCTCATTGATGAGTACATAATAAAAAGTACTGAGAGCTTGTCCAAATTCTTCAAGTTTCCACACAAAGTTTTCAAATACATATCCAAACCCAGCAAGCCGTATCAGAATGGCCCAGTAAAGGTTATTCTTAATATAACCCACATGGCAGCTGGGATGTCCCTGCCCCTTGAGATCAAGATAAGTTTGGCTTGCATCTTTATTCTGTGTCTTGTAGAGGTCCAAATCTCCCCTGCCCTGAGCTTTCTGTAACTTTCTGGGAAGGTGGTGGTGAAAGGACATGGCAGAGTGTAAGTTTATCTTCTCAGTTTTACTGTGGGCTGAAAGAGCCTGACCTTGCTTAAATCATTCAATTTAGGGTTGCTCTCACTAATTCAAATGTGTTATTTTATTCGACACCATATTAATCCTGATGTAAATATTTCAATTTCCAAAAAACACTGACAAGGCTTTATATGTGGAAGGTACTTTATTGAATATTTGGGAAAGAAAAGAAGATTTTTAAAATCAAGTTTATAGAGTTATTATTTAAACATAGTAAAATGCATCCCTTCTGAGAGTACAGTTTGCTGAGGTTTTACTCATGTAGTTATTTCGTAGCCACCACCATAATTAAGATATAGAACACTTCCATCATACTACAAAGTTCCCTTGGCCCCTTGGTCAATTTCTACTCCACTCCACCCCTAGTCCCAGACAGCCAGTGATCTGCTTTCTGTCTTTATAGATTAGTTTTGTCTGTTTTAGAATTTTATATAAATCAAATCATACCATATGTATTTTTTTGTGTCTGGCTGCTTTTGCTCTACACAAAGTTTTTGAGATTCATCTTTGTCGTTGTTAAGTATCAGTACTTAAGTATCTTTCCCCTCTGAGTAGTATCCCATTGTATGAATATACTACAAAATGTTTACCCACTCACCTGTTGGTGGACATCTGGTGTTACTGAGTTGTCTATTATGGCTAAATCTGCTATGTGTGGATGTTATTATTTAAAAGTCTGTGTGGATGCATGTGTTGTTTCCTTTGGAAAAAATACCCAGGCTTAGGAATTGTTGGACCATGTGTAAGGTATGATTGATTTCATAAAACTGCCATACAGCTTTTCAAAATCATTGTGCCATTTTAGAATTCCACCAGCACAACATGAGAATGCTACTTCCTCTATGTCCACACCAACACTTACAATTAGTAGTCTTTTTAGTGCTAGATGTTCTAGCAGACGCATAATGGTATCTCATCGTGGTTTTAATTTGCACTTCCCCTATGATTTCATGTTGAACATCATTTCATGTGCTTATTTGCCATTCATACATCTTATTGTGGTGAAGTGTTTGTTAAGTCTTTTGCCTGTTTTACTGCGTTGTCTTCTTACTAAGGAATTATGAGAGCTCTTTATACATTCTGGATAAAAGCCCTCTCTCAGGTATATATTCTGCAAACATTTTCTCCTGCTCTGTGGCTTGTCTATTCATCTCCTTAATGCTGTTGTTTGATGAGCAAAGGTTTTAAACTTTGATGAAGTCGAATTTATTGATTTTTTTCTTTTATGGTTTATATATTCTAAGTCCTGTCTTAAGAAATTTTTTGTCTACTCCAAAGAGGAGATATTTTAAACATAATATTTCAAGCAATTTTAAGTTGAACATTACACATCCCTGCTGGCCTCTCATCCACCAAGATTTTACACTCACCATTCTGTGCAGAGATGCTTCAGACTGGCCCCCTCCTGGGCTCATCACTCCCTCATACTCCGGATAATCCGCCATGCCAAACCCAACACTGCCTTTAATATGCAGCCGCTCAAATTTCTAAAGCTCCAGGATTACCTTTGCATGATTAAAACCTACAAGATGTCCAGTAAATCAAAAGGGTTTTCCAGAACACAGTTGAGATGAGAATAGCATTTTTTATCATTATGTTATTGAATCAACTGTAACTTCTAGCTCAAGTTTCCCATCAATATTTTGGGATTTTAGTTAAACTATGTATTTTACTGAAATAATAGTCAAAGCCCTGGAGACCTCAGAAACTTGATCTCTTTTTAACTATGGTATCCATACTTCTGATTCTGATGTGATATGGTTGAATGAAAAATGAATAAGCTACTTCCCTCCATGGTAGCACTTTGTCTTCCGGTCTTATGACATTCCACATGATCATCCCACAGTACAGAATGTTATCCTAGTGACCGTCCTCTTATTCCAAACTCCTGAGACCACTTCACGCAGGTCTACCTATGGAAGATCTCAGACATTGCAGGGCTACTTTGTAATATAGAAACTCAGTCTTAAATTGCTCTTCTCAAGAGTTCAACTCCAATGTTATAATTAATAGATACTTTCCTTTAAAAATTTATCTTTCGTTGGATTCAAACTGCTCTGTTGCTTCAAGTGTAACATATCCCAAAGATAATTAGTCCTTTCTTCCAAAATGGCTTCTCTTTTCTACAGTCCCATTTATGTCCTGCATGCTTTAGACTCTTACATCCTCATTATCCTCTGTCTGTTACTGTGGGCTATTATCCTGAAATGCCTAAGATTTGTCCTTTCTTTTCTATTCCCACCCTAGATTGGGCCTTTCTTGCTTGAGTTACTGCGGTAACTTCCAACCTACTGTCCCCAAGATTTTTCTCTCCTCTCATTCTCTTGGCCCTGTCCTCAGCCCACAGAATTTTTATATTAGGAGATCTTTCTGACCTTGCTTAATAACCTCCCTTGCCTCACCTGCCTAACTTTGGATACCCCTGGAAACAGGCCTCACTCCACTTATCTGAATCTGGACCATCACAAATTCTGTTCCAACGGGGCTGTCTGTGCACTCTCTCCCTGTGTGTACCAAGCTCGTTCTGTCTTTGGATTATTTGCTTGGGCTATTAACCCTCCCTAAACACTCTGAATTTAAAATGTCACTTTTCACAGTTACTTTCTAAATCTTTCTCTTTTAAAATGTGGCTCATTTTACCTTCTCCAATTTCTCTCTTCTGTAAACGACCATTTCACTTATCATTTACTGAGTCCCAGTTGGAATATCTAGATACTATCCAGCTCACAGAGTTCGTGTGAGAATCAAATGGAAACCAAAGGGAAACAAGGGGTAACCTGCCGATGACAGAGTCTCCATGAGGCACTAACCAGCCCTTGAGGCTTCTGGTAAGTAGGGCTGGACTCTGCTCCTCCCCTTGACATTTGCTCTCCCCTTCCACTAATTTCGAGGAGACTGAAGCTTCCCGGGGAAAACAAAGGACTTGATCCTGTTTACTATTGGGAATTCCAGCCATGTCTGATGGGCTGGCTTGGTCTCAATAGGAGCCAAAAGAACATTCGAGTCTTCAGAGAAAAGTTATCACAGGGAACAAGGAGCCTGGCCCAGGAAACCAGAATGGAAGGGGGTTTCAGAAATGGTCCAACAGGTGACACCAGAGTCATCCCAACCTAGTGCAGGTGACAGCACTTGTTGTTGTAGAAACAAAGCTTAGTTATGTGAAATTGAATGGCTCTATATTAAGCACTGCAGCACTTTGCGGCTTGATAACCCTTCCTGACAACTCTTCCTTCTCTTTCCCTGCCTCCCTGCCCGAGCAAAATACAGAGGAGCATTCTTCTCTTTTTGCCAGAGTGGTGACAAGATCTCTGGCCTCAAGGTACAGTGGCATGATTCCAGTTTCCCCAACAATGACTGCAACAGATTCCCACCTTCACAGGTGCCTAGAGGGACAAGGGCCAAGTTCCACTTCTAGAGGGGCACCTCTGTGAACCTGCCAGAGCCCAGACTGCAGATTCTGGGCTTGACACTGACCACAGGGGCTGGATGAGTAAGTGGAAGGCTGGATCACAAGCCGAGGCTCCCTTAACACAGCTGAGGGGAGCCCTGTACCCAACTAAGTCTCCCAGTGTAGTTAAGATCAATTCTCTAATTCCTGAAGTGAAGTGTGACCTTTTTCTTCTACACAAAAGCACAGAGACTCAGAGTAGACATCAAAAACAACTACACTTTAATTGCGCTCGCTGTCCTCCCATTACCGAGTTAGGGGAAGAGCAGGGATTCATATAAAATTAAAGGGCTAAAGTTTCTCACCAATTCAGGTGGGACTCAGTGCAATCTGGCTGTGAGGAAGGAGTTGTTCTGATGGCCTATGGATTCCTGGGAAGTTGGGTCTTTATCCATTTGAGGGAAGAAATAACCTGAATTTAAAAGGTCTCAGGAGCTGCAGCAATAGTAACACAAACTAGGTGACTATCCTCATTCCTTAAACTGCTCTGGAGCTCTTCCTTTCAGGAGGCCAGCTAATGTTGACCAGTCTCTGAAAGACAGCAGCCAGGCATGGAGGCCGCACTGTCTTGTCATATCATAGGTGATCAGGCTAAATTATCCTACCCTTTAAAATCATACGGCTACAGCTATTCCCACACTTGCATTTCAAGCATAGCATTGCCACCTACATGAAAAGTATTATACTATATTCAAATTGCATCAGTCATATACAGGTATAGTCCATAAATTTCAACTACACTAGAGCACAAGCTGATGACTAAAGAAAGAAAATACTGCAAAGTGGCATTCACTTAGGGAGCCTGAGGCCACAAAAATGACAGTGTGCTGGGGTCTCTACCAAGATATTACCCGATGCTACCTTGTATTTTGTGAGGCTTTGGTGAGACTCTCTGTCTTCAAGGCCCAGTGGCAACATATCCCCTTTGCATTGGGTGTGGAGGTTTCTGGCCCTATTAGCATTATAGAAGGTGAACTATGTAATAGGCTGGATTTGTAATAGGTTGTGATAGAAGTTGTATAATAGGTGTAATAGGTTGTGTAATACTGTGTAATAGATTGGATCTGGCTCTATTAGTATTATAGAAGTTGTAATGTATAATAGGTTGGAAAGGGAAATGAATTTCCTTTTGCATTTGTTTTATAAGTTTAAAATATGTCAAAGTTCACCTAATCCTATAAAATTCTGTATACACATCCAACAGAAGGAAAAAATGTTACTCTTCTAGAGTTTTACCTTCAGGGTTTTTTAATATAAATAAAATAGATAATGACAGTTAAAGTGTAAATTCTTGTTTCCCTCTTCAGCACGATTTACTCCCTTTTTTTTCCTCCTTCAATCAACCTTTCCTGTTGTTTGAGCTCCCTGTATATGTTTTTAATCTTTTTTCCTCTTACATTTGTATTCGTGAACAATGTATAGTACTACTTTGTGTTTTTACATTTCAACACCAAAGCTATCACACTGTACAAATCTTTCAGAAACTGTTTTTTTTTCCTTCTACTATTTTAAGACATATCTATGTTGATACATATAAATCTAGTTACATTCATACAGTATTGCCTTGCCACACAAAATATGGTCTATGGCTTAGCAACAGCATCCTGACTAGGAAGCTTCTTAAAAAGGTAGAATCTTCTTCAAAGTTTCTTTGGTCATTCAAGATCTTCAGAATTCTAAAATCAGCTTGTCAATTTCTTCGAAACCCAGCTGGAATTTTGATTGGGACTGCATTAAATCTATAGATCAACTTGAGCAGCATAGATAGATGAACAACATTGAGTGTTTTGATCCATGAACACAGTATCTCTCTCCATTTATTTAGGTCTTCTTTAATTTCTCTCGACAATCCTTTTTCGTTTTAGTATAAAAGTCCTGCATATATTTTGTCAAATGTATCCCCAAATATTTTATATCTTTGATGCTATTGTAAATAGTACTGTCTTTAAATTTATGTGTCTACTGCTAGTATAAAGAAATACAACTGATTTTTAAATTATCTACCTCATATCGTGCCGTTTTAGTTTCTTGTTGTTGTGTTTTGTAGATTTGGTAGAATTTTCTCCATACACAATCATGTTGTCTGTAAGTAAAGACAAGTTTTACCTTTTCCTTTCCAGTCTTTCTGCTCACTTTCTTCTTCCTCCTCCGCTTTTCTCTTCCTCTTCCTCCACATCCTCCTCCTTGTCCTTCTTCGTTGGCTTAGCAGTTACAACCTTTTCTATTAGCGGTTGCTTTAAGGGTTGTAGAAAATATCTTTAAATAATCACAGTCTACCTTCAAGTGACATTATTCCACTTTACATGTAGTACAAGAACCTTACACCAGTATACTTTCATTTCCCTCCTCTGGCCTTTGTGTATTGTTCTCATAGGTTTTGCTTCTACATATATTATAAACCTCACAACACATTGTTACTATTTTGGTTTTAGATGGTCACTTATTTTTAAATGATTAAAAATAAGAAAAATATTTGCTATATTTACAGGTGTGCCTCATACTTTTATATGTAGATTCTGATTTCCATCTGATACTTGGTGGACTAATTTCCTCCTCCTGAAGACTTTCTTTAACGTCATAGAAATTCAGGTTTGCTGGTGATGGATTCTTTTAGCTTTTGTATGTTCAAAAGTCTTTGTTTTGATAAGCATTTCTGAACTACCCTTATTTTAGAATTCCAGAATTTTTTTTCAACTTTTAATACTTCAAAGATGTTCCACTGTTTCCTGGTTTGCACTGTTTCTAGTGACTAAATGCAAATTTTAACCTGCGTTTTCCTAAAAACAATGTATCTTTTTTCCCTGGCCACTTTTAAGATTTTTTCCTTATCACTAGTTTTAAGCAATTTGATTATGTCCTCAGTGTCGTTTTCCTCATGTGTGTGTGTTTGTGTGTGTGTGTGTGTGTGTGGTTTACTGAGCTTCTTGAAACTGTAGGATTACAATTTGCAGCAAATGGGAAACATTTTGGTCATTAAGCTTCCCCTATATATATATACTTTTACTCACTTCTCCTTTTCTCACCTTCTTGGACTCTAAAACAGATATATTAGGCCACCTGAAATTGTCCCACAGCTCACTGATGCTCTGTTTTTCTTTTCTTTTTTCTTTTTTTTTTTTTTAGTCTTTTCTCTCTCTGTTTAATTTTGGTTTCAATTGCTATGTCTTTAAGTTTACTACATTTTCTTTGTTGGCGTCTAACAACAAAGAACAGAGAGCAATGAACGAAAGCATGGAGTATAAAGTGCAGGAAACTAAGTTAGTTAGTGTTCCTGAATCTTGAAGTCCAGGGGGCAAAAATGAAGAGTGTTGAAGCTGACAAGGTGTGGCCAGTGCCAGATAAAATAAGACCTCAAATACCTTAAGCATGTGAGACTTTGACCTCAGTCAGTGATTCTCAACCTTCAGTGTGGATAGGAATTACTCGAGGAGCTTGTTAAAATGTTGACTTGTTGATTTGTTAAAATGCTTGCTCAGACAAGTCCTGTTTGAATTTGCAATCCACAGAACTGTAAAACATAATAAAATGATGATTTTTTTAAGCCACTGAGTTGTTGCACAAAGCTTTGTTGGGTAACAACAGACAACCAACACAGAATCGGGCCTCATATGCACTAACTACATATTAAAGTCACTTAGGGAGCTTTTTAAAAATATTGATTCCCGAATTCTAACCTTAGGGACTCTGATTCAATTGGTCTGAAGTGAGGCTTAGGTATTGATAGTTTTAAGCTCCAAAGATATGCCTTATAATAGACTCTATATAGATTTTGATGTGCAGCCAGAGTTTAAGGCCACTGCAACAGGTGTTGAAGAACCATGGAACAGGTTTGAGCGGGTAGCTGATGTAATCAAGCTTGTGTATAATACCATCATTGTCAACTATACAGAAGACAGAGTTGACCTGAAGACTGGATCTAGGAAAATCAACTAGGAAGCTGCTACAGAAATCTAGGTAAGAAATGACAGGGGCTTGAACTAGGACAATGGTAGCAGGGCTGGAGAGGACAAGATGAATGAGAAAGATTTAGATGACACAACAGGTAGTTCTTGGAGAGTGAATATGAGAGATGAGGCAAAGGAAGGAGATCAATATATAGTTGAGAAATGCAGCCTGGGTGCCTGGGTCAATGATGGTGACATTCATAGTAACTTGAATAGCAATAAGAAGAGAAACAAGTACAGCCTTAGTGATAGGTTGACTTCACATTACCTGGAATATCTAAGTGGAGCTATCTGGCAGAGAGTTGGATATATTAATTTGAAGTTCAGGGGAGAGATGTTAGCTACAGATACTGAGTTAGATAGTAACTGAGACCAAGAGAATGGAGGTGATCTCCCAAGTATGAATCTCTAAGTATGAAACATCCATTAGCCTGTTGGGCAAGAAAAGCCATGGGCTGAGGATAGAACCCCAGGAACACCAAGGTTTGTGTGGGTCAGGTGAAAACCTTGAAGGAAGCCAAGAATAAATAACCAGTCAAATCACCTGGCTATACTGGGAGTCAGTGAGGGATACTTAGGCTGTAGATCTCAACCCCATTTTTTATGTTTTATGGTGTCTTGCTATTCTGCAGAGGTGAAAAGTCATCAAATGATACTTGCTTGGTTGGAAGGCAGATGGGAGGCAGAGGCCATCCTCTGTCAGCTGTTTCTCCTGGCAAGTAAAGTCATGTATTCATAAGTGAAAAGACAATTGCAGGGCCAGATTCAGATGGCCAGATGATGGCTTTTTGGCTTCCATGTCCCCATCTTCTTCATCCCTTTATACCCATGCCTGTATTTCTTATGGTTTTATGGACTGTTAGAATCCACTATCTTCATGCTGCAGCTCTGGATTCATACCTTTAAAGTTAAATAAAATTGTATTTTCTTATTGTCAGCATTTCTTAACATGTTAAAATCATCTAAGCTGCTTCAAAAATCTTGAGGCAAAGCTCCCATGCTCAGATATCCTGATTTAACACAGTGAAGGAGTGGTCCAGGCATTATTATGTTTTTAAAAACATTCCAGGTAACTCTAATACATGCCTAGACTTAACTACTGACTTTTCAGTGGGCTGGGAAAGGCAGGCCCCCCCTTAATCTGGGTGGTCACAATCTAATCAACTGCCAGCATGGCTAGAATATAAGCAAGCAGAAAAATGTGAAAAGAGAGACTGGTCTAGCCTCCCAGATTACATCTTTCTCACATGCTGGATGCTCCTGCCCTTGAACATCATACTCCAAGTTCTTCAGTTTTAGGACTTGGACTGGCTCTTCTTGCTCCTCAGTTTGCAGATGGCCCATTGTGGGATCTGGAGATCACGTGAGTTAATAATAAACTCCCCTTTATATATACCTAGTAGCTCTGACCCTCTAGAGAACCCTAATACAGGTGTAGTCTTGATTATTTTGGTACAAACCACAAAACCTTGCATGCCCATTGTGTCTTCATGGTATGGATCAAGAAGTTGGGTGGTTATCTGATTTTCAGAGAAGAAACTGAGGGCGTTATTTACCTTGATTTATATTCTAAGTAAAACTTAGGTTGACCTAGGCTTCCTGAATTCAAAAGCTACATTATTAATGTTTACATACCTATAAGCACCTTCCTTGCCCTCAGTAGGTGAGCTATAAGTAATTGTAGAATAAATATTAGTGACTCAAGTATTTTGTAGAAGATTGGCTTCTAAATCTACTAAGTTTCCAGAAAGCATTTTTGTAAGTACTCATTTATTTGTTAGATATTCACTAACAAGCTAGACTTGGGTTTGATCCGGAGTTAGGGTGTTAATATAGCATGTGAATGAGATGAACTAGGAGTAGAACCTGTTTTTCATGCCAACAGCATCTAATCAGGCTAACGTCCTTCAAGTCAGTTTTCTGATTAAACATCCCAATTATCAGTTAATTGCTAGAGAATGGATGCAACTGACTCATTTATCTTCAAATTCCAAGCTGGAAGCCTCAAATGAACAAGAATAATTCTAGCTCCACAGTTAGCTAAATGCCAGGCTAAACCTGGCCAGTGTCACTGTAAAATATGTCCTCAGGCTTCACAACCCTAGCATGCAGTACCAAAGAGATTTAACCTCAATAGGGTGTTTTGAAGAGCGCTATCACAGCAGAGAGAGAAAATCCAATGGCACAAACCACATGGATCTACATTTTTCAAGATAACTACTTCACATGACTCCTTAATTAAAGTCATTAACGATAATTAACCTTGTGGGAAAAATGACTCATCTGATTGGTAAAAATACACTTGGTTTCATTTGGGTCTATTGTCTTCTTTCTAAGGTTACAGAGGAATTGTCTTTCCTTGGACACAGGTTTTCTCACCTGAAAAGCCAGAAGACAGCTTTGGATGACCCTTCCGTCAAGTTTGGAAAGACCTGGAGTACAAATGTGATACTGTATAAAAAATCTGATCTCTCTTAAATAAGCCTGCTCTTCTCCCTGGAGAGACAGAATGGACACCGGTTCAGCTGCCTTAAACATTACATGGGTTGATCAGTGATAAATAATGCAAGATTTCTCACTTTACTGGCTTCCTCAGAAAAATCAATCTAGGGACTCAATTTATTATTCACCTAAATGCATGGATCAATTAATATGCATTTTTTACTCCTGGGTTTTAATCAGATTTGAAACAAATGTGCTATCTTATGATACCATGAAGGAGCAAGATATGTAAAAGTTCCAATACTGAGGCAGAATTCTTCTAATTTCTCATTTTCAGTAAAGATATGATATAATTCTTCTAATTTCTCATTTTCAGCACATAGGAAGAAAATCCTGTGAGTTTCACTGTTCACAGAATTGCCAGATTGATTCCCCTTTCTTGCCTGGGGAGAATCAAGATAAATGCAATAGGCAAGAGGTGAATGAACTATTCTTTTGACCCTAGGGGAAAAAGTCACAGGGGTTGGGAACCTATTTTATTAAAGTGGTATAAGCCTTGTTAAGGGGCTGTTCATAGATATTCAATTTAAAACACATCTAGGTAACTCTTTTCTCCATTATGGCTACTTCTCATACAGTAGTTCCAATTTCCACAGGAGAACCCTCGGCAATTAGTCCACAGGTAACTTGTTCAGTCCTGAAATTAGGATCCACTGCAGATAGTGATGGCTCCTGACTTACAACAGTTCAACTTAAAAGTTTTTAATTTTACCATTGTGCAAAAAAGATATGTCTTCAGGAGAAACCATACTTTGATTACCCCATACAACCTTTCTGTTTTTCACTTTCAGTACAGTGTTCAATGAATTACGTGAAATATTCAACACTTTATTAGAACGTAGGCTTTCTGTGAGAGGATTTTGCCCAACCATAGGCTAACGTAAGTGTCCTGAGAATGTTTAAAGTAGGCTAGGCTGAGCTCTGGTGTTCAGTAGGTTAGGTGTATTAAATGCATTTTCAACTTACAATATTTTAAGCTTATGGGTTTATGGGGATGTAACCCCACTGTTAAGTCAAGGAGCATCTGTAATAGAACCTATAGCACTTGCTTGAAATATAGCAAACCAGAAGGTTAAAGTCAAGTCATATGAATTGTTCCTCTTTCATGTGGTGTAGTGGGTGCTGTGGTATGTCACCCAAATCCTGCTTTTAGAATCTAGACCCTCATTCCCTCAGCTTCCTGCAGTGTTGGCTGCTGAAAGGCCACAGCAAAGTTACCCTTTAAAAATTGCCAAGAGCTGAAGGGAGTTACCTCGCCCGATGTTATGCCCTGTCTCTCCCAGGCTGGTAGTCTCTCCTATACACTTATAGGGTGGAGAGGGAACATGAGTATGGGTGTGGATGTGGGTAGTGGTGGTTATACAAAGGCTCAGCCGCTTTCCTCGATTTGCATAATTCTGAAGGGCCACTCAAGCTCCAGAGGTTCCTATGGGATCAAAAGAGGCCTCTGTTGCAACTGCATCATCGTTCATCTCCCTCTGCCCAGTCCTGCTTCCTTCATTTCCTGAAAGGTATTGTTTCTCAGCGTACTCCCAATAAACTGCCTGCAAATAAATCTGCATCTCAAAGTAAGCCATATCTCTACCACCCTTTGCAAAGCAAAATATGGGCACAACTCAGTTCCTAGAAGTATCCTAGGTCATTTGTATTTGAGATAAATAATTACAATGTTGAAAAACTTCATTGACTTGGGCCAAGTTAGCATTTGTCACCCTTTAGACATCATGTACATTTAGAATAACATAGTGACTTTTTTTGCTAAACGGACAACCACACCTGTATTTATTTGGTTTGTAAAACATTGTGCATATATCTAGTATGCAATATTTAAAGTAGATTAAGTCTCTAATGTGCTGGAAGGAACATATTTTCAACACTCAGGTAACTTAGAAGCACTCTTTGTAAAAACTGATACACTAACTACAGATTATTTTCTTCTGTTTAAAGCAGATCATCAAAGGGCCTTGTTTTGGAAACATGTCATTATTTTAGTTCTGTCAGTGATTTATTCTAAAAATTCTTCCATTTACTCCAAGTTATTGTCATTTTTTTACTATTATGATTAGAAATGTCTAAATTAAAATAAAGTGCCATTAGTCAAATCAGCATATGTTAATATTTCAGGTATATTAAATATCTACTTTGCCTCAAGTACTTTCTATGTATAAACTCATATAATTCTTACATGAGATAAGTGCTATTGTAATCACTTTTTTCCAAATGAGGAGGAAACCTGCACAAAGTTGCAAACCTAGGAAGGAGCATAGCCAGATTTTTGATTCAAGTAATTTGGTTCCAAAATCTGTGCTCTCAACCACTTCACTGTCAGCTATTCAATATCTAGGGCTGAGAAAAAAAGAAAAGGGGCTAAAATATTTTATGGAGGTTGGGGGATGTAGAAAAGAAATATTATTCATATTTAGAGAAATCAGGGAAAGTTTCAGAGAAGTAATAATGTTTGAACCAAGTTCTATAAAATAAATATTACTTAGAAGTTATAGTGAATCTCTTTCTCCTTTAAAAAAGGCCCTATGAGAAAACCTCCCTTGCTGGGAGTTTCAGCAAAGAGAAAGGGGGCACAATGGGCTGAAATAATAAAAGGAAAAACCTAGCTAACTGATTTTCTCTGTCAATAAAAACAAATCATTGTCTGCCTGGCACTGTAGGGAATATCAAGACTTCTGATGTATGGTCAACATCTGCAGAAACTCAGAACTAGTGGGGCAGATGAGACACTGAAGTTGAAAAGGTACCAAGCCATCAAGTTCTAGATGGCGAATACCAAATGAGAATATAGTTGGATAAGTGGTAAAAGAAAGCTGGCCAGTGTCAGCAGTCCTGTCCCCAACCCCATCCTCAGGACATATTTCCAAAGACTCATTGAAAGACAGTCACTAAGGATTCATCAGAAGAGGATGGTTTACTGGGAAGTATTTGCAGTGTTAGAAGTGGAAACGATATGAGACCCAGGGCGCAGAAGAGTCTTTGAGACTAGATTAGAGCTGAGCTTTGTGGATTCCAAGGTTTTGAAGACTTAACCCTTATAGCACTCTGTGGAGCCTGCCAACCCAAGAGGAAAATGGCAGAGTGGTGTTCTTAGGGATGTGTCCTGGGTGCTAGAGTCCCCAGGCTTTTGAGATTGCTGACTGCTATCAAAGGACCACATGAGCTCAAGCACTTCAGTGGTACCCAGTGAAGACAAAAGGCCAGACTGTGCTGAATTGACCCTCAGGGCCTTTATGTAATGAGTCGGGTGGGGAGCCCCAAAAAGAGCTGAGATTGACGTTTTCCGTCCTGTCCAGTAGGGCTTCTGAGTCTTTAAATTTGATAGAGAAAAATAAAGTGGCCCAGGTATGGTGGCTCATGCCTGTAATCCCAGCACTTTGGGAGGCTGAGGTGTCAGAACACTTGAGGCCAGGAGTTTGTGACCAGCCTGGCCAACATGGTGAAACCCCATCTCTACTAAAAATACAAAAATTAGCTGAGTGTGGTGGCGCATGCCTGTAATTCCAGCCACTCAGGAGGCTGAGGTGGAAGAATCGCTTGAGCCCAGGAGGCGGAGGCTGGAGCGAGCAGAGATTACACCACTGCACTCCAGCCCGGGCAGCAGAGAGAGAGAGAGAGAGGGAAAGAGACACAGAGAGAGAAAGGAAGGAAGGAAGGGAGGGAGGGAGGGAGGGAAGGAAGGAAGGAAGGAAGGAAGGAAGGAAGGAAGGAAGGAAGGAAGGAAGGAAGGAAGGAAGGAAGGAAGGAAGGAAGGAAAGAAAGAAAGAAAAAAAGAGAGAGAGAAAGAAATAAGAAAGAAAGGAGAAATAAAGAAGGAAAGAGAGAAAGAGAAAGAAAGGCAAGAAAGAAGAAAGGAAGAAAGAAAAAAGAAAAAAGAAAGAAAGGAAGGAAGGAAGAAAGGAAAGAAAGAGAAAAAGAAAGAAGAAAGGAAGAAAGAAAAGAGAGAAAGAAAGAAAAGAGAAAGAAAGAAAGAAAGAAAGAAAGAAAGAAAGAAAGATAGAAAGAAAGAAAGAAAGAAAGAAAGAAAGAAAGAAAGAAAGAAAGAAAGAAAGAAAGAAGCAAGCAATATATCTTAACATTGGGTTGGATGTCATTACTCAGTGACGGGTTTTTTTGTTTTCATTATTTTGCCAACCTAGTATCATAGTAGATCAAAATTCATATAGTCTAGGAAATATAAATACTAAATTTTATGCATGACATAAATCACTACTGCCTAGGCATGTCAAGAAATTTCATGGGGCAAGAGTGATATTTAATAGATCCCTTGAAGATTCAATGAGATTGAGAAAGATAGAAGGAAGTGAGAAGGCAACATTTTAATGGCATTGTGATGGTTAATATTGAGTGTCAACTTGATCGAAAGACGTAGGATGTTGTTTCTGGGTGTATCTGGCTGTTGCTGGAGGAGATTAACATTTGAGTTGTGGATCAGGAGAAGAGGACCCAGTCTGTGGATGGGTGGGTACCATCCAATCGGCTTCCAGTGTAGCTAGAAAAAGCAGGCAGAAGGTGGAAGAAGCTGACTTGCTGAGTCTTCCAGCCTTCATCTTTCTCCTGTTCTGGCTGCTTCCTGCCCGCAAACATCAGACTCCAAGTTCTTCAGCTTTTGGACTCTTGGTCTTAGATCAGTGGTTTGCCAGGAGCTCTCAGGCCTTCAGCCACAGACTGAAGGCTGCACTGCTGACTTCCCTACTTTTGTGATTTGGGGACTCGGACTGGTTTCCTTGCTCCTCAGCTTGCAGACAGCCTATCGAGGGACTTCACCTTGTCATATTGTGAGTCAATTCTCCTCAATAAACTCCCCTTCATATGTACATATATCCGATTAGCTCTGTCCCTCTAGAGAACCTTAATACAGGCATATGCAAAGACATAGAGAAGGAACCTACCATTCTCAGGAGACAGGATACTTTAGGTACCAAGTACCTTCTCAAAAGCACTGAAGACACATGTTAACAACAGTATCTTTGAGATGGCCCTGAAGCACTAAGCAGGAACTGTTCATCTTTGTTTCTAGAGAGTCTCTAATGCTTCTCAGTATGTTACAAGATTCATTTAAGCCAGAGCTGCAGGTTTAATTTATCACTGTGCATCAACCCTCTGTTCCCCTGAGATGTTCTCTTCAGGTCTCAGTGATGGTAGGAGTGGCTGCTCCTCCTCCTGCATGATCCACATCTTACTTTGCCACATTCTTCATAAGGAATCAGGGTGACCAGAGGCTCCTCCAATAGTCCTCTGCCTCTCTCATAGTCCATCGTGGTTAAAACTGGAAAGTGCCACACGCACAGTCAGAAATGAATCATGCATCCTTTCATAATGACTTCGGACAGCAGTCCTCGTGGGTGTGTTCTTCTTGCTACTCAGAGTTAAACAACTTGTCCTTCTCACCAGTTAGTGAAAAATGCCGAGCCTGTTCTTTTCTAAATCATCTGTTGTTTCGTAAAGGAGATGTCACCCTAGTTCAACTGGGCGCACTGGCCATAAGACATAAGACACAAGTTTTTCCATGTGAAGTTTCCAAATTTTTATCTGATAAAGGATTTTAAAAATCCCATGAGCCCATATTCTATATAAATGTTATTTTAAAATACCATATCAATTTTGCTATAGAAATTGGTGACTATTGGCCAGGCATGGTGGCTCACACCTGTAATCTCAGCACTTTGGGAGGCTGAGGTGGGCAGATCATGAGGTCAGGAGTTCGAGACCGGCCTGGCCAACACGGTGAAACCTCATCTCTACTAAAAATACAAAAATTAGCCGAGCGTGGTGGTGGGCACTTGTAATCCCAGCTACTCGGGAGGCTGAGGAAGGAGAATTGCTTGAACCTGGGAAGGGGAGGTTGCAGTGAGCCAAGATCATGCCATTGCACTCCAGCCTGGGAGACAGAGTGAGACTCTATCTCAAAAAAAAAAAAAAAAAAAAAAAAAAAAAAAGAAAAGAAAAAAAAGGAAATTGGTGACTAGGAAAGCCTTGGTATTTAATTTTTATCTGTGTATGTTTAATCAGAAGAAAATATATGAAGACACATAATTTCCTCCTTTTTCTCTGTGTCTCAAAACTTTACTAACATTCCCTTATTATCTCCTTCCTCTCTCACTCCTTCCTCCCTCTTTCTGATAGTATGGCTGGGCTCTGGTCCATAGTTTCAGGAGAACATGGAAAGCCAGCTCTCTAACTTCCTAGAGCAGATACTTTGAGCACTTCAGTAACAATGAATTTGCTTCTTTGCCTTACATTTTTCTCCCATTTCTTCCTCTTGCTCTTTGTATATCATGACAATTGGCTTTCTTTTTGGCACAGTTCATTTTTTATATCAAAGAGATACCAGTTTCTGACTTTGCTGAGGAGAAAAACTCTTTTGCCTTGATGAATTATACATAGCAAATATTTAGGAAGATGTAGTCAAGATAAAGAAATGATTTCTAACAATGAGCAGGCAAGACATAAAATGACTGTGATATTGTGAAGTATACATTTGGTCTTAGACCTCAGTTTCCTGACATACAACTCCTAGAGTCCTTAGAATCTCCAAAGTGATGTGTTTTGTATGCTAATGAGTTGGAATCATGACTGGCAACGCCTACGCAGCTTCAGGATGGGGACTGGTCACCAGAAAGACCATGGTAGGATTAGAGGGTTGGGACCTTCAGCTCTACCTCCCAACCTCTAGGGAGAGGAGAGGGACTGAAGATTAAGGGCAAGGTTACAAGAGTTTTCAGACAGCTGAGCACATGGAGATGTACAGGCAGGTGAAAGGGTGGTGCACCGCAACTCCACAGGGACAGAAGCTCCTATGCTTAAGACCCTTCCAGACTTCACCCAATGTATCTCTTGACCTGACTGTTTGTGTCTTTTAAAGTATCTTTTGCAAAAAACTGATACATGTAAGAGAATGTTTGCCTGAGTGTTACGAGCCACTCTAGCAAATTATTCAAACCTGAGGAGCGGGTCGTGGGAACTCTGATATATAGCTTGTTGGTCAGAAACACAGGCAACATTGCCTGGGCCTGACAGGCATCAGAGGTGGGGAGGACAGTCTTGTAGACTGAGCCTTCAACCTGTGGGAATCTAACACTATCTCCAGGTGGATAGTGTTGGAATTGAATGAAAGGATCCCCAGCTGATGTCCACGGCAGAACTGAGTGCTTGAGTGTTGGTGGGGGAAACGCCCCACACACATTTGGTCACAGAATCATTCTGTGTTGATTGTTGTGGTCGGAAAGCAGAGAAAAAACAGTTTGATTTGTTTTTCCTCGTACAGTGTCCTAAGATGTCCAGCCTTGCTCCTGACAGCTGCTAAGTTTAAAGTTGCATTCTACAGAACAGGGGTAGAATCTCCTTGGGAAAGATGGGATGTTCCTTTAAAAAAAAAATCCCTTGGAAATGATCTGGAAGTTTCAGAGAACGATTTTCTATAGGCTTTTTGAAACATCAACTATCACAGAGGAAATGTCAATTTGGCAAGTTTCCTCATTTGAGGGGAGATGTCAGATATCCATAAATGATAAGAGCAGAAAGTTCCAACTTGAATCCAATTATAACCCAACGTTGCAATTATGTTTTTAAAATGTTCCTGAAAAAATTCTAACTGGGGGGATAGTACTCCCACACATAAACAAGAAGGATGAGCACCATAGCCCAATTCAAATCCCCAGAAGAGTCAGGGACCCACACAATCTAGTATTTAAGTCAAATAAACTCGAAGGGATTGATTCAGGGTACCAGAGTCCCAGCTAACAGATTATTCTCACAAGGAATTGAGACAACAGATATCAAATTACAAACTTTGTCACTGTAGATGCTAGCTAGAAAGCCAGCTAAGCATGAGCCTGCCCTGGGACTTCTTACCGCTCTCCCTGAATGGAGCCCAAGTCCAGCACTAGAGGAAAGATGGTTGCCCCCGTGCAGGGAGTGAGCAGCCTGGTGTGGACAGTTTGCCACATGGAAGCAGGAGTGGCGAAGAGGGGAACCAGAGTCTGAGGGCTGAGAGTCTCAAAAGAGAGAAAGACTGGGCCACACACAGTCAGTGACCCATGATGCACCAGTGTGTCCCATGATTCACTCCTCCTCACATGAAGGTAAAGAGGCACAAGGATTCACCTAGGCAGCTGCCTCCTGAAGAGGGAAGTAAAAGTTTTCTCTCTTAGGAGACTCTAATTCTCCAAATAGAAGTGTACAAAGAGTGTTATGTATGGTGTCTTTCCGTATCAATTTGCTAAGGCTTTTGTAACAGTATATCACAAACTGAGTGGCTTAAACAACAGGAATGTATTGTCTCACAGCGCTGGAGGCTGAATGTCTGAAATGAAGGTCTTGGCAGGGTTGGGCTCTTCTCAGGGCCATAAGGAAGGATCTGTCCAGACCTCTCTCCTTGGCTTGAAGACAGCCATCTTCTCTCTCGTCAATGGTCATCTTCATCTTTTCACATTATCCTCTCTCTTTGTCTGTGTTCAAATTTCCTTCCTTCCTTCCTTCTTTCCTTTCTTTCTTCCTTCCTTCCTTCCTTCCTTCCCTCCCTCCTTCATTTATTTTCTTTTCTTTCTTTTTTTTGTAAGGACACCACTCATATTGGATTAGGATCTGTACTAAGGACCTCATTTTAACTCGATTACCTCTGTAAAGACCCTGTCTCCAAATAAGGTCATGTTAGGTATGGTTTCTTGAATCAAATGTTCCAGGAAAAGCCAGTTGAATAAATGTAGCAGTTTATCAACTTATCCAGCACATGCCAGACGGCAAAATGTCTCCCTGATGTATGTGCGCACCTGGGGCAGCATGGCTCATGCTAGAGTGCCCAACCATGCTCCTCCAATTGCCGTTAATTCTGAACAAGACTTTTGGGAAAGGAATTCTCAGCTTCACAAATGCTTCTGGGTCCCACACCTCAAAGAGAGTCTCTGTCAGGAACATGAATAACGGGCTCGTTTGCACATGTTCCCTGTCAGAATTGTTCAGCAATCCAGAGCTCCCGTCTCTAAATATTTACAAAGTACTATTTATCAGAATGAAAGAGAATGTTTCTGTACCACAATGTCAGGCATATGGTAGCAGCATGAAGTAGAAGATAAATCGCGCAGGGTGATTCCAACTGGATTTAATGCCAGCAATAATTATTTTTAATCAGATGCAAGGTTCCCTTGATGATACCAGACCATGTAACACTGGAAAATAATTTTGTCAGTTCTCAATGTCTGATGCTGTTTCTATAAATAATCTTGTAGGACCTTTTGAAGTATAGCTTTTTATCCTTTCTTTAACCCTTTTCATTCTCTCTTTCTCTTACGGGAAATGGCCTATTCTCTAAATCCTGGCTTTTGATTACAAGATGCCTTTATAAAATTACATAAAGCATTTGAGGCATGGCAAATGCTCTCACAAATACACATAATTTCAACAAATTTATTGATTCTCTGTGACCATCTTACCTCTCCCAGTCCCCCCAAAATAACTGATAACCTGAGAGCAGTCCCAATCAGGTGATATTTCATTGGTATTTGAAATGTGTTAGTGCCTGAGTCCAGAAGCAGGTTACATGTGTCTCTGGGGTAATAAGAGCCCCAATGGGCACCTCTTGGCAAAGGCTGTGTGTGTGTATGTATGTGTGTGTGGGGGTGCCACCACACTCACATGCATCTGATGAAAACCAAAAAAAGCATTTCCTAACCAGCTGTGATCTGGAATTTTGAAAAATAGTTGGTAATTTTAAAAATAACTGGCTATTTGAATTCACTTGTAGGTTTAAAGTGTGTGTGTAGGGATAGAGCTAAAAGTCCCATTTTCAACCAATACAAAGAGGAAGTTCTTGTATAGGAGAATCTGATATCAATATGTGATTAAAAGCAAAGCCACATCTGTGATTCAAACCCAGCATTTGGGTCAGGCTGATGAGTCCTTGGCTGTAGAGAGAATTTTGCCCTCTGGGCTTTATGCAATGCTGGAAGGTGACACCTGAAACACAAATCAGCTCACAAGCTCAGCTGCTCTCCAGCTCCAAGCTTGCCGACTGCCAGAGATGCTCTGTCCTGTGAGCTAAGGAATGGCTATCCGTCCCTCCTGGAACTAAGTTATTCCAGCTTCTTCCTTTGATGCAGACTGAAGTGGATCCCACATAGCTGCTGCCACCCCCAGAGCCAGAATCTCATTGGTAGACCTCCAACAGGGAAGCAATAGCTGCTGGGAGTCACAAAAATGTCCAAGGTTCACCATCAACCAAAGTTCTATGGGGGTCAATGTGAAGATTTCAGACTTCCAGATGTGCCCCTACCTATAACCGATCTTGTTACCTTGCCTTCAGACAAATAATCCATTTTACAATCTGCCTTTGTCGTTTGATCAAAAAAGGCAAGAAAAGCCTTCTTGCTTTCTCATTGATAACTTTACTGATGATCCAGGGGTGTAAAAACCTCTGAGTCACCAAGCAAAGTTAGGGACATCAGTGTAGGCACTGAGAAAGGAAATGATCCTGATGACTGGGTAGCAATTTCTTTCTCATGTCAGGTGGTTTTTCAATTCTTAGCTTTTAAAGGAAACTTAGGAAGACCTAATCTAGTTGTCACCTCATATATTGTTAAAAATAATTTTGGACAATAGATTATCATGTGTTTTTTTGTTTTGCAAATAATTCAGAGGGATGAACACAATTGGCAACTCTATTATAGCAAACCTCTTTCTATTCTATCTACTTATTTAGCACTTTGCTTAAATACCTGGAGATAGTTAGTATGTGCCAGGAACAGGTTTAAGCCCTTTACAAGCATTAACTCATTTAATACTCACAAGAACCCCATAAGGTAAGTTTTATTATCATCCCTTTTTTACAGATGAAAAAGAAAGCACAGAAAGGTTAACTGTTTGTCCAAGGTCAGAGAGGTAGGAAATGACAGAGCTGGGATTTGAACTCAGGCAGACTGACTCCAAAGTTTTTTTGGACACAGGCTGCACTTGGCTAAATACGGTTTATCAGTTTATATCAATGAAAACAAAATGGGAATAAAATTGTTGTAGAACTCTACCTTATTTTAGCAGTATCTCCATCTACTAACAAATGATTAAGGTGAAAATTTTACATGTGCTATTCATATTAAGAAATAAATTTTCAATAAAATCTTACTTTTGTATTTAATCATTATCAAACTTTCTAACATATTTTTGCTATTTTTCATTAAGTTAATATTTCTAATACTTATATTGATAACCAATCCAGGAGAAATTTTATCATTTAAAGACTAGTCATAAGGAATTGAAACATTAAATTCCACACACACACACACACACACCCATTTTTGTTGCAAAGTATAATGGAGTAAAAAAAGTAAGATTTGTAAGTAAAATTATTACTTAAGATAAATTTCTTTGGGTGAAACTTGAAGTACAAAAAGGAATAATGTAAAATTTCCCATTTTAAAAATATATTTTCCTCATTTTTGGCATTTATCTTTATATATCTTTTGAGATAATAGAATTTTTTTCTTATATATAACACATCCATTTTTTAAGTGGATAATGTGTATGAAATTGCTATGGTAGTTAGAGTCCTTTGGATTTTTTTTTTTCTTGAGACAGAGTCTCGCTCTGTCGCCCAGGCTGGAGCGCAGTGGCATGATCTTGGCTCACTGAAAGCTCCGCCTCTCGGGTTCTGCCTCAGCCTCCCGAGTAGCTGGGACTACAGGTGCCCGCCACCACACCCGGCTAATCTTTTGTATTTTTAGTGTAGACAGGGTTTCACCATGTTAGCGAGGATGGTCTCGATATCCTGACTTCATGATCCACCCGCCTTGGCCTCCCAAAGTGCTGGGATTACAGGCGTGAGCCCCCACGCCCAGCTGGATATGTTTTAAAGGGCAATGTAAAGGTTTTATTTTTAAATGTCAATAGTTACCCTATGCTGGAAATTATACCCTTCATAACTATTGAACTAATGATGATTTTTTGGGGGGTGTCAATCTAAAATCTGCAAGGGCTACATCATTTTTCAAAATTATTTTGAAAAATAAGTGTTATGTGAACAAAAATGTTCAAAGGTCACTGCTCTCATTATGGGCATCTCTCATCCACTTCTTGCGTATTTTATTTCTCTTACTCCTAACACATCCTAATTTATTCATTCAATTAATATTTGTTAAGCATGAACTACATGTTAGACATGGTATCAACACGACAGTGAATAAGACAGCTGCATTCCTGATTTTATGAAATAGAGTGATGCTAAGTCCTATGTAGTTTTTTCTTATTATTCCTTCTCTTGGGCTTCTGGATCACTTTCTTTTTTAAGTATTATTTTTAGTTGGGGCCTGGTGCCCCTGAGCAAAAAAATATATATATATTAAAACTATGAAATATTTCAAACATACAGAGAAGCATAAGGAACAGGAAAATAAACACTTGTGTTCTCAGCACCCAATTTGGACAAATCTTAACATTTTGCTCAACTGTTTCATATTCAACAACAAAATAAAACAAGAAAATGTCACATACACAGTTGAAGTCATCTAACTACCTCTCCCTAATTCCATATGCTTTCCTCTCTTCTCAGAGGTAAACTCTATCCTGTATTGTGTTTCTAATTCCCAAGCAATTTGTATACTTTTACTACAGATAAACAACATAGAGTTGTATTGTTTTGTGTGTTTTCAAACTATGCAATTATATTATTTTGTACACATACTATATCTTGTTTTTTGTCCTCAATGTTTTTAGATTGATGTAGTTTGTATATGTTACTCTAGTTAAATCCATCAATTTTTTGCTATATAATATTTCATTGTATGAATAAATTTGTTTAACCATTAACAATTTTTTTTAACCATTCTTCTTTGATTGACATTTAGGTTGCACCTAACGTTTTGCATCACAAACAATGTGGCAATGAACATTCTCATGCACATCTCTTGTGCAAGTTTTGAGAGTTTCTCTGGCATCTACATCTAGAAATGGAATTCCTAGGTTTTAGAGTTTGTACAGTTTTAACTTTATTAGGTATTGCCAACTTACTTTTTAAAGTTATACAAGCTTACACTCCAACTGGATAAGAGCATTACTCCTTCTATTCTGTTGGTGGATACCCTTGAATTTTCAAAATGTATACCTGGGTTCTCTTTTTTTCTGTCATAAGGACCTGAACAGGTTTTAGCTACCCGTTAACACTTCCTTCCTCATGTTATTGTTTCCTAGAATTTTAGTTCTACTTTATTTTAAAAGCACAAAAATTTAGTAATTTTGTAAATAAATAGCTAGTTGTTGATGAAATTTGCCATTATCAATTTTTCTATTCAGTTCCCCTAAATTCACTTTTATTTGTATTGAAGTACATTCTCTAATCGTTCTTTTAGAGGATGTACATCCTCTTATTGTTCTATGAGTGATATTGTGTTAGTACATTTTCACATAACTGTAAAGAAAATTTATAAAGGAAAGAGGTTTAATTGACTCACAGTTTTACATGGCTGGGGAGGCCTCTGGAAATTTATAATCATTGCAGAAAACGAAGGGGAAGCAAGAATCTTCTTTACATGGCGGCAGGAGAGAGAAGAGTAAGGCGCGAAGGAGAAAGAGCCCTTTATAAAACCACCAGGTCTCGTGAGAACTCAGTCACTATCAGGAGAAAAGCTTGGAGGAACCACCCTCATGATCCAGCCTCCTCGCACCAGGTCTCTCCCTAGACGCGTGGGGATTGTGA
Organism: Macaca mulatta; assembly: GCF_049350105.2. NCBI lineage: Eukaryota > Metazoa > Chordata > Mammalia > Primates > Cercopithecidae > Macaca > Macaca mulatta. The sequence continues at coordinate 129,165,597 of NC_133412.1, read as the reverse complement.
GGATTACAAAGATTTGGGTGGGGAAGCAGCCAAACCATATCAGATATATTACATTAGTCTTTCTTTTAAAATGTCTTATTCCTGAATGACAGTTTATATCGGTATAAATGTGTATGTTGACAGCGCTTGTCTACCCTCAACACTTTGAAATTATGTCTCCATAGTGCCTATTGTTTCGGAAGAGTCTAAAAGTTCCTTCTTCCAGAAAGAAGGCTCTGCCAGTCTTTCATTCCTCTGCTTTGGTAGCTTTCTTTTTGTCCTTTGCATTCTTCTATTTTACTATAACATATCTAGGAATAGATTTATTTCTATTTATTCTGTTGGGTACTTGGAATGTATGTCATCTGAGGAGTCATAAAATATTCTTAGCTATTGTCTTTGGCTTTTTAATTCAATTTTTATCTAAATAAAAATACGTGCACATAATTTTAATAGGAAAATATTTCTGCAAGACAGAATGAAAAACAGCAAATTTCTGCCTCACCTTTCTCCAGTCCTGATTTTTTTGTTTATTGTTTTTTTTTGCTCCTTTGAAGCAGCCACTTTCTACTTTTAAATAGTTTAGCTGTTTCTTCTAGAGTTTACTTCTATTATTAAAAATAACATTTGTATACTATTTTTTTTTTTAGTTTTAGATTTATCTATTGACTTTCTAACATGAAGGATATGAATATATCCCTTTTAATCCTCACCCTCCTCAAACACACATTTTGCAGTCTCCATCCTTCCGATACAGTTATGTTATAATTTTAAACTGACTGAACATTTGCACTATTATAACTATTAAAATATTATTTATAACCAAACCATGCTGTGATCACACTTTTTTATTGAAAAATTTTATTTCCCCTATACAAATAATTGCCATGGAGTCCTTCAATCTCCTTTTCCAATCTGAACGGGTTGCTTCCTACGTTGGTTGCACAGTTGTAATCCAGGAATCTTCCTTAAGCATCTCGATTCTTTTTTCTTCTTTTCTAATTGAATTCACTGTTCCCTAGATGTTATGCTTTTGTCTTTTTTTGGGTTGTGTTTTGATGTTGATGGAGTATATTTTCAAACAGCTTTCTGAGGAAGGGTGCACAGAAAGTAAATTTTTTGAGATCTTGCATACCTGAAAAACAAGATCTTTATTTATTCTTTAGAATGAATAAAGTAGCCTAGTATAAAATTCTAGACTACTAGCACTTTGGGAGGCTGGGGCAGTGGATCACTTGAGCCCAGGAGTTGGAGACCAGTCTGGCAATATGGCAAAACACCATCTCTGCAAAAAAAAAAAAAAAAATTAGTTGGGCATGGTGGTGCTCATGTCCCAGCTACTCAGGAGGCTGAGTTGGGAGGATCACTTGAGCCCAGGAGGTAGAGGCTGCAGGGAGCTGAGATCACACCACTGCACTCCAGTATGGGTGACAGAGTGAGACCCATCTCAAAAACAAAAAACAAAAAACAAAAGAAAGAAAAAGAGAAAGAGACAGAGAGAGAAAGAGGATTCTAGACTAAAAAATTTTCTCAGAATTTGCTGTTGAGCAGTTTAAATTTCTTATTCTTGATATTTTGTGCTTGAAGTTTTATAAATACTATTTAAAATATACTAGATTCTCTCCTCTTTTTCTTTTGAGATGGAGTTTTGCTCTTGTCACCCAGGCTGGAGTGCAGTGGCACGATTTCGGCTCACTGCAACCTCTGCCTCCTGGGTTTAAGAGATTCTCCTGCCTCAGCCTCCCAAGTAGCTGGAATTACAGGCACTTGCCACCACACCTGCCTAATTTTTGTATTTTTAGTAGAGATGGGGATTTCATTATGTTGGTCAGGCTGGTCTTGAACTCCTGACCTCAGGAGTCTCTTCTTAATCTACAGGTACTGGGAATTTCAAAATAACATACATTGGTGTGGGTCTTTTTCTTTTGGGGGAGAATTTGGTGGGCCCTGGCAACCTAGAAACACATTTTCTTCAGTACTTGTAATTGTACTGAATGGAATTAAGCCATTTCATCTGTGCCTGTTTCCCTGATTCCAGAGTCCCTCAGTATAACTTCTTAAACAAACAAAATTCCAGTCTTCTCCTAGAGAGTGAGGAGGGGTGGTGACTTGACTTGGCTGGACCTGGTGAAAAAGGAGATCTGGGTAGTTCACTGCTTCTTCAATAAAGACTTTCAACCAATTTTCCTATTAGATATATCCAAGTCTCCAATTTCTGAACCATTCTTGCTTTTTGAGGTATAAATCATGTTGGTTACTGTTGACTTCTCCCTTTGTGGATTTGGCTTAAGCTCTCATTCACCAAATCTGCTCTAATTTATTCATTTATTTTCAAGCTTAAGTTTTGGATCTGTTTTCATTTCTCCTAGCTATAACTTAATAGATTTATTTACTTGTTATCTTTTTACTGTCACGTTAGTAAAATCTTGGTAAGAAGCAGTAATAAATGCTTTCTTAACTAGAAGTTAAAGTTATTGTCTCTTCACATAATTACTCTTTATTATTCTTTCCCATCTCTTTTTCTAGCATTTCTAGTAGATATATGTTGGAGGTTTTTCATTTATCCTGTATCTTTTAACAGTTCAGCCATAATTTTAAACTCTTTGTCTCTCTGTGTTATGTCCTGTACAAATACCTATTCATTTATTGTCTCTTCATTCATTCCAATCTAAAGTAAATGGCATCTATTAAATTTTTATTTCAATGACTATTTTTTAATTTTGAAAATTTCTAATTATTTTCTCATTCTTAATTTATCTTTAGTTTTGTTTTATGGTTTAATATAAAACTTTTATTAAAAGGTTCATTTCCTCTAAAATAAATTCATGTTAAAGATCCAAAGTTGTCATCTTTGTTAACATTAAATTTCTTTGCATGTTTTGCATTTTGAGTTTGCCGGTCAATTTTCAGTGTTTTTCATTCTCTTTCTCCTCCTATGTGCAATTATCCTTGTGCAGTGGTTTTATGCATGTCATTATTTAGCTTCCAGATCTGGTAACATAACAGAAGTTCAGTTTTCCTGCCTTGATGTGATATTGGTGACATGCAGATTCATCTAGCCAGCCAGTGGCTTAGTTTGGCTCCACGTTGCGAGATTATATCTGGTTCTTCCTATTTTCCTAGACCTGTAGCATATCAAGAGCCTTGCCCAGACAACAGTTTGAAGTAGCTTTTTTCAGACTGCTTTTAGGATCAGGGTGGCTCCACAAATTCAAGCAGCGAGCTTCAGAAATCTCACATAGAGCATGTTGAGTCTTCATTACCCCACAAGAACCAAGCTCCTATATACCATTCTCTGAGTTCAAGATGCCATATATGCCAGTGGTTTCAGCCCCTTTCATCACTTAGTGATTCTTTCCCAAATCTTAAGTTATGTTAGTCTTATTTTTGATCCTATGTAATTTTGCTTTTCTGTCTCTCTTTACATTACTAGACTGGACCATATGAAATTGCCAGTTTGTTGGTAAAATGATCAAATATCAGCAACTTTATACAGTTCACATTAATAAACCCATTTTTGCCATGTGTTTTGCATGAGTACATCAAAGTATGAACATATTGTGACATTTTGACTGGAGGTCTCTATATACTCTTTAATCCTTCTTTATTTCACCAATCAACCCACCTACTCACCAATCAGCCAACCAAACAGACACAGACTAGAATCCATGCACAGTTCCAAGCAGAGACTCCCTAACCTGCCCCATAAAGGGCCTTTTAAATTTTGGAAGGCTGCAGAGAGGTAGGGAGGAGGCAGTGGGAGTTGATAAACAATGAATGTTTGAGAAAGAACTTTCAGTCTACCTCCTCCAAACTGTAGTATTCTTCTTTCTGTCATCATCTAAAGGTTTAAACCAAATGAATTTTTATTGACTCTAAGAGCTAAGATTGTTTTGCTTTCATTTTTCAGAGGGAAGAACTAGAAAATATGCATAGTAAGAGAGAAAATAACATATTCATATTTCACTTTTATTATTAAAATCTTGACTTAGAGCCATTATCAGCAAACATATGAATAGCCTAGCTGATACAATGAATAAAAAGCCGTGGGTAATGGAAATGTCTACTGTGTGCATTTTTGGAACTTGATTTTTATGAAAGACAAGGCAGAGAAAGCTGGAACACAAGGTTTTTCAAAGAAGTAAGAGACCAAGTATTCACCATCATGAACAATTCGATAGCTCCCCCTCAAAAAGTTTAGGAAGCACCGATATCTGTTAGCCTCAAAAGATTCAGGATCCCTGAATTCTTGCTTCCACCCTGTTACATACCCCTCCCAACACACACAGACTACTAGTTACCCCTAAGCATCCATTCTGTCCTTTTTCTATGTAATATTAGCCCTGCTCTTTACTTGGGCACATTGCCACCCAATTGAAAGACTACCTTCACCAAGCCATAAAGTAGTTGGCAGTGACCATGTGACTAAGTTTGGCCATAGAGTTCCATGTGACTTCTGGAAGTTTCCAAAAAGGAAGGGTCATGCTCTTGGTCCCTACATCTGTCTAGCTGCCTAGAGCAAAAATATGAGGCTGAAGTTCAACAAGACATCTCAGAGCCCCAGGGAGGGCAGAGGGGAGAGCTGGGAGGGACCTGGGTCTCTGATGACTTAGTAGAGCTGCCAGAGCAGCTCCTGTCCTGTTCAAGCCACTATTACTTTCATTTTTTCTGTTCTATGCTGCCAATTGATAGTGCCTGCAAATTACCCTGGTCCTAAAATAAATTATGTATCATGATGCATTCATGTGATGATAAGGCTCAGCACTTAACATTTTCATGACAAAGTGGAAGGGCAGAGAGGTTTGTCATGTGATTCATTGTACTTTAGTTCTAAATGCTTTAAAAAAATTGGATTACCCTCAGGTTTGTTTGATCATGCAGCAATTTCCAATGACTTCAGCCAGCAATATTTGAAAACTGTGGTTTTCACGTCATAACTATCTGGGCCTCTAGAGTAAAATACATCTTTTGTTTTCAAATGTCAATCTCCCTCTGAAAGAGAAGAAATACTTTTAAAAGCTAAACCCTGTTAATTGCTGTGAGCTTGACTTGTACATTACTTGCCTTGTATGTACAGGAACACCCACTACTTTCTTCCCCATAATTTCATTGTGTCCCTGGCTAAATCCTCATCATTCCTAAAGAGAAGACCCATAGTTGTCAGGAATGTTTTGATTTAAAATGTGAGGAGACATTTAACTCAAGATAATGTAAGGAAAGCACAAAGTGTTCATGCCACTGAATAGTTCATGAGACGGAGCTTCAAGCTTGGCTAGGTCAGGTGGCATCATCAGAAATATGTTTTGTTGCATCCTATGACCTTGCTGTCCTCCATGGTAGCAGGGTTTCTATGTATGATGAGCAAAATGTCTCCTAACAAACAAAAGTTCCCATAGTCCTTAATGTTAACATTAATACCCAAAAAATAGGCTGCCCCTGATTTGTCTGGCTTAAGTCACATGTTCATCCTTGAACTAATCCTGGGGAATGGAATGTTCTGATTAGCAAGGCCCGGTCCACATGTCACCCTTGTAGTCAGGGGTACTACATTAGCAGAGCATGAGAAAAAAAGAAGAGTGATTTCATCACTAAAAGAGAGCATACTTAGAAAGAAAAGACAACAGGCATCTTTCGTGGGCAATTCAAGACCTTTAAAAAACAGAAGGACAAATAATGTGTTATTGTCAACATCTTTGGATGCTTTCTAGGTCACACCCTTTTCGTCTTACTGTATTTTACAGCTAATTACATTTTACTGCTAATTAATTTGTAGTACAGCTAGTACTTATTATTAAGTACCTATTATTTATATAAGTTTCTCATTCTTCTAACTTCTAAAGTTCTGACTTTTCAACCTAAAGGTTCATGTTTGGTAAGACCAAAGCGATGTAGAAATGGAGGGATTTAAAATTCTTTGCTTTAAACAGATGAGACAGTTGAGTTTGGAAGCTTTGAGGAATACTGACGTAGAGAGTGGAATAGCTCTGATTTAGGAAATGCTTTGAGAGATTACAATACTTGGTTCTATCCATATGGGAAAGGAATAATACTGACAACTAGCATAAAATGGATGGTAGAATTCACTTAGCATAAGTTTTTATGTCCTAAGAGTTTCAGCTCCAATTTTTGCAGAAACCTCAGTGTGAGTCAGTTAGAGAGAGGAAGCCAGGACATGGTAAGACCAAAGGTGGATCATGAGGGATTGTTCACCAGTCATCCAAATGGCAAATGTTGTGCTCAGCCTTGACCAAACGACATCAATAACCAGGTGTTTCTGATGTGGAAGTGGCATAGGCAGAAGACAGCATGTAAGTCAAGGGGTGGCCCAAGTATGGTCTAGGACTTCACCCAGTAGTGCTGGTTACAGACAGATCAGTGTTCATTCCTCAAGAATAGGTACTGGCAAAAGCTAGGCGAACTCTCCAAACCTCACAAATGTAGTTTAGTATTTAAGGAAAAACTTCACACCCAGGAGGCATCTTTAGGTACAAGTCAAGAAACAAAGTCAATAATAGCACAACGATGACACGGCAGTCAGTCATGGCTTTGATCGAGGGCATGCAGTTGCCAGACAAATCCCAGATTCCAACAACTGGAGAGTATATAACTGTTAATACCTTGCTGACGTGGAGCACAATGTCTGGAAAACTTAGGGCTGAGATTTCCAGTTTAAGATTTCAGCTTCAAGAGCCCTAGAATGAAGAGGAAAAACAAAATAATGAATTTGAAGCAATCTTCAACTACTTTATACACTTACACTTATTTTTATATTTTGAAGCACCGACTCCAGTGCTGGTGATTGTACTCAGTACAGATGTACTGGATTAAAGGAGGAATGACATAAATACTCATTCATCTGTTCCAGTGTGACCACACAGAAACTGGGGGTAATTCCTCCCATCCACAAATGGGAAGAATGCTGGCTGGGCCATCTGCTGATGCAAACTTAATCCGCTTGCTGCAGGGTTCTAACCAACTGAGCCAACCAGCTTTCAGGCCACCCTTTAAGGATCTACCAAAACTCTTATTAATATCAATCTGCCTTCTAGCTCCTGGGAAACAATGTGGGCTCTTGGGTCTATGCTTTCTTGAACTTTGAGAAGACAGCTATTGGAAGTAGAAACATGGGATTTTTCACCCCTAGAATGATGACATCTCCAGGCCCAGTGACTATCCGTGAAGGGAATTTTGTGCTTTTATAGTTTTTATACTGGGGAAGTCTGGCGCAATACTTTTGGACATGCTCACCCATTATATCTTTCTGGCTCCAATATTTTAAAAAACCCTCTTGTCCCTTACTTATTTCCTTCTTTAAGAGCATGTAAACCCTGGTTAGAGAGAAAATCACTCATTGCTTCCATGGGATTGCTAGTTTTTGGAACCTCTTGGAAATCAAACAAAGTAGGTGTTGCCAGACTATCTTGGCCATCATTGGACTGACAGATGTCATATCCAGGTTGTCCTCATGCCCAAGTAGTTAGTGGGAGCCAGGCCAGAGCTCCAAGCTGGCAGTCCAAGGGCACACACGGTTGGAGTGAGCAGCGGGCATGAGGCATAGTCGAATCGGAGATACACCTGGGTCAGGGAAGGCAGGTAGGCTGATAGGTAATCAAAGTTAAACAGGGCAAGAAATAGACTTTTTATCTCATATCTGGGAAAATGTAGGCAGGGATAAAATGTCAATGCACTGAACAGCTCTGTGTGCCTGTGAGTGCCCTTGTTTTTAGGGAAAGCTTGGTTAAAGGACATCATGAAATCCCATCGTAGTCTGATACCTTCTTGGTTGGTCACTACAACCTTCATTCTGTTCCTAGTGTGTGGTACCTCATTTATATGGAATCATCTTTTTTTTTTTTTTTTTTTTTGAGACGGAGTCTCGCTCTGTCGCCCAGGCTGGAGTACAGTGGTGTGATCTTGGCTCACTGCAACCTCTGCCTCCCAGATTCAAGTGATTCTCCTGCCTCAGCTTCCTGAGTAGGTGGGACTATAGGTGTGCGCCACCACGGCCAGCTAATTTTTGTATTTTTAGTACAGACGGGATTTCACCGTGTTGGCCAGGGTGGTCTCGATCTCCTGACCTTATGATCTGCCCGCCTTGGCCTGCCAAAGTGCTGGGATTACAGGCATGAGCCACCGTGCCCGGCCTGGAATCATCTTTAAACACTCTTCCATATACACTCAGGAGCTATAAGCCTCAATGTCATGAGAAGTTCAGATCTTCAGATCTTATCTGAACTAGTGTTGAGGATGGAGACAGGGACTTTTTTTTTTTTTTTTTTTTTTGGATACAGGGTCTTCCTCTGTCACCTAGGCTGGAGTGCAGTAGTGAGATCTTGGCTGACTGCAACCTCTGTTTCCTGGCTTCAAGTGATCCTCCCACCTCAGCCTCCCAAGTAGCTGGAATTACAGGCATGTGCCACAGCACCTGGTTATTTTTTATTTATTTATTTATTTATTTATTTATTTATTTATTTTGTATTTTTAGTAGAGACTGGGTTTCACCATGTTGGCCAGGCTGGTCTTGCACTCCTGGGCTCAAGCAATCCTCCTGCCTCGGCCTTCCAGAGTGCTCTGATTACAGGTGTGAGCTACCATGCCTGGCCAGGACAACATCTTTAGGAAAGTATTTAGGAAGAGGTTTTTAAGGAAGATATTGTCCTTTAGGAAGGACAATGTCTTTAGGGACTGGGGAGGAGGCCTTCCCTGTCCTCTTGACCATTCTTTCACCTGTGGCCTCTGACTCGGGGCAGGGGAGAGGCAGTATGCTGCTACACTTCAGTGGAAGCTGCAGCTGGGAGTCTGGGGCCAGGGTGCAGCGTGAACATTGCTGAGCCCACCCTTGCTGCGGCTGCAATCAGCCTTGGCATTTGTATGCAGGATCCCTGAGCCTCTGCATCATGCACAAGCACTTGGGAGGAGGTGGTAGCACTGGACAGACATTCTCTCCTCACCCACATAAATCCTCAGAGGGTTTCCCTCTGTGGGTTTCTAAAAGCCCTTTATCTAATTCATGGCTCAGAGAGTTGAGCTCACTGGCAAGAGGCTTTTTAAGTCAAATTTTGAATAATTTCTCACCAATTCATTACGTAGGAAAACAGGTCCTTTTTGTTCTAATACTTAGCCTAGGAATGCAACTACTCTCTGCCAAATTCATTAACAAAACCTGTGTATAAGGGCTGGATGGCTCTGGCCAATTTCTTAAATGTGCTAAAACTTGCTGGTCATTGAAATGTAAATTTTTACCTTTGGCTAGAAAAGATTCACAAGTGTTAGACTGTAGGAAATAGCAATGTCACTTTCAAATGCCCAGGACAGTTCCAGACCAAGTACCCATCGTGAGCTGAGGCTTAACGTGTGGCAACCAAGAGAGACAACCACATGTCATCTTTCTGATTGGCACAGAAGGGAGGCCCGTGAATGAACATGAGCACAGCTTGAAGGTAAAAGAGTCCCCTCATTGGCAACATGAAGTGACCAGAGCTCAGCAGACCCCACAAGCAGGACCAGGCTGTTCAGGCCTCCTGGTCACACTCATTATTGTCACTATTAGAACAGTCCAGCCTTGCTACCCCAGGCTGGCCTATGTGGAGCACGGGACAGGGTTCTCTAGACAGTGGAAGAGAGGGCAGTGGCTAAAGGAGCCCAGAACAATGAAGCTAGTGAAACAGGGAAAGGCATAAAGCGTCATCTGCAGGGACGCAGCTGCTTGATACAAAACTGGGTATACTTATTCCTAGTTATAGACATTATTTATATTATGTTGTAGTATAAGATACCATATTGTTTACATTTAAAATATTATATATGTAACTTATATGTAATATAAATAATACATTTAACGTAAAATAACATATTAAAATATTTAGAAATAATATTAACCTTTAATATATCCTATGTATATTTTTTTAAATATGTGTTAGTATAGATGCTTGGAAAAAAACTGGAAAAAATTATACTAATAAAAGGCTATTGATTTTCCTGGCACAATTAAAGGTACATTTTTGGTTGCTTCATTATGCTTTTCTATGTGTCCTAAGTTTCTTTTAGTAAGCAGAGTTTTCTCTTATAATTATAGTTGTAATTATCACCACTATCAACTAACATTTATTGAGTAATCGTTTTGCTCCTGGTACCATGCTAAGCACTTTACATGTATTATTTCATAAACCTTATAACCACCACAGGTAACCAGCATCACAACCATTTGTAGAGGTGTTATTTGGTGACAATTAAGTACTGTTCAAGATACTCAGGCTTCGCAAGCTGACTCACTACCCAGTGTGTTAGAAACTCCTTTTTGGTCACATCCATAGAACATTCTGTCCCTGAGTTCAAAGTTAAGACAAGTTGCTTGGTAGATAAGACAAGCTTCTTTGTGCTAGTGTTCTCAGCATCACCTGGGAGTCTGTAGAGGTGGATAATTGTACCTTCAATTTGCTTAAATACCAGAATTATCTTAAATAATTACAGATCACTTACTATGCATCAGGCCCTCAGACACTGGGCTGCAGATGAGAATGCCAAGAGAGAAGATGGCCCCACCTTCAGGGTCTGTTGGAGTTACAGACAGGAGAGCAAGCTAACCTAGCATGTGATCAATGCTACAAAGGGAAGCCATGGCAGTGGTACAAAGAAGGGAGGACTCTGCCCCAGAGATGTCTACGTGTGGCTGAACAGCCTAATTATCTGGAGTGCTTTATGAAATTACAGACTGCAGATCTGAATCGCTGGGGCAGAGCCCTGGGAATCTGTATTTTACAACAATTTTCCCAGTAATTCTGATTTGCAGTCAGGATCAGAAATCACCAATAGATTCTTCTCTTTGACTTGCGTGGTGCATGGTAGGTGTCATGTTTGACTGGCAGAATAATCTTCTCTTTTTACATAAAAAAGAAAGAAGTTTTATAGAATCCATGACACTTAAGATGGGTGTGGAAGGATAAGCAGGAAACTTCAGTTTTATTCCCTCATTCAAGCAGTGTCCCACAGAATGATACATCTTGAAGAAGTGTTAAGAAGACACATCTCCCTCGTAATTTTTTTCTCAGTCTAAAATAATTGAGAATATCAGTGATTGTTTCATATAGTAAGTATTTGTATAAATATTTCTATTGCCAAGCGTTCAATTCAGTTCCCATGCATCAAACAATTCAATGAGTCTTTTTTGGACCTACTATGGGCAAAGTACATTACTAATCAGTGAGCAAATAAGGCCCCCGACCTTGAGGAGAGCAAAAGGCTTTTTAGATAAGTAATCTAAGGAGAGAGAAGAAGAGTAAGTCATGAGCACATATGGACATAGAAAAGTTTGATCAAATCACACACAAGTTCGGTTTACATGAACCTCACGACTTCGTATTTTCCCACACTACTAAATTGTTGGTTGTGTATTGAGAAAGAAACTGCTAGTTTCCTACCCAATATCCACCTTCCCCTTCTCTCTACATTATTGGAGTCAAAAATATGCCTCATAGGGGAAAAACCTTACATTTTCCAACCTCCTTTACATTTAAGGGTGGCAGATGTGATGGAAGCAAGTCATTGATTGAGGCTTCCAATAAGGCCCTTTTTTATCCCTGCTGCCCTTTCTGTTGCCTGAACTTCAGATTGCAACTGTTGGAGCTCCAGCAGCCATCTTGAAACAATGAAGGAATGTCCAAATAAATCACAAACACCTCAGTTGTGATGTCTTTGTGCTGTTGAGCCATGGTCAGTCTCTACCTCCAGACTTCACAATATGTGAAAGAAATAAATCCTGTGTGTTTAAGCCATTTTGGTCAGGTCTCTGTTCCTAGCAACCATAAACACCACTTAAATGCACCCATTCTGGTCAGGTACATCTATCTCCCAGAGCCTAGGTCATACATACAGAAATCTACCAGTGTGCTTCAATGTACTTGCTCATATGGCTTGCAGACTGGACTACTGTACACCATCAAAAAACTAATGAACATTTGATGAGGGATCTTCTATTTCATTCCCCTCAATCTGTTACATAAAGAATAGTTAGTTGTGAAAGATTTTTCTTGGAGGGTGGAGCAAGATGGCCAAATAGGAACAGCTCCAGCCTCCAGCTTCCAGCGCGACTGACACAGAAGATGGGTGATTTCTGCATTTTCAACTGAGGTACTGGGTTCATCTCACTAGGGAGTGCCAGACAATCGGTGCTGGTCAGCTGCTACAGCCCAACCAGCCAGAGCTGAAGCAGGGTGAGGCATTTCCACAACACCTGGAAAATCGGGTAACTCCCACCCCAATACTGCGCTTTACCAAGGGTCTTAGCAAACGGGCACACCAGGAGATTATATCCCACACCTGGCCGGGAGGGTCCCACACCCATGGAACCTCCCTCATTGCTAGCACAGCAGTCTGCGATCTAACTGCAAGGCAGCAGTGAGGCAGGGGAGGGGTGCTCGCCATTGCTGAGGCTTATGTAGGCAAACAAAGCCGCTGGGACACTCGAACTGGGTGGAGCCCACAGCAGCTCAAGAAGGCCTGCCTGTCTCTGTAGACTCCACCTCTGGGGACAGGGCACAGCTAAACAAAAAGCAGCAGAAACCTCTGCAGATGCAAACGACCCTGTCTGACAGCTTTGAAGAGAGCAGTGGATCTCCGAACACGGAGGTTGAGATCTGAGAAAAGACAGACTGCCTGCTCAAGTGGGTCTCCAACCCCTGAGTAGCCTAACTGGGAGACATCCCCCACTAGGTGCAGACCGACACCCCACACCTCACACATCAGGGTACACCCCTGAGATGAAGCTTCCAAAACAAGAATCAGACATGTAAACTCACTGTTCAGCAATATTCTATCTTCTGCAGCCTCTGCTGCTGATACCCAGGCAAACAGGGTCTGGAGTGGACCTCAAGCAATCTCCAACAGACCTACAGCTGAGGGTCCTGACTGTTACAAGGAAAACTAACAAACAGGAAGGACACCCACAGCAAAACCCCATCAGTACATCACATCATCAAAGACCAAAGACAAATAAAACCACAAAGATGGGGAAAAAGCAGGGCAGAAAAGCTGGAAATTCAAAACATAAGAGCTCATCTCCCCCTCCAAAGGAACGCAGCTCATTGCCAGCAACGGATCAAAGCTGGACGGAGAATGACTTGGACGAGTTGAGAGAAGAAGGCTTCAGTCCATCAAACTTCTGAGAGCTAAAGGAGGAATTACGTACCCAGCGCAAAGAAACTAAAAATCTTGAAAAAAGAATGGAAGAATGGATAACTAGAATAATCAATGCAGAGAAAGCCATAAACGAACTGACAGAGATAAAAACCATGATATGAGAAATACGTGACAAATGCACAAGCTTCAGTAACTGACTCGATCAACTGGAAGAAAGAGTATCAGCGACTGAGGATCAAATGAATGAAATGAAGTGAGAAGAGAAGTCTAAAGAAAAAAGAGGAAAAAGAAAAGAACAAAGCATTCAAGAAGTATGGGATTATGTGAAAAGACCAAATCTACGACTGATTGAGGTGCTTGAAAGTGAGGGAGAAAATGGAACCAAGTTGGAAAACACTCTTCAGGATATCATCCAGGAGAATTTCCCCAACCTAGTAAGGCAGGCCAACATTCAAATTCAGGAAATACAGAGAACGCCACAAAGATACTCCGCGAGAAGAGCAACTCCAAGACACATAATTGTCAGATTCACCAAAGTTGAAATGAAGGAAAAACTGTTAAGGGCAGCCAGGGAGAAAGGTCGGGTTACTCACAAAGGGAAGCCCATCAGACTAATAGCAGATCTCTTGGCAGAAACGCTACAAGCCAGAAGAGAGTGGGGGCCAATATTCAACATTCTTAAAGAAAAGAATTTTCAACCCAGAATTTCATATCCAGCCAAACTAAGCTTCATAAGTGAAGGAGAAATAATATCCTTTACAGACAAGCAAATGCTTAGAGATTTTGTCATCACCAGGCCTGCCCTACAAGAGACCCTGAAGGAAGCACTAAACATGGAAAGGAAAAACCGGTACCAGCCATTGCAAAAACATGCCAAAATGTAAAGACCATCGAGGCTAGGAAGAAACTGCATGAACTAATGAGCACAATAAACAGTTAATATCATAATGACAGGATCAAGTTCACACATAACAATATCAGCCTTAAATGTAAATGGACTAAATGGTCCAATTAAAAGACACAGAATGGCAAACTGGATAAAGAGTCAAGACCCATCAGTTTGCTGTATTCAGGAGACCCATTTCACATGCAGAGACACACATAGGCTCAAAATAAAGGGATGGAGGAAGATCTACCAAGCAAATGGAAAACAAAAAAAAAAGCAGGGATTGCAATCCTAGTCTCTGATAAAACAGACTTTAAACCTTCAAAGATCAAAAGAGACAAAGAAGGCCATTACATAATGGTAAAGGGATCAATTCATCAGGAAGAGCTAACTATCCTAAATACATATGCACCCAATACAGGAGCACCCAGATTTACAAAGCAAGTCCTTAGAGACTTACAAAGAGACTTATATTCCCATGCAATAATAATGGGAGACTTCAGCACCCCACTGTCAACATTAGACAGATCAATGAGACAGAAAGTTAACAATGATATCCAGGAATTGAACTCAACTCTGCACCAAGCAGAACTAATAGACATCTACAGAACTCTCCACCCCAAATCAACAGAATATACATTCTTCTCAGCACCACATCACACTTATTCCAAAATTGACCACATAATTGGAAGTAAAGCACTCCTCAGTAAATGCACAAGAACAGAAATTATAACAAACCATCTCTCAGACCACAGTGCAATCAAACTAGAACTCAGGACTAAGAAACTCAATCAAAACCGCTCAACTACATGGAAACTGAACAACCTGCTCCTGAATGACTACTGGGTACATAATGAATGAAGGTAAAAATAAAGATGTTCTTTGAAACCAAAGAGAGCAAAGATACAACGTACCAGAATCTCTGGGACACATTTAAAGCAGTATGTAGAGGGAAATTTATAGGACTAAATGCCCACATGACAAAGCAGGAAAGATCTAAAATTGACACCCTAACATCACAACTAAAAGAACTAGAGAAGCAAGAGCAAACACATTCAAAAGCTAGCAGAAGGCAAGAAATAACTAAGATCAGAGCAGAACTGAGGGAGATAGAGACACAAAAAACCCTCCAAAAAATCAATGAATCCAGGAGTTGGTTTTTTGAAAAGATCAACAAAATTGATAGACCGCTAGCAAGACTAATAAAGAAGAAAAGAGAGAGGAATCAAATCGATGCAATTAAAAATGATAAGGGGGATATCACCACCGACCCCACAGAAATACAAACTACCATCAGAGAATACTATAAACACCTCTACGCAAATAAACTAGAAAACCTAGAAGAAATGGATAATTTCCTGGACACTTACACTCTCCCAAGACTAAACCAGGAAGAAGCTGAATCCCTGAATAGACCAATAACAAGTTCTGAAATTGAGACAATAATTAATAGACTACCAACCAAAAAAGTCCAGGACCAGATGGATTCACAGCTGAATTCTACCAGAGGTACAAGGAGGAGCTGGTGCTATTCCTTCTGAAACTATTCCAATCAATAGAAAAAGAGGGAATCCTCCCTAACTCATTTTATGAGGCCAACATCATCCTGATACCAAAGCCTGGCAGAGACACACCAAAAAAGGAAATTTTAGACCAATATCCCTGATGAACATCGATACAAAAATCCTCAATAAAATACTGGCAAACCAGATCCAGCAGCACATCAAAAAGCTTATCCACCATGATCAAGTGGGCTTCATCCCTGGGATGCAAGGCTGGTTCAACATACGCAAATCAATAAGTGTAATCCAGCATATAAACAGAACCAAAGACAAAAACCACATGATTATCTCAATAGATGCAGAAAAGGCCTTTGACAAAATTCAACAGCCCTTCATGCTAAAAACACTCAATAAATTTGGTATTGATGGAACGTATCTCAAAATAATAAGAGCTATTTATGACAAACCCACAGCCAATATCATACTGAATGGGCAAAAACTGGAAAAATTCCCTTTGAAAACTGGCACAACACAGGGATGCCCTCTCTCACCACTCCTATTCAACATAGTGTTGGAAGTTCTGGCTAGGGCAATCAGGCAGGAGAAAGAAATCAAGGGTATTCAGTTAGGAAAAGAAGAAGTCAAATTGTCCCTGTTTGCTGATGACATGATTGTATATTTAGAAAACCCCATCATCTCAGCCCCAAATCTCCTTAAGCTGATAAGCAACTTCAGCAAAGTCTCAGGATACAAAATTAATGTGCAAAAATCACAAGCATTCTTATACACCAGTAACAGACAAACAGAAAGCCAAATCATGAATGAACTTCCATTCACAATTGCTTCAAAGAGAATAAAATACCTAGGAATCCAACTTACAAGGGATGTAAAGGACCTCTTCAAGGAGAACTACAAACCACTGCTCAGTGAAATAAAAGAGGACACAAACAAATGGAAGAACATACTATGCTCATGGATAGGAAGAATCAATATCGTGAAAATGGCCATACTGCCCAAGGTAATTTATAGATTCAATGCCATCCCCATCAAGCCACCAATGGGTTTCTTCACAGAATTGGAAAAAACTGCTTTAAAGTTCATATGGAACCCAAAAAGAGCCCACATTGCCAAGACAATCCTAAGTCAAAAGAGCAAAGCTGGAGGCATCACGCTACCTGACTTCAAACTATACTACAAGGCTATAGTAACCAAAACAGCATGGTACTGGTACCAAATCAGAGATATAGACCAATGGAACAGAACAGAGTCCTCAGAAATAATACCACACATCTACAGCCATCTGATCTTTGACAAACCTGACAAAAACAAGAAATGGGGAAAGGATTCCCTATTTAATAAATGGTGCTAGGAAAATTAGCTAGCCATAAGTAGAAAGCTGCAACTGGATCTTTCCTTACTCCTCATATGAAAATTAATTCAAGATGGATTAGAGACTTAAATGTTAGACCTAATACCATAAAAACCCTAGAAGAAAACCTAGGTAATACCATTCAGGACATAGGCATGGACAAGGACTTCATGTCTAAAACACCAAAAGCAATGGCAACAAAAGCCAAAATTGACAAATGGGATCTAATTCAACTAAAGAGCTTCTGCACAGCAAAAGAAACTACCATCAGAGTGAACAGGCAACCTACAGAATGGGAGAAAATGTTTGCAATCTACTCATCTGACAAAGGGCTAATATCCAGAACCTACAAAGAACTCAAACAAATTTACGAGAAAAAAACAAACAACCCCATCAAAAAGTGGGCAAAGGATATGAACAGACAGTTCTCAAAAGAAGACATGCATACAGCCAACAGACACATGAAAAAATGTTTGTCATCACCGGCCATCAGAGAAATGCAAATCAAAACCACAATGAGATACTATCTTATACCAGTTAGAATGGCAATCATTAAAGAGTCAGGAAATAACAGGTGCTGGAGAGGATGTGGAAAAATAGGAACACTTTAACACTGTTGGTGGGATTGTAAACTATTTCAACCATTATGGAAAACAGCATGGCAATTCCTTAAGGATCTAGCACTAGAAGTACCATATGACCCAGCCATCCCTTTACTGGGTATATACCCAAAGGATTATAAATCATGCTGCTATAAAGACACATGCACAATTATGTTCATTGCAGCCCTATTCACAATAGCAAAGACTTGGAATCAACCCAGTTGTCCATCAGTGACAGACTGGATTAAGAAAATGTGGTATATATACATCATGGAATACTATGCAGCCATAAAAAAGGATGAGTCTGTGTCCTCTGTAGGGACATGGATGCAGCTGGAAACCATCATTCTCAGCAAACTATCGCAAGAACTGAAAACCAAACACCGCAGGTTCTCACTCATAGGTGGGAACTGAACAATGAGATCACTTTGACTTGGGAAGGGGAACATCACACACCGGGGCTTATTATGGGGAGCGGGGAGGATGGAGGGATTGCATTGGGAGTTATACCTGATGTAAATGACGAGTTGATGGTTGCTGACGAGTTGATGGGTGCAGCACAGCAACATGGCACAAGTATACATATGTAACAAACCTGCACGTTGTACACATGTACCCTAGAACTTAAAATATAATTTAAAAAAAAAAAAAGAATAGTTAGTTGCTTGGAGAAGTTTATATAGGTACATGGTCAAGTTTGAGACAAAACTCAAAGCTTTGGGTATGGCTATGCTGTGTATTTCTACTGTTCTGTTGTCGTTGAGCCATCCCAGGAGGCTCTTGGACCATCCAATTCATCAAAGACAAAAAAGGCAGTCTTGACATTAATAAATTTTACTTAATCATTGATTTGTTGCTAAATCTGTGAGATTTGGGGAAAGATTCTGCTGTCATGAAAGACTAGATAGAAGGACAAGCTCCTCTTTCATTCTTAAAGAAAATCTGCTCCTGCCCTGAAGCTTGCGATTCCATTTCCTTTGCTTTGATAAACTACAAGTGGTTTTAAATTAAGTCATAAATTTCTCCAGGCCTTTTAAAGACCAGCCCCTGCCTTTGATTCCCTCACCTTCTGTGGCAGTGAAATCTGGCTGGAGACATACACATACCACTTCGTGCACATTTAGACTTGGGGTTGGAAATTTACAGTCCATGCCTTGCAGAATGACCTCAATTTTCCGATAGCCTGAGATGGAACCAAAGAGATTGCCAGTGTAGATGTGCCAAGGTTGGCAGGTCTCTGGGACATACCCAAACCACATCTAGAGAAGACCCTAACACCATACATCAAGAAGTGAACAATTTATTGGTGGCTCCAATGAACTCCTTGAGTTAACGATATTGACTCCTTGCTTTGGCGTCATGGACAAAGATAAATTTTTCTTTGTTAAATCATTATTTTCAAGTTATGTACTTTGGCCTGATTACCTATGCCTGAGCTACAGGAACTGAATAATTTTGAAGTGTAAAACCACTATGTTTAGTAAGACATGATTAGTAAAATCCATCTCACCACTAAGTTCCTATACATCCCCTTGGTGGGTGTCTTAGTTGGTTTTGTGTTGCTATAACAGAATACTTGAGACTGGGTACTTTATAAAGAATAGCGGTTTATTTCTCACAGTTGTGGAGGCTGGGAAGTCCAAGGTCAAGAGTCTGTATCTGATGAGAAATTTCTTGCTGTGTCATCTCATGGTAGAAGGCAGAAGGGCAGGAGATCATATATGCCAGAGACAGCAAGAGATCAAACTCACAGGAACAAGCACTTTTATGATTGGCATCAATCCATTCTTGAGGGTGGAGTCCTCATAACCTAAACTCCTCCCATTAGCTTCCATCTCCCAACACGGTTGCATTGAAGATTAAGTTTTTATCACATGAACTTTGGGGGACACATTCAAACCACCCAACAGTGGGTCACAGCAGATGACTCTAGGCAAGTATGTGAGTCTTCCATCTATCCCTGCTTCTTCTCTACAGTCAGTTCATCAGATGAGAGAGACAAAGTTGGGCTAGAATGCTTCTACCTAAGCAGATGGAATGCGTGTGGCCTGGAAATGGGAGCAGCAATCCCTTCTTCTGCACCCTGTACTTTTTACGGGCAGGGCTTGTAATCTCCAAGTCATAGCCAATCCTAGTCTATTCTTTGAGCAGGCCTGACTAGAGTGAAAGAAAACTTCTGCAACTTTGAAGTTTCTTCTAAAGTCAAACCTGTCCCTGGGTCTCTCTGCTGGCAAAACATTCACTGTCTATGTTACCCAGTCTTGGTCTTTCTTAACCTCATACTCACAACCCCAGATTCTTCTCTGCTCTTCTCCATTGCTATTCCCATTCTCTCCCTCAGTACAACTAACCTCAGGAAATGTTAGAGAGACAAGGGTCTTATTAAATTGATTCTCATTAAGGTGTGAATAATGTATAGGCTCCTCACCAACCACTGTCATCCTCTTGAATCATCTTCAATTTTACGAATTTGACTTTTAGCCCCAACTTTTCTTCCAATAAGCAGTGCAGTGTTGAGTAAATCACTTTATTGTAGAGCTTTCTTTAATTCACTTATATTGTCATTCATGCATTCAAATATTAACCAGCAGTACAACATAGTATTTAAAAGGTGTAGACAGCCTGGCTTACAGTCCTGTCTCTAAAACTATCAAGCTGTGCAAACTTGGGCAAGTTGCTTAACCTCTCTGTGCCAGTTTTGGCATCTTTAAAATGGAGATAAGAGTAGTGCCTTTCTCAAAGAGTTGCTTATTTAAAAAACATTTTCATCACATTGAGGATGTACAGGCCCTCTTCTAAACTTTTTATAAGTATTATATACATTCATACATACTCACATATTATATATAGAGAGAATATGTATATAATGTTATGTATATAAAGGTATGTACTGTAGTCTCCCCTTATCTGTGGGAGATACTTTCCAAGACCCCCAGCGGATGCCTGAAACCACAGACAGTGCAGGATCCTATATATACATTATATCTTTCCTATATTATACATATAGGCAAAATGTATACCTTGAAATACCTATGATACCTGTTATTTGAACTATGAAAAAGTTTAGTTTATAAATTAGACACACTAAGAGATTAACAACAATAACTAATAATAAAAGAGAACAACTGTAACAATATACTATAATAAAAGTTATGTGAATGTGGTCTCTCTCTCTCTCTCTCTCAATATCTATTGTACTGCAGATCACTGAAACTACGGAAAGTGAAGCTGCAGATGGGAGTACTACTGTATGTACATGGATGCATGTGTATCCATACATGTGTATGTGAATATGTATGTATACATAAAATAACTAGTTAAGCCACCCTCATATTATAAGTAGCTACGAGGTAGGTACTACTATCTCCATATTATGATTGAGGAAACTGAGATACAAAATGTTAAAATAACTTCCTAAACCCACATAGCTAGAAAGAGTTGTAAGGATTAAATGAGTTATTAGGCAAAGTGCTTGGAACACAGCCTGGCACATAGTAAGCACTATATAGATGTTAATTATGATTATGACAGCGATTAGTATTATAACATTCTGAGCATCATACTAGAACAAGGGATACAATGATTTACAAGACATAGCCCCTGCCCTTTAAGAACTCACCATGTGGGGAAAGTAGACATGCAAGTTGATAATTATGCTGGAAGGTAAGTGTTAGAGGCAGAAAAAAAGGACAACAGGAGCACATGGAAGAAGCACTTGGCTCAGCCCAGAGCAGACCTGGCCAATAAAAATACAAACAAACTTCAAAAGGTTTGTGGAAAGTAGAATGAAAAGATAAAAATTTAAAATATAAACTTTGTTTCTCAATATAAACTCCATCAAGTTCAAGACACTTTCATAAGTGGTCACACCAGCCATTTAGTCCATCCCTAAAGACCTGAGGCTCGTGGGCATTTAACCATGTCAATGCAGTTTTTGTACATTATATCCTGAAGAAAAATGGGTGCCCTTTGCAGATATTTTAAGATTAGGAAACAACAAAAGAAGTCAGAAGGAGACAAATCAGGACTATAAGGTGGATGGCCAATGATTTCCCATGGAAACTCTCACAGAATTGTCCTTGTTGAAGTGAGGAATGAGCAGGAGTATTGTTGTAGTGAAGGACTCTCCGGTGAAGCTTTCCTGGGTGTTTCTCTGCTAAAGCTTTGCTAACTTTCTCAAAACACTCTCGTAATGAGCAGGTGTTATCATTCTTTGGCACTCCAAGTCAGCAAGCAAAATGCTTTGTGCATCCTAAAAACCGTTTGCCCTGAACTTCGCTCTTGACTGGTCTTCTTTTGCTTTGACTGGACCACTTCGACCTCTTAGTAGCCATTGCTTTGGTTGTGCTTTGTCTTTAGGATCATACTGGTGAAGCCATGTTTCATCTCCTATTACAATTCTTTGAAAAAACGCTTTAGAATTTTGATGACACTTGTTTGAAATTTCCATGGAAAGTTCTGCTTTTGTCTGCAACTTATTTGGGTGCAAAGGCTTTGGCATCAATCAAGTGGAAAATCTGCTCAACTTTTAATTTTTTAGTCAGAATTGTATAATCTGAACCAATTGAGATGTCTATGGTGTCAGCTATTTTTTCTGCTAATTGTCCTCTTCAAAAACAAGATGACTTTTTGTTGAAAATTAATGTGAATGATCTGCTGTTGCAGACTTCAGATTCAACATTGTCTAGCCACCTCTTAAAATGAGTTATACATTTGTAAACTGCTGATTTATTTGGGGCATTGTCTTCATAAGCTTTTCATAAAGCATCAGTGATCTCACGATTCTTCCACCTAAGCTTTATCATAATTATGATGTTTGTTTTTGCTTCAATTTTAGCAGAATTCATGTTGCTTTGATGGAAGCTCTTTTCAAACTGATGGCTAATCCTTCTTAGCACCTCAAACTAGATCCTATTCAGACATGTTGTAACAAGTTATTAAAAGTTTATTTTGGTGCAAAAAAAAAAAATTGAAGTCCATGCATGGTTTCATAATATGCACTTTCCATAAACTTTTAAAGACCCCTCATGTAGTACAAGCCAAATATGCAACTTTAAAGTTTCTAGCAGCCACATTAAAGAAGCAAAAAACAAAAAAAGTAAGTGAAATTAATTTGGTAATTTCACAATTTTATTTAATCCAATATATCAAAATGTTAAAATTTCAGCATAGAGTCAATATTTTAAAAATCATTAGTAAGTCTGGGCATCGTGGCTTAAACCTGTAATCCCAACACACTGGGGGGCTGAGGTGGCTGGATTGCTTGAGTCCAGGAGTTCAAGACCAGCCTGAGCAACAGGGTGAGATCTCACCTCTACAAAAAAATATAAAAATTAGCCAGGTGTGGTGGCATGTGCCTATAGTCCCAGCATCTCAGGAGGCTGAGGTGGGAGGATTGCCTGAGCCTGAGAGGTCAAGGCTGCAATGAACCATGATCACACCATTGCACTCCAGCCTAGCAACAGGATGAGACCCTGTCTTTGATAAAACAAACAAAACCATTAGTAAAGTATTTTATTCTTTTTTGTATTAGGTATTTGAAATCTAATGTACATTTTACACTTAGACTAGTTACATTTCAAGTAATCAATAGCCACATATGTCTATTGTTTTCTGTATTGGCCAGGCCAGACAATACAGAAGGCTTCCCAGAGGGAATGACACATGAACTGAATGAAGAAGTCATTCAGTTTCCATTTACACCTGAGGAGGATGAGATTGCAATTCACTGGCGACTTTGACTCTAGGCTCCACTTCTCCAGGACAGTGCTTCTTATGGTTGGCAGAAAAATGTTCCTCAGAGATGTCTACGTCCTATTACCCAGAACCTGTGAATGTGCTACCTCACCCAGCAAGGAGAAGTTAAGATTGTAGATGGAATGAAGACCTCTAATCAGCTGACCTCGAGATGGGGAGATTCTCCTGTTTTGTGCACATGGGCATAACTTAATTACAAAAGTCCTTATATGTGACAGGAGGAGGCAGAAGAATAGTCAATGTCAGAGAGATGTGATATGAGAAAAACTCAACTTGCCATTGCTGGCTTTGCAGGTGGAGGAAAGGGCCATTAGCCAGGGAATGAAGGCAGCCTCTAGAAGTTGGAAAAGGCAAGAAAACAGATTCTTCAAAAAACTACCCTAATAAAAAGTGGGCAAAGGACATGAACAGACACTTCTCAAAGAAGACAGTCATGTAGCCAAAAAACATAAGAAAAAAGCTGAACATCACTGATCATTAGATAAATGCAAATCAAAACCACAATGAGATACCATCTCACTCCAACCACAATGGCAATTATTAAAAAGTCAAGAAACAACAGTTGCTGGCAAGGCTGTGGCAAAATAGGAACACGTTTACACTGTTGGTGGGAATGTACAGTAGTTCAACCATTGTGGAATACAGTGTAGCCATTTCTCAAAGACCTAGAACCAGAAATACTATTTGACCCAGCAACCCCATTACTGGGTATACATCCGAAGGAATATAAATCATTCTCTCGTAAAGATACATGCACGCATATGCTCATTGCAGCACTATTCACAATAGCAAAGACATGGAATCAACCCAAATGCCCATCAATGATATACTAGATAAAGAAAATGTGGTACATATACACCATGGAATACTATGCAGCCATGAAAAGGAACGAGATCATGTTCTTTGAAGGGACGTGGATGGAGCTAGAAGCCATTATCCTCAGCAAACTAACACAGTAACAGAAAACCAAACACAATAAACACTTATAAGTGGGAGCTGAACAATAAGAACACGTGGACACGGGGAGGGAAACATCACGCACTGGGGCCTGTTGGGAGGGAGGGAGAAGAGAGAGCATTAGGATAAATAGCTAAATGCATTTAGCTATTTAGATAATGCATTTAGCTATTTATTTATTTAGCATCAGGATAAATAGCTGATGCATTAATGTAATTTGTTGTAGCAACAATAGGAAATAGTCCCATTTTTCCCTTCTGGGCACTGGGGAACTCGCCTCAACCTTTTATGAATCTATCTTCACCATGGTTAGGTTCCTGAGAACTGGGATGGGGTGAGACTCCATGAGCTTTCTAGCTGTCCCCAACCCATCACTAACTATGATGATGTCTACCATCATGTAACACTCTTGTTTCCTGTGCAGTCTGCTGTTAAATGAGATAATGGAAGCGAAAGTCCTTTATCATCACAAAAATTCTTACCTGGCACTGCTGTTCATAATGTTAATAAAAAGCAAAAGGTGTTAATAATAAGGGAAACTGAGGGCAGTAAGGACCACATGGGAGCACTGCACTTTCTGCTCACTTTTCTGTCAACCTAAGACTGCTCCAAAAATATAATCTATTAATTTTTAAAAAGTAATGCAAATACAAAGAAAAGACAGACTCACAATCCAACACCTGCAAATATGCAGAAGGCCTTGTTAGCAAGATGTAAAAAAGAAATCAGATGAGAACAGTAATGAAGCCACTTTTCAAAGCATAAAAGGAAGCCCACAATATGTAATGAAATGAAGAACCAGGGAACTATGGCTCAATCCCATGTTTCCACAGAAAAGAGGGCATGGCCACACTTGATCATCAGGAATGAGGAACCTCTGGTGTCCCAGACCCTTTCCCTTGGCATGTCACAAAGGAAAATGGACAAGTGCTCCTGCCAAGTGATTTAAACAATGATCCCAAGCCCTCTCCACCACACCCAGCTTCATCCCCCTGGAAACCACTTGAATGCGTTCTTAACCACTGTTCATAGGAGAACAGGTGGATCTTCTTACAGGTCCCTTTGATGACTGAGTGACTTCAATGCTGAAGGGGTGGCTGGTGAAAGGAGAGTGAAGGCTCTCTCCACCCTCAGGCCTCCTTTCTCACCGTGACTCTTTGGGAAGAGAGGGAATGGCCTCTCTTTTCCTGTGAATCCTCTTCTTTCTGGCTCCAGAGGAAGAGGCTTGAAGGAGACACTGAGGAGGGAGAAGAGGAACACACGCCTTGGTTAATATTCCTAAAGTGTATCCAAGAGCTTGGGATGAAAGACGAGAATCCTATCAGCAGGCTTCACCTTCTGTTCCCAGCCAGCTAGGCAAAAACGGCTTTGTTCATTTCCTGTTTTCAAAAACAGTGCATTATCAGAGGATTTTTGTTGTTGTTGAGGATGTTTGTTGTTGTTGTTGGGTTTTTCTTTTTAGAGATAAGGTCTGGCTCTGTCACCCAGGCTAGAATGCAGTGGTGCAATCACAGCTCATGGCAGCCTCTAACTCCTGGTCTCAAGTGATCCTCTCACTGTGGCGTCACAAGGTACTGGGATTACAGGCCTGAGCCGCCATGCTGGCCTACAAGAGGGTTTAAGATGCATGAGAGCAGTGGTTACAAGACCCTGCAGGGAAGAGAGCAGAGAGAAAACGGTGCCTTGAGAATAGCAGTGCTGTCTCCACCCTGAGGCCCATGATGCAAATGGAGAGGGAAACTTATTACTCACCTCAGGTTAGAAAGCGGACAGTTTCATCAATTGGTATTCCAGGGACTTGGCAGTCTGAGATTTATAGACTTAATATAGTTTATTCTTTTTTGGCATCATTGGTTGGGAAAGTGCAAGATTCCATGTTAATGAAACTCAAAGCAGGAATAATAAACCACATCCCATGGGGAACGGGGGGTTGCCCATTGAGACTCCCCCTGTATGGGCCCCAACAAACCCCCTGCTTGGGGCAGAACAACAGTTCCTGGGGTGTTACAAGCAGCTCCACAGATCCAGCTGGCTTTCTACCCCTAGACTCCTCCACAGTGAAGCAGTAAGTGTCTCCCAGAAGGAAAACTCAGAGGCCAGAATTAGGTAAAGATACGTGACTTTATGCCAGACCAGATGGGACTCCTGGGATTCCTTGGAAATGTGAAAGGGGAAAACGCAGCTCCCTCGTGGGTGTCTATGCTGATGTGTCATCTTGCTGCCCATGGAAACAGCAGCAAAGAGAAACAAACATTTGTTTTATCTTATGGACATTGCCTCACACAGATATGGAAAAGAATTTTGTAAATAATTGGTTATTTTAAATCAGTGTTTTCCTTTTCTTGATGACATCCTGAAGTACTTATTACCTGGCAAGCAAATGACGCAGCTCACCTGGAAGTTTCAGGTACCCAGAAATTGATTTACTTGAATATTATCATCGAAGCACTACTTTTAAGCACCTAGTTATTAGAGAAGGAAGGGGAATATGTCTGTGAGCCGGAGGCTAGGAGTAATCCTAAGAAAACACAAGTTTTTATGACGCTGTGGTGTGTCAGGACAGAATCCAGCAGACCTGGGAGACGGCAGATAAGAGTCATGGTTCCCAGCCTGTCACCAGCAACCTTAAGACTCCTTAAATACAGTGCATACTCATGGGCGAAACAAAGCGAGAAGCAGCACAGAGGAGCAGCCTGCGACTCTGCTATTTTTAAACCGCCAATTAGAACGCCTAAAATTACGTGGCTAGAACCACCACATCCGCTCAGAGTTAATCATACACTTGTGAGCTGAAGTTTTAAATTTTCTGTTTTCCAAGTCCCTGATCGGAATATTTAAAAAGATTATTTCTTGGCTGCCTCAGGCCCACAGTTGAGTTGTGGTTCAGGATGATGCCTAATGGGAATGGCTTTTCTTGATCAGAGTTGTTAGAATCTGTCATATATGTACGCACACACACACACACACACACACACATATATGTTTTGGTTTTCTTGTTTGTTTGTTTTGCGGGGAGATGAATTTTAAAACATAGAGATTTTAAAACAAAAGAGACAGGTAGGCAGAAATGCAAAACAATCCAAAGAGTGACCTAATGGTTCCAAGATTCTGTTTGACCAATCAAATTACAATAATTAGCATGGGCCTGGCCACCACTTACCCTGTTTCTCCTGCTAGGTCCTCTTTACTTCCAGGTCTTACTGTCTGTGCAGTGAAAGAATATGACATTTTGCTCAGGGCACATGACTCCAGTTTCCTCCACTGACATTGGACCCCAGAGCTCAATTCAAACGAAATGGGAGAGACAGTGCATATTAAAATCCCCGTCATGCCCACTTAGAAGACCCATTACAGGGTCCAGACTTCACAAAGGCTGCATGAACCTTATACATGGGTTGAATCCCCAGTAATTCCTGCACTGCCCACACTGCACACTACTGACTTTGACTATCTGTGCAGCATTTGGCTAGCAGTGGCCTCCCAAAGCCATATGAGAGAGAAAAACAGCTCTGAGGGACAATGAGAACTGAAAGAGAAAAATTCCAAAACAGAAAACACACACACACACACCGCCCTCAAAACCAAAGGGGCTTTCTGGGTAGCATTTACACAAAATTAATTTTACTGAATGGAGGTATTAGAGGTTAGCGCATGCCGTTGTATGTTTTGAGAAAAGCATATTTCCATGTGGTTATTTAGAAGTCGCATCCTAGGCCAGGTGTGGTGGATCATGCCTGGTGCTTGGGAGGCCAAGGATGCAGGAGGATCACTTGAAGCCAGGATTTTAAGACCAACCTGAGAAACAAAGTGAAACCCCCATCTCCACAAAAAGGGTTTAAAAAATTAACCAGGTGTGAGGGTGCATGCCTGTAGTCCCAGCTACTTGGGAGGCTGAGCCCAGGAGTCGGAGGCTGCAGAGAGCTATGATCCTGCCAGTGCACTCCAGCCTGGGCAACAGAGTGAGACCCCAACTCTAAAAAAAGAAAAGAAAAAAGAAGTTGCATCCTATCCTATTTCTCATGACTGTACATTTATTTATTTAAACTTCATCAAGATGAGAGCATTGAGGCGGAGCAAGATGGCCGAATAGGAACAGCTCCAGTCTCCAACTCCCAGCGCGAGCGACACAGAAGACCGGTGATTTCTGCATTTTCAACTGAGGTACTGGGTTCATCTCACTGGGGAGTGCCAGACGATCGGTGCTGGTCAGCTGCTGCAGCCCGACCAGCGAGAGCTGAAGCAGGGCGAGGCATTGCCTCACCTGGGAAGCGCAAGGGGGAAGGGAATCCCTTTTCCTAGCCAGGGGAACTGAGACACACAACACCTGGAAAATCGGGTAACTCCCACCCCAATACTGCGCTTTAAGCAAACAGGCACACCAGGAGATCATATCCCACACCTGGCCCGGAGGGTCCCACACCCACGGAGCCTCCCTCATTGCTAGCACAGCAGTCTGTGATCTACCGGCAAGGCAGCAGCGAGGCTGGGGGAGGGGCGCCCGCCATTGCTGAGGCTTAAGTAGGTAAACAAAGCTGCTGGGAAGCTCGAACTGGGTGGAGCTCACAGCAGCTCAAGGAAACCTGCCTGTCTCTGTAGACTCCACCTCTGGGGACAGGGCAATAACAAATGCAGCCGAAACCTCTGCAGACACAAACAACTCTGTCTGACAGCTTTGAAGAGAGCAGTGGATCTCCCAACACGGAGGTTGAGATCTGAGAAGGGACAGACTCCCTGCTCAAGTGGGTCCCTGACCCCTGAGTAGCCTAACTGGGAGATATCCCCCACTAGGGGCAGTCTGACACCCCACACCTCACAGGGTGGAGTACACCCCTGAGAGGAAGCTTCCAAAGCAAGAATCAGACAGGTACACTCGCTGTTCAGCAATATTCTATCTTCTGCAGCCTCTGCTGCTGATACCCAGGCAAACAGGGTCTGGAGTGGACCTCAAGCAATCTCCAACAGACCTACAGCTGAGGGTCCTGACTGTTACAAGGAAAACTATCAAACAGGAAGGACACCTACACCAAAACCCCATCAGTACATCACCATCATCAAAGACCAGAGGCAGATAAAACCACAAAGATGGGGAAAAAGCAGGGCAGAAAAGCTGGAAATTCCAAAAATAAGAGCGCATCTCCCCCGGCAAAGGAGCGCAGCTCATCGCCAGCAACGGATCAAAGCTGGACGGAGAATGACTTTGACAGGATGAGAGAAGAAGGCTTCAGTCCATCAAATTTCTCAGAGCTAAAGGAGGAATTACCTACCCAGCGCAAAGAAACTAAAAATCTTGAAAAAAAAAGTGGAAGAATTGATGGCTAGAGTAATTAATGCAGAGAAGGTCATAAACGAAATGAAAGAGATGAAAACCATGACACGAGAAATACGTGACAAATGCACAAGCTTCAGTAACCGACTCGATCAACTGGAAGAAAGAGTATCTGCGATTGAGGATCAAATGAATGAAATGAAGCGAGAAGAGAAACGAAAAGAAAAAAGAAGAAAAAGAAATGAACAAAGCATTCAAGAAGTATGGGATTATGTAAAAAGACCAAATCTACGTCTGATTGGGGTGCCTGAAAGTGAGGGGGAAAATGGAACCAAGTTGGAACACACTCTTCAGGATATCATCCAGGAGAACTTCCCCAACCTAGTAGGGCAGGCCAACATTCAAATTCAGGAAATACAGAGAACGCCACAAAGATACTCCTCGAGAAGAGCAACTCCAAGACACATAATTGCCAGATTCACCAAAGTTGAAATGAAGGAAAAAATCTTAAGGGCAGCCAGAGAGAAAGGTCGGGTCACCCACAAAGGGAAGCCCATCAGACTAACAGCAGATCTCTCGGCAGAAACTCTACAAGCCAGAAGAGAGTGGGGGCCAATATTCAACATTCTTAAAGAAAAGAATTTTAAACCCAGAATTTCATATCCAGCCAAACTAAGTTTCATAAGTGAAGGAGAAATAAAATCCTTTACAGATAAGCAAATGCTTAGAGATTTTGTCACCACTAGGCCTGCCTTACAAGAGACCCTGAAGGAAGCACTAAACATGGAAAGGAACAACCGGTACCAGCCATTGCAGAAACATGCCAAAATGTAAAGACCATCGAGACTAGGAAGAAACTGCATCAACTAACAAGCAAAATAACCAGTTAATATCATAATGGCAGGATCAAGTTCACACATAACAATCTTAACCTTAAATGTAAATGGACTAAATGCTCCAATTAAAAGACACAGACTGGCAAACTGGATAAAGAGTCAAGACCCATCAGTCTGCTGTATTCAGGAGACCCATCTCACATGCAGAGACATACATAGGCTCAAAATAAAGGGATGGAGGAAGATTTACCAAGCAAATGGAGAACAAAAAAAAGCGGGGGTTGCAATACTAGTCTCTGATAAAACAGACTTTAAACCATCAAAGATCAAAAGACACAAAGAAGGCCATTACATAATGGTAAAGGGATCAATTCAACAGGAAGAGCTAACTATCCTAAATATATATGCACCCAATACAGGAGCACCCAGATTCATAAAGCAAGTCCTTAGAGACTTACAAAGAGACTTAGACTCCCATACAATAATAATAGGAGACTTCAACACTCCACTGTCAACATTAGACAGATCAACGAGACAGAAAGTTAACAAGGATATCCAGGAATTGAACTCATCTCTGCAGCAAGCAGACCTAATAGACATCTATAGAACTCTCCACCCCAAATCAACAGAATATACATTCTTCTCAGCACCACATCGTACTTACTCCAAAATCGACCACGTAATTGGAAGTAAAGCACTCCTCAGCAAATGTACAAGAACAGAAATTATAACAAACTGTCTCTCAGACCACAGTGCAATCAAACTAGAACTCAGGACTAAGAAACTCAATCAAAACCGCTCAACTACATGGAAACTGAACAACCTGCTCCTGAATGACTACTGGGTACATAACGAAATGAAGGCAGAAATAAAGATGTTCTTTGAAACCAAAGAGAGCAAAGATACAACATACCAGAATCTCTGGGACACATTTAAAGCAGTGTGTAGAGGGAAATTTATAGCACTAAATGCCCACAAGAGAAAGCAGGAAAGATCTAAAATTGACACTCTAACATCGCAATTAAAAGAACTAGAGAAGCAAGAGCAAACACATTCGAAAGCTAGCAGAAGGCAAGAAATAACTAAGATCAGAGCAGAACTGAAGGAGATAGAGACACAAAAAACTCTCCAAAAAATCAATGAATCCAGGAGTTGGTTTTTTGAAAAGATCAACAAAATTGACAGACCCCTAGCAAGACTAATAAAGAAGAAAAGAGAGAGGAATCAAATCGATGCAATTAAAAATGATAAAGGGGATATCACCACTGACCCCACAGAAATACAAACTACCATCAGAGAATACTATAAACACCTCTACGCAAATAAACTGGAAAATCTAGAAGAAATGGATAATTTCCTGGACACTTACACTCTTCCAAGACTAAACCAGGAAGAAGTTGAATCCCTGAATAGACCAATAGCAGGCTCTGAAATTGAGGCAATAATTAATAGCCTACCAACCAAAAAAAGTCCAGGACCAGATGGATTCACAGCTGAATTCTACCAGAGGTACAAGGAGGAGTTGGTACCATTCCTTCTGAAACTATTCCAATCAATAGAAAAAGAGGGAATCCTCCCTAACTCATTTTATGAGGCCAACATCATCCTGATACCAAAGCCTGGCAGAGACACAACAAAAAAAGAGAATTTTAGACCAATATCCCTGATGA
Organism: Macaca mulatta; assembly: GCF_049350105.2. NCBI lineage: Eukaryota > Metazoa > Chordata > Mammalia > Primates > Cercopithecidae > Macaca > Macaca mulatta. The sequence goes on along the minus strand of NC_133412.1, from coordinate 129,133,639 downwards.
ACATCGATGCAAAAATCCTCAATAAAATATTGGCAAACCGGATTCAGCAACACGTCAAAAAGCTTATCCACCATGATCAAGTGGGCTTCATCCCTGGGATGCAAGGCTGGTTCAACATTCGCAAATCAATAAACATAATCCAGCATATAAACAGAACCAAAGACAAGAACCACATGATTATCTCAACAGATGCAGAAAAGGCTTTTGACAAAATTCAACAGCCCTTCATGCTAAAAACGCTCAATAAATTCGGTATTGATGGAACGTACCTCAAAATAATAAGAGCTATTTATGACAAACCCACAGCCAATATCATACTGAATGGGCAAAAACTGGAAAAATTCCCTTTGAAAACTGGCACAACACAGGGATGCCCTCTCTCACCACTCCTATTCAACATAGTGTTGGAAGTCCTGGCTAGGGCAGTTAGGCAAGAGAAAGAAATCAAGGGTATTCAGTTAGGAAAAGAAGAAGTCAAATTGTCCCTGTTTGCCGATGACATGATTGTATATTTAGAAAACCCCATTGTCTCAGCCCAAAATCTCCTTAAGCTGATAAGCAACTTCAGCAAAGTCTCAGGATACAAAATTAATGTGCAAAAATCACAAGCATTCTTATACACCAGTAACAGACAAACAGAGAGCCAAATCAGGAATGAACTTCCATTCACAATTGCTTCAAAGAGAATAAAATACCTAGGAATCCAACTTACAAGGGATGTAAAGGACCTCTTCAAGGAGAACTACAAACCACTGCTCAGTGAAATAAAAGAGGACACAAACAAATGGAAGAACATACCATGCTCATGGATAGGAAGAATCAATATCGTGAAAATGGCCATACTGCCCAAGGTAATTTATAGATTCAATGCCATCCCCATCAAGCCACCAATGAGTTTCTTCACAGAAATGGAAAAAACTGCTTTAAAGTTCATATGGAACCAAAAAAGAGCCCGCATCTCCAAGACAATCCTAAGTCAAAAGAACAAAGCTGGAGGCATCACGCTACCTGACTTCAAACTATACTACAAGGCTACACTAACCAAAACAGCATGGTACTGGTACCAAAACAGAGATATAGACCAATGGAACAGAACAGAGTCCTCAGAAATAATACCACACATCTACAGCCATCTGATCTTTGACAAACCTGAGAGAAACAAGAAATGGGGAAAGGATTCCCTATTTAATAAATGGTGCTGGGAAAATTGGCTAGCCATAAGTAGAAAGCTGAAACTGGATCCTTTCCTTACTCCTTATACGAAAATTAATTCAAGATGGATTAGAGACTTAAATGTTAGACCTAATACCATAAAAATCCTAGAGGAAAACCTAGGTAGTACCATTCAGGACATAGGCATGGGCAAAGACTTCATGTCTAAAACACCAAAAGCAACGGCAGCAAAAGCCAAAATTGACAAATGGGATCTCATTAAACTAAAGAGCTTCTGCACAGCAAAAGAAACTACCATCAGAGTGAACAGGCAACCTACAGAATGGGAGAAAATGTTTGCAATCTACTCATCTGACAAAGGGCTAATATCCAGAACCTACAAAGAACTCAAACAAATTTACAAGAAAAAAACAAACAACCCCATCAAAAAGTGGGCAAAGGATATGAACAGACAGTTCTCAAAAGAAGACATTCATACAGCCAACAGACACATGAAAAAATGCTCATCATCACTGGCCATCAGAGAAATGCAAATCAAAACCACAATGAGATACCATCTCACACCAGTTAGAATGGCGATCATTAAAAAGTCAGGAAACAACAGGTGCTGGAGAGGATGTGGAGAAATAGGAACACTTTTACACTGTTGGTGGGATTGTAAACTAGTTCAACCATTATGAAAAACAGTATGGCGATTCCTCAAGGATCTAGAACTAGATGTACCATATGACCCAGCCATCCCATTACTGGGTATATACCCAAAGGATTATAAATTATGCTGCTATAAAGACACATGCACACGTATGTTTATTGCAGCACTATTCACAATAGCAAAGACTTGGAATCAACCCAAATGTCCATCAGTGACAGATTGGATTAAGAAAATGTGGCACATATACACCATGGAATACTATGCAGCCATCAAAAAGGATGAGTTTGTGTCCTTTGTAGGGACATGGATGCAGCTGGAAACCATCATTCTTAGCAAACTATCACAAGAACAGAAAACCAAACACCGCAGGTTCTCACTCATAGGTGGGAACTGAACAATGAGATCACTTGGACTCAGGAAGGGGGAACATCACACACCAGGGCCTATCATGGGGAGGGGGGAGGGGGGAGGGATTGCATTGGGAGTTATACCTGATGTAAATGACGAGTTGATGGGTGCAGCACACCAACATGGCACAAGTATACATATGTAACAAACCTGCACGTTATGCACATGTACCCTACAACTTAAAGTATAATAATAATAAATAAATTAAAAAAAAAAAGATGAGAGCATTAACTTGTTTTTCTGAGAAAAGATGCATGATATCCTTGACGACAAACAGAGCAAGTATTTTTCAAATAATGTTCTACAAATTAATAACACCTCAGGAGAGACAGAAAGGGAGCATGCAGAGCCCTGCGCGCTGCTCTGAGTGACGGCTGGTTGGTGAGGAAGTCTCCTGTCCCTCGGCAGCCTCCTGCTCCCTTGTACACTTAGCCCTGCAAGGCTCTTTTCTGAAACCAGAAATGATAAAGAGGAAGGACTCTTGCATTCTGTGGCATCTCCTTCCAAATCAGCCTTCAATGTGCTTTTCAATTATTACATTTCCCAGACAATGCCCCATCCCCTACGATCTTATACTTAACAAAAGGCTGCCTATACTATTTTTTTTAAAAAAATCAAAAGATGGTGAACACAAAATTAAATGAAAAATTAAATGTGTGCTTATGATTTCTAAACATTTAAAAATGTATCTGTGTGCATGGCGGAACTGCCACCAAATTATACCTCTTGCGGCTGAAACCACTGTTTAATGTGGTCTTTTTGGTACTTCAATAACTATAACCATTTGAGTGAGTGCAAGATGATGACGGCAGCAGCATGCCAGGTTTCATAGCAGTATCATAAGACAGCTTCAAAGATACAAAATAACAGTGATTCTATTTTATGGTGAGGAAATGAAGTTACACCATAATTAAATAATTGTTCCAAAATTTAAACTAGAAACAAGGAAGAAGAAAGAACTAGAACTCAGCAAGGGAGTTCAGATGGAACCCTGGTTTCCATGCTCTTGTCATCTAGTCCTTTTCTCATTTACATACTACAGTACATCTTATTCCTGCCACAATAAATAATATAAGCTCTCTTCTCTCCTGAAACAAGTTCGTTCTGGGGGCCAGACAGGGCGCCTATTTCTTTTTTTAATACTGCCCCTCAGTCCTATGAGCTCTGATTGAATGGTTTCACATGCTGAGTTAAATAATTGGAGTTGCCTAGTTCCCGACCGTTTGTTTGCCAGCTATAATGAGTGTGGCTGTTTTAAGGGAATGACTGATACACAAAAGCAGCAAGAAAAGCAAACAAGGCATCCTATTCAGAGAATGTGAAGAACGAAAGGTTACCATGGCCCAGCCTCCTGGGTACACCCCCAAGCCCCCCGCCCACCCCACACCTCCACGCTCATAAATTACAAATCTACTTTCAGAGCACAGTGCTTTCGCTGGCAAGCTGCCTGAAAACTTAGAATGCTAGTAATGCCAAGGCCTGACTCCCAGCCCCTGTTTTCTTTCTGTCATTTACCAACCGTGTGTCCTTGAGCAAGCTGCTTCATTGTTCTGAGGCTGCAGTTTCCTCATCTGTCAAAGGAAAAGACCAACAGGACCTCGGTGACATTCTGTGCTTCCTCACAGGGAAGGTGGTTAAAGTTATTTTAATGAAGGTCACCATGATCACCCAGAGGCCCCACTGGAGAGTCCATGAGCTCTAAAGTGTTATTTTATGGATTCCAAAGGAAGGGGAGGCTCTATACTGAAAAATGGACTCTATGGCTACACTTAAAAGCTTAAATTTTAATAGTGGCAGTAATATATCAAACCAGGAAGAGAAAAATAATAAAGGAGAGTATGTAGAATACTTGTTTTTATATATATTATATAAAAATAGGTCTTGATGTTTGAGAATTCATGAAAATATCTACAGAGCATCTTCTATATGGTCTACACTGAACTGGGGACTCAGGAAAGGACAAGACACAACCCTCAAGGTGCTACAAGTTTAGTAGGCATCATGGAGTACTGGGAACCCAGAGGAGGCATGTCTAATTCTGCCTGGGCTGAGAGGTCAAGGAAGACTACCTAAAGGTAAAATGTGGGCTGAGCCTTCAAAGCAAGTAGGAGTTCACCACATAGAAAGGTTAATGATCCAAGGCAGAGAAAATACAATGGGCCCAGGAACACAGGCTGGAGAGAGCTGCTGCAAAGGGCTTAGAACAGCCGGGGTACGGAGTGTTGGGATGAGAAGGGGCAAGAAAGAAGCTGGAAAGGAGAACAGAGAGGAGCCATGAGGAGCAGACACAGAAGGGCCTGGGGGGCTAGGCTTCACCCACAGCACAGCTCTGGGGGCACCTGGAGGGCGGGTGTTGAATAATGGATCATGTTTATGTTGAAGAAGATTATTGTGATAGCACAGATTACAGATTAGAGTGGGTAGGATGGGGGGTTGGAGGGTGAACAAAGATGCAAGCATGAAAGAGTTTCCTGGTAATGGTGACCATATTGGGGTTAAAATAAAGAGATTTCTGTCCATATATTATAAGAAAAGCACCTAAGGCAGGGGGTAAGCACACTGAGGCCCCTGGGCCGAATTCTGCCCTGCCCCAACCTGGTTTTGGACAACCCCTGATCGTTTTTTAAAGATTTTTTTTAAAAACCCAAAAGAAGGCCGGGCGCGGTGGCTCAAGCCTGTAATCCCAGCACTTTGGGAGGCCGAGACGGGCGGATCACGAGGTCAGGAGATCGAGACCATCCTGGCTAACACGGTGAAACCCCGTCTCTACTAAAAAATACAAAAAACTAGCCAGGCGAGGTGGTGGGCGCCTGTAGTCCCAGCTACTTGGGAGGCTGAGGCAGGAGAATGGCGTAAACCCGAGAGGCGGAGCTTGCAGTGAGCTAAGATCCGGCCACTGCACTCCAGCCTGGGCGACAGAGCGAGACTCCGTCTCAAAAAAAAAAAAAAAAAAACCCAAAAGAAGACTAAAATTCATGGCACATGAGAATGACATGAAATTCAAGTTTCTGTGCCCATAAAGTTTAACCGGAGCCCAGCCAGGCCTCTGAGTTGAGGATTGTCTGTGACTGCGTTAGCTACTACCATGGCAGAGTTGAATAGCTGCAATGGATCAAGTGACTTGCAAAGCCAAAAATACTACCTGGCCCTCAATTGAAAAAGTTGACAGGCCCTGGCTTAAGACTTACAGATGAGAGGAAATAATACAAATTTCTTGAGAGCAGAGATAATGGTTTCTCATCTCCATATGCCCAGCTTACGCCTGGCGCCTAATAAATATTCAAAGACTGCTGAATGAAGGAATGAGTGAGGACCAGGTGGGAAAGGTACCAAAACTATGACAATGACAAGGCAGCTCCACAGACCGGCAAAGTACTTTACCTTGGCAGGATGATCTTTAGAACTGAGAAGGGCCCAGTGCCTCCTGCTCTGCACCTAATATGTTCTACTACTTTTGGTGGGGTGGAGAGTGGGGGTAGACACAGAAAAGCCCAAGTGAGTAACACAAAAAGATTCATTCACCTTTTTTCACTCTTTAATTTAAAAATAATTACGAGGGATCTACAAGAAGTCAGAACTGGGCTAAGTCCCGAGGATACATCTGGAATACAACACGACACTTCTAATTTTCTATTCTCTTGTTCCTCCCCTCCAATTCATTTTCCTCCCAGATACTAGGGTCATTTTTCAGAAACACAGAAGAGTTTCTGAAACACACATTTCAGCCTTTCCAAGAAGAAAGTTCAAACCCTGGACCATGGCAGACAGGCCCTGTGTGGGCTGGTTCTCCTTTCTGATCTATGCTCCAGGTCATTTAGCTACTTTTGGTTTCCCAAATGGGCTAGGCTATTTTATGACTATGAACCTTTGTTCTTGCTTGTCCCTCTGTCAGGAAGGTGACCTCCTACACTTCCAACACCTACTCAACCAATATAATTCAGCTCCAAGGGACTAGTAATGGAGTTGGCGGGTGTGAGGACAGCACATGGAGATGGTCTTTACAGAGTTAGTGGGTAAGAGTGGCACAGAGAAGGCAAGCCTGGATGCTCAGAAACCAGAAAGATTGAGTCTTCAAGACCCTGTTTATTAGCGATGAGCCCAGGGGTGAAACAGCAGGGGTAGCCTTAGAGCTGAGGTTGAGACTCAGGAACAGGGTTGCTTTCAGGCTATCAGAAGCTATTGATTTTTTTCTTTTTCTTTTTCTTTTTTTTTTTTTTGAGACAGAATCTCGCTCTGTCACCCAGGCTGGAGTACAGTGGCATGATCTCGGCTCACTGCAAGCTCCGCCTCCCAGGTTCACACCATTCTCCTGCCTCAGCCTCCTGAGTAGCTGGGAATACAGGCACCTGCCACCACACCTGGCTAATTTTGTTTTTGTATTTTTAGTAGAGACGGGGTTTCACCGTGTTAGCCAGGACAGTCTCGATCTCCTGACCTCGTGATCTGCCCACCTCGGCCTCCCAAAGTGCTGGGATTACAGGCATGAGCCACCATGCCCGGTCAGAAGCTACTGATTTTTAAAAGCTGGAGTTCTTACACTTTGGTGTTCCTTAGAATCATCCAGGAGATTATTAAATATATAAGTATCTGGAGGGTAGCTGGCAAGATGGCTCAATAGGAACAGCTCTGGTCTGCAGCTCCCAGCGACACCAACACAGAAGGCAGGTGATTTCTGCATTTCCAACTGAGGTACCCAGCTCATCTCGTTGGGACTGGATAGACAGGGGTTGCAGCCCACGGAGGGTGAGCCAAAGCAGGGTGGGGCATTGCACCAGGGAAGTGCAAGGGGTCGGGGAACTCCCTCCGCCAGCCAAGGGAAGCTGTGAGGGACTGTGCCATGAGGAATGGTGCACTCTGGCCCAGATACTACGCTTTTCCCACAGTCCTTGCAACCCACAGACCAGGAGATTCCCTGGGATGCCTACACCAGGGCCCTGGGTTTCAAGCACACAACTGGGTGGCCGTTTGGGCAGACACTGAGCTGGCTGCAAGAGTTTTTTTTTTTTTCATACCCTACCTGGAACACCAGTGAGACAGAACCATTCATTCCCCTGGACAGGAAGCTGAAGCCAGGGAGCTGAGTGGTCTTGCTCAGTGGATCCCACCCCCATGGAACCCAGCGAGATAAAATCCACTGGCTTGAAATTCTCGCTGCCAGCACAGCAGTCTGAAGTTGACCTGGGATGCTCGAGCTTGGTGGGTGGAGGGGCATCCACCATTAATGAGGCTTGAGTAGGCAGTTTTCCCTTCACAGTGTAAATAAGGCTGCTGGGAAGTTCAAACTGGGTGGAGCCCACCACAGTTCGGCAAAGCTGCTGTAGCCAGACTGCCTCTCTAGATTCATCCTCTCTGGGCAGGACATATCTGAAAGAAAGGCAGCAGCCCCAGGCAGGGTATTATAGATAAAACTCCCATCTCCCTGGGACAGAGCACCTAGGGGAAGAGGCGGCTGTGGGTACAGCTTCAGCAGACTTAAACCTTCTGCCTGCTGGCTCTGAAGAGACCAGAGGATCTCCCAGCACAGTGCTGAAGCTCTGCTAAGGGAGAGACTGCCTCCTCAAGTGGGTCCCTGACCCCCATGCCTTCTGACTAGGAGATACCTCCCAGCAGGGGTCGACAGACACCTCATACAGGAGAGCTCCAACTGGCATCTGGCAGGTGTCCCTTTGGGATGAAGCTTCCAGAGGAAGGAACAGGAAGCAATCTTTGCTGTTCTACAGCCTCCACTGGTGATACCCAGGCAAAAAGGGCCTGGAGTGGACCTCCAGCAAACTCCAGCAGACCTGCAGCAGAGAAGCCTGTTAGAAGGAAAACTAACAAACAGAAAGGAATAGCATCAACATCAACAAAAAGGATGTCCACTCAGAAACCCCATCCAAAGGTCACTAACATCAAAGACCAAAGGTAGACAAATCCAAGAAGATGAGGAAAAACCAGCACAAAACAGCTGGAAATTCCAAAAACCAGAGCGTCTCTTCTCCTCCAAAGGATCACAACTCCTCACCAGCAAGGGAACAAAACTGGACGGAGAATGAGTTTGATGAACTGACAGAAGTAGGCTTCAGAAGATGGGTAATAACGAACTCCTCTGAGCTAAAGGAGTATGTTCTAATGCAATGCAAGGAAGCTAAGAACCTTGAAAAAAGGTTAGAGGAATTGCTAACTAGAACAACCAGTTTAGAGCAAAACACAAATTACCTGATGGAGCTGAAAAACACAGCACGAGAACTTCGCAAAACATACACAAGTATTAATAGCCAAATCAATCAAGCAGAAGAAAAGATATCAGAGATTTAAGAGGAACTTAATGAAATAGGGCGTGAAGACAAGATTAGAGAAAAAAGAATGAAAAGGAACGAAAAAAGCCTCCAAGAAATATGGGACTATGTGAAAAGACCAAACCTATGTCTGAATGGTGTACCTGAAAGTGATGGGGAGAATGGAAACAAGCTGGAAAACACTCTTCAGGATATTATCCAGGAAAACTTCCCCAACCTAGCAAGAAGGCCAACATTCAAATTCAGGAAATACAAAGAACACCACAAAGATACTCCTCGAGAAGAGCAACACTGAGACACATAATCATCAGATTCACCAAGGTTGAAATGAAAGAAAAAATGTTAAGGGCAGCCAGAGAGAAAGGTCTGGTTACCCACAAAGGGAAGCCCATCAGACTAACAGCAGATCTCTCTGCAGAAACCCTACAAGCCAGAAAAGAGTGGGGGCCAATATTCAACATTCTTAAGGAAAAGAATTTTCAACCCAGAATTTCATATCCAGCCAAACTAAGCTTCATAAGCAAAGCAGAAACAAAATCCTTTACAGACAGGCAAATGCTGAGAGATTTTGTAACCACCAGGCCTGCCTTACAAGAGTTCCTGAAGGAAGTACTACGTATGGAAAGGAAAAACCAGTATCAACCACTGCAAAAACATACCAAATTATAAAGACCATCAACACTATGAAGAAACTCCATCAACCAATGGGCAAAATAATCAGCTAGCATCATAATGACAGGATCAAATTCGTACATAACAATATTAACCTTAAATGTAAATGGACTAAATGCTCCAATTAAAAGACACACACTGGTAAATTGGATAAAGAGTCAAGACCCATTGGTGTGCTATATTCAGGAGACCCATCTCACGTGCAAAGACACATATAGGCTCAAAATAAAGGGATGGAGGAATATTTACCAAGAAAATGGAAAGCAAATAATAATTATCATCATCATCAGCAGCAGCAGCAGGGGTTGCAATCCTAGGCTTTCATAAAACAGACTTTAAACCAACAAAGATCAAAAGAGACAAAGAAGGCCATTACATAATGGTAAAGGGATCCATGCAACAAGAAGAGCTAACTATCCTAACTATCCTAAAGCACCCAGATTCATAAAGCAAGTTTTTAAAGACCTACTTAGAGACCTACAAAGAGACTTAGACTTTCACACAATAATGATGGGAGACATTAACACCCCACTGTCAATATTAGACAGATCAATAAGACAGAAGATTAACAAGGATATTCAAGACTTGAACTCAGCTCTGGACCAAGCAGACCTAATAGACATCTAAAGAACTCTCAATCCCAAATCATCAGAATATACATTCTTCTCAGCACCATATCACACTTATCATAAAATTGACCACATAATTGGAAGTAAAACACTCCTCAGCAAATACAAAATAATGAAAATCATAACAAACAGTCTCTCAGACCACAGTGCAATCAAATTAGAACTCAGGATTAAGAAATTCACTCAAACCACACAACTACATGGAAACTGAACAACCTGCTCCTGAATGACCACTGGGTAAATAACAAAATTAAGGCAGAAATAAATAAGTTATTTGAAACCAATGAGAACAAAGACACAGTGTACCAGAATCTCTGGGACACAGCTAAAGCAGTATTTAGAAGAAAATTTATAGCACCAAATGCCCACAGGAGAAAGTAGAAAAGATCTAAAATCAACACCCTAACATCACAATGAAAAAAACTAGAGAAACAAGAGCAAACAAATTCAAAAAGTAGCAGAAGACAAGAAATAACTAAGATCACAGCAGAAATGAAGGAGATCAAGATATGAAAAACCCTTCAAAAAATCAATGAATCCAGGACCTGGTTTTTTGAAAAGATTAACAAAATAGACTGCTAAGCCAGATTCATAAAGAAGAAAAGAGAGAAGAATCAAATGGACACAATAAAAAATGATAAAGGGGATATCATCACTGATCCCACAGATATATAAACTACCGTCAGAGAATACTGTAAACACCTCTATGCAAATTAACTAGAAAATCTAGAAGAAATTGATAAATTCCTGGACACAGACCCCTCCCAAGACTAAATCAGGAAGAAGTTGAATCCCTCAATAGACCAATAATAAGTTCTGAAATTCAGGCAGTAATTAATAGCCTACCAACCAAAAAAAGCCCAGGACCAGATGGATTTACAGCCAAATTCTAACAGAGGTACAAAGAGGAGCTGGTACCATTCCTTCTGAAACTATTCCAAACAATAGAAAAAGAGGGACTCCTCCCTAACTCATTTTATGAGACCAGCATTGTCCTGATACCAAAACCTGGCAGACACACAACAAAAAAAGAAAATTTCAGGCTAATATCCCTGATGAACATCGATGTGAAAATCCTCAATAAAATACTGGCAAAAAGAATCCAGCAGCACATCAAAAAGCTTATCCATCATGATCAAGTTGGCTTCATCCCTGGGATACAAGGCTGGTTCAACATAAGCAAATCAGTAAACATAATCCATCACATAAAGAGAACCAATGACAAAAATCACATTATTATCTCAATAGATGCAGAAAAGGTCTTTGATAAAATTCAACACCACTTCATGCTAAAACCTCTCAATAAATTAGATATTGACAGACTGTATCTCAAAATAATAAGAGCTATTTATGGCAAACCCACAGCCAATATCATACTAAATGGGCAAAAGCTGGAAGCATTCCCTTTGAAAAATGGAACAAGACAAGGATGTCCTCTCTCACCACTCCTATTCAAAATAATATTGGAAGTTCTGGCCAGGGAAATCATGCAAGAGAAAGAAATAAAGCGTATTTTTATAGGGAATATAAAATAGGAAGACAGGAAGTCATATTGTCTCTGTTTGCAGATGACATGATTGTATATTTAGAAAACCCCAATGTCTCAGCCCAAAATCTCCTTAAGCTGATAAGCAACTTCAGCAAAGTCTCAGGATACAAAATCAATGTGCAAAAATCACAAGCATTCCTATATACCAATAATAGACAGAGAGCCATATCATGAATGAACTCCCATTCACAATTGCTACTAAGAGAATAAAATACCTAGGAATCCAACTTACAAGCGATGTGAAGGACCTCTTCAAAAAGAACTACAAACCACTGCTCAAGGAAATAAGAGAGGACACAAACAAATGGAAGAACATTCCATGCTCATGGATAGGAAGAATCAATATCATGAAAATGGCTACACTGCCCAAAGTAATTTATAGATTCAATGCTATTCCCATCAAGCTACCATTGACTTTCTTCACAGAATTAGAAAAAACTACCTTAAACTTCATATGGAATCAAAAAGAGCCCGTATAGCCAAGACAATCCTCAGCAAAAAGAACAAAGCTGGAGGCATCCTGCTACCTGACTTCAAACTATACTAAAAGGCTACAGTGACCAGAACAGCATGATACTGGTACCAAAACAGATATATAGACCAATGGAACAGAACAGAGGCCTCAGAAATAACACCACACATCTACAACCATCTCATCTTTGACAAACCTGACAAAAACAAGCAATGGGGAAAGGATTCCCTATTTTTAAAAATGGTGTTGGGAAAACTAGCTAGACATATGCAGAAAACTGAAACTGGAGCCCTTCCTTACACCTCATACAAAAATTAACTCAAGATGGATTAAGGACTTAAATGTAAGACCTAAAACCATAAAAAAACCTAGAAGAAAACCTAGGCAATACCATTCAGGACATAGGCATTGGCAAAGACTTCATGACTAAAACACCAAAAGCAATGGCATCAAAAACCAAAACAGACAAATGGGATCTAATTAAACTAAAGAGCTTCTGCACAGCAAAAGAAACTATCATTAGAGTGAACAGGCAACCTACAGAAAGGGAGAAAATGTTTGCAATCTATCCATCTGACAAAGGGCTAATATCCAGAATCTATGAGGAACTTAAACAAATTTACAAGATAAAAACAACCCCATCAAAAAGTGGGCAAAGGATATGAACAGACACTTCTCAAAAGAAGACATTATCTAGTCAACAAACACATGAAGAAAAGCTCATCATCACTGGTCATTAGAGAAATGCAAATCAAAACCACAATGAGATACCATCTCAAGCCAGTTAGAATGGCAATCATTAAAAAGTCGGGAAACGACAGATGCTGGAGAGGATGTGGAGAAATAGGAACACTTTTACACTGTTGGTGGGAGTGTAAATTAGTTCAACCATTACGGAAGACAGTGAGGCAATTCCTCAAGGATCTAGAACTAGAAATACCATTTGACCCAGCAATCCCATTACTGGGTATATACCCAAAGGATTATAAATCATTCTACTATAAAGACACATGGACATGTATATTTATTGCAGCACTATTCACAATAGGAAAGACTTGGAACCAACCCAAATGCCCATCAGTGGCACATATACACCATGGAATACTATGCAGCCACAAAAAAGGATGAGTTCATGTTCTTTGCAGGGACATGAATGAAGCTGGAAACCATCATTTTCAGCAAACTAACACAGGAACAAAAAACCAAACACTGCATGTTCTCACTCATATGTGGGAGTTGAACAATGAGAGTACATAGACACAGGGAGGGGAACATCACACACTGGGGCCTATTGGGGGCTGGTGGGCTATGAGAGGGATAGCATTAGGAGAAATACCTAATGTAGATGATGGGTTGATGGGTGCAGCAAATCACCATGGCACATGTATACCTATGTAACAAACCTGCACGTTCTGCACATGTATCACAGAACTTATAGTAATTTTATATATATATATATATATCCAACTAGAATGACTAAAATTAAAAAGATTGATGATACCAAGTGTTGGTGAGGATATGGAGTAACAAACTTTTGAACAATGCTGGTTAGAATCCAAAATTAATTCAACCACCTTGGAAAACAACCTGGCAGTTTCTCATAACATAAAACAAACACTTATGACCCAGCAATTCCACAGTGACCTTTTACATGGTTGCTTATGGCAGTTTTATTTTTAATAGCCAAAATCTGGAACAGCCCAAATGTCCATCAGAAAGTGAACAGATAAACGAATTGCAATATAGCCAAAAAATGGACTGCTACTTACCAATTAAAAGAAATGAATCAATCAGAAATGCAAACAAATGAATGAATCTCAAAACATTATGCTGAGAGAAATAAGCTAGACATATGAAAATATGCTATATAACACCATTTTTATAAAATTCTAGAAAAGGCACCAATTATAGGGACGAATAGCAGATCAATGGATGGCTGGGTCCAGGGATACACAGGGATTGAGTACAAAAATCAGGAAACTTTCTTGGGTGATAGAAATGTTCTGTATCTTGATTGTGGTGATGGTTACAGGGGCATATACTATCATCAAAGCTGATCAAACTTTATACTTAAAATGAGTCCACATGGGTATGGCCCTAACAAAAGGTTATGCAAATTGTATCTCAATAAAGTTGACAAAAAAAAAAAAAAAAAGATCCACGCCCTATGAAAAAGTTGAATCAAAAGCTCTGTAGACTGGGCCCTGACCTGTGTGTTCAACAGGCCCTACAAGGCCATTCAGTTGGTCCTGTTTGTGAATCACCTCATTACCATTTTGCTGAGCTGCTTAAAATACCACAGCCATGCTTCTTCCTTCAGATCTCTCTTCATCAACCTTGGCTTTTAAAGAGGAGTGGCAGTGTCACAGTCTCTCAGAAGAGACTTCATTAAACTGGAAGAAGCCTTGTAAAGTCACACTGGCCAATCCTCTGCCTCTGGGCAACCACAGACATAAACCTGCTCCTTGGGTTCTGCTTAGTCTCACTGCATACAGAAGAGGACTCCAGAGTGTCCTTGAAATGAGCCCAGAGTGGGCTTTATGCTCAGAGTCCTCAGCGGGGGACACCTTCCAAGGGAAGCCCAATCCTAGACCTCCTGGAAGTGAGTGTAGGAGCCCCTGCCCTTCCCAACGCTCCCAAGTGAGCCAATGGATCCTGCAGCCTAGTGTGTATTCCACAAGCAGTGCAGAGCTTCTGCAGTTAAGTTTCTTACAGTTCTGCACATTCTTACAGGCAACTGTGCTTGATTTTTTAAAAAATGTGTCAACTAATAGTTAGGTTACAGGAAGTTACAATTTTTAACTAAAATAAATATGCCGTTTTGGAAAAGCACAAGTAATTCTGTGTCTGTGATTGTTCTCAGGATGGGTTCAGGAGTTTAGAGTGTAATGCAATGCAGGGCACTGCCTATGATAAACTGCTGATAACCCATAAGCAATGCATTATGGGTTAAGTTAAATTACCATCCAAACACTACTAATAAATCACAGCCAAGGGTAGAAATGAATATTATAACGTCTCTGGCAGTAGAGATTTCACCTTCCTGGAGGCTGACTACCTGTCTTGATCAGGGCTGCTGCTCTGTAGGCACCAGCATCAATAGAACAGATCTATAAAATGGAGCTAATGTCACAAAGTAACTGCTGCATAAAGAACAGTTTGAATTACAAAATCTCCTGACAATGCCAAAGAAAATTCAATACCTAAGTCTAAAAGATATTTTATAGAATTATTGGGAAGATTATTTTTATTATTGCTTTTATTTTTATCTTTTAAAATTTTGTTCAGTTTTAAGGAAGCCTGATTCTGTAGAACAATTCCTCATTTGGACTCTTCATTAAGTCAGTTTGGAGTAGAACAGATCAATATCCTTAAATAATATAAGACAAAACTACATGTACTACGCAGCTCTTGGAAGAATGATGGAACAAAATATCCTTGCCATCAGTACGTCTTGGATATATCTAGCACTGGGACAAAAAGGGAAAGGCTTTGATGCCTCAAGAAAACAGATGAGAATATTTGTCACATCCTCACAGCAGTATCTGGAGTTAGGAATGAAAGAGTTCCTGGAGTAACAGTGGTGGACATTTGTAGTGAGCAGGATAGTAACTACTCCTTAAAGAGTGCTGTCTGTTGTGACAGTACAATCATCAAAGAGTTATTGTGAAGATGAGTGAAAGAATGTAGATGAAGCACATAGTATAGTTTAGGGGGCATTTAGGGGGCTTCTTAAAGAGTAATTAACATCATCATCTTTTTTTTCGTCATCAACCCTATTTTAGAAATAGGAAAACTGAGGAGCAGAGACTCAGTAGCCTGCCTAGAGTCATAAATAGTAAATGATAGAACAGGATTTGAACTAATATCTGAGTGAGTCTAAATCCATCGTTGTAACCAATTTCTAGTACCTGTGTAAACCTGCTGAGAAAATGTAGCTGAGTAAGCCTGCTGAGAAAATGATTTCCTTCAATACAGAACTACTGCCCTTGGTCCGGGTCAGTAACTGAGGTTTTTTTTCTTATTCAGGCAACTCTCAGAGGTCTATATTTATCTATTGTTGAGTTAGGGTACATGAGCTAGATGAGAGGGGCTCACAGGCTGAAGTGTATGTAGAGGAGGGGAGAGACAGTGACGGGCTAA
Organism: Macaca mulatta; assembly: GCF_049350105.2. Taxonomy (NCBI): domain Eukaryota; kingdom Metazoa; phylum Chordata; class Mammalia; order Primates; family Cercopithecidae; genus Macaca; species Macaca mulatta. The sequence continues at coordinate 129,117,663 of NC_133412.1, read as the reverse complement.
GGAAACTGCATTATGTAAATCCTCCTTGGAAGTACCCTGGCTCCTGCACCTTCTCCACACACCCTGTTCCAAATCAGACTTAGCTTTCAAAGGTATGCAGACCACATAGACATCTGATCTGAGTTGCTGGGATTTGTCCTACATCTACGGTGAATTTAGGCAACATATTCCATTTTTTTAACTACTTGTTTCCTGGTTTATTTCAAGAAAACACAAAAGTGTCTAAAGTTAAGTATATATAATTAGTTCTTTTTTTCATGAGGAACGACATTTCAGCCCTGAATGATGAAAATCACTTAGTTTGCCTCTAGTGGAAGACATAGATCCATCCATACTCAGAAAGTATTGCAGAAACCAGAAACCAAAAGTGTTCATAGACAGCACTGGGATGGGCTCTGTTGCTAGGGTGCCCACTGATGCATACATTGATAAGGACTCCATAACATCATATTAATAAAGTTGATGTGTCTTTGGTTGACTGGCCAACTACGGCTGCCTTCAAAGTTATTAAACTTCAGACCAGGCTCAAGATTTATTAAGAGATCTTGCTGTCCGATAGTCTGCATAGTGATTTTCTCACAGCAGTTGCTGCTATCATGTTCAGCCACTGGGTAAATTTCCAGCAACCAAGGTTTTGAGAGAAACTGAAATCAAATTTAATATAATTCAACTACAACAAGAATGCAACCAAAAAATAGAAAATGCCAGATACAAATGATTTCCTCAGACAATTATACATAATTGACATTAAAGAAGAATTGCCTCAGGAACCCAGGAATCTAGGGAACAAAATTTTTGCTTTACATAAAAACACTGTTGGTTCATTATCATCTTTATCATCATCATCAAGGCTAACATTTACCGACCACTTACCCCACATGAGGCATTGTGCTAGGTACTTTATTATCTCATTTATTCCTCCCCCAAACTCCACAAAAGAGATACAATTATTATCGTTGCTTTTACAGTGAGATTCCCAAGGTTTAAAGCAAGTGACTTACCTACATTTACATGGTTTCAAGTGGCAAAGCTAAAGTCAACTCAAGTCATCTGGTTCACATGGTCACTGTGACACCAGGTATTGCGCTCTATACTTTTCATGAGTTCAATTTTGACTAGAGTTCTATGTGGTAGGTACCAGCATGGATTGGGCATAAACTTTCTCTTGGTTACCTGCTTCATTCCAAAGGCTTCTCTCAGGCTGCACCACTGTGGGCACCTTTATTGTGCCCCTGCCCAGCACCCCTGGCTGATCAGCATCCACGTGAACCCCTGGGTCTGCCCAGCTTTCACACCACACCTGTTGAGCCTCATCATCTCTGAATCCCCTTCTGCTTCCACACTGGGATCAAATGCCACACTGCAGACCACTGGAGTGGGATTCCTGAGCAGTCACCAAAGGGCTAGAAGATGCAGCCTTGAAGCTGGGGAAGAGGTAGTTGCCAATGAGGTCAATCTGTACCAATGGGAGACAAGAGATAGTAAGGGATTGAATCAATAAGTCCCTCTCCTTTCTCCCCTGTATGAATAGCTCTGAGATACGGTTTCTATAAGCTTTCTAAAGAATACCCTGATGAACAACTTCCTGTAAAGCGGTGGCCAGCCCAGTGGCACATGGCATCACATTTTTCCTCATCTTTCCTTGCCTTGTTTCCCTACTTCCCTTTACATGCATGGCTCTGGGTTTGCACTTGTCAAAGAAAGCTTCAGTGCTTTAGTCCTTGCCTTGGCTCTGCTTCCTAGAGGTCTAGGCAAAGTATCATCTCAACCTTACATCTTAAAAAACTGGGTTTCCGGGAAGTAAAGTGACTTGCCACAGATAACATATCCACCAAGGCAGAACAAATATTCAAACTGAATACTAGCAAACTCAAAAGTCTAGTGTTGACTGAATTTCAGATTTCTGATTTCAGAAACTCAGTAATCGCATTGTTTTAAGCCTGTAGGAGTCTAGTAAGTTGACATGAAATTCACATATTCGCTCAGTCCTGAATCATGAACATGCATGTAGACTACCACACGCTCACACACGTGACCTCAGGAAGCAAACTCAAGTTGGAGGTACAGTGCTTCCTGTGCTATTTTACTCATAATCTTTGAATTGCTCTTAGTATTAATTGCAAACTTTTTTTCTGATATAGTATGTCTTTCTTTTCTGGTTTGAGTAAAATTAAGTAAATGTCTGTTGGAAATCATCTACGTGCAGTGTACTGGGCAAACCACTCGACTGTTTCTGAATCTGATGCTGCTTATATATAACCCGGCCGGCAGAGCATCCACAGTTTGATTAGCCTTGAGAATACCCCTGCCCTAGAATTGCAAATGAGTTAGATAGGGGTCTTTCTCTGAATTCTAGAGCATCCATCCTCAATCCTAATTGGAACACACAGAGAGATGTATAAAATTATCTCAAGAGACATAGAACATTTTCTTCAAAAATGTCTAAGCAAATTAACCTCAATGCTTTTATTTATTTATTGTTTTTGAGAAACAAATGTATGCTATCCTTCACTTTTAGTTAGAAAAGGCATTAGATAAAATCAACCTAAATAAGATGGGATGTGGATGTCCCAAAAATGGTGGGGATTATGCTTTTAAAGCATGTAGGAAATCACCAGAATCTTGTGTCTGACCTGTGAGGATAAAAATGGATTAAACCAATTCCTTGGAGAAAAGTATTAGAACCAATGCCTAGCGATTAGGCTTCAAAAAGTCAGCTCCTTCAGAATACAAAGAAGTGCTTGTGTTACTTTCCATTGTCAAGCTTTTTGAAATATTGTGAAACAAGAAACATCAGCTTATCTCTGTCTGAGGTGAACGCACAGAATGAGGAAAGGATGGACTCACAACCCAGAACAAAGAGAGAATTCTCCTGCATTTTCCCAGGCTGTCTCCCCATCACCCAGAGGCTTGGGGGATGCCATCTACCACCAACCCTCTGGAAACAGGCCTAGTTTCTGCAAGGTGCTGCTCTCAAGGTACTGCAAGTGGCATTTTAAAGACTTCTTTTATAACTTCATTTGCTGCCCTTACCATTGGTAAAACAACTCATCTTCCTAAACATCCTTTTTCAAATTTTTGTCCTCTCCCTTCTGGTAAGAGTCAAGATAGAATCCTTATAGGGCTCTCTTCTGAATGGAATGCTCATGAGCTGTAGATAATTTAAATACATCTCCTCTAAACTACTGTCTTAGTTTCAGAACCTCTCCAAAGAGGTTCCCAGATGAAGACTTGAGTGACAGTAGTTTATTTGGGTGGTGATTCCTGGGCATAGAATTGAGGGAGTGGGAACATAAGATAGGGAGGGGACAAAGCCAATAATGAGTGTGTTAATGGGAGGGTTACTACTAGGGGTAGTTGAGGCTCAAGTCCCCTGGAGAGCACACCTCAGAATCACCACACTGGAGGACACAGAGCTGGGTCTTATCCACCTTTGCCATCTCCCATTGGTGGAGGGTTGCCTCAGGGGCATGAGCTCCCCTGCACTTCCAACTTATCCCCAAGAATTCATGGGGGCATAGGGAGAGTGCAGGAGGGACCACTCAGGCAGAGAAGTGAGTGGCAGGTGCTTCAGGAGGGAAGCTGTTGGTGTGTTGAAAACTGTTTTCCCCTGCAGCTGCAGGTGGACTCAGTTGGGCCAGGGAATATGAGGCAGGCAACTACCTTTCTCTTACTCCCACCTCTCTCCTCTCAAATATGCTTTGAAAGTCCTTGACAAAGTTGCCTTATGAAAGAATCATACCTCTGGCTCTTACTAGGTATGTTATCATATGCTGACTTTAACCTCTCTGGATCTCAAATCCTTCAAGATGAAGATGGTAACAGTATCCACTTCATATGGTTTTTGAGGAGACTAAAATATGACAATACATGTAAAGCCCTTAGCACAGTACCAGCACACTCAATAAAATACTGGCAATTGTTATGAGCTTTGTTTTGTATTTATAAGAAGTTTTTGGTTTCCTAATGCACATAAAAGTGATGTTTATACTATATTGTAGTCTATTAAGTGAGCAAAAGCACATGTCTCAAAAGCAACATATACAGCTTAATTTTAAATTACTTTATTGCTAAAAAATGCTAACAGTCATCTGAGCCTTCAGTGAATCATAATATTTTTACTGGGAGAGAGTCTTGCTTCAGTGTTGATAGCTGCTGACTGATCAGGGTAATGGTTACTGAAGGTTGGGATAGCTGTGGAAATTTCTTAAAATAAGACAGAAATGAACTTTGACATATTGATATACTCTTCCTTTCACAAAAGTTTTCTCTGGAGCATGAAATACTTTTTGAGAGCATTTAACCCACTGTAGAACATTTTTTGAAATGGAGGTCAGTCCTCTCAAACCCTGCCACTGCTTTATCAACTAAGTTTATGGAACATTCTGAGTCCTTTGTTGTCATTTCAACAATGTTCACAGCATCTTCACCAGACGTAGATTCCATCTTAAGAAACCACTGTCTGCTCATCCATAATAAGCAACTCTTCATCCTTTAAAGTTTTATCAGAGATTGTAGCAGTTCAGTTACATCTTCAGGCTCTACTTTTAACTCTAGTTTTCTTGCTATTTCTACCACATCTGCAGTTAATTTCTCCACACGAAGCCCTGAAGCCCCCAAAGACATCCATGAGGGTTGGAATCAACTTCTTCCAAACTCCTATTAATGTTGATTTTTTGACCTCCTCCCATTAATTATGAATGTACTTCATGGCATCTAGAATGGCGAATCCTTTCCAGAAGGCTCTCAATTGACTTTGCCCAGATGCATCAGAAGAATCACTATCAATGGCTGCTAAAGACTTACAAAATATATTTCTTAAATAATAAGACTTGAAAGTTGAAACTGCTTCTTGATGCATAGGCTGCAGGATGGATGTCATGTAAGTAGGCATGAAAATAATACTAATTACCTTGTACATCTCCACCAGTGCTCTTGAGTGACTAAATGCATTGTCAATGATCAGTTATATTTTGAAGTGAATATTAAATGAGCAGTAGGTCTCAACACTAGGATTAAAGTATTCAGTAAGCTGTGCTATAAATAGGTATGCTGTCATCCAGACTTGGTTCTATTTATAGAGTATAGGTAAAGTAGCGTGAGCAAAATTCTTAAGGGCCCTTGGATTTTCAGAATGGAAAATGAGCATTGGCTACAATATATAGTCACCAGCTCCACTAGCTTCTTACCAGAGAGTCAGCCTGTCCTTTGAAGCGTTGAAGCCAGGCATTGACTTCTCCTCTCTAGCTAGGAAGGTCCTAGATGGCATCTTCTTCCAATGGAAGGCTGCTTCCTCTACATTGAGAATCTATTGTTCAGTGTAGCCACCTTTATCAATTACCTTAGCTAGAGCTGGATAACTTGCTGCAGCTTCTAAATTAGCACTTGTTACTTTACCTTGAACTTTTATGTTATGGAGACAGCTTATTTCCTTAAACCTCATGAGCCAACCTCTGTTAGCTTCCAACTTTTCTTCTGCAGCTTCTTCACCTCTGTCAGCCTTTATCAACAATGAAGCCTTTTTTGTTTTCTTATTATTCATGTGTTCACTGGGGTAGCACTTTCCATTTCCTTCAAGAACTTTTCCTTTGTTTTCACAACTTGGCTGATTGATGCAAGAGGCCTAGCTTTTGGCCTGTCTTGGGTTTTGATATGTCTTCCTCACTAAGCTTAATCTTTTCTAGCTTTTGATTTAAAGTGAAAGACAGGGACTCCTCCTTTCATGTGAACACTTAGAGGCCATTGTAGGGTTCTTAATTGGCCTTATTTTAGCATTGTTGTCTCTCAGGGAATGGGGAGGCCCATGGAGAGGGAGAGAGACAGATGACCATTGGAGCAGTCAGAACACACACATTTATCGATTAGGTTCACCATCTTATATGGACACAGTTTGTGGTGCCCCAAAACAATTACAGTAGTGACATCGAAAATCACACTGATCACAGATCACCATAACAGATAAAATAATAATTTTTAAAAGTTTGAAATATTGCAAGAATTACCAAAATGTGACACAAAGACACAAAAATGGGAACCCGATGTTTGAAAAACTGATGCTGACAGATTTACCTGATGCAGGGTTGCCACAAATCAATTTGTAAAAAACCAACAAACAAACAAACAAAAAACCACACACAATATCTGCAAAGCACAATAAAGCAAAGTGCAATAAAATGAGGTATGCCTATACTTTGGTCCAGGGCACTGAGCAGCCATTGAAGACTTTTAACCAGGGAAGTGATATGGTCAAAACAGTACTTTAGGAAGAATTATTCAGCAATAAGTATGGGTGAGTCACAGCACGGAAACATGGGAAGGTGGAGGTCAGTTTAGTAAGCTTTGTCTCCTCATCACTTTTTTGGCATTTAAAACAATAAAAGCCACATTGATTGTAAGTATAGAGTCTGCATAGTGGGCTCTCTTACACACCCAATAACAAGATGCAGTTCTCTCATCAATCATTCTGGGTTCCATCACTACATGGAAATGATTTTGTGTCATTAACTATCTGGTCCCACATGTTTCTCAGACTCTCCATGGGGTAGGGCAAAGCCTCTCCTATTGATGCCTATTTTTATTTCAGCCGGACCACAGTAAATATGACTTGTGCCTAACGTGCTTCACACATCATCTTAACATGCTTTATAATTTTCAATCCTCACATATTCCACATTGCCTTAATCTCTGCCTCAGGGTACACACATAGGACTTTCTTCTCCTACCTAGCCAAATTTCTACAGAATTTATCTTTTGAACCAAGTTTGAGTTCTCTAGATATTTTATTCTTCAGCTCTATCTCAGAATCCTCCAAATGCTTGTCCTATCCATTGTTTCTACCCGTGAGCAGGACAATGAATGCCCATTGTTCACTTTATCATTAAGACAGAGCATCTATTTGCAGTTCTTTCTGTCATTAGAATTCGAAACTGAGAGATAAGTTATTTGGACAGAAACATTTCCCCCTGCTGCATAGCAATGGGCTGGTGTCCAAGCGGGGCCCAAGGGCACATCTCCAAATGGCAGATGGCGAATAACCGGCTTTGTATAAGTAACTCAACCTGATGATTACATCTAATAATTTCAGGCCTGATCCTGGGGACTCTGCCAGTACAGAGAGCAATCCTGCCACCATTTCCAGTGTGAAACATTCTTCACAGCAAGCATAATTTCATTTTAAAAATTCTGTGTGTATGTATATGCATATATGTAGATGTTAAGATGTACAGTCCCACACAAGTTGGCAGTCACTTTTGCTGGTTCTTTACCTATTGCTTTTAATAAATCATTATTACTTTCTGTGTATAGCCTTTCAGCCAAACTATACATCTTTGGAAGATAACTGACATCTACTTATGTAAAGCAATCATCATAGTGTATTTACTATTTGCTGAGTATTTGTTATATGGGAGACACTGAAATGGCTCTCTTAAATTTCACAGTAATCCCAGGAAATGTGTATTATTAACCTCACACTATAGGTGAGGAAAGTTAAGTAATATGTTCAACCCTATTTTGTTAGGAAGGGTGGGCTGGGAATTTGAATTTGAGGTTTTTTTCTGGGTAGGGCCTCTTTAGGAATCTGTAAATATTTGCTAAATGAGTGAATGAGTAAGGGACTGTAAAACCTATACCTTTAATCTCTATGTTATATGGGATTAATTTATAGCCATAATAACAAGCCTTGGACATTACATATGTTCCCTAACAGTAGGTGATTAAAATTACATAAAATTAACAGTTGTCTTCGAAATGTAACACCAAGGGAATAAAATCCAGGAAGCTGCACAAGTAGACTGAGGGGACCTATGTGTGGAGGTTCCCTACCCTACACGCTGGTCATCTTTATAGCCATCATTGACCACCACCATTCCCTAGGTCTGAACGTAGACTCCAACAGGCCACACCTACCAAGGACTGGCCAAAAGAAATAGATCAGTTTTGCCTTGGGCCATTAAATTCACACATCAAGATTATGTCTTCGGGGAACTGAAAGACATTGGCAGAGGACTTCCTGTGAGCAAGTCATGGTGCTAGAGCCTAGGGTTGAGTTCCAACCTTCTCATTCACAGTCTGGGTTCTGGAGTCCATTTCCACTGTCTGGGATGTATCGTTACTATTAATATTTCTCTTTCTTTGGATCTTATTAATGAGCCAATAGACTGATAAACACGCTCAATCCATGCACCATATTCTTTGATACTATAAAGCTAAAGAAGCAACATACTGTTACTTGGCTAGAGGCTGCTGTGCTCTGCCACCTAAATGTGCGCCAGCATTTCTCCATGGCTAAATTAAATGACTAGAGGGAATGAGAGCCCATTCACGTTTGGCTCCCCCCATCTCTTTTTCTGAGTAGTTACACCTTTTTAACTCATTTCTCCCTCGAACAAGTGAATTTTCCTTTCGATTGCAGGTTATCTTTTGAGTTCACTGTTATGTCCATTTTAATTCTTGCATTCCCTTATGAGATATTCATTCTAAATGAATTGCTATCCTGTCAGTTACGTAGCTCAGCTCCTGGCATGGGAATTGTATTTCTTTAATGGCTTTATTCATCTAAACATATTCTTTTTAGAGGTCTCCATTATACCCCAGTCCTTGGAGGGAGCCCTGGCAATTGTAGAATAGGGCCTTTGGCTGCCAAGAGGCCTGAGAAACAAATCTGAAATATTTTAAAACTAAAAAAGCTCATGAACTGATGCGTGTCCTGGATTGACTGTTACTGGGCTCTCAGCACCAAACACAACACAAAACGGCAATTCTTCTTCCTGGCTGTCAGGGTGCCGAATGAGTTTTTTTCCATACTTAAAAATGGACAGAGCTTTGCAGTAATTGAATGAAATCATGTACAATAATTTTAAATATTGTTCATTCGGAGAGAGATTAGGCTTTAATTAAATGGTGTCATTTAGTATACCGTCCAGCAGATACTGTAATTGGTTTCTTTAGCAGAGAACACAGTAATATCTGAGCTTTACTGAAGTGATAATGATGCTTATTTAGCTCAGTGGATACATAAACAGCATGGCTGCCTCTGACACCCCCAGTGAACAAGAAGTAAGCTTTGATCGTGACACCTGCACAACTCTTAATCAGTCATTTCTTTCTGAAATAAAATTAGCAATCACTCAGACTAAACAAAATCTGTTTACATTAAACAGGTTTGATATCTGGGATTTTCACTGGCATTAAACTGCTCATTTCCTTGAATACAAAAAGGTACGGCTGTCTTCAAAGTAGTTATGAAATTATGTATCATTTTAGCAGGAAGAATTGCATTTATTATTTTTAAAGCCTGACATAAATGCAAAATAGCACTCACCGGTTCGTTCAAAGAGGGCAGGCAATTTTCTGGCACCATAATGGCTACATATTTTAACTCCTATCTTCTCCTGGTCATTTACAAGGACATGTTCATTTCCAGGCTTGGCTCCTGTTTCCTCATTGCTCATTCCCGAAATGTGATACAATAAGGTCCTATTGTCTTTATGCCATTCTGCTTGATAATTCTGTACAAAGCCAGAAAGGAGGTTGGGGGTTGGGGTGGGGTGGGGGAATTTACCTGAATCTAAATGAAAGAAAAAAATTACCTTCCAAGATCTAATGCTCCAGACAAATTACAAAGTCACCGGAGATTAGATTACATTCCTTTTCTAAATTCTTTGTTTGCAAAAAATATATGCACTGTACCTAGGGATGGAAAACTTTCATTTCCCTGTTTGCAAATGACCGTCCACATGTTTATTTTGGAAAAGAATGGAAACATTGATTATAGCAAAGAGCTGGCTGGATCGCAATGTCATAAAAACAGTCTGGCTCTATCACTGGGTGGAGAAACAGAACTGGCAACCACTGGATAGGGTCCCTGGGGTGTGACTCCACCTTTATAGACTTTCCAATGGGTTATCAGGGATTTGTGACAGCGCTTAGAGCTCCTCCCTTCCCCATTCAAACTCAAGGAGGAGGCCAGGGTGGTGGCTCACACCTGTAATCCCAGAACTTTGGGAGGCCAAGGGGGATGAATCACCTGAGGTCAGGACCAGCATGGCTAACATGATGAAACCCCGTCTCTTCTAAAAACACAAAAATTAGCTGGGCCTGGTGACAGGCGCCTGTAATCCCAGCTACCTGTGGGGCTGAGGCAGGAGAATCGCTTGAATCTGGGAGGTAGATGTTGCACTGAGCTGAGATCGCACCACTGCACTCCAGCCTGGGCAACAAGAGCAAAACTGCCTCAAAAAAAAAAAAAAAAAAACCAAAACTCAGAGAGGGTGTTCCCAGGCTCATCTTCAGAAGATGACAAATGTAACTGGGGACACAGAAATGATCATAATGCTTCCTATTTTTAAATTGCATCCTGAAAACTCTAAAATCAGGATAATCTCAACAAACTCAGGAAAGCTGGCAGCCCAAGTTGGAGAAAAAGACCCTGAGCTAAATAAAGGCTGCCCCAGAGGCTGCTTGTGTCCTCATGGTTAAGGGACAAACCATGCGGCAACACAACCCACATCACAATCCAGCTGTCATGGGCCATCATAGTCACTGATTGTATGAATAAGCCACCAGGATTCCTGCGCTCCTTGGGTTTTCTTCCTTACAAAGCAAACCACATTCACTGGACTGGAGAACAACCACAAGAAAGCTACTATATTCTGAACAATTAGGGCCTCTGCTTTGCTTCCCTGAAAACGACTCTTTAAGCCAGGGTCATCCAGTTGCCACCACAGCACCATTCTGGACAAGGCCCCACTGACCTCTTTGCCAAATCCAGTGTCCTATTTTCAGTCATTGCCCTTCTTGACCTTTCTGGGACAATTCCAATGGTTAAATGCTGCCTTTCTGAATGCTCCCCTCCACCGGCTCCAGTAACCTATTGATACACTCTTTCTCCTCTCTGATTGCCAGAGTCATTGTTTCAGAATGTGGATGTGCTCAAGTTATCTCCCTGTTTGAACCTTACATTGGCTTCCAGCTCCTACAAGACAAAAAACAGAACTCAATGGCATAGCGCTACAAAGAAAGCTACAAAGATGGCCTCAAACATCCTTCTATTCCTGCCTTGTTGCCTGAAACGTCCTTACTGCCATCTGTATACCTAATCTCTCCCTACTTATCTCTTTCTCCCCCTCTCTCTCAGAATTTCCTGTGATTATCTCAGCACCCTACCTTTTCCCAAGTCTCTGGGTCTTCCTCCATAACGGGTCTCAAGTTATGTCTCTAACCTAAACATGTAAACTTCCTCCAAGCCCTTTCTGGCCCATGCAGGTAAGGTCCGCTCTTGTTTTGCCTATTATTGGCACCTTGCACAGAGTTTGACATGTTACAGGTATGTGACACATGTTTGCTACAATGAGTTAAGTTGATGTCCCCAGTATTTAGTCACACTCTTCCTCATGTGTCCACTGAATGTTCTGTGTATCTTAAGTCTTACAAATTTTAATGTGGCCTTAATTAACTAGATGAAAATTATATCTACCAAAGCCAAGATTTTCCAGGCCAAGGACCTTAGCCTGGTGCTTGGCACACAGTAGGCACCCATGAAGGGTGTGCTGGGTGAGGGCGGAGACTCTGGAAAGTGGTCCTATGAGCGTCCAGAGTGGATTTCCTTCTGAACTCCTGCTTTCTCCCTCGCTCAGGGTGGCATTTCTATAACTTTATCAGTGCCTCACAGCAGTCTTTTGAATCCTGTTTCCTGGATTCTTGCAGTGACCCAGCAGTCTCAAAACCAGCAAGGACCGGTGTGGCATTTCACCCACAGCCCCACTCATAGTCTCCTTCAGGGCACGCCAGAGCCTAATGCACACAGGATAAAGAAGCCTTTTCGAATCTAATCAAAGGACTGCTTTATAAGTCTTCATTTCCCCACATTCTCTGCATTCTCCTGCCTCCTCCCTTAGGCACCCACCAGGAAACAACAGCAGCCCCACAAGCCTACAAGATAAACCCAATGGGATGACAGCCATTCCCCACAATTGAGCACACTGCGTTGCGAGATGCCCATACATTTTGCATTAAACACAGTGTATTAAATTAAAAATGAAACTTAAGTTGTTTAGTTAATGACTTTCCCAGGCCTGAGGTTGAGACCAGACCACTGATCCGTCTCTTCAGGAATGTCAGCTGGTTTTGCTGCTTGCCACAGACACTGTTTAGCTATTATGTGGCACATGAAGCACTTTTATTCATTCTTAAACCTAATGTCCAATTAAGTGAGAAAGGGGATTCATTAAATAATTTAAACTAGATCCAAATTAAAGAGCAGTTCTCTCAGTTGTACTTGCAAAAGAGTCCAATTCCACTGAAAGAATCATTTTAAACCAATGTTTGTTTGGGATGTTCTCTAATATAGGTAATTTTGAATCAGCTCCATTTATATCATCTTTTCATAGGTAACTTAAGAAAATCTAGCCTGTGGCACCCACATACAACATTTTCTCCCTGTTGATGAACTAAACTTAATTCTTTGAAAAATTACATAAGTTTTGGTCAAATTTATATGTTCAGCTTTTACTTATGAGGACCTGTTACACTGGAAGATGAGTCATATTCATTGCCAAGATGTGAGAAAAAAACCCTTGAGTGCCATCTGGAAAACTGGTCGGTTGTAGACATCATTTACATCAGTTTATTCTTAGAAGAGCTGAGAAAAGAACTCAGAACCTCACCTGCTTAATAATCTGCCAGGAAGACCTGTAGCCCAGAGCTGAGCCATAGGAAACGCAGTTTAGAGGGTTCCAGTCAATTAACCCACCAGGTATTTGCAAAATGCATTATTGTGCTAGGGAAGGCAAGAAGAGAAAATTAATCTCCCATTCCTGAAGGTTGGTTTCTAAGTTTGTATGCAGCTCTTAATGCCAGTTGGAAATGTAACCTCTTAAAGGGGGCAGAAAACCTGCAAGTATTTCCCTCAAGTCCAGGCCTTGACCCAGGCCACTGGGACTTCTACAATAACTTCCATCCCATACATTCCACTAAGGAGGAGACCACCCCTCCTATTGTCTTCTGCCCAATTTCTGCCTCCAAAGAAAGAAGAAGTAAAAACTAAAAGGCAGAAATGAAATCCACAGGCAGACAGCCCGGGGCCACACCCTGGGCCTGGTAGTTAAAGATCGACCCCTGACCTAATTGGTTATGTTATCTGTAGATTACAGACATTGTATGGAAAAGCACTGTGAAAATCCCTGTCCTGTTCTGTTGTGTTCTGATTACCGCTGCATGCAGCCCCCAGTCACGTACCCCCAGCTTGCTCAATCGATCACGACCCTCTCACGTGGACCCCCTTAGAGTTGTGAGCCCTTAAGAGGGACAGGAATTGCTCACTCGGGAAGCTCGGTTGTTGGAGACGTGAGTCTTGCCGAAGCTCCTGGCCAAATAAAGCCCTTCCTTCAACTTTGTGCCTGAGGGGTTTTGTCTGCGTCTTGTCCTGCTATACCACGATGCCCTTTTCCAGACAGTGAGTCCAAAGAAAAGTACATAAAAATCATCCTTTCAGCAGGCCTTCCTCAGATGACCTAAGCCCCAAGTTCACTTTCATGACCACCTGCAAAACTCCCTGGGCTGAAGGAGCTGTTCTTACAGGCTAATTTGTTCCTTAACTGGACGGGAATTATATCTACCACCTTTTTCAGGTGCACTTTCACAGACAGACTTTCTAGGCTTTGGATTTGTCTTTTCCTCTCTTCAGTCAATGGAATAATAATGAAAATAGTTATTATTATTTACAACAAAATACTTCTTTCCAGGTGCCCTGTTGATACTGAGCAGATAATTAACACAGCCCTTCTCTCCCCACAGAGAAAATCAGGCTGGGGCCAGGCCAAGCCAGAGACCCCTCTTCATGCTATTTCCTGCTGCTCCCAATGCTGGTTTCCAGCTGCTCCCACTCACAGGGTTGCCGGCAGTGTCTTCTGGCAACTCTTCCTCCTGGGGCATCTCTCATCACAGCTGCACCTTCCACCTTCCACCTTGCTTGTCCCTTGCCCCAGTCCATCACTTACGAAATTTCCAGCTGCTCCAGTCTGTGGCTTCTCTTGCCTCCATGAACAAGTCCATAACCTCCCAGGAGCTGGAAAGCTTCATTTACATTCTCAGCACCACCTCCAGAGAGTGGCTTCCCAAAGGGTCCACTCAGTGTCTTCGAGAAGCAGCTACAAAGGTCTGTGGCCCCTTTAACAAACATTAAGAGAAAGAAAACCACAGTGACACGTATTAAGAGGGAGATGGCTACACAGCATTTTTACCTGCATATTTACTTTCATTTTCACAAAAGTCATACAAGGTAAGTGGTGTTATTTTATAAGTGAAGGTCGTGGCAAAAGGCCCCAAATTCTTCTTATGTTCCTCTGTCCTCTCTTTCACTTTTGGAAGGCATAAGGAAACCTAATTACTCTGCTCTTGTCACTTCTGTGCCCCAAATCATCCACGATTCCCCAGTGTCTGTGGAATAAAGTCCTAATTCCTTACCATAGGGCACAAGGCCGTATGCAATAAGATTAAGCCTGCAATATGATTTCCCATTTTGTCTCCTAGTCCTCTCTTATATGCATGCTGTGATCTAGGCAAAGTGAATTCCTGAGTGCCTCACACTTACCCATGTATGACAGACATCATAATGCTATGAGAAAAGCATTAGATTTGGATACAGACAGATTTGTTCAGATCCCCAGCTCTGCCCTTAACTAGCTATTTTACCTCAGAAAAGTAACTAAAGCTCTCTGAGCCCCAGTTTTTAAAATCAATGCATTCATTTAAAATATACTCCTTGGTGAACAAAGAGACCTAGTTCTTGCAGCTCTGCAGCTCACCCTCTGGGGTGGAGTGGAGGGATGGGGGAGTTGCTCAACCTCAGCGCTGGTCCAGTGAGTGGTGGGCAATCAGAGGGAGGTACAGAGGAGAGAACTGAAAGACTTCGGGTAACTGGAGGCTGGAAGTACAATGGAGAATGGTCCCAAATGAGGCTGGAGAAGGAAGCAGAGGTCGCATTATGAAGGCTTTTTAAGCTTTGTTCAAGAATTTGGACTTGATTTGAAGGGAAATGAAGAGCAGTCGCAGGGTCTTAAGAAGAAGAATGTGACCCAGTTTGTATCCCTCAGGGATCTCTCTGGCTGCTGTGTGGGGAATGGATTGGATGAGAATGGGTGGGAGGGTAAGACCAGGAGCAGCGAGGCCAGCTAGCCGAAGGTGGTTCCAATAGTGTGTGAAAGATCGTGTGGCCTGGACCAGGGCCAAGGCAGCCAGGCACCAGGAGAGTGGGTGGACTCCAGGGATGTTTAGAGGTTGGGATCAACAGGGCTGGATGATGCTGAAGGGCAGAGTGGGAAGAGGCAAAAATCACAAGGAAGACTCAAGCTTGGGCAACAGAATGGATAGTGATGTTATTAACTGCGACAGACACACAGGACACAAGGGAGCTGGAGCGAGAGGAGGCAGAAGGAAGTAATGAGTTCAGCTCGGACATTTGGGGTTTGAGGTGGTTATGGGACAAACAACAATACCACTCCACGGGGTTCTTATGAGAATTGAGTGACATAACACGTGCAAAACTCTGGCACCTGGGGGATACCCACCAAAGTCTAGTTTTCTTTTCTGTTTCTCAAGCCATTTCCCTTGCCTTGAATGCCCTCTTTCTCATTTCCATAAGTGTGAATATAACCCATATTGCAGAGCCCACCTCAAAAGTCACCTTCTAGCACTTCCCCAACTTTCCCAGTCAGAAGTTTTCCATACGCTGACCTCCCAGAGCATACGCTTGACCTTGCATTGTAGTTATTTGTAGCTCTGTCATGTTGCTCCTATAGCTATGGACATTTCATTAACGATAGAACCCATGCCTGATTGACCCCTGACCCTCACATTGGCCTTTGGTAATAAATAATAATATTTATATAATAATAAGAACTGTTATGTATATAATAATATAATATATTGCAATATACCATTTATAGTGTATAGTATATTATAATAAAATATAATCATATTAATGTAATAATTCAGGGAGCCAATACAGCTATTACTGAATGAATACATGTATTTTGCCAGACCATTTTTCTCCTGAAAGTAGTAGAGAGTGGTGGGGAAAAGAGTATCGGTTTCTCAGTAAAACTGACTTCAGTAAATAGTTCTTTCATTTCCTAATAGTGTGACTTCAAATAAGTTACCTGATATGTCTGACCCTCAATTTCTTTATCTGGAAAATGGTAATAGAATTACCTGACTCTGGAGGTAACCATGGAAATAGATGGACTACAGTAAGTAAATTGTCCAGGACAGTATCTGGCCCTTCAACACTAAATTCTGGCTTCTTCACACTCCCGCTGTTAGCATTCACTGAAGATCAAGGAGGAACGGAGAGCCAAACACTAGCAAGAAGAAGACAATATTGATAAATTTCAGATGTCTTCAGATATATTTATTTAGTATGCTCACTTATAGTATAAATTTCCGGTATGTCTGCTGCTGTTATTAAGGCCACAATACTTCATTCCATGGTCTGTTTTCATTTCCATTACGTTATATGCCTTGCTTCCTCTTACTTTGTCATTTCTGCAAATGTTCATAATATTCAGAAATGATAAACAAGGGCCATTGCTTTGATCAGAGTCTAACAGAAATCATTGATAGAAAGCTGACCTGCCTATTGTTTAAAGAATCTTATGAGGATGGGAGATGATGAAGTAGAAAACAGAACCAAATATTGACTGAAGGCAACCACAGAAGTCAGAATGCCACCCTATCTAATCAGGACTTAAAAGAAAGAGCAAAATGTGTAAAATTGAACTTGAGAGATGCAAAGGCTCAGAGATGAGGACTAATTTGAAAATGTCTGCATTGGGGGATAAAAGGGATCCGTGTCTTCTCATTAATATCCAAATTGGCTTTATATTTTTCAGGATCAGTCACATAATTAAATATATATCTGGCAAATGATAGCATAAAATCATTTGTTTATAGTACACCATATTAAGAAGTATTTTTTAAAAGTTCAAAATAAAAACAGGAATTACGGCCCTGAAAGAAGAGCAGACACATCATTTATGAGGTTCCCCTGTGTTTGCACTAAAAAGGCAAGATGATTCATTTTCCATGCAAAACATGCTTGAGATTGAGAAGAAAGTTACTGCCAGCAATTTCTGAATCTTCTCTGGGTAATCAATCAAGGTATAGAATTTAGAACGAGGCAGCTCCCTCCCTAGTAGACCAACCTTCATCTGTATCTGCCCTTGTCAAAACAGATGCAATACCAAACCAGAAGGCAAGATCCTGGGCACCATTCCAGGTGAGTGAAATGGAATTCTATGCACTGAGCTTTGACCCTCAGCTTCACCCTCATGTGTAAAATGGAGGTAATGTAGTTTCTTGTCTATGTGTGCGTGTTACCCAAGTGAATGCATGGCTCAGAGTTTCTCTCACACTAATCATAGCTTTCAGAGATGGAGAGAGTACAATTCTAATTCTGCTGAAACAACCAGGCAATCCTATCTGAGAAGAAAAGCCCTAAAATCTGTCCTTAGCCCAAGGTCACCCCAATTTTGGACCCTCTCCTTGCCCTATCAGCTTCTCTTTGAGATCCCAGCATGCCTTATAGTTGAGGCCACATGGGTCACGTCTTTTTGCAGTATTTTTCCTGAAGAGTTTCAATGCTGTTACTTTCTTCTAAGGCAACATTACAGTCATATTTTAATGAACTCATTCTCATCGGCTTTCTTTCTTCATTGATGTTTTCCTTTGGGATTTGTATGGTCTTAGAGAACAAGACCTATGTCCATTTTACCTACTGCGCAATTATCAATGGCATTTTAATAAAGATAATTTAAAATCTCACATCTGCTTTTAGAGTTCTTGGAGATTAGTTTTCAGGAATCTGGAAGGGAGGGCTTCTGAGCTTCTACTGGCAACCACTCAACTTTTATGGCCTCAGTGGGTGGCAAAGGGGGTATAGCGGGCTGTTGCAGTCAGAGACAGCTCTTCTTGTCACTATATCTGTCTTTCTTTTAGGGTTCTGGGGAAAAAAAGTCAGGGGTCAGCTAACCTTCAGCCCCACCCAGGTCACAACTCCCAGTAGCAGAAGACTGCCAGAGCTCAGACACACAAGCAGTCGGTGGACAGAAGAAGCCTGAGCTGAGTAGTGGGGTAACCCCACCATGGATATTGTCATTTGGGGAGGGCAAGCTGGACTCATGTAGCTTGGGGATAGCCAATTCCATTGCCAACTTAGTTTAAAATCCATCAACAGACTATCAGCTTACAAATGTCTTTAAACCTGACTGGGAAATAGGAGCTCAAGTTTTCTCAACAAGAGGGAATCATGGGTTTGGAAAGGGCCACGAGAATGCACAGCCAATTGTCTGCCTTCTGCATCTCCTAAAGGGTTATGTTCCTACCCTGTGCTTAGAGATTCAGAAAGCAGAATATTTCGTAGGCACCCAGGACCACCCAAGTTCTTTATTCAAGAATGGTTTATTGAGCACCTACTATGAGCTTAGGAAGTAACAAATAAATGTTACTTTTACCATCTGGCTAAAATTTTTTACAAGATACTTCGGCCCCTTGCTCCCTGTCCTGGATTAGAATACTAGAATTTCCGAACTAGAAAGATCCTGGAAATTGAATTCAAAACCTTCTTTTTAGGGGTGAGGAAATAAAGCCCAGGAGCCTAGGTGAATTTTTCAGTGTTCCAAAAGCAGATACGACAGAGGTAAGATGTGAGCGCAGGCCTCCTAGCTCGCTGTGCAGTGTCCTTTGCCTGCTGCTTGACATTTCTTGCAGTGTACAGTGGCATGAGCTTCACTGAGTCCTCACAGAAATACACTGAAGCACCCAAACATTATTTCCCCAGCAATCAATAAGCCTTTAGGTCTGCATTGTGACGTATGTGGAGCCCTAGGCACTTCTGTCTTTGTGGACCTCTTCCTCCATTAAAAACAAAAAAAAAAGATTTAAAAATTCCATTTAACAACTGAGCTGGGATAAAGCTAGACATATGCATATTATATGTAAAAACATTTTGTTTAACCTAAAAGTTAATTGTTTTCTTCTGATTTTAAAATAAATTAAAACATCTTCGTGGACCCCTAAAAGTCTTGTGGGCCCTGGGCAGTATGCCTCCTACGTTAATGGATAAGTCAGTCCTGCACTCACTAAATGCAAGTCACAGAATCCCTTCCTGGAAAGGAGACTGAGAAATGTAAAGATCTTTCCCATCAGCCAGCACCTAAGAACGATGGAGAGAAAGGATGGACTTTTTTTCATGAGGAGTGGATCTGCTTCCTTCAGAAATGGTAAAGACTGACATTTACTAAAATAAAAACTGTGCTAGTCACAGATCATTTCCTCCATCAGTGTCTCTCCACTAAGGAAACCCAGATGCAAACATTTTGGTTGAGTCACGCCTGTAAATTCTCCTGCCCTCTTTTACCCAGTCATTTCTAACAACAGCCAACCATTCCAGGGGCTGAGATAATAAGCCCATCTTCAGCAAGGTAATATCTTCCTTCACTCCATCATCAGTTATATGATTGGTGTCATCTTTCTTAATAAAAAGCCATTGCTGGAAGCTATCTCCACTAAATACTCTTGACATCACTTCCTTTAATAGAGCTTAAAAGTTATAAAATATTTAAGCAGCAAAGCGTGACAGTGCATTTATTACCCTGGGCCATTCATTCAGTTCTCACTCCTGGTGTGAGACAAGATGCTGAAGGCCAGGCTGTTGCCTGCCTCCCCCGGAGCTTGAGTGCAGATGCTGAATGCTACCTCATTGGGAAAGCTAATTTATTACCAACATTGGTCTTAAAAATAATTACTAGATGGAAAAGCATCAACACAGATGATTACCATAAAAATAAACTGACACCCTGACAGTGCCACGTGCCTGGCTCTGTGTCCTCTGATTATTCTAGAATGTTGTAGTCTCTGTGCCAGTGAACGCTAACTTATTTGAGTGAGGCCCCCTTAAACAAGGCAAAAAACTGGGTGAGCCACTAACATCACCTATTCCCAATTTTCAGTGGAGAAAGAACTGGATGATCACAAGAATTGAAGAGAAACTAAATAGAAACCCCAAAAAAGACTGTGCAGCATTACACACACACAAAACAAGCTTTGAACAGAAGTAAGAGCTACAAACAGAAGTTGATTAATGCTAGAACAGCAATGAAAAGCCACAACCATCCAAAGCAAAACTCATATTCTGTACTGTTAAGGATGCAATTCTTTCTCACAAGTTTCAAGAATTCCAGTGATCTATAAAAGGGTTCTATGCCCAGTAGGAATTTTTCCAAATAAGTCATTTTAATAGCATAGCTATTATGCCTTAGTTGGCTCTCCTAATGTGTTAATTTATGAATATCAAATTTCAGTAAGCTTTAATAATTCAGTTTGTAAGTTACTAGACATTACTTGTAAGTAAAAACAAAAATCTGTAAAATCACGCATTCATTTGCATAACTGATCCCAAGAAAAGACATGTTCTTTTGAACTGGTTTTCACCTCACCCTTAAAAGCTACCAGCGGGCTACACTTAGAGAAACATTGTTCTGTTGAGATACGCCTCACACATAGTAGGTGCTCAACAAAGCATAAAATTTTGATCCTAATAGTTCCCACCATTCTCTCCTAGCTCCTTTCTCTTTAGTAGGATGATAAATCATCACCTTTCTAAGAAAACATACGTTTGCTTGGTATAATGCAGAGTCTGAGAGCCAGGATATGAAGTCCATATTCCTTGCTCTTTAAAAGCATCTCCCAGAAACATCCACAATTCTCTTGCAGGTGAGATAAAATTAATCTTTTTAATGTCTTTAAAATGAGTGGTTGAAGACTTTGAAAAATCAGATCAAAAATGGAAAATGTGGAGTGGAATGTGAGTATATAATTAGGCGGTAGCTCATGTCCCGACAGACGATTCCAGAGGAAAAAAACAAACAAAGCCTGCCATATGTTCAGCTTTCTGTTAAACCACTGTAGACAGAGATCTTTATGGAATATTCTATAGCATATGTCTAGTCAGTATGTTTGTTCCACCCTACTTGTTGCCAAGTTCTAAATGCTTAAAATAATTAACCTTTGCCTCCTCTTTGGAAAGCTTTGCAATACATTCCAAAAAAAGAGGCTTTATTCTGTCAACCTTACAGGTTGTATCCCACCAAAATTCACCAATGAAATAGATTTATTCTCCTCTGAAATTCAATCCCAGCATTTATGGTAGGAAATCTATTTTCCAGAATGCAATTCAGCTGGTTGTACAAACATGTGCCAAACACTAGCTTTTCAACCATTACAAAATATATATAAGAAATCATATTAATGAAACATGCATGATACTCAGTGTTAAGCTGCTATTTGTAAGAACATGGGTTTTTAAAATCTGTTGTTTTACTGAATATTGAGTAAGTACCTACTAATCCTAAGTGCTTCAGATGCAAATATAAGTGAGACCAGTGCTCTGATCAAAAGAACTGACACCCAAATAGTGGAAACATGCCTGCAAAGAACTATTTCTCTTATAAAGGGAAGATACGGGAGATTGTACTGGGTTGATCAGCTAAGCTGGATCTGTGTTTCTCAGAATCCCCTTCCCTGCACAGTTCTAGGTTGCCATAGGCCACAGGAGCTCTTTTACAGGCAACTTGAAAGTAGAAGTGAAATCACCACATTTCTTTTACACTGGAGGGTTGAGGCAGGGGCAGGGGTGCTCCGGGATCCCACATATGCAGCTGCTTACCAGTCGGCTTGCCTGGAGGCGGAGGGTGGTGCAACAACAAGGCCCACATGGACTCCAGCTCCTGCTGGATCCTTTTTCAGTTTCTCTGACTCCTGGACCAGGTGCATATCAAGCATGAAAAAGTGCACCAGCTTCTCTTGTAGAACATCTGCATCATTAAAGTTGAAGGCTTGGATTTCCAACCAACGTTCCAGACCTACCCAGTTCATCCTCATAGGCACCACTCAGGTCCCAATTTGTCCTTCTTTCCCATCTTCCATTTTCAACTTCCTGCCTTCAAGAGAAACACAACAACCTTCCAAAGGCTGTTTACCAACTAACTAGCGCCCACAATTGTGAAATGTCAAATTCCTACAATAAGTCATATATATCCTAGTGGTTCTGTCAGGGGACATCAAGAAATGTTTCTTAACCAATTGATATTTGAGCTGAGGGTTTTCAAAGATGAAAAGGAGTTCTCCTGTACAGAGAGTAAGAGTAAGACTTTGCATGCATGGGGAATAGCAGATGCAAAGGCTTGGAGACACTCAAGACTATCACATGTTCAGGATACAGTGAACCCCAACGTTTGTAGGAGGGGGTCCTAAGAGTTGAAACTGAAAAGATGGGGCACAGGTAGCTCTAAGGAGGCTGAGGTAGCTCTATGTGGACCATGCTAAAAAGTTTGAGTGAAATCCAGTCAGCAATCAGGAACCATAGAAACATTTTCAGCAGATGCTGCATGGAGATGTGTGTGTCTGTTGTGTGTGTAAAATAATAAGATTTGTACTTTAAAGATAATCCTGGCAGCTGTGTGAAGAATAGATTAGAAGGCACAGGACAGGCCCAGAGCCAGAGAGTTTGGTTAGGTGCCTATTGCAATACTAATTAGCAAAAGATAAAGGATGGTAGAAGTTGGGGAAAGTCTCCTGTCCTGTAGAATCCAAAATTTCATTTTGTATATACAATTATAGGAGACATAATTCAATCACCATGCAGATGTGCAGGATCATCCCTTTAAAACTGTTTTACTTCACTCAGAGTTAAATCACACTGACTCCCCATACCAGTTAGGAAACCTCAAGGTGGGGGGGAAAAAAAAACCACCAAGAGACCTAATCCTAACCAATTTAAACTACAAAGGACTTTAATGTAAGGTTCAGAGGCTGGACTTCAAGATTGGTTTGACCCAGAGCTTCAATCATGTCACCAAAATGTGGTGATTTTTGTCTCTCTGCTCTACCTTCTAAGAAAATTAAAACACCAACACACACTAAAAGCAATAAACAGATGTCTTAATTTGTTTGTGCTGCTATAACAAAACACCTTAGACTGGGTAATTTGTAAATAACAGAAATTTATTTCTCAGAGTTCTGGAGGTTGAGAAGTTCAAGATCAAGATGCTGGCAGATTTAATGCCCGGTGAGAGCTTATTCTCTGCTTCTTGCTTCCAAAATGGCACCTGTTGCTGCTGTGTTTTCATCTGGTAGAAAGAGAGGAAGGGCAAAAGGACCAAAAGGGAAAACTAGCTCCTCAAGCTCTTTCTTGAGGGCACTAATCCCATCAATAAGGGCAGAGTGCTTATGGCTCAATCACCTTCCAAAGGCTCCATCTCTTAATATCATCACCTTGGGGTTTAAGTTCCAACAAATGAATTTTGGAGGGGCACATACATTCAAACCACAGCAATAAAGAACAGGTGTTAAGCATTTACTTTGTACCAGCTACTGTTGAAAGTGCTTTACATGTATTTACCAGGTTTCATCCTAAAGTAAAGTGCTACTAGCAGCAATTAAAACTACACAATTCCTTGAATACAGATTACAGGAAATGAAATAATCTCCCTCTGCTATCAACCAACAGTATTCACCTCAAACCAATTGCTATGGAAATAGCAATGAGATTATATTCACACTAGTCTAATCAAATCTCATTCTGAATCTGAGGTTAGTGTTAATGACCAACAAAATAATTTGTAATTCCATTACAAGTGAGAAGAGGAGCCTGGAAAATCAACTAACAATACTCATTATTTGTATTATTATTGGTTAGGTGTCCCAGTCCTGGATTTGCACTCTTCCTTCTTGTGCTCTGCTTGTTATAGCTGTTATTGTCATGAAAAGTGGCTATTTAGTCCCATCGATCAATACTAAGGAAGACAAAGCCTTCTTTTCTTACCTTTAAAATTTTCTTATTCTTTCATCGTATTATAAGCACAGTCTCATGTCCCAGTAGGATTGTAGCTCATTGAAGATATGGATCTTGTCATATTATTTTGTATCACCTAAAGCCAACATACAGAAAGCGTTAAGAAACATCTTCTAACCTAAACTGGAATCATAGGGCCTAAACCCATAATTACAAGGTGCCATAATAGTGACATGTATCCAGTTGATTCTATCCGTTTTTACTTCATGTATCTGGAAGCTCTGTGATTCAGCATATACACATTTATGCTTATTATGTATTCCTGATGAACAAACTCTTTTTATCATTTAGAAATGTTCCTTTATATCTGTTTTTTTCTGATTTTAATATAGCTACTCCACGCTCTTATATTCTCAATTTGTGTAGTATATCCATTTTCCAGCCATTACCCTCAACCTACATTGTTTTTATTTTAAAGTGCAACTCTTGTAGACAGCATATAGTTGGGTAGGGCTTTGTAAAATCCATGTTGACAACCTCTCCCTCTGAACTGAAGCGTTTAACTCACTAATATTGAACACATTTATTCATATGTTTAGATTTAGATTTACCATTTTATTATCTATTTCCTGTTTGCCTGATTATTTTTTGTTCTTCTGTTCTCTCTTTCCTGACTTCTTTGGATTTATTTTAACATGTTTTAGATTTTTTCTTTTAATTACTTTATTGGCACTTTAGCTATACCTCCTTGCATTACTTTTATATGCCTTGCATTACAGTATTTATTACTGTTAATATTTGCTACAGTGATTACAAGATATATCCTTAACTTTGCAGACCACTTAAAGTTATTATTGTACCATTTTACATAAAATATGCTCCAATCCCTTTTCTTTTATCCTATATTTAATTTCTTTATTCCCTTGTTGTCATATGAATTTCATCCTCATATATTATAGCCCTTCATGAAACATTATTTTTTCTTAAATAGTTCTCTTTATTTTAAAGAAACAAAGAGGGAAAATGGTCTTTTATATTTACCTATTGCTCTATTATCTTAAGTAATCTTTATTCCTTCCTTAAGATTCAAGTTTCTCTCCAGTATCATTTCCATTTATCTTGGAGAGATTTATTTAACATTTCTTGTAGTGCAGAAACTCCTGATGATAAGTTCTCTTAGTTGTCCTTATCCAAAAATATATTTAGTTTATATTCATTTTGAATATTTTTGCTGAATGTAAACTTCAGAATTTATAGGGTTTATTTTTCTAAGTGTGCAAAACATGTTGTTTTGCTGTCTTCTGACCTCTGGACTTTCTAAGGAGACACCTTCCTGTCATTTAAATCATTCTTCCCCTTTAGGTAATGTATCAGTTTTCCCTGGCTGCTTTCAATATTTTCTGTTTATATTTGAATTTATTTCAACTGTTTGACTAAGAGGTATTTAAGCATGATTTTCTTCATCTATGTCCTGTTTGGGAATCATAGAGTTTCTTGAATTTGTAAATTTATGTCTTTCACCAATTTTGAGAAATTTTTGGCAATTGAAGAAATGTTTGAATTTCTTCAAACATTCCTACTGTCCCATTTTTCTCTCTCTTTTTCTCCTGGGACTCCAAGCACATATCTGTTGGATTTTTTTTTGCCATTATCCCCACATCCTTGAAGCTCTGTTTATATTTTCAATCTTTTCTCTCTCTTTTTCTATCATCAAGTTTATTGACTCCTTTCTATCATCTCTATTCTGCTATCAAGTCTATCTAGTAGTTTTTTTTGCTTATTTTGGATATTGTAATCTTCCATTCTAGAATTTTCATTTGATTTTTTAAAAATATTTTCTATTTCTTTGCTATGAATTTTAAATCCCATTTATTACAAGTACATATTCCATTATCTCATTGGGCATAGCTATGATAGTTCCTTGTTTGACATTCCAATCCAGGTTATCTTGGAGTAGGTTTCCATTGAGTGCCTTTTTTGGGGGACTGGGTCACACTTTGTATGTCAAATAATTTTAGCTTGGATTTTGCACATTGTAAATGTATGTTGTGGAGGCTTTGGATTTTTGTTAAATTTATTATTACCATTTTTATGCTATTTTGAATGGAATTTTTTCTTTAATTTTATAACCTCTTCTACAAGAAAAAAAAACAAAAAACAAAAACAAAAACAAAAAACAGTTCAAGCATCAAGAAGGGACCAGAATAAAACATAAAGCAAAGTAGGGTCTATAAGGAATCTACAGCATCATCTCTGATAGGAGATGGCAGAGATACTGGCCAATGACTCTGCGTGGTAAAATGAGGTGGTTTAAGGTATTGCTTCCTTCCCTCCTTCTATACCTGAATAGGAGAGAGCCAGCACAAAGCTCTTACCCTGCGATCCCCTTTCTGGGCCAGCCTTTAGTGCCGCTAGTGCTGGTGGGATGTCCTGATGACTCCATGAAGTGGAAGAATGGGACATACAGAGGGAGGCAGTCAGCAGAGAAGAGGGCTGGCTTATTGAGGGAGTAGGTCTTCAGTACTAGAAATAGCTTTTGGAAATAGTAGCTCACACGGGTAATCCCAGTGCTTTGGGAGGCTGAGGCTGAGGTGGGTGATTGCTTGACTCCAGGAGTTCAAGATCAGCCTGAGCAACATGGCAAAACATGTCTCTACAAAAAGTTTTTAAAATTACACACCTGTAGTCCCAACTACTTGGGTGGCTGAGATTGAAGAATTACCTAAGCTTAGGGAGGTCGAGGCTGCAGTGAGCTGTTATAGTGCCATTGTACTCTAGCCTGGGTGACAGGAGTGAGATCTTGTCAAAACAAAAGAAAAGAAAGAAAAGAAAGGAAAGAAAGGAAAGAAAGGAAAGAAAGGAAGGAAGGAAGGAAGGAAGGAAGGAAGGAAGGAAGGAAGGAAGGAAGGAAGGAAGGAAGGAAAGAAAGGAAAGAAAGAGGAATAGTAGCTTTAGTCACCACAATCTACCAATACAGGTAGTGACAGCTTTAAATCCTTTTTTAAAGCTTTGCTTCAACAAGAGGCAAGTCTACAGAGTTTAATTTAGTACATGTTCCAAAGTATATTCAAAGTTACTTTAAATGTGTTGCCTAAAATATTTTAGGAACAAAATAGTGTATAAATAAATAATAAATAAATACCTATTTCTGTAAGTGGGTCAAGAAAAGTAGAGACATAACCACTACCCCACAGATATCTATTGGGACTCAAAAAAATAGGTGCTCCTTAAATAAAAACTCTCCCAAGGGATCTGTGGGCACGAAATACTTCTACCACGAATCCACTGAGTCATAGGACCCAAGAGCTAAGGGGGGTCTTGAGGTCATTTAGTTCAATATCCTACCCAAATCCAATGTACTAGATCCTATAGTCTAGTACATTGCTTAGGGATAAGTAATAATGATAAGAATACAAAACACTTATGTATAGTTTACTATGTACTTTATAACATTAATTTCTTTAAACCTCAGAATAACCTTGGAAGGTAGGTAGTAGAATATGCCCATTTTACAGAAGAGGACAACTGAAGAAGAGGCTTAAATGTCTATCCAACTTTTGCTTAATGTTACTGCCTTGCAGTTTCATTATGAAAAGGATATGCCTGATATAAAGCTCCCCTTATAAAAATTAGTCCCCAAAGTTTTTCCTCCCTAACAACTCTAATTCATTTTAATTCAATCTGAGCTGTTTCTTCTTCCTCCCAGATAATAGGAATTCCCAACCCAAACTCAGCATGCACTTCAGTCTATTGCCCTCCCTGCATGAAGGCAATGTTTTCTGGACAGCATCCCTTGGCATCACTCTAAAGGTTACTGCCTGAATTACAAATTTACCTTTGCCCTTTGCTTCCAGGAAGGCCCCAATTACCACATTGCTTCTTCCAAGGGTCTGGGAGCTCTGGGCAGGCAGTAATTCAGGTCTCTTTAACAAGCAGGCAGTGGCTTTGTTGTCCAGGGGACAGCACTCGATAAACATGCTGTGCTTCGTACTTCCCCCCATCTCCACTTACCTCTGAAACTAATTACCTTGCTAACTGCAAGTCATGCTAATGAGCTGCTGGACGATGGCAGTTTTTGTTCTCCAGAGAAAGGCCACAATGCAGTGGCAGAAACAACGGGAGCCTCAGCAAGTTCAGGTCAGCTCTTCTCTGAGACTAAGCTTCGGAATTCTCAAAATACCACTTAGCAGGGAGACGGACTTGGATGCAAATTCCTCCTGGTGCTGAATGTCCTTTAATTAGCATTCAGGGAAATAAAGAAACATGAAGATTTAAAGGTCACCGCATTAACATCTTACCCCCATTTCTGAATAGCTTGGTGTGTATACTAATCTTCCACCCATTCCTTCTATTAATCACTGTCTCTAAGGAGAATTTGGCCAAAGCAGATTAGCCAACATGTTTCCTGATGGCAAAATTATCCTCCATAAATAATAATAAAAGAAATCCCTGCCTATTTGTTCAACATTAACGTTTTCATGTAAATGAGTGCAATAGGGGTGGTTAAAATTTTAGCTCCCATTGAAAAGAAGTCAGACAGAATTTCTTGTTTCTCTGCAAACTGAGATCAGTGTCAAGACCTTTTTTTTCAACCTTCAAATCTGACCAGTTATCCTTCTCCCTAGAAGGATTTCATTTTACAAAATGCCCATTAGTGACAGACTCTTTTCCTGGATGAACTAAGAAGTCTTTACAATATTTCCTTTGCAAACAACGCAATATGTTCTTTAGATTTGAAACCTGTCGAGTCCAGAAGAAAGGCTTTAGGAAACAGTTTGGAATTCAGCATCTTCTGGTCACTGTACCTGTATCCCACTCTACCTCAGTCCCCCACCATTTGCAATAACCCCAAAGCCTTTCCCTTGAAATAGTACCTTTCCATACCGCCCTGCTCTCCTAGTCCCTGAATGAATGAGAAGAGGACAAATTACACAGCCGAGCCCCAGATTCCCACAATGTTTGTTCAGAGAAAAAAGAGCCACTGGGGGTTTCCTTCCAGAGGTCTTCAAATGGACTTGTACTGCTTCTTCAGCTCTGCCCTTTCACGGGAAACATTTTACACTGTATCGTGAAAAGACAGTCTCAGAGAAAACTCATCCCTGGTACTACCCTCGTACGGAGACATCTCAGAATCTGAGGGGCCGGGGGTCTGGACACCAACCATTCTGACCAGTGAGCATAGCCTTGAACTTTGGTAGCCAACAAACAACACTTGTTTCTACGGCACATTCCATCGCGTTTCTCCTGCACACACTCACTACCTCTAGTAAAAAAATGTTTCTAAAGCTGATGGGAAGAGGAGCGGATGTCCTGACAATTCATCTCTGCAATAATTTTTTTTTTCCAGCAAGCAGCCAAAAATCATTCCAAATCAGCAGCTGTAAAGGTCAGGAGGGAAATTTGTTGCTGTCGTTGAATAATTTCTTACACACATGAGGAGAACATGATAGAACAGGGAAAGGAATGGATGCCTCTTTCTTAGGTGTCAACCTGAAAGGCATGAGACCTTTCCTTCCCTGCCTCCCCACCCACCTGTTGGCATCACTCACGCCATGCCAAGGTATATTATTATCCAGACCATAAGAGCATTATTGATTCACTGACTTTCACAGACCACAGTCCTACCCAATGGACTCTGTTATTACAAATATAATAAGCAAGAAACTGGACCTTTCTTGTTAGACAATTCCAAGTTTTATCGATTCCATCACTTCTGTCTAATGGTAGACAACCAGGAACAATAAATCTCAAAAAATGATTGAAAGCAGAAATCAAATGCATGTTTTCTAGTATTCATAGGCTGGTCCAGTCCTCTCCTCAGAGGAAGGAGTGAACAAAACATTACATTTTGGCTGTGCATCAGGAGAAGTCCCCAAGAGGCACACAGTCACATTCATTGTTAAAAATAAAGAAGTTTAGGGTCCACCAGAGAGGGGGAAAAGCTTGCTGTGCACATAGGGTTTCAAGAACTTCTAATAAAGGGGCTGTACAATTTGGCCAATGGCTGTTAAGAGCAGACAGAGCCATACACCATCCCTAACTGTAACTCAGCCCAGTTTCCTGATGCCCATAGGCCAGTGGGCAATGAGACCTTCATTAAATGTCCCTTGGAGGGACATTTAAGGTCTCCAGAATGTAGTCAACCAGCAGCAGAAGAAAGTGAAAGTGACTGTAGGTCAATTTTCTTGATCAAAAAGACAAGCGTACACCAAGAATTATATACAGGGCAGTCTGGCACTTAATTGAACTATGCCTACAAACAAATAGGATAACAGAATTAACAAAATGTTTGAGCAAAATAATTGTAATGAACAGTGTAATACTTCTGACCCTTCGTGGTACTCTAGGCTTTATTTGGCAGAAGAATTCATCACCAGATGGAAGCAGCGAGTCCTCTGAGTCCTCCTGTGACCCTACCTTCTTTAGATCCACCTATGGGTAGAGCTGGGGTCACGGTAACAGCAATGTCTCATCTGTGAGGTCCTCAGCACTTCTGGAAGTCCCGGGCCATGTCTACTGTATGCTGATGAACAAGCCCCCTCCTATGGGGCACAGCACATGCTTCGCCCAGAGCTGGGACCCTGCTGTATCGCCACCAGCACCCTGGCTTTCCACAATGCTATAGCTGGTTTATGGCAAATTGAGGTTGAATTCTCCCCTCCCATTTCAGTAATTCTTGCTAAAGCCATGCTTTCTGATATTTACAGTTTTCAGTAGGACAGCACTTGCAGTTCCTACCACTAATTCTCTCTCTGCTTAGGTTCTACAGAGTATCCAAATCCAGCAATTGACCATATACTGTCTTTAGAGCCACTGCACTCCTCTGATGATTAAGGCTGTGACTCAGCCAATTCAGCATATCCAGCTCCTTCTTTGTTTTTGTTTTTTGAGACTGTGTCTCACTCTGTCATCCAGACTGGAGTGCAATGGCATGATCTCGGCTCACTGCAATCTCTGCCTCCTAAGGCTCAAGCGATCCTCCTGCCTCAGCCTCCCAAGTAGCTGGGACTACCGGCATGCACCACCACACTCAGCTAATTTTCGTATTTTTTGTAGAGACAGGATTTCACCAGGTTGCCAGGCTGGTCTCAAACTACTGGGCTCAAGCAATCTGCCCACCTTGCCCTCCCAAAGTGCTGGGATTACAGGCGTGAGCCACTAGGCCCAGCCTCCTTCTTCCTTTAGGATACTTTCTCTCCAAGGGGTTTCCTTAGCTTGTTCACAGAAACTTGCGCCATGTCATCCTATGGTCCAGACACATCATAGCACCAGCAGTGGGCAGGTATCAGACAAAAGCAGGGCTTCTGCTTATCTTTGTATAGGAAAATTCTCCCACATCCTCACAGAGGGGGCCCCATGGTGGCATGAGACCCTGGGGCAGGGAGTCAACATACAATGTGGGATCTTCTCTCATATGTATTTGCTTCATCTGATCTGACACACCTGTAAACTATCAGAGGGGTCTCTGATGGAGGCAATACTTCACTGTTTCTAGAGAGATGGTGCAGACTTTTGAATCTGAAATTTAAAACCTTCTTGAACTTTCCTAATGAAATGAATTAAGTCAAGGTTTGGTTGGTGGAATAGCAAGGAGCAATTTCCACCTTTTCTGTGTGGTATCTGAAGTCCTTCTACTGCCTATCAGGTTCACTTGCTCACAAGAGCCACTCTGGAAACATTTGCTGAGCAAAACTGAGTTCTACTCCACTTCTCTCCTCCACCTCCAGGGAATAGCAAAAGGAATGAGAGACAGAAGTGGAAAGGATTCCTGTTCAACTCAAGTCCTGAACCAAATCCACCATTCTTGTATCTACTAACAAAAGGCCAACATTTCCACCAGAGCAGGTCCTCACATCTTGCTTACTGTTGGAAAGCTGAATGCACAGAACAGCTCTAGGCAACACCAGCTGAAAATGTTTCTCATAGTTTCATATTTTAAGTTGATGCTTAAAATAGTAAACACATATTTTATATTTACCAAGAACTTTAGGTTTCAGAGTACTCCTTAGCATTTATCTCACCCACAAAAGACTTGTAGATAACAGTCTTTTTCTTCCTATTTTAGAGAGAATTTATTCCTATTTAGTGTATGAAACCATTTACTCACACACTTACTCACTCTTTCACTTCCCCATCCATCCATTCATCTATTTTCTATTCTTTCCAGAATAGAATTACATATTCTTTTATTACATAAAATAATATTCTTTCCAGACCTGAATTACATCTATTTTTCACCTGGTTTTTTTTTTTTTTTTTTTTTTTTTTGTGCCACAGTTACAACATGAGCAGGAGAGGGTAGAAGCTTACAAACTTTCTCCCTAGCCCGTCTCTTCTCCATCAGTCAGGATTCAACCAGAGAAACAGAAACACTAGGAGATAATAAGAGATTTATTGGAAAGGACTGCTTTTGTGACAGTGGGGCTGGCTAGGCAGGCCCAAAATCTATACAGCAGCCCATCAGGAAGGGTAGGCTGGAATTCTCAGGCACTGGCTGAAGCTTCAGTCCACAGGTAGAAATGTCTTCCTCTTCCAGGAAACCTCAGCTCTGCTTCCAACGCCTTTCAACTGATTGAACCAGACCCACTAGATTATCAAGGATACTCTCCCTTACTTCATGTCAACTGATTATGGACTTTAATCACAGCTGCAAAATACCTTCATGACAACACCTATATTAGTGGTTAACTGGGGCTGTAATCAAGTGAAGCTGACACATAAAACTGACCTTCATACCATCCACAAGACAAGACTTTAAACTCACTAGTCTTTCTTTCCTCAAGCTACCATACTCTTCAGGCATTCAGAATTATAACTGCATTTTGAAACACAGCATTATGGGCAACATCCACATTGTAAGAGCTGTTAATGTGAAGTGTCTCTGACTGTTTTTAACATTTTTTAACTCCCTCATTCCTACTGAGAGTATTCTCAACATCCATCATGTCCCAACCCTGGACCCTATCACATGCACCTAGTCCACCAGCACACTTTCAGCCCAAGTCACACTCTACCTGGTTTGGTCAATGATGCTCTAGTAACATGAATGTCCCCTCTCTGACACTCTGACATTTCTCCTGACTTAACCTGTCTTTTCAATTCCCACTGCTGGGAAACATCAGTTCACCCATTTCCACCATTGTTTCTGTCTGTCTGTATCTGTCTGTCTGTCTCTGTCTATTGTAATATCCTAGAAATTCATTGAATGAGGTCAAGAACTGATGCCATAATGAATGTACATTCTCCACCCTAAACGAGCCTCTCACTGCTACTTGGATTTTTACCCACCTCCATCTGATTCCCCATCACTCCTCCAGTTTAGGAAATCTTCCCACTCTCTTCAAGCCTCCAGCTGCCCCTTCTCTGCCGGTGACCTAGAGTCCTAATCAACTGGTGCTGCAGAACATGAATTTTCCCTCCTCTTCCCTCCATTTCTAAATGTCTCCGCATCTTCCCTCACCCTTTCCTCCCTCCTTCCAATTACAGAGATAGTTCTTTCATTTCCCTCTATGATCCTCCTTTACTTATATTAACCATCCTAAGCCTCTCAACTCTTCTTGGATTTTGTTTCTTGTTCTATCAGCCCCTCTCTTGTATCCAAGTTCTCTGCTCTTTATTGCTTTTCTCTCCATTATTAAAAACACATGCAGCATTATTCTCTTCTGAAACGTAACAGAACAAAATCCTTCTCTATGTCCCCGCTTCTTCCTGAAGTTATTTCCTCTTATCAGTTGCCCTCCCTACATCCTCAAAAAGCCTTCTCTGTCCACATTTATTCTATCCATGGCTCTTGCCTCCTCACCAAAGAAATCATTCCCTTGAACATCAAGTGGCTTACCAGGCACCCAACCCAATGGTCTTTTTGCAACACCTGACTGTTAAATCTCCCTCAGTTTCCAAGACCTGGTAATTTCTTGGACTCCTCTGCCTCTCTTGACTACTCCTTGTTTGTCTCCTCTTACCAGTGATTCTCCTTTGTTGCACATTTATAGATTATAGGAACCTACGTCTTTCAAATGAAGTATTAATACCCATGAGGCTTCCCTATGATGCTGCAGGAGGATGTGAAGATACAAGATAACCAGAGTGTGTATAAAGTGGAGAAGACACATTTAAAAATAATGATAGGGACCCTTTACAGAGAATTCAAAACTAGCTATGACATTTAACACAAGCCTTCTAAGAAATAGCATATTTTTAGCAGGATGCTTTAAGCCACACCCTCCAGACTACTCACGAGTGTTATTCACCGGGTTCTGACACCAGACTTTGGCGGAAAAGTCTCCGAAACTTTGACCACATTATCTTATTTGACCTTCATGACAAATCTATTTTCAGGACACTATAATTATTACTCAGTTTTGAAGGTGAGGAATATGAGGGTAGAGTAGGTTCCTTCAGTTATCAAGTGCTACATTTAAAAACATTTCAAATTTAGTGGTTTGCAACAACCAATGTATTATTTCAAATGATTCTGTGGGTGGACTGGGGATCAGCTGGACAGTTCTTTTGCTGGCCTCACTTGGGATTTCTCATGATGCTGCATCAGATGGTGGCTGGGCTGGAATGTCTTAGATGGCTCACTCCCATGTCTGGCACCTGGCTGGGCTCAGCTGGGATGGCTGGGTCTCTCTCTCCATGGGGTCTCAGGGCCTCTCCCTCTTTATGGGCTCTCCAGGAGGGTAATTGGATTTCTCGCATGGTGACTCAGAGTTACTCAAAGAGCAAAAGTCTTCTTGGAACTTAAGTCCAGAACGAGCACAATGTCACTCCCACTGCATTCTTTCGCTTAAAGCAAATCATTGGCCTACGCCAGGTTCAAGCAGAGGGGAAGCATGGTCCATTAGAAACTGCCAATATGACCCACTACTGGACTTGTCTGAGTGACAAAGTTGGGGCTTGGGACCAGTTTTTCTTTAATTTTACCTTTTAAAATTATTTTTTGCTGTTACTTGGTGATGAACAACCTCATTTATGTAGCTTTTTAATGTCTGAGGTTACCTCCTAAATGTCCAAAATTGGTGTTACTAGATTTAATAATATGAATACTTTTATAGCTCTTGATGCATACTGCCAACTACTGTCCAAGACATTTAAACTGTTTTATAAAAGAGATTTGTATATATCATATGAATAAACAATTTTCCTATCCCTTCAATTAGAACTGAATATTATCACCAAAGTTTTTCCAATTTAATTAGCAAGAAGTGATATTAATACTTCAGTTTGTATTTCCTTGAGTAGTGAGGCTGGCCATTTGCATACATTTATTTACCTATTATAATTCTTCTTTTAGGAATTGTGTGTCCATGTCTTTTGCCCATTTGCCCTTTGATATTTTGCCATATTTCTTGTCAATTTTATGGTACTTTATATAATAATACAATTTTCTATTGCCTATACATCTTTTAATAATTTTTTTTTTTTTTAGACGGAGTCTCACTGACACCTGGCTGGAGTGCAGTGGCATGATCTCGGCTCACTGCAACCTCCACCTCCTGGGTTCAAGCGATTCTCCTGCCTCAGTCTCCTGAGTAGCTGGGATTACAGGCATACACCACCAGGCCCAGCTAATTTTTGTGTTTTTGGTAGAGATGGGGTTTCACCATGTTGGCCAGAATGGTCTCTATCTCCTGACCTTGTGATCCGCCCACCCTGGCTTCCCAAAGTGCTGGGATTACAGGTGTGAGCCACTTCGCCCAGCCTTAATAGTTGTTTTTAAGTCACAGTGTTGAATATAACAATCTTCTCCTAACAATGAAAGAAAACAGCCAATCAATGAAAAGAAGAGTCAGCAGTTCCCTACTGTGTAACATAGCAGTTCCCACCACCTTCTCACTCAGGCATCTGTGACAGATGGCAGTCATGTGCCTGACACACCACAATGACACACCCTGGGTTATGCACATTTTGCACATTTGTTGTAACTTTACCCCTTTCTTTTGCTTTTATAAAAGTATATTAAAATTTTCTATTTCTCTGCTGTGATTGTGTATTTTTTCATCCATTAAAAGTATATTTTAGTTTGATATACTCCCACTTGTTTATTTTTGCTTTTGCTGCCAGCACTTTTGGTGCAATATCCAAAAGAATTCTTGCCAACACCAATAAAGGAGATTTTTCCCCTGTGTTTTCTTTTAGGAGTTTTATGGTTTCGGATCTTATGTTTAAATCTTTAATTCATTTTGAGTTGATTTTTGTATATGGTGTAAGATAAGGATTCAATTTCATTCTTTATCATATGAAACTTCATACCCTTTGATCTTTGTACCCTTTGACCCTTTATCATGTGAATATCCAATTTTTCTAGGACCTTTTGTAGAAAAAAATATTCTTTTCCCATTGTATCTTTTTGGTGACCTTGTTGAAGATCTGTTGGCCATATTTGAGGGGCTTTGTTTCTGGGCTCTCTGTTCCATTGGTCTATACATTTATTTTTATACCAATAGCATACTGTTTTGATTACTATTGTTTGTAATATAATTTGAAATTAGGAAGTGTGATACTTCCAACTTTGTTTTTCTTTCTCAGGATTGTTTCAGCTACTTGGATTTTTTTTGTGATTCTATATGAATTTTAGGATTTTTTTCCATTTCTGCTAAGTGAACTAAACAAGTACAGAAAGAAAAATGCTGGATAATCTCACTTATGTGTGGAATCTAAACAAAACAACAACAACAAAAATCCCTTGAATTCATAGAAACAGAGAATAGAAGGGTGGTTACCAGGGGCAGGGTTGGGGGGAAGGTTATAAGAGAGAGAATGGAGAGACAGAGGTCAAAGGGTACAAAGTCTCAATTATGTAGGATAAATAAGTCTAGAAATCTCATGTACAGCATGAGGACTATGGTTAATAATATTGTACTATTTAGTGAAAAATTACTAAGAGAATAGATTTTAGGCCCTTTTACCAAAAAAAAAAAAAAAAAAAAATTATGAGATAAAGCATATTTGAGCATGGTTATAGCAGCTGCTTTTCTACCAATGCCTACATTGCTCTTTTCTAACAATTCTAATGTCTACATTATTTTGAAGTTAACATCTGTTGATTGTCCTATCCCTTAGGAATGGGTCACATATTCCTGGTTCTTAAGTACTTTTGGACTATGTCTTTAACACATCAATACTATGTTGCACAGACTCTTAATTCTTTTATACTTTTTCAAAGAGTGTTTTTTTTCTTTAGAAAGCAATCAACTTGGTTAGACTCAAAATGCACACTCTGTCTGCCCAGGGTGTGGGAGGATTTAGGGGAAAGAATCTAGGGCAACTGGAATCACTGGAGAGTAATGGGGAACCCCAGCGTACTAGTCCCTTTTCATACTGCTGTAAAGAACTGCCCAAGACTGCGTAATTTATGAAGGTTTAATTGACTCACAGTTCAGCATGGTTGGGGAGGCCTCAGGAAACTTACAATCATGGTGGAAGGTGAAGGGGAAGTAAGGCACTTTCTTCACAAGGTAGCAGGAAGGAGAAGTGCCAAGTGAAGGGGAAGGGGTCCCTTATTAAACCGTCAGATCTCGTGAGAACTCACTCACTATCATGAGAACAGCATGGGGGAAACTGCCCCCATGATCCAATTAACTCCACCTGATCTCTTCCTTGACATGTGGAGATTATGCAGATTACAATTCAAGATGAGATTTAGGTGGGGACACAAAGCCTAACCATATCACCCAGAAAGGAGAAAACCAGACAAGGGAATGCAAGATTCTGAGTATAAACTATGTCCAAGGCTTTGGTTGACTGCTGAGCCACACAGAGGATTTAAGGAAAGGCTCCACCTTTAAGGAAAGGAAAGGATTTAAGGAAAACCTTTCCTTAAATCCTCTCACCAGAGAGGCACAGACTTTGTATTGAAGTTTTAACTTTGTGCCAACATTATGATTGCCCTGAGGGTAAAACTCAGCAGTCCGAATTTGACTTCCTTTCTTTTCTGCTCTTCTACACTCTCCAGAGCCCTCAAAGAATAGTTGTTTTTTGGGGGGGATTTTTGGTATGGCCTTCATTGTTGTTACCTGTCAGAGGGTCAGGCTATTAGATAAAAGACTTACTTCACCATACTGGAAACAGAACTCTTTCAGAATATGTGCTTGTTATGTGCAATAGAAAGTTCATAAAAATACACGTGATATTTGTCCAAAGTGAGGAAAGGAATATTTTAGTTTAGGGAATCACTACTTACTCACAACTTTTTGTTAATGATGACTGTGGAAGTGCAAAATGTTGCAAGTATAATAGCATTTTCTTCTCTATTAATTGCCTACACACACTTCTAAGAACATACACAGTTTTTGTAACTCTTTTTTTTTCTTTTTGTTCTGGTTAAACCCACTGAAATATTATGTCTCTCTGTTAAATATGTATGACATATTAATATTTAAATACATATATTTATATATTTTAAATATATTTTT
The DNA here is from genome assembly GCF_049350105.2 of Macaca mulatta. Lineage (NCBI taxonomy): Eukaryota > Metazoa > Chordata > Mammalia > Primates > Cercopithecidae > Macaca > Macaca mulatta. The sequence continues at coordinate 129,079,398 of NC_133412.1, read as the reverse complement.
GCTGTGAAAATATTGACATATAACCAGTCTCTCTCATCATCAGATCTATTTGACAAATATTCTCATGTGGATTTCCAGTAATATTTGGGTTTTTTTCTCCACACAAGCAGACTCTGATTAAATTGGTTTATGTTGACTCCCGTAAATATTTGCACCTATATCATAAAATACCACATAACATTGTTGGTATAGTACCTAGGTTTTGTTGTTATTGCTCTTTGTTGTTTGGTTTGTTTTGTTTAGAATTCCTGTACTGGGCCGGGCATGGTGACTGGAGTGCAGTGGCACAATCTCGGCTCACTGCAACCTCTGCCTCCCAGGTTCAAGCTCACACCTGTAATCCCAGCACTTTGGGAGGCTGAGGTAGGTGGATCACTGAGGTCAGGAGCTCGAGACCAGCCTGACCAACATGGTAAAACCCTGTCTCTACTAAAAATGCAAAAATTAGCCAGGTTTGGTGATGCATACCTGTAATCCCAGCTACTCGGGAGGCTGAGGCAGGAGAATCACTTGAACCTGGGAGGTGGAGGTTGCAGTGAGCCAAGATTGCAGCACTGCACTTCAGCCTGGGCAACAGAGCAAGACTCCATCTCAAAAAAAAAAAAAAAAGTATTCCTATACTAAGCGGTGTTAGTAAGTTCCACGAGGATCTGCAGATTCCAGTGGGAAGCAGCGGGAAGTCTGGAACCAGTGCTCACTAATAGACTTCTCCATAAATTCCCAAAAGGAGGAGGAACTTTGTCATGTTTGGGGAAGATCAATAGAATTTTGGTGCCTGGTAAAGGTGGAAGACTCCAGTTTCTTCTTGATCAAACCCCATAAGAACATTGGTGATATCAGTGGTATCCTCTGTTCTGATATGAACATGAGAACTTTGGCCATATCCCTAGTTTCCTCACTCTCACACGTTGGCCACCACTTGGTGCACCTGCTACAAATGAGTCTTGCAGCACCTCCCAGGAGGGCAGTGATGCCTAACTTCAGACCTAAAGTCCATATCTGCCAGTGAGTTTCTCATAAAGAGAAAAAAGAGTAAATATACCTTTTTCAGGCAAGCAATACTCACCCCATTAGGACTCCAAAATAATGACTGCTTTAGTTAACCATCTGCAACTAAAGGAATCATAGACACTAATATGTAATTCTTGTATTATGACCAAATATTTATGTGGATGCCCCTCCAAGGAGTAAACATATGTACACATGTTCAGTGCCATAGTTTCAACTCAGCTGCTATGCTACAAAGCCAATCAGCTTGCTGTGCTGTGTCCACACTGTGGTGGCTCTCACAGCTGACCAAGTACTTGGTCATCCTTACAGCCTCTTTCTTCTTCTTTTACCATGATGTCAAGCATACATGTCAACTCACAGCTGAAAATTGCTCCCCTTCCAGAAGCCTCCCCAGCAATTTCCTCTTATTGCTACAGAACATAGATCAGCAGGTCAGTGCTGCATTATTCCACACTTGTTTTTATATCACTTCCTTGGTTAAACAAGATTATTGAGCACATGACTGCCTTCACTCCCACAATCACTTAGGTGGACCTGAAATTTTTGTGATATCCCAAATAGGTAGCCTGAAAAAAAAAAGATTATGAAAAATCTTTTTTATTATATAGCTAATTCTATTGTGTTGTGGAAAAATTATGAAATATAGAAAACAATAAAAATTACCCATAATTCTACCTGTAAGCAACACTAGCTGTTAGCATGTTGGTATATTCCCTTCTAGAGAACACTGCATATAACTGTAGACAGATGTAGAGATAAATAAGGATACAGACCCAGATGTCGATGTAGATATAGACGTATTGGAAAAATGTACAGCTTATTTTCTAGTCAGCTTTGAAAAAACTGACTAGATCATGAATGGTTACGAAGATAACAATTCCATGGGGAAATACAAGTTAGATACTGTGATAGTTTTAATTTTAGGTACAATTTCACTGGATTAAAGGATACCCAGAGAGCTGATAAAGCATTATTTCTAGATGTGTTTGTGAGGGCATTTCTAAAGGAGATTGGTGTTAGAATTGATGGACTGAGCAAGAAAGAGTCATCCACAGTCTGGATGGGCTCCACCCAATCAGCTGGGGACCTGGATAGAACAAAAAGGCAGAGAGACTAATTCTCTCCTCTCTTGGAACTGAGACACCTTTCTTCTCCTGCCCTTGGACACTAGAATCCCAGGTTCTCTGGCCTTTGGACTCTGGGACTTGCACCAGCACTGCCCCCAGGTTTTCAGGTCCCAAGCCTTGGACTGAGGGTGACACCATTGACTTCCCCGGTTTTAAGGCCTTCAGACTTGGACTGAGCCACACTCCTGACTTTCCTGTTTACAGCTTACAGATGGTCTACTGTGGGACTTTTTAGCCTCTATAATCACATGAACTAATTCCCCTAAGAAAGCCCCCTCTATCCACATATCTATGTATCTATGTGTCTATGTATCTATGTATCTACCTATCTATCTGTCTGTCTGTCTGTCTGTCTATCTGTCTATCTATCTTTCGGTTCTGCTTCCTTAGAGAACCCTAATTAATACAGATATTTTACATTAATAGATACTCCACCAGTTCTTAGGTTAAATTCCAAAAGACTACTTTTCTTACCTGGAAAAGAGGAAAGGAATATTGCCAATTCACTGGCTCTAAGGCCTTTCCTGGATACGAGGAAAGTTAAATGTAAACATGAGTTCCTGGGGGAATGTCATGTAATCTCCTCTAGCTGTCTTAATAGAAACAGTAACAAAACAATATAAATTCTAGCACATAAGGACAATGTAAATGTGGCCTTCTGAAGGCAGGGATACAATGGCAAAACAATCCTCCAGGTTGCCATATGAAATTCTGCTTCAATCTAGGGGGTCTAGTGGCAAGGTGGGCTGAGTCATGAGCCATGAAACCCTGTTCTAATTAACTGCTTCTGTGACCACAGGAAAGTCAGTTTACTCCTCTGAGCAGCAACATCCTGAGTTTTAAAATAAGGACATTATAGGGGAAATCATCCATGAGAGGATGTAGCACATCAGCTGTGGTCATGATTCCTTACCTCTAGACAAGAAGAGGCTTGCTTCCTATTGGTTTCTAAACCTTTTTTTTTCTTCCTCATGAGACATTATAAATAGAAACTTTCTTAAGAAGCACACACACAAACTTTTTTGGAGTCTGTATCACTTGAGACTTATCAGTTTCTTAAGTATTGGCAAAGACTTTCTGACAAAATAAAGACACACACCCCCATCCCACATCTTTATACTCATAAAAAGATTTTATATGATCATATGACATTTCCTGGATTTGGTTTGGACTAGAAAATACAACACAGGATGAGAACCAAAAATTTCAGAGATTTTAAAACTCAGACAGTAGAAAAATCAATGAAAACTATTGGAAAAACTGGGGAGAAATGAACCTGAGCAGTGCCTGCCCTGCGCTGTCTCTATGCGGTACAATGCTATCCCTGGGGGGAAGGTCTTCATAGAACAGAGTAGCCGTTCCAATATTCAGAGGACTCATCACTTCCACACATAAAGGCAAACACACCCTTTTATAACCCTGGCATTCTTTGGATAGGATTTTCTTAAACAGTATTGTAACATATTTATTAATATAGGGTTTCTATTTTTATCCCCCTTTGGGTATGGCAGAGAAATTAGAGGAAAGAATGAGTTGGTGAGGTGGAGAGTCAAGTGTACTCCACCATGTTCTCTAAAACTTGAGGGCCTGAGCCTCAGTTTCTCAACTGTAAAATGTAAACAGTAATTCTCAGTGAGGTGTCATGGTGGTCAAATTACATAACAGATCTGAAAAGGCTTGACAAACTGGAAAGCACTACATCATTACAGGGTAATGTTACTACAAAAGATGAAAATCTCCTTTTTGTACACTAAGCATGTGTGACATCTAAGATTTCTTCCCATAGCCCCTAAATGTACCTGTTTCATTATACTTACTATACTACCAATCTAGATCCCTTCTCTGAGCTCCAGAGTGTTCATCCAATTGCTTACCTGACATGCCGACTGGGATATCTTACAATTACCTCGAACTCTACAGGTCCAAAAGCAAATGCATGATACTTCCTCCTCAAGCCTGGTCTTCTTTCAGCATTCCCTAACTCAGGGAATGGGGACGCCTTTTATCAAACAATGCAAGCCAGAAAATGTGGAATTATTGACATCTCTCTTTCCATCACCATAGGCTGAATTCAAAGACCTAAGGGGAAAAAAGAACAGTTTTTGGCTTTGCAAATTTAACAAATTAAATAGTCTTTTCCACAAAGCAGTCTCCAATGATAAAAGCAAACAAACAAAAACTACTTCATTTTGAATTTAAGGACTCAGGACTCCTAATGCAACTAATGGTGACCCACCATAGCACCCCAGATTTCTTGACATGTACATACTATTAGGCCCTCCCTGAATCCGTGCTTCTTATATTTGAGTGAAGATTTAGGTGAGGAAAAGAATCTAGAGACTGGCTATAAATACCATTCAATCGATGCCAGCCAAATCTTTGACTGGATTAAAGTCAGGATCTGAAATGTGTATTTTGAAAATTCATTCATTTCCCTACGTCTGTGGTTCCCTCCCTCTCTTAGTAAAAATGATAACCTTGTCATATATGAATGAAGTGGGATGGAAGTCTTCAATCGTCAGTCAGGTTAGAGAGGTGAGGTAGGGGTAGGGGCAGCAGACCCACAAAACTGAGGGAGACAAACATTAGGACCAGAAGGCATAAGAATTAGTGCTACCATCGACTGCCAAGAGGGGATTTAACTATGCTACCCAATGACATGCTGGGAGCCAAGGGCAAGACTGGACAAAGGACTGGAGTGCTGAGCAGGAAAGGAGGGCTCCCTAGACACCCCAGACCAGGCCAACCGGGCCCCCAGGTGAGTATCTGAGAGCAGGGCTGGAAGGCTGGAGGGCAAGTTGATGGTTATTACTATTATAATAGCCCTAGAGCTGAATCAGGGAGCAAAGCTGGGGACAGGCTTCCTTTCTGTTTTCCACCAATCATTTGCAAAAAAAAGTGTAAAGCATTGGAACATTTGCAGAAAAATTAAATCTTAAATATAAACTCAATACATAACAGATCAAGGCAAGAAATGCTGCTCTAGTTACAGAGATGCGGGGAGATTGGGCTCCACTTTGTCTACTGGAGATGGGAGGGGTCCCTTTCTACTCCTCTTAATCACTGTGGATGGAGTCAGGGGGTGCAGAGGTCGGGAGTGGAGACATTGAGCCTTTTCTTCAATCCTTACCCCATCCCTGACTGATGAGAGAAAGATCTGTTAGCAAACTCTTGCCTCTGGTTATTTGCCTTCAATCCTGGCCAAGAAAAAAAGCAAATGGGAATGCTAAATCTTATTAAAGATCCTGGCAATGTTGGCCACACCTGGAGCCAAACCAAAAAAAAATCCCTGGTAGCTAGCAGGCTTTAAAGAAGATAAGGAGGAAAAATATATTCCCCATATATTCCCTGGCATAAATTTATGGTGTAGAATTGTGCAATGACAGCCGTCATGTGAACAAGGGTGACCTTGGGCTTTGACTGCGCATAATGGTTACCACTGAGGCAGAAAGTTCAGGGCTGTGGATCCGAAGCTGTCCTACAGTGAGCTGGTGTTACAGGAAATTTCTGTGACAACAGTAAAGAGAACACACTCGGTGCTTGTGTCCAGCAAGCACACTAAGTGCGGGGCTGAGTATCTGCCACATACTGTAAATAATGGCAATAAAAACACAGATGAAGGCTCAGGGAAAAGCCACTCATTCTTTATTGGTGGGAATACAAATTGGTCCAGCTTTCCTTGAGAAATCTGGCAATATAGTCATCATTTTAAGCATAGATACTCATCAGCACTGCAATTCCACTTCTCAGAACATATCTTGTAGAAGTATTCAACAAGTATACACACATATAGATAGATGAGATTTTTTGCAGCATCATTCTTAATAGCAAAAAGAAAAAGTGGAAGTATTAAAATAACCATTAGTAGAGAGCTTGTCAAATATATTATGAGCAATACTCAGGATGGAACCCAACATAGCTTTTAAAATGGAATATATCCATATATATGAATGTGGAATTAATGATCAATATAGTAAGCAAAAGAGAGTTTCAGGCAGTATGTATAATTCCACTTGTGCATAAAAAGCTCAAGACTATATGCATTTATATAATCCATATTGACAGCTGGAGTCATGGTTAGGCAATGCCATAGAAAAAATTGATAAACAGCCAATAATTTTAACAGTGTTTTCCCCCTTGGGAACAAGATTGCAGGAATAACTCAAGGAATCTTCATTTTAAGTTTATTGTGTTCAGTGTTATTTGAAATTTTTCAACAAGAAAACAATAAGACGGGTATGGGAAACATGAGGAAATGACAGTGTCAAGGTTTGTGGCCAGGTTGGACTAACTCCACCATCCATATTCCCTGCTCTGTGTCACAAGCAAAAACATACCACCGTCTATAATATGAATTGCCTAGCACTCTAAGTGGAACCTTTTCAGCAGGTTCCACTCCTGCTGGCACAGTCTGCAGCCAAAATTTTGTTCATTGCTTTACTTCTCAGAACGGTGACTTGCCATTTAAGAGTCTTAAAATTTGCCTGAGATAGAGAATGGGAAAAGCTATTTGAGGCCCTGGACACTGGTGACCAGGAATTCGTCCTTGTTTTATTAATCAAAAAGAAAGTCTCCTATTAGCAAGCTAAGCATAAGCACAGGTGAAGCAAACGTCAGAGCAGAGTAGGTGTTCAGAAGAAACCTCTTGATCAGACAAGCTCCACGGCCCGGTTGACTATGCTACCCTTCCTAGCATTTAAATCCCTTGTCTCATGGCTGTAATTAGGTTAAGGAGGGGGTCTGGGGACTTTACAGGAGGGTGTGGACACCCTCCAAGGGTGACACTGGGTCTGGTTCAGGTTAGAAGCCTTAGAAACTGTCTCAGCTTCTCCTGAGCGCCTGGGGCATGAATTTCTGAGACTTGCCCTCCAATTATTTCCCGCCAAACTTCCCTTCCAAAGGGAGCAGAGCCAAATCACCTCCCAAAGGCCTCACCTCCAAACACTATCACATAGGGGGTTAAGACTTCAATGTAAGAATGTTGGTGGCAAACAAACATTCAGTACTTAATTCCAGCCTCAGTAACTGTCAATTGAAAAACCTTCATCTCTGTCATGTAAAGAAAATCAAATAGACGGCCCCATGTTTGGGTCCTTGTAATCCACAAGATAGACAACTCTTTGCAGATGGTTACTCTAACTCAGAAAGACTAGGAGAGTGAAGAAAATTTGAAAGTATGTCTCCAAAACAGCCTTGATTGACATGGTAATTGTGCTTACCTGCCCTCCTCCCCCGACACAGACAGACAGACAGACACATTTACTCTGCCCCAGGTTCTGGGAGGTGAGTGTGGTACAGTGGATAAGGGTCACACTTTGGAGGCAGTGGTGGACCAAGCCTGAGAAAAGGGCTTTGCAAGATTTCTGGAGACAACCCTCTTCTGTGGCAGAAAGGTTTCCTGATCTGCTTTTTCATCCTCTCAAAGCAGACTCTTTTACTAGTGCTGGTCAGGTGTCCACACATGAGCCCTGCTGCTCCAGGCTGTAACATCCTCTTGCGCCTGTCGCTGGTCAATACAAGGAGACTTTCCTACCTTAGAGTGTTGTTTTACTCTTTCTTTATGTTTGGAAAATATCTGTTCTTAATCTCCCTCTTTTCACACTTCACACCTCTGATCACCAATGTTTTCCTCAGATATCAGTGATAACATTTATTTATCTGATTCTTAACTGTACCCGCTATTGTGGGACTTTTGTACCCTCCTATTTCTCCATCCTAATCATCTCCATCACTTTTTTTCTGGGAGAGCCTGATCTTCCTCAGAATCCACAAGGCAGTGGTAGCGTTGCCACCTGCATTCACCTGCATTCAGCAATGGAGGAGGCAGAATCACCCCAGGGCACTCAGCATGTGGGGACAGACTGGGCTGGGGCCTTCAGAACACTGGCCTCCTGTTCAGTAAAAACCTGCCCAATGCCTCCCCTCACCATCCTACTCCCATAAAACCCATAACCATTTATTTAAAGTCTTTGTCTTCTAACCTTCAGTAAGATTCTGTGGGAAGTCCTGAGAGAACACATCTAAATTTTGGAGTGTATACTTTCTGTTAGAATCTGGGGCCCCTTTTGGAATTTAGAGTTTATGTCTACCTCTTCAAATAAGTGTTTGCAATACTAGCTATTGTAGTCAGCTTGGGTTGCTATAACAAAATACCATAGACTGAGTGGCTTAAACAACAGACATTTGTTTCTTGTGGTTCTGGAGGCTGGGAAGTTCAAGATCAAGACCAATAGTTTTGGCTTCTGGTGAAGGCCTTCTTCTGGCTTGCAGGGACCACCTTCTTGCTGTGTCCTCACATGGAGGAGAGAGTGAGCTTCAGTCTCTTCCTCTTCTTATAAGAACAGTAATCCCATCATGGGCCTCACCATCACAAACTCATCTAAACCTAATCACCTCCCAAAGGCCTCACCTCCAAACACTATCACATAGGGGGTTAAGACTTCAATGTAAGAATGTTGGTGGCAAACAAACATTCAGTACTTAATTCCAGCCTCAGTAACTGTCAATTGAAAAACCTTCATCTCTGTCATGTAAAGAAAATCAAATAGACGGCCCCATGTTTGGGTCCTTGTAATCCACAAGATAGACAACTCTTTGCAGATGGTTACTCTAACTCAGAAAGACTAGGAGAGTGAAGAAAATTTGAAAGTATGTCTCCAAAACAGCCTTGATTGACATGGTAATTGTGCTTACCTGCCCTCCTCCCCCGACACAGACAGACAGACAGACACATTTACTCTGCCCCAGGTTCTGGGAGGTGAGTGTGGTACAGTGGATAAGGGTCACACTTTGGAGGCAGTGGTGGACCAAGCCTGAGAAAAGGGCTTTGCAAGATTTCTGGAGACAACCCTCTTCTGTGGTCTGGTCCATCGGTATTTCTCATTTCCCTGCATAACTCTGTCCATTGTACCCATCCCATCCCAAATTCCTTCTCTTACCTACGTGCTTAAACTTCCAAAATGGTTCTATTTGAGGGTATCCACTGGTTGCAGAAGAACATTAAATAAAGTAAATAAAGGATAGTACTGCAACCTACTGCCTTCTCCCCACTCTAGTGCCCTCTTACCTAGCTCTTTCTTGGTTTCCAAAGCACTTGTCTTCTGATATACGGTAAAATGCCTTGATTCATTATGCTTATTGTTTATCATTTATTCTTCCTATAGAATGTAAACTTCAAAAGGGCAAGAATCTTGGTCTGTTTTCTTTACTGATATATCCCATGCACCTGTAAGAGGTCTGACATGTAGCAGGGGCTCAAAAATAGTTTCTCAAATTGAATGGAAGTTGCACCTGGGACAGAATTCAAGGTTCTCTTCCCTAATCCCTGAACCCTCAGATTTTCAAAGCTTTTCTTGCTGACGGGTCAGGCCCACTTGTGCCAGCTTGTTGGCACTTGTCTTGGACGCTGGCCATGCTTTCTCCAGCCAACTGTCGTGACACTGATTCATTGTTTGTATACAGCTCCTCTTAGGCACGAAGACAGTCTTCTGTCCACGGGCTTACTGCCGAGCTTAGGAAACCCAGCTCAGATGTGAAACCCTAGGCTTGGCAGCCAGCAGCTGGCAGCTGGCAGCCAGACATGGTAAGCAGTCCCTAGCTCTTTCAGCCATTCCCAAGCACTCCTGGGTATGCCACAAAACTACTCTGAACTTTTCTGCACACGTGCTTTTTCACTGAACATGACTTGGAAGGGAATGAGTGAGCCGTGGTATATTGCTCACCATCAGCTGCTTTGCATGACAGCAAACATTCAGCCATGCCCATGTGTTCAGCACAGGCCTGCCTGGGGAAGTAGGCACAAAGGCTGGGCCAGTCGCCAGCAGATCTAGAAGTGGGCCCCAGATCTGTGCTCTCTACCAGACAGAAGGGAAGAGGGCTGCAGATTATCACTGGGAATGAAAAACCGAAAATCAGATGGGTGAGGGGACGTATCCAATGTTGCATTGCAAGATGGAGGCAAACCAGGATACAGCTCCTTCCCCTTCACTTCCTTGTCTCTTGGATGTTCAGCATCTTCTCTTAACCTTTTCCCGAGTGGCAGGGCCTGCCTGCATAAGTATGGCTCAGTCACACAGGGCCTTTGACACCTTTCTTGCCTAATCTTCTTCACACAGTTCAACTGGTTCTTCACTTAAGACAACTGACTTCCATGACAGTTTCTCCTCTACCCCGGACCACCATTCTCACTCACTCAGCTTTTGCACATCTCTATGCTCCTGAGCACCTAACAAAGTTCTCTGCATTAAGTACTCAATAGGCAATCATTAAATAATAAAATCAATCAATAAGTAAGTGAATATGCTGCATCCTCTTAGTGCTGTAGACTTGGGACAAAGTGTCTTTCCATGATTATCACAATTTAAACACCAACCTAGCCAGACAGTCATACAGCTGACCAGTCCTCACTTCTTAGGACAAATCTCCCCTGTGGATATTTTAGGCAATTTGGTGCTGTTATGCAAAAGCAGGGAGCAGAGAGCACAGAGCAGGCCTGCTGTTGAGAACTGGGCTCCTTGAAATTGACGTTCCAAATCAGACCCTCCAGGTCAGCCAAGGTGGGAACAGTACTAAAGAAGCAGGTGCAAGATGGAAGAGAGGATGTGTTTCTGTCCTGGTGTGATTCAACATCAAAGCTGGGCAGTGCTAGGAAATCACCCACTAGCTGTGCTAATGGGTCAGCAAGGACACAGAGAAGTGAAAGCATTTGAGTTATGACAGTAGGTTTTTGGGTTAATTTCTGGAGACAATGTGACAGAATGGAAATATCTCAGGCTTTACAGTCAAATCAACAAGTATTCCTATCTCTGCTCCACCAGTTTCTAGCTGTGCAACTAATGACAAGTTACTTGACCTTGTTTACTCATTTGTAAAAAGAAGGAAAGTAAATCGCTTGCAGGAATAATGTAAACAGGAAAGGAAACAAAAATGTGTGCATGTGTATGCGTGTTTTTATCTTCTCATAGTACCCAAAACACTGCAAGTACTACATTGCTAGTACAAAACTGTTATTTTCTGTATTCACTCAGTAATAGTTTTTAGGCAGTTGTTACATGCTAAGCAGAGGAAATTATGTTTAAGTTTTATCTTAAAATGTTCTAAAATGAGAAACATTCACTTTGAAAAAGTTTTTGGAAGTAGCAGAGGCATTTTATACAAGCTGCAGGTAAGCTATTATGATATTGTGAAATATACATTTAGTGTTCCTCCCACTTCCTGGCACGTAGCTCCTAAAACCCTTGGAATCTCTGGAGTGGTAAGAATGTATTTTGTATGCTAATGAAATGACTGCTGGCTAGGGTCCCCTAGATAACTGGGGACTGGTCACTGGAAAGACCCAGGCAGGATTAGAGGGCTGGAACTTTTGGCCCCATTCTCCAACCTCTGGGGAGGGAAGAAGAGTCGATGGTTGAGTTGATCACCAATGGCCAATGATGTAATCAGTCATACCTACATAACAAAGTTCTATAAGAAAATTAAAGAACTGGGCTAGACATGGTGGCTCACTCCTGTAATCCCAGCACTTTGGGAGGCTGAGGCGGGCAGATCACGAGGTCAGGAGATCGAGACCATCCTGGCTAACACAGTGAAACCCTATCTCTACTAAAAATACAAAAAAAAAAAAAATAGCTGGGCATGGTGGCATACACCTGTAATCCCAGCTAGTCAGGAGGCTGAGGCAGGAGAATGGCGTGAACCCGAGAGGCAGAGCTTGCAGTGAGCCGAGATCACACCACTGCACTCCAGCCTGGGCAACAGAGTGAGACTCCGTCTCAAAAAAAAGAAAATTAAATTAAATCAAATTAAAGAACTGGGTTCAGAAAGCCTCCAGATAGCAGAACGAACAGAGATGGCTGGAGGATGGCTCACCTGGAGAGCACAGAAGTGCCATGCCCCTTCCCACATGCCTCACCCAGGTGTCTCTTCCATCTGGCTGTTCATCTGTCTCCTTTGTAATATCCTTTACAATAAATGGGTAAATGTAAGTAAAGTGTTTCCCTGAGTTCTGTGAGCCACTTTAGCAAGTTAATCCAACCTGAGAAAGGGATGAAGGGAACCCTGGGTAGTCTGTCAGAAGGATAAATCACAACCTGGGATTTTATATTAGCATCTGAAATGGGAGCAGTCATGTGGGATTGAGCCCTTAACCTGTGGGATCTGACTCGATCTGCAGGTAGTTTCAAGATTGAATTGATTTATAAGACAGCCAGCTGGTATCTGCTGGAGAATTGCTTAGTGTGTAGGAAGCAAAGAAAAAGAAAAAGAAGAAGAAGAAGAAATCACACATCTGGTGCCAGGTGAGTAGTGTGTACGAATACGAAAAACACTTTTTTCCCTCTATCTTTCTTAGCTATAATCATTGATAAGAAGACACCAAAAAAAGTCAGCATGCAAAAATCTCTCAGCTTGATCACTACTAATGAGCAAGAGTTCACTCTAACTGACTAAAGTAACTGGGGAACCACTGCCTTCTGAGTCAAGGGGATATGATCTTGAAAAATTTATCTTCTTAACAAAGGGATACTTGTATAATTTCTCTTTCATTTTGAACTTGTTGCAAGAAAGGAAAGTTGTAAAAATGTTAGAGATACTGCCCATATCTTTAGGTCAGGTGTACCAACCTTTTTAAAATTAATGTACATCATGCTTAGAAATCCATTTTCATGACTTTTTTACTGATAATGGTGAGTCAAGAGGTTCCTCACTTGGTGTGAGTACGGAATGTAGTTCAAATATTAATTAAGCCCATGGTGAGTCTTTATTTCAAATTGCCTTATTTTTTGCCTATCATTCTTTATGATGCCCCAATGTAGCTGAATTAAAATCAAATGGTTTGGAAGTACATAATTAATTATATTCAGCTTAAATTACAGTTCCTAATTAATCCAAATCTGTTAATATGATATCTGGTGGGAATCAGTTACAAATGGTGGTAGCCACGTGAGGTCCCCACTGGTTCTTTTGTATTAGATAAAGAAGTTTAAGAATATTCTGGTTAATGAATCATGGCTTGTGAGCCACATGTTGGACTCCCAGATTACTGGGGATCTGAGCAGCTCAAAGGGAAACTAAGACCATCCTGTAAACACTTCTGATAGGTTAGGCCTGGGTTGACAAGCAGTGGGCACTAGTGTTGCCTGCTGGATTCTTTACCCCAGTACGCATGACCAGTTGATCATCATGCTCTCTCCTGCTGAGCCTAAACTCAAATTCATAACAGTTTTCAAAAGCCATCACAATGGTATCAACTAATTGATATCCAATTAGTTATCTATTGACACCACAGACTTGGTGGCTTAAAACAACACACATGTACTGTCTCACAGTGTGTTAGTCCCTTTATATACTGCTATAAAGAACTGCCTGAGACTGGATAATTTATAAAGGTTTAATTGACACAGTTCCACATGGCTAGGGAGGCCTCAGGAAGCTTACAATCATGGTGGAAGGCAAAGGAGAAGCAAGGTACCTTCTTCACTGAGTGGCAGGAAGGAGAATGAATGCAGGAGGAACTACCGGATACTTATAAAACTATCAGATCTCATGAGAACTCACTCACTATCATGAGAACAGCATGGGGAAACCACCTCCACGATTCAATTACCTCCATCTGGTCTCACCCTTGACATGTGGGGATTACAAGTCAAGTTGAGATTTTGGGTGGGGACAGAGCCAAATCATATCATACAGTTTCTGTGGGTCAGCAGTCTGTGCTCTAAGATCTGTCACAAAGCTGCAATCCAGACATATTATAGGACTGAGGTCTCATTTGAGGCCCGACTAGGGAAGGACTCACTTCCAAGCTGAGGTGGTTGTTGGCAGAATCCAGTTCCTCACAGGCTGCCACACTGAGGATCTTGGTTTCTAGCTGGTTGTTGGCTGGAAGCTCCCTTCAGCTCCTCACATGGCTCTCCCCATACGCAGCTCAGAAAAGGCAGCTTAGTTTTTCAAAGCCAGCAAGGAAAACAGTCTTTTAGCAAGACAGACATTACAATGTTGTGTAATCAGGGGCATCCCATCACCTTTGCTGTACTCTGTTGGTTAGAAGCAAGTCATATATCCTGCCCACATTCAAAGGAAGGAGATTACGCAAGGGTGTGAATACCAGGAAGTGGGGATGATGAACGTTACCTTAGACTTGGTTAGCCACACTGGTATTTCAGAGTTAGCAGGGGAAATGACATATTTTTGCCTTTCTTGGCTTAGATAGGCAGAGTGCCTGTGGTAGAAAGCTTTCAATAGCTGAATGAGACAGCTTAAAAGCATTTGAAGGCCATGTTAAGTCAGTCTCAGAAGAATATGATGCTAAGGATTTTTGCTTTGTTACAAAGTATCACTCTAATCAAATTCTAAGGATATGCACCAAAAAATATTAGGAAAGACTCCCATATTCAGAAATATGGCAGACAAGTTGTCCAGTATGGAACATCTAAAAATATAGGATAAAAATACAAGAAAACGCCTTTTAAGGTCATGGTTAAGCCTGTGGGGGAAAAAAAAAAAAGATAAATCCTCAGAAATCTAAATAAGAATACACAAATCTAAGAGGCAAGAGAGCACTGAAGCACTTGTCTGGGGGCATCTGTTAATTTCCAATGTCCTGAAACTTAGGTTTAAAGGACCGAAGATGTCGTGGGGTAGGGCATGGTCGGAGAAGAGCCTGGGTCTCCAGCATTACGTGAGGTTGGAATGAAGCCCACTGCCCTCCACCCCAAAAAAGCCAGAACATAAAAAAGGACAGACCCTTGGAGGTAAACTAGGGGAAAACATTCATCTTTCATTGGAAGATGATATAAATTGTTTTTGCCTTGACTATTAGCAGAGAAGAAAATAAGGACAAAAATCTCCTCTGAGAATACCTAACAACCGTAAATATCTGTTATGAAGATTTTAGGGTAAGATTTTGCACTAGCACTTCCAAAAAAATCTCACAGTGAAAATTTAGATTAAAATTGTCTTCGAATATAGCTTCCCAAGGCCTTTGGTAGAAACAGATCAAATCCTCTTAGAAGGGATGCATGTTAAATCCACGCTTCAATGAATTCCCACAGAATTAATGAATGTACAACAACCACAATCACAGCAACAAAATCGCAAAACACATGAGGAAACGAGCCAGTGTGAGCTATCGTCTGAAGAAACAAACTGAAAAACAAATCTAATCACTAAAAAGTAGACATGCAAAGGCATGATACAGAAATTATAAGATATGAAATATGAAACAAATATATTTAAAATGTTTAACAATGAAAAAGAAGAATTAAAGATACTAAGGAACAAAAGATTATTACATTTGATTGGGCAACATTTTTGAAAATACAGCTGCGAGGAACACAAAGACCATAACTAATACTAGAAATTTGGTGAGTAATTTAAATAGCAGATTGGACATAGCTAAAGTGAGAATTCAGGAATTGAAAAATAGATCTGAAAAAAAATTACACAGAAATTAGCCCAGTGAAACAAAAAAATGAAAAACCTGGAAGAAAGACTAAGAGAAATGAAGGACACAGCGAGAAGGTCTAACCAGAGTTCCAGGAGATAACAGAGAGAATAGGGAAGAGGCAATATTCAAAGAGATTGAAGGGGCATTGGGTCTGGGGTAAATACCCGGGGTCTATCGTCTTGTGCCAAGAAGATTAAGGACGCTGACACACTCGAGGAGTGAGTTTAGGAGCAAAGGTATAATAGGCAAAAGGAAGAGAAAGGAGAGCAGCTCTCTCCCTCTTGCGAGAGATGGCATCCAAAAGGGAAAAGGCAGACTGCGACAGACCACAGCAGATTTTACAGGCAGGCTTGAGGAGGCAGCGCCTGATTTATTTAGGGCCCACAGATTGGTTTTGACCAGGTCTGATGTTTAAATAGTGCGGGGAAAGCTGGTTGCCCCATCTTAATCTTATTATGCAAATGGGCTTTCCACTTGGCCAATGCCATCTTGTCTGCGCCTTACTGTACACATGACTGGCAAAGAGAAGGGAAGATGGAGCCGCCCTTTTGATCACACCTAGTCCCAGGTAGCCTTTTCCTATTGGCACAGCTGCCGTCATTCACCCGTGCAAGCTTCCAGCTTGCTTGCCTATGTCTGCAGCTCAATTTTACAGGTTGCTCTTTGTTAGAAAAGTAAATGATTTGGGGGCTGCTTTTCATTAAAAGAAAAACTTTTTTTTACTTTCTTATAATAATTTTTTTCTTCATTTCTTCTTGAAACAAAGGAGGGGGATACATGTGCAGAATGTGCAGGTTTGTTACATAGGTGTACGTGTGCCATGATGGTTTGCTGCACCTATTGACCTATCCTCTAAGTTCCCTCCGCTCGCTCCCCACCAAAATGCCCTGGTGTGTGTTGTTCCCTTCTCTATGTCGGTGTGTTATCAGTGTTCAACTCCCACTCATGAGTGAGAACATGCAGTGTTTGGTTTTCTGTTCCTGTGTTAGTTTGCTAAGGATAATGGCTTCCAGTTTCATTGAAACAAAAACTTTATCGAGGACTTCCTTACCCTCACTATCTGCCTAAATACTTTCTTTTTAACTCCTATATCAAGATGACAGATGAGAATTTTCCAGAACTGATAAAAGATATAAATCTTCATATTCAAGAAGCCCAAGAAGTGAATCTAAAGCAGGGTAAATTAAAAAAGGACAAACAAACAAATAAAAATCCCTAGAATTACTGTTAAATTTCAGAACACCAAAGTCAAACAGAAGATCTTATACTGTGAAATATTTTAATCTGCTAAAGAGAAAAGGAAAATTACTTATAAAAGAACAACAGACTGACTTAACACCTGACTTCTCAGTAGAACCAATAATAACAGAAGAGGATAGAATAATATACTGAAAGGGTTGAGAACAAATAACTGTCAGATTTCTATTATTTAAAACAATAATAATGTCTAACTTTGGGAACTTACGGAAAAGAACAAACACACTGGGAAATAGTACATGTCTCAGAGTGTGATAGGAGTTAAATTTCTCACATTTTTCTGGGCAAAGAGAAAAACATTAACTTTAGATTTCATTGAATTAATATTAATATTAAAATTTGTGACTGGACACAGTAGCTCACATCTGTAATCCCAGCACTTTGGGAGGTTGTGGCAGGTGGATTGCTTGAGCCCAGGAGTTCAAGACCAGCCTAGGCAACATGGCAAGAACCCATCTCTACAAAAAATACGAGAATTAGCCAGGCATGGTGGTGCGTGCCTGTAGTCCCAGCTACTGGAAGGCTGAGGTGGGAGGATGGCTTGAGCCTGGGAGGCAGAGAGTGCAGTGAGCTGAGATTGTATCATTGCATTCCAGCCTAGGCAACAGAGCAAGACTCTGTTTCTAATAATAATAATAATAATAATAATAATAATAAGAAGAAGAAGAAGAAGAAGAAGAAGTCTAAGGTGAACATTGAAAAAAATAGAAACAGAGACTATAATTAAAATGAAAAAGTTTTAATATGGACGATAGCCTTAGATAATCTAAAATACAATAGTTCCCCCCGTATTCATGATTTCTCTTTCCATAGTTTCAGTTGTCTATGGTCAATCATGGTTCACCATTGTTCAAATATACTAAACAAAAAATCCCAGAAATAAACAACTCATTACTCCTCTGAGTAGCATGATGAAATCTTGAGGTGTCCTGCTCCATCTCATCAAGGATGTGAATCATCCCTTGGTCCAGTGTCTCCATGCTGTATATACTACCTGTCTCTTATTCACTTAGTAGCCATCTTGGTTATCAAATCAAAAATATATAGTATTTGTGGGATTTGTTACTATCCATGGTTTCAGGCATCCACTGGAGATGTTGGAACATATTCCCCACGGATAAGGGGGGACTACTATAAGGCAATAAGGGGAGAAAAGAAAAAAATGCATAAAATAAGATAGTAGAAAAGAATTCAAATACATCAGTAAATCAATCAATCTAAATGGGCTAACTTCCCTAAGTTTAAATTTAAAAGATGGTCAGATGGGGGGTAAAATTGAGCTATGTAAAAACACACAAAATTAAAACACAGTAAAGTTTAAAACTTAAAAATTATATACTTAAGTAAGTAATAACACAATGTGTTATAGCTATTTTATAGCAGGCAAAAATAGACTTTAAGGCAAAAATCATTACTAGAGATAGAGTCAATATACACAAATAAATGTTTAATTTACCGGGAAAAGATAACAGTTCTAAACTTGTGTATTCCTAATCAGATAACCTCAAAATACGTAAATCAAAAATCCATAGAACTATAAAGAGAAATATGCAATTTACTATCATAGTGAAAAATGTTATCAGCTCTTTCTCAATAATGTATAGACCAAAACCTTGAAGATTTAAAGTAAACCATTAAAACCTTGATCTAATGGACCTAAACAGAACATGGTAAGCAATAATTACATTCTGTTCACACATTTTTTTTTTCTAGCATGCATGAAACCCTGTGGTAGAAACAGGCAGTTGACTCTCAATCCCTCTTCCGAGTTTTCACCTGGGTACGAACTACATTTCCCAGCCTCCTTTGAAGCTAAATGTGGCCATCCAACTACATTTTGGCCAATTGGATTCATGTGAAGTGATCTCTGCATGGAAGGGAGGGGGCAAGCTCTTCCCCTTCCCTTTTCTCCTTTCTCCTGGCGGGAATACAGCCGGGATGGTACATGTGTGCAAAGAGATAAAAACAAGAATGTTCATAGCAGGACAATTTGTGATAGAGCAAAACTGATAACACCCCAAATGTCCATCGACAGGGAAAGGAATAAATAGATTTGAAAAATCTATACAATGGAAAACTATTCCATTGTAAAAATGTATGAAAAACAGCTATACTTGTCAACGTAGTGTAGAAAAAAGCAAACAGAACACAAAGGAATAAATATGATTCTAGCTATATAAAAGAAAACCTAAATACTGTATTTTAAGGGATGCATACAAGTGTTATAAGAAAAAACTATAAGGAAACGCAAGAGAATAAATTCCACATTCAACAGAGTGGATACCTCTTCATGGGAGACAAGAGAGATACAGTCGGGGAGGGATGCATAGAGGGCTTCAGATGCACTGGCAATGTTTTATTCTGGGTGATTACACTGGTTATCAGTCTTTATTATCAGCTCTTAAATTGCATATATATGATATATTCTCTATTGTATATATAACATATTTCATAATAAAAAGGGTGCTTCAAAAACTGGTTAGAAAGAAAACTACCAGATTTTCCCTAGACATTTATATCTTTAAAAGCCTATAACCATTATGGCTTATCTATTGTTTAATGTTTAACAGATTGAGTAAGTGCTTGTTACATAAAATTAAACTGGAGAAAATATTATTAGGAAGGGTTCATTGATAAGCCTTGTCATTCGGAGCAGGCAAAGAAGAGAATTAGTGGCAGCATACTCTAATTGCAGGATAAATACCATGAGTAATTAATTCCTTGAGTGCAACTTTTGCAACCAGTTGTTCTGTAGTTATAACAAAGATCACCTTCTTCCATTAATCTTTAGCTAGAAAGAGTAAAGAGTCACAAAAGCTAATGATTTGTGCTCAACCTTGTCTCTGCCCATCCTCACCTGCTCAGGAGATGCTAATTAAACTGCCTATATTAGCTCCCCTGAGCTGCTTCCATGTTACACTTTTTTATCCTCTTCCTGAATCCAGTTCCTTTTAAAGGCTTTAAGTTTTTTCATGTAGGGAATCACCCCTCACAAGGCATTCTGAGGCATAGCCTTTGTTTTAAAGGTCAAATTTCATTTCTTTAAAAGATCTACACTTTTATTTTTCTATTCCCAACAATACAGTATTACCATAAGAAACTAGAGGTTTCTTCATCTAAGGATCCAGAAGTAATGATCTACAAAACTTTATGTGTAAATCACCAATTCCTAGCATAGCAAAACCTGTGCTCAAAATCATTCCTGCTGGCCGTGCTCTGTGTCCCATCTTCTGAGACACTGGCATACTCTGGGTGGCAATGCAAACCTCTCCAGATAGCCACGCTGAGGCTTCACGGCCACCTGCTCCCGTCTCCCTCCCATCTTAGCCCCTCTTTCCTCTCAAAGGTGACCCATATTCCAGGGGCAGCTGGCTAGCAGCCCCTCTTGATGAGCTTCAATGACTTCCACACAGGACTCTTCACTCCAATGCTGTCACTGAGAATAAGTCTGTGACTCATGTCAGGGAGCGCTTATACCTAGAGGACCAATTATTACAGCTGTGCATGGACTCCTGTTATTAAGGTAAGACATCTTGGACTTTGCATATTCCTTGAAATACCAAAAATTTTAAGATTTTGCCAAAAAAAAAAGAAACGGTGGAGAGGATCAGGAGGAAATCACCACAAAGTTTGAAAAAGCCACAGCATGTTTATAAAATATGTAAATTAGTATTAAATAAATAGTAGGGGTGATGAAGAGGGATACATACTCCCAAAGGGCCCTATTTACTCATAAAAGGCACCACTGGGCCTCTTGAAATGGCCCCTGGTTAGCCCAGGCAGGGTTAATTGGTACCCATGGTAGCAGATTTTCAGTCTTTCCAGGAAAGCAGCTGCTGGCTCCAGAGTGCCCTTTGCTCTCTGGTCTGTTTTGCATTTGCAGGTCAGAGGCCAGACTTCCCAATGAAAGGCTGCCTTTGGTCCGGGGCACATGCCCAGGCCCTTCACTCCCCCGGCTGTGAACTGATCTTATTCTCATTTGCATCCTCTTGAGGCAGAACTCAGACAGGCTGCGAATGATCTGAGTACCGGACAGCCTTTCTCTCCCACCTTGGACTTTTTCTTCAAATGGACAAGTACTTTGGAATCAGGGCTTTTCTCATTTCTTATGAAGAAGGGCATAGGGAAATTGGGACTCACTATCCAGAAAGGTAGGGAGCAGTAGCCCTACAGTGTGGAACGCTCCTAGAACAAAGCAGGCGCTCTTTAACCTTGTGGGGATGGTGGGAGGTAGAGTGACAAGATGATCCCACTGTCTGTGGATACACATTTAAAACTCCCTAAAGCTGGAATGCTGGGAGAGAAGATCTATAGCTTCCATCGCATGCGCAAAGAGTTCATCACCTAGAGTTTACGACCCCTTCTGCTAAGCTTATGGGCTCAGCAGACGGATATGACTTTGAATTCCTGCTGTTAGTCTGTAGCTTTCTGACCTTGGAAACATTAACTTCACCTTGAAGGGCCTCAGCTTTCCTATCTGTAACACAGAATTAATAATATATGCGTGGAAGATTTGCGTGCGGATTAATCCAGACGGGGTATATAGAAGCACAGCGCCTGGCATGAAGGAAGCTCTCAGAATAGGTTGGATATTATTACTATTATTATTATTATTATCATTACTATTCTGACTCAGACAGTACATTTCTGCCATCAGAAAAGAATACTTGTAAACCACAGAAGCACCATGTTCTTTGCTTCATAGTTGACATACCATCAGAGCCTACAGTAGGTAGATCATGCAGGGAGACAAGTTTACCCCCAGGCGCTCTGGCTTTCTGTTTACTCTCCCTTTTCATACCCGCCTTTCACCGGTGGGTGCCGCTGACCAGGGCCAGCTCCTGAATTTCCACACAGGAGGGGCTTACACGCTCCAGGAAATGGGCTCAGGCTTGAAGCCGTAGTGACACAGTGCTCTCTTGGGAAAATGACAGTTGACCGTATTGAAGAACGGGGTGCTGTGGGCAGGAGCAGAGACAGAGGTCATGTGGTGTATGCTCAAGGTCACCTCTGTGCCAGGGACTCGCTCTCTGCTCACAGCCTTTGTTTTCTAGGAACTGTACCTCCCAGTCCCTCATGGAAACATGCCTCTGCCCTCTCCTTTAATTCTGCTCTGTGTGGCTCAACTGAAATGCAATCCACCCTGGGGCGTTAATGGCTGCTCAGATGTTATTCTCCTTAGGGATAAACAGCAGAAAAATGATCCTATCCGAAGGAGCCCTTCCAGTGGTGGAAATAACAGGCACCGTTGTGAACCAGTGAGGGAGAGTTTACAGACGGGCAGAGTGGAGCCAGCCTGGCACTTTGTTGTGCATTG
Source organism: Macaca mulatta (assembly GCF_049350105.2). Lineage (NCBI taxonomy): Eukaryota > Metazoa > Chordata > Mammalia > Primates > Cercopithecidae > Macaca > Macaca mulatta. The sequence goes on along the minus strand of NC_133412.1, from coordinate 129,057,242 downwards.
GACAGCATATTTTTTCCAGGAAAGAGTCAAAGAAAGCTTAAGCTCACAACCAGAAAGAATAAAGGGGTGAAGGTGGGGAAATAAACATGAAATGATATGAAGGAACTTCTAAAAGTGTTAAGAAATTTTAAAATGTAAGGAAAGGGTAAGGGAGGGAGTTGTGGTGAGCCCGCTGTGAGAATTGCAGCTTGCAACCCCATTTAAAAATGAAAACAATACAGTGGTCCATGATCAGTGAACATTCCTCCAGGGACCCTTAGCACTTGAGGGGAAAATTTCCCCACCCTGCTTTCAAAGTAAAATTTTGTATATGACGGCAGTGTTGCTTAGGGTCTTTTGCTCTTTTTAGGTTTGTTCCTAAAATTCCAGTGGACTTTTAGGCTCTTGGATTTGAATATTCTAATGATTTTTTTTACATACTCATGACGAAAATCAATCAAGGCAACTTTCAGCAACTGAGGAGTCCATATATGTCCACAGAGGCCAACATACAAGCTTCCCCTTTAAAAAAAAAAAAAAAAAAAAAACAGAGGTTTGTATAAAACAGATTTAACTAACTGTCATTACCACCAAATATGAGGAAACTTCGTGAATTGACAACATGGCATAAACTGGCAATTGTCTCCTAAGACCCATGCTCCCTTCTTCTGTAGGAATAAAACCCCTAGTTGTTAACCAGCACAGAGCCACATGGTTAAGTTGTAGTCAACCTGAAATGATCAGGAGTGATGTGTGCAACAGCCAGGCATTGCTGATAAAGGGAAGGGACAGGTAGCCTATTTTGCCCTTTCTGGTTTCTGCTGGCTGAAATGCAAACATGAGCGTGAGACAGATTGGATGATGTGGAAGCAGGATGCCCTAGGAACGACAAAGTAGCAAGACTGAAGAAACCTGGGTCCCTGATACAGAGGAACTACCAAGCCAGCCCCAGACTGCTTACACCTGAACTGTCAGATGAGAGACAAGTTCCTGTCTCCTCTAAGCCACCATAGTTTTGGGTCTATGTTATAGCTGCTATAATCCACTAGAAGGCTACCAAGATAATTAGAATCTGCACAACCTATGTTATCAGTTTTTCTGCTTTGAAAAAACACACTTATGAGAACGAAACCCTGGCAGTTTGTATTCCTAAAGGACTTGCTAGAATCTAACACCTTGGGAACTGAATGTAAACGTCTGCTGTTCTCCATTACAATAGCACCTCCAATTAGCTTCTATAATCCAGAAGAGCTCTTAGCAAAACCAACTATTGTTTTCCCATTCATAAAAATATTGATGAATAAACACATTATTTTTAAGGCCGAATGTAAAAGCACCAAGAAAAGAAAGGTTGAGGAAAGAAAGGAGATATTTTCTTATAGAAAATATATAAGACATTTTCTTATAGAGAAGAAAATGAAAATATCAGCTGGATTGCATGGTAACAACAGCACAGAAATATCCATTTACTCCCTTTCCTCTTTAGCCAATTTGTTGCAAGCTGAAATCACTATATTGGGATTTATTTGTTGAATGCCAGTAAACCTCAATGTGCTTTCAAAAATTAAAGGTAGCTGATGATCACAGACTATTTTTTCCCATTCTGTGTTCAATGGTGACAGGTCTGAAAGTTTCTGATCTCATGGGATGTAGATAGATTCTAAAAAGGGAAATTGATGAGAGTTGCTTGGGTGATGCTAAATACCAATAAACTAGCTCCAGGCAACCAGTGACCAATCATGATACTTTTATTTTGGTTTCCAAATAATAGTCTTCAGAATAGGCTCTTGGATGGTCTTTTAGAACTCTGAAATTTTTGACTCCATTGCTAAGTCATAGAAAATAGAACTTTAGAGCTTTCAGAGGCTTTAAAGTCATCCAAAAATGTTTGTTAAGCACCTTCTCTAGGTTTAGCCAGGTGATACACACTGAAGAAATAAGAATAAATAAAACACATCCTCTAACCTAAAGGAGTTCGTAGTTTAGAAAATAAAAGATTCATGTTGCAGTTCGATGAAGACTTAAGAAGTGGTGAATGACACAGTGCTACGGAAGGCTTCATGGGAGAGGTGATAGTTGAGCTGGGTTTTGCAGAGTGATTTGGAGATTCCCAGATAGATAAGAAGGAAAAAAATGTATTCCTGGTAAAGTGAATGGAATATGGGAAGGGTAGGGTCAAGTGAATATAATGGGTCTAGGTAACAGGTTGTAATCCATAGCTATTCATGGGAGAAATAATGATGGGAATTGCTTAAAGTGGGATTTGAAGCCCAATTGTGAAAGGCCTGATAAAGGAGACTAATGATTATTAAGTTCTTATTTCCTAGGCAGACTCAGGCCTAGACATATGGACTCCTTGGACAGACTAAAACTTGTTTGTCCCTTCAAACCAGCAGTCTTTGAATATTTTTCCAGCATTCCGGTTACTTAGTGAGATTGGGGTGGAACTGAAAATACACTAATAAAAACTGTATAAAACAAGCAAACTTCAGAATAGGCTCTTGGATGGTCTTTTAGAACTATAAGTAGCAGAAGAGCTACTTATACTAATCCATTTTTACCAGCCAAAGCAGAGTTTCAATTCTGGAAAGAGCTCAGTTACATGGTTCTCACTTTTCTATAGTTCTTTTTCTCTTCAGTTTTCTTCTGGCCTTCTCTAAATCAGACATCTTGGGAACCACATTAAGGTTTTAAATTTTAAAGGATAAAATAAATCACTCTTACCTGGTAAACAGTACCTTGACATGCATATTTGCTTTCTAAATTTCAGCTGCCTGCCAACTTTCCACTGACTGTAACCTCACATGCACAGAGCAACAACACTTATCAGAGAAATGCAGCTAGGGAGAATTGTTTTTGAGTTTTCCACTGTGGGCTACCACCCATTGCAATGGGAATTGAATCAACTTTCTATTTTCCAGCCATGTAAGGACTTGAGTATGGAAACCTGAGTTTTCTGGCACCATTTTAGTAAATCAAAAGTGGACTTCCCAGTTAGCTCTTGAGTTAACCCACTCTTTATTATATTTTGTTTCTTGATTAAAGATTTTATACTTTAACTTTTTGGAATCTTTAATGTTTTTAGTGGATTCTTGTACTCAACGAAATCTTGTAGAAAACAAATAAAGGCTGAGCTTCCTGACTGGAAGTGTGATCGTTAATTTTATGTGTCAATTTGATTGGGCTAAGGGATGCCCAGATAGCTGGTGAAACATTATTTCTGGATGTGTTTGTGCAGGTGTTTCCTGAAGAGATGAACATTGGAATTAGTAGAATGAGGAAAGAAGATTTTGTCCTCATGCATGCAGGTGGGCATTATCTAATCTGCTGAGGATGTGACTAGGAAAAACAAAGGTAGAGGAGGAACAAATTTCCTCTTTGCTTGAGCTGGGACATTCATTTACTCCTGCCCACAGACGTCAGCCCTCCTGGTTCTTAAGCCTTCAGACTCCAACCAGGACTTGGAATAATTGGCCCCTCAATTTGCAGGCCTTCAGATACTAACTGGGACTTACACCATTGGCACTCCTGATTCTCAGGCTTTGGGGTTTAGACTGGAACTACACCTATCTTTCCTGGGCCTCCAGCTTGCAGATGGTAGATCATGGGACTTCTCAGACTCCATCATCAACCTCATAATAAATCTCTTTCTTATCTCTACATATATCTTCTTGGTTCTGTTTCTCTGGAGAACCCTGACTAATACAGAAGGAAAGGAGTACCTAAAACCTTTCTTGTAAATGCTGGATGTAAACCCCAGGATTCTGTGGCTCTAAGGAATAGGGGCAGTGGGTGTTTAATGAAGGTATTAAGCAGGAGTGACATTATCAAGTCAGTGCAACATCTTTCTTTTGCAAACGAAGAAACTAGAGCCCAGATGAATTCCAAACCATTGGCAAAAAAAAAAAAAAAAAAATGTGTGAGTATTGGAGAGGTCAACATAAATTAGATTAATGAGTATCCTCCCCATCACCTTTTCATAGTTATCTGCCAGACTCTGAATGTAAACACACATACGCATACACATATACATATTTGGGACACTACTCCCTGCTCCTTCTAAGCTCACCATGAATGCATTAACCTTTCTAATGTAGCTACTTCTGAAGGGGACAGCTGCCTTAGCAATGGTACAGGGTGAAGCTCATTATTACAGAATAGCAGGTCATGAAGCAGCAGAGGCAGACTTTTCCTGCTGAGAGAACCATTCCTACCCACCTGCTGTACCAAGTAACTTCACCGTAAACCAAGGCCAGGGAGGGAGTACATGTTTGCTGGTATGTAGATGCAGTCACAACAACAAAAGCCTAGAGGAGGTGGGTACCTTGGCCTCTTCTCAACAGACCACCTGGGCCTCAGAGATCTCAGCCCTCGGTCCCTGCACATGCAAAACCAGTCTGCTGTTCCAACTGCAGCACTTCCCTCTGAGCAGCGTTCATCTCTTTGTTCAGGTCACCCTTGTCTTTTCCGTTTCTAAAACTGTAGGGTTGAGGGTCAGGCTTATGCACCTGACCTAGAAAAATGTCCCATAAATGCATTTACATTAGAGATGAGGACAGCAAATTTCTGTGTGTACTTCATTGTGAAGAGTCTAGTACCCAAAATTTCTCCATTAAAATACATATGAACATTCATTTGGGTCTTTCTCCTATTTAGGATCAGGTCAGCCCAAAAAATAGGCCATCTTTATCTAGAATATTTGAATTTTAATCTTTAACTTCCCACTTTGTGTACCCTGATTGCCTTTGAAAATATGATGAAAGCTACAGACCCTTTCCCAGAAAAATGTGCAGAATTTTATACACAATTTCAGAGGGTTCATGGATCCCTGGAGCCATGTATGAAAACCCTTTGCTAGGCTGACAAGCATTTCTTTCTCCAATTATAAGAAGATCGCTTGGGCAAGAAGGAATAGTGCTTGTCATTACCAGCTACTATCAAGTCAATCTTTATTTGTCTCTTCAATAAACTGGTCAGGCTAAAAGCCCCATTCAATCCACCACACTCATTGGGATATTTAGATTCCAACAGAATACAGAACAGAAAGTTGTAAAACATATTTTCTGCCTTTTCTGTCTTCCATTTTTCTCCTTGGATTTCTCTTCCTCCATCACCATCTTAAATCTTGGTTCTTGATTGCATCACTCTCCTGTTTAAGACATTTCAGTTTCAATTTAGTGTCTCCTACAGGGCAAAGTCCAATTTCCTTGACTTGCTTTCAAGGTCTTCCATCTTCCTCCTCTGGCCTCAGCTTCCATTCTTTGCATCATATTTTTTTTCCACCACCCAGAAGTACCAATAGCCCCACTCTCCATACTTCTACTGGTTTTGCTCATGTGGGCCTCTGGCCTGGAATGCTCCTCTGGTCACCTTGCTATTCCTACTCATCAATTCACTCGTTTGCTCTAGGGAGCCTTTGCTGATGCCTCCGTGTGTTCTTTGTCACCTCCAGACTCCTTTTTCCTATAGGCACGTATCAGTTAATTGTTCACTCATAGGTCTGTCTGCCCCACAAGAAAGTGAACTTTCTGGGAGCATAGCCGAGTGTGTTCACCTTTGTATGACCAGGATCTTATGCATAGTAGGTACTCGGTAAACATTCGTGGAAGGAGTGAAGGAAAGATTCCGTGAATACCCCCATTCCACTCAGGGACACTATATTCTCTAACAGGACAAAGTCTCCCTGAAAGTCTATACCCAGAAAACAATGTTAAATCAGAGAATGGGCCAGGCACCATTGCTCACGCCTGTAATCCCAACAGTTTGAGAAGCTGAGGCAGGTGGATTGCTTGAGCCTAGGAGTTCAAGACCAGCCTAAGAAATAATGGCAAAACCACATCTCGGCAAAAACCACAAAAATTAGTCAGGCGTGGTGGTGTGTACCTGCAGTCTGAGCTACTCAGGAGACTGACTAAGGTCAGGATCACTTGAACTCGGGAGACTGAGGTTTCAGTGAGCCAAGATCACTCCACTGCACTCCAGCCTGGGCAACAGAGCAACACTCTGTCTCAAAAAATAATAATAAAAAATACAAACTTTTAAAAAATCACAGAACTAAAGGGAGCAGACTTATTGTCAGCACCTGTACCTGAAAAGAAGCAAATTGCTGAGTTCATTCCAGGGTAAGCCTGGTGTCTGGCACTTGCCATCCTTCCTTATAGCATCAAGAGTAAGAACCCAGAACATGGTTCTCAGCCTTGGCTGCACGTTAGAGTCACCAGGAAGCTTTAAAAACTAATAATACCTGGGTCACACCCCCCAGAGATTATGACCGCATTGTTTTGGGGTACAGCTGAGGCATCAGGAGTTTTAATATTTCCCCAGGTGATTCCAAGGTGAAAGCACAGCTGAGGTCCGTGGCTTTCGAGGTGCATCTGGGTTGGAGTCCAGCTAGCCATGGTACGGAAGTAGCTGTGGACACGCAAGTCACATAATCTTCCTAAACCTCAGATTCCTCCACGTTGGCTATTCATTTGGATTGTATGAGGAGTAAATGAGATGATGACCACCAGGTGCTCAGCTTGGCACACAGTCAGTGTGTGCTTGGTATTAGCGGATGCTATTTAGATGCCACCAACCAAAGATCCCCAAAGGGACACTCTAAGGAAGCTGGAAAAGGTGGCAAGTTACACAGCACTAGTTCCCACAAGGCTAGTTGGCTAGATGACACTTTGTTGTTCAAGCCTTCAGGAGTCTGTAGGATGCACTTAGCAATCAACACCCCCTCGTTAGCAAGGTAAAATTACTGAATACAAATCACCAAAAAAAAAATTTTGTAGCTATTTTCAGATGAGGCCTTGTAACTAATAATGACGTTCATGAACTCAATAAAGCTGCAACAGTGGGTTTTTGTTGTTGTTGTTGTTGTTGTTGTTGTTGTTGTTTGAGACGGAGTCTCGCTCTGTTGCCCAGGCTGGAGTGCAGTAGCGTGATCTCGGCTCACTGCAAGCTCCGCCTCCCGGGTTCCTGCCATTCTCCTGCCTCGGCCTCCTGAGTAGGTGGGACTACAGGCTCCGCCACCACGCCCGGCTAATTTTTTTGTATTTTTAGTAGAGACGGGGTTTCAGTCGCCCGCCTTGTTGAATCTGGACAACATCAGCCGCTTAGTAGACACTCAAACGATTCAAAAAGCCTCAGGAGCCTGGGTTACTTTAGCAGAAGGGTTCAATCAAACTGCAGAATCACCTGGGGGCATGTTCAAGTCCAGAATCCTAGAAACCTTGGTAAGAGTGGGGCTAACAAGAAGATTTTTGGGGAGGAGGGTTTTAGATTATACCCCATAATCTCCATGAGCGCCATAAGCCACCCCGAATTTTATCAAAGTAATGCACTTTAATAGGATTTGGACAACTGAAATTTTATCATTCTTCTGTCAAGTGTGGATCTTTAGAAAGCTTTGCTCTTTGGAAAAATCAGCTTTATTGAGATATAACTTGTGTGCAACAAAATGTACTCATTTTAAGTGCACATTTTGAGAAGTTTTGACAATTTTATATGACTGTGTAACTGCAACCACACCATTTACAAACATAAATACTTCTATCACCCCTAAAATTCCCTTCTATGCCCTCTCTCTAAATGCCAGAGTCAATATCTACCCCACCTCCCAGACATAGGTGACTGAGGATCTCATTTCTGTCCCTGTAGATTAGGTGGCTTTAGGAAAATAATCAAGGACTAGGTAGCCTTTTATGTCTGGCATCTTTCTGCCTAGCAGAGTGTCTGTGGAATTTATACATGTGGTTGTGTTTATCACTAGTTTATTTTTTTTTATTGCTGAGTTGTCCATTGTAAGGCTATTCCACAATTTGTTTATTCATTCGCTGTTGTTGGACACTTGGTTGTTTTCAGTTTTTGGCTTTTATTCAGTTACATACACAGTAAGTCAAAACAGTGAATTTACTACTTAAACAATTCCAAGACACGACATCTAGCCTTTTTATAAACCAAAAATGTTGCTGATCCTAAGTTTCTCCTGTATGAAAATTCTATACTTGCCTGCTCCAGGGGTTCTGGTTAGGTTTGAGGTGTAGTCTAGGAGACTGCATGTTTTTTATTATTTTTACACTTTTAAGTTCTGGAATATATGTGTAGAACATGCAGGTTTGTTACGTAGGTATACAGGTGCCATGGTGGTTTGCTGCGCCCATCAACCCATCATCTACATTAGGTATTTCTCCTAATGCTATCCCTCCCATAGACCCCCACCCACCAACAGGCCCCGGTGTGTGATGTTCCCCTCCCTGTGTCCATGTGTTCTCATTGTTCAACTCCCACATATGAGTGAGAACATGTGGTGTTTGGTTTTCTGTTCCCGTGTTAGTTTGCTGAAAATGATGGTTCCCAGCTTAATCCATGTCCCTGCAAAGGACATGAACTCATCTTTTTTTATGGCTACATAGTATTCCATGGCATTAGGTGATCCCCTGGATCCTTGCAACTCCAGCCTGATTGCTCTGCCCTCAATTCCATGAACTACTATGGAATTGTATTTCATAAAGAAATTCCATTTTCTTTATCCAGTCTATCATTGATGGACATTTGGGTTGGTTCCAAGTCTTTGCTATTGTGAACAGTGCTGCAATAAACATACGTGTGTTTGTGTCTTTATAGTAGAATGATTTATAATCCTTTGGGTATATACCCAGTAATGGGATTGCTGGGTCAGAAGGTATTTCTAGTTCTAGATCCTTGAGGAATCCCCACACTGTCTTCCACAATGGTTGAAGTAATTTACACTCCCAACAACAGTGTAAAAGTGTTCCTATTTCTCCACATCCTCTCCAGCATCTGTTGTTTCCTGACTTTTTAATGATCACCAGTCTAACTGGCATGAGCTAGTATCTCATTGTGGTTTTGATTTGCATTTCTCTAATGACCAGTGATGATGAGCTTTTTTTCATATGTTTGTTGGCCATGTAAATGTCTTCCTTTGAGAAGTGCCTGTTTATCTCTTTCACTCACTTTTTGATGGGGCTGGTTTTTTCTTGTAAATTTGTTTAAGTTCCTTGTAGATTCTGGATGTTAGCTCTTTGTCAGATGGGTAGATTGCAAAAATTTTCTCCCATTCTGTAGGTTACCTGTTCACTCTGATGATAGTTTCTTTTGCTGTACAGAAGCTCTTTAGTTTAATTAGATCCTATTTGTCAATTTTGGCTTTTGTTGCCATTGCTTTTGGTGTTTTAGTCATGAAATCTTTGCCTATGCCTATGTCCTAAATGGTACTGCCTAAGTTTTCTTCTAGGGTTTTTATGGTTTTAGGTTTTATGTTTAAGTCTTTAATCCATTTTGAGTTAATTTTTGTATAAGGTGTGAGGAAGGGGTCCAGTTTCAGTTTTCCGCATATGACTAGCCAGTTTTCCCAATATCATTTATTAAATGGGACTGCATCTTTAATAATTATGCCTGGTTAAGCTGATGCCAGTGTTCTTCAAACTACACCTTGAGAAATACTATCCTAGGGTTTAGGGCAGTTGTCCCCAACCTTTAGGGCACCAGGGACTGGTTTTGTGGGAGACAGTTTTTCCACGGACTGGGGTTGAGGAGTAGGGATGATTTCAGGATGAAACTCAGATAATCAGGCATTAGATTCTCATAAGGAACATGCAACCTAGATTCCTCACGTGCACAGTTCACAATAGGGTTCACATTCCTGTGAGAATCTAATTTTGCCGCTGATCTCACAGGAGGTAGAGCTCGGGCGGTAATGAGCTCCCTTACCTGCCACTCACCTCCTGCTGTACAGCTTGCTTTCTAACAGGCTACAGACCAGTACTGTTCCACAGCCCCCAGGGGCTGGGGACCCCTGGTTTAGGGCACTGGCTAACCCAGGTATACCCCTTTTTTGATCACAGGGATCTGCATCTTTCTTTTGAAAAAGGGCTAAGGGCTCACCAGTCTCCTACAATCAAATGGTTAAATCAAAAATGGAGAGAAGGCTAAGGTACTGCTTTCCAAGTTGTGTATTCTCTCAGGCCAGCGAGCTCACTGGTGTGGGAAGATCAGGGAGTCAGAGACTAGGGGTGAAGACCTTTCTCACATTCTCCATCCTCAGTCTTTTAAAGACACAGTTGTTAATCGTATTAAGGAGGAAGACATGAGATGAGGTAAAGCAAATGCCACTGATGTCTGAAGCAGGGACCTGTATTAATGACCTGAGGAAAGATACCTCTGAAGGGAAAGTTATGGAAGAATTCCAGAGAGATGGCCTGAGTATCACTTCAGAGAGAGCCCAGATGGCCTAGATGATATCTGAAGAAAATGAAGTACGGTGCTGACAAGGTTAGTCAGCTTGGCAAGGATCCTTTCACAAAGATCTGAAAAGGAGAGCTTCACAAGAGGTGAACCCATGAGAAGGGGATGAAGGTTTGCCAGGAGTTGTGGAGCTGGGGTCAGGTTCAGCAACTCACTACCTCTTCTTACCACCTTAAAGATCACACTGGTAAGCCACTGACACATGATTTCTCCTTTTTCCTCCAAGAAATTATTTTATATAGCCTTTCCTCCCCAAACCACTTTATTGTTCATTTCATTCCTTTCAGTTTTTTCTTTTTGGTAACACTATGCCCCTGTAAGATACAACAACAGATGAGTGCATCACTGTTTGCACACATGCAGAATTTCAGAAGCTGTGTGCTTTTCCTTCTCCTTCTCTTCCCCCAGCCTCCTTCTCCTCCTCCTCCTTTCTCCCCCACCTCTTTCTCTGATGTGTGTGTGTCCATGTTTCATGACCCATACCTGGCATTTGACACAATACTGGTGTGTCAAAAGTCAAAGCCATAAAATACAATGCCATGTCAACTCAACCCAGTCTATTTATGAAAATGGACTTGCCAGCCAATCCCAGCCTGATCATAGAAGTGCATTCAGTTTCTAATGGCTGATATTAAAAAGCCAAAAAATAACAGATGCTGGCGAGGTTGTAGAGGAAAGAGAAATCTTATACATTGTTGGTGGGAGTGTAAATTAGTTCAACCATTGTGGAAAGCAGTGTGGCAATTCCTCAAAGAGCTAAAAACAGAACTACAATTTGACCCAGCAATCCCATTACTGGGTATATTCCCAGAGGAGTATAAAGCATTCTACCATAAAGACACATGCATGCAAATGTGCATTGCAGCACTATTCAGGACAGCAAAGACATAGAATCAACCTAAATGCCCATCAATGACAGATCAATAAAGAAAATGTGATACATATACATCAGGGAATACTATGCAGCCATAAAAAAGAACAAGATCATGTCTTTTACAGGAACATGAATGGAGCTAGAGGCCATTATCTTTAGCAAACAAACGCAGGAACAGAAAACCAAATACCATATGTTCTCACTTATAAAGTGGGAGCTAAATGATGAGAACTCATGGACGCAAAGAAGGGAACAACAAACACTGTGGCATACTTGAGGGAGAAGGGTGGGAGGAGAGAGAGGAACAGAAAAAAATAATGAATGGTTACTAGGCTTAATACCTGGGTGATGAAGTAATCTGTACAACAAACTCCGTGACACAAGTTTACCTATATAGCAAACTTGCACATGTAGACCTGAACCTAAAATAAAAGTTAAAAAAAAGAAAGAAGTCTGTTTAGTTTCCACAACAACTGTTTCATTTGGAGTTTTTCTTTTATTGATTCATCCATCCATTCAACGAGGACCTGAAAAGTGCCAGGCACTGGCCTGGTTGCTGAGGATACCAAATTTAAATAAGATTGGTTCTTCTTTTCCAAGGGTTTACTGTCCAGTTGGAGAAACAGACATTGAAACAGACAAACGACAAGATAGTGCTTGTAGTTCAGGAGGAGAGATGAGCACAGGAGTGGGAGCACAGCGGATGCTGCTGGGAGAATTGGGAGACGCTGCAGTTTGTCCAAGAAGCTGCTCTGCCATCAGTGACCTCTATCCATGCAAGATGCAGCAGGCTTAATGAAGTGAGGGAAGGATCACAGGGCAGGAGTGCTGAGAAAAACTGTCATAATTTATCACTAGATGCATGCTGGAAACTTGGTTTCTCCCAAAATAAAGTCAGTTGTTCTAATTAGCTCTTTTCATTTGAAAGTAAAGACTGTCCCCATCCTTCAGGACATTGTCAAGCAAATCTGTTATGCGTGAAGCTGGGAGATTAGATATGAAATTACGGAAGAAACAAGCACTTCAAGGAAAACAACATGTTCTCTCTGAGAACCTCTTGAAGGTTGGCCAGAAGTTCATACCAACCCTTTGTGCTGGCTAAGTGCCTGATTTCTGAGGAGTTCAAAGCACATAGTGGACAGTTACTCCATGGTTGTCATAGAAACTCTGCAACAGGGATGCATAGCCAGAGACATTGTCCAAGTGGGAGGTAAACAATAGGGAAGAACATAAACTAGGGTACCCCTGAGTCCTTCTGGGGGCCTCTTCCCCTTGTTTTTCACATTTGCCCATTACCTTCTAGGGCTTCCACCCCCATCTGACCCTGGGGACCCCTAGGTCTGTGGGTTCAGCCCTTGCTTCTTCCGTAGATTTAGAGCTCTCTGTCTACCTGGACATCCTCTGGATGTCCACAGCCACACTTGGCATCTAGCGTCTCCAGACCTGTGGGTGGGAAAGAAAGTACATATCAGGAAGGTATTTTACTCTAATGAAGATAGAGATGGAGATTCTAATCTCTTTTCTAGAATTTTTTTAAAAATCAGATCTGATAGTAAGTAACAAAATGGATTAGTTTGGATTAGTTTGAATTTTGTTGTTGCTTTTTTCTATTTGCTTTTCTTTTTGAAGAATCCCAATATCAGGAAGACAGAAAAAAAGCCCCAAGATATTTAAATAGAATGTGGCAGAAACTCTGAGCAGCCTCCTGCTCCTCTCTTTTTCTTAACAACAGAACCTTGATTGTATTTGGTCCAGCAGTGCACACAGCTGAAAGGTGTTCGTCAGCCTGCTTTGTGGTTAGCAGTAGCCATGTGACTGAGTTCTGGTCTGTGAGATGTATCATATGGGACTTCCGAGAAGATTGTTTAAAGAGATTTAAGGATGCCTGACATGCTGGGAAAAGAGGCTGTTGTCCTCCTTCCTCCTTCCTGCTGCCTGGGATGTAGACATGATGGCTAGAGCTTCAGCAGCCTTCTTCTAAGAAGAGTTGGGGGATTGAGAACTATGCTGAAGATAGAGGAGTCTGGGTCTCTAATGACTTTATAGAGCTGCCATACAAGCTCTGGGCCACTTTTGTCCAGATTTCCTTAAGTGAAAGGATTTAAGCCACTGTGTATTTGAGTTACTATATTCAGATCTCTGTTACAACAAAACCTAATCCTTACTGATAACTAATGAAGAATTAATTGTAATAGCAGCAGCTTAAGCTTCAGAGAGACTGACAGCCATTTTGTGAGGGTGACAAATCAGTCCTTTCCATACTCAAGGTTATTGTGACCCTACTGGATGTGAGGCAGTGGCATCAGTGGGACAAGGAATGAAAATTGGGTTGAGGGGTATTGCATGGCCTGATCGAGTTCAAAGGCCCTGGTAGCTAATGCTCTTCTTGGTCTTGTTATTGAATGACTTCTCTTTTAGCCAATTTCAGCACTAGGACACTGACTCCTCAACCTGCATTGGACTGGGTCAGACTGTGAGCTACGTGACCCAAGTTAGCAGGGAGCAAACCATCCTTACCATAACTAATCTTACTTGGAAGCTGGTGACAAATCCATTCACAGCTGAGATCAACTGTGAAAGAGGGAAGAAGTCTCATTTAGTGAGAAAAACAAGTTACTTTCTGCCCTTCTCAACCCATCTAGATAGCCATGCCCATCTCCACCAAACCCCAGCACAAGAACCATCCCTATCACCAGGATGACAGACTGACAAGAGGTCAGAGATCAAATTTTGCCAGTGGTACTTCCTCCCCCTTCACCACTGCCACTTAATATCCCATAGGGTCAAACAGGGATCTGGAGGGCAACTTCCACCATCAGAGACTCAGGAGACTCCTGGAGTCAGCTTTGCCTACTTGCCTCTGAGAGCCCCTGTCTAGGAATGCAGACAGGACACAGTTTCCCCACAAGGTCAGTGGAGAGAGGCTTTGCCTTTCCCTTGTGTTTCTTTTGGCTCCCTGACATGAGCACAGCCTGTCCCACATCAAGGAATTCTTCAGGATTCCTTGTGAGTGCTGCGACGGCAGGAGCATCATTCCCAGGAGTCCAGGATAAAGCCACTTTTGATCGGATGCCTCCTTTTTCACATTACAAACTAACACTCCTGTCGTTTCTTAATGAAAAACAGGGCTTTAGAATCTGAGAAGAATTAGCCCGATTTTTAACACCTTGTCAAAGACAACCTCACTCAGCACAGTGTTTGGAAACAGCCCTGTTATTGGCCACCCGAGGCTCGGGTTCGAGTGCTGCTGTTCTGTTGATTGGCCATGAGATATTGGACAAATCACTTGGACTTACGGAGCCTCGAGTTGTATCCAGTCATCTTTATTTTTGCGACCTCTGTGTACTAAGCATTTTCCAAGGTGCTGAGAATTCAAGAGTAAACAAATAGATCAAAAATCCTTGCCATTACGGGGCTTATGATGGAGGGACATGGGGATGTGGGAAGAGACCTTAAATACACATGGCACATATTCATAGATGTTTACGAACTTTGATAAATACTATGAAAGGAAAGTACCTAGCTCTCAGATAGGTAGCCATTTAATTTAGATTGAGGGGTAGAAGCATGAGGAATGTACAGGAGATAGCCAGGCAAAAATGGGGAAAGACAGTTCCAACAGCAGGGAGTAGACAGGGAATGGATCTGCGAATTTCTCTGGCGTAGCTCCAACACCATAATAATTATAATAGTCAAGTGGTCTGGGAGAACCTGCTGACTAAGACCAAATGAGAGCTGTGAGCATCTCTGGAGATGCTGATGGGACATAAGCCAGTCACCAATGACCAGACAAGAGGATTTGCACTCAGGTAGATGCCAACCAAGAACCAAACCATCTACCTTCCACCTCCACTATACCCCTGATGCCCAGATAGCATGTGAGGCCAGAGAGCTTAGGTCCCCCGAAGGTAAAAAAGGGGTGGGGGCAGTTATCCTGAATTGACTGAGATTAAACCTGAAAATATTGAAAAACACTGCAGCAATCAAGCCTAAAGATATAGCTAGGTGCAGTTTTCGGCCACGGGCTTCAGATGGGAGTTCTTTTTGCCACAGGAGATCAAGGGTTTTGTTTTGTCTGCTCTGCACACCTGTATTGTAACCTGTGAAGCATTTCTGTGTGGGTATGTGATGTGTGCCCTGTGCAAAAAGAGAACAGTGGAATGAGTCACCTGTTTGTTGTTATGAGGCACAGGTAGGGAGGCAGGCACAGCTACATCACTCTCTTGAGAGACTGGTGGTGACACTCCCCACGCCCATGTCCAGGCTCCTACTCTCACCCCACTGAGTCCTCACTCTGGCCTGGTCCTCGCCCCTGTCCTCCAGGAGTGTGCACACTCATGAGAGGGGCTTCACCTGCCCTCTGGTACATTTCCCAGCCTGCTCCCAACTTTTCTTCTTCCTCTCCAGGATGCGG
Organism: Macaca mulatta; assembly: GCF_049350105.2. NCBI lineage: Eukaryota > Metazoa > Chordata > Mammalia > Primates > Cercopithecidae > Macaca > Macaca mulatta. The sequence goes on along the minus strand of NC_133412.1, from coordinate 129,041,721 downwards.
CTCTGAGAATCAGGCTTCTGGAGTATTGCCTCCCTGCAGCCCCCTCCCCACCATGCCCTCTGAGACACCCCCTGGGTGAGCCTACAACCCTGACTGCTATCTCCCCGGCAGGGGCGGCTTCTGCTCGTGCTGCCATCCAAGGGAAGGGGCTACAGGCACCAACGTCAGGCAGAGGCCTGAGCAGAAATGTGAGTAACTATGAACATGTAAGAGGCAGGCCTAGCAGAGGGAGGGATGGGCTGCACCGAAGCCTACAGGGCACATGCCTGTGATCCAGAACAACATCCCCCAGAGCAGAGAGACCATCTCCTGCCAAAACGTACTGCCACGTAGAACTCACCCACGCGAAACCAAGACCCAGCCTTGTGTAACTAACAAATAGTATGAGGCCTTCCCTAGGGAGCACATTATACCAAGTCCATCATTGATTTATTGTGAAAACTGAGATTTCTTTTTTCTTCTGGCAGACAGAGAGCTTGCAGACAGGATGGGGGAACTACACCACACTGAGAGCTGACCACAACCTGGAACCTCAACCACACTCCCCAGTTACCTTGGAGGTGGGGAGTCTCCATGTGCCTTAGAACACAGCAGAAAGAGAACTAGCCTTGGAATCAGACAGACCAGACTTGCACCCGGCTCTCTGTCACCTGGAACAGGCTACTGAATGTCTCTAAGTTAGGGCGAGTATCCACTTCATGAGCGTTTTGGCAGATTCATGATATTGCATGTGACACGTGATATCGCATAATACCCGACTATTTTTCTCTATCTCAGAAACCTACCGTTGACACTGCGCCTATTGCAATTGTAATTATTTTATTAGTTTGCATTTTTACTTCATTTACTGTTATTGTTGTTACTGTTTATATCCCTCACCACACTATAAAATCAACGAGAGCACAGACCATAGCTGCCTTGCTCACATACATTCTAGAACCTAGCACATAGTAGGTACTCAAGAACAATATTTTCTGTAAAACGCTTATTCATCCAATAAAAATTAGTTTCTTTTCTTCTCTTGGCTCTGAGAAGTCAAATATTCCTGAGCTAGCCATCAAAGCGGGGTGGTTGAATATTCATTGCAGCATTTATACCCCAAACTCCTGAGAAAGGAGATTGAAGAAACCAGGAGGCACTGCTGATCACTAGAAATTATCTAATGGGATATTACTAAGTCACACCCCCAGGAGCCACTTTAGAAAGAGACAATAAACCACCTCACTCCACCAGGACCAACCAGAGAGATGCTGTCTCTGCCCCAGCTCCCAGGAGCCTCAGCAAGACCCTCCAGCCCAGGGGTGGGCTGCTGGGGTGAGCAAAGCTTCCAGTAATTGCAACACAGTTTCTTTAAGAGATGGAAGGAAAGGCATTTCAATAATAAGCAAAGGAGAGGGAAAATCAATAAGGATGTGTGTAATGAATTTTTGTTTCCTGAAATAGCCTGGCAGGAGCCTTGCCAGGAAGAGTTAGGGCTAATCAGTGACAAGATGAGAGACACAAATCCAAGAATATTATTCAGCTCTGCAGCCTCCCTGGGTGAAAGAATGTCAGGGTAAGGAATTGCAAAGAGCTTAGCATATTGTCCAGAAAAATAGGAGAATCTGGACAAAGGTAACAATAGCTCTTCTACTTGTTTGGGAAGAAACCTGCACTTCTCTGGAATTTGAGTGGGGTTCTGAGAAGGTTGGACAAATGGTAACATTTTCTTTAACCCTCAAGTCAACCACACCATCATCAATACTACAAAAAAGACTAAATATGGGGCTATTGTGGGCTGCATGATGGTGATGAGCAGACTTCAACTCTGCCATTCACTAATCATTCACTGTGTAGTCTTGGGTAGTTTACTTAAAACCTCTGAGCCTCAGTTTCCTTCTACAAAATAAACATCTAAGAGTTTCCAGGTTGTAAAACTATTGTGAAGATTAAATGAGGTAGAATGTCAATCACAGCTCAGTGCCCGACACAAGGTAAGCTCCCAATAAATGGTTGCTGTTATTGTCACCATTACAGTTAAATAATCCCATGTTGCTGTGAGTCCTTGTTAAGATCGCTGAAGTTTCTGCTAGACTGCATGCCCTTGACAGGACAGGACCACATTTTCATCCTAGAATACCCTGTACCTGGAAGAGCCAATAGATGTAGAAATAAGGACAAAGTGATTATCACTTTCATAATCTCCTTTGAACATCTGAGATTGTGTGTGTGTGTGTGTGTGTGTGTGTGTGTGTGTGTGTGTGTGTCCCTTGACAAATGAGGGAATTCCCTTATAGGGATTTAAGTGTCTAACAACTCACTCACTGATGATAGAGCAATTAGCCTTGTATTAGCACTTCTTAAAACCACTCTGAAGTATTTTCACTTTTTGCCATAATTATGTGCAATGTAGTAAAGTGGTTCTGAAGCATACTATCATCTTTTCTGTAACTACATTTTTACATCAACTTTACTGAGGCACAATTTACATATAATAAAATAGACGCACTCTGGTGTACAGTTTGGTGAGTTTTGATAAATGTCTATACTCAGGTAACTACTACCTAAATCATGATGTAAAAACTTTCCATCATGCAACTGGGCCCCTTTGTGCCCTTTCGTAGTCAACCCCCACCTCCACCTGCAGCCCCAGATAACCACTAGCACATCTGTTGTAGATGGGATGAGTCTTTTCTAGAGTTTTATTTAAATGGAAACATGCCATATTTAGTCTTTTATGTCTGGCCTCTTTTGCTCAACAGAACGTGTTTGAGATTCATTCATTTAGTTGCATGTATTATCAATAGTACATTTCCTTCGTATTGCTAAGCAGTATTCCATTGTATGAATATACCACATTTTTTAAAAGTCTGTTCACCTATTGATGAACTCTTTGGGTTGTTTCCAATTTTTAACTATTATGAATAAAGCCACTGTGAATATTCATGTACAAGTCTTTTGACATATTTTCATTTTTCTTGGGAAAATACCCAAAAGTGGTATCGCTGGATCATATAAGTGTATGTTCAACTTTATAAGATGCTGCCAGGCTATTTTCCAAAGTGGCTGTGCCATTTTACATTCTCACTCACAATTAGAGCTCTTGCAGCCCCATCTATTCTCTAGCACTTGGCATAGTTGTGACTGCTTTTTAATGAGTTGTCATTGCTCTATTTTACTTGGACCTTTCTAGAATTTCTTCTTCTCTCCCTCTCTGCCTCTGTTTTCCAGAACTTCTGTCTTCCATTTAGCGTCTGCAAAGGGCAGAAGGTGACGGTGTTTATCATTACGTTGCAGAACTTGTTTTAAATACATTTTGAAAGTGCTGAAAGGACTGTCAGGGCTCGTCTGTCAGAGAGAAGTAAACAGATTTTCTCTTGTTTACTTCACCACAACCCGCACATGCAAAGATATACATGTATGATCTCTTTCTCTGGGCAAACTGGGCCCTGGAATAGTTTATTTGTAGCAAACAAAGGGGAAAAAAAGCTCAACTTCCTTTAGATACTAAACAGTCCATTTCCAGGTCATTCTCTTTAGCCTCTGCTCAGAGAGTGAAATCTTCTCTGGTGTCTGTCGCTCTAGACTTGCCTGCAGTCTCTCGTTAGCCCGCTTTGGCCTCTATAGCTTATGCCAGTCACTAATTTCACAGTAGCTGGCTGCTGATTGTACCTGTAAACAGATTAAATGCTTCATAAAAAGTAAGATGTCTTGACTATGTTTCCTTTCATGTTATCAATTACTGTCTTAGAAACTAAAATCTCAATCTGCAGCGGAACGAAGAAAACACACAAGGTATTTCATTATAAAATCATAAAGATCTTGACTTAAAAAAATTCATGTACTTTAATTTTCCAAGATTCCAACATAACCAGCTTTTTTCTGGGACTGAAAAAAATACAACCAAATAAATCTTTATGATGGAAATGCCAAGATCTTTCTTAAAGTTATGTAAATGATTTCTTAAGACAGGCGAGTAATAGAGTCTGGCAGACTTTGAGGTTCCCGAACGTGTTTGGATGGTCAGATGATATTCTTTGAATAACTTACCATTCTTTTCCAAACCCCGGCTATAAGAAAGTGCAAACTTTTTTGCCAAATGCTTTTTCAATTTTAAAACTGAGTAATTGAAGGAAGATGTTTGTGCCACTACTTCTTTCTACTTCAGTCATTCAATGTTGTGAACCATAAAGCCTTTGATATGTTTGGAAGCGATTTGTAAGGCTTTTCTAAGCCCTTTCCTTAGGCACAGAATATTTTTCTTTTAAGAGTAAATTAAACATTGAAAGTTTCCTGTTCCGGTGGAAATGCCGAACCCAGGGGGTTTGGGTGAGTTACGAACTTGGCAAAATGCATCCTCTGCCATACCCAGTGATCAGTCTAGCTTCCAGCAATAGAAATACAATGGTCAAACATGCTGCTGGAGGTGAACATGGCCAGTCCCTGTGACAGACAGATGAGCAGTAATGTTGTCAGCCTTTTCTTAAGGGTTAAAGGATAGAGGCCTGGAGCTCCTCAACATTCCAGTAAATGAACAAAAACAAAAACAAAACACTAAACACCAAAGCATAGAATTGCTCATAAATGTGCAAGGTTTTTGCTCTAACAGGACAATATGGTAAGGAGATAGTCATAGATGGTACAAATACAGAATTAGCAAGAAAATTATGAAAGACTTATAAAAGAGAAATACAATATGCACACTATGCATTGATTAAAACGCACGTTCTAGGACAGTGGATGTCATGACCAATCTTTCCTAAGTGTGATTCATGGAGCACCTGCCGCAGGATCATAGGAGGAGCTTGCTGAAATGAAGATTCCTGGATCCTATCCCAAATCTACAGCTCGTCAGACAAATCTTGTACACACTGAAGTTTGAGAACCATTTCCATAGATGGATGTATTTTTGGTAGCTAGAACGATGGCCCCCCAACTAACATCCATGTCCTTATTCTGGAACCTGTAACTATGTTTCCTTGCATGACACAACGGACTTTGCAGATGTGATTAAGATTATGGTTAAATGGGGAGCATAGCCTGGATTATCCAGGTGGGCCCGACCTAATTCAATTTAATTTAAATCCTTAAAATTGGGAAACATTCTTAGCTGCAGTGAGAGAGATACAATGTGAGAGGGACGATATCCACTGTTGCTGGCTTTGAAAGATGGGAAGAGTGGCCATGATCCAAAGGATATGGGCATCCCTAGGAGCTGGGGATGGCCTTCCATGTTCTTCTAGCAGGAAATGAGATCCTTGGTTCTACAACTGCTGGGAAAACTAGATTCTACCGACAACCCAAGTGAACAAAAAAATGAATTCTCCCCTAGAGCTTCCAAAAAGCAATGCCTTGCCAACACCTTGATTTTAGCCCTTCAAGACTTATACCTCCAAACTTATAGGGATTTTAAAAAATGTGTGTGGTTGTACACCACTAAGTTTGTGGCAATTTATTACGGCAGTAGCAATAAGAAAATAATAGAGTTATGAAACATCTTACAAGTTATGCATCCATTATACTATTTTAAAAGTATATACAACATGTTACTACATATTAGTACATATTTCTAGTATACACATATATATGTACTAGAAAATGCACCAAAATGTTAATAGCGGTCATCTTTAAGGGCTGACTTTCTAAGCGTCTTTTTCTTCTTTGTGCTTTTATTTTTCAAAAGTTTGAATAACAAATATGTATTACTTTTGTAATCAGAAAAAGTTACTTGAAAAATTAAGTAAAAAAGTAAAGGTAAGAAACAAAACCTAATAGGACTCAGTCAGCACACTGTGCTGGAATCAACTCAGGAAAAGGCCTTGAACTTGGAGCTATGGACCCTGAGTTCAGTCTTGGGGCATCCAGCATCCCACAAGGAGTTCTTTGCATGTGTGGATGGGACCCAAGCTCACTTGCATCTCTTTTATTCCAGGGAGAAAGATAGGGACTGAATGACTTTAAAACACCTGTTCTTCATGGGAAAGCAGCCCAGACAATTGATTCGATTATTTTTAATCTCTCATTTAAAAAAAAAAAATACCCAAGTTGCTATTAATACAACTGGTGCTCTGTCCAACTGAGGGAGCAATTCAAAGTGGGTAGCAAAAAGGTTCCGTAATTGCTGTTGCTAGAATATATTAATAACTCAGGCAGAGGTACAACATTTTAAGTGCATGAAATTCATTGCTGACTATGCTCAGCAGGAGAGAAAAAATATTCAGTAGATTGAAACCTCATTTGAAAAATGGAGGATATTTATTACAATTAATATAAATGTGTAATGTCTAATGGATATAGTTTGCATATCTGTCCCCACCCAAATCTCATGTTGAATTGTAATGCTCAATGCTGGAGGAGGGGCCTTGGGGGAGGTGTCTGGATCTTGGGGTCGGATCCCTCATGGCTTGGTGTTATCTTTGTAATAGTGAGTTCTCAGGAGATCTGGTCTTTTATTTTTATGTATTTATTTATTTTTTGAGACAGAGTCTCCCTCTGTTGCCCAGGCTGGAGTGCAGTGGCACAATCTCAGCTCACTGCAACCTCCACCTCCCAGGTTCAAGTGATTCTCCTCTTTCAGTCTCCAGAGTAGCTGGGATTACAGGCAGGCGCCACCATGCCCTGTTAATAGATCTAGTCTTTTAACAGTGTGTGGCACTTCCCCCACCAACTCTCTTTCTCTTTCTCTGTCTCTGTCTTTGTCTCTCTCTCTCTCTCTTGCTTGCTCCTGCTTTTGCCATGTGATGTGCCTGCTCACCCTTTGCCTTCCATCACGATTGTCAGCTTCCTGAGGCCCCCTTACAAGCTGACTAGATGTCAGCACCATGCTTCCTGTACAGCCTGCAGAGCCAGGAGCCAATTAAACCTCTTACCTTTATAAATCACCCCATCTCAGTTATTTCTTTATAGCAATGCAAGAATGGCCTAATACACTAAATAAAGTAAAATTTCTATTAGAATTATTTAATTCTGTAGAATGTTAAGTCAAAGGTAGTTCTAGGAGGAGGTGTTGCTACCTGTTCACTGAATCAGACCCCTCAAGGCAGATCTGAGCATCAATATGACTACCTTAAAACAATGATAAACTAGAATAACAATTTGTTAATTTAGATGAGAAATCAATTTTGTATGGGGACTATAATACATCAATCCAGGTGACTTAGTTAAATTCACAGGCATCTGAGCCAAACAGACCCGGGTTCAAATCCCAGCCTTTGCAATTAATTACTGGGTGACCTTGGCTACACCTTGACCCTAAGTTTTAAGCCTTGGTTATCTCTCCTGAAGACAAATTGATAAGCACACCACTTTATTGAGGAGTTTGCATTAAATTAGATACTACATATTAACCATTTGGAACATTGCCTGACATATGGTAACAGTTGTGCCATTATTATCTTATGTTGCAGATAAAGCTCAAAAAATGGTGGAAAAATTTGTCCAAGGTCCCAGATATAGAACATAGATGCAAATCCAGGAGGCCTGGCTCTTCATATACAGATCATAGATGAAGAGACAAGAGAAAGTAAGAAGGTCCATGTAACTGGAAAGAGACGCAAATGCCTTCTAATTTCAGCAATATTTATAACCAATGCTAATCTATAATGGGGAGGAAAGAGAATTCTCTTCTTTGTCATCCAAAGCTGCTCAAAGGGAAGCTGCCATGATTAGTTGTGCCCTGCACAACTCTTGAGGGTTTCATTTATGTAGACAGCGGTCCCGAACTGCAGAGCCATTATCATGCACTGGGACTAAGACAGCACTGGGAATGAAGAGTTAAATTGCAGAAGTTGTATATTTTAGGAGTACATGTAGACATCATCAAAACTTTCTTTGATTCGCAGATACACAGAGAGTGGTCCTTAGTAGCGCTACCACCTCTTTTTTCAATGCTAAACAGTTCTCCCTTTGGAAAGGACAAAGCACTTTTATAAATATCCTCATAATACCAGTTGTTGCTTTGGCAGTGCTTAGTCACAACAGGACCCACTGTTAAAAGTTTAAAATAGCTCCTGGGCCAAAAGCCTGCAGTAGGATTCTGAGGCATAAAAGCTATGCTGTGACCGGTGAATCTAGAATTTTAGGGGAATTCTTCTAGGAAGCAACAGCATGCCAGTCATCATTATCCCCAGCCTTCCAGATCGCTGAGCTGTGCATTTGTGAGCCTTCGTTACAGCTGAGGCTCCCTCTCTTCCAGCATTCCTTGTGTGTCCTGTAGCTCCCCACAGTGTCAGGCCCCTGAGAGCCTGGAAGGACTATCCTTCTCATCTCTGTCTTTCCAGTGCCTGGCAAAAAGCGGAACATCCGGGCTCAAATGAATGAATGAATTTATATCTTCTTGAGGAGGTCTCTCTGATGGTTCACAGATCCGATAGTCGTAGAAAATTCCACTGAGAAGTTTGCTTTTGTTAAAAAGGAATCAGAGTAACTTGCCAGTCCTAAGGCTGATGCTACCAAGCTTTCCCCACACCACAGTGAGCAAAATAATCTCTGGGATTTCACGATATTGAGTTCACCCTACTTCAGTCCAAAGAGATGTGTTCTATTCTACACTTGGAATAAGGCATGACGTGGACTGTCCTCAAAAGCTTTCTCAGGGCTACACTCAGTGAAGCTTACTCTTCAGAAACCATCACCATAGCTGTGTTCTTTATACTAAGCCTCTTCAAAGAAGGCAATGGGTGAACCCTACATTTATCTCTCTCGCTTCCTGAAGTCTGTCGTGATGCAGGCTGAACAAATGTATCTCCTCACTGTGTCCTGTAACCTTTCCTCATTCTTTGGGCCTACTGCTGTTTTTTTAAAGTAATAATTACATGCTTAATGGTGTACTAATGAAAAAGAGTATGTTAATATATGTAATAATTAGTGATTATAATACATCCAATATTCTAATATATGTAATCACAAGTGGTTATACAATATTTAATATGTATAATAATTAGTGATTATAACAACAATGACAACCTATATTTTTAGGACAAACACAGCTAGAATACACATACACACTGTCTGATATATATATATATATATATTAAAAACATACTGCTGGAATATATATACATGTGTTTATATGTATAATCTCCATCAATCCTTACAATAACTTTACAATGTTAGTTCTATTATCTCAATTCAATTCAATTCAATTCAATTGACGGTGAATCTGAGGCTCAGTAATTCCCAATGTCACATCACTAATAAGTGGCGGCATGTGAAATGGATCTGAGAGATCTGTCTACAGCCCAAACCCCTACCCTCTATACTATGCTTCACTAGTAAAGCCGCAAAGCTGCCTCCATTCTGTTAGGTTAATGGCATATCTTTTTAAATTCTTGCATTTTCCTCCCAATCTTTCAGCCTCCCAAATAATAAGTAACCAAATAATAAGATTGTCTCCCAGGGTGAGATTTCATCTGAGCGATGAAGTGTACACACCTACGGCTTTGATTTAATTCTCTTGGACTAAGCTGATTAAGTGCTGAGCAGTTTAGACTCTTTTATAATTTTATTAGATGAGATCATTAGATTTCAGAGATGAAATGAATGGAAGCCTGACCAGAGACTGAAATAGCCAAATCCAGCCGCATCAAAGTTTCCTTGGGGCCAGCTTTCAGGATTCAAACACTCAGTAGTACATACAAAGCATGACTCTCTGAACAATAGGGATAAAATTTCAATATTAAAATAACTTTTATGATGCCAGGAAATACAGTGACATGCTTTTCTCTCGAAGCAGCATGGTTTTGCTTTAATGAAACTATAGATTATCGATTCTCAGACTCAGGGAATACTGTCCTAATGGATGTGGTCTCGAGTTATATTACTACTACAGCCATTAACTCGTGCAACTAAAAGCAAATGACTTCACCTCCCTGGGTTTTATCTCCCTCGAACCTTTCTCCCAGAATTTAGACAAATGAGGACATTCAATTAAGAAGACATTTGTGTCCACGTGTAAAAGAGACAATAAAAATGGAACATGTCACCGTGTGTGCTTCTTGCTGCTTTCCAGGGGTCAGGATACCCTGAGCAAAACCACTGTAGTAATATCTCCACAGAAACAAAAATATCCCTGATTTTGTATATCATAGCGGATTCTATCCTAAAACAAATTATTCTTTTCTGTCTTTAAACCAATTCCTAATTTACCCACTACAAATGTCAACATTGCTCATATGAATATGTCTCCCAAGCCTAGCCATAACTTCTCATTCTCTGTTGAGTTTTATATTCCAGTTGTCCATGGGCTATCTCTACTTGGATATGAAAAGTTAGCACTTTTTCACCACCCTCTCTCCCAGTTTCTTCATCTGGCAATGGTACCAGGTATGACAGGCACAGAAATTCATTTTTCTCATGTCTCATGTCAGATTGATTACCATGTCCAGCTCATTTTCTTTCCTTTTTATGTCTATAGTCCCATTCTTAATCCAGGACTCATTACCTTATCTCTAATTTTTTTGGCAGTTGCCTTCCATCTTGTCCTCTGATTTCTTTCTACTATTTCTCTGATCTCTCCCTGCTATTATTCTACACTAAGTGGCTAGCTCAGTGAGACAGAATTTTCCTCTTGTCTGTCATGGAAACTGATTTCTATAGTGGTCCTGATCTTGTCTCTTCTCCCTATGCCATCAGCCTCGAAAGTATCTTTTCCACCTTACGCCTCTAACGTGGGCCCTGCATTCCAGCCAAGCTCATTTGCACTTTAGCTCCAACACACTGTTGGCCTGTTTCCATTAATGTTATTCCAAAAGAATTAATTGAATGTAGCAATGGATACATGGATGGATGGATGGATGGATGGATGGATGGATGGATGGATGGATGGGTAGATGCACACCGGCATGCATGCATGCATGTGCCCAAACCTCAAATCTCTTCTGTTAACTCTATCCCTCAATACCACAATAAGAGAGAAACATATACCTAGAGTCTTTGGAAATTGATCTCCTTCACAGCTTGCCACGACTGAGAATTGTTCTTCCCTTGGTTCATGTTGCAGACATGTGATCTGCAGTCTCCTATATGTGTGTGTGTTCTCCTTCCTTTTGGCAGAGATGGCTAGCTGTTTACCAAACCCGATTCTCTCATTGTATGTGACTGGGCGAGTAACTGGACTGCATTTCCCAACCTGCTTTGCAGTTTTAGAGGTGTGACTAATGGACCACAAAATGCAAGTGGAAGTGATGTGGGTCACTTCCAAGCTGTGGAGGCTCAATATCAGGCTATACCTCCCCCATGTTTTCTTTTTTGTATCCCTCCTGGTGGGAAAGGCAAAGAGCAAAGTGACCTTGGAAGTCAGGTGTTGATGATGGCAGAGGTGCCATCAGCCTGGGACCTTAACTGCAGTCATATGCTGCATAATGACATGTTGATCAACAAGAGACCACATATGAAACAGTAGTCACATACGAACATAATGGAGCTAAAAAAAATTCCTATTGCCTGGTGATGTTGTAGTCATTGTAAAGTCATAGTGCAGTGCCTTACTCACTTGTTTGTGGTGATACTGGTGTACACAAACCTACTGCACAGCCAGTCAAATATAACACAAGCAGTTGCATATAGTCCCTAATACTTGATAATGATAATAAATGACCATGTTGCTGGCTTATGTGTTTACTATACATTTTATCATTAGAGTGTACTCCTACTTATTAAAAACAAAATAAGTTAACTGTAAAACAGCCTCAGGCAGGCCCTTCAGGAAGTGTTGCAGAAGAAGGCATTGTTGTCACAGGGAATGACAGTTCTATGTATTATTGCCCTGAAGACCCTCCACTGGACAAGACGCAGAGGTGGAAGACAGTGATATTGATGATCCTAGCCTCCTGTAGGCCTAGGTTAATGTGTGTGTGTGTTTCTTTGTTTTTTAACTTAAATAATTTACAAAGTAAAAAGCAGAAACAAAATTTTTAAAATAGAACTTATAGGATAAAGATACAAAGAATGAAAATATTATACAGTTGTACAATGTGTCTGTTTTAAGCTAAGTGTTACAAAGGGCCAAGAAGGTTTTGAAAATTAAAAATATGATAAAGTTAAAAAGTTACAGTAAATTAATATATTAAAGATATACTTTTATAAATTCAATGTAGCCCAAGTGTACAGTGTTTATCGTCCACAGTAGTGTTCGGTAATGTCCTAGGCCTGCGGAGTCACTCATCATGCACTCCCTGGTTCACTCAGAGCAACTTCCAGTCCTGCAAGCTCCATTCATGGTAAGTGCCCTCTCCAGGTGTGCCATTTTTTATCTTTTAATACAGTGTCTTTACTGTACCTTTCCTATGTTTAGATGTGCTTAGATCCATAAGTTCTTACCACTGTGTTACAGTTGCCTGCAATATCCAGGATAGTAACATGCTGTACAGGTTTGTAGCCTAGAAGCAACGTGCTAGACTGGAAACCCAGGTATGTAGTATGCCATACCATCTAGGTTTTCATAAGTACACTCTATGATGTTCTCACAACAAAGAAATCACCTAAGGAGGCGTTTCTCAGAATGTTTCCCCAGCGTTGAGCAGCACATGACTAAATTGAGGAGAGTCAACTACGGACTTGGAATATTTCCCTGGATGTGAAAGATAAATAAATTTCTATGTTCCTGAACCCACACATTTCTGCTAGATCTTGTTACAGCAGCTCAGCCCTCCCTAACTAATTTGCTCCTCTACTGGATCACCAGTGACCTGATTAGCTGCAGCTGTCTGAGTGGTCAGACCCACACCGGGATATGAACCAGAGCTGCAGAATTGCCTCGGGTAAGACCAGGGAATCCAGTGAAAGGTGAGAAGAAAGGTGGGCTTGGCTGAACTTTGCAATTGATCCTGAATATAAATGCAGGTTGAATCATGGACAAGGAGGAAAATATTTTGGAAGAATTAATGTGAAGTCAGCGCCGGAGACTAGTGAGGCAGAAGGTAAGAGAGTGGATTAAAATAACACCAGGAATCATTCTCACTAGGTTTAGTTCTATCCTAAGTCTATGAGGAACACTGGGCTCTATTCTAGAAGAGCTTAGATTTTTCTTCCAATCTTACCTGGTAAACCTTTAAGACTCTTCTTTCTGTAGATTTCCGGGTTACTTCCTTATCCATGCTATCTTTCAGAGAAAGTACAGGGTTGGGTTGAAGAGTCTTCTGAGTCCCTGCAACAACTCTCCTCTGTTCTTTCTGGGCCTAAGCTGGGGCTGGAGTCCTGATAGCTGGGCTTTTTGCCAAGGCCTAAACTCTGTCCCCATTGCCAAGGTCAGCTCTGATCAGGTTAAGTTCAGATGGCTGAAGAAACTCCATCCTGGACCTCTGAATTACGCTCTTTTCCAGGGGATTAAGTGTGTATAAGAAGATCTTGGGCTGATAGAGATTGGGTGTACTGGAGAAGCATCAAGTGCACCAGTACAGAGGAAAGAGTAAGGGAGGGTAGGGTAGGTCACTAGGGCCCTGAGGAGCTGAAATTTGTAGACTTCTGGTTCATTCATTCATTCACTGCATAAGCACTTGTATAACATATAGTGATTTTCAGGCACTATGCCTGTAGAACTTTGATGCTATGAAAGAGTCTAAAAAAGCAGTGTACCCAAATTTTTTTGTAAAGTCAATGGAAATTAATAGCAGGGTATATGGCCACATCTGATCTCCATATCTGTTGAAAGAAAGAACTTTCACAAGGTCTTTCCCTGTTGAAATTGTTAGAATTTTATACAAATGTTTGGATTGAGCCACTTTGAGGTCCTCATCTTGGGTAGTCCATGGCTTGAAAGGAAATGAGGGGGGAGAAGGAAGTAGCATAGGTAAATAGTCACGATCTATGGGGAAGTCACATCCTCAAACCAGGATGTCCAGGCGCGAGGATCAGCATAGCAGCTTCTAATGTGGCAGCTGGCAGGACTGCAGACCAGAGAGTTAAGAATTGTTTTTGAATGAAGAGACCTCTTACTGCAGTAACTTGATCAGCATCACAAAATTCAGAGAGGGCTGAGGGACAGCATCATTTCCCAGACATAAGGCCAGAGTGGCCCGATTTCCTTAGGCCAAAGCTGGGATTCTAGTTTTAATGACAAAGCTTTGGCCCTTAGACTCAGGATCTAGAGATACATTTTGTCTGAAAGTTAAGGAAAGGAATGAAGAAGAATCATAGCACATGACTAGGGCAGCATAAAAGAATGTCTGGCCCCCCACACCTGTCACTGGGTCTCAAGCAGAGCCTTCCTTGCCAGCAACGTCCCTTCAAGATCAAGTCATCAGCTCTGTAACCAGCTTATGCCAGGCTAGAACCTCATGGCCCCCAGTGAGTTAGAAGCTGTCTCCACCATGAAGAGCCATCCTGGATCCTCAAATCTGTAGGACTCAGGCCAATGTGATCTTTTCACATCTAGAAAAATATGCTTTTGGGAAAGAAAACACTAAACTCAATCACTCTGGGTAAATGACTTTGCTGATATGAATATGGTATGGTATGGTATGGTATGGTATGGTATGGTATGGTATGGTATGGTATGTATGGTATGGTATGTATGGTATGGTATGGTATGGCATGGCATGGTATGGTATGGCATGGTATTAGTTCTGAGACGTTTGCACTTCAACCAGTCATAAGAAGCCTTTATCCCAAAAATTGATCAACTAAGTTAGAGAAGTATTGGGAGATCAAGAGCGTAAATCTTATGGCTAAGCTTTTCCATATTTCCCTTGCACCATATTGGAATACGGGTACGGAGGGGTTGAGGGTGGGGGTTTCTGGGATAATATGATTGAGAGCAACAAGGAAGTAACAGTTAAGGACAAGGGTCTGTTCCTGCCTTCACAAGTAACCGGCTATAGGACAATGGGCAAGTCAACTCTCCTTTCTGTGACATAGTTACCTTTGGATAAAACCAGAATAGCAATACTTTCGACCCTTACATGGGAATTATGAGGATTAAATGAGGTGATAGATGTGGACAACTTTACTAAATACATACAAATACATGACATAATATTGTGTGCTAATGTTGTCAACAATGAGATTGTGTGAGAAGGATGATTTTGTTCAGCAGAGATGTAGAAAGCAACACAGTCCCACGCAATCATTCTCAGCATGGACCCTCCAAGTAGCAGAAGTGACTCCTTCCACCAAGGAAAGCAAAACACACACATACACACACACACACACACACACACACGCTATTACACAGTCTGTGAGTCTATGGATATAGGACAGAGAACTCAGGATAGAGAAAGAACTGCCAGGCCAATGCACAGATCAAAGCTAATCCATAGTAAATGAGTAAAAGGGTCAGGGAGAAATTTATAGAATTTACATTGAAGATTTTGTTATGCCTTCCACAGAAATAACTAATAAAAACTTGCTACTTGAAGTCAACGTTAGGAAGCAGAAATGAGGAGCACTCTACAAGCAATAGCAAGTGCCTTAAAACAAGGATGCCAACTCCAAGGCAGACAGCCTGGCAGAAGCGTAATAGAAACCAGGATTAGGAAACAATAGTTCTGCGGCTTCCAGTAAGGTGCGATTAAGGAAGGAGTACCTCATAAGTTTTGTCAGCTGACTGTTGAGGAGAAGGATGGCCATTTCTGTACCATCCAGGGTGTAAGACGTGCAACATTTATAGCCTGTGTGGGTGCAGCCAGGACCAGGGCCAGGGCATCGACAGCCAGAACCCCCAGCATGAGGTGGACCCAAAAGGAGAGGGCAGCGGAAATGCCCCCCAAAGTAGCTGTATTAGTCCGTTTTCACACTGCTGATAAAGACATACCCAAGACTGGGTAAGTTATAAAGAAAAAGGGGTTTCACGGACTCACAGTTCCACGTAGGTGAGGAGGCCTCACAATCATGGCGGAAGTCACCTCTTCACAGGGTGGCAGGAGAGACAATGAGAGCCAAGTGAAAGGGGAAACCCCGTAGAAAACCATCAGATCTTGTGAGACTTATTCACTACCACGAGAACAATATGGGGGACACTGCCCCCGTGATTCAATTATCTCCCAGTGGGTCCCTCCCACAACATGTGGGAATTATGAGAGATACAATTCAAGATACGCGTCAGGGGAAGACACAGAGCCAAACCATATGAGTAGCTGAGAAGACAGCTTTCCTTCAGGAGCAACTCGGACCTTACTCCTCCCCATCCGAGGGCTGGCTGAGGTTCCAGTGATTTTCCTAAGAGAGGCTGCCCCAGACACGATATGAACCTCCATTCCTCAGTGCACCCAGGCTGGTGTGGCCACAGGAAGCAAAGCTGCTTGTGCATCATAAGGGTACAATTCTCCAGTTTGGTGCTTAAGAAAATAAAGCACAAGTGAGGCCAACTTGCTTTCCATCGCCTGCTTGAACCCTCTCTCCAAGTGCTTCCAACTTTAAAAGCAACTGGAACACAGAAAGCCCACTGGTAGTTAAAAATTCAGACAGAGTTCGACGTGGATTACTTTTGTTCCCTGGAATCTGTGTGGCCAGCTTTTCTTTAGTCCTTGACACTTAGCAAGGGACAAGGGACCACAGAAATTACAAAGGCAAGCTTCTAGAGATCTATCCGTTGTGAGCTGTAATATGTTTACTTATGAATTAGCCTTTAATCAACAGATTTAATATTAATTAAAAATTCATAAGCTGCTCTTTGCATAGAAATGACATAATTATGTCTCTGATTCAACTTAAAGTGTCCACTGCAGAATGTGTAAAATGTTAATTAGTAGTGAAATGCACTTAAGAAAAAAATTCTTTTAATTATGTAATAAGGCTCATTACAACAGGTAATCAACAAAGCTGCCAAATGAGCCCTCTGGTGGCATTTTTCTATATATAGCAAACAAACTTTTGTTTGTAGAAAAGGTGTGTGTGTGTGTGAATAGACAGATTTCAAATTGCTGTGGAGAAGGAAGCAGCAGTAAGTCCCAGAAACAGTTAGAAATGACCTTGTAATCTCTCAATTCTGTCAGACAGTAAAGATGACACAGATAAAGGAAGAAAGGGTCTGAAGTATTCCTCCACTAGTTGAGCAAATGCTCAAAACCTCCACTGGGTTTCACCCAATGTGGTGTGATCTTTCGGAGACCTGAGCTGTTTCTAACAGTGGTAAGAGTTCAGGCAGCAGGAGTATTAACGGGTATTGACATGGCACCAACAGAATATAGAACATCAAAGAAATAGAAAATGTGATCCCTGCTTTTGATTGATATGACCCCAAAAACTGAGTCTCTGTCCATCCCGTTCGTGCAGATATCAGGGTCAAGAACTCATCAAACACATATTTGTGGGCCGGGCACAGTGGCTCACGCCTATAATCCCTGCACTCTGGGAGGCCAAGGCAGGCAAATCACTTGAGATCAAGAGATCGAGACCATCCCGGCCAACTTGGTGAAATCCCCTCTCTACTAAAAATACAAAACTTCGCCAGGCCTGGTTGTGCGTGCCTGTAATCCCAGCTACTCAGGAGGCTGAGGTGGGAGTAATCACTTGAACCTGGGAGATGGAGGTTGCAGTGAGCCGAGATTGTGCCACTGCACTCCAGCCTGTGCAACAGAGCGAGACTCCATCTCAAAAAAAAAAAAAAAATTGTGAACAAAGATGCAACCCATCCATCAGTGGTTCACCATTCACTCATTCATTCATTCAGCCCAGTGCCAGGGGCACACAGAGGACACAGCTCTGCTTCCAAGAAGCTCCTGAAAGCAGCCTGAGGAGCGAATTTGGGCTTTGAAAATCAGACCGTCCCAGATTTCCACATATCATAGCCTCATCCTCGCTACACAGAGCCACAGGAGCTTAGGCAAATAACTGTTGAGACTCAATGTTCTCATCTACATGGGGGTTACTTTGTCTGCTTGGTGGGGTTTCTATAAAGGTTCCAGTGAGATCATCAATGTAAAGGATTTGGCCCCCACATGGCAAAAGGCAGGGCACAATGACTGTCTCTGCCCCATCCTCACCTCGTGGCTGGTGCTGGTTTGTCAGCCTTAGCTGAATTTAACACACAGTATGATATAAAGACAGTGGATTTTAAGAAATTCTCCATGGACTTTAAATTAACTAATGTTGTATTAAGTGCTGTGCTGAGTACAGGGAATACACGGGAAAGGTCTAGTCCCTTATACCAGGCGTGTCAAACTTACTCCCCCTTGTCCTGGGCCCTGCACCCATACTTTCTGCCCTTCTACTGGTCCTTATCCCACCCATTCCTTTGCTTCTATTACATTCTGGCCTGTGATCAGCTCTCCAGCCTTGAATGCACATCTCTGACCACATTCATTCCCCCTCCCTGCAAACTCCCAGGTCCTGACTTTCACTGTCCACTGAAATCTCTGCTTAGCCTGCTGAGATCAGACCCACAAAGTCCTCTGCCGGGGTTCAGGGCAAACTGTCCTAACAAGGTAGAAATTCATTTCCTCCTTCAATTCCTCATGGTCCTTCAGTTAGGAAGCAGGAGAATACAGTCCTGCAAGCCCTGGGGCTCCAGCCTGAAGAGCGAAGTACAACTCTTTGGCCAGCAACAGTTCAGTCTCTGAGAGTCCTCTGCAAGCTGGCTTCCACCAAATCAGTGCTGGGTTAGCCCTGAAAACTTGCGAAGGTTTCAGGCCCACCTGTAGATGAGTGCAGAGCTACTGCATCTGAGTGAGAATGATCAAGGAGGTCTTGGGCACCTTTCTGTATTCAGTGGCTCAGACTGCCTGGCTCACAGAGGGTGCTTAATACATGTGGAATTCACAAATGCATGAATCTGCTAGGCAGGCCACCCAGTGCACACAAGCTAGCCTAAAGCAGGGAACAACCGAGAGCTTAATCACCCAGTTTAAGCAGACTTGCTGAGACCCACTTTGCAAGGAGGCTGCCAACTGTCAGATTTCACGGCTCCAGCAGAGGCACTGATCCATCTTGGAGCCTATGAGTTCATTCTGACAAATGCCTGGAACCTGAACTGGAATGAGGCTGCCATAGTGGATGTGTTCCAGGATGGATCGGGGATCCATCCAAGATGAGCTTGCCCAGGCTGTAACGCATGGGCTCGGTTCTAAAGTAAGCAGCCAATGCCGCTGAGCTCTCCTTACCATGCTCTCCTGCTGCCAGGATATGCCTTGTTTAGAAAGGAGGGCCAGAGCCCATGTATGAAAGCCAGGAGTTCAGCACCAGCCAGGGCAAGGGCAGAAAGACTCCGAAATGTTTTGTTCAGCCTCAACCATTTCTGGTTGCCCTCCTTACTCAGATATTGCTTTTACAAAAGGATTTAATAAACAGTAAAGGATAGATTGCTTAGCTAGAGATAGATGATAGGTAGGTAGGTAGGTACATAGATACGTAGATACATAAACATAGATGGATAGATACAGGATAGATAGAGAAGTGGGGAGGGTTAAGGCATGGCACGTTCCCAGAGGTATGAGCATTTACAAAGAGAATGCAAACCTTTAAGAAGGAAAATCCTCTGTGTGGGGATTCGTGGGACAGCCCAAATTTGACAGCTAAGTGGTAGAGCCAGCCCTCAAACATAGACTTTCTGATTCCAAATCATCATTTCAGGCTGCCCTCATGTGTAACATTATATCCTAGGGAAATGAATGTGAATAATCAGTTACTCTTGCTTTAAAAAATTCCTCCCACGACACAAAACCTGCTGTAGGAACAAAGTTAAGTTAAATAAGTTGGGGGCTATAATGACAACAATCAGATAATTGAGACAGGCAGAAACACCAAGTTTTTTGACTCCCAAAACCATTTTCTTATAACCCAATTTCTGTTTAAATCTATACAACAGCTGCTGGTGGCGTTATGTAATTCCCTAGAGGCACTGCCTCCTAGAAGACAATATTATAAATAACTGCATCAAATCCCAGCGAACTCTGGTCCTCAGCAATGACCTTGAGGCTAACCAGACCCCTACTTTCTATATCCAACAGACACCCAGAAGTGCAGGATATGTCTGGGTGGGCTCCTCCAGGAGCTACATTCACTGTTGTAACCTACAAAACCATAGTAGCAATTTCTATACAGTTTGATAATTGCAGTCTGTAAGTGTGCTATTGGTTTTCATTGTGATAGACCATATTACAAAACTAGTTATAAAATGTTAGATGGGCAGCAAGGACCTTCAATATCAGATTCTTCCCTGACAGCCTCCTCAACATCCACTTCAGGGTCATGCAGGTGCTGAGTTTCAGTCATGGCATATGGGAGCATTTTTGCTGTCCATTTGTAATCAGAGCCATATGAACTTGGGGTGCTTGTTTGCTCTGTAACTCAGATGTTAGCTGGGATTTAATAGCCACTCAAGATCTAGATAAGATGAATTCATGCCCTCTTATCAAAACCCAAAGCCCTAAACTCTCTCCTCAAAATTCCTCAGATCCTCAAATATTTATACTCTTATAACCATCTTTGACCTCCAATTCCCAGCTTCTCCTGTAATTTTGTTTTTCACTCTGCATCTTGTCCATTGATCTCTACTCTGGAATTGATCCAAACTTGGTATCCACTCTCCTAAATCCTCACCTTCAAAACAAGTTCAAATAGTAATAATTATTATTAAAAACTAAGACATATTGAGTACTTACTATATATCAAGCATTATTCAAAGCACCTATGTGTAATGATGCATTTGGTTTGCCCAGCAACCCTTTGAAAGATGTTCAGAACTGTTGCCTGTAGCATAATTAAGATTTGAGGATCACAGGGAAGCAACATCACATTATGCACCCAAGAAAAACAATACACAATTCTGTCTAGTTCATTCTGATTGCCCTGGTCTTCAGTTTGTTATAGGCTGTCTCTGTCCCATGTAGCAAACCCAGCCTTTCACTCTCATCACATCTCCTTCTCCTCTCTCCCATCCCAAATTTCCTTCTCACTTATTCTCTCTTAAATTAACCTAAGAACCTCTTTCTTTTCTTTCTTGGTTTTTTTTTTTTTTTTTTTTTTTTGAGATGGAATTTTGCTCTTGTCGCCCAGGCTAGAGTACAATGGCGCAATCTTGGCTCATGGCAACCTCCACCTCCTGAAAAGAACCTCTTTCTTATGCAGAGAAATTCTGCACCTACCCCCAAATTCACATGTAGAAACAATTGCTATGCTCAGCAGAACAAGCAGACTCACTCTCCACGGGCAATGACTTCCCTTAGAAGGCAGCTTGGGTTATAAATAACAGGTTTGCTTGAGGTTGTTCGTTCTTGTTGTTAAACCTATAAACACATCAGAAACTGAACTGGAATCATTTGTTGGACGATCACTTTTAATATTTTAAATTTAATTTCTTTGCATAGGTAGTACATTTTCAAGTTCTAAATTCAAAGAATTCAAAAGCATATATATAATAAGAATTCTCCTTTTGCCCTAGACCTCCAGCAACTGAATTCCTTTCCTGATAGCAACCAATTTTATCAATAGTTTGTGCATATTCCAGAAATATTTTAGGCATCTATAAATACACTTTTTGAAATTTCATCTTTTTTTAATTATAATGATATGAAAATGGTAGCACGTTTTGCCACTGTTTGCCACTTTGCTTCTTTCATTCAACAATAGCTCTTGATGGTCATTCCATATTTATATCAACAGCTGCTTTATTCTTTGCTACAGTTGTGTATCTAACCAATTCCATAGGGTGGACATTTATGTTTGTTCCAACCTTCTTCTCTTATAAACTATAGCACAATTAATAACTTACACATTCATCATCTCACATGTGTGTTCACATGTAGACATTTAGGTTGATTCCATATCTCAGCTATCGTGAATAGTGCTGCGATAAATACAGGGGTGCAGATATCACTTTGACATACTGGCTTCATTTCCTTTGAATACACACCCAGTAGTAGTACTGCTGGACCATATGGTAGTTCCATTTTTTACTTTTTGAGGAACTCTATGTTATTTTCTATAATGGTTGTGCTAATTTATATTCCTACCAACAGTGTGTAAGGGTACCCTTTACTCCACATCCTTGACAATGCTTGTTATCTCTTGTTTTTTGATAACTATTCTTACTGGAGTGAGGTGACATTTCACTGTGGGTTTAATTTGCGTGTCCAGACCCTCCATGAACTGAGTTCAAGTTCTTTTTGCCCTATCTTCAACCTGACCTTCTGCCCACCCTCTACTCCAGGTCGACTGATCTCCCAGCTCATCCTCATCCACACTCAGAGCATTTCTGCTTAAGATGCCTTCCTCAACCTCATTTTTCCACAATCTCTCCTCCAGGAATTCTTCTTCCTGGGCCCCTATCCCTCCAGTATCAGTGTATTCCTTTTCTGGACTCTTCTAGTGTTCTATTTATACCTCTCTATTGGCCTATTCTGCATTGTGATATGTGTATTTATTCATCCAATATTCAACAAGTATTATTTAGGATCCACGATGTGCCAGGTGCTGTGCTAAGTGCTGAGTAGACAGAGGTGACCAAAGCAGTCTGGAGCCTGTCCTCATAGAGCTCCAACCATCTGGAGGCCCGAACGCAGGCCTGAATCTCCTACCAGGGCAGTGGTTCTTAACGGCAGGTGGTAGTGGTCATTTTGTCCCCCTATGGGACATCTAGCAATGTCTGGAGACATTTTTGGTTGTCACAACTGGAAAGGGGTGCATTGCTATATAGCGGGTAGAGGCCGGGGTATTACTAAGCATCCTTCAATTCATAGAACCTGCACCCATAACAAAGAATTATCTGGCCAACCTGGACAACATAGTAACACCCCATCTCTACAAATTTTTTTCTAAATTAGCCAGTCATGGTGGTGTACCCCTGTAGTCCCAGCTACTCAGGAGAGGATTGCTTGAGCCCAGGAGGTCAAGGCTTCAGTGAGTCATGATCATGCTACTGCACTCCAGCCTGGGTGACAGAGCGATACCCCATCTCAAGAAAAAAAAAAAATTATCTGGCTCCAAATGCCAAATATCAATAGTGCTGAAATGGACAGACACTGTCCTAGATTTAAAAACTAAGTAAAATTAAGTACCTAGGGAAGGGAGTGTGTTTATTGTTTAGTTTAATATTCTCCAAAACCCCAACATAGTGACTTGATACATAGTAGCTCCTACATATTTTCAGGAATAAAAATGGCACCCTTAGGATATAGGAAAGAGATAAGTTTTAATTAGGAAAAGCAATAAGAAATATTAGTTAATTTCAGAGGGGAAATCATAGTCTAAACTTCTTTGCCATGGGTATGGTAAATTAAGTTAGTATTTTATGCTCCATTGTTGTGTTTTCTTCATTATAATATTTATCATATAAATCCACCAACTTACATAACTCATTGGGAAAGCAAGGGATTAATTAGGCAATTTCAAGATGCATAAATACATTAATATTAACAAAATATATATGGTGATTGGGGAACACATTAAGGGACATAAATCAAAGATAATATAGCAGAGCAAACTTACCAGCAGAAAGCAGGCTTGCAATGTCTACAAACGTTCTTTTGTATTTAATAACATGACAGATTCCTGGCACAATCCTCCTATTTGTTATAGGGCTATTAATTTCATCATACGCACCTTGCATGAACTTGCTTTATTGCATTTGTGAGTATAATGGGAAGGGTCATGAGAGATCACTGCCACGGCAGTGACTTGGCATCCACAGCTTTTGAAATGACTCCTAGGCGGACAGTGAAGACAAACCTCTGGCAAGGAATGGCGTTCCGGTGTGTTAACAGGGTGCCCACAGACATGCATATCAGGTTCAGGTTAACCTGGGAGCTCTAGCCAAGCCCAGAGTCTCCTTATATCTGCAGGATTTTCCTCCCAGCTGTCCAAGGAAGACTTTACTCAAAAGTATAAATCCTCGACACTTCAGTCTTAGAATCTTACTGAGAGCTGTAATTGGGCCCTTTTCATTTTACAGAGAGTGAAACTAAGGCAGAAAGAGTTGAGGTGGTTGCCAAAGGCAGACAACTGGCTCATAGATGACCTGGTCTAGAGGCCTCTGAAGCTACTACATCTGTTTACCTTTTCTGATTTAAAATCAAAGAATCTCCGGCTATCAAGGAGAGATTACACTTAATATACCCATTGCTAGCAACTGGCTTCTTTATTTCATGTATTATTTGGTTTCAAATGCATTTTACCATTGAAAGAGGCTTTGTATACCTTTAACCAAACACGGATATGTTAATTTACGCATTTGTCAATGTCTGGTGGTTGATGTCTGTGGAGCAGCCAGTGTCTAATCAAGAAAATGGAAAATATTCCAGATATCTCAGAGGGCATTTCATATAGGTAAATGGTTCATGGGTGTTGGAGGGATTGGGGGGCACAAAAAGCCAAACTGCAAAATTGCTCAAATATAAGTAACTGTGGAAAGGGCTTAGAAGAGCAAGGGGGACATGATGTCCTGGCTCATGTCAACCGCACTCTCCTGGCTGCCACAGTGGGAACCTGACTGCTGAGGAGGAACCCAGGAGAGGCGCTTGCTGCCCACTGATGCTGCTTCCATTGCTGCTACTGCTGCCTGGAGCTGGTCGTCTCCCATCGCTACCTCCCACTGGCAGGATCTGGTAAGCCAGCTGGCTAAGAAGTCTGCGGGGCATAGTTTACAGGCTCTTCCTGTCCCAGGGTAAAAAAGGTTAAGTATGAAGCTGAGCGACCAGCCTTCTATTGAAAATTCTGTACATGTCTCGTGTAAGAGCAAACTGTACGTGCATTTTTAAAACGTGCCCATTGTTGCCCCCATGTCATCCAGTCTTCATCATCTTTTATTCCTGTTTTCTCTCTTTCCTTCCTTCTTCACATATTCTGGGCTAAGCAATGCATTTGGCATTGGGAATGCCGAGTGAACCAGACAGCGCTCCTGCCCCATGAGAGTTATAATTTATGTCAATGGTAAGACAAACCTTTTGAGCTCTTCCAGATTTTTTTCTTGTTTTCATTTTTGTTTTTGCTTTTCCCATTTCTAACTTTCCCAGGATAGTAATTCCCTTATTTAAATGACATACAGATGCTGCTTAATATTCATGAATTAGAGTGCTGTTTACACTCCTACAGTAAACATAAATCATTTGTCTAATAGGATGCAATTCCAAGATTAAGAAAGGATACTAGTTAACGAGTATGTGTGAATTTTATCATCTTACTCTTCACAGCTGAGACTCAGTCGGTCAAGGCTTTCTGTATTTTTATTGTAATCAGTCTAAGGGATATTAATAAAATTTTTCAATACAAAAAAAGATGAAGCCATAGTTTGTATATATGGATATATATCTATATATTTGAGACAGTTTCGCTCTTGTTGCTCAGGCTGGAGTGCAATGGCACAATCTCGGCTCAATGCAACCTCCACCTCCCATGTTCAAGCAATTCTCCTGCCTCAGCTTCCTGAGTGGCTGGGATTACAGGCATGCACCACCATGCCTGGCTAATTTTGTATTTTTAGTAGAGATGGGGTTTCTCCATGTTGGTCAGGCTGGTCTCAAACTTCCAACCTCAGATGATCCACCCATCTCGGCCTCCCAAAGTGCTAGGATTACAGGTGTGAGCCACTGCGCCTGGCCAGATCTATATTTCTCATAGAGCTTCCCTGCAAAATGCATAAAAACCAGTTTGTTCCCTCATTGAGCTAAAGGTATGGATGGTTACCAGTGCTGGTGCTAAGTATACAGAAGAACATAAGAAAGAATCTCTGTTCTCCAGAACTTGCCTCCTACTGGAGGAGGCCATCAATTAACAGTGACAGCCTGGGGTACAGAATGCCTAATGAAGGGGTAAGAACACACAGAGAGAGGGTGTCCACGTCAGTCAGAGGACTCCGGAAAGGTTTCTAAGAGAAGGGAGGATTTCAATGAATTTGAAGGTGGGTACAAATCAAGTGAATAAGGGGATGAGGAGAACCCCAGGGCACATTGCACAGGAAAGGTCATGAGGCAGGCATTAAGGAAGGCGCAAGGATGACTTCTATCAAGCGTAAAATGAGGTGACACTGTGGTTGTTAGCAAGAGTTGGGCTTTGGAAGTTTTAAAATACTGTGCAAAGGGCTTCATTCTTAAGAAGGTGATAAGCCACCTACCAGGTTTGGAGGGGAAAATAAGATCATTCTGGGAGCAGCATGGAGGATGGATTGAAAGGAATCAAGGCTGAGACAGAGGGAACAGTTGGAAGACCTTGTGGTACCTAGATGAGAAATGACAAGGGCAGAAACTGTGCAGCTGGAGGGGGATGAAGAGCAGAAGGCAGAGCCAAGAAATATACAAGCTAGAGAGTCAATAACATAGAGTGAGAAGAGGAATGTTGTGAGAGGGCAAAGGAGAATCTCAAGTGCCTCCCAGGATGCTGATTTGGGTGACCTGCAGGCTGGCAGGCCAATGACCAAAGCCAGGAAATACAAGAGCGGGACAAGTTAGCAGAGACAGATAGTGAGTAGTGGAAGATGGCTGGGGGAGAAGAAGAGTTCCATTTTTAACATGTTCAAATTCAAATACCTAAGAAACATCCCCATGAAAAGATCCAGTGTTTGGTGGGCAACATGGATATGGAGCTCAGTGGACAGGCCTGAACCGTCTGCATGGCTTTGAGAGTCATCTGCTTTGTAAATGAAGCCAGGGATGTGGAAGAAATAACTCACAGGGGAGAGAAGGAGGCTGAGGATAAATTGCCTGAGAACATCGACATTTAAAGGACTTACAAAGTAAAAGAAACTCACAAAGAAAAGAGAAAGAATGGTTAGAACTGCAGGAGGAAAAAAATGTGTGCCTGTTCTGCTCTTCTTCATCTCATGCACCTGCATCCACCAGGTTGTTTCTGTTGGAAACCAGGTGTCCATCCTTTCGTTTCCTATTCTTCAGTGAGTTCTATCATTACATTTTCAAAACAGATCACAACTCTGTGTGCCTCTCTTTACACTACTGGCAGCATCTGGGTCCTGGTTCAAGCCCCTGGACTATGCAATCTTCACCTCCCCACTCATCCCTAATTCCCCCTTGCTCAGCTGTAATCCAGAGAACCTGCCTGTTTTGTTCATTCAACACAGTGGTAGCTTGTTAAATGAATGAATGATCAAATGATTGAATAAATGTAGAACTACCTAATGGTACAAAGAAATCAGGAAAGTTCTTTTGATTAGGCATTCTGGAAGACTTTGGTAACAGCCATTCTCCTGGAGAGGTAGAAGGTGTTAGCAGTTGTGTCTTCAGTTCTCCGTGATGTTAGTGACAGGGATTATTCTCTGCAACCAGAGGTTACTCTCTTGCCTGTAGACAGAAGAGCTGAAATTAAGCTATTTCTTAAAGTTTTAAGTTTCCATAGAGAAGGGGATTTTTTTGGGATGATCAAAAATGTCCATTACTACACAGTGCCTCAAGCTTTTAAGGAAATCATAGCATTAACTGTCCAAATCTTGAATCTTCCTTAAACCTCCCACTAAAATTTTGATATACCATAAATCGCAGTGCCTCTAATGAGATACCAGTACCAAATCCCCTGGGCTCCTCATACACTTTCTATGTCACATCTTGGCAACTTTCAGGAAGTCAGGTAAGGGATTCTATGCCTTCTACATCAGAACCAAATTGAGGAGTAGATGCTTTCACAATGGAAAATTTATCTCACTAGGTACATGTCTGCCAGACCATTACTGCACCTTTCTGTAACCTTTGTGAGGTATGGAGTGAGTGTGTTTTAAAGAGGGAAAAAAAAATCCTGTAACAGGATTTCTCATGAGTCAATTGCCGGAGCTGGCAGAGAGAGTAAAACCGAGTTGATGAGGAAGGAGGGGCTGGAGTTTTGCTGCAGGACTGGGGCCTCATTAGTGCTTGGCACACAGGCCTAATGGAAGGTTTAAAGTATTGTTGGGACAATCCCTCAGATCCCCAAGTCCGGGGACTGTCTCCAGAAAAAGATGAGTAAACAAGTGTGCAGCATCAGCGTTGGAGTCAGCATGCCCAGGCAAGAACTGCAGCCCGATATTTATTGCTCTGCCAATGCTTCCCATTAAGGATGTCCCCTGAAGGCTCTAGTATTGGGCACCATTTTTCAGATAGAAATTTAGTAACTCAATTGGCATCCACCTGGGCCCCATGGCAAGTGGGAATAAAGCTTGTTTTCTCTTCAAGTGACAACACAGTGATAAATAGGTCTACCATCTTTCCCTCCACTGTAATACTCACCCTCTGGCCCTCCTGGATAGGAAAAATGTTTTCAGTAGCACCTTGCTAGAAAGAGGTGTGCATTAACCCGGTTCTCCCAAACCCAGCTCTCAGCAGAGTATAGGCAGAGAGCTGGGTTTGGGATTTGGTGATTGTTGATGACATCGACTTTCCTTAAGATCTTTCTGCCCCAGAAGCAAGCTCAGATTGTCAGACTGCAATGAGTGTTCCCTCCCTTTTAGCTGCCCTGCAAGGTAGGGAATTAGTCCCAAGACTGTCAGTCATAATAGCTGTGGAGGAAATCCAACATGGAAGGGACGCAGAGAGGGCCCGGGGAAAGGGCTGCCTTGCCAACAAAGCACTAAGGATGTCCTTAAGCTGAGTTTATCAAAGAAATCAGTTCACGATAGGCTGTTCCCCCACGATATTGGAGAAAGATGGCAACCAGTCTCCCAAGACCCTGAGTTTGCTCCAGGCTGATTTTTCAGGAGCATAGAGATCAGAAGCAAAGCACCAGAATCCGCAACAGGCACCTTAAAAGCAGCCCTGAGCGGAAGCTGCCAGAGGAAGGTGTGCTTCCTCCTCCCTCCTGATACCCCTGCACCTAAGATTCCCAGGTCTTGGAGCCTGGGATTCAAAGCAAGGCCATCTAAATGGTCACAACAAAACTAACTAACAGCCCAGACATGGTGGCTCACACCTGTAATCCCAGCACTTTGGGAGGCTGAGGCGGGCAGATCACCTGAGGTCAGGAGTTCGAGACCTGCCTGGCCAACATGGCGAAACCCCGTCTCTACTAAAATTACAAAAAATTAGCTTGGCTTGGTGGTGTACACCTGTAATCCCAGCTACTCAAGAGGCTGAGGCACAAGAATAGCTTGAACCTGGGAGGCAGAGATTGCCCCACTGTCCTCCAGCCTGGGTGACAGAGCGAGACTTCATCTCAAAAAAACAAAACAAAAAACCAGCAAACCAAGAAGGCGCCCCTCTAGCTTCTCATCCACTCACTTGGGAGACCTCCAACTTCTATCTCCTGCCAAGTTCCTCCCACTTGGAGCTTGAATGCTGCATCTGGGAGCAGGGTGTTCTCTGTGCTCATGAACAAATGTAGGTTCTCGTGTCTCAACCCTAGCCCAGCTTCAGAATCATTTAGGGGAGCTCTTAAAGAAATAAATGTTCAGGCCCCACCTCCAGACACACTGGAGGCGTGTGGGATTTTGAAAGTGGCGCCCAGGAATTTTAAATCATTTTGAAAAGAGACTCGATGATGCTGATGTAGCTATCCATGGGCTCACTTTGAAACCACAGTCCTGTAGAGAGGAAGGATTCTAATCTGATTTCAAATCTCTGCTTTGCCACCAACTGGCTTAATATGTAGACAAGCTCTTTTAACATCTCCACATCCTAATTTCCTCACCTCTGTGGTACAGGTAATATATTGACATTTATAAAGCACTGATCCTTATTTGTATTTTCTTGCTGTTGTCTAAGCCTGTGCATTTACATGAGGTTTATTGTCCCAGAGAAAGAAAGGGTGGAACTAGTGTGGCCACTCCCCTTGTAATGCCTGGGGAGCGGGGGTTGGGGCACAGCGGTCTTCAGACTTCCAGAAACTTCCCTCTTACCAAGGCACCTCTGGGTCCAGATGATTATAAGGAAATCAGTGTCCTCTTCCATCTGCAGTGTGTGTCTGTGACCCTTTCCTATCTCCCCCTACACAAGTGCCCTTCCCTGACTCTACAGAGAAAGGCACTCACCTCCAATCTTGCCAAGAAGCATTGTCCTAGGGTGCAAAACCTATGTTTAAATAATTAACCATAAAATGCATAGTGTGTATGTGTGTGTACCTATACATGTATAACTTTGATCAACTATGTATCAAAAATAATTTTAACTAGAACTTAATCCATAATAAATTTTCTAAGGGAGTGCTGTGGTGACAAAAAAATAACAATTGAAAATGTTCCGCTTATATACAAATTTTTGTTGAGGAGAAGAATGATAGGGTAATTCATAAAAGACTTTCAAGCATAAAAATATATCATGGCAGGATAAAGTTGTGCAGAAATGAAATGGAAATACAATTACAAGGGAAAAGAGAAACATTATGTAACTTCCAACTGTTAAAAAAGAGCTTGTTCATGTGTTTTTTGAACGTGGGTATTAAATCACTATGGTATTTAGATTCTATTGGATAAGTTTAAAAGACTGATATAACAGTTGTACCCTAAAATATCAATATTTGCAAGATGCCAATAATTACATCCTTTGCAACTATTTAATTTAGATAAAAAGCATCTAATTTAGATAAAAGTCTCTTTAAAGGAGATTGTAGCTTTCTAGGAGGTTTTGAAGGCACAGACAGAAAAAAAAAAGTATCACAGCTTTTCACAGAGCTGTATCACAAAGTTGTAGTGCATGCCAGGGAGGAGAGAACCTGCAGGGGACGTGGAGGTGGTGGAAGCATGGCCCCTTCCAGCCCCAGGGATCATGGTAAGAGGGGGACTGGAAGAGTGGCAAACCAGTGTGATCCCCCACCGCCCAAGGCATGGGGATCCCCATGGCCGGTACATGACATACGAGGATCCACAAGTTTCCATGTGCCCCAGCACAGAGACAGGAAGGTGCTGAGTCATTGCCTCATGCAGACTTCACTACAGGACAGCCGACCAGAACCTGGCAGTTCCAGGCACCTGTTACCCTCGAAGACCAATGGGTCCATTTTCCTCCCCTGGCCACCCAGACCTGGTGTACACCAGACCAGCCTCCCCTGGTAGAGAGCAGTGAGAGTCCAGAAATCCCATCCCTGACCCTGTGGAATCCCAGTGAGTCCTACAAGCACTCAGGACCATCTGTGGGCAAGAAGCAGGGAGTAAGAAATGCTGCAAGAGAATGGGATCATCAAGGGAGAATGAGTCATCCAAAAGAGACTAATTAAAAGACTAATGAAAACAGCCCGGATAGGGAATTTAACTTAGGAAACCTTGACTATATAAACAGGAAAGAGGCTATAAACCAGAAGAGATTGAGACGTTGTTAATTGGCAAGAGTCAGCTTTGTGCTACCCAGCAGGGTGTGGACTCATAAGAAGGTTCAAGTCAGCTAGAGAAAATGGAGTCTACATTGTCTTTGCATGTCTGCATGTTTTGTGAGCAAATTTGCCATTCTATTACACCTGGAAATGGGGTTAATGGTATTTACCTTGCAGGGTTCCTGTAAGAATTAGAGAGAATGCACATAAAGTTCCCCAGCACATATGTGCCCCTCAAAGGACAACTATTATTCTTTATTTTAAAGTTCTGTGGTACATGTGCAGGATGTGCAGGTAGTTAGATGGGTAAATGTGTGCTATGGTGGTTTGCTGCACCTATCAACCCGTCACCTAGGTACTAAGCCCTGCATGCATTCACTATTTTTTCTGATGCTCTCCCTCCCCACAGCCTCCACCCCACAGGCCCCAGTATGTGTTGTTCCCCTCCTTTGTCCATGTGTTCTCATTGTTCAGCTCCCACCTATAAGTGAGAACATATGGTGTTTGATTTTCCATTCCTGCGTTAGTTTGCTGAGGATAATGACTTCCAGCTCCATCCATGTCTCTGCAAAGGATATTATCCCATTCCTGATTATGGCTGCATAGTATTCCATGGTATATGTATACCACATTTTCTTTATCCAGTCTATCATTGATGGGCATTTGGGTTGACTCCATGTCTTTGTTATTGTGAATAGTACTTCAGTGAACACACGTGTGCATGTATCTTTATAATGGAATGATTTATATTCCTTTGGGTATATACCCAGTAATGGGATTGCCAGGTCAAATGATATTTCTGGTTCTAGATCCTTGAGGAATCGTCACACTGTCTTCCACAATGGTTGAATGAATTTACATTCCCACCAATAGTGTAAAAGCATTCCTATTCCTCTGCAACTTCACCAGCATCTGTTGTTTCTCAACTTTTTAATAAGCACCATTCTAACTGGTATGAGATGGTATCTCATTGTGGTTTTGATTTGCATTTATCTAATGACCAGTAATTTTTTCATGTTTGTTGGCTGCATGAATTTCTACTTTTGAGAAGTGTCTGTTTATGTCCATTGCTTAATTTTTAATGGGGTTGTTTTATTTTTGTATATTTGTTTAAGTTCCTTATAGATTCTGGATATTAGACCTGCATTAGATGGATAGACTGCAAAAATTTTCTCCCACTCTGTAGGTTGTCTGTTCGCTTTGATGGTAGTTTCTTTTGCTGTGCAGAAGTTCTTTAGTTTAATTAGATCCCACTTGCCAATTTTGGCTTTTATACTAAAGTCTCCCAACCTTCACTGCTGCCTGGGAGGTGGCAGGAAGATACCCAGATGGTGGTCTCTGCAGCCAGCATCAAGCTGTCCCCACCTTTGTGTGACACCAGCATGCTCTGGCATTGCAGCCCACTTCAAATAGAGGCAGGAGGATGACTCTCATGTCTTCTATGCCTTTGTCTCTGGGCTGCTGTATCTTACAGAGCTTGAGAGAAAGCAACTCTGAGAAGACTTCACGTTCTTCTCAGACTTGATCCTATGATGACTGAGGCATCGTTATTAGTAGACTCAACCATTCCTTAGGACAAGGTGGTTTTCAGGAAGTACCGCCTCCTCCAGCAAACAGGCCCTCAGCAAGCCCACCCCAGAAGTTGCCTGATAAAGTCATATCCCAAGGCTGTCGGCACACCCAGACCTGGAAGCAGATTCACTGTCAAACCACTGAAGCTCAAGCTTCCAGGTTGCTTAGGTACCCAGGCCACTTTCTAGACTCTCTGCCTAATTTTGTATTCATTCTCTCAAAGAGGACAACCCAAATTGTAAGCAGTTCAGGCTCCACGAAACCTGGATCTGGCCCATGCAGACTTTATTAATACCCTCTCCTGGTGACTTAAATAAAGCCCTGGACGTAGCATGCTGCTATTATGAGAAAACCCTCACTTTGCCAGTGATAAAAGCATCTCTGCAGATGAAAAAGCACTTTCAAGCTAGATTTTCTCACCAAGTTCTCTCAGATGATG
This sequence comes from Macaca mulatta, assembly GCF_049350105.2. Lineage (NCBI taxonomy): Eukaryota > Metazoa > Chordata > Mammalia > Primates > Cercopithecidae > Macaca > Macaca mulatta. The sequence continues at coordinate 129,008,648 of NC_133412.1, read as the reverse complement.
AATACAATGATCAAACATTAATTAAGCACCCACCAAGTATAGGCACTGTGCCAGGTGCTCCCAGCCCATGCCAGGAGAGCCTCACAGCTGACTGGTAGATCCATGACTTTGGCACTTACCAAGGAAATCCACCTGCATATGGCCTGAGTGATCTGCAAGCTCCGCTCCCTGGAGCTGATGGTCAGCCTCAAGGCAACAGCACATGTCACGCTGCTGCCCCAGCTGCCTTGAAGCCCCTAGACCTACCCAAGATCCACCAACTAAAGGGTTAAGCCCTGCCACAGCAGGAGATGGGGATTATTCTGGCTGTTAATATTTTCATATCATTCCTCCTTTCCATCATGTCCTTCAGTTCTACTGGTCTTCATGAGGGGCCAATAGATAGATCCAGAAGTAGCGAGCACTCTAATCACAATACCATTTATACAGAAAGCCCAGATGAGTCTAGATGACTCTTGGAATGTTCTCCATCACGCACATAGCCACATACAGGTGGATCTGGCTGTTAGGAAAATCTAACTCCAAAACTCAGATCAAAGCAAAAGGCAAGCTGGGAATTACAATTCCTTTTATAGAATTGGTTAAAGATAGGATTCATTTGAACAATATTTTTCCTAGTGCATTTAAAATGTTTCCACTCATAATTAACTTCTATACAATTACTTGGGAACATGTCCATTGGGTAAAGTGAATTCAATCATTCATTTATTCATTCATTTTAACAAAACCCTGCTGGTATCTACCATGTGTCAGGCACCGCTCTAGGTTCTAGGGACGCTGTAGCGAACAAAACATACAATAGTTCTTTTCATGAAGCTGGCATTCCGGTGGGGGTAGACAAATAAGCAAATACACAATAGATGAGGGAGGAATAAGTGCTATATATAAAATAAAGCAGGGGCATGCTCATGCAGGAGTGACTGCATAGAGAGTAGGGTGCTCTCTTTATAGAGAAGGCAACCCTGCTAGGTGATGTTTGAGCTGAGAAGATCCAGGCAGAGGAAAGGAAAGAGCAAATGCCTGGAGTCAGATCATGCTTGGTGTGTTTGAGAAACAGCAAAAAGGCTGTTGTGGCTAAAGCCTGGTGCAGCCAAAGACAAGCCAGCAAAGAGGAGAGCGGAAGGGTTTGGGGCTGGAGAGTGAGCCAGTACCTGTGTCTGAACTGCCGGAGCAGGCATTTATTCTAGATAGCTCTCCACATGCCCAGCATATTGTCAGGACTCTAATCTACCTGTGTCTCTTCTAGAAAATCCAGTCATAAAATGCTAAACTAAGTTTAGAAACTCTAAACACATTTTAGATTAAAAAACAATTTCCTTCCAATATCCTATCACTTTAGACCAGGATATCCATGGCCCGGTGGACATGGCACACAATGTTTCCTTGTCACTGAGTAAATGTGCTTTCTGCTACCCAAGCCAAGAGAGGGAAGGATGGTGCTTTTAAGACTTCATTCTGCTCTGATTTGGATTGGGTCATTGTGCTTCACCACCAGCTCCTGGAAGGCTGTCTGAAATGCCAGCTGCTGACAGCTTGGTATGCAATATTCATTGGAAAGGTTACACTCTGATACTGACCTCCAAATTCCTGATAATAAACGTGAATGGGCTAGGAAGCAAATTCAACCCAACCTAGTGTCATTCCTTACCCAAAGAGCAGTATTCTTCAAATTGTCACCTCTTCTTTTGATGACTTAGCCTTTATTTTGTACTTTAAAAAAATAAAATATTAACAATTTTCATGAATTACTTTTTCCCTAGAAATTCAGTTACAAGGATATAGGAAGAGCCAGTGTCTTCAGACTCTCTGGAGAGTCTGCCACAGTAATGTCAAAGAAAAATAGCTTTTCCTTATGGGGAAGTTACAGTTCACATAGGATGGCTGGCTGTAAGAAGTTACCAGGTAGCCTCTCAGCAAGAGACAGAAACTGCTATGGTGAAGTTGCTCAAGTAGGCAATGCATCTCTGACGAGTATTTTGGCTTCCCATCCAAGAAAAAGAATAATCTGCAAGGAATTCAGTAAATAAGAACTCCACTTTCAAAAGTTACTAACAAGTTTTTTTAATTAACATAGCTCCTATAAAAACAAAGCGTTCTCACTGTAGAAACATACTAAGGCAATCCAGAAAAGTATGAAGGAGAATGTGAAAAAGAAGTCATCTGATATCATCATCCAGAGACAATCCATATTGATTATTTTGGTGAACACCTTTTCAGACTCCGTTTTATGCTTGAGTACACACACACAGTTTTACATAAACAGAATTGAAGTATACTTAAAGTTCTGTCGCGACTTGCTTTTTCACTCTCATGTATCATAGGCAGCTTTCTAAGTTATTAAATATAGACCTGAGTCATTATTTTAAATAGATATATAATTTTCCATTATGCAAATTGTGGGGTCATAAATTACTTAACTACCTCCAAAGAAACATGGATTTCTAGTGGATTATGAGGCAACCAATTCACCGGCTAGTGGAGGAAAAGAAAGTTTACTCCATTCCATAATCTCAGTACAATCTCTTAATACCATCCTCTAAGGATGATATTCCTTTTCAGGCAAAATGCCTAATCTCTCATGTTCATCTGTCTTCCATAGTTTCTAGGAAGGGGTCTCTATGACAGAAAAGGGCATGGCTTATGTAATATGATAATGACAAGGGAGGGGGTCCTCAGATACATCTCCCTTACTTGCTTCTCTGGACATTTGCTGGAACTTCCAGCATTGTGTATAAGGTCTTAAATCCTCCCTGAACTAGCTATCTTGTTTTTGTTCAGGAACTGAGCAAAACCCATCCATGATAGCGCCCACTGTATAGCACTATAGTCAGGGCCACTGACAGAAAGGCGTGGGGCTCCCAGGCAACTCAGCCGATGCTAGGGCTGCCCTGGGAAACACACTTGAAAGGAGGCCATACCACTGACATCTTCTATTGCACCCTTGGGATATTGTTAAAGACAGAAATTTTAAAAGCCTAGGGTGGCTGCCCAGTTACCCCATGCAAGAGACGGGCCTACTCTAATCTTCATCAGTTGACTCTGATCTCAAAGATCCCACCTCTGCAGCCTCTTTGACCTGTCCCTGAGTCCCTGCTCATTTACTGGGCTCTCAGCACATCCATAGCTCTGTGAGGTTGCAATAGCTGGTACTTTCTTGGCTCATAACCCTGTTAATAGCAGCGCCTGTGGTCAGTAAAACACTCTAGTTGGGTTTACATCTCCCTTAGGGGATTCAGGTGCCCCATGCCCTGCCTCCCCATCCTTTGTGGATTGCAGAATCTCTCATCATTGGAGTCTTCCTCTCTGCCATGTTCCCACTGTATAGAGTTCCCGTGTGCTCTGCAGTCCCCCTCAATGCATTTAACACCTTCCCCGCTCTCACAAGCTCCAGAGTGGTGGAGACCACGTCTGCTGTGTTCTTTTGCGTAGATACTCAAGGCACATTTGGGGAATGATCAAGCAAAAAGACGAATGAGCATATGAATGTGTAAATGAGGCTCCTGCATGGGGATGGCCCCGGGAGGAGCATTTCTAGCTGGATTACAGGAAGCTGTAAGCCTGAGGATGCTGGTCCTATCTTCAGGGTCTGACACAACCCAGATAGGATCCCTGGTTAGGTTGTTTTCCTACCCTGACATCCAGCATCACTGTGTCTGGACACCAGATCGCACACTAAAGATCAGGGGAAGTAAGGCTGGCTGGGCATTCAGAGACACACTGTTCTCCAACACCTGGAGAGAGACAGGGCCCACATGCTACCAGGACACCTGCTGCACCCTCTGTGTCTGGCTCTCACATCGCAGTGCCTTACACTTATTAAGAGGTGAGAATCTCCCCTTCGTGATTTATCAAACAACTCTAATAAGTACATTTTATGGTCTGGGTCATATCCTTCATGAGCCTCATTATTTTAAACCAGTTTTATAGCAATGAAAAATGAAATACACCATAAATTGTTTTTCACTAAGTGTCAATTAGCAGTTCTGTTTAAGCACTGCTTCTAAATCTGAAGGAAGGAAGTTGTTTTAAATTATATGTTGCTATGATAGGATAAGTGCCTAAAAGATGTTTGTGTTAATTTCAAACCACTGGGATAAACTATAAATGTCTTTTATTTTCATAAAATACTTTTTTGCCAACTTCTAAAAAAATGGATTTTTGCTGTCATTATTTATTTGTATCCCTAGTTTGTTTTTTTTTTTAAGTAGTCACTGATATTTTTCAGTGAGTTTAAAATGTAAATATAATTGGCTCTAGCCAGCCAATAAATTCAAGGGGGAAATTAGGATTTTCCTTGTCCTATGAATACATTACCTAGGAAAGTTTGCTAATTATCCTGCTTTATTACAACTGCCTCCCTCAAGATCTATTTATTGAAAAATCCCTTAAACTACCTCCTTGGTTTGGTACTAATGCAAAAATATTTGTTTCTAGCTCTTTGCTAGAGTAAAAGACTGACACCTATTTGCTGATTGGCAACGGGGAGATGACATCCTGCCAGCTGTTCTCTCTGACCTGTGGCAAAATCGGCTCCAAATTCATTGTCGCCCATAGCCCTCATTCATCCAGCTGCTACAGTGCATCCCCACGGGTGTCAGCTGGCCCTGTCTCATGGCTACCACCTCTAACGCAGTCCCCATTGGAAAATCTGTGGTGTGGTTAACCTTCTCTTTCATTTTGATTGTCCTTCAATCTTGCTGTCCCTCAGCTGAGGACCTTGCATGGCTGACTGGGAAAACTCATGTTGCATTTTATTTCTACCAAAATCACCCTGTTCTTGCTCACAGGCTGTATAAGAATCAGTGTTCTATTCACCCTGGAACAAAAGATAATCGTCAAGAGCCATCGTGCTGTAAAATTCTATTTCCAGATTTATCAACTTAAGTGACAAAAGACTGGCACATCCAAAACTAATATTAATATAGCAGTACTTTGCGTCGGCATTACTAAAACCAAGGCTGATCATTTAGTTTAAGGCTGGCCAAGATAAATGTTTTCATATTTAATTTAAAAAGCAAAGAAATAGTGGCATCGAGAAGCTAAGAAAAGATATTTGGGGAAAAGGGTCCTGATCTTGGAATTAATAACAGTTTCTCTACACATCCTACCAGTTTAGGCATCTTGATAATGTCACAGGTGGTATTTCACAGCTGAGATAGAATCTCAGAGCTGTGTAGTATATGTTTTATAACTTCAAGTTTCAGTGGGAATGTCTGTATTTACTCAAAAACCTCTGAAAAAATTATGTAAGGAAATAATCACAATTTTCTACTTACCATGTTGTCGGAAGTGTTGCTGGGGTGTACGTCAGTTTTTGGAAATAGTGTGAGACAATGTGATTTGATTAAGTGCGTGAGATCTTCCAGGACAAATGCAGAAGCATGTAAGTTAGATTTTTAAACACATTATGAAATGTACATTGCCTATTTCACTTTCTATCGATTCTCCTAACTCCTCTATTTTCATCCTTTTAATTTTTAATTAAAATGATTTTCTTTCTTCAGCATTATTTTCCTTATTCCTTTTGTTTTTTTTTGTTTTTGTTTTTGTTTTTGTTTTAGACAGATTCGCTCTGTAGCCCAGGCTGGAGTGCAGTGGGACGATCTCAGCTCGTTGCAACTTCCGCCTCCCAGGTTCAAGCAATTCTCGTGCCTCAGCCTCCCATGTAGCTGGGATTTCAAGTGTATGCCACCACAGCCAGCTAATTTTTGTTTGTTTTGTAGAGATGGGGTTTCACCATGTTGCCCAGGTTGGTCTCAAACTCCTGAGCTCAAGCGATCCATCCACCTCGGCCTCCCAAAATGCTGGGATTACAGGTGTGAGCCACCTGTAATCCTGGCCTATTTTCCTTATTTCTAACCCTTCAAGCAATTATTTATATGACCTTATTTTCTACCAACTTCTTTAAAAGTATTTTCCCTAGAGCCTTCATCTTTGGTGTTATTTTTCCACAACCATTATTGGTGTAGTGTCCAGCATCACAATAGTTACCATTTACTGGGTGCTTACTACACACCAGGCACATTATCTCATCTAATTTACTGAAAACACAGTTGTAAATGCTCCTGTTACTTTTACTTGGTAGAATTTGTTAAAGTCCCATTTATTAGTGGGAGAATTAGCAGCAGCTTTGCGGCTTGGAGCCGACTGAAAACATAAACCACTCTGTATTCAAGCCCGGGGAACTGAACGTGGCTGCTGCATCCAGCTGGCCATGGGAAGCGTCTGGATGATTTCATTTAACGCCTTTAGAAATATTTCTCACTGGGCTAATTCAAGGAAAATGGCTTGTCATGGATGATATCTGACTATAATAAGCAGCTAAAATGCTTTCCCAATAAATATTGTAAAATGAAACAGGTGTAAAGCCACAGTCGGAAAATTAGCAGCCAAGGAGGACTGCAAGGCTTATGGGCCAAGTTTCCAGCAGAAGGGTGGAACCCTGGGATGTAGCTGGAATCTGTTATCAGGACATTTCCTCAATGCTTTCAAGAAATTCATCATTTATTAAATCGTTCATTTAATTCAATATTGGTATGCTATGTAAAGGCACTTTACTGGTTCTTTGTAGGGTATGAAGATTAATGAATTTTAGCCTTAACGAGTTGCCGGCTAGTGGGAAGGAGACGAACCTGACAAGATCTGGGTGTAGCACTGCAATCCCATATACGTGCAGAATGCTCCCCGCTGTGTGTAGAGAAAACCCAAGTCGCTGAGTTGAAAGAGGTGCCAAAAAGAAGTGAGTCTGGACTGGCTGGAGAGAAAAGACCTACAGAGGATGCTGAAAGAGAACAAGGTGGTGGATGCTGGTGGCAGGAAACAGCTCTCCTCCTGCCTGAGAAACCAGCCAGGTGTTAGGGGTGTGCAACTTGAGAGCTGAGCACAGGCTGCCTGTGATGACAGCCTGCCATGTGGGAGCAGCTGGAGAAGATGGGGTGGCAGGCAGAGGTGGAGAGCCATGAGCGAGCCATTTGCAGGCAGGTTGGCTGGCTGCTGTTTGCCTCCAAGACAATGTGTGCAGTGCGTGCAGGGCAGGCCCTGAGAAAGGGGTGAGCAATGTCTACAGGATCTAGAGCATGGAGGGGCTGAAAGTTAGTGTATTCCATAGAGCTCCAGAGAAACGGGTGCTGTGGACTGAACTGAGACGTTGCCAACCCAAGGCTTATAGGTCTGTGCAAAAAGGAGAGCCAAGGAAATGGTGATGCAAAACGAGCACACAAATGTTTATAGCAACTTTATTCTTAATAGCCAGAAGCCAGGAAAAACCCAAATGTCCTTCAATGGGTGAATGGTTACACAAATGGTGGTACATCCCCACTGTGGAAGGCAACACAGCAAAGACAGACTACCGATACACACAAGACTTGGAAGAATCTCCAGGAATGGTGTTGAGTGAAAAAAGACAATTCTGAATAATTGCATATTATTTCATGTATATCACATTCTTGAAATGACAAAACTATAGAAATGGAGAATGTATTTGTGATTGCCAAGGGTCAGGGATGGGGGTTAGAGGGAGGTATGCGTGGCTATAAAAGGGCAACACGAAGGACCCTTGAGGTGACAGTAATGCTCTGTATCTTGGCTGGGCGCAGTGGCTCACATCTGTAATTCCAGCACTTTAGGAGGCCGAGGCGGGCAGATCACCTGAGGTCAAGAACTTCACAACCAGCCTGGCCAACGTGGTGAAACTCCATCTCTACTGAAAATACAAGTGAGCTGGGCATGGCAGCGGGTGCCTATAATCCCAGCTACTCAGGTGGCTGAGGCACAGAATTGCTTGAACCGGGGAGGTGGGGGTTGCAGTGAGCCGAGATCACGCCACTGCACTCCAGCTTGGATGACAGAACAAGACTCAAAAAAAAAAAAAAAAAAAAGAAAGAAGAAGAAGAAGAAATGCTCTGTATCTTGACTGTATCAATGAGCTATGCTGATTGTCATAATGTGCTACAATTTTCCAAGATGTCACTATGGAGCAAAATGGAACAAAGGGTATACAGGATCTCTGTATTATTTCTTACCAATACCTGTAAATCTACAATTATCTTAAAATGAAAAATCTAAGTTTTAAAAAACCCTACATCTTGGGAACCTGATCGGTTTCTTTTTACAGTTTTTCCTTATAATTTTTTGTTAGGCTTCTTTGAAAAAGTTAGCCTATTTGTTTATTGTAGACTTAAACATGTTGATTATTTGGCACAGCAATTCCAAGCCTAAAAATATTCTGAGGAAAAACTCAAAATGGAGACAAAGATGTCCATTGTAACATGATTTATTAGTGCATAGCCCTGAAATGGAATTTATGTCCAATATCAAAGAAGGGGTTAGATAAAACATCAAATTCCAATGATGGAATATTCTGCAACCATTAAAGTTAATAACAAAAAATTCAATGACATGATAAGATAAAAATTTTAAAAATAATGTTATGGAAGAAAGTGAAGATAGACAATGATACCTTCAGTATGATTTCAGTAATCTACAATAATGTGCATAAAATGAGGGAAATAATCCAAATGTTAGCAATAATCATCTCTGTGTAGTAGAACTGTGAGTGAGCTTTTATTCTGCTATCTCATATTCACTTAGGTTTTCTAAGTTTGACACAGTGAGCTTTCCACCAGTATGATCTTGGACTAGTTGTTATCCTTCCTAAGCCTTTGTGTCCTCATTCATCAAATGGAAGAATAGAAGCACCCTTATATTTGCATCATCCTACAGTGCTTAGTGAAGCATCTGATACACAATAAATTAGAAATAAATGTTACTTATTTGACAAACATTTATGTATCGGACTCTCAATGTAGCAAGCACTATTCTAAGATCTTTACAAATAGTAATTCATGTAGTCCTCATAGCAACCCTCTAAGTACTGTTATTATCCCCCACAAATCAAATGAGGAAACTGAGACACATAGAAGAAGTTAAATGATTTGCCCAAAGTTGCAGAGCCAATAAATCACAGAGCTGGAGTTTGAACACAGATAGTCTGATTCCAAAGTCTGTGCTATTCATCATTACGCTATTTTCTCTTTGTTAATTATTATCATTGTGGAATAGAATCAAAACTATAGTCAGTCACTAAAATGACTGGAAAAGGCAGAAGTTCACCGGAAATAGATGATCGATGACAGCCAACATGGGGAAGAAATGGTGGGGCAGATATTCTGCTTGAAGTGCTTATAGGATTTGGAGACATATAGTTTAAACTGCATATCAGTACCTATATGGGCTTGCATGAATTAATGTCTTTGGGTATGAATTTCAAAATCTGTGACATAATATGTTAAAAGTACCTGCCTTTCAAACTTATGGAGAGGATTACGGAAGATAGTACATGTAAAGTAATTCTATCAGTACACACTCAATAAACGCTAGTTTCCTTTTTCCTTGTAAACATTTAAAACATTGCTTTAATAGGGCAGAACACATTCAGATGATCACATCCAAATATATGCCTCATGATAAATGAACCATCTTTTGATTATCTTTAGCAAAATAAAATTGATGACTGGTATCTAAGTGGTTTAATAGACCATCTCTACTACATAACTCAAAGGTCCTGGAGAATGCAGAATTTACAGGGTGTGTAGTTGAAGCATCTCAGTGATCCCTCTTGGAGCCTGAACACCCAGCACAAACAGCAAGAATCTGATTTACAATAAATGGTAACACAGGGTTCTTGTGGTAACACAAGAATCACACACATAATAAATACAGCAGACACTATAAAAACATCCACTGGCAGAGTCCAAGGACTTAACAGCATCAGAAGCAAATAGACACCATCTATTCTTTATGGAGCTTTATGATCCAATAAAAACTGAAACAATAGACCACTGTATCAATATACAATCCCAATTTAACAATGAAGCACAAGAAACACTGGGATACACCATCTGAAGCAAAAGAAAAGAAGCATTATCAAATAAAGATAACTAAACTATCTGTAGTAGATCCAAACTAGTAGTGTGGTATGCCCTAAGGCTAGAGACAGATCATCAGGGAATCTTAGCTCACATGTTGTGACCTGTGGGTTTCCTGGTCACAGGGAACAAAAGGCCTTTCTCACATGAGTCATGAGGCTCAGGAAAAATGGATTATCTGCCATGATACAAAATGTGTTTTACATTGATCATTCTAACAGTCAGGTAATTTCACAGACTGAGCTATGACCATTAGTGAAGTTCTGTGCACTGAAGTCATATGTGCCAAATTTGTGAAAGGTACTATGGAAAGAGCACAGGCTTTGGTGCCAGATGAGTGTTGGCCTCTGACTCCTCCCATTATCATTAAGGTGACCTCGAGCAAGATATTTAAGCCCTTTAAATCTCAGTTTGATTTAGCTATAAAATTTTAAAAAATCTTAACCTAGCAGCATTGTTATAAAGATTATAGATTAGGTATGAAAAGGGCACTTATTCCAAGCCTAAGAATATTCTGAGGAAAACCCCCAAACGCAAAGATGTTCATTGCAACATGATTAGAGCGGAACCCTAAAATGAAATTTATGTCCAATATCAAAGGAGAGGTTAGATAAAATATCATATCCAAATCATGGAATATTCTGCAACCATTAAAGATAATAATAAAAAATTCAATTGACAGAAGATGAAATCAGGTGCCCATTATACCATAGCTGCTGCTGTTGTTCTTATTAACACTAAATCAATAACAAGGAGTGGAAACTCTTTAAACATCAACAAACAATACTTCCTATGACAAGATTTCAAAAAAACCAACACCATTATCTTCAAAAACAAAAGTCACAATTAAAATGGATTACTAAAGATATTTGAATAACCCAAAAGAAGAAGGAAAGGTGAGAAAAAGGAACAAAAGACATGGAGAACAAATTTAAAACAAATTATAAAATGGTAAATCTAAGTTCAAACATATCAACACTAACATTAATTGTGAATGGTCTAAACAAGCCAATTAAAAGAATGAGATTGTTAGAGGGGAAAAACAAAACTACTCAAGTATATTCTATGCATAGGAAACTCACCTCGAACATGATATACATAGGTTAAAAGTAAAAGGATGGGCCAGGCACAGTGGCTCATACCTGTAATCCCAGCACTTGGGGAGGCTGAAGGGAGTGGATCACTTGAGTCCAGGAGTTCAAGACTACCCTGAGCAACATGGTGAAACCCCATCTCTACAAAAAAATTAAAAATTAGTCAGACATGGTGGCAGGCGCCTATAGTCCCAGCTACTCTGAAGGCTGAGGCAGGAAGATTGCTTGAGCCTGGGAGGTCGAGGCTGCAGTGAGCCAGGATTGTATCATCCTGAGGAGCAAAAAAAAAAGTTAAGTGGCATGGTTGTATTAGTATCACACAAAGTATCTTTATAACAAAGAAAATTTTCAGAGATAAAGAGGGACATTATATAACGATAAAAGGATCAATTCACCAAGAAAACATACATTCCTTAATGCATATACAATTAACAACATAGTCTCAAAATACTTGAAGAAAAGCTGACAGAACTGAACAAGAAATAGAAAAAGCCACATTTATGTTTGGAGACTTCAACACTACTCTCTAGGTAATAGATACAATTAGTAGATGGAAAAAAAATTAGCAAAGACATAGAAGCACTGAACACCACCACTAATCCACTTGCTCTAATTAACATACAGTAAACATTCCCCACAACAATAGTGAAATACACATTCTTTTCAAGTATGCAGGGGACAGTCACCATCTCCTGAGTCATAAAACAAACCTTAGCAAAATGAAAATAATGGAAATCATAGAAAGTATGACCTCTAACCAACATAGAATTAAATTAGGAATAGGTAACAAAGATAACAGAAAAATCCCCAAACACTTTACTTCAAAATAATCCATGATTCAAAAGGGAAGTCTCAAGGAAATTTTTTTTAATTTTAACTATCAGAAAATAAAAATAAAACACATCAAAATTTGTGATATGCCTCTGAGGCAGTGCTGGGTGAAATCAACATTAAATGTTTATAGTAAAAGAAAATAAATGCTTCAAATAGTCTAAGATTTGACAGTCTTTTCCTCTTTTACTAGGAAAAGAATAGTAAAATAAACCCAAAGCAAGAAGAAAGAAACAGCCGTAATCCGTGAAATTGAAAGCAAAAAAGAGGAAATTAGTAAAACAAATAGTTCCTTCTTTGAAAAGATCAGTGAAATTGATAAACCTCTAGCAAGACTAACAAAGAGAAAAAGATAAAATACAGTAATTGCCAATATCAAGAATGAAAGAGGGACTATCATTATAGACCACACAGATACCAAAATAACAATAAGGGCATACTCCAAACAACTCTATGCACATAAATTTGACAACTGAGGTGAAATGAACAAACTGCTCAAAAAACACAAACTAAAAAATTCACCCAGATGAAATAGGTAACCTGAATAGTTCTATGACTATCAATGAAATCAAATTAATAACACCTTCTGAATGAAAATTTGGGTGGCCCACATACCTTCACTGGTGAATTCTACCAAACATTTTAAAAAGCAACATGCAAATTATGTTAATCTTTTTCAGAAAACAGAAGAACAGAGAATACTTCCTAGGTCATTTTGTGAAGTCAGAGGCCATTACCTTGATATCAAAACGCACAATAAGAGTACAAGGAAAAGAAAATTAAACACCAAATTCTCTAATAAACATGGATGAATAAATCTTCAACAAAGTATCAGCAAATTGAATCCAGCAGTGTATAAAAAGAATAACACACCACAATCAAGCAGGGTATAGCCCTGGAATGCAAGGGTAGTTCATGTCTGAAACTCATTCATGTAACTCATCATATTAAAGCTCTAGAGAGGGAACGTCACATGATTATAGATTGATGCAGAAAAAGCATTTGAAAAAAAAATCCAAATTTATTATGACAAAAATTCTCACAAACCAGGAATAGAAGAGATCATCCTCAATCTCCTAAAAGACATCTATAGGAAACCTACAGTTAACATCATACTTAAGGTCAGCTGAATGTTTTCAAGCTAAAACTGGAAACAAAGCAAGAATATTCACTTTTACTTGTCCTATTCGCTATCAGGAAGTCTTAGCCAGAGTAACTCACAAGAAAACGAAATAAGACATACAGAATAGAAAGGAGGAAATAAAACTGTCCCTATTCCTTTTTTTTTTTTTTTTTTGAGACGGAGTCTCGCTCTGTCGCCCAGGCTGGAGTGCAGTGGCGCAATCTCAGCTCACTGCAAGCTCCGCCTCCCGGGTTTACGCCATTCTCCTGCCTCAGCCTCCCGAGTAGCTGGGACTACAGGCGCCCACCACCTCGCCCGGCTAGTTTTTTTGTATTTTTTTAGTAGAGACGGGGTTTCACCGTGTTCGCCAGGATGGTCTGGATCTCCTGACCTCGTGATCCACCCGTCTCGGCCTCCCAAAGTGCTGGGATTACAGGCTTGAGCCACCGCGCCTATTCCTAAATAATATGATTGTCCACATAGAAAAAATTAATTAATTAATATGTGACTTTAACAAGGCCTCAGGATACAAGGTCACCTCACAAAATTCAATCTTACTTCTATATACCAAAACAAACATTGAAAATTAAAATTTTAAAGACTGATCAAAGATAGCCAACTAGAAGTAGCTAGCTAGCATGTGCCAGAAACATCCAGGTGTGCACACTGGGAATTATCAAGGAAATAACTGGATCCACAGAGAATAGAGAGGAGCCAGGAAGGACAACTGCCCACTTGGTAGCTGCAAGGAGCCAGAGGAGGCTCCCCTTCCACAGAAACAGTGAGTGAGTGAGAGACCCCAGGGACCCACGCTTCTTCCACAGATCTTTGCAACACTGGGATCAGGAGGTCCCCTCATGAACCCTCTCACCAGAGTTCACTATGACATACAGAACTAGGTGGAGTCTGGGCAGAGCCACTGATCAGGGTCCTGGGAGCCTTGGGTCCCCGGGCATCCCAGCATTAGCACCCACAACTCCCACAAAGGGATAGGTTAGGCTCCCTTAAGGGAAAGGGGCTGAATCCAAGGGGCTGAACAGAAACGGTCAGCAGGCCTCACTTCCACCGCACCTAGCTGGTAAGACCCACTAGCCTGGGACTCCAGCCACATGTAAAGGCAGCAGCTCCCCACCTCCCTGAGAGGGAGCTCCCTGAGGGAGGGGTGGGCCATCATCTTTGCTGTTTTGCAGCCTTTGCTGTTGCTGCCTTCAGGCACTGGAGAGCCCAGTCTGATGAGGGACTGACTGGCCCCCCAGCACAGTGCAGTTGCCCTACAAAAAAGCATTCAGACTGTTTTTTACATGGGTCCCCCACCCCATTTCTCCTCACTGGGCAAGACCTCTCAACCTGGGACTCCACTCACCAACCCCAGCAGTCCCCCCGACCCCCACCCGGGCAATCGGGCCAGTAGCAGCTCCTCACCTCCCTGGGGCAGAGCTCCCAGCCGGAGGGCAGGCCTGGAAAGTCTGTTGGGACAGGGGATGGTATGGACCCCTAGCACAGAGCAGCTGCCTCATGGAAAAGCGACTGGACTGTTCCCCTCCCATGCAGGTCCCACCCTCACTTCTCATGGGCTGTGTCCGCCTAACCTGGGACTCCAGCACAGCCACCCTGTCCCCGCCTAAACACTTCAATCAGAGGCAGCCCAGCATTTCTCTCAGGAGGAAATCCCGGAGTCAACCTAGGAACAAAGGGCCTAGTGTCTAGACTGGCACCTGTAGCACACAGCAGCCACCACACAGAAAGGAGTCTAGCCCCTCTTCCCGGGGAGCCCCTACCCCGCCCTCTCCACCAGGCAGGGCCGCCAGCTCAGGATCGCAGAACAGCCACCCTGGCTGAGCGCACCCACTGGCAGTGGCTCTGGGTGTCCCTAGGGAGAGGCTCCCACAGGCAACAGACAGCCCCTCTGTCGCAGCCACAGCAGCGGTTCTGCCCCTGCTGTCCTTGGTCTGGGGAAGAAACAAAGAGCCTGGGCGCTACCCCCGAGCTTCCAGAATGCCACCGTGACCACAGAGAAAGGAGCGTGGTCTCTCCTCCCAGTGAGCCCTAGACATCCGCTCCCCAACAAGCGGGGCCCCCAGCTCAGGCCAGCAATGCAGCCGCCCCACCAGCTGGTTGAACGCCCCTAGAAGCAGCAGCTCCGCGTTTCTCAGAGGTGGAACTCCCAGGCACAACCAAAAGCCCCTCTGCCACTGTCTCTGCAGGGAAACTGCTCTTGCTGTCCTCAGACTGGGGAAGGACCAAAGACCCTCGGTGCTTTATCCACAACTGTAGCAAGCTGCAGTTGCCCCTAGGAGAGGAAGCCACTATGTCTCCCACGGGCCTCATCTAACCTTAACTGCTTGTCACCAGGCAGCCCCCCAGCTTGGGCCCACAGTGCAGCTGCCCCATCCCAGGCTGATCACACTGATTGCAGCTTGGCACCCCTCTGGGGTGGAGTCCCAGGAGACAAGTGAAAGACTCTCAGCCACAAACACTGCTTAGGTGGAACTTCCTTTGCTGCCTCCAAGCTGGGGAGGAAACATAAAGCCTGAGCTTGCCCCAGAGCTGGGGTGGGCAGCCTGGCAGTGCAAAGCTGTGATCTACAGCCAGCACTCAAGTGGGAGAGGAGCCCACACTTTTCAGGGCATAGAGAGGAAGCAAGGGAGGCAACTGTGAGGAAATACAGAGGAACCACACGGCTGAGGAAGAACCTACTGACAATTGTGCTTAACTGCCACCTAGTGGCTCACACCCCAAACTTCAACACCAAAAATACTTGGCTAACATAACCCGCTGTGAAACGAACAAGAATTCAGCCACAAAGTGCCTGCACAAAGCCTCACCCTCTGAAAACTTCCAGAAAAGAAGCCTATTGAGTGTACTCAATCTACACCACAGCTAAAGGAACACCCACATGCAGAGATGAGAAAGAACCAGGCAATTCAAAAGACCAAAGTGTCTTCATTCCTCCAAACAACCTCACTAGTTCTCCAGCAAGGGTTTTTAACTGGGCTGAGATGGCTGAAATGACAGAAATACAATTCAGAATATGGATAGGAGTGAAGATTAAGATTAAGGGGAACATCAAAACCCAATCAAAGGAATCTAAAAATCACAATAATACAATACAAGAGCTGACAGACAAAACAGTGTAAAAAAGAACCTAACTGATCTGATAGAGCTAAAAAACACACAACAATAATTTCATAATGCAATTGCAGTAGCAACAGCAGAATAGACCAAGCTGAGGAAAGAATCTCAGAGATTGAAGACTGGCTCTCTGAAATAAGACCATCAGACAAAAATAAAGAAAAAATAATGAAAAGGAATAAACAAAACCTCTAAGAAATATGGGATTATGTAAACAGATCAAATCTACAACTCATTGCATCCCTGAAACAGACATGGGATAAAGCAAGCAACTTGAAAAACATATTTCAGGATATCATCCGATATGGATTCATGTCCCTGCCCAAATCTCACATCAAATTGTAATCCCCAGTGTTGGAGGAGGGGATTGGTGGGAGGTGATTGGATCATGGGGGTGGATTTTCCCTTTTCTGTTCTCCAGATAGTGAGTGAGTTATCACAAGATCCGGTTGTTCAAAAGTGTGTAGCATCTCTCCCTTTGTTCTCTTCCTCTGTTCCAGCCATATAAGATGTGCCAACTTCCCCTTCACCTTCCACTATGATTGTAAGTTTCCTGAGGCCTCCCCAGAAGCAGAAGCCTATATAGCCTGCAGAATCATAAGCCAATTAAACCACTTCCAGACACATAATCATCAGATTCTCCAAGGTTGAAATGATGGAAAAAATGTTAAAAACAGCTAGAGAGAAAGGGCAGGTCAGCTACAAATGAAACCTCATCAACATTCTCAAAGACAAAAATGTCTAACCAAAAATTTCAAATCCAGTCAAACTAAGCTTTATAAGTTAAGGAGAAATAAGATCCTTTTCAGGCAAGCAAATGCTAAGGGAATTTGTTACCACCAGACCTGTCTTACAAGAGCTCCTAAAAGGAGCACTAAATATAGAAAGGAAAGACCATTACCACCTACCACAAAACACATTTAAGTACACAGACCAGTGACACTATAAAGAAACCACACAACCAAGTCTGCATAATAACCAATTAACAACATGATGGCAGGATCAAATCCATACACATCAATACTAACTTTGAATGTAAATGAGCTAAATGCCCCCAAATAAAAGGCACAGAGTGGCAAGCTGATTAAAGAAGCAAGATCCAGTGGCATGCTGTCTTCAAGACACCCATCTCACATGCAGTGACACCCATTGGCTCAAAATAAAGAGATGGAGAAAAACCTACCAAGCAAATGGAAAACAGAAAATAGCAAGGGTTGCAATCCTAATTTCAAACAAAATAGAATTTAAGCCAACAATGACCAAAAAAGACAAAGAAGGAAATTACATAATGGTAAAGGGTTCAATTCAACAAGAAAAACTACTATCCTAAGTATATATGTACCCAACACAGGAGCACCCAGATTCATAAAGCAAGTTCTTAGAGACCTATGAAGAGACTTAGATTCCCACACAATAATGGTGGGAGACTTCAACACCCCACTGACAGGATTAGACAGATCCTCAAGGCAGAAAATTAACAAAGATATTCAGAACCTGAACTCAACACTTAACTAAATGGACCTAGTAGATATCTACAGAACTCTCCACCTAGAAACAAGAGAATATACATTCTTCTCATTGCCACATGGCGTATACTCTAAAATTGACCACACAATCAGACATAAAATAGTTCTTAGCAATTAAAAAAAAAAATCATACCAACTACACTCTCAGAGCAGAATGCAATAAAAAGTAGAAAACAATACTTAGAAAATTGCTTACAGCCATATAATTACATGGAAATTAAACAACTTTCTCCTGAATGACTTTTGGGTAAATAATAAAATTAGAGAAGAAATAAAGAAGTTCTTCAAAACTAGTGAGATCAAAGATACAATATACCAGAATCTCTGGTACACAGCTAAGGCAGTGTTAAGAGGAAAAGTTATAGCACTAAACACCCACATCAAAAAGTTAGCAAGATCTCAAATTAACAACCTAAAGTCACAGCTAGAAGAACTAGAGAAGCAAGAGCAAACCAATACCAAAGCTAGCAGAAGACAAGAAATAACCGAAACCAGAGCTGAATTGAAGGAAATTGAGATATGAAAAACCATATGAAAGATAAATGAATCCAGGAGTTGGTTCTTTGAAAAAAATAATAAAATAGACTGCTAGACTAATAAAGAAAAAAAGAGAAAATCCAAATAAACACAATTACAAATGACAAAGGGGACATTACCACTGACCTCACAGAAATACAAAAAATATCAAAGACCCTGTGAATACCTCTATGCACAAAATTAGAAAATCTAGAAGAAAAGGAAAAATTTCTGGACACATACATCCTACCAAGACTAAACCAGGAAGAAACTGAATCCCTGAACATACCAATAATGAGCTCTGAAACTGAATCAGTAATAAAGAGCCTGCCAACCAAAAAAAAAAACAGCCCAAGACCAGATGGATTCACAGCCAAATTCTAGGAAGGAGATGTATTAAGAAGAGCTGTTACCATTCCTACTGAAACTATTCCAAAAAAATGTGAGGCTAGCATGTTCCTGACACCAAAATCTGGCAGAGAGACAACAAAATAAAGAAAACTTCAGGTGAATATCCTTGATGAACATAGATGAAAAAATCCTCAACAAAATACTAGCAATATGGATCCAGTGGCACATCAAAAAGCTAATCCACCACAATCAAGTAACCTTTAGTCCTGGGATGCAAGGTTAGTTCAACATATGCAAATCAATAAATGTGATTCATCACATGAATGGAGCTAAAGACTAAAACCACATGATTATCTCAATAGATACGGAAAAGTCTTTTGGTAAAATTCAACGTCCCTTAAAGTTTAAAATCCTCAGTAAACTAGGCATTGAAGGAACATACTTTGAAATAATAAGAGCCATCTATGAAAAACCCACAGCCAACATCATACTGAATGGGCAAAAGTTGGAAACATTCCACCTTGGAAAATGGCACAAGACAAGGATACCCTGTCTCACCACTCCTATTCAACATAGTATTGGAAGTCCTGGCCAAAGCAATAAGGCAAGAGAAAGAAATAAAAGTCATCCAAATGGGAAGACAGGAAGTCAAACTATCCCTGTTTGTAGATGATATGATTCTATATCTAGAAAAATCCCATTGCTTCTGCCCAAGAGCTACTTAAGCTGATAAACAACTTCAGCAAAGTTTAAGGATGCAAAATCAACTTACAAAAATGAGTAGCATTCCTATATGCCAACAACATCCAAGCCAAAATGTGAATCCAGAACACAATCCCAGGTTCACAATTGCCACAAAAAGAATAAAATGCCTGGGAATATAGCTACTGGGGGTGAAAGATCTCTACAATGAGAATTACAAATCACTGCTCAAAGAAATCAGAGATGACATAAACAAATGGAAAAATATTCCATGCTCATGGATAGGAAGAATCAATATCATTAAAATGTCCATATTGCCCAGAGCAATTTACAGATTCATTGCTGTTCCTATCAAACTACCAATGACTTTCGTCACAGAACTAGAAAAATTTATTTTAAAATTTAGATGGAAACAAAAAGCCCAAATAGCCAAGGCAATCCTGAGCCAAAAGAACAAAGCTGGAGGCATCTTTCTAACCAACTTCAAACTATACTACAGGGCTATAGTAACCAATCAAAACAGTATGGTACTGGTAGAAGAACAGATACATAGACCAATGGAACAGAATAGGGAGCCCAGAAATAATGCTGCACACCTACAACCATCTGATCCTCAGCAAAGCTAACAAAAACAAGCAATAGGAAAAGGACTCTCTATTCAATAAATAGTTCTGAGATAACTGGCTAGCCATGTAGAGAATAGTGAAGCTGGACCCCTTCCTTATACCATATACCATACACAAAAATCAACTCAACATGAATTAAAAACTTAAAGGTAAAACTATAAAAACCCTGGAAGATAACCTAGGAAGTACCATTCTGGACAGAAGAACAGGCAAAGATTTTATGACAAACACACCAAAACCAATTACAATAAAAGCAAAAATTGATAAATGGGATCTAATCAAACTAAATAGCATTTGCATAGCAAAAAAAAATTTAATTAAAAAAATTAAAAACGGTCGAGTAAACAGACAATCTACAGAATGGGAAAAAATATTTCCCTATATATCTGTGCTCCTGACTATACATATGACAAAGCCCTAATATCCAGCATCTATAAGGAACTTAATAAAATTTACAAGCAAAAAACAACCCTACTAAAAAGTGGACAAAGGACTTTAACAGACACTTTTCAAAAGACAACATACACACAGCCAACAAGCATATGAAAAAAATGCTTAATTTCAGTAATCATTAGAGAAATGCAAATCAAAACCACAATGAGATGTCATCTCTCTCCAAGCAGAATGGCTATCATTAAAAAGCCAAAAAATAACAGATGTTAGTGAGGTTGTGGAGAAAAGGGAACATTTATCCACTGTTGGCAGGAGTGTAAATTAGATCATTGTGGAAAGCAGTATGGTGATTCCTCAAAGAACTTGAAATGGAATCACCATTTAGTCCAGCAATCCCATTATTGAGTATATACTGAAAGGAATATAAATCATTCTGCCATAAAGACATGTGCACTCAAACATTTGCATTCAAATTTGCAGCACTATTCACAATAGCAAAGACATGGAATCAATATAAATGCTCATCAATGACAGACTGGATAAAGAAAATGTCATACATATACACCATGGAACACTATGCAGTCATAAAAAGGAATGAGATCATATCCTTTAAAGGAACATCAATGGAGCTGGAGGCCATTATCCTTAGCAAACTAATGCAGGAACAGAAAACCAAATATCATGCATTCTCACTTGTAAGTGGGAGCTAAATAACGAGAACACATGGACACAAAGAAAGAAACAATAGACACTGTGGCCTACTTGAAGTTAGAGGGTGGGAGGATGAAGAAGAGCATAAGAAATAACTACTAAGTTGTATTAGTCCATTTTCACACTGCTGATAAAAACATACCCAAGACTGTGTAATTATAAAGAAAACAAGGCTTAATGGACTCAAGTTCCACATGGCTGGGGAGACCTTGCAATCATGGCAGAAGGCAAAAGGCATGTCTTACATGGTGGCAGACAAGAGAGAACAACAGAACTTGTGCAGGGAAACTCCCCTTTATAAAACCATCAGATCTTGTGAGACTTATTCACTATCATGAGAACAGCACAGGAAAGACCACCCCCATGACTCAATTATCTCCCACTGGGCCCCTCCCAGAAAACATGGGAATTGTGGAAGCTACCATTCAAGATGAGATTTGGGTGAGGACACACCAAACCATATCCTGAGTACTATGTTTAGTATATGGCTGACAAAATAATTTGTACACCAAACCACTGTGACACAAATTTACCTATATAACAAACCTGCACATGTATCCCTAAGCCTAAAATAAAAGTTAAAGAAAACAAAAGTTAAAGAAAAATTTAAAAAACTAAAATTTTAAAAATACAGTGTCATTTGCAATAGTTCCAAAGAGAAAATATTTAGCTATAAATCTAGCAAAGTATATATAAAGTATGATGAAAGCAAAGCACTAATGAAAGAAATTAAAGAAAATCTAAATAAACAAAGAAACATATAGGGTGTTAAGAACTGAATGTTTCTGTACACACCCACCACAAATTATATGTTGAATCCCTAACCCCTTAAGGGATTCTATTTGTGGAGATGAAGGGCTCTAAGGAAACAAAGTTAAATAAGGTCATAAGAGTGGGGCCTTGATCCAATAGGATTAGTGGATTTATAAGAAGAGACACCAGCAAGCCCACTCTCTCTCTCTCTCCACACATACACAAGAAAGAGATTATATAAGGACCCAATGAGAAAGTGGCCATCTACAACCCAAGGGGAGACCCCTCACCAGACACCAACCCTACTGGCACCTTGATCGTGGACACCTAGTCTCCAGAACTGTAAGAAAATTAATTCCTGCTGTTAAACCACTTGGTCAATGGTATTTTGTAACAGCAGCCCAAGCAGACAAATATACCATGTTTGTGAATTAAAAGAGTCAACAAAGTAAAAAATGATAATTCTATCCAAATTAATCTAGAGATTTAATACCATTTCTATCAAAATCTCAACAGGATTTTTGCATATAAAAGCCAGTTCTCAAATTTATACAGAAAGACAAGCAACTAGAATAGCCAAAACAATTTTTAAAAATAAGAATAAAGAACTACACTCCCTAAATTTAAGATTACTAAAACCTACAGTAATAAAAAAAAAATGATGTTGGTCAAAAATAGATATATAGATCAATGGAACAAAATGGAGGATCCATACATAAGCCATAAAGTATAGCCAATTTTTAACAAAGGTAAAAGTAATTCAATGGAGAAAGGATAGTCTTTTTGACAAGTGGTGTTGGAACATCCTTATGCAAAAATATGAAACCTCAACCTAGGCCTCACGACTTACACAAAAATTAACTCAAAATGTATCATAGGTTAAAAGGTGAAAATAGAAATCTAAAACTTTTAGGAGAAAACTTTTGTGACCTGGAGTTAGGCAATGAGTTCCTAGACATGAACCAAACACACAATCCATAGAAAAATTAATAAATCAGACTTTATCAAATTATTACCTTTTGCTCTGTGACAGACACTTTTAGGATACTGAAAAGACTAGCTACAGACTTGGAAAAAATACTGGTAAGTCACATATCTGACAAAAGACTCCTGAATATATAAAGAACTCTCAAAACTCAAAAAATGAAGAACCCAATTTAAAAATTGGCAAAAGACTTAAACGGATATTCACAGTGGATAACGCCTGTAATCCCAGCACTTTGGGAGGCTGACATGGGCAGATCTCTTGAGTCCAGGAGTTCAAGACCAGCCTGGTCAACATGGTGAAACCTCATCTCTACTAAAAATACAAAAATTAGCCAGGTGTGGTGGCACGCACTGTAATCCCAGCTACTCAGGAGGCTGAAGCATAAAAATTACTTGAACCCCAGAGGCAAAGGTTGCAGTGAGCTGAGATCACACCTCTGTACTCCAGCCTGGGCAACACAGTGAGATTCAAAAAAAAAAAAAACAAAATAACCCAAACCCAATGATACATAGATATCAACGAAAAGATGTTCAGTATCATTAGCCATCACAGAAATGCTAATTAAAACCACAATTAGATATCACTACATGCATATTAGGATGAATAAAATTGAAAATAGTGACCATATTTATAAAGGTAAATATAAATATAATCCCTCCCAAAGTGCTGGGGTGACAGGCATTATCCACTGTGCCTGGCCTGTATATCATTGTTAGTGAATATCTGTTTAAGTCTTTTGCCAATTTTTAAACTGTGTTCTTAATTTTTTAAGAGTTTTGAGAGTTCTTTATATATTCAAGGGTCTTTTGTCAGATACATGACTTACAAATATTTTTTTCCAAGTCTGCAGCTAGTCTTTTCAGTGTCTTAAAAGTGTCTGTCACAGAGCAAAAGTTAAGAAGTTGACAAAGTCTGATTTAGTAAGTGCTGCAAGCATGTGGGTCAGCTAAAGCTCTCATACACTGCTGTGAGAATGCCAAACAGTACAGCTTTTATGAAAAGCATTTTGGCAGTTTCTTACAAAGTTAAACATACACTTACCATATGATCCAGCAATCCCACTCCTAGATGTTTACCATAGTGAAATGAAATATACATTCACACAAAAACCTATATACAAATGTAAATATCAACTCTAGTCTTAACCACCTAAAACTGGAAACAATCTAACTGTCCCTCATTGGGTAAAGGGATAAACAAACTGTGATGCAGTTATACAATGAAATACTACTTCACAATAAGAAGGAACAGTCTACTGAGGCATGCAGCAAATTGGGTGAATCTTAACGGCATTTATGCTAAGTGAAAGAGGCCAGTATCAAAAGGCTCTCTTCTGTATCATTACATTTATGTAATAACCTCAAAAAGAAAAAAAATTATAATGATGGATCAGTGGTTGCTGGGGTTGGAGTGGTGTGGTGTAGGGTGTGACTAAAAGGGAGTAGCACAACAGTGTCTTTTGGTGGTGCAACTGTTCTGTACCCTAATTGCAGAGGTAGTTTCATAAATTTTTACATGTACTAAAATTTATAGAAAACTATACATACAACAAAGTCCATTTTTTGGTATATTAACTTAAGAAATAATTTTCAAAAAACACAAGAACATTAAATTGGTAGGATCATTTTGACCAAATTCTTTGAGTCTGAGAATTGTATTAAAAAGATATGCTATTAGCATCTGAATCAAAATGCAGATTTGAATGCATCATGAAAATGTGGACATGAATTTGACTGAGTTATATTTATAGGCCTCGGGCTAAGATGCAGATCACAATCTTTAGTTGGTGCAGTACTTGTATACCTTAGAGAATTTCTTGGCAGAGATCTAATTTATCATAAGTAAGATTACCAGTCTAGAGACTTTTGCAAGGCTACTCCTTGATAACATGACTGGCCAAATCAAATTGGATCTGATGATCAATATTCTTCATAATAAAGAGACTAAGCCAGCTCGGCTAAAAGAGTCAGTCTCCCTCAATGTACTAAACTGTATTTGCTATGTCTTATTCTCCAAGAATTGCCTGTTTGATAGACATCTATGATACAAATGGTCAGAAACTCCCTGTCCGGATATCAACTAGAGCTCACTGTCTCCATTAGTACTTTTACCATGCCAGAATTTAATTGAACTTGAGAGCTTATGTTTGCCAACCTCTTCTAAATATAGTGCTTACAAACTTTATACAAAGTGGAATACTTGGGCACTTAAAACTTTACTTTTTCTTGTTTGGGAAATCAGTAACAGACATGGGATAAGAATCCTCAAGCAAAGTAAAAGTAAAATGATGTTGAAGAGGCTCTAGAATAATACCATTTCCAGAGACATTCACTTATTCATTTACTCCTTCATTCATCTATTCAACAAATATTTGCAGAGTACCAACTACGTGGCAGGCATAGTTGTACAAGACAGATAAGACCCCTGCTCATAAAGCTTGTAATCCAATAAAGGAGAAGGACAAATAATAAGCAACTAGCTAAACAAATAAGATATTTACATATTATAATAGGCATTAGGAAGAAACAACCAGGTGGGGCAATAAAGGGTAAAATGGGGGAACCACTTTAGAAGGAATGGTCAGAAGAGGTCCTCAACAAACGTAATATTTGGGCTGAGCCCTGACAGATGAGAATAAGATGGCTGTGTGAAAATGAATGAATTGGATATGGACACGGTGAATGAGAATGCCTTAAGGCAACGGTGCATTTGAGTAACAGAAAGGCCAGTGTGGTTAGGAAGCAGTGAATGAGAGGGAAGCATGATATAAAATATGTCTGAGAAGTGCAGCAGACAAATCAGACATAACTTATAGGTCAAGGTTGAGTTCAAAATTTATTGTAAGAGAAATAGGGAGTTATTAAAGACTTTTAAGCAGGAGAGCGACATATCTAGTTTGTTATTTGAAAAAACCACATGTAATCCCAGTACTTTGGGAGTCTGAGGGAGGAGGATCACTTGAGCCCAGGAGTTTGAGAACAGCCTGGGCAACATGGCAAGAACCCATCTCTACAAAAAATAAAAAATATTCTGGGTATGGTGGCACGCGTCTGTAGTCTTGACAACTTGAGAGGCTGAGGTGGAAGGTTTGCTTGAGCCTAGGAGGTGGAGCCTGCAGTGAGCCATTATCCTGCCACTGCACTTCAGCCTGGGTAACAGAGCAAGACTCTGCGTCAAATGAAAAAGAAAAAAATAAAACAAAACTAATTTTGTTAAACAGAGCATGGGTTGAAAGGGAGCAAGACTAAACACAATAATGCCAGTTGCACCTACGTGGCAGTGTTGAAGATGGGGAGAACTAGACAGATTTTAAATCTATTTTTGAGGTAGAACCAACAAGAATTCTGATGGAATGAATGTGGGAGGGGTTGAAGGAATGGGAAAAGTCAAGTATAATGTTTAGAATTTTGGCCTGAGCAACTGAGAGTTTGGTAATGCCATTTATTTGGAAAGGTTAATACTCAGGAAGACTAAGTTTGTGAGAGAAAGAAACCCCTCTATTTGTAACACATTAAATTTCAGAAGTCATGTGGACATTCAAATGAGAAATATTGATAGCAGACTGGATAGGTAAGAAGCTAAGTGGGGTAGGTCCAAGTTAGACTTAACCAGATTTTACACTAAAACCTTGGCGGGAGAGAGTGTATGGAAAAGGAAAAGAGCTCAAGATTGAATTCCAAGATATGACAACATTTGGAAATTAGGTAGAGAAGGAAAAACCAGCAAGAGAGGCTGAAAAGGAGCAGTTGCTATATTAATTTGTTCTCACATTGCTATAAGGAAATACCTGAGACTGGGTAATTTATAAAGGAAAGAGGTTTAATTGACTCACAGTTCCACATGACTGGGAAGGCCTTGGGAAACTTACAATAATGGTGGAAGGGGAAGAAAGGTACCTTCTTCACAGGACAGCAGGAAGGAGAAGTGCGAGCAGGGGAAATGCCAGATGCTTATAAAACCATCGGATCTTGTGAGACTCACTCACTGTCACAAGAACAGCATGAGGGGAACTGTACCCATGATCCAATTACCTTCACCCTTGGTCCTGCCCTTGATACATAGGGATTATGGGGACTACAATTCAAGATGAGATTTTGGGTGGAGACAGAACCAAACCATATCCATTGATGATATCAGTGGAAAACCAGCAGAGTTCAGTGTTTTTTGGAAGCCAAGAGATTAAAGTGATAGTAAATGGAGGAAAAGGTCAACCAGCCAACAACTGGAGTGGCTGATGCTGCTTAAAGGTCAAATCTAATGAGGTCAGATAACAGCTGTTTAGATGGACAGCATGGAAGCCATTGGTACCTACCGTTACGGAGAATGGTTTCAGTGGACAGGAAAACCATTTAAGTGGGAGTGCTGGGTAGAAACTTGACTGAAGTTAAAGTATCAATGAGAGATAAAGAAATGGAGGCAGTGAGTATAGATAATGCATTCCAAAAGTTTCTCTATTTAGGGGAGCTGAGAAGTGGAGTCAAGAGAAAGTTTTTTAACATGGGAGATCTTAGAGCGTATTTGTATGCTGTTGGAAATCACCAGCTCAGAAGGAGAAACTGGTGATGTAGGAGAGAATGGATATAAAAGTAGCATCAAGGCCCTGGAGAAAGATGTGATCTTTGACAGCAGGTAGAGAAGGTGAATATACATGTGTAGTTAATTCTGTCCAGGAAATAATTAGGTTACCATGCCTACAACATGACTCACCAGATTAAAGACTGTGTGAAGATCCAGCCCAGAGACACTCAGCTATATCTGTCCTATTACTCCCTTGCCATCATGCTGTCATGAGGGCAGTGGGCCAACAAGCCCAGCATGCCTCCAAAGGGAACTGGTTGAGGAGCGGAACCACGTCGAAGAAAATCTGTAGCCGGGCGCGGTGGCTCACGCCTGTAATCCCAGCACTTTGGGAGGCCGAGGCGGGCGGATCACAAGGTCAGGAGATCGAGACCACGGTGAAACCCCGTCTCTACTAAAAATACAAAAAATTAGCCGGGCGCTGTTGTGGGCGCCTGTAGTCCCAGCTACTCGGGAGGCTGAGGCAGGAGAATGGCGTGAACCCGGGAGGCGGAGCTTGCAGTGAGCCGAGATCGCGCCACTGCACTCCAGCCTGGGCGACAGAGCGAGACTCCGTCTCAAAAAAAAAAAAAAAAAAAGAAAATCTGTAATCATTGCTGCCCCACTGTGTATTTGGTTTCATGCAATTAATGAGTGAATTGATTTTATGTTATTAATAACATAATACTGTCACAGTTATTTCCTCTTGACCTCAAATTGTTCGTGGAACCTTAGAGGAGACCATAGTTTAGCCTGTAGCATACTCAACTAATAAAAGCGACAGCAATACAAGACTGATGAGAGTAAGAACATACTATTTTAAATATGTTGGTGGTGTGGGCTGGCTTGGCTTTGAGGAGTGCTGAGACCACTACGGTGGACAAACTCAAAACTGGGACAGAAATTTCCTCATGCAGACAGGGTCCACATGGTGATGATGAGGGGGGAAAAGGGCTACAGCTTTCTGTGTATCTGGTGTCCTTTAGATAACCAAAGGATTATCCTTTCAGGTTGCAGATTAAATCCAGGCATCACCTACAGTGGACATTCACATTGATAGAAGGCAAAGCTATGCTCAATCACTGGACAGTTCCAACCCTGCAGGATGAAGGCTTCAGTATCCATAGCTGAGGAGGGGCACAGCAGGAAGGAACTGACAGAGGCTAAATACACAGCACCAGGACACAGGGCTACAGAAATCAGGGAGAGTGGATACTGGCAATGAATGCAAGCTTCCTGGGCAATCCTGCTGACTCCAGAGATTTCTTTTTGTCCCTCACCCTCCAGCTTGCAGTTAAGCTCTAATAATAATATATTTTTACTAAGTGGATTTGGAGTTACTTTATTTGGAGAGCTGGGTGGATTTTTCTACCAAATCGAAAGTAAGCATTCTTATTTTATCATAAAAAATACACACACACATGCATGCACACACACACACACACATACTGGCAACATCCTAGAAATAGACCAGAATATACTCTAACTTAGGGTAAAGGAATAGAGCAGGAATCCATCATACAATCAAATCTTTTGATTCACAAACCCTGTCAAATCTCTTAGAGTCATCAAGACATTTCCCTAATCTTATGAGAATGCCTCCAAAGGCACGCCCGTGATGGCATGCATACAATTAGGAGTCACAAGCAGTCTGCACAGTTATGAACATAAACATGCAACCCAAGATTAAACACATCCCACATCAGGACAACCCTAAAAACAGCTGGATATCCTCCACTGGCTTCAAAGCTATCAGAGTGTGTACTCCAAGGTACCACACTGCTCATGCTCAGGAAGTTCTGCACGTTCTTAGGGATCTCAGCGTGACATCAAGCTCCATCCCTAACTGAGTGGGGCGAAGAACAACTCTTCCAGTTTGCAGAAGCTGCTAGACTGGAACATGCAGATCTCACATGTTCCTTCTTGAAGAAGGAGCTCCCAACTCTCAATTCCCAGTAGAGTTATTTCTCATATTGCATTTGAGGTTGGTTGACTTATGGTTCTTTCTTGATAACTGCATGTATTTGAAAATGACGTCCCAAAAACTTTTTTCCACTCCCTGGCAATCTCTCGATGGTTACTCCTCTCCAAGAGTATTTGTCCATTTCTCTCTCACACAAACTGACACTCTACTGGGAGACATAGAGAAACTGTCTTCTCATGGCCATATCATAAGCTTATCACATAGGTCACATTTGTGCCCTTAAATAGAGTTTTCCCAATTTCATTCATCATTTTAGCGTGTGAGGGGTAACTTGTCCAACTTTCCCTGGACTTTTGATGCAGCTGAAAGATGTGACAGTGGGAAATGAGTAGCAGAGAAAACTTTGAGAAACATAGTTCATCTACATAGATACTGTTTATTGACCATAAGAAGATGGAAACAAAGACTGAGACTAGGAGCTGAAGATGGAGACTCACCGACATAGCAATGACTAAAACCTAAGGAGAAACCAGGCACAGTAGTCCCAGCTACTGAAGGGGCTAAGGCAAGATAATCACTTGAGCCCAGGAGTTCGAAGCTACAGTGTACTTATGATCACACCTGTGAATAGCCACTGTACTCCAGCCTGGGCAACATAGCAAGACCCTGTTTTAAAAGGAAAAGAAAAAAGCTCAGAGGGTGGAGTGGAAATCAGGACAGGTGTGCTATGCTGACCATGGTCCTGAGAAATATTTGCCTACTGGGGCCTAGATGCTTCTCCTAATCCTGAGGTATTGGTGACTTTCATACAACTCTCTTTGGGACATCTCAACTAGGTGAGGAAGGAGGTGGTGGTAGGAGAGAAGGCAAGACTGAGAGAGTGAGAGAGATGGACTGTCACTCTTAGAGAGGCACCATTTCCCTGACTCCCAGGGATAAAAGGAAAAGATTTTCTGAACAACATCTTCAATGAGTTATAATTACCAAAAAAGAAACTAACAACGCTTAAAAATCAAATCTTTGAAAGAAGCTAAGAAATTTTGTGCCATAAGATACAGTACTGTATGAGTGAAGACATAAACAAATAACTGTAATCAGGTAATGAGCAGAATATCAACTGGGTAGAATTGAGGTATCATTGTGAGTTGAGTCATAACAACATTCTCCTCTCATTCCTCAACATTATCTCCTTGAGAGACCTCATCCATTCTCATGGCTTCAATATCATCCAATGCTTATGACCTCAACTTTATATTTTTACCTATGATCTCTCCTTTGAGCTCCAGAACTTAGTATCCAACTACCTTACTTTCCATCTCTGCTTGGATGATTCATAGATGGGAATCCCCCTATCAGAATGCCAATGGGAGATACCAATTGGCAGTATAGAAAATAATGCTTCTGCTTTCCGGCGGCGACGACCTACCCACACAAGAACATGCCTCTCGCAAAGGATCTCCTTCATCCCTCCCCAGAAGAGAAGAAGAGGAAACACAAGAAGAAACTCCTGGTGCAGAGCCCCAATTCCTACTTTATGGGTGTGAAATGCCCAGGATGCTATAAAATCACCACGGTCTTTAGCCATGAACAAACAGTAGTTTTGTGTATTGGCTGCTCCACTGTCCTCTGTCAGCCTACAGGAGGAAAAGCAAGGCTTACAGAAGGATGTTCCTTTAGGAGGAAGCAGCACTAAAGGCACTCTGAATCAAGACGAGTGGGAAACCATCTCAATAAACACATTTTGGATAAAAAAAAAATAAAATAAAATAATGCTTCCATCGGATACTTAAATACAATATCAGAAAGTGGAAACATTCAGGGCAAAGGGAAAAAAAATCCTAATGGGATAGGAAACTTGATCATAAGATGTGGTAGACTTACTATAAGAAGATAGTGAATGATGAGAACAACCTCAAACAGGGGTATTTCCTGCTGATAGAAACTACAAATCAGAGCAGTTCTTTTCTGAATAGCCTGCAGAAGGAATTAGTGGCTAGGCATCTGTCTTCTCAGTTATGTCTGCACCCATGAATAGAAACATTGTCATCTAATGATAATAAATAAAATTCTCAATCTGGAAACTCAAAGTCTGAAGGAAACTCACATACACTTTTTTTTGAGACAGGGTCTTGCTCTGTCACCCAGGCTAGAGTGCAGTGGCATGATCTTGGCTCACTGCAAACTCAGCCTCCCAGGTTCCACCGATCCTCCCACCTCAGCCCCCCAAGTAGCTGGGACTACAGGTACGCACCACTATGTCCGGCTACTTTTTGTATTTTCTGTAGGAGTAGGATTTCACTATGTTCACTACGCTGGGATACTTATAAATCAAGAAAAGCGAGATGAAGTCATCGGGGTCGAGAGCCCCCACATTCCAGAATCAAGGCTTGAAGGATGATGTCTTAGAGAAAGTAAAAATGTTACTTTACATAATGTGTAATAAACTTATGGAATTCTTAGTTCTAGAAGTAACAGAGGCCAAAAACATAAATCAGGTTAGAATTATTTGGATCCTTCCTTTGGTGGAGGCACCCTAGCAGATTAGCAAGGGAGTTTTATTTTGGGGGAATGTAACTAATTTTGTAAGGCTGAAGCTCTGGAGAGATTTGTAAATGCCATCTTGGTGTCCCTTCTGTTTAAATTCACTTCGCAAAGAATCCAGGACCCCTCAAACCGCAGATCAATGTAGAAGTGAAACAAGACTGCTTAGAGATTACAGAAGATGGAGCTGATAGAGACCCGAATGTCAACATCTGGGACTAAAACCAGAACCAAGATAACCTGAACACCACGGATGCAGTCATAGAATGACATTTAGTGGCAAAAAGTCAGAACGAGCAAATTCAGAAGAGAGGAAGGAGATAGAGACTGGAGCGACGTCATCTTGGGGGCAAAGACTTGAGCATGGGTGAGGAGCAGGCTGTTACAGGCACAAAGCCATCGTACATCCCTTAGAAATAAGCCTGCCAATGGACCAGTGACCATTTCATGTACCTTTTGGACTTTGCAACAAAAAATACAACACGCACTCACATTATAATGGCATCTAGGAATATGCTCTCATACAAAAAGTGGGGCATGAGAGGATACACACATTCCATAAAGTTTTTATTAGTGCCAAAAGCCAAGAAAGGAAGAGGGAAAGCATCCTTTGAACCAAGCACTGCACAGTTTTTCCCAATATGTCATGCACATGAGAATTTAATGAGTCACAAATTCCAGTGGGTATTTTTCCCTCAATTTTCCAGTTTGTTCTATTTTGCAAATATTTGTACTCAAATGATAATGTGACTTTTGTCATACAGCCACACTGACTCCCTCATGAAGAGCTTTATTTAGAGTCAGAAGACATCTGCTAAATTGAGATTTACAAAGAACTTATTAAACACAAACATAAATAGATGGGCTCTGAATATTATATTCTGAGCATTCACTTCCTTATGTACTTGCAAATTATACACCAGCATGCAAAGCATCTCAAAAGAGCAATGCATAAAATCCCCATAGAATCTCTTTCTTCTGAGCACCTTGGAGATGTTCTTTCATCCAAAGCCATTAATTAGGAAGGTTAAACACTGCCTTCCTAGTTTGAAGCCTTTGTCTCTACAGGCTATTGATGCAGAACGTGGGAAAAGACTAAGTAAGTACTTTTGAGGATTATGACAATTGATGATTGACATCAAGGATCCATAATAGAGACACAGATTTCAATCAAGTCTGGCAGTGGACGGGACATGCTACAGTACACGCCAAAATCCTTGAGAACATCATATTCCTGGGGAGCAGACTGTTTTATGATTTTCAGGCTCATAAGTGAGACAGAATTGGACTCATTGCTTCACTTGTGAAACCGTTACTTGGCACTGTCACAGTGACAAACCAATGGCCTAAAATGCAATTAGTTATTATGCATCCTTGTTAAGCAACAGCCTGGTTGCCACTGGCACTACATGTGAGCTGCAGTTAATGTGGCATGCCTAGCTAACAGGCAGGTCCCAGTTTGAATGAGATAAGGAACTCGCTTCAAACAAGGCATTTCTTTACAGACTCCAGAAACTATTTTTTAAAAAAACGCACTTTCTGCCAAATTAAAGAGAAGTTTTACAACATAATACAAATGCAGTGTTGAAGAAGTTCTGGGATCCCTCCGGAATTGTGCAATATTTTAGTAATATTTATCATTTATGTCCTGTAGTTAGGAAGATAAAGAGGGTCAGAAAAGCACAGCATATAAATTAGTTTCTGTGGCCTTTGATAAAAAATCTGTTTGCATTACATCATTTTAGTGGCTCTTGAATTGTGATTGAGGACATTATTGTCTCTCCAAGACTGACCACATCTCCTTAGGGAGTAAAGCCATTATATGGAAAACCTTGTACCCCTTGCCCTTCCCTTATAAATTTAAATCCTACTAAGAGGAAAAACATCAGTTTTACCATCTATCTGCAAATGCATGACCAATACCATGATAATGACAATGACCAAGTCCTCATTGCTCAACAAGATTGCTCTAGCAATTCAGAGCAGCCAGAGTCTCAAACCCACATGAAAGAAGGGTCCAGTGATCCGACTCCTACCTCTCCCAGCTGGTGTCCAATCATCCACAGTAAAAGCTTAGTAATTTCCCAAATGTGCAGCAATGGAACACAGATTTCCTCCCAAAAGAAATGCCTCTGAGATAGTGGGTCCTAATTACTGGAAGCTTTGGTTGTCAGTGTGGGATGTTCATGTTTGCGGCCTCTGGCAAATTTAGTGTATGAACAGCCCTAATTAATGGCCTCCCTAAATTCAGGCTTTTCATCCCGTAACTATGCAGGCCCCACCCACTCTGACTCTGGGCTGGGCCTTGTGACTTCCTTTGGCCAATGGGACACTAGCAAATCTGACACATAAAAAGCTCTTCAAAATGTGTGAGTCTTCCTATTTCCTCCATTGTTTCTCTGTGACTGTCACGAGAACCCAGGCAAGCTAGTCTGCCAGAGGGATGTGTGGGCATGAGACATGGGCATGTGGCAGGTCCATGGAGGAGATCAAAGCAATCCTAGCTATGGCCCTCAATGAGGCAGCCTTTGATATGGGCATAAGGCAGGGAAATACTAGGTAGAAAAGGGTGGGGTCCCTGGAAAACCTGGATCCTCAGCCCTAAATGAGAACTGTTTTCCCATCAGAATGTTGCTTTTCCAAAACCACCCTGTACTCATAAAAACCCCAAGTTCCACTAGCAGGAGAGCAGAGCAGGGCAGCAGAGAAGGAGAGAAGAAAAGCAGCAGCTGGATGTCAGATAAAAGCAGCTTGACTTCAGAGGAATGGCTTGACAGTGGGATTTTGGGGAAGAGTTCAGCCAAGGACAGCAGAACTCCAGGGGAAGATTATCTTCCCACGCCATCCCCCTTCCAGCTCCCCTTCCCACTGAGAGCCACTTCCACTGCTCAATAAAATCCTCTGCATACACCACCCTTCAATTCATTCGTGTGACCTGATTCTTCCTGGACACTGGACAAGAACTCAGGTACCAAGAGGGCAGGGTGTAAAAGGCGGGCACCCTGACCCTCCACTCAGTTGGTTAACACTTAGCCATTTGTGGATAGCAAATGCTAAAACAACACTGATTGTAACACATGCCCTCTGAAGCTCCAGAGGTCACAGACACCCCCCTCCCAGACAGCAGAGCTAAAAGAGCATTGTAACACACTTTGATGCTGCCACAGGACCCACACAGAGCCTGCTTCCACCCGAGAGGAGCGACCAGCCAGTTCCAGCATTCATTTGCCCCAGCTCCTGCACCTACTCATCTGTGTGTTCCGCCCCCTGTCATGAGGGGTTCAGAGCTGCAGGCTGAGTGAACAAATCACCCCTTCACAAGTCCTGCAAAGGGGTCAAGGGAAATACCTGTCTCACCTTCATCTGACCCACGAGCTGAACAGATGCATAAATGAGCCCAGCTGGGACATGCCAAGACTGGTCAGATGAGTAGAGCTGGCTGGTGAACCCATGGACCCATGGGAAATCATACATGGCTACTGTTTCGGTTTTTGTTGTTGTTGTTTTGTTTTGTTTTGAGACAGAGTCTCGCTCTGTCACCCAAGCTGGAGTGCAGTGGCATGATCTCGGCTCACTGCAAGCTCCACCTCCTGAACATTCTCCTGCCTCAGCCTCCAGAGTAGCTGGGACTACAGGTGCCCACCACCATACCCGGCTAATTTTTTGTATTTTTACTACAGACAGGGTTTCACTGCATTAGCCAGAATGGTCTCGATCTCCTGACCTCGTGATCTGCCCACCTCGGCCTCCCAAAGTGCTGGGATTACAGGTGTGAGCTACCACACCCAGCCCTTACATGGCTATTGTTTTAAACCACAATGTTGGGTTGGTTTGTTACACATTATATTGGTAACTGGATATAGAGTCAGAGGTGACTTTTTTAGGGCAAGAGAGGAGAGCTTTTGTGCTACCACCAGTAATCAAGCATCACAATTCTTCCTCAAGCAGCCTCTTCTTAAAATAAATGAACAAAAATGTAAATAATTGGTTTGAAAGAACACTGAATTTTAATTTTTAGTCTGTCTTAAGCACTCACAGTTTTGGGAGGCATCACAGACAAGAGGTGAAGTAAGAGCTCAGGAACTGAGTGCTTGTGAACAGGTCTGGATGGATGGGACTCAAGAGCTTAAGATATGGAAGCTTCATAAAGATGAGTACTCAGCTATTTACAGGCCCTGAGTCTCAGGAGGATGTTGGCAAACTTACAGGGACAGGCTTTATTTTGTCACCATCTTCCTTGAAAGAAACTTTAAAGAATCTCAGAAGGATTCTACAGGTCAGCTGTCTGTGTACTCTTGATACTTGATCATTGAGTTGTCAACCTGCCCGGTTTGTTATAAACTGAACAAATGACAGTTTGGGAGTGGTGTTAAATGACTGAGGATCGCTGAAGACATTTAGACAGGTGTTAGAATTAGAAAAGGCCTCAGTGAGTTCAGGCTTCCTGCCTGGAAACTCCTCCTTTGGCTCTGCCAGCAAGGAACACCAAACAGTACACAGCTTTAGATGTCTCTGAAGTTCTTTGATTTACAAGTTAAGTTCAGATCCTGAAGAAAACATAAACTAGGTTTAATTAAACAAGATTTTACAAAATCTCAAATCAAAACATCAAATAAAAATGCATTAAGGATCTGGTTTTGTGCCCTCTGCTGGACATGGTTTTACAAAATAAAAAAAGGAGGACACGGTCCCTTACCTTTAAGATTCTTACAATTTGTTAAAATTAGATAAACATACCTGAAATACTAGCAGACTAATAAGATCTATACAGTTGTGGTAATCATTCATATGTTCATATTCAGATTCTCTTCTATCCACATATAAGAAAAAATTGTACTTCACCCACCCGGAAGTAAGATATGGTCATGGGACTTGTTTTGGACAAGAAAATAAGAAGTGATGGTTGTCATTTTTCAGGTAAAATATTTAACCACTTAGTTAAACCCAACTCCAACCTCCTTTCCTAGTGGCAGTGATCATGGAAACACATGTCAAGACAGAGCCTCTGTCAGCCAGGACCCTGCTAAATGACTACAAGAAACAGAAGCCACCTGTTGACTTACATGGCAGATGTAGTATAAATGAGAAATACATCTTGTTATGTAAAACCACAGAAATTTAGAGGTTGTTTGTTTCCCCAGTGTAACCTAACCTGTTGCGACTGAGATAACAATCAACTTCTCAAATATTGTCACCTTAACTATGAGCATAAAAAGGGGATAGGGGAGAAATCATTGTGGGCTACAGTAGTCTGAAGGCATAGTTAGGTCATAAAAGATAATACAAGGGATATAAAGGAGTAAGAAGAGAATTAGAGGCAGAAAAACCCACAAAGGCATAAAAACAAGAATGTATTTCTGCCTTTATTACAGGGCTCAACATAATATAATCACTAGTGTATTTGGTGGGCTCCTTGCTTCAAAAGACCTGGGCTTGCCACCTTGGTCCCCACAGGGCTGGCTATGATGGGTACTCAGGGTATATTTGTTGAATGAACCAGCAGAGTATATTGGGGACAATGGGATGACCAAGCTGAGTCAATCAAAAGGTAAATGAATATTCTATCTGATTGGCAAAAGGCACCACTTTAAATACCAGGGACAATACATGTACAGCAAGAGTGTCAATTTCAAGAAAACCTTCTTCTTGGAAAGACCTCAGTTCCCTCATCTATAAAATGAGGGTTTAAGACCAAATGACACCAAAGGTTTGCTCCAGTCCTCATAGCTAGGATGCTATTATTGTTTTTTGATCCAAGAACTGAATTGCTTTCTCCACTTAAACTTTAATCACTTCTATGATCTAACCATGTCATTGGATTTTTCATAACATTATTGTTCTTTCAAAAGCTTCAGGGTCTTATAAAATTCTATGCCAGCATTTAAGCCAGGGGTTATTCAAAGTGGAAAACATTGGTTTCTAAAGAAATATTCAGATTGTGATCAGTTCAAACCAGGCCCAAATTTCTTCAATACATGTGTAATATACAATTTCATTTTTGCTCAAGAACTTTATTCTAAGTGAAGTTTTTGAGGTGTCATGAGAAAGGGGGGGGAAGGAAGTAGAGAATAATCTCTATGTGGTAGTGGATGCAAATAATTAGCTCCATCTAAAATTTTTATAACTATGATTTATTCATGTATAACTTAGGTATTAAAAAATAAAAAATAGACCAGGCATGGTGGTTCATGCCTGTAATCCCAGCACTTCGGGGTGCCAAGGTGGGAGCATCACTTGAGCCCTGGCATTCAAAACCAGCCTGAGCAACATAGTGAGACCCCATCTCTAAAAAAAAAAAAAAAAAATTGCTAGGTGTGGTGGCATACCTGTGGTCCCAGCTATTGGGGAGGCTGAGGCAGGAGTATTGCTTGACCCCAGAAGGTCAAGGCTGCAGTAAGTTATGTTCATGCCACTGCACTTCAGCCTGGGTGATAGAGCAAGATGCTCTCTCAAAAATAAAAATAAAAATATATATATATGTGTGTGTGTGTGTGTGTGTGTGTGTGTGTATATGTGTGTATGTATATATATATATACACATACACACACTTTTTTCTCTAAAATTTTCCAAAATTGTATTTCAGAAATCCCTCTTCTATCTTTTTTTTCGTTTCGTAAATATATTTGGATTTCACTGCTGGTTTCTGATTTGCTTCATTGCGTGACCCCTACCACACCTCACACCATTTTAAAAAATACATACGCAGACTGAAATCAAGAGCACTTTAACACCTACTCACATTTTAGCACACCAAAGGCAGGGGCCAGGGCCCTGAGGAGTGCCAGCCCTTGGGCCAACTGCTAAGTGCTTTCAGGCAAGAGTAGGCCTGGGGGGTTGAGACACATCCTCCATTCAACACTCCAGCCCCAGGGGTGTCATCCTGCTCCAGGCCGCCAGCCCTTCCAACGGAACTGTCTAAACTGTCTTTGACTAGGCCTGGGACAGCCTTCGTCCTAGGTAATCTAATAAAGCTATTAAGCAATAATGATAAAGACCATGCTTATTAGAAGATAATTGCACACTCAGGATGATATTAGCAGCAAGGCCCACCCAGAGGGCCTTCAATCTCCCAGGAAGGAGATTAACTCATGATAAAATACACTCATTGGGGCCTTCCTTGCTTTTGAAATTTAAAAAATAATAATATTCTTTATTTTGGAGAAAGATGATAAGAGAGGGAGAGGGAAGAGGGAAAGAGGGAAGAGGGAAAACGATATCATTTTGAACAATGATATCAGATGTGATGCACTCAGATTAATGAGTTCGCCAGACTGTTCCACTGCCAGTCAGTGCCTCATTAATCCAACTATTTTTCTAATAAAAGCAGAAGATATTCAAGACAAGTTTCTCCTGTTGTGGAAAAAAAATACATATATGTATTCCAAAAGCAAATCTTAGGGAGGTTCAATGAGGGAATGAGGAAGGCAGGGTATTCACCTAGTCTAATTACATGTGGTCAGTTTGAATGTTTTTCTTTTTATTTGTACTTTAAGACTATTTGGGAAAAACATGACATAGATTTTTCTCTCTGGTTTCAACAAGCGTATTGACTCATCTGTGCCAGTGCACATCAAAGTGTATGCTGTCAGCCTCCTAGCGGGTATGCGGGTGTGTGTGTGTGTGTGTGTGTGTGTGTGTGTGTGTGTTATACCCACCCAGGGCTGGATCAGTATTTCTGATACAGCTGTCCTCACTTCCAGGGAGGCAAAACAGATATGATGTGATGATAGAAATGTGGCCAATACACAAGCTCCCAGATACTTTCTCCCACAGGAAGCCTAAGATTCTCCACAATGGCATAGCTGCACAATGGCTGCAAATATAACACATTTTACCATACGTGCACATACAAAATCAAGGAGTTCTAGGCACATAAAACAAAGAATTCATCTGGGAACACCCCCAGGAAGGAATTTCCCCCATTTCCCTTTTCCCCTTCATCTTGATACCACATTGGAGCCCATGTGATATGAGGGTTTACTTTTGCAGGTGTACATCCTTAACAATTACCACCAAATGTCTCTCAGATCTTCGACTCCTCTCTACCTCCATAGCCACCACCCTAGTTCAAACTATTATAATTTCACACTTGGGTCATTGCAATAAACTTGCAACCTGCCCCTTCTAATCCATTCTCCACATTGCATTCAGAAAAATCAAGTTTTCTTTTTGAGGTAAAATTCACATAACATAAAATTAAGCATTTCAAAATTTACAATACATTGGTATTTAGTACATTCACAATGTTGTGTATGCCTATGCCAACTTCCAAAATCTTTGAATCACCCCAAAAGAAAATTCATTAGGCAAGCACTCCCATCCCACCCCCAACCCATAGCAACCACCAATCTGATTTACTTATTCTGGATGTTTCACGTAAATGAAACATGAGATATGTGATCTTTGGGCCTGGCTTCTTTTATTTAGTGTGCTGTTTTTGAGGTTCATCCACACTGTAACATTACCTCATTCCTTTGAATAATGAGTAACATTCCATTGGATGGGTATACCACTATTTGTTTATCTTTTCATCTGTTGATGGATGTTTATTTCCACTTTTGGCTATTAGGCATAATGCAGCCATGAATGTTCATATACAAAGTCAGAGTTATCTTCATACACACACACACACACACACACACACACACACACAGCTGATCATGACCTTACTTCCTTAATAGAGGACCAATAAAAACTCAAGAAGGCCAAAAAGACCTGAGCCTAAAACAATCTGACAATTCTAGTGGCAAGCAGAAGTCAATCAAAGCAGCTAGGTGGTATCACAAAAATAGTTTGAGTTGAAAGGTCCTGTGAAGCTTGTAGAAGTCTGGCCAGCCTTGAGCTATTGACCTCTCGCCTTTCAAAGGGAAGGGAGGAGAGAGACTCAACTGGGAGCTTCCAGCCAAGGCCATCATGGGCTGCCATCATGGGCTGACATCTCCCAGATGTTGGGGATTTCACCACCTCACTCTTCAGGGTTCTCACCAACCAAATGAAATTTAACCAATGAATAGAACCGAGTCAAAACATTGGTCTTTCATCAGACTCTGATTTCTGCCCTCAGGCCTGTCAGTATTACTTATAAACTGCAATGGAGAGAAGCCTTCATTTCAATGGATTTTTGCAGGCAAATTTACCTTCTAACTGTATGCCAAAGTGATTAACACTTTTATGCTAATATCAAGCCAGACCAGTTGCAGGCATTTTGTTCATTAGAAGGCTTCATTTTTCAACTCTTATCAGTATGTAAATTAGATTTTGACTCTTGGGTTGCCTGCTCCAAAGCACTACCCCCCAAAATTCAATTAATGTAATTTTCATTCTAGAGTGACACTTCAGATGGTGAGAGCTTGATAGAGACCAAGCTGAGGATGGGGCTGGGCTCTCAGGAAAGCTGCCACTTCATTCTACTCTTGGCAGAACCAGGGAATGCTAGGTGTTCCCAAGGGAGCAACTACCAAAAATCAAACCACAGGGATATGAACCAGAAGATGCCACCATTTTCTTGCTGAAAGTTCTTTAGAAATGACTAATACCAACCACCTTCCTTGACAAATCAGGAAACAGAGGCTTCCGTTGCAGAGAGAGGAAAGTTCCAATGTGGATGTTCACCATGGGCTATCTGAGCATTCCTAGAATGCCAGCTGCTGACCTAGGTCCAACTGAACATCAGAGAAACATGTTTTTCATCTATTTGTTGGAGCTCAGAACCTAATACCCCAAAGTATACCACCTTGGCATGTGCAGTACTTTGAACTAAAGGAGTTTGGAAGAACCTCCGAAACTGGATCTTTCTGACCTCCCATCCTCCCATCTCCTGCCCTTCTTTCTCTCTGAAAGCAAATCATAGAAACCAAAATTGCTCTCCTCCAGGGCAGGCCATAGAAACTAAAACTCCTCTCTCACAAAGCAAACCATAAAACCTAGAAAGATCACTCTCCCCTTCTCCCTTGAAGACTCCCATTCAGAGGGATCCTGTCACATACCAAAGAGGAAGGAATGCTACACAGAGAGTCCAAGAAGGATCTGAACAGAAAGGCCTTAATGGATTTCCCCCTTAGTCTATTCCCATTAGATCATCCCCTTTTTGTCCAATCACATTTCTACATAGCTGTCCATTCTTCATTGAACCTAAGCATAAAAATAGACAGTTTTCCCCGGGCCTTTGGGTCTTCATTTCTGAAGCCTCCTGTGTCACATAGATCCTAATTAAATAAATTTGTTATGCTTTTCTCCTGTCAACCTGCATTTGGTTGGAGTGTTGGCCATGACCCTTATGATGGGTGGGAAAAGGGTATCATGACTTTCCACCCCTACTTTTTTTCTATACTTTTCTACTTTTTTCTACACTTTTCCTTTCCCTGCTGTTACCCCATTACCCTCCTGGTAACATCACCTCCCTGGTGCCATCACTTCCTGGCACCATCACCCGCCTGGTGCCATCACCCCCAGCTACTCAGCAGATTACATGTGGTATCCCATTTCCATCTGCCTTCTCAAACATTGCCTTAGATCTTAAATTTTTCCTTTTGTTTGTTCTCCCTTTTCTATCTCTTCTTAGTTATTTACTTTGATGAACTGTTGAATGCAGTGGACTCTCCTAGAAAAAAATGCATGCAAACACACAATTTCATGTATGATTTTAGAGAGTTCACAGACCTCCTGAAGCCTGATTCACCTATCCCAATTTAAGAACTCTTGCTTTCTGCCTTTCCCTCACCAAGCAAACATGGAAGGAAGTGGCATAGCATGTACACTTTGCACTGAAAGGGGTTAACCAACCAACCCAGTACCCTAGAAAGCAGAGCCTGAGACCAAGACTTAAAAGAGAACACTTTATTGGGAAGTGTGTTTCTAGGGAGATGGACAGAGGGAGGATGAAACAAGAAGGGTTGCACTGTGGAGTCTGCCAATATGAGGGGTGGGGCATTAACTGCCCTGAATGGTACAACCTGAAAGCCTAGTGGATACCCAAGGAATCCCACGCTGAGGCATCAACAAAGAAGCTCTGGGGTGGGTGTTCAGAGACGTAGGAGTGAGGACCTGAGGTGAGTTGTAACTGGGCTCCTTGCACCTGCATGAAGCTCTTCTGACCTTTCCCTGATCTCTACTAGTCCCCAGGACAGGGGCCAAAATAAGGCACGGGTGAGGCTACAAGGATCTACAGTGCTGCCTGAGATGTATCTGATATAGGAGTTTTGGAGATTGATTTATTGTCCTCATTAATCTAATAAACTCACTCACACTTACCTGTCAGTGACTGATAAGAATTCTGATTGCCCAGAGGTTTCCTAGGCAGAGTTACACCTTGTAAACAAACTATTCAAAAAATAGTTAAATACACTAAATTGGTTAAATAGACTAAGCTGTTGTTTTCAAAATGTGGCACCCAAGGGAAAACAGCAGCAGCATTCAGTAACTTGTTAGAAATGCAAATTCTGAACAGGTGAGGTGGCTCACACCTATAATTCCAGCACATTGGGAGGCCAAGGCGGGCGGATTACTTGAGGCCAGGAATTTGAGACCAGCCTAGTCAACATGAAGAAACCCCATCTCTACACTAAAAAATACAAAAATTAGCCATGTATGGTGGTGTGCACTGTAATCCCCTCTACTCGGGAGGCTGAGAAAGGAGAATCACTTGAACCTAGGAGGTGGAGGTTGTAATGAGCCAAGATCACGCCGCTGCACTCCAGCCTGGGCAACAGAGTGAGACTCCATCTCAAAAAAAAAAAAAAAAAAGCAAATCCTTAGGAAGTGTCTCAAGTTTACTCAATCAGAAACTTCCAGCAATCTGCTTTAACAAGCTTCCAAGTGATTCTAATGCAGATGGTAATTTGAGAAGCACTGCACTAAGGTATATCCACACATATTTTGTACAATACTTATGCAATTATTAAAATTGTTCTCACAGATGAATATTTAATGATAGGGAAAGGTGTGCCTAGTACTGTGACACTGTGATTTATAGTAAGATTTTATATATATATATGTGTATACACACACACATATATATACTGGCACACAGCTTCTAAAACCCTTGGACTCTTCAGTGTAATAAGAGTATCTTTTGTATGCTAATGAGATGACTGGCACCTGGCAGCCCCTAGATAGCTTCAGGATGGGAGTTGGTCATAGGAAAGACCAAGACGGGATTGGAGGGTTGGGACTTCCATCTCCACCCCACCAACCTCAAGGAAAGGGAGAGGGGTTGAAGGTTAAGTTGATCACCAATGTCCAGTGATGTAATCAATCATGCCTATATAATGAAGCCTTCATAAAAACCCAAAAAGACTAGGTTGGGGACTTCTAGATAACTGAACACATGGAAGTTCCTTGAGGGTAGCCTGCCACAGAGGACATGGAAGCTCTGAATCCCATCCCTTTGACATGCTTTGCCCTATGCATCTCTTCCATCTGGCTGTTCATCTGTATCCTTTAAAATATCCTTTGTAATAAATAGGTAAATGTAAGTGTTTCCCTGATTTCTGTGAGCTGCTCTAATTAATTGAAACCAAGGAGGCAGTTGTGGAAACCCTGATGTATAACCGGTAGGTCAAAAGAGTAGATGACAAGCAGTCAGAGGTGTTTGAATCAGAGCAAGTCCATCTTGAATAGGAGCTGGGTAAAATGAGGCTGAGACCTACTGGGCTGCATTCTCAGATGGTTAAGGCATTCTAAGTCACAGGATAAGATAGGAGGTCAGCACAAGATACAGGTCATAGAGACCTTGCTGATAAAACAGCCTGCAGCAAAGAAGCTGGCCAAAACCCACCAAAACCAACATGGCGACGAGAGTGACCTCTGGTCGTTCTCACTGCTACACTCCCACCAGTGCCGTGACAGTTTACAAATGCCATGGCAACATCAGGAAGTTATCCCGTATTTTCTAAAAAGGGGATGC
The DNA here is from genome assembly GCF_049350105.2 of Macaca mulatta. Lineage (NCBI taxonomy): Eukaryota > Metazoa > Chordata > Mammalia > Primates > Cercopithecidae > Macaca > Macaca mulatta. Next base: position 128,964,049 of record NC_133412.1, on the reverse strand, counting down.
ATGAATAATCCACCTCATTTTTTTTCATATAATCAAGGAAAGCCATAAAAATGGGCAACCAGCAACCCTCAGGACTGCTCTATGGAGTAGCCATTCTTTTATTCCTCTATTTTCGTAATAAACTTGCTTTTGCTTTGCATTGTGGACTCACACTGAGTTCTTTCTTGCGTGAGATCCAAGAACCCTCTCTTGGGGTCTGGATTGGGACCACTTTCCTGTAACATCTTTCTGGAGACTATAAAGGGACTATAGTGTGGAAATGCCCAACCCAAAGGCTAACTTTGGGTAAGTGGTGGGGTCTGATAACATCTTTCTGGTGAATCACAGAAGGGACAATACTGAAGAAAACTCCAGACCTGAAGGAAATAGACTGCAGCACTGATTGGCCAACTTTGGGTAAGTGGGGTGCATATACCCAGGTAAAGAATGGGATCGCGTTAGAGGCCCAATTTAGCGGAGTTTGAGTCTCTCCTAAGACAGAGTGTGTTAGAGGCCCCTCTTAATAAAAGGCAAGGATGCTTCACTGACCTTGGGTTAGAGGCCCCGCTTAGGAGGGTTAGAGTCTCTTCTAAGATGTAGGGGTTCAAGGCCCTTCTTGGTTAAGTCCCTTTCAGCTAAGAGCAGATTTGGCACTATGGGATGTTAACTACTGTTCTCTTTGGATTAATCTGCCTTTCACTTTTTGCTGACAGCTATGGGTGACAAGATTGGGCATGTACAGGATCGTGGGACATGGGACATCTTTTCCAGCAGTTCCATCAGCTCTCAAGTTTCCCCTTTCCCTCTTAGGAAAGGGATCAACTCCCTTTAAATTATACAACATAACTTAATGCTTCATAAAATGCCACTATCACTCTTAACTGTACAACTTGCCTGCTTTACAGCTAGGTAAGTCCTGGGACACGTGGAGTTAGGTGCTAGAAAGAGTCAAACCTTATCTGCATTTCTGTCTGGGTCCTAGGTTCCACATCTATAAATAATTAAAATCCTGAACTTACCAAGGTTTTCACCAAAGTAAAAGTCACTAAGAGTTAACATTGTAACATGTAATTGAGACTACTGAAGAAACAGTTTAACATGTAAGGTATGTAAAGAAAGTGAAATGCATTTTTGGTAAAAGATTATTAGAAGTCATGGAAATGTGAATATTTTGCCAGATTAAAAGTTTAAAGGACTGTTTTAAGTTAGATAGGATAAAGCTGAAGGTTTAAGCAAGTTGTAGAAGGGTTGTAAAAATTGGGGTTTTTTGTTTTTTGTTTTCTTGAGACAGAGTCTTGTTATTCTCCTGCCTCAGCCTCCTGAGTAGCTGGGATTACAGGCTTGTGCCACCATGCCCAGCTAATTTTTGTATTTTCAGTAGAGAGGCGGTTTCACCATGTTGGCCAGGCTGGTCTCGAACTCTTGACCTCAAGTGATCTGCCCATCTGGGCCTCCGAAAGTGCTGTGATTACAGGTGTGAGCCACTGTGCCTGGCCTAAAAAATTAATCTCATTAAAAAATTCTGTGTGTGAACATATTGGCTAAAGTTAAAGGGGTATTAAGTTTTTCTGTAAATTAAACATTGTAATAAAAGCACAGCAGGCAAGTCAATGTGCAAAAATAGCAAGCATTCTTATACACCAGTAACAGACAAAGAGAGAGCTAAATCATGAATGAACTCCCATTCACAACAGCTTCAAAGAGAATAAAATACCTAAAAATCCAACTTACAAGGGATGTAAAGGACCTCTTCAAGGAGAACTGCAAACCACTGCTCAGTGAAATAAAAGAGGACGCAAACAAATGGAAGAACATACCATGCTCATGGATAGGAAGAATCAATATCGTGAAAATGGCCATACTGCCCAAGGTTATTTATAGATTCAATGCCATCCCCATTAAGCTACCAATGACTTTCTTTACAGAATTGGAAAAAACTGCTTTAAAGTTCATATGGAACCAAAAAAGACCCCACATTGCCAAGACAATCCTAAGCCAAAAGAACAAAGCTGGAGGCATCACGCTACCTGACTTCAAACTATACTACAAGGCTACACTAACCAAAACAGCATGGTACTGGTACCAAAACAGAGATATAGACCAATGGAACAGAACAGAGCCCTCGGAAATAATACCACACATCTACAGCCATCTGATCTTTGACAAACCTGACAAAAACAAGAAATGGGGAAAGGATTCCCTATTTAATAAATGGTGCTGGGAAAATTGGCTAGCCATAAGTAGAAAGCTGAAACTGGATCCTTTCCTTACTCCTTATACGAAAATTAATTCAAGATGGATTAGACACTTAAATGTTAGACCTAATACCATAAAAACCCTAGAAGAAAACCTAGGTAATACCATTCAGGACATAGGCATGGGCAAGGACTTCATGTCTAAAACACCAAAAGCAATGGCAACAAAAGCCAAAATTGACAAATAGGATCTAATTAAACTAAAGAGCGTCTGCACAGCAAAAGAAACTACCATCAGAGTGAACAGGCAACCTACAGAATGGGAGAAAATTTTTGCAATCTACTCATCTGACAAAGGGCTAATATCCAGAACCTATAAAGAACCCAATCAAATTTCCAAGAAAATAACAAACAACCCCATCAAAAAGTGGGCAAAGGATATGAACAGACACTTCTCAAAAGAAGACATTCATACAGCCAACAGACACATAAAAAAATGCTCATCATCACTTGCCATCAGAGAAATGCAAATCAAAACCACAATGAGATACCATCTCACACCAGTTAGAATGGTGATCATTAAAAAGTCAGGAAACAACAGGTGCTGGAGAGGATGTGGAGAAATAGGAACACTTTTACACTGTTGGTGGGATTGTAAACTAGTTCAACCATTATGGAAAACAGTATGGCAATTCCTCAAGGATCTAGAACTAGAAATACCATTTGACCCAGCCATCCCATTACTGGGGATATACCCAAAGGATTATAAGTCATGCTGCTATAAAGACACATGCACACATATGTTTATTGCAGCACTATTCACAATAGCAAAGACTTGGAATCAACCCAAATGTCCAATCCAGTGGCACACTGGATTAAGAAAATGTGGCACATACACACCATGGAAAACAAGCAGCCATAAAAAAGGATGAGTTCATGTCCTTTGTAGGGACATGGATGCAGCTGGAAACCATCATTCTCAGCAAACTATCACAAGAACAGAAAATCAAATACCACATGTTCTCACTCATAGGTTGGAATTGAACAATGAGATCACTTGGACACAGGAAGGGGAACATCACACACTGGGTCCTATTGTGGGGACGGGGGGGGGGAAGGATAGCATTAGAAGATATACCTAATGTAAATGATGAGTTAATGGGTACAGCACACCAACATGGCACATGTATACATATGTAACAAACCTGCATGTTGTGCACACGTACCCTAGAACTTAAAGTATAAAAAAAATAAAAAAAGCACAGCAGTTTTTTCTTAGAGCAAAATCTTTGTAATCTACTCTTTAACAAAAATTGTAAAAGGTTATAGAAGATTTTTGAGACTCTTACCTTATGGTCAAACTAGTTGAGATTAAATACATTTGTCTATAAGGTTTTATTAAGAATTGGGTTTGGCCAGGCCGCGGTGGCTCACGCCTGTAATCCCAGCACTTTGGGAGGCCGAGGCAGGTGGATCATGAGGTCAGGAGATTGAGACCATCCTGACTAACATGGTGAAACCCCGTCTCTACTAAAAATACAAAAAGCCAGGCATGGTGGCAGGCACCTGTAGTCCCAGCTACTAGGGAGGCTGAGGCAGGAGAATGGCGTGAACCCGGGAGGCGGAGCTTGCAGTAAGCCGAGATCACACCACTGCATTCCAGCTTGGGCGACAGAGTGAGACTCCGTCTTGGAAAAAAAAAAAAGAACTGGGTTTAACATTAATAGTACACTAATATGAAGGTGAAATTTGGCTTATTTGGTACAAAAATCATTCAGGAAGCATTTTCAAATATGAAATGGTGTTTGGCTTTCTTTGGGATATATTTGTGTAAATGTGTTATTGGTATGTGTTTCAAAATTATTTTAAAAATCCTATAATTCTGATATGGCTTAGTACGTGTTAATAATCATAATTGTTACATAAAATCATTGTATGCTACAGAGGTAACTAAATTTGTCAGTCATGTTTTTGACTGTGGCGGTCCTAAGATGTTTGGTCATCCACAAACAATTGTTGTCTTGTTTTGGTGCTCTTTAGAAGGTGGTTTATAATCAGCTATAGAACTCTAACAGATGTCCCTAAATGCAGGTTTCCAATAACTTTGGAGATTATGACATCAGAATAGAGGAAAAAAACTTTCAGCACTCTCATGGAGAGCTGAAATGTTCATGAATATATACTCCTCTTAATAAAAGTTGGTGCATATTTCCCTCTACCTGATTTCTCCAGAATTTGGAAAGTATTTGTAACTATTCTTAATTTATGACAATTCAGTTATTTGTATAAGTACAATAAGAATCTGTTTTCTTTGCAACAGGACACAATTGGAGAAACTGGTTATTTTACCAAGACTTTGGCTGGAATGGCATGCTTTCCTTTAAGGAATCAAGTTTAACTTGTAGAGCCAAAAAAAGCCTTTTAGGGAACTGGCCTCATACCTTGCCTACAACAGTCCCTGTACAAGGTTTGTGACTGGTGGTAAGTAAAGAATGTCACTTTATGACAGGCCTAGAACTGCCAAGTTATCCTGGAATCTCAAGAGGAGAGGAATTTACTCAATTCATAGGTATTTGAGGGCACAAACCTCTGGCAGAGCTCAGCTCTAAAATGTCTTATCTGAGATTCCTTCTATGGGAGAGAGTTCCATCAAAGCCAGCTGAAAAGCCTATGTAAAAAAATAATTATTCTTGCTGCACTGTATACAAAAATTAGGCCAAGTATAATAAAGCAAAGCAGTTCTACCATGATTTGTCTTTAATAAAAATGGGAAACTGGAGAGAGAAACTGTTTCAAGAACTATGGTACACTTGTTTAGTCTCATAAGTTGTTTTTATGTTTGTTTCTGCAATTTAGGCTAACCCCCTACTTATTCTTGTGAACTAACAAGTGATCTCTGGCTTCTACGCAGAGAAACAAGACAGATAGGTAATGTAAAAATCTGAATCAGTATTCTAAATCTGAGCACATATTGCAATCAGCTAGCAACCCCATTATCAGCTTGCTTCCAACAGGTCCCCAGTTTATGAAAAGCCTAATTTAGTTGGGATAATTTTATTTATTGTACTTAACTGTTGTGGAATATATTCCTTTTTGTGTAAGAATGCAGGATAAGGTTACTGAATGTTTTCTTAAACTGAATACTTATTAATCTTCCAGATATCACCTTTTGTCAGAACTCAAGGGTTATGAATGACCCTTGCCATACCGACATTTTCTGACTGAGCTCCTCTCTACCCTGAATATAACAGAACCTCATAGTTAGGCAGGAAAATCATCACACCTATTCAGCCTGAAGAAGTTACAGAAGATAGATATTCATATCCCTCTGCAACCCTTAGGATTAAGGGTTCTCTTATAAAAGGGAGTGGGGAAACGTCAAAGGTATTTGAACTAGAGCAACTCCATCTTGAGTAGGCACTTGGTAAAATGAGGCTGAGACCTACTGGTACATTCTCGGATGGTTGAGGCATTCTAAGTCACAGGGTGAGATAGGATGTCAGCACAAGATACAGGTCATAAAGACCTTGCTGATAAAATAGGTTGCTGTAAAGAAGCCAGCCAAAACCCAACCAAACCAAGATGACAAGACTGACCTCTGGTTGTCCTCATGACTACACTCCCACCAGCACCATGGCAGTTTACAAATGCCATAGCAATGTCAGGAAGTTACCCTATATGTTCTAAAAAGTGGAGGCATGAATAATCCATGTTTTCTTTAGCATATACTCAAGAAATAACCATAAAAATGGGCAAACATCAGTCCTCAGGGCTTGTCTATAGAGTAGCCATTATTTTATTCTTCTACTTTCTCAATAAACTTGCTTTCACTTTACTTTGTGGACTTTCCCTGAATTCTTTCTTGCACAAGATCCAAGAACACCCTCTTGGAGTCTGAATCAGGACTCCTTTCCTGTAACAAAGCTATTACTTATGAGTGGCATTTGAAGTGCAGGGCAGTCTTGTGGGGTGGATCCCTCAACCTGCCACTCCAGATAGATAGATATTGCCAGATTTGAACTGAATTAGATGACACCCAGCTGGTGTCTGCTGAATCGGTTGGTGTGTGAAGAAAAATCTCACACATATCGTATCAAAAGTATTGTATTGAGTGGTGTGTGAGAGTAGGACGAATATTTTGGTTTTTCCTATCTCTTACAAGTACCTAGTGAGGTTTCTATAAATATTGGCTAAATGAGTCATAGCTAATACCTACATAGTCCTTATTATATACCAGGCTCTATTTTAAGAGCTTTATGTATATTAGCTCATTTAATCCACAGACCAACCCTATGAGTTGGGAACTAATATTATTCCAATTTTATGGATGAGGGAATTACATGAAGAATTTAAGAGACATGCCCAAGATCATACAGCTATTAAGTAGTGGAGGTAAAATTCACATCCAGAATTCTGAATTAGAGTCCATGATATTAGCCATGATGGATGGATGGATGGATGGATGGATGGATGGATGGATGGATGGATGGATGTTGGTTCTCCTTGGCAACTTACTTCATAATTTCTCTATAAAACCACACTACAACTGGGTGTTTTTGTGCCACAGTTATCTCATAAATACATAGAACTCCACTATCACTCAGTCTTTCTTCTAGTGCAGAAATAGCTCTTTGGAAGGCAAAGTTTCCTCCCATGTGAAATGAATTTAATTTTGCAGGTATCAGTAAGCAAGCAATTTTTTTCTTATTCTGTAGGAATCCCTTGATTTTAAAATAGTAGCATTTTATTGCCAGAGAACAATGGCTTTTTTATGATGTAACCATGTCATTAGCCAAGCATGAGGGACAGTTTCAACCCTCATTTTAAAAATAGTATTGCCTTAATAGTAGTACATTAACAAGAGAAGGCTCAGTCTGGGCCAGCCTATTCTGTTTCTTGCTATTCTTTAATTTTCCCTTCTTTCCCACTTCCTTCCTTTCTTCCTCTCTTTCTTCCTTCTGGAGGTAATACCCTCTGAAGGAATATCAAATTAGAGTTCAGATAATGTGACTGTTTTTCATGAGGAACCAATTACATTCAGTACAAATGCCTTTTACTTGGACAAAGTTCTTTGTACTTTAAAGTACTGCTTTCCTGTATATTATCCCACTTGATTCTAGAAAAAAAAAAAACCCATTAAATAAAACAAAATGTATCATTATTTTGCAGATTAGAAGACTAGAGTTGCCATTCTATACCTTTCGCTGAATTATAATACCAATTTGTTTAGAGATAGGATTATTTATTTGATTCATTCAACACATATTTATTCAGAATGTACTGTGTGCTGGACACTGTTCTAGGTGCTTGAGATATACCAGTGGGCAAACAAGCAATGAATGATTTCTGAGGCTGAGGAGCTTAATTCCAGAAGGAGAGATGCAAAATAAACATAATACAGTATATAGTATGAAGTATATAGTCAGAAGATGATAGAGGACATGGAAAAGCCCAGAGAAAGTGGTACAGGATGTGCAGTGATGAGCATGCTGCAGGGACAAATGGGTGGTCAGGAAAGACCTCACTGAGATGGTAGCTTTTGATAAAGACTGGAAGAGAAGGAGGAAGCAATGGGAGCCAAGCTGTTACCTGAGGAAGAGAGTTCCAGGCAGAAGAGCAGCTTGGATTGGAACCCTACCTTCCAGACACCTGCACAAAGCCTTTGGCACCTCACCCAATGAACCTGATATGGGGAGGGGCAATGGAACAAATGGGCTTTTTACATAAAGTATACTAGGAAAACATAACCCAGGCCTCCTAGCTGTAATAAAGCAAACACATTCTATGGAAATGCCTATGATTCACTAGTAAATGTTTAACAATCAGCATTCCAGGGAGACCTGTAATGTGTGTCAATTTGGGTGGTGCAAATACTTTCACCATGGCCTATTTCAAGCTATCAAAATGACATCACTGAACTTGGAGTTGGAGCTGGCTTCAACATGCTGATCCTTACCCTCTTCTAGGGAAAAAATTTCCAATAACTACCCCCAGAATTCCTTACCATCCATCCCTTATTTATTATTTCTTTATTCTGAGATGGGGCCTTCTTTCCCCCACCTTCATACTGTTTCAGGAAAGAGGTCCCAATCCAGACCCCAAGAGAGGGTTCTTGAATCTCATGAAAGAAAGAATTCAGGTTGAATCCATACAGTAAAGTGAAAGTAAGTTTATTAGGAAAGTAAAGGAACAAAAGAATGGCTACTCAATAGGCAGAGCAGCCCTGCTGCTAATTGGCTAATGGTTTTTCTTTGATTATATGTCAAACAAGGAGTGGATTATTCATGAGTTTTCTGGGAGAAGGGTGGGCAAATCCCAGAACGGAGGGTTACTCCCCTTTTTAGACCATATAAGGTAAATTCCTAATGTTGCCATGGCATTCGTACACTGTCATGGCACTGGTGGGAGTGTCTTCTAGTATGCTAAGGCATTACAATTAGCATATAATGATCAATGAGGATGACCAGAGGTCACTTTCATCACCATCTTGGTTTTGGTGGATTTTGGCCAACTTCTTTACCCCACGCTGTTTTATCAGCAAGGTCTTTGTGACCTGTACCTTGTGCCAACATCCTATCTCATCCTGTGACAGAATGCCCAGCTCCCTGGGAATGCAGCCCAGTAGGTCTCAGACTCATTTTACCCCTATTCAGGATGGAGTCACTCTGGTTCAAATGTCTCTGACAATACCCCAGCACCAAAAGTCAAATCAGGAATTTATCTTTTCCTTTATGTTCTACAGGAAAATGTATGGACAAAGGCCTGAATAGAGAAAGAAAAATCCAGAGAGACAGAGATGCAAATGGAGGAGTCAAAAGACAAATGTTGAGATGAGGGGAAAGGAAAACCTAACCCCTAACACACAGTCCAGCTGGGTGAAATATTAAAACTTATCTGAATTAGAATTCTATGAACTCCAGCATCAGGGGAAAAAAGGAGAAAAAAAAAAAGAAAATGCACTGAAAGCAATGTGCTTTTTACTTGAGGAAATGATGTGAATCTATCAAAATACAAATTTGAGTGCAGCTGTCTATCCTAAGTTTGTTTTACAAAAAAAACAAAAAAACAAACAAACAAAAAATTCTTACAAAGGATTTGGGATGGAGTTAGGAAAGTAGGATAGTTAGGCCTGAGTTGAAAACTAGGTGTGTAGAGCTGTCTTAATCATAGCTTTTAATAGTAACAATAGTAACTACATGAAGCCACCTGCTTGCTTTGGTTTATTTAGCAAAATTAACCAGGAAAAGAATGAAATTAAAGGTCCAATTAAAACAGGCCAGAGGATTTTGAGTGTCCACATCTCACCACCCAAAGAAGTTCGAAGTGTGATGAACAAAGGTGCCAGGTAGAGAAAGCTCAGAAATGGCATGCTCTGCCATTCCACCCATGGCAAGGGGACTCTGGAAGAAGCCCACATCCTTTGGCTAGACTGTCTCAATCCATTTAGTGGAATGATTTCTTTGAGTTTCATTCAAATTTATAATCCACTGGGCAACACTGAATTGAATCTATGTTGGAAGGCTGTTGTGGAATAAAGCCATTAAAACTATTCTAAAGTCTTTGTCTCTGAAATTCCTTTCCAATTTATTTCCAATAATACCAACTCTGCCTAGTCTTCTGGATGCAATACTCAAGGTGTTCTTTCTCTGTGCACTTAGTAGAGGGGAGAGACCAGGGAGATCCCACAAATATTTTAGAGGCTTTTTTCCAAAGGGGCACCAATCTTCTTTATCTCCCATATGAAACATTTTCTACCTATCTCACTGAGTTCCTATGAAAACTGAGCTTTAAGGAAAACTGAAAGCACCATGAGCCTTTGAATCAGAGGTTTTGATAACTACTATTATTATTATTTGCTATCACAAGAGACATCCACTGTTTTGTCTTCTGAGAAATGTACCTTTCGCTAAGTTCCAAACATGATTTTAAAGAGAGCAGCTGTCAATTTATAGAACATGCCTCCCTGGCCACAGTGATTGTTCTAGAGGTATCATGTGACTCAAACAGGAACAATCACGGCCACCTACCCTGTGGGGTAAATAATATAAGCTTTGAAGGAAATATACATTGAAAGGTCTTTAGAAATAAAAGAAGTCTCAGCTGCACAGGATGTCCTGTCTGGAACCAGCCAGATTTGCATTCTAGTTCAAATATATAGAATATTTCTTGCACACGACTCCTAATCTTCCCTGCCTCACCTCTTATCCATCCTCAGTGACAGTTCTGTCTAGGTTTTGACCAGCTCAAGCAGGCATGACCTGATAGCACCTCTCCTCTACAAACTTTTCATGTCCCACCCTGGGACTAGCCAAGAAGGATGGATTCAGATAAGAGCGACCTAGAAACGCAGGGGAATTAACACTTTGCAGAGCAACACTTGACCATAGGGGAAATAAACCAACAGATAAATGTTCCCTTTTTCTCTTTCCCCAGACAGATAGCTCTGAGAGGTATTTCAGATGGTCCTGTGAGATACAGCACGCAGGCTCTATCTGGCTCAGAGTGGCCAATTATAGCTCTGTGACCTTGAGCAAGTTACTTTCAAAGGGTATACTATCACTTTCCTTGAAGCTCTCCTTTAAGCCACCTTCCTGACACCATGGTCACCTATTGTAAAGGTCAGCTGTGACCCTATATAACCCGCTTTACTGACAATCAAAAAATACATCTTTCTCTCCAATTCTTCTTTGTAATCTATCAGAATCCCTAACAGTCCATCCCCATTTTAATTACACTTACTTCAAACTTTAATAAAGATCATGATCATTCATACTTTGTCTCTTTTCCAGATAATTTCTGCTTTTTTCTTACCTCACAGTGCTTACCTTCTAAACCTCTGTGTCACCATGGTAAGTAAAATCTCTCCAAACTCTTCACACATCTTTAAGAGACAAGATGGTGTTTTGTGAAAGAGCAGAAAAAACTCTGGACAAAGAATCAGGATTCCTGGGTTCCAGGTCCGACTTGCCAGTGATGGCCTCAGGGGCCTACGGCAAGAGCCGCCTCCTCTCAGTTCAGTGTCTTCAAACATAAAGAGATGACCAGCAAGGTCATTTCCAAAGCTCCTTCTTGTCCTAACTTATAGGGTCTAAGCCAAATGTTATAGCATTCTGAGGTGGCCTTGGGTCAGTCATTTGACTTTGATGCCACCATTTGCCTCCTCAATTGTCCCAGCTCCCTCATTCCTAAACCACAGGAGGCCACACCAAGACAGTGGCTGAAGAGTGTCTACCTGACTGCCATGAACGCATGCAAAATGGTATGGAGGAAGACTATTCAATAGCATGAAACGCATATATCCAAATGTATTCATAGTAAGAACACTCCTTGAGGAAAAGGAAGGATAGAAAAAAATGTTTTAAAGTTTATAGTTATAACCAGATTATGAGTGATTTTTTTCCTTGTGGTTGTTGAATTATCTAAGTTTGCTACAATAAGCATGTATTGTTCATTGTAATAATATTTAAATAAGATTATGAACTGAAACTGCTCAGCCCATAGGCCAGGCAGGCAGCCTCTAATGCTGTGGCCTGAGCCTCCTTCATCCTGAAACATCTCCCTGAGCAGCAGCTCCCACGAGGTCTTTCCTTCTCAGCCTTATTTCCCACCGTTCATCTCACCCACTCTGTGTTGAACAACAAACAAGGCAGTGTCTCCAGGAGGCCCCCGCTAAAGGATTATGTGCTTTCTTGAGGAAAGCAGGAGACCCGCGAGCTTCGTCTGGCCCTCCACATTGGTACACAGAAGCAGATTTGCTTCTCATATCAGTTCATTCTCGACTTGGACGGCAGTAATAAGTGACCCCCCAATGTCCTGAGAGTGCTGGGAACAACCTAGGGGTCATGAGCCAGAGAACGTAGGCCGTTGAACCAGCTTCTGGGTAAAGAAATAAGGAGGGAAGAGAAAAAGAGATGTCAAGGATGGTGAAAAACAGATGTGATCCAAAAAAATCATTATTAATAGCAACCTGTTTAATATCAGGTGTCCCAGGTTTGACAATGTTGAGAGAGAAAAGTTGTCTCCAAGTGAACAGAAAGGGAGAAAAGACTGGATTCTGGGGTCAAATAGAACTGGTTCCAACCCCACTTACTAGCTATTGCTCCTTTAAAAATGTTACTCAATCTCCTTCAACCTGTATTGTTTACTCCTTAACAGTAAAACGGGTAAGAAAAAAAATAAATAACCCTATCTTGTCAGGCTATTTTGAAGACTAAAAGAGACAATATCTCTGAAGGGCCTAAAATAAGATCTAAAGTAGATCCTCCTATATAACTCCTACTATTAATAATTTGAATTTATTATAATAAGTAAGGTTGCCTTTGGATATTGCTCTTGATAATGTGAATGGTTTCTGACGACCTGATGGAATTCACACAGGTAGTCACAAACCATTCACATGATCATTGATAGGTTTATTTAACAAAAATCTATCAAGCACTCAAGTACCATGTTCTGGGGAAATATGTCTATGCCCTCAATGTGCAGCCAGTTTGGTACATGAGGGAGACATCTAACAGACAGTGGGGTCACAGTGTAACGGGTGGGTGGAAGGTGGGAATAGGAGTTTCAGGAGTGTTAGAAAGAGAGATCACTGCCTGGGAGAATTGGGGAAAGCTTCACAAAGAAGGCAAGGTTTTATCTTTTTGAGGAGGTTTGTTTTGGTAGAGAAGAACAGGGAGGGCATTTTTATGTGCAGAAACAGAATTGTGGAAGGGATAGGGCGTATTTGGGCAATGGGGTGACTTTCAGTGTTAACAGAGTACATTCGGGTCAGGAGATGTGAGAACTGAAATTGGAGGCCGGAACCAGACTGTGATGATCTTACACACCATAACAAGGAATTTGGCAAGGTGGAGTCAGCACAAATCTTTAAGCAGGTGAGTGACTCAATCACGTTTACATTTTCACTCTGATAGGAGACTGAACTCAAGTGAGAGAAGCTTCGAGCAAGAAGACCAGAAAGGAAGCTATTGTAATGATCCAGAAAGGAAATAATGAGACCCTAGTAAGACAAGGACGATGATAAGAAGTGGGGTGGATTCAGAAGCTATTTCAGAGACAGAATTGAAAGGATTTGGAGACTGGCAGGGGAAACGAGGAAGATGGATGAGTTCCAGGTCCTGGCAAGGTATCTAGCTCTAAAGACAGGATGGCTGACTTCACTGAGAGACAGGAAGGGAGCCCACTTTGAAGAGATGCTGAATCCAACTTGAGTTTGAGGTGACTGAGGGGCATGTGGGTAAGATACTTGGCATAATGTTGGAAATATGGATCAGGAACTGAAGAGAAAAGTCAGATGCAAACTTTAGAATAATCAGCACGTGGGTTGTCACTGATGCCTTGGCAATGGTTAAGATCACAAAGGAAAAGAATTGTACATTGGAACGGGGCCAGTGACTGGTGGGAGCATACATCCAGGTTTGCCCGGGGTGGTCCTGGTTTACACCTGTTGTCCCAGCATCATTATTAATAGCAACCTGTTTAATCTCAGGTGTCCCAGGTTTGACCATAAATTATACTGTCCTCTTATCAATGACATAACTCTGGGAACCATCAAAGATTGAAAGAGACAGGACTGGGAAATCAAAAGGTTGGAGGAAACCAGGAAGGAGAGTATCTTTAACCAGGTAGGGAATAGTCTCTAATTAAATGTGTACATTCTATACTATCAAATAAAAACTCCAACAAAACTTTTATTGGAACTTGATCATTTAAACTAAAGTCATCCTTTTTCAAAAAAAATAAGCATAAGAGATAAGCCATGAAAATTCCCAGACAGAAGCAAAAGGAGCAAGAACTAACTTCACCATGTTTTAAATTGGTTATAAACCTGCAGCAATAAAACAGTTTGGTACTGATGGAGGAATTGACAGAAACATCAATGAAATAGAATAAAGGGTATAAACGTAGAACCAAACACATATGGGAGTTTAATACATGGTAGACATGACATTTCTGATGGATGAAGCTAAGATATATTAATTATTAAATTATGTTGGGACAGCCAGCCAGCCATCTGGAAAAAAAATAGGCTAGATTTCTACACATTACTCCCATTCTAGAGGCATAAAGCATTAAACATTTTCAAAAGAAACCATAAATGTACTAGAAAAAAGCATGGATTTTTAAAAATCACCCTGAGACTGATGCTGGGGTTAAGAAGACCTTAATAACCATGATGCAAACCCCTAAATACATAAATAAAAATTTGATGAATTTACCTCGATAAAAATTGGTATTTTATCCTGGGCAAAAAGAACATGAATAAAGCAAAAAAAAAAATCAAATTACAACATAGGAAAACATTTGTAACATATGCGGTAGACCAATCTTGAGCTCTTATGAATCAGTAAGTAAAAGGCCAACAACCCAAGTTTTTTGAGGGAATAGAAGACATGTAAAGAAAAAATGACCATTAAACATAAGAAAAGATGCTTAATCTTATTCATAATTTTAATCACTTCCACTTCAGATTGGAAAAAATATACCACTTAATAACTGCTTTATTGACATACAATTCATATACCATAAAATTCCCCCATTTAAAGTATATAATACAGTGGGTTTTCATATATTCACAGAGTTGTGTAACCATCATAGTATTCCCTCTGAGCCTCAGTAGGCCTGGGGTGATTCTGGGGTTGTTCTCGTGAAATTGCTGTGAGAAATGATTGGAAATACGCATGTAGAAGATTTGGGACAGTGCCTGACCTATAGGAAGCCCTCAGCCAATAGGAGCAGTTATGGTTATTACCTAGAGGAGTCACATAGTAAATCAGGGGTGAAGCTGATGGTGGCACAAGACCCATCTTACCCACAGGGTTTTCTCCCTGTCATCTGGTTGCTTCTGCACCATGACTTGAGGAGGTGTAGGTGGGGAAAAGGCAATGACATCAATTGTTTGAAAAACCCTGAGATGGCTAATGATTGAGTCAGCCATAACCACTTCCATCAGCTAACCCAGCGATTCTCAAAGTTAAGACTGAACACACTTTCACACACTTCTACGAGTTTTTTCTATGTGTATATTTCATAAACATCTCAAAAATTTCATAAATATCTCATAAAATTAAAATGAAAAGTTGGGCAGAGAAAACAAGATTCAAGAAGACATTGCCTTCCAAAATAAGATACTAAACAAGAGATAACAATTTTCAAGATAGGTAACTGATAACAAATTAATCAATTCATAAATCCTTCATGCACATTGAAACTATAAAAGGGATATAAAATTGAAAATCTCAAAGTGTTTCAGAAAATAGCCTTTGATATGCTGAGGTTCATGTCCTATTAAGGTTTGAGGTGGACACCACTTGCCCTTTACATCAGAGGATGCAATTTGTATACCCTGCAGCTGGGGGTCAAAGTGGACTGGTTTCTGGCACAACTCACCTACTTACCCAACACCAAAAATTAGCCATGCCATTCAAGAATCTGTTGGAAAACCTTCCTACAAAACTACAGAGGAAACCTACTTCAGATCTCTGTACCAGTCAGCCTAAGTCCTTCATTCATAAATAAAAGGAATCTCAAAGAAGTTAGATTTTTGAAGGGAACCAGAAATATGAAAGGGAAAGACCAAATAAAACAACTGAACCTTCCCAGGAACCAGAAAATTCAAGGAATAGAAGAAAACTTAAAAATTCTAAATCAGTATCCTCAGAAAGATTCAAGAGGATTTTGCTTTCACAAAATATGAATGCTCCTATGAAAAGAAAGCATCAGGAAAAAGGAAGAGTACATGGATATTTAAAACATAATTGCCAAAATGAAATTATTCAACAGAGAGGTGGAATATTAACATAGACATGGCCAAGGCTGAATTGGTGATCTGCAAAACAAAGCCAAAGAAATCTCAAAGAATTTCAAACCAAGTGACAAAGATAAAGTTTTGTAATTGAAATGTGGGTTAGTTGCTCACTGCATGCAGAGTCCAATTAAAAAGAGCAAGGTCTGATATGAAGCAAGTATATTTATTCTGAAGCTAGCTTGGGGAAGAGGCACAGATGTCCTGCCTTAGTGCCCCACTTTTAGAGCAGAAAGTAGACACTTTTATAAGGTAGAGGAGAAAATGAGCAAGGGCAGGGGCCCCTTATCTACTGGGCAGTTGAGTTGGTGCTTTCCAGCTTGTAAAGTGGCCAAGCGGGCATGCTTTCAACATGCCTTCCTGAGGCAAGCCCCTGGAGGTGAGAGTTCTGTGGGAGCATGCATTGGTCTGCAAATCAACTGTCAACTCTCAAGGAGAGGTCTATCTTGGGGCACACAGATGAACTTGCCCCGTAGGGAATGTCTGGTGAGGGGGAGGTGAAGGCTATATTTGCATTTCTAAAGGGCTAAGAGGTGGGAAGGAGGGTGGGGGAAGAAGAAAAGAAATAAAAGAAGAGAGAGAGGGAAAAATTAATTAAACTGCCTCTTAGAAAAATGAGAATACTTGGTTACAGTTTGAAAAGAAAGTCGAAAAAGACAAAGAAGACCAATCCAGGCGGTCCAACATCTGCTTAGTAGGAGTTCAAAAGAGAGACAATGGCCGGGCGTGGTGGCTCAAGCCCCTAATGCCACCACTTTGAGAGGCCGGATCATGGGCGGATCACGAGGGGGATCACGAGGTCAGGAGATCGAGACCATCCTGGCTAACACGGTGAAACCCCATCTCTACTAAAAAATACAAAAAAACTAGCCAGGTGAGGTGGTGGACGCCTGTAGTCCCAGCTACTCGGGAGGCTGAGGCAGGAGAATGGCATAAACCCGAGAGGCGGAGCTTGCAGTGAGCGGAGATCCGGTCACTGCACTCCAGCCTGGGCGACAGAGTGAAACTCCATCTCAAAAAAAAAAAAAAAAGAGAGACAATGAGATTATACCTGGTTCAAAAGAGAGAGAAGAGAAATTTGCATGAGGAAATAATAATAGGATAAACAAACATAAGAATTTTCTGAGCTAAAGACTCAAGTTAGATTGAGATAGGTCTACAGGCTCCCAACCGGGTGAACTGCGGGAAAAGTGACACTTACACACATTCTGATGAGACTTCAGAACTCCAAAGATAAAAATTCCAACACTTCTCAGAGAGGGAAAAACAAGTCATCCATGAAGAAGTACTAAGATGGCATCAGACTTCTCATCTGCATTACAAGCTGTCAGAAGACAATCGAGCAAATTCTTTAACATTCTAATGACATGAGTCATTCTGTACCTACCCATGCCAGTTATTGATTTATGGCCTCTTGACTCCAAATTCTCCCTTTTTGTTACTCTGTGAAAATGGATCTGGATCCTGTATTTTCCCTTGCCTGGTTTCACTGAAACACTGCCAGTAGAGAGCCCTGAAGAGACATCTCTGGGGAAGAGAGATTTATTTGCATGCTGATTCCGGAATGCTCCCTTGGTGGGCAGGTTCTTCAGGCACCACAGGCAGCTTCTTCAGCACCAAGCTGAAACTGCCTTTGCAAAAATTATAACAGAGAAAATTAGAACAGTGAGAGAGATCTGACCTAGCCAACTCCATCTTGTTTCTAACCTCCAAGCTACCCTTGTTCATTCCTGGGCATAGGCTGAACTAACTTTATGAAAAACTTATTTTATAGTTTGAAACAAAGATGTTAACAGTCCTTTCCCACAACAAACTCTCTTTCTGCCTGGGGACTAGACTGTCTTTGCAGGACTAACAAATTAGTTGCGAGATTAGAAATTATGGCTTAGGAGTTATGCAGCTAGAGGCTGCAAGATTCTGCTCCTGGGGATACCAACACTATTATAAAACCTAAGAAGACTGCTTCAGATATTTTACAGACCCTAATCGATCTGCTGGCACCACCCTAGATATATAAACTGGTTCATCTGGTCTTATGGCCCCAACTCAAGAACTGACTCAGCACAAGAGGACAGCTTCGACTCCCTGTGATTTCATCTCTGACACAACAAATCAACACTCCTGACTCACTGGTCCCCTACCCACCAAATTATCCTTAAAAACCCCCGATCCCTGTTCTCCCAAACAGCATGATCTGTGTGAATTAAACTCTTTCTCTGTTGCAATTCCCCTGCCTTGATAAATTGGCTCTGTGTAGGCAGTGGGCAAAGTGAACTGGTTGGGCAGTTACAAAGCTTCTCCAGTAGCCAAGTCCTGTAGTATAAGGCTGGCAGCAACAGACTGGAAGTCTGTTCCCCAGTAATCGTCCTCTGAGCAGTTTTGTAGTGCAGTGCATCTGGTAAGACACCTCCCCATGACCAGCTTTCCATAGCACCTTAGAAGATCAATTTCCAACTGGCATGGTACTACAATGACTCCCCTGCTATGCAGTGAGCCATGGCTATGTCCTCTCCAACAAGACCTGGATCTCAGCTCTGGGAAAAGGAGGAGGGGAAGAGGAGAGCTCTTTCTGGCTGCTCTGTCTCAGCCCAGGGGTAGAATGGATCCTTGTATCTGTCATTCCTATATTTTTTAGAGTTCTCTTTCCTTTTTATTTGACAATTCCTCATTACTCCAATTCTCTGTTAAAGTTTATAATTCTTTATATTACTTTTCCTCTTCAAATTACTCTGTAATTTCTGTCTCCTGATTGGACCAGACTGACACACTAGACTTTAGGGGTCCAGATAAATATGAATCATGTATGAGAGCAAAATAAAGGCATTTTCAGAAATCTAACAATGCAGAAAATTATTCAATAATTTCCAATAATTATTTGACCATAGAAAATAAGTATATATGTCATGAACTAGGAAATTGTGGAGGTTGCTTCAACTGGTCTTGCGTCATTTGGGCTACTTGGAAAAAAGTTGACAAAGACCCCGTCAGTCTCCAGAGAGGAAAAAGTAACTCTTCTTGCACTAGTGGAAATTGCAACCCATTAGAACTAATAATTGCTAACCCACTAGATCCCCACTTTCCAGGGGAATATGTAACCCTAGGAATTGATGGTACCAGTCTTGATCCCAGAGTCTGTATCTTGATATGAGAAGAAGTCCAAAAATGCTCTCCCCAGTCAGTGTTTCAAACTTTCTATGATGAACTAAATGTGCCGGTACCAGAAACTCCAGGAAAAACTAGAAACTTGTTTTTGCAAATACCCAAGCATGTAGCTCAGTCTCTTAATGTCACTTCATGTTTTGTTTGTGGAGGAACTGTAATGGGAGATCAGTGGCCATCGGAAGCCTGAGAATTAGTGCCTACAGACCCAGTTCCCAATGAATTCCTGGCCCAAAAGAATCACCCTGATAACTTCTGGGTCCTAAAAAGCCTCAATTATTGGGCAGTATTGCATAGTTAGAGAAGGAAAAGAATTTACCCACCCTGTAGGACGGCTCAGTTGTCGTGGACAGAAACTGTTTAATAGTGCTACTAAAACAGCCATTTGCTGGAGTTCAAACTACACTGAAAAGAATCCATTTAACAAATTTCCCAAGTTGCCGACCATGTGGACCCACCTGGAGTCCCATCGGGACTGGATGGCTCCCACTGGATTATACTGGATATGTGGGCATAGAGCCTATGCTAAGCTACCTGACCAATGGACAGGTAGTTGTGTTATTGGCACTATTAAACCATCTTTCTTCCTACTGCCCATAAGAACAGGTGAACTTCTAGGCTTCCCTGTCTACACTTCCTGCAAAAGGAGAAGCATAGCCATAGGTAATTGGAAAGATGATGAATGGCCCCCTGAAAGAATTATACAATACTATGGGCCTGCTACTTGGGGACAAGATGCCTTGTGGGGATACTGGACCCCCATTTACATGCTCAAACCAATCATACATTTGCAAGTTGTCTTAGAAATCATCACTAATAAAACCGGCCAAGCCTTGACTTTACTGGCCTGACAAGAACCTCAGATGAGAAATGCTATCTATTGAACTAGACTGGCTCTTGACTACTTGCTAGCAGTGGAAGGAGGAGTCTGTGGAAAATTTAACCTTACTAATTGCTGCCTACACATAGATGATCAAGGGCAAGTAGTCGAAGACATAGTTAGAGACATAACAAAGCTTGCGCATGTGCCCATGCAAGTGTGGCACGGATTTGATCCTGGAGCCATGTTTGGAAAATGATTCCCAGAGATAGGAGGATTTAAAACTCTTATAATAGGAATTATAGTAGTAATAGGAACCTGCCTGCTACTCCCTTAGGAGACAACAAAGGTTGCAGTGTCCCACCTCAGGAAGGCAGACTGAGCAATTTATTCACAGCTTTTTTTTTGGGAAAGGGCAGACCACCGGGTGGCCCATGAGACCCATTACTCAAAATAACCATCTGCAACCAGATAATGCTGACCTGCATACCCTACCCCTCATGTGCTTTGCCCCGCTCAGCCTGCATATTCCACCCCCATGTCAATTCTGGAGCTTTGCCTAATCAAAAAAGCCATAGCATGTCTTTCTGGAGAGTCAGTCAGGGAATTCTCTCTCTTTTGAGCGGTCTCCCTTATGTCTGAGAATAAGCTCCCATGAAGCCTTGTCTAGGAAAAGTCTTTTGGCTTCATGTCAATTTCTATTACATTGAGACCCCAAGAACCCATGGTTGTTAATAACAATGTAAAGAAAAAATAATACATTTGACTTGAGACATTCTTTTGTTTGGCATAGAATGCCATTTCCTTCTCTAAATCTTCATTCCTGCTAGTTGGTTTTACTGGGATTAATAGTTACGTAATTATATTATAAATGAAATTTATTGCATTTCAACTTTTTTTTTTTTTTTTTTTTGAGACAGGGTCTCACTCCATTGCCCGGGGTGAAGGGCAATGGCGAGATCATAGCTTACTGCAGACTCGACCTCCCACATTCAAGCAATCCTCCCACCTCAGCCTCTCCAGTAGCTGGGACCACAGGCATGTGCTACCACACCCAGATAATTTTTGTAGTTTTTGTAGAGACAGGGTCTTACTCTGTTGCCCAGGCTGATCTCAAACTCCTGGGCTCAAGCAATCCTCTCGCCTCAGCCTTCCAAAGTGCTGGGATTACAGAAATGAGCCACAAATTCAACCTTTATAATCTATGTACAAAGTAGAAAGTCTGACTGCAACTGTGCAAATGTACATGGAACTAACAAATGTAAACCTTGAGGATATGACAAAATATAATGACTGACCAAAGCTCGGAGGGAACAAGGGTGATGGAAGTGGAGGAAAGCCAGGACATCCTACGTTTCTTATTTTACGCATGAGGGAATTAACCCTTTTCCCATTTGCCCTGAGAATACTCGGCAGTGGGAATTGCAGCCACGCGTTTACCCCAAGATAACTTTGCCACACAATATCTTATTTTATTATTATTTTCATATTGGTCTAGTATATTGACTTTGGAAACAAAAGACATCACTCTATTTATAGTATTCTGTTTTTAGTGGTAGTATTTCCGTTAATATCAACAAAATATAGTAATTCTCGATCGCTGAAAATGTCAAATGCTAGAATTCTCAAACAGTTGTTGGCCCTTGAAGATTCATTTGATGACTCCGACTTTTCTGCTATAGATGATTCTGATTATTAAGAAAATTCTGATGTTGGTTGTATTTAGAAATAACTCAAAGAACAGTGTCGATATTTTATTTTCACATTGAAAATCAGTCAGATTTGCTTCAGCTTGAAGAGCGTGTATTTATTAAATGAGTGCTGGTAGCGAGCTGCACTTCTTTTTTCTAAATGGGAAAATTAATAAATACTGTCTAAAGTTGATGACTCGAGAAATAAATGTATCCCTGTATATAAATGTGTGTGTATTTTTAAAACTATGGTGGTAGCCAAAATGATTAAAAGAGAGTGGTAATTCAGGAAATTTTTACTTTTCTTTTTTTTTTTTTTCCTGAGACAGAGTCTTGCTCTGTCGCCCAGGCTGGAGTGCAGTGGCACAATCTCAGCTCACTGCAACTTCTGCCTCCTGGGTTCAAGCGATTCTCCTGCCTCAGCCTCCCGAGTGGCTGGGATTACATGTGCGCACCACCATACCCGGCTAATTTTTGTATTTATAGTAGAGACAGGGTTTCACCATGTTGGCCAGGTTGGTCTCGAACTCCTGACCTCGTGATCCACCCACCTCAGCCTCCCAAAGTACTGGGATTACAGGCATGAGCCACCATGCCTGGCCTACTTTTCTTTTTATACCTCTTCGATATTTTATATAAGTATGTACTTGTATTTCTTGAAAAATAAAGATAAATAACTAAATGAACAAATAAACAAATATTTTAAAAATAAAATGTGTTGATATGGAAAGCTGCCCAATATATTTTAACTAAAGAAAAAAGTAGGGCTCAAAAGTGTGTTAAAAGCATAACAGGAAAGTTAACATCTATGCATATGTTTACTGATGCACAGAAAGTTTGTAGAAGAGTATATTAAAAGTTATAAATGATTTTTATAGTTGGGAAGTAGCAATGATTATAAAACAGAAGTGGGGAGAGTGGAGAAGAATAAGACCTTCAATTTTCAATGTATACCCTTCTATATTATTTGCATTTTTCAGCATGAGTATATATTGCACTTTTTTAGGTTTTTAATAAAGCTTTTGGTTCAAACAAATTCTTAATAAATCTCTTTTAAAAGGTGAAATGTTTACCATGAAGAATTAAGCCATGATAGGAGAACTGTAAGATATAACAAGAACTTTAAAAGATATACTAGGGCTAAGGGAGAGTACCAAGAAAGAGTAATCCTGGAAGAGGCTAAGGCTCAGACCACAATGGAGAAGGTACAACTGCGGACCAGTAAATGGCAGAATAGTTTGCTGGGTTGCCTGCACCGGAGCTGGTCCACAGTCACCAGGCAGACAGGAAACAGTCCTTTTAGAAAGCAAGTAAGGCCAGCTGGTGGAGGGCTCACAGAGGGAGCTGGGGGAACCACTGTGGGTAGGAGGCCTGGAGTGCACAATGGCTGTGTTGGGAGGGTTGTGGGAAGGTGATCCCCAAGGTAGGCCAGGTCACAAGGTTGCCAAAGGGCCACGGGTTCTGGGCTAACGTCTGAGACAAAGCACCAGCAAATGTCATCACACCAACCCCATCATCAACTGTGCAGCAGCAGAAAGTGGCCAGGAGAGTCTTTCTTCTACAATGTCCCTCTAGTGTCCTCTAATAAGAAAGCCTAACAGTACTCACTGTAAAGCAATGAGTACAGGAAGTCCATCCAGAGCACATATGGTAGACACTGAAAGTTGCAGGGTGAATTTGGGACTGTAGGGCCTGTATATTCATAATTAACGTGGCTTTCATGGCAGAGGCAAGTCAGACTGGAAGAGACGGAACGGTGATCAGAGTACGGTCACCTGCAAATAGCCCTGCTCAGCTCCCAGAGAAGGTGCTTGCCTGTGAGGGTGATGAGGGAATCTGAAAGAGTATTTTGAACTTCAAATCAGGAGCAACAGAGAACACATTCCCTACAATGGCAGGGTGGCATAGACAGCCCACTGCTTCCTCCCTCCTGGACATTTCTTGGTACTACTTCTACGTTTATAATTTGATGGGCAACAAAATATAAGAATTACAAGACACTTGATCATGAGCTTTGCCATGCTGCAGCCTCTGGCGCAGCCATAGCTGCACAGTCATCACAGCCAACTCCAATTCTCTCTCTGCAATCTGCTCACGTCACATAGAGTGTGTTTTCCTTCATTTGTCCTAAAATTCCTATCATTCCCTTTGGGTTGCCTGCAAATGGATCATCATTATGTCCTTAATTACACTCTTACAATAGCTGATGTAGATACAGCTGATAGCCTGTCATTCCTTTGAGAAACATCCATTTATAGTTACAAATTTGGCAATGATCGCATTTCTTCCACCTATTCACTTCTCCCATTTGTAAGTAGGGAGATCATATAATTCATCACCCAAGCAGGACACTTAGGGGAGTGAAATGAGGAGCTAAAAATAATTAACAATCGCTAGTCAATCAGCAAGCATTAACCAGGACTGTCTGCGCAAACCAAAACATACGGTCATTCTTCTCAAACATCTGTAGAACTTCTTTCATGGAAATAGCTCCGTGTACAAAAAGGGAAATTGCTTTTAAAACTCACCAAATTCTTTACTACGTGGCTTACAAACACACAGAGAATAGGTGTCAGTAAAAATATGGGAAGACAAATACAGCCACATTTAAATGGGTATTCGAATCATTATAATATATACCTCCTCTAACCCCACAGGCAGGCAAGATAATTTGCATTTGAATTCATCTGCTTTTCCAATCAGTGTAAGAAATCTTCCTTTTTCTAAGCACAAAAGCAGAAATACCTCTCTCTGGTGGGACATGATTATTATGATACAGTGATGTCCTTTAATTTTTTCTTTTTTTTACTAGTTCTAGACCCATAAGAGAACAAACTGAAATGAATATTTCAGTAAAAAATAGTGGTAGCTGCTATAATTTTGGTGGTTTTCTGGGTCAGAATACTTCCAGTTTGCATGAATCACAGAGCTGAATGAGCAAAATAAAATAATAAGCAATTCCATCTGAATTTAGGAAGAATAATCCAATAGAACCTCAACACGTGGATGCATTGAGGACTTTTCTCAGCTTCCCAACCCTGAGAGGTCTTGAGAAGTTGTTATTTGGCTTTCCAGGAGCAGTAACTAGCTACAGAGCATGTTCTCAAATTCCACTCTGTGCTGGAGTTCAGGCTGGCCCCCTCACTACCTGTGGTCAGTGGAGCAGACAGCTTGTGTACCCACCTGGCAGTCAGGCCTTTTCTATCCTTCTGGGTTGTATGTCTTCAGGGCTATAAGGAGAGCTGTGGTCCATGGATCTGGTTAGAAACTCTAGCCCTTCATAAACTTCCCTCAATCCTACGGTGACTCTAGTGAAGTACATGGGAAAGAAGTAGAAGGGCGTAGAACATCCTGACCTTTCTGGTTTCTTGTTTGTTTTTTGTTGGGGAAAGGGGGTGGTGATGTCACAGATGGTTTTTCATATTTGAAAGATTCATGTCAGAGAAGTCATCAGACATTTTCTGGATGGTTCTTTATTGCCAGCAAGCTTAAAATGTTTTTTGTTTTTTGTTTTCTTAATTCTACTACCTCTTCCTATTCCTTTTCTTAGATATCGTCCAAATCTCTTCGTTTCCAAGGAATCATATTGGTCGTTGATGCTTGGAAGATCCTATGATGGAGATCCTGTCCAGTGGCTGTTAAACCACAGCATCCATCCAAAGAGAAGCCCTCCCATGTCCTAAAGGCTTTGTGAACCCTCTAATATTCCTTTAGTGCTTTTGTAAAGGCATGATATCTGTTCCACGAAGGAGGCTGTGACTCTACTAGCAAGTCAAGGCACTTGGTTGAAATTTGTGCTGACTCACTCTCGTTTGATAAAAGAAACAATGACTTGTTCCCAGGGCAATCCTCCCCCAGTT
This sequence comes from Macaca mulatta, assembly GCF_049350105.2. Lineage (NCBI taxonomy): Eukaryota > Metazoa > Chordata > Mammalia > Primates > Cercopithecidae > Macaca > Macaca mulatta. The sequence continues at coordinate 128,938,538 of NC_133412.1, read as the reverse complement.
GGATTTCCAAGAAATGAAGCATCGATAATTTAAAACAGTGTTATAAGTATTTGCAGAACACAAGTCCCCTAAGATGCTTCCCCAGTCATTGTATCATTTTGTTTGTGCTTCTATAACAAAATACCACAGACTGGGTAATTTATAAATAATATAAATTTATTTCTCACAGTTCTGAAGGCTGGGAAGTCCATGCTCAAGGTAATGGTAGGTTTGCTGTCTAGTGAGGTCTGCTCTCTTGCTTCCAAGATGGTACTCTGTTGCTGCATCCTAAGGAGGGGACAAATGCTGTGTCCTCACATGACAGAAAGGCAAAAAGGACACTTCCTTCAACCTCAAACCCTTTTGTGAGGGTTCTAATCCCGCTCATGAGGGCAGAGCCTTCATGACTTCATCAACTGAGAAAGGCCATACTTCTTAACACTGTTGTATTGGGAATTAAGTTTCAGCTTGAATTTTGGAGGGGAACCACCCTTTATATCACCACAGTTATATATGTTTGGGAAATTCTACTCACTGCAACCACCTCTGGGAAGTTTATAATGTAGGTCATATAATAAATGCTCTGAGAAATCCTGCATTTAAAAAAAAAATCTTTTTGTGGTTAACCCAGCATATCTAAAGTGTATTTTACCACTGAATCCTTGTTTTGCATATCACTTATTAACATCCCAGAAGACATTTTTGGAAGTGTTTTTTAAAAAACTGAAGGAAGAAAGAGAGTGAAGGAAGATATTCATGTCATAAAAAATGGTACGAAAAGTATTTTTCTTCATGAAAAGAATTCATATAATACCATCTTTGTGGGAATTAGAAACTGTGTCCTGCTAGAAGAATCAATTTTTAAAACAGGTCCCTTCCTTGCACTGACAGACCCATACCAGAGCAAATAACTTTGCCAAGGATGCTGGCTAGGGGTTTCAGCCCCACTTTCATCCCCTTGGCCAAACATCCTTGTGCAGGGAACAACACACACCATTGTGCACGGAGGCCCTACTTGATCCCATGCAAATCTGTGACACATTCATTGTTCTTCCCATCACCAAACACAAGGAGACTAGGAGAGCCCATCACAGTGAAACCCTCACCTCTGTCCAGATTGCAATGATTTTATCAGAACATCTTAAGACTTAGGCATAAAGGAAAATCCAGGCTTACACAGGAACTGGTATGAACATGAAAATTTCCTGACCTGCTTTTAAAGCACCTAACATAGATGATGTTTGCTTAACAGCTCTTCCCGGCCCTCAGCCCTCACATGTGCCCCCCTTTTCTCAGGCATTTGTTTTTCAGAGCAACTCACACACCTCTCTGTCTCTTTGGGAGAGCTGTGCCACTCAAGCACCTTGGGATATGCTGGCGGAGCGTGCCACATACTCCCCTCTCCACAGCACAGAATTATGGCTCAGGACCTAGATGGCAACCTTTAGCCTTGGCCATGTGGTCTAACATTCTGTCAGAAGTACCTTTTTTAATGTGTGAACTGTGTTGTTTGTGGGTGGCTGTACATCCCCTTTTGCCAGTTGCTTGGCTCTTTGAGATCGGTATCTCAGTGGTTCAGATGAGCTGGTCCCATAAATCACAGAGAGGAGAAAGGTTAGAGGATAGAAAGAAACAAGGCATGTGGCATATGGAATTTGTCCAGAACCACTCAGATGCCTGCTAGTTACAGTGTTGGAGCTCACTCTCTCATATCTATGAGATTAATTCACCCTTCTGTTATTGTTATTATTTGTTCTGGGAAGTTTTTGTTTTACTAGAACATCTGGCACTATAGTTTCACACCCTGGGGTTTCCTGGAAACACTCTCAGGGAGGAGTTCGAACCTTTGCTACTGGAACTCGCCTGGGCCTGAAATGTGGTGAGCTGTAATCTCAGCCCACGTCACGTTCTCTCCCTTGTTTCCTTTGCAAAACATCATTATAATCAGTCCCACTGTTTTTCAATGAGAGGTGCTGGCACCAAGCCCAGAGATGGCTGCCCAGGCCTTGTCCTGCCAGGAGTGGAGATAACATGGGCCTGATACAAAGCCCTCTGACCACACCTCTGGGTAGCTCCTACCCTGAAGCACAGCCTGGCCTCCCGGATGAGGTCAGAGTGCCAGGCCCAGGAGCAGGCTGGGTGTGCACCAGGTCCCACCCTGGGATCCTGGTCCTAGTCACATTGTTAACCATGAGCCCTACCTGCCTGTCCTCCCAATTTATATAGGATAGCCACAGGGCCCCTTTCAGTTTTGAAAGGCCCTGATGAAATGAAGAACGTGACTCGAGAGTCTCTGGAAGGGCCCCGTCTCCCATTCCTTTTCTCATGGAGTCTCTCCCTCTCTTTTCTGTCCTTGCCTCAGCTATGTCGTCTGCAGCAACTGTTTGCAGAAATTCTCTTCCCCGGCATCTTTAGAGGCTGGCTCCTTGGCCTAAGACTGCAGTGTCAATGTCAACTTTCCTAAGAAGGCTTCCTTCTCTGACCCCCCAGGTGAAAAGGGCCACTGAGCAGCTCAAGCACTTCAGTCCTTTAATTATCTACATGGCACTAATCACTCTCTTAGAGTGTGCTCCTAGGTTTGCCTCTTGGATTTTTACCTGACCTTACCTGCTAGACAGGGAGCCTGTCTTGTTCACCTAGAATAAATGCCTTGCACTGTGAAAGGAAAATAAATCTTGGGACCCCAAACTCACTAAGCCAAAGGGAAAAGTCAAGCTGGGAACTGCTTCGGGCAAACCTACCTCACATTCTATTCCTAAAAAGATAGCTACTAAATTTAAAAAAATAAAATAAAAAAGCTACATACCTTCCTCACAAGGAATTTCCTTGTGGACAAAGGACAGACAGAACTCAAAGGCATCCCTCTTCTCACCGAGATAAATGCATATCTGACTGCCTCCTTTGGAGAGGCTAATCAGAACCTCAAAAGAATGCAACCATGTGTCTCTTACCTACCTATGGCCTGGAAGCCCCCTCCCCGATTTGAGTTGTCTCACCTTTCTGGACAGAACCAATGTACTTCCTACACATATTGATTGATGTCTTACGTCTCCCTAAAATGTATAAAACCAAGCTGTGCCCCAACCACCTTGGGCACATGTCATTAGGACCTCCTGAGGCTGTGCCATGGGCATGCGTCCTTAACTTTGTCAAAATAAACTTCCTAAATTGACTGAGACCTCTCTCTTGTTTGTTTTTGTTTTTGAGACAGAATCTCTCTCTGCCGCCCAGGCTGGAGCGCAATGGCTGGATCTCGGCTCACTGCAAGCTCCGCCTCCCGGGTTTATGCCGTTCTCCTGCCTCAGCCTCCGGAGTAGCTGGGACTACAGGCGCCCGCCACCTCGCAGGGCTAGTTTTTTGTATTTTTAGTAAAGACGGGGTTTCACCGTGTCAGCCAGGATGGTTTCGATCTCCTGACCTCGTGATCCGCCCGTCTTGGCCTCCCAAAGTGCTGGGATTACAGGCTTGAGCCACCGCGCCCGGCCAAGACCTCTCTCTGATATTTGGGGTTCACACCACATAGGTGCTGAATTAACATTTGTTAAAAACACACTGGCCCTACTCCTTACTAGTGTGATCCTGGGAAAGTTACTTAACATTTGTGTCTCAGCTTCTTATCTTAAAAATAGAACTAATTATAGTGCCTAATTCCTGGGATTGTTGAGATAATTGGACAAAGTAATTCTTGTGCCATCCTTAGCAGAGTGCCTGCACAAAGTGAGCCGCTCAACAAGTATTAGCTATCATCATTAGCAACATGTTAACCCATTCGCACTTGGTCACCTCCCAGTGCTCACTAGTTTCCAGCTTAGCTGGTCCTGAAGGAGTGGAGAGGAAAACAGAGCACGGGGAAGGCCAGGCCTTTGAAGGCACTGCAGGGAAATGCGGAAGAAAGAAATGCACCAGAAAGGAATGCCTCCTATTTCTCAGATAAGGACTACTCCTTTCGAAAGGGTTCTTTCTGCCTTTTCCTTCTCCCCCAGTCCCTGCCAATGCCACACAACTGAACCTGGCCCTACACTTGTTAAAAGCAGCAGGGGCCAGAGGTCAGTGACACTCTATAGACACGTGGCTCAGCCCTCCAGCTGGGCTGGGGACGAGTGACTGTACTTCCTAGTTGTGTCACTTAAAAGTAGGGCAAAGATGTCTGATAAGTCACATGATTCAACCTCAGCTACGACAGGAAGAGGAGGAAGGTCAGCTGGCTTCAGTTGTAACCATGGTCCAATATGGGCTCAAACTCATGACATGGTTCATATGTTCTACACCAGGCACACAAGGCCATTTTGCCTGAGGATTTGGCATTTACCAGGAGATGGTTTATGCAGCTACCCAAAGGGAATAAAGAGACTGATTTTCACAAGGAAAAGAGACCCTGCACTCTTCTGGAGCAGAGACTATCTCTTGATCATAGCTTCCCTCTGCCCGCAGCCCACCCCAACGGAGTAGGCACGGCCAGCTCCTCGTCTTCCCAAACCAGCCCATTGCTTTTAGCCCCCCATCAAGATAATGTGGATGTTCTCAAACACTGATCCACAGACACCACCTGGTGTGTCAATGACCAGGTTGGGTCATCTCATGGCCACTGACACTGAGCTCTCCCTCTTTATTACCACCCAGGCAGGTGCGGGGCTTAGTAATGATGCAGTCTCTTTGGGTCAGTCTGGTATCTCCATCAAGTTGTGAATCTTACTTTGTCCACATTGTGATGTCTCCTGCCCTGGAAAAGATAAATCCCGGCTGGGCAAACATCTGTCTACCTAACAACAGAGAGGGGGAGGCTGCAGACCTCAAGAAGTTCTTGGCAGCTCGGCCCTGCAGAAGACACAGAGGCTTGACAGGTCTTAGTTTAGGTTCTTCCATAAACCAACCCTGAGACCAGGATTTAGGTGCGAGTGTTTCTATGGAGGTGACCAGAATGCACAATGACTGAGCTGGAAATTGAGATAGGGAAAGAAGGTCAGCCAATTAAGGGGCATAAATCAGAAATTTACAATTGCAGATAGCCAGGGCTCAGTCCTACTGGGACCCTCTTAGGGACTGTGCAGAAGATACCTCAGAATTGATCACTGTGTCCCTTATTTGGCTGAGCAAGGCTCCCGGAGTATTGATTTCCCAGCACTTCAAGTCTGTTCCCAGGAAGCACAGCCAGAGAACATTCTCGTCCAGGGAGCCGAGGAAGCCATTGTGCCTGTACAGGAGCTATCTGTGAATGATGTCCACGATAGACTAAGGGGACTTGGGCCAGGCCCCAACAACTCCTGCTACATCTGATGACAGATAATGAGCTTGTTAGAACAGTGTCCCATGGGTAGAGGTGTTTTAGAATATCTTGGATTTTTCTTAACTTCCTAGAAACCCTCTCAAAAAGTCCTTAAATAGACACAGTTACATAAATGAGCCTCTTTATGATTTCTTTGAAAGAATGATTCATATGCATGAAACAAAGCCTTCCCCACTTGTGGCTTGGGTTTTGCCCTTCCTGGAATCTTAATCCAGGACTCTAAAGCTCTGAGAAGGAAGTTTGGACACTGGGAGGAGGTCAGATCTCACCATTTTTCCATGGAGACCAAGCAGGAAAAGAGAGTAGTCTGTTTTACAGTGCTTTGAAGTTCAGATGAAAAGCCCAGCAGGGAGGCACACACACCCTTCCACAAAGTATGGGTGTGAGGTGGGGAGTTCAGGAACTGGTGGAATAAACTGAATTCTACTGAGAAAATATGATCTCTCCCCCCAGGTGCCCCTCCACCACCCATCTAGACATGCCTACTTTCAAAAGCCGTGGGCAGAACAGGCTTACTTTGAACAACAGAACCATATCAGGGAAAATTTCCTGGAATTCAGACATGGAAAAACCTCACCCAACTACCATGTGATACCTTGATCCATGGAGCTCCCACTCCCCTCAGGCACTGTTAACCCCTATAGGGCCTTCGGATAATATCCTCATTCAACTAAATGTCACATTGGTCTTTGCCAACAAAGAGGAATTTTCCACATGCTTTGCTGCCTCTGTTACATTCTTGAAAATGGCAGGTGATTCTGCATGGAAGGTTCCAGGAAGGAAAGTCTCCTTATTCCTGGGCTACAACCCACATTGAAGGTCCACCATTGACTAAAAATATGGGAGTAGGTCAAGAGGTTTTCTGCAACTACAGCTTTAGATTAAAAATTGCTCATAAACAGTTCACCCAGGTGATGGTGAAAGGGTCACAAGGTAGACCACAAGGAAGTCAGGGTCCTGTCCTGTATTCTTGTTGACTCTCTTACTAATTTTGTGGCCTTGGATGAATCATTTGACCTATCAAGACCTATAAATTGATGGGTCAGTTAGGAATAAATACAGTCAGTTCTTAGAACACTGCCCCGTACCTAGAACAGAACTTCAGCAATTACAACTGTGCCATAGTCTCTAGAAGAGTGCCTTGCCTACAATATTTGGTGATTGAATGAATGAGTGAATGTGGTAAACATGTCTACTGCTGACTCCTATACCCAGGGCAGACATTACTAATCAATTTGTGATTGTTGTTCATACAAAAAGTAGATGCAGTGTCAGAATTCTGCTCAGCATAACTCTCCAGACAGGCACAACCAATTTATTAGAGATCACATGTGAAATGATATCTATTTGCCATTCCTGAATAAGCTCTAGGATTTTTCCACATTCAACTTTCCTGGTAAGGGAAATACTAAAACATAGATGGATTGTCACTCAGAGAAAATAAAACACAATTGAATATTTTGATCTTGTTTGCATAAGAATCGATATTTCTTCATCCTGACTAGTGCAGGAAATGCATTTGTTCAGTGAAGACGCCATAATATCAGGCTACTTGGAGTTCTTGCAGCCAAACCCACATTCCTAGAGCCCTGTGGGAGCCATTCAATTTCTCACCCCAATCATGTAGAAGAAAACCAGCTCCAAGGCATATCCCCATCCTGGCAATTAGACATCTTTGGTCAGTGTTAACTCTAGAAGGGTGTAATGTCTGGGATCTGGTTCATCATCTGAGGGCCATAGTCCCCACCAAGTTCACACTGGTGAAATATCAAGGACAATAAAAGGAAAAAGAAGCCACAGAGAGGCAATAGAGAATGAGATAGGAAGAGGGGATTTTCAATACAGAAATCTTCAACATTTTTAGCCCTCATGGGCTGAGCTGCCTGGAAATAGTTGGTAGCATTAATCCATTGTCTTTTGCGGAAGCCTGTGTAACAGCTTGATGGGTTCATCTTGCTCTGTAATTAGATAGAGTGAATTTATCAAGATGGGGAATTGCTATAGAGAAAGAATTTAATTCATACAGAGCTGGCTGAACAGAAGATTGCAGTTTTATTATTACTCAACTCAGGCTCCCCGAAAATTTATAAGCTAGGATTTTTTAAAGATAGTTTGGCAGGCAGGGGCTAGGGAATGGGGAATACTGATTAGTCAGGTCTGCAATGGAATCACATGGAGTTAAAGCTGTCCTCTTGCACTGAGTTGGTTCCCAGGTGGGGACCATGAGATAAAAGGAGCCAGTTTACTGGTCTGGTTGACACCAGCTGATCCATCAGAATACAGAGTCTGCAAAATATCTCAAACACCAATCTTTACGATAGTGATGTTATCTATAGGAGCAACTGGGGTGATTAGTGATTTTGTGGCCTGTAGCTACATGACTCCTAAACCATAATCTCTAATCTTTTCACTAATTGGTTTCACAAAGGCAACCTGGTCCCCAAGTGATATGGTTAGGCTTTCAGTCCCCACCCAAATCTCATCTTCAATTGTAATCCCCAGGTGTTGAGGGAGAGAACTGGTGGGAGGTAATTGGATCATGGGTGTGGTTTCCTCTATGCTGTTCTCATGATAGGGAGTTCTCACAAGATCTTGTGGTTTTATAAATGGCAGTTTCCCCTGGGTCTTTCACTCTGTCACCTGCCACCATGTATGATGTGCCTGCTTTCCCCTTCTGCCATGATTGTAAGTTTCCTGAGGCCTCTCCAGCCATGCAGAACTGTGAGTCAATTAAACTGCTTTCGTTTATAACTTACCCAGTCTCAGGTAGTATCTTCAAAGCATTGTGAAAATGGACTAATACACCAAGCAAGGAGGGAGTTTGTTTGGGGAGAGGCTGTAATCATCTTTGTTTCAAAGTTAAACTATAAACTAAATTCCTTCCAAAGTTAGCTTGGCCTGCCCCAGGAATAAACAAAGGCAGCTTGGAGTTTAAAGGCAAGATAGACTCAGGTCAGATCTCTTTCACGGTCTTATTTTTCTGTTATAATCTTTGGAAAGGAGGTTTCACCTGAGTGACTGTCTTGGGCATAAATATTAAAGCCCACCAAATGACTTTTGGAATATCATCAAAAGAAAAGTATAAAGTTGCCAATCTTCACGTTTGAACTGAGCTGTGAATATCTTGGGGATAGCTGGTGACTCATGCTCCTCTGCACGGTGCTCAACTATGCAAGCTGTAACCACCCAATGGGTTCTTCCTGCTTGCTGCACAAACAAAATCAACTTACCAATACCATGGTACTGCAATAAAGAAAGAGTTCAATTGATGTGAGGAGACAGTTATTACTCACATCAATCTCCCCAAATGCTCATAGGTTAGGGTTTTTTCAAAGATAGCTTGGTGTGCAAGGGGCTAGGGTAGGGGGCATGCTGATTGGCTGAGTTAGAGATGAAATTATAGAGAACTGAAGCCGTCCTTTTGTGCTGAGTCAGTTCCTGGGTGGGGGCCACAGGACTGGTTGGCAGGTCCAGGTGGGGCCATCCCATCGTTAGAAATGCAAAAACCTGAAAAGACATCTCAAAAGGCCAGTCTTAGGTTCTACAATAGTGATGTTATCTGCAAGAGTAATTGGGGAAGTTGCAAATCTTATGAGCTGCAGAATAATGGCTGGTAATTCTAGCCCTTCTCATCCCCCTAACTTGGTGGCCCTTTCATTAGTTTTACAAGAACAGTTTAGTTTTGGGAAGGGCTATTATCATTTAAACTATAAATTTCTCCCAAAGTCAGCTTGGCCTACACCCAGGAATGAGCAAAGACAACCAACCTCTAAGGCTAGAAACAAGACAGAGTGAGCCATGTCAGATTTCTCTCACTGTCAAAATTTTGCAAAGGCAGTTTCAAAGCCATGGCCAGGGCTCTTCCCTCCCATTGTTGTTGCCATCAGCACCACGGCCTTGCCTGGTCACACACCTGACAGCTACACTAATTGCCATAAGCTCAATTAACTGCCTGCTTTTCTGTTTGAGGAGAACAAACGAAGTGGATCACTGTGCCCCCACATGTGCAAAACACTGAGGAACAGATATTTATTTTCTCTGGCCAAAACATCAGTTTTCAACATGTTCATCTACTGTTCATTGTCTTCCAGGCTGGAATCTGAGGAAATAAATCTAGAAATCTCTGGGCATGAAAAGAAATGGAATAGGTTTGAATTCTTAGCAAGTGACTTTAGTTGGGGGTAAAGGGTACTCTATTTGCCCCAAAAATTGCCAAAGCATGTTACTCATGCTGGTTTCAATTAAAATCCCAAGGGCAGTGAGTTAGTAAATTAGTAGATTTAACAAGAGCCTTAGGAACTAAGAATCAGAGGAGTTGTTATGGAAGAAAGGGCAGGGGCCTTCAGTTAATAACTCCCCCAGTGCTGAGAGGCCACACCCTCAAGAACTGCCCTGCTGGGGAGAGACCCAGTGCAATTCCCCACGCCCTATCAGCTTAACATAGAACCACACTGTCTTGACTAACGTAACGTTTCCTCTGAAAGGAAACATCTGAGATAAAATGCTAACTTGTCCAGCTTATTTCAGTGCAGATAGTCTGAACAAAAGAAAACTCTTGGTTAGCACCGTTTTGAGCACATTTTGCTCCTATCTGTGGCAGACAGAGCTTACTGCCCAGCAAAGATTTTGTTCCCCTCTGTAATGCAGATCTTTTCTTGGGAAGTGGCTGGGTAGCCAGAGTCTACTCAGTGATTGAAGAGTCACAGAACTTGTCATAAAAGCAGAGGGTCTTCAATTAATGCTCACTCAGTTCAAGAATTGCTCTGTTGCAAAAGGAGTCCATAGAGAAATGTGAATGGAACAGATGTGGTTAAAACGTAGATACGAGGCCAGGCGTGGTGACACCCAGTGCTATGGGAGGCTGAGGTAGGAGGATTGCTTGAAGCCAGGAGTTTGAAACCAGCCTCAGCAACACAGGGAGACCCAGTATCTACAAAACATAAAATAAAAAATGAGCCAAGCTAGGTGGTACACGCTGTTGCCCTGGCTACTCAGAAGGCTAAGGCAAAAGGATCACTTGAGCCCAGGAATTCAAGACTGTAGTGAGCCATGATTGTACCATTGCACTCCAGCCAGGGCAACAAAGCGAGACCCTGTCTCTAAAAATAAATAAATAAATAATAATTTTTAAAAGTAGATATGCCTTCTCTCCTTACTTGCTGCTCCCCTATTTGCTGGCTGGTATTGTTGACAGGGGAATATTGAAAGTCACATGTTGAAGACAGTACTCTTGTCAACCTGGATCTCTGAATGATTACCTGAAGTAGAGCTGCCTCACTTCCAGCCAAACAAGAAACTCCTACATTTGACAGGTATGTGAGAAAGACAGTGTTTGTATGAAATCACTGGGGTTTGTTTGTTATACAAGGTAGGTTGCTCTAACCAACCCATTGTCCTTAACCAGAAGATTATTCTCACAACAGTACAGGTCCACCTCCACGTTCCATCCTACAGTCTCTAAACAGCCTCAGCATTCAAAATCATTTCCATAATCACCTCAATCAATATTTGTTTTTGCTCTCAGAAACTCATTCCATCTTTAACCTGCCACCCCGAAGGGGACGAGCCAGCCCACCAGAGGACTGAGGACTTCCTTAGTTTGGGTTTACATAGCTTCTGTGTATGAGGCTGCCAACTTACCAAACACCTTTGCCTTCCTCTTTATCATGCATCCTGTAATCCTTAGACCTTAGTTATGTGATTCTGACCTTGTCAAATATGCATAAACTCAGTTCTTCCAGGCTGCGAGTCATAGTGTCTGATGCTATCTGAATGACCTGAATGTGCTGTCTCCAATACTAGGGTACATATGGTAAAAATACATACATATAGCTCCAAAACAGGCTTACTGTGGGATCTTAACCACCTCTTCACCTCCTCTCTAAATCCCTGTGCAGATTTTCAACACTAGCTTCAAGCTCATAATTTTGTGTGTTACATGCTGAGCTCTCAGAAGTCAGAAGCCCCAGCAGAGGTGTCATGCTGTGAAAATTCATGCGAGGAAACCCCTTTCTTTCTAAGCAGTTGTGTCTGGTAGCGGCCTACAAGCTCTGCTAAGCAGTGATGGTTTAATTATCCCACAAAGTCAGCGGTATGCTGGGGCACATTTGCACATCTTGAGAGAGCTGGCTGTGCCCATCTCCTCCCAACTCTGTGTTCAGTAATATCACATCGGTAGCTTGAAATTAGCCATGGTGGGAGTATTTACACCATGAAAATTGGCACATGCTACAAATCAGGAATATATATATATATATATATCCCAGAGAACTGACTGTGAAGCATCTGCCAGTGCACTGCTGTGTGCGAGGGAAAGGCTGCAGAGCCACCGGGCCAACAGGAAGTAGTGGAGGAGTCTGTCTGCACTCAGTAATAGTCGTAGAGCCTTGTGCTCTGGATTTTATGAGAACGAAGAGCAAGTGACAGGGACTTTCTGTGACAACTAGTGAACATAAGCATGCTGAACTGTTGCAGAAAAACAGGCTTCAAGAGGTGATGCATTATTTCTGATGCCAGGAAATGGATCCTACCTCAGTGATCAGATTCTAATAGCTTGCATTGCCACTGGCCCAGGTGCTCTACAGGTCTTCTAAGGTAGGAGGAGGACAGGACTGGGACTGAGCTCTGTGTCCATCTGTTAAGCTCAGTGGTAGGCTTTGCACATGGGCCAATGCGTTTGACCTCCCACATGGCACTTAGTTGTAGGTATTAGTGTGCTAATTGTTCAAAGGAGAGCAATAAGGCCCCAGGAGTCAAGTCAGTAACTTGCCTAATGTCACCAAATGGTAAGGAGTCAAAAATCAGGTGGCCAACAAGCCCCCTGATACATCTGCAGAAAGATATTATTAGATTTTATCTGTGGAAAGAAACAACCACCTTTACCTCATGGGAAATTAATGACAAATCTGTGGGTCATTAGTAACAATCTTATTGAGATATAATTCACATACCACAAAATTCATCCTTTTAAAGTACACAATTCAGTGGCATCAGGATTCAGGACATGTTACTGCAAAATATGACACCTCGGAAATTGGGAAAACCACAGAAATAAGGCCATTTTCAGACCTTCTGCTTTTCTGTGTGACAGCTGGCCATAAGAGAATTCTTTGTCCTGCTTTCCCTGAAAATAGGTCATAAGACCCTCATGTAACGGGTGTCCTGCTCTATGTCCAGAGGAAAAGAATGAAGATGTAGAGACGCCATTAAGAATCTGAACAAACAGGCCTTGCTATGTTCCCCTCAGTTTATTGCCATTAGGCCACACCTTCTTTTTGACCAATTATACTTCTACATGACTATCCATTCTTCATCAAACCTAAGCACAAAAATAGACACTTTTCCCTGAGTCTTGGGTTCTTCATTTCTGAAGTCTTTCATGTCCTATAAAACTTTGGTTGAATAAATGCTGATATGGTTTGGCTGTTTTCCCACCCAAATCTCATCTTGAATTGTAGCTTCCATAATCTCTAAGTGTCATGGGAGGGACCCAGTGGGAAATAACTGAATCATGGGGTGGGTTTTTCCCATGCTGTTCTCGTGATAGTAAATAAGTCTCATGAGATCTGATGGTTTTATAAAGGGCAGCTCCCCCCACAACAAGCTCTCTTGCCTGCTGCCATGTAAGACATGACTGTGCTCCTCCTTCACCTTCTGCCATGATTATGAGGCCTCCACAGCCATGTGAAACTGTGAGTCCATTAAACCTCTTTTTCTTTATAAATTACCCAGTCTTGGGTATATTTATTATTTTTAGCAGGGTATGGGAGGAACCCTTTTCTCATGAAATGCAAAGGCTAGTCTTGTAAGCAGGACTATCTAAGGAGAAAAGTCTCAGGCCTGCTATGTTAACTCTTTTCTGCACACCTAATCTTAGAAATGACACCCACTGCTTTTGCCGTATTGTGTTCATTAGAAGTGAGTCACTAGATCCAGCTTTATTAGCAGCATGAGAATGGACTATATAAATGTATTACCCTTTTCTCTTGTTAATCTGTCTTTTGTTATAGGAGTGTCAGTCATGAACCTTGCAATAGATGAAGAAAGTATATTACTTTTCTCTCCTACAGTGGGTTTTAGTATAGTTACAGAGTGGTGCAACTAAGGGAGGAGACCACCCCTCATATTGTCTTATGCCCAATTTCTGGTTCCAAAGAAAGAAAAAGTAAAAACTAAAAGGCAGAAATGAAATCCACAAGCAGACAGCCTGGCGCCATACCCTGGGCCTGGTAGTTAAAGATCGACCCCTAATCAGTTATGTTATCTATAGATTACAGACATTGTATAGAACAGCACTGTGAAAATCCCTATGCTGTTTTGTTCCAATCTAATTACTGGTGCATGCAGCCCCCAGTCACGTACCCCCTGCTTGTTCAACCGATCATGACCCTCTCACACACACCCCCTTAGAGGTGTGAGCCCTTAAAAGGGACAGGAATTGCTCACTCAGGGAGCTCGGCTCTTGAGACAGGAGTCTTGCTGATGCCCCTGGCCGAATAAACCCCTTCCTTCTTTAACTCAGTGTCTGAGGAGTTTGGTCTGCAGCTCGTCCTGCTACACAACCATTATTACTATCTAATTCTAGAACATTTTTATTATCCCAGAAAAGAAACCCATACCCATTAGCAGTCACTCTCTACTCCCTCTGCCCTGCAGCCCCTGGCAACCACTAATCTACTTTCCATCTCTATGAATTGGTGTATTCTGGACATCTCATATAAATGGAATCATACAATATATGGCCTTTTGTGTCTAGTTTCCTTCACTTATAATATTGAAAAATCTGTTTTAAAGTTCATAGAGCTCTACAGATGAATTCACAAAGTTAAAAGGCAAACACATGCAGTTTTATCTAAATACCAATAAGCAACAGAGCAAGGCAATGAATATGAAGTACTAGCATATGTGTTTTTTATTTCAATTTTACAATGTTTGTTGAGTGCCTGTTTATACAACAGACACAAAACAGACAAAATTCCTGTCCTCATAAAACTTATATTAAGGTGGAGAGAAAAGACAAAAAACAAACGTAATAAAATAATAATCGTGCATTAGAAGGTTTTAATGACTGTGGGGGAAAAAGATGAAGCAAGTGTGGGGTGTTGTGGATACTAGAGGAGACCTTCTGAATGCTTTGCGCCTCTCCTCTCCTGCCCTCTGCCTCTCTCTCATAAAACGTCCATGATTCTGATACCTAACAGCAGCGGTACTCCTGAGTCCCTGTGCCATTGCCTACCTCTGAAGTTTAGTGGGCATCTTTGCTACCATGGACACTAGACCAGCAGGCAACAGCTCTCAGTCATTCTATGATAGGTTCATCTTCCTCTCCCAGGCCAGAGTCCCTTCCTCTCTGAAATCCTGAGCTGAAAAGCAGAGAGGGAAGAGGTACATTCTCCTTCTCTCTCCCAGATCTCATCTTTTCCCTTCAGAGCAGCAGTGAAATTGCTACCCTGCCACGTGCCCCCACCCACAGCTCAGGATAGAAGTGCCCTGCTCCATCCTCCACCCTCCACACACCTCCTCATTCTGTCCCCGCAGCTGTCCCCACACTGACATACATTAAACGATGACCTGCAGGGTTTCTTGACAAACATCTCAAGGCACAATATTTGCCTTGGTCTGAAGCTTCCTGGAGCCTGATGGGTTTCCCTTAGCCTCCATATCCTGCCATTTCACAAATTATTGTCAAGTTCAGCTCCCCTACCACTGCTGCTGCTATTAAAAATACCAAAATTTTTTAAAATCCAGCACTTATCCTTATAACTAGCAACATTCCAATGTTTCCACACAGGTAACTTCAGCATCTCTAATACCATCGAGAATTATTACACCATAAAAATCCACACCTATGCGTGTAGACGGTACCAACAGGAAGCCCAATTTTCTTCCACCAAAGTTGTATACATAATTATGTTTTTATGGCTTTTTCTTACTATAAAAGTACTACATATCATTAGAGAGAAAGACAGAAAATACAAATGAGACAAAGTAAAATCACCCCATGTAGTGGGTAGTCACTAAGACAGCCCCCAGTGACATTTCTTTCCTAGCATTTATGTCCTTCTGTAAGCTCCTCCCCTTGTCTGGGGCTGGACCTAGTGACTCACTTCTAGTGAACACATACAGAAAAAGCAGTGGGTGTCATTTCTAAGATTAGGTATGCAGAAAAGAGTTAACATAGCAGGCCTGAGACTGTTCTCCTTAGATAGTCCTGCTTACAAGACTGGCCTTTGCATTTCATGAGAAAGGGTTCCCCTCATACCCTGATAAGAAGGACTCTGTTTCTGCCTAAGCTGTTTGTGCCAACAATGGTTATGCTGAACATCAGCCTTCCTTCTGGAAATCTAGAATATGGGTATGTGCTAGACATCAGTTGTCAATGTGACTAACCCACAATAAAAAACCCTGGGAATTGGGCTTCCATGAGGTTGTCTAGTGACAAACATCTCACACGTGTTTCAGCTCACTGCTAGGGGAGTGAAGTCTGTCCTATGTGACTGCACTGTCAGAGGACTTGGAAACTTGTGCCTGGTTCCCTCTGGTCTTTACCTCATGCACCTTTTTCCTTTGCTGATTTTGCTTTATCTTTTCTCAGTAATAAATAACAGCCATGAGTATGACTATGTGCTGAGCCCTCTGAGTCCTCCTCCTGAATCATCAAAGCTAAGGGATGGGTGTTGTGGACCCCCAACACATTAGACTACTAAAAAGCCTGTGACCTTTCCCTCTCTCTCTACCCACTGCTTTCTCTCTCATACACACACACAGAACTTGCTGCCATGTTGGAAGTAGCCTTATTGGGAGGCTCACATGGCAAGGAACTAACATCTCTTGCCCATAGCCAACAGCCAGTACCCTGAGCCACTGAGTAAGTATAGAAGCACAGCCTTCCCCAGTTGAGCCTTGAGTGAAGACTCAGCCACCACCTTGACTGCAGCCTTGTGAGAGGCCCCAAGACAACTAAGCCACACTCACATTCCTGCCCCACAGAAACTGTGACATAATAAAGTGTTGTATTAAGCTGCTAAATTCCAGGATAATTTCTTACACAGGAATAGATAACTAATAAACTCTTCACCTAGAGGTCATTGTTGCTTATATGTTAGGGCACATCTCAAGGGTTTTCTATACCCATATATAGGTAGAATAAGTGTTCTAGTTGACACTGAATTTCTTTTATGTTGTTATTAACACTATTGGTAAAAAGCAAAAGTATAGGGGAAAGGTACAGTATTTTCCTTTATTATCACAAGAAGTTTTGCATTCTAGAATGATAGCTGGTATTTCTTTTTGAGTCAGGTTGTCCTTTTGTTTGGGGGAGTAAGAGGTGTGGAGAGATCTCTTTCATGGCCTTTTCTGAACCCCCATTCTGAAATGGGGAGGTTTCACACACTAATTTACATCACTCAGCACAATTAATGTAAATGCAACTATCCTTCATATGGGTGGAATTAATTTCTACAAATGATGTTTCCTTTTAGGCGAGCTGTTTTTCCCTCTTCAAGGTCTCAGAGAGATTGGTGGCAAGGACTCCTGGGAAGAGATAAGCTGAAGGACACTCTGGCAAGAGGTAATAAGTTAGCCCTTGCAAAATGGCCATGGGCTGGATGAAAAGGAAAGAAACAGCCAGCCACAGGACACAATGGGTGAACTGACACAAGCTTAAGTTTTCTAGGAGCAAATGTATCTCATAATCAATTTTAAGTTTTTCTTCTTTGTTTGCAATTTCCATATATTATACCCAAGCACTTAGCAAAGTTGCATTACACATCACAGCTCAGTCTAACCTGCATTTGGAGAACTAACCCATTGTCCATGTTTCTGCAAAGCCTCATAAAGAGAGATATTAAGGGAACGAGAGGTGTCCTGCAAAGAAATGAAGCTCCAGGCTAAGGTAATGAGATACAGGGAAGGGGAATTTTCTAGAAGAAAGAATGTCGTGCAATCAAACTAGATGGGGAATAGAGCCACAAGTGTAGCCTCTTGTTGCTAGAGGAAGCTGGAAAATCAAAGTTGCACACACTTGTTTTTTGTAACAAATTACAATCAGACTGAATGTACTATTTATGGCCTGCTTAATTGACTTAATATATTGTATCATTAAAAATTCTGCTACAACTCAGTTTGTACTGGCTGCTAATTATTCTGTTGTATGGAAAAACTATAATTTATTTTACCAAGATTCTATTATTGGACATGTAAGTCATTTCTAATTTTCATTGTTATTATAAACAATGCTACAATGAACATCCATATAGCTAAATCTCTGTTCAAAACTGTAATTATATCTTTAGAAGACATGGCTAGAAATGGCATTGTTACATCAAAAAATATGCACCTTTTTAGTGCTTAAAGAATTTTTCCAAATTTTCTTGCAGAAAAATTATACCAATTCAAACTCTTGCCAACAGGAGACAAGAAGGTGCTTTGCCCCACCACGTAGCCAAAACTAGATATTATCTTTTTGTCATTCTTACAACACATGCATGTTCTTATACTTGCTTAAACACACTATAAGAGATTTATAATTGAAAATTACTTTTTTGTTTGGTTTGTATGTGTGTTGTCAAGTCCAAAACTCATACCACTCACTGCACAATAACTAGTAAGTCAAGAGACAAGTTGTTGGGGCAAGGAAAACGACTATTTCAATGGCCAGCAAACCAAGAAGATGGCAGACTAGTGTTGTAAAGAACCATCTTTAAAGGCATGAATCTCGGCCAGGCACAGTGGCTCACACCTCTAATCCCAGCACTTTGGGAGCCCAAAGCAGGTGGATCATGAGGTCAGGAGTTCAAGACCAGCCTGGCCAACATGTTGAAACCCTGTCTCTACTAAAAATACAAAAATTAGCTGGGCATGGTGGCTCGCGCCTATAATCCCAGCTACTCAGGAGGCTGAGGCAGGAGGATCACTTAAACCTGGGAGGTGGAGGTTGTAGTGAGCTGAGATCTTGCCACTGCACTCCAGCCTGGTCAACAGAGCAAGACTCAGTCTTGAAAAAATAAAAATAAAAATAAAGGCATGAATCTCAAGCTTGTTTTTATATTGGGGAAAGGGAAACAAGGAGGAGGTTAGGGGTTGAGGTCAGGCCACAAGTGACCACAGTGACCACAGACATCTGAGTATCAGCAGGAATCCAAAGGGATGCAAAACATCTTGTCCTTGGTCAGGTCACAAGGCTCCTGTACATTTTTAACATAACATGGTTATTTGTGTGTATACCCTCCTTATCTCCTCAGGGGTTAGTTTTGGGAAGGGACTGTTATCACCTTTGCTTTAAATTAAACTATAAACTAAATTTCTACCATAGTTAACTTGGCCTGCATGCAGAAATGAGAAAAGGCAGTTAGCTTGTGAGGTTAGAAGCAAGATGGAGTCAACTATTTCAGATTTCTCTTCACTGTTACATGTGCAGCTCAACCATAAACAATAAAGGTCATTCGAGGCAGCTCTCCAAAGTAATGCAGCGGGCAAACAAGAAAGCCACAGAACTGGCAGCATCTTGCCATATATGGCTCCCTTCAGTAGCCCTTTCTGAGATTAGTACCAACATAGGTAATACTGACTATAAAAGCTCCCTTCTTTTGCATTTAACATTTATAACTTACTTATACCTAGGTTTAAAAAAAAGGTTTTGTTTGCCTAAAAATGGATACAACATGAGTTTTAGAGAACTGAAAAAGGAAAAGAAAATGCTTTTCTAGCCAAGGAAGTGACTTCTGCTATTGGCAGGTAGAGAAATTTGTTTTTAAAACAAGGCTTTTGTAACAAAAGAACCAGAAGGAAAATCTTCCATTTTTATCTCATTGTCCTTCTGAGATTTGTCCTCTGCTCTTTTGCCATGTTCAATCACTGTAAAAAAATTCCCTAATAAGCGGCTTTGGGGAGAAAGTGAGAGATCCTAGATAAGGAACAGTGTCACAACGGCTGGATTTCATCATTTCCTCAATTACTCATGATCCTCATTCTTTGTACAGGAAATGTAGACTGTGCTCTAGTATAAAAGGTCATTAATATGAGAACATTTTTTAAAAAGTCAATTCTGTAAAAAATGCATTGAATGGATAAGTGCCTTGTTGGAGTAGAGAAGGGAAGAGGAGGGGTGACGAAGAATGAGCAATAGTCACAGGCTCCCCCTCAGGGAGCTTCCAGTCATCTAGCACAGGGTCAGCACACATGCACACGCACACACACACGCACGCACACACACACACAAGCCAGCAACACCTGCCCAAGTGTAGAAGCTGAACAGAGGTGTGAGAAACCATGTCAGCAAGAGCAGACAGGAATGAAAGAGTGACTGAGAATAAGGACAGACTCAGGGGAGGTGGTGTTTGAGCCCACCTTGAAGAGGAGAGAAAGGCTACAAAAGGAGGAGACTGGGCAAGGAGAATGAGCTTTGACAGGCAGAGAAAACAACTGAAGCCAAGGAACCAAGTGTGTAAATTGGCTTTAGTCTGTTTTGTGCTGTTATGGCAGACTACCACAGACTGGGTTATTTTTATTTTTATTTTTTTTAATTTTTTTTGAGACGGAGTCTTGCTCTGTCACCCAGGTTTGAGTGCAGTGGTGCGATCTCAGCGCACTGCAAGCTCCGCCTCCTGGGTTCACGCCATTCTCATGCCTCAGCCTCCCGAGTAGCTGGGACTACAGGTACACGCCACCACAACTGGCTACTTTTTTTGTATTTTTAGGAGAGATGGGGTTTCACCATCTTAGCCAGGATGGTCTTGATCTCCTGACCTCCTGATCCACCTGCCTCGGTCTCCCAAAGTGCTGGGATTACAGGTGTGAGCCACCGTGCCCAGCCCAGACTGGGTAATTTATAACGAACAGATATTTATTTCTCACAATGCTAGAGGCTGGGAAGTCCAAGAACAAGAGGCTGCCCTCTGGCAGGGGCCTTTCTGGCTCAAAACATGGTAGAAGTTATCAGGAAAAGGAGCCAAACTCCTTGCTTTATTACAAACCCACTCCCACAGTAACGAATCCACTCCTGTGACAATGGCATTCACCTATTCACCCTGCCTTCATGGCCGAATCACATCTCATTAGGCCCCACCACCCAACACTGCTGCATTGGCAGTTAAGTTTCCAACATGCACTTTTTGGGGGGTACAGTCAAGCCATAATAGGACGCATAAGCCGTAGATTTCGCCCATGGAGAGAGAGAGAGTGGAGGCGAGGTTAAAAAGGTTAGGCACTGTGACTACCGGCCTGACATGCAGTGCTAAGGAGCATGAACCTGGCTCTGCAGACCACTGTTTTCCAAACTTGTGGTCACACACTCTATTCATTTAAAAAAATCTCTAAGCACATAACCCTAACATAGGTATTTGTGTTTATTTACTTAGAAATTATATATCTGATTCACTACATTAATGTGTCATACTATCTTATGAGAGATAAAAATACATATAAACTTAAAAGGAGGAGCTTATAATCTTTAAATGCCTTGCTGATTGTGATGGCCTCATACTGGCAGAGGCACATCCTCAAAGCACAATGTACATTTACCTAGCAAAACTTCTATTTAACATTTGCATTTCAAACAGTCTTCTTGATAACTTTGAATTTGTTTAGCCAACTGCTTGGCACGGCTCCACAGATTGTCATTGCTGTCACCTCATAAAGCAGCTGACCAAGCGCTTGAACCAGACTTAGCTTCTTGTTTGTTTGCACTTCAACACTAGTATCTTCTGCAGCCCTTGAAGCAATTTTTAAGCCCCTTGTCCATTTTACTCGAGTTTAGTTAAAACTAGATACCAAAAGCTCGTCCCTGGGCTCATGTCCATTGCGGCATTAGGATGAATTCCACTGGCACCTTCTTTGCACTTCGGTGGAGCTTTGGCTCCTCTGCAGGCTGTGCTGTGTCACCTAAGCTGGAGTGCAACAGCTCACTGCAGGTCTGACCTTCTGGGCTCAAGCAATCCTCTCACCTCAGCCTGCAAAGTAGCTGGATATACGGGCATAGGCCGCCATGCTCAGCTGATTTCTTTTATCTTTAGTAGAGATGAGGTATAGCTATGTTGCCCAGGCTGGTCTGGAACTCCTGAGCTCAAACAACCCTTCTCCCTCAGCCTCCCAAAGTGCTGGGACTGCAGGTGTGAGTCACTGCACCCAGCCTCCAGCTTTTTTAACATCGGAATATACATAGTTCCAAAATTTCCCTCCTGTCC
Organism: Macaca mulatta; assembly: GCF_049350105.2. NCBI lineage: Eukaryota > Metazoa > Chordata > Mammalia > Primates > Cercopithecidae > Macaca > Macaca mulatta. The sequence goes on along the minus strand of NC_133412.1, from coordinate 128,917,094 downwards.
ACCTCTTGCACACTGCCTAATGTGTGTGTCTGCATACTGGAAGCCAGTCATCAGCATAGAGAATGGAAAGCCCTGGTACAATTTGATAGAGAAAATAGCAGCTTCCAATCTGTATTTCAGGAAAGTCTGTCATGGATGGACTGGGGCTACCATGGGTAATACATTTAAGAAATAATCACTTTAGGCCGGGCGTGGTGGCTCATGCCTATAATCTCAGCACTTTGGGAGGCCTAGGCAGGTGAATCATGAGGTCAGGAGATTGAGACCATCCTGACTAACACAGTGAAACCCCATCTCTACTAAAAACGAATACAAAAAATTAGCCAGGCGTGGCAGCATGTGACTGTAGTCCCAGCTACTCAGGAGGCTGAGGCAGGAGAATCGCTTGAACCAGGGAGACGGAGGTTGCAGTGAGCCGAGATCACACCATTGCACTCCAGCCTGGGTGACAGAGCGAGACTCCATCCCATAAAAAAAGAGAAAGAAATTCTCGCTTTAACCCAGGCTGGAGACAACAAGGAATGGAACCTGGGTTGCACACAGGAAGACTGCTGAGAGTCCCAGCAGTGTTCTGGAGGAGGAGGAGGAGGTGGAATTAGATTTTAATACTTTCAGAGGAGGCCAGCTTCTCAGCCCACCAGAGTCCATGTAACTTCCCTACTGTGTCACACCCCCTTTTCATCATTTACATTTGTTCTCTGGCCTCTCCAGGCATCAGAGTCAACAGAGATGAGGTAGCCAATGGAGACAGATGTCCCAAAAATATAGAATAAGAAATGAGATAAACTCTTAAGAGGCAGGTGATCAATGCACATTCCAAAGAAACACCACATTCCAAAGAAAAGAAACTTCCAATGCCAAAAAGGTCAAGTGACCCACTCTACATCCATTAGAAAGGTATTAGGCCTAAGATATATTACATGGAAAAGACTAAGCTCCAAGACAGTATACAGAAAATCAAATAAAATATATCATACTAGTTAAATGTTTATCACTAGGGGAAATTTTCATATTCTGCATCATATGTTTGGATGAAACATATGATCTAAAATGTTTGATTTTTTTTCTTTACAATAAGCAGTTGTTACTTTTAAGCAGAAAAAAAGGACTAAAACGAGAGCAGGATAGAAACCAGCATGTGCAGTCTCATTATAAGATGGCAAATCTCTCTCTGTGGGTATATGGATAAAAAGAGATGTTAAAGGATGCCAAAATGTTTAAGTGTTTGATCCAGGAAATGTTTTTCTATGTATTTTCTTTTTTCTGTGTATTTTGTCCTTTTCTCTTTTGTTTTCCTCTTTCAAATTGAGTACAATATGATTTTCTCCAAAAATAAGGTCATTGGCATTAAACTCTAAGAATAAAGCCCTCTTATTCTCTGGTTATTTTTTTCTTGATCTCAGCCAACATCATCAAATGGATGAACAACTATAAAATTGAAGTTCATCTTTGGTGCCCTTAATACTTTTCCTATGATAAAGCTTTTAATCTATTCCTAAAGGACCCAAGTGAGGCAAACAACCCATCCATGCAACACAAGCACATTCTGGATGCTGTAACTCTGGCAAAGTTTATCCTAAAATTATGTGACCTCTAACTATGCAGGCAGGCAAAAATCTCGTGGCTCTTACTTTCTTATTCGCAGTTCCATTCAGCTCCTCTCTTTCTACACTATTTTGAAGTATTTCACTCCTACCCACTTGAAACATGAGCTAATTTTGTACTAACAACTATATTTTCTGCACTTTAAGTTTTTCCCTTATTGGCAAATCTTGCACACACACAGATGCATAAATGTCTTTGTTTCTTCAACCACATTCAACTTTTATTACATCCAATTTTCTTTCCAAAAAAAAAAAAATTGTGCTTAACTAGAGGCAATCACTACATTTTTATTACTCTTTGGGCTTCTTTTCATGAGCGATTGTACAAATCTTTCCCAAAGTACTTCGCCCCTGTCCGAGGAGTCCTTACATTCTAGGCAGACACGCTTAGCGAAGGAAGCATGTGGAAGGAAAGGCTGCGCAGTAAGGTTAAGACGTGGTGCAAGAGGGAAGAGAAGGAGGGCTTATAGAGCAGGTTCTTCATTATTGCTAAAAACTGTGTATTCATTGTAAAAGTAAGTATATGCCCTTCTAAGGTGTTCTTCTAAAAATGCAAATGTTTAATCTTGTGCCACCTCCTGTAATGCATCAGTCATAAAAAAAAAAAAAAAAAAAAAAAAAACACACACACACACACACAGAGGGACTGTTCCAGGTTAAAGGATGCTGGGAAAAATATATGGCAACTAAATGTAATATGGGATCCTGGATGGGATCCTGGACCAGCAAAAAGATATCTGTGGAATAACTGAAGAAATTTGAATGATTTAATTTGAAATCAAATTGAATTCCACAGAATTAATCTGTAATTTATTTCATATTAATGTTAATTTTCTGGTTGTGATCACTGAGCTGGGTTTTCTACTTTTATTTTAGGTTTGGGGGTACATGTGCAGGTTTGTTATACAGGTAAACTCATGTCACAGGCATTTGTTGTACGGATTATTTCATCACCTTGGTACTAAGCCTAGTACTCAATAGTTATTTTTTTCTGCTCCTCTCCAACCTTAAGTAGAGCCCAGTATCTGTTGTTCCCTTCTTTGTGTTCCTAAGTTCTCATCATTTAGCTCCCACTTACAAGTGAGAACACATGGTATCTGGCTTACTGCTCCTGTGTTAGTTTGCTAAGGACAATGGCCTCCAGCTCCATCCATGTTCCTGCAAAAGACATGACCTCATTTTTTCTGGTTGTGTAGTATTACATGGTGTATATGTACCATATTTACCCAATCTGTCATTGATGGGCATTTATGTTGATTCCATGTCTTTGCTATCATGAATAGTGCTGCAGTGAACATATGTGTGCACATGTATTTATGGTGGAAGGATTTATATTTCTCTGGGTATATACCCAGTAATGGGATTGCTGGGTCAAATGGTAGTTCTGTTTTTAGCTCTTTGAGGAATCATCATACTGCTTTCCACAATGGTTGAACTAATTCGCACTCCTACCACATGTCTAAGTGTTCCTTTTTCTCTGCAACTTTGCCAGCATGTTATTTTTTTGACTTTTTAATAATAGCCATTCTGATTGGTGTGAGATGGTATCTCTTTGTGATTTGCATTTTTCTAATGATCAGTGATATTGAGCTTTTTTCATATGCTTGTTGACAGCATATGTGTCTTCTTTTGAAAAGTATCTGTTCCTGTCCTTTGCCCACTTTTTAATGGGGATGTTTATCTCTTGTAAATTTGTTTTTAAGTTCCTTATAGTTTCTGGATATTAGACTTTTGTCAGATAGGTAGTTTGCAAACATTTTCTCCCATTCTGTAGGCTGTTTACTCTGTTGATAGTTTCCTTTGCTGTGCAGAAGCTGTTAAGTTTAATTACATCCCATTTGTCAATTTTTGCTTTTGATGTCACGAAATCTTTGTCCATTCCTTTATCTAGGATGGTATTGCTTAGGTTGACTTCCAGAATTTTTATAGTTTGCGGTTTTACATTTAAGTCTTTAACTCATCTTGAATAGATTTTTGTATATGGTATAAGGAAGGGATCCAGTTTTGATCTTCCACATATGGCCAGCCGGTTATCCTTCCACCATTTATTGACAGCCTTTTCCCCATTGCTTGTTTTTGTCAGTTTTGTCAAAGATCAGATGGTCATAGATGTGTGGCATTATTTCTGGGTTCTGTTCTGTTCCATCGGTCTACGTAACTGTTTTGGTACCAGTATCATGCTGTTTCAGTTACTGTAGCCCTGTAGTATAGTTTGAAGTAGGGTAATGTGATGTCTCCAGCTTTTTTTTTTTTTTTTTACTTAGGATTGCCTTGGCTATTCGAGTTTTTTGGTTCCATATGAATTTTAAAATAGTTTTCTTTCTAGTTCTGTGAAGAATGTCATTAGTAGTTTGAGAGGAACAGCACTGAATCTGTAAATTGCTTTGGGAAGTATGGCCACTTTAATGATACTGGACTCTTCCTATCCATGAGCATGGGATGTTTTTCCATTTGTTTGAATCATCTCTGATTTCCTTGAGCAATAGTTTGTAATTCTCATTGTAAAGTTCTTTCCTGTCAATGTTAGTTTTCTGGTTTTGATCACAGAATTGGTTTCTGAGAGGTTAATATTTGAAGAAGCTGAGCAACATATATAAGGAAGTCCTTGTACTATTTTTAAAACTTTTTTATGTGCCAGAATTTTTTAAATCTATTTACTTTACAGAACAAAATTATTTCTAAATAAAAAGTGAAAAAAATATTCATGATACAAAGGCTAACTAAATGAGAGAGACTGGCTTCCTTTTCTATTCCCCTTTCTTCCTTCTTCAACGTACCACCTCTCACTGGCTGCCCAAGCAAGATTTTATGGCTTGGAATCATTCTTACCTACTCGTTCATCAAAGGGCATCTATCTAGAAGCCCTGCTCCTTCAGGGACATCTAAAGTTGATGAGCTGATCCAATAAGCCATCAGAGCTGGAATATTCACAGTTAACGATGGTTCTCTGCACTCTTTTGAAATAACTTTGCTTTTCAGGCCAAGGTGAGAGCCTTATGGGAATTTCACACATTTTATAGAAGCAGAGGAGTGCTATCTGAACAAGGGGTAGATAACACCTACACTCTACTCAGGATTTCCAAGCATAGCCGGAGGCAGAAGTACTCATGCTTCACTACAGAATCACCTGGGGAACGTTTAACCTTCTGATTCTAGTGTTCCCCTCTGGGAGATGGAGACAGAAACAACTTGAGTGGGCTCTGGAATCTGTTTTTTAAATTATCCAGATTTTAATGCAATACAAGTAAGAAGACAGGACTACAATTCACAAGAACGGTATATCCTGGGGATTCCTCAGGACAGAACAGACTCAAAAAAAAAAAAGAAGAAGAAGAAGAAGAAAACAAAGATTACATGAAACCAGATTCCACAACCATGTTTCAAGTGACCTATGTGAGTCAGGCCCATGAGACACACACTATACCAGTTTCACTGAAGCCTCACAAAATTTAGCGGGATGGAGGAGAGGGTCCTATGCCCATTTCATAGATGAACAAATGGAGGACTTAATAGATTTCAACAATTTGTCCAAAGTCTCCACCTTGAAGGATTTTGGGGTTCTGGTTTTTGTTTTTACCTGCCCAGGTAACTCTTCTAAGAATGAGCCAAGAAGACAACAACCTTCTGAGATACTTTTCCTGCCCTCCAAGGGCTGTGGAGAATGTGATAGGGTTGGAGCTGCCCTCTCTTCTTCCCAGAGACACTGCCCCACAATCCCATCAAGTCTGACTGGTACCAACAACTCCAGTGGGCCTCTGCCTTCAGAACTCTATAGGCCTGTGTGGGCACCAGTCTTTACATCCATGTTCTCTCGCCCTCCAGGGGCCCAGGTTGACCTGTCCAAGAGCTCTCTCATCATGCTGAATTTTGGTGACAGCATAGGGTGAGCCTGTGGGTTCTACAACTCAGCAAACCTCCAGCCAAGTAGTTTCCCTTCATATGGTTCCCCAGTCTTTACATGTGGCATCCAAGAAGGGAAATCATCCCCTCTCCCCTGATGAGATGTCAGCCCCTCACCACACACATGGCCTGGGTGCTAGGAGGATCCATACGGGCTAGGGAGGGACAACTGGGAGGAGAATGTGTGGCAGGCAGGCCCCATCTAGCTGCTTCTTGATGAGCCTGGCATGGAGTGTTTGATCCAAATCTTGACAGCACATTGGTGGCTGTCGTCACTGTGTGGCAGGACTTGCAGTTGAGCTTCTTGTGCCTTGGACTTCTTGTGACTTGGACCTCAGCCTCCATTGAAGACCACAACACAAGTCCCACCTTACAAATGAGGGAATGAATGAGTTCCGGCATCGGATAAACCTGGGTTCAAATCCTGGCTACTCTACTTCCTGTGTCAGCTGCTTCACTTTTCTAAATATTAACTGTGTTCCTTCTGTTTTGGCTTCTAGGAAACTCCGAGCCAAATGTGTGGCCACCTCTGACCACTCAACCAGCCCAGCATGGTGTACATTTCTGGGTGACTTATTGCTCCCTTCCAAGCATTGCCTTCATCTTTCCTCTCCCATCAAGCTTGTAATGTTTTCCTTTTGAATATTTTCCTTTAAGCATTTTTGTTAAATACCTCAGATCTTTCAAGAACAGCAAGGAGGAAAATAAATAAACTTAACTTCTCTGAGACCATGTTTCTTCATCTGGAATATAGTCATTTGTACTTTACAGGATCACAGGGAGGATACATCAAGTCAGCCTGTATGATGTACCCAGCCAAAGGCCTGCAGCAGTCAGGGAGAGACTCCCGGGGTCTAGGGCTCTCCCACCTCCCCCGTCTCCTTTCAGGCCAAACCTAAGGACCTCAAGCCTCAGGTCCCATTTCACAGAGAAACATTCCTCACTGATTGCATTTATACAGAATAGACCATGGAGGTGTGAGCTCGTTGGAAAATACTGGGCTGACTGTTCCCAGGAGACAGGTACATGGCAGGAGAGAGTAGGAGGAGACGGCAGTGTGAGTACTGAGGACCCAGGGTGAGCCCCCATATGGGTGCAGAATTTCCCCTGATAAAACTCCCTATTTAATCAGGCTGCAGAAGAAGTCCCAAATCTTACTTCCTCTTATTTATTGATGGGGTTCTCCACCCTGTTTTTAATACTAGTTAACCTTCGTGGCATCAGCCTGTTGGCACAAGGCCCAAATTCCTTCCACTGCAGGTCACAAGGCAGGTCACGAAGCGGATTACCCTGGAATTCTCAGAGTTGGCCCTTGTGTTCTTTCTGGAAGAAAAGGTAATGACGTGGAGGGAGGTGGTAGGGGAGAACTTCTGCTTGGTCTTGATTATAAGTAAATTGAGACAGTGCTGACAGGGGAGGGTCAGGCAGGACGGAGTGGAGAAGAGAGAGTGCCACCATTGGTCCTGTGCCTGCAGCGTAATTTGGGTGTTGGAAGCCTTCCCTAGATTCCTTTTCTCGCAAAGCTGCACCAAGCCTTGTAATGAAAACATTCCTCCCTGTCCACAGCTCTGACCTAATGAACATTGTCCTAAAACACAGTGGCCCAGATGTCATTCATGGGTCTCCAGGAGGCCCTTCCATCACACGCAACCTGTCAGTCACCCCAGCTCCAGGAAAAGCCTGAATAAACAGGTGAATCAAGCCTCACAGTGACAGGAAAACTTGATGGGTTTTTGTTTCTAACTCATTAGGCACGCATTCGTGGGGAGGGCTAGGATAAATTTTTCTTTCATCCAGAATAGAACTGAAATCTTTGGCTTTGTGATGTGATCCTCTCACTCTTGTAATTTAAAAGTACAAACTAAAGGAGGCATCAGTGGTGTGGGCTACAAGGGCCCAGCAAGGCCCCCCAAGATGCAGCCTCCACCCCCCAAGCTCAAGTGCAGCTAGAAGTGGTTTCCCCCTATGTCATAAGGGCCCACCTGGGCTTCATGGTAGAGAACACTCTGCACATTTAAAGAGCTGTCAGCCAGGCACAGAGACTTACTCCTACAATCCCAGAATTTTGGGAGGTCGAGGCGGGCATATCACTTGAGGTCAGGAGTTTGAGACCAGCCTGGCCAACATGGAAAACCCCTTCTCTACCAAAAATACAAAAAAAAAAAAAAAAAAAAAAAAAAAAATTAGCCACGTGTGGGCACACCTGTAATCCCAGCTACTCTGGAGTCTGAGGCAGCAGAATCGCTTGAACCTGGGAGGTGGAGGTTCCAGTAAGCCAAGATATCATGCCACTGCACTCCAGCCTAGGTGACAGAGTAAGACTCCATATACATATACATATACATATACATATACATATGTATATATATAAATACATAAACATAAGACCATATATATCTATATATATGAGCTATCACTTAATCATGCCAACAGACTGGGGATTTTACAAATGTTGAGTCACCTCTGGGTGAACCTAAACTGTCTCAATGAGGAAAGTAAGCCAAAACCAGCTCTAGCCCTAGGACTGGAGGTACATGGTAGGGCTTATAGGGGCATACTTGATACAACTGACAGAGGAGAATTCTTGGGCACCCATGGGCTATAATACCAATGGGCACCCTGGTAACCTGGTATTGCCATTAGCCACGAGGAGCCCGATAGCTGAGGTTTCTTAAAATCACACTCACCTAGGCCTTCCATTAAGCACATGTTTTTAGCACTTGGCATTTCTGAAACTGCAAGGCAACTTAACATTTCCACAGGCCCCACTTTCAAGTGGGGAAAACATGAACACTGAAAAGAGCTAGCCACTTGCTGGGTTTATATCACAACCTCCAAGCCCTAGTTCTATGCTTGGAGTATGAGAAGTTATGAGTCTTTGGAGAAATGTGAGAGCAATAGAAATAAGCAAAAGGCCAGCTTGTGAGACAGGAAAGACAACCTGCAAGAGTGATGCTGAGTTCCCAGGAAAGGAAGATGAAATCAGCTCTTTCCATGGAAAGCGCAAGTGCTACCCATTTCAGGAAGAACACCCTTGAAGGAAGGGCTGTTAGTCCTAAGCTGGTGGCTCATCAAGTCAGAAAGCCCTTTCAGAAAGAGAGGGACGAACACCTTCTGGAATAGTAAAGCTCAGTCCCCCAGAGTCTACACACTGTGTATGTCACCTTTTCAAGAGGCCCATGAGTCCATGGTCAACGATTTTAGCCTAGGGTTCTCTCCCCAAAAAAGGAAGTAAACAAAGGAAACAGAGGGCATAGCAATAGCAATACACCAAAATGTTCATCAATGAATGGATAAACAAAAAATGGTACATCCATCCAGTGGAATATTATTCTTCCATGAAAATGAATGAAGTCCTGACACATGCTACAACATAGATGAACCTTGAAAAAAATCCTGGTAACTGTAAGAAACCAAATATTAAAAGCCACAAATTGTATGACTCCATTTATATGAAATATCCAGAAGAGGTAAAACCCTAGAGACAGAAACTGCACCACTGGTTGCCAGGAGCTAGGGCAGGCGGTGGCAAAGCGGGAGGGACTGTTTAATGGGTGTGGAGTTCAAGTTTGGGGTGAGGAAAATGTTTTGCAAGTAGGTAAAGGTGACGTATATTCACATAAATTGTGAATGTGTAAATGCCTCTGAACTGTAAACTTAAAAATGGTTAATGGTATGTTATGTGAATTTCACTTAAAAAAGACATAGCAACACTCTAGTGGGTGCCCCATGTTTGTGTAGCTGGTAGAGCAGATGAGAGAGGCGTAAATAAAGCAGGAGCAAATGAAGCAGCTGGTGACATTGAAGTTTACCAAAGGGCAGGGCTGCTGGGAAGGAACAAGCTTGGTACAAATTTTCCAGGCTCTGCAGTTCAGAAGAGGTCCCCGGGTATATCCCATGAAAAGAGTCCTGCTGGTCTGCCCTTGCTGCGTGAGGGCACGAGGAAAACATCTTTTCCAAGGCCTAGACCCTTTCTTGGCATAGATACTTCTATGGCCCAAAGAAGTGGTGGCCCTGGCATGGCAGTCACCTAGGACATCTTCACCAGACAGAGACCTTTTTTGCATAACATCACGGTAGAAAGAGAAAGACCATGCAGGACCAGGCATGGCTGCTCACGCTTGTAATCCCAGCACTTTGTGAGGCTGAGGTGGCTGGATCACCTGAGGTCAAGAGTTCAAGACCAGCCTGGCCAACATGGTGAAACTGCATTCTACCAAAAATACAAAATTAGCCAGGCATGGTAGCACATGCCTGTAATCTCAGCTACTTGGGAGGCTAAGGCAGGAGAATTGCTTGAACCCAGGAGGCGAAGGTTGCAGTGAGCTGAGATCGTGGCATTGCACTCCAGCCTGCGTGACAAGAGTGAAACTTGAAAGAGAAGAGAGAAAGAGAATGAAAAGAAAGAAGGATAAAAGAAAGGCAGGCCATACACAGGATAGAGCAGCTTCAGATGAATCTCAAAGGAAAGGGGAAGGGAAAAGGAAAAGGAAAAGGAAAGGGGAAAGAAAAAGGAAAGCAAAGGCCATGCACAAGATGGAGCAGCTTCAGATGAATCTCAGCCCCTTCCAAATTCTTGTGGGGGCCACAGCCATTTCTGTGTCGAGTCTTTTCCCATACACATAGCACATGACTCAGTGAAGCCAGCCTCCTCCAAGCCCACACCACACATTTTTTTTTTTTTTTTTTTTTTGAGACAGGGTCTCGCTCTGGAGTGCAGTGGCACTCCAGCTCACTGCAGCCTCCACCTCCCAAGCTCAAGCCATCCTCCTGCCTCAGCCTCCCAAGTAGCAGGGACAACAGGTGTGTGCCACCACACCTGGCTAATTTTTGGGTTTTTTATAGAGACAAGGTTTTACCATGTCATCCAGGATGGCCTCAAACTCCTGGACTCAAGCAATTTGCCCACCTTAGCCTCCCAGAGTGCTGGGATTGAGTGCATGAGTCACCATGCCTGGCCTGCATCTTCTCTTACTGGGTCAGACACTGTCCACGAGTCAGGTGCCTCCTTCCCACAAACTGCCAACACAGATTGGCACCTGTCTGCCCCACTGATGAGCATTCATCAGAAAGATCCAGGGAACAGCAGCAATTTCAACATAAAATTATGTTTAAAAGTTAAAAATAATTCTATTTAAAGGTTCTTTATTGTCTTTATTTGATGCCTCAATGAGCTTTTTCAAAAAAGATTTTAAGTAGAAAGTGTCATGCTCTTATTTTCTTGGAAGTATGCTTTCCATTGAAATAAAAAGTTGGAGTAAATAGATTCAGCTACTTTAAGAGAATGTTACATAATAACTTTATAGCTCTAAAAAGGTATTTAAAATATTTATAAATTTTGATATATACATAGTCCCAAACTGTCTGAACTGAATAAACTGACTTTTCTATGTGTTCTCTATGACGGAGTCTGGGAACAAGTGTTTAAATAATGAATATAAATGTTTGAAAAATCAATTTTATGACTCCAGTAGACTAAACTTCATAAATGATTAGAGTTACTTAACAATTCTCATGAGTGTGGAGTTTAGTAACTACACAGTGTTATTGCTTCTTAGATTTCTATCTGAGGGCTTTAATATTATTTGCCAGTCGAGTGGCTGTGGGTTTCTTTTTTACGGCTATTATAGCAAGGAAGTAGGTAGATACAAAAATGGATGGATTGATGATGATAATGACAGTAATGATATTTTTAATTTTTTATGTTCTCTGAAGTGCCTAGACCTTATCCTTTTCCAATTGATTTTATTATTATCATCATCTAACATTTAAAGAGCACAAGTTATCTTTAGACTGAATTAAACAATACATGCAAATAAGAAAGTAGAACAGCTGAGATTGTCATCATAAAGTTAACCGTGTTGCTTTACCTCATGTGGCAGACACTGTTGACCGCTGTTATGGGTTGACACTGTTATGGGTTGAATCGTGTCCCTCAAAAACTCTTATGTTGAAATTTGGCCAGATGCAGTGGCTCACACCTGTAATCCCACCACGTTGGGAGACTGAGATGGGAGGATCTCTTGAGACCAGGAGTTCGAGACCAGTCTGGTCAACTTAGCAAGATCCCATCTCTAAATAAACAAACAAACAAGCAAGCAAACTCATATGTTAAAGTCCTAGCCCTCAGCTCCTCAAAATGTGCCCTTATTTGGGAATAAGGTCATGGCAGATGTAATTATTTATGATGAGGTCATACAGGAATAGGGAGGGCCTCTAATCCACTGTGACTGGTATCCTTATAATAGGGGGAAATTTCGGCACAGATATGCACACAAGGAGAAGACTAAGTGACAAAAGGCAACATTCCTATGAGCCAAAGACTGCCAGCAAACCACCGAACATGGGGGCGGGCATGGAACAGACATTTTTTTTGAGACAGAGTCTCACTCTGTTGGCCAGGCTGGAGTGCAGTGGCGTGATCTTGGCTCACTGCAACCTCCGACTCTTGGGTTCAAGTGAGTAGCTGGGATTTCAGGCGTGCCCCACCACACCCCGTCATTTTTTTATATTTTAGTAAAGACAGGGTTTCACCATGTTGGCCAAGCTGGTCTTGAACTCCTGATCTCAGGTGATCCACCCATCTTGGCCTCCCAAAGTGCTGGGATTACGGGCGTAAGCCACCATGCCCAGCTGGAACAGACTCTCACAACCCTCAGAAGGAACCAACCGTGTTGACACCTCGATTCAAATTTCCACCCTCCAGCACTGCAAGACAGCAAGTTCCTATTGCGTGACCCACCCAGCTTGTGGTACTGTTACAGCAGCCCTCAACTAATACAGCTTCTTACCAGACAGTTCCTCTCTTCTTTGTTAGCTACTGCACACATTTATGCTATTGTAGAAGTACAACTCTTATTTAATGCAGACAACAAAATCCGCCTGCTCCAGAATGTTTTCTCTGCTCCTTCAGCAGTGAGGAGAGGATGAGGAGGGGTGGTGTTAAGTATTCCCAGTTTCTGAATGTGAAGATGTTTTCCTGCCATGTGCTACTGACCAGGTCTGCTCGGAAGGCCCTTGTGCATAGTTACCTCCTATATCACTTTGTCAATGCCCCCTTCAGTGTTTAGCTGTTGCTAAAAACTGCCCACCTGATACATCCCTGGGGTTTTGCTATTTAGTTATTTTATTTGCTATTTAGTTTATTGTGTGAGTATACTAGACTGGTATCTAATGTTCAGGTGAATGCCAACTCTAGCTCCAGTTCTCAGGAGACCTTATATTAGTCAAGGTTCTCCAGAGAAACACAACCAGTGGGATATAAAGAGAATTATTATAAGGTATTGGTTCATGTAATGATAGAGGTGAAGAAGTCCCACTATCGGCCATCTTTAAGCTGGAGACCTAGTAAAGCCAATGAGGTAACTCTGGTCCAAGTTCAAAGGCCTGAGAGCCACAGAGTCAATTATCTAAATCTTGGAATGAGGACAAGAAAAGACAGATGTCCCACCTTAAGCAGACAGAGGTGAAGTCTCCCTTCCTCTACCTTTTTGTTCTATTTAGGCCCTCAATGGATTATATAAGGGCCACTCACACTGGGGAGAGCAAGCTCTCCTATCATACATTCTATTCCCTTCTGGAAATACCCTCACAGACACACCCAGGATGATGTTTCACCAAACATCTGGGCACCCAGTGAACCAATGTTATGTGTCAAGATGACAGGTAAAATTAACTATCCCAGGTCTAGTTTAGTTCAGGGGCTCTTCGAAATCAGTCCTAGTTCTAGCCTTCAAGGGGTTTCCATCCCCTGAGGGAGCCTATGTTCTGAATCCTGCACTGTGCCAAGTTTAGATATATCATCTCACTCACACACCTAAGCTCACATAATGAACCTCACTCAGTGTCTTGTGTCAAACACACAGCACAGCTGCCCGGAAAGCTCACCTAAACCAGGCACCCTGATCACTCAGTAACCGTGTGCAACTCTATAGCAAAACCAGAGGGTCTCATCCAGTCATGCTAGTCTCAGCTGGCTCCAGAGGAACAGCAGGAATCTGATCTGGAGCAAAGTAGAGTCCACAGTGGTCTGAAAGCAGAAGGCAGGTAGGGAGTGGCACCTGGAGACATTGCCCAAGCAACAACGCAAGAAAGAGGGAGTCATCACGAGGGATCCTCAGAGAAGAACCTGGGCATGAACCAAAATGGGAAGGAGCCTAAGCTGGGTGGGAGAAACTTTTCCTCTAAAGTTCTAAAATGCTATCTTCCCCAGAGCAGTTTTCCCCACAGGGTGTGAGGTCCAAAGGGCAAGTGTATCCATACGCATCAGGGCATCTGTTAACAATACAGATTCCTGGACCCTCCCTCTGATCTACTGGCTCCTAACTCAGGATGCTGGAGCCTAGAATGACTCTGCTGACAATCCATCTCAGTAAACCTCATACAAGCTACATGGAGAACCCCTGCCCCAGATGATGGCCCAAGCACTGGGCCAAATATTTATTCATTGACTATACACCCCCATGTGCTAGAACCAGTGCTGGGAAATGAATAAGACAAACCACCCCCCATTACCATGTGCAATAAGAGAATCATGAATACCTCTATTTCTGGAATATCTTGTATTTCCAAGGTCACCAAAGTAAGAACTATTCTGCTAATTATGGCTTAATTGAGAGAAGGAGGAACTGGGAGCCTCACAGGCTCATGTTTGAACACTGAAGAAGTCTGGGTAAATGGTTCTGGAGGGCTATTCTGAGCTTCATTAAAAAGATGCCCCTACTGCAAAGAGTTCTGTCTCTTTTTGTCTTCTATAATAGTAAGAAAACAAAGAAATATCAAAGAAATACAGTTGGGAAAATAAGACTGTTTTAAAAAGTCATTTGCAGAAATTGACAAAAAAATTCTGTGACCGAGTCTGCCCTTGTATTCTAAATCCCTACCCATTTTTTCTTCTGATTTCTTCCTCAAAAGTAATATTGTGAGGACAGAATCAGCCTCGCTGTAAATGGTGCTGGTGTCAGTCCTGGATAACACACTCCAGCAAACAAGAAGCATTCAGGCAAGCACAAATGAATCCCATGGGGTGGCCTGCACAGTTGGGAACAAGTCTGACTAATCTAGTAAAAAGAAATATCTAACCCAAAACATATGCATTTAGATATAACTCCATAAAGCCAACACTAATTAATCCTCCTGCTCATATAAAATGGCAAAGGAATTAACAATATTGCCAACTCTCAAAAAGTCTTTTAATTGCCCTGCAATTCCTTCCAAACAGCAGGCATCTGCCCATACATGGTTGCACATCACACACCAACACAGATCTGCCCTTCACACAAAGCACTCGGTGCTCAGCCTCACAATGGTGTTTTGTTGAAGCCTGGTACACATAACCCCACAAATTGCTCAGAAGCCAACAAGGTAAAAGTACCGTTTACCTTTGGAAACAATCAACTACTGAGTGTCTAAAGTACCCCCAGAGCCCTTCAGGTTCCCCTCTGGTATTCCCCTTTCTGGGAAGTTATTGTTGTTTTTCATGCTAGGAAAGGAATTGATTTAGACTAACATTGTGGGCTATGGGCATCTTGCCTTCCATTTGGGAAAGGTCATTAAGTACATTCTTCATTTAGAATGACTTTCCTTTTGATTCAAGGCCAAAAATGAAAAGCAGTGGAAAGTAGGGTTTCCATCTGAATGCAAATTCTAGGATAGATTCCTGGCATTCTGGATGGTAAAGCACATGAGATGCTCAGCCCTCTGCCCTGAGTACAAAGAGGAGTCTCAGGAAGCCCCCATTCTGGTCCACAACCCCAGCTCAGGCAGAGACCTTCAGGACCTCACTGGAATGTGAACTCTGAGGGCATTCTGTCTTTAGCCCAGCCTGATTTCGACGCTGGATTTTCCATCTTCCCCACTGGGAGCCTCCACTCCAGATGGTTCTCAACTCCGAGGGATGGAATTATTCTGCTGGAGGACCAGGAGCCAAGCCTTTCTGGGAGGCCCCAGCTGAAAAAGCTCAGACTCATGATACATAAGCTCTGCAAATTGCCAGATACATGGGTAGAAGAAACAGTCATAGAGCACCTGCTATCTGTAAGGCAGTGCTGTTCCAGGAGCTCCGGGAGGCAGAAATGAATCTAAGATTCTCTTCCAGAGAGCTTAGAGTGGGAGAAGAGGGGGAGGTGGGCAAAGGGCATGTGAATAAATACATATTATCACCAGGTTGGAAGAAGGAGAGTGGCTCTGATGATCTGTGAGCACTCCAAGTTGTTCATTGTTTTGGAAGTTTTCTCAACAGCATGGAGTTTCCAGACTTCTTTCCTGGAACAAAGAACTAATTAAGAGGCCCTCAAGACTTCTGCATTCCAAGTTCTGCATTGCTGATTCTGTCTGGAAACATACAGGGCTAAAGTTCCAAAACTTGAATGTCCTGATGCTCCCTCTCTCCAGACCACCAGTGTGGAGTTTCACTGGTTCTCAGGCCATTCTTGGCTATGGTCTCCATGAATTGGACCATGCCAAGTTGGTGAAGCTCCCAGCAACTTAGGGCATCTTAACCTGAGGGATGTCAGACAGGAAGAGTAGCTCAAGGGTCACCTCAAATGTCCAAACCTGAGTTGTCCTTGGGGTCTGAAGCTGAACAAGGCCTGTTGAAATTTTCTCAGATTTTCTTTAGTTAACTTCTAATTACTCTATTCTTCTGAATATTCTGCCTTGACCACCTTATCTAAAGTAGCTCTCCCTTGTTTTTCACTAGTTTACACAACCCTTGTTTTATTTCCTTTATAATACCACAATTTCTAAATAATCTATTTGATTTTTTTTTTTCTTTGAGACAGTCTCACTCTGTCACCTCAGCTGGAGTGCAATGGTGTGATCTCGGCTCACTGCAACCTCCGCCTCCCAGGTTCAAGTGATTCTCCCACCTTAGCTTCCCCAGCAGCTGGGATTACAGGCACGCACCACCACACCCAGCTAATTTTTGTATTTTTAGTAGAGATGGAGTTTCACCATGTTGGCCAGACTGGTCTTGAACTCCTGACCTCAGGTGATCCACCCACTTTGGCCTCCCAAAACACTGAGATTACAGGCATGAGCAGCCACACCCAACCTATTTGACCGTTTTCTGTTTCTTCCCTCTAGACCCTGATGGCAAGATCTGTTTGTCCAGTTCACTGCTGTATTCTCAGCTGAAAACAGTTTCAGATATGTGAAAGATACTCAGCGAGCATTTTTCTAATCAACGAATGACTAACAGGAACAGACAAAGGGTATATGCCATAAGAGTCTACTTTCCCTTCCTTCAGATATGAACCCAGCAGAAATAGCTAATTATGAGCACAAAAGGCCATATAGTATGCATGGAGGTTAAATAAGTCTTCAAATATATATGTAATTTTGTGTCTAGAACTCTAAGCTTTTCCTCTCCTCATCTAATTGAAGAATTGGACTGAATAGCCTCTGAGATCCCTTTCAGCTCCAGCATAGCATGACCTGTGATGCAGCATTTGGTGACACCAGCCCATCTTCCATGTCTGAACTCTTCTCTAAACCAGAAGCAGGGCTAGTACTGCCTTCAATCTGAGAGAGGAATGGCTGGTTTCTAAGATGACTGAAAAAGGGTCCACACGAGCATTATTTTTTCGAAGCTTCCGTTCCTTGGTAGGACTAACTCTGACTTAGACGCACGCATTATCATTTCCTTATAACGCCTAAAGGCCACACTCCATCTCATGCTCATGTTAGGTGCCTTGGCTGATACACCCATTATTCTTACTTCTAGCGGTATTTGTCCTGGTGTATGGCAAATGCAAAATGTTTCCTCTATTCCCTTAGTTCCTAAGGACTTTGGGATCATCTTTGGCTCCTTTCTTTTCCTCATCCCACAAAAATAATCCTTTAGTAAATCTTGTGGGCTTTATTTTATTTTCTGTTGTGTTTATTGCAAAATGACAAATTATAATTGTACACATTTATGGGGTACAAAGTGATGCTATATGTTTACATGTTGAATTGTAAATCAAGCTAATAGTCATATCCATCACCTTAAGTACTTTTGTGGTAAGAACATTTGAAATTCCATCTCTTAGTAAGTTTGAAATATGTAATACATTATTATTATTATTTTGAGATGGAGTCTCACTCTGTCACCCAGGCTGGAGTGCAGTGGCACAATCTTGGCTCACTGCAACTTCCACCTCCCAGGTTCAAGCAATTCTCCTGCCTCAGCCTCCTGAGTAGCCAGGATTACAGACACCTGCCACCATACCCAGCTAATGTTTGTATTTTTAGTGGAAACTGGGTTTTATCATGTTGACCAGGCTGGTCTCAAACTCCTGACCTCAAATGACCCAACTACCTTGGCCTCCAGAAGTGCTGGAATTGCAGGCGTGAGCCACGGCACCGGCCTTTTTTTTCTTTTCTTCATTATTTTTTAATAGAGATGGGGTCTCACTATGTTGACCAGGCTGGTCTCCAACTCCTGGTTCAAGCAATCCTCCCATAGCAACATATTATTCTTCATCACAGTCACCATGCTGTGCAATAAATTCCAAAAAAAACGTATTTCTCCTGTCTAACTGAAACTTTATACCCTTTGACCAACATCTCCCTATTTCTCCTACCCCTAAGTCTCTGATAACCACCATTCTTCTCTTCGTTCAATTGTTTCAGAGTCTACATATAAATGAGATCACGTGGTATTTGTCCTTCTGTGCTTGGCTTATTTCATTTAGCATAATGTCCATGCTGTCCCACATGACAGAATTTCCTTCTTTTTTAAGGCTGAATAGTATTCCATTGTGTATATATGCTACATTTTCTTTATTCATCTGTCAATGGAAACATAGGTTGATTCCCTATTTTGGCTGTTGTGAATAATGCCACAATAAACATGGGAGTGCAGATATATCTGTGACATACTGTTTTCAAATTCTTTGGACATACACCTATGTATTAGTCCATCTTCATATTGCTATAAACAACTGCCCGAGACTGGGTAATTCACAAAGGAAAGAGGTTTAATTGACTCACAGTTCAGCATGGCTGGGAAGGCTTCAGGAAACTTCCACTCACGGCAGAAGGTGAAGGGGAAGCAAGACACCTTCTTCACAAGGTAGCAGGAAGGAGAAATGCCTAGCGAAGGGGGGAAGAGCCCCTTATAAAACCATCAGATCTCGTGAGAACTCACTCACTATCATGAGAACAGAATGGGGAAAACTACCTCCATAATTCAATTACCTTCACCTGGTCTCTCCCTTGACACATGGGGATTATGGAGATTACAATTCAAGATGAGATGTAGGTGGGGACACAATGCCTAACCATATCGATGCAGAAATGGGATTGCCGGATTATATGGTCACTCTATTTTTTAGTTTTTTGAAAAACCTTCATACAATTTTCCATAATGGCTATACTAATTTACTTTCCCACTTTGTTGGCTTTATTTAGAATATATATTCCAAATACAACTATTTATCATTAATTCACCACTATCATCCTAGTCCAGGCCTCTATCAGTTCTTGCCTGGGCTAATATAATACCCCCTGGATTAATATACAACTCTGAATCCATCCTCAGTGCCCTTTATTCTCCACATAGCAGTCAGGGTCATTGTTGCAAAATTTAGGTCAGATCCTGTTATTTCTCTGCTCAAAGTCTTCCAATGACTGCCCAACACTGAAAGTAAAACTTGAACTCTTCACCATAGCTTCATACAGCTATTTGTCCCAACTTCACTCTCCCCTTTACTCTTTCTGCTCTAGTCATACTGGTCTTTTTGCTTGAAGCCTAGAATGCTCTTCTCCTGAGTTGCTCCTTCACTTTTTTTTTTCTTTAAAAGTAATTTATTTGATTCTGATTACAAAATACAGGTGAGGAGCACAGGCAATGCCTGTATTCCCTTGGTTGCCCATCTTCCCAGTCTATGCTGCTATAAATACCCTTTGTACAACAGGAAGTTCATGCTGTCCCCAAGCGCTTGCACATTCTAACAGCTGCAGAGTATAGTATATGACCAGGTGGAAAGTTAAATAGACGCTCCACTCACAAGGTAGGGTCCCTCCAATTAGTTTTCCGGCTCCCTTGTGCTAATAGTAACTGGTTGCTCTTCCTATTGGTCATAGATAAATTACACCTGCACAATTCTCCGAGTGCTTTCAAGTAACATCAGAAGGCAGTAACTAAGACCCTTTCCTTGCTCCCAGCTTCCTATGTCCCAGGCAGCCTGTGGCACCTGGACTGCTGCTGCCCCTGGGTCCCGCACATTCCAGGGAGATGATGGAGGAAGGGCCGGCCAGGCCAAGCATGAGGAATTAAGAGTCTTTATTGGGCTTAGACCAGGAGTCCATGGGTCTTGAGGACCTCTGTGTATTTGTCAGTTTTCTTCTCCAGGTTCTTCTCGGCCTGTTTCCATAGCCTCATGGGCTGTTTCTTCCTCCGGTAGTGGATCTTGGCCTTCTCCTTCCTCTTCTCCTCCAGGGTGGCTGTCACTGCCTGGTACTTCCACCCAACCTCGTGAGCTAGTCGCCCCAGAAGGGCACACTTTCTTGTAGGCTTCAGACGCACGACCTTGAGGGCAGCAGGAACCACCATCCGCTTTTTCTTGTCTTAGGGTGGTGGGATGCCATCAAACACCCTGGGGCAGTCGAGGGAGGCCTGGCCTCGCTTGGTCTCGTGGGGCAGCATGACTCGCACCGTCGGCCGGAAGATGCGGCTGGGGGCCCGGAAGTGGTAGGACCTCGGAAGGGTTAGTGTTCATCCGCTTGCAAAGGAAAGCCAGATACTTAAACTTGTTTCTCTAGAAATTGCCAGAAATGTTGATGCCCTCGCGGTGTACGACTACCACCTTCCGGCCCAGCAGTACCTGCTTAGCCACGATGGCCGCCAGGCGGCCCAGGAGATGGCCTTGACCATCGAGCACCAGGACCTGCACCTCTGCCATCTTCTGCAGCCGCCTGGGAAAGGCTCCTTCACTTTATTTAGATAACTGCTCAAACACTACCTCCTCTGACAGAACGCCTCCGATATGTTTATCCGAAAAGGTAATTTTATGCCTCATATCCTCTTACCTGCTTCATTCTTCCTCAAAGTCCTTATCATTTGTTTGATGTCTGTCTCCTGCCATTAGAATGTAAGTCCCAAGAGGACAGGGACCAGTGTTGAACTGCCTTTTTCCAGTAACAGTTGAAGGGTCTAAGAAGATCTAAGACTACAGGGACAGTAAAATATGAGTCCCACTACTACCTCTTCCTTCATAAATTTGGGTAAGTATCTTGACCTCTTTGCCCTGTGTTTCCTCCCTGTAAAGCAGATGACATAAAATGAGTTCTGTAAAATGAAAAGATAAAGCTCTATCTTCCTGGCTTCATTATTCAAGGCTGGTATAGTGTCTATTATTATTTTATCCAGCCAAAAGATCTAATGAATTACGAAAATATGCTTTGGAACTTACAACAGTTCTATTTTGATTCTTTACTCTCTTTTCCTTTTTTTATGTTAATCTACCATTTGTATTTCTTTTAGGAAATACTTGTTTATGCCTTTTGCCCATTCTTTAAAATTTTTATTTATCTTTCTGCCATTGAAATATAGTTCTTTATTTGTCTGGAATGTCTGTTTCTAGGTTAAACTTTTGAACAATTTTTTAATGTAAAATTCTAGCTTGATGATGATTTTCTTTTTTATTTTATTTTATTTTATTTTTGAGGCAGGGTCTGGCTCTGTTACCCAGGCTAGAGTGCAGTGGTGCAATCTCAGCTCACTGCAACCTCCACCTCCCAGGCTCAAGCAATCCTCCCATCTCAGCCTCCCAAGTAGCTGGAACTATAGGCATGCACCTCCACACCTAACTATGATTATTTTCTTTCAGCACTTTATAGATATCATGTCATTGCCTTCTGGATCTTATTGTTTCTGTTGTGAAATTAGCTTTCTGTCTTGTTATTGTTCCTTTAAAAGTAACATATCTTTTTATTTCCTCTGACTTTCCTTAAGATTTTTTGTTTTTGGTTTTCATTAGTTTTATTATAATGTGCCTAGGCATGGTTTTCATTATATTTATTCTGCATTGGGTTCGCAGTGAATTTTTGTATCTATGGCTTGATGTCCTTGATCAGTTTTGGAAAATTCTTGACTATCTCTGCAAATATTCTTCTACCCCATTATCTCTTCCCTTGTTAAATTCAAATTCAAATATTAGACATATTCACCATGTTCTGCATGTCTCATACTCATTCATGTATTTTCCATCTTTTTTCTCCGTGATTCACTATGAAAATTTCTAGTCACCTATTGTACAACTCACTAATACTCTTTTTACCTGTGTCTTATTTGCTGTTAAACTCATCTACTCAGTTCTAAATTTCAGTTGTAGTGTTTTTTATTTCCAGAATTTCAATTTGGTTCTTTTTAAATATAAATTCTTATTCTCAGTTAAATTCTTCATTTTGTCACCTATTCTCTTGAATAATTAATCCCAGTTATTCTAAAACCAATGTCTGATCTTTCCTGTGTCTGGGTCATTTCTTGGTCTGTTTTTCCAGTTTACTTTTTTCTCTTGGTATACTTCATAATTTTTAATTGACTGCTGAATATTGTACATGAAAAGTCGTAGAAGCTCTACATTATATAATAGCCCTTCAGAGATGCACCCTATTCTCTGCCAAGCATTTCATAGAGGCTCATCTCCTCAGCCCAATCAAGATCCATGGGTCCCAACATAGAATCTAGTATGATTCCTGTGGCTATTCCTTCTTGATGGGCTCTGAACTGAAATTTTGTCTCTTCAAAACTGCCTTTGATTCCATTCTGTTTCATCAGTTTTCTGGTTGCATTTTTGCCTCAGTATTAATCAGATTATCAGATACTAATCAGTAAATGCCTTGAAGGGAAAACCAGTGCTTCTGTTCCACTTCTCTCTAGAATCTTGGACCCTTACTCCTGGTTGCCCTGCAAATATGGACTCTAGATTTTGTCTCTTCAGTTTCATGAGATTGTTTAAAACTCAGATGTCTGCCCTGGATCTTGGAAGTCAATCCTCTGCCCGAATTCTCAGCTTCTTGTCCCAGGCCTAAACTCACAAAATGTGCCAAGGAGAAAGTAGCATGTTTTAAAAATGCCTTATTTCAATGAGCCTTTCTTTTATCCAGAATCTCGCCCTTCAAGTTCTAGCAGGCGTGGTATCTTTCTGATGCTTTTAAACCTACATTTATTTTGTACCTTACCCAGATTTTCTAGGTGCTCCTGGCAGAGCCAATGGTCTGCTATAAGCGATAGAATTATCATAGCCAGAAACCTGATAAATGTGTATGAAATAGTCAATTTTTAAAAAACAAAATAGTTTTTAATAAAAAGTATCATGTTCTCCCTCCAATAAAATAACTTAGGCAGCCGGGTGCAGTGGCTCATGCCTGTAATCCCAGCACTTTGGGAGACTGAGGCGGGTGATCACTTGAGGTCAGGAATGGGAGACCAGCCTGGACAACATGGTGAAACCCCATCTCTACTAAAAATACAAAAATTAGCCAGGCATGGTGGCGGGCGCCTGTAATCCCAGCTATTCGGGAGGCTGAGGCAGGAGAATCACTTGAACCTGGGAAGCAGAGGTTGCAGTGAGCCAAGATTGCACCATTGCACTTCAGCCTGGGCGACAAGAGCAAGACTCCATCTCAAATAATAATAATAATAATAATAACTTCTGGGTGAACGTAAGCTGATTGGATATAAAATAACTGTATGTTTTGTGTAGAGCACAGGAAAATTCTTCACTGGCTGCAGAGAGTTTTCTTTCAATAGAAAGCTCCTCTGAAAAGTTTCCTTTTTTCCTGTTTTGGTTTTCAGGAGGAAAATAAAAAGTATTCCACTTAGTGTATGAATGTAGTGAGGCAGGTTGGATGGTTGCTATGCAAGAAACAAGTAATAATATCAGAAAATTACGTCAGTTCCACTCATATCTATTGAAACAAAACTACTGCTCCAAAACTTCTAGTGAAAAGCGCGTCATTTTCTTTGAAGAATATATGTGTAGTTGATTGTCCTGTTCTTGTTTTTAGTTAACGGCATCATTTTCTGTTTTTCTCAGAAGACAGTATTCAGTCCCCGCCCTTGGGAGTAGTATCTCCACTTTCACACAAGCACTCTGTCATTTGTGTTTCACCATTTTTCAACCTGCTGTGGTCTTTTAAAAACACATTATGGTGCAGTGCCTTTTAAAGCTGGGAAGGATATAGCCACCCCCTCATGAATCTGCTTTTCAGGCTTCCTGAACCTGAATGTGTTGGGTAAGAATGAAAGATGGGGCTGTCCTCAGCACAGGATAAAAGAGCAGCCTGGGGCCCCATGGGGAGGGGAGCACAGGGACCTTTTTCCTACTACTCACAGCTCAGCTTCTCCTTGGAGCTTTGCCTAAGCTTTCTTCACAAGCTGTGTGAAGAGGAACTGGATCTTGGGGATCTAGGCAGAAACTATTCTAAGGTGAGTGTTAGTTTTTTCATTTACTAATAATCTAACTTTTTACTGACCTGTAAATATTCATTGGCTACAGGTCACGAAAGAAAACCATTCTCCCAGATGGTATGCCGACTGGATATTTTTAAATAGTGTGGAAGCTATTCAGTGATTTGCATACTGGCCCCTTCGTAGGTACCTCTCTCCCATCTCATCCGGGATAAAATTCCATAGCCCATTCCCATCCCCTTCAAGATTAAAACTCAGATGATTAAAACAGAAAATACCTATTACCCAGCTTGCTCCCATCTCAACCAAAGCCAGCATTTGGAAACATTGTCTTAGAGCTGAGGAGGTGGTCAATTAGCCCAAAAAGGTTGAGTGACTTATCCAAGGCCACCCCATAAGTTAGAGGTAGCATCCATACTAGCAGCATCTAACCCCTTAGGTGAAATGTTCTGCCCTCTAAACCCTACATCCACTGACTTGTCCAAAAGCAGGTATAGGAGCCAGAGAAATTCAGTCATTCAGCAAGGTTGATTAAGCACCACTGCATGCCAGACTCAGTGCCAGCAGCTGGGGACACAGTGGAGAACTCAGGAGAGTTATGCTATAGACAAATAACCTATTCGGAGACTTTCAGGGGGCACTAAGTGCTAGAAAGGAAATAAACCAGGATGATATAATAGGGAGTGAGGGAATGGGGCCTTACTATGTGGTAATGGGGGAAGGTCTCCACGGGGAGGTGGCATTTGAGCTGAGATGTAAGTGACAAGAGAGAGCCAGTCATGCAAACATCTGAGAGACAAACCATTCGAGGCAGAGGCTATCAAGCACAGAGTCCTAAGGCAGGAACACAGCCAGCATCTGGGGAGAATAGCGCACGAAGAGAGAGGGACAGGGAATGATCAGATGGCAGACTGAAGTCAGTAATGCCGACTCTTGTAAGCCATTGAATGGAGTTTGTGTGTTATTCCATGTAAGAAATAGAAAAATTCAATCTCTCTTTCTACCTGCTCCCTGAATAGCATACACATGTGGTCATGGTCAGAATTTATTCCTCAGTTTTAATTAAAAGACATTACCAAGATACTAGAACATTGTCACCAGATAATAGCTTCCATCAATGATAGAAACACATTTATTTTTCCAAACCAATGCAATTAATACTCCTGGCAATATTCAAGGGCACTGACGGCACTTGCACTGGGCGCTCTGATGAGTGCAGATTTAATCGGTTTGTCTGATGGATATCAGTGCAGCTCTCTGACAGTGCCTCTGCGGACCCGCACATACTGATTTGTGTTCATAACAGAACTGTTGCCTGCCTGAGATGAATCAAGAACTGGATCAGTTCATCCCAGAGGCACTAAACTATTATGTTATGAATAAGCTGTCTTCTGACTGGCTCAAGTCACAACGTATGTTTATTAATTTTGTTAGTGAATAAAGCTCATCTACATTGATTGGATCCAGTTGATCAGCCTGGATCCCACAACACATAACAAATGCCACATCGTGTTGGAATATTTCTGGAACTGACATGTGGCAGGCAGAGAGATTCAAAATGAGCTCATCACCACTGGGGCTCTGACCAAAATAAATAAATAAATAAAGTGAAATTAATGCACAACAATGGACTGGCCAAACAGCCAGCTGCTGCCTCCCTGCCTCAGCACATTGCCATTCATCCCTAAAAAGTGTGTCCAATCGGTTATGACAAGGTTCTTGAAATACCTGACTCTGTGTAAGAGCAGGAAATCTTAACTCCAGAACCTCAGCTGCCTTCCATTTTGGGATAATTATATTCTGTACCTCAAGAATTTCCTCTGCTTTAGGCCTTCAGAAACATGGCCGTATGGGCTCTCTGTGCCTCCAGTCTTAACACCTCACCACAGAAGGACTCACTCGTGCTAGTGTTAAAGAAGTTTCCACACATGTGCATACACAAACTATCAGAGCTCAATTTGTTTTTCCCAGACACATGACGATTTTAAACCTACCATTAGAAAGGTATGAGCATATTAAATAAAACAATGCTCAATTGGGAAAAAGAAATGTATCATTTGGTTCACTACTGGGCATTCATAGCACAAGTTTATTGGTTTCTGCATCACAAGGGAGCTCATTATGATAGAAGTTTTGCCTGGAGTACAGCACAAATAGGGAGCTGGCCCCATTTTCTGGGCTTTTTGAGGAGGAGGTAGAGGAAGAGGAGCTGTAACGCTGTAGGAATCAGTCATCTGGAGCCAGAAGCAAATCGAGTAGATAGAGGTGGCCCAGCCAGCTGCTGTTTTAAAGACCAGACTGGCTCATTTAAAAATTATATATACACATAATATACACACATATATACATATATTAGACATATAGACATTATATATATATATATATATGTATGTATTCAGCACAGAGCAGCTCCTCCCCAAGGGAACCCCACACCCCTCATCCAGCAGGTAGACTTTTTGCCTCTTCTCCTGGGCCATTTTCTCTTTCACAGTAGAGGTCTGACTACTTCCTTCAGCAGTAGGAGTTTGGAGACATTGATTCTATCACCAACACAAGCATGATGGCTTTCCCATGGGTCTTAATTTGGATTTCAGAAAATATGGCACTTGTATAGCTCTGGTGTTCATTTTGGTCAAATTTTACTGGCAAAGAAAGATGAGCAGGGTGGGGAGTAGACATGTATGATTCACAATCTCCCTCCTCCTGGTCCCACGCCAACCCCTCAGGAGGTATCTCGGGGTGTCACAATCAAATGCTTGACCTCCAGAATCTGGGCACCCCAGCCAGGTGACATTTAAAACACCTAAGCACTCGTTATCATTGTAATGATTCTGCATCCTATTTGTCTGACAATAGGATATTATAGTTCAGTGCTTTAATCATATCCTTAGATGTTAGGAAGATCAATCTCCAGTATGGCTTCGGATTTGGAGTTGTCTTTTTTCTTTCCTTTTTTCTCTCATGCACTCTTTTTATCATCCTTTTCATCTAGCTCTCCTGAAATTTTAAATGTACCCCTCAAAGATAAGCTGAGGTTAGGGAATTTGAAACGGGAGACTTTCCCTTGTACAAGAGCCAAGAGAGAAACATGAATTTCCTGGGTCATGGCGCAAGCCTGGGGAGTCTTAGGGAATGATGTTAGGCGATAAGGAGAAATCCACAGGGAAAACTTATTTAAAAAAAAGAAAAGTATCTTTATATGCCTCTAATATTTATTGTAAGTGAATGCAATAAATCTGAAACAAACAAACTGGCACTAGAAGTTCAATAAGTATGCAGACATCATGGGAAAATGAGGAGATACAGAAGGAAGAAAGGAGCCCATGGCATTTCGGAAGCTCCCTGTGGTAGGTATTCAAATACAGGGGCAAAGAACAGCCCTGGGGCACAGGATGACAGATACACATGATGCCAGGGTCAACACAATATTTTTCTGTAAAAGGGAAACTTACTCAGATTTTAAGAAGTCAAATTGCTTTATTTTGCTTGGTTAGGTAAAGTAACACTGAAATAGGTCTTACCCTATATGAATGTCACAGACCAGGGATAGAATATGCTAACTCTAGGAGGTAATTATCTGTTACAGAACATGGTTAATGATTATGTTTAGAAGATGTTAACAATCAGCTCGGAAAAGATTACAGGGGCTTCAAAGGGGTCCCTCTAGACCACGTGACTGTAATGTGGCCTGAGGAGCCTGCTCTTAATGCAAATGCTTGTTGTCATGGTGACAGGATAGTAACCCCCTGTTCACCAGCACCACACAAAAGCCCCCTATTTGGGCACAATAGCTTTTAGTTCAAGATAAACTGCATAAGTAACCAAATGTGGAAAGTAATATCCCACATGATCTTATCTATCAACTGCTCTGTGAGGACCTGAAGTTCCGAAAGTGATTTAATCCTAGGAAAGGTTTGGCACAGAATAAAAGAAACTGAGAAGCCCCCAAGAATCTTTACTCCCCGCAGCACACACACACACATACACACACGCACGCACACACACACACAGTCTCCATTTTCTGAAATTCATCAGTTACTGCTTGCAGAATTATCTTACACTTACCATCATTGGATTCTTTGTTTATTCATTCAAAAATAAAGGAAATAGCATTTAAAATATTTTGTGACACCTTAGAGATAAATACTCACCCTGGGTGGGTGATGATTTATGGGGGTCAAGTAATGAAGAATAGGAATTTCATTTATTTTATTGCCTGTTTACCTCCTGGGGGAAGAGACAGCTGGTAAATCATTTTGGTAAGTTAGTAAATTGGGGGGGCCTTTGTTTGCTAGGCCCAAGAAAAAACTCACAGGGTGGGAAAGTATCCATAGGGCGCCTGCTTCACCCACCCCCTTCGGAGCAGAATTGCTTGCAGGGTACATCAGGAAGAAAGCTGTTCATTCTTTCTTTTAGAAACTCCATGTTAAAAGAAAAAGAAAAAAAAAAAAGCTTTCCACTTTTTTCCATTGTTTAGCCCTTCCAATCTCTAAATACTTCCTATATTTAACCTAAATCTCTCCTGCCTTCCCATCTTCACAAGTTAATATTAGTCGTAATTACTTCTCTTCAACACATGTAGTTTTACCTGGATACAAGCATAGTTACTCTTAGTATTTCAGTTCAAGAATAGGATTTCCTTGAGATTTCTAGTCAGTTCCTAAAAGAACCTCAGTGAATCTCTATTTCCTCCTCTTTAAAATAGGAAGACACCACAAGCCTTCGAACAGTCAGTGGGGTAGACATGGACATTTCTTTGCTCTTTTATGTGAAGCTTATCAAAACTTAATCATTTGCTAATACTCTAGAGATCAGCACTCATGCAAGGTGACATCATTTTGGTGACTAAATAAGTAAGGATAAAAGGTTGTATTATTTTTTCAGAACTATTTTACCCCCAAAACATTCCATAAATACCCAATGTCTCCCTGCTCTTCTTCTATTTTTTCTGTGATATGACTCTCAAGCTAAAACAATAAGGAGCAATGTTGCTCAGGAAAAGGGTCCAATCTCCTGCCTGTATCTCTTGCAGGTCAACTTGCAGGACATCTGCCCGGAGTATTTTGATCACTGATGTTTGTGTGTCTGTGTGTGTGTGTCTGTGTGTGTGTGTGTGTGTGTGTGTGTGTGTGTGTGTGTGTGTGTAAAGGGCCAACATGGTTGTTTTACATTTTTATATTATTTGCCAACATTTTGTAAGTGGAAAATTCCAATTAAAAGTCTAGATTTCAGGCTTTTCTTTAAAAATGTGATGATCCAGCCACAATAGCCCATAGAGCCACAAGTGGAAATAGACAGCAACTGCCCCTGTAATGGGGCCTCACTCTCCATTTTCCCTTAGTCCGCACCAGTCCCTACTGTGGGACACCCAGCCCCTTAACTCATGTTACCTGCCTGGTCTCTTTTTTTTTTTTTTTTTTGGCAACTATTACTTTATTCTAGCTTGAGATAAGCCTTCACACCCAGTTAAAATAAACTTTCCAAATACAAGCCTCATTTTCTTATGCTGTGAAATTTTGGGGGCTGCTTATTGTCCCAAAGATGTGTCCTAGTGGGAATTAAGTAGTCGGCACTTCCCCTCCACACGGGCTCCAAAGGGGCAGATTTCACAGAAGTCTCTATTATGGAGAATTAGCATAAGAGGGCATTTCCTCTCTTTGACAGTCCTCTTTGACCCTCTGTCTACCCACAGACTGCCCTTTTCTGTGGCTGAGAATCCTTATCTCAGCAGCTGAGAGGGGACAAGAACCTTGTTCCAATCAAATCATCTCAGAGCATCCTTCTAGTCCAACCCACCTCTTTTCTCCCTGGGCTTGCTGAAGGGCAGGTAGCTTCTGAATGGAGAGTGCAAGGCCTACAGGGCTCTCAGGAAACCAAAGTGTCGTGATAACTGACCACATCATTAAAGAGTGTAGGAAACTGACCACATCATTAAAGAGTGTAGAGAGGAGAGGAATCGTACTAGTGACCTTCCAGAAATATCCAGCAGGCCCTGAAGAAACACTTGTTGACTGAATAGCAATAAGCCCTCGTGGACAGGATACAAAGAATCAGGCAAGAGAGTTCCTGCTTCCTAATGTAAGTACTTAGTATTTGTTTTCTGTCGTAGCCCAGGCATGCGACAAGCACTTCTTGTGATTACTTTCATTTACTCCTGGAGTGGCTTAAAGATGGCTGCATTTTTTTTTTTTTTCTTCTGGGATCTGAGCTACTCCTGACACTGGCTGCAGAAGTGATCCTGTGCAGCTCCCAAGACTTGTCCGTGCTTAGAACATCTTGGAACCCAAGAGGTTCACATGTTCTGCTGTGTAACCATCAAGCCACAGAGAAAGGCCGTGTGGAAGACAACAAGATGCTCCTGACAGCCAGCACCAACTGGCAGCCACGTGAGTGACAGAGGACACTGCTTTGGATGTCCCGCCACCCAGCCTACAGATGACTGCAGCCACCGATGACACCACTGGAGCAGAAGACCTGCCGAACCGTTGTTGCTTTAAGTCACTAAATTTGGTGATTGGTCACATGACAGTAGGTTATTAGAACAACTGCTTATAACTGTGTGTGGTGCATGCTAGTATCATCTCCGTTTTACAAATGACAAGACTGAGGCACAAAGAGGCTAAGTCACCATGTTCACAGTGCTGGTAGAACCAGATTTCAAGCTCACATCTGTCTATCTCCAAAGCCCACATTTATAGCCTCCATTGTATACTATCTTAAAGAGCTTGCGATTTACTGGCAGCCACAAAAACAAAAAAAAATACATCAGAAAACTCAAGCATATACACAATCCTTTATTCTGAGTCTTGGTAATCTCTCAGGAGCTGGGGAGTCAGAATTATCTCAAACTATTCTGGAAGGAAACAGAGAAAACAGCTTTGCCTGATTTAAAAAGAAAAAGAAATATGGAGGTAATACCATCTAATGCTGATCACATAAAATGCCCCTGCTATTCTCAAGCATGGGTGGACAAACTATAGCCTGGGGGCCCAAATCCCATCCACTGCCTCTTTTCATAAAGTTGTGTTAGAGCACAGCCATATCCAATATTTACATATGGTCCATAACTACTTTTCCTCTATGTGGCAGAGCTGAGTAGCTGAGGCAGAGATAGCAGGGGCCCCTGGTGCCTAAAATGAAGTTCACCAACCCCCTACTCTAAGCCAATGGCTATCAAACTTAAGCATGCCTCAGAATCACCCAGAAGGAGTGTAGAACACACATTCCCGGGCCCCACTCTCAGAGTTTCTGATTCAGTAGGTCTGGAATGGAGTCCAACGATTCATATTTCTAATAAGTTCCCAGGTACGGTGGGCAGCCTCTAAGATAAGCCTCTTGCATAAGGCACGCAATCATCCCTACTCCTGGTATTCACACCCTTTTGTAATAGCCTCCCCTGATGTAGACTAAACTTACTTCTAACGCATAGAATATGGCAGAAGTAATGGAATGTCAGTTCCAAGCGTATGTTCTCCTAAGACTGTAGCTTCCATCTCAGGTGCTTTCTCACCCTCTCTGAACGCTTGCCCTGTGGGAAGTTATGCTATGAGACAGACATATGTGGAGGCTCATGCTTTGAGAAACTGAGGCCCAACAACAACCATCTGCATGAACTTGGAAGTGATGAACTTGGAAGTGGATCCCCCTCCCAGACTGAGTCAAGCCTTCAGATGAGACCTCCACCCCTGCTGATAGCTTGACAGCAACCTCATGAGACATCTTGAGCCTGAGGCTCCCAGCGAAGCCATGCCCAGATTCCTGAGCCACAGCAACTGTGAGATAACAAATGTTTCTTGTTTAAGTCACTAAGTTTTAGAGTAACTCGTTAAGCAACAATATGTAACACACACCAGTCGATGCTGAGGCTGCTGGTCCAAGGACCACACTTTGAAAACCTTGGCTCTAATGGAACAGCTTCTTCTTCAGTCTTCTGACTTGATGGGGCAGGGAAATACTGGATTTTAATACTTCTGAGTTCCACAGTGTTAGTGGAGCATCCTTCTAGACTCTGTCCACCAGGTCAGTGGCAGAAATAAGTTGGATACCTTGTCCCCAGTTACGACAGAGCCCCCTTCTGCAGGTTGAATGATGGAGGTAAGGCTGGTCCTCCCACAGCCTCCATTGCCCACAGTTATGGGAGTGTCCAGAGATCAGAGCTCTCAATTATAAGGAAAGACATGGGCAATAGCTGCTTGAGAGCACAGCAAAGTCAGAGCCCAGAAAACCTGGGGGGGTGGAAAAAGTTCATTCCTCTGGAAGCCCTCATTATCGCTTCCTTACTCCATCCTGGTGAGCAGCCTCTGGGGCCTGTCCTATGCACCATTTGTTCTCTGGATTCAGTTACCAGTGAATCCATAGGGAGGTGCCAGCCAGTTCTTAGGTGCATTCCACAAGGGCAGAGATCTTGGCCTGTTCTGTTCAATGATACCTACAAGTACCTAGACCTGTGACTGGCATATAGAAGGTGCTCAGTGAATAATTATTGAATTTAAATATTATTTATTTATTTATTTATCACCCAGGCTGGAGTGTGATGGCAAACTCTCAGCTCACTGCAACCTCTGCCTCCCAGGCTGAAACCATTCTCCCACTTCAGCCTCCCTAGTAGCTGGGACCACAGGCACACACCACTACACCTGGCTAGTTTTTGTGTTTTTTGTAGAGATGGGGTTTGCCATGTTGCCCAGGCTGGTCTCAAACTCCTGGGTTCAAGTAATTCACCCACCTCAGCCTCCCAAAGTGCTGGGATTACAGGTGTGAGCCGTGCCCAACCAAATTTAAGCCAAATTTAAGAATTTGGGAGACAGCCCCAGTGAGCTTAGCTAAGCCTCGTGCACTGTGGAGGTGGGGGCTGGCACGAGTGTGCCATCCTTGGGCCATACTACCACCAGGGTGTTCAAGGAAGAGGTCACCTCTTATCCCCTGCAAAGAGACAGGTACACGAAGGTTGTGTGGGTCATCTCTGTAAAGCTTTAAGTCAGAGGCCTCAGACATGGACTGGGTTCAAGAAATACCAAGGTGCTAGAAACACCAGTGGGGTTCTTTGGTGACTGGTGCCAAAGTGTCTGGTGCCAGGAAGCAGAATATACAAACTGCTGTGCTTTTGTGCATATAGCAACTAGCCCGAGGCCTCATTCTACCAGCTTCAGAGAGAAATAAATCATGTTTGTTTAACAGACGCAGTGAAAGAATGCCCTGGCACAATGCCTGACACCCAGTACGCACTTAATAAATATTTATTGAATGAATGAAAGAGATCTTAAGCACAGCAATACATTTCTTGGCTGCAAGTGGTGGAAAGGCAAAAAATCAGACTTGTGAAACCATATGCCCTTCCCTTCTCCCCATAACCCCCAACCACAGGACAGCAGAACGGAAGGGAAAGAAGAGATCTTGGGAGCAAGAGGAAGAAGCCATCTCTGCTGTGTAGCTTGGGCCAAAGCACTTCACCTCTCTGGGCTGCAGCTGTTTCATTCATAAAAGGGAAAGTCTGGGCTTGATCATCTCCAGGTCTCCTTTCCAGCACTGAGCTCCCGTGGCTCTGTGCTTTCCCAAGGCACTGTCCCTCAAACCTAATTACACGGTTTGCCTGTAAAAGGAACGCCTTGATCAGGGCAGAAACAATGAGGAGGAGCCATTGTCATTCAAATCCCGGAACTGACCTTTTTCTCAACCTGTGCTTAGAACATTCCCTCTTGGAACCCAGATGCCACGCTCTGCTGTGAAAACATCAGACACCACACTGCCCCCTGGAAGTCCTTGGACAATAGCTGTGACCACCGGTCACAACAAGAATGCTATCGAAGGGGGTTTGGCATGGACAAGGTGTGTGCCCTGCTTGACTTATGGAGTCCTTCTAAATATGAACGATTCTAGCTTTTCATCAACCTATATAAAGTAAAAATTATGGTATTTATGAAAACCCTGAATTTATGGTATTTATGAAACCACTGGCTTGGGTGAGGAGCCCAGTCGCTCCTTTTATGAACAGAGCAGATACTCCTCTCCAGTGCTGATGTTTTAGGAGCACTGAGAAGAGGTTGCAGAGGAGAAGGTTCTGGTGAAAACATGCCCGCCTTTTTGAGTTTTAATTTTTTATGCTCACAATGTGGGAAAGCCACTCTCCAAGGGCGGCAGTAGCGGGGAAAGAGCAGCAAGCTTAGTACTATGTGGAATTTCTCCTTGATCTCTAGCTGCGAGGTTTCCCCGGGAGGGGCAGGAGAAAGTGCAGAGAGAGCAGGCTTTTTCTGTGTCCCCTTCTTGTTTCTTTCCAATTGTGCCCACAGTAGAAAATGCGCTTCTGAAAAGAGCAAGAGGAAGATGCGGAAAAAGAAGCTTTTTAACTTCTTTCCAAAAAAAGATTATTAAATTATATTTTTGTGAAAAAGAAAAACACTTATTTTCAATGTCTGTAGTATTTGTGGCCAACACCAAGAAACTTGGTTAAAAGAGAGCAAACAAATCAAAATCTATGCCAAGGAACTGCAGGGATATTAAAAGATGTCACATTCTTCAAGTTAGTTTTAGGAACAATTTATTCCAGGACTCCTCAGAGCCCTTAAGGTACAAATGGGCGTTGTGACTTTTGTCCTCTGGAGTGTAGCATTTTCAGAAGACACTTTGGGAAACACACTTAAGAGTGATAACACACTTTTCTTATTAGAATGCAAATCACAGCTGGGCACAATGACTCATGCCTGTAATCTCAGCACTTTGGGAGGCCAAGGCAGGGGGATCACTTGAGGTCAGGAGTTTGAGATCAGCCTGGCCAATATGGTGAAACCCTGTCTCTACTAAAAATACAAAAATTTGTCGGGCATGGTGGCAAGTGCCTGTAATCCCAGCTACTTAGGAGGCTGAAGCAGGAGAATCGCTTGAACCCGGGAAGCAGAGGTTGCGGTGAGCCAAGATCACGCCATTGCACTCCTGCCTGGGCATCACATTGCAGCCAGACACTGTCTCAAAAACAAAACCAAAACAAAACAAAAAGGCAAATCATGCAAATGAAAAAGAATTATCCTCTGTAGTTCCAGAAGGCCAAACAAGATCAACACATGTTTAAAAATAATTCCTTTGGGAAACAAATCAATATGCCAAAGGGCCATCTGCCCGCCCATGTTCACTGCAGCACTATCCTCAACAGCCAAGATGTGGAAACAAACCGAAGAGTCCGTCCACAGATGAATGGATTATTCAGTGTGGTAGATACACACAATACAATACTATTTCGCTTAAAAAAAAATAAAAAAGAGGAATTCTGTCATTTGCAACAATGTGGATGAAACTAGAGGACATTATGTTAAGTGAAATAAGCCAGACACAGAAAGACAAATCTTGCATTACCTCACTTGTACGTGGAATCGTAAGAAGTCAGACTCATAGAAGTAGAGAGTCGAATAGTGGTTGCCAGAGGCTGGGGTGGGAGGGGGCTGAACAGGTAAAGGGGAGACATCAGTCAATGGGTACAAAGTTTCAGACAGGCGGAATAAGTACTGGTGATCTATTGCATGTCAGGGTGACTACAGTTAATGTGTTGGATATTTCAAAATAGCTAGAAGAGAGGATTTTAAATGTTCTCAACACAAAGAAATGGTAAATATTTGAGGTAATGCATATGCTAATTACTCTGATTTGATCATTCCACAATGTATTCATGTATGGAAATAATACTTTATACTCATAAATATATACAATATTATTTGTCAATTAAAAATGAAATAAAGCTAAAAAATTATTTCTTTGGGAGAGCTAAATTTAAAATGTAGCTTGAAGATTGAACCCTTGCATGGACAAGAGATCTGGGCTTGATATATTGAAAGATCTGCACTTGATATGTTGACGCACTGCTAACAATAGCAGCTATTCCCCAGTGAGAAAGTCCACCTCAGGAGGATGGAATAACTTGTCTCTGGAATAATAATAGCCACCTTGGGAATGGAATGTTTGTTATTTGCTCTGTGCTAAATATCTGTATTTATATAGATGTAGA
Source organism: Macaca mulatta (assembly GCF_049350105.2). NCBI lineage: Eukaryota > Metazoa > Chordata > Mammalia > Primates > Cercopithecidae > Macaca > Macaca mulatta. The sequence continues at coordinate 128,881,201 of NC_133412.1, read as the reverse complement.
TATAGATATATAAATATATATGTATGTATATTATTTGTATATGGACTTATGTTTATATCTGTTTTTTCTATTTAACCCTTATGGCCTTATGTAAGCAGATACCATAATTATCCCCATTTTGTGGAGAAAAATACTAAGGCTAAGGAACATTGCACATCTTGCCCGAGACTATGCATAAATTGCTCAGCCAGGATTCAAAAGCAGGCAGGCCGCCCACAGAGCCCCACTCTTCACCATGACACCACACTGCCCCCTGGAAGTCCTTGGACAATACCTGTGACCACCTGTCACAACAAGGGTGCTATCGAAGGGGATTTGGCGTGGACATGGTGTGCTCTGCGTGACTTACAGGGTCCTTCTAAATATGAACAATTCTAATTTTTCATCAACCTATATAAAGTAAAAATGATGGTATTTATGAAAACACTGAATTTAATCTTTTAAGGTATTAGTGACTGCTATGTGCCGAGCACTGTAGAGTGCAATTGGTAAGAGGTAAGGGAATTTAAAATGTTGAAGGTTCTTTCTGCCTTTGAGAAGCTTATGGTCCCATAAGAGATGAGAGGTTACATAGGAAGCCAAGAGACACCATGGGGCCTGCACAGCTGCATTTCCTAAAAGCGAGCCAGTTGCGGCAGGCACCCCAGGACCCAGGTCTGTGTGGGCTGCAGCCTCCCCCACAGTGTTGCTGTCCGCTTGACAAGATTTCACAAGGCACCTGTGATGGGTATTGATCATTTGGGGCTGCCTGGCATCTTTACTTTCTTCCCATCTTTGTAAGAATGCTGGTGAGAAGCAGTAAACACCAGGTGCTTGTGCAATGTCAGACTCCAGTTGCCAACTCCTCTAACTCAATGCCTGAGGGCTTGCTCTGGCCTGCAGAGCCCACTTTGCAGGACAAGCAGAGAATGCCAGAGATGTACACTTCACCTCCCTACCCAGCAGACCCTCAGCCAATGATTGCCAAGAGCTGATGGGTAAACAGCCTAGACCCCCCACCATGCCTCTCAGTGGGATAACCCTGAGCACATGGCCTACACTGTCTTTCAGAATTCCCAGGCAAGATTAAGCTGGAGTTGCTCGCAGGGGAACTTGCTTGATAACAAACCCTTTATTGTTTCACTCCCTTCCCTATCTGACTTCCCCACTCCCCTACCAGTGTTTCCTTGAATTACCTCCCAAATAAGCCACTGGCACTCAATTCCTTGTTTCAGGGTTGCTCCAGGGGAAACCCAGCCTAAGATACTTGATCTCCCAGATCCTGGCAACCAGGGCCTACAGCTTAAGTCCATAGGACCTAAATGCTTCAGTCTGAGACTTTCACCCTGGAGCAGGTGAAGAATTTAAAAACGGTCTAGAATTCATTCTGAGGCCGCCAGCAAGGGCCCCCAGTGCCCAGTGTGGTGGTAGCACTGACGTCAGCTGCAGAATTCAGTGGGCGGCTATGGGGTATGAGCCCCCACCGGGTCATTCCTAGGCATTACTCTGACTGTAATCCACCTGATATGTTACAACACGTTTGTTTCTACTTATATTACCCAGAGTTGGATTATCTTATCTGCATCCAAGGAGTCAACAAAATCAAGACCTCCTCTCTTGCACAATGGTACCTGGACTTGGTCCCCTGTGGGGAATTTTAGAGTTGAAATTTTATTCTTATAGTTTTAGAGTGAAAAGGACATTTGAGGTCACCCAGCACAGTCCCTTTCTTCATGGATGAAACTGAAGCCCAACAAGGTTAAGGGACTTATTGAAGGTCACAGAATGAGGTAGAGGCAAGAGCCAGATTTGGGGCCATAACCGTTGATGGCAAAGCACTTCGAAGGCAGGTATATGTGTTTGAGGCGCCACTTGCTCCTTGCATGATTTTGGAAAAGTCATTTAAGTTGTCCAAGCCCTCACTTTCTCATCAACATAAAGTTGTGAGGATCGAGTGAGATGATCTACATAAAACATTCAGCAGGGCATTAATTAGAATGCTTTCAGCTCTAAATAACAGAAGACCCAACTAAAAGTATCATGAAAAATATCTATAAGGAATGTATTATCTCCCAGAACGAGAAGTTCCAAAGCTGTTGAGCTGTGTCTTTTAATGTCATTAAGGACTCAGACACTCAGCATCATTCTGCTGTGCCATCTTCAGCGCAGCTTCTGAATGGATACAAGATGGCGGAAGATGCTCCAAGCAGCACAACCCCATGGAGCAACAACCAGCAGGAGTGCAGGAAGGCAGATTGTCCCGAGACGCTGCTTATACCGAGGAGGAAAGACTTGCCCACAAGCTGCCTTACGTGTCATTGGCAAGTTTACATCACATCTCCAGTTCCCAGCCACAGGAATCCAGGGAGCATGGCTGAATTAGACCAAGACAACGTGCTCCTCCTAACTCTGGGATACAGTCACCTTCCTGAAACACAAAACCAGGGAGAAGGAAGGTTGGCATGGAACAGCTGCTAGATAGAGAAGCAACAAGGTCGACCGCAGTTGCCAGGTGCTCAGAAGGTGCTGAAGAAATGCTATTTTTATTGCAGTGGGCTTTTCTTTCTACTGTACAAATGCAACTGTGCTTTGGTTTAAGGCTGCTTGTCCTCAAAAAGTAAAATTCTCCAGGAGTGTAAGTAACACTGTCTTAACAGTCATTTTTTTACTTTACTAGAGAGGGAAATTTTGTAAAGGGGAAAGGTGGCTGTGGAGCTGCGGGAATAGATGGAAGAATAAAGAAAGAAGGCAAGGCAGGCAGAAACAAGGGCCTCGTGGAGCTAGAAGCCAGCTTCACAGAGATCGCAATTTTGCCCAGGGCCTGCTCCAAGCTGGGCTTTAAAGAATAGATTTTATACTCGCACCATTCCTCATGAAATCCAAATTCCCACTTGTACTAAGAGACTTTTAAGCAAAGGGCAAGTCAGAAAACAAATCCTGTTAGAGTCTCTTCTAATTGCTGTGTCTCTTGGTGCACATTACAGAGGGCAGAGGCCTTGTCTAACTTGTTTTGTCTGCCCTGAAGCGGCCAATCCTGAGTGCAGCAGATGCTCAGGGCAGGAAATGGCCAATCCGGACTTGTCCAGGTTCCATCACAAATGCAAATCTTGACCCTCAATGAGTATCTTTCACCTTTCAAGTTCCTCACCTGGAAAATGGACTGTGACGTTGGTTTCCTAGTGCCGCCAAGTGAGAAATACCTCCTTCTTCAAGGAAGAGTCAGATGAGGAAGAAGAATACTGCTCTTGGAGCTCTCGGCTAGAGAGTGCCATCCAAAAGACCCCAGGATGGCTACATGGTAGAACGGAGAGCTTGATTGGCAATACAGTTTGCAAACCAGGAAGAGAAAGTCTCCCGTGCAGAGCAAAGGTCCTCTCTCTTCAAAGAGGGGAAGAACAGGTTGGGTTTTATTCCTCACAGGGTCTGTATCATACATATTCAGCAGGCTTGGAGGGAAAGCTTCACATATTTATGAGGGGAGCCAAACAGATGCATAATGGGTAAACATATACATAGCATACATCCCATGTTCACTTTGGAGTGGGGATTTGTCCTTAACACAAAGTGGACTTTGGCTGTTTATGTTGAAAGATGAACTATAGGACATAGAGTCAGCTTGTGCACAGCGCCTGTAAGCTGGCTGAAACTGGTTTAAGGTCTGCAGTGGCTTAGAAAAGAGTGTCTGCAAGGCTGGTCCTCTGTCCAGTCAGCGTCGTAGTGGTCTGGGATGTAGACCACAGTTAGGAGGGGTCTGACAATTTACCTGATAGTTCTTCCTGTTAGGGAGTTTTCCAAGAGTGTGGGTTTTCCTATAGCCATAGGAATTTAGGAAACTGGCATGCCAGTCAAGCACTGAACCCTCCACCCACAGGTACCTTTTGTTTCCTTAACCCTAGGGTCCCTCTTAGTTGATAAAGTGGCATCTCTTTTGCTCCTCAGATCACAGGGGAAGCACAGAGTCCTCTACTTCAGGTCCCTCCGGTCACAGGAACCCATACTTCAGCCTGGATGCACGGTGGCTTCACTGCAAGGACCCTGGAGGACCCTGGGACTCCACGACAGCACATCATGTGCCATCTGGGACAGGAAAGCTGCTGGGCACTACAGAAAAACCCCTCCTTCTCTCCCGGGCCTCGAGACCACTTGTCCTCAGAGCCCCGTGTCCACAGCTTTCTCCTCAGCTTCACCTGATGCCCGTCTCATCAGGGTCTTTTGGCCTTAGTGTTTTCTACTTACAAGCAACTTCCTGGGACTTCTAACTGGAACATTCCCCAGAGAGGGAATCTGATGGAGCTTGCCCTCTGGCCAGTCGGCAAATAAGGACCCCCCCTTAGGTGTAGAATAGTGGAGTTCAGGCAGTGGGAGGTCATGTGTTTGCCTACATGACAGGGCCTGTGAGCACAGCAGAGTCTCACCCTGTAGGTGGGGAGAGGGCAAGCCAGCTCAGAGTATATCTGGGAGAGGGGAAAAGAGAGAGATTGAGAATTTACTCAGGAGTATTTTGCCAGAAGTGGAGAGATAGTCCTCTGGCCCTCTCTAAGACAGAGATGCTCTGGGAGTACTGAACATGGAGTGAGATCTAAGGGATAGTGTTTTGTGTTTTTTTGTTGTTGTTGTTGTTGTTGTTGTTGTTGTTGAGACAGAGTCTCACTCTGTCATCCAGGCTGGAGTGCAGTGGTGCGATCTCAGCTCACTGCAACCCCCACCTCCCAGGTTCAAGTAATTTTCCTGCCTAAGCCTCCTGAGAAGCTGGGATTACAGGCATGCACCTCTCCTCTTCGTGTCACCTTCAGCTGACCCCTGTGACCCAGGCTTACGAAGTATGACCCAGGCTTACTTTGCCTCACCCACCCACTCCCTATTCACACACACACACCACCACACTAAAAATAACTTGTGTATTTTTAGTAGAGACAAGGTTTCCCCATGTTGGCCAGTCTGGTCTTGAACTCCTGACCTCGGGTGATCCACCCACCTTGGCCTACCAGGGTGCTGGGATTATAGGTGTGAGCCACTGTGCCTAGCCAAGGATAGTGTTTCTGAAGGACCCAGAATCAGTTTGCCTCCTTCCTCCTCATTCACACCCCACATTCAGGGTTTTACTGCTAATCACAAGAAAACAAAATAACAAAGGGAGGACATTGAAAAGGCCACAGAAGCTTCTGAAAGTCTGAAGAATGAGCCTCCCTTCTGACTTGGCCGATGAGAATCTCTCTGAGCTTTCCCTTTCCCCTTGTATTCCTTAGACTGGAACTCAAATGTTTCTCTGTCTTGAGTCCACAGAATGATAGACACAAAAAAGGGAAAAGAGTTGTAAATTGGCACATCTTCTAATTTTCAGATGCAGAATCTGAGGCCCAAAGAAGCCATGCGACAAGCCTTTGGTGAGAACTTGTGTTAGAATCAAGTCTCTGGCCTAGCTACCCAGTGTGCCCTGGGACCTCTCCATAGCTGTCCAGAGGGAGCCTCTGAGTCACAGCTGGTGGGTGACAGCGTGGAAGTGACAGGAGTCTTCCCAGACACCACACATGGGCAGCCTGGAAGGTCCCCAAACTTCCGTCTCCCCACGGCCTCTGTGAATGGGAGCAGCAGCATTCTGGCTGGTGGGGAACACTTGGAGGTAAACAGAGAAAGCCAGGGGCTGCCACCCACTTTCCTTAGCCAGCCGGCAATTTGACAGACTCAAGCAAGTTACCCTGCCTGTGATGTGAAATATTACCGTTACTTCTGAAAGGGTACTGGCCAAAATCACTATTCATAAAAAACGCATCAAGGTAGGGTTATAAGTTACAAAGATGGCTGGGTGGGATGGCTCATGCCTGTAATCCCAGCACTTTGGGAGGCCGAAGCAGATCACTTGAGGCCAAGAGTTCAAGATTCACCTGGGCAACAGAGTGAGAGCCTTATCTCTTAAAAAAAAATGTTTTTTAAAAACTTCACCAGGTGTGGTGGCACATTCCTGTAGTCCCAGTTACTCAGGACGCTGAGGTGGGAGGATCGCTTCAGCTCAGGAGTTTAAGGCTGCAGTGAACTACAATCACACGACTGCATTCCAGCCTGGGCAACAGAGTGAGACCCTGCGTCTAAAAAAAGTGACAGAGGTGAAGACTGGATCCAACAGCAGATTACCTAAAGGAGGGAACAACCAACTCCTGAAAAACATCTGTCCTAAAGCTGAATGAAAGAACGCAGCTACAAGGTTGGGCGTGGTGGCTCACGCCTGTAATCCCAGCACTTTAGGAGGCTGGGGCAGGCAGATCACTTGAGGTCAAGAGTTTGAGACCAGCCTGGCCAGCATGGTGAAACCCTGTCTCTACTAAAACTACAAAAATTAGCTGGGCGTGATAGTGCATGCCTGTGATCCCAGCTACTTGGGAGGCTGAGGCATGAGAATCCCTTTAACCCAGGAGATGGACGTTGCAGTGAGCCAGATGTGGTGGTGCACGCCCATAGTCCCAGCTACTCAAGAGGCTGAGATGGGAAGATTGCTTGAGCCCAGGAGTTTGAGGCTGCAGCAAGCCATGACTGTGCCACTGCACTCCAGCCTGGGTGACAGGGCAAGACTTGGTCTCAAAAAAAAATAAAAAATGAAAAAATTAATAAATAATGCAGCTGCTTAGCCACTGCCTTTTCCCTTGGTTATGTGGGTAACAGGCAACCCATGCTCTGCAGGGAAGGGGCGTGGGTACAAACCTGGATTCCTTAGCTTACTGGCTGTGTGGCTGCAGCCAGGCAATTTCACTTGTCTGAGGTGCTGCTCCCTCATCTACATCTTTCAGGGCTGTGATGCTGGCATATTCAACAAGATAATATCTGTAAGGGGCCCAGCTCTGGACTCAGCACACAGTAGGTACTAATGAAATACAATCATGAACATAGTTATCATCATCATTTGGCCAAGTGTGCCCAGATCCAACCATTACCATCACCAAGCCAAGGGAGCTGTTCCAGCAGGTGCGAGCTGGGGTTGAGTTAGACAGAACCACTGGAATTCACATCCCAGTGCCAACACTGGACACTTGCTTCTCTAACAGGATTTTTCAACCTCAACACTATTGACATTTTGGGCTAATTTTTTATTGTGGGGTGCTGTCCTATGCATTGTGTGGTGTTTAGCAGCATCCCTGGCCTCTACTCTCTAAGATACCAGTAGCATCCTCCCCTAGTTGTGACAACCAGAAATGTCTCCGGGCATTGCCAAATGTCCTCTGAAAGGCAAAAATCACCTCTGGTTCAGAAGAGTGGTCAAATAAAATGTTCATATTAGGTTTCTTATTAGTATTAGGCAAAGTCAAAGAATCTACCCAGAGTATCCAGTTTAAAAAAATTGCTGCCAGGATGACCTTTTTCTGGTAAACCATGGAAGAACATTCATTTCTTCTATTTGACAAGCACTGCAATCCAAGGGAAGAGAATGAACTAGGGAAATAATTGGGTGAGGTTTTAACATTTATGCTAATTTACAGGGTACTTCAACTCCATGCAAATACACCCAGGACTAAGAATTTCTGCTTGATACAGTGGTGAGGGGTAGGTTTAACTGCGGGCTCAGGCCAGATGTCCACAGGAACCCGCTGGCCCTGGTTAAACACTGTGTTGGGTCAGTAGCCCCCATGGAGACCAACAGGCCTACACAAGAGCATTCTTCTCTAGGATATTTATCACTCCCTAACTGAACATAACCGAGGCATTGTTCTAATTCCAGGGACCTGCATCTGCAGGGGGCCATTTAAAAAAAAAATAAAAGGATAAGTGAGCAACAGAATGAATGGAACCTCTCCTCTTTGTGTCACCTTCAGCTGACCCCTGTGACCCAGGCTTACTAAGTGTGACCCAGACTTACTTTGCCCCACCTACCCACTCCCTATTCACACACACACACACACATACACACACACACACACAAATAGAAGACCAAATGGAGACATACTCCTAGCCAGGAATGTGTTTCCTGTGTTGCCCTGGCAGTCACTGCTGGCCCCTCAGGTCAGTTTTGCTAGAAGTACCTGGGAAATCCCTCTGAGCCCTGCTATGGCTTAGGACCTCAACAGTGTGCAGAAACTGGTTCTTTCCAGGTGCAGAAAACAGAAGAGGCTCCACAGGGAGTCAAGACTTGAGACAACCCACATCAGTCACATGGAGATTCCAAAAGAGTGCCCGGAGACCCAGCTTGGAGCCAGAGGGAATGAGACCGGGAGGGAAGGATGTAGCTAGGGGAAGGACGGCCTGAAAGGAGAGGGGCATTACTAAGCACTTATTAGGCACCTCACAATAAGAGCTTCCTTGAAACATTACCTCCTTTACCTGTCACTACAGCTTGGGAGGGGGCAACTATTATTCCCAGTTTCATCAACAAGTAACCTCAAAGAAGTTTGGCCAGCTGGGACTAGAACCAGGGGTGCCCGACTGCAGAGCCCAGGCTCTTGGCCACACCAGGGGCTCTCAGCGACAGCTGCGCAGATAGGTCACCTGAGTGGCTTCAGAAAAATACAGATGCGGTTGGGTGCGATGGCTCACGCCTGTAATCCAAGGACTTTGGGAGGCCAAGGCAGGTGGATCACTTGAGGTCAAGAGTTCGAGACCAGCCTGGCCAACGTAGTGAAACCCTGTCTCTACTAAAAATACAAAAATTAGCGGGGCATGGTAGTGCACACCTGTAGTCTCAGCTACTCAGGAGGCTGAGGCAGGACAATCATTTAAACCCAGGAAGTGGAGGTTGCAGTGAGCCGAGATGAAATCCAGCCTGGGCAATAGAGTGAGACTCAGTCAATAAAAAAAAGAGAGAGAGAGAAAGAAGGAAAGAGAGAAAGAAGAAAGAGAAAGAAGAAAGAAAAGAAAAGAAAAAGAAAGAAAGAGAAAGAAAGAGAAAGAAAGAAAAAGGAAAGAGACAGAAAAAGAAGAGAAAGAAAGCAAGAGACAAAATGCTCAGGTGCTAGCTGCTACCAATTAAACAGAACTCCTGAAAAGCCTCCAAGGTGATTTTAGTGGATATTCAGGGTCTAGAACTGCTGCCCTCCCCAAGGAATAGAGGAGGGCGATGTGGACTGAGGACGATGCAGTGTGCCGGGCGTTGTCCGTGTGCAGTTAGCCACCTCCAGAGCCTCGCTGTGCTGCAGGAGCCCTCCTGCCCCGCCCCAGGCCTCCCACCCACCCAGTGGGCACTAAGAGCAGACAGTTTTCATGTGTGCTAAATATAGTGCTTGGGAAGATAAATCCACACACCCTCCACGCCATATGATATATATCCCAGCAGAAACCACCTGCAATTATGACCAGGCATATTTCAGAGAACTACAGAATCTCAGAGCAGGAAAAGACTGCTGAGACAACTAGCCCAGCTGAGACCTCATTCAGGGCAGCCCAACTGCCCTGAGGGTTTTTAGGGCCATCTTAGAACAAAGCTACATTACAGGTTTCACTGAAACACCTTATAGGTTTCAATGTTTTGCTGGCTTGCTTTCCCACCGGGTAGTACTTGTGTGGCAAATTAACTGAAAATGGTATTCCTTACCGCAAATTTGTATTCACTGACTTAACAAATATTTGTTAGGCGCCCAGTATGTTTAGGGCACAGTGCCTGATTTTCCTGCCAAAATAGTTACCCATCCCGGAATAAATCCCTTTGTGTAAGTCCAATATAAGATCCAGGCGAGATAGGCTCCGAACCAAGCAAAATCCACCCCCAGCTGGGTTACGGTGGTTTTATTGTTTTCTGGCTCATTGGGTAACTTGGCAACCTGGGATCGTGTCTGCAAAAATCCAGAGGAGGCTGATCCAAGATCAGCTCTCCGGGGTCTGCACAGGGGCCCAAGGGCGGGTGCCCACATTCCTCCCTAGCTGCCCACAGCTGCCCTCTGTCCCCAGCCCAGCTCCAGCTCCCAGCTCCCTCCCATTTCAGGCTAGTTAACCGGCAGCAAGCTCCAGCCACCCAGCTTCATGGGGCCAGCCTCTCTCACCTCTCCTGCTGCCCAACTGTTATTGACAAAAGTAAGCACGCTATTGTGACTTGCCACAGAAATAAAAATTGCTCAGGGGAAGGAATTGGGAACGTTTTGTACTCCAGGGTCACAAAAGATTTAAAAGTCATTCTCCCTACTGGAGATCTCATTTACACTGGGCAGAAACAACAACAAAATAAAAACGTGTCAAATGGATTGTGGAATAAAGGAAAATGCTGCAGAGGCAAACCTAGTAGGGGCAGAAGGAAAGGGAGAGGAGGCAACGCACAGCCTCCTCGTGGGAGAAACCCAGGCCCCAGGGGCTGGACAGTACACGATGCTGGAGAAGGGATGGGAAGGTGCCTTCCCTCCTGCCCATCTCCCTGGGATGCCCACAATGGCTGAGACCACCCTTCTTCATACCAAGGAACACAGCTCCCCATGCCTCTACCCACCCCATCAAAATGCGCAGACCCAAACCCAACCAGAGACAACTATCTCTGATATAAAGGGGGAGTAGCCAAAGCCACCCTGCACAGCAGCACCTGTGATCATAGGAGAAGCTGCCAATATTTCACCTGACTCTCTCCCGTGTCTGTAGAATTCTATCTGAAAGTTATTTCCTCAGGAAAGCTCCTCTGATCCCCCATATTCAATTATTCCCTCAACAAATATTTATCGAATGGATAACATTTACTGAATGACCCCCAGGGGTTAGATGCCCTTAGTGCGATCTCTCCTAGCTACCCCCTTCCCCCTTTGAACACTTAATAATGATGTTAATTAACTAACTACTTACATAATTATTTCTTAGGGTCTTTAAGGCCTCCTTTTCCCACCCGCCTTTCTGGAATATTGAGCTACTTGACAACAAGAATCAAATCGGCCTTGTTAACTGCTGTATCCTCAGAGTCTAGCTTCCGTTGGCACCTATTGGATGCCAACACATGCTGAATGAATGAGTGAACAAATGGATGAGCAAACTGTCAAGGCCAGCGCTGTTCAGTAGAAATGCTGACCACAAAGGCAAGCCATATATGGAATTTTAAATTTTTTAGAAGCTACATTTTAAAAAGTAAAAAAGAGTGAAATTAATTATAAGAATATATTTTTTTCATCTCAGCATATCTAAAATATTATCATTTTAGCACTTAATCAATATGAAATAATTTTAAAAGTGGTCTTTTGCATTCTTTCTCTCATACTGTCTTCAAAATCCAGTGTGTATTTTACTCCTACCGCACATCCCAATTTGTACTAGGCACATTTCAAATGCTCAGTAGCCACATGGGGCCACCACATTGGACAGCCAAAGTCCAGGCTTCAACAGAGGCTTCCCAGTGTGCTCATTTTCTGGTAAGGTAGGAGAAAAATTATGCTATGCTATGCTATGCTATGCTATGCTATGCCAACACCCAGTATAGCCATTATGCTTATGGTCTATTGAGTTAGACTGCCTGTTTCAAATCCTGACTCTACTACTTACTCCTTGTGCCCTGGGAAAATTACCTAACCACCCTGTGCCTCAGGTTCCTCTTCCACAACTGTAGCTATGTTATGGGAGACTGTATTGGAGCAAATGAGTTAAGACCCATAAAGGCCTGGTGCGGTGGCTCATGCCTGTAACCCCAGCACTTTGGGAGGCCAAGGACGGGCGGATCACAAGGTCAGGAGATCGAGACCATCCTGGCTAAAACCGTGTAACCCCGACTCTACTAAAAATACAAAAAGAAAATTAGCCAGGGGTGGTGGTGTGCACCTGTAGTCCCAGCTACTCGGGAGGCTGAGGCAGGAGAATGGCGTGAACTGGGGAGGCAGAGCTTGCAGTGAGCCGAGATCACACCACAGCACTCCAGTCTGGGTGACAGAGGGAGACTCCATCTCAAAAAAAAGAAAAAAAAAACACAAAAAACCGTAAAGCCCTTACAACAATGCCTGCCACACGGTAACTACTCAATAATATTAACCATTAATGTTTAATTATATGTTTATATCTCATAAAGATATTAGGCTTCACTTCATGCCCCGAGAGATGGGAGGTAGCTGTAGTCACAATACGTTCTGTTGGTAGGATGAACGTAAAACCAGTATCCATTTTAGAGATGAATTCTGAACATATTCTTTCATAGACACTGCAAGATATATTTTAGCAAAAACAGATTGGACCAGGTACAACGGCTCATGCTTATAATCCCAGCCCTTTGGGAGGCAAAGGCAATGGATCACTTGAGCCCGGGAGTTTGAGACCAGCCTGGGCAATATGGTGAAACCCTGTCTGTATTTATAAAAAATAAAATAGAGAGAGAGATAGGTGATAGATAATTATGGAGATACAAATTGTATAGGCTAGGAAAAATTGTTAGGTGCACCTAAAGAAGAACATTTAGACTCTGCCATAGTATACATTGTCATTTGTGGGAATGGGAAGTACTGGTTTAAATGAAAACCTTTTACAACTTTGTAAAGTTTTTAATGCATCTCTTTCACCTGTGAAATTCAAGTTCCACTGTATAAGACACACAAGTTGTCTATTTTCCAATCCAGCATGTAAAGCAAATGACATTTACATTGGACTTCCTAAGGGATAAAATCTGCTTGGGAAAGCTGAGAACTCCATAGGTTCCAGCCCCAGGGCTGACACCTTTCTTACCCCTGTTAGCTGTCACCATGGTCCTAAGGCAGAGGAACACCGCCTTTGGAGAAGAGCCTGGAGGGGCACAGCATTGATGACTTGGGCAGCGCTTCGCCTTCTCAGTCCCAGGGGATTCCCACCAGGCTGGGGTAGTCCCAATCCCATTCTAACTCCATGTGGTCTAGACTAAGAGCCTCAGGGTCAGCCCTGCACCCAAGCTTTCTAGGTGTTCTTTTGTCCAGGGATCACAGAGTCCAGTGAGGTCCAGAATCACTAAATCTGTGACCACAAAGGAGTAGGCATGGAGATGAAATGGTGTGTTGCACTTGAACAGGCATCTTTGCAAAGAAGATCGTAAACTATGGAAAAGAGCCAACAAAATCATTGTGCACTGGGCTTCCACAATCACTTCTGTGTGTGTGCATGTGTGCATAAATGTGAGTGAGTCACTGAGATGGCCAAAGTGACTCGCAGGGACGTGAAATTGAGCCAAAGCCCCCAATCTGTTGAAACATACTCATCTGTTTGAAGGTAAGTGTCTACGTACTTAGGAAACAAGAACACAGAAGAAAATAGACAAAGAGTAAACTCTGGCATATTGAACTCTGGGAGCTTCTCTGCCATTCTCTCTTTGAATATTGCCTCTTCCCCATTCTATCTTTCTACTCAAAATGTGATCTAGGACCAGGTGCGGCTTCACCACCTGGTAGCTTGTTAGAAATGCAAAATAGCTGGCAACTCTCAAGACCTATGGAATCAGAACCAACAGCTCAATGAGACTTAGGTGAACCATATGCACATTAAAATGTGAAAAGCACTAGTTGATATTCTTTCCTTCTGGAACTTCTATTAAATGTATATGAGTCAGGGTGGCTGTATTAGTCTTTTCTCACACTGCTAATAAGATATACCTGAGACTGGGTAATTTATAAAGGAAAGAGGTTTAATAGACTCACAGTTCAGCATGACTGGGGAGGCCTCAGGAAACTAACAATCATGGAAGAAGGGGAAGTAAACACGTCCTTCTTCACATGGTAGCAGGAGAGAGAAGAATGAGAGCCAAGTGAGGGGGGAAGCCCCTTATAAAACCATCAGATCTCGTGAGAACTTACTCATTATCACAAGAACGGCATGAGGGTAACTGCTCCATGATTAAATTACCTCCCACTGGGTCCCGCCCATGGCATGTGGGGATTATGGGAACTACAATTCAAGATGAGATTTAGGTGAGAACACAGCCAAACCCTATCAGTGGCTAACTGCCATAAGAAACAACCTCAAGATGTCAGTGGCTTAGTAGTGGTTTCTTTCTAATTCATATTCAGACTGAGGCAGCTCAGCAGAGGAAAGGGAGATTCGGTCACTAAGGAAGCCAGAAGAACTTCCATCTTCTCATGAAGGAAGAGAGTATGTGGGAGATTGTAAGAGAGATCGTCCAGGCAAGAGGAAAGTGCTGCTCCTCCTTCCTGCTCATGTCTCATTGGCCATAACTCAATCACAAGGTCCACCTGACCACAACCAGCTAAGCTGTGTGGTCTAGAAGTGCACGTGGTAGAAGAGGAGGAACTCAGATATTGGTGACATGAATGTGTTGTGCTTATTGTGTGCTCCATGTCTCAACCTACTATCCCATATTCCATTTGTCTATCTTTTGGTGCTGTATCCTGGGTGATTTCTTTATCTCTGTCTTCCGAATCACTAATTCTCTCCCACATTCACTCCAGATCAACCTTTGTCAAATGTTTTCTTAAAGGGCCTGGTAGTAAATACTTTAGAGTGTGTGGCCACATGGTCTCTATTCAACTATTCAACTCTGCTATTTGTAGCTCAACAGCAGCCTAAGACAATATGCTAAAGAATGGGCATGGCTGTGATCTAATAAAACTTTATTTACAAAATCAGGCAGCTGGCCCACAGGCTAGAGTTTGTTAATCCCTGGACTAGACCACTGCTATGGTTTGAATGTGTGTCCCCTTCAAAATTAATTGTGGAAATTTAATCCCTATCATGGTGGTATTAAAAGGTGGGGCCTCTGGGAAAGTGATGAAGTTAAGAGGGCTCTGGCCTCATGAATGGATTAGTGTCCTTATGAAAGAGGCTGCAAAGAGAGTTCACCTTCTTGCCCTTCCATCCTTCACCATGCGAGGACACAGTGTTTCTCCCCTCCCAAGGATGAAGCCACAAGGAGCCATCTTGGAAACAAACACCAGGTCCTTGCCATACACCTTGATCTTGAACTCCCAGCCTTCAGAACTGTGAGAAATAAATTTCTGTTCCTTATAAATTCAGTCTCAGGTATTTTATTAATAGCAGCACAAACATATTAAGACAGATTTTTATTTTAATTACTATTTTTTGTTTTCTAAATTTCTATTTCTTATTTAAATCTGCCTGTTCTTTTTTATAAGATCTTGTTTTGCTTTATGGATTCTATTTTCCCTTTATTCCTCTGAGTGTTTTACAGATTTATTTTTAAGTTCATTTCACATCACTCTATTATCTGCAGTTCCTCTGGGGTACTAACTGGTCACCAGGGGAAGCGACCAGAAAACAGCTGAGCCTCACCATATCCCACCACAGACCAACCGGGAGCAAGAGAGTGTAGAGCCTGGCTCCTGCTGCTGAAGCTTCCATCTGCGGGAAGGAAAAAAATTTCTCTTCTTAATAGTTTGAAAACTATTACTCAGTCTCTTTGGCCACATCATTTTTATACATAAATCAAAATCTGTAATATCTTCTATCACAAAACAAGCACAATTAAAGAGTAGCAGTTATTAGCTTATCAAGATGACTGACACCTCCTAGCTCATACAGATGGTGTTGCACCCTCTGCTTCAACAGGCTCAGTGACTGGGAGACCTCCCTCCAACTCAGAGCACCTATTCTGGAAGGTGCTCAACATCCTTGAGCCTCAACTTCATCATCTATGAAAATGAGGTAATAATGCCTACCTTACAGAAATGTTATGAAATTTCATTAATATAAATAACAGTGCTTGACCCAAAGTAGGTACTCAACAAATGTTTCCATACAGAAGCACAATCTGATATCTGTGTCTTATTACTGATATCACAATCTCATTAAAAATGTCTTCTTTATCTTGAACTAAAGATATGTTCTAATTCTGCCCCGTTGGCTGTGTAGAATGGGTCTAATTCCTCTTCCAAGAAGCCCTCAAAATACATGAGGGTGATGTGTCATGCCCTCTTCACCAAACTGTCTCTTCTCTAACCAAATGCCCCCAAGTTCCTCCAACTAAACAATAATTTCTTGTCTCAAAAGTAACTAGAAGCTCTCGGGCTCTAGTGGCTCCCAAGACAGAGCTCAGCACCAATACCACACCCTTTGCCTTTGAGGATCCCAAACTTGATCTTGTGGGATATGGGTAAAGTTCGTAATTAGCCAAATGCTTTCTTCATTATACAACATTCAGGGGAGTGTCTCCATATCCTCTCCCCATTCCCAACACTGATGGCAAACCCTGTTTTGTTTCAAGGAGTCTGTTTTAGGATGAATATGCTCATCACCGCTGAAATCCAGTTCTGAACTTTTGAAGTGACATTTATTATGGTCTTAGGAAAGGTTCACTGGAGGTGAGAAGTGACAGCTCTGGGTGATAAATCAAATGCAGCTCAGTTTTAATTTAAGGGAAAAGCATCATCAAGTCAGCATGGCTCAGGCATCAGCCAGCCCTGGCTGGCAGCTTGTGATTTCTTATGTAAATGGTAAACAGAACTTTGAACGGTGACAATTTCTTCAACTGCTAGAACGAGCCGTCAGCTTCTGTTCTCTGCTTAAACTTGACATCTTAAGCTTCTGGTTAGAGGAGAGTCATGTTAACAAAAACATTTCAGGACTAATCATAATCATGAAGCCTTTCTTAGAAACAATGGTACTTGTACCGCATGTTACACAACACACCTGGTCTGTTTTGCTTCTTCAAAGCACAATAGTCTAGCTTGGGATAGTCTAGCACTGCCTGTCCAACACAGTAGCCACTAGCCACATGTGGCCACGAAGTGTTTGAGATCTCGCTAGTTTACATTGAGCTGCGCTAAAATAACAGTGTAAAATATGACACAGAATTTCAGAGATTTCATACAAAAACAAATGTAAAATGTCTTACTCATAATCTTTTACGTTGATTTTATGTTGAAATGATAATATTTGGGATATATTAAATTAACTACTTATTAAAAGTAACTTCACCTGTTTCTTACTGAAGTCACAGTCTCACTAAACATTTTTCCATCGTGGCTGATAGAAAACTTTAAATTACATATGTGGCTCACATTTGTGGCTACCATTATGTTTCTAGTGGACAATGCTAGTCTGAAAGGCAAGGCAGGCAGCTGGAAATCGCATGTTTCTGTAGCTCATCCTCTTGGTGCAGACTCAGAAACAAAGGAGTCTACCATCAGAAGCTATCACGGGCTTTATTGTTTCTTTGTTGGTTAGACTAGAGCAGTGGTCCTCAAACTTCAGTGAACATAAGTGCTATGGACTGAATTGTGTCCTGCCCCGCCCCCCTCGAATTCACATATTGAAGCTCTAAATTCCCCCATGTGATTGTTTCAGAGATAAGGCCTTTAAGGAGGGGATTAAGGTTAAACAAATCATAAGGGTGGGGCCCTGATCCAAGAGAACTGGTGTCCTTATAAGAAGAGGAAGAGGCCAGGAGCTGTGGCTCAGGTCTATGATCCCAACTCTTTGGGAGGTCAAGGAAGGCAGATCACTTGAGGCTGCCTGGTCAACATGGTGAAACTGTGTCTCCACAAAAAATACAACAGTTAGCTGGGTGTGGTGGCATGTGCCTGTAATCCCAGCTACTCAAGAGGCTGAGGCATGAGAATCACCTGAACCTGGGAAGCGGAGGTTGCAGTGAGCTGAGATTGCACCACTAAACTCCAGTATGGGCAGAGCTTCTCTCCCCAGTATATGAGGCCACAACAAGAAGGTGGCCATCTGCCAGCCAGAGGAGAGCCCCCACCAGGAACTGAGCCCTGCAGGAATCTTGATCTTGGACTTTCAGTTTCCAGAACTGAAAAAACAGATGTCTGTTGTTTATGCCACCCAGTCTATGGTATTTTGTTATGGCAGCCTGAGCAGACTAAGACCACAAGCATCACCTGGTGAATTTGTTAAACACACAAATTCCCAGACCCTCTCCTGAGAAAGACTGATTTTATTGATGTGGGATAGGCCTGGGAATTCACTTTTCTTTAGCACGCATTCTAGGTATATATATGTGGACCATACTTTGAGATACCCTGGACTACAAGAAACATAATTATCTAGACTCCTTTGGCACTGTTGCAGGCCTGAATTGGACCCCCAATTCTGCCACTCCAGCAGTAGTAGCCAAATTAGTTTGATCATGAGCGCCCCCTTTTGGTAAAGCATTTTTGAGCATGCAACCCACCACACAGCTATACTTAACTGATAAATTATATATGCCCAACTGTAAATCGTATATTAAATATTAGTAAAGATTTTTTACATAAAAATTAAGTTATGCTGTTTTCTTTCTGGGTCCCAATGGGCCATCTTTAGCCTGTGGAGGTCTCTCACCGAACACAAATTACACAGCTTCATATTTCCTTGTCTTTGCATGAGTTCCCATCTGCAATCTGTGCAGTGAGAAAATGCCTATTTCTGCCTCAGGATTCAGCTCATAAATCTCTGTGCAGCTATTTCTTCCCCCTCCACCTCCCACAGGTGGAGTTATTCCTTCTGCCCCTCTGCGCAGCACCTCTGTACTAATGTCACCTCTATTGACTTATCACACTGAACTGCAAATATTTGTTTAACGTTTCCGTTCCTTAAGGACTGTGCTTTATGTATCTCTGTTTCAACTGGGCCTTTCACACAGTTCCTGGTACATAATATGTTTTGTGGTTTTTTGGTTTGTTTGGTTTTTTTTTCTTCTTCTTCTTTTTTCTTTTCTGTTTGTAACAGGAACAAACCAATGAATGTAAGTGCAATTAACCAATACCTGAAGCAAGTCATCACCCTTCTGTGCCAAAGCAAAATCACTCTAGTGCATGTGAAAAATAACCCACATAAAAGGGTGCGGTGCAAAAAGCTATCTAAAGACATACTGGATTTTAAGTTTGAGTTTACAAAAACACGTATAATTCACACAAGAGCTGAGGATGAAAGCAAACAGCCTAAGCAACCAACAGCAGAAGGAGCAGAGAAGGAGAGTTTTTTTTTTTTTACTGACCTTTTTTAATTGTTTAATTGTCTTAAGATCAGGATCCCCTGGCAAAGTCGCAATGGATGGTTTGTGAGAGGTCTCAGTGCATCTTTGTGAAGCAGGACAAAGATGGATGGGGAACAAGAGAGCTTTTAAGGGCATTACAATTTGTTATCTATATCCAGGTCTGCACTGCACAAAATGAAGGAATCATCTGGTCCAAACTCAAGAAATTGTGTGGCTAAGAGTATCACATTTTGGAAACACAGACCTGGCTTAGGGTACATAATAGCAAGTGTCCTTCCTCTGCAAGGTCTAAATAGCCTCATTACTTAGGAAACTGTGTTCCCTGTTCCCTCACATATCTCTTGCTATCTCGGTCTGAGTTTCTCCTGTGGATTATAAAGGGCTTCCCAGGCTGGAAGAATCCACTGGGCACCCTCTCACATGTGCTGGGGTGCAGGCTGATGAAACAAATGCTTTGTCAGTTCCCTGTTTACACAAAAGCTTTTTCTCTCAGCAGGAACTTGAAAGAAACTAAGGTGAACACAATCAGTTTATCTTCTTAGACCCACTTAAAAGGATTGACCCTGTGATATACTGGAAAGCAAAATACAAGTCTGTTTATAAATGGCTTTTTAAGGTGATTAACAAGTAACATTAGCAGGTAGAAAGATTTCCATATTGTTTCCCCAAGAGTAGGGTTGCCAAATTTAGCAAACAAAAATATGTATGAAATGCCAGTTAAATTTGAACAGCAGATAGACAGCGAATAATTTAGGGGCATAAATATGTCCAAATATTGCATGCATCGTACATTTTACCAGGCAACACTACTTCAAAGGGAAAAGGCTCTACATAACCCTTGGGGTGAGAATGTCTTTTCCCATTGGCTAAGAGGTATATATTAATAAAAACATAGGCCTGAAAGTTGAGATATCAGAGTTCTCTTCTACATTAGTTGTTCATTAATTCATCAGTTCTTCATCTCTAATAGTCTAGTGCCATGTACTAGGTTAATTCCTTAATTTAAAAAAAAAAAAAAAAAAAAAAAAAGGTGCTGGAGAGAAACATGGTCCCTGACTTCTTGCAGCTTATAATGTAATGGTGTGGCCCTTAGCCTGTCTGTGCCCCATTTTGCCATCCATAGAATGAAGTGGTTGATCACCTTGGGTCTATGTTTTGCAGAGTGTATTCTGTGCTAATAGATATTCCATCAAAGAAGATTTTTGTGACAAAAAATATAATAAACATTGAGTTAAAAAGTTAATAGCATTTTACTATAAGTCTTCTTAACATTTTAATTGGCTAATCATCATCATGACTCCTCGATGGTGACTTACTACAGAACTACCCTTCAAGGAGCCACTCTGGGGACTAGCGTTCTATGGAACACACTTTGGGAAATGCTGCCCTAAGCCAAGAACTAAAATTCTTTGTAAGTCTGTACTTGCCTTCTTTCCCTTCTTTGCCTAAAATTTTCTTCATCCTTGAAGAGCCAGCCCGTATGTTTCCTCCTCTGTGAAGCCTTTCCTTCTGACTTCCCCCCAGTCATCACTCCCCACACTGAGCACACCCAGGCATCACAGGGCAGAGACATCTGTCCAGTTCAGTTCTGCACCCCAGCACCAAGCGATAGGCCTGGTCAGTACACTGAGTTATGCCAGCAAATATGCTTTTTCATGAAAAAGTAAGTGAATTAACACACTGCCAACCAAGTTACCCTGTCCCCCACCTTCCCATAGCACTTTTTTTTGGTTGTGATATAATTATTTAATTCCTACCTTCTTTATACTGGAAATATTTTGAGGACAGCGAAGAAACATTATTAATTTTTCCATCCCTAGTAAATAAGCTGAGTCCCTGGCACATGCCTCACTCTCTATAAATGATAATAAATAGCATTTACTGCATCACACTCTTTACCAGGCACTCACATGAATTATTTTATTTCATCTTTACAACAATCTCATGGAAGGCATTATAGTCGATATTGTGGATTGGCTTGCTCAACCTCCGGACTAGAAAGCTGAAAACTATTTCCCAAATTCCTTTGGAGCTTGGGCTTTGCATGTAGATTAGGTTTCATCAGTTATAAGTATTTGCATGAGTTTGGGAAGGTGAAAATGAGGCAGAGGCCACGTCTTGCCCCTTTTGGAAATTTCATTCTGGCAAGCAAGGGTGTGGAGATGTGAACTTTTTCTACAGCAGGACTGCAGTCCTTCTCCAGCTTCCTGGGTATTTGAAGCAGAACCAGTAGCAATACAACATTTCAGATGTGTGTTTTTAAACTCACCAGTTCCCATTGTGCTGGCTTCAGAGGTACAGCTCCCCTCGTACGTCAGTTCTGTGATAGGGAATCATTGCTCCTCCAGCCCTTTCAACAATTGTGTAAGTATATGGTTTCCTGTATTAAATCCCTTTCTGCTAAAACACCTAGAAGGATTTTCGTTTCTTATACTAAACCCTTCCTGAGACAGAAATTACTATCATTATCCTTTCTCCAGAAGAGAAAACTAAACTATAGAGAGATTAATTTATTCCCCCAAGGTCCCAATCTACCAAGTGGCAGAGCCAAGATTTGAACCCAAAGGCCATATCCTTTTGTTATCCTCCTCTCAACAAGATCACACAGGACAGGGTTGCCAGTAGAACTCAAGAAGGAAAAACTGCCTTCATTTACCAGCCAATCACTACTTAAAATTACTAGTAAAATGTAAAACTGTTTTTACATTTATGAATTATGGCACATCCACATATGGAATATTATGCAGAAATTTAAAATAAAGTTGTATAAAACCATAATAAAAGAATGTGGTATACAGCTCTATGTTAATAAATTTGAAAGCCTAGATAAAAATTTTCTAGGGAAATATTTATCAAAATTCAAAGAAGTAATATAGGAAAAGAATGATCAATAACTTTGACAGCAATTGTAAAAGTTGCAAATAGTTGCCCCTGAAAAAACAAACAAACAAAAAAAACACCTAACATAGGTGTATCCATGGATGAATCCTTCTAAATTTTCAAGGAACTGATCATTCCAACACTACCTGTTTCAGAACATAGAGAAAGAAGTAAAGCTTTCCAGTTTTTTTTCAGAAAACCTAAATACCAATGACTTAAAACCCAGCAAAACCTTAACAAAGAGAATCCAGCAATATATTAAAAGGGTAATACGTTTAAAGTTCATATGGAACCAAAAAAGAGCCTGCATTGCCAAGACAATCCTAAGCCAAAAGAACAAAGCTGGAAGCATCACACTACCTGATTTCAGACTACACTACAAGGCTACAGCAACCAAAACAGCATGATACTGGTACCAAAACAGAAATATAGAGCAATGGAACAGAACAGAGGCCTCAGAAATAATACCACACATCTACAACCATCTGATCTTTGACAAATCTGACAAAAACAAGAAATGGGGAAAGGATTCCCTATTTAATAAATGGTGCTGGGAAAACTGGTTAGCCATAAGTAGAAAGCTGAAACTGGATCCCTTCCTTACACCTTATACAAAAATTAATTCAATATGGATTAAAGACCTAAAACCATAAAAACTCTAGAAGAAAACCTAGGCAATACCATTCAGGACATAGGCATGGGCAAGGACTTCATGACTAAAACACCAAAAGCAATGGCAACAAAAGCCAAAATAGACAAATGGGATCTAATTAAACTAAAGAGCTTCTGCATAGCAAAAGTAACTACCATCAGAGTGAACAGGCAACCTACAGAATGGGAGAAAATTTTTGCAATCTACCCATCTGACAAAGGGCTAATATCCAGAATCTATAAAGAACTTAAACAAATTTACAAGAAAAAAAAAAAAAACATCAAAAAGTGGGCAAAGGATATGAACAGACACTTCTCAAAAGAAGACATGTATGCAGCCAAAAGACACATGAAAAAATGCTCATCATCACTAGTCATCAGAGAAATGCAAATCAAAACCATGATGAGATACCATCTCACACCAGTTAGAATGGCGAGCATTAAAAAGTCAGGAAACAATAGATGCTGGAGAGGATGTGGAGAAATAGGAATGCTTTTATACTGTTGGTGGGAGTGTAAACTAGTTCAACCATTGTGGAAGACACTGTGGCGATTCCTTAAGGATCTAGAATTAGAATATCATTTGACCCAGTGATCCCATTACTGGGTATATACCCAAAGGATTATAAATCATGCTACTATAAAGACACACGCACACGTATGTTTACTGCAGCACTATTCACAATAGCAAAGACTTGGAACCAACCCAAATGTCCATCATTCATAGACTGGATTAAGAAAATGTGGCACATATACACCATGGAATACTATGCAGCCATAAAAGCAATGAGTTCATGTCCTTTGCAGATACGTGGATGAAGCTGGAAACCATCATTCTAAGCAAATTATCACAAGGACAGAAAACCAAACACTGCATGTTCTCACTCATAGGTGGGAATTGAACAATGAGAACACTTGGACACAGGGCAGGGAACATCACACACCGGGGCCTGCTGTAGAGTCAGGGGCTAGGGGAGGGATAGCATTAGGAGAAATACCTAATGTAAATGACGAGTTAATGGGTGCAGCACACCAACATGGCACATGTATACATATGTAACAAACCTGCATATTGTGCACATGTACCCTAGAACTTAAAGTATAATAATAAAAAAAAGGGTAATATGAGGCCGGGCGTGGTGGCTCAAGCCTGTAATCCCAGCACTTTGGGAGGCCGAGACGGGTGGATCACGAGGTCAGGAGATCGAGACCATCCTGGGTAACACAGTGAAACCCCGTCTCTACTAAAAATACAAAAAAACTTAGCCGGGCGAGGTGGCAGGCGCCTGTAGTCCCAGCTACTCGGGAGGCTGAGGCAGGAGAATGGCGTGAACCCGGGAGGCGGAGCTTGCAGTGAGCTGAGATCCGGCCACTGCACTCCAGCCTGGGTGACAGAGCGAGACTCCGTCTCAAAAAAAAAAAAAAAAAAAAAAAAAGGGTAATATGTTAGGCAAGTTTTATTCCAAAAATACAAAAGTAATTTAATATTAAGAAATCTATTCATGAGAGTGCCCACATTGATAGGTTAAAGGAGAAAACTCATGTGGCCATATAAATACATGCCTAAAACAGAATGTAATAAAATGTAATACTCATTCTCCAGAAAAACCCTTAATGAGGTAAGATGATATGGATAAAGGAATATGTCATGATATCTATAACATAATAAATATATTTAGAGAAGGGAGAATAAATAGATAAAAATATAGATCTTAAAAGAGCTAGCTTAACATTTATATTGTGAATTACCATGGGAATAATCCTGTTAAAATCAAGAAGGAAAGTTGTCCACCATCTCTACTTTTGTCGGGCAGTATCCTGGTGGTTAACGCAATTAGACAAAAGAACAAATACAATTTTTAGCAGCTACTAAGCTCTCTACCAGTACCACACACACACACACACACACACACACACACACACACACACACACACGGGTCCAGCTAGCTCCTTCAGCACTCCACCATCTCTACTTTCGTCCATGTACTTTTGTACATGGTGCATTCCAGAAGGAATTTCTGACCTAGCTGGGCCCTCTCAAATGCTGTCACTACCACCACTGCCTGTTTAAAGGCTGTCCCGCATCTGGCTGGGGTTTCGGTTGTTGTTCACTTATTAATATTACATCTCGTGTGTGCATCCAAAATGGAAATAACTTGGAATAAACAAGAATAAAAATCACCAAAATATAATGTGAGTACAGAGCTTCCTGGAAGCCAAGGCAGAAAACAAAATGCAGCACATTGCATAGCTCTCACTGCTGGGTGAAGAGCACTGTTAACTTCTCAGAAGTTCTTCCTGGCATTACATTATACACACACACACACACACACACACACACACACACACACAGTCCAGCTAGCTCCTTCAGAACTCCACCATCTCTGCTTTTGTCCAGCAATATTCTGGTGGCTAATGCAATTAGACAAAAGAACAAATACAATTTTTAGCAGCTACTAAGCTCTCTACCAGCACCAGCGATTTCTCTGGTAGATCCCTCTGTGGAACCAGCACAATGCCAACTAAACTCTTAAATGACCAGGGCTTCCTCCAGTCCCCTACCCTCTGTCCAGCCTTGTCATAGTCTTATCATCAGTATGATCATGAAATGAAGACTGTTCATGCTCACTCCCTTTCCACACTGCATCCCATGAAAAGTTATTTGATAAAAATTCTGCAACAGAGAAAAAAGAACTCTGCCCATAAATTCGAGCCCTTTCGTTGGGTGATACCTTTTGTTTGGGGAAGAGAGTACTGGCACAATGCAAAGACAAAAGCAGGAGAGAGATTTAAAAAAATAAACTAGTGAAGGTTGGTCACAAATGTGAATGGAGACTTAATTGATTTGTACATGGAAAAATGCCATAGCGCCTGAATCAAGGCTCCATACAAAGTCATCATTATTATTATCCACCGGTGTAAAAGCATGGTTTGTTTTCAGTTCTTCTGTGTTGAAGCTAGTGAGACATGATCATAAAGCTCCAAGACAACGTTAAATTACTACTGCCTCTTATTAGAAGGCAGCATTTTTCTTTTCAGGGTTATGCACCACCATTTTTCTTATTCATTACTGATGCAATATCAAGCTGTGAACTTCTGCAAGGCTGGAAATAATTCATGCAACCAATCTTCTTTAACAAACTAATCATCTCTCCCCCTTTAGGAAGTACCAGATATGGAACACTGGTGATGATTATGAAAAATAACAGTATTTATAAGAACCCACTGGGCTCAATGCTGTCTTCCATATAGCTAAGGAAACTTTAACTGTGTTTAATGATCTTTCCAGTTAACATTGTCATTGAAACAGGCAGCGCCTGCCACAATCATTTTAAGACAGAAGTTCTCAAACATTTTGCTCTCAGAAACCCTTTATACTCTTGAAAGATGATTAAGGACCTGAAAGAGCTTTAGTGTAAATGTATTGTAAGTATTGATTTTTGCCATTAGAAATTAAAACTGAAAAGAATTTTAAATATGAATTTTTTAATCTTAAAAAAATTAACCTACTACATATCAATATTTTCACAGAATACAACTGTATTTTCCCAAACAAAAACATTAGTAAGAGATTGGCACTGCTTTATATTTTCGCACATCTCTTTCACCCCTGGCTTCTTTGAAGATAGCTAGACTCTCATATCTGCTTCTATATTCAACCTGTTCTGATATCACATGTCATAGAGCATCTGGAAAATCCCACTGTCCACTCATGGGAGGATGCAAGTGAAAAAGGCAATAACATCTTTGTAGAATTGTTATTAAGATAGTTTTGACCTCAAAAAGACACGGAGAAAGTTTCAGAAATACTGGGGTTCCCCCAACACATTTTGAGAACTGCTGATTTTGAATAAGACTGACTCCCATCAAAAGTAACATTTACTATGTAGAGAAGAAGGCACTAGCGTTAGAAAAGTTAGAGTTCCATTGGAGATATGAAGCTAAACAGATGTAGAAAACAGTGTCTACTTTAAGAAGCTTATAATTTATTTTGCAGTAATGTGGTGATGTATATTGCATTACTGTTCAAACTATTTGCTGCCTTTCTTCCCAGTTTCTTCTTACTGGGCTCTGTCTGCAGATGTACCCCCTACAAGAAGATCACACTATTCCCGTTTCATAGTGTTCATGTCTGCCATCAGACTCACTGTGGCCAATGAAATGTGAGTGGAAGTGACGTGTGCTACTTCTGTGCAGAAGTTTTAAGGAACATTATATGATTCCTGCATCCCTCTTCTGTCCAGTGAACCCCACCATGTCTCAGGAAGGAGCTGATTCTTCCGCCTGGGTCCCAAAATGAAGGAAGCATGGAGCAGACTGGCAGTCAGTCCATGAAGTACGTGTAACAAAGGAGTCATTCACTGACATGCTTGGAGTTGTTTGCCACTGCAGTGTAACTTAGGCTATGCTGACTGATACAGGTGGGTAAGATACATACAAAAACAAATACCTTAAACATTAAAGAAAATCTAGGTTGTTTGGGGAAGGGAGCACAGGCACACGTGTTAAGGAACAGAAATAAAGGGGATCTTGCTCAGTGTCCTCAATTTTTTTAGCAAATTTTCAATCAAATGTAAGAAGTATTATGGAGTCAGGCCCTATGCTAGACATTGAATACTCAGGGATGAGTAAGATGTGGTCTCAGAATGGAAGGAAGTGGTGGGAGCCATGGGCTTTAATGCTAGATTGGAAGCCTAGTTCTGCTACTCCAACTGCGTGATCTTGGGTAAGTTTCTCTCAGCTTTATTTTTCTCATCTGTAAAATGGGAATGATAATACTTCAAATGATGGTGAGTTTTAAATGAGACAACTGTGAAAAGCATATAGCAGACAGCTCTGCACACAGTGGTCTGCACGTGCAGGACAGGCTACTTTTCCTCCTCTTTCATCTTCCCATCTCACACTCCCAGGTGAGGATCTTGGGAGTCTACACTTAGCTCCGTCTATGAGTCTTTCCCTTACTTTTCTAGAGTTTATTCTCTCCAAAAATAAAACATTGTATATATACATACATGCACACACACACAGCCCCTTTCATTTTGTCTGTCACTCGGCTAACACTTATTAAATACTATTATTATCCCATTTTACAAATTGGGTAAGTAAAACATAAGGCAAGGGGGATCTCTGTCAGCATCCTCAATTTTTTAAGCAAATATTTAATCAAATGTAATTAGCATTATGGAGTCAGGCCCTATGTTAGACATTGAATATTCAGGGCTGAATAAGACATGGCATGGTCTTAGAATGGAAGAAGGTGGTAGGAGTCATGAGTTATTCATGAGAGATTAAATAAGTTCCCAAGATCACATGTTAGCATATACATGTCTACCTCATTCATTCTAACAGCTGATAGTACTTGACAGTATTGATATATTACAGTTTACCTAATCATTCCCATTTTGATGGACATTTTCAACTTGTGATTATGTTTTTACCATCACAAACAAGAAACTTCCTCACACAAAGATCTTTGCATACATGTGTAGCTACATTTGCAGGACGAATTCTTAAAATTGGATTGCTAGGACAAAGTGTAGAGCAATTTAAATTTTGATAGATCATATGAAATATGTCTTTCAGGCAGTTCTTGCTGATTGATGCTCCTGCCCTTGGGGAATGAACATGCCGTGTCCCCAGAACCTCTTCTATACCTCGCCCTTAACCTTCAACAGCTGTGCCCTGGATCTGT
This sequence comes from Macaca mulatta, assembly GCF_049350105.2. Lineage (NCBI taxonomy): Eukaryota > Metazoa > Chordata > Mammalia > Primates > Cercopithecidae > Macaca > Macaca mulatta. The sequence goes on along the minus strand of NC_133412.1, from coordinate 128,853,203 downwards.
GTTTACCAAACACATTCCCAAGAATAGTCTCATTGAGCACCGTTTGAGAAGGGCTGCTATGTGGACAACACCCCACTTTTTCGTCCCTAATGGTTTAATGCTTTCTTTCTCTGTTTTCACACAGAGTGCATCTGGGGAGACTGGCTGGAAGTGGGCTTTGTTCTGCTCTGAACAACACAAGAATAATCCATCTATCTGAAAGGTAACTTGTATATTGATCCAGAAACATTGCAGGAGTGTAGCTTTTTCATTGATTATTTAATAATGGGTCATTTCATTTTTATCTACTCTGACTTCTCTAACTCAGATAAAAAATCAGGTAACCCTAAGCACATAATTCATCTCAGTGGAAAGTGTTTTCCTGCCAATTCACATTAGTTCAAAAAGTGACCCTGCAAACCTCTAAGTCATTCAGAACAATACATTCCAGAGACAGCCCTTCCAACCTGCCTTATTCTTGTTGAATATTTGGACAAGAAACTAAGGGAGCATTTAGTTTGAAGCAAATTGCATCTCATATTTCCTTAGAATGAGGCAAAAGCAAATCTGAACCATCTTTCAATGGAATGAGCCACACTGACAAGAGCACTTGTAATCGCTTCCATTGTGTATTCTTAGCCAATTTACAACTACATTCATTGAATTAATAACGATCAGCTGGGACTCGCAAAGGCCTAATACCCAGGGCTCCCTTCTGGGGCTGCTGGCCTGACATTTAAATATTTATTGATGATAATTGGATGACAGATAGGGATGGGCTCAGACAGAAATAAATTCAATCTGCTTGCACAGGCACAAACCATGTCATAGCCATGATTCCTCCTCAGGCCACATAGATACAGTACCAAGAGAAATGAAGGTGAAGAGGCCTCTGATAAGATGTGAAAACTAAAACAACGATTCTTGTGATTATTTGCATGGTTGAAAAACAACTTCTTAAGACTAATTTTTGTTTTTGTTTTTGTTTTTTTATGTGTGTTTTTGTTTGCTTGCTTGTTTTACCAAATTGTCAATAAAAACATGAGAATTTAGAATTCAAGACTTTGCTTTCCTGGATTCTGGGTTTTCCTTCCTATTCCAAAAAGTATTTGAAATAGGCACCAAGTATTCAATCTGTGTACAGATCATTAAGATTTTGTGTTTGAGATCAGCCAGGTTATGCTGCAGTAACAAAGAACCCCCAAATCTCAATAAATGAAAACCACAAAGGTTTATTTCATGTTCCACACCACAGGTCCCTCTCAAGCTGGCAGGGCATTCTGCCCAGCACAGTCACTTAAGGACGCAGGCTGGTGGAGCAGCCAATCACCACTTCCCAGGGGGAAAAGGAGAGTTCTGGAGAATCTTGCATCAGCAAGGAAATGGTCTGGCCTGGAAGTAAACCACACTAACAATGACCACAGAGGACCTGCTTAAGATTGCTCTGACCTTAGGTCCTTTCTCTGCTTCTCACTAGCCATGTGGCTTGAACATGTCACTGCAACTCTTGGAGGCTCAGATTCCTTATCTGAAAAATGAGAATAATACAAGTTAGTCCTCAAATTGCCCTAAAGAATACATGAGATAGTAAATATATAGAACCACATACTAGAGGCTCAATAAATGACAGCATTTGGGATTTTTTTTTTTTTTTTACCATGTTAAAAGAGAAGACTTCCATGGAACCCAGTAGGCTCACAAGGATGTGTGCTTTTGCTCACTTGCACCACATTATACACAAAATTGTTGAAAGTATATAATAAACCACAATACATACACGTCTCAAGGCTCTCACTGCCACAAACTGTGGTTTCTGATAGTTTGATTGTTTACATGGGAAAAGGTGACCTGAAAGTGACTGAAGAATTCACACAGAGTTGTTCCATAATCAAGAAGGTATAACACCCAACTTTGTGTCTCCTGACTTCCACGGTAATCTACCATCTCATTGCTATGCCCTTCCTTTCGTGCATGTAGGATAGAAGGAAGAACAGTATACCATGCCCCAGGACAGCATCTTTCATAGCAAGCTTTTAGACAAGAATCAGGTAAGTTCAAAGGTTATTGTCATTATTTATATGTAATGATCACTCTTCACAACTGTATTTTCCATGATAACTAAGAAAAATTAAAGCAATCAAAAAATGATTACAATTATAATCATGGCTAATATTTACTGAGAATTTACCCTGTGCCACTTCTTATTTTATGAACTTTTTAGGATTATCTCATTTAATCCTCACACTAACCCTAAGAGGTGGGTAGCATTATTATCCCATTTCACAGGTGAGAGAACTGAGACACCCTGAGGTGAAGTGTCTTGCCCAAGGTGTCCTGTACAGTAAGTGGCAGAGTTAGAATTCAAGCTCAGGCTTGAATTGTATGTTGGAGCCCATGTTCTTAGACTCCTCAGGATGGCTCTAATGTACAGTAATTATTTTGAAATCTCACTTACCAGAAAAAGGAAATGACGGCTAATACAATTGCTCTATAGGTTAAAGGACTGTGCTAAGAACCAGAGGTTCATTCATATTGTTGTATTCTCATCCACGATTACACTCACCACCTCCCTAGCACCAGATAATTAAACAGCAGGAAAGTTCTGAGCAGGTAAAGAAAGAGCAGAAGGATAGGGTAAGATTGGAATGTAGAGAATATGATCAACTGATATTTACTGAATGGGTGAATGGGAAATTCATCATCACTAATTGAAGAAAACTCAAACCATTAGTAGTCAACTGCATTCCTTTTATAAATGAAATTCATTATTTCAACTCTGTCAGCCCTTTGACACAAGCTATGCATGGCATATTCTGCATATTGAACCTCATTGTACCACTGCTTTTTTTTTTTTTTTTAATAAACCAAGAAAGATGGTTTATGGAACAGAGTGTTTTAAGGAAGTGTCATAGGGTGGGGAAAGAGAAGGAATTCCTGCCCATCTCCAGGGAGAGAAAAAGTCCCCATGGATGGAGTAGGAGGGCTCCATCAGGCCTGAGAGGTACTTTTGCAATGTTATGGAACCAATAAATTAGAAAGGTAATTTAGTACCTATTATTTTAATTCTCACCTAAAGGAAATTTTAAAATTTCAAACCTGTGAATTTCAGGTAGGATCAAGTCATTTGCACCTCTCCAAGATGTCACAGCTTATGCTCTGTCAAACAAAACAAATCTCTCTCCAGATAAAGACAACAGCATTAAATGTAAGTCTCTGTGTGTTTTAAAATGAATAACCAATTAGCAATTATTCAGTCATGAACAAACAGAACTTACTCTGTTCCTCTTCCTGAGTTCTCAGAAATACTTAGAATTTAATGGGATGTAATTTATGAGATGAAGCCCATTTCTTCTTTCACATGACAGAGTGGACTGCAACAAACAATGTCTGTGATCACAGAGAATGATCACTATTGCTGATTGCAGGCTGCAGAGGTAACAGCAGCTGGCCGGGGTAGGTTAATATCACATACAGGGCCTTGTCAGTCAACAGCCTTCAGAGCACACACCTCCACCAGCTGTTCTTGCTTCTTAAGCTGTGCTTGTTGAGAAAGACTCAGCCCAAGCACAAGTAGTGAATGGTTCACGGTACCCGCCCACAATGAGGATAGGAAACATGGGTGCTAAGAACCTGTGGGGGAGGCAGAGGTCAATCGAAACTCATAATCGAACAGTTATGTAACAGTCACCAAATCATCAATTTGTTATCAATGACCTTCAAGTCAACTGGAATAGATGAGCTTCACTGAACCAACATAGGATCAAGGAAACCCAGAGGGGAACGCTTTGGCTTTTTGACTGTCAAGAAACCTTGATTCAAAAATGATGGAAGAATCTCTCCTGTTTGGCCCCTAAGCAGACTTGTGGCTCCCAAAAAGCCTTCCTCACATCTTCACGTTTTTCTGGGCTAGGTCATGGTGGAAACGACCTGGAAATGTAGACACCCAGCACCCACCACCATACACATATCTGTGTGCCTGTTCCAGGACCTAAGTTGTTCCTTCCCTCTAGGCAGGAACTATATTTAACTGTCAAATGGCTCTGCATAGAGGCCATAGCTCACCTGTGCCATAGACATACAAGCATGCTTTTGTCAAACCAGCAACATATATAGTCTTTAGCAGTATCATGATCTTGTCAAGAAATACCAAGACATATCAGCTCACACTTTCCACCAGCACAGTTTCTCCCTGTTCTACAGAGTCACAGCTCACAGAGCGGCGCATGGATGGCTGCCAAGGGAGGGAGATGGAAAGAAGCCCAAAAGGGTGGGGCATCTATCCCACTCCACAGCCAGGACTGCTGCGCAATCTGTCTAATACATCATTTGAGGAGGAGTTTAATTCTTTAAAATATTTGGAAGTCATTGTTCTAGGAGGTCTCCAGATTGTTAGAAAAGTAAGATTTGAATTTAGTGTGCCTCAGCACAGAGAAGCAACTTTGTCTATAGAAATGTCCTGGCCGGGCACGGTGGCTCACATCTGTAATCCCAGCACTTTGGGAGCCCGAGGCGGGTGGATCACCTGAGGTCAAGAGTTTGAGACCAGCCTGACCAACATGGTGAAACCCCATCTCTACTGAAAATACAAAAATTAGCCAGGCAGGGTGGCATGTGCCTGTAGTTCCAGCTACCCCTCGGGGAGGCTGAGACAGGAGAATAGCTTGAACCCAGGAGGCAGAGGTTGTAGCAAGCTGACTTGCTCCACTGCACTCCAGACTGGGTGACAGAGCAAGACTCTGTCTAAAGAAAGAAAAAGAAAGAAGAGAAAGAGAGAAGAAAGAAAGAGAGAAAGAAAGAAATGTCCTGAGTTTCCAGAGTAAGGTATTTTTCTTACTCGACACTGAATATTAATTCAACACTCCAGGAAGAACCAGCAACTCTGGGTGCCTCAACAGCCTGACAGGGCCCATACTCTGTTAACCAAAAAAAAAAAAAAAAAAACAAAGTCATTAGGGGAAGGAGAAGAGAGATGAGCAAAACAAGAAGTAGAAAAAATGGTAGAAATACACCACCAAGGAAATGCTATCCTGTTACCTTGCTCCACAGGAATTTACTCAACTGTCTCCGTAGGAATGGTCTGGCCCAGCTATTAAAAGGTTCACACAGACCAAAGAAAAGTTGGGAGACAAAATTAGCTGAGTAGAGGCCATGTCTGCTTTTGGAAGGGCTATGGTGACCTGTCAACTCACCGTCCTGCTGAATCTACCGAGAGAGAGAGAAACTAGACCCCGGGCTGAGTAGTCTAAAGTGAATTCTATATGCAGCTCTCAACAAAAGAGCACTCAGACACCCTGGCACCAAAGATATGAACAAGAAAATGCTGAGAACATATTTCTGTTTATCCGTCTGTGATCCCAAAAGAACTCATTTAGTAAAAGGTTTTGGACTCCAAATGCATCAGTCTGTTTCCTTCCTGATGGTCCCTGCTACATATGTGGCCGCTTGGACATCTGAAAGGAAATGGGCCTGTGCTATTCTGATGTTCATCCAGTAAACAACAAATTGGCACTTAAAATGGGGAAGCGGGACGCTCTTCCTAGAAGAATTCAGACTCCAGGAACTAAGGGGGTCATGTTGATCCTAGAAGCAGACCCTGTGTGAGGATCCTTCTGTCCATGGGGCCCCCAAATCTATTCTGCTCCTGGGAACCAGACAAGGTAGGGAGTCTCACAAGCCAGAATGGGGAATGGGATTGGAGTTGATGGTGAGTGGAGAAAGAAATCCCAGGCTTGGGCAACGGGGGCTCAGAACTCTCTGTCTGCTTCCAGCTCCTGGACCAGAGCAGCCCTTCCATGTGAAAACTAATGCTTCAACTTCACATACCCGGAAGTGCCTCCTGCCTGCCTTTACCCAAGTCTTCCACCTTTCATCACACCTAAACCTTTTGTACCACCGTGCTCCTTTCACAGTGGGGCCTGGAGAGCCACTGCTTCTGAGGCCATAGTCCCAAAATACCATACACCCAAATGGGACTTCTTTGAAGACCCCCGGAGAATAAATTTCAGTGACTTTTCCTCTAAACAGGGACTCCAGGGGAAGCTCCATTTTCAGTTTGTGGGGCATCGTTTCCACGATGTGCCTCTGCGCCTCACTGCGGTCTGCCTGAAGATTGTGAAGTGGAAAAGGACAGAGCAGTATGGGTTTTGCATGGAGTGATGTAGGTTCTGCCAGGTTGCTTTCTCTGATCCTCAAAGACCTTTTTCCATCTTACCTCCCATCTGGCCCAGCCTAGGGCACTCTGAAGTCATGGACTGATCCTTTTTCTCCCACACATAAAGCCATTTCTTTCATATTGATATTACCAAAGCAGCCTCTCATAATTTGGCTTGGAATGGAGGTTCAACCGCTTTGCTATGGGGAGGCTTTACTCTAGTATTTTCACTGTAATAGCTACAGAACCACTTAGGAACATTTCACAAACCCTAGAAATTTAAATTGGGTTTTCAGAGATCCATTAGCTCATGAAATCTCAGGTTGTGTCACTGTTGTGTGAGAACCCATAGAAACGGGTATGGAAAACAAGCCTCCAGCAACCACATGGTTCCTCAGTTCCTCGCAGTGACTTCTCTATAGCCAGGGAGCAACAGATGTGACTAGCTAAAGTGACTGGCAAAAGGAGGGGGCGTTGTCATAGGAAACCAGGACATCTCACTTGCAGCATTTTTTTAATTCAGTGGGGAAAAATGTTCCAGTTCTTATTTTTCTGTTTGTCGACAAGATGCTCAGCTATCTGGAATTCATCTGTGAAGAGTCCCACAGGAATTTGGCAGTGATGTCAGAGCAAGGGAACTCATTCTAAGTGATTAAAATGGAAAGTTGTGGCCACAGCTTTCTCATACCAGCAATTCATAACAGATTTTCAGTCCTCTGTGGCTGAACCACCACTTAACTTTTTAGGAAGGAAAGACACAAGGCTCAGCCAGAGGAATTTGGATCATCTCAGTACAGTCGTGTGTGAAGGCAGAGGGCACACCTACCAGGGCAGAGACAAAAGAGAAGAGATGGGGCCATCAAGGCAGGACCAGGTCAGCAGCAAGGAAATGAACAGTTCATCCCAATCAAACTTACCATAGAGAGACTGAATGTACCTCTGTCCCAAAAGAACCCATTGAGCAGTCTTTGGCTTCAAATGCATCAGTCTATTTTCATCTTGGTTGTCCCTGAAACATACACGGCCACTTGGACATCTGGAGGGAGTGGGTCTGTGCTGTTCTCATGTTCCTCTGGTAAACAACAAACTGGTGCTTAAAATATAATCGCGTAACGTCAAGCATTTGAGGTTGAGAGATCAGACCCCTAAGCAAAGTATATACCTCTCACATCAGAGCCACAGGGCTCTGCTTCTTGGACAGCCTAATCCATGAACCAAAGTCATCTTTCCTTAAAACTAAATGGGACAGGACAGTAATCTAGAGGAAAACTTCCGAAGAAATTTCGCTTTTTACTCTAAAGCCCATGTTAGAGCACTCTCAGCCTGAATTCCTTGAAAGCATGTCCTGAGACGAGGATTAAGGGCTAATGCTTTAGGAAGTACAGTGCCAGGGCAGTGCACCTGAGGAAAAAGGAAAGCAAGTCAGGGAAGGATGGAGCGTAAATGCTGCCCACTGCTCCTCAACAAGTTTCAAGAGATGCATTCAATTCCCAACGTGTGTATCTTCTTGGCCACACAGGACATCACTGGCCAAGCTATATAGAGAAAACATGTCCATCAAAGAGAAGAATGGACAGGGAATTTATTCACCTAACTTCATTCTCATTGGTAGAATGTGACCCACAGTCACACTTTGAATTTCGGAGTTATATCAAAAGACCTATTGCCCCCGGGGAGCCAGATGGCACACCTTGTGGCATGATGCTCATTCACATCCAGCAGTGCCGCAGGGAGGAGGCAGAAAGACTCTGGGCCTCAGCCCCACATCAGAGCCTTGCCAGAGCCAGTGTCACTGCAGCAGCTGAGGTGGAGCAAGCCCTGAGTCTGGAACGCAGGTGAGGCCAAGAGAATGAGGGCACCTGAGATGGGTCACATGAAATGACATGATACTTAATTAAAGGAAATGGTTTCGGCTGGGCACAGTGGCTGACGCCTGTAATCCCAGCACTTTGGGAGGCTAAGGTGGGCCAATCACTTGAGGCCAGGAGTTTGAGACCAGCCTGGCCAACATGGAGAAGCCCCATCTCTACTAAAAATACAAAAATTAGCTGGGTGTGGTGGTGCACGCTTGTAATCCCAGCTACTCAGGAGGTTGAGGCAGGATAATCGCTTGAACCTGGGAGGCAGAGGTTGCAGTGAGCCGAGATCGTGCCACTGCACTGTAGTCTGGGTGACAGAGTGAGACTCTGTCTCAAAAAAAAAAAAAAAAAATATTTATCCTCATGCCTAGTTTTCAACATAGCTGTCCTCACTTCTGAATTCATCACTGGAATAGGCAAAAGCCTGAAAAGAAGCAAGGTCTCCCTGCCCCTCTGCCTCTAAGTGACCTTCTGGAATGGCAACTCCCATTGCCTCGTTGCACCTGCTCCCTGAGACAAGCTTTCTGTTCTCCGACTACAGACACAGTAGTGACTGGGTAAAATCAGGGTTGGCCCATTGGGCCAGTGGGGCACCCCAATCTAGATTTTGGTTTGATGACGAAGACAGAAAGAGCTATGCATCCCTTTTCCATATGCTGAGGCAGTATATATAGCATAGATTGAGAGTTTGAGGTTGGGCTTTGGAGTCAGACAGAGTAATGTTGTAACTCGGTCCACCACTTACCAGTTATGTAACCTTCCTCTCTGTTTCTTCATATGTAAAATAGGCATTAAACTAGTACCTCCTCACAGAGCTCTTGTGAGAATAAAATGAGACAATCCCGGTAAAGTGCCTAAACAGTGCCTGCTACCTAGAAGGCAGAAAATCTTAGCTATCATTATTAATAGAAATTCTCTTTCCCATTCTTATACTTCAATCTTTGTCCTAGCTGCCAAACAGTTGGGAGGTAAAGCGCAGTTGCATTTGCCCTCATCGTTCACAAATTCATTTATTCTCCTGATTTCCTGCACAATTGTATTTGCATTATCGTGTGTTTCCTTTTATCTTGTTTCCCATCATGCTTTCCTCCAGCCCCATGTCATTCCCATTTTTCTGGATAAAGGAATTGGCTGCTAATCTGTGCCCTGAACCCACACTCCTTGTAGGGTAGGTGCCTGATGAGCAGGCCCCCCACCACAGGGCCAGATTCCTGGAGGGCTGGGAGCTGACCCTTGCTTTGTGTGTGTCTAAAGAGGGCTGCACCTCCATTAAAAGGCAAGCACGGCCAGGCAGGATCCAGCTGTCACTGCCTGCAGCGCTGGGATCAGCGGAGGACTGAGGAGGAGGAGAGGGAGTAAGAGTCTTTAACAACAGATAAACCACTCATCAGACCGCCAAAACTGCCAAAGGCCAGCTCCCCACCTCATTGCTGTCCTAAGCCATTTAGTAACAGACAACACTGTTCTGGAGATGAAGGAGGCACCCTGCCCTACTCTCTCCTCCCCAAAACGGTGCATTCTGGTTCCTGGATCTGTGAGTCTTTCATGTAATGGACAGTTTATTAGTTGAGATTTAAAACTCAAAGCCACAGGATACAGATTGAATTGCAGTCTCCCCAAGGCTCCTAAAGCTACAGACTCCCGAGTAACCGCCTTGTATTTCCAAAGGTCATACTTGCCTGTGTGATTCCCTTACAACTACCAAACGGCGCCCACAGCTGGCAGCCACCCAGTGCAGCCTTGCGTACTGTAAAGAGAGACTGTATAACTGCCAGTGAGAGGGGATAGGGAAGAGGAGGGGAGCTCGCATCTGCAAATGATGCCTCTTACCATGCTCCATGCTCATCGCAGCTCTGCATCCCTGCCTGCCAGAAAAGTAAGGTAGGCTTTGCATGGCTGAAAGAAAATGTGCAGCAGGTACCCCTGCCATCTAGGGTAGAAGAGAGCCTCCTACTTCTTAGGCGCTGAGGATAAGCTTCTCCTGCGGGCACCCTCACGTTCCTGTGCCCCCAGGGCCTTTACAGCCATTCCCATCATCTTGGTTCATCTTTTGCTACTATAACAGAATACTACAGACTGGGCAAATTATAATGAACAGAAATTTATTTGGCTCATGGTTCTAGAGGCTGGAAAGTCCAAGACCAAAGGGATGGCATCTAGTGAGGCCTTCTTGCTGGGTCACAACATGGAGGAAGATATCATATGGCAAGAGAGACAAAAGAGAGGGCCACACCTGCTTTTATAGCAAACCGACTCCCACAATAACAACATTCATCCATTAAAGGTAGCACCTGTCAACACTGTTGTGTTGGGGATTAAGTTGCCAACACATGAACTCTGGGGGACACATTCAGACCACAGCACCCATCTTCTCACAGCTCAGGCCACTGGGTGCAGACTGAGGATGAGTAACGAGGCCTGAAAAGGGGGAGGAGCCATCACAAGCCTCCCGTAGCCCTCTTTATCTCTCAGGAATCCCAGGTGAACCAGGAGAACTGGGCTCAAATAGTCAGTCTTACAGTCCTGAGAAATCGTGTAATCCAAACCAAAATAAGCCAAGAAAACTCAGACACTGTCTGCCATGGGTAACACCAGAATAGTGCCTTCTCGTTCATTTAGGCTCCAGCTAAACCTATGCTTGAATAAGCATAGCCATTCAAATTTCACAGCCTCTGACTGTCAAAGTAGAATATTAATTTTATATAAATCAGAAATGTTATTATTTAATTTTAAATAATAGCAAATTTAGTTACATAAAAAATATTTAAATAAAAGTATTTAACTGTATATAAATCAGAAATTAATTTTAATTTCTGAATGTGAGTCCCCATTTTGCTGATGGTAGTGAATTTCATCTTGCCAAGTTTAAATAAAAGTCCATGCACACTGTGTCTTCTTCATCCCCACTGTGGTCCTCTCCTAGCTCCATCCTGCCCTTTCAGGAGGCAATAAGGACATTTGGGTACTCTCTTTGCATTAAACGGGGTATCAGGATTCTATGAGGCTAACTTCAGAGCCCTCTGGCTGTTGCCCAGTCATGTGTGACTTCTCCACCTCTGCGGGGCCAGGATGCCTGTGAAGAGCTCTAAGAAGTATGTGGTCTCCTTGGGCTGTACCATGGGCAGGAAAGTGCAGGTTACTATGCTCAAGGATCACCCAGACCTGTCTGGATCTCTCTCATCATCCCCCCAACCAGGGGCTTGGCTCTGACAGTGTGATCCTTTCTTTAAAACACTCCTGACATCAAGTTCCATTTATCTCCTCCCCGAACTCAAAAAGCAAAACCAAGGAAATGCCTCCAAAGCCATGAAAAAGATTTGTATTTGGCAAGAAAGTCTGTCCTTACATAATTATTCATTCTTTTTAATTCTATTGTTTATGAAATCAACCTTATCCTCCTTCAGGCATTTTGACTGCTGGAACTCAGATAATAATAAATAAAAGTAATAATTTTTTTGAAACAATAGCTTTTCTCTTCTTGGCAAGGAACTGCCAGCTTCACTGCCCATGGTCTAGTTCAAGGAGCTACAGAATCCAGATGACCCTTTTATGGAGCCTCCCTGGTTCCAGGCTCCTGCCCTGGATACAGAGCTAGAAAGAGCAAAGAAAGGAAATTCTGTGCTTTTCAAATAAGTCAACCATCAGGGTCCAAAGGAAGTAAAAATAGCTCAAGCCAGTATCATGCAAGCCCTTGTTCAACAAAAACAGAAGTGGCTCTGGCCATGAAAGGCTTTGTCTATACCACAATTGTCCCAAAGGGAAACACCAGTTAATAATGGTACCCTTCAAACGGCCATTTCTTGGTTACGTTCCCTTATTTTTGTGTTAGTTCCCTCTAACAGAAAAGTAAAGGAAAGAAAATTGAGAGAGAAGATTAGAGAAGGAGTGAGTAAGGACCAGCCCATAAGATATAGAGATTTTTTAAAACAACACAGAGATTATTTGAGACACATGTGCATAAATAATGAATATTAAATTTAATTTTAACTGTTTCTTTATTAACCAGATTACATTTATAACATTGATGTAATACTATTGTAGTCTACATTTAAATTTTCTTACTTGTGCTAATAATATTCTTTAGAGTCCAATTTTCCTCCAGTATCCAAAATCCAATCATCGATTACACATTGCAGTTAGTTGAATGTCTTGTTAGTTTCTTTTAATCTGGAATAGTTCCCAGACTTTTTGTCTTTTATGACACTGACTATTTGAAGAATCCAGGCCAGTTGTTTTGCAGAATGTCCTTCAATTTGGGTTTATTTGGTTGTTTCTTCTTGATTAGATTCAAATTCAACATTTTTGGCAGGAATTCTATGCAGGTGGTGTTGTGTCCTCATATGTCACACCAAAGGCCATAATGATGATTTGTCTATTATTGATGTTAAGTTTGATCACTTAGTTATAGCGGTGTCTGCCAAATTTCTCCACCATAAAAGTTCCCTTTTCCCTTTGTAATTAGTAAGTAATCTATGTGACGATACTTTGAGACTGTGAACATCCTCTTCCCCAACAACGGCTCAGCCAATGGTTTTAGAAACCACTAATAATTCTTGCCTGAATTACTATGTAATAATTAAAATAATATAAAAATTAATAAAAATAATTGTAATAATATTATAATGAAAATTATTTCAATCACCATGGTGGTTGAAAATGGTGCTTTTGTAATTCTATCATTCATTTTTATTAATTGGCATTCTTCTATAAAGAAAGGCTTTCCCTTCTACCCTCCCCTTTTATTTAGTATAAATATAGATGGATATTTATAGCAATGAGCTATTTATAGCAATGAGTTATTACTCATAACTGTTATTACTAATTTTGATTCTCAGGTTGTCCAAAATTTGTCCAGGGGAGCCCCTTGAAGCAAATCCTTTGTCATTTTGACACACCTTCAGTTTTAAACACCTTATGGTGATATTTAAGATGAAAGAAAGAAATCAAGGTTGAAATGCTGAAGAAGGAAGAAGAGCCATGAAGGACAAGACAAAAGAGGGATAGTTCTGATGACAATGAAACTTTTTTTAACTAAAACAGAGCTCTTGTCTTCAGTCAGAGCTCTCTGTTGTCCACCACTGGGACTTCAATATATTCAGGAGCCACAGGGACAGGCCTGACAACAGGAAACATGCATGGAAAGTCTGGGAAGAACTCAAGATTCTTCACCTGATGGGCTTTAAAATATTAAGGCATGCCTAGCAAATAGTCTATTTTCAGAGGGCGGAAGGAAGGTAGGACTCATCCTAAGGAAAGAGGGAGTTGAGCACAATGTATTTGTCCTCGGTTGTTAAAGGAGAATAGACGTTATTTAAAATGAAAGTATGGGCGGTACTACAGGAATCCACCTCCAGCCAGGCCTGTAGGTGAGAGAGAGGTAACTGAGAGGAATAGGAACTCTAGCTTATGGAGGTTCAAGCAACACCGCTTTGGGACCCTTCTTGCAGAAGGCAACACACAGGGGAGAGAGCTGCACTTCCCTTTGGCAACAGAGCTTGTTATGGAATGAATGTTTGTGTCCCTAAAATTCATACACTGAAATCCTAATCCCCTATGTGATGGTACTAGGAGGTGGGGCCTTTGGGTTGTTAATAGGTCATGTGGGTGGATTGAATGGGATTAACGCCTTTATAAAAGGGATCCAGAGAGTTATCCCTCTCGTTCTCATTCTCACTCTTGCTCTCTTCCTCCCGTGGGAAGATCCAAAGAGAAGTGAGCAGCCTGCAACCCAGGAGAGGGCCTGGCCTTGCCAGAACCTGGCCATGCTGCACTCTGACCTCAGACTTCTAGACCCCCGAGCTGTGAGAAATACACTTCTGTTGTTTATAAACCATATCTAGTCTATGATAATCAGTCATAGCCGCCCTAATGAGCTCAGACACAACCCCTAATAGCTTTGGTTTCCAGGGAAGCCACAGCAGAATCTACCTTGGCTGGCAGATCACTTGCACCTGGTGGAACAGTGCACACACTCCCAGAGAGGGCTTCTTTATGAGGGCCTTGGGACTGACCCACAGAAATATTCGAAATGGAAAAGAAGGTGGACTATTTAGATAACTCTACGTGAAGAGCCTAAGCCGATTAATTTAGGCTACAAAATAAATAGTCCTTTACCTGGGAAGTAGACATGGAAGTTATAATTATCCCTGAAACAAAGGCTCAGTGGGGTCCTCCTGTGTCTCAAGGCCAACTAGCTAGTAAGTAGTATTCACAGGACCTGAACTCCTAGTCCAACATCCTCTCCACCTAGCAGGAAGGAAATGAAGGCAGATGTGGAATTCTAGAAGGATGGAAAGAGAAGTCAACATCACCATAGTAAGAAAAGTGTGGATGAGAACGATGTACAAAGAGTCAGAATAGTCTTCATACAACAGCCAAGAAGGTCACCTCAGGAACGCCCAGACTGAGGAAGAGATTCTGTGGCAGCCAAAGGTACCCCAGGGCAGCACCATGAAGGGACAGGAGAGATCGAGAACATGCTTTACTGGCTCTGCCTCAGGTGACCAACAAACACGGTCCATAGTAAAATGGAATGGGGAGAATAAAGGAAAAACTGCACCTCAACGAGAGCAGAAGTGATCACAGGCAGAATCACAGCGGGGAAAGAAGGCAAGAAGCAAGAACAATGAAACAAAAGTCGATGTCAGGACTTTGTTGGGCAATACCTCCTATTCGTAAGTATTTGTGATAGATGAAGGTGCCTTCAGGGAAACACTTCAACAAAATCAGACTTTGATGGGAATGGCTGCCAGTCCCTAATACAAACCTGTGCTTATTTATTTTAAATCTCTGAGCATCACTTACAAGAAAAATACACTTTCCTTCCAAAACTAAGTTTGCTTATATGCATTGTCTATTGCCTCCCCCTAGTGCTTGGATATGTGAAATGCCATAAGAATCCATTGGCAGAGTTGGAGGAATTAAGTGACCCTGATGATGGTGATGACAATGATGACAATGCTGATGATGATGCCTCTTTACACTTGAACAGTATTGCACGCTCCTCAAAATGCTTTCACACAGGCAATCTCATGTATCTGGATAACTACTCTGTAAAATAGGCAATATGGATTCCACCTCCACATCATCTCACACTGACATTGCTTTGGAGCCTATTAATCAAAATCGGAGAAAGAAAACAACCTAGGGATTTGGAGTTAGACCTACATTTGAAGCCTGGTGCCACCACGCACCCCTTTGTGATTTCGAGCCACTGGCTTAAACCACGAGCCTCCATTTCCATATGCGTAAAATGGGGTTGAGACGGCATATATCATAGAGACACAATAACCACTAAATGAATCATTCAGTACTGGCTTGAGCACGGTGCCTGGTGTGAGGTAAGACCTTTTAAAAGATCATGGTTGTTGTTGTTGCTGCTGCTGCTGCTGCTTTAAATGGCATCTGTTAGAAGTGTCCTTTCACTTCCTTAGGATCACTTTTATGATTTCTCAGCCTGCTGGGAGACAATTCTTCCTTGTATCTAACTGAAAAACATGTACTTTAACTACTTAAATCTACTTTCAGCCAGATGCAGGAGCTTGTGCCTATAATCCCAGTGCTTTGGGAGGCTGAGGCAGGAGGATTGCTTAAGGCCAGGAGTTCAAGTCTGCAGTGAACCATGATCACACCCCTGCACTCCAGCCTGGGTGACAGAGCAAGATCCTGTCTCAGAATAAAAAAAAAAAAAATCTACTTTCTCTTTCTCAATTCTCCTCATTTTCCAGTTATTTTTCCCTCCTTGGCCTGGCTTATGACCTGTCTTAGGGTTCATTTCTGAAGCAGAAGAACCTTGGCATGACAAGAAGTGCAAAACTGCAGGATGTCCTTTCCGGATGCTCCTTCAGATCCTGTAAAGTCTGCCTGTCCACCCTAGGAACCCTGAGAGCCAAGTGCAACCAGAAGAGCACATTAGACCAGGCATTGCTCAGAACAATTCTCTTCCTCAAAGACTATCCCCTGGTGGTTAAAGAGGAACTAGTGGTCATAAGAAAGTGTGGAAAATCAGACAGGGAGCTTTTTAAGACTCTAAATCTGGTTTATTATCAGTGAGCAAGCTTATGAAGCACACGTGCACCCGAGCGCGCGCGCACACACACAGAGGTTCAGCGATTATGGGTTTATGAGATCTGCTTGGGGATAGCGAAAAGTCATTCCTGAAGTCAGCTACCAAAAATAGCTCCAGCACCTGGGCTTAGCAGATGTCAGGATGAAGAGCAAACAGCTTATTCTTGAGCAAACACCTCTGACACAACCACAAGTCATCGAGGCAGCCCTCATCGCAGGTGCTGGCCTGTCTCCACTTCATGGAGGAGTCAAGAGTCTGCCACGTCCCGTGAGGCCTTGTGAAATAACAAGCAGGAGAGAAAGTAAAATGACATCCAGGAACTACAGAAACTTCTTTATCCTGATGCTTCCTTCCTACTGCTGAAGAAAACACCATCCTTGCCCCCTCCAAGTGACAGAAATCTATCATTCTTTTTCCTGCATACTAGGAAGGTCTTTCTCAAAAGTTATGCCCTGGGATGTGAGCTACCAGCCCACACAATCAAGCCCGTGCATGCCTCTCTGCAATGAGCTTGGAGAACTCATACTCCAGTCCCTAAAGTGCACACAGCAGACTCCATCCAAGTCTCAGTTTCTTCAAAGCTTCCACCCTTCCCTGTGAGCCCACACCAAGGGTGGACAAACTGTAACAAACCAGGGACTTGCCATGCTGACCCCACCTCAGGAAACCGGGACAATTGGGAACCAGAGGCCTAATTCACGGTGCTTAGCATCATATTTGCACCACCATATTTGTGTTTAACAATGTCTGATTGAAGGATTCTATTCATGCACATTGAAAAAAACCCTAAGATGTCTCCAAGTCTTAGGTGTTGGTGGGTGAGGGGTATAAGACCAAGAAAATATAGCTGTTGCTCTGGGAGATGAACATTCATTGAGTACCGTCTACATGCCAGGCAGTGTAAGATGCTTGACCCACGTTTATCCACTAGTCCTCACAATGATCTATGAGAAGGTGTTAGAATCCTTGCTGGACAGATACAAAGATTGGGGCTGTAAAAGTTTAGGTCCGTTACTGATGACTACACAGCTTGAGGACCAGAACAAGAATTTGGAACAAAAGGCTATCTACTTAAAGGTGGTTTGATTACAATGCTGACATCCTAAGAAGCAGCAAATGTTACTGTGAGTGGGAACTGTCACCTGAAAAGATGGCTCACCTAGCTGGGACAAGCTTGGCTAAGGCAGCATTTAATAGGCAAGCTGTGCACCTCCTCAGTCCAGTCTGGACACCCAAATCTTGACTGCAGTTGTCAGTTGAGGGCTACCTTATTCAAGAACTGAAGAGGGTTCTTTAACTTTATGAAGCCAGCACAAAGAACCAGGTAAGAATGACCACATTCACTCTAGGGAATGAGGTTGAGAGCACAGAGGTTCCAGTGTCACATTACCTGGGTGACGCCTTGATTAAGCCACTTAGGAGCTGTACGATCTTGGGCAAGTCAATGAATCCCTTTGGGTCTCAGTTTTCTCATCTGTACAATGGGATAATAATGGAATCTACTTCATTTAGTGGAAGGTTTAATGAGATGATATTCTGAAAGTGCTTAGCATAGCAGCTAAAACATTGCAATTATTCAATTCATGCTCACCACTGTTATTACTATGTTACTATCATTACAGTTATCAATCATAATTATATACAATAAAAGATAAATAATCCATACTGGGATAGACTCATATTAATTTCCAAATTCTCCTTGTTGGAATTGAACAGCTTTAGCCAGATATGGTTAAAGGAAATGTCTTTCTTTTCTTTGGTTTTGCATTTTCTGCAGATTCTGTTCCAAGCAACATGTGCCCTCTCCCCATCTATCTTCATGCCAGGACGAGGAGCAAGGCAGAGCTTCCAGACTGGTCATCAGACACCAGCGTGGTCAACAGAGCATTCACAGGGGCTGTGATGGAAGTCTGGTGGTAGTAGTTCTAGGGCCTAAGGAAAAGAGCTGTCAACTGCCCTGTTCATCAACGCCTTGCCCCCTGACTTGTTCCTTTCCTTGAACCAGGGTCCATAACACTAAATGCAAGGGATAACTAATATCTGCTCCAAGTCCACATATTTCTATAAAAAGTTTCCATTTTGAAGGGAAAGGCACTTTCTTGTTTTACCACAACTTGTTGGCATATACACATAAGGTACTGCAGTGTATCATCAGGGTTCCCCAGAGAAATAGAACCAAGAGGGTAGACAGGTTCTATTATAAGTGATTTATTATAAGGAATTGGCTTATGCAATTACGGAAGCTAGTAAGTCCCAAGGTCTGCAGGGAGAGTTGGCAAGCTGGAGGCCCAGGAAGAGCCAATGCTTCTGTTCAAGTCGTGCAGGCAGGAAAAAAAACTATCCTGGTTTGAAGGAAATCAGGCAGGAGGGTCTGACTTCCTTCAGAAAAACTCAGGGGAGGGTCAGAGTATTTGTTCTACTCAGGCCTTCAGCTGATTGAATGAGGCCCATCTACACTAGGGAAGGCAATCTGCTTTACTCAGTCTACAGATTTCAATGTTAATCTCATCCCAAAGTACCCTCGCAGAAACACCCAGAATAATGTCTGACCAAATAGCTGGGCACCAGGTTGACACATGAAATTAACCATAACGGCCAGGCGCAGTGGCTCACGCCTGTAATCCCAGCACTTTGGGAGGCCAAGGCGAGTGGATCACGAGGTCAGGAGATCGAGACCATCCTGGCCAACACGGTGAAACCCCGTCTCTACTAAAAATACAAAAAATTAGCCGGGCGTGGTGGTGGGCGCCTGTAGTCCCAGCTACTCGGGAGACTGAGGCAGGAGAATGGCCTGAACCTGGGAGGCGGAGCTTACAGTGAGTGGAGATAGCTCCACTGCACTCCAGCCTGGGCGATGGAGCAGCAAGACTCTGTCTCAAAAAAAAAAAAAAAAAAAAAAGTAACCATTACATGCAGTGTGAGGTTTTCCTCCCTGCATTGCAGCCATGTCTCCCGCTGGGCCCTCCATCCTCAGCCTGTGATTTAGTGTTTATACTCTGCTCTTGCCAGTGGCAAGTAAACTTCAGACTGAGTATGAGCTGAAAAACACCTCCTGTAATACAGAGACAAAAATTCACCAAATAAAATCTCCTGCATATGGTGTCCTGCGGCACAACACGGTGAGAAGGAAATAGCCACATTTTGGTAGCCAGGTCTGACTTGAATCCTAGTCCTACCTCTTCTGGGTTTGTGGATCATGGAAATGTTGCTTAATCTCTTCAATCCTTGGTTTCCTCATTCTTAAAATGGGCATATTAGCCCACTCTTGCAGGGAAATCAAGAGGATGAAAGTAACGTGTAAAATACTGGACCCTGTTAGGCACGTCATAAGTGGGAGCTCACTGTTCCCATGGAAGCTCGTACATGGCTCCCGGCTGCAGTATTTTGAGTGTGGTTTCTGCCCTACCATTTCCTCCTGCCTAATCATGCAGGATCCTCCACTGCCTCGAGGCTAATGGCCCTCATACTGTGCCTCTTATGATATTCTTGCTGTTGGGCTTCATTAATTGTTGCAGAAATCTGTTAGGTACAACCCTCTTGAGACTCCTACTGTGCCCAGAATAGCTTACAACTCTTCATATTAAAAATGAGCATCCTCAACCCTTCTTTTCTCACCCCAAGCCTCCTGGGACATGTTTAAAACAATAATCAAAGCAGCATAACCCGTTGACACACGCCTTGAATAAAAGCAGGCTGTCCCTAATCCCATTCCTTTTGAGCTCATTAAACAACTTGCAGTCCCACTTTAAATGAAATCTTTCTTTCCAAGGAAGAGAGAGGAAGTGTTTAGCATCCTAAAGTCACTGCTACCAACCTACCTCTTCCTCTCCATTCCTCCCGAGTGCCCCTTCCTGCTCACTCTCACCCTTCTTTCTCAACAGTCTCCCCACTTTCCTGCTATCCTGCCCCCATATCGGTGATGATGATGATGGTAACTGAAAACACAGCCTGAACACTTACTCTGTGCCAGGCACCGATATGAGCAATTTACACACACTAAGTCATTTATTTCCCACAGTGCACATTACTGTTATCCTTGTTTTCCAGATGAGGTGACAAAGGCAGCAACATGTTTGAAGAGCTTGTCCAAGATCCCAGGACTGGTGCATGCCCAAATCCACCACACATTAAGGATCTTCCAGCCATCCTTGAGCCCCTCTTCTCTTTCACTCTTACCCTCAGCGCTACCAGGTCCTCTCTCTTCTGTCTCCTAAATAACTCCCGAACCCATCCCTTTCTCTGTCCTGAGATGGGCCTGCTTTTTTACAGCTTGGGCTCTCATCACCTCTTCCCTGGATTCTCACTGCTAAAATCTCTTCATTGATCTCACTGCCACTAATGACGACTCCTCCCCCACATCACCCTCCACATAACCACATTCGGTCAGCCATTCACTTGTTCACTAAGCATTACTAAGTATCACAAAGCATCAGTAAGCAGCTAACATTGCCAGGCATAGTAGTAGATTTGGGGTCACCAAAGTCAGTCCGTGACTCCAAGGAACTTACAGTATTGGGAAAGTCAGATGAAAGAAGATGAAAGTTAACAAATAACAAAAATAACAAACACTCAATGGTAATTGAATGTAGACCTATGCAACATGTGAGATGGGAACTCAGAGGAAGGACTACCAGATTCTGCCCAGTTTGATGTAATAGGACTTATTTTGCCTACAGTTCACTAGAGTGATTTAAATAAAATCAATGGTACTTAGTCTTAGGTTTTTATTTTGTTTTTTTGTTGTTGTTTTGTTTTGTTTTTACATACCTAGAAGTCTGCAGACAAGAGGTTAAAGGGGTGGGTGAGAGTTTCATTGATTTTAGGGCCAATTCTCCTGCAATTCTTTTGGCCTTTCTTCTTGGTCACAAGATGGCTGCTGCATCACCAGCCATCATGTCTATGTTCAAGGCAAGAAAAGGAGAAAAGGAAAAAGGGCTGGATCAGCTCATATGTTCTTAAAAAAAAAAAAAAAAAAAAAAAAAACTCCAAGAGAACTTTTGCTTTTCCAGAAGCCTCCCTTGCAGACTTTTATTTAGTGGTCACAGCCCAGATCTAGTTTACATGGCCACTTTTAGCTGCAAGGGAAGTTGGAAAAGTGAATATTTGGTTTTCAGCCCCTCTGGTAGACAGGCAGTAAGGGAGAAGGAGGTGTGATGTGACATTTAGATAGCCAGACCACACATGGGCAGGAAAGTTTCAAAGCAGATGTGATGCTTAAGCCAAATCTTGATTTCTAATTCATAACCTGTATTAGTTCATGTTCACACTGCTGATAAAGACATATCTGAAACTGGGAACAAAAAAGGTTTAATTGGACTTACACTTCCACATAGCTGGGGAGGCCTCAGAATCATGGCAGGAAGTAAAAGGCACTCCTTACATGTCGGCGGAAAGAGAAAATGAGCAAGAAGCCAAAGCGGAAACCCCTGATAAACCCATCAGATCTTGTGAGGCTTATTCACTATCATGAGAACAGCACAGGAAAGACCGACCCCCATGATTGAATTACCTCCCCCTGGATCCCTCCCACAACACGTGGGAATTCTGGGAGATACAATTCAAGTTGAGATTTGGTGGGGACACAACCAAACCATATCATAACCCATAAATGAATGCCATTATCAATGTGCTAGTTCTCATTCAGAAATGCTTTGAGAGTGAATTCTATGTATAGAATTTTCATATTATCATTACCATGCACCTGTTCAACAACAGGAAGGCAGAACTATTTGGACAAAGATGGAAACACGTGCAACGTTATTCCATTGTCCTCTCCTGTACTTCCTGCTCCATCCCCTGCTCCCTCTCTGCTCTCCAGCACCCTCCATTCTCTTCTTTCCCTGTACTGCTTCAGGCCTTAGCTTAGACATTGTGTCCTTCTAGGAGCCCTCCTTAGCCTAGGCTCAGTGCCCTTCCTGCTTGGTTTTCTGTCTTTGTCATCCCCACGGCTGTCCTGAGCTTTATGGAAGCACCAGTATGTCTCTATTGTTCTTTGCTGTGGTTCTAGCCCCAGAACTTCTGCTTGGTTCCTAGAAGATGTACAATAAAAACTTGTTGAATGAACAAAAATCACAAATCCTCCGTAGATATGCTGTAGCATCCCCATATTTTTAGGCAAGTGCCTTTCTTCCTAGCCAAAAAGCAAGCAAGAACGCAAACAAACAAAAACCACCCTAGAAGTGAAGCCGAGAAGGAACTGGCTTAATCCAGATAGGGCTCAATATCAACCAAAGTGCTACTTTCTATTGACATCTATACATAATCCTAATATTGGAACCCAAATTAGAAAGAATAAGAAAGACAAACCAACAATCAGGAGACGGTGTTCAAAGGACCTAAACTGGCTTTCTGGCAACAAGGGCCAGCTCCCTGCTACAGACACGCCTCGGAACACAGGCTGGCCCTTGGCGTGTGCTCACAGGGAAGGAGGGAGACGAACACTTGCTGAGGGCCCAACACGCACCAGGCCCTCCACAGGCCATCCCATTTTTCTCACAACCCTCTGAGGTACAATGGGTATGCTGTTTGTGGGAACATGCAACAAGGCTATAAAATGCAGTGTTAACTAATAAGCCCTAGTGGGTAAACAGAATAGAAGATCATTTCTCACCCATGCAAATTGTGCTGTGGGCACTGCCCTGCTCAGCTTTCCTCCAGGCAGTGACTCTGGGACCTGAGCTCCCTGGTGTCCTGGTGTGATTCTGTCAACTTCAGGTCCTTCATTTCCACGCTTAATGATCTCGCACCTGCAACTCCCTTGAGAGCAAGAACATGCTATTCCAACTAGTCGCTGACTTCTTCCTCAGTTCATAGGTGTCTAGTGGCTTCTTTGCCTTTTGTCTGATGAGGTCTCTTCTTCCTCCAGATGGCCCTACTGGATAGATGCCAAGACAATCCCACTGGCTTTCTCTCTAACATGACTCATGTCTGGTCCATGGCAGACATCTACACACCCTTTGTTCTGAAAAATTTGGGAAATGCAGGCCATCCAGCATAGCCACCACTCCCTTATTTTGCCATCAAAGTAGCCATGTCTTGACCTTTGTATTTTCTGGGACGGAGTCAGACCCCAGTCTACTCTGTTTTCCAAATGCAGAGGATGCATAACAAACTGCCAGGTTGGTCTCGTGGAAGGTCCTCCCTCTTTAGATGAAGGGTTCCCCCATTCCTGACTCTTGACGGCAGTGGGACTCACAGTACAATAACAGCAATCTCTGAAAAATTCCCTTCTCTCCTAATTTCTAACTCCCATTTATATGATCATGGATACAGGAATTAGGAGTAGCAACATCATTTCTCCATCTTCCATTTTCAGAGTCCTGCATGTTTCGGAATCACACCCCACTTTGCAATTTCGTCTCTATACATGTGAGCGTCCACTTTGATATATTAATACACAGATTTGGAGCTCTTTGCAAAGCATGTGTGAGGGACAAGAGGGTAAAAGAATGTAATATATTGACAAAAGACATGTCTATAATGAATTACAGATAAATAAATATATATTATTTAAAACAATTTTTAAAGCTGTCAAGGGGCTAACACCTCCATGAGGGCAAACGACAGGAACAATGGAATTTAGCAGCTAAGAAATCTGGAATGGTGAGAGGTTGTATCAGAGGGTAGAACACTGGAGAACAATAGCAAGGTTCAAGCTGTGGTCTTAAGCATGAAAAAGATGAAGGTCTTTCGAGTTGCAATAGTCTGAATAATGGTCCCCCAAGAGATAGCCACATCCTAATCCCCAGAACCTGTGAATGTGTTATGTTGCCAGGCAAGGGGAAATGTGATTAAGGACTTTGAGAAGGGACAATTAGCCTGGATTACCCGATAGGCCCTAAATATAATCACAAGGGTCCTCATATGAGGGAGGCAAGAAGCCTTTTATGTTTAATGCAATAGGTCAAGATCATGTTTATGAGTCAACCTGACTGGGCTATGGAGTACCCAGTTAACCCATTTGGTTAAACATTATTCTGGGTGTGTCTGTGAGGCTGTTTCTATATGAAATTAACATAAGGATCTGTAGACTGAGTAAAGCAGATTGCCCTCCCCGGTGTGAGCTGGCCTCACCCAATTCATTGAAGGCCTGAATAGAACAAAAGTCTCAGTAAGAGAGAATTCACTCTCTGCCTGTCTTCAAGCTGGGACATCAACTTTCTCCTGTCTTCATGCTCATATTCTGGCTGAAAATTATACCATAAGCTCTCCTGGTTCTCAGGCCTTCGAACTCAGACTGAAACTACTGTCGGCTGCCCTGGGTCTCCAGCTTGCCAAACACAGACCATGCGGCTTCTCACCCTTCATAAGCTTGTGAGTCTATTCCTTATATTAAATCCCTTTATACATAGATGTCTTTCCTATTGCTTCTGTTTCTCTGGAGAATCCAGACCAATACAAAGGTCAAGGGGAACGTGATGACAAAGCAAGAGGCTGGAGTGTTGTGAGGAAGGGCCGACAAACCCAGGAATGCAGGGGGCCTCCAGAAGCTAGAGAATGTCAGGGAAGAGACTCCCCGCTGGAGCTGCCAGAGGAACCAATCCTGATGACATCTTGACTTTAGCCCATGCGACTTACTTTGGACTTTGGCTTCCAGAACTGTAAAAGAAAAAATTTGTGTTGCTTTAAGCCACTAGTGGTAATTCGCTTCATCAGTTGTGAGAAACTATACATGAGTCAAGGTCTAAGAATTGTGAGCCTAGAGCGCTGGGTTAGATCCACAGTCAGTCAAATCACCTGCAACGACTGTGGAATTTGCACTGGAGAGGAAGCTGGAAGGCAGATGCCAGTTTCTAACACATGGGGAGAAGTGACCAAGGGGTGAATGGGTGACAGCAAAGGGGAGAGCACTGTTTCTAGATAGCGTGAGGCTCAGGGGAGCAGAATTTTATTTTAAAGAATAGGGGAGGGGTATCAGTTTTCCAAAGGAAAGGGTTATCAAAAGGAGGAGTGGATGGCCCAGGTGAAAAGAAAACAAGATGTTGGGTCAGAAGTGAGGAAGCATGAGGCAGCGTGGGGATGAGAAGCTGGGGGAGGATATTTGATTGAAGAGTGCATCAGTCAAGGTCCAATATGGAGACAAACCCCACAAAACTCAAACAGAAAAAGTTTAATATAGTTATTCATTGCCACAGGAGATGACCTACATATGGGTAAAAACAGCACTAAAGAATACCCTGGGCCGGGTGCGGTGGCTCATGCGTGTAATGCCAGCACTTTGGGAGGCCGAGGCAGGCAGATCATTTGAGGTCAGGAGTTCAAGACCAGCCTGGCCAACATGGTGAAACTCTGTCCCTACTAAATATACAAAAATTAGCTGGGCGTGAAGGCAGGTACCTGTAATCTCAGCTACTTGGGAGGCTGAGGCATGAGAATCGCTTGAACCCGGGAGGCAGAGATTGCAGTGAGCTAAGATCATGCCATTGCACTCCAGCCTGGGCAACAAAGCGAGACTCTGTCTCAAAAAAAAAAAAAAAAAAAAAAAAAAAAAAATACTCTGGGGCTGAGGAAGAGTTTGCAGGAAAAGACAAACTTGGAAGGGGAGGCTCAAACCTCATGGAGAAGGCATGGCTGCAGCCCAGGAGTGGCAGAGAAGCTAGCTGGGTTGCCCTGGGTGAGAGCTGTTCCACTGTTGGACAAGTACAAAACTCCCACCCAGGGTGCAGACGGGCAGGAAGCCACAGCCAAAAGTGGTGCTATCAGTTTCTTGTGGGTGCTATAACAAATGACCACAAATCTAAACCAACACAGATTTATTCTCTTACAATCCTGGAAGTCAGAAGTTGAACACAAGTCCCAACCCAGCTGTCAGGGCTGGGTTCCTTTTGGAGACTCTAGGGAAGAACCCTCTTCCTTGTCCTTTTCAGCTTCCAGAAAGCCTAGTCCTTGCCTCATGGCCCCCGTTCATCTTCAAAATCAGCAGTGGCAGGATGAGTCCTCACACTGCAGCACTCCAAAGTCGCTTCCATGGTCACTTCTCATTACCTGACTGAATGTTCTGTCTCCATCTTCCACATTTAAAGGACCCTTGTGATTACATAGGGCCCAGCCAGATATCCAAAATCATCCCTCATCTTTAGGTCAGTTGACGAGCAACTTGAATTCCATCTGTAACCTTTGCCATGTAACAAACTCTTTGCCATGTAACAAAACCTAATCATATCTTCTAGAGATCAGGACATGAACATATCTGGGGCCATTACTCTGCCTATCACACTAGAAAACTCCCCCTAGGCTGGCAGGCCTAGTGGGGGAAGCCAGCCACTACGGTATCTACAAGATTCTTCCTGTGGTGGTTGGTAAAACTCACTACAGGTGAATAACCCTGTAAGTCCATATATATATATATACACACACACACATATACATACACACACACACACACACATGTTCTTGGCAGCCATACCATAGGAGCAGTAAGCAGATAGAAAACACCAGAACCAGGAAGAGAAGGTCCTTTTCCTTCCATGTCCCTCCAACAACTTCTACTGACAAAGCTTAACATAAGTGCATCTGCTCCAAAGGAGAAATGTTTAAAGGACCCAGCTCCATTTTAGGACAAACAATGAAAAGTAGGTTTGCAGCTGAGAAGCAATAAATTTATAACTGGCTCAGGGGGCCTTTAAATTGGGGGTGGTAACCAAGGATGGCAGTAATACGAGGCTGGTGAGCTTACTGGTCTTAATTTCCAGAAAAACCCTGGTGTACAGTTACTAAAGAACTGAGGATTAGAAGGTGGCCAGCTGGTGGCCAGCCACACTTGTAGATGCGAAGGCCAGTGTAGAGCAGCTGAGCCCGTAGACCCTAAGACCTGTGTAGAACGGGCCCTGGGGGGAGCCAAAGGCCAGGACTATGAATAACACCTAAAAATTTTTTGCAAACTGCAAAATATTTCAACATTTACAATGTCTAAGACATCAAATTACACGTCATCTCATTCAGCTCCGTCCCTCCCGGGCCTAATTAGGCCACCCTCAATCTACAACCGCTTTGGGAAAAGAGTTTTTTTTCTTTTATTTAAGTTATGGCATAGAAAGTAGCCTCAATCCCAAGTCCTATCACTCACCTTATAATTCAGCAGCTGGTGAACTCCCTTCCAGATTTCATTTGGAATTTGTAACCTCGAATCCCTCAGCCACTTCCATAAAGGCATGTAAAATACGATCTCATCAGACACACCAAGAAGCCAGGTGAAATCATCACATGATCTCTCAAGGAAGTAAAGATATCAAGCCTTAACACTTAATGAATTTCAACTTGATTCTGCTCTGTAGTTAATGAAGCTTTTAAAGTGCGGCTCTCAAACTTCAGATCTTCTCTTCAGATCTGGCTATTGATGTTGCTGAGGGCTATGGTTGTGGGAAGTGTCAATATCACTAAAATGTGCTTATTTGCTCTATCATGATTAGGGTAATTTAAGTTTGGGACTCTAAACATTCAAACACTTCAAATAAAAGGAAACAATATGGCTGTCATTAAAATGGTAGTAACAGAATCTGCCATTTGTTCATTTTCTGGCAGGAAGACAAATGGTCCCACATTGAAGCCTCAGTTGTGCTGATTCTAATCATTTAAATCGAGTTGGGTGGCTTATTTTGCCAATCGTAAAAATGCCACAGTTTGTGGAATTTTTCTCTGCAATTACCCCTGCTTCTAAACTTTCTCTTGGGATAAATTGCATGAGCAGACATTTTCCCTCTTAAGCCTATGAGTAAGTTAGACGGAAACCTTGGTGCAGTAAGTCCTACTTCCAGCTGACTTTCTGTATGTCATCTATAACAAGATACAAACTTGCTTTGTCTTGGTTACCTCACCCACAAAAGGCTGATGGTAAGTCTAGTAAAGTCTGTTATCTGACATGGAAGGAACTTGGTGTTTGGAATTCTGCTATTATAATAGAAATAAAGACATGCAGGGTGGGGAGTAGAGGGAGCAAGACATTCAGGACAGTGGCATGTACTCTGATAGGGTCTTTACTGGTTCAGAATCTTGTGCTTTTTCTTTTTCTGGAACAGAATGAAGATTTTTAAATCTTTTGCTGTGAGGTTGAACAAGCATCAAAGAACCAATCCACAACTTCCCAAATTATGTTTAATAAGCCAATTATTTCATAAACACTTGAATTGTTAATGAGCAGTAATTATTCTCTATCTGGAAGTTATCCTGGCTTAGCTTTGTGGGGCTTTGCCCTAAGCACGAACAGATTTGTATTCAGCCAAAGACTCAAGGGAATCCCTGTTGGATTTCTGAAACTCTATAGCTCCCTCCTCTTGGGTATTCTTCTCCATAAATTATAGTTGGTTTGGCTATCTCAAATTCTGACTTCTATCTCTTCAACTCCGTGAGGCTGCATAACTCTTTTAACATCCCCTTCCTCACACCGTATTTTGGACGTGGCTCCCAGGCAGAGACTCTGGGGAGTGAAAGCTCATCTCATTTGTCCCCTTTTTCTCAGTCACTATGGTCCTGTTGTCTGTTGTCCAATGTCTAAAAATGGTGGATTCTGTATTTTGTTCAGCTTTTTAGTTACTGGTTGTTTTTGTCATCATTATTTTCTACTGTTGCTTTTTTTTCCAGTCTTCTTTTTAGTATTATGTTTTATTCTCTTTCTTTTCAGCTGTGCCCCTTTGTATAATTATTTTTACTTGTTGCTCTAGAGATTACATTACGCCTCCTTATCAGTCTATTTGAAATTAATGTGGTACTGCCCCATGTATGCAAGAACATTACAGTAACATAATTCCATTTGTCCCAAGTCTTTTGTGCTCTTTCTGTCATGTATTTTACATCTATACAGTTTTACTTTAAACTTTAGTTACCCCTTAAATAAGTTTTTTAAAAATAAAAGGATAGTCTTTATATTTTCACATATTTTGCCTTTTGGGAACTCTTCATTTCTTCCTGTGCATTCAAGTTTTCATCTGGTGTCATTTACCTTTACCTCCAGCTACAGGGAACTGCGTTTAGCGCTTCTTATAGTGCTGGTGTGTGGGTGATAAATTCTCTTAGTTTTCATTTATCTGAAAATGTCTCAGGTTTATACCTCTTTATAACTCTTCTATTATCATTTTAGTGAGATCTTAGGAGGGAGAAGAGAAAATTTTATTCAATATGCTTTCTTTAATGCAAAGTTGGAAGCCTGACCGTGAGGGATTCTCTGTTTCACTCCTGGCCTCTCCCAGCCCTTTGCAATCCTGGAAAAGATTTTTTGGAAAACGCGAACTGGTGCCCAAAGCCCTCAGAGGCCAGGGGCCAGATAAAGGGTACATTTCTTATAAAGATAATGGTTACAGAAAGAGGTTTAGTATCCAGGCAACCATTTTAAAAACAATAGTAACAGCTAACATACATTAAGTTTATGTTCCAGACACTAGCCTGAGTGCTTTATGAGCATTCTCTTACCTCACCCTTATAGCAGCCCTATGTGGCAGGGAGAATGAGAAACATTATTGACTTCCTGGAGTTGCTGTGAGGGTAAAATGAGGTGAGGATAAACCATTAGGGAGAAAGGAGGTAGCACATGGAAAGTTCGACATATGTTAACTATTGTTATTACCGCTGTAGCAAAAAAAAAAACAAAGATCACAAAGAATATCAATAGGAAGGTGGATCAGCTCCAGACACAGTGGCTTGGCAGGAGGGAGCTATGAAAATGAAGTCAAAGAGTGACTTCCGAAGGGGAGAGACTGATGGGCAATGCAGTGATGCTGTCCCCTGACTCCCTCCTGCCCACCATATCCCAAATTATCACTCCCTCATAATCTTCCTTTTCCATGATTTGATGGCTGGAGAAGCCCTGTTTACTAAAATAATGATCTGTGCAAAAGACTGATACAGATTATCCTGGTGGACGTCTCTTAATGTTCAATTATAGCTTGGTATTTTGGTTTATGTTTTTAAGAACACTTAAGTACAAGTCTTGTATATACATGTTGATAGCAGCTTTATTTATAGTAGGCAAAAACTGGAAAAATACAAACATTCATCTATAAATGAACAGATAAATCAACTGTAGTATGTACATACAATGCCATGTACTCAGAAATAAAAGGGACTATTGATTTTTATTATGTTGAGTGAAAGATGCCAGACAAAAAATAAGCACCTACTATATGATTCTCAAAACTGCATATTACCATAGAGAGACAGAAAACATATCAGGAGTTGCTTGGGGACAGGAAAGTTGGGGAGAAGACAAGTTACAAAGATACACAAGAAATCTTTTGTGGGTAATGTTTATGTTCATTATCTTGATTGTGGTTCATATTGCAAAATTTATCCAACTGTACACATATGTGCGATTTATTCTACATTCATTATATTTTAATAAAACGGTTTAAAAACAAACCATGAGATCTCAGTTAACTCCCACTATATTGGCAAAAGAAAAATGATTTGTACAATAATACCAAGTGTTGTGAAGTTATAGAGCAATAGAAACTCCCACATACTTTTTATGGAAATGTAAATTAAAACAATCACTATAGAAAACAGTCTAGTGGTTCCTATTAAAATGGAACATGTGCATATTCTATAAGCCAAAGTTCCGTCCCTAGGTATATACCCTAGAAAAGCTCATATCCTCATACCCAAGAACATATGTACCAGAATATACATAGCACCATTATTCACAATAGCTCATATTCTAAAAAATGAACCCTGTCACTGTCCATTTAGAACAGATGGATAAGGAAATTTTGGTGTATTCCCTCAATAAAACATTATATAGGAGGATGAAGGGGTAAGAGGAAAAAGAGAGGGGAAAGAGAAAGGGAAAAGAAGAAGGAACTCAAACTATATGCAACCATATTTATGACTCTCATAGAATAATGTTGAACAAAAAAGGCACATCACATTAATCATCCATCTTAGTAAAGGTCAAAAGCATATAAAACTAAATAATGTACTACTGGATGTGTAAACCTATACAAAAACACTACTTACAATAAAGGAATAGCATACACAAATTTGGAATTGTGATTATGTCTGTGAGTGGTTGGAGTTGGATGGGATTGGAAAAGGATATCCAAGGAAATTCAAAGTAATGGTAACATTCTCTCTTTTAAATAGGATAGCAGGCAACCAAGTGCTCATTGCACTCTTATTTATACCTCACATGTATTTTGTAACTGTCATTCTCAATCAAATCAATATTAAACAAAAGTAATTTTAAGAAACAGTTATTACCGAATATTCAACTTAGGCACTGGAAAGCTCTATAAAGACTCCAAAGAATAAACTCCTAAAGCAATACAACTTTCTAGATAACCTTCCAACATACCAGTAGCAAAATGAAACATGCATTTAAAACACTAAGCATGGCACCTGGAAAACAGCACTCAATAAATGTTTGCAATTATTATAACTGTCATTATTTTGTTGTTGTAATTATTACTAATAATACTTGTTAATCGCTTTATAGAAGCATCAGTCACAATCCAGTTAAAAATTGTAAAGTTAACTCCTAGGCCATTGTAAGAGTGAATAGAAACTGGGGCAATTATGTGTTAAGGCTACTCATGATATTAAAACCAGGTGCTCAGCACATGTGCAAAAGTCCTCTATTCTCCATGCAAATGTGGGTAGGAAATGCAAGCTAGTTTATTCAAAATAGGTGTCAAGATACAGGCAGAAAGTTACCAGGATTAGTTGTCAGGGAAAAAACCTGTTTCATCTGACTGGACATGTTTATCTATTCTAACAGAAGACTAAGTCTATAGAGACTGTTACCTAACAGAACATTAGGGCTAAGATTCCATAAAAACTTTTGTTCCTGGGTTCCTATTTGTCCTCATAGTATTAGGTGAATAAACCACCCTGTCCTTGCTCCCAAAAATGGGAAAAACTTACATTTTTCTCATCTTATTTTATTCCAAGCAATTCCTTCTTCAAGGGGATAAAAATTATAATATTGGTCAATTGGAGGAGAACAGCATCCATGCATATTCAGACTTTGTGGGGGTGGATAATAAAGAAATTCACTGAAGAGGAAAAAAGCTTAAATTTGACTTATTTCTGAAAAAAATATTCCCCGTGTGACATGATGAGAAAATATCAAGAAACACCTAGAGAACCACCAACCGGAGCCAAGCACATGTTGCAATCTCTGTTCCTCTCCAAATCTGTAGAATTTATAGACATGGTATAAAAATACTTAGTAAATATTTTAAAACCTTGAAAACAAGAACACTCATTTAATAAGAAACTGTGAAGAAATTGCAAAAGAAGAAAGGCAAATTGAAAACCATATGCATAACTTTCAGTGTGTTCCCCAAACCAGCAGCATTAGCTGCTGGGAATTTGTTTGAAATGCAAATTCTTGAACCCTAACCCACACCCACTGAACCAGAAACACAGTTTGGGAACTGGGAATGTATCAATTAACAAATTTGAATTTAACAAATATAAAATACTTTCAATAGTTTGGAACATTTACAGATATTGACTATATACTTGGCAACAAAGGAATTGTTAAACAAAACTTGTATTATTGCATTTGGGTTAGAATTTGCTAGTCCCTGATAACAGTTTGGATGTTTGTCCCCTCCAAATCCATGTTGAACTGTAATCCTCAGTGGAGGTGCGGCCTAGCAGGAAGCATTCGGATCACGGGGGCAGACTCCTCATGATTTGCTTAGTTAGCATGATGAGTGAGTTCTTGCTCAGTTAGTTGAGGCGAGAACTGGTTGCTTAAAAGTGCGTGGCCCCTTCCCCTTCTCTCCTGCTCCTGCTTGCCGTGCAATACTCTGGCTCCCTCTTTACTTTCTGCCATGATTATAGGCTTCCTGAAGTCTCATCAGAAGCAGATGCCAGTACCCTGCTTTCTATACAGCCTGCAGAACCGTGAGCCAATTAAGCTTTTCCTTATACATTACCCTGCCATGGGTATTTATTTACAGCAATGCAAGAAGTGATAACACGGGGGGGCGGAGCAAGATGGCCGAATAGGAAAAGCTCCAGTCTCCAGCTCCCAGCGCGAGCGACACAGAAGACAGGTGATTTCTGCATTATCAACTGAGGAACGCAGCTCATCACCAGCAACGGATCAAAGCTGGACGGAGAATGACTTTGACGAGATGAGAGAAGAAGGCTTCAGTCCATCAAACTTCTCAGAGCTAAAGGAGGAATTACGTACCCAGCGCAAAGAAACTAAAAATCTTGAAAAAAGAGTGGAAGAACTGATAACCAGAATAATTAATGCAGAGAAGGCCATAAACGAACGGACAGAGATGAAAACCATGACACGAGAAATACGTGACAAATGCACAAGCTTCAGTAACCAACTTGATCAACTGGAAGAAAGAGTATCAGCGATTGAGGATCAAATGAATGAAATGAAGCGAGAAGAGAAATCTAAAGAAAAAAGAAGAAAAAGAAATGAACAAAGCATTCAAGAAGTATGGGATTATGTAAAAAGACCGAATCTACATCTGATTGGGGTGCCTGAAAGTGAGGGGGAAAATGGAACCAAGTTGGAAAACACTCTTCAGGATATCATCCAGGAGAACTTCCCCAACCTAGTAGGGCAGGCCAACATTCAAATTCAGGAAATACAGAGAATGCCACAAAGATACTCCTCGAGAAGAGCAACTCCAAGACACATAATTGCCAGATTCACCAAAGTTGAAATGAAGGAAAAAATCTTAAGGGCAGCCAGAGAGAAAGGCCGGGTTACCCACAAAGGGAAGCCCATCAGACTAACAGCAGATCTCTCGGCAGAAACTCTATAAGCCAGAAGAGAGTGGGGGCCAATATTCAACATTCTTAAAGAAAAGAATTTTCAACCCAGAATTTCATATCCAGCCAAACTAAGTTTCATAAGTGAAGGAGAAATAAAATCCTTTACAGATAAGCAAATGCTGAGAGATTTTGTCACCACCAGGCCTGCCTTACAAGAGACCCTGAAGGAAGCACTAAACATGGAAAGGAACAACTGGTACCAGCCATTGCAAAAACATGCAAAAATGTAAAGACCATCAAGGCTAGGAAGAAACTGCATCAACTAACGAGCAAAATAACCAGTTAATATCATAATGGCAGGATCAAGTTCACACATAACAATATTAACCTTAAATGTAAATGGACTAAATGCTCCAATTAAAAGACACAGACTGGCAAACTGGATAAAGAGTCAAGACCCATCAGTCTGCTGTATTCAGGAGACCCATCTCACATGCAGAGACATACATAGACTCAAAATAAAGGGATGGAGGAAGATCTACCAAGCAAATGGAAAACAAAAAAAAGCAGGGGTTGCAATACTAGTCTCTGATAAAACAGACTTTAACCCATCAAAGATCAAAAGAGACAAAGGCCATTACATAATGGTAAAGGGATCAATTCAACAGGAAGAGCTAACTATCCTAAATATATATGCACCCAACACAGGAGCACCCAGATTCATAAAGCAAGTCCTCAGAGACTTACAAAGAGACTTAGACTCCCATACAATAATAATGGGAGACTTCAACACCCCATTGTCAACATTATTAGACAGATCAACGAGACAGAAAGTTAACAAGGATATCCAGGAATTGAACTCATCTCTGCAGCAAGCAGACCTAACAGACATCTACAGAACTCTCCACCCCAAATCAACAGAATATACATTCTTCTCAGCACCCCATCACACTTATTCCAAAATTGACCACATAATTGGAAGTAAAGCACTCCTCAGCAAATGTACAAGAACAGAAATTATAACAAACTGTCTCTCAGACCACAGTGCAATCAAACTAGAACTCAGGACTAAGAAACTCAATCAAAATCGCTCAACTACATGGAAACTGAACAACCTGCTCCTGAATGACTACTGGGTACACAACGAAATGAAGGCAGAAATAAAGATGTTCTTTGAAACCAGTAAGAACAAAGATACAACATACCAGAATCTCTGGGACACATTTAAAGCAGTGTGTAGAGGGAAATTTATAGAACTAAATGCCCACAAGAGAAAGCTGGAAAGATCTAAAATTGAGACTCTAACAGCACAATTAAAAAAACTAGAGAAGCAAGAGCAAACACATTCAAAAGCTAGCAGAAGGCAAGAAATAGCTAAGATCAGAGCAGAACTGAAGGAGATAGAGACACAAAAACCCTCCAAAAAATCAATGAATCCAGGAGTTGGTTTTCTGAAAAGATCAACAAAATTGATAGACTGCTAGCAAGACTAATAAAGAAGAAAAGAGAGAAGAATCAAATAGACGCAATAAAAAATGATAAAGGGGATATCACCACCGACCCCACAGACATACAAACTACCATCAGAGAATACTATACTGCTCAAGGTCATTTATAGATTCAATGCCATCC
Organism: Macaca mulatta; assembly: GCF_049350105.2. Lineage (NCBI taxonomy): Eukaryota > Metazoa > Chordata > Mammalia > Primates > Cercopithecidae > Macaca > Macaca mulatta. Next base: position 128,817,835 of record NC_133412.1, on the reverse strand, counting down.
CCATCAAGCTACCAATGAGTTTCTTCACAGAATTGGAGAAAACTGCTTTCAAGTTCATATGGAACCAAAAAAGACCCCACATTGCCAAGACAATCCTAAGTCAAAAGAACAAAGCTGGAGGCATCACGCTACCTGACTTCAAACTATACTACAAGGCTACACTAACCAAAACAGCATGGTACTGGTACCAAAACAGAGATATAGACCAATGGAACAGAACAGAGCCCTCGGAAATAATATCACATATCTACAGCCATCTGATCTTTGACAAACCTGACAAAAATAAGAAATGGGGAAAGGATTCCCTATTTAATAAACGGTGCTGGGATAATTGGCTAGCCATAAGTAGAAAGCTGAAACTGGATCCTTTCCTTACTCCTTATACGAAAATTAATTCAAGATGGATTAGAGACTTAAATGTTAGACCTAATACCATAAAAACCCTAGAAGAAAACCTAGATAATACCATTCAGGACATAGGCATGGGCAAGGACTTCATGTCTAAAACACCAAAAGCAATGGCAACAAAAGCCAAAATTGACAAATGGGATCTAATTAAACTAAAGAGCGTCTGCACAGCAAAATAAACTACCATCAGAGTGAACAGGCAACCTACAGAATGGGAGAAAATTTTTGCAATCTACTCATCAGACAAAGGGCTAATATCCAGAACCTACAAAGAACTCAAACAAATTTACAAGAAAAAAACAAACCACCCCATCAAAAAGTGGGCAAAGGATATGAATAGACATTTCTCAAAAGAGGACATTCATACAGCCAACAGACACATGAAAAAATGCTCATCATCACTGGCCATCAGAGAAATGCAAATCAAAAGCACAATGAGATACCATCTCACACCAGTTAGAATGGCAATCATTAAAAAGTCAGGAAACAACAGGTGCTGGAGAGGATGTGGAGAAATAGGAACACTTTTACACTGTTGGTGGGATTGTAAACTAGTTCAACCATTATGGAAAACAGTATGGCGATTCCTCAAGGATCTAGAACTAGAAGCACCATATGAACCAGCCATCCCATTACTGGGTATATACCCAAAGGATTACAAATCATGCTGCTATAAAGACACATGCACACGTATGTTTATTGTGGCACTATTCACAATAGCAAAGACTTGGAATCAACCCAAATGTCCATCAGTGACAGACTGGATTAAGAAAATGTGGCACATATACACCATGGAATACTATGCAGCCATAAAAAAGGATGAGTTTGTGTCCTTTGTAGGGACATGGATGCAGCTGGAAACCATCATTCTCAGCAAACTATCACAAGAACAGAAAACCAAACACTGCAGGTTCTCACTCATAGGTGAGAACTGAACAATGAGATCACTTGGACACGGGAAGGGGAACATCACACACCGGGGCCTATCACGGGGAGAGGGGCCGGGGGGAGGGATTGCATTGGGAGTTATACCTGATGTAAATGACAAGTTGATGGGTGCTGATGAGTTGATGGGTGCAGCACACCAACATGGCACAAGTATACATATGTAACAAACCTGCACGTTATGCACATGTACTCTAGAACTTAAAGTATTAAAAAAAAAAAAAAGTGACTAACACGGTCACGTTTTTATTTTATTTACATAGCTAGCAAGGAGAAAAACTAGATGCAGAGGTTTGATAAGCCTGCATAATTTAGGTGGCAATGGAACTTACCAACACAATTCATCAACATAAGTAAGCAAATTTCCATTTCCTATAACTACAGTCTGTGGATTAACTCAACAATGACATATTTTATGTATTTTGAAATGAATACTGCATTCACTAGATAAACAGGAACTTTGTATTTGGCACTGGATGAAATCCCAAGAACTCTGTATTGAATAGCTCAGGAAGAACCTGCTATTGACTCATAAACTCGTAACTGCTAGATTCTTCATAGCAAAAGCAAGAGACAACGCAGAAATGCAAATGTAAATAAGACCTTTCCCCACCTATCTGACTGTGTTTCCTGTGTTCTGAGATCACTGGAAAATAAATATTCCCCAACTCCCTCTTATTTTTTAACTGAAGAAGGCAATAACCAGCCTGGTATAGTAACTTGAAAACTCAAACTTTCAGATAATGAGATCATTTCCTGCCAAAGCTTCACATTCTTCTTGACACATTCTAAATCAAGACTAAATAATTTTTTTTTGGTTTTTAATTTCTTTTTGAAGTCTCCACAAATTCAGGAAATTGGTGTCATATAGGTCATATTCACTGACACAAATGCAGTATTAGAAAAAGATCCTTTAAAAATCTATGCATGTGAAAAATATATAACACACTCCAAAAAAAAAAAAAAAAAAGCTTAAAGCCCAACTGAAAGTTACATAAAATTTGCATAAACTGATGACAACTTACATGTCCCTTAGCAGAGGAATGTATAAATTGTGGCATATCATAGTTTAAAATGAAGAAATTTTCAAGTCAATATTGAATGAATAAAGCAAATGGCAGAACGATTTATATAAATTTTGAAAACATGCTAAATAGTATTATGTTAGTTATGGATACCTAGCTATGGTATTAATTGATAACAACATGAAATTAAATGATAAATCTCAGCCTCAGTGCAGTGGCTACCTCCGAAAATGGAGGGAAATGGGATGGGGGTTTTACAAGATGTTTCAACTGTAGCTAATGTTTTATTTAAAAAATTCAAGCAAACAGAAGGTGGAGGAACACGGCTTTTTCTCTTATTTTCTATGCTTTTCTATATGTTTGAAATACTCACAAATTAAAAAAATTTTTTAAATTTGTGAGTATTTCAATGAATTCCAGTATTTCAACACTGGAATACAACACAATACCTATGTATCAAAATCTGAGATGCAGGTAAAGAAGTCCAGAGGAAAATGTATAGCCTAAATTATTAGAAAACAGGAACTGAAAATAAATGAATTAAAATTTACAGGTAAGTTGGCAAAGAAAATAAAAAGAATAAAAAGTATAAAAACATAAATGAATTTAATATAAAACAAAATACATAAAAAATAGTGCTAGGTTGTCCAGTATAATTTAAAACTGTTGGAAAAATAAACCAACATGCCAGATCAGTGACTCAAGTTTTTGATCTCAGAACTGCTTTAGACTTAAAAACTTTTGTTGTTTCTATCAATATTCAATGTACTAGAAATTAAAACCAAGAAAATTGGAAGTTTACTAATTTAAAATAACAATATAATGAACATATTTTCATGAACTATAACTTCATTTTCCAAAACTCAAAAGATAAAATGAGAAAAGTGACATGGCTTTACATATTTGCAAATCTTTTTTGTAGAGAAGGGGTCTCCCTATGTTGCCTAGGCTGCTCTTGAACTCCTGGCCTCCTCAAGGTATCCTCCCACTCCGGGCTTCCATAGTGCTGTAATGACAGTCATGAGCCACTGCACCTGGCCTTGTAAATCTCTTTAATTCCTGGCCTAATAGAAGGCAACTGCTTCTGAATTCAATCTGTTGTGATATGTTGTTTTGGTTGAAGTGTATGAAAAAAATCTGGCCTCACACAGACATATATCCTTGGAAAAAAAGCAGCCATTCAGACAACTGTGGATATTCTTTAATGCTACAGTCAAACTCAAGCGGTAATTTATTAAAGATTAATCACAATAACGTTATCAATGAACTTTTTGCACTGTTACATTAAAATCCATTGGTTTGTCTTGCCTTTTTTTTTTTTTTTTTGAGATGGAGCTTCACTCTTGTCACCCAGGCTGGATGGAGTGCGGTGGCACAATCTCGGCTCACTGCACCCTCCGCCCCCCAGGTTCAAGTGATTCTCCCACCTCAGCCTCCCGAGTAGCTGGGATTATAGGTGCCTGCCACCATGCCCAGCCCTGTCTTGCTTTTTGAAGGGATCTTTCACCCACGCATGACTTTGTAACACTGTGCATTGATCATTTGGAAAATACTGGTTCACTGAGTTATACAGATCTTCCAAATGTTGACACATTTCATTACACATATCATAAAACCACATTCATTACCATCACTGCTGATCTCATCAGACGACATTCTCAGGTGACTTTGGTATTGTAACAGGACTTTTACTGGGGTGAGTAGTGGTGTAAATACAGTAACTAACACCACAGTTGGGAGCCACTGCTTTAACACTTGCTGAGGCACCATTCAGCACAGATGTCAGTATGGTGAAAAAGGCAAATAATGTCTTATTATGAAAATTAAGTTTGCCCTTGCAAACTCCTAGAAAGGGTCTTGGAGATTCCCAGGGGTCTGCAAACCATACTTTTGACAACCACAAAGGTAGGCAATCCCTTGCAAAGTAGAATCAAGACAAAATGAAAGAAGGTACCTTAACATCAGGAACAAATGAGTAAATTTTAAAATTATAAGACTAGGTATAGTCTAATTTTAAAAATTACTCTAGTAAGTTATATACATAGTTACACTCACATTTATAAATGCATACATACATATATACAAAATATTTTTTTTTAATGAGTATAAATAAGGCAATCAAGCCAGACAGCTTAGGTTGGAGGTTGGAAACCTGGTTCCTCTACTTAGTAGCTGTGAGACCTTGGATAATTTAATTATCCTCCCTGTGCCTTAGTTTCCTTATCTATAAAATGAAGATGATGAAAGCACAATCCCCTGGCCAGTTAAAACTCTAGGAAAGATTAAATGAACTAACGTAACTGCTTAAAAAAAGTCTGGCATGTGATAGGTTGTACAAGTAGTACGTTGGTTGCCTGGTAGAACTCTGCCAACAAATATAAAATGGCCAGATTTTTTAGGAAAATAAAACAAAAATTTTGTCAAGAAAAAAAATCTACCACTCAGGTTGCAGAACAGCCTAAGAACTTAGTGTCCTTTCCCAACCATGGTCTTCAACCATGCTTTGCGGAGTCTCCCTCTTCTGGACATCCTAAGCAGACCCGACAGCTGTTCTGTAACTTTGGTTACTACAAGTCCAGTCCAATCCAGTGTAATAACCCATCTCCCATCTGCCCCCTGGCTTTAATAATGTCAACAAGGAATCATCTTTTCTTTCATTCCTCCTTTGCCCTCCCTTTTCCAGGGACCCAAATGAGGTCAAGGGACAAACATGTCTTAACCGAGGGTGTAACTGCGGCCTCCTTCTGGTGGTAACTGCTTCTCCCTACATCTCATCCTGGGCAGATTCCACAAGTGGCAGGTTTCCATATGCAGTCTCTGTCCTGGGATGCAAGACACATGAAAAATCTAGCTGTAACTCTGTAAGCAATACAGCTATTGCCCACAGCTATACACCACATAGCCTCTTGCAGCTAGAGTGAAACACATGCAAGACAGCTCAAGCCTGGATGCTTTACACAATATCACTACCTCCAGGAAATGAATTAGTTTTCCTACACCAAACCCAAGGGTACGGCCAGTTTCACAGGCATCCCCACTCCTCCCTTCCACATCTCTCTCTTCTCTTTTTGGGGATCAAGAAGTCTGCCCCTAACTATTCGTTATTCTCTTCCTGTAAGCTTTCTTCAATGTGTAATTTTCTTAGGGCTTTCTGCCTCAGTAGACTGTGATAGTGGCAAGGAGAGCCATTCAAGTTTGATGGTACAGGATTCCTTCTCTTTTGATGCTCCCTTCCTCTCCTGGAGACAGGTTTGTAATATACTGGGAGAAGGTGAACGGTCGGGGATTAATGAGGCAAGGAGGCTAGTTTGGCCTTTAAGCACTCAGTGCAACTAAGGAGCTGGGAATATTTAACTGTAAGGGAAATGAACGTAGAGCACAGAATTATCTTTGCATATCTGAACAATCACTGAGAGTGTGATAAGCTTTTTCCTATGTGATTCTGTAGTAAGAAAGGACAGATTGATACAAGTATCAGGGACACAACTTTTAATGTCATACAAGAACCATTAACAATTAGAGCTGTCAAGTTAGAAAAGGCAATGTTGTGAACTTCCTGCTACATCAGAGGCAAAAGATGAATGACTGTAAGGTTGAGATGTTGAGGGAAGGGATACAAACTGACAGGAGACTGGACTGTGTCCCCAGAGTCCTTTGACATTTATTTTTTTAAATTAAAACATACAGAGAGGTTGAAAAAAAATAGAATTATACAATTCTTCTGAGGAACTTAGCTCTGAAGAGAGAAAGAGTAGTAAGAAGACACCATAACTTGGAAGGCAGAATTTGTTACAGGTGGCAGCAACATGAGCACCTTTAGGCAATGGCAAACGACAAAGTTAAGAGGCTGATATGATATCTGACCTTCAGATCAATTTCCTAATGATTTGCTGAAAGCAGCAAAGGTAGCAAAAGGTAATGTGAATCCCCACACCAGTCCTCACTGGCCCTAAGAAGTCACTTCAGTTGATTTCTATATGCCTTAGAAATACTGTATGTGCAGTGTTAGGAAACACCACTTTAGATAATCTTCAATCTCCAAAAATGAATTTTATCCATTCATTCATTTAAATAGTTGAGCACAATGAAGTATCCGGCACTGTCTCAGGCTACAGATACAGCAATGAACCAAAGAGATATTTCCTGCCCTTGTGGAGCTTCCTTACTGATGGGAGCAAGGGGAGTAGATATCAAGTATGACAGACAATAAGGTAGAATAGGGAGGGCAGGAAGGATAGTAGATAGTCAGGAAAGACTTAATGAGAACGGTGACATTTAAGCAGATTTCAACATAGTGAAGGAGCAAGCCAAAGCTGACATACCAGAGGAGAGTTCCAAGCCCAGAGAACAGTAAATGCAAAGGCCCCATGACAGAAGCATGACTGTTACGTGCACAAAAATAACCAGATGACCACAGTGCAGCCTAATGGGTACTTTAGTACTGAATGGCACAAAGTATTTCTCAGTAGTTATTTAGCATCTGAAGTGTTTTTAACCAATTATTAAAAAAACTTTCATCGGCCAGACACAGTGGCTCACACCTGTAATCCCAGCCCTTTGGGAAGCCAAGATGGGTGGATCACCTGAGGTCAGCAGTTCAAGACCAGCCTGGCCAACATGGTGAAACCCCCTCTCTACTAAAACTACAAAAATTAGCCAGGCATGGTGGCGCACACCTGTAATCCCAGCTACATGAGAATCTCTTGAATCTGGGAGGTGGAGGTTGCAGTTAGTCCAGATCACGCCACTGCACTCCTGCCTAGACAACAGAGTGAGACTCTATCAAAAAACAATGACGACGACGAAACTTTCAACAAAAAAGATAACACATCTAAACAGTGTAACAGTGCCTGAAAAAGAAAACTAAAAGTTAATTATTATTACTTCAAAAAAATTATAGAAATGGTAAAAATAGAGCTCCTCTACCTGAAATGTGGGTGGTAAGTCTGAAATCCTAAATGCTTGCTCTGTCCTTTCTGAAATCCCAGCACTCCTGGGCACTTTACATTGGACCAAACTGAAGAGGACCCAGAGCACCAGTTAGAAAGGTTATAGAAGCTACATAAACCTACCTTGTTGAATAGTTGCAATTAATAGCTGTATTCTAAATTATAATGTTCTGTACTACTAATGAAACTGTTAAAGCTCAATAAAAATTAGAACAAGTCAAGTTTGAATAATAAGCATCCTTTTATTTGCTGACGCCATTACAAAAACCGATTACATTAGCAACAAAAAAAGTGTTTTCTTGAGTTGAAGTCAGAGGCAGTTACTTCCCAAAATGTTAAGTAAAACAGTGTACAACATCAGTATTAAAATGTTAAATTTTACATTGTCTTTACCACTTTGATCTTCTGAACAATTTTATTGAGCAAAATAAGATAAAAGATTACATGTTTATCTTCAGGAATGTAAAGGTCTAATTATTCAAACAGTTTTTATTATAAAACTAAACTCTGAAGGTGTCTACAGAGTTGGCTTTTTTTTTTCTTTCTTTAAATCAGTAGTCTAACAAGGATTAGAAAAGACAAAACTCTGTTCAGTGTTTCTGACAAAGTAGAAAGGGTGAAAACATAAATAAGGCTTTAATTTGGCAAAATATAATACAATGCCTTTTTTATCCTCAAATGAACAGTTTGCCAATTACTTCACTCTGTAAAAGATCAGAAAGAATGAATTTCACTTTAAAACAAAGCAACAGAAGGCAATCAGAAGACATCTGTCAAACACCAAAAGTACATTATTCCATTTGATCTAGCATGGCCCTTTGAACTAGGCTCAAAGCAATTCACACTAATGGTAATCAAAATGAGAAAACTCTCAGGATTCAAAGGAAACAAGCTTTTAGGTAGGTATTTTTAAATGTGAGCCAAATTATGTTAGAAAACATTTAAGAGAACAACACTGGTAATCCATTTTTATTAGTCCTACTAAGAGAATGTAAAGCTAAAGTGATTGAGTAGCACTGAAAAGAGGTTGAATACAATCTTACCTCAGTGAATAAATAATTTAAAAGAGCAGACATACCTTTTTTTTTTTTTTTTTTAAGTCATACGAAGTTTTCTAAGTCAGATGACTACAGAAATTAAACTTCAAAAGCCATCAGAGACTAAGAGGACTTAACCAAACACAACATGTTAAATTTTGCCTTGGATTCTAGTTCGGGGAAAATAGTTAAAAAGCTATATTGGGTACAACTGACAAAATGTGAATAAAAGTTTAATATTGGATAGTACGTAACTACTGTTTCCTCTTTTTGGATGTAATAATGGTACCACTGATTGGTAAAACAATGTCTTGTTTTCGGAGATGCGTGCTAAAGTACTTAGAGATAAAATGTCATAATGACTAAAACTTACTTTCAATTAGTTTAACAACAACAAAATATGTAGATGTATAGAAAGAGATGAAGCAGCTGGAGGATTTACGGGTGCTGTACTATTCTTTCAACTTTATGTGTGAAATTTTTCAAAATAAAAAGTTTAGAGGAAAGAAGCAATTGGAAAATTAAAAAGCAAAGTTATCCCTGGCTATTAACAGTTGATCAGAAAGTCTAAAAAGATCACTAGGACATTAAACTCTAAAGTGCTATGTAAACATATTACTGAAAATGAAAACCTGATCCGTATGATAGCCAAGGTTCAGTGTAGAAATAAGATAAGTTTTTCTCCACAGCATTAACTCTTGTATTTCAGGAGCACTATGAAAGGACTTTTTCTTTCAGAAACAACAGATGACTGAATCACATAAGAATCTACTTGCTACAGGGAGTACAGAGAGCACACACAGAGCTTCACCTCCATTTCTTCTGGATAATACTGTAAGCCTCTCCAATACACTACTGATAAATCAAATATCAACTTTAGGAAAAAGTCAGAATCGACTGACAAAACTTGTAAGAGGCTGGCCAAAAAAAAAAGACAAAATGAGGAGAAAAGAAAACAGTGACAAAAGGGATCAGGGAACACAGTGCCTGAATTAGGGAGAAGAAAAGCACTGATTAAGAACACAAGCCCTGTGCCCAAACTACCTTGATTTAAACCCCAGCTTATCCATTTATTAGCTGTATGACCATGGACAAGTTATAGAATCTCTTTGGGTCTGTTGTAACATGGGAATAATAATACCTACCCTACCTAACACACAGGGTGGTTGTGAAGTTAAACGAGTTGCTACATGTTGGAAGCATGCTTATGCTTACAGACATACTCATGAAGTATCAGCTATTTAAATTATCATCCTCCCTCAACAGGATTCTACAAACTGGTTCCAAGATAAGGTAACCTGGGATAATAAAGTTTTCTCATTTGGTTAGAAACACACCTAGAATACTTAGAAACCAGGCAAATGTGAAACAAAAAGAGGAGATATCTGGGAACAAAAAAGTATATTATAAAATGCCAATACTGTCAATTCATATAAAAGGTATCTTAATCAATCTCCCACTCCCCCCAAATGGAAAGAGGAGGATGGTAGCCTTTTCTTTTTTTGATTGGGGGGGGGTGGGGAGGAAAAATAGGCAATGGGAAAAAAAATTTCCAAAAGAAAAGTTTTCACAAATTAAAGATATCAGTTAAATACACCTACCCCTACAGCTCTAAGAAACGCTAAGTATTATGTATCAGGATTTAGAAAAACCATATTACTGCATATTATCTCTTACATATTTGTTTTTAAAAACAACTCTCCCTTTATTGAAATATGTGCAGCATTATCATAAACAATTCATATGTACTTGTGTATATTTTTAAAGGTTTCTTGACATCAGATATATTAACCTACTACCTACATTCCAATGATTAAGAAATGTGTATTTTCAATTTAATTATCTCGTGTCAGTTTAAATAGAGTACACAGGAGGGAGAATATATGTAGCAAAAATGATAGCTAAGGATAAAAACCTGAGGGTAACACAAACATTTAAAGGGCATAAAGAAGAGCTATTGGAACCAAAACATAAGTACATAAGTAAGAATTATCAACGTCAATGCCAGGTAGAGCCTAAGGAATGAAGTTCAAGAGTGCCTGGTGTCAGCCGGGCGCGGTGGCTCAAGCCTGTAATCCCAGCAGTTTGGGAGGCTGAGACGGGCGGATCACAAGGTCAGGAGATCGAGACCATCCTGGCTAACACGGTGAAACCCCGTCTGTACTAAAAAATACAAAAAAAACTAGCCGGGCGAGGTGGCGGGCGCCTGTAGTCCCAGCTACTCAGGAGGCTGAGGCAAGAGAATGGCGTGGACCCAGGAGGCAGAGCTTGCAGTGAGCTGAGATCCGGCCACTGCACTCCAGCCTGGGCTACAGAGTGAGACTCCGTCTCAAAAAAAAAAAAAAAAAAGAGTGCCTGGTGGGCCTCTATTTTCATAACAATCCAGCCTATCATTCATGATATAATACTGTCAACCACCCACTTGCCAAACCTGGACTTACGTTTATCAGCTGACAAAAGAATGTTGCACTATCACTTAGGGGAGCTGCCTGCCAACTGTGTTGTGAGGGTATACAGATATATTTTAATAAATTACTACAATTTTCTAAATCAAGAAGAAAAAGTGTTAATATCAATGACTCATATAAGTCTCAAATGTAATACAATTAAAACAAATGTGGCAACAGACAAGCCAAAAATAGTTCCTAAGACTTAAAATGAGTAGACTATGTATTTAGGAAGAAAAGGAAAACATTAAAGAACACCTATGAGATGCTAAAGAGAGAATATTGCTTAGGTCTAAAAGCAAGGATAATAGGCAATCTTTTCATTGTTTAAGCTCTCTAGAAATGAAACCCTTCCCTTATAACACAAAGGTCTAACGTCAGCATTTTTGACATATTTCATAAGTACTTTCAGTATCTTATCATATGCAAAAGAAGGGCCTATATTGGATCTAGCAATTAGTGATCACTAATGATTTTTGCAAAAATGATTTCATTGGAATAGCAGGAAGAAAAGCCATTCTAGAGCAGATAAAAGTAATCAATAACAATAAATAAGTAGATACTAAGAGAGTATTTTCTTAAGAATACTAAATAGTAAAAAAGTCAAAAATAAGGGTGGTAATCTGAAGGAAGTACAAGGTTAAAATAAGCCATCTGGGCATGTTTTCAAGACTGAACAGAGGGAGCCAGTGGAAAGAATAAGGCTGAAGTCCTGGGAAGGAGAGATGGAACAGTTTCCCTAGGAAGCAAGGTTATTTCCTAATTTGGAAAAGTGAGGAAATGCGGCAGAATTTTTACACTGGGAAGCTGGAGAAGTCAGCTTACCAAGGATAAAAGATTTGGGATGAAGCTTAATTACTTTTGCTGATATGTTGGGCTTATTATATGGAAAGTCATGTTTGAAATAACTGACCTGAATTAGCATTTTGAAGGAGAGCATGTGTCAAGGTAGGCCAGAGGATGATCACTCTAAAGTGAGACAAAATGCTCCTGTAACATCAAAATGGAAGTCCATCCCAACTTTTCCAGGACACCTAAGCTCTCCCTGAGGCCTTGTCTAGCCCAACACAGTATTATCAGAGGTTCTGAAAGGGATAATTTAGTGATGAGTTGCCCCTCAGGGTCTCCAGGATATCAGGATTATTTTAGAGAAAATAGCTTCAAAAGAAGAATATCTGAACTATTCAGTGCATATCTGAATACTCTAATTACGCTCTAGGCAGTGTGACTTCAGTTATTCATAAAACAGGTAAAATCCAGGTAGCAACTGGGGGGGAAAAAAAAAAAAAACCTACAACCAGAAAAACAAAAACTGCACTCACCAGCTAGAATACAAGTCATTTTAAAATGCTACCAAACCTGACCCTTCCAAGGTAATATAGACAATAAAAGCTCATAACATGACTTGGTTAATTACGGGTTTACTTATCCTCAAGTAAAAATCTCACTTCAGGAGCTAATGAATGAATTTCTTAGATTACCTAACAAAAGCAAACTTAAATAAAAATCAGCTTTCAATTTTAAGAAAATGTGGTGACTTTACTTTCAGTTCAGCAATCTTACCTCAGTTAAAATGTTATGGTCATTTTATTTTGGGAGGGAGAAAAGGAAGAAGGAAGGGAGAGGGGAGAAAAGGTCACAGACAGAATCAACTACCGAAGCAGTTGCAGGTATTAAGGCAACAAACACAAACCCAGGCAGCCAAGTTACAAGAGAATCTGTTTGATACAAAGGTCAACGGAGGCAAAGATAACCCCTCCAAGCTACAAGACCTTCAAAATATGCACAAAATAGAACTAAAGCTCCAAGAAAGCTAAAGGCTATCATCTGGAAGTTCTGAGACAGATAAAGAAGAAATATTTCCTCTAGTGAAGTGAGTTTCCTTTATTTATGTAAATATACATTACATATACACCTAATGTCAATTACCCATAGACAACAATATTTCAGTTGTCCTTACCTAACACCTGGTAGTGCTCTTTCTCCTTTGTGAGCTGTTGGTTTACTGCCTGAAGCAATTGCTGTAACTGTGTTACAGTCTGATTTAGACTTACAGACATTGTCTCCTTCTCAGAAGACTCCTGAAAAGAAGATGGAAGTGATGATAAACTCCATACACAAGGAAAAGAAATGTACAACCAAACAACAGAAAATGTTATATTGCTGATTTAAATACAAACACATAAAAATCTGAACAATGACACGAAAATCAACAACAGCAAAAAACACACAGAGAAATACTGTTTGCTAACTAGTGGTGCAAACTAGTTGGCACCAAAGAAAACTGCGTTACAAATGTTGTCACTTGGCCACAAAAGAAAAAAAAATCTAGAATCTATGACTATCAGAAACATATCCATTTTTTCTTTCAGAGAAAAAATTTGCCCCACAAAAGAAAGCACACTCCAAACAGTAAAAAAAGTTAATATATACTGAGCTCTTACTAAGTAAGTGCCAGGCACTGTTGTAAGTACTAACTATTTTAAGTGTTTTTATGTATTAACTCATTTACTTCTTTCAAAAACCCTACAGGATAGATACTATTATCATTGCCTTTTACAGATGGGGCAACTAAAGCACAGAGTGGCTACAGATTTGCCCAAATTCACATAGCTACTAAGTGGCAGAGCCAGGATTCAAACGTAGGCAGTCTAGCTCCAGAGTATATACTTTAAGCCAGTGACACCCAACCTTTTTGGCACCAGGGACCAGTTTTGTGAAAGACAATTTTTCCACAGATGGGTGAGGGAGGATGGTTTCGGGATGAAACTGTTCTACCTCACATCATCAGGCATTAGATTCTCATAAGGAGCATGCAGTTCACAATAGGGTTTGCACTCCTATGAGAACCTAATGCTGCCGCTGATCTGACAGGAGGCAGAGCTCAGGCAGTAATGCTCATTCGCCCACCACTCATCTCCTGCTGTGTGGCCTGGTTCCTAACAAGCCACTGACTGTTACCTGTCCACAGTCCAGGGATTGGGGACCCCTGCTCCATACCTCTCAACACAAACCTTAAAATTAACATACCTCACTAAGCAAAAATGAGATCAAACATCACTACATTTTAGGGACAGGATATTTTCAAGAAAGATGACTTTAGGAGACGGACCTTATACATTTTTGGTCTTCACACAGGTCACAAGGTAACTAGCTCAGAGATCTGGGGATGAAGAAAATACATACCGTTTCTGGGGAAACATCACTATTTTCAATAACAGTAATGTCTCCAGCAGCTTTTACTATTTTTGACTGGATAAGCTCCAGTGACTGTTGAGCCTATAAGGAAAGCAATATGGTAGGTACTAAATAATACAGTTGATAAATACATAAAAAATGAATAATTTTATTCACTTTGTAGAAGATAAAAGCTCCTCTCAAACGATAAGGTTTTTCCCTCCAAAATGAAAATAGCTTCACCCCCCACCAGATTATAAGAATATATGTTCACTGCTTTTAAAAGCTTAAGTAATATAGAAACTATATAAAGAAATTTAAAAACAGAGATAACCATAGTTGATATTTAGGTTAGTATTAATCTAGATTAAAGGTTAGCCAAATCTGGCCCAAAGCCTGTTTTTGTACAGAACACAGGCTAAGAACGTTTTTTACTTTTTAAAGGGTTATGCTGTGGGGCGCGGTGGCTCACGCCTGTAATCCTAGCACTTTGGGAGGCCGAGGCGAGTGGATCACCTGAGGTTGGGAGTTCCAGACCAGCCTGACCAACATGGAGAAATCCCATCTCTACTAAAAATACAAAATTAGCTGGGTGTGGTGGAACATGCCTGTAATCCCAGTTACTAGGGAGGCTGAGGCAGGAGAACCGATTGAACCTGGGAGGCGGAGGTGGCAGTGAGCCAAGATAGTGCCATTGCACTCCAAGCTGGGCAACAAGAGCGAAACTCCATCTCAAAAAAAATAAAATAAAGGGTTATGTTAAAAAAGAGACAAAAATATTCTAAAGAGATCACGTGTGACCCACAAACCCTAAAAAAGCTTTGGGATTTGTCCACCCCTAGTTTAGATCCCTCTCTACATATTATGTGCTTATAGAAAATATTACATAAATGAGCTTTAACATACATACTGCTTTATACTTACCTGTTTTAAAAAGTATGTTATTAACCTTTTTTTTTTTGTTTTTTTTGTTTTTAAAGACAGAGTCTTGCTCTGTCGCCTAGGCTAGAGTGCAGTGGTGCAATCTCGGCTCGCTGCAACCTCTGCCTCCTGGGTTCAAGAGATTCTCCTGCCTCAGCCTCCTGAGTAGCTGAGACTGCAGGTGTGCACCACCACTCCTGGCTAATTTTTGTATTTTTAGTAGAGATGGAGAGGTTTCACCCTGTTGGCCAGGCTGGTCTTGAACTCCTGACCTCAGGTGATATGCCCACCTCAGCCTCCCAAAGTGTTGGGATTACAGGCGTGAGCCACCACACCCAGCCATTATTAACTTTTTTTAGTCAAATATTTATGTGTATTTCCAATCAAATGTTGCACAATATTTCTACTGTATAGGTATGGGACAGTTAATTGTCACCTATCATTGCCATAAGATGGTATGTAAGTAAATAAGATGGTATATCTGTAACTTTAAGCACTTGTTTAGTATTTTTAAAGTACTTTCTAGGAAACTACATTGCTAGGCTAAATTGCATGTTTTTTATTTTGATCCAGAGGTCAAAAATTAAAATCATGTATCAAAGTAAACTGACTGCTCAACCATGACAGTGCAGTAAGCATGAAAATTTGTCCTCTAAAACAGACCCAAATTCACATTCTGTCTACACTAAAATAATCTGAAACACTAGTGGATTTCTAGACTTTTACATAACAATTATAAACTATAAGCATATAGAATCAAAAAAAAAAAATTCAACTCTTTAAAAGGAGTATTATTTTTAAAAATGAGATAACTTTTAAAATCTATTAGAATATCAAATATTTAAACGTTAGACAATATCCAATACTAGTGAGGGTATAGGGAAATACATGTCTTCATACCATGTTGGGAGCAGTATAAAGTATTACTGTTGGGTTTCTGGGATTCCATTTTATACTATCAAAATTTAAGATGTGCGTACCTCTTGTTCTTGCAATTCCAAAGAGTGACATTTGTTTTGCTAATGATGATATATCCCATAAACACTATCATAGCTCTAAAACAGCTTTGATATAAGCATATGTGAATTCTACCATTAAAAATATCTCAAAATAGAATTATAAATAACCTGTCAAGCCAATGCAAAGAAATGCAGTCCTAAAAATCATTCATTTGCATTGAGATTAGGAAAAATATATTTGTATGAAGAAATAAATGAAGGAAAAACTTCTTAAAAAAAACCAGAAATTTATAACTTTGTTTTATCCAAAAGACCAAGAGAAAAATACTTTGTAAATGAATACACAGCCAAATCCCAATTTTAAAAAATATATGGATGCAGCCAAATTTTAATAACTCCAACTAAATTTTACTCTGTACTTTATAAAGCAATTAAATATAGAAATGTGATGAAATAATGAGGTGAATTAAGAATCCTGGAAAAACAAGCCAAAAAGTTTCGTTCCAAAATAGTAACTAATAACAAGCAGCTTAAATTTATAAAAGGTTAATATAATGATGCAAAACAACAAACCCAGAATTAGCAGCATAACTTTGCTTAAGATTCAACACACAACATAGGCTCATGATACTACATCTCTAGGACAAACAGTGCCTACCTTATGCAAATCACCAGCTACCTTCTGTCTTTCATTTTGTTCAGTTCTAAGTTTTGTGAGTGTTTCATTTAACTGTGCCTTCAACTGTAAAAATAAAGGAACATCACAATTAACTTAATTTGCATCATTCTTTGATTATGCTGATACCTATAGGACTGAAGAATGAATGGGATTGCTAACAGTTATTATGCACAGTGGATTAGCCAATATGCTGCACCAGATGTATAGAAAGGCTAAGCAGTAGAGGTTTCCATCTGTAAAGCTAAACATAAGAAAAGCCACAGAAATGAACTAGTTTAGAGTAGAAAACCACAAATGCAAAAACAAAACCATCAAATTCCAGTAAAGTGCCTTTTAAAGGTATCGGTATTTACAGTCACTGAAATTATTCCAAATTAAAAACCAAACAGATACTTTACCCATTAGTTTCTAAAGGTTTTCTTAATCTATACAGTTAAGAGTCAATTATATAATATTTTTAAAGACATTGAACAGAAGACTACAAATCCAATCAAATTAAAACTCCCAAAATACTGACCATCATTTAAGGCTTCACTAAGGGGTAGTACAAGACCACACTGGCCTAAATTATACCATCAAGAAATGCCTTACGATACACCTATGAATAACCAATCTGTCAAAACAGAAAGTTCTGTAACTCCAATGCAAATATATAACGCCACTTCTCTGATTTTCCAATTAAATATGAGCAAGGAAAATGAACTATATTGCTCCCAAAAAACTTTCTACTTACTCTCATAAGGTAATTGTTTTTGCTTCCCACCCATGGGCACTTTTGAAACAGTTCTGGAGGCCCAAAGGTGGAAATACAAGGCAGTGACATTTAAAATTGGAGGGAGAATTAAAAAGGGGCAGCAGTGGGGCAGAGGGAAATTCCACTTGGAAATTTTATCTGAGGAACTCTGTAAGTACCTAAATAAATTTTGCTCCTTTATATAACTTTGAGTTTTAATATTCTCCATCAGACAAATGAACCTTTTGGTGGAAGAATACATAAAGTACATACAGGTAAACAAAGCTATTTTATCACAAAAAGTAGCAGCAGTTATCCTGAGCAAACAAACATCAAAATAAAGATTCCAAACTCAAGACTAGGGGAAAAAAGTAAGTATCAACCACTCAAAATAATCTCCTGACAGAACTAGAGTGACAAAAAATCAAAATAAAGTATTAAGCTGAGTGGAGATGTAACCATGTAACTGTTGAGTCAGCCACTAAGCACAAAGTTAATAAGTAAAATCTCCAACAACTAGTTAGAAATGATTTTTTAAAAACATATTATAGGGTGAGGACTTATAGTCATGACATATCACAGTCTTAATCTGTGCAATGTATAGCACAGAACTAGTCTCACAATGCAGTGTGAATGAGTTCAATTAAAGCAAAACATTGGTAAATAAAACAAAGATTTAAAAATTAGAGGTGTAGGGCTCTGCGTGTATAGGGCTGTGTGTGTATGAACATCCCTAATCTGAAAAACTCTGAAATGCTCCAAAATCCTGAACTTTTTAAGCACTGACATGACACTCAAAGGAAATGTTCATTGGAGCATTTCAGATTTCGGATTTTCAGATAAGGGACACATACAGAGCAAGCATATAATACAAATAATCCAAACTCCCCCCAAAAATTGCTGGTTCCAAGCATTCCAGATAAAGGATACACAACCTGTATTTCATACAGCTCTAAAAATTGATTCCCATAAATTTTTGCCATAACAGGATACCAACCACAAAAGAATGAGTTAAAGTTTTCTTGGTACATGGAGTAATGCTAAAAAGAAAATTCCAAACTGGGCAGGGTGAACTCTGGGTAAGGAGAAAACTTACTGTAATCTTCTGAGAGTTTATTAAGGTACTTAAAAAAAAAAAACAACTAATCCCTGTGCTGTAACAATTTTTAACTCACAAGGAAGACATAACAATTGTTTGAAACAGAGAGCAAGACAGCTATATTTGTCTAATAGCTAAGTCTGTCACAATCAGTACAGTTTTTAGAAAACTTAAGAATAGGAATACAGGGTACTATATGTTTTAAGACATTTAACTAACTTTATCTCAAAGTCTATGCTTTTAGGATCACCATGCTCGAAATATGTTGATAATAAAGACTTTAATATGTTTTTTAATATTTGTAATATATAGAGAGACTAGGTTAAAATTAGAAACTGGATTACTGTCCTTGAATGAAGAATATGTGTCTTTGGCTTTCAATATAATCTTCTCCCAGGTTAGAAAATAAAAGGCCCCATTAATTATGATAGTCCGAGAAGAAAATCTTTGTAACTCAGCCAACCTTTATTTCATTTCTTTATTCACAGAAAAGACTGCTGTTTGAGAAAACAGGATTTATAAAACATGGAAAATTTTGAAAAAGAGCTGGAAGCCAAACATGCCATTGTTAAGAGCTAAGAAAAGAAGGATCATTTTAGGAGTCAAGAAATGAAAGATAATCTTAGGAATCATCGGAATATGAAGATTATCTTAGACTTACAAAAAGGCCAAGCTAAAGATGTTAGCAAAGAAAAAAAAGCTTTGATGGTTTCTCCACATGTCAACAAAGTGTTTTCAGTGCCTACTTGATACCCAGTGGAGGACAAGCATCTTACCAAATTTAGCTCTTCATTCTGTCTTACTGCTTCAGAATATGAATCATCAAGTTTTTTCTGCAATTCAGTCAACAGATCTTTCAGCTGCAATGAAGTTTAGAGTTTAAGATTGATCTCCTTATGATAGCCCATGTTTTGTATTCTACTCGGAAGCTCTGCCACAAACAACTTATACTGAAATATCACTGTTATAAACTTAATCTGAATTGTGAAGCAAGTTTGAAAAGATTCTGTTGTAAGTACCTCTCTGACTTCTGTAACATAGGTAGATCGTTCCATCTCTGCCTTCTCTAGTTCCATTTCCAAATGTTCTCGTTCTCTTCTCAGCTAGCAATTCAACAAAGGAAAAGTTAACACACTTAAAATTTCCTTTCATAATATTTCCCCACAAGGCAAAGTTATGACACTTATTAATATAAAACTATATCAACTCAAACACTACCCAAGATATTAAGAGCATAACTATAAACTAATCTTAAACCATACATCTTCAGACAACCATTAATGCTAAAAACAAATCTATAGGTTATAAGTAAAACAATCAAATAACATACATTTTCAATATCCTTATTTTCTCTTCTTAATCGCTCTAGCTCTTGTTCTGAAGATGTAAATGATGACTGCATCTGAAATGTGAAACAATTATATGGCCAAGTAAACCACCAAGGATATAGCGGTTTCTATCCTGTAGAATTCTGAATAAATTAAAAGACACTTCCAAGGTTTTGAAATGCATCTCATTTAAAGTCTTACTGAATTTTAAAAGACCTTAAACATGAGAGTCACATTGAACTCAATTTAAATTGTGGTCAAAACCTACTCCAGTTGTATATTAAGCTCAGCTAAAAGTGATTAATTTTTGATTAACTGATATTCAGCTGTATTTATTCTGCAAGTGCATTAAAGTAGAGTACTATCAGCAACTGTAAATTCTGCACGTTGGTCCCAAAAAATAAGTGAGTAACAGATGGTACTCTTTATCACGCTGAAGTAAATGGGAGAAAAATTAAGGTTGCACAATAACATTCAGGTCCCACAAACAGAAGAATGACTAACTTTTTCTTGAATTCTGTATTATGGGTTAAATACTTTAAAACTGATTTTGAACCCACTATTCTTTACCTTATCACACAATAGTTCTATAACTAGCACTCTACATTCTATATGATTACCCTTTAGTCATACTTTAAAACCAGTGATTTTCAAACTTGGGTGGGCATTAGACTGTTCTGGAGGGCTCATGAAGACACAGACTGCTGCCACCCCACATACATGTTTTGGATTTGGTAGCTGGGTTGGGGCCCAAGAATGTACATGGTGATGCTGATGCTGCTGGGGCAAGCCCCACACATTGAGAACCACTGCTTTAAGCTTTTCTTTTGTAAATACCTGTTTAATAGTCTTGTGTGATTCATCGACCTTAACTTTCCATTTATTTTCTTCTTGCTCAACACTTCTCTGTAGCTTCTGTAAAATTCCTTCCTACAGACAAAAGTATAGTTGTTTTGAAAAATTCATGTTCTAATGCCAAGATAAAAACTATTTAAGCCATGAAGGAAGAAGGTAATGATTTAAAGTAAAATCAAAATGTAGATTAAAAATCATTTCCTACTGTTTCTGCAAGGACGGATTTGTATTTTTCACACTCTAGCTGTAACAATGTGTGCATTTCATCAGCTTCTTTCAACTTGTGCTCTAGAACCTGCAAAGAATGAAATAAAGAAAACTCCCATAATCCTACCAGAAAGTTTTGTGCTTCAAGTTTGTTTTAGTACTTAATACTGTATTATGATAAATGGTTTCAAAGTATTTCACAATGACACACTACATTTCGACCTTTCTAAGTAGCAATAAAGTTCATTCAATGACCCCTTTGGTCATTTTTATTAAACAGTGCTATAATAAAAAGTCTTGGTACTAAAGTCTTTAGTCAGGTGGTAAGATCAAAGCAGACCCACATGTGAAGTACAGTCACAATGCCTATGCTACTACACACATGGGAAACAGGGTTTTATTCATGCCACTTGAGATATAAGAAAACAATAATAATAAATCTCCCCAATTTCAGTAGCCAAGGATAAAAACCAATCCAGTTTCTAAATACCTCTAATGATGTATTTGGGGATGCTTCAGCAAACCAGTGAGATTCTACCTATCTCGACTGATCTTTACTTTTTAAATCTAAGCTAAAAAGATAGTAAGAGATAAATATTCAATTTTAGAAACAATTAAAATACAGAATGAAAGGAATGGCAAACACTAGCTTTGTAAACAAACCAAATGCAAAGACGACCTACTGTATTTCAACTAAAATTTAAACAAAATGAAATCACCTTCTTACACTCTCTCAAAAGAGCCTTATTTGATTATCTTTTATCTTTTCCAAGCTCAAGAAGATAAAATCTTATTTGCTTCTTTTTTCTATGTTTAAATTACAAACAGTTCATTTCTTGAACTAACCTTAACCTCCTCTGACCCTGAAGTTCCAGCCATACATTCTTTTGCCTTCTTTTCAAATCCATGCAACCATTCACTATAACTCTGTGGATGAGAAAAGTTAAAATCATTAATTTTCAAAAACAAAAATCTAAATAAAACAAGTCAAACATTTAAAATAATCAAATTAGATAATTATAAAAGAAACCTACACAGACAAACAGGACACTGCTACAAATTTCAAAGAGGAATGTAACTACTATGTAAGTTAGACATAACCCACTTTTAAAAACAAGCACTAAAAACAGACCTACGTACCTACCATCAAAATAAAATATTATATACCTAACCAAGAATATTTTCAACTGAATTCTGCAGTTGCAGGTAGAAAAACCTGGGTTCAAATCTGGCCTCTACCACTTACTAGCACCAGGACAAATAATCTTTAAAACACAAAAAACCCAGAATGATTTTTCAAAACTGTTTCCAGATAAAACAGTTCTCAAAAATGAAGTATTTTGAGTTCATAAAGTGAAAGTTCAACTGAAGATGTTCCATTTGGAGGACTTCAAATTCTATGAAAATGCTCCAAGGACTCTAAAAATATTTCAAATTAGGAAATATTAAGTATTTTAAAATCCTAATGAGAAGTGATATGCACACACATTTACTTATTTAAATCCAACAAAAACTCAATTTGTGCTGACAGGTTAGCTGATGTAAATATGCATCTATTACAATTTTGGCATTTACTCTAAATTTTAGAATAAATTACTCTACATTATTGATGCTTATCTGAATTTTACACTTTGATAAAGAGTATCTGTGTGTCAGATACTTTAAATCAAATTTCCTCTTATTCCTTAAGTCTTTGGATTAAATTTAAGATAAAAAAACTCATGAAATTTTTATTAACTGCTATAATATAAACTGTTACATATGCAGCTGAATCAGGATTCTCTGCAAACTATCAAATAACAAAAAACAAGTAGATGCTGAGTCACTCCATAGTACAATACCTTTAATAATATCAAATTAGTTTTAAAACACTATTTAACTTTCTTACAACATAAATCTGAACCAAGACTAAATGTACACTATCAGAATCCTACTTAACAGTTTCAACTATTGGTATCCAACATAAATTAAAATAAGTTAAAAAACTAGTTTCGTTGCTTAAAGTTTGTAAATCTCCCTCTAGGTCATATAATTTAGATCTCTCCTATGCTGACTGCTCAGCAAAACAATAAAAGAAAACAGTAAAAAAATTTATATATTTTTATATCTACTGATTATCTTGACTTATCCTAATGTTAATGAAGCCTATTGCTTTATTATTTTATAAGGTAAATAGTTTATTGTTCTTCATATCTTTACAAATCTAAAATGCCAGAGTCTAATGTTAGCACACAGAAAGTTTAGTACATTTCCTGTAGACTATATGCAGAAATATTCAACTTTTAACAAGTATATGAACAAAAGCCAAACAATATCATCCATATCTTATGATGACTTATAAATATTTATAGTGTCAAAAAGATTTGGTTACTGACAGTGGATAGTATTGCTGTTAAAAAAGAAAATTTTTACTGTTGGTGATCTTATACAATCTTTGAAGGACAGAAATTATCAATCATTAGTTCTCTTGGTTCATAAACTACTGCCAAAAAATACATCCCCCAATATTATTTCTATAAATAAAATATAAAGTAGAAACAAAAACGGGTTATGCCACAAAGAAAAAAAATTAAATATATTAATAATAACCCTTTCTCTTAGGTTTGATTTAACAACAGCACTAGAACTGATAGCGTATCTATACATTTACTCGGTGCTAGATATCTCATCAGTTCAACTCAAAAGCGGTAGAGATCTCCGAAACTGATCAAATCTGAACATATCCTCGATAGTTACAATGTGAAACAAAGGAGTTTTATCTCCTTACTTGAAATAAATGTAGGCTATACTTAACTCAGACTACAAATAGAACAAGCCATTAAGTTTACTTACCCCACCCCTAGCACCCACAGAGCTCCTTGGAGAAATAGTTGATTCTATGTTTGGGGCAGGAAATGTATATGATAAATCAGGAGCACCTTATCATACCACAAAGCATAGAAGCTATCAAAGTTTAGCAGCATTGTGTCAAAACGACTTGGTAACCAACCTAAATAAGTTCCAATGGGCCAAAGGAAGACAAGCAGACATTACGAATCTCCTGATGAAAGTGCACACCACTGCCTATGAAGTGGTCTTGCCCCTACTCTACCCTACCCCCAAAATACTGAGCCTTAATCTGACCAGGAATCAGATTCCTGATTACAGATTTGACACATAAAAGATATATAAAGAAAAGAGGAACATGCTACCACCACAGGGATGCAGTCAACTAAATCCAAACTGTGGGAAACTTCATAGGAAACCACTAAGTCTTTTGTTTTTTTTTTTAAAGGAGGTGGGGTGTTGCTGAGAAAGGGTGGGAGAACCCGTGGATTAAAAAATATCTAAGAGATGTCTCTAACCAGTTATATACTGACCTTATTTGGATCCTGATTAAAACAAACTACAGTAAGTTATTATTAATAAAATAGACAATTTATATGACAACTGGAGAAACGCATACTATACAAAATTAAGAGTGTGTTTTGAAGTGTAATATGATACTTTTTAAAGACAAATACTTATGTTTTAGAAATGTGTACTGAAATATTTACGGATGAAACGCTCTGATGTTTGAGTTCCTTCAAAATAATCTAGGGAGTACAGGGTAGGAGGTAAAACATGATTGCTTATATGCATGCCATGCACTGATAAGTGCCATGGAGAGATGTTGGGTACATCGGGCCTCATTATGCTTGTCTCTCTACTGTTGAACAGTTTTCCATTTAAAAAAAAAAAAAAAAAAAAGACCCTACACTCTATTTTAGGAAACTCACATGCACATTCACTGACTTTCTCTGTCCTCAAATAATTATTGTTAATTCTCTGAACAAACAAGAACATGTACTACCTCAAATAAACCAAGTTGTTCTATATTATCTGTAAGATTTCTGCTTGAAGAAGGTAATAGATGACCAAAAATCTTGAGTTTTAAAACGCAAAGAGCCTGGTTCATAGTATCAAGTACATTAAGGAAGTGTTGCTAAAACTAAGAAGCAATCACTTAAAATTAAGTTTTAAATAAAGCCATTAAGAATGTTACCATATTGGTTTTATTAGCATTAAAAAACACTTCTTTCCCAAATGATGTTTTTAATCCCCTAAATAACGTCTCATAAAATGTTATAGAAACAAAAGTATCAGGTAAATAAAAATCAGTTTCAAATCAAGTTATTAATCTTTACTGAAAAGCACCAGCTTAACAATGGGAAAGATCAAGGAATCAGCACTCTACTGAAACCAAGAGGAGTGCAAATGATGTTGCTTATTCATACCTTTCCTGAATAATGTCATCATGTTAAAAAAATAATAAATTAGTCTTACCAAATTAGAAGGGACAGACACCTTTGGAAATAATTTTTTGAGAACTTCTTTAGCCTCCAACTCAACAGCTTCCACCTGTTGTTGTCTTTCCTAAAGCAGAAGATGAACCAAATCAAACTCATAAGATCACAGAATTTTTTAAAAACAGAAAATAAAAAACTATGGTGTCTTAAATTCTACAGGAAGAAAAAGTTAAAAAAAAAAGTTTAATACTGACAAATGTTAAAATTTCCCACTTTAAGATATTAAAATGCTCCCATAAGAAAAAATCTGCAAAATCTCTAAAGCATCCTAAATACCAAATAATGCCTTAGCAATATCTGACAATATGGACATTTTCCTTGGCATTTAGAAATCAAGTGATTTGCCTGTCCAGAACACTTCAAAAATAGACACACAAAAAACACTTCTTATAGCTAAAACTTCATAAACTACCGATAGCAGAAAATACACATTGGAGGAACATAACTGAGGTTTATTGGCTGGTATATCTCTATTAAAAAAAATGCATCACTTATGGACCATATAATCTCATGGCATTAAAATGGTAACTTCCTTATTTCCAACTTCAAGGCCATGTGAAGTATTTATGCTAAACAAGGAGGACCATCAAAATCTGATGGATGATATAAATGGGAAAAAGAACAAGGAGCAACTGATGGCATATTACTTCACTAATGCCACACATCATAAAAACTAGTTCTGACACTTGTATATGGACTCTGCTATAAATTTACAAGTATTACAAATGTGTAAGTCTAAATTTGCTGATATTAAATCCAAGTCTAATGCATATCAATTATAACTCAAAACCATGGTTTGTCAAAATTAGGGTAATGACTTATCACACACCAAAAAAAAAAAAAAAAAAAAAAAAAATCTAATTCAAACTACCTCCACGAGATTTAAAAAAAAAAAAAAAAAAGACCCCTATAAAAATGCACATCTAAACCAAGCCAAGAAAATCATCTAAAAACAACAGTCACAAAGTTCAACAGGTGACAGGAAGGCAAGCAAGCTAGAAACTTCTCAACCATATCTTTCCCCCAACATTTAGATGTGAAATTTGAAATCTATCACTGATTTAAGGTCTACACACTTCAATTTTAGAAAATCTAATCATATGAAAATTTACACAATAAACAGCTGCAGATTTTGCCATTTTCCATACACACAAAAAGCTGTTAATTAAAGATCAGCAGATTTTTACAATAGGTGTTTTAATAGGGTATTTTCAATAATTCAATGAAGTCCACTAATTTTCAGGAATATACCTAACTACATAAAATAAGGAAAATAATTAATGCTACTTCAAGGATATTAAGAGGTAATTCTTATCATTTGACCAAAGCAGTGATCTTTAAAGAAAACCGGTTAGCAAAAGAAACACTGAGGAACAGCTTTTTGAAAACTTTCCAAGGAAAAAAACAGACTAAAAGAACAAAGTGTCTAACATAACCAAGAGCCACAAACATGGGAAGTTACTTTTATTTGGTATCAACAATTTTATCTAAGAAGTTTTCATCTGACATAGTAGTTTGGTTATAGATAGCAATTTCCATTCCACTTTAACATCTGGGAAAGATCTAATATTGAAACTGAACTATAATTTGCATACCATCTTTAAATGAAATGTATACAAGTCTTTTTCAGTAGCTCCTCAAGAGTATTTAGCCTTTAAAAATAATCCTGTAAAGACAGCATATATCATCCTCTTTACATTTTAGGTAAGCTGACCATAACTTATTTCTAGTTAAAATACTGAAAGTGTTTCACATAGTTCCTTGTCATCACAACATAATTTACAGCACTGGGTCAATCAACATCTCTCTCACCTATGCTATCTAAGGACTGTCTAAATTCCATTGAAATATAGAAGACTTTCTATTCTATTCTCTGCAGATCTTTAGCTATGCAAGAAGGCATCATGCACAAGAATTCTAGCTTTCTTTTAGAATCATAAAATGCAAAAATGCCTATGGCAAGTAGCATGTAACTTCTTGTAGGAATGGCATGATAAGCACCCAGATACCCAGTCTCACTAACAAAATAAAACCAAAAAGGTGGCTCTTAACCGTCAAAAACAAAGTAATAGAAACAACCAGAAACCACACTAAAACCCTGACAGAAATGACTGTACAATTGCAACCACTCCCAATGAAATAATGAAATGTCCCAATGAAACGTCCTATCTGACCTAGATTTTCCTACTCTGTGGTCCCAATATACCTCCCAGCTATCTCGAATTTAAGCTTTACTGAAAATTATGGCTAGATGAATAGGGATGTAGTTAAACACAAATCCACTAAGCTATAGGAAATATAACTATAAACGTATACTTGCTAAAAAAAAAAAATTACAGAACTATTTTATACTTAAAAATTCCTTCAGGTGTCACTAAGACTTATATTAAAGATTCAATAGAGTACCGTGGCACACAAAATACTTTCATAGTGCTAAAATGAATCATGTAGGTTCCTTCATTTACCTATCTGCAAAATTCAATACCCCTGTTTCACATTTATTTTTGGCAGGAATTTTCAAAATACTTGACTGGACTGGCAGATTCAATTTTTTCAATCTTTAAAAACAACCTCTCTATGACAATTCATTAGAAATCTTCACACTCAATGGTACAACTTGAGCTCAAGGAGAATGTCCTCCATTGTTCTGAAGACAAAGGGGGCTATATATTTCAAGAGTACTTCACATACTCTGGTCAAGAGAATTATCCCTTGACAGTAATATTTCATCTAAACATGCCATATATGTCACTGCTATCCAGTAATATATGAAGTTTCAGTCCACCACCTCTAAGGAATCATTCCCAGCAACATACCGAAAGTTGATGCCTTTCCTGTATTTAAGACTTTTAACATTTTTCTACCTTATCTGTGACATCTTGGTGTGCCCTCCAAAACACCTAGTTTATGGCACATCCTACATATTCAAATGTGTTTGTTAATTCACCTAGATTTCTTTGGTTCAAAGTTTTCATGAAAGTTATCTTAACCAACCCAAAAGGCGCATATTGTCTGACAAGAGGTTAACATCAGTCTTCTGAGACTCTTCAGCTTAAAGTTGTGCTCAACAAAGCCCAAACAATCAGGTAATCACAACAAATCAGCATGCCCAAAATTAAAGCTTCAAGGAGTAGATGAAAAAAGCAGAGATGATAGAGATGATAAATGTGGACAAGGAGATTTTATATTTAAATTGCAGTAAAAGTAAATGCTAAAGTTTAGTCTGATTTTAAGACAAGCTGCAGATTTTCTCTGTTCAGTGGATTGTTTCTAGGAGTTAGCATTACAACCTTGGAAGTCTTGTTCACTTTGTCCTGCAGCATTTTTTCAGTTGATGCCAATGCTTCCATTGCTTCCCAGTTTTTCTCCCGAAGGTCCTAATCATTTTTAGAAAGAATGATTTCAGTTTATCCATTATTGAAAGATTTTTGCTTTTTTACTTCATCAGTATTTTGCACTGCATTTAAATGCTGGTTACTGCAAAATTATTTCAATGGGAAAATATGCATATTAGCAAAAAAATAAAAAGCAATGTTCAGAAGTTTGAATGAGAAAATAAAGACGCCCACTTTCCATGTTTTAGTATATATACCAAATAGGCCAGCTTTTAAAATAACTACTATGCACATGTGACAAAGAAGAAAGCATTCAAAAGTAAAGACACAAACCAAGAATACATACATAATTTCAGGTACATTGAACATTAGAAGATTAAAGACAGAGCAAATATAGAAGTATTACAAAAAGCTTTTCATCTGATGTTTAAACAAGGCCCAATAACACTCATAGGACTTTCCACTGCAGTGTAACATTTTTTTCTCTATGTTTTAATACAATTAACATGTTTCAAATCTACCTAGGAATCCCATAGTAACCCACTGTGTTCTATGTCTTTCTTGGCATGGCCTAACATTCATGCCACAAAACAACCTTACATGAATTGTATAGCTAGTTGATCAAAGCAAAGGGGAAGGCTGGAAGGCTATAAAATAGATTCTCTTGGAGGAGACAGAGGTTATTAAAAATTGAGAGATCTGGATTTTAACAACATTTCATTCACAAATATAAATATAATCTTCTATATTTCAGTCTTTTTTCCAGAATGAGAAATCTAAACAGATAAAAACCAACAACAAAAAATAAAAAGCCAATAATCACCATTTATTACTTAATATATGCCAACCACTGTACTTGGCAGTTCACAAATTCTCATCGTTACAACAACCGCATGAGGTATTTATTCTCATTCTATAGATAGGGAAACCACAGCTCAAGTAAGTTAGGAAACTGAGCCAAGTACACACAGAAAATGAAGTGGCAGAACTAAAAGGAAAGACTGACACTGCTATCTGCTGGCCTCCAGTGTCCTGGCTCTTTTCACACGGGTTCAGTGTCTCCAGCGCTGCTGCTGCTGATGCTGCTGCTGCTGCATTACCATGCCCTCCTTATCTCAGAATCCCAATAATAAAACACAGTTAAGATGTTAGCAGTATATCGGCAAGTTCACCTCAAGTTTTGTGGCTAAGCAATGCTGTTAGTACTGTTATACCAACACACAAGCGGCAATTCATGTACCTAATTTTGACAAACTCAGGGGTACAAGAAAATGTCAACTTGTTAAATTAAGAATTTAATGCAAACTTTGAAAAATAGAAAACACACATCCATTTACTAGCAATACTCCCTTAGATTTCAGTAACAGTTTACCCTTGCTCAAGTGTTAGCAATCACAGTACAGTGTACAAAAATTTCTTCTCTAGCAAGAATGCTTGGACTCTACTTTATAGGTGTTGTCCTCTGGTATGAGAAAATTTAAGAAATTCTACTAAATTCATTATTTGTCTACTCAGTAAGTTATTAAGATTCATATTTCTGAAAGCACTATCCCTCCCCTTTCTAGTATAAACATAGTTAGGTTCTATGGCCTCTAACACACTTAATTACCAAAATTTGAACCACCTCTCAGTTAAAAATGAGAGGTTCTGGCCAGGTGCCATGGCTCACATCTATAATCCCAGCACTTTGGGAGGCCGAGGCAGGTGGATCACTTGAGGTCAGGAGTTCAAGACCAGCCTGGCCAACATGGTAAAATCCTATCTCTACTAAAAATACCAAAAAAATTAGCTGGGTATGGTGGTGCACACCTGTAATTCCAGCTACTCGGGAGGGTAAGGCAGGAGAATCACCTGAACCCAGCAGACAGAGGTTGCAGTGAGCCGAGTTCATGCTACTTCCAGCCTGGGCGACAGAGGAAGACCCTGTCTTAAAAAAAAAAAAAAAAAAACCAGAAGGCTTTCAAAAGACCTCATTACTGAGTATACTGGGTTTGAATACTGGTATTACTTTTGGTTTACAAAAAGGCCAGCCCAATCTAAGAGGAAATATCTTTGATTTTAAAATACCAAGCTGAAAAACATGTTTTCCAAATAAAAGTTCCACAAAAAGTCAACTGCACTTTTAGTTTTTAAAAATAACTAAAGGTGTAATAATTATAACTTAACATTTAAATATTTATAAGAATAAGAATTCGTCTTTTCACTTATTTTAAAAAAACTGTTCTCCAATAATGCCCCACCCCCCGAAAAACTACACACGGAAAATAGTACTTTCTCACAAAGATTAAGAAATCTAAAGTAAAAGTAGATTAAAAAAAATTCCTGGACCATATTTCAGTGTTAAAGTAATAAAAAGAAAAGCTTCATTCTGATTAAGATTTACTTACATTGTTTTTCTTCCTTTGGTGTTCAACTGCATCCTTCAAAGAATCTAACTCATTCCAGAGACCACTTATCTCTTTCTCTCTTTCTGAAATTCTAAACCAGAACATGAATACGTGTAGCAAGATTTTAGGTAAACAGTAATACAACTCAGATCCCTACCTATCAACATTTGTTACTACAAAATAAGAATATCAAGAAATGGTACCTTGAAAAGTACATTAAAGAGTCTACCTACTGTTTAACATAGAAAGCCCATCCTATGAATTTCAGAAATGATTTCTAAGTTTTTATACCTAATATGGTAAGCTTAGGCTTGTGCTAAAGAGAAATCTCATTCCCTAAGAAACAGTTTATGAATATATTAACTGTTGTAGCTATTTATATTTTTACTTGGGTCAGTACACAATAGCTATTTTCAGAGGAGTTAAAACGGATGTAGAAGCAGTCCCTTAAATATTTTTCTTCCCAGAGGGCAATGAAATCAGTTATAACTTTAAATGGCTAACCCACAACACAAGTATAATATTAAAGTGAGCTCAGTGTTTTCTTGCCATTTTCATACCAATCTCAGCATTCATGTTTTTTTCTGCTACTGTTTCCCAGAAACGCAGAATGCAATGGCAAAGATTCATAATTTGATTCTGTTATAGTTGAGAGTGGCTGGAGTAGAAAGTTAAATAACAAATAGCTCTTCGCTTAGAATCAGTGTCTATATAAGAAGCTGGCAAACTAGGGCTATGGGCCCACTCCACAGTCTGTTTCTGTAGGTCCTCGAACTAAGAGCTGTTTCTACATTTTAAAAGTGTTGTTTTATATATACATGTACACACATATACACATATATATACACATGTATAAAACAGACCTATGTGTCCCACAGGCCTAAAATGCTATCAAGGCCTTTACAGAAAATGTTTGCCAACCTTTGCTCTATATAGTCAAACTCAAGATTCGATTTAACAGTCAATAATTCTAACCTAGTAAACAAGCAACTCTGTAAACCAAGATGGAAAAACATTTAGATTATTAAAAAAAAAAAAAAAAATTAACAATTTTCCCGATGATAGATCACTTACATCATCTATTAATATACTTAATGTGGTTGACATTTTAACATGTTGAAACACACTAACTTATGTGAAATGACCTTAAATGTAGCCTCACAGAGAAAATTACAGGCTAACAAGAAAAATGTATCAGTTAAAAAAAAAATCTCCTTAAGAAACACAATCATAAAGACTACATATATATTTTTTTTTCTTGGTGCCAGGCTGGAGTGCAACGGTGTGAACTTCCTGGGCTCAAAAGACCCTCCCACTTCAGCCTCTGGAGTAGTTGGAACCACAGGTGCATGCCACCACATCCGGAATTTCTAAACTTTTTGTAGAGACAAGGTCTGACTATGTTGCCCACGCTGATCTCAAACCCCTGGGCTCAGCAATCCTCCCGCCTCAGTCTCCCCAAGTGTTGGGATTACAGGTGTGAGCTACCACATCTAACCTAAAATTTCTTTAAAAAATGAAGCTAAGCCAAAATTTGCATCATTCAATTACACAATCACACCTAGAAGAAGACCCAGTAAGATAATTGAGATAATAGAAGGTGATTTAGAAAACCCTGCAAAGCATAGTTTAACTTGATCTGAATGCCTAAAAAAACAAAAACAAACATCTCCCTCAACAAAATATTCAAATCCAAGTACTATAAAAAAAAGCATCTTAGCCAAAGGTACCGCTCAACTCTAAACTGTAATTCAAGATATCCAAATAGAACTGTAAAAATCAGGTGCCATTTGCAGTTACACTAAACTGCTTATTTGAGAACGGTTTATCACATAAAAATAGTCACTACTTTATATACTGTGAATCAAACTTATTACTTACACTTTTAATAATTCTTCATGAGGGGGAAAAGAAGATGCCTATCAAAAGAGTTAAATGTTATTTCAAAACGAAACTTTTCAGGAGACTTAAAAATATTGAAGCTTTTCTCAGATATAAATTAAGAAAACAACAAAAGTAAAAATAGCACATATTTCATATAAAAGTCACCCTGATTTTAATCAAATAATTTTAATAAAAACATGTACAAATCTGTAAAATGTATTGAATGCTAAATCCAATCTTCACTGTTGCAGCATACTTAAACTCTTCATTTAGTAAGTATTTATCAATTTCCCACTATGTGTATGGAAGCATATCTTAAATTTTCAAACTGCACAATTCATATTTGACTACATAAAAATGTTAAGCTTCCAAGTTAAAAAAAAAAAAAAAAAAGAAATGAAATCAAAAGAAAAACTAAGATATGTTTCCTCACGTTTAACAAAAAGTTAATTATACATCAACATGCAAAGGTACACAGCCCTTCATATATGGTATTTATTCCTTGGTGACAATAATCTCTCAAGCTTCTTGTTTGCAAGGACTCCAATTTATTTGTTTCTCAAAATACTATCAAGTCTATCCATATACATTCATAAATTAATTTAAAGGCTATTTTGGGTAGCATCTTTTATAAAAACACATTTTGGTTTTTACCAAGCAGAATTATAACTTGAAAACCTCTTTTAAATACTAGTACACTATCGCTTATGATACACTTGTTAGTTTCTCTCCAGTTACCAATGTTTCATTTGGGAAGACAGAGTGTGTACACACATCTTTAAGCCAACCGCTACAGTATTTAAACTGACTTGCTAAGAATTCTAGGATCAGAAAACACACAGATACAAAACAGAGCTGGAGTACAGGCAATAATATTATTTGTGTATACATTATAAATTATAGATTTGTTTTACTTTGGATATGACATAGCAAGTTGCTTTTTTATATAAAATTTGATAAACATAAATAAAACATACTTTATTCTCAATAAAAATGCAGAAATGGCAAAAATACTTATATGTCACTGGTTATATAATTTTTTTGCCACCTAAGTGAAAGGCAAGACATCTAATAGTACCTACCTGTTGGTAGTTTTGTTGTTTAAGCTGTTCAATTTGGGACTTAAACAATTTGTTTTCATCTTGTACATCCTAATTAAATAAAAATTAAACATCAGTATCTAAACATTTTTTTCCACATAAACTTAGATCAGACAAGCTAGAAACAGATCATACAAGCTAGAAAAATTCCAAAATAGCAATAATTTTAAAGTGTGTAATAAGCTCTATATTAAAACATATGATGAAATTAGAGTATTTATATTAGTACTAGAAGCAGAGTTTGCATGTCTCAATGGAACAAAATAGAATCCAGAAATATACCCAAATAGCTCTAAGAATTTAGTATGAAGTGACATTTCAAATCAACCTCAACTCCAGTAACATTTTGGGCTTGATATTTTTCTTTGCTGTCGGGGGTTTATCCTATGCACTGCCAGACATTTAGAAGCATCCATGGCACCCATCTACTAGATGCCCCAGCCCCGCTGCCCCAGCTGTAACACCCAAAAATGTCTTCAGATATTGGCAAATGTCCCCTGGGGAACAGAATCACTATTGTTATGATGGATTATTTAGCAATGTGGCTAGCCTTCTCTTTTTAATGGTTACAATGTTATTGTTACAGCTTACTGATATAAGTTACATGAAATAACCTAAACAAACAAAAAGAATTATAAACATATTAGAAGAAAATGGTTTTTTTTTTTTTTTTGATGGAGTCTCGCTGTGTCACCCAGGCTGGAGTGCAGTGTTGTAATCATGGCTCACTGCAGCCTCTGTCTCCCGGGTTCAAGTGATTCTCCTGTCTCAGCTTCCCGAGTAGCTGGGACTACAGGCACCTGCCACCATGCCTGGCTAATTTTTATATTATTTTAGTAGAGTCGGGGTTTCATCATATTGGCCATGTTTGGTCTCGAACCCCCGACCTCAAGAGATCCACCTGCCACGGCCTCCCAAGGTGCTGGGTGGGATTACTAGTGTGAACGTACCACACCCTGATGAATGTATTTTTATGATCGTAGAGAGACATCTTTCTTCCAAAGACTTAAAACTCTGGAAATTACTTGTATTTGAGTACATAAAAGTTTCAAATTTCCCAAAAAGGTTTTTCCCCTTCACAAATGAAGTCAGAAGAAAAAATGGGGAAAATAAATCACCTCGTATAATAACAAAAGGTTATTTAATTTCCTTTATTACATAAAAAAGACCTTACAAATTAGTAAAAGAGTCAACCCAGTGGAAAAAATGTGGGAAAAATTAAAGGACAATTCATATAAAAATGGCTTGAACATATGAAAAACGCTTAACTTCTCTCACAATCAAATGCAAATTAAAAATAATCTTACCATCTTTCAAGTATAACATCAAATATTTTTACCCTTGTCAATGTTGGAATGGAAGAAGGGGAAATGGCCCTTAGTTGGTGAGAGTGTCAATTAGTAAAAACACTTTTGGAGGTCTATTTAGCACTGTCTAACAAAATTTAAAATGAACCTACATGAGAGGGAGAAGGAATGTGACAGACTCAAACTTTGAAGCATGTAATGTGAGCAAGATTAATCCAAGACAATGTAGGCATCTACAAATTTGCTACTACTTCAAATCAATGTTCTGTAACTAATTTGAATACTAACTGCATGAAGGTGAGAAGATACTGATTTTCTATTTAACTATCTCTTTCAACAAACAAAAAACCGACATAAGCCTTGATCCAGAATTTCACTTCTAGGATACAGATATACTATTCAAAACGTGTGCAAGGATATTCACTGCTGCATTGTTTGTGCAGAAAAAAACAGCCCTAAATAATCTAGGTATCCATCAGCCGGGATTGGTTATATAAGTGATATATGCTGGGTACAGTGGCTCACGCCTATAATCCCAGCACTTTGGGAGGCCAAGGCGGGCAGATCACCTGAGGTCAGGAGTTCGAGACCAGCCTGGCCAACATGCTGAAACCCCATCTCTACCAAAAGATACAAAAAGTAGCTGGGCATAGTGGTGCACGCCTATAGTCCCAGCTACTCTGGAGGCTGAGGCAGGAGAATTGCTTGAATACAGGAGGCAGAGGTTGCAGTGAGCCGAGATCACGCCACTGTACTCCAGCCTGAGCAACACAGCGAGACTCTGTCTCAAAAATAAAAATAGAAGATGATGATATAATCATCCAATATCATAAAACTATTAAAAGTTAGGGCAGAAATGTGCTTTATATGGAAAGATCTTGAAAACACTGTTAATTGTGAAGGAAGCAAAATACACAAGTTAGTATAGTTCAACAGAGTATTTTATAAGCAAGTATACACACATACACACATTTTATGCATGGGTACTTACTCAAAAAGTATGCCAATAATGAGACCTAGTATCTGGGTGGGAGGGAGATTCATTCTGTACTCTATTTTTTGGCAGCACTTAAAAATTATTTTAAAGCATGCAAAGACAATAATTTACAAAATAATTAATTTTAAGTCACCATATTCACCTGTAACAGCTTTGTTTTGCTAGAAAGATCACTCTCCCTCTCTTTTAGCATGGCTTCTACCCTCTTCAATTCACTTTCCTTTTCTTTCAACCTAGAATTTTTTACAAATATCTACATTTACTAAAGTACATAAAAAAAGAAAACCAGACTCCAATATCACCCCTAATAAAAAAGATGGCAGAAACAATACAAACCAGCTTTTTTCCCCCATATTATATCAACTTAGAAGTTTGTTTTAAAAGATATTTCTAGGATCATTTACTCAGTCATACTTAACATTTCTTAAGCAAATGTGGCTTTATCTAGGAAGAAACTCTAAAACAAAAACTAAGAACAAAACTATATTTTATCTAATTGTTGCAAAAATTACCACTTAAAAAGCAAGGAATTTTGCCCTAAGAATCTCAGTCATAATTTGTTGACCTTGGAAATTATGAAATATGTATAACCTTTGTACTGAAGAGATGCTATGGATAATTTAATCTGTTTTTCCCTTACCCAATGCAGATGTAAATCTTTATCTAGCCCAAGTGAATCTCAATTGCCCTGGTCATCCTAAGCAATAGACCTATAGCATAACACCACCATCAAAATGATCTGTTTAACAGTTTCCTCAGGATAGGAAATCTTATCCATTTCAGTATCCCCAATGCCAGAAAGCACATAATAGAGTCTCAAGTATTCGTTGAGCTGAACACTTATTTTTACCGCACCTTGATCTAGAATTTCAAGATGCTTATAAATCTATATGAAAAAATGACAAAACAGCATACATCAAGAGTGAGATAAATATATAAAAAGGGAAAAACTTAAATACATATTGCTAAGTAAAAGAAGCCAATCCAAGGCTGAGCATGGTGGCTCACACCTGTAATCCCAGCATTTTGGGAGGCCAAGGTGGGAGGACCACTCAAGTCCAGGATATCAAGACCAGCCTGGGCAACACAGGGACATCCTGTCTCTAAAAAATTAGCCAGGCATGGTGGCATGTGCCTGTAGTCCCAGCTACTCAAAAGGCTGAGGTGGGAGGATCACTTGAGCCCAGGATGTCCTGGCTGCAGTGAGCCATGATCACACTCCAGCCTGGGCCACAGAGAAAGACTCTGTTCCAAGAAAAGAGAAAAGAAAAGAGCCAATCCAGAAAAGCCATATACTGTATGATTTCAACTATGATATTCTGGAAAAGGTAAAACTCTGACGACAGTAAGGTCATTGGTTGGGGGGGTGCTGCAGAGGTATGGAGGAAGGGAGGGAGGGATGCACAGGTAAAACACAGGAGATTTTTAAGGCAGTAAAACTGTTTTGTATGATACTGTAATGATGGATACATGCCATTATACGTTGGTTAAAACCCACAGAGAGTGATCCTAATGGAAACTATGAACTTCAGTTAATAACAATGATAACAGTATACTGCTACTGGCTCATCAGTTGTAACAAATGTACCACGCTAATGCAAGATGTTAACAGTAGGGAGAATTGGGAAGAGTATATGGAAACTGTATTTCTCTCATTTTTTCCTATAAATATAAAAACTGCTCCACCACAAAAAATAAAATCTATTAATTTAAAAAAGAAAATGGCAAAAAAAAAATGTAAGGCAGAAATATACCTAAAATTACCTACTTTAATGGTCTACATATCCCTACTATAAACAGGCCAGAAATGCTGCCCTAAGCTTTCCAAGCAAATAAGAGATAAGCACCTTGACAGTTACACAATAGCCAAAAGACAAACAATCATTGTACAAACGAGCAATCTTCCAAAAACAGAGTAATCTCCCTTGTTTTTAAAAAGATAATAACCTAATAAATATACTCAATATCTTGACAGTTTAAAAGGGGACACTTCTTTAAAACAAATATCAATAAAGAGTAATGGTATCACCAAGAAAAATTTGTTAAGAGCAATTTTAAAGGGGGCCAAAAGGATCAGGTCCAGATACTCCTTCTCACCACTGTAACCTGCTGTAGCTTAAGACAACAGACTCTCTAGAATAAAACATTTTCTAAGATTAATATCTACAAAAACTGACGCCTCTTATGCTGACTAGATTCAGTATTTTTCCTATTCAGCACAGGATGACAAGTTCCATTTTCCCTATAAATAAATTAAAATTATAGAAAGGTTTAAAATTCATTATCAAGATTATGGCTAAAATTATCTTCTGGTTAATTCAGAGATGTTACTAACACTTTCAAATACTAATTTTCATTTGAAATAAGTTTAATCTCTATAATAATTGCATACTTTGTTTTAAAAAATAACTTAAAACCAGTCTATATTTGCAGAAAGAATAATTGAAAAAATGAGTTTGATGGATTTGGAAAGGATAAAGAATCCAGGTATCTGAAAGCATTTATAACCTTTATTTTACCCAACAGAGACTTAGCCTATTTGCCTCTGGATTATAATTTCCACTTAACAATAAAGTTAATCATGTACAGGAAACCCATCATTATATTCGAACACACTCTGGAAAATAATGAGACGTTTGCTTCTCTTCAAAATGCTGTCTTAGAGCATACTTACACAATCTCAAGTTCTTCAAACTGTGATGCAGAAGAGACCTGACAAACAGAATCACATTTTTAATGCTAACATTAAAAAAAAAAAGGTGCTACGACACATATATAGAATCACCCACCAATAAAAAAAAAAAAAAACATAATTACATGCAGTAAATTTAAGATTGGGCCATTTATAAAGCAAGGACAGAATGAGTTTTATTAAACAATTTTTAATACTTATTTCTTAAAAGATTAAAGACTAATACTTTAAACAGATAGTTAAGAATGAGCTAAGAGTCTATTTGAAAAGGCAGAGATAAGGAAATGCTTGTAGGCTCAGGTTGACAGATTAAGCAGTTAAGTAAGATTCGCCAGAAATAAAAGTTAACTTATTTAAACAACAACAGAACCATGGTACAACATAATTTTTCTGGCAAAGAAACTCAGAACATATTAACATCTTGACTTTCTAATACCTTAAACAAAGATTTCTCATTCCTTATGTAACATGCTGGTAATTTGTTTATACTATACCTCTTTCAAGTTATGTTGTGCTACTTCCTGAACATGTGCTTTTAAAGATTCATTTTCTTCTTGAAGATCCTTAAAAAGAATAGGTATAAATTAAATTGACAGTCAAGTATAAAAAGGCTATTTTTTATTGTTTTTAACTTCTCACCTGTAACCACTTCCCTGTATTGGCTAGGTCTTTCTCTTTCTCTTCTAAAACAGCCTTCATGGTATTCATCTGTTCCTCTTTTCCTTTTAATCTGATAATAAATTAATTAGAACTCTAAATGAAAATGTTACATGACCATAAAAAGCAAAAATCTTAAGACACTGAAAAAAGTATATTTTGGGTAGTACTCACAGTCCAGCTGATTAAAATAAACTAAAACTTAACAAGTATAAAGGCATACAAGGCTGGGCGCGGTGGCTCACGCCTGTAATCCCAACACCATGGAAGGCCGAAGCGGGCGGACCATGAGGTCAGGAGATCAAGACCATCCTGGCTAACACGGTGAAACCCTGTCTCTACCAAAAATACAAAAAATTAGCCGGGCGTGGAGATGCATGCCTGTAGTCCTAGCTACTCAGGAGGCTGAGGCAAGACAATCACTTGAACCCGGGAGGTGAAGCTTGCAGTGAGCCAAGATCGCACCACTGCACTCCAGCCTGGGCAACAGAGCAAGACTCCATCTCAAAAAAAAAAAAAAAAGGCATATAAGATTTTGGAGACAATCAAATCAGGAAGTAGAGGATGATTAAGGAAAATCATTCTATCACTGAATATCCAGATATGAGTAAGTTATTTTAGCTCTACCTCAACCCTGTATCACCTTGTTTAAGTCTATACAAACAAATTTGGAAAACTTACTAAGATTGTTCTGGATGTGAAAGATACCAATTTCACATGGCTATTAAAATAGGCAAAGAGCAACATCTCAATTTGAGGTTATATTCAGATTATAAATCATGAAAAGACTTCCTACCTCCTTCCCACAAAATAACTTACAGGTTAAAGCCAAATAAGAAACTTAGGGCCCTTAGGAGTTTTGAGATAATTAGTATTTTTGTATTTTCTAAAACACCACTTGAAATCAAGAAGCTATAATTTTCATTATACTTCTATTTAACTCATGAAAAAGAAATAGTAAAAGGAAATGAGATAAATGGTACTTACAAGTTCTGAAGCTCCTGAACTTGGGAAGTGATAGATAACTGAAATACAAAGGACAGAAAAATCTATTAATAATCCTTTCGATTTAACTTATTAAGCTTTATAAGTCTTTATAATGTGTACATTTCAAATTACAAAGAAACTAGCTAAATTTTTCATGACAAAATGAGGTGTGTTTTGAGTTTACCTCCTCTTGACTCCAGTAACACAAAAATTAATAAACTAAAAATAAGGGGGAGGGACAAGGAAAATAGTCATGAATAATAAGTCTAATTAATGTGATGCTTTTTTTCTTTAGGCTAGTCAAGTGAAGCAGTGGGATGGAGAAGGAATAAAGAAATCTCTAACTGGTTGTGATCAATCAGTTGTAAATACCACTGCACTCAGATCAGCCATACTTCTACAGTTGTGAAAAATTAAAATATTAACTCTCCACACACCTCCCTACCATTATCAGAGATGTTCTCCATCCCAGTTTTCAAGGCCAATTACTCAACAGTACTCTATGATGTCTTTTTTTAATTTTTTCTTAGTCATACACAGTCTGATAATACCTTTTATCCTCCACTCTCTTCTCACAGGCCCTTCAGATTCTTGGCTTAGATGTCAGTTCCTTGGGAGGAGACTTTCCTGAACTCTCAATCTATATTAGAAAAGTATGATCTTTTCATCCTACCTATTGCGCTCAACACATTATCTCCAATCACTAGTGATCCACCAATCATGAGTACAGTGCTTTGATGAGAACTGCTTTGACAATAAATACTGCTGAATGAATCTATGAGATGAATGAATCATCTCTTCAATGAAATCTCACCATTTTTTCAAGGAAGCCTTATCAGATTAAAATCAGCAAAATTCATCAATTTCCAGTAATCACATCTACGTCTGAAATCCCAATGAAACTTGTACTTTGTTCTAAGGCAGAGGTCAAGCAATGTATATTCAAATAACATTTTGGTCCATGCAGTTTTCTTTTAAAAGGGGTGGGGAGGATTTAAAAAATTGCCTAAGTGTTTCATGTTTCATTTTTAATTGGAAAACTAAAATGAAACATTAACACAAAAAATGTTCTAGAAAATAACTATGAACAGTTAAAATTTTTAAGATATATAGATTAAAATATCAAGAACACTTTCTCAAATCAGGCAAAAAATAAAATTAAAAGCACATAACCCAATATACTTACAGCATACTACTAAAAGTGTTTTCTGAGTAACAAGAAAAAAAATCAAATAGCTCGTAAATAACACATAACTAATAAATCTGTCATGCTATGGCTCTGGGATTTTTACCTGTTGAGCCTTTTCAAGCTGGACATTTCCTATTTCTTCTTTTAGAGCCTTTATTTCCTGTTTCAAATCCTTGACAATGACAAAACAGACAAGATTGGACAATGGAAACACAGAAATTGACATAAAATGCAATGCACAGACAAACACATGAAATTAAATGATATTAACTAAAGTTGATAAACAAAAACATAAAACACAGTTCTATGTCTCCCAATACCTGAACAGTTTTCTCCTTGTTAGCAACTTTGAGAAGTTCTGCCTCCAGAAGCTCTTCTACAGACTTGATCTTTCCATCTTTCTCGTGGATCCTTCAATAAAGAAATGCAGTATAATTTGATTAGAAATCACCAGACCCATCAAAGATATAAAAATAGCAGCAAATAATGAAATGGCTCTCCAAATCAACCCTTTCCCATTTTAAATAAAATAGCAACATGTCTTTGTAGAAGGGCCAGGGCAAATATAAAGCTCCTCCTAACAGACAGCTGAAGCCTATGCACACAAGAAGTCAGTTAAGTGCTTCAAAAGTACATCAGAAATATAAGATTTGTACCCTGAGGAACACAGGGGAGAATCAAGTTCCATTCAACTATACTGACTCCCATCCTCTGGAAACAGGTTTTGTTTTGTTTTGTGTTAATTATTATTATAATACTGAATTTGGGAAATCACAGCTAAGTTCTCTTATTCCATTAAGAAAAATTCTAGAGTGAAAGTTAAACATACATCAGCTGTCCCAATTGCACAATAAAACTAGATTTCTGAGCACACACACACAAAAAGTGGACCAAAGAAGAAAAACCAGTTTATAATAATGTTATCACTTACACTTTCTTAAGTTCTTCAACTAAAGATGCAAAAGAAACCTGGAAATAGGAAAGTATCCTACTTAGTAATTTATTCAAAATAGAAATGGGTCAGAAATAGAAATGCACATTATCCTTAGATTTTCCACTACAATCAAAATCCAAATAGGAAAAGCCCAGGCATTCTTTCGAGACTTTTTTAATGTCATAATAATGACAATAAATAGCATTTTGAAAAGAGGTAGCTTTAAGGCCACTTATAAATATGTCAAAAGAAAAAAATCGTTAGATAAATGTTAAAATTATTTAATCAATAATTCCAACCATAGAGAAAATGCAACTAAGAAACTGCCTAATTTCAGGCAGCCTCTTTTACTAGAGTCTTACTTTGTATTTGTATACTTAGAACTTTTTATCACTCTAGTAAGAGGCAATGGCACCCTATCTGGAGTATTCGTCATAGTACCTGGCATACAATCAGTATTATATAAATTGCAGCCTCTATTACTGATTATCATTCATAAATTAAAACTATAATTGACAAATTCCAACCTGGAGGAAGAGAAACAACAGACTTGTTTCTATGCAACAGTTTGCCCCCTGTTTAAAAGAGAATGGGCTGGGCACAGTGCCTCATGCCTATAATCCCAACACTTTAGGAGGCTAATGTGGGAGGACCGCTTGAGGCCAGGAATTTGTGACCAGTCTGGACAACATGTCCAGACCCCATCTCTACAAAAAATAAAATACAAGTTAGCTGAGCATTGTGGCATGAGCCTATAGTCCTAGCTACTTAGAAGACTGAGCAAGGAGTTATCACTTGAGCCCAGGAGTTCAAAGTTATGGTGAGTTATGATTGTACCACTGCACTCCAGCCTGGGCAAAAGAGCAAGACCCCGTTTCTTTTAATTTAAATAAACAAACAAAAAAACAAACAAACAAACAAAAAACACAGAGACAAAGAACAGTTGTAAAAATGTACTACATTACCTGATCATTTTGCTTAGCTTTTAAGTCTTGAACTTCTTTTGTCAGAGATGAATTTTCTGTTCTTATTGCCTTTT
Organism: Macaca mulatta; assembly: GCF_049350105.2. NCBI lineage: Eukaryota > Metazoa > Chordata > Mammalia > Primates > Cercopithecidae > Macaca > Macaca mulatta. The sequence continues at coordinate 128,774,230 of NC_133412.1, read as the reverse complement.
TCAAAGACACATAAGCAAAACATGCTTTTATTTTCTGAAAAATACAGCTAGCTTCAAAATACATTAGCTTCTCATTTCTTTAGCTGCTTCTTTTCCACTCTAGAAGGCCCAAAACTCTCACTTTTTTCCATGTCTATAATTCTGTAACTTCAATAGCTACCCAAATGAATTTTTAATTCAATTACACCCACATATATTTCTACTTATATCTGAACAACCTCAAAAATACATAGTATACCACTTGTTAGTTAAGTTACTCCTCTCCCTAAATTCAAATACATCTTTTAACTTACTTCTTCCAGCAACCTTTTCCCAATCAAGTTAGTTAAAGCTAATGACAACCATAAAATAGAATGGCAATCTCTTCTCTGGCCTCCAATACCATTTCATGAATTAAGTCTGCTAGTTATCATTTGGTTATAATTTGGACAAGGGTGCAAGTGGGGAAACTGACAAACTATAACAATAGTATCTACCTCATTAAGGCAGTCAATGTTACAATTATGCATTAACTTCTAAAAAAATCTTTAATAAAAAAGCATTATATAAATTTATAAAATGTGAGAGGTACTATTAAGTTTAAGATCTATGGGGAAAACCTTACACAAATTACAGTGAAATCCTTTTATGTCACTGAATAAACACAAGGAAAACAAAACTACAAAATGCTTTACATTCAGCTCCTCTTCTTTAGTTGCCACCTGAATAAGTCCAGTTTCAAGTAATTCTTCTACAGTCTTTAACTTCTCATCTTTTTCTTGAATGCTGAAATTATAAGTTTATAACACATATATTAACTATTTTTCAAGGTTAATGATATTATTTCTTCTCTTTTTTTGAGACAGAGTTTCGCTCTTGCTGCCAAGGCTGGAGTACAATGGCGCAATTTTGGCTCACTGCAACCTCTGCCTCCCAGGTTCAAGCGATTCTCCTGCCTCAGCCTCCCAAGTAGCTGGGATTACAGGCATGCGCCACCATGCCTGGCTAATTTTGTATATTTGGTAAAGACAGGGTTTGCCATGTTGGCCAGGTTGGTTTCAAACCCCTGACTTCAGGTGATCCACCCACCTCAGCCTCCCAAAGTGCTGGGATTACAAGTGTGAGCCACTGCGCCCGGCCAGTTAATGGTATTATTTCTAATCATTTTAAGTGGATCAACCTCTGTCCATCATTTCTTATAAACTTAATTCTAGAAAAGTTTCTAGGTTTCTAGTGATGGTTTATCATGGTCTCAGGATACTTCCTCTTTACAAGTAAAATGTACTCAAGTAATTCATGCTTACATGCTAGCCTCAACAAGTAAAATTACTGCCACACATGAAACCCACAAACGGTAATGTAATCCCAAATCAACAGTATACCACATTTTCTTCCATTACAAAGTTTAAAGAGAATTTTTAAAATATGATTAATGTAGTTAATTTGGTAGAAGTAACTCATCAAAATATAAAAAGAAAACTAAACTCTTACCATTTTTCCATTTGTTCCACAACATCTTTATTAGGCTAAAATAAAAATCACCAAAAAGTTTAACTTTACCAAATTTGCATAAAGAAAAACCAGATGAGAAATTAATTTTGTGAAAACTGTTTAGGGTTATTAAATAGATACAAAATTTAGGACAATAACTTATCTGAAGACTTGATAATTAAAGAATTCAGAAAACAAAACAAAGAGATACATCTACACAAGAGACACAGAAAAAGCAGCAGTATAAAATGGGCTGGCAAAATGAATTAGTATCTTATGAAGAAAATCTTAATCACTAGAAAAGATAACCTTAAGACAACTTGCCTCACTTCCTTTACATTAATTCAATTCTTCAAAGAATACAGACTCTAAGACCTTGCAAATCCAAAAAAAAAAAAGAAAGAAAAGAGAAAGAGAGAAAAGAAAGAAAAAAGAAAAACAAAGAAAGAAAAAGAAAAGGAAAAGAAAAAGAAAAAGAATGGAAAAGAAAGAAAAAAAGAAAAAGAGAAAGGCAGGCAAACGGGCTCTTTTAATTGATTTTTTTTTTCTATACTAAGGTGTAACATTTACATAGACAAGTGCACAAATCCTGTTTACAGCTCAGTGAATTTTGTTAGATAGATATTATGTAACTACCAACCAGATCAAAATATAAAATGTTTTAAAACTGATTGTAAACTGCAAAAGCAACAGAAATACATTCTTTATAAAGCATTAGAACATGACATGTAAGGTGAGTCCCCCTTGAAACTTCTCCTGGCATCCCCCGGTACACACAGAAGTCCCCAGTGCTAAAATTTATCTTATATCCAAAGCAGGATTTCTCCCTCAGTATTCCCATATCTTCAGACAGCCAAGCAGCCTGACCAAAAAGATTTACGGTCTTTCTCCTAGAACATTCTCTTCTGTGTGCCCCTTTCCCAATCTTGCTAGTTTCTTTTTTTCCCAATCTTTTTTTTGTTTTTCCCAATCTTATTACAATCATTTTTCACAAATAGTATTAATTTTTCCATTGCCCTATCCAAGTCCTAAAATTCCACTCTGTACATACTTATGAAATTAAACCCTTCTCTTTAATGCCTAAGTTTAGGCCCTCAGCTTACTCATCTCAAATATCATAATACCCTAATTCTTCTCTCTGCTTCTAGTTCGTAAGAATTGTTTTGTAGAAGGCACAGGAAAAAAGTTCCCAATGGGAAAAAATAATCCAAATATCAGAAGGGAAATAGGAATTGTCAAAAGTACATTAAATCAGGTTTATACTATGAAAAACAAATCATACATTAAGCCTTTAAATCATTCATGAAGATAGTTTTTGTCCATATTTATTTTCAATGAACGCCACCTCAGAAAAAGACATAACACTATTAAGTCTAAGTTAACTGCACCTTAACCATTTACTGTATTGTACCTTTAGTCAGTCCTACCTACCAGAGTCTTCTTTCTAAAATGTTAGGCTAAATGCTCATTTATCCTTCCAACACCCTTTAGTGGCTTACCCACATGCTACATCAGGTTCATGGTCCTCACACAGCATACAAAGCCCTTCATAATTAGGTCTTAGCAAATCTTTCTCTACTCCTTACATCCTTCCTGTATTTTGTACTTCTGCAATACACCAACACTCTGAATATGCCAATCTGGCCACACTGTCATGTCTTTGAACATTGTATTCCCTCAGCCTGGATTGTCTCTTAGCTCTTTGGCAAATTCATGCTCATTTTTCAAAATCAGGTTTAGCTGTTCCCTGTGTTACCTCCCTACCTCCTTCAAATATTAAGAGAATGCATTATCTCTTCCTCTAAACCTGTACACAGAGTTCCAAAATTTCATTCACCATAATTTTCTGTTTAACACATCTATCTCCATATTAGGAAGGCAGGAATCAAGTCTCATTCATCTCTGTAGGCTCAGCATGTAGATAAGTACCTAGTAATATACTCAACTAGTAAATAAGTATTTGATGAATTGAATTTTTTTTAATGAAGTTACAGTTTAGAAATTCTTGGTCTTCAGCTCATCAAATACTCTATTGCATAAAACTGACCCAGCTTAGTTTGCATCTCCTCCAACATTTTTACTTCACTTCATACTTTATTGGTTTAATCCAATCCTACTGTTTCCACCCTAGATGATTTCCAAAACTACACCATATACAATAAATTCTTCTGCAATACAATTTAACAAGGCAGCAGAGCAAAAAGAAGAAACTTCCTACAGTTTTTACTTAATAATCTTGACCACTGAATCTTAAAAATCTACTGGAGTAAGAATAAATAAGTCATGCTGCTCTTTCACTAAAGGTCAGGATGTGCTCTCGTCCAGCAAAAAAAAAAAAAAAAAAAAAGTAAAAAAAGTCTTATTCTGAGTTAATGAAATATTAGTAAATGATTTATTTGCATTATCTGACCATCTGCAAGCCTAAATCCAAATGCAGCCTTCTCTCCTTTAGGGTATCAACAGGTTACCTTACTTGGTACCTGCTGTCTTTCTGCTTCCTACACCTGAAGAAACAACAACTTGGCACCATTATTGGTTTCTGCTTTCATAAGCTCAATCTTTTCCTCCAGAATAAAAATCCATGGGGTAAAAGGACTGAAATTTTTACATAACTAAACTGTTCAATCTCTCAACTGTCACTTGGAATTCTGACTGAGGGATAGAAAGGGGTTAAAGAAAAGTGGAAACGACAGAAATTAAGATTATACCCATCTTTTCTCTTCTTTCACTAGCAACAATGAAAACGACTAGAGGAAAAGCCACAAAGATGATTCTTTGCCAAAATGAAAGAAGTCACAACTATAACCAAAACCTCAGTCATATGCTTTCTAGACTATTAATAAAAAGCTTTCAGAGTCAGAACAACTCTTAAGAATTACCCGGTAGCAGATCTTAAACTGGTGTCACAAAATAAGTTTCCCCCTTATCAACTAATTCTTTTAAATAAATCAAAAAATGTGGCTATAAAATTTTATCCTGTGAATTGTTAATTATTCTTCCTATCAAAAGCACATCTCATACTAAAAGTTGTCACTTTAACAGAACATCTAAAAGTACGCAGAAATCTTATAATAAAAGGCTGACTTAATAAGATAGCAATAATATTAACTTTCATGAATGATTGGGAATTTTACATAAGGTTATTACAATGGCATTTCTCAAGGTATTGTATGACTTTAAAGGAAAAGAAAAATTTAAGGCTGGTGGTTTTACTTTTATCTAATGATGGAAAATACCATTTTTAGTAAAGAACAAAAGTTTTCTGTTTAAATAAGAGTCACCAACACCTGGATACTACTAGAATACAAGAATTCTAGGACAGATTCAGAAGTTTCTAAGCATCTGTTTTACCTCCATGAAGTTAATTTTAGAAAGGTTAAAACTTCATACACTGCAGCATTTCAAAAATCTCTGGTAACTAACACACAGAAACTATATACTCTGCTGTTCCAAGTAAGAACACACACACACAAAAATCTATTACATCTAATCCAAGTCACCAATGTTATATCTCACCACTGCTATTTAACAGTAAAAATTTAAAATGCTGCCAATTAAACAACTAAACTGTAACCAGAGACTACAAGATACATTCGTATTTCAGAAATGGGGGGGGGAGAAACCTTATAATTGATATCATATCTTTTGTAAGCTATACCAGAAAAGGAAATAAGACAAGAATAAGCCTTAGCTGGGCACAGTGGTTCACATCTGTAATCCCAGCACTTTGGGAGGCCAAGGCAGGCAGATCACTTAGGGCCAGGAGTTCAAGACCAGCCTGGTTAATATTGCGAAACCCCGTCTCTGCTAAAAATACAAAAATTAGCCGAGCATGGTGGCACGTGCCTGTAGTCCCAGCTACTCAGGAGACTGAGGGATAAGAATGGCTTGAACCTGGGAGGCGGAGGATAAAGTGGGCCAAGATGGTGCTACTGAACTCCAGCCTTGGCAACAGAGGAAGACTGTCTCAAGAAAAAAAAAAGAATAAGCCTTAAATGCCATTTAAACTAAATATCATCCCTTCAGCATTTTCTCCTCTATTACTTTTAGTTTACAAGGATAAAGCAAATACAAAGTACATAGTAAGACTATGTAATAATGCACTTAATATCATATGCTGAGGTAAAATAGATTATTTCTTGACAAGTTAATACTTACAGAGGCACAGTTACTTACACCAGCTTAATATCTGCATAAACGTAAATTTTAAAATAAATGAAAGAATGCAAGGATTCGCTAAAAGAAGTGCTATCATTTGCAACAGCTTTACATTTCAGCTTCCAATAAAAGTACAATTCAAAAACTTAGTATTAGGAACAAATGCAAACCTTCTAATGTGTCACCAAGAGTTCGTGTTTTATTAATAAACTGTAATTGTAAGAGCTGCGTAGGAGAAGAGTATGAAGGCACCACTTAGGAATAGGCAGAGAACAGATACCACTGGGCTCTAATTTATGGAACCATGCTTATTCAAAGCTGCTATAGTTTAGATGCCTTGCTATAAATATGAAATGAATAGTGATGGTGGCAGCGGATGGAGATGAGATGGATAAAATAAATACTCTAAGAGAAAAGAATTAAGGTTTAGATACCTGCCATAAACAAAGCACTAGACTAAGCATGATACATAAGCTTCTCCTTTCAAATCTAACAACCTCATAGTGTAAATATAATCTCCACGTGAAAGGCTTGGAATGAGAGGTGTCACAAAGGTTAAGCTATTTGATCAACATCACACTGCTTTTAAGTGCTAATAATAAGTTTCAACCTTTAAAGATACCATGCTCCCTAAAAGAAAAAGCTGAGGTTCCAAGTCTAAGGCAGGACATTTATTCTGAGAGTCAAATGTATCAAAACGGCTTAAATTCTTTTTATGCATATCCTATTACACTTTTTTGTTTTTCTGGAATGTGCTTTTGAGCAGACTGGCATAAGCTTCATCTCAGGAAGAAAAAATGTCCTTAATTTAGATACAGGATGAATAGAAAGGCAATAACAGACATATCCAAGCTTAAGCAAAATTTCTCAATTAGTCTTTTGGTACCTAAATAAGAAGCACCAGATCTTGTTATATATCAAGTGTTTCTACTTTGTAATTTAGGAAAAACCTTACCTGTTCAGAAACAAGAGTCTGTAGCTTCTGAACTTCTAATTTTAATGCTTTGTTTTGGTCATTTAGAATCTGGAAGAAAGAATCTCAATTTACTGTTTTATTAAGAAAAAAGGTAATAAAGCAATCATTTGAATGGGTTTTTGAACAATCAAACCTTTATCTCAGCTTTCAGTACTCAAAGTGACACGTCAATTATACACTGACATAATTCAAATTTCACTGGACACAGAGATGCACCCTAGCACTTGGTTGGCCATGACCAGAAACCAGAACTACAGCAATAGTGGAGACAAGAAAGACAGTCCTAAATAGAAACTATCAGCTGAGAAAAGGTTGGGGGGGGAGCAAAATAAATCTCTAAGCTCTACTAAAAGAACAGATAATCTAGAGGAAAAATGATAAAATTCATGGTTTGCATAAGTCCCCTAATGAACTACAGAAACACTGTTTCAGAGTGACTTCACATAAAATGTAGTATTTCTGTAATCACTCAACTGAAAAGTATGCAAGGTTGTTCTAAGAAACCTGAGTTTACAAGCTTAATCACACACCTTAAATTCTTCCATTTTGTTTGAAATTTCATGTTGTAGTTGTTCTTCCAGCAATCTTATTTTATCATCTTTAACATAAACACTATAAGGGTGAAAAAAAGTAAATTAAAATACCTCATACATTCAGAAAATCTACAGGAATTATGGGCACAACTATCAATTATAAGTAGCAACATTTTCTGCAACGATTAAACTTAAACATAAATGTATGAATGACTAGATGTACAATACTTCAGTCACCTTTGTTGCATCTTCTCCAATTCATGTGCAGCAGCAGCCTGTGTATGGAATGAGAAGAAAATGGTATCACTTCTCAGGAAGTACTCAAAACTATTTTTTCACTAATTTTTACATATTAAAAAGTTATAGTTCCATATATTTGAAGTTACAGCAATACCATACATTTCTGTAACATGTTTTGCTGTTTGATATTTTTTACTTCTCACTTTTATCCTAGTAAAAGGTATATCTTTTTTGAATTAAATGGCTCAAAGACTCAAATCAGCATAGTAAGATCATTTTAACTGCCTCTTGAAGTGATCAATTCATTGGATCAAACATTTATTTCAACATAAAAATAGTAACATCAAATCATGCAGCCAAAGATAAGAAACCATCATATTTTTTACTTACACAATCAAATTGGGGCTCACAATACCAGTGAAAATAAAAATACGCAAACTGAAATTCTGAGGTCAATGCTCTAAAGCAATAAAGATCTACCTGCTCATTTGCCAGGGCCTGTAATTTCTGCACTTCAGCTTTTAATAAGAAATTCATATTCTGTATATCCTAGAACAAGGAAAAATAGTATTTAAAATATTTAATACAATTGATTTTAAAGTTTGTAAAGCATCTTTTCTACAGAAGAGTTAAGCAAATGTCTCAACTTATAAAATTTCCTAAATAAAATCACCAATTTCTGTTATTTAACATAGTCCTATCGAACTATTGTAAATTATTGTAAATTATATCACAAGAGAAGCCCTTTGAATTTTTCCTCATAGAGAGCTAAAGGATTTTGTAGTTTAGAAAAACAGTTATTTCAAATGAACTCTAGACTATTTTCCATTCTTCATATACACTTACTGATTATGTGGATAAAAGTAATTTAAATTTCAGTCCTGTAAAATATTGCAGCCATTTATACAAATTACTATACCTTAAGCTCCTCTTCTTTACTTGTTAAATGATCACGTTCATTTGCTAAAGAATCTTCAGTCTGTTTTATCTGCTTATCCTTTTCTGCAATCCTTTAGAAGATATTTGTACATTCAATAAACATTCAGAAGTCACAAATCAAAAGGATTTAAAGCCTTAAAAAGCATCATCCTTACTTCAGTAGTTCTCATATACCTTCCATTTCTATAGCCCCTTTCAGTTTACTAACAACTGTCATACACATTACTATAACTCCTTAAAGTACATAACCCTATTTTAAAACTCGAAATAAAAGAGGTTAATTTGTTAAAGCTAGCAATGTCAAAACCAGATTTCAGATCTTCCGAACTCAAGTGATCAATGTCCATGCAAAATTACACGGCACAAAAAAAGCACATAACTTTGTTTTGGTTATACAACCACAGAGTCGGACACAGAAGAACTACAACTACTTATTAGACACAAAAACTAATTTACTTCCACTACTTTCTAAACAATTACCTCTTCCACATAATTGCTAACACCCAAATGAAAGTCTCCCCAACTCTTTTTAAAATAAAAACATAAATAAAAGCAGAATATATAATGTTTAGGGACCCAAATCACTAATGGGAAAAAGGAAAAAAAAAAAAAGCAAAAGTTGCTCAAATCTAGTTCAGAGTATTTTCTGAACAGGTCAGAGGTATAAAGTTAATCTTAAGTGTCGCATCTAACAAGTATCAGTTAGTGGTGACTACACAATTATAAGAGTGTGAAAAGATAGGCTTACACTTTATGTAATTCTTCTGCTAAAACTGAAGCGGAGGTCTAAGAAAGAAAAATAGTGTCAACATAAAAGTATTTAAGAGAAAGCTTTAAAGCTATACAATAATCATAACAGAGCTTTAAATTCTAAGAGAAGTTAATGTATATAAATTGTTAAGAAAGTATCTGGCCCATGGTGAGTGTTCAATAAAAAGTAACTACTATTCTGAAAGCAAGTCTGATCACCAACAGCCAGTAGTCAGGAATTACATATCACAAGCCATTTAGAATAAAACAAGTTGACAGGTCTGGAAACTAAATAATTGACAAGCAACAAATGAATAGGAAAAACAGCCAGAAAGGCCATTTGTCATCCTGTGTTTCTTCTCCTTATTAACAACTTTTAATAATAAAATTATCCATTCCATGACTAACATAGTTTGGAAATACCCATGTTCATGTTTACTATTTAAAAGATTCTTACAAGCACTCTCTACGTATTTAACTCCTGATAAATTTTTTAGAGCTACTTCTCAGCTGATAACCCAAGATCACAATTCAATTTGAGTTTGTAATCCACATATACATACACATTCATACCAGCACCCTTTTCTGCGTTAATTCTTCCCCAATTATTTTAGACTACAATTTCTACAGACAAAGCAATAGGGAAAAATATGTTTATAGGGTCAAAGCTTTGGGAGTTTGAACTTCTCTGAACCTTAAAAACAAAATTTTAATGTAAAAACCACTTTTTATACAGAAATGTCAGACTTCTAAGCCAATACTTTTTGCTACAAATAACTCTCAGAATTTTCAAGTTGAAAAACTGAAGCTCAAAATTCGCAATACTTAACTTGCTTTTTACTTGATTTTCTTTATATTATTTATAAAGACGTGTACGTCACGTCAAAGAATAACAGGTCTTACACTATCACTTGAAAACTTTGGAAGGTTGAGTCACTAAACTGAGGTACAAATTTTCAATTGATTCTTTTGCAAATATAATCTGTGATCTATGGTTACCATATTGTTCCCCCTGCTGATATATTAGGATTTTCCAGAGCTAGTTGATATTTAATGAACATCTGTAATACATAAGCCACTATTCTAGACAGCATTCGGCCAATTCTCTCTCCTTGTTTTGTGACAGGACTGGGGATATTTTTGTATAATAAAAGCTCTCTAACCTTCTCCTCATCCGATTAGTTGGTATGGATTTCTTTCTGAGTGTTTTCCCTCAGCACCGTACATAATTAGCAAGTGTTTAGCACTCAGGATCATCATTTGTTGATTCAATGACTAGTCTCCCAGCTATTAATCCAGTAATTGGCACTCAACGGGCATTCAGATGAGTGTTTAAATGGCTGAATCATAAGCAATAAGAAAGCGTCATTACCTGGGCTGCTATCTGGGAATGGAACTGCTGAATCTGAGCTTTCAAAGCCTCATTCTGCTCCAAAATATCCTTTCATAAATAGCAATCAAAAAGAAAAAAAGCATGCTAATAAATAACCCCATGTATATGAACACAATGTATTATAGGTACATCTGTTTATCTTTATCTTTTTTTCTTTTTTAAGGCATTCTTAGATTCCAAAAGGCATTATTTTAAACAATGATTAGACATTCTGAGTTAGCTTATAAGACAGAAGTTAAAGATATGTCTGTGCTATTCCTAATCTAATACAAAGAGCCTAAGACTGTCGATGAGCACATCTTCAAACATACCATATTGTCACAAGTGCTCAAAGTTATTATTATTCATCATCATTTCAGAATTAGGATAAGGTAGACATTACTCTCTCTTCTAGACACACAGATCTAATAACTGACCACCTGTATTTTTTTTTTAATAAAAAAGAAGAAAAAATACCTGAACCTGCATTTGCAGAGACTCTTCTTTGTTCACCCTTTTCTGCTCTGATTCCATTAACTGCATCAGTCTTTGCTCCAACTGTTGTTTTGATACCAAGGTATCTGTAAGCTTACTATGCAGACTCTGTACTTCATTTTCTTTGGCCACAAATTTACTCTGTAAATCTGTAATAAAACATTACATTTTACAGAGGTCTCTTTCTTTGCCTAGTTTCTCATACACATCTTTAGTGTAGGCATTCTCTTCTCTAGAAAACCTCCTTTGAATCTTTCCTGCTTCTACTCTTGCATGCTCCTGTAGCAGCCTATACTTGTTTTTCATGGCAGAAAGGCAGTAGTAGAGAAATAAACAACACACATAACACGTACTCCATTATCTCCCAGATGGATTCATCAAATTAAGAGTAAATGAGTAAAAGTTAGCATGTATTAAATGGGCAGTTTTAAGTTTACTTGGGATGGTAATGCTCTGTTTTTCTCTTCAAAATAAGAACTATTTTCTTGGGAACAAAAAATAAAATGAAGAATTAACCAAAGAACCAAAGAGAATAACTACAGAAAAGAAACACACAGCCAGGACCCCATTACCCTATCATGTACTACAATTTTGCCTGCAACTTTAATGCTTCAGGCAAAACTAGTAGGTAACTTATTTTAAAACCCTAACAAATGTCAAAGAAAGAAAGATATTCTGAAAGTATAAAAGCTATTTTTACTAAGCTATAACCAAAATACCAAATTATACTTTCTTCACAGATGGAAGAGAAAGGAAATTTTACCCAAAATTATATACAAAGTTTACATGAATACCTCGTCCCCTTACCTTGCTGTGCTGCCTCATGTTCCGCTGTTCTCTTCCTGATGTAGCTCTGAACTTCTTCCCACCTTCTTTCAGCTTCTTGTAGTTGAACCTTGGTATTTTAAAAGGGAGAAAGGATAAATTAGCACAAACACAGAATTTCTACTTTGAAAAAGAGGGAAAAAAAGCATCCTCTACCTTTACTGTTGTATCATAAAACTGCTTATTACAACTAGTCTCCTACATTTCAATAAGACAGGCAGATAAACACAGTCTAAAAGCTATTTATTTATCAGTCATAGCCATCCTATCCTCCAACATTACAGGGTTTACAGTTTAGAGATTATTTCAGAGACTCAATATTTGTGCTGAGTTTAGATCAAGATAGCTACTACTATATACATATCTGATCCACTTAGCAATAACCTGTTTCCCACTAACCCTCCTTCAGCTGATAAGCTTCCGAAGGACAGGATAGTATCTTTATTGCTAAATCTAAGTAGCTAAAAATTCTTATTTTGAGGTATTTCTATAACACAACACTCCAATCATGACTATAATCTTTAATGTCATTTATTTATCCATATCCACAGAAAACAGACTTCCATATCTATGCCAGTAGTAAATCCATCAGCAAGATCAGTATTAAATAAAAGAAAGGATACTTATATTAATTTCCCAACAAGACCCAAGAAAACTTAAGAAAAACAAAGGTTACTCACACTATTTTCCATATTCAATTACCCTTGAAGCCTTTTTAACTCCTACTCTGGAACTGGTATCAAAGTACAACTGTATCAATGACCTAGGTAGGAATCTATTATAATGAGGTAGCATTTAACTTACACAAATTGAACTATACTTTCAACAAATCTCCTCTTCAATAAAAGGAGAAATAGAGAATTATACTCATCATTCTATTCAATGTACATATGCTCCAGAATGCATATAAAATGAGATAAATGAATCTGCTCCTCCCTCAGTCAGCCTGAGCAAAGCCATGCATCTCTTCACAGTATAAGTATCTCATTGGACCAAGTGACACACTGGTGTCTAAAAACATAATATGTGATTTTTTTGTACATCATGGGTCGAGTGCAAGCCACTGGAACACCACTTAGTCTTGTGCTTAAACAAAGGAAAAACTACCTATTCCAGTGCTGAAAGAAAACTAGGTTCTACTGGACCTACTGAAAAATCCCAGCTATGGGTGATAAAGTGGTATTAAGGGTAATTTTTAACTACATGATTTCTGCCCTATATATGTAGACCCTAACCCCCATATATAAGACAAACTTCTACAGTTTATACCTGTCAATCAGCTAACATCATTTACCATATCTTCAAACAGTCTTTAACTTCAAATTCAAGGCTATATTCAATTCTTTCAACAGGGCACATGCTTCTTTTTCTTTCATCAGGGCATAGCATTTAGACTACAGGTCCCACTAAGCGTCAAACTATATTTTTCAAATCTATATACACATTTAAGTCATCAAATTAAATACCTACTGATATGGTTAGGCTTTGTGTCCCCACCCAAATCTCATCTTGAATTGTAATCCCCATAATCTCTATGTGTCAAGGGAGAGACCACGTGGAGGTAATTGAATCAAAGGCATGGTTACCCCCATGCTGTTCTTGTGATAATGAGTGAGTTCTCACAAGATCTGATGGTTTTATAAGGGGCTCTTCCCCATCGCTCGGCATTTCTCCTTCCTGCTGCTTCATGAAGAAGATGCTTTGCTTCCTCTTCACCTTCTGCCATCATTGTGAGTTTCCTGAGGCTTCCCCAGCCATGCTGAACTGTGAGTCAATTAAACCTCTTTCCTTAAAAATTTACCCAGTCTCAGGCAGTTCTTCATACCACTATGAAAACGAACGAATACACCTATATTATTCATGAAATGACAAAGGTGGGAATATATCACCTTCAACTGAGTAACTGCTTGCTCAGCATTCTTCTTTTGGACTTCCTCTTGCTGTAGCTTTCCTGTTTTCTCAGTCAGCTCATTCACCAACCTAGCATAATCCTGGCGTAGTTTATTTAGTTCTGCAGACTGCCTGAAAACAGTAACTGGATTAGGAGCCTTCCATTATTACAAATAGATATAAGAAATAAACAAAACATACTTTGGTAGTTTCGCTGAGCTGAGCTAGTAGTTCTATTTATAGCCCAACTGAAACAGAACACAAGCGATTACTAACAATAAAGTTTAGGTGGGTAATTCCTATATAATTCTAACGAGTTATACAAATTCTAAAATCACTGTAAAATATCAAGAAAAATAGATGACCATAAATAGACAGTGTCACCTTCAAACTGGTCTTCTGAAAATGTATTAAAAATCAACCAGTCAGGGTACTGTGTACTCATATTACTAATCTCTCTAAGGTACTATTTCTCAAAGTATGGCCTCAGAGTCAATCACTATCACAAGGAAAGTGTCTTTTTTTTTGAGACAGAGTGTGGTTCTGTTGCCCAGGCTGGAGTGCAGTGGCGCAATCTGGGCTCACTGCAACCTCCCCCTCCCAGGCTCAAGTAATTCTCCTAAGTGTCCCGAGTAGCTGAGATTACAGGCATATGCCACCACGCCCAGCTAATTTTTGTATTTTTAGTAGAGACAGGGTTTCACCATGTTGGCCAGGCTGGTCTTGAACTCCTGACTTCAGGTGATCTGCCCACCTCGGCCTCCCAAAGTGCTAGGATTAAAGGCGTGAGCCATCACATTCAGCCTGAAAGTGTCTTAATATATAGATTGCTGGGCTCTACCTCAGAGTCAGTGAATCATAATCTTTTAAGGGTAGGACTCAAGAATACACTTTTTAACTAGAATGCCAGGTGCTCTTCAGAATACTGAAGTTTAGGAGCTACTGTGAAAGGCGACAGATGGATTAAAACTTATAAATTTCATAGACCATTCCACTGGTGGTACTAGTATTTATTACATAGTTTATATATAATATACACATACATGTTTATATAAATATGTAATATATGATATATATTAATGTGTTTGTATAAGTATATAATAGTATGACATTAATATAACATATATAGTTTACATATATGTAACTGAAGAAGTTCTTCACAAAGCAAAAGAGAATTGTTTTTAAAAGTAACTCATTTTAAGCCAGGTGTGGTGGTTCACGCCTGTAATCCCAGCACTTTGGGAGGCTGAGACAGGCAGATCACCTGAGGTTGAGAGTTCAAGACCACCCTGACCAGCACGGAGAAATCCCGTCTCTACTAAAAATACAAAAAAATCAGCCGGGTGTGGTGGCACATGCCTGTAATCCCAGCTGCTCGGGAGGCTGAGGCAGGAGAATTGCTTGAACCCAGGAGGTGGAGGTTGCGGTGAGCCAGAGATCGCGCCATTGTACTCCAGCCTGGGCATCAAGAGCGAAACTCCGTCTCAAAAAAAAAAAAAAAAAAAAAGTAACTCATTTTAGAAACAAATGTAAAAAAAAAAGTCTAACCAATTACTATCAAACACTATAAATATTTTGATGATTCAAGAAAATACTCTGCCATTCAATTAAAAATAAGGTATTTGGAAACATACTTGCTTTCCAGTTGATTTGTAGTGTTGCTGACAGCATCTCTCAGTATGCCATTTTCCTGCTTCAAGTGAGCTATCTCTGCCTCCATCTGCTCACGAACTTGCTGAAACTAAAATTTTACATATATAAAACTTAGAAAACAAAGACTGTCAAAGCTAACTTTCAAAATAAACTTTATTAAAATGAGAATGTAAAAAGCATCAATAGAATGAAGTTTGAATCCTTCTTCTCAAATAAACATGAACAAATTTAAAAGAAATATACTGTTAGTGATGACTGCAAATTAAATACAAACTCTCATCACATTCAAGAATACAAGTAGATGCTAGCTGCTATCATATTTGACATACAAGATAAACATGCTTAGAGATGATGTTTCAGAACTAAGTATGATTTAGGACTTCTTTCCTATCAAATAGATTCATACAGAATTAAGCTTGTCCTGATCCTATGTCAACTGTATGTTAGCAATATTCTTAAAGTCTTTAGTAAGCCAAAGTTTAAAAACTGAAAATATGTTTGGTATACTTCATATTAAGTTACAAATTGAGCCATAATCATATAGATAACACAAAAACCTGCTTGCTAAAATATTCTGACCTCTAATTGTTTTTCCAAGTTTTTACATTATAAAATACATATAACATAAAACATACCATTCTAACCATTTTCAAGTATACAGTTCACTGGTATTAAATATATCCATAATGCTGTGTAATCATGACCACCATTCATCTCCATAACTCTCTTCATTGTGTAAAACAAAACTCTGCACCTTTTAACAAATAACTCCCATTTCTTTCCCTGAAACCCCTGGCGACCACCACTCTTAACTTTCTTCTTCTAATTTTAAAATTTTGGATTAAAGAATCTAAAGACAAAGCACACTGACTCTTACATTCTCATAAGAACATGTTTTTATATGAAATAATCTTATTAATAATTCTTTCAAAAGAAATTGTTGCTTATTAAGAGAAATTAAGGTATACGTTTCTATTTTTCACAGAAGTTATCATATGGAATCTGTATCCTGACCTCTGTAAGTAATCAAGTAAAACAGGATGAATCACTTAAATACCTTTCACCTTCAACAAAAGATGCTGCTACAAGTATTTGACTAATTTTCAAATTAACAGGAATTAGGAACTAAGAAGAAAAGATCACTTGAGGCTAGGAAAATTAGTTCTTCAATAACTCAAATTGCTGGGGGATGAGAAGATGAAGGAATGGGTTAAACAAATGCTAAAAGCAGTGGATAAGGCAAAAACACAAAAACAGCATCATTCACTTCTTTTTTGCTATTAGTGGCATTTCAGAGGAAAATAGTGGGACTCTGAAAGCAGCGAAGAATATTTTTAAATTTTTAGCAGACTAGCGATATTATCAAAGCAATATTTTACAAAAAAAAAAATTTTGGTACCAAATGCAAGACAGAATGAAAATGACAAACCTATTAATATGAGCTGTAATTATTCTAGTATGTAATAATAAACTAAAGACACGTCTAAGAATTGAATGCAAGAGTAACTAGAAATAAAGTGGTTTGGAGTTTTTTGTTTTTTGAGACAGGGTCTCACCCTGTCACCCAGGCTGGAGTGCAAATGTGTGATCACGGCTCACTGCAACCTCAACCTCCCAGGCTCAAGCCTCCCACCTCAGCCTCCTGAGTAATTGGGACCATGAGCATGCCACCATGCCTGGCTAACTTTTTAATTTTTTTGTAGAATGGGGTCCCACTATTTTGCCCAGGCTGTTCTCAAATTCCTGGGTTCAAGTGATCCTCTACCTCAGCTGGGATTACAGACATGAGCCACAGCACCTGGCCACAGAAATAAAATGTCTTTAAGATTTCAGAGCAAATTGTATACTAAGCGAGGCAGAGAGAAGTCACAGGATTCAAGCATAAAGATAACAATGCCTCAAAATATAAAAACCATGATTGGCCTGGGGGGAAAAAAAAAAAATCAAACTGATCAATAGGTGAGAGTTTTAGACACATATTAAATCTGAGGTAATGACAGACCTTCCAAATTGAAGGATCAGCCAGCAGATGGAAGTAACAATTTCAAAAAGTCACTGGTCAAGAAAGTTAAATTAAGGAAAGTATTACATGACCCCTAAGCAAGCAGACCCAAGCCATATTCTTCAATAGCCTCTTTAGCAGTAATAAAGATATTTCAATCTTTTTAAAAATAAGAAAAAAAATGCACTGGTCTAGTCCTAACTAGGATCATGAAAATGGAAAATATATACAAGAGACAGACTGTAAAAACTGAGCCTTCTGACAGAAGATGAGTGAAACGGCAGGAAGTAACAACAGACAAAATCACTCAGGCCAAAACCTTAGAAGTCATTCTTCACTATCACCTCTCCCCTCCACACTAACACCAAGCCCTATCTAACTCACTCTTTGTATACTCAAACTCATTCTCTCATTGTCAACATCTAATTTCAGGCCCTTGTTCTTTGACTTGAATTCTAGCAAAGTCTTCCAACCATCCTTTGCTCCACTCTCCCCACTGCTACCAAGGTAAAAATTTAAAATAGCAGTGTAATTCCAGCGACTGCTGTGTTGCTTAAACTCCTTCCCTGGCTCCCCAGTCTTCAGGTATACAAGGCCCTTTTAAGATGGGGCCTCTATCTACTTCTCAATATCCCTTCTTCATTCCAGCTCTGATTCCCAAATACCACAACTCTTACTGTATTTCTCACAGAGCAGTTACTCCAGACAATCTGTACTGGTAGCACCTGGATTGCACTAATTAAAAAGCTCAATCCTGGGTCCCAGAATATACCCACTGAACTATCATCTCCAGAGATGGACTAAGAAATCACACCAAGTAACTCTTATCCTCAGTGCCCATTTCTTTACTCTCTTACTTGATAATGCCTAATTGTTTTAAAAGATTGAACACAGTCTTATCACTTCTAAAAAGTCTTCCCTATCAAATCCTTCTCTTCCCTACCTCCCATCACCATTGCTCTAAAGTAGCCAATACTTATCTTTATCATCATATTGATCTGCATCCAGCCTCCCTACCTCATCCCCACCTAGAAAAGTTGTTTTACTTAGGACAGAGAGTGAATTTCACTAGCCACTGTATGTTGATAGCCCAGCAAAGGGCCTTGCACATACTAGTCACTTAAAAGTTTGCTAATTAAATGAATGCAAACATTTCATCTTGTTTTCAAAGAATGAAAATATACCTTCATCTGCATCTGTTGAGTCTCTTGATAACTGACATGTATTTTGTTTTGAAATACATTATGTTCCTTTTCTAATGTTCCAATCCGATCTTTCATCCTTGCTATAACCACATTGCTTCTTTCTTTCTCTGACATCATTTCCTAAAAGAATATCCCAGAAATTTAAAAACTTGTTATTTAATAAGTATCATAAGCCTGCAACAATGATAAACAATGATGTTATGTAACATCAGTAAAATAATCACGAATGATAAAACATTAAGTACTTGCTTTAAAAAAGCTAGGTCAAAAGATTTCAAAAACAGTCTTCTGCATCTCATCTGCTCTTCACACCAATTCCCTTCATAATCACTTTGCCACTGTTTTACTACTAATTCAAATGCATTTTCTAGTTTATTATAAGTTAAAGACTATGAACCTAAAATAAATCCTACATTCTAACTTGATTACACGAAAGAACATTTTAAAGCACAATAGTTCCTTCTCTATCATTCCCAGGTACATTCTCTTTCAGGGAAAAAAGGCCTAGAAGGAAATAAAAGTCTCTTTCCTAAGGGAAGAAATAGGGATAAGATGTCTACAGTAGAGTCAAAGTTTCAAACAAGGGAAAGTAAAAATCAGAAAGCAGTTTTATCATCTTCCTAAGTCAAATCTTTTTTTTTTTTTTTTTTTTTTTTTCCCTGAGATGGAGTCCCGCTCCATTGCCCAGGCTGGAGTGCAGTGGCGCAATCTCAGCTCACTACAAGCTCCCGCTCCCAGGTTCACACCATTCTCCTGCCTCAGCCTCCCAAGTAGCTGAGACTACAGGCGCCCGCCGCCATGCCCGGCTAATTTTTTTTGTATTTTTAGTAGAGACGGGGTTTCACCGTGTTAGCCAGGATGGTCTTGATCTCCTGACCTCGTGATCTGCCCGCCTCAGCCTCCTAAAGTGTTGGGATTACAGGCGTGAGCCACCGCAACTGGCCCCTAAGTCAAATCTTAAATGAGGGATTTCATTTTGTTTTGCTGGTACTATGAACTCCTAGAACAAATATTAATTATCGAAGTACATGAAAGCCAAGCAATTTTAAAATCAGCTGCAGGTATGATTAGGACTAATCATGTCCCTGCTCTAAAGCAACTTTTCGACAAAATTTGAGATATTACATAATTTATGTTTGCCTGAGTTTATTCATTCATCTTCACAAATTGTTATACTCCTGTATGACATACTTAGAAGTATATACATCGTAAGTACACAGCTCAATGAATTATCAAATTAGTTATCCTAATTTTTTTAAATACAGTCATATAGTCACATAAAACTGTAAGTTTCTAATTTTATTAACAACTTTAATCTTGCCAACTTTTTCCATTGACTTTTTTTATTTACTTCAAATTCACATAAAGGATTTATATTCAAACAAGGTCATTCATTCTTACAATGTCATCAAGTGGCTAGGTGAACGACTAGTAAATAAACATCATGTACTCTACTGCATTTAATCCCTAGAAAGAGAAACAAGCACTTCAGGAATAATGAAACCATATTTTCTATAGTTTCAATTCCGTTCTCTCAGTTTCATGATGTTTTAAAGATTGGCTTTTCCAGTATTTTTTACTATTAACCTCTGAGAGTAATATTTCTGAGATTTGAAGAACTAGACAAAAAATTATATTTATCACAAGAAGCTCCATAAATAAATTACTTATGTTAAGAGTTTCACATTTATTCCATTAATCAGACTCAAACAAGATCACACCAAATTTTGTGTTTCTATAAAGAACAGATCTAGGTCAGATCCAATTAAAACAAATTCCCATGCTTCTGTACAGAATGCTTTTGTTATTCTGAAGTTAGGATATCTGTAAGTACTCTTATTTTAAATAATTCAACTATAGGTTATAATATCACGAAAGAGAGAGACGGCTCTATCTACTCTCCCAAAACTCTAAAAGAAAGTTACTTTAGTTGGATATAAATTATAAATAATTAAACTACTGACAATAGATAATTTCTAAAATCTTTCTGATTTGCGAAGTATATCCTTCATACATAAGAATGTCTTCACCTGGGTTAACTGCTTACACCGATCCTTTGTAGCAGCAGCATCTTCCTTCACAGCAGCAAGTAACTTGTCCTTTTCTTGAAGCTGATGTACGAGCGTAGTCAATTCTCCCTTACTTGACTGCAATTGAGAAAGCAACGCAGAATTAGTAATAGTTACCAAGGGCTAATAAAAAGTATGAAAATGGGGCTGGGCGCCGTGGCTCACGCCTATAATCCCAGCACCTTGGGAGGCCGAGGCGTGCGGATCACAAGGTCAGGAGATCGAGACCATCCTGGCTAACACAGTGAAACCCCGTCTCTACTAAAAATACAAAAAAAAAAAAAATGAGCCGGGCATGGTGGCGGGCGCCTATAGTCCCAGCTACTCAGGAAGCTGAGGCAGGAGAATGGCGTGAACCCGGGGGGCGGAGCTTGCAGTGAGCCGAGATCGTGCCACTGCACTCCAGCCTGGGCAACAGAGCGAGACTCCGTCTCAAAAAGAAAAAAAAAAGTATGAAAATGAAATGTGGCACCTATACACCATGGAATACTATGCAGCCATATAAAAGGGTAAGTTCATGTCCTTTGCAGGGACATAGATGAAGCTCGAAACCATCATTCTCAGCAAACGAACACCAGAACAGAAAACCAAACACTGCATGTTCTCACTCATAAGTGGGAGTTGAACAATGGGAACACATGGACACAGAAAGGGGAACATGGACACAGGAAGGGGAACATGCCTGTCGGCGGGTGGGAGGATAGGGGAGGGATAGCATTAGGAGAAACACCTAATGTAGATGACGGGCTGAGGGGTGCAGCAAACCACCATGGCATGTGTATACCTATGTAACAAACCTGCACGTTCTGCACATGTATCCCAGAACTTAAAGTATAAGAAAAATAAAATAAAAAATAAAAGGTGCTAAGATTTAAGAAATTATGAAAATAAAGTATCTAACATTAAGTGTTCCTGGGTCAATGCAGAGTTCTGTATTACATAAAAAGTAAAATAACTGCCAAATACTGATCAGTGAAATATTCAGAAAAATCTCTTTAAAGTTGTATATTCTGAAATTTCCAACTAGATACATATCAATCAAAAAACAGATTTTTACGAAGAATTATGGGAATTCTAGTTTTAAACTCAGAGTCAAGACAGTAATTTCCTCCTTCTCCTACCAGATCGAAAGAGACAATGTGAAACCAAAATGTAAGCTGCTATGAATGAAACAGTAACCTATAATCTCAAAGCATCTGAGGAAAGATCACCAAATACAGTAAAAATCAAAATCAGATGCTCCACGACCCCATCAGAATACACCCATGGCTATAGAGGTGCCATAAATGTGTAGTTCTCTGAAATTAACAGGCACATCCTGAAAGGTAAAACCAGCAATCCCCAATTTGACATGGGAAACAACAAACAAGTGCAAAGATTGAAACTTTCTCAGAAGGTCTCAAGAAGGAAAAAAAAAAGTCACAGATAAAATCACACATCTCAAGCAGGAAAAAAATCACTCAAAGGGAGCAACTAGCCAGTGAGGCAGTCAAAAGATTCTCTAGAGGGAGGCCCTAAGTCTCTTATCTGAAAAGCAGCGAAGGCTAAAAAAACTCATTTTACATACACAGTCCCCAAGGAGAACACCAGTCAGCCTTGACCCTTTAGTAATACCAAGCCTTAGCACAAAGATGATCCAAGAAAAACACCCCTCATTGGAAGAACAGTAGTAAATAAAATAAAATAGAATAAAACAAAACAGGATCTACACTAGATATCAAAAAAATGAAAATAAGAAAAACACAAATAACAAGTGAAGAAAAATCACCAGAAAAAGGTTATCAAACAGCAGATAAAAATTGTGATTAAAAATCTAATATAGGAGTCATCTCTGGAAAATAAAAGAGCTCAGAGAAAAGATAACACAAAATGAGATGAAATGTGAGCTGGCAAAACTAAAGTGGAAGCAAAAGCAACACCATCCCAGAAATATACTATAGTTAGAAACAGCAAACAGAAAAGCACATGCCGCTGTAAACACAGTAAGGGCCACAGAGTACATGGTAGAGAGAAGTAAATAAAAAGGAGAAATAAAGTTTTCTTTGGTAATGTGTTAGGTTTTTTTTGTTGTTAAAGATATGAAAGATAATGAAGGTAGCCAGAGGAGAGCCCACATGTATTTAACTGATCTCCATTATTTTACTTATTTCAAGAACATTACATATAACTTCCCAGTAATAAAAGCTGACTTGAATCTAATGATTAAAAAGACATACTGTATCCAAGGTAAGTTTAACAGAGCAGTCAACATCAAGCCATATTATAGTACAATTACTGAATGCCAAAGAAACTGAATCCCTTGATGTGTGTAGAGTCGGTCAGACACTGAAAAAAATCCAGTAAATAATAAAAATGTGATTGATTATTCAAAGAATGTTTTATTGTGAGAGTGCAGTTTAACAAAAATATATGAAAAGGGTGCAAAATGCAGGCTGGCTTCAGACCTCTACCCAGCAATATGAATAAAGAGAACAGTGAAACAACAAATGCATAAAATGTTTCAAGGAAAGAAAATGAAACTCTGGAATGTTATACCCTACCAAACTATTATTTAAGTATAAATACAACAAAAGCATGTTAACTTGCCAAAATTTGGAAAATTTCTTGAAGAAATCCCAGGAAAAGCAACTTCAGCTAACCAAGAGATGAATAAAGAAGCTATGACAAAAATACTAATATTGAGATCTGGACCTACCATTAAACTATAAAACTAAAACATGAAAATTATAATCACAGAAGAGATGTTAAATATTACAAGTATCTGACAAACAGAAAAACTATTATTAACAAAAGTTGAGAGGGGTAGAAGAAAGCAGCTAGGGGAAAAAAATTTAAGTGGTATAACAGTAGTTCCTCCTGCTACGCAGCATGAGGCCCAAATTGTTAATAATTTAAAGTTTAAAATATAACTGAAGCAAGTATATTTAAACGTCAATAATAAATTAATAATTAAACATTTTACTAATAATTATATTAATAGTTTATATTTTTCAGCATTTATTATATGCTAGGGACTCTAAGCACCTAACATGCACTATCATTTAATTCTCAAAACTTGGTCACTCCCATTTTAGACACAGGAAAACTGAGGCATTAAAGCTAAGAAACTTACCTAAGGCCACAAAGCTGCAATTGGCAGAGTCCAGATTTGAATTCAGGAAGTCTGACTCCAGAGCTCAGGATCTTAAGTACACTCTCAAGTGCCTCATAACTCGAATACAAGGGCACGTGTGCACTCACACAACATAACATCTCTGCTCCAACCCTTCTAGCTTCTGCTCTGTTTTCCCCTTCCCACCTAAGCTTATTCATAGCGGACACTCGCTGTCACTTTTCCCATTCATTTGGTACTTATTTATAATCTTGTATTGCAATGAAACTGCTTTTACTAAGGATATCAAACTCATCTCTAAAGCATGTTACTGTTGATCATTCAAACTCAAAGTTTCTGTGATTCCACTATCTCCTGGTGTTCCTCCCACTTCACGTCTCTTCAGTATCTTTTCTGGTGATTTTCCTTGCCCTTTACTTGTTGGTGTTTCCTGGGGTTCATTCTTGAGCCTTCTATCACCTCTCACATCCTCCCTGATCTAATATACATCTACCATATGTACTGATGATAGTGGATTATCTTCCTCTATCACTCCCATTGTAGCCTTTCTTCTACTCCAGAGAAATATGTTTTTAATTGTAAAATGACTATATCCACTTAAATGGCACAAGGGACACCTAAAACAGCTTTCTGAAATTTCTCAATCCTCTACTCTCTACAAAGTGTTCACAAAAACCACACTCACCACAACCTATCCAGTTACTCAAGAGAGAAAACAAGCAGTCACCATGGACTCTTCTTTAGCCACTACATACAACTGCTCAGCAAATCCCTTAACTCTTCTATCCTATGCCAGTGCCCTGTATTTATCTTTCCCTTGCTCTAAAGTGGTCTTTATTCGGCACAAGGATTCAATTACCTCTGAGACTTTGAACAATCTGTGAAAAGGTCTGACCAACTCAGTTCTAAGGCAGGAAAAGGGAGAAATTAAACTTACCTAGTCTTACTCAGATACAGGAGACCTACAAAGGCAGAGTTCCTTCAGTAGAGAATAGAACCGCCCCATGAGAAACCAAAAACAAAAAGATTTTAATTTAAAACCAAATGGCTCCAAGGAAAAGGGGAAAAACATCAACAGTTTCAAAACACTTGCTCCATGCTATCTTTAACAGTTTCCAACTTCTTCCAAGGCCTGCCTAAAATAGACAAAGGGTAGTCTGATTTACCACCCAGACTCTAGAGTTCAAAGCTGTCTCAGACAATAAAATGATTACTCTTGCCCCCATAAGCTACCAGGAACATCTTTAATTAGAAGAGAGACACTTAAAGCAATTATTTTTAATCTTAAAAAGCATTAACTCTAAACAGCAATATAGTAACACAGTAACTTCAGCAAGGTTCTTTCCTGCTAGGAGCTGTTCTCAATCCCCACATATAACTAACAACTTTTTAAAGAAAAAATTAAACCATTGAAGGTTTGAAAGTAGTTGAAAGGTTATGGGAAAAGTAGTCACCCAATTACAATAAAATAAACCAAAGGACAAATTCTTTAATCAATATCAAGGCTAAGCACCATGGCTCACACCTGTAATCCTAGCACTTTGGGAGGCCAACGCAGGAGGACTGATTGAGCTCAGGAGCTTGAAACCAGCATGGGCAACACGGTGAAACTCCATCTCTACAAAAAATACAAAAACTAGCCAGGCATTGCTTGTGGTCCCAGCTACTCAGGAGACTGAGACGGGAGGATCGCTTGAGCCCAAGAGGTGAAGGTTGCGGTGAGCAGAGATCGCACCACTGCACTCCAGCCTGGGTGACAGGGCCAGACCTCATCTCAAAAAAATAAAAATAAAAATAATCAAGAAAGTTCCTTGCAACAAAACACCTGTCTTCGTATTTAAAGTCACATTTATCGTATTTACTGATTACCTTTTTACTCTGGGCCATTGCTGGCATCACATGGAGACTATCTAATAAGCATGCTACATCGTAAAATTGCCACAGATTTGTAAAATGCACTGTCAATAGAAGTATGACAGACTTATAATGCTACAATAAATGCTATGGCAAAAACATCCAGACGGTTGTAAGAAAGAATAGAAGGACAAACAATTTAGACTGTGAATTCAGGTTAGCCTTATATGAGAAAATGACATTTAAGTGGAGACTTGAAGGAGGAATTGGGCATAGAAAGAAATTGGAGGGGAGGGTTTGGGAGGAAAGGGGAGACAGGACAGACAGAAGAAAAAAATCTGATATGAGAGAAGAATCAGAGAAGACTCCATATGGGTGAAATTTAGTGAAGAAATAAGAAAAAATGTCATTAGATGAGGCTGCAGAGACAGGCAGGACATAGACCTGTTAAGGAATCTGGATTTATGTTTTAACTGCAAAACAGAAAAACACCAAAGGGTTTTTAAAGCAGTAATATAACCTAATTTATCTCTTACAGGTCACTTTACAGTTATGTGGGGGAAAAAAACAAAATTAGAGGACTAAGAAGAAAAGCAGAAACATCAATTTGGAGACTACTGCAGGTAATCAGGTGAGAGGTAATGGTCTAGACTAGTCTAAGAAAAAATCAAACCACTGAAGGTTTGAAAGTAGTTGAAAGGTTATGGGAAAAGAGGTGTGCATGTGTGTGTTTTTAGAATAAAGGCAGTTAAATGCACCATAGCATTTAAATGACAGTTAAATGCTAATATTGAATAGCAGACACCACATCACTTTATTTTACATAGGTAACCCTTGAAAACTTCACCTTTCCCAGTACGACATAGTACATATGATATTATAGTGAATATGACCCATAATATAGATGTTAACTGCATGGGGTTTTTATTTTACAATTTTTTTTTAAATCAGCCATAGCAGTGACTATGCCTTTCAAATTATTTCTTTTAGAAAAGTAAACACAACATACACACACTCCCACGACAACAGCCCTGAAGTTCTTTGAACGGTGTGATCTTCAGTCACAAAAACAGTTCATATATGCTATCCAGAAATCACCTGACTTTGACTTTAGCACTTCTGGTCAGAGCAAAGCACAGTCCAGTTTAGCCAAGGGCCAAATGACTTTAAAAGTAATATAAATCTGGCTAGGCGCGGTGGCTCACGCTTGTAATCCCAGCACTTTGGGAGGCCGAGGCGGGTGGATTACGAGGTCAGGAGATCACGACCATCCTGGCTAACACGGTGAAACCCCATCTCTACTAAAAATACAAAAATTAGCCAGGCATGGTGGTGCATGCCTGTAATGCCAGCTACTCTGGAGGCTGAGGCATGAGAATTGCTTGAACCCAGGAGGCGGAGGCTGCAGTGAGCCAAGATCACACCACTGCACTCCAGCCTGGGAGACAGAGAAAGACTGTCTCAAAAAAAAAAAAAAAAAAAAAGTAATATAAATCATCTTATTTTAAGCAATTGGCTCTGTCAAAGGATCAGATGACATCAGATGACATTTTAAATAAGTGAATTGATTAGTGTGAATATATGATATGGTTTGGCTGTGTACCCACCCAAATCTCATCTTGAATTGTAGCTCCCATAATTCCCACATGTTATGGGAGAGACTTGGTGGGAGATAATTGAATCATGAGGGCAGTTTCCCCCATACTGTTCTCCTGGTAGTGAATAAGTCTCACAAGATCTGAGGGTTTTAAAAGGGGAAATCCCTTTCATTTGGTTCTCATTCCCTCTTCCCTGCTGCCATGTAAGACATGCCTTTCACCTTCTGCCATGATTGTGAGGGCAGCCACATGAAACTGTGAGTCCATTAAACCTCTTTTTCTTTATAAATTACCAGTCTCAGGTATGTCTTTATCAGCAACGTGAAAATAGACTAATACAGTAAATTGGTACCAGGAGTGAGGAACTGCTGTAAAGATACCCAAAAACGTGGACGTGACTTTGGAACTGGGTAACAGGCAGAAGTTAGAACAGTTTGGAGGGCTCAGAAGAAGACGGGAAGATGTGGGAGTTTTGAACTTCCTAGAGACTTGCTGAATAGCTTTGCTGATAATGACACAGGCAATGAAATCCAGGATGAGGTCATTTCAGATGGAGATGAGGAACATGTTGGGAACTGGAGTAAACATGACTCTTGATATGTTTTAGCAAAAAGACTGGTGGCATTATGCACCTGTCCTAGAGATCTGAGGGAGACCTGAGGGAGATGATTTCGGGTCTCTGGTGGAAGAAATTTCTAAGAAGCAAAGCACTCAAGAGGTGACTTGGGTGCTATTAACAGCATTCAGTTTTAAGAGGGAAAAAGAGAATAAAAGTTTGGAAAATTTGCAGCCTGATGATGCAATAGAAAAGAAAAACCCACTTTCTGAGGAGAAATTCAAGCCAGCACAGAAATTTGTGCCAGCGGCAGAAGTAATGAGGAACCAAATGTAAATCATCAAAACAATGGAGAAAATGTCTCCAGGGCATGTCAAAGACCTTTGCAGCAGGGCCCTCCTATCATGGGCTGGAGACCTAGGAATTAAAAATGGTTTCCTGGGCAGGGCCCAGGGCCCCCCTGCTGTATGTAGCCTAGGGACTTAGTGTCCTGCATCCCAGCCACTCTAGGCATGGATAAAAGAGACCAAAGTACAGCATGGGCCGTGGTTTCAGAGGGTGCAAGCCCCAAGCCTTAGCAGCTTCCACATAGTGTTGAGCCTGAGGGTGCACAGAAGTCAAAATTTGAGTTTTGGGAAATCTCTGCCTAGACTTCAGAGGATGTATGGAAACACCTGGATGTCCAGGCAGAAGTTTGCCGCAGGGGCGGGGCCCTCATGGAGAACCTCTGCTAGGGTAGTGAGGAAGGGAAATGTGAGGTTGAAACCTCCACACGAAGTCCCCACTGAAGCACTGCCTAGTGGAGATGTGAGAAGATGGCCACCATCCTCCAGATCCCAGAATGGTAGATCCACTGACAGCTTGTACCGTGAGCCTAGAAAAGCCACAGACTCTCAACGCCAGCCCATGAAAGCAACCTGAAGGGAGGCTGTACCCTGCAAAGCAACAGGGGCGGAGTTGCCCAAGACTATGGGAACCCACCTTTTGAATCAGTGTGACCTGGATGTGAGACATGGAGTCAAAGGAGATCATTTTCGAGCTTCAATATTTGACTACCCCACTGGATTTCAGATTCGCATGGGGCCTGTCGCCCTTTTATTTTGGCCAATTTCTCCCATTTGGGTGACTGTATTTTCCCAATGCCTGTACCCCATTGTATCTAGGAGGTAACTAAGTTGCTTCTGATATTACAGGCTCATAGGCGGAAGGGACTTGCCTTGTCTCGGATAAGACTTTGGACTGTGGACTTCTGAATTAATGCTGAAATGAATTAACACTTTGGGGGACCAGTAGGAGAGCATGATTGGTTTTGAAATGTGACATGAGATTTGGGAGGGTCCAGAGAGGAATGTTATGGTTTGGCTGTGACCCCACCCAAATCTCATCCTGAATGGTAGCTCCCATAATTCCCATGTGTTGTGGGAGGGACCTGGTGGGAGATAACTGAATCATGGGGGCGATTTCCCCCATATTGTTCTCATGGTAGTAAATAAGCCTTACAAGGTCTGATGGTTTTATAAGAGGAAACCCCTTTCGCTTGGTTCTCATTCTCTCTTCCCTGCCACCACGTAAGACGTGCCTTTCACCTTCCACTAGGATTGTGAGGCCTCCCCAGCCACCAGAACTGTGAGTCATTTAAACTTTTTCTTTATAAATTACCCAGTCTCAGGTATCTCTTTATCAGCGGCATGAAAATGGACTAATACAATATATGAAGTAATTTCTGAAGGCATTCCACACTATATGTTCTGAGATGTTAAGGACGGGAGTAGATATTAATTGCTCTGGCTAAAGTCTTCTTTGGTGAACTTCTAATGACCGGTCACAAATATGCCCACAATCAAAAAACATGCTTACCTTCTTTAAAGCATCTTGTATCACACCAGACTTCTCCTTTAGCAGATCTACGACACAAAGAGCCTCATCTTCAGAAAACATCATAGTCTTCAAGGACAGAAGAAAATCTTTAAACTTCACTTCAGCATTTTCTTAATTTGAAAAAAAAAAAAAAAGAGTTGGCATTAAAAAAACACAAGTAGTAACTTCAGCAAAGGTAAGCATGAAGAATTCATGGCCCAGAAAGTCAATAACCAAAAGAAAACAGATATATACTTCAGGTCAAATAAAACAAATACTCCAGTCAATAGGAAAAAAAAAGGGTTTATCATCTATAATACGGAATAATTACATTAGCTAAAAGTTTGCTCAAATTGCAAAATACTAAAATGCCAATATACCCTCACTTTAAAAAAAATCATTTAGGTGTCCAGTATGTGCTAATATCTGCACTATTATATTAACAATAATCTCAATGAACTTTAATAATCCTTGCACACTGACAACCAACTGTGAAAAACAAAATAATCCTGAGAGATATATAAGCCAAATTCCACACATGAGAAAATAAGTTCTGAGATAATTATAAAAAGGAAACCTGATTCTATGAAGATCAAATATAGGCAAACCATCCTGACATTTTAAAAATCCATGCATCAAGCACCTCCTGACCCATCCACCCTTATTTTCCCAAGGTTCTCGTATTAGGCATTAACAACCTCTTCTTAAAAAGAAACTGCCACCCATCAGACTCAAAGGAGCCTAGGGTTTTTAATACTTCAGCTAAATTATAAGTTTTAAAAGGTAGTTGTGTACATATGTGGAAACAGGAGATATGTGGGAACTCTGAACTTTGCAATGAATTTTGCTGTGAACCTAAAACTACTCTTAAAAGTCTATTAAAGAAAAAAAAAACAGCTATGAATTAGCCAAGAAACCTCACAGGAGACAGTAGTAGCTGGAAAATCATCATCAGATAGCAAAATAGCTGTAGGACCTTTAATAAGTCAAATTCAAGTTCCAGATCTAAAAAACTGAGGAGGCTGGACTAAAAGACTACCAATAAATCTTCTATTATGAGGATTTGATTCTTTTGCAATGCATTGTTTCTATAAGAAAATGAAATATATGACTCCATCAGAACTCAGAAATGTGTTTTTATAGTACAACGAAGACTATAAATCCCATACATTATTACCTTTGTCAGTTTCAGTCTTCAGTTTTTTAGTCCCAGATTTCTGAATCCCTTCTACTTGGTCAGGTTTAAGCAAATCAATAACCTCTCTCTTATCCACCACAGGACTTGAGTCAGCATTATCCATCAAAGGAATATATGCAGTTGCATGAATAAGGGGTTCATCTACGAAGACTGCAATTTAAGTTCAACAAAATCGTAATTAGAATATTTACAAAACAGAGTAAATGACATGCAAGCATACTTTAATGATAAATGCAGTTATTTTGAAACCTCTAATAGTAGTTCAAATTGGTTCTAAATTCCTATTTCATCATTTAACAAGTCAAAACACTCATTCTAATGAAGCAGTACCAGCTCAATAGCCTTATTTTATAGTAAATCATTTAAGTTCTCTAAAAATGTATAGCGTATCTCCTCTAATGGTATCTAAAAACTTTTTACGCATCCTTAGGTCTCATTTAATTTTTGTTTTAATATAAGAATTATTTCCACTTAATTAGTGCTCAAGGAAAACTATTAGTTTTTATTTATGTTGGTACTGTACCAACTTATTGTAGTTGATAATTTTTAATCAAGTTCTTTGTACTTGCTAAGTGCAAAAATCACACTGTTCCTAGCAGACAGCTTCTCGTTTCTCAATAGTTATGCCTCTAATTTCTATGGCACATGTACACTTGCTAAAACTTCCAAAATAACATTAAAAGTGAAAGAAGGAAGCCTCTTTATTTTGTTCCTAATTGTAATGGGAAGAATTTAAAGAGTTTGAACATAAAGTCTAACGTCTGCTGGTTAGAGATACAAACTTCCACACCCAGATGAAAATCTCTTTTCTTTTCATTCCTACCTTTTAAAAAGAACTTTTGTACTTATATATGTCTCTTCTTTTATTTAAAATTAAAATTGTTTAACATTTAATTTTAACAAATATATTCAGGTAATATTTCTCTCATACCTAATTGATATGTAATAATTTTAAGTTGTTTAGTCTTCACAAATTTCACAGCCAAGCTTTCCCTGGAAAACTGTGAACAAATAAGATTGCTCCATCTCTTATCATTTGATGGCTGCTATATACACATGCGAGTTCTGTTTAGGAATTAATTAGAAATGTATGCTAATGCCAGATCTAGCTAATGTCCTTAAGCATAATCTTTAAATGATATTAAAAAGTACAAATATTTCAAGAATGTTTTTCTTTTATGGTCTGTATGCTATTTATTTTTTTCAAAACTGAGTTAAGAATATTTATAAATGCTTTGCCCTTTGTAAATGGTATATAAACTTTTTCACCTCAAATGTACACTCTGCCCATCTGTCAAAGCACTACAAAGTCATAAGGCTAAAGATAATTTTAGACCTGCATTAGTATTATAGTTGTCATTAGCACACATTAAACTGGGAGCTAAAGAGTGTGTGAGATTTCCAGGGTCCTTGTGCTGGTGTACTTCTTTAGAATTAGCATTACAAAAATACATATCTAAACATCTCACCATTTTCTGTCTTTTGTTTCTTTGATGAAGCTTTCTTCTTCCCTGATCCACTTTCTTGTTTAGTCTCTTGGTGGAGGGGTAATGCTTCTTGCCTTTTTGATGGTACTATGAGAGTTTCCACCTTTTTATCCTGGTCATCTTTATTAAACACAAATGAAAAAAATAATTGCAGCAAACAATGAACATAACAGAAAAGATGCAATCATTGAGTAATTCCCAGAATGCTTTACCACTAAAAATTTAAAGTGTGACATATAACACTCTTACTAATAACTTATTCTAGCTTTCTTACTCCACTACACCAGCTCTTCAATGTACTTACTCCTCCTTTCCCATTCCTCAGCTATTTTCAACCCTACTGAGCCAATAGGCATGATCAAGTCTCTATCATCTAAAAAAAGAAACAGCAAGGTACAGTTGCTCACACCTGTAATCCCAGCACTTTGGGAGGCTGAGGCAGGCAGATCATCTGAACCCAGTAGTTCCAGACGAGCCTGGGCAACGTGGTGAAACCCAATCTCTATAAAACCCCATCTCTATGAAAAAAATAAAAAAATTAGCCAGGTGTGGTGGCACACACCTGTAGTTCTGGCTACTCTGGGGCTGAGGTGGGAGGACAGCTTAAGCCCCGGAGGTTGAAGCTGCAGTAAGCCAAGATCGCACTATTCACTCAAGCCTAAGCAACAGAGCAAGACCCTGTCAAAAGAAAAGAAAGAAAAGAAAAGAAAAGAAAAGAAAAGAAAAGAAAAGAAAAGAAAAGAAAAGAAAAGAAAAGAAAAGTAAAGAAAAAGAAAGAAAGAAAGAGAGAAAGAGAGAGACAGAAAGAGAAAGGAAAGAAAGAGGAAAAAGAAAAAGAAAAGGGAAGGAAAAGAAGGGAAGGAAGGAAGAGAAAATCCTTCCCCATCACCATAATTCCCAGCATCCCACATACATTTCCTTACATATTGACAAAGTACTCTTAGTTCCTTTTCTACCAATCATTCCTCAACTAATTGCAACCTGATTTTTATCTCTTTCATTCCATGAAAGGATTAACTCAGATCCCCCAGTGTCCCAAATGCCATATTCTACAAATACCCATTAATCCTTATTTGACTACTCTGGCATTTTATACTTCTGGTCTCTACCCCTTTCTTAAAATTCTCTCCTCTCTATTTTGTTCAGTAAAATATGGCAGTGACAAAAAGACAAATATTATATAATTTCACTTATATGACATTCCCAGAGTAGTCAAATTCATAAAGACAGAAAGCAGAAGGGTAATTGTCGAGATATGCGGGAAGGTGGAGGGACAGGGGAAAACAGGGAGGCAGGTAGAATGGGGAATTAGTGTATAATGCGTACAGAGTTTCATTTAGAAAAGATGAAGAGTTCTGGACTTGGCTAGTGGTGATGATTATATGAGAATGTGAATGTACTTACCACCACACGACTATACACTTAAAAGTTGTTAAAATGGTAAATTTCATGCTATATGTAATTTGCCACAATAAAAATAAAATAAATTATCTCCTATCAGCTCCCATGATAATTCTCTTCTTACACTTGAAATATTCCTTTGCAGTATCCTTTGGGAACTGCTTCTACTGAATGCTGCTAGTTTTCAGGGTTGGGGCTTCAATTGAAATACTTTCCTTGGATAAGCTATCTACCCCCATGCCTTCTACTACCTTCATGCTTAAGGCTTCTGAATCTACTTTTCTACACTTACATACCCTACTGCATCCTGAGTTGCTCTAGTAGATGGCCCCACAGGTACTGGAAACACAAACTGGGGGTGTTCTCTTCTCCATTCACATCTAGTCTCTCTCCAGTATTACCCATTTTAGTGCTACCAACCATCTGCCAAGCACAAGTTGGCAAACTTTTTCTGCGAAGGGCCAGGTCGTAAAAACTTTAGGCCTTATAGGCCATATGGACTCTGGTACAACTACTCAAGTCTGCTACTGCAGCATGAAAGCCAGTCATAAACATATTATGAATGAGTTAATGAATGTAGCTGCATGTAAAAACACTTTATGAATACTGAGACTTGACTTTTTTTACATTTTTACATTTCTCAAAATATTATTCTATTTCCCAACCATTTAAAATGTAAAAACTATTCTTGGTTCATGGGCATAAGAAAAGGAAGTGAGCTACATGTGGCTCACAGGTTGCAGTCTGCCAACCCCAACCTAACTTAGAACTTGGGAGATCAGCTTTAATCCTGTCTCCTCCTTTATCTGCCACACTTCTATATAGTGAGGTTATTCGTGTCATTCTTACTTTGCATACTTCTCAACTTTGTTTCTTCTGTCACTACCATAGTTCAGGCCTACATCTTCATTTTAGAAAACTACAATAACCTCTTAACTAGTCTGTTGGCATCAAATACCGCCCCATGAAATCTGTTCTTGCTAGCTCTGCCAAAAAATCTTTCTAAAACAGAAATATGACCATGTAACTAAACTGCTTGAAAATCTTCAACAATGGCTAACCTAAGAAGTCCTAGCTCCCTGGCACGGTATCCAAAACCCATCATGATCTAGCCACTGCCATCTTTTCAGCTCTGTTCCCTACCACTCTCTACACCTCACATTGTATGGTTCAACAATACACT
Source organism: Macaca mulatta (assembly GCF_049350105.2). Taxonomy (NCBI): domain Eukaryota; kingdom Metazoa; phylum Chordata; class Mammalia; order Primates; family Cercopithecidae; genus Macaca; species Macaca mulatta. The sequence continues at coordinate 128,739,407 of NC_133412.1, read as the reverse complement.
GTACTCTTGCAGCTCTGTGCCTTTACATGACATCCTGCCAATGAGGAATGAGACTCCATTATCTGCTTGATGAAGCGATTCAATGCTCAGGCACTGCCTCCTCTGTAAAGCCTTTCCTCCAGCATAAGCAGTAGTTGCTTTAGCTTCTATATTTCCTCTATACTTTCTCTATCTCCTACATAAATCACTTTTTTTTTTTTACTGGCTTACATGTCCTTTTTCCCAACTAAAACATGTAGTGTTTACCCTTACTATGTCTTGATCCTAGCTGACATGCAAATATTTAAAATCCAATATAACCAGGCCGAGCGTGGTGGCTCATGCCTGTAATTTCAGCACTTTGTGAGGCCAAGGCGAGTGGATCATTTGAGGTCAGGAGTTCGAGACCAGTCTGGCCAATTTTGTGAAACCCCATCTCTACTAAAAATGCAAAAATTAGCTGGGTGTGGTAGCACACGCCTGTAATTCCAGCTACTCGGGAGGCTGAGGCAGGAGAATCACTTGAACTTGGGCAGCAGAGGACACACTGAGCCAAGATCGCACCACTGCACTCCAGCCTGGGCGAGACCGTGAGACTCTGTCTCAAAAAAAAAAAAAAAAAAAAAAAATCCAATATAACCTCCTACAAGTTAAGACACACAAACTACTTAATGGTACATACGAGTCCTTTCAAATAAAACAAACTGTTTACAGTTGCACACATCACCACGCCATTTCTCAAGGCTTTTCCACTGTACCTATCAACTCCCTTTCCCTGGAATCTCCCTCCCCCGCCACCCACCCAAAAGACCTAACTAGTACTTACCCAAACTTTAAAAATTTCTGGCATTACATGCTTTAAGTGGTCTACCTTAGAATTCCTACACTGGTTTAGACATATCTAGACCACTACACTAAATCTTTTATAATGACCTATTTGTGTCTACAGCTAACACACGACTACCTTGAAAATGCACTATTCATCTCCGTAGCCCTACTACCTAGCATAATGCCTAGCATAACAGATATATGATAAATGTTAGCAAAATGAAGCAATCAAAGGTGAGAAATGATATCTGATTTTAGCTTTCCACCTTTAATTCTTACCACATCATTTAGAAAGTGAAGTTCATAACTGCTGATATTTACAGGTCCTAAGTGGTTTTAGTAAAATAGTCAAAGTTGGATATTTATAAGATGTATGGGTTTGTTGGGTTTTTTTCTTTTAATTTCTTGTAGAGATGAGGTCTCTCTTTGTTGCCCAGGCTGGTCTAAAACACCTGGCCTCAAGGGGTCCTCCCACTTCAGCCTCCCAATGTGCTAGGATTACAGGCATGAGCCACTGCATCGGGCTCTGAAGTTTAAAGTGCTATTTTATGATCAATACTAACTTCTACCAGCAATTAATGTTAATGAAGCAAACACATAATGAAAAGAATAATCTCGGTTTCAAATTCAGTATTAAACTTCTGTGTATGTACCTAACAGAGTATCTCAATTCCAAGCTCCAAATCATACAATAAAATTAAATAGATTAAATAGATTACAATACCGCTTCCATTTTTAGACTTCTTCTGCCCTGGTTTCTTCTTTGAGGCAGCTGCTTCAGAGGGAGGGGTGGGCTGTTTAGTAACTGGGACAGGTTCTACTTTTTTGCCAGGAATCTTTGATGCATCACTTTCTTTGATGACCTGCTCTTCAAGTACAGGCTTTTGTTTCTTTTCCTTCTTTTTTCTTTCCCTAACACTACTTGAAGTTTCAACCACATTCAATGGAACAGGTACAACTTGATCATCTTCTACTGCCAAAGCATCTGATAATTTAAAGTCTCGAGGTACACTCTCAGAATCAGATTCATGGAGGTTTCCATTCTGGATTTCTTTCTTTTTATTCTTTTTCTTTTCTGCTTTCTTTTTATCTGTTTTGGTAGGAATAAGCTTTTGTTCTCTTTTCTGTTTTGCAAGAACTTCATCATATAATGTTTCTTTCATGAAAAGCCAGAAGAAGAGGAAAATTACTGTAATAACTATTGAAGGAATAAGAACAATAAAATATGCTGACTCATAAAACTCCATGGTACTTTTGTCAATGTGATCCTATAAAACCTAAATAGGGAAGAAGGTAGGGACAAAAAAAAGAACCTGTCAGTCTCATAAAAATTAAAGTCAAAACTGCTGCTCTTTCAAGTGGCATTTCAAATCTAACCTGACCTATAAATCTAAACAGGTTAGTTCTTTAAATCACATTCTTGATTTATTTGCCAACAATTCATACATACTATGAAAAATAAGACTAGTGGTAACTAGAGTAGAACACATCCTTCCATTTCTAAATCATGTGAAAATATCCTAATTGAAGAGAAAAATTTTAAATATTCATTACTTTCTTTTCCCCAAATATCCATTTTTGGTATTTTATTAGTAGTTAATTTTTTTTGTTTATTGTACAGTGTTGATAACTACATGTGAAAATAAAGAGGCACTATTACCAACTCAATGGACATTCATTAAAAGTGTCATATTCTGAAATGCACACACACACAAAAAGAGGTGGTTTATTTACAGATTAAGACCAGTCACAAACTGCTTGCATCTTTACACCAGTGACTATCAGCCTCATGATGCGGTGGGATCTATCAAGGATATAAAAATCTAACATAATCAAAATCCAAATGTTAGGATGTGGCATTTGGCATTAAAATAAATTACAGACCAGGCGCAGTGGCTCACGCCTGAATCCCACCACTTTGGGAGGCTGAGGCGGATGGATCACTTGAGCCTAAGGAGTTCCAGTCCACCCTGGGCAACATGGTGAAACCCTGTCTCTACAAAAAACAAAACAAAACAAAAAAAAACACCAAGAAAATTAGCTGGGCATAGTTAAAACGAGCCTGTAGTCCCAGCTACTTGGAGGCTGAGGTGGGAGGATCACTTGAGCCTTAGAAGTCAAGGCTTCAGTGAGCTGTGACTCTGCCACTGCACTCCCGCCTGGGCAACAGAGCAAGGCCCTGTCCCAAAAAAATAAAGTAGTGAAATAAATTACAAGTTAGGAACTTATCTCAATTTTTTAAAGGCACCCCATACTGCACAAAACAAGTTATACAGCAAAAGCGAGGCTGCCATCAACATCCTACCTAAATTGCTAAATAAAAGGCTTTGCCTCATCAATAGGACATAGGCCCTACTTTTAGATTGACTCAGTAAGTACGGCGGCAGGGAGGAAAGATGTAACTTGACTACCAACATCTGCCTTGAATACAGACATTATATCACTTACGTGAAGGGTAGTTTCCCCTAAAAGTAAATCTCAAAGTAAAAATGATTCTGATGTTGAGATTCTACATACTGATGCTCCTTATGAACATGCATAAGCCACATAAAAGTGACTTGTATTCTTATGTCATCTCAAATGTGTTGTAGAAAAAGACAAGGTATATAATACAGATATAATTAAACATCAGGACATGTTTAGGATAAAGCAAATTAAAGTTAATTTCTGCACTTTTAATGTAAAAATAAATCTAAGAATGTTTAAAATTTTCAAAGTATTGATTTGGAGAATCTTGATACGTAATGATTAGATAAAGAAATTAATTCTACCTAAACAGGGGACTTACTCTAAGAATTATTTTACACCTAAGAAAACATCTGATTTTAAATTGGACAAATGTGAGTTTATTGAATATAAGACTTTGCCAGAACTGTAACAACACGGGTTTGAACTGCACTGGTCCACTTACACATGGATTTTTTTTTTTAACCAATTGTTACTGAAAATACGGTATTCACTGGACATGAAATCTAAGAATATGGAGGGCCAACTTTGTATACCTGGGTTCCACAGGGACTATTCCAAGACTTCGAGCATGCTTAGATTTAGATATATGCAGGGGTCCTGAAGCCAATCTCCCGCATATGCCAAGGAATGACTGTCGTTTGTTCCACAGACATGTTATTAATCTATATGACTGAAGTAACATTTCATACTTCCATAACCAATTTTTAAATAGTATTAGTTAAACCCTAGATTTACTAAGACAAATTTTTAACACGTTAAGGGGGAAAAGGAATCATGTGCTAACAAAATACTAAAAGAAACTCCATACAGAATTGTTTCCCTGATAATTCAAATTAACATGAACTGTCCAGGTTTTAAAATTAGACATATTTTATTGTGCCTGCGTTAAGTGTGATTCGTCACCCAGGAATGCTTTTAAAGAGCCCAGAATTTTCTTTTCAAACATAACATCCACAGAATACACAGCCTATTCAACATAAGCTGGGAAGCCAAGGGAGAAAAAGCACAAAACAATGAGTTGGAATGCTTCAAATTTTTGTTTTGGTGAGGAAGAGGCGCTGAGGCACTTACCAGCAATAACAGAAGCTGAAAAAAGGGGCAAAAGTCAAAAAGGCCTAATGAATAAGCTGCAGCCCTGTACAAACCTAGGTCTTAGGAAAGCAGAAATTATGATCAAGCACAGCAAATTCACCTGTATAGAAAGAAAAAGTAGCAAATGTTCAAGGAGAAGAGAGGCTATGAGACCACAAGAATTCTGAAACACCGATTCTTCAAACGTTTTAATGATTTTCTAGTTTCCTTTTCCAGGTCCCATATATAGGCCTGAAGGAATCAAGCTTTCTATCTCTGAATTTTCATGGGAGTCCCTCTTCACGCAATTCAATTCACCTTCACTTGAGCTCACATGAGACTCACTATGCATTTAGAGGAACCTACATAGACACAAAGAGATTAAGAATCAAGAAAATGTTTGCTACAGCCATAAAAAGGAATGAGATCATGTCTTTTGCAGGGACACGGAAGAAGCTGGAAGCCATCATCCTCAGCAGACTAACACAGGAACAGAACACCAAACAATGCATGTTCACACTCATAAGTGGGAGTTGAACACTAGAACATATGGACCCAGAGAGGGGAACAACACACACCAGGGCCTGTTGGGGGGTGGGGGTTGAGGGGAGGGAACTTAGAGGATGGGTCATAGGTGCAGCAAACCACCATGACATACATATACCTATGTAATAAACATGCATGTTCTCCACATATATCCTGCTTTTTTTTTTCTTTAGAAGAATAAAAAAGAAGAAAATGTTTGCATTCCTTTAACCCAATAATCCCAATTCTTTATCCTTAGGAATTTATTTGCAAGAAAAAAAACATATAGAAAGATGTTCACGGCCGGGCGCGGTGGCTCAAGCCTGTAATCCCAGCACTTTGGGAGGCCGAGGCGGGCGGATCACGAGGTCAGGAGATCGAGACCATCCTGGCTAACATGGTGAAACCCCGTCTCTACTAAAAAATACAAAAAACTAGCCGGGTGAGGTGGCGGGCGCCTGTAGTCCCAGCTACTCGGGAGGCTGAGGCAGGAGAATGGCGTGAACCCGGGAGACGGAGCTTGCAGTGAGCTGAGATCCGGCCACTGCACTCCAGCCTGGGCGACAGAGCGAGACTCCGTCTCAAAAAAAAAAAAAAAAAAAGAAAGATGTTCACAGGCCAGGTGCGGTGGCTCACACCTGTAATCCCAGCACTTTGGGAGGCCAATGCGGGCGGATTACTTGAGGTCAGGAGTTTGAGACTAGCCTGATCAACATGGTGAAACCCCATCTCTACTAAAAGTATAAAAATCAGCCGGGCGTGGTGGTACGCGCCTGTAATCCCAGCTACTCAGGAGGCTGACGCAAAAGAATCACCTGAACCCAGGAGGGAGAGGTTGCAGTGACAGTGAGCCGAGATCGCGCCACTGCACTCCAGCCTGGGCGACAGGGCAAGACTCTGTCTCCAAAAAAATTAAAAAAAGGTTCACGGCAACATTACATAAAAACTGAAAAAAGAAAACGTTCAACATCAGAATGTTTTCAACCAGCAAATATCAACTCAAAGTATAGGTATTAAACCATGAACCTAAAACTTCAATTCAATGCTGCTAAAAAGTCAAAATCATATGTATTTATATGATCAAAACATTTTATATGTGCAAGTTCAGTAACTAAGGAGTAGTGCCAAAATCATGGGTACAGTCTCATTTGCCTTAATACTCTAGTTTTAAACTTTATGAGAAACTCTTAAAATATTATTTTAAAAAGGCAAAACATGAGTGTCTATTGAATAAATACTACCATACCAATTAATATACCTCAGATTCACATTATACCCACGAGCATCAGAATTACACAAGGAGGAAAAAACAAGAGACAAATAGGAACTGAAAATGAAACAGGAAAATTCAGGGAAGAACAAACACAGAAAGATTTAAAAGCAGGGAGGCAAAATTGAAAAATAAAAGGAAAGAGGCTGAGAAAACGTTAATTTAGCTCTGGGTGATAAGAACCAGGTCATTAAAATTTTTTAAGTCCACAGTATGCAATTCAATACATGTTTGTTGAGTTGAAAAATGGAGACATGTAGACACTTATGCTGTTCTTTCACACATGGAAAAAATCATTAACACTGTTGATTTTTGCTAACTCACAACCTGAGTTACTACAAAAAAATTATAATATTTTTACACTTTTTTTTAAAGAAATGGGGTCTCTATATATACACTGCTCAGGCTGGACCACATTGGCTATTCACAATCCCTATGATAGTGCATTGCAGCATCAAACCATAGAGGTCTTCCCACTTCAGCCTCCCAAGTGGTTGCAACTACACTACAGGCATGTACCACCTAGCCTGGCTAACCCTTTGTAGTATTAGTTACGTCTTTAACCTCATCACACGTAAGTCATAATAGATTCCAATCTGAATGCAATAAACAGCCAGTGGTGGTAAATAGGATTTCTCTGTCAAGAGAACCAGGAGAGAAATATCCATGGAATGATAGGAAAGTAAGTCCAAACTATTTTAAAACCACATTCCACACCATTGTCTTTTATCTTTTACTTGGACATAAATCTTTCAAGAAACTGATAAAGATACTGACTCTTTTTCTCAAAGAAAAAAAGTATCCACACTCACTAAGTTTTACATATAATCTCCAGAAGGTTTCTGGATTCCCTGAAGAATATGCCCGGGCCCCAAGTTTAAAATCCTGCTCTACAATGAGAGTTTTCATTCCTGCCCTATCTTAAAAGAACTACAAAAATAATTATAAGTTAACATGCATGATATGTAAGTTGTGTTTCATCAGAGTACGTATTACAAATACTAATCAAATAGTTTTAATATTCTATTTACTCGCCCTCCTATAACTTACATTTGTTCATATAAAAACTGAGACACATCACTGAGTTAAATTCTATAAACTTCTCAGAAGGTACAATGACCCGTTTATATTAATATAACAAAGAGGTGAAACCTAAAATTTTTTTTTTTTTTTGAGACGGAGTCTCGCTCTGTCGCCCAGGCTGGAGTGCAGTGGCCGGATCTCAGCTCACTGCAAGCTCTGCCTCCCAGGTTTACGCCATTCTCCTGCCTCAGCCTCCCGAGTAGCTGGGACTACAGGCGCCTGCCACCTCGCCCGGCTAGTTTTTTGTATTTTTTTAGTAGAGACGGGGTTTCACCTTGTTAGCCAGTATGGTCTCGATCTCCTGACCTCGTGATCCGCCCCTCTCGGCCTCCCAAAGTGCTGGGATTACAGGCTTGAGCCACCGCACCCTAAAATTTTAAGTGATACAAAAATCTGGTGGCAATTATTAGAATTTCAATAGAACTGCTTAACCAAAAAGGATAATATATTTATGTATATACAAGACAGACCACACTGTTTATATAATAAAACCATGAAACTGTTTCAGTGTGGGACATGTGAAGAAACATCATACGACCATTTAAAATAATTAAGACTGTAATGCAGCAAAATACATTACATAGATTAAAATTTTTGTGTTGAGTATTATATACACTCATAGATGATACCTAAAAAATGAGAATCATTACATTTTTTTGAAGGGAGATTATTACAAACATTTTACTGTTTTAATTGTTCAACTTTTAAAATTTCACATTAAAACAATAAGTAACCAATCTAAATGCACAGTACTAAACTTCAACAGCTTAAATACATAAAAATAAGAATTATTCATATTATGAGAAAAAACTGAGGCAGTTTGATAAGTATACTATTAAATTTCAAGTAATACAACAATTTTGAATTTTATTTTCTTACTATAGGGTTTCAGTTGCTCTTGCTTCTGCTATCCTTTTCTTCACATTAAAAACATTGAAAGCAAATGACAAAAAAAATTTTATCAATATTTCTGTCCTTCAATTGACACAATTTTATCAGTTAGGGTGACTCAAAAAAACCATTAGCAAAAACTTAACAAATCAAAATTCAAGACTGAAATCTGAACACAGTGAAAGTATTTTTCCACCAAAAAACATACAAAGCAAGCAGACACATTTGAAAAAAACAAAAGCAGTAAGTTGAGGGAAAGGTAATTTTCAACATAGGAATGCAAAATTCCATAAAAGTTCCAGTATAAATCAATGGACAACTAAACGAATACACCCTTAAGATATACAGGCTCCCAGAGCAGCCTATAAGAGCTTGATTTCGTTATTTGAATACAGTTAAAATATGACAGAAGTAGCTGAGAGGCCTAAGCTGAAAGCTATTATTATAGGTTATCTGTAAAAATAATGTTTATAGGTTAAAAAAAAAACAACAAAAAAAAAGCTATCTGTAATCTGATCACACTGAATCTAAATACTTGGCATTCCAAACGTGCCACTCTTCATACCATGTTTACCTTTCTTTAAACCCACAATACTATCTCATGTTTTTTTAAACAGACACGTTAATCTTTTTTTAAGAAAAATGATTTATGGTTAAGTTCTCTACAGTGATAAAAAGTTTACTATTGGTAGCCAAGTATCATTTAATTAAATTTCCATTCCGCAAAAGGTTTAGCTACAATGAACTCCTCCTGCTACAATTAAATATTAGGCATCATGTAGTTGATAACCTTCGAATATAGTATGCGTGTTATATTGCAGATACATCCTGAGCAAAAGTAAATTATTTTAAGATTAGTGAATAGCAATATAATGAAGCAGTAAAATGGAAGGCAAGAGTCTTGACTTTTAGTTCCAATTCGGCCTTCACTCAGTCTTACTTAAAAATTTTAACCATGAGTTTCTTCTCACATGGCTTTAGGGTCCAAACTACTTGCATGATCTTGGATATGCCAAGATCCAAGTGGCCCCCAGTTGGTGGTGCCCAGAGTACCCATGGTAGAAGCAAATGCATAACCTCTCCGTGGAATCCTTCCCCAAGTCAGGCTCCTTAAGGTTTTTAAAAATTATTATCCAGATATGAGCCCACAAAAAAATAACAGAACATGTGACAAGCCATCATGAACAAGAGGCAGAAGAAACAAGCTAAAGAATTAGATCCCCAACTGCACTCCAGCCTGGGAGACAGAGCAATACTCCATCTCAAATAAATAAATAAAATAAACACATAAATAAAACCAAATGGATAGGTTAAAAATAGTTGCAAAGAGATCAATTAAAATGACTTTCAATAGTTTAAGTAGATCTGATGACAGTAAATCAATTTCAACACAGAAATACTTGGGTGGAACAACTAACAAGAAAACTCAACTATTTGAAAGTGAGTGAGGACTCTAGTAAGACAATTCCCACATGTCATGCTTGGAAGGTTCCATAAAAGAGAAAAACCCCTTGCCAAGATTAAGAATACAGGAATACGTTCCTATCTGGGAGTTGTAGATCAGATTTTGAAGAAAATATGGGACCACCAGCTAGAAAAGATCAGCAGTCAACCAAGTGGGAAAAATCAGCAGGAGGAGGCTACTATGGATTCTAAATCAGGCAATCAGAGGAACCACTTTCTAAAGTTCCATTTAAAGCACCTCACCTCATCCCTGCAATCAAATCTAAAAATCTTTGCCTTGTCCTTTGTATGAAATCTCCACCTAACCTTCAAAACCCAGCTTAAATCAAACCTATGAATATGTAATTTCAACTCTCTTCCACAATAGTCTTTATTATTCATTTGTTATTTAGCACTGACCATATGTCAGGACTGCTCTAGGACATTCTGAGTAGACAGCAGTAAAAGGGCCACAAACCCTGCACTTACAGAGCTAACATTCTACTAAGTGGTAAGACGGACCAACAATTAGTATGCAGTATATGAAAGGGCAATAAGTAGCAAGAATAGTGATAAGCAGGGAAGAGAAATAGGGAGAACAGGAAGATGTGGACAGCGGTTAAATTTTATTTATTTATTTTTTTATTTATTTAGAGACAGGGTTTTGCCATGTTGCCCAGGCTGGTCTGAAACTCCCAATGGTTAAAATTTAGAGTAGAGCCGGGCGCGGTGGCTCACGCCTGTAATCCCAGCACTTTGGGAGGCCGAGGCGGGCGGATCACAAGGTCAGGAGATCGAGACCACGGTGAAACCCCGTCTCTACTAAAAATACAAAAAATTAGCCGGGCGCGGTTGTGGGCACCTGTAGTCCCAGCTACTCGGGAGGCTGAGGCAGGAGAATGGCGTGAACCCGGGAGGCGGAGCTTGCAGTGAGCCGAGATCGCGCCACTGCACTCCAGCCTGGGCGACAGAGCGAGACTCCGTCTCAAAAAAAAAAAAAAAATTTAGAGTAGAATGGTCAGAGATGATTTCATTTTTAAAAAATGACATCTCAATAAAGACCTGAAATAAGTGAAAGATAGAGCCATGTTGCTATCTGTATCTAAGTGAAGAGCAAAATACGGTGAATGAGAGAAGAGCAAGCACAAAGACCATGAGACAGTAACATACCTGCTATATATGAGCAAGAGCAGTAAGGACAACATGGTTGAGGCAGAATGAACAGAAGAATAAACTGATGAGGTCAAAGAGAATTTGAAAGGGAGAGGGGATGTGGTTAACAATTCATGTTGTTTCTTACAGGAAAAGGATTGTGGCTAACGCTCTCAGTAATATGGGAAAACTACTGGAGGGGTGTGACTAGGGAAGGGTGTAGGGAGAAAGTGAAATCAGGGAAAACTGTTAGGTGACAACTGAAATAATTTAGAGATGATGGTAGCAGGTGAGGTGGTCAAAATTTAGATACTTTATAAAGGTAGAGCCAAGATGATTTGCTGATGGACTGGATATAGGGTATGAGAGAATAAACAAAGCCAAAGGCAATTCCAAAGCTTTTAGACTAGGCCAAAAACAAAGGAGCTGCCCTTTACTGAGATAGGGGAAATGTGGCAGGGACATGGTTAAGGTTGAAGATAAGGAGTTAGGTTTTAGGTAAGTGGAGATGTCCAGTAGACAGCTAAATAAAAGAGTTGTCACGTGAGAAGTGAAGGCTAGAGATATAAATTTGGAAGTATTCAGCAAATGGACTATACTTAATGCCATAAACTTGGATAAAATCCCAAACAAATGGGTATAAATAGAGACCAGGTCTCAAGACTGAAGCACTGAAATTCAACAACAGGAAGATGAAGAACTCTCAAGGGAGAGAGGAGAGGTAGAAAGAAAACCAGGAGTGTGCTGTCCTGGACACCAGATGAATACGGTCTATTAAGGAGGAGAGATGGATCAATTTTGTCAAATGGGGTTGGTAAGTAAAACACAATGAAAACTAGTAATTGACTTCTGAATTTAGCAACATAGACGTTACTGGTGACTTTGACCAAAGCAGTAGAGTAGTGGTGATCAAAACCTGATTGAAACGAATTTAAAAGTTAAAAGAACTCTAGCAAGTGTGGACAACTCTTTGAAGCAGCCTTCCTGTGAAAGGATGCAGAGAAATAAGATGGAACTTGGAGGAGAATATGAGGTTAAGAGTTTGGTTTTTAAAGATGGGAGAAACTACAGCATGATAATATGCTGACAAAAAAACGATTCACTAAAAAGGGAAAGACTAATGATGCAGGAGGGAGAGACAATGTTTTCAAATAGCAAGAAAGGACAGAATTTGGACAAGTAGATAAGAGTGATTGGCCTTAAATAGTACCACAGACAGTTCATCTGTAGGAACACAGAGAAGGAAGAATACAAAAGCACAGACCCAAGACAGGAAAGGAGGTAGATGGTATAGACGTTTGTGAAAATTCTGTTCCTAATGCTACGATTCTCTTTATGAAATGAGAAGCAAAGTCATAAGCAGAGAATAAGTGTAAAAAAGATGGTGGCCAGGCACGGTGGCTCACGCCTGTAATTCTAGCACGCTGGGAGGCCAAGGAGAAAGGATTGCTTGAGCCCAGAGTTCAAGACCATCCTGGGCAACATAGCAGAACCCTGTCTCTACAAACAATAAAAAATTAGCTAGACGTAGTGGCATGCACCTGTAGTCCCAGCTGCTCGAGAGAACAACGCAGAAAGATCACTTGAGCACAGGAGCTCAAGGCTACAGTAAGTCATGATTTCACCTCTGCGCTCTAGCCTGGGTGACAGAGGGAGACCCTGTCTCAAAAAACAAAAATACAAAAAAAAAAAAAAAAAAAAAACAGTATTGAAGGTCTTATAAAACACATTACAATTATTGTTGTAGTTTTTATTCTTTGTAAGTTGCACTCGTTTTAATTTTCCACTTAGGTTTTTGAATGCAGGGTATTTAACAGTGTTCACAAATAAATTTGCTGACTTTAAATGAATTTATAATCTCACTGAGAAAGGAAGTATATAGTATCTACAAAACTAACCAGAGCAAAAAGCCTAACTTGAGCCTCCATGTGATTCTACTCTTCCAGCTCAAGTACCATGTCCACAGCTAGTTCTCCTCCTAAAATTCCAGAGCACTTATTCTCTATTTACATACACATGCACAGAATTCTATGAGACAGTAAACGGTTTCAACTAATATAGCAAGGCAGCAACATACTGCAGTATGATAAAGATAAGAAAATAATAATTGAATTCAAAATCTAAAACGAACCCAAATACATACAAAAATTCAGTTTACTCTAAGTTATTTCCAATCAGTAGAAGGCTGTATCATTCAAATCAACTAAAAACATCCAAATAAAGTTTCAAACATAAGAAAAAATATAAAGCACTTGAGGGCTGGGCGTGGTGCCTCACACCTATAATCCCAGCACCTTCAGAGGCCACAGCAGGTGGATCACTTGAGGCAGGAGTTTAAGACCAGCCTGGCCAACATGATAAAACCCTGTCTCTACCAAACATACAAAACTTAGCTGAGTGTGGTGGTACACACCTACAATCCCAGCTACTCAGGAGGCTGAGGCAATGACAGTCACTCGAATCCAGGAGGCAAAGGGTTGCAGTAAGCCAAGGTCACACCACTGCACTCCAGCCTGCGTGACAGAGCAAAAATCTATCTGAAAAAAAGAAAAAATATAAAGTACTTGAAAACACAAGAAAACAGATAGGCTCATTTTACATAGTTCTATATGTTTAAATTTTTGTAAGTATATTCCATTTGCAGTAAGAATTTTTAAAAATAAATGATTCTACCAATCGATTTAAAAAAACAAAAAAATCAATGAGAAAAATAGACAAAGCATTAACCATTTCCTGAAATGGCCATCAAAATGCAAAAACTCATCTAAATTCCTATTGTCCTAGTCAGTCACTACACCAAAAGTATAATGGCCCCGGAGTGCACAACACAATTAAACAATTATCTTTTAAAATAAGAGGAAAAACATTCGAAGTAAGCAAAAGACAAAACAATCCAGGAAATCCAAACACTGAATTCCTCAGCATGGGAATCCCATTTACAGTATCTTTTCTAAGATTAACTCTATAGACCACACTAAAATTTCAAAGCTGTGGTACAATTTCTCCTTTTAAACTGCAAGGCAGTTATTTCTATGACTCACATCTTATTAACACACCCCTTACTTCAGCAATATCCATTCTAAAGTACTGCTACCCCAATCTGAAATGAATATAACTAATGCCAGAAATGAGTAACGAAATCTAATTTCTCCATTAGGTATCATGTCACAACAAATGAGACTTCTATTTTTTAATCAAACTTTTTCCCCTTTAATGAGAATAGATCAATCCATTTGAACAGCTTTCTCAAGAAACTGAAAAGGAATTGCATAGATGATAGCTGCTGAAAGTATCTTTCAGACTTTTGCTTACTCATCATGCCCAAACCGGCCCATTTTCTCAGGAAAAGGCACTGCTCATTTTAAAACAATTCCATAGGAAATAATCTGGTTAAAAGTTTATTCTGTAAAAAAAATCTAATTTATAATTAGATAAACTGAAAGCTTTAATACCAAAAAAATTAATAACTTTTTAAAATAGTCTTTCAAATCAACACATAAAATCAGTTTTCAAAGACAAAAGAACATAAGTCATCAAAACTGTTCAAAAATTAACACTACAACACGAAATTCATACCAATAATGTAACCGTAAAACAGCTACACCATGTACAGAAGCTTTCCTCCCCTTAAAATCTACCATCTTGACCTACTTTTCCTTTCATAAGATTCCTGAGTAAGAAAGGGCCATCTAATCCAACTAGTCACTCAGAGATTAGACCCAGCTGAAACAGGCAGCCAGCCCATGCTTGAAAAGCAGGGATGAACACCTCCCATAAACCCCCTTTATTTCTTTAGAAAGACAAGTTCTTTTTAGTTTTGATCCAAAATCGCATCACCCTGTAACTTCTCCCAGTGGTCCTATCTCTACCCTAACCTTAACAAATCTGTCCAATCCCACTACCACCAGGTAGTCTTAATAACTGATGCTTAAACTTAACAAAATTAAATTTAAGGTGGATCACCTTAGGTCACTCAACAATGGAAGTACTAAAATGACCAGATGTTTTAGGTATTATGTCTTTTTTGGGGATAAGTAAGAATAATTTATTCATAAAGGATACAATGATGAATGTCCAATAAATCAAATGTGAATTCAAGAATAATTTATTCTTGCTTATCCCCAGAAAAGACATAATACCTAAAACATTTATTCTTGCTTATCCCCAGAAAAGACATAATACCTAAAACATCTCACAAACTAAACATGAAATGTAAATGAGAATATCAAATACTGTCAAAAATGACTCTACCAAAAAAGTTTGGCTTATGAAAACAAGAATTTTTAAACCTTGTCCAAGAACACCCAATTAAAGGCAAAATAGCCCGAATACAAACAAAAAGTTCAGTATATTATCACAGTGCCATTTCAAATCAGTAAGTTGAAAAAAAAATAGATTTAATAAGTAGTGTTGGCACAAATGCGAAAAAGACACAAGAGAAAGCTTGTTTGCTTTTCCAAAACCCAAAAGTCTCCATTAAGATTTTACAATCATAAATTATTATCTACAGTCTCTGCCAATCCAGAACACTCCCCTACTGCCGCTTCCTACCACAAATACTAACATAAAAATGGCTCACAGATCACCTGAGGTCAGCAGTTTGAGAACAGCCTCGCCAACATGGTGAAACCCCATCTCTACTAAAAATACAAAAAATTAGCCGGGCATGGTGGCGGGAGCCTGTTAATCCCAGCTACTCCGGAGGCTGAGGCATGAGAATCGCTTTGAACCTGTGCAGCAGAGGTTGGCAGTGAGCCAAGATTGCGCCACTGCACTCCGCCCTGGGTGACAGAGCTAGACTCCTTCTCAATAAAAAGAAAAAAAAATGGATCAACAGCCACAAAAGCCCTGTGACTCAGGAAAAACTCCTGGGAAGGAAAAATCTCTCTGGAAAAAAACTACCTCTATCCAATCTAGTCTGTACAGTATAGTATTTGCAGATATTCTCCTGTCAAAGGTGAACTTCCAGTCAAAATGAACAAGAGTAGCACATACAGAGAGTAGATCCCAAAAAACTGATAACAGAATGTGAAAGACTATTAAAACAAAAATGTCAGCCATTAGAGTTATAAAAGAAATCAGAAACACAGAAAACACTCATTAAAAAAAAGAAAAATTAGAACTTGAACTTTATAAATTATGTGTATGCATACATATGCACACACAGACATACAAACACCCCCAGAAATTAAAAGCCAAATGGCCTGATAACTATATAAAGCTGAATTATCAAACAAGACAGACTTGATTAAAAAACTGACAATGTACCACAAAAAATTATACATAAGGGAAAATATGAAAGAAAAATTAACAGACATAAAGGATACAATGAGAATGTCCAATGAATCAAATGGGAATTCAAGGAGAGGAAAGAACAAAGAAACAAAGTGGCTGAGAATTTTCAAAAACTGCTGAAAGCTATGAATCTTCCAATTCAGGAAAGGCAACAAAATTTGAACAGAATAAAAGATATTTAAACATATTTGCAGTAACACCGTGTAACTCAAACGAGTCTTGAAAGCAACACAGAAAAGAGTACTGAAGAAGAAATTTAGACTTACATAGTACTTAGCAATAGAAGCCAAAGGATAATGTAATAAAATCTCTATAGAAACAATGACCATTAATTACCACAGAATTCTAGACCCTGCTGAACACTGGAATATTATTAGTTTTCAGAAGCAATAAGTCTGTCAGCTATGCAACAAACAAAACTGATTAACATTAGTAAATAGTAAAAATTCAGACTTTATATGAAATTTACTAATCCAGAATGTAATTTTTTTAATGAATAGTACCTCTTTCCAACCAGAGTATGCCTGACTGAGAAACCAATATTCTTATTCTTTCATTAGGGATTACAGCTGACCTTTGCTTTTCTCTAATAAACTCCAGGAATGCACAAAGAAGAGTGCTAGCAAAGAGTTTTCCCTCTCTGGCCCCTCGATTCCAAGCTTCCATGTACAAAGCCATATAAAATTAGGACAAATCTTCACAGATAGTCAAGTACACCAGTTAAATGATGAAAGCCTGAATTTTTTTCTAAACCTTACAATCTATTCTGTAGTCTACATTTTAATTTCTACACTTCTACAACCTACATTTCTCCTTTTTTTTTTTTTTTTTTTTGAGATAGGATCTGACTCTGTCACCTAGACTGGAGTGCAGGGGCATGATCTTGGCTCACTGCAACCTCCACCTCCGGGGCTCAAGTGATTCTCTGGCCTCAGCCTCCCAAGTAGCTGGGATTACAGGTGCCCACTACCATGCCTGGCTAATTTTTTTATTTTTAGTAGAGATAGGGTTTCACCATGTTGGCCAGGCTGTTCTCAATCTCCTGACCCTCAAGTGATCCGCCCACCTCGGCCTCCCAAAGTGCTGGGATTACAGGCATGAGCCACCATGCCGGCCCTTCTACATTTCAATTTTAATGTTCATATTCCACAGGGAAATTCCTATCATTGCTATTTAAGAAAAAGCAAAGAGATTCAACATCTACACAAACAGCAAAATCGTCAATAAACAGCAAAATCTTACAATCTAAAAACAAGTACAAACGAAGAATCCGATAAAATTAAGAAATGTTCTGATTCTGATTCACTGAAATAAAGAGGCATTTGCTTTAATACATTCACAATCTTATGTATTTATCATTCTCTGAAATTGTACCTTAAGAACTATGGCTTAAGAAAACATTCACTGAAGATTTTTACTCACTTCTTATACAAAGTTTAGTTTATACTACTCAAAAAGTATAAGTCAAATGAGTAACTCTCCTTTTCAAATATATGTTCTCCCATCTATCTGGGAGCCCAACACAGAGTCCAACGCAGTGTTGTCAAATATTTACTAACTTTATATAGGTGGTCCTTGTGAGTTCTTCCCTTTGGATTTTTTTTCAAAATAATCCTTCATATATACAGTATATACTAATTCTATTTGTGTTCACTGGTACTCTGAAACACAAAATCAAGGATGTTTTATCATGATATGGTCTTCATTATAATGCTCTATTCTTGAAGCTGCCAAGAGTCTATGACAGAAAAAACATCAGAAAGTACAGACACAATTACCTTGAATTGGAAATAAGTGTAGCTCTCATATATTAACAAAGTTTAAGTCTACAGTGGCAAAAAAAAAAAAAAAAAAAAGTTTGTCAAAAAAAGAAAAAAAGGTTCTACTCTTTTAACATCACTCACAATAATAAGAAACCTAGGCAAAAAATTAGTGAGAGAACAGATCTTACTAAGAACAACCATAGGAAGCTAACTCCAAGAAATAGTCCTTGAGATTTCACCAACTGAAAGTTGGTTTAAGTACGAAAATTACGTAATTAGCATAATTAAAACACAGCATACCATGAACCTTCAAAATTTGTGATCGCAAAGACTGCCTTCCAGACAACAGAAATATGAAGTAAGAGGTTGAAAGGTGATCAGTTATCAGAACCTAAAATACAGCCACAAGTAGAGGCTCCTATCCTATAGTCATCCTTAGAATCCATGTTTACAACACAACCACCTCAACAGCCATGCAAACATAGATGTTGCCTTCAGCAGACACAGCTGCCATGATCCTACATTTCAAGTTCCATGAAAGGCTTCTGCTTTCCTCACTATTAGAAGATGCCTGAAGAGTCAGGGGAAAAAAAGTAAAAGCTATTAAATATCATGTACTAAATATAGAAAGTAGTCAAATTAAAATTGATGAATTTATTTTAGGTAAATCCAGACAATTGTTACTAAAAAATACAGGCACATCAAAAGCTATCCACTATAAACCATTTTTTTTGTTTTTTGAGACGGAGTCTTGCTCTGTTGCCCAGGCTGGAGTGCAGTGGCGCAATCTCAGCTCACTGAAAGCTCAGCCTCCTGGGTTCATGCCATTCTCCTGCCTCAGCCTTCCGAGTAGCTGGGACTACAGGCGCCCACCACCACACCCGGCTAATTTTTTTGTATTTTTAGTAGAGACGGGGTTTCACCATGTTAGCCAGGATGGTCTCGATCTCCTGACCTCATGATCCGCCCACCTCGGCCTCCTAAAGTGTTGGGATTACAGCCGTGAGTCACCACGCCCGGCCGCCAAACCAGTCACTATGAAAAAAAAAAAAATCACTCCAGTACCTTTTTAAATAAAAGGATTACTAAATCAGGAAAACCCAATACACATTATGGAATGTCTGATTTTGTCAGAACAGTCAATAAACAAGCTATCCTTGGTGACAAGATTGATAAATCCTGAACATGGCTGAATAGTGGCATAAATTGGAGAATATTTAAAAGGTTAAACAATAATATCCCAAAGTTGCCAATTAATGTTTAGAAAGTACCTTAACAATGTACAAAAAAACTCGGTTCTTAGCCTAACCTTACTAACATTTTAATCGATTACTTAAAGATAATCTTGCCAGTTCACAAATGTGGATGAGAACAAAGGGCAAACCAATGAAAGGTTTCAGAAAATAAGATTTGTATTATCCTGTGTTACTCTTTGAGCTACCTGGTTAGAATAACAGAAATTCTGACAACTAGTTCAGATAAGCTGGAATATCAGTTATTAAGTCTACAAACTTACCCCACATAATGAGCTGTTCATTTAACTGGTTTTCATCAAAATGGCTCTTGAAAATTACCACTTTTCAAGCAATGACCTTTTTTGGTATTAGTGACTGTTTACCTAAGCACACACAAAATAAATATTCTATAGAGTGAAATTTCAACATTTATGATTTCAGGCAAAGACACAATCAATGTTTTATTCAACATAATTATTTCCCATCAGCGTATATCATATGCAACAGATCTATACTGCACATACAGTATACTGGATGAACCTAGATATGCTTTGTGTATATACGCAGAGCAAGAAAGTCAATGAGCTTCTAGCTCCTACAACTCTGTCTTTTCTGCTTGCGTTCCATTTCCCGTGTTTTAAACAACTTGTGTTTATCTGTTATTGCCCTAGTGGTGCTTTTCTGCGCAGACAACTTAAGTGCAGACTGAATGCAAGACAACTCTGAACTCCAGAACACGTGAATTGGTGAAAAAACACAATATAGAAGAAACAGACTTTCCAAAAAGTGACACCCTACCAACCAGACTACCATCCACCATCAAATTTTCTTTCTCCTTTGGCAAATACAATTAGCCTTCAATATACATTATATTTTATGTATAAAGTGTATTTACTTTCAACTTGTTTATACCTACACAAACTTGTCTTCATTGTTAGATTAATATTTACCTACATGTGAGAACTGTTTGGGATGAAATATTGCATCATAATTCCCTACTAAAATTAATGGAAATATGCTTTCATTTAATAGCTTTTAAATTACCAGCAGGGTTTTCAAGAAAATAAATTCAAAACATTGAATATGTGACTTTCAAGTTGGAGACAACAAGCAAAAATATTTCAGACAACAACAGATCCCAGTCCAAACTCAAAAAACGGAAAAAAAAAAAAAAATCTACTCTGCTTGAGTGGGAATAGCAACTCCAAAACAGAATGAAGAAACACAAGATGAGTAAGATCAAGCAGCAAAAGCAAGAATCGCATTTCAAGACTTAAGGATTCTAACTAATTATTATATCATCATAAATCAGTGTGATGCTAATATCAGATGTGTTCTGTAGAGCTGAATAATATTCAACAAGATTAAAAGACAGATTTGTGCAAAGGAAGGGAAAAGATCACTGAACTAGAGTGCTCAGGATACACTATGAATACTACTCAGGATACACAAGCTGGGATTCAAAAAACAAGTAAGACTAAGATAGATAGAAATGAAGATAAAGACTTCCAATAAGGATCCTCCTACTCCAAATAACTTAATAATGGTGTGAAATACTACTTTTGTACCAACCTTTTGCAAGAATATAAAAGGAAATGATTTAAAAGATATGGCTAAACTCAAAACTAAGATAAACATCATAGTGGGATGAAATGCAATAAAAATTCAAAGTAGCAACCCATATCTTAAGTGGAGTAGAGGGAAGAAGGAACCAGGAAGATGGCTGGATAGTTCAGCTCCTAAAAGTAACAGCAATAAAACAGAACCAGGTTCACTGCCTGATGCCAAGGGGTCAGGATTTGCACAGCTTGTAAAAAGAGGTTTTAAAAAAATAAAAAGGTAAAAAAGGAGAGGGCAAGAGAGGGGAGAAAAACAATGACACTGCAAATCCAGAGCTATAACTTTATAGAAGCTCCAAGCCTGGAGAAAAAAAAAAGATAACAAAACATCCAACGTCATAGCAAATTAAAAATTAATAATTCCTTAATACAAAGCTAGCGTTCGTTCACATTCCCCAATTGCTTTGTAAGTATTTTGTTATTCCTTGACTGGTATATTTCTTGTCTCCTTTCACCTACTATACCTATCTCTTCATTTTCAGTTTCTTACAATTCTTAGAACTTTTAGTTGGGGAGGGAAAAAAAAAAAAAAAAAAACCAGGCAGCTAGTCCTAGAGAGTTTCCCAGTGTGAATTTTGTTAATAGTACCCTCACAGTGTTTAACAAGTTTTTTTTTTTTTTGGGGGGGTGTCTATTTCTGATCAATTTGTAAACTCAAAAACAAGATTAAATATCAGGGTTTTGATTTGAACACAAAAGTCATCAAAATAATGAGTCTGTCCAATGTTAAAACCAGGTTTTTTTTTAATCCAAAACATAGCAAGAAATTTAATGAGAAAAAACAATCATATAAAAACATGAATTCACGTCAGATGTTTTATGAAATGGTCTGACAAAGATTTTTTAATTTGAACATGTTAAAGGAAGAGATAGAGATTTTCTAAGTAGCAAAAGGGTTGTCAAACAAAAAGAGAATTGAAACCGGTGATTATGAAAAAGCAATTCCAAATCTAAAATATGAAAATTATAGATACTGGCATATAGACTCAACAGATACAACACACTCTAGACAAAATAGAAAAATAAAATGGTAAATTGCTAGACAGTAATGAATTCACCTAGCATGAAGCACAGAGAAGAGAAAAAAATGATAGAACAATCAAAGACACGGGATAAACTAAGACTCCAAGACGGGTCTAACAAGTGAGAAAAGTGAAAATAAAAGAAGCAATATTTAAAGAGGTAAGAATTTTTCAAAATTAAGGATTTGATTCCTCATACTGTAAGTACACTCTGAGTACCAGCTGGATACACAGAAGTTTGTCCATATTTATTCAAAATACCAAGCACAAAGATCTACTTCACAATATATGTGCAAAACAATTTAAGAAAACCACATGCAAACACTGGCATCACTGTCAAATATTTACAAAACACTTAGGATGTCAACTAGGGATTGGAGGAGGGACTTCAAAGTTTACTGAATAACTATCCAAAGTTTCTTTCTAAAAACATACAGTCATCCCTCAGTATGCATCAAAAATTGGTTACAGGACACACACAGATATACCAAAATCTGCCCATAGTCAAGTCAAATAGCCCATCTACTCAGGTTTCACCATCCTGCGCCACGCATAAATGGACCCATGCAGTTCAAATCTATGTTGTTCAAGGGCCACTTGCAATTATTTTCTTGTGACTCTAAAAGTAAGTTGTAGATGCAATCCTCAAAACAACCTGATAGTCAAAGTATTATTTCAAAGCATCTATAAATAAACACATTTTAGCCCTTAAAAACTGAAACGGTAAGCAGTGGAAACCTTGGAGAAAAGAAAACAGCACAAAGGGGAAGAAACAAAAATCAATTCAAAGGAAAGAACTGTGAGACAACATAAAACTTTAGAAGACAACATGTGAGAACATCTTCATAACCGTGAGGCAGAGAAGAATTTCTTAAACTAGACACAAAGTACAAATTATAAAAGGAAAATTTAATTATACATTAAAATTTTTACCTTTTAATAGAGACACCATAGGAAAGTCAGAAGACAAGCCACAAAGTAGGAAGACATTTATAACACATAAGTGGCAAAGAATTAGTATTCAGAACATATGAAGAAATCTTGCCACCCAAAAAAAAAAATAAACCCAACAGAAAAATGAACAGTCATTTCAGAGAAAAGGAAACTAGTGCCCAGCAAACACTGAAAATATGTTTTGTCTCATTAATCAGAAACGTAAGGCCAGGCGCAGTGGCTCACGCCTGTAAATCACAGCACTTTGGGTGGCCAAGGCAGGCAGATCACCTGAGGTCAGGAGACCAGCCTGACCAACATGGAGAAACCCCATCTCTACTAAAAATACAAAATTAGCCGGGCGTGGTGGCGCATGCCTGTAATCCCAGCTGAGGGAGGAGAATCGCTTGAACTCTGGAGGCAGAGGCTGCGATGAGCCAAGATCGCACCATTGCACTCCAGCCTGGACGACAAGAGCAAAATTTCGTCTCAAAAAAAAAAAAAAAAAGAAAGAAAGAAAGAAATGCAAAGACATATAATGTATCAATTCACACACAATAGGCTAACTGGTTTCTGCCATTATCATGTATAGGGAAGAATGTGGAGCCATCACACATATACACTGGTGACAGGAATAAACTGGAACATTTATATTGGAAAGAAAACAATTTAGCACTAACTAGTAAGGTTGAAAATATATGTCTCCTACAATCCAGCAATTCTATTTCTAGCTAGTTATAAGCCCTAAAACTATCTACACTCTTGTCTCATTAGCGATTAGCATAAAACTTAGGTCTTGACTAGTGTTTTTAGTTTTAATGAAACAGAATAGCATGGAATAGTATACCTGATAATATAATGAGTAATAATTTAAAATGTGTTTCTTACTGTGAGTGGTAACAAAAAGTTTGAAAAAAAACAGTATCCTAGAGACACAAGTGCAATAAAGAGACCTATGCTATTCAAGGTGTTCCTAGTAGCACTGTGTATACTAACAACAAAAATACCTAGAAACCCAAATGTCCAACAACAGGAAACAGGTTGTAAAATATTCATACATGAAGTAGCCAAATCAGTTAGAGCTACATACAACATGATGAAAGAATATCCCGGGCCAAGGCAGGTGGATCACAAGGTCAGGAGATCAAGATCAGCCTTGCCAACATGGTGAAACCCTGTCTCTACTAAAAATATAAAAATTAGCTGGACGTGGCGGTGCATGCCTGTAATCCCAGCTACTCAGAGACTGAGGCAGGAGAAACGCTTGCAGGCAGAGGTTGCAGTGAGCCGAGATCGTGCCACTGCACTCCAGCCTGGGCGACAGAGCAAGACTCCATCTCAAAAAAAAAAAAAAAAAAGAAAAGAAATCAGATAAATATAGTAACCAAGAATAACAATTAAGGAATCTCTGGCCCAGCATGGTGGCTCATGCCTGTAATCTCAGCACTTTGGGAGGCTAAGGCGGGCAGATCACTTGAGGTCAGGAGTTCGAGACCAGCCTGGCCAACAAGACAAAACCCCATCTCTACTAAAATACAAATATTAGCCAGGTTTGGTGGAAGGTGCCTGTAATCCCAGCTACTTGGGAGGCAGTAGAATCGCTTGAGCCCAGGAGGTGGAGGTTGCAGTGAATCAGAGGTTCCAATGAGTCAGAGGTTGCAGTGAGCCAGGATTGCACCACTGCACTCCAGCCTGGGTGACAGAGCGAGACGCCGTTTCAAAAAAAAAGAATCTCTTTATACCAAAAGTAGTATGTTATTTTGAATGCTGTCAGGACTTTCTGCTTAAATAAAGGTTACATAACACTGAAAGAATATGAAATATAACTACCAATTTATGCCAGGTAATTAATCCTAGACGAGCAGACAAAAATTCGGCTTTCATCACTTTACAACTAACTTATATTTATGAATTACTTCTTTTCTCCCCAAAACCTCAGACAAGGTAAATGCCTGGGCTGTATTTTACATATAATTCCAAGGCTAATCTTGAATATATAACTGACCTTTGAACATTATGGGTTTAAACCATATGGGTCCACTTCATGTAGATTTTTTTCAGTAACTACATTGGAAAATTTTTTGGAGAATGCAATAATTTGAAAAAAACTCGCAGAGAAACCATAGCCTACAAATATTGAAAAAATTAAGAAAAAGGCATGTCATGAATGCATAAAATATATGTAGATACCAGTCTATTTTATAATTTACTACCATAAAATATACACAAATTATAAAGTTAAAATTTATCAAAACTTACACAAACACAAACCAGACCCTATATGGTGACTGTACATGGTGCCATTTGCAATAGAAGGAAATGTAAACAAATATAAAGATATACTACTAAATCACAACTGCATAAAATTAACTGCAGTACATATTGTATCACTGTAATAATTTTGTAGCCACCTCCTGTTGCTATTACTGTGAGCTCAAGTGTCTAAGTATCCATGACTCCTATCCATGACTCTAATTATCTCCACATGAGCATTCTGTCCTTCCAGTAACAGTAACACAGTAAAAAGTGATCTTAGTTCTCGCACATTTTTCATCATTTTTAGCACAACACCATAAACCCTGAATAACACCATGGGACCCATGCCAAGTGCCACTAGTAATGCTGGAAGTGCTCCCAAGAAGCAGAGAAAAGTCATGACAAGGAAAAGTTGAATTACTTGATATGTACTATAGACTGAGGTCTGCAGTTACAGTTGCTCACTGTTTCAGACAGATGATTCATCTTACAGATGATATAAACTTACTGTATCAATAAACAGTACAGTATTGTAAATACAGTCTCTCGTGATTTTCTTAGCATTTTCTTTAGCTTTATAAGAATACAGTATATAATATATATAACATACAATATACATGTTAATTGACTATTTATGTAATTGGTAAGGTTTCCAGTCAACAGTAGGGTACTAGTAGTTAAGCTTCTGAAGAGTCAAAAGTTATACAAAAATTTTTGACTGCACAGGGTGCTAGCGCCCCGAATTCCCACATTGTCCAAAGGTCAGCTGTATTTTTCACTTGAAAAAATTTTCAAGCTCAGAAATACTTCAAGTTAAAACTAAATCTAATTCTTTAGACTAAAAGAAAAAAAAAAGAGCAAAAGAACCAAGCCACTTTTACAAAAGGATTCAATTTAAACTTAAAATTACAGCAAACATCTAGGTCAAACTGGAAGTTATTTAAGAAATGACTCCCCAGCAATAGAGTACCAAGCACAAAGATTATACAGCACAGTACCTGAAACTGTACCCAGAAATAAGAGCACTAAATACAAGCTTGAGGAATTCCCTTCACAGAAATCATGACATTTAGCCAACCTGAAGAGATCCAGATTACGAAAACTACGTAAAGTAATTACAGAAACATTTCAAATGAACATGACTTCCTAACAAAGTGGGCAAGTAAAGGTTGGCAGCACGTAAGTGAATTCAACCTGTGTGGATATTACAGATTTAAGGCAACATCTTCAATGTTCTGCAACACAGCGTTCAGAACACTAGGGAGTTTTCAGCGCACAGCTTAGCTTGTCCAAATTTATTTCAAAAGATAATTAGATCTAAACACAGGCATTCACTGAATTATTTATGTAGAGATTCCACTCAGAACACTTACATTACTGATGAACAAGATTAACTGAGACTAAGCACAAGCATTTTGCTGAAATTTGTGTTTCAAACTGTTTTCCATTCCACTCTCCCAAGAGTAAACCTGAAACCCTTATTCTTAGAGTTTCACTTTATATGGCATACCAAATACTACTCAGCTAGGCATGCTAATAAAGGATGGCAAGTAAAGCAAAAGACTCAATGAGTCCCAATCATTTTCGAGCATCAGACCATCCATTCATTCAAATTGAGCACTACCTAAGTGTCAAACACATAGTTCACAGTGATGAACAAAACAGTCCCTGCCTCACTTAGATTCTTGTAGGTGAGGCAGATACCAAGAAAGAAATAAGCATATTATAACATCAGGTTGTGACTGATGGTGCAATGAAGAAAAATAAGGCTGTGACAAAGAATAGGGAGGGTATGCATTTTTAGGTAGGGTCAGAGTTGGCTTTTTTGAGGTAGTCATTGAGGAATGCCTGTAAGATCACACAAGAGTAACTCATAATGAACATATGTAGGAAATGAAACAGAAAAATTTCTTGGAAACTAAAAGGATGACATTCTATCTACTGCTTTTCATATAACTAAAACATTTTATAGCACGTGTTTTAGGTAGCTTTTACTATTTTCTCCACTTGAAAAACTTCAAGTCTTTAAATTTAAATTACTAGTTTTAAGAATTAATCTAATTCCTGTGGGGGGGTGGGGGGGGTGCGGAATCCTTATAACCTTAATTTAGCTTTGTAACGCCTAACAGTAGACAGTAACCTTAATTTAGCTTTGTAACGCCTAACAGTAGACAGCTGCACATGGACGGCATTTTTTTCAGAAAGCATTCTTATAAAACAGCTCAATGGGTAAGAATGGGCTCTAAGTCAGAATGCCTCAGTTAAAATTAAGGCTCCTCCTAAAGACATTTGTTGTGTCTTTGAACAAATTATTTGTCTCCCTAGTTTTCACCACATAGTACCTACCTCATAAGGTTGTTGAGAGGATTAAATATGATAATGCACATAAAGCATTTAGAGTCTGACAGCAAATATATACTCCAATGTTAGCTATCATTTATGAGGCAACTACTGAAGATAATTCCTTAATGAGCCTTAGGCAGGTTAATATATGTTAAGATCACACATGCAGTAAGCGGTACTGATTAGCAAAACTAAATTCAAGCCCAAGTTCTTCAGACTCCCTAGTGCCCACACTGTTTCTACTACCCCACAGAACATTATGTAATTAAAGAACTGGACAATAAAGAACTTGCAAAAAACCTTAGAATTAATAAGGTCTAAGACCTATAGGTCTCCTAACTACTGACTTTCAGCTCATTATACCAGACCAGACTGTTTCCTTGACAACTCAATGACTCATGTGTAAGAATAATAATTGTCCCACATTTTCCAGTGAAAATGCAGTGTAACATCATGTCTCCTGATAGACAATGGACACTTACTTGAATTCACGTAAGTTCTGATAACTAATTGTAGATGTTACTCAGAGTCAAAATAAAGAAGTACAAGTAAATAACATTCTCCTCTAGTAATTACAGGCTGGTATGACCCTACGGCCCCTATGAAACCTATTCAAAGTGGAAGCTGTCTTAAAGGATCTCTCACTGGATTAACTGACATTCTACTCCTTTGTAAAAATACATAGGCTGGTGTCTTCAGAAAGCTGTTTCTGGCTAGCGGTTACTCTCCTACTTACTTATTTCTATATATCTATCAAATATGAAAATAGAGTCAAAAGGTGTTATTTCTATTAAAACGGCATTAAATCCTTTGGAAGGCCTTGACGAATAACTGCAAAAATCTATAAAGATTTTGTACTTGGAGAGTTTCCCAGTTCCTACCTTTTCATTGCACTTTAAAGAAGCCAATACTAGATATCATAGATAATGCTTTTAGAGTACAATCTATGAAAGGAAAATCAGGATAATCTTTATTTTAAGAAATCAGTACAAATAAAAAGGTAAATAAAAGTAAAATCAAATATTTTCAGTGAAAACATTTAAGGTGCACATATATTTTGAGTCCTTGCTTTAACCAACTTTTTGAATTAACTAACGAATGGTCCTAATTATGTGGGGTATGTAAGACGGTCTCCACCACACTCTAACATCATTCCCAAAGGCTCCATGCCACTTTCTTCCGCTCTGACCATCCCTGAAAGAGTAAAGAAGCAAACTGAAAACCACATGTATCCAATAATGAGGTATCCATCAAAGGAAGGAATGCGAGATTTTTTGGTTTTTTTGAGACGAAGTCTCACTCTGTCACCCAGGCTAGAGTGCAGTCCGCATGATCCACTGCAACCTCTACCTTCCTGGCTCAAGCAATCCTCCCACCTCAGCCTCCCAAAAAGCTAGGATCACAGGCACACGCCACCATGCCAGGCTATTTTTATATTTTTTTTGAGAGATGGGGTTTTGCCACGTTGCCCAGGCTGGTCCCAAACTGCTGGGCTCAAGCAATCCACACACCTTGGCCTCCCAAAGTGCTGGCATTACAGATGTGAGTCATCACACCCAGCCAGGATTTAATTACTGCGTTCAACAAATCCTTATTGAGGACCTGCTACATGCTAGACACTGCTCTGAACTCTTAAAGAGTCATCAATAAACAAAACAGAGAAAAAGCCTACCCTCATAGAAGCTATGTAATACTGTTGTTTGGGGGTTATGGGGAAGAGACAATAAACACAACCAGGAAATTATACAGTACAACAGAAGGTGACAAATGCTATAAAGAAAACAGAGCAAAATACAAGAATCAGACGTTAGGGGAGTGCAGTTTTAAATAAAATAGGCAGATCTTTTTAAGAAAGTGACATTTAAAAAGCAAAGACTGGACGGAGACAACAAGTCATGCATGTATCTTCAGAAAAAACACTGATCTAAGGAGGGGCAGCAGCCAGTATAAAACACAGCTCTGTTTCCTCCATGGCACTTGTCACCTTCTTGCCAGGAGAAGTCAACAGTATATAATTTCCTCATTGATTGTGTTTATTATCTCTTCCCCTTGCCCTCAAACACACACTATTACATAACTTCTATCAGGGCAGCGCTTTTCGTCTGTTTTGTTTATTGATGGAGCCTAAGTGTTTAGCGCAGTGTCTGACATGTAGCTGCCCCTAGGAAAGCCAACGGGGCCAGAGGAAATAAGCAGAGGGAAGATAGTAGCTAACCTCAGAGGTAAGGGGGAATGGGGAGAGTGGAAGTGTCCAGATTCTGTATGGCCTTAAGGACATAAGAACTTCAGCTTTCACTCTGCATAGAGAAAGTCACTGTAGCATTCTGAGAAGATAAGTGATATGATCCGGTTGTTGTGTTGGAAAGACTGTAGAGAGTACAGAGGCAGCGAGATCAGTTAGGAGGTTAATTACAGAAATCAAGGTAAGAGATAAGAATGGCTTGGACCAGGCTGGTGAGCAGTGGAGGCAATAAGTACTGACTGGATTCTGATTATATTTTCAAGATAAGACAGAGCACAGAATGCCAAGTGTGAAAGAAGTAAGTCAGGGATGACTCCAACGTTTTTTTACCTGAATGTTTGATGGAAACATCAAACATGTTTGAGGAAAAATATGGAAGTTTAGTTGGAGCTGACCACTGCACATCCAAGTGGATAGGCCTAACAGGATATGTGGAAAGTCTGGGTTGGAAATATAAATATGGGAGCCATCAGCATATAGGTATTTAAAACCATGACACTGGATAAGACTGTCAGAGGAATATAAAAAGAAAAGTGAAACAAGGACTGAGCAAGTCAACTTTAAGAGTAGAAGACGTAAGACAGAACTAACAAAGCAATTAGTAATGAGACAGCCCAAAAAGCAGAATGTCCTGGAAGAAGAGCACAAACAAATTAAATTTAGTGTATAAATCACTTTGCTGAAACCATATTTAAGTTATGGAACAGTTTTAATCATCCTGTAGTAGTTAGGATGACTCGTAAAATACTAAATCACAACTTTTTTTAGGTTATGTCTTATACATTTCCTAGGAATATTATTTTTCCTATCAGAGTATCGACAAAACTATTGTTAGAATTAAAAGTATATCTTGCCTATTTTAACATAAAACCAATTAAAAGCTTGTACCATTTTTTAAAAAAGAAAAATAGCCTAGTTTTCACTGCTACCTCTGTCAAAGACCAAAAACACATTCAAGCACAACAGCCTGGCACAGTTGTAAACTGTCATTATTTCTCTCTCTCTAGACCTCAGACACAGGTTATATTAAACTCCTTAGTTCACAGGACATAACGTTCTTCCCCTTACTGATTAATTTTCTATTTACAGAGGTGGGGAAAAGGTTTATAATCTCATCTAGACCAATGTTTTCCCGGTGATTTGAAAATAAATTACATTTTTTGATTGGGACACTCAAAGTCATGTTCACAGGAACTGAAAGAGGAAGCAATGAAATGCAATTCTCTTTGGGCATGAGTGATCATCAATGTCACTTCTAGAGAAATAGTTACTTGCTTCTATCCTCTAAGTATACTCTGGATTTACCTTCAAAGTCACTAAAAACAGTACAGAGAACAAGCAAGTCATAAGGTGTATTCTCAAATATATGAATGATCTTGCAAAGCATGATTTTTCTCATTTCCTTATTACATAGTAGGTCAGATTCCCAAGAGAACCAAAACCTTCCTAGAACCATTTAAGTTCATCAACCATTTTATATTTTAACACAGCATTGGAGATCTTTTAGGTTAAAACTTCATTTGCTATAAAAATTATAAGCACACAATTAAAAATACATCTTCCATTCAAGTTAAGAACTTAACTTACACATATTAAATGTATAAGACACATTCAACTTTTATTTAAAAAATTATGATTCAGTATTCTACGTGTCATCTTAACCATTACAGGCTGATTAAGAACTTTTAACCATAACTTAAAATTCAAGTTAAGAACTTAGCAACAGCGACAATCTTAATATGGGTTCTTTAGAAGTTAAGCCTCAAAAAGGTTTTCACTTTTTAGGCTCTTTTAAAGAGTCATATTGACTGATATTAAAAATATAATTATTAAAACGATCTCCCTACCAAAAGCAGATTAACGTCTATAAACTAGAAGGGAGCCTGAAGTGAGGCATTTTTAGGGAAAAACACAATATCAAACAGAAGAGACTACTGGTATTAAAAGAACATATAAAGATCTAAATTGGAAACAAAATTGTAAATGTCTCTTCATAATGCTGACCCTGAATCATTAAGAGTTAAATACTTGATATTCTTTATAATTTTCAAGTATTAAGAAAATTTTTCAATATATCTTGTTATATTTTCAAATTCATTATCAGCCTCAAGTAAATTAAGTAGAACACCTTATTCTCTAAGCTCACTAGCCAAGGTATTGTTATGTCTGCTGAAGGCTAAAAAATTAGAAGAGACATTTGAAACTCAATGTTGAGGTGGAAGGGGAACTCATCAACAGACCCAGCTATTTCAGGTTAGATCCCTAAAATAAAGACAAAAGGAAAAAGGGGGAGAAAAAAAAGAGCCTTTTTTAACAGGCAACACATCAAATATGAAAGTCTACTGCAAGGCATGTCTACACAAAATACTCAAAGAGTAATTTAGTGTTATTCCTGGGAACATTATCCCCAGTCTCACCAGCAATTGCTCTGGACCAAACTGGAGACACTGTTGCCATTAGCCTGCTAGGTAAGTAAGCTAAGGAAAACAAATGCAACCTCATTTAGCAAAACTTCTAACTTTAAGTTAACTCCTATACAATTCAGAACGTTTAGTTCACCGGAAGATGCTTATCTTCGGCTAGGCTGGCTATGGGTGTCTACATTTATCAAGGCTTTCCACAAAGTCATCTCAAAACACACACACACACACACACACAACTTAACAGTTAACTTCAACTGTAGCTCTTTAAGCACTACTAACTTAAATAGCTGCTAAGGAATTCGTCTGACAACACAGTTCTGAATTTAGATTCCCCCTTCCTCCCAGAAGAAAGAAGGGCCAACATCGAACAGCTTACTTTTAACCTAACCTAGTCAAGGTGCAGCTGGGCCAGGCTGGGACGCCGCTGCCCGCGTCCGGGGCTGCCCACTTCTAGTGCACCCAGCGCCTTCACCGCCAGCGTGCGGGGCTGCACATCCCACACCAGGCGTATGGCTGAGAGCCAGACGACTTCTCTAGACTTCCCGTGTAGTTTTCCGGCGAGGTCCCCAAGGCCAAAAGTCTCACTGTTGGAAACTGAAGGGGTCAGGCCGAATCGCTAAGAAGACACACCCCTCGGGGAGAGGAAGGGATAACTTCGCCGGTGTCGAGGGTGGTCCACGGATTTTTCCAAAGTCCCCGCAACGCTGCTTTCCGTGCCCAACCGCCTCCCGCCCTGACCTAGGGACTCGCAAAGGGCAGCGGGAGGGGCGCCGGGGAAGGGGGCGAGCGCCCAGGCCGCCGGAGGCAGCGGCGAAGACTGGAATTCCAGCATGGCGTAAGCGTGGCCCAGCTCCGGCCCGGGGACGCCGCCGGAGACGCGCTGCCTCCGTCCACCGACCGAGGAGGCGGTAATCCGCCTTCCCTCCTGGGGCCCTCAGGCCTGGCTAAAAATAGGTGCCTCGGTCACCCCAGGGCCCTCTTGGGTCGACCTCGCCTTCGGGAGAGTCGTCCTTGGGGAGAAGGGGGGTATCCCTCGGCCGCGCCCCGGGCGCCGCGACAGAGCCGGGGTCGGACCCGGGGCGGCCCCGCGAGGACGAGGAGGTCCCTCCGAGCCCGCCCCCTGCGGCGTCCCGGCCCCAGCAGGAGCCCGGCGGCGGCGACCCGATGCCCGAGGCCTACCCAGCGGGCGGCGTCCGGACCCCGCGGCCGCGCCCCCCCGCCCGGCGCGGCCCTCCCGCCTGCCCCAGGACCCCGCGGCCGGCGCCGCCTCCCCCCGCGCTCCCTGCCGCCGGTGCCCGGCCCGGTGCGGCCTGCTCTCCCTCACCCTGTGCGGCCGGGGAAGGAGACCGGGAAGACGCGGCGGCGCCGGCACTACAGCCCGGGCCGCCCGTTCCGAGGCGCCGCAGCCGCCGCCGCCGCCGCAGTCGCTCAGGTGCCGTCGCGCCGCTCGGCAGGAAACGGGCGGCTTCGGGGCGGGGCGGCCCCGGCACGTCCCGGCGTCTGGGCCGGCGGCGCCGGGAGACCGGCCCCTTAAAGGGACAGACGCCGGCCCGCCTCTGCCTTCGCGCGCCTGCCCACACGCTCCGGTACCCGCAGCTCGCGGCTGGCCGGCTCGGGATTCCGGGCTTTCCTCCCGAGACCGCGTCCCAAAGCTGGGCGGAAGGTGGACGTTCAGGAGCTGGAGGCTCCGCGGAATCTCCTGCGTTCAGTAGCCCCGCTCTCCCCTGTCCCGGAGATTGGTCTCGTCTTGCGCGACGCTCCTTCCAGGGCACCACCTGGCTCCCCACGCCTTTCTTTTAACTTAAGCAAACGGCACTAGATTTACCCCCTGAAATTACTGGAAAACGACATCCCCCGTCCCTTTCTCCAGGGGATCTCTGAAATCTCCTTCGGGCAACGCTAGCTACAAACGGAGAAAGAAATTAGAAAGCGACCCACATAATGGTCGGGCACGGTGGTTCACGCCTGTAATCCCAGTACTTTGGGAGGCCGAGGCAGGCGAATCACCTGAGGTCAGGAGTTCGAGACCAGCCTGGCCAACATGTAGTGAAACTCCGTCTCTACAAAAAAATACATATATACAAAAAATTAGCTGGGCATAGTGGCGCACGCCTGTAGCCCCAGCTACTTGGGAAGCTGAGGCAGGAGAATCGCATGAATCCAGGAGGCGGAGGTTGCAGTGAGCCGAGATCTCACTTCTGGGCTCCAGCCTGGGCGAGAGAGTGCGACTCTCCGTTTCTCTCAAAAAAAAAAAAAAAAAAAAAAAAAAGGAAAGAAAAGACAGCGACCCAAATAAATTGTGTGCAAATATTATGAAAGTGTTGTGTCTGCCAGCTGGTAGCCATTCATAAAGCCGAGGTAAAAATTTAGAAACTGCTGCGCGAGGATGGATGGGCCCGGATCTCTGCTTATTCGTTTAGCTCTTTGCTGAAAGGATGGCAGCGATCCTCCCGGTCCACTGGCAAGTGAGTTTTGTGTGGATTGTTTATAGATGATCAATCTCTCACAGGAGGCCAGGCACTGCCCCACTACATGTACAAAACACTCCAAGCTCTCCGCAAATGTTATGAAGGTTTAAAATAATCCAAACGCTTCCAGACTGCATAGAGATACAAAAAATTAGGACTCACCACCACCACCACCTCGCCCTACATCTGACAAAGTCGGAACAGAAGCAATTAAGAAATGAACAGCAGAACCGTTTCTACACCAACAGAATTTCCTGCACATGGGCTGGTTAAAAGTATCTATACTTTTTATTCTAATCATTTCTAAGTTTTCTAGAGCACCTCCAAAATACAAATGAAAACTGCGCGCTGTGTAAGTGGCCTGAGATATTGAGAATTCTGCCAGTCTTCAGTCACCGTTCTCCACAGATGCATTCTGTCTTATTTTAACTCCAGAGGCGTCCTCTTTTTCCTTTCTCATTAGGATTACTGTGCCCCTCAGCGGCTCCAGAGCCCTCAAAGCAATCTATCTCTGAAGTACTGGCTATCTTCTGAGCGTGTGCCAGAAGATCCAGCTTTGTTGAAAAGCGAAGCCATTAGTCCCTTAATACAAAGGGGAAGTGTATCATTTATGTAATGGAGTTTAAGGGCTCTTGATTAGCTTACAGACAACCATGTAATTTCCTCAGGTTAGTACTAAAGCAGGTTTTAGATTAGA
This sequence comes from Macaca mulatta, assembly GCF_049350105.2. Lineage (NCBI taxonomy): Eukaryota > Metazoa > Chordata > Mammalia > Primates > Cercopithecidae > Macaca > Macaca mulatta. The sequence goes on along the minus strand of NC_133412.1, from coordinate 128,704,400 downwards.
ATTAAAAAATCATATTTTCCTGACCAGTAAAACCGCAATGTCAGTTACAGGCAATAATATTTTGGTGCACTTGTAAATAAGACAGACAGTAAGTGGAGTTTAGGATTTTCTCAAAATATACTGCTGCCTATATTAAAGGATGACTTTGTATCACCTATTTCAGCTTTTCTGGCGTTTGAACTTTGACTATTGAAAGGGAAGTGGTTGAATGCTTTATTTTTTATAAGCTTTCTATTTATTCACATAAAAACAAAAAGATTTACTAGAGGCTGGGCGCAGTGGCTCACACCTGTAATCCCAGCACTTTGGGAGGCCGAGCTGGGCGTATCACCCGACGTCAGGAGTTCGAGACCACCCTGGCCAACATGGCGAAACCCCAACTCTACTAAAATACAAAACTTAGCCGGGCATGGTGGTGCACGCCTGTAATCCCAGCGACTAGGGAGACTGAGGCAGGAGAATCTCTTGAACCTGGGAGGCGGAGGTTGCAGTAAACAGAGATGGCACCACCACACTCCAGCCTGGCCAACAGAGCAAGACTGTCTTAAAAAAAAAAAAAAAAAAAAAAGATTCACTAGAAATACTATGCATCTCTAGTGTTATGCATAATAGGCACGCCCTATTATGAATTAACACCAACCCTCCAGGTTTTGAAGTGTAGTATAATATAATGTAATTAGCTATAGTTAACACATATAATTAACCTAAGATATAATTAACTTTGCCTGCTATTTACTACCCTCCAATGCCACTGAAACCAACAACTAACTTGTTAAAAAGGATTAGCAACACACCCAGCATCTGAGGTACCTCTAGTTGCAACAACTAATAAATTAAATTTTATTGAAAACTATAAAGTCTAAATACTGTTACCTAAAGAGCTCACATCCTTTTTTTTCTTAATTTAACAAAATTGCAATTTACTGAAGACTGTCTTCTGAATTTTTTGCATGTAACAACGCTTTCTTCTGAGTTTGGGGAAAGTTTTAAAGACAAATAATATATTCCTGTCCTGCAGATGGAGGACAAGCTGGCTATTCCTGTTTTGACTAGGGTAGTTTTCCCATAAGTGGTGACTTGTGTAGAGATTTGAGTAATGCATGAGTAACAGATTATATCTCTTGACTCCACAAGATCAGGGATGGCAGAAATGAAAGTATGATGGAAGCAACTGGAGGATTCCAGGTCCACTTTCACCCAAGTAATGGAGAGGGAAAGTTCATCGAAACTTCTTCGGCTGCAGATCTAGAGGTCATCAGCTATTCTAGCAAAGTATCTGTCACAGAAAGGTGCTTCATAAAGGTCTGCACTGTGCTCCTTTGACCTGTATCTTCAAGCATGTGCTTTCATAACAGATTAAAGGTGACTGAAAATTATCTGCCACTCATTGCATGACAGGTGGGATCTATAGACCTCCCTCTTGAATCTAGAAGGATTCCGTGACTGCTGTGACCAATGAATATGGCAGAAGTGATGCTTTGCCAACTTCTGGGTCCAGGCTATACAAGACAGGTAGTTCCACTCACTGCCTCTTAGATCCATGTAAAAAGTTCATACATCTTGCTGGAAAAACCGTGTAGAGAGGCCCTGAGACTACACTGGGTGGGAGAGGGGTTCAGCTGGACCATCTTCCAACTGTTCCCACCAAGATGGCAGAAATATAAATGAAGCCTTCTTGAACTCCAGACCACCCATGCTACAAGTTCAATGCCACCAAGCGACCCCAGTTAATACCACATGGAGCAAAAATATCACCTAACCAAGCACTGCCTGAGTTTCTGAACCCTCCGAATTCTGACCCCATACAAATAAAATAATTTTTGCAATTTTTTTTATAATTTGTCATGTAATAGATAAATGGAACAGCCTTCTTCCACTTTTTAAAATAATAGCTGCAAGAAATCTTATTCAAGCAGAAGGAAATTTCTACTTTGTTCATGCAGTCTCAAGACATCCCTGTAGTCTTTCAAGGGAAATTTAGGCAGAAGTAGGTGGAGAGGTAAAGCTATTATGTAACATTACTTAACATGATTAAAACCACCTTAATGTCTCCCATCCTCAAAGGCTGCCAGTGAAATGGAAGCTAATGTATTAAATGATGACAGAGAAACTAGTATTTGTTGTGCATATGCACTGTGCCAGGTGTTTAACATATCTTAGCTCATGTGGTCCTCGAAACAACCCCATATTGTAGTAACAGGCTCACACGGGTAACTAACTAGTGCAAAGACACAAGGCTCACAAACTGGTACTTGAACCTAGAGCTGTTTGACTCCAATTCCCATGTACATGCCCCAATACTATGTTCACTCCCAAGGTGTAAATCTTTAGGTACACAAACAACTAAAATGTGAAGTTTCATTTATACATAATTTTTGCTTATGATATCTTTTTTGTCACTTGCATAAATAATAAGATATGTAACTTTAAATCAGCAATATTATATTGACTATCAACCAGTTTCATGTAAATTTTTCTAACAGAATGTAGCATTGAAATGTGTACATTTTTGTCCAAGTACACCTAGCAATTGGAAGGAAAAATCCAAGCCACTTGGATGCTTGATTCTGTGATTTTTTATACACTTCCTTATAATAATTTGTTTTTTCTTTTTAGGTATTGAATTTGCAACTACAAAACCTGATTTTCCTCCCGGTTCTGCCCCTTTCTAGTAATGAGACTTTGGACAAGTTACTTCATTTCCCAGAGCTTTAGTTTCCTCACTAATTAATGGAGGCCAAGAGTTAGTTCCAAGAGTTAGTGTGAGAATTATTAATAAAAGAGATAATGTATTTTAAAATATTTTTAAGCTACAAAATAGCATATAACTATATAACAGAGTCCACCTTATTATAGGGTCTAAATATAAATAGGCATTATTTAACCTATAATGTATCTGATAATAATAACCACCCTAGTAGCTACTTTTCATATACTACATATAATTACAAATTGTAACAACCTCATGGGATGTAATTACGCTCAGGCTTAGGAAAGGAAATAATTCACAACAGAGAAGTGTGCAAAAGGAGGAAAAAATAGAAAGAATGAATGAAATAACCTGCCTAAGGTCAAATGGCTACTAAGTGGCAGAGCTGGGACTGGAACTCCAAAGTTCAAGCTCCTTCCTTTCTACCAAACTATTCCCTACATGCTAACAGGCTAGTTTACAACCTGCTTGAACAGCAGGAAAAAAAAGGGAGATTTGATCTCTTTCTTCTCACTTTTAGCCCAAACCTCTCTTAGCCTCACCACATAGGGGGGAATCCTTTTTTAGAGGGGTGGCGGGGAGGCAGGGGAGAGAGACAAGGTCTCACTCCCAATGCCCAGGCTGGAGTGCAGTGGCGCAATCTCAGCTCACTGCAGCCTCAACCTCTGCGGCTCAAGCAATCTGCCTACCTCAGCCCCCCAAATAGCTGGAACTACAGGCACATGCCACCACACTAGGTTAATTTTTTTATTTTTTGTAGAGACAGGGTTTCGCCATTTTGCCCAGGATGGTCTCCAGCTTCTGGGCTCAAGCTATCCATTCGCCTCAACCTCCCAAAGGGCTGGGATTACAGGCGTGAGCCACCATGCCCAGCCCAGCCCTTATTTTTAAAAAATTTTACATATAATTCAACACTCTTTCTCAACAGCTACTTACCCAGTGTTTAAAGGTTTAATGTCCTTCACAGTTATGTAATTCTTCTATCACTCTGAACTCAATCTCAGAAACTTTTTTTTTTTTTTTGAGACGGATTTTCGCTCTCGTTACCCAGGCTGGAATGCAATAGCGCAACCTCGGCTCACTGCAACCTCTGCCTCCCGTATTCAAACGATCCTCCTGCCTCAGCCTCCCAAGTAGCTGGGATTACAGATGCCTGCTAGTGCGCCCGGTTAATTTTTTGTATTTTTATTAGAGACGGGGTTTTACCATGCTGGCCAGGCTGGTCTCCAACTCCTGACCTCAAGTGAACCACCCTCCTCGGTTTCTCAAACTGCTGGGATTACAGGCTTGAGCCACCGCACCCGGCTTCAATCTTATAAACACTTTAAATTTCATGTTCATTGTGAAAAAAACTAAAAATTAAAAATTAAAAATTAAAAAGAAGTTTTGAAAAATCACCTATAGTTTTATATCTAGAGATAACCCTGAGTAACATTTTTATTTCTTTCTTTTTAAATATCTGCATACTTTTATTGTAATTGTGATAGTAAATACTAAATGAAGTAATACACACCAAACTTTTAAATAATATCATGGGGTTTTTTTTAACATCTATTTCTTTCTGACTTTAAAATTAACAAATAAATTTGGGAAGACTGTTTATATATCTTAATATATATTAAAACAGACGGAATAAAGAAACATGGTAAGTTACCCTTGATTGGATCCCCATACAAAAAACAAAGTTATGAAAAATGTTTTTGGTCCAAATGGGAGGTGTTTGAATATGGAATGAATATTGAATAATATTAGAGGACTTGTTAATTTTCTTGGGAATTATATGTGTGCTTATACTACAGAATTATGTACAATATCCTTGTGTTTCAGAAACACCCATTTAAGTACTTAGGAGTAAATGATGTCTGTAACTTACTTTCATTTCAAATAATTGAGTAAATATATATAGATAGATAGATAAAGATAACATGGAAAAATGTCAACAGTTGTTGGATCTAAGCGGTAGGTGTGCAGGTGTACATTGCACTGTTTTTCAACATTTCTGCATGCTTCCCAATTTTCACAATAAAATACTGAGGGAAAAATCCAAAAGGAAACTATGGCTATTGAGGTCGGCTGCGGTGGCTCACGCCTGTAATCCCAGCACTTTGGGAGGCCGAGACGGGCGGACGACGAGATCAGGAGATCGAGACCATCCTGACTAACACGGTGAAACCCGTCTCTACTAAAAATACAAAAAATTAGCCGGGCGTTGTGGCGTGCGCCTGTAGTCCCAGCTATTCGGGAGGCTGAGGCAGGAGAATGGCGTGAACCCGGGAGGCGGAGCTTGCAGTGAGCTGAGATCGCGCCACTGCACTCCAGCCTGGGCGACAGAGCGAGACTCCATCTCAAAAAAAAAAAAGAAGATGAAGAAGAAGAAAACAAAACTATGGCTATTGTAGAAAAGTTGCAGAAAAAAAATGTAAGAGCAAAACCCAGTGGTTTGCAACCTTTTCTTGTGTCTTCTGTGGTGGTTACTTTTTCTGTAAATACTTTAACGTGTTTATTAAAAATCAACCTTGCAGCCTTCATCCTCTAATCCAATTACCCATGCATCTTATGCTGCCAGTGCTCTCCTCGCCTTTGGGGCGTTGGGGTGCAGCTGGGGAAGTCTGGAAGGTTTTCCATGGCTCTCTTTAATAGTGAATGCTACATTTTTGCTAGTAAGATCCCTAAAGAATGCTCCCAGTAATGGAAGGTTACTTTGTAGTTCTTTAGTCCTCACTTGACACGTCTTATTTGTTTGGAAGGTTAGATCAGTTTTAGTTGATCAGTATTAGCTCTTCAACAAGGCCTAAATAAGAAATTTGGTCAACATTCGGGCAGCAGGCTGCCATATACGTGTCATATAAGAGAGAAACAAAAAACAAAAAAGTTCTCTTCCACTGCCTGCACAACCTTCATCCTGACCAGCTATGTTGCAGGGACCTGGCCTGAGGAATCAGGCAAGAGAATGTGGATATGTCAGCATAAACCATCACCACTGCTGTCCAAATAACTCTTAATATGACCAGGCAAGGGCAGATCAGTAGCAACAAATCAAATCAAGTCAGCAAATATTTATAACATGCATAGCATCCTGTTAGGTGTTTGAATGTAAAACACGCGTTCAAAAATTTTTGTGCTCCAAAGTGGTGCTCACATTTTAAACCTCGCTCCTGTTTACTGACTCCTATTCAGCTCCTTTGTGGTAATGTTTGTATCCCAGCCAGCCCTTACCCAGTGTTTTCCCCCCCTGTAGTATGACAGCTCTGTGATTAACCTTCACAGGCTTTGTTCCATTTATTTTTGACCACATCTCCAACTTACCAATTTCTTTGATCTGAGTCAACAATTTTTTTAAAGGTACCTTTTGGTACTTCTGTATATTGTTTTGGAAATTTTCTATTTATGAGAAAAGGTAAATAGATTCCAAGCTCCATTACAAATCATTATTCCATGAAGGCTGTAGAATACTTTCTCTAGATGCCAAGTCTCATGACACAGAACTCGGGATGTCAGCCTTTTCAGCCCCCTCAGGGACCTCATTCCATTAGCAATGCCCATTCTGTCTGTATTTCCAACCTCTCCCTCTCTGTCAGTCGTTAGTGCATTGAGAGCTCTCTCCACTTAAATGGGAAAAAAAAGTTACTTCCAACTCCAAATCACCCCATCTACCTCATTTCTTGCAAAGCCAGGTTTTTGGTTGGTTGGTTGGTTGGTTGGTTGGTTGGCTAGCTGATTGGTTAGTTAAGAGTCACTTACTTAGGATGGGTGTGATGGCTCACATCTGTGATCCTGGCACTTTGGGAAGCCGAGGTGAGTGGATCGCTTGAGCTCAGGAGTTTGAGACCAGCCTGGGAAACATGGTAAAACCCAATCTCTACCAAAAAAAATACAAAAATTAGCTGGGCATGGTGGTGTGTGCCTGTAGTCCCAGCTATTCCAGAGGTTGAGGTGGGAGGATTGCTTGAGCCAGAGAGGTGGAGGTTGCAGTAACCTGAGATTGCACCACTGCACTCCAGCCTCGTGATAGAGTGAGACCTCTTCTTAAAAAAAAAAAAAAAAAAAAGGCCAGGCGCGGTGGCTCAAGCCTGTAATCCCAGCAGTTTGGGAGGCCGAGACGGGCGGATCACGAGTTCAGGAGATCGAGACCATCCTGGCTAACACGGTGAAACCCCGTCTCTACTAAAATACAAAAAAAATTAGCCGGGCGAGATGGCGGGCGCCTGTACTCCCAGCTACTCGGGAGGCTGAGGCAGGAGAATGGCGTGAACCCGGGAGGCGGGGCTTGCAGTGAGCTGAGATCCGGCCATTGCACTCCAGCCTGGGCAACAGAGCAAGACTCTGTCTCAAAAAAAAAAAAAAAAAAAAAAAAAAAAAAGGAGTCACTTACTTGACAGTATTTTCACTCACATTCACTCCTCATATTATGGTAGTCTGCTTCTGTACCCACAACTAGATTCTGAAACACTTTTCACCAAAGTCATCAATGACATTCCTGCTGCTAACTCTAGGGAAGTATCTCAGTCTTCATCCATCTGGTAGAACCTCTCTGTTACATAGGATGCCACTGATCACTTCTTGAAATGCTTCTCTTTCCTTGACTTCAGTGGAAACCTCATCCACATGGCTCTTCTGACACACCATACAACATTGCTTCTGACAAACTGATTTCACAGCAGAGTGAGACAATGGGCAAAGAATTCACAAGAAGCAGCTAACATTACAGAATGGTTGGAATGGCTATCAAAAAAAACAGCTTTGGTGACAAATGAGAGACAGAGACCATGGCATTAGAGTGCTATTCTACCAGATGCAATATGTGCTTCAAATCAGCTACAAAACTGTATGACTTTTTTTAAAATCTGTATGACTTTTTAAAAAATCTGTAGACAAAATATATAGATGCAGAAACCAAAAGGAAGAAGTGAGAATGGCTCTTAATTTTTTCCCCCCTTTTTTTTGAGGCAGAGTCTTACTCTGTCTCCCAGGCTGGAGTGCAGTGGTGCAATCTCCACTCACTGCAACCTCTGCCTCCGGGGTTCAAGTGATTCTCCTGACTCAGCCTCTCGAGTAGCTGGGATTATAGGCGCATGCCGGCACGCTGGGTAATTTTTGTATTTTTAGCAGAGACAGGGTTTCGCCATGTTGGCCAAGTTGGTTTTGAACTCCTGACCTCAGGTGATCTGCCCACCTCGCCCTCCCAAAGTGCTGGGATTACAGGTATAAGCCACTGCACCCTGCACCCCGCCGGCTCTTATTATTATACCTAATGATCTCTGCATATTTAGAGGTCTTGGTTGCCAGGGGAGGAAGACTTCTATCAGGAGATAAATATGTCCTATTTGATCTGAAAGTCGAGGCTTCCAGGTGGTCGTTTATGTGTTTCTCCAGCCACCAAACAGATAGAGAAGGGACATACTCTTCTTACTGGAATCATGGATCCGTACTACCAAGGGGATCTGACCCTGCTTAGTTTTCTCATAACTACGTTAACCATCTCATACCAGTTCGTCTAAGACTTTTTCAGTTTTATCACTCAAAATCTCACATGCTGGAAAATCCCTTACTCCTAGGCAACTTGGGACAATTGGTTGCCCAACTAGCTTCACTAGGACATTGAAGACACTCAAGCAGAATCCATCCCAATCCTCGCAAAGTAGATCCTTGATGACATGCAAACTTATTTTGCATCCCAGGGAGAAATGTTTGCAGATAGCATTGGCTTGCTCCTTCACTGGCTTACTTCTATCCACAGACATCATCCTCAGTGGCTCGTATGCCTTTGAGGATGGAGTAGTGCTTCCCTGGCAAGCTGAAGGGAAAACCCTACATGTCATATACTTGAGCTGATTTTTGTTCTTTACTCATATTCTCCCAGAATGATGTACTACTTGATCTTTAGTTTTTTAAATGAATTCTCTCATTAATCTGATTTTTCCAGCACCATGGAAAATCTATGTTCAAGAAGGGATCAAGAAATCATCTAACCCAAACCCAAATATTTCATGTTCATCTGCAACTGCCCTATTATTTAAAACTTCGTTATTTTTGTTTTGGCTTATGATTTGCCATGTTCTCCAGGCATTCATTTCTTCAACTGACCAAAAATTACACTTGCACATTTGATGTAGTGAGTAATTTACTTTTGCTTGTATAATGATGGTAAACTCAGACTTTCAAAACCTCAGTGTTCTCTAGCATCTCATCAAAAATCACTACTCAATGAGAGCTTGTTGATGAGGACGTTGGTCTGCTAAGTCCCATTTTCTATTGTGTTTTGGTAATAACATCCGTGATTGTCAAAAAATCTGCTTCCATATGGACCCGGCTTACAGCACCAACCACAGAGTAGAACTCAAAACCAAGATTAAGATTTATTTCATTTCATATGAGAAACAACTGAGATAAAACAATGCCATCCCACAAATCTTCCACTGGTGCTAATCTCAGTCAAATAATGGGGTAAATAGACTACTGGTCTTGCATTTTGCTCTCATGAATCAGTCCTCTAATTTTTTGAGGTTAGCAATAAAGAAGAACAGAATTTGTGACACCATTTAAATTGTAACCAAAAGATATTCATTATGCTTAGAGTCTCACTCCAGTTTGTCAGAGTCTACCTCCTGTAAAATTGCCAGCAAAGAAGGGGATTTCTAAAGAAAAATATTTTTTACCACGTTTTTCCTTCTTTGGGTTTAAAAGTTATTATTTTATAACTTAATTTTCTTCGATTGAGTGTATTTGGACTGTTATGGGAGATCTCAATTCCCACTGGTTCAGGAGTTTGAAAAGAAATCGGCATTACAGAAGCACCAAGATTAGCAACAACAAACTCCTTTCAGCTTCTAGCCTGACAATAGAGGATATAATGTTCAGAGTGCTAAAAGGACCAGACTCAAGCATCAATGCTCCACTAAGTTCTATAAATAGTTTTGTCAAAAGTCATTTATTATTGAGAAAAGAAAATAACAGGTGTCTTGCAAAGAAAGTTTTTATTAGAAGGAGGAGTGCAAATTAACAGCCAGAGCATTACACAAGTCTTCAGGTTGAATGATTTCTAAATGTTTTTTTTCCCAGTGTCTTTTCACAAATCTTTTAGTTACTCTTGTCCCATCAGTGGTAGGAGTCTACGTTAGGCAGGAAACTATTATCAAATAGCTTCAGAGCGAAACCAAATCTAGCATAGAGCTGTGAGATCTTTTATTAAGAAGTCAGGGAAATTTAAGGTGGCATCTCCTAGGCCCTTGCAGACAGACAGAAGAAGGTCTTCTTGGGATTTTAAGAGTTTATCTTGCAGACTTTCTCTGTTTAAACAGCAGGGCCTCCAGGAATATAAGGTCATTGTCCCACAACAGCTTCAGAGAGTCTAAGGAAGATAAATACTTATATCAAGAGGTTTGTGGGCTTGGCTTTTATATGATGGGTGGATTATAAACTGATTATAAAAGTCCACAAAGTTTTTAAGGTAATTATATTAGCTTGATCTGAGAAAGAAAGACAGTACAGCACCTACCCTGATTTTACCAGCATTTTTCAAAGGGTAACTGACAAATTGTGATCCACACCAGACTTCTTGGTCTGAATGTTGCAGGGGTAGGGAGGGAGAGAAAAGAATGGAGGCATATCCAGGAGTCAACATTTATAATAGATAATATGTATGGATATTAAAATTTGACATCCTAGCTGGGCATGGTTGCACACCTTTGTAGTCCCAGTGACTCAAGAGGCTGAGGCAGAAAGATCGCTTGAGCACAGGAGTTCAAAGCTACAGTGAGCTATGATTGCATCATTGCACTCCTGTCTAAGCAATGGAGCAAGACCCTGTCTCACAAAAAAAAAAGATAAATTGACATCCACCTTAAACAGACCTAAATATATAATTTCACTGGTAATGCCTTCCATTTTCTCATGTTGGAATACCACCACCTTCCATTCTGCAAATATTATCCATAGTTAAATTTTGTGCATTTTTTTAGTAAATAGTGGTGAATCAATTGGACAAGGGAATATGATGCCTATCTCATATACACATGCACAAAAAATTAATTTGAAATGGACATAGACCTAAGTATGAAGAATAAAATAATGGTTTTAGAAGAAAACATAGGAGAATACCTTTAAAATCTTGATATAGACAAAAATTTGTCATACAAAGATTAAAAAATAAGCATAACACTATACATGGAAAATAATACTTCATTAAAATTCTTTTTATCAAAAGACACCATTAAGAGAGTGACATGCAAGCTAAATCCTGGGAGCAGACATTTGCAATACAGATATACAACAAAGTACTTGTAAAAAGTACATGTATCCAGAACATGTAAAGAACAGCTACAACTCCAAAAGAAAAAGACTGACATCTTATTTTTTAAATGGGTGAAAGACTTGAACAGGCACCTTACAAATGGCCAATAAGTATGTGTCCAGTATTGCTAATCATCAGAAAATTGCAAATTAAAACCATATTGGGTGGCAAATAAGAATACAAGATGCTCAATGTTATTAAGGCATTAGGGAAACACAAATTTAAAACATAATTAAATCCTATGGCATATAATCAGCTCTCTGTATCTGTGGATTCAACCAACCTTGGATTGAAAATATTTGAAAAATAAATAAAATAACAAGACAATAAAAATAATACAAATTTAAAAACAATATATTATAACAACTATTTACTAGCATTTACATTGTATTAGGTACTATATGTAATCTAAAGATGATTTAAAGTATAAGGATGTGTGTAGTTTTACACAAATACTACATCATTTTATATAAGGGACTTGAACATCTGCAAATTTTGGTATCTGCAGGGGGTCTTGAAGTCAATTCCCTGTGAACACTGAATAATGACTGTACCTAATGGAATGACTAAAATTAAAAATTACGACAGTACCAAGTGCTGACAAGGATGCAGAGCAACTGGAACTCTCATGTATTACTGGTGAGACTGTAAAATGTCACAGCCACTTTAGAAAATAGCTTGACAATTTCTTATAAAATTAAATACACACACACACTATATATATACGTATATACACACACACATATATGTTTACACACATACACACGCATATATATAAAACAGGTTGAGCAGCCCTAATCTGAAAATTTAAAATCTGAAATGTTTCAAAATTGGGAACTTTTAGAGTGCTGACATGATGCTCAGATTTCAGATTTTCTGATAGGGGATGCTCAGCTGGTAAGTATAGTGCAAATACTCCAAACTCTGAAAAAATTCAAAATCCAAAACACTTCTGGTCCCAAGTATTTTAGATAAAGGATACTCAACCTGTAGTTTGCTAGGGCTGTCATTAAAAAATACCTTTAACATAGCTGGGTATGGTGGCTCACCCCTGTAATCCTAGCACTTTGGGAGGCCCAGGCAGGCAGAGCACGAGAAATCAAGAGTTCAAGACCAGGCTGGCCAATATGGTAAAACCCTGTCTCTACTAAAAATACAAAAATTAGCCAGGCATGGTGGTGTGTGCCTGTAGTACCGGCTACTCAGGAGGCTGAGGCAAGAGAATCGCTTGAACCTGGGAGGAGGGGGTTACAGTGAGCTGAGATTGCACCACTGCACCCTAGCCTGTCTCAAAAAAAAAAAAAAAATTCACAGTTCTGGAGGCTATCTCAAGGTACCGACAGGTTTGGTTTCTTCCGTGGTTTTCAGAGAGCCCTCTTCTTGCTGTGTGCTCATGGTCTTTACTCTGTGCATGCACACCCCTGGTGTCTCTCTGTGGATTCTCATCTTTTCCCATAACTACACCAGATATATTGAATTAGGGTCCATCATAACAACTCCACTTGAACTTAAGTACCTCTTTAAAGGCCTTATCTCCAAATCACATTTTGGGGTACTGGGGGTTAGGCTTCAATCTAGGAATTTGAAGGAAACACAATTCATAAAACCATAAAACCAATAATCTCACTGCTAGGCAAATGAAAGATATATCACTGCTAGGATATATCCACACAGAGACCTATAGGTGAATGTTTAGGGCTTCTTTATTCATAATAGTCAAAATTTGGAAACAATGAACACCTGTAACTGTCAATCAGATACATTGTAGTGCATCAATACAGTAGAATACCAGTCAGCAATAAAAAAGAATGAATTTCTGAAACAACATGATGAATCCCAAGGACATTGTGCTGGCATGGTCTCAGCAAGAATGGAAAAGTAGAAAACTCTGAGAACCTGTCCCTCCACGAAAACACCAAAAGAGCTTCCAAAATCAATTTTAATCAGAACACTGGAAGATAGTCCAAGGGGAATGCTCAGATAGGAGAAGGGCCACAGAAACATGTTAGAAGAGCTTGGTGGCATTTTTCTTACCCTTTCTCTCTACCCCTCTGCAGCTTAACAGCGGTCTTGAAGACAGCAGTCCAAATTGGAAAGGAGGAAGCAAAACTATCTCAATTCACAAGTAACATGAACTTATATATAGAAAGTCCTATGGGATCTATAAAAAATTGTTAGAAATAATAAATGAATTCAGTAAATTTGCAGGATGCAAAATCAACGTACAAAAATCAGATGTATTTCTACACACTAGCAATGAACAATCCAAAAAGAAAATTTATTTATGATGGCATCAAAAGAATAAAGTACTTAGGAATAAATTTATCAAAGTTGATGAAAGACTTTGTATTAGTCTGTTCACACACTGCTAGTAAAGAGATACCCGAAACTGGGTAATTTATAAAATAAAAAAGGTTTAATGGACTTATAGTTCCACATGGCCGGGAGGGTTCACAATCATGGCAGAAGACAAAAGGCATGTCTTACACAGCAGCAGACAAGAGAGAATGAGCGCCAAGTGAAAGGAGTTTCCCCTTATAAAACCATCAGAACTCGTGTGACTTATTCACTACCACGAGAATAGTATGGGGGAAACCACCCCCATGATTCAATTATCTCTCACAGGGTCCCTCCTACAACATGTGGGAATTATGGGAGCTACAATTTGAGATGACATTTGTGTGGGAACACAGACAAACCATATCAGACTTGTACACTGAAAACTGTAAAAATTGCTAAAAGAAAGTAAAGACCTAAATAAATGGAAACACATCCTGTGTTCACAGATTGGAAAATTTAATATCATTAAGATGGCAACTCTCCCCAGAGGGATTTACAGGTTCAATTCAATCCCTATCAAAACCCCAAGGACCCCAAGAAAAGCCAATCTTAAAGTTCATATGGGAATTTTAAGGGAACCTAATGGTCAAAACAATCTTAAAAAAGAACCAAGTCAGAGGACTCACATGTTTCTATTTTGAAACATACTACAAAGCTTTAGTAGTCAAAACAGTGTGGTACTGGTATAAGGACAGACATCTAGATCAATGGAATAGAACTGAGAGCCTGGAATAAAAATCATGCATCTATAGGAAACTGATTTTCAACAAGAGTGCCAAGACAATCAAATGGGGGAAAGAACAGTCTCTTCAACAAATACTGCTGTAATGACTAGATATCCACACATAAAAGAATGACATTGGACTCTTCACCATTGTCTTAGTTCAACCATACTACTATAACAAAATACCTGAGTTTGGGTAATTTATAAAGAGTAGGAATTTATTTCTCATTGTCCTGGAACCTGGTAGTCCAGGATCAAGACACTGGCAGGTTTGGTTTCTGATGAGGGCCTGGGTGTCTCTACTTCCAAAATGGTGTCTTGTTGCTGTCCCCTTCAGAGAGGACTAACACTGTATTTTCACATGGCAGAAGAAAGAAGGGCAAAATGGCCAAACACTGTGTGAAGCCTCTTTTATATCTTTTATAAAAGCTCTAATCCCATTCATGAGGGAGGAACCCTCATGACCCAATAGCTTTGTAAAGACCCCACCTCTTATACTATCACATTTGGGATTAAGTTTCAACATGAATTTTGAAGAGGCCACATAACTTCAAACCATAGCAACCATATACAAAATGTAACCAAAAATGGATCAAAGACCTAAATATAAGAGCTAAGACTAGAAAACTCTTAGAAGAAAACATACAGGTAAATCTTCATGACTTTGAATTTGGCAATGGTTTCTTAGATATGAACCCAAAACACAAGCAACAAAAGAAAAACTAAATTAGTTGGACTCCATCAAAATTAAAAACTCATATGCATCAAAGTACACTATTAAGATGGTGAAAAGACAATCCACTGAATGAGAAAAAAAATTTGCAGATCATATAGTTGGTAAGAGTCCAGTGTCCAGATAAATAAAAAACTCTTGCAACTCAACAACAAAGGACAAAAACCCAATTTTAAAATGGGCTTAAATAGATATTTCATCAAAGATAATACACAGATCACCAAGCACATGCAAAAATGCTCAATGTCGTTAGTCATAAGGGAAATACAAATCAAAACTATAATAAGATACAGCTTCACACCCATTAGGATGGCTATTATCTAAAAAACAAACAAACAAAAAACAAAATGTTGGCAAGGATGTGGAGAAATTGAAGCCCTTGTACATTGCTGGTAGGAATGTAAAATGATGCAGCTGCTGCGGAAAACAGTATGGTGCTTCCTCAAAAAGTTAAACATAGAATTACCGTATAACCTAGCAATTCCACTTCTGGGTATGTACTACAAAGAATTGAAAGCACTTATTTCACATGGTATGCCTGTATCACAACATCTCATGTACCCATAAGTATATACACCTACTATGTACCCACACAAATTAAAAATTAAAAAATAATAAATTTTAAAATGACAAAAAAGAATTGAAAGCAGGGACTCAAACAAAATATTTGTACACCAATGCTTGTTATAGCATTATTTATAATTGCCAAAAGATGGAAACAACCATGTCCATTGACTGATAAATAAGCAAAATGTGGTAGATCCATAAAATGGAATGTTATTCAGCCATAAAAAGGAATGAAGAACTGAATCATGTTACAACATTGATGAGTCTTGAAAGTATTATGCCAAGTGAAAGAAGCAAGACACAAAAGGTTATGTTTTATATGACACCACTTACATAAAATATTCAGAATAGGCAAATCCCAGAAAGACAAAAGCAGATTAGTGGTTGTCAGGGACTGGAGGAAGAGGGAATGGAGAGTGACTACTTACTAGGTATAGGGTTTCCATTTGGGGTGAAAGTTCTGGAACTAGACAGACAACATTGTGAATGTACTTTATACCATGAACTGTATACTTTAAAATGGTTATAATGGTAAATGTTATGTTGTTTATATTTTACCACAATAAAAAGTTTTTAATAAAAACCAGTATGCTAAGTACAAGAAGCCAGACACAAAAGGCTAAATACTTTAGGATTCCATTTATATGACATTGTGGAAAAGGCAAAACTGTAGGGATAGAAATCAGATCAATGGCTGCCAGGGGCTCAAGATGGGGGAGGGGATTGATTACAAAAGAGTATGAGAAAAAGGGTCTATATTTTTATTTAGTGGTGATTATAATTTTATATATAATTATAATATATAACATTGTATATATTTGTCAAAATTCATCAAGCTGTAAAAAAAGATAAATTTTACTGTATATAAAGCATACCTTGTATTAGGATTTTCCAGAAAAAATTATATACATATATATATATATATATCGCACATAGAAATATATTTTTAAATACATATATAAAGATATTTATTTTAAGAAAGTTTCTCATGCAGTTGCGGGAGCTGGCAAGTCCAAAACTTGTGGGGCAGAGGAGCAGACTAGAAACTCAGGCAGGAGTTGATGCTACAGCCTTGAGGCAGAATTTTCTCCTCTCTGAGAAACCAGTTTTGGTCTAAGGCCTTTCACCTGACTGGATGACGCTTACTCACATTGTTAAGGGCAATCTCCTTTACTTATAGTCAGCTGAATGATAACGTTAACCACGTCTACAAAATACTTCCACAACACCCAGGTTAGTATTTAATTAAATAACAGTACTATAGCCAAGCCATGCTGACACATAAAACTAACCATCACACACCTCAAAAACTTTGACTTTAAAAAATTAGGTCTCTGCTCATGACCTCATGAACTTACATAATAAATACGTGTCTGATTAAAATAAATAAAAATGAAAAACAAAAAGAGTAGTGATTACCACTTTATCTCCATGAGAGTGGCTAAAAGACTGGCAACACTAAATGTTGGTAAGGATGTACAGCAACTAAAAGAACGGCCTTCCATTACTGGTAGGAGTGTACAGTGGTATAAACAATTGAGGGGCCGGGCGCAGTGGCTAACGCCTGTAATCTCAACACTTTGGAAGACTGAGGCGGGTGGATCCGCAGGTCAGGAATTCAAGACCAGCCTGATGGTGAAACTGCACCCCCCCCACCGCCCCGTCTCTACTAAAAATACAAATATAAGCCAGGCATGGTGGCGGGTGCCTGTAACCCTAGCTACTCAGGAGCCTGAGGCAGAGAATTGCTTGATGCTGGGAGGCGAAGGTTGCAGTGAGCCGAGATCGTGCCACTGCACACCAGCCTGGGCGACAGAGCGAGACTCCGTCTCAAAAAACAAACAAACAAACAAACAAACAAAAAACAATTGAGGAAACCTGCAGTAACTTAAAGCTAATACATATGTACTCTGTGAACCAGAAATTCTACTTCAGTATTTACACCCAGCAGAAATGCCAAAAGGCATGTACAAGAAGGTTCATAGCAAAAAACTAAAAGCAACTTGTATGTTCATCAACAGTAAAATGGATGAAAAAATGATATTTTGTATTCATATAATGAAATACTGTACAGCAATAAAAAAACCAAACTACTGTTACATGAAACAGCATGGATGAATCTCATAGACATGAGATTAAGCAAAAGAAGTTGGACACATACTGTATCATTCCATTTATATGAAGTTCAAGAACAGATGAAACTAATTGATGGTGATAGAGGTTCAGAATAGTAGTTACCTTTAGAAGTGGGGGCAGCATTGGCCGGGCACGGTGGCTCACGCCTATAATCCCAGCACTTTGGGAGGCTGAGGCGGGCGGATCACAAGGTCAGGAGATCGAGACCATCCTGGCGAACACGGTGAAACCCCGTCTCTACTGAAAATACAAAAAAAATAGCCGGGCGTGGTGGCGGGCGTCTGTAGTCCCAGCTTCTAGGGAGGCTGAGGCAGGAGAATGGCGTTAACCCGGGAGGCGGAGCTTGCAGTGAGCGGAGATCGCGCCGCTGCACTCCAGCCTGGGCGACACAGCAAGACTCTGTCTCAAAAAAAAAAAAAAAAAAAGGGAAGTGGGGCAGCATTGACTAGAAGGGGACATGAAGGAGCCCTCTCATAAGCTGGGAATGTTCCATATATTGATCTAGGTGGTACTGTATACTGGAATATACATATGTAAAACTTTATTGAGCTATATGGCTAAGGTTTGTGTGCTTTGCTATACCAAAGTCATACTTCAATTTGGAAATAAAGTAATAAATAAAAACAAAATTGTACCCATCTTTCCAAGGGGCAGAGTGGGGAAAGTAGATAAGGGTATAAGTGAAACTAGGTTGGTCATGTGTTGATAAATGTTGAAGTTGAATGACAGGTATATGGAGGTTCATTGTATTTTCTCATTTAAAAATTATTTCCATTTTTTTAAACCCTTTTATCCATTCTAATAGGCCCATTTCAAAGCCATTTTTTCAATAAAGCTAAAAGATTTTCTCTCTTCTTCTTTTGAACTTGCAAAGCATTTTACTTCATCAGGAGAAACTCTCTTAACCAGCCTCCATTTAACTAATTCTCCAAATGAAATGGCTGTCTCCTCCCTGCTCCATACTGACTTTGTATATGGAACACAAAACACTTTTAAGTATAGGCTACCCTAGTACCCCCAGGCACTTCTATGCCTACAATTGGGTGGGCTTCTCAAAGATCAGTGGTATTCCTCATAAACCTGTTCATGTCAGATATCTGTTACTGTATTTTCATAATTTAGTCAAATACTGAGTACAAAAAAAAGAACTGTTTGTTAAAACTATGTGAATTGCTTTGGAAAGAGTTGGTAAAAGCAAATAGCTAGAAACTTTAATGTCAAATTAGGTGTGTATATAACTCTGAGTATATGAAAATCACTCAATTGTATAGTTTAAAGGAGTAGATTTTATGTTATGTGAATTTTATCTTAATAAAGCTGTTATAAAAAATTAGTTGTGGGTGAGATAACTACAAAAGATTGCAAAAACTTTCAAAAAATCCAGAAGACCTTTGCAATGACTTTGCAAATATCTTTAATTTCTCGTTCCACTCTTAGGAGAATGTAAGGAATAACATTGGGTCTGTGGGGTATGGGAAGCAAAAAAGAAAATATAAAGAAAGTCATAGATAATGCTTTATGAGCGTGGTTTATGCCAGAAGGACAAATGTAGAACTGCAATCAGCAAACCTATGCCCAAAGAAATCTTGGCCCTACATCATACCTTTGGAGAATAAATCACATTGGTACGTTTTAGGATAAAACAAAGTTTTTAAAGATTAACATATTATTATTATTCCTCTACTGATAATTCCATATACAGTAGTTCCTCCTTATCCATGGTTTCACTTTCCACATTTTCAGTTATGTGCAGTTGGGAAATATTAATGGAAAATTCCAGAAATGAACAATTCATAAGTTTTAAATTGCATGCCATTCTCAAGCCATCCAGCTTCATCTCACCCAAGATGTGAATCATCTCTTTGTCCAGCATATTCACACCACATACACTCCGCACCTATTAGTCACTTAGTAGCTATCGTGGTTAATGGATTGAAAAAACATAGTTAGTTGACCCTTGAACAACATGGGTTTGAAATGTATGGGTCCACTTATACATGGATTTTCTTCTGCCTCTGACACCCCTCAGACAGCAAGACCAACCCCTTCTCATCCTCCTCCCCTTCCTCCTTAGCCTATTCAACATGAAGAAGGTGAGGGTGAAGACTTCTATTATGATCCATTTCCGCTTAAAGAATAGTAAATATATTTTCCAGTTTTTGTGATTTTATTAATAACATTTTTTTCTCTAACTTACTAAGAATACAGTATATAATATATATAAAACCTAAAAAATACATGTTAATCAACAGTTCATGTTATCGTTAAGTTAAATTTTAGAGGAGTCGAAAGTTTTATATATATATATATATATGTGTGTATATATATATATATATTTTTTTTTTTTTTTTTGAGACGGAGTCTCACTCTGTCACCCAGGCTGGAGTGCAGTGGTGTGATCTCGGCTCACTACAACCTCCGCCTCCTAGGTTCAAGCGATTCTCCTGCCTCAGCCTCCCAAGTAGCTAGGATTACAGTAGGCACCCACCACCACGCCCAGCTAATTTTTGTATTTTTAGTAGAAATGGGGTTTCATCTTGTTGGTCAGGCTGGTCTCGAATTCCTGACATCAGGTGATCCACCTGCCTTGGCCTCCCAAAGTGCTAGGATTACAGGCGTGAGCCACCATGCCGACCATATGTGGATTTTTGACTGTGCAGGTGGATGGGCACCCCTCCCCTTCACATGGTTGAAGGGTCAACTGTATATATAGGGTTTAATACTATTTGTAGTTTCAGGTGTCCACTGGGAGTCTTGAACTGTATTTTCCACAGACAATGAGATACTACCACATACATGTGGGCTTATTTGAGATATAATTTATAAACCATACAATTCACCCCTTTAAAGTGTACAATCCAATGATTTTAGTATATTAAGAGTTGTGCAACCATCACCACAATTATATAAATATTTTTATCATCCCAAAAAGAAATCCCATACCGATTAGCAGTCAATCTCCATTTTACCCCAGTCTCCTTACTTGGAAATGACTAATCTACTTTCTGTCTCTATTGATTTGCCTATAGAGACAAATCGATTTATGCCTGGGGCACCATCACCAAAAGAAGAGGAAATGGCTGCAAGCCTTCCCAAAACAACAGATGAGTACCACAGCATGCAACTAAATAAACTGCATCTCACCTTCAGAACAGAGCTTGGGGAGTGGGGGTGGGGGGGGGTTTCCTGCTTAATTGGAACCAGGTGCTGCAGTATTAAATCATGCTTATCCAATTGGGCTCAATGACCTACCTGTGCTCTAAAATAGTCATGTTCATCTTTTATTCTCTCCATGACTTAGTAGTTTCTTGAGCACAGTGAGTGTTCTGTAAGTAGTTTAATTGACTAGAATTTACTCCCCCAGACCAAACAAATTCTCAACCCATATTGTGTAATTAAAAAGGAGACCTAGGCCGGGCGCGGTGGCTCAAGCCTGTAATCCCAGCACTTTGGGAGGCCGAGACGGGCGGATCACGAGGTCAGGAGATCGAGACCATCCTGGCTAACACGGTGAAACCCCGTCTCTACTAAAAAATACAAAAAACTAGCCAGGCGAGGTGGCGGGCGCCTGTAGTCCCAGCTACTCGGGAGGCTGAGGCAGGAGAATGGTCTAAACCCGGGAGGCGGAGCTTGCAGTGAGCTGAGATCCGGACATTGCATCCCAGCCTGGGCGACAGAGCAAGACTCTGTCTCAAAAAAAAAAAAAAAGGAGACCTTAGGTAGTGTACTCTTGACTAATAGAATAAACAAAAGTAAAGCTTAGAGTGAATAACTATGGCCACTTAATATTAGTCAAATGTCTACTTGCAGTAGAACCAAGGAAGAATTGTCTCAGTGATGACAGAAACCAAGCTCAAATTCCTTGAACACAGAAGGGACTAATTTATTGCTTGATGTCACAGAAAAGTCCAAGGAGAGTTTGGCTTCAGGTATAGCAAGATCCAAAGACTCAGGAATCCCTCACTCTTGCTCCCACCCATGGCTCTGCTTTCCTCTGTCAGCATCATTCTCTGGAAGGCTCTCTTTGGGAGTTTCCACCAATAGATTTAGGCTTTCACCCTATGAGATTCGTAACCCTAGGGAAAGGAGGAGATCTCTTTCCCAATAGTTCTAGCAAAAGTCTGGGTTTGATTTGAATATGGTCACATGCTGACCTCTGAAAAACCACTGTGGTTTTAGGAGGAAGGACTACGTCCATTTCTGAGGCTCCAATTACATACCTACTCCTGAAGCCAGCTCCCTTCTATGTCATATGGAGTAAAAGTGGGAAAGAGGTGATTTTCCAAAGGAAAACTGGAGTAATGTTACCAAAGAAAGAGGTAACAGACACCAGGCCACCATGAACTATAGACGAGCACTGTAGCAAGCAGCTGAGTGAAATGCATCTCACCTTCATAACAGAGGCTGGATCCTCCTTTATTGGAATCAGCCTGGTGCTGTATAAATGCACAGGAATCTGACCTACCAGGGCTCAAAACCAAGCTCCGAGCCCAATTGTTGTACAACCTTGGGTCACTTTCCTGACATTTCTGGAATTCAAGTTCCTCATATGTAAAAAGGTGGGCAATGAAAGTTACCACTCAGGGCTATTGTGAAGAGTAAGTGAAATAGATTTCTGAGAGAATGCATCTAGGATAATCTTGTGGTTAATGCTCACAAAACATCTTCTCTTCATTGTTCTTTACCTTTAAAACTTGCTTTTTTTTTTTTTTTTTTTAGAAAGAGTCTCACTCTGTCGCCAGGTTGGAGTGCTGTGGTGTGATCTCAGCTCACCGCAACCTCCGCCTTCTGGGTTCAAGCAATTATCGTGCCTCAGCCTCCCGAGTAGCTGGGATTACAGGTGCGTGCCACCACACCCAGCTAATTTTTGTAATTTTAGTAGAGACGGAGTTTCACCATGTTGGCCAGGCTGGTCTTAAACTCCTGACCTCAAGTAATCCGCCAGCCTCAGCCTCCCAAAGTGCTGGGATTACAGGTGTGAGCCACTGCACTTAGCCAAAAAACTTGCTTTTAAAGGAAATTTTCCAGAACTGGGCTTGTTCCATTCAATAAGTAGATTGAGTTACAACTATGCACTTAGCTTCATGTGATGCTGAAGGGAATATGAAGAAGAAAGAAGACAAATTCTGCTTATACTCTGATAGGACAACCTCTGCTATTTTCCTTCTGAAGTTTTGCAGAGAGCAGCGAATTGTAATGAAAGGATGTTTGGAAGTAAAGACTCCACGAGGTATTGAAGTCTCTAAGGAAACCTCATTATAGCATTCCTCTTCCCAGCCTGGATTCTGAACAATTTGAGAAATAAAAAGCAAATGTGAAGCACACGGAGGTCAATGTATCACCTTTAGAACCAGTAAAGATGAATTGGAATTCCATGCATGGCAGGCCAAGGCAGACGTCATCCTTAGAGGCAGAGCCCCTGAAGGGGAAGAGGAAGGAGATAAAGCTGAAGTAAGCCAGCCAGGGGGTCACTTTGACACCCCAGGGACAGAAAGGGTCCAGGAGTATGGTCAGCTGCAACTAGGAATTGGGAAAAGATGTTCCCGCGTCACTGATTTTTTCCACTCCTCAGATGCATGACATTGGATGAGTCCAGTAATCCCTCTATCCATTACCATCTTTTCTAAACCAAAGGATTTTACTAGATCATCTCTGAGATTTCTTCCGGGTCTACAGTGGTATGATTATATAAATTACTAAGCACATAGTAAACCATCTAAGAGCTCATATGACCTTATTTAGAAAGGAAATTACAAATCTTTTACACTTGAATCTGGAATTGCTTTTGTAAATGTGAAGCTACTATGACTTGAATTATACTTCTGTTTCAGAGGCTGACTTTATGAAGATCCTTAAGAAGTTTTAAAGTTAAATAAGATTCTTCTTCTTACCTTTAATCATTACTTTTACATCTCCTTTGAGGCCTGGAATCAAAAGTCACTGACCCATGAAGTGTCTTCCTCTTGCAAGTTGGGCAAATGGATTCACAACAAAATAAAACCCAGCATCACACTGACTGTTCAGGATCTGTTTCTGCTGGGTTGAGTCTCCTGGCCACCAGAATCCCAGAGCTCTCACCCAGGCTGAGATGCAGAAGCCACAAGCACAATGGGGAGAGAGAAAAATAAGAGAAGGATCCCATGACTTCGAGAAGTGAAATAAAGGAGAAGCAACAATACTCTGTGCCTACTCATGAGCGCCTCAGTGTACTCCAGAACTTTCATTTCAGAAAGCTATACAGGAACCTTTGTCCAGAGATTGGCTCAGATGTTCTCATTAGATCTTAGCTTGAAGCCTCTTCTGCCAGTTCTTCCCTGTTTTTATAGTAAGTCTCATAATGCATGGTCCTGGACCCACAGCCCTGAGGCGGGTGGATCATTTGAGGTCAGGAGTTTGAGACCAGCCTGGCCAACATGGTGAAACACCATCTCTACTAAAAAAAATACAAAAATTAGCCAGGCATGGTGGCGAATGCCTATAGTCCCAGCTACTCAGAAGGCTGAGGCAGAAGGATTGCTTGAACCTGGAGGCAGAGATTGCAGTGAGCCAAGATCATGCCACTACACTCTAGCCTGGGTGACAAAGCAAGACTCTGCCTCAAAAATAAATAAATAAAATTAATTAATTAATTAAAAATGATGCTGAACAACAATGAGTTATGTTCAACTCATTGAGAAGTTGTGTTGCCAAGAGTGTGAGTGTGGTTGGAAAGATTAATGAAAGGTTTGTGTTTCGGTTTGTGGCTTTGGTCACTGCTTGCCTCCCTGCCTCTCAAGCTGCCCATTCAATTCAAATTAAGCAGTGTTTCTCAGACTGTGCCTGCCAGCATGTTGTACGTGCAGCTGCTGCCTTCCATCCATCACAGCCTAACTTACCCTGCTCCAAGTTCCAGGTCAGCCTTTCCTGATTGCATTCCTTGTCCCCGTCATGCTTCGAGCTGCCCTCCTTCTGGCTATTCATCACCCAGTGATTGTTGCTGTTAGCTGTCTTTCTCACATGACCAGTCCTGCAAAGTGTGCCAGACAGGAATGCCAGTGGGCTGGCTACATGCCAGGATGTTGCCTGGAATTTGTTAGTGCTCTTAAGCACCATGGATAAATGCCACTGGTGAAACCTGTGTGAAGCCAACTGCAATATCTAAGGACATCTAAGGCCCAGCTTTTTGTCTACGAAGTTAGAAATCGTCCTTGAGTCTATGTCTGGGCTGCCATATGAACTAGTGCTTAAATATAATACAGGCTCTTGAGTCAGACTTACAGGGGCCTTCCAGCAATCTGAGAAGTTACTTTAGCTCTGCTCCATTTCATACCTCCAAGGGCCGTTTTGAGGACTGCATGAGTTAATGTATGTAAAGCATGTAGAACAATGCCTGTCACATTAAAAGCCCTAGGAGTGTTTGCTATTGCTATTTTTTTTAACTCACTGTGCTTATTGTGCTTAGATTGACCACTTCAGATCATTTATTTATTCCTTTCATCAATATTTACTGAGTGCCTATGATATTCTGGGCATTATGTACAGTGATCCTTTTGCTGTACGGTAAGCCTTGGTATGGTCATCTGGAAATCCTTTTGCACTCTTGGTTGTACTTATTATGGAGGCAGTAAGACCCCAGAGAAGAAACCGCTGACCAGTGCACCTAGGCATGCAGATCCTTAGGCAGCCTCTCTTGAGGCTGCCATGCTCCCAGAACAGCACAGAAAGAACAGAGGCAGACAGCGGTCAGTGAAAGACACAGTGTCAATTCAAGCAGATGTTCGCCCCTTCCCCTCATCCTCTTCTCTCTAGAACTTTGAGGTATTTCCAGGCAAGGGGGAGGTTGGAGGGAGAATAGGGATAGATGAAGGTAGAGGTATGAAGAAATCTTGCAAATGACTAAGCTTAACTTTATGCCAATATGGAAAGATAAAAGTTGAAAATGGAATTAAATTGATTTAGAGAAAATCACTAAGGTAAAGCATGTAAAATTGCTGATATCTGACAATTTTTGACATGCAAAAACATCAAATTGATGTTGTTCAGCCTATAAAAGGTGCAATATTTCATGTACCTCCTGAGTTCATAGAAAACATTCATAGTTGCCACACCTGCTTTAGATTTTTCACTGTCTTAGAAAAGCTCAGATATAAGAAATCTTCATCAGGACTTTCTCTCCTTAAATTGAAAAGTAAAGACAAATTTGGGAACATGGTTACCTGTGTTAGAAATTTGATGAATGATAGCTCAGAAGCCTAGATAACAACTGATATGTGGAAGTCTTATTTATTCACTCTATAAACCAACATCAACTGATTGGATTTCCTTTCTTTAGTCCATTTTCTAACTGAATCCTAGTAATACTCCTTCACAAAATAGGTTTGTTAAAAAGCTCAGCAATATTAGAGATCTCCAGAAATTTTCAAGGATCAAAGTAAATGGTAGGCTGTATTCCTGCCAATTTCTTCATACTCACTAAATGTTTAGGTATATTCTCATCTGGTTGGCTACAGAGAACAGGCACTTTTTTTTTTTTTTGAAACAGAGTCTCGATCTGTCACCCAGGCTGGAGTGCAGTGGCGCGATCTCAGCTCACTGCAAGCTCCCCCTCCTGGGTTCACACCATTCTCTTGCCTCAGCCTCCCGAGTAGCTGGGACTACAGGTGCCCACCACCACGCCCAGCTAATTTTGTTTTTGTATTTTTAGTAGACAGGGTTTCACCGTGTTAGCCAGGATGGTCTCGATATCCTGACCTCGTGATCCCTCCGCTTCAGCCTCCCAAAGTCCTAGGATTACAGGCATGAGCTACCGTGCCCGGTCCAGGCACATTTTTTAAGGATGACTCTCTGTATCACCAGGATTGTAGACAGTTCATCTAAAATGAATGCCAATGCATGTGTTACACATCTTAAAAACAAGTGTACCCAATGTCCAAGCAAATTCTCCACCTAGAAATTTACTTGAAGAGGCCGGGCGCGGTGGCTCAAGCCTGTAATCCCAGCACTCTGGGAGGCCGAGGCGGGTGGATCACAAGGTCAGGAGATCGAGACCATCCTGGCTAACATGGTGAAACCCCGTCTCTACTAAAAATACAAAAAACTAGCCGGGCGTGGTGGCGGGCGCCTGTAGTCCCAGCTACTCAGAGGCTGAGGCAGGAGAATGGCGAGAACCCGGGAGGCAGAGCTTGTAGTGAGCTGAGATCCGGCCACTGCACTCCAGTGGGCAACACAGCGAGACTCCGTCTCAAAAAAAAAAAAAAAAAAAAAAAAAAAAAAAAAAAGAAATTTACTTGAAGAAGATAATTAAAGACATACATAAACATTTAGTTGCAATGGTTGTATCAGTCAGAAAATAACTGGCACATTCAAACCAAGATAATTAGAGTGGTGTTAATTCATAAAGATGTGGAGGAGTTGTAGAAAAACTGCAAGGGATGGTGCAGGTGCCCAGGACTAGCAGCAGCAGCAAAGCTATCACCACCCTTAGGCCCAAAAGAAAGGGACGGGTTCTGAGAACTGGGAAGGAAGTGTTGTATAGAGTTAGCCACCTTGAGAAGAGCGCTCTTCGGTCGAGAAGTACAGCCAGTTCTAGGAGCCCTCACAACAAAGGAACCAGGGGACTGACACTCTGATCTCACCCTCGTCCCTCCAATCTCCTGCTGGGGAGAGATGTTGTCTGAAGCTGACTGGAAGCCAGAGGGCAAAGGAACTAGTTAATGTAAGCCCTGAAGAAGAAAGAGTAGAGCCAAGAGAAAAATGGAAAAGGGTAGAAAGTGGATATGGAGGAATGAACAAGAGAGATCTGGCATAAAGATGTTCATTGAGGCACTGTTTAAAATAACATAACATTGGAAATAATCTAAGTCTCCCAAACTGGAAGGAAATATAAACAATTTAAGGTATATACGCCAAGTGAAGTGCTATGCAATCCACTTGAAAAATGAAAAGCAGAAGATAGCTAGCTGATCACTAATGATACTTTGTTTAAAAGTGAAAAGGCAAAA
The DNA here is from genome assembly GCF_049350105.2 of Macaca mulatta. NCBI lineage: Eukaryota > Metazoa > Chordata > Mammalia > Primates > Cercopithecidae > Macaca > Macaca mulatta. The sequence continues at coordinate 128,676,920 of NC_133412.1, read as the reverse complement.
CGCCAATAAAATAATCATATTGATTTGGTAGCAATAATGGGCTTTAATTTTCAAAAATAAATGTTTTTTACTAGTCTTACCATTCATTACGCTGTTATAAGTCTGTAACATCCAGTATCCAACCGTAATTTGAAATCCAAACAAATCCTCAATACATGGAAACTCACACTTGAATGTTCTACTTTAATATCCTAAGCAATATAGAATTACATACACGATAACAAGAGAAAACACTTCTTTAGCCCTGCCTTAAATTAAGAGGAGACACACAAATACCGGTGTTACCTTTCAATTATGTCAAAAGACAATACAAATCTGTTGGTTAGGTATATCTCTGTTCACTGAATAATACCTGATCCACCTTCTTTCCCAATTATTTTATTTTAAAACCTTAACGTTGTTAGCATCAGGAAATGGAATAAATAGTGCCTATTCACAAATCATTTGCACCCAGTTTTACAATATGTAAAAGATCCTTATAATTGCCTTTCGTTGAATTGGTATACCATAGTCCACCGTAAAACTGAAGGAATGATACGGCAATCTTCAAGAATTTTACCTACAAAGTGAATGTGCACACTGTGGCACATTTTCTAAGCCCTAAAAGTTTATTTAAGGCCAAGTGTGGTGGCTTGCACCTGTAATCCCAGCACTTTGGGAGGCTGAGGTGGGCAGCTCACGAGGTCAGGAGATCAAGACCCTCCTGACCAACATGGTGAAACCCTGTCTCTACTAAAAATACAAAAATTAGCTGGGCGTGGTGGCGCACGCCTGTAGTCCCAGCTACTCAGGAGGCTGGAGCAGGAGAAACACTTGAACCCAGGAGGCAGAGGTTGCAGTGAGCCGAGATCTTGCCACTGCACTCCAGCCTGGTGACAGAGTGAGACTCCACCTCAAAAAAAAAAAAAAAAAAAAAAATTTTGTTTAGAAAAGGAATTCAGTGGATGAACTTGTAAATAGTCATCTCAGATTTTGAATCTATAAAAATTCATCACATTGTTGTTGGGACAAATTGAGATAAGGCTACAATTTTTTCCAAGTCAATATATTGAGAAAACAGAACTGTATTTCTACAATAAGTCACTATCTTTTATTTTTTTAAAGAAAATCAGTGAAAGAAAAACAAAAACCTTTGGTTCACTTATGTACTCATGAGTGGAAAAAAAATTATAATGTAAATCCCACTCCTTAAAAAACTTAGGTACAAATTACAGCACTACAGATAACCCTCCATTTACTTCTTTTGTTTCACATGGAGACCTTGGTGATTCAATTCATTTTAAGAGACCTAAGTATGAGTTCTCCAGGGAAATATTACACAAACTGGAAGCATCTTGGAACTTTTAAGTATATTCCAAAATATATATTTTTATGCATGCTTTAAACAAACAGTATTTTTTAAAATCAGAGAATCTAAACAAAAAGAATGATGAGCACTAGCATCTAAGTTTTCTGACTTTAGCATTTAAGTAGTCTGACATAGCATTCATTAGTAACCAAGCTGCCCTAAACATGTACAATCCAAATCATGATTTGTTAAACATTACACCCTACTTCCCCAGAACATTTAGGCTGGTCATAAAGTTAAAAATGTGTAAGTAAGTACATAAGCATCATCAGTTATGGACAGCCTCTTGTATAAATTGCTGTTTAGCAATACACAAACTGCTTCAAAGATTTATGCTTATGGGTAGACATTCAATTATATCAATAAAACAGCACGTCCTGAAAATATGGGCACATTTTAAAACCTACTAAGATGATTCTGTTAACCACAACCGTCCCACAACATGACTGAGTAATAATAAGAATCTACTTTAAAAGCAAAAAAAAAAAAAAATTAATCAGCATAGTGAATGATTGATTCAACATAGCTCCTAGGGAACAGACCAGTCACCTGATTGAAGACTCCTTCATATAAGCCATCACCATTCTTTATAACATAAATGACTGCACCCTCCATAAATGACAGCTCATCACCCTTGTCTTTTGTATAATCATACACTGCAATGATGTTCTCAATATAATTATTGGAGGACCAAGCAATATCCTTATCTGCATATGAAACATTATACTGAACTACTGCAGCCTCCTCATCTTCATAATCCACTGGAGTGGGTGGTGGTGGAGGTGGAAAGTCATCAAACATGAGAACATTATCTGGTGGTGTCGGTGGTGGAGGAGTTGAACTATCCAATAATAGGGAGTGAAGGTGTAGGTATAGCAATGCGAATACTAACACTACTGCTTCCTCTGTTTTCTTGACTTGCCTTCCTCCACTACTTCCATTGTGTGCCTTGATTTCTGATTTAATGAAGCTGACCTGCCTGGATTATGATGACTTCCAAACCTAGCAGGATGCATCATATATATAGTTATTAGAAACAGTTGGGGGTTTAATGGGTTCCAGGGTTTTATAAGGAGTATTCTGTCCCAGTAATTCCTGGCCTCATATGGGAAGACTTGGTGGTTTTGGATAGAAGGATTTGTTCTTGGCAGTGTGCCAATTCTTTTTTTTTTTTTTTTTTTTTTTTGACAGAGTCTTGCTCTGTCACCCAGGCTGGAGTGCAGTGGCACGATCTCAGTTCACTATAACCTTCACCTCACGGGTTCAAGCAGTTCTCCTGCCTCAGCCCCCTGTGTAGCTGGTATTATAGGCACCTGCCACCACACCCAGCTAATTTTTTGTATTTTTAGTAGAGACAGGGTTTCACCATGTTGGCTAGGCTGGTCGCAAACTCCCGACCTCAGGTGATCCACCCGCCTCGGCCTCCCAAAGTGCTGGGATTACAGGCGTGAGCCACCGTGCCTGGCCAGCAGTGTGCCAATTCTTGCAGGCTGGTTATTGACATGCTTGACACCATGGCTCACATCATTCAGAACTGTGTAGGCAATGTGTATCCGAACATACCTTATAAGACGCTCCATATTTGCAGGCACTATTACTTTGTAAATTCTTGATGTAATTTTATGTGTTGTCCCAATACCAATCTCTCTTTGAGCCACTTTCTCTTTATTAATATCCACAGTCTGTGAGATATGATTGATGAAAGACTCCGTTCTTCAAAGTTGAAAGGCTTGGATGTTCAGCAACTGGAGTACATTGTTAGACACTGCAGTTTTTTGATAAGTAACACTAACTAGAGATCTTGTTATGTAGGCTTTGGTCTCTTCTAAAGCTTTTCTCTTGTCTTCACAGTAGTTTGCCACCTGGGTCAGGTTCTGGTAACTCTATCAGTGCCCTCTTGTGAGACAGGATCTCCTCCTCTAGTAACATCTGCAGCTCTGCCATTTTCCACCCTTCTGTATTGGTTCCTCTTTCACTAAAGAAACAGAGGCAGCAAGTTCTACTGAGGCTCCCAGCACCTCATAGCCTGGATCCAAACCACCTTGCCACCTGGTGTTGTCAATTTGTTAATATTTTGTTGAGGATTTTCGTATCTATGTTCATGAGAGATATATCTGTAGTTTTCTTGTAATGCCTTTGTCTGATTTTGGTAGTAAGATAAGTATGGCCTCACAGAACGAGTAAAGAAGTACTACTTCTGCTTCTATTTCTAGAAGAGATTGTAAATAATTAATGTAATTTCTTCCTTAAATGTTTGGTAAAGTTACCAGTGAACCCATCTGGGCTCTCTGTTTTGGAAGGTTATTAATTATTGATTCAATTTATGTAGTAGACACAAGCCTATTCAGATCATCTATTTCTTCTTGCGTGAGTTTTGGCAGATAGTGTCTTTCAAGAAATTGGTCCCTTTTTATCTAGGTTATCAAATTTCTGGATATAGAACTGTTCATAATATTCCTTTATCATCCATGTATTAATAGTATATATGGGACTTTCAGTCATGTACTCTTTCATTTCTGATATTAGTCATTTGTGTTCTCTCTCTATTTTTCTTAGCCTGGCTAGAGGCTTATTACTTTTGTTGACCTTTACAAAAAACTAGCTTTTGATTTTATTGACTTTCTCTCTTGACTTCCTGTTTTCAATTTCATTGACGACTGCTCAAATGTTTATTATTTCTTTTCTTCTGTTTACTTTGAATTTAATTTGTTCTTCTTTTTCTAGTTTCTTTAGGTGGAAGTTTAGATGATTGACTGTAGATTTTTCTTCTTTTCTAATGTATTTATTTAATGCTATAAGTTTCCTTCTAAGCACTACTTTCACTGCATCCCACAAATTTTGATAAGTTGTATTTTCCTTTTATTTAGTTCAAAAGATTTTTTAATTTTTCCTGAGATTCCTTTTTTGTCTTGTGTGTTATTTAGAATTGTTAAATCTCCAAGTATTTGGGGATTTTTCCAGCTATCTTTCTGTTATTGATTTCTAAGTTTAATTTCCTTGTGGTCTGAGAGGAGATATTGTATGATTTTTATTGTTTTTAGTTTGTTAAAAATTAAATGGGTCTGTCTTGGTGAATGTTCCATGGAAGCTTGAGAAGAATCTATAATCTCCTGTTATTGGATGAAGTAATCTACAGATACCAACTATATCCAGTTGATGAATGGTGCTGTTGAGTTCAACTATGTACTCACTGATTTTCTGTCTGCTGTATTTGTCCATTTCTGATACAGGGGTGTTAAAATCTCCAACTATAATGGTGGGTTCATCTATTTCTCCTTGCAATTCTATCAGTTTTCACTTTATGTATTTTGATGTCCTATTGTTAGGTGCATACATATTAAGGATTATTATGTCTTCTTGGAATACTGACCCTTTTATCATTACGTAAGTTGGTTCTTTTCTTTTCTTTGAGACAAAGTCTTGCTCTGTGGGCCAGGCTGGAGTGCAGTGGCATGATCTCTCACTGCAACCTCTGCCTCCCAGGTTCAAGCAATTCTCCTGCCTCAGCCTCCCGAGTAGCTGGGATTACAGGCATGCACCACCATGCCCAGCTAATTTTTAAATTTTTAGTAGAGACAGGGTTTCACCATGTTGGCCAGGCTGGTCTCACACTCCTGACCTCAGGTGATCCACCGGCCTCAGCCTCCCAAAGTACTGGGATTATAGGCATGAGCCACCACGCCCAGCCGGTTGGTGAATTTTTTTTTTCCTCTTAGTACTTTTAAATATTTCACTCCATTCTCTTCTAGTTTGCATGGTTACTGTGGAGAGGTCATATGTAATCCTTATCATTGTTCCTCGAAAGGCAGATTATTGTTTCTCCGGCTCTTTTCAAATTTTTCTTTGTCTTCATCTGAAATTTGAATATAATATGTCTAGTTGTAATTTTTTCTTTGGCATTTATCCTGCTTGATGTTCTCTGAGCTTCCTGGATCTGTGCTTTGGTGTCTGACATTAATTTGGGGAAATTCTCAGTCTTCATTGCTTCAAATATTGCTTCTGTTCCTTTCTTATCCTTCTGATATTCCCATTATGTATATGCTATGCTTTTTGTAGTAGTCCCACGGTTTTGAATATTGTGTTCTGATTTTTCAGTCTTTTTTCTCTCTGCTTTTCAGTTTTACAAGTTTCTATTGCAATATCCTCAAGCTCAGAGATTCTTTCCTTAGTCATATCCAATCTCTAATGAGCCCATCAAAGGCATACTTCATTTCTGTGACAGTCTTTTCGTATCTCTAGCATTCTTTTTTTAGAATATCCATCTCTCTGTTTATGTTGTCTATTCCATGTTGTCTGCTTTTATCATTGAAACCCTTAGCTTATCAATTATAGGTTTTCTTGGGGGAATTTGTATTATTTTAATTATTTTTATGTACAGAAAACTCAACAGTGTACATTTAACTCACTTTGGTGGCAAGTTCTTTAGCCTTTGCCTTTTCCATATGGGCAATGTGAGCCACAGACTTGGGACCCAGGGCCTTGCCTCCCCATTGATGGTGGATCTCACCAGATCTGTCATTGTAATTGGTCCTGATAGCTTCCACCAGCTTAGCCAAAGCCCCTTTGTTTTCCGAGTTAACCTGTGTGAAAGCAACATTGGTGTAGGTCTTCCTGTGGACTAGACATCCCAGCCTTGCCTTCCTTTGGATAATGCAGTAAGGGGCCTCCATTTTATGACACAGGGCAGGCAGGAAGACAAGCAGCTTGATGGGCTCCACATCCCGTGCAATCACCATGGGCTGAGCCTTCTTGTTCTCCACCAAGGTGGTGACGATGTTAATTCCTGCTTAAAGGACAGGTGGTCTCTTAGTGAGGATGCCCAGTTTGCCCGGAGCTTTCTTCTCAGCCAGGGCCAACAGCCTCTGCTGCTTCTGTTGCTTTGTCTCTGGGCCAACTTAAACAGCTGAGTAGCTGTTTGGCGTTCCAGGGCCTGGATGAACTGGTTAATCGCAAGAGGCACTTTCAGCCACTTATAGGGAATGGCTCTCTGCCCTCATATAGCGGGGCCATTTCACAAAACGGGTGAGGTCCCTTTCAGGCTGGATGTCCTGACCAATGCCAAAATTCTTAGGCTTTTTCTCAAACAGGGGATTCACCACTTTCTTGGCCTCCTGCTTCTTTATGACAGAGGGGGCCAGAGCCACCTTTTTGCCCTTGGCCTTCTTTTCAGCATCTTGGGTGGCAGGAGGAGAGAGCAATTACAGTTTTTTAAATTCCAAATCAGATAATTCCAACATTCCTGCCATATCTGAGTCTGGTTCTGATGCTCATCCAGTCTCTTCAAACAACGTTTTTTGCCTTTTAAGCTTTTGTTAAAGGTGAACATGGTGTACTGGGTCAAAAAAAAAAAAAGTAAAATAAATAGCATTTTAGTAATGCAGTGGTAAGGTGTCAAGGGAGAGGAAGTGTTCTATAGCCCTGCAGTTAGGTCTCAGTTTTTATTGTTTTCTTTCTCTCTTTCTTTCTTTCTTTCTTTCTTTCTCTTTTTTTTGAGACAGAGTCTTGCTCTGTCGCCCAGACTGGAGTACAGTGGCACAATCTCAGCTCACTGCAACCTCTGCCTCCCTGGTTCAAGCAATTCTCCTGCCTCAACTTCCCGAGTGGCTGGGATTGTAGGCATGCACCACCATGCCTGGCTAATTTTTGTATTTTTAGTAGAGACAGGGTTTCACCATGTCGGCCAGGCTAGTCTCAAACTCCTGACCTCTGATGATCTGCCCGCTGAGCCTCCCAAAGTGCTAGGATTACAGTGTGAGCCACTGCACCCAGCCTAGTCTCAGTCTTTTGTTGAACCAGTGCCTCTGCACTGTGAACTTCACGCGTGCTTTTCAGGTGTTTTTCCTCTTAGGTGAGCCAAGATAGAGGAGGCTGGAGTTGGGTCTTTCACTTCCCCCAGGTAGGTGAGGGCATGATAAAGCACCGGCAAGTAGGGCTCTGGTAAAATAGTTTCTCCTGAGGAAGGCCTTGTTAGGAAGAAGCAAACGCTCTGGTGTGTTTCAAAATGGTTCCTTTTTCCCCTCCCGCTGCCAGAAGCACAATATTTATGATCTAATATGATATGTCTAGTTGCAATGTTTTTGGCATTCATCTTGCTTGATTTTGAGCTTCCTGGATCTGTGGTTTGGTATTAATTTGGGGGAAATTCTCAGTCATTATTGCTTCAAATATTGCTTCTGTTTCTTTATTATCCCATAATATTATCCAATATTTATTGTGAGGACCTGGTAGACTTCCCAGAAATAAAACTCACAAAAATGTGCCCCAACTCGACTGGGTCTCCCTGGAATTTTTAACTCTCAGAGCTGCCCACACTGAGCCTCTATTAATTCATCAATTACAGTTCAGTTATCCTGCCGCTGGTTCCGCAGAGGTTTCTGCTCCAGTAAGTTGTGATTCTGCTCTTGCCTGTCTGTCTCTCCAGTCTTTGAGGCAGCAGTTTGCCCTGTGATCTCAGTCTCTGACAGATCTAAGAAGAGCGCTCGATTTTTCAGTTTGTTCAGCTTTTTACCTATTGTAAGGCCAGAGTGGTAACTTCTGAGCTTCTTACATGCCAGGTGGGAAACCAGAAGTCCTAACCAGAATTTTTTAAAAATTCACGCATTGTATGTAATTTATCTAAAATTGACATGTATTACTTATATAGTAAAGAAAAAGGTTCGTTTTTGCTTTTGTTTTTCCTGCTTAACATATGCAGTTTCTTCCTCAGTAAAGCTCAAGTCTAAGGCTTCTGAGGCTAGATTCCACATAAGCAGCAAACAGGATTTGGGAAATACTATTCTACTATAGACCATGCTTTATCATAATGGCTTTTAAATTTGCATTTGTTGCCTCATGACCACAAAATGGCTGTTGTGATTTCAGATATTATATCTCAATTCAAGGTAAGAAGAGAGGAAAAGCAGCATAAGCCCTGTCTGTCCTTTTCACTAGGAAGACAGAAAATCCTTAACAAATCTTGCTTCAGTCTGGTTGACCAGACCTATGTTTCAGGGATGCTCCTAGCTACAAGAGGCTAGGGAAAGAAGGCTCTGAATGGAAATGTGGTGGGCAGGCAAGAAAGGTATTGAGAATGACTGCTGGGTTAGACAATCCAACGTAACTTTAGAATATTTGAAAATGGTATTAACCTTTCCTTCGCATTATTGATCATTCCTTCTGCACAGACAAGAATCAGACATTGACTAAGCTTGTGAGTTTAATGTAACCCTGCTGACTCATAGTGTTTATTCAAAACCAATACCTTGATATTATCAACTGAGTCAGGACTAAGCAAAACTATTTTTAATAAAACAATTTAAAGTTCTAGCAGGAGAAAACACGATTGTTTTAATCTCTATCAACCCCACTTTCCCACCTTATTAATTATACTTTTGGAAGATCTGGATAAGCCTACTCAATCTTCAAGTCTCATTAAATATTTCCTCTTTATTGAGTCCTTCCCTAGACCATAAATCAGTTTAAGAACTCCCTGCTTTATGTTCTCATAGGCCTCTGTTCTTCCCTTACCACAATACTAATGCTTTATTTCAATTCCTGATTAGAGTTCTGCCTACCTGACTAAAAACTAAAGTTCATTGACGTCAAGGATCATCTTCCCTGTTCACTGCTGATATGTAGTATAGACTGTCAATAAATGTTTATTGAATGAATGAATGATTGCATCCCCCTTCCAACACCACCAAAAACTTCAAGATCTCTATTATCCTATAATTGCCACACAGGGTCAAATTAGGACATCAAAACTACTCAGAATAGTTAAAGCAGAGGGAATTTACCTCACTGAATTGATAACACAGGAGATAAAAGATGCTGAGACTGGATCTCAGCATCTGAGACTACCTGAGAAGACTACCTGAGAATGGATGGTACCCCAGATGGGCAGAACAACAGCAAGAAGCTCTTAGGACCCTTGGGTTGGAGGGACAACAGGAAAAACCAGTATTACCACAACCCCAGGGGGTCACAAATGTACAGCAGAAGTCCCAGTACAGTGTGGTTCACCTGGGTCCCCTATTTAGAGTCTCACAAGGTCAAAATCAAGATGTTGGCAGGGCTGCATTCCTTTCTGAAGGCTCTAGGTATAAATCTGCTTCCAAGCCCGTTCCGGTTGTTGGCAAATTCAGCTCCATGATAATGTAAGACTGTGGTCCCAGTTTCCTTTGTGTGGTGCCAAATAGGAGTGACTTTCAACCTCTAGAGGCTGCCCACATTCCTTGGTTCATGCCTCCCTTCATCTTCAGAGCCAGCAATGGCAGATCAAGTCTTTCTCATGCTTCCAATTTCCCAGACGTCCCCTCTGCCTTATCTCTCCTGCTCCCGGCCAGAGAACTCCTCTTTTAAGGGCTCATGTGATTAGAGTGAGTCCACACGGCTAATTCACAATAGTCTTCCCATCTCATAACCTTAATCACATCTACAAAGTCCCTTTTGCCAGGCAATGTATGGACATCTTTGAGGAACCATTATGCTGGCTATAACAGCCTCCCATTAGTCAAACCCAGCTCGATTTCAGCTGGTACAAGGGGCTGAGAAACAGGCCTGCAGAGCAGGAGAAGAGTGAGGAATAGATCTGAGGACAAGCAGGCTCAGAATCACTACATTCTAAGATGACACCATGTTTTTTCTTCTCAAACTTGGACTGGCCTAACAGATAATTGGTCCGATTTCAACTTGTCAAAGATAATGAATTAATCCCAATTACTATAAAAACAAACAAACAAAACCCACAGTGGTAACATACCCTGCAATTATATTAATTCAAATATAAGGCAGTTGTCAATTGGCTTCCATTATCTGCCTACCCCTGATTCTCAAACAAAGGTCAGCTAAAATTATTATTTTCTGCAGAGGAATATGAAAATGAGGCCTAGGCCAGGGAGGGAAAACGCATACAATTCCAATCTCAAGAAGTGCAGAGTGTGAAGTGAGTCGCTGAGTCCACAGTGTATTCTTGGCCCAGTTTCTCTGGATTAAGCCATCAAGATGAAAGCCAACTAACCCAGAGATTCCTGGAATCATTGTTGCTGTCCCAGAAGACTCAGCCAGCCACAGGACCCAGAGTTGTCCCCAGAAATATTTATGTCAATAAACTGCTGCCATATGATATCAAACTCTAGCAGGGACCAGGATAGATTGGATAGCAGAGTCAAACTCCTAAAATTATCCAGGGCAATCAAGGAACAACTCTACCTTGTTGTAACGTTGTACCCTAAATAGTTTTATTAACCCCAAAATAACAAGACTGCATTTTGTACTGCTTAAGTTTTTGGACCACACAAGTTTCAGAGATGGTATTTACAGTATTTCAAAACTCAAACGATTATTTTTGGTAATCATCCTCCAACATTTAACTTGCTTCTCATTAACAAACCTGCATGGCAACAATGCCTAAAAGGGTTACTTCAACATTGAATTTTGTGAAAGCAACAAAAGAACTGTTGACAATAACAGAACTAGTACATGGAATGAGAACACTACATTCAAGCATAATGAATACTATAGATGACCAATGTTGCAAGGAGGAGTTCTGCCAGAAACACTAATTCCCCTCTCAGTGAAAAAACCTTTAGTGAGGTTGATGTGACTGAGAATAGGCTCTACTCTGGTCCGCATTACATTTTGTACTGTCCAAACTCTGCTATGCCTTTCCTCTCAGGTCTGCATGCAATAGGATGTCACTTTCTTGCATCCTTGACCTTTAGCAGAAATTATCAGTCTTTGGTTGTTTAAAATTCACCTTGCCGGGTGCAATGACTCACACCTGTAATCTCAGCACTTTGGGAGGCTGAGGCAGGCAGATCACAAAGTCAAGAGATCGAGACCATCCTGGCCAACATGGTGAAACCCCATCTCTACTAAAAATACAAAAATTAGCTGGGCATGGTGGCACGTGCCTGTAGTCCCAGCTACTCAGGTGCCTGAGGCAGGAGAATTGCTTGAACCCGGGAAGCAGAGGTACAGTGAGCCGAGAACGCGCCACTGCACTCCAGCCTGGCGACAGAGCGAGACTCCATCTCAAAAATAAATAAATAAAATTCACCTTAAGGACAGTTCTTAAAGAAGTTTGCTCCTTTCAGTACACCCTACAAATGCAGACTCCTGTTACCAAGTGCCCTGGAAATGAGGCTTCTCTCTCTTCTCATGGCCCAGGAGCTTTCTCCTCTCTCTCATATGAACTCTTTGTATTCTCTCTCCAGTGGTCTATAAAGAGATGCTCTCAGTTCCACTCTTTTGTGTTGCATCTATTTGTCAGCCACCAAAGAAAGGGTTAATTTCTCCTTTGGTAGAAAGAGAAATGTTCTGATTGAGGTCTGAGCTGAAAACCAGTGCCTCTTAGGGCAGGAACCTGTGTTACATGATCTTTGAAGTTTAACACTTTAACATTTTTCCTGGCTGCTAAAGCTTGAGCTGTTTTTTAAATTTTATTTTAAAGTATACATACAGTAATATTTACTCTTTCTGCTGTACAGTTTTATGAGTTTTGACAAGTACATAGAGTGTATAAACCACCATCACAATCAACATTCAAAACAGTTCTGTTGGCCAAGCGCGGTGGCGCACCTGAAGGCAGGTGGATCACCAGAGGTCAGAAGTTTGAGACCAGCCTGGCCAACATGGAGAAACACTCTCTGTACTAAAAATACAAAAAATATCCAGGTATGGTGGCGGGCACCTGTAATCCCAGCTACTTGGGAGGCTGAGGCAGAAGAATCACTTGAATCCAGGAAGTAGAGTTTGCAGTGAGCCGAGACTGTGCCACAGCACTCCAGCCTAGGTGACAGAGCGAGACTCTGTCTTAAAAAAAAAAAACAAAACAAAAACAGTTCTGTCATCCTAAAAATCTTCTTTAGACTGCTCCTTCATAATCAACCTTAACTCCAGTAACCACGGATCTGTTCTTGATTCCTGTAGTTTTGCCTTTACAAGGATGTTATAGAAATGAAATCATACAGTGTATAGCCTTTTGAGTGTGTTTCTTTCACTAAGCATAATGCATCAGAGATTCATTCATGTTGTTGCATATATCAAGAATTGGTTCCTTTTTTATCACTGAATAGTATTCCATTGTGTGGGGCATTAGTTTCTTATGGCTGCTATAAGAAATTACCACATTGATAGCTTAAAGCAACAGAAATTTATTCTCTCACAGTTCTGGAGGACAGAAGTCCAAAATCAGTATTACTGGACTAAAATCAAGGTGTTGGCAGGGCCTCTGGAAATTTTAAGGGGTAATATGTTCCTGGCCAGCTACTGATGGCTGCCAGCATTCCTTGGCTTATGGCCACATCACTCCAATCTTTGCCTCTCTGGTCATAGTGCCTCCTCTTCCGTCTGTCTAGAGTCAAATGTCCCCTTAACTTCCATTTATAAAGATACATGAAATCTCCCCATGCCAGGATCCTTATCTTAATCACATTTGCAGTCCTTTTTTTTTTCTTTTTCTTTGCCATATAAGGTTACATTCACAGGTTCCAGGTATCAGGATATGATATTATCTGAGGGGTCATTATTCAGCCTTCCACGTGAATATGCCAGAGATTATTTATTCATTCACCCATTGAAGGACATTTGGGTTGTTTCCGGGTTGGGATAATTTATGAATAAAGCTGCTACAAGTATTTGCATAAAGGTTTTTGTTTTAAGTTTTCATCTCTCTTGGGTAAATACCTGAGAGTGAGACTGCTGGGATAAATAGTAGCATAGTTCAACTTTATAAGAAACTGTCAGACTGATTTCCAAAGTGGTTGTACCGTTTTGCATTTTCACCAGCAGTATTTGAGAGGTCCAGTTCCTCCACAACCTTGTCAACAGTTGACTGCCAGTTTTTCTGACTGTAGTCATTCTAGTAAGGATGTAGTGGTATTTCTCTGTGGTTTGGTTTTACTTTGCATTCCCCTAATGACTAGTAAGGTTGAGCATTTTTATTCTGTGTTGAAATTTTAATGTTGCATCATTTCATTCCCTCTCTCACTTGACTATATTTTCTCTTAGCTCTCCAAATGTGCTTTAGTAATTGTTTAGAATTAATTAGCCACTTAATAGGTAAAAATCTTATAATTATTAGCTTCTCATGAAGTTAAAACTACTGAGTAACTTTCACTGTAGAGGAAAATTTTTTTTTTTAACCTTGCACCTCCAGCTCAAAGGAAGGAATTCTGTCAAGATGAGTCATCATGGTATTCACAAAATATATACAAGATGCATGGTTACCGTGAGGTGATTAGTAAGATTGGTTAAGAGTATGTCTATAATGTACATGTGTTATTTTTCATCTTTATGCATCTTTTTGGATTAATACTCTATGTGTACCAAAATAATATGGGGAATCTTCCCTTCAAAAATCTGGGTGGAATACAATATTTCTAACTCAGTTTAAGTCCATATAACTAGATCTTTAGGGCATGCATGGGCCTGAAGTTCAACAAACCAGATTTGCTTAGAAGCAATTTTCTTAACCAATGAAATGCTGCCTCTGAAGCTGCCAGAAACTCTGAATATCATCAGGTCTACTGAGGCACTTGGAGAGTAATAAACCATTTGAATAAGAATCCACCTACTGTTGAATGCCAAAACTCTCTCAGGCTAGTTGGTGCATAAAATATGCCTCTATGTTTCCAATAGCTCCAGGATAAATGTCCTGTGCCAGAGAAATAGAACAGGCAAGGCAAAAACCTCTGGAGGCTTACAAGATAGGAGAAGTGACAATCTTAGCACAAAAGGCTCAAGTATAGAATATTATTCTTTTAAAAAATATTATTAGAATATTTTTATTAACAAAAAATAGTAGTAGAAATGGTGTGCCAGTACACTTGTGGCATATATGTTAATCAAAAATAGTAACTATCTTTTATGGCATGTTTATACTACTGTGCCAACCCTAATATAAGTAGTTGACATAAATTAAGTCATTTAAACCTTACAACTAACCCAACAGTAGGTACTATTTTTATTTCCATTTATGGATGAAGAAACCAAGAAACAAAGAGTTGAAATGACTTTTCCAAGGTCCCAGTGGAGCATCACACAGAGGCAGACAGGCCCCACCAAGGCAGATGGCAACTGCTGTCCAGGAACTGTTGCTGCATCTCCTACACCCAACCAATGACCAGACTGATCATGGAGCTTTTCAAAATTCTGATTCCTAGGCCCTGCCCCCAGGATACTGGTTCAGTCAGCCTGAATTCTGCATTGCTTTTGTAGATTTCCCAGGTGATTCTGAGCATTAGCTGGGTGGCCAATATCAGGTTGGTTTCCCATTGGTGAGTTGGCAATGTTTTTTTGCTGGTGGATCATTAAGTTCCTTCAGACCACATAATACTCCACATCATAGGCAATGGGGCAGGTTACTACTTTAAAAATTTCTAATACAATGTGTAAAAGTCAGGATTAGTATTTTACTTACATATGATACTTCTCGGACCTGAGCTCATCTTCCATTAAAACGTATTTTAGCCAGGTGCTGTGGTTCACCCCCATAATTCCAGCACTTGGGAGGCCAAGGCAGGAAGGTCACTTGAGGCCGGAAGTTCAACCAGCCTGGACAACATAGCAAGACTCCATCTCTACAAAAAATTTAAAAATCAGCCAGGCATGGTAGTTTGTGCCTGTAGTCCCAGCCACTCAGGGGGCTGAGGTGAGAGGATCACTTGAGCCCAGGAGTCCAAAGCTGCAGCAAGCTATGACAGCACCACTGCACTCCAGCCTGGACAACAGAGCGAGACCCTGTCTCTTTAAAAAACAAAAACAAGCAAAACAAAACATTTTAATTGTTGTGCATAGTATATATGTGCATTTTTGTTAAATTAAGACTTATAATCTCATAATTATCATGGTTTTCCCCACATGCTGGTGATGACAAATTTCTATTTCTGTCCCAGACCTTGAACCCCCAGCCTAAAAATCATATTGCATATTGGATGTTTCTTCCTGGAAGAATGTCAAACTGAACAAGTCTGAAACCAGTCTTTGTGCATCACAGCCTAGCCAAACCTGTTACTTCTCGTGTATTCCCTTTCTTGATGATTGGCTTGTCCACCCACTCAGCCACACCAGCCAAAATGCTGGGAGTCATTTGGATTCCACTGCCTCCCCCACTTCCCATGACCTGACAGCCCACCTGCTTCCCACGACCTCCCCTTCCTGCTGCCACTGCCCCAGATCACGCCACTTCTTGGAGGACAACGCGGGGTCTATCTCCCAGCTCCCTATCTTGGGCTGCACTGCTTCCAGAGTGCTTGCTTTCTTTTCTTTCTTTCTCTCTGTTCTTTCGCTTTTGGGTCTAAGCTTCACTTTTTAAAAATGACACAATCTGTTTCAAATATATAGTTGAGTATAGAGAATAATAAACAATTGTGTTCTAGTTTTATCAACATCTCTACGTTATGTTTGCCAATTTATTTAAAGAAATATATATACATTTATGTATTTAATGTATATTTCAACTACCAGAGGTCACTGGTTTGAATCCAGCTCCACTACTTACTACATATGTATTAATACATATTATATATAAATATAGGTATTGAAACCCACCTTGACTAGCTCGTCCCCTAGTTCCTGAGTCCCCCTTTCCCAAGGCAGTCTCATGAATTTGCTATTATCAATCTCACATATGTTAATATTTTCTCTAGATATTTATATGTTCATAAACAATTCAAAGTGCTGCTTTGTAGGTTTTTAAACTTTACTAAAACAACATCATACTGCATGTATGCTCTGCAGCCTGCTTCCTTCACTCAATTTTGTTTTTTCTTCTTTTTGCCACATGTTGCCCTAATTCATTCATGTTAACTACCATATGGTATTCTATTATGGCTCTATACTACAATTTATTTATTTATTCTCTGTGGAAGAACATTTAGGGTTTTTTGCTAATACAAACAGTGGAGCATTGCTGTTTTTGAACAGATGTTTGAGAGTTTCTCCAGGCTAAATTCTCAGGAGCAGGATTACTTTCCTGGTCTCCCGAGACAGAGAGACAAATAGTTTCCTCCCTCCTTTTCTCTAATCCGCACTGCTGCCAGAACAATTTTTCTGAAATGCCCATCTGATCCTGTCACTCTCCTGCTTAAGTGCTTTTCATGGAACAAACCTGCCATTCCTCAATAGGACACACGGGGCCTGTGCTCTGGGCCCTGCTGCTTCTCCAGTCTTCTCTCCCCTCTCCACCCCACCCCTCACCCAGTGCTCCACCAACTGCTCCCTGCGTCCCTAACAGGCCTCAGGGGTCCTGTCTCCCAAACCCTTGCACCGTCTTCTCTCTTTCCGGGACTACCCTACCCTCACTCATCACCTCCAGCCTTCATACCAGGAAATACCTAATTGACAGGGTAGGGTCTTGCTCTGTTGCCCAGGCCGGAGTGCAATGGCGCAATTACAGCTCATTGCAGCCTCGACCTCCCAGACTCGGGTGATCCTCCCACCTCAGCCTCCTAAGTAGCTGGAACCATGGTTGTGGGCCATGACACCTGGCTAATTTTTTAAATTATTTGTAGAGACAGGGTCTCCTATGTTGCCCAGACTGGCCTCCAACTCCTGGACTCAAGCACTAATTGTTTTCTGAGAGTCATGTTTTCACGGACTTTTCCTCAACTGCTAGAGGTCACTGGTTTGAACCCAGCTCTACTACTTACTAACTCAGGCACGTCTGTAAATTTCTCTGAGCTCAGTTTCTTCATCTATAAAATAAGGAAAATAATAGCACTTACCACATGTCCCTATTATATGGGTTAAATCTGATGATCAACACTGACTTTGATTATTGAATTTGATTGTTGATACAGGCACCCTTTATATAGTGCCTGACAATAAATGTTAGCTCTTGTCTATTCATCCATGAAAGCATTTTATTAAAATTACGTTGTTTTGTTGTTGTTAGCTACTTCTTTTTATTTCCCTCCCTCTACTAGCAGTAGGTCTTTCAAAGTCTAGAACCATGTTTAATTCACTTTATTAACACCACAGTCTCTGGCAAAGAAAAGGCACATAGTAAATGTTGAGTGAATAAATGAATGGTTCCTGGGCTCTCAGAACTGCTAGTTTATTATTTTTTAAAATTTATTTATTTTTCAGACGGAGTCTCGCTCTGTCGCCCGGGCTGGAGTGCAGTGGTACGATCTCGGCTCACTGCAACCTCCGCCTCCCGGGTTCAAGCTATTCTCCTGACTCAGTCTCCTGAGTAGCTGGGATTACAGACATGCACCACCACACCCAGCTAATTTTTGTCTTTTTAGTAGAGACAGGGTTTTGCCATGTTGACCAGACTGGTCTCAAACTCCTGACCCCAGGCGATCCACCTGCCTGGGCCTCCCAAAGTCCTGGGAGAACAGGCGTGAGCCACCGTGCCTGGGCTGAACTGCTAGTTTGTTTTCTTTTTTAAAGGATTTAATCTTTTCTTATAGATGGTATCATATTTCCACAGAAAAATGCAACTTCTAGTGACATGATTTTTGTTTCCCTTTTACCAGCAAAGCTTTCTTACAGTGGTTTTATTTCTTTAGGTTGATAATGATTTCTGTAAGCCTATTAGTAAATAGTGTTAAAAGTATTTACTTTGCCACTTGGTTGTTGCCTACAGAAAAGATAAACTTAAAAACAAAAAGGCCTAGCGCGGTAGTTCACACTGTAATCCCAGCACTTTGGGAGGCCAAGGCGGGCAGAGTGCCTGAGCTCAGCAGTTGGAGACCAGCCTGGGCAACACAGTGATATCCTGTCTCTACTAAAATACAAAAAATTAGCCGAGTGCCGCGCACCTGTAATCCCAGTTACTCAGGAGGCTGAGGCAGGAGAATCGTTTGAATCTGGGAGGCGAAGGTTACAGTGAGCCAAAATAGTACCACTGCACTCCAGCCTGGGTGACACAGCAAGACTCCCTCTTAAAAATAAATAAATAAAATAAATAAATAAAAAAAATAAAGCTTTACAGCTGATATGGTTTTGTTGCCTACTTACACCCTTATTGAGGTATAAATTCATACCTAGAACTGTAATGAAAAGGCAGGGGCAATTTCTGAAAACTGAAGGTCTGTTAATGTAGATTTACCAGTAGAAAAAGCAAATAGAAATGCTTCTGACCGGCGGGCGCGGTGGCTCAAGCCTGTAATCCCAGCACTTTGGGAGGCCGAGACTGGCGGATCACGAGGTCAGGAGATGGAGACCATCCTGGCTAACATGGTGAAACCCCGTCTCTACTAAAATATACAAAAAACTAGCCGGGCGTGGTGGCGGGCGCCTGTAGTCCCAGCTACTCGGGAGGCTGAGGCAGGAGAATGGCGTAAACCCGGGAGGCGGAGCTTGCAGTGAGCTGAGATCCGGCCACTGCACTCCAGCTTGGGCGACAGAGCGAGACTCCATCTCAAGAAAAAAAAAAAAAAAAAAAAAAAAAGAAATGCTTCTGACCTAGAGGGAGAGTAATTGGAAAGGAGAGATGAGGCTAGAAAGATGACATTCTTTTAGCCTTCCGCCTTTGTCTCAATCTTCCTCAGTACCTGGAAACCAGGGACCAAACCCCCAGACTGGGTCTTGCAGGGCTCCTCAAACATTCTGCACCATCAACCAGACTGGATTCTCCCTTTGGCTCCTGCCCAGGTACCCTGCCCTGTCTCCCTGCAGCACAGTGGCTCCCTGCAGCACAGTGGCCTTCTCTGAACCCTGAAACTACTACAGCTAGCTTCCCTCTTCAAGCTCTCTGCATCCCCCACTCCCACCTCCAGCACAGTCCTGCCTAACAACGAGAGCTGTCCTGAAGCAGATGCCACTCTGCACTGGGTCTTCTGGGACTAATGATACCCAAACATGCTTGAGCGTGCTGGCTGCTCGGGCATTGCACCCTGGATCACTATACTCTTGCCAAGCCAGCCCCTGAGGCAAGAGTGGTGTCCCAGTAGGGGACTACTCCTAGTTTTCAGGACCACGCTGAAGCTCAGCTTCCCCTCCCCACTGGCCCCAGGCAGCCAAATCTCAGCACTTTCAAGCCTGGATACCGTTCAATTCCCACCATTGTCACTTCTTATCTGTCACACTTTTTCTGTTTTCTCCTTTCTTGCCTTTTTTTTTGAACTGACTGAGTTCCCTCTGTTTCTGCCTCCATTTCCTTAATCCAAAGGAATAAAGAACAGATACATAGATATATAGATATAGATATATCTGTTTTAAATAGAAACCCATCA
Organism: Macaca mulatta; assembly: GCF_049350105.2. NCBI lineage: Eukaryota > Metazoa > Chordata > Mammalia > Primates > Cercopithecidae > Macaca > Macaca mulatta. Next base: position 128,657,405 of record NC_133412.1, on the reverse strand, counting down.
AAACAATACAAATACCTTAGATAGCTTAGTTTTATAGTTAATATTGTTCGAATTGACCCACATACATTTCTATTTCTTTGCTTATGATTCCTTCTTATATCTCAGACCTCTGATCTGGAGCTATATTTCATTTGTGCCAATGATATCCTTTAGAATTCCCTTTGGTACAGGACTTTTGGTAGTAAGCTCATATAGTTTCTGTTTATATTAAAATGTATTTTTTCCTTCATTCTTGAAAAATCGTTTCACAAGATATACAATTTTAGATCGACAGTTATTTTTTCTGCTGAGAATTTAGCCATCAATCATCCTTTGTAAGTAATCTGTCCTTTGTTCTGGGTGCTTTTCATATCTCCTCTCTGTTATTATTGCTCTTCAATTTCACAGGTTGAAAGTCACACCCTATGATGTGGATTTCTTTTTATTGATGCTACTTGGGATATATCAGACATCCTGAATTTGAGGATTGGTGTTTTTCATCACTTCTGGAAAATTCTCAGCCATTAACTTTTCAAATATTGGCTCAGCTTTATTTCCTCTCTTCTTTCCTTTTGGAAATCCCATTAGGCATATGTTAGATCTTTTCACTTTACGTTTCTTACCATCTCTTTCATATTTTCCATATTCCTGTCTTTCATTGCTGCCCCCTGCTTAATTTTTTCAGCTCCAGCTTTCAGTTTCTCTTCTGCAGTATGAAGTTGAATTTTTAATTTCATTTTTTTTTTATTTCTAGAAGTTTTAACTTCTTTGTGTTTTAAGTAAGGATATAATAGAATAGAGCAGGCTAGAATAGGATCCATAGCTGATAATACCAATATGTGAAATATTTATAGGTTTGGTGCTATAGTCTGTTGTTTCTGCTGGCTCTTGATCATGGTGCTTTGCTTCCTGTGTTTTGTTTTGTTGTAATTTTGTTTGTTTTACAATACATTTATACTGCTTGGAATCTCTTCAGTGGAAATTCTTTCAGATTTGGGTTAAAAGTAGGTTTCTTGAAAGAATATTTATATTTGCTTCTTCCAGGTACTTCATTCACTTAGCAGCCAGGATCACTTTAAAAAATTGACTTGAGGTTTTCAGGACATGTAGGTGGTATTAATTTAGGCTGAAAAGGCCAGGCGCAGTGGTTCATGCCTGTAATCCCAGCACTTTCGGAGGCCGAGGTGGGCAGATCACTTGAGGTCAGGAGTTCGAGACCAGCCTGGCCAACATGGTGAAACCCCATCTCTACCAAAAATATAAGAAATTAGCCAGATGTGGTAGCACATGCCTGTAATCCCAGCTACTCCGGAGGCTGAGGCAGGAAAATCGCTTGCACTTGGGAGACAGAGATTGCAGTGAGCCAAGATCATGCCACTGCACTCCAGCCTAGGCGACAGAGTAAGACTGCATCTCAAAAAAAAATAAAAATAAAAATCATTTAGGCTGAAAAATCACATGAAGATTGGCTTGTGAATGTGAATTCTCAGGGAGAAATTTTTTCCCCTTCCATCTAGCATCAAGCTGGTGTGAACCCCCAAAATCTGAAATTGGTCTCAGTTAATTTAGAAAGTTTATTTTGCCAAGGTTGAGGACACATGCCCATGACACAGGCTCAGACATGTGCCCAAGATGATCTGAGCACAGTTTGGTTGTATACACTCTGGGGAGACATGAGACATCCATCAACGTATGCAAGATGAACGTTGGATTGGTCTAGAAAGGCGCGACAACTTGAAGCAAGGGCGGGAAGACTCAAAGCTGGGAGGGGGCTTCCAGGTCATAGGTAAATAAGGGACAAATGGTTGCATTCTTTTGAGTTTCTGATTAGCCTCTCCAAAGGAGGCAATCAGATATGCATTTATCTCAGTGAGCAGAGGGGTGACTTTCAGTAGGATGGGAGGCAGGTTGGCCCTAAGCAGTTCCCAGTTTGATTTTCCCTTTAGCTTAGTGATTTGGGGGCCCCAAGATTGATTCTCCTTTCATACTGGAGACAGACAAATTTTTTTATTGTCCCCTTTTGTGAGGCAGGTATGTATAGTTCACCCTTAAACTAAAAATATAGTTTCGTGGGGTTTTTTTGCCCAACATTTTTGCAAGCAACTCCCATTAGATGCCCTACTTTTATTGGACCCTGGGTTTCATCTCCTGTCTCATGCCTGTGTGGTTGTCAAATCTGAAGCTTATCGTCACCAGGATTCAGCAGTTGTCCTTGAGATGAGAACTGCCTCTCTGATTCTCACTTTCCCTTTGTTTTTGGCTTCAGAAATTCCTTACAGTCTTGCCAGCTCAGCAATGCATTGAAAACTGTTTCATATTTTATCTAGCATTTGTGGTTGTTCTCATATGAGTGTTGTTCAGGCTATCTAATCAACCATGCTGTCAGAATAGAAGTCCTCATTTCTTACTTATTTTTCCCACTTTAAAAACGTTTTATTATATATTGCAAGTAGTTATTTTATTTGTCAGAATCTAATGTGTTCAGTGTAGGGTTGCCAGATTTAGTAAATAAAAATATAAGATACCTAGATAAAATTGAATTTCAGAGAAATAATGAATTTTTTAGGATAAGTCCCATTTAATATTTCAGACATACTAAAAAATTATTTGTTATTTAGCCAAAGTTCAGGCTCAACTGGACACCCTGTATTTTGCCCTAGTTCTGAGTCTAATCTAAGGTAAGAGATAAAAATTATTTGGACTAAGAGATAGTTACCCCTTTAGGGGAAGTACATACTATATGATTATTTGCAGCATTATCTACACAATTGCTCTAACATAAAAACAAACGTAAATCTTTAATCACAAAAGTAATACATGTATGGTAAAAAAAAGATTTAAATAAAATGTCCATTTCTTTTTGAAAGTTGCCCATTTTTTATGAGTACTGCTAAAATCTAATATTCTTAGAAAATCAAACTCAGACCTAGTGAACAATGAAATCATTAATTTTATCTCTAATAGTTGGGTAAAATATAGCTAAGAATTTCTAAAACACCTCATGTGTCATATCCTAGCTAATGACATAGCAAGTAATTTATTTAGAATAAGTAAAGACAATAAATGCTAAATTCTAAAATACACCCAACATTATTTTACTGCAAGAGCAGTTACTACAGCCTATACTTCTATATGTGTGAGCACAGATTGAGTTGTTCAGCAAAGTTAACCAAACAAAAGTCAGCTCTAATAATGTTACTGGCAGCTGGTCACAACCTCAAATGATTTGTGATCTAACTCAACCATGAGTAGTCATTGGTGAGGCATTATTCAGAACAGATCAATTGAAAAGATAGTTTTAGGCCGGGCACTGGCTCACACCTGTAATTGCAGCACTTTGGAAGGCCGAGGCAGGAGGATCACTTGAGGTCAGGAGTTAGAGACCAGCCTGGCCAACAGGGTGAAACCTCATCTCTACTAAAATACAAAAATTAACCAAGTGTGGTGGCGGCACTTGTAGTCCCAGCTACTCGGGAGGCTGAGGCAGCAGAATCGCTTGAACCTAGGAGGCAGAGGTTGCAGTGAGCCGAGATTGCACCACTACATTCCAGCCTGGGCTACAGAGTGAGACTCCATCTCAAAAAAAAAAAAAAAAAAAAGAAAAGATAGTTTTAGTCACTCAAGGTTATTGACTAGCAATAAAATGAAGTCATAAAATGACAAGGTCATAGCAATGTGAAATATAGTTCAGAGAAAGAGAAATAGGAAACAAATTTTTCAAATCCACAAAAGATAACTTGAGAAATTTGGCTTATGACCTGCACTGATAGTCTACCTACCTCTAGAGGGGTGTCACCAGTAAATATTCAGTACTTGTATTCAATACATGGTATTAAATACAGAATAACTGAGAACAAAGTGTGTATCATATAGTCCCACCTAAGGAGTTAATCTCGTCTTAAAGGCTTTGAAGACTTTGTTTAGGTTCCTTGATCTTAAAGTTTCTTAATTACAGATAGTATTTGCTTGTATTCATTACATTAGAGTTTCTGACCTACTCATTTCTGACACATCATAATTACCTTGTTCTCATAAAATATCCATGACTGTATTAATCTCGTACCCTTTACACCTGTACCTGTGTTCATGAAGCCTCTACTCATACAGTATGAGCAGTGATGTTTGATTGTTACCCCAAACAGCTATAGAAAATATTTTTGATCCTTTTCCATTTTACGAACAAAGGTATAATAACAACAGATATAAATGCCATCTCAATAACAGATATAAAAAAGCAACTCTTTCAGGCACTTTAAGTTAGCAGTATTGAAGTTAATATAAGATATAAATATGATTCTGCTTTTTGTGAAAACTACCTGTGAGGGTATTTGGGCATGGAGAGAAGGACAAAAAGCTTGCATTCAGAGTAGATATGTTTTAAAATATGTCTAACAGTATGAAATTCTGCATTATGGCCGGGCATGGTGGCTCATGACTATAGTCCCAGCACTTTGGGAGGCCGAGGCTAGCAGATCCCTTGAGCTCAGGAGTTCAAGACCAGCCTGGGCAACATAGCAAGACCCCGTCTCTATGAAAAATACAAAAAATTAGCCAAGTGTGGTGATGGGCACCTGTGGTCCCAGCTACTTCAGAGGCTGAGGTGGGAGGATCACTTGAGCCCAGGAGGTGAAGGCTGCAGGAAGCCGAGATCATGCCACTGCATACAAGATTGGGGCCTGGGTGACAGAGTGAGACCTTGTCTCAGATTTAAAACAAAACAAAACAAAAGGCTGCTCACAGTGGCTCACGCCTGTAATCCCAACACTTTGGGAGGCCGAGGTAGGTTGATCACTTGAGGTCAGGAGTTTGAGACCAGCCTGGCCAACCTGGCAAAACCACATCTCTACTAAAAATACAAAAATTAGCCGGGTGTGGTGGCACCTGTAATCCCAGCTACTTGGGAGGCTGAGGCAGCAGAATTGCTTGAATCTAGGAGGGAGAGGTTCCAGTGACTCGAGATCACGCCATTGCACTCCAGCCTGGCAACAGAGTGAAACTCCATCTCAAAAAAAAAAAAGGGCGGGGCGAGGGGGGCATCCATCCCCTGAATCATTTATCCTTTGTATTACAAACAATCCAACTATACTCAAGCAATCCCCCCACCTCAGCCTTCTGAGTTGCTGAGACTACAGGCATACACCATCACTCTTGGCTAATTAAAAAAAAATTTTTTTTTTTGTAGAAACAAGGTCTAACTATATTGCCAGGCTGGTCTCAAACTCCTGGGCTCAAGTGATCCTCCTGCCTCGATCTCCCAAAGTGCTGAGATTACAGGCCTAAGCCACCACACCTAGCCTCTTTTAGTTTTTAGGTTTTTGAGATGGAGTCATGCTCTATTGTCCAGGCTGGAGTTCAATGGCCCGATCCCAGCTCCCTGCAACCTCTGCCTCCCGGGTTCAGGCAATTCTCCTGCTTCAGCCTCCTGAATAGCTGGGATTACAGACACACACCACCACACCCAGTTAATTTTTGTATTTTTTAATGAAGACGGTGTTTCGCCATGTTGGCCAGACTGGTCGCGAACTCCTGACCTCAAGTGATCCACCCATCTTGGTCTCCCAAAGTGCTGGGATTACAGGCATGAGCCACCACACCCAGCCTCTTTTATTTTTAAATGTACAATTAAGTTATTATTGATTATAGTTACCCTGTTGTGCTATCAAATAGTAAGTCTTACTTATTCTTTCTAACTAGGGCCTGGGTGATAGAGTGAGACCTCATGTCATATTAAAAAAAGAAAAGAAAAGAAAGTCCAGGCACAGTGGCTCATGCCTGTATTTCCAGCACTTTGGGAAGCCAAGACAAGTGAATCACTTGAGGTCAGGAGTTCGACACCAGCCTGGTAGACACTGAGTACTTTTTGTACCCATTAACTATTCCTACTTCCACCTCGCTATCCTATTATCCTTCCCACCCTCTGGTAACCATCCTTCTATTCACTATCCCTCCGTTCAATTGTTTTAATTTTTAGCTCCCACAAATAAATGAGAACATGTGACGTTTGTCTTTCTGTGCCTGGTTTATGTCACTTAGATAATGATCTCCAGTTCTGTCCATGTTGTTGCAAATGATAGGATCTCATTCTTTTTTAACAACTGAGTAGTGCTTTATTGTCTATATGTACTGTATTTTCTTTATCCATTCATCTGGGTTTTTTTGTTTGTTTTGTTTTGTTTTGTTTTTTGAGACGGAGTCTCCCTCTGTCGCCCAGGTTGGAGTACACTGGCGCAATCTGGGCTCACTGCAACCCCCACCTCCCGGGTTCAACTGATTCTCCTGCCTCAGCCTCCCAAGTAGCTGGGATTACAGATGCCTGCCACCATGCCTGGCTAATTTTTGTCTTTTAGTAGAGACAGGTTTCACCATGATGGCCAGGCTGGTCTTGTACTCCTGACCTCGGGTGATCCACCCACCTGGACCTCCCAAAGTGCTGGGATTACAGGTGTGAGCCACTGTGCCTGGCCTATTCATCTGTTAATGGACACTTAGGTTGCTTCCAAATCTTGCGTATTATGAACAATGCTGCAACAAACATGGAGTGCAGGTGTTTCCTCAATATACTGATTTTCTTTCTTTTGGGTATATACCCAGCAGTGGGATTGCTGGATCATATGGTAGCTCTATTTTTAGTTTTTTGAGGAACCTCCATACTGTTTTCTATAGGGTTCTACTAACTTACATTCCCACCAAGAGTGTACAAGGGTTTCCTTTTCTTCACATCCTCAGCAACATAAATGCCATTTTAACTGGGGTTAGATGATATCTCATTGTAGTTTTGATTTGTATTTCTCTGATGATCAGTGATGTTGAGCACCTTTTCATATGCCTGTTTGCCATTTGCATGTCTTCTTTTGAGAACTGTCTACTCAGATATTTTTTCCTACAGAGTTGTTTGAGCTCCTTATATATTTTGGTCATTAATCCCTTGTCAGATGGGTAGTTTGCAAATATTTTCCCCCATTCGGTGGATTGACTCTTCACTTGGTTGTTTCCTTTGCTATGCAGAACCTTTATAACTTGATGTAATCCCACTTGTCCATTTTTGCTTTGGTTGCCTGTACTTATAGAGTATTACTCAAGAAAATTTTTGCCTAGATCAATGTCCTGGAGAATCTCCCCAATATTTTTTGTAATAGTTTCATAGTTTGAGTTCTTACATTTGAGTCTTTAACCCACTTTGATTTGATGTTTGTACGTGGCAAGAGATAGGGGTCTAGTTTCATTCTTCTGCATATTGATATCCAATTTTCCCAGCACTATTTATTGAAGAGACTGTCCTTTCCCCGATGTATATTCTTGGCACATTTGTCAAAAATTAGTTCACTGTACATGCACAGGTTTGTTTCTGGGTTCTCTGTTCTGTTCCATTGGCCTACGTGTCTGCTTTTATGCAAGTATCGTGCATTTTTGGTTACTGTAGCTCTGTAGCATAATTTGAAGTCAGGTAATGTGATTCCTCCAGTTTTGTTCTTTTTGCTTAGGATAGCTTTGGCTATTCTGGGTCTTTTGTGGTTCCATTTAAATTTTAGGATTTTTTTTCTATTTCTGTGAAAAACATCATTGATGTTTTGATAGGGATTGCATTGAGTCTTTAGATTTGCTTTGGGTAGTATGGACATTTTAACAATTTTGATTCTTCCAATCAATGAACATGGAGTATCTTTCCATTTTTTTAATGCCCTCTTCAATTTTTTCATCAGTATTTTATAGTTTTATCATTTTCATTGTAGAGATCCTTCACTTCTTTGGATAAGTTAATTCCCATATATTTAATTTTATTTGTGGCTATTGTAAATGGGATTTTTAAAAAAATTTGTTTTTCAGATTGTTCAGTGTTGGCATATAGAAATGCTACTGAATTTTGGCCAGGGGCAGTGGCTCACGCCTGTAATCCCAGCACATTGGGAGGCCAAGGTGGGTGGATCACCTGAGGTCAGGAGTTCGAGACCAGCCTGGCCAACATGGTGAAATCCCATCTCTACTAAAAATACAAAAACTAACTGGGCATGGTCATGCACACCTGTAATTCCAGTTACTCAGGAGGCTGAGGCAGGAGAATTGCTTGACCCCAGGAGGCAGAGGTCACAGTTAGCCAAGATTACACCACTGCACTCCAGCCTGGGTGACAGAGCGAGACTCCATCTCAAAAAAAAAAAAAAGTGCTACTGAATTTTGTATGTCGATTTTGTATCCTGCAATTTTACTAAGTTTGTCAGTTCTGATAGTTTTTTTTTGGTGGAATCTAAATTTTCAAAATATAAGATCATATCATCTGAAAACCAGGATAATTTGATTTCTTCCTTTCCAATTTGGATGCCCTTTACTTCTTTCTCTGGTCTGATTGCTCTAGCTAGGACTTCTAGTACTTTGCTGAATAATGGTGCTGAAAGTGAGCATCTTTGTCATGTTCCAGATCTTGGAGGAAAGACTTTCCATTTTCCCCATTCATTATGATAACAGCTGTGGGTCTGTTGCAGTTGGCTTTTATTATGTTGAGGTATGTTCCTTGTATACCTAGTTTGTGGAGGATTTTTATCATGAATGGATGCTGAATTTTATCATATGCTTTTTCAGCATCAATTGAAATGATCATATGGTTTGTGTCCTTCATTTTGCTGATGTGATGTATCACATTGATTGATTTGCATATGCTGAAACATCCTTACGTCCCTGGGATAAAGCTTGGCCATGATGAATGATCTTTTTAATGTGTTGTCGAAGTTGGTTTGCTAGTATTTTGTCGAGGACTTTTGCACCCATATTAATCAGTGATATTGGCCTGTAGAATTAGTGAGCTTGAAGCTAGGCTATTTGAAAATGCAGTCAGAAGAGACAAAAGAAAAAAAGAATAAAAATAATGAAGCATGCCTACAAGATTTCATACATATATATATATTTCATATACACACACACCGAGAGAGAGAGTGTATAGTCTTGCTATGTTGCCCAGGCTGATCTCAAACTCCTGGGCTCAAGCGATCCTCTTGCCTCAGTCTCCCAAAGTGCCAGGATTACAGGTGTGAGCCACCACACCTGACATAATTCATTCTTCTGCTTGATCAGTTCTGCTATTAAGAGAGTGATGCATTCTTCAATGTGTCAGTTGCAGTTTCCAACTCTAGAATTTCTTCTTGATTCTTTATTATTATTTTAATCTCTTTGTTAAATTTATCTGATAGAATTTTGAATTCCTTCTCTGTGTTATCTTGAATTTCTTTGAATTTCCTCAAAACAGCTATTTTGAACTCTCTGTCTGAAAGGTCTCATATCTCTATTTCTCCAAGATTGGTCCTGGTGTCTTTCTTAGTTTGTTTGGTGAGGTCATGTTTTCCTGGATGGTCTTGATGCTTGTGGATGTTCTTTGGTGTCTGGGCATTGAAGAGTTAGGTATTTATTGTAGTCTCCACAGTCTGGGCTTGTTTGTGCCTGTCTTTCTTGGAAAGGCTTTCCAGGTATTCAAAGGACTTAAGCCCCAAGCCCAATAATGCTGTGGTTCTTGCAGATTCGTAAAGGTACTATGTTGATGGTCTTGGATAAGACCTGGAAGAATTCTCTGGATTATTAGGCAGAGGTTTTTGTTCTCTTCCCTTACTTTCTCCCAAACAAATGGAGTCTCTTTTTCTGTGCTGAGCTGCCTGGAACTCAGAGTGGGGTGACACAAGTACCACTGTGGCTACCACCACTGGGACTGCACTGGGTTAGACCTGAAGCCAGCATAGCACTGGATCTCACCCAAGGTTCACTGTAACCACTACCTGGCTATTGCCTATGTTCACTTAAGGCCCTAGGGATCTATAATCAGCAGGTGGAGAAGTCAGTCAGGTTTGTGTCCTTCCCTTTAGGGCAGGACCTCCTCCTGGATCCAGGCAGGTCCAGAGACGTTATTATGGATTAGAGTCAAAAACCTTAGAAATCTACCTGGTGTTCCATTCTACTGTGGCTAAATTGGCCCTCAAACTGCAAGACAAATTCTTCCTGCTTTTCCCTCCCCTTTCCACAGGCAAAGAAGCCTCTCCCAAGGGCCACCATCACCACTGGCCCTTGGGGAGTTCTGCCAAGCCGCCACCAATGTTCACTTAAAAGTCCGAGGACTCTTCAGTCAGCTTGTGGTGAATGCTGCCAGGAAAGGGACTCCTCCTGCAGAGCAATGGGCTCCCCTCTGGCCCAGGGCAGGTCCAGAAATGCCATCCAAGAGCCGAGGCCAGGACCCCAAGAACCCCTTTGTTGCTCTACCCGCCTTTGGACAAGCTGATACCTAAGGTGTGAGACAAAGTCCCCTTTACTTTTCCCTCTGCTTTTCTCAAGCAGAAGGAGTCTTTCATCATAGCTACGACAGCTGGGAATGTGCTGTGTCTCACCTGAAGCCAGTACATCTCAGAGGCTCACCCAAAACCCATGCAGTATTTCCTGGGTATTTCTGTTGGTTATTCAGTGCCCAGGGGCTCTTTGGTCAGTAGGTACAGAATGCTGCCAGGACTGGGTCTTTCCCTTCAAGGCAGCGAGTTCCCTTCTGGCCCTGGGTATGTACAGAGATTTATCTGGGAGCTAAGGCCTAGAATGGGGGTCTCACAACTCTGCCCAGTGCCCTATTCTATTGAGGCTGAGCTAATATCCAAGAGGCAAGACAAAGTTCTCTTCATTCTTTGCTCTCCTCTCCTCAAGCAAAAGGAAAGAGTCACTTTCTTTGTTGTAAGCTGTGCTGCCTGGGGTTAAGGGAGAGTGGCATAAGCACTTCCTTAGCCACCCCAGCTGGTGTCTCCATAGGTCACATGCTGCCCTAGTCCACTGGCTCTAAGCCCAACCCAGAACTAGGACTTGCCTAGGAATTGCTGTCAGTTATATTTTTAAAGCTACATGTTTGTTTGTTCTGGAAGGAGCTTACAACTAAGGCATTAAAATCCTATAAATGTTTATGCGTAAAATGTCATATTTCTGACATCACAAGAAAGAAAAAGTGTCGATTAGCTTTTTCTATTTAAAGAGCCCCTTAATTCTCAAGGACTAGCTGTTTAAAAAGAGGAATAAGTCTCTATCTTACTAGGTCTTCACTTTTGTTTTTGAATTCTAAAATCATTTCATCTGTATATCTTCCCATATAATAAAAAATCTTGGGTTGAGCATGGTGGCTCACACCTGTAATTCTAGCACTTTGGGAGGCCAAGGCGGAGGGATCACCTGAAGTCAGGAGTTCAAGACCAGCCTGGCCAACATGGTGAAACCCTGCCTCTAATAAAAATACAAAAATTGGCCGGGTGTGGTGGCACACGCCTGTAATCCCAGTTACTCGGGAGGCTGAGGCAGGAGAATCACTTGAACCTGGGAGGCGGAGGTTGCAGTGAGCTGAGATCATGCCACTGCACTCTAGCCTGGGCAACAGAACAAGACTCCATCTTAGGGGAAAAAAAAAAAGAAATATTGGGAAAACTGGATTTGTTTTTCATTTAAAGTTTTAAAAATTATGGTAAAATACACATAACATAAAATTTACCATCTTCAACACTTTTAAGGATACTGCTTGGTAGTGTTAAGTATATTTATATTGTTGTACAACCAATCTCCAGAACCTTTTCATCTTGCAAACTGGAATCTTGCAAAACTGAAACTCTATACTCTCTGAACAAGAACTCTTTTTCATATTTTTTTCCTATTCATTTATTTTAAAGACAGATTCTCACTATGTTGCCCGGGCTGCTCTCGGACCTCTGGGCTCAAGTCATCCTGCTGCCTCAGTCTCCCAAAGTGCTGGGATTACAGGCATGAGCCACCATGCCTGGACACCAAAAACTCTTCATTTCCCACTCTTTTTACGAACCCTGTGCCCTGACAATCACTACTCTACTTTCTGTAGGTTTGACTACTCATATAAGGGAAATAATACAGTGTTTGTCCTTCTGTGATTAGCTTATTTCACTTAGCACAATGTCCTCAAGCTTTACCCATGTTGTAGCATGTGTCAGGATTTCCTTCCTTTTTCCATTTGGTGGATTGGTATAAAACATTTTTCCTTCCTCTTTAAAAATTTTAATCTTTTAAAAAATTTTTACCTTCCATTCCACCTATGGAAAAAACTTTAATCTTTCAATGTGTTATTATAAAAACTTACTTTACCCTGTTTTTGTAAAAATGAGAAGGAAGATAGAAATGCTCTGCTCTGAAAGCAAGAGAGTTTTTCTTAGTTAACAGTAACTATATACATGCATTACTTAACAATAGGGATACGTTCTGAGAAATGTGTCATTAGGTGATTTCTTCTTTTTGTTTTTGAGTGAGGTCTCGCTGTGTCACCCAGGCTGGAGTGCAGTGGTGCAACCTCACTGCAAACTCAACCTCACAGGTTCAAGCAGTCCTCCACCTCAGCCTCTTGAGTGGTTGGGATTACATGCCACCATGCCTGGCTAATGATTTCTTCATTGTGGAAACATTAGGGTGTACTTACACAAACCTAGAGGGTATAACCTACTACACCTAAGCTATGTGGTATGGCCTATTGCTATGGCCAAGGCTACAAACCTGTACAGCTTGTTACTGTACTGAATACTATACTGTAGGCAATTGAAACACAATGGTAAGTATTTGTGTATCTAAACATAGAAAAGATACAGTAGAAATATGATATTATAATCTTATGGGACCACCATTATATGTCTGTCAGTGACCAAGATGTCATTATGTGGTACATGACTATATATGTACACACATGCATACACCATAGAATGTGTGTATTAACAATATAATTGACACTATAGGATAATGAAGCAAAGAGATTCAGAGGCAACTTTTCAGACATCAAATAATGCAAAGACTTACTGTTTGGAGAGGAGAGACACTAAAAAACTTGAAGAATTCCAGGATACACTGGTCCCATCACCTCCCCAAGAAAGCAGTATAAAGAGCATGCTATCTTTGTCCATATATGCTAGACAGTGGGCAGAGGTCTCCTCAGCAGCCCTGTCCTACCCTGAGGACTTCCTTTCCTATCAAGACTATACAGAGAAGGGTGACCCCAGGGTTCCAACCCAGCTATCAAGGGACACTTTCGTTTTCAGGATGATGACAAAACCTAACAGCAATTCATAACTTTACATATATTAGTCCCATTACCATGACCAGGGTATGAAAGAGAAAATTCATCAGTTGCTCAGCTACAAAATCTTAAATTGACAATGGTTTACTGTTTTGACCTACAAAACAGCCTTTTCAACCTAACAGAATCCTACCCTTTTTTTCTCCATCTATCGGAGAATTAATGTAAACACATTCTTCTTTTATAACAAAAGCATAGCTTAGCAGTTAGGAGTATAGGCAACAGGTTCAACAAGACCAGGATTTGAATCCTGGCTCTGTCTCTGTGTGTGAACTTGGACAGTTTCTTGACCTTTCTGGGCCTCTCAGCCTGTAAAATGCAGGTAAGAACAACACCTCCCTCAGATGGTTGTGGTGGAGTGGAAATGATATGAGATGCATAAAGTGTTTAGTACAGTGCCTGGCATGTTGTCAGCTCTCGATGTCAGCTCTTAGTATTATCACAACAACAAAAATAACGAAAAGTTTCACAGATAATGGCTTGATAGGGTGAGGTAACTGCATGTGATGATTGGACTCCGTCCCCCTCCTCTTAATTGATTGGGATGAGGGATCCTGAAATCATAGCAAAGCACTGCAGGGACCATCATTCTTCGTGGCTAATTTCCAGGGCAGATCCGGGCCCCTCCTCCTTATCCCTGCTTGCCTTTCTGGAGTGCTGCATCCTCCACAGATGGAAGAGCTGGCCATCGCATGTCAGTCTGATTTCTGTACTTCAGTGAGAGAACCCTGTGGAGTGGAAGGAATAAATGACTCTCAGCTGCAGTTTTCGAGCTTTCTGTCTCTCTGGAAATCAGCCGGCTCCCACTTGCTCCATTGACTGTGTACCAGCCAATACAAAATGAAATGCTCCTGTCGTCATTTGAATTACGCATATCCCAGAGGAGCCCCATGCAAAGCGCACATGGGTGTTTAACCATCTGCGAGCCCAATCCCGAAGACAGTTCAGAATACTCCACTCCTCACTGCTCAGAGGCTGCAGGCCTTCTCCAAGTCGGAGCTTGTCAACTCAGGACATGAAAGAGCTACAGCGTGGCAGAACAGCAGATCACATTCGGTGAGCTGCCCCGCTTGCACTCATATTTGTGCATTACAGAATCAGAGAGGCAGCATGCCACAGTCTCGCTACCTGGCCTGGGTTTGATTTGGCTTCACCACTTACTAGCTCTGTGACCCTTGGCAAGTCACCTGACCTTTCTCTGTTTCCATTTCCTTAGCTGTAAATTGGAGAACGTAACAGAAGCTGACTCATTATTGGTGTTGGAAGAATACATGAATGTATACAAAGCACTTAGGAAACATTAAGTCTAAGCATTTACTACTGTTGTTACTTCTTTTCATGTACATTGTTAAAAGGAGATAGATTAGTCAGATCTAAATGTATATAATGTAATTTTAGAGGTCTTTTATTGTGGTGAAATATACATAAAATTTAACATTTTAAGCCTACTATTCAAGTGGCATTAAGTGCATTCATACCATTGTACAGCCACCACCACTATCCATCTCCAAAACTTTTTCATTATCCCAAACTGAAACTCTGTGCACCTGTATTCCTTCTCATTGCCCCCTGCCCCCAGCACCTGGTAACCACTGTTCTACTTTCTGTCCCTATGAAGAAAGACATCTGATTATTCTAGGCACCTTATATAAGTGGAATCATACAGTATTTGTCCTTTGTAACTGGCTTATTTCACTTAGCATAATACCTTTAAGGTTTACCCATGTTGTAGCATATTTCACAATTTCATTCCTTAAGGCTGAATAATATTCCTTTGTATGTTTATATCCGTTTCATTTATTCATTCATCTTTCCATGGACATTAGGGTTGATTACACATTTTTGCTACTGTGAATAATGCCGCTATGAACATTGGTACACAAATATCTGTTTGTCGTGGACCAGATGAGGAAAATGTGGTGCATATATACCATGGAACACTATGCAGCCATAAAAAAGAATGAAGTCATGTCCTTTGCAGCAACATGGCTGCAGCTAGAAGCCATTATCCTAAGTGAACTCATGCAGGAACAGAAAACCAAATACCACAGGTTCTCACTTATAAGTGAGAGCTAAATATTGAGCACACATGAACACAAGGATGGAACAACAGACACTGGGGACTACTTGACAGGGAGGGCACGGTGGGGGATTGAAAAACTACCTATTGGCTATTATGCACATTACTTGGGTGACAGAATCATTCATACACCAAACCTCAGGGATAGGCAATTTACCCATATAACAAATCTGCACATGTAACTCCCTGAACCTAAAATAAAAGTTAAGTTGGGCGCAGTAGCTCATGCCTGTAATCCCAGCACTTTTGGAGGCCAAGGCGGATGGATCACTTGAGTCCAGGAGTTCAAGACCAACCTGGGCAACCTGGCAAAACCCTATCTCTACACAAAATACAAAAATTAGCTGTGCATAGAGGCATGCACCTGTAGTCCCAACTACTCATTGGCGGGGTGGGTGGCGGTGGTGCTGAGGTGGGAGGGTCACTTGAGGCCATGAGGTCAAGCCTGCAGTGAGTTGTGATTTCGCCACTACACTCTAGCCTGGGTGACAGAGTGAGACCTTGTCTCAAAATACACAAATAAAATAAAATAAAAGTTAAAAAACAAACAAACAAATGTCTGTTTGCATCTCTGCTTTCAACTTTTTTTGATATATACCCAGACATGGAATTCCTAGATCATATGACAATTCTATGTTTAATTTTCTTAGGAACTGCCATACTGGTTTCCACAGTGACTGTACTGTTTTACATTCCTACCAGTGACACACAAGGGTTCCAATTTCTCCACATTCTTGGAAACACTGTTTTTTATGCTTTTTTTTTTTTTTAATAACAGCATTCTAATGGGTGTGAAGTGATATTTCATTGTGGTTTTGATTTGCATTTCCCTAACAATTAGTGATGGTGAGCATCTTTTCATGTGCTTATTGACCACTTGCATATCTTCTTTGGTATAATGTAATTTTTAGATACACATTTCCTAATTGTTAACCTGAAATAATATTAATGAGACTTAATCAATCTATTAGAATGTACTGGCTTCTACTATGCGACCACCTAATACCCCCTGTATACACCTGGCCTGGATACATAGCAACCCCAGCAGGGCAATGTCTTCTATTTTTTACTCAGCTAGTTATTGTAGCCAAGGCGACAATGGAGAAGTCTCCCAAGTAGAGGGAGTAGGATGGAGAATCTTCCAGATAGCCCAAAATTTGAAGTGGTTCTCTTCCTCCCGAAACTCTTCCAGCAGCCGCAGTGCTTGCAGAAGGCACTTGATGGCAGCTTTCCGGGGCATTTCCTGGCAGCTGTGGTGAGGATTTTGCAGAATTAGAGTGGCATGTTTTATAACCAGAGCCATAAAAGTACAGTTCTTGGATACTCTGTACTTCAAATCTGCACTCTGAGCAATTTTAGACACAGGAACCAAGGATTCCTTGCAATTAGGGTTCCCATTTTCAACAGCAGATAATGCAGTCATCACTTGGCACAGGATACATAGGCAAGTTTGAAGACAAGCAGAGAAGAGAATGGCCCAGAACCAAGGCAGATAGATACTTCCTGTAGCCATAACTGCCTTAGGGTCTCACCACTATATGAAGGATACAGGATACCAGAGTAATTTATTCATAAATGCATTCAAGTTATTCATCATATATGAATACACAGCCTACTATGTGCCAGAAACTATTTTGGGCTCACACTGGTGAACAAAACAAAGTCCCTATTATCCTAGCACTTATATTTTATTGGAGTCAGTAGAAAATAAATGATCAAAAACATATTATTTCAGCTGGTGGCTCATGCCTATAATCCCAGCACTTCGAGAGGCCAAGGTGGGAGGATGGATCTCTTGAGCCCAGGACTTCAAGACCAGCCTGGGCCACATGGTCAGACCCCATCTCCACAAAAATAAATAAATAAGAATAAATTCTTTTCAAAAAGAAAAGAGAAATGAGTCACAATTAATTATGCCTGAAAATTATTGTAACTCCATACACAGTATATAGTTATACCTAAGCTATACCTGTACCCAATTCATTCCATAGTATAGAGTCAGTCATTTTAACTAACCTTCCTCTTGTCTTTCAAAGCCCTAAGTTAAGAATGTCTACAAGGGCCAGGTGCAGTGGCTCATGCCTGTAATCCCAGCACTTTGGGAGGCCAAGGAGGGCAGATCACCTGAGGTCAGGAGTTCGAGACCAGCCTGGCCAACGTGGTGAAACCCCAGCTCTACAAAAATACAAAAAATTATCTAGGCATGGTGGCACACACCTGTAATCCAGCTATTCGGAAGGCTGAGGCATAAGAATCACTTGAATATGGGAGGCTGAGGCTGTACTAAGCCAAGATCATACCGCTGCACTCCAACCTGGGCAACAGAGCAAGACTCTGTCTCAAAAAAAAAAGCAAACAAACAAACAAACAGAAAAAAAAAAAACAAACAAAAAGCAATGTCTACAAGGATTATTGAAAGTATTTATCTGAACCTGAGAGCACCAGCCTATGCCCGGACTGTGTGCACCAAGCAAGCAGCCCTTCCAGAATGGAACCTGGTGTGAAAAACAATGAAATAGAAGAGGCATCGTTATGTGGAAAAGGAAGAGGTTGAAGGAAAAAACAAAACAAACAAACAAAAAAAGCCAACAGAACAAGAAGACAAGCCACAGACTGGGAGAAAGTGTTTGCAAAGTGTACACCTGGTGAAGGACTGTTACCCAAAATATACAGAGAACTCTTAAAACTCAACAATAAGAAAACAAAAAAATCTGATTTAAAAATGAGCAAAAAACCCTGAACAGATACCCCACCAAAGAAGGTATATAGATGCCAAGTAAACATATGAAGAGATGCTCAAGATCCTGTGTCATTAGGGAATTGCAAATTAAAACAATGAGATACCACTGTATACCTATTAGAGTGGCCAAAATCCAAAACACTGACACCAAGAAGTGCTGACAAGGTTGTGAAGCAACAGGAACTCCCATTCATTGCTGATGAAAATACAAACTAGTACAGTCACTTTGCAAAGCAGTTTGGCAGTTTCTTACAAAAGTAAACATACTCTTGCCATACACTCCTCAGTATTAACCCAAATAAATTGAAAACTTATGTCCACACAAAAACATGCACAAGGATATTCATAGCAACTTTACTCATAATTGCCAAAACTTGGACCCAACCAATATGCTTTTCAGTAAGTGGGTGGATAAATAAACAGTGATACATCCAGACAATGGAATATTATCTAGCACTAGAAAGAAATAAGCTATCGAGCCATGAAAAGCATAGAGGAACATAAACGCATACTACTAAGTGAAAAAAGCCAGTTTGAAAAGGCAATATACTGTATGATTTCAACTACATGACCTTCTGGAAAAGGCAAAACTATGGAGACAGTGAAGACATTAGTGGTTTTCAGGGGTTAGGAGGAAGGAATAAATAGGCAGAGCGCAAAGGATTTTTAGGGCAGTGAAACTATTCTGCATGATACTATAACAGTAGATACCCGTCATTATACATTTTTCAAAACCCAAGGAATGTGCAACACCAGGAGTGAACCTTAAGGTAAATTATGGACTCTGGGTTGTAATGATGTGTGGATGTAAGTTCATCAATTGCAAAAAATGTACCACTCTGGTGATGGGATTGATAGTAGAGGAGTGCGTGCGTGTGTGTGTGTGTGTGTGTGTGTGTGTGGTGGGGGATGGCGGTACCTAGGAATTCCGTGTACTTTTGCACAGCTTTGCTGTGAGCATAAATCTGATCTAAAAAAATAAGTAAAGTGTATTAATTAAAAAACAAAAGCAAAATAAAGCCACAGTGCCTGAATTCCTGGCCAGCATTTAAAGAGATTATGGGGATTAACTAAATTCCACAGGTAGAACATTTGAGCCCTTCAGAGAAAATCGGTCCTGGATATACTGATGAGGAACTCAGAGAGAGAGGCAAGTAACCATGTAGTGGAGCTGTTAGTGGTTATCACGCAATAACCCACATCCGTCGCCACTTGCTGTGCAGCAGGCACTGCCCTAAACGCTTTGCCCTGAGTCCTCACCAACAACCTGAAGAGCCAGAGACTTACACAGCAATCCTCTAAAGTAAAGCTTCACTTTAAAACGTGTGCTGAAATTAAGAAACACACTGCAGGCTGGGTGCAGTGGCTCACACCTGTAATCCCAACACTTTGGGAGGCCGAGGTGGGCAGATCACCTGAGGTCAGGAGTTTGAGACCAGCCTGACCAACATGGAGAAACCCCCATCTCAACTAAAAATACAAAATTAGCCGGATATGGTGGTGCATGCCTGTAATCCCAGCTACTCACGAGGCTGAGACAGGAGAATTGCTTGAACCTGGGAGGCGGAGGTTGCAGTGAGCTGAGATTGTGCCACTGCACTCCAGCCTGGGTGAAAGAGCAAGACTCTGTCTCAAACAAAACAAAAAAAAGAAACTCACTGCCTTGGTGAGGATGTGGGAAAACCAGCAGTACCATACCTACTGGGTAAGTGGGTAAATTCGTACTACCTTCTCAGAAGGCTGTTTGGCAATATCTAATGAACTTTTCATACCCTTTGACCCATCAATTCTAGCTCTAAGTATCCTTTTTTTGTTGTTGTTGAGATGGAGTCTCGCTTTGTTGCCAGGCTGGAGTGCAATGGCGCGATCTTGTCTCACTGCAACCTCCACCTCCCAAGTTCAAGCGATTCTCATGCCTCAGCCTCCCAAGTAGCTGGGATTACAGGTGCCCACCACCACACCCGGCTAATTTTGTATTTTTAGTAGAGATGGGGTTTCACCAAGTTGGCCAGGATGGCCTCGATCTCTTGACCTCGTGATTGACCTGCCTCGGCCTCCCAAAGTGCTGGGATTACAGGTGTGAGACACCGCACCCGGCCCTAGCTCTAAGTATCTTATGGATATATTAACACCTAATTACAAAGGATTTGTGTATAAAGATATTCATTGTAGCACTGATTATAGTAGACAAAAACTCTACAAACTTAATCAGAATTGCTAAAATAAAACCAACTGATAATACCAAATGCTGGCAAGCATGCATATATTGCTGGTAGAGAAACAAAGTGGTATAGCCACTTTGGAAAACAGTTTGGGAATTGCTTATTAAACTGAACATACACTTACCACACTACCCAGCAATCCCACTCTGAGAAATAAAAACTTTGTTTACCCAAGAGAAATGAAACTTATGTCCACCCAAAAGCCAGTGCCCAATAGTAACAGATTTATTTATTTCCTTCGTAACTGGAAACAACCTAATGTCTTACAATTGGCAAATGGATAAATACACTGTGGTGCAATGGAATCTGGGCAGTAATAGAGTAATAAGAAACAGCCAAACACTGGTACACACAACAACATGGCTAAATCTCAGCTGCATTGTGCTCAGTGAAAGAACCTGGACTCAAAAGGCTACACCCTGTATGATTGTATGATTGATATGACCTTTTGAAAAAGGCAAATTACAGGGACAGAAAGCTGACACGTGGGATGCTCAGGGCAGAGGGGAGGAAGCGCGATCCATGTTGTTTGCCAGGGGCTAGGGATGAGCGAAGGGGTCTGTCTACACAGGTGCATTAGAGAGATTTCTGGAGGGATGGAAATGTTCTGCATCTTGACTGTGGTTACATGACTATACATGTGTACCGAAATTCATGGAGCTGTTGTTCACTTAGAAGGGTGAATCTTACTACCTGTATACCTCAATAAACTTGGCTTTAAAAAAATACTGGAAATACCAACATCATCAATAAGATGACTGGTTAAATAAATTCAAATACAGGCCGGGCATGGTGGCTCACACCTGTAATCCCAGTACTTTGGGAGCCTGAGGCAGGTGGATCACCTAGGGTCAGGAGTTCAAGACTAGCCTGGGCAACATGGCGAAACCCCGTCTGTACTAAAAATACAAAAATTAGCCAGGCGTGGTGGTGGATGCCTGTAACCCCAGCTACTCAGGAGGCTGAGGCAGGAGAATCACTTGAACCCAGGAGGTAGAAGTTGCAGCGAACCGGGATTACGCCATTGCACTCCAGTCTAGGTGACAGATTGAAACTCTGTCTCAAAAAACAAAAACAATAAATTCAATTACAGCCACAAATGAAATACTAGTCATTTCAAAGAAGAGGAATTTCTAAACATATACATGTTATTATCATCAAGATTCATAGTTAGAAGATGTTTAAAGCCTGGTGCAGTAGCCAGTGTAGTATGTCACTAACAGTTTAAAGAAAGGGTACATTCTTAATACTAAGAATGTACATGTGTGCCGGGTGCGGTGGCTCACGCCTGTAATCCCAGCACTTTGGGAGACCGAGGCAGGCAGATCTCTTGAGGTCAGGAGTTTGACACCAGCCTGGCCAAGCTGGCCAACATTGTGAAACCCCATCTCTACTAAAAATACAAAAATTAGCCAGGCGTGGTGGCAGGTGCTTGTAATCCCAGTTATTTGGGAGGCTGAGGCACAAGAATCGCTTGAACCCAGGAGGCAGAGGTTGCAGTGAGCCGAGATTGCACCACTGCACTCCAGCCTGAGGAACAGAGAGAGACTCTATCTCAAAAAAATTTTAAAAAAATACACACACACACACACACACACACACGTGATATGGGTGTCAACTTGATTGGATTGACGGACACAAAGTATTGATCCTGGGTGTGTCTATGAGGGTGTTGTCAAAGGAGATTAATATTCGAGTCAGTGGGCTGGGAAAGGCAGGCCCACCCTTAATCTAGGTAGGCACCATCTAATCAGCTGCCAGAGCAGCGGGGATATAAGCAGGCAGAAAAATGTGAAAAGCCTGGCCTAGCCTCCCAGCCTTCATCTTTCTCCCGGGCTGGATGCTTCCTGCCCTCGAACACTGGACTCCACGTTCTTCAGTTTTGGAATTTGGACTGGCTCTTCTCACTCCTCGACCTGTAGATGGCCTGTTGAGGGACCTTGTGATTGTGTGAGTTAATACTTTATATATATATATATATATATAATTAGTTCTGTCCCTCTAGAGAACCCTGACTAATACAGTGTGGTATCTCAGAAAAGATATACATGAAAGTAGAGACCAGGTGCGGTGGCTCACGCCTATAATCCCAGCACTTTGGGAGGCCGAGGCGGGTGGATCACGAGGTCAGGAGATCGAGACCATCCTGGCTAACACGGTGAAACCCCGTCTCTACTAAAAATACAAAAAAGAGAAAGTAGAAACAAAAATTCCCTCTGCCGGGGAGGACTGGAGGACTAGAGGTCAGTGGCCAGAGAGAGACTTCTCAATCCACAGACTCATTTCTATTTAAATGTTTAATTATGTATATGCATTACTGTGCACAACAGTTGTGTGCAGGTACAGCCTGATGGTGCCTCCTCTTGACCACCCTGAGCATCTCTGAGCTGATGTCCTCAGTCCTCTCTGGTGCATACTCTATCGGCTGCTTGTAGGAGTCCTCTCAGGCAGGCAGGAATAGGCACAATATTGGAAATGGGAAGGAGATAGCATTGCTTTGACCAACAAGTAATGGGAGCCAGTAGATAATCCCTGTCTCAAGTGGACATTTCTGAAGCATTTTCTACATGATTCCTTAGAGAGTCTCCAGTGGGATTGAGCCCCAGTCGCCCAGAGTGACAGCTGGTTTTGCTTCCATTCCTATGTCACTCATTGCAGTTTCCCCACTCCGGTTTCCCGAAAATTTTCCCCAAATAAACGACTCGCACCAAAGAAAACCAGAATGAAAATAAAATTAAAAAAAATAAAAGTGTTTGCATGGTTTAATTCTATGTTTTAAAATTATGATTCTAATTAATGATAGTGCATATAGAGGAAATAATTAATGGACGAGGCCGTCTCACCCTGTGGTTCAGAATAAAAGCTCTGAAGTCAGAGTCTGAAGGCCTGTTGGCATCTTAGCTCTGCCGTCTTCCAACTGCACTTGGCAAGTTAATCCCTTCAAGCTTTCATTCCTTTTTCTGTAAAATGGGACGAATAATAATATTTTCCCCATTGTGGCCGGGCGCAGTGGCTCACGCCTGTAATCCCAGCATTTTGGGAGGCCGAGGTGGGCAGATCACGAGGTCAGGAGATCGAGACCATCCTGGTTAACACGGTGAAACCCTGTCTCTAATAAAAATATTGTTTTAAAAATTAGCCAGGCGTGGTGGTGGGTGCCTGTAGTCCCAGCTACTGGGGAGGCTGGGGCAGGAGAATGGCGTGAACCTGGGAGGCAGAGCTTGCAGTGAGCCGAGATAGCGCCACTGTACTCCAGCCTGGGTGACAGAGCGAAACTCTGACTCAAAAAATAAATAAATAAATATGTTCCCCATTGTCTGAGATTGTCTGTGGGTTAAGTCAGATAATGCATATAAATCACTTAATGCTCAATACAAACATATACAAACGTTTGTTAATATTATTTTTCAGCCGGGTGCAGTGGCTCATGCCTGTAATCCTAACACTTTGAGAGGCCAAGGCTGGAGATTCACTTAGGCAAGGAGTTTGAGACAAGCCTGGGCAACATCATGAGACCCCATCTCTACAAAGAATAAAACAAAGCAAAACAAAGCAAAATAGCTGGCCTGTGGTCCCAGCACTTTGGGAGGCTAAGGCAGGAGGATTGCTTGAGTCCAGGGGAGGTGGAGGCTGCAGTGAGCCATGATTGTGCCGCTGCACTCCAGCCTGGGAGACAGATTGAGACTCTGTCTCTAAAAATATATATATGTATGTATATGTATAATTTTTCATTCTGTGATAGTAATCATTAAGGGAGTTACGTATTTTTGTAATACATAAATTTTATATCATGAACATGTGTTTCTTTTATAATTTAAAACAAGTTGAAACGAAACATAAGGCCTATGCAGGCTGTTTCCCTGTCTGTTCCAACCTTTGCTGCTCGAAAAATGTTCTGCTGAGGAGGTAGCAGCTTCACCTGGGAGCTTGTTAGAACTGCAGAGCCTGGGGCCAAGCCTAGGCTGCATGCGAACAGGCCCAGGTGATTTCATGCATGACCGTGTCTGAAGGACCCTCTCTACAGCCTGCCTGTGACCACAAAAAAACTCAAACTATGTTTTTGGTATGTGGAATTCACATTATCTTAAGAAGTATTTGAGACAAAATAACACCTTATTTTCGGCTTTTTTTCTTTTTTTTTTTTTTAATTAGGGCTCCATTTAGAGTCTTGAAATAAAATGTTGAACTCAGTAAGTTAGAAATTAGAAAAGTTATCACTGTTTAGATCTGTATTCTGCAACTCTCAATGGATACTGTCTTTCCAAAATTTTATTTTTTGACTGAATTAATCTTTAAGAAACTCTAAAATGTGCTTTGAAGGATGATCACCTTAAGATCATTGTATAGAACTTCTTGGAATTTAAATATTCTTGAAAGTCAACAGTCATCTCAATAAAACTTTTCTTTCCTTGTTACATAAGGTTGTGCTTAACACAGAATGCATGATATTTTTGTTTTTAAAATGCACTTAAATGCATATGTATGTGTGTGTGGGTATATTTTGTAGGCCATACAAAAGAGTCTTGCAAGATATGTGTTTTAAAGTTGGTCCCCAAATTCTTTGCTATTTCTCCGTTTGAATGGTAAGACCTGTGTCTGTCCCCTTCCCCTTGCATCTGGACAAGCTTGTAACCACTTTGACCAATAGAGTAAAACACAGGTAACACTATGCAGATCCCGAAGTTAATTCATAAAAAAATCATGCAGCTTCTGCCTGATTCTCTCGGAAGACTCACTCTCTAGAAGTTTCCTCTTGGGACAATTCTCAGAACCTAGCCACCATACTGTGAGAAGTTCAAATCACATAGAGAGGCTAAACGTAGATGGTCCAGATTCCAGTCAACCAACCCAGCTGAGACCAGCCTTCAGGTCATCCCAGCCTGGTTAGCAGACATTTGAGTGAGGATGCTACCAGATGACCCCAGTCCCCAGCTAGTGAGTCACCAGCAAGTCTTTTCCCAACTGAGGCCCCCAATATCTTGAAGCAGAGACAAACCATTTCACAACTCTGTATCTGAATTCCTGACCCACAGAATCTGCACACATCACAAAATGTTTTATACCACTAAGTATGTGGTGGTACGTTACACAGTGTATTGGTCAATTCTCACACTGCTATAAAGAAATACCTGAGACTGAGGCAGGCGGATCACTTGAGGTCAGGAGTTCCAGACCAGCCTGGCCAACATGGTGAAGCCCTGTCTCCACAAAAAATACAAAAATTAGCTGTGCGTGGTGGCACACGCTTGTAGTCCCGGCTACTCGGGAGGCCGAGGCACGAGAATTGCTTGAACCCAGGAGGCGGAGCTTGCAGTGAGCCGAGATTGTGCCACTGCACTCGAGCCTGGGCGACAGAGCAAGACTCCGTCTCAAAAAAAAGCAAACAAAAAAAAAAAAAAAAAAAAAAAAACAAAGAAAAGAAAAATACCTGAGACTGGGTTATTTATAAAGAAAAGAGGTTTACTTGGCTCACAATTCTGCAGGCTGTACAGGAAGCATAGCCGGCTTCTGCTTCTGGGAAGGCCTCAGGAAACCTACAATCATAGCTGAAAACAAAGGGGAAGCAAGCTTGTCTTACCTGCCCAGAGCAGGAGGAAGAGAGAGAGGAGGAGAGAGGTACCACACACTTTTAAACAACCAGATCTCATGAGAACTCACTCACTATGGCGACACAGTACTAAAGGAAAAATCCGCCCCCATAATCCAAACACTTTCTACCAGGCCCCACCTCCAACACTGGTGATTACAATTTGACATGAGATTTGGGCAGGGACACAGATCCAAGCCATATCACACAATGAGTAATTATACATAAAATGAACAACTAAACAACAGATAACTAAATACCAATGCAGTAATAATAGGATTCAAAAAAATTTTATTTATATTCTCTAATTTCTCTGTAATAAACATATATCATATACAGGCCAAACAATGTTTTGCAAAGAATTTCAAGAAGAATTACAGATATACTCTTAGGCCTACTGTCTCCTGAACTGTTTCCCCACTCCCTATCCAAGTTCTCTAACCAAGTTCTGAAACTCCAAACTAAGAATGGAAAAATGCAAAGACCAATCTGCGGACTGCATAAATGAGCACAAAAGCTGTACTTTTCACCCACATTACATTTATTTACTTTTATTTTAGACCCCAAAGGACAAAATTTATTTTTTCACAAATTTTTAAAAAATGCTTATGAGTTATTGAGATGGGTGACTCCTGCTACTTATACAGCAAGAAGAAGATTACAAAGGTACATTTGGCACAGAAAATGCTACCAATTAATTATACAAACAAGTTGGAACAAGCTCAAATTATGTGAAGAATGTGTACAAGCTCATAAACTGACTTTAATTACTATCCAAACTGTCCCAAGGGGGGAATTAGTGTATCAGGTTTGGAGCAAGAGCTTGGTAGGATTTTTTTCTATTTAAAAATAACTTACACTTGCTAAGTATGTAACAATTTAAAGATTACTTTCACATGTCCTATCACATTTACGCCTCACAGCAACTCCCAGGTGCATGTATTATAAGTGATATTTTAGAGACTTTCAGAAACTGAGAATTGCTCAAGGTCATATAGCAAGTGAATAGCAAAAGACATCAAATTCAAGTAATTTGACTTGAAGGAGGAAAATGCTTTTCATCAGATTCCCATGTAAGTTCATTCTTCTCTCCGCAGCATCTCCAGATGTAAAAATTTGCCCAAAGTGGAAGGGAATGTTTCCTGCTCCCCACTTGTGTGGGCTGAAATTAAAAAGTCATGTATTCTATTTCAGTCAGGCTCTCAGTCACAAGCAGCAGAAAACTACTCAGACTGATTTAAGCAGGAGAGGAAATCTATTGAAAATATATTGGGCATCTGATGGAATTTTTGGAAAGCCATGAACCACAGGAACTAATTTAAAATTTGTGCAAGGAAGATGCCACTGGTGCTGTCATTGGGCCACAGCCAGCTTGCCTCCCCACCCACTGACACTGGACTTTGGACATTGCTGCTGAAGACACTGCTCCTGTGCCTCCAAACAGCTACCAGACAGGATTCTGCTGGGTTCCTTCTTTGCATCAGTATTTTCATTTCAAAATCGAGGGCATGTGCTTTGATTGACAGGCATTGTGCCTCTGCCCTGACTGCAAGAGAGGCTTGGAATCACCTGCACATACACCTATACCCACGCACTTTCTTTCTCTCTCTTTTTTTTAAAGGGTGCCTAGCTTAATTCCCAACCTTCCTTGCAGTTATGTGAATCAGTTAGCTTTTGCAACATAACAAATAACCCGAAGACTTGGTGGTCTAAAGCAATAATGTGGCATACATGAAGATGCCCCACTCAGATCCTTCTTCAAGAGAGGACTCACTGCTGGACAGTGAGAAGTATAATTAGCTGACAGCTTTCAAACTGAAGTCATTCTCATCTCTGGGTAACCCCTAGCCTATGACTGAGCAAGGCAGTGGTGCAAAGGCCTAGCCATTTCTGTCCAATGCAGGACTCATTGATGGAGTTCAGAACACACTGTCACAAAGTAGGGCACCTTGACATTTGAGAAAATCGTGGAAGCAGAAAGGGCTCTCTGATCTTCTCCCACCCTTCTTCCCTGAAGCAGGCCATAAAAGAATTATCTGACCTTCCTCTGATACAGGTCATAAGACCCTCATTCTAGAGGCACTCTCCCAGGCTGAGTGTCATGGCTCATGCCTGTAATCCCAGCACTTCGGAAGGCCAAGGCAGGCAGATTACTGGAGGGCAGGAGTTCGAGACCAGCCTGGCCAACATGGCAAAACCCCATCTCTACTAAAAATACAAAAATTAGCCAGGTATGGTGGCACGCTCCCGTGGTCCCAGCTACTCGCAAGTCTGAGGCAGGAGAATTGCTTGAACTCAGGAGGCAGAGGCTGTGGTGAGCTGAGATTGTACCACTGCACTCCAGCCTGGGCGACGGAATGAGACTCTGTCTCAAAAAAAAAAAAAAAAAAAAAAGAAAGTCACAGAGACACACTCCCTATAACTAGAGGAAAGGAATACCATTATCTCTGAAGACGCAGGAACACAGAAGAATCTGAACAAACAGTTCTTGCTAAGTTACCCCCAGTTTATTACCTTTACATCGTACACCCTTTGTCTAACCACACTTCTCCACAACTCTGCACTTCATCAAACTCAGCATTGAGATACATACATTTCCCTATTTCTTTAGGTCTTAATTTTCAAAAGCTTGAGTGTCACATAAAACTCATTAAATAAATTTATATGCTTTTCTGTTTTTAATCTGTCTTTTGTTATAGGTTTGTAAACCAAAGAGTATCTGAGACAAGTCTTAATCAATTTAGGAAGTTTATTTTGCCAAGGTTAAGGACATGCCCACGACACAGCTTCAGGAGGCCCTGATGACGTGTGCCCAAGGTGATCGGGGCACAGCTTGGTTTTATACATTTTAGGGAGACATGAGACATCAATCAATATATATAAGATGTACAGTGGTTCGGCCTGGAAAGGCAGAACAACTTGAAGTAGGGATGGGGCTTCCAGGTCATAGGTGGATAAGAAACAAATGGTTGCATTATTTTGAGTTTCTGAATAGTCTTTCCAAAGGACAGAGTCGATAGGCATTTATCTCTGTAGAGGAATGACTCTGAGTTCTGTCTGTCCTTTCCCACAAGGAAATTCTTTATGAGGGAGGTATGTAGCTTTTAAATCTTAGTAGCTATCTTTTTTAAAAAATAGAATGGGAGGCAGGTTTGCCCTAAGCAGTTCCTAGCTTGGCTTTTCCCTTTGGCTTAGTGATTTTGTGGTCCCAAGATTTATTTTCCTTTCACAGGTGTCTCGGTCATGAACCTAGCAATGGAAAAGAGAGAGATTACTTTTCTCCCCTACATCCTCTAATGGACAATTTTTATTTTGGAACTTTTGTTGGACTGACAGACACTTGTCAGGAACATGATGGCTCCCCTAGCCAAGCCTTGCTTCCTTCCTGTTCCCTTTCACAGGTATTTTGCATTCCTAACTCCATCTCAGCATCTATAATACCTCCCAGGTAACCCAATTTGCAACAGATAACCACTTATTTAGTTCACAAGTCTATGGGTCGTCAGTTTGGGCTGGGCTCAGCTGGGATGGCTGATCTCTGCCCCACATGGTGCCTCATCCTCCAGCAGGCTAGTTGGACTTGTTTTCTTGTTCACATGACCCCTGAAGAGAATTCCAAAAGAGAAAGTGGAACGACTCTTAAAGTCTAGGCTCTGAACTGCCACATCACTTCTACCACACTCTACTTACAAAAAACAAACATTTGCCAGATTCTAAAGGAGAAGAAATAGACTCGACCTCCTTAGTAAGAGAAGCTGAATCACATTGAAAACAGCTTGGATACAGGGTAAAGTGAAGGATTGTGGCTAATTTGCAAATTACCACTTTATGGGCAGTCATGTGATTAAGTTGTCAACAGTGAGATTGAAGCGGCGTCATTCGTCTGGGGTAATACCCAAGGTTTGTTGCCTCACGCCAACGAAATCAAGGACACAAGACACACAAGGAATGAATTTAAGAGCGGAGGTTTGATATGTGAGAGAAAGAAAAGGGCTCTCTCCCCTGTGGAGAGAGAGAGGCTCCCAAGTGGGTCTTCCGCTTTCATGGTGAAATGCATGGGGTTTTATAAATGAGCTTGAGGAGGCGGTGTCTGATTTACATAGGGCCCAAAGATTGGTTGGACCAGGTGTGTCATTTACATAGCACAGGAAGAAGCTGGCCACCCCACCCTAATCTTTTATGATGCAGGTGGGTTCTCTACTGGCTTGGCCATGTTGCCTGTTCCTTTACTGGACACATGGTTGACTAAAGGGAAAATGGAGCCTCCGTATTGAACATGCCTGGCCCCCAGGTAGCATTTTCCTATTAGCGCAGCTGCCGGCATTCACCCATGCAAGTTTCCAGCTTGCTTATCTATGTCTGCAGCTTGATTTTACAGGCTGCTCTTTGCTAGAAAAGAAATGATTTGGAGGCTGCTTTTTGTTAAAAGGGAAGCCTTACTGAGGACTCTCTTATCCTCACTAACTGCCTAAGTAATTTCTTTTTAGCTCCTGTATCAAAACGTCAGCATGTTATAGGTGTTTAAACCAGAGCAACTCCATCTTGAATAGGGGCTGGGTAAAATAAGGCTGATACCTACAGGGCTGTATTCCCAGACAGTTAGGCATTCTAAGTCACAGGAGGAAATAGGAGGTTGGCACAAGATACGCGTAACAAAGACCTTGCTCATAAAACGGGTGCAGTAAAGAAGCTGGCCAAAATCCACCAAAACCAAGATGGTGAAGACAGTGACCTTTGGATGTTGTCACTGCTACACTCTGACCATCACCACAACAGTTTACAAATGCCACGGCAATGTCAGGAAGCTACCCTATATGGTCTAAAAAGGGGAGGCATGAATAATCGACCCCTTGTTTAGCATATCATCAAGAAATAACCATAAAAATGGGCAACCAGCAGCCCTTAGGGCTGCTCTGCCTATGGAATAGCCATTTTTTTTTATTCTTTTACTTTCTTAATAAACTTGCTTTCACTTTACAGACTCGCCCTGAATTCTTTCTTGGGCAAGATCCAAGAGCCCTCTCTTGGGGTCTGGATTGGGACCCCTTTCTGGTAACAAGCAGAAGTGAAATGTGCACTTATGAGCCAGGATCTTCAGACACAGAGCTGTGCCTCCTTCACACTCTCTTTTCCCTTCCCTCTGTCTAGAATCCATATACCTTTATCATATTATGTAGATAATGTCAATGCAGAGCTACACTTCAGAAATAACCTGGGTTGTTGAATAACAAGAGAACAAAGCTGCCCTGCTGGCCAGGATTATTTGTATATTAGCTGTTGTGAAGGGGGTGGGGAGGGAGGGAGAGAGAGAGAGAGAGAGAGAGAGAGAGAGACAGAGACAGAGACAGAGACAGAGCGAGGGCATATTTTTCCTTTAAACCACTGCATTTTGGATTTTGGGACTCTGTTATACTAGCTTGGCATTACCCTAACTAATGCATATGAAAATGGATGTAGGTACTGAAATGGTGGTGGAGGGGTGCGGTGGGTGGAAGTAAAAATGTTTAAAGAGGAGTTTTAGAGAACCTCGCTTGTGTGATATATAATGCAATATTCTTATTTTTTCCTGAGTAACCTCCAGTCATAAGTCTTCAGTACTTCTCAATGCAGATTTTGGCTTCCCCCTCCCCAAAATGTCAATAGGCTGAGCTCAATCTTATATAAGCATATGGTAATTTAACAAGGTCTACTTGCATGTGGGTTACAAAATTATTACTCCATTTTTAGACAGGAAACTAAAGTTATATAGCAAATAACTGATGAAAACAGTATTTCAATCCTGACTTATCAGACTCCAAAGCCATTTCCCACCTAAATAGTTATTAGGTTTATTTTTCCCTTGAAACATGTGAGTATAGTAGAGATTTTATTCTCTGTGTTGTCATCTTTAGAGTAAGGAAACCCCACTCCATCCAATGGCAGGTGATGGTCCACAGGGATGCAGTACAGAATGTGGCCAAGACTCTAAGACTAATGTTCTCTTTGGAGAAAGACAAGTGAGAAACTTCAGCCAAGTCATCCTCTTGCCAAAATTACTCTGGATGAAATTATGACTCATTTGGAATCTTTATTAATTAATTTGATGAGGGAACAGCCGGGCTGATACCATCTATGCAGAATGATAAAAGTGGTTCATACTTCATCCAGAAATCAAAAAAGGAATGAAAACAGGTTTAAAATTGGCAAAACGCTGCAGCATTCTTGGACTGACCCCAGGGGCTTCATTTCTGGCCAAAATTGTAACGCAATTAACAGTATTTGCATATCCCTTTGAAAAATATACATGCAAGCTGGGTGCAGTGGCTCACACCTGTAATCCCAGCAGTTTGGGAGGCCAAGGTGGGCAGATTACCTGAGGTCAGGAGTTCGAGACCAGCCTGGCCAACATGGTGAAACCCCATCTCTACCAAAAATACAAAAATTAGCTGGGTGTGGTGGCGCACGCCTGTAATCCTAGCTACTCAGGAGGTTGAGACAGGAGAATCGCTGATGGAGGTTGCAGTGAGCCGACATCCTGCCACCACACTGCAGCCTGGATAACAGAGGGAGACTCAGTCTAAAAAACAAACAAACAAACAAAAAATATATATACACATACACACACACACACAGGATTCTATTTTTAAAATAACATTTTATAACTGTATTACTTGGCTGAGATTTTAGTACTTTATAATTTTCTGCAACTGAACAGGACGGGGGAAAATCTAATGCTTGGCACTACATTTTGCTTTCCAGTTCCAAATAACAGTTTTAAATCTCAGGGTTTAAACAGCAAGAGATTAAAAAAGAAATTTATATACATCATTAACTGTATAACTGATTACACTTGCCAGAGTATACACTTGATTAGTCTAGTGTTCTTCAAGTGTAAGTTTCCAAATAATAATACATTTGGTGAATGGAAAAAGGAATAAATAATGATATGAAATTTACTGATAGCTAAATTAAAAAAAGATTTTGCAAATGGCTTCATATAATTCAAATATATTCCCAGGAGTAATTTTTTTGTATATTTCATGCAGAACATTTCAAGTAATAATGCTGCCAGAATTATATCTCATAGGCAAATACTGAACTTAGTATTGACAAAAACTTGAAGCTGGGTGAAACCTTCCACAGTATCTAGTCCATCTTATATTAATGACAAAGAAACTGAAACCCAGGAAAAATGATTAATAAGTCTGTTAAAGCCAACTAAACATGGCCTGAGAAGAACTCCATACTTTTATATTTGAGTCCTTGTAGACAAACAGTAACCTAGCTTAATAGGCAGACAAGATTGAAAACCCAACTTAGCAGTATACGCTTGTAACAATACCTGAGTCTTGGCCAATCCCAGCCGTACTTCAACCACTCATACTCTGCTGAGTGTTCAAACTGTGTTCAAATAAGGCAAACGCCAACCTGTAAACAATCCAGCTGTTTCTGTACCTCACTTCCGATTTTTGTCAGTTTCCTTTTTTTATCTATAAATTTGTTCTGACCATGAGGCATCCCTGGAGTCTCTCTAAATCTGCTGTGATTCTGGGGGGCTGCCCGATTTGCAAATTGTTTGTTGCTCAATCAAACTTCTTTAAATTTAATTCAACTGAAGTTTTCTTTTAACAAGTCTAAAATCATCATTATTTTTTTGCCAACTTTTATAACTGATCCCTCTATCTTTAGTCCTTTTATTTATTTTCTTACTCAATTACCGAAATAACGAGGAGAAATGAACTCTAGAGGCAGAAATAATCGCAGAATCATAAATAAAACCATTTCCCTATTATAGCACTGAATGCCCACAAGAGAAAGAAGGAAAGATCTAAAATCGGCACCCTAACATCACAATTGAAAGAACTAGAGAAGCAAGAGCAAACACATTCAAAAGCTAGCAGAAGGCAAGAAATAACTAAGATCAGAGCAGAACTGAAGGAGATAGAGACACAAAAAATCTCTTCAAAAAATCAATGAATCCAGGAGCTGGTTTTTTGAAAAGATTAACAAAATTGATAGACTGCTAGCAAGACTAATAAAGAAGAAAAGAGAGAAGAATCAAATAGACGCAATAAAAAGTGATAAGGAGGATATCATCACCAATCCCACAGAAATACAAACTACCATCAGAGAATACTACAAACACCTCTATGCAAATAAACTAGAAAATCTAGAAGAAATGGATAAATTCCGGGACACACACTCGCTCCCAAGACTAAACCAGGAAGAAGGTGAATCTCTGAATAGACCAATAACAGATTCTGAAATTGAGGCAATAATGAATAGCCTACCAACCAAAAAAAGTCCAGGACCAGACGGATTCACAGCCAAATTCTACCAGAGGTACAAAGAGGAGATGGTACCATTCCTTCTGAAAGTATTCCAAGCAATAGAAAAAGAGGGAATCCTCCCCAACTCATTTTATGAGGCCAGCATCATCCTGATACCAAAGCCTGGCATGGACATAACAAAAAAAGAGAATTTTAGGCCAATATCACTGATGAACATCGATGTGAAAATCCTCAATAAAATACCGGCAAACCGAATCCAGCAGCAGATCAAAAAGCTTATCCACCACGATCAAGATGGCTTCAGCCCTGGGATGCAAGGCTGGTTCAACATATGCAAATCAATAAACATAATCCACCACATAAACAGAACCAATGACAAAAACCACATGATTATCTCAATAGATGCAGAAAAGGCCTTCGACAAAATTCAACAGCCTTCATGCTAAAAACTCTCAATAAACTAGGTATTGATGGAACATATCTCAAAATAATAAGAGCTATTTATGACAAACTCACATCTAATATCATACTGAATGGGCAAAAACTGGAAGCATTCCCTTTGAAAACTGGCACAGAACAAGGATGCCCTCTCTCACCACCCCTATTCAACATAGTGTTGGAAGTTCTGGCTAGGGCAATCAGGCAAGAGAAAGAAATAAAGCGTATTCAATTAGGAAAAGAATTGTCTATATTTGCAGATGACATGATTGCATATTTAGAAAACCCCATCATCTCAGCCCCAAATCTCCTTAAGCTGATAAGCAACTTCAGCAAAGTCTCAGGATACAAAATCAATGTGCAAAAATCACAAGCATTCCTATACACCAACAAAAGACAGACAGCCAAATCATGAGTGAACTCCCATTCACAATTACTACAAAGAGAATAATAAACCTAGGAATCCAACTTACAAGGGATGTGAAGGACCTCTTCAAGGAGAAATACAAACAACTGCTCAACGAAATAAAAAAGGACACAAACAAATGGAAGAACATTCTATGCTCATGGATAGGAAGAATCAATATCGTGAAAATGGCTATACTGCCCAAGGTAATTTACAGATTCAATGCTATCCCCATCAAGCAACCACTGACTTTCTTCACAGAATTGGAAAAAACTATTTTAAAGTTCATATGGACTCAAAAAAGAGCCCACATAAAAAAGATGATCCTAAGCCAAAAGAACAAAGCTGGAGGCATCATGCTACCTGACTTCAAACTATTCTACAAGTCTGCAGTAACCAAAACAGCATAGTACTGGTACCAAAACAGATATATAGACCCATGAACTGAACAGAGGCCTCAGAAATAACACCACACATCTACAACCATCTGATCTTTGACAAACCTGATAAAAACAAGCAATGGGGAAAGGATTCCCTATGTAATAAATGGTGCTGGGAAAACTGGCTAGCCATATGTGGAAAGCTGAAACTGGATCCCTGCCTTACACCATATACAAAAATTAACTCAAGATGGATTAAAGACTTAAATGTAAGACCTAACACCATAAAAACCCTAGAAGAAAACCTAGGCAATACAATTCAGGATATAAGCATGGGGAAAGACTTCATGACTAAAACACCAAAAGCAACGGCAACAAAAGCCAAAATAGACAAACGGGATCTAATTAAACTAAAGAGCTTCTGCATAGCAAAACTATCATCAGAGTGAAGAGGCAACCTACAGAATGGGAGAAAATTTTTGCAATCTACCCATCTGACAAAGGGCTAATATCCAGAATCTACAAAGAAATTAAACAAATTTACAAGAAAAAAACAACCCCATCAAAAAGTGGGTGAGGGATATGAAAGACACTTCTCAAAAGAAGACATTTATGCAGCCAACAGACACATGAAAAAATGCTCATCGTCACTGGTCATCAGAGAAATGCAAATCAAAAGCACAATGAGATACCATCTCACACCAGTTAGAATGGCGATCATTAAAAAGTCATGAAACAACAGATGTTGGAGAGGATGTGGAGAAATAGGAACACTTTTACAGTGTTGGTGGGAGTGTAAATTAGTTCAACCACTGTGGAAGACAGTGTGGCGATTCCTCAAGGATCTAGAACTAGAAATATCATTTGATCCAGTGATCTCATTACTGGGTATACACCCAGAGGATTATAAATCATGGTACTATAAAGACACATGCACACGTATGTTTATTGCGGCACTATTCACAATAGCAAAGACTTGGAACCAACCCAAATGTCCATCAATGATAGACTGGATTAAGAAAATGTGGCACATATACACCATGGAATACTATGCAGTCATAAAAAAGGACGAGCTCATGTCCTTTGCAGGGACATGGATGAAGCTGGAAACCATCATTCTAAGCAAACTATCACAAGGACAGAAAACCAAACACCACATGTGCTCACTCATAGGTGGGAGCTGAACAATGAGAATACATGGGCACAGAGCAGGGAACATCACACACTGGGGCCTGTTAGGGGGTGGGAGACTGGGGGAGGGATAGCATTAGGAGAAATACCTGATGTAAATGATGGGTTGATGGGTGCAGCAAATCAACATGGCACATGTATACCTACGTAACAAACCTGCATATTGTGCACATGTACCCTAGAACTTAAAGTATAATTTTAAAAAAAAACACACTTCCCTATATCATTAAAGAGTATTTAGTACAGGCCAGCTGTGATTATTCATGCCTGTAATCCCAGCACTTTGGGAGGCCACAGCAGTAGGATCCCTTGAGGCTAAGGGTTCAAGATCAGCCTGGGCAACAAAGGAGACTCCATCTCTACAAAAAAAAAAAAATTAATATTAGCCAGGCATGGTGGCTTGTGCCTGTAGTCCCAGCTACCTAACAGGCTGAGGCAGGAGGATTGCTTGAGCCTAGGAGGTCCAGGCTGCCATGAGCCATCATCACATCACTGCACTCCAGCCTGGGTGACACAGTGAGACCCTGTCTCGAAAAAATAAAAAAGTATTTAATACAAAATTATTTCCACATACAAGGTTTTATCTCTGCCTTGCACATAGTAGATTCTCAAGATTATTTGAATAAGTAAATTCTTCCAGGCTAAAGAGAAAATCAAACAGAGCCAAATCCACCCAGCATATGGGTTCATTCTAGAAAGCACTTCTCTCCACCTGCCCCAGTCAACTCTCCTTCTCCTTCAAGTCTCAGTACAAAAGCCATGTCCAGGCCAGGGGCGGTGGCTCATGCCTGTTATTCCAGTACTTTGAGAGGCCAAGGCAGGTGGATCACCTGGGGTCAGGAATTCAAGACCAGCCTGGCCAACATGGAGAAACCCTGTCTTTACTAAAAATACATAAATTAGCTGAGCGCGGTGGCGGGCGCCTGTAATCCCAGCTACTTGGGAGGCTGAGGCACGAGAATCCTTTAAACTCAGGAGGTGGAGGTTCCAGTGAGCCTGGATCACGCCACTGCACTGTAGCCTGGGTGACAGAGCGAGACTCCGTCTCAAAATACATAAACAAATAAATAAAAGCGATGTCCTGGCCCGGTGCTGTGGCTCACGCCTGAAATCCTAGCACTTCGGGAGGGCAAGGCAGACAGATGGCTTAAGCTCAGGAGTTCAAGACTAGCCTGAACAACGTGACAAAATCCCACCTCTACAAAAAAAATACAAAAATTTGCCAGGTGCGGCGGTGCGCACCTGTAGTCTCAGCTACTAAGGAAGCTGAGATGGGAGGTTCGCTTGAGCCTGAGAGGTTGAGGTTGCAGTGAGGCATAATCATGCTACTGCACTCCACCCTGTACAAGACCATGTCTCTAAATAAATAAATAAAATAATAATAAATAAACGTCATGTCCTAAGGAAGCCTTTGCCTCTCCCCAATCCCTGATCCCAAAATTAAAGTAATTGTAGTTGTACTAATTCCTTACAGCATGGGTCACAATTTCATTTGTAATTATGTTTGTGTATATGTATTTAAGGTGTCTCTTTCCCATTAAACCCAAAGTTTCTTAAGCTCAAGGATCCTGTCTGTCTTCACTATTGTTTCTTTCATACCTAGCACCGGCATTGCCCCATAGTAGGTTATCATTAAGCATTTGTTGAATTTGTGAATGAATAAGTGAATGAGCAAATAAACAAGCAAACGACCCTGTGGCAAAATCACATTTGGCAGCTAGGCATGGTGGCTCACGCCTGTAATCCCAGTGCTTTGGGAGGCTGAGATGGGAGGATTGGGGACAGGAGTTCAAGACCAGCCTGGGCAACATAGTGAGACCCCCCCCCCATCTCTACAAGAAATTAAAAAATTAGCTGGGCATGGTGTCATGCACCTGTAGTCCTTGGATAAAGCTACTTGGGTGGCTGAGGTGGGAAGACTGCTGGAGCCCAGAAGTTTGAGGCTTCAGTGAACCATCACCACACCACTGCACTCCAGCCTAGGTGACAGAGTGAGAACTCATCTGTTAACAACAACAAGAACAAATCACGTTTGGTTAGGCCTACAGCAAGATAATATATGAGTTGTCTTTCCTTGAGGTGTTTAAAATGAAATAGAGAAAGAAATAAAGAAATTGATCATGACAGACTAAAGCCAGCAAGGAAATAAAATGATTCTAAGGTAACATATTCAGAAAAAAAAAATCTCTGACAGGACATTAAAAATATACCTGAGATGGCCAGGCACCGTGGCTCACACCTGTAATCCCAGCATTTTGGGAGGCCAAGGCAGGTGGATCACTTGAAGTAAGGAGTTCAAGACTAGCCTGGGCAACATGGTGAAACACTATCGCTACTAAAAATACAAAAATTAGCAGGGCATGGTGGCAGGCACATGTAATCCCAGCTATTTGGGAGGCTAAGGCAGGAGAACTGCTTGAACCCAGGAGGCAGAGGTTGCAGTGAGCCGAGATCGCACCGCTGCACTCCAGCCTGGGCAACAGAGCAAGACTCCGTCTCAAACAAACAAACATAAAAACCAAAAAAACATATATATAGCTTTATATTTATATATATATTTGAGACAGAGGAGTCTCAAAAAAAAAAATATATATATATATATATAAAATTGCATTTCCATCAATAAACAGGAGCGGGTACCTTTTGAGCAAACACAACAATGCAGAGGTAGCCATATGTTGCACATGAACATCACTGAATTAACGACAAGACAGTCTTATGTGCACTTTTTGTCATTCTTCTGTGTTGGCAGCTATTATCTAGAGATCAAGGGGAGGTCGAGGACAGTCTTATTACAATTCAAAAAGGAGATTTAAGGGCTGGGCGCAGTGGCTCACACCTGTAATCCCAGCAGTTTGGGAGGCGGAGGCAGGCAGATTATTTGAGGTCAGGAGTTCGAGACCAGCCTGGCCATCATGGTGAAACCCATCTCTACTAAAAGTATAAAAATTAGCCGAGCATGGTGGCACATGCCTGTAATCCCACCTACTTGGGACGCTGAGGCAGAAGAATCACTTGAATCCAGGGGTCAGAGGTTGCAGTGATTGCTCCACTATACTCCAGCCTGAGCAACAGAGCAAGACTCTGTCTCAAAAAAATAAATAAATAAATATGACATTTAAAAGCCTTAAGGCAAACTATTGTTGGAAAGCCCTCACAGCTACCTGATAGTTGGTCATCATTTTTGGATGACCAACAAAAATGAAATCAAGCTCATGGCTGTGTCTATCATAATAAGTGAGGCAAGAAATTAGAACTCACTTTCCAAAATTAAGTCAAAAGCTTCTAAAGTAAAAAGGAAGTGGAAACAAAAATTAAAGGCTATGACAGTCAACAAAGAATAAAATGGCTATACTTTCATGAATTACAAAAATAAACCAAAGGAAGTGGCATACAATGGTTTGTATACACTATTTAACACTAACCTTGCAACTGGAAGAATCAAGTTCCAGAGAGGAAACACATACCATGTGAAGCTTTTATCATCAAAGCCCAAAGCAGGCTCATTATAGCAAGGTTTCTGAATACAAGGATCAAAGAGAGAATCCTAAAAGAAGGAAGGTTTCGGGGACTCCTTATATAATCGAAATGAGTACATCAGGGAAGATATGTTTTTAAAAGAGGAAGATGATAGTGATGACCTACTGAGGAATATGAAATAATAAGAAAAGTTTGACTCTCAACGTTCAAAGTACTTGCTATAGTGGAACTAAGAGAGAAAGAAAGAAAAACAAAAACACGTGGCAACTAGGCAACACAAATCAGAATGTAGTAAATGGTCACTGTGGCTATGCTCTGGTTTCTATATTTCTAGAACTTGTGGCTTAAATTTATTAAAGCCCCTTGGATAAAGATGTTGACTTATAAACAATATATTTTCTATTTCCTTCATAGCTGGGAGTTTATTTGTGTGCTCTTTCGAATGCTTTGTAAGACGTCAAGGATTTACTGCCACACTATAGGGAGCCAAAAAAGAGACTCTTTTAAAAAGGTAATTTACCTTTTCTTAAACATTCAAATTTAGAAGCCCTATGCCTAATACTCTAACTAAGACAGGATTGTATTCAGAATAAACCAATGATTTCACTGGGAGAAATTGAGAATATGAAATACTAAGGCTGGAACAATAGTGGTTTAAACAGTGCTTCTCAAACTATCTGTGAGAAGGAATGAGTTTTGTTTTATTTTTTCCTAATCCGTTGCAGACTGACACTTTTAGTAGACACAATGAAAAATAGATTACTATACTAGAAAAATCAAATTAAAAAACAAAGCAGGCCAGGTGCGGTGGCTCACACCTATAATCCCAGCACTTTGGGAGGCCGAGACAGGCAGATCGCCTGAAGTCAGGAGTTCAAGACAAGCCTGACCAACATGGCGAAACCCCACCTCTACTAAAAATATAAAAAATAGCCGGGTGTGGTGGTGAGCGCCTGCAATCCCAGCAACTCAGGAGGCTGAGGCAGGAGAAGCACTTGAACCCAGGAGGCAGAGGTTGCAGAGAGCTGAGATCGCACCATTGCACTCCAGCCTGGGTGACAGAGCAAAACTCCATCTCAAAATAAATAAATAGAATAAAATAAACTAAAATAAAATTAGGAAAAAAATATATACAAAGTACAAGCCCCCCAAATTTTAATAATTATATTCAATAGATGTAAAATTACTCTGTTACATCTCCAAATGCTACAAAAAAATTCTAAATTCTTCCTCTCCATTTCTTTGCTTGTCGCATGATAGACTGGTAAGGAACAGTTGGGACTGACCCTAGCTCACGAACCACACTGTTGAGTATCTGGTCTAGACCAGTGATTCCCAAATGCCATGGTAAAGTTTTCCTTGGGTATACAACCAAAGAGAAAAGGTAGGACAATGAATTGAGTTTTTCACAAAGCAAATTAATTTGATGTAAAGGATCGTCCCATATTCTGAGATTATCTCCTTTCCACACATTTAGGGTTATTTGTGTGTATGTGTGAATGTGTATGAAACAATGGAGAGAGTGCATGGTGGTAGTTTTTATTTGGATGCCTTTGCCTACAAGTTATTGGAGAGAGGCTTAAACATTAATATATTTATCATTTCACCAAGAAGTCTGCACTTAGATGGCTTCAAAGGTTGAGAAATTTAGGTGCTCGGTGTTTCTAACAAGTTTCTTTTCCTCTTTGCCCTGTGCAACACTCAGCATCTTGGCTTGTCCTCTTAACTTGACTTTCCTCATGGTCCCAAGATGGCTGCCACAGTTCCAGTTGTCACATGAATACAACAATACCCAAAACCAGAAAGGCTGCCAGAGACCAGTTTACCATGAAACTAAAGAAGTTTAAGCTTTAGAACCCTTCACTTACACAGGCTCCTTCCAAGACCCTAGCCTGGGGAAGAACGGGGGATCCTATCGATACATTCATCTGGTTGTATATTTTTGTAAACTGTGAAAAAGCAGGACCATTTCAAACAATTTTTCTTAAAAAGGGCCCTAAAGTGCTAGGTGCAGTGGCTCACGCCCGTAAGCCCGGCACTTTGGGAGGCCGAGGCAGGCAGATCACCTGAGGTCAGGAGTTCGAGATTAGCCTGGCCAACATGGCGAAACCCCATCTCTACTAAAAATACAAAAATTAGCTGGGCGTGATGGCAGCTGCCTGTAATCCCAGCTGCTTGGGAGGCTGAGGCAGGAGAATCACTTGAACTCAGGAGGCAGAAGTTGCAGTGAGCCGAGATCACGCCACTGCACTCAGACAGAGCAAGACTCCGTCTCAAAAAAAAAAAAAAAAAAAGGGCCGGGGGTGTTGCTCCAAAATTGTACAGGAAGCCCTCACTTAATGTCATTGATAAGTTCTTGGAAACGGACTTGAAGCAGAATTATGTATAACGAAACCAATTTTTCCTAGGCTAACTGATATTTCTGGAACAAAAACATCACCACAGACCGGGTGTGGTGGCTCATGTCTGTAATCCCAACTTTGGGAGACTGAAGCAGGCAGATCTGCTGAGGTCAGGAGTTTGAGACCAGCCTGGCCAACAAGGTGAAACCCCATCTCTACTAAAAATACAAAAATTAACCAGGCATGGTGGCGTGCACCTGTAATCCCAGCTACTCGGGAGGGTGAGGCACAAGAATCGCTTGAACCCAGGAGGCAGAGTTGCAGTAAGCCAAGATTGTGCCACTGAACTCTAACCTGGGTGACAGAGCAAGACTCTGTCTCAAAAAAAAAAAAAAAAAAAGAAAAAAAGAAAATCACCAAACTTCAAATAAAGACCCAAAACACTTCTAATGTTGGACATTGGAATAAATGTGAGCTATACATACATTTAAGAAAAATTAATAAAAACAAGTAAGATCATTATTTACCCAAGTATTCCAGTTCAGGGTCACAGGTACATCACCAGAGTGGCTTTCTGGTGGTCTATTTCAGAGGAAAAAGTGATGAAACTTTTGTTCACGTATATACCTAGAATACTGAACAAGCTGGACTCATGTACCATAATCATGAAGCAATTTAATTTTGCCTTTCAGTACCCCTTCGAATTCATTAGATGGGGCAAGTTCTTCTGCCTCTGAATGAAACCCAGGCGGTCTTACGACTTTTCTGATTGCTTTTAGGAACTAAAAATCCATACTTTGACTTGAAATACCCAAACAGCCTTTAGTCAGAAGTAGAATGTCTGGGCCCAGACACTCCCTGTTGTCCTACTTGCTAACCATATCTGACCCCTTAGGCAAGGAGGGGAGTGGGTGGGAGGAAGACACAAGGAAGACAGGGAACGTCCCCCGGATTGACCTAAGATGGCCTTGAAAACTTTGGTCTTGGCAAATGTTTAAAGCTGACCCTCATTTGTGGATAACTTTCATGGTTTCTTCAGAGACTTCCCAATCGGAGATCTTTTGCTTGCAGCTTCCTTGACCTGAGTAATCATACCTCAAATTTGTCTGGTCCCTTATTCCTTCTATGGCCTTCCTGGAAACCTGCTGATAGCTTTAGAGTTGCTCGGCTAGGTCCTGATCACCAGTCCAGGAAGCCCTATTATACAGTATCTGGGATAGGTACTCACACCTCCCTCTCCTTCTCTCTCTCACACATCACACCACACACACACACACCCACCGAGGCCTTGGGAAACATTCAGGCTGCCTTGGTCTCAGTAAACTTTGGTTTGCATGTCAGCAGCTAGCCAGCCCCTCTCTCATCCTTTACATTTCTGAACACAGCTCATTTCACCAGGCCTGAATGAGGTGCATCCATGCACCAGCTCTACCCTTTGAAGGGAATCCAAAGAGTTGGGGAATCCATGTTACAGCTCTCTCCATTTCTTCCTTTTACAATCTGTCTACATTCTTGGTGTGGGTGAAGGGCTTCAGACCTATCCGACCCTGTGCTGTCCTCTGCCATTTAAATTTACATTAATCAACAGTAAATAAAATTAAAACTTCACT
This sequence comes from Macaca mulatta, assembly GCF_049350105.2. NCBI lineage: Eukaryota > Metazoa > Chordata > Mammalia > Primates > Cercopithecidae > Macaca > Macaca mulatta. The sequence goes on along the minus strand of NC_133412.1, from coordinate 128,613,596 downwards.
CACACTGGCCACATTTCAAGAGCTCAATCGCCACGTGTGACTACTGTCTACTGTATTGAACAGTGTAGAAAAAAACATTCACAGCACTGCAGAAAGTTCTATTGATTCTTGAACACCTACTTTAAACTTTCTACATGATAGTCTCAGAACTTTTGGCATCTGAAACTTATCATACTTTAAAGCTTCAAGCAAAACCTAATTAACTGTTAAACATTTTAAAATGTGACTGGTATTCATGCAATTAAATATGATGTCCCTATGAATTCCATTCCATGCATAATAATCATTACATCCTTGAAGTTGTAAATATGTTACCAGGACTACTTCAATCCATTTGGTTTAGCTTACATTTGGTTAATGTGATATATCAGAGAGTATGTTTTATCTCAGAGAGTGTGTTTTCATACCATTTAAATGGTATGTATATGTATTGACTACGCATATTTTGAAACTACTCTTTGTCTATTTTATGTCCAAATCACAAAAGTGAAAGGGTAGCTTAAAAGTTGTTCAATGAAGCGTAAATGTAGTAATGAAAGTACTAATAGACACACTATAATTGAGAACAACACAAACATAAAAGTGAACAAGAATCTAAAACAAATATAGAATGTGAGTCTATTCATGTTGGGACAAGTAAATCTGTGGGTATTCTGATTTCCCACAAGCAACCAAAGATGAAAAGAGTGAAGAGGAAATACAATTAATCTTTGAAATTGAATGTTACTCATTTATGAATCTATTCTCTAGTTTCTAGTGTGCTGTCTGCTTCAAATGTTGTCAAATAGTAGTATGGTGCCTCCGAATCCTTTGTGTAATATTTAAATACTGCAGAGCGACCACTGGCATGAACCAAGTATCTGTTCTATTCCAAAACAAACAAAAACTAATATTCTCCAATGTGAAAGAAATAACATTTGCTAGTCTGAAATAATGACTATTGCTTATTCATATGAGTCTTATTAAAAGTAGGTATATGTCATGGTATTGCTGAACAATAGTTGCAAAGGAAATAATATTCAGAGACAAAACAGGAAAAGCTATTGGTAAAATCTTTTAATCGATGATTTTGTCGTAGAAGATAATAATAACAGCATACAAGGTGGAAGAGCAGTTATTATCCATTATGCACACTAGTACTTTACTGCAGGAGGAAATCACTGAGAAGTACAAAGGCATAAATCAGTTCTTAGTGGATTGTGATACAATTTGTGAATGAGAAGTGCCGGATGACTTTGTTCTCCTTATGCCTGAAAATCCATGCTAATCATTTGCTTGGTTGCCCAAAGTTCTGTAAGTCATAACAGTAATAGGAAAAAATATGCTGAGATCAGCACTGACAAAGCACCAAATAGGTATGTTACAAGAATGGTATTCAAATAAAAGAGGCTCCAACTGAATGTCAATGCATGCTCTACTATAGTCAAAGAGAACAGTAGGCAGTCCACAGTTCCATGTTAAAGGAAATTGTGGAAATTATGACTATGATCAAGTTTCACTATACATTTTTTATATTAAACTACTTTTAGAACAGATTCAATTTACAGAAAAATTGTGACAAGTAGTACAGAGAGTTCTCATATTTCCTGGCAGAGTTCTCATTTCCCCTGTTATTAAGATCTTATATTAGTGTGGTACATCTGTTACAACTGATGAACTAATATTGATACATTATTATTAATAAAGTCCATACTTTATTCAGATTTCCTTAGTTTTTATCTAATGTCCTTTTTCTATTCCAGGATCCCATCTTGGAATGACTAATTAATAACTATTTAATAGTCATGTCTCCTTAGGCTTGTCTTGGCTGTGACAATTTCACAGACCTTTGTTTTTGGTAGTCTTGATAGTTTTGAAGTAGACGGGTAGGATATTGCATAGGTTACCTCTTAATTGGGATTTGTGTGATGTTTTTCTCATTATTAGACTGGGATTCTGGTTCTGGAGAGGAAGACCACAGAGGTGAAGTGCCATTTTTGTCATATCCATATCAGGGTACATACTACCATCACAACTTACCACTGTTGATGAACCAGTGCAGACTCATGATATTTATTTTATCCTTTGAGTTAAAATGCAGTGCTTCTTTATTTTGTTGAGAAAATTGTTCCATCTTTGGCCATTAGGAGCTCTTTCAGTTGACTCCTATATGATTTTGACATACCCACATCATTATGTATGTATGTATGTTTAGCACTGTTGTACTGTACTTTCTTACACTACTAGAATCAGTCATTTCTCCAAAGAGCCCTGATTCCCTTTATTGGAGAATGATATTAGAAACCAAGATCTGGGTGCTAGATGTGCTCATTACTACTGGGCTTTCATTGCTTCTAGGCCTACTCGACTGTCAGAGTAAGGAAATATATGTGTGTATACCAACCTGTGTATTTATATGCATCTATATTTCTATATGTAATGATCTATATACATATATTAAGCTAAATATAAATTCACAGGTTTGTCTCCAGCTGTAATCTGTTACTCTATAAATTATTCTAGCTTATTTCCTTTGCTTATCTATAAACACCCACTCCAACAGTGAAAAATCTGTCTCCCACTGTTGCCATCAATTTAATTACTTGTTTCATAGCCATATAATTTTTAGCATGTTGTGTAAAGAAATGTATAGTAACTCTAACTCCACTTTTCCATACTGAAGTACATGAGTTGTTGAAGGCAAAAATGTTCACACGGGGTTTTAATATTTCAACTAGGTCATGCATGGTGGCTCACGCCTGTAATCCCAGCACTTTGGGAGGCCGAGGTGAGTGGATCATTTGAGGTCAGGAGTTCAAGACCAGCCTGGCCAACATAGTGAAACCTCACCTCTACTAAAAATACAAAAAGTAGCTGGATGTGGTGGTGTGTGCCTGTAGTCCCAGCTACTCAGGAGGCTGAGGTAGGAGAATTGCTTGAACCCGGGAGGCGGAGGTTGCAGTGAGCCGAGGTCATGGCACTGCACTCCAGCCTGGCAACAGACTAAGACTCTGTTTCAAAACATATATATAGGCCAGGTGCAGTGGCTCATGCCTGTAATCCCAGCACTTTGGGAGGCCGAGGCAGGTGGATCACGAGGTCAGGAGATTGAGACCATCCTGGGTAACACGGTGAAATCCAGTCTCTACTAAAAATACAAAAAAAAAAAATTCGCCAGGCGTGGTGGTGGGCACCCAGCTACTCTGGAGGCTGAGGCAGGAGAATGGCGTGAACTCGGGAAGCGGAGCTTGCAGTGAGCTGAGATTGGGCCACTGCACTGCAGCCTGGGCAACAGAGTGAGGCTCCGTCTCAAATAAATAAATATATATATATATGTGTGTGTATATATATATTTTTCAACTATTTCTAGTATACAGAATAACTTACATAATTTTTTAAAATTATACTGGTAATGCCAATAAAGACCAATTTTAAGATTGGAAGTGTTGGCCCAGCGTAGTGGATCATGCCTCTAATCTCAGCACTTTGGGAGGCCGAGGTGGGCAGATTACTTGAGGTTAGGAGTTCAAGACCAGCCTGGCCAACATGGTGAAACTCCATCTCTACTAAAAATACAAAGTTAGCCAGGCATGGTGGTGGGCACCTGTAATCCCAGCTACTCAGGAGGCTGAAGCAGGAGAATCCCTTGAACCCAGAGGCAGAGGTTGCAGTGAACTGAGATCTGGCCACTGCACTCCAGCTTGGGTGACAGAGCGAAACTCTGTCTGAAAAAAAAAAAAAAAAAAAAAAAGATTGAAAATGTCTTGCTCAAATAGTGTGTCTTGATGGTATTTTTTAAGAATATTGAAAGCCCGTCTCTTAGCCCAGATTCCCTACAAAACAGCCAAAGACAAGTATTTTTCTTAAGATAAAAAGCTAATGCTTTTTGAGAACTGAACATCTCTGGCAAAGGAATCAGGGAAGAACAGGGTCAGAGCAAAGAGATGCATGGCTGTGCTGGCCACTGCTTCATAATGAGCCATAAAAAATCCAGCAAGTCACTCCTCAAGTGCTTACACTCAGGTTTTTGGGGTGTCTCCAGACAGACCTCTGGGGATAGTCTATGGGAGGGGAGGGGAGAAGGACCTTCTCTGGTCCCTCTCTCTAGTTTCCTATTTTCCACTGGCCAAAGTGTGTCCTATAACTAGTTATGTCTCCTGCACTCACAGGCTGCATTATTAAGCCCTGTGATGGTTAGTTTTATGTGTCAACTTGGCTGGACCACCGTGCCCAGAGTTTGGCCAAACATAATTCTATGAGGATTCTCATTTTTTGGATGAGATTAACATTTAAATAGCTGGACTTTGAGTAAAGCAGATTGCCCTTCATAATGTGATCAGTTCTCATTCAATCAGTTGAAGGCCTGAATAGAACAAATGACTGGCCTCCTAAGAAAGAAAGAATTTTGTCCAGGCCTTTAGATTCAAACTGTAACTTTTCCCTGAGTCTTCAGCCTACCAGCTTACCCCACCAGATTTTGACTCAACAAGCCTCCATAATTGCATGAGCCAGTTTCTTAAAATAAATCCCTCTCAGATGGATGGATGGATGGATAGATAGATAGATAGATAGATAGATAGATAGATAGATAGATAGATAGATAGATAGATAGATAGAGATACAGATATCTCCTGCTAGTTCTGTTTCTCTGGAGAACCCTAATACCAGCATCTTAGTTGACCCCTTGGGAAGGCAGATCCCATACCCTGTGGTATATATGGCATTTGTCTAGGTTAGGAAGTGACAGGAGGAGCCAGAACTCCCAGGCACATGGGTAGTTGGCCTGGATGCTGGATAGCAGCAAGGGGAGTGACCCAGCACTCCCAGTGAGAGGCCAGTTAGACCCCAGGTAGCAGAACCATGTGGCCACAATGGCATTGCATGACCTTGTTGTGACTAAGGTAGAATAAGTGGCTGAGGGTTCAGAGTGGCAACCAAGGAAATCTCGGGAGGAACACAAGTATGTCTGAAGCCTAACTGAAGCTAACTTTGGGCACCAACTATCTAGATTTTTAATGTTGAGCATAAAATATCAGGATTTCTGGCCAGGCGCAGTGGCTCATGCCTGTAATCCCAGCACTTTGGGAGGCCGAGGCAGGCAGATCACGAGGTCAGGAGATCGAGACCACCCTGGCCAACATGGTGAAACCCCGTCTCTACTAAAAATACAAAAAATTAGCCGGACATGGTGGTGGGCACCTGTAGTCCCAGCTACTCGGGAGGCTGAGGCATGAGAATTGCTTGAACCCAGAAGGTGGAGGTTGCAGTGAGCCGAGATCATGCCACTGCACTCCAGCCTGGCAACAGAATGAGACTCTGTCTCAAAAAAATCAATAAATAAATAAGGGTTTCTTCAGAAGACTGAAATGTGTACAATTGGCTCAATCACTAAGACCTTAAATTTTCACTAACTCTTGGTGATTCTTCAAACACCTAGGATATAAATCAATAATATATTATTTGGTATATTCTATTTATTTTATTTTTGGAGACAAGGTCTCATTCTGTCACCCAGGCTGCAGGCTGGAGTGCAATGACGCAATCATGGCTCACTGCAACTTCTGCTTCCTGGGCTCAAGTCATTCTCCAGCCTTACCCTCCCAGGTAGCTGGGACAACAGGCACATGCCACCACACCTGGCTAATTTTTGTATCTTTTGTAGATTTTTTGTATTTTGTTGCCCAGGCTGGTCTCAAACTCCTGAGCTCAGGCAACCTGCCAGCCTCGGCCTCCCAAAGTGCTGGGATTACAGGTGTGAGCCACCGTGTCTGGTCTTGGCATATTTTAAATCATATTTTAAATCACATTCAAAAGCTCCAACAGTGAATCAGTCATTTCCAGAGTCCACTGTGAATAAAGAAGGAAATAATAATCCATTTACCCATACTCCTAACCCAGCACATTCAAACCCCAATGTTTAAGTGTGATCTGTTACAGTCTTAGCACCTGATAGAGCCCTAAAACTATTTATTTTTATATTTCTGCATAACAACCTCAAAACTTAGTGGCTTAAAACAACAACAATTATTTGTTTGCTTGCAATTCTGCAATTTGGACAGGGCTCAGCTGAAACAGCTTGTCTCTTCGTGTTGATCAGGATGGTTTAACTGGGGCTGGACTATGGGAGAGTGGCCTTATTCACATGACTGGCAGTTGATTCTGGCTGTTGGCTGGGAGCACAGCTGGGGCTGTCCACGGGAACCTTGGGTCTCTTCCACGTGAACAGCTTGAACTTTCTCAGGACATAGCATCTGAGTTCCAAGAAGGAGCATTTCAAAACAGCAAAACAAGAGGCTGCAAGACTGCTTAAGGCCTACGGCCACTTTCATATGACTTACAAAGGAAGACAGAGGCCAGCCCAGATTTAGTGTAGTAGCAGAATTCTCAGATGCCTCCCATGATCTCTGGCACCTGGTATTACTCCTGTGATTATGTGACACGGCAAAAGAGATCTTAAGACCACTAATCAACGACCTGAAGACACAGTGGGTGGGCTTGACTTAATTCCATGAATCCTTTAAAAGCATAGTTTTCTCTGGCTGGTAACAGAAGGGCAAGTCAGAGAGATGTGAAGTGTGACAGGGATTCAGAGACAGGGATTCCCCATCACTGAGATGGGGTGGGGGCACATGGCAAGGATCTGAGAACGGCGTCTGGCAGCTAAGAGCGTTCCATGGCCAACAGCTAGCAAAGCAATGGGGACCTCAGCCCTACAACCAGAAAGAAATGAATTCTGCCAATAACATAAAGGAGCTTGGAAATGCAGCTTTCCCTAGAAGAACCTCTAGATGAGGGTGCTGGACGGCACTTTAATTTCAACCTTGTGAGACCCTGAGTGGAAGACCCAGATAAAATGTGCTGGCCTGTTGATGCATGGAAACTGTGAGATAATAAATTTGTTTTAAGTTATGGTTGGTGCAAATTTCTGTGGTAATAGAAAACCCATACACAAGTGATAGAACATGGAATAGACTTTGCCTTTTGAAGAGAGGAGTAGCAAAGGCTCACTGCAAATGGCTGTGGGTTGGGGGATATTGTTTGAGAGTATGGGGTCCATGTCAATCCAAATAATAACTAGAATTATATGACAGAAAAACCAACACCTACTGCTATTCTCAGCAACCTCTGATGGTGAGTTTGGGTTTTCTAATTAAGGAGCAATAAGAAATAAGAAACTAATGTGACCCACAGCTGAAGTTATCCATTGTCATTGCTGCCTTGACAAAAATTGCATATAATTGTCTTCCCTCTTATAAATGTGAAGTGATTATCATAATTTTTCGTTATTATTTTTCATTAGCAAGCAATCTTTTAGAAATTGTTGACTAAAATTTTTGGCCCACAGGTGTGCAAAACACTGATAAGAGGTCCAATAAGGCCTAAAGCGTGAGAAAGACTGTCTTGTGCACGTCTGTGAAATAATCACAGAGAAAATGTTCTCATCTGGCATTACAATATTTAAATATCAACTCATTTTTTTTCTTTTGAGACAGAGTCTCGCTCTGTAGCTAGGCTGGAGTGCAGTGGCGCGATCTCGGCTCACTGCAACCTCCACCTCCCAGGTTCAAGCAATTCTCCTGCCTCAGCCTCCTGAGTAGCTGAGACTACAGGCGTGCACCTACCACACCCAGCTAATTTTTTTGTATTTTTAGTAGAGACGGGGTTTCACCATGTTGGCCAGGATGGTTTCGATCTCTTGATCTTGTGATCTGCCCGCCTCAGCCTCCCAAAGTGCTGGGATTACAGGCGTAAGCCACCATGCCCGGCCAATATCAACTCATTTTTAAGGGTTCTTGAAGCAAGAGGCATTGCTATACTATAGTTAAGATATTTAACGAGGACTTGATGTCAGCTCAGAAGGAGGTTATGTACACTTTGAAGACAATCAGAGAAACAACCCATCACGGCCGGGCATGGTGGCTCACGCCTGTAATCCCAGCACTTTGGGAGGCCAAGGCAGATAGATCACCTGAGGTTAGGAGTTCGAGTCCAGCCTAACCAACATGATGAAACCCCATCACTACTAAAAATACAAAAAATTAGCTGCCATGGTGGCAGGCACCTGTAATCCCAGCTACTTGGGAGGCTGAGGCAGGAGAATAACTTGAACTTGGGAGGCGGAGGTTGCAGTGAACTGAGATTGCACCATTGCACTCCAGCCTGGGCAACAAGAGCGAAACTGCATCTCACAAGAAAAGGAAAAAAGAAACAAGCCATCACCATTGTATTCGCAATTTATGTTCCTCGAGGTCTCAAAAAGATCTTTATATATCAAAACTTAAAAATGAGGCCAGGTGCAGGGGCCCACGCCTGTAATCCCAGCACTTTGGGAGGCCAGGGAGAGTGGATCGCTTGAGCCCAGGAGCTGAAGGCCAGCCTGGGCAACATAGTGAGACCCTGCCTCTAAAAATGTACATATTTAAAAAACTGAAAAAAGAAAACAAAAAAATGTGCCCTTCCTTCAAATGGATAAGATCAATAGATAATTGACATAATAAAAATATTTAAAGATTTACTTATCCCTATAATACAAAGAAAATGGGCCTTGGGGATCGGGATTATGATACTAATGGTGGTCAACATGCACTGAGTGCTGTGTTCCCAGCATCATGCTGAGCTCTTAATTTCATTCTAACTTTATTACTGCCCTGCAAGATAGGAATCCTTGTTCCCAGTTAAGAGATGGGAAAACCAAGTAGAAAAAAAAAGTTGAATAAATTGCCCAGGATACACAAGAGTTCTGTAGGCCCAAAACGAGTACGCCTAACCCCAGAGCCATATCTTGAGCATAAAGTCATGCAGGAAAGACAGAGCAGAGTGTTGGAAACAAAGGGCCTCTGGAAGGGGCTGGAAGCGATGCTTCCACTGGAAGTAAAAAGATACATTTGGAGAAGGGAGAAAATAGGCAAACCAACAAGAAGTCTGCAACTGTGATTCATAAACATCTAGGGCAGAAATAATTTCTTTGATCACAAAAGAAAAGGAGAACCCCAGGGATCCCAGCGAGAGCATGAGCAGGACACAGGGAGAACTGATGAGAGGATTTTTCAGGCATCAGCAACTAATGGGAAGATTTTAACAAGACCCAAACTTTGGCAGGATGCAGAGCAGGGACAGAAAAGGGCTGAACTTACATTTCATGTTAATTAAAGATATTGCTCTTAAACTCCGTGGTAAAGACTGTATTTCCAGATTCAGATTCTCTTTGGAATGCTGGGAGAAAAGGGATTGTACCAGCTCAGTTATTTGTATAAGATTATTCAAGTAGAAAAATTTGAGCAAATTTGAACGGATGTGGGTAATATGAGAAGCAGCGCTCCCTATCCGTAATTCCTAGGGAAGAGTTTATGGTCTCTGCTAACACTGAACTCTGCTTATGGATGTCTGCAACACCATACTCTCACAGATTGCTAGAAAGTTCAAAACCTAGCACAAGAGCTATGTTGTATTGGTACTCTAGATGAATAAGAGAATTTGAAACAGGATTCTGTTGCACTTTTATCACCTGATGTAAGTTCACTTATGTCAACTAAATCATAGAGCATATAATAAAACCCAAATTCCTTTTTTTTTTTCCTGGAGACAGGGTCTTGCTCTGTCACCCATGCTGGACTGCAGTGACATGATCATGGCTCACTACAGCGTCAGCCTCCCAGGCTCACGCAATCCTCCCGCCTCAGCCTCCTGAGTACCTGGGACTACAGGTGCACACCACCATGCACAGCTACTTTTTGTATTTTTTGTAGAGACAGGTTTTTTTCATGTTGCCCAGGCTGGCCTAGAACTCCCAGATGTAAGTGATCTACCTGCCTTGGCCTCCCAAAGTACTGAGATTACAGGCATGAGCCACTAGGCCCAGCCTCCCCAAATTACCTTAAAGTAGCTAAATATTTTATTGTTATTGTTATTATTATACTTTAAGTTCTGGGGTACATGTGCAGAACATGCAGGTTTGTTACATAGGTATACACGTGCCGTGGTGGTTTGCTGCACCCATCAGCCCGACATCTACATTAGGTGGTGGCTAAATATTTAACCAATGAATTCACCAAATATTTTGCGGATTAATTCTAATAGTTACTACACGCTTCTGACATCATTAATTTAATAAATCCATAGAATAAATAAATGTTCTTATTTATTCAGTTCTCTAGAAGAGTTTGCATTCGATGTTTATTAGAATTTGTCTTCACAATTATCTGGAACTGTTATTTTCTTTATGAGAATTCCATTTGAAAGAATCAAGTCTGTGCCTTTAAGTGAATACTCAGGGGGCTGGGGTTTCTTTAGTTAATTTTGGTAACTTTTTTTCTAGGCATTTGCTCATTTTTATTTGTTTTAAAATTTATTGTCATAAAATTTTCCTCTTAATTTCTTTCCAGTCTCTGCTGCTCCTTAGGTTATGTTCCAGTCATCATTCCTTAGGTTATGTTCCAGTCATCATTCCTTAGGTTATGTTCCAGTCATCATTCCTTAGGTTATGTTCCAGTCATCATTCCTTAGGTTATGTTCCAGTCATCATTCCTTAGGTTATGTTCCAGTCATCATTCCTTAGGTTATGTTCCAGTCATCATTCCTTAGGTTATGTTCCAGTCATCATTCCTTAGGTTACAGTATTTTTGTTTTTGTTTGCTTGTTTCCTAATACAGTGTTTTTGTGCCCTTTCTCTCTTCTTTTAACCAATCTACCAGAGGTAAGTTAATTTTATTAGTGATTTCCAAAAACCATTTTTCTGCTCTACTGAAATTTTTTTTACCTTTGTCTTCTATTTTGTTCACTTCTACTCTATTCTTTATTATTTTCATATTTCTTATACTGCTAGGTACATTCTGTTGCTACATTTATAAATGTTTTAACTAGCTGATTATCTCCAGCCTGGGTGACAGTGAGACCCTGTCTTAAAAAAAAGTAAAATTTTCAGCCTTTCAGCTTTTCTTAATGACCCATGCAGGACTATAAGCTTTTTTCTTTCTCTTTTTCTTTTTTTATTTTGTTTTTGAGACAGAGTCTTGCTCTATTGCCCAGGCTGGAGTGCAGTGGAATGATCTTGGATCATTGCAACCATCTCCTGGGTTCAGCCGATTCTCCTGCTTCAGCCTCTTGAGTAGCTGGGATTACAGGCACAAACCAACATGCCAGCTAAATTTTGTATTTTCAGCAGAGATGGGATTTCACCATGTTAGCCAGGTGGGTTTCGACCTCCTGACCTCAAGTGATCCGCTCGTCTCAGCCTCCCAAAGCACTGGGAGTACAGGTGTGAGCCACCACACCAGGCCATATAAGATTTTTTCCTATTGTATACATGTGGCTATAGTTAATAACAATGTATAATATCTTTAAAATTGCTCAGAGTAGATTTTGTGTTCTTATCACAAAAAAAGATATGTATATGAGGTAATACATATATTAATTACCTTGATTTAGCTATTTCACAATGTATACATATTTCAAAACATAATGTTGTACACAATAAATATATACAATATTTACTTCTCAATTAAAATAAATTAATTGGCTGGGCGCTGTGGCTCCCGCCTGTAGTCCCAGCACTTTGACAGGCCGAGGCAAGTGGATCACTTGAGTTCAACAGTTTGAGACCAGCTTGAGCAATATGGTGAAACCCTGTTTCTACAAAAAATATAAAAATTAGATGGGCATGCAGGCCTGCACCTGTAGTCCTAGCTACTCAGAAGCCCGAGATGTGGGGAGCATCTGAGCCCAGGAGGTCGAGACTGCAGTGAGCTGTGATTGCACCACTGCACTCCAGCCTGGGCAGGAGAGTGAGGCCCTGCCTTTAAAACAATAAAAAATAGCTATCTTACTGAGCATATTCCAATTTAGAATTTTTATAAACATTATAATGTTGTAACATTATAAACACAAATAGTTGTGTATTGTGCAATATATATTACACACATACACATATATATCCACACATATACATACACATGCACATACATACATATAACCCTGTGGTAGTCAGCCTTCAACATGGCCCCCTATGAGCCCTACCTGCTGGAATTCACACTCTTGAGTAGTCCCTGCTGACGTTGTACCAAGGTTGGTCTGTGTGTCCAACAGAATACACCAAAAGTGATAATGTTGTCACATCCAAATCAGGCTACGAAAGAATGTGGTTTCCATTTTGGGTGCTCTCTTGTTCTCTTTCTCTCTCTCTCTCTCACACACGCACACACACACATTTTGGGGGGCAAGTTGCCATGTGTGAGCAGCCCTATGGAGAGGGCCGGGTAGTGTGGAACTGAAGTCTCTGGTCAACAGCCAGCAAGGGACGGAGACCTGTTAACAAACAAGAGTGTGAGATTGACAGAGGATTCTCTAAGCCCACTCAATCCTTGAGGATGCAACTTCATGAGAGACCCTGATTTAAAACCACCCAGGTAAGTCACTCCTGGATTTCTAATCCCATCTTCAGTGAACAAGGAAATGCTACAATTCTAAACATCAACCATGAGAAATGCTAGTGAAATACTTCCAAATTTGAACAGAAATGATGGTGAACACTGAAAGCCTTGACCCTCAAGCAGGGTATATACATTTCTGAGAACAGGTGACAGTTCCAAAGAGTCTTTGATTAAAGCTCCAAGATCCAGCGACATGGGAGATGATGGGAGAAGCAATACAGGCACCTAAGGAGACACTGATTCTGCATCGGACAGTGGCAGGGGAAAGGTATTGAAATAGAGATCGCGATAGCAATAGTCTGTTTATGACCTGGTCTCATAGTTGAGAAAGGTAGTTTAAGGGATTTCACTGGACACCACGCTTACCTCCCGAATGCTAAATATGATGATTATATGAAACTTAGGAAAGAGGAAGTCACAGTTCTGGGAAGCTGAAGACTGCTCAACTTCACTCTTCACCTCCTCCCCGCTAGTACCCTCCCGCTATTGACAACAGAAATACACCAGCCCAGGCACTATGCACCAGAGGAAGAAAGAAAAGAAAAAGAGTAAAGGAATATAATTCAAAATATAGATAAAGAATATATGCAAACAAAGGAATTATCCAAGGAATCAGAACAAGAATTCCAAACACAATAGGGAATAAAAGGAAAACCAGCAGAGCTCAGGGGAGAAATAGAACAGAAATATAAAATATTACCCCAAAACACTACACGATAAATACAAATGGAAAAATACAATTAAAAGCATCATAAAGAACATAAAGGACAGGCTTTTTTAGAGCCCCCAAAAGAGATGGAAAGGAGCAATGAGATAAAAAAAATAGTGAAGATGACAGATGGAAAGTAAAGAGAAATCCAAGGTACACATAGTTGCCATTCCTTTGTAGAATACCAGAGAAGACTAGAATCAAACAAGTGAATTTTTAAGAAATTCTTTCCAAAATATGATAGAAGAAAACTATTCCAAAACAAAGACTTCAATTTTCAGGACAAAAGAACACAATGTCCCAGGAAAAAGTGAGGAAGAAAAAACAAAACCAAGAGGTATCCTAAGGAAGGAAAAAGAACCAACCCAGACAGAGAAAAGCAAAAGTTACACACAAAGCAAAAAAGAAAAATTTACATACAAGAGAGAAAAATCCAGTGGCCCTCAGACTTCACCAGGAAAATCACCTATTCTGGAGACAATAAAGCAGAGCACAGAAAGTTCTACGGGAAAGTATAATCTAAGGATTTATGTACAACAAATTTGTTCTTCATGTATAAAGGCAAAAGAAAGACTCTCTAGCATGGGGAAACTCAAACAAAACCGCACCTCTGAGCACTCCTTGAAAAATCAAAAACAGCACAAATCCTCTTTGATGATAAAATCTAGCTGTGCAAGGGAGAGTGGACTCCAGTAAAGGATTTAGAAATTAAGGTGCCCTGGTAAAAATCACCACAGCGAGTATGAAGACTGGAGACAGACTACGTGGGCTTGAGCCATGTCTCTGTGCGACCTTGGGACCTGAGCTCTTTATACCTAAGTTTCCTCATTGTAAAATGGGGACCATAGTATAATTTAAATCTTAAGGTTTTCTAAGACTTAATTTGGCTCATATACATAACATGCGTAGAACAGTGACTGGCACAGAAAAAGAGCTATGAGCTATATGTGGGTAAGCTAATATTTTATTTTAGAAATCAGTCTAAACATTAATAATATGGTATCATGCACTCCAAAATTTGTTAAGAGTGTAGGTCTCATGTTAAATGTTCTTACCACACACATACAAAAAAGGAGATGCAGGGAAATGTTGGTGGCAGATATATCTATTACCCTTATTGTGGTGATAGTTTTATGGGTGTTTGTGATGGTGGCAGGAGGCAGACAGGTTCCCAGGTGGGAAGGGTTGGGTCCTTGGTGAAACCCCACCTTCAAGCCAGGGACAACCTAAAGCCTGGGGGCCAGGCTGCCAGTTCCAAGTGAAGTCCCTGACCTGGAGTGAGAACTTCCTGGTGCTTTTTACAGGTCCGGCCTAGACCAATCAACACACACGTCCTCCATTCTGAGCCCATAAAAACCCCCAGACTCTGCCAGACTCAGACACTCATGGGGACTACCTGCTGGTGGGTAGGAGCTACCCACTTCAGGTATCCTCTCTGCTGAGAGCTGTTCGGTAGCCCAATAAAGCTCTTCTCCACCTTGCCCACCCTCCAGTTTTCTGTGTATCCTCATTCTTCCTGGACATGGGACAAGAACTCAGCATCCACCAAATGACGGGAGTGAAAGGAGCTATAACACTTTCCTGGCTGGCTCACCAGGTGTGGGTGGGAGCTAAAGGGGCTGTAACATGTTCCTAGCTGGCTCGCTGAGCTGTAGGTGGTGACAAGCTCCCAGACTGTGGCAGTGAAGAGTGGTGACCCTTCTGGGGACCCAGACCTAGGGATTCCCCAAGCCAGAGCTGTAACACTCTAGCCCTTCTGCCCTCTGGAGTGCCAGGTGGCCACTCCACATAATGGGAAGCAGCAGCAGGGCTGAGCCAGCCCAGGAACTGCAGGCCAGCAGGACTGACAAAGTTGTAACACAAACGACTGAAACATACCCCCACAAAACATACCTCCCACTCACCAGGCTGTGGGCAATAAGAAGGAGAAAAGAGCTGCTGCCCTTCTAGAAGCCCAGGCCTCAGGGCTGCCCGAGCCAGGGCTGTGACACACTGTAACACCCTCTTTGGGCTCTGTGGTTCCTGGAGTCTCCAAACTTTCAGGTGCCACTGCATTCCCTTTGTCCAGATGCTGGTGCCCTCAGTGGAAGCCACGCATGGTACGCCTGATCCAGCTGCAGCCTTGCATGGAGCTGGCGCCTGTGCTGGCACCTGGAGCTACCCACCCCACCACAGCAGCTGGTGTGCCTGGCTGTGCACAGTGGTCGGACCCCATGCTCACTTGGTCACATACCCCTCACTGCGCCACGCCTGACTCACCCTTTGCAGGCATGGGATCCGGGCCAGTTGTGCGAGCTGAGTGCAGCCTGCCAGGCTGAGTGGGCAGAACGAGCCCAGCAGGCACAAGCAAAACTCAAGCAGAGGCACCGCTGGCCACAGAGGTTTCTAGCTGGTGAAACGACACCTGAAGGATCCTGTGACATTTTCATAAGTGCAAACTCAGATTACACACATTAAGTTGTGCAGTTATCTGTATATCAATTGTACCTCAATAAAGAGCTGTTTAAAAAAAAGAAAGCTAAACAATGATGAGAGCTTTTGCTACAAATCAGAATATTTGAGTACCTCGTAGAATAGCTGGGAAGGATAGGTAGACAACCTTAAAGGCTACAAAGCCAAGAACACCCAAAACAATGCTACAAGACTGGTCTAGTGAGCTCAGGCCTAGTGCCACGGCCAATTGCCAGAAGCTGCAGCTATAACCCCAACACTCCCAGCACTGGATGCTGGAACCCACCATGGGCACTGTTGCAACCAGTACTCCTGAAGCTTGATCTTGCTGCAGTGACCGGCAGAGAGTGTACCTGATTGGTGGGCCTAAATTACAGGCCCACACCCAAGGTGCAAAGCAACCTGGGAAGTGAGTATCTTCACTTTCAGCTTTTATAGTAGCAGGTGGAGGTCTCCTACCCAATCATGTGGAGGAGAAGTTTTCAAACAAGAAGATTTAGATGTTAGGCCACCTAAAAGAATAACTTATCTCTTCTACAGTAAAAGAAGGCAATATAGCTCAGAGAGATTAAGAGCATGGGCCCTATACACTCATTGCCTCTGGGGAAATTCTCTGTAACTATGGCCATAGAAGCTTTAGTTTCATTGGAAAATGGAGATAATGGTACCACTCTCATAGTGCTCTCTTGAGGTTTAAATGAGCTAATTCATGTAAAGCACAGAGTAAGTGCTCAGTAAATACTAGTAGATATGAAAGTAATTATTACCATTATTCTTATATTCCACCCCTTCACTGCCCAGTATCAACTTTTCTGCATGTAATTATAATCCCCAAAGTGCTCTCATCTAACCAAATTAAAGTGTCCTTATGCAAACAAAAATATACTCACCCCTTCTTTAAAGTCTCAAAGCCCTAAGAGTTTATACATCCAGCTTCAAGTCCAGGCTCTGGGAGATGTCATTTCTCTTTTGCTCTACTCAGCCCTTACTGGTAGCCTGTAACATGTAGACTAAACTGTAAGGTTAACCATCATCCATATGCCCTGTATATAACTGCAGGAGGAAAGGGAGAGGAAAGAAGAGGGAAGTTAGGGTAAATAAGCATATCCATGAAAAGCAGAGTAGAAAACACGTTGCTGAAATCATTCTTATATCAGCCATGTCATACAAATACCATAACTGGTATTCATGACTTATTCTTCCACCATCTACTCCATGCTCCCTTGCCTTCCACCAGCATCTCAGCTTGTTGGGATTCTACCTGATGAAGTGAACCATACCTCACTCATGAGGGATCTGAGCCTATCATGGTCCAGTTTCCACTGAGTTACTGCAGTGTCCTGCCTACTTTGATTGTTGGCAGTGGCAGTGGACAGGCACCGGTGGCTTGAGTCATGTGTGTATCCCTTCTTCTCTCATGTGATCCATATTGCAGATTGGGTTCTCTGGAAAGGGATGCTGCCATGGGGCTTGGGGTGCAAGGTGATTGTTGGGATTGCCAGTGGGAAGTTAAGAGAGGAATGCGGCTGAGAGAGATGTTAAACTGTCATGCAAGCCCAACAAAGCCTTGGCCAACCTGGTGGGAGCTCCGGGGCCAGTGTGGCCATCACCACGTCCTGCACCAAGTGGAAATACCCGCTCCTCGTGTGGCTGTCATACTAGGAAGAGTGTGACCTGGTGAAGCAGCAGGCCCTGAAGGAGAAGAGAGCTGGAAGCTGCCTGCTGACTGCACTGCCCGTAGCTGGGTGGCAAATTCTTGCCCGAAAGGTATCGAGGTGTTTCATCATATTTCCTATAGGCAGCAATCCCATTTCCCCTTTAGGATCCCGGCACAATCACCTCATCAACTTTGTAAATCCCCTGGGTTTTTTTTGTTGCTGTTGTTCAACCAATGGCATATGGAAACCTCAGCTTCCAATTTGGTGGAAACATAGTTGTATCCACCAGTGAAAGCAATCATTCCTCCCACGGGCATCAAACAAAGCTTCAAAATCTTGAAAATGGGCAAAGAAAATTTTGCAAGTGGGTCATTGTGTATAGCAGTCAGAAGTGCCACTGCCTTGTCTACCATGTTTATTAAATCTGGAGCAAACAGCTCAAACACTGTACTTTTAGGAAAACAAATACTGACATGTTTATTTCATAGATGTACTCCTAGAAAAAAAAAAATCTGTATGTAAGTCAAACCATGGCAAATTGAACTGTATTTTAAATGCATTTGGGGAGCTCATAATGTAAAGGAAGTTGTTGGGCAAGAAGAAATTTATTTTTTTTAATCAAGTAGTCACTTTTTCACCCTCCCACTTCCTTTACCCAGCCTACTCTCTACCTCCAGCAAAATTAATATATTTTATCAATTAACCTGTTTGAGCTTTTCAAGTAGAACACATTCGTACTCTTAATCACAATTTAATATCACATAATACTTCCTGGAAATAGTGGTTTCTTACTCTTAATGATATAACTAGGGTTTATGAAATTATCCCAGCAGGAGGTAACAGAAATATGAATATGAAAATCTTTCCATTAAGGAATGAAAAAAGTTAAATAAATGTCCCCATGACAGGGTTCCAAGCACTTATTCTCATTAAGAAACATTCACAGCCTAAAGAGTTAAGTGGAGATACATGTGTGACTGCAGTTCAGTACCATGGAAGATGCAATGTTTCAAGGCTTCTAGGATTAATGTCTGTAAAATGTTCTTAAGTTATTCTGAGTTTCATTGTAATATACTATGCTTCTTAATAGACTTTTTATTTGCCTCCTAATTTTACCTAGACTTTGCAAGTTTTGCTTGTGCAGTGTTCTGTAGTACTCTTCATTAATTCAGCAAATAAAAACTGAGTACTTTCTGTGTCAGACCAAGGGGTTATAAAACATTGTCCTTCTCCAAAGGAGCTTACGCTCTGATGGGCATACAGAAAAGTCAATTTAAAAATTATAGTGGTTCCCAGCCAGGCGCGGTGGCTCACGCCTGTAATCCCAGCACTTTGGGAGGCCGAGGTGGGTGGATTACGAGGTCAAGAAATTGAGACCATCCTGGCCAACGTGATGAAACTCCGTCTCTACTAAAAATACAAAAATTAGCTGGCCGTGGTGGTGCATGCCTGTAATCCCAGTTACTCGGGAGGCTTAGGCAGGAGAATCACTTGAATGGGGTGGGCAGAGGTTGCAGTGAGCCGAGATCACACCACTGCACTCCAACCTAGCGACAGAGCGAGACTCTATTAAAAAAAAAAACAAAATTATAGTGGTTCCCTTATAGGGGTATGCACAAGATTGCCAGAAAGAAGGCCACTATGCTCTGTTATGAGCATTCAGGGAAAATGACACAAGGACATGCCATTCAAGCCAAGGTATAAGGCTATGTAGGAAGTAGCTGAGAATGTGCTTCTATTGCTTTTTTTTTTTTTTTAAACTCTGTCACCCAGACAGGAGTGCAGTGGTGTGATTTCAGCTCATTGCAACCTCCACCTCCTGGGTTCAAGCAATTCTCATGCCTCAGCCTCCAGAGCAGCTGGGATTACAGGCGCCTGCCACCATACCTGGCTAATTTTTATATTGTTAGTAGAGATGGGGTTTCACCATGATGGCCAGGCTAGTCTTGAACTCCTCGCCTCAAGTGATCCACCTGCCTCGGCCTCCCAAAGTACTGGGATTACAGGCGTGAGTCACCGCACCCGGCCTATTGTTTCTTTTGTGTCTTTCAGTTGTAAGTGCTGTCCTTCAGCTTCTCCTGTGGGGAGATAAGGCTTTGGCCTCCTCTTGCTTCTGCCACATGCACCAGCCCTCCCGTTCAGCCACTCTTCTGAATCATATCACAATCTTGGTTAAATCAACTTCAATATTTACATGACAGTGACAATGTGAGTCACCCGGCATATGATTATTTCCTCCTTTCTTACTTTTTAAATTATCTTTTATTTTCATTTGCTTGGTTTTCGGGCACAAATTATTTGAAGTTTCTGAATTTCCACTCAAAACTCTTGACACATCAAGCCTTGTGTTGATGTCATTCTTGTCCTCCAGGCTGGTGCCATCAGCCTCGATTGCAGCAGGTCATCAGACTGTGCTTTCCCTTCACTTTAATGCTGAGGATTACCTTTCCTCCCTCCTGGGTTCACTATGCTGTTTTCTTCCTCTTTAATTTACACTCTCATGTTGGGAGGCATACCCCCTGATACCCTGAGAAAGGGTATGGGAAATCCTAAATTTGAGGGAAGTCTTACATTTAGAGATGGGATGAGGGAAGGATGGATAGATGGCGAAGGAGTATAAGGACACTTCCAGGTGAGATGGATGTAGTCATTATCTTGATTGTAGTGATGGTTCCTTGGTTATATACATATAACAAAACTTATCAAATTGTGACAGTATATTGTATGTCAATCATATCTCAATTAAGCTGCAGGAAAAGATAAATAAAACAGTATCCATATAAAACTCAGAAGTTGAACTGGGCGTGGTGGCTCATGCCTATAATCCCAGCACTTTGGGAGGCTGAGGTGGGCAGATCACAAGGTCAGGAGATCGAGACCATCCTGGTCAACATGATGAAACCCCGTCTCTACTAAAAATACAAAAATTAGCTGGGCATGGTGGCACATGCCTGTAATCCCAGCTACAAAGGAGGCTAAGGCAAGAGAGTCGCCTGAACCAGGGAGTTGGAGGTTGCAGTGAGCCGAGATCGCACCACTGCACTCCAGCCTGGCAACAGAGCAAGACTCTGTCTCAAAAAAAAAAAAAAAGAAAGAAAGAAAGAAAATTCAATAGTTTATTAACTTATGTTATTTGCAAGTGTATGGGGAAACAGGTACTCTCATACAATGCTGGTGGGAATGTAAAATGTTACAGCCTCTAGGGGAGAAATTTGACAATATCTAGCCAAATTACAAATGTGTTTAATCTTTGGCCCAGTAATTCTAAGAATCTGTACTAAACATACATGGGCAGAAATGCAAAATGACATTTGCACAAAACTGTTCATTGAAGCATTAGTTGTAATAACAAAAGACTGGAATCGATCTAAATGTACGTCAGCAGAATATTGATAAATGATGGCACAGCTATGTAATGAAGCACTGCACAGTTGAAAAGAAGTGAGAAAAGCGTCTATATACTGCTATGGAATGATCTTCAAGATGTATTGTTAAGTGAAGATAACAAGTTCTCAAACACTGAGATATTCTACCTTTTGTTCCTGGAAATGCTGTATATCTTGATCTGGGTGGTAGCTACATGAGGTATATAAATATGTAAAACTTCACTGAGTTGTGCATTTAAGATTAGCACACTTTACGGTATATAACATCCTAATAATTTTTTTTTTAACTAGATAGGAGCAGATTGAGGAGTGCGTAGAAGAAGAAGTGGAGACAATGAGAATTTTGTCTATGAAAAGGCAGGACTAGCTAGAGAGAATGTAATGTCAAGGGAAGGCTTTTCTTTCCTTCCTTTTCTCCCTTTCTTCCTTCTTCCTTTTTAAAATAGGACTTAAGCATATCTCAAAGCTGATGGCTGATGAGAAAGAGCAGTTGAAAAGTAAGATTGAGTCTATACAAGAAAGAGAAGGTGGGCTGGGCACAGTGGTTCACGCCTATAATCCCAGCACTTTGGGAGTCTAGGGTGGGTGGATCACAAGGTCAAGAGTTCAAGACCAGCCTGGCTAACATAGTGAAACCCCATCTCTACTAAGAATACAAAAATTGGCCAGGCGTGGTGGTACATGCCTGTAATCCCAGCTATTTGGGAGGCTGAGTCAGGAGAATCACTTGAACCCACGAAGAGGAGGTTGCAGTGAGCCAAGATCGTGCCACTGCACTCCAGCCTGGGCAACAGAGAAAGATTCCATCTCAAAAAAAAAAAAGAGAGAGAGAGAAAGTATAATCAAACTACAAGGTCTTTGGAAAGTTGGGAGGGTATGAGAGTCAAAGTCCCCAGAAAGGTATTGTTCTTAGATGGGGAGAAACATTTTTACTGTCCCAACAGGGGAGAAGGAAACTAGAATGGGGGTCACTATAGCGAGTTTTTGGAATTAGGAACACCAGGCTCTGAAGGAGATAGGGCCTGCAGAGGGAGTGGAGGGAGGTGGTTGTGGAATCCAGGAAGCAGAAAAGCCTTGGAATAGTCATTACAGCCAGTGGGAGAGTAAAAAGTAAGCTGAACAGGGAAATACAGAAGGATCATCAGCTATTACGGGCCCATTTTAGTGATTGTGTGGCTTTTTCCAGCAAGGCTAAGAGAAGCAAAATGTTGTATTCACCCACAGTTGGGTTTTGCGAAACCCAACTAAGAGATAGGATAGAAAGGGTACAACTAAGAGATAAGATAGAAAGGGTACAACTAAGAGATAAGATAGAAAGGGTACAACTAAGAGATAGGATAGAAAGGGGCTTTAGATCATTGGCCAAGTATGTTACTAAAATGATGTATCATGCAGTCTAAGGTGATAAGCAGGAAATCGAGAGAGCAGGAGACAGAATGATTAGAAGTAAACGAAATCCGCAAGGATTGGAGTTCCAGTGAGGTTGATAAGTGGTTGTACTGGGACTGGTTGAAAGCAGGCTAGCAGGAAAAGATGCTGTGGCCAGAAACGGAAAGCTTGAACTGGTGATTCCGGGCATGTTGGGTGATGGTAGAGCCCAGAATGGCCATGGGTTTGGAAGGCTCAAGTGAAATGGAGGCTGGGCATGGAGGTTCCTGCCTGTAATCCAAGCACTTTGGGAAGATGAGGCAGGAGGCTCATTTGAGTCCAAAAAGTTCCAGACCAGCCTCGGCAACATAACGAGGCCCTGTCTCCACTAAAAAATAAAATGTTAGCCAGGTGTAGTACTACATGCCTGTTGTCCTAGCTGCTTGGGAGACCAAAGTGGGAGGATAGCTTGAGCCCAGGAGGTCGAGGCTGCAGTAAGCTATGATTGCACCACTGCATCCAAGCCTGGGCAACAGACCCAGATCCCATCTCAAAAAAAAAAAAAACAGAAAGAAAAAACTAAAATAAAAAGAAATTAAAAATGAAGTGAGATGGAGATCGCCACCACACACAGATTAAAAGCTGAGCCAGCATTTCCCAAAGTGTTTTCTATAGAACATTGCTTGACAAAGGGATTATGCACTAATGACACATTATTAAAGTTCTGTCTTGAATCAGTCCTGTTTACTGTGTTTAACCAAATATTCCCTGCACCTTTGAATTACTAAATTGTTTTAGTTCAATATTTATCAGCAGTCTTCTAAACTAATTTCTTCCAAACATACTTTAGCAACTTTCCGCTTTGCATGTAACCTGCTGAAACTCTAACATTAATGGAATGAAGTGAATAATTATCACAGCAAGTGATCATTTTTTAATATGGTTTTTTTTGGGGGGGGGGCTTTGTTTTTGTTTTGTTTGAGACAGAGTCTTGCTCTTTCATCCAGCCTGGAGTGCAGTAGCGCAATCTTGGTCCACTGCAACCTCCACCTCCTGAGTTCAAGCGATTCTCCTGTATCAGCCCAGTAACTGGGATTACAGGCATGTGCTAACACACCCAGCTAATTTTTTTGTATTTTTAGTAGAGATGGGGTTTCACCATGTTGGCCAGGCTGGTCTCAAACTCCTGACATCAAGTGATCTGCCCGCCTAGGCCTCCCAGAGTGCTGGGATTGCAGGCATGAGCCACCGCACCCACCCTTTAATATCTGCCTTAATGTATTTCAATATGAAAATATTATTTGCCTAGCAAAAGCATGTAATAAAGTACAACATATGCTTCCTTAGGATAATAATGTTAGGTTTCCCATACTTTGCTATGAAGATAAATAATAACAGTGTTGTGTTAGATCATTAGAGTTGCGATTTAACCATGATTATTTTAGTCCTTCATTAATACACCTATTTTGACCATTAAGTAACCTTCTCTCAAAACTAGTTACATTCCTGCTACAGAAAAAGCATTAAATAATAAAGGTTCTGATGTCAATCCCATCAAATATGTATTTCAATTATTTAAGCCTCATAAGAATTCTACCACATATAGTAAAAAAAGTAAAGAAGAGTCATTAAAATTAATAAATATAAAAGGTCTCCATTTTCTTTCACTTCATTTCTCAGACATTTAAGATCGATAACAAAAATGAGGTACCTGACACAAACTGTTTTAATGCTGTTGCTGCCCCTCTCTGAGGGAGAATTAATACTTCCTCTCCTCATTGACATTTGGCTTAGCCAATGAAATGTGAGTGGAATTGACTTGGCTCACTTAAAAGCAGAAGCTTTAAAGAGCCAGCTTAATGTTCGCCCATGTCCTCTCTCCCTCTGCTACAAGAGCAGCAATATTCCAGGTGGAGGCTGCTCCGTCAGCCTGAGTCCCTGAATGAAGGGGATGCGGAGCAGAGCTTCAGGTAATCCTGAAAGGACAGGTGTTATAAGCAAGAAATCAACCTTTATTCATGCTGGCTACCAAGATCTGGGTGTCATTTGTTACCATTGCATGACTCAGCCTATTCTGACTAATACAGAAATCACATTGTCCACCCTATATTCATTTCCAAACACTGGCAACTATTAATGAACACAAATAGAAGTCGTCACCAGAAGCATAAAATTCCCTCCACAGAACGTCTAGAACAGGGGTGGCAAATTGCCTTAATCTCTCGTATCAGCTCTGATGAACTCATAATGATGGCCTGTGTCAACTCTGTAGAGAAGAGTTCTGAAACCATGACGTTGCCTGGCAGGAAAGAGTTACTGATTTATTAGTATGTTTCCAGTAGAAGGAGGGGTAATAAGCTGTCCATCCCTGGCCCATGAGGCACAACCTGTCCTCACTATCCTTTCTGGGTTTTTTCTGATTTTGTACAGGAGGCATTGTTTTTTAAATGCACCCAGAAATAACAGAAATTAGTGCATAAAACATTTAGGTTAATAAATAATTTTATTTTATTTAACTGATGAAAGGAAGGGAAAAAAAGTGTTACTATCAGAGCTGACTACAGAATTTCTCCTCAGCGAGAGAACCGTCTTTGTTAGAAACATCTCTAGTGGCCGGGTGCGGTGGCTCACGCTTGTAATCCCAGCACTTTGGGAGGCCGAGGCAGGTGGATCACCTGAGGTCGAGGGTTCAAGACCAGCCTGACCAACATGGAGAAACCCCGTCTCTACTAAAAATACAAAATTAGCCGGGGTGGTGGCACATGCCTGTAATCCCAGCTACTCGGGAGGCTGAGGCAGGAGAATCGCTTGAACCCGGGAGGCGGAGGTTGCAGTGAGCCGAGATCGCGCCATTGCACTCCAGCCTGGGCAAAAAGAGCGAAACTCTGTCTCAAAAAAAAAAAAAAGAAAAGAAAAAAAGAAACATCTCTAGTGGACTTTTTAGTTACTAAGATGGCCCTCTAGACCAGGCCTGGATAATTGGCCTGGGCAGGAAAATAGTGAAACTGTTTTATATCAGAAATGCACAGTGATTTTTGAAGTTGGAGCTGAAACGAGCCATGAGGAAGCAGGGCAAAGCCCAAGAAGAGGGCCAGAAGGTGTCCCGTCGCATGGCAGGAGGCTGTGGGGAAGGCGTGACACAGGACGCGCCCTCAGGGGACAGAAAAGCTGAGGATTTTTGAGAACTGGGATGATTGAGTATGCAGTTAAAAGTGTGTTACCCTTCCATCCTGTAATCTAACATCCCTAACCATGACCACACATGCGTGCGTGCGCACACACACACACACACACACAATTATGGGTTGAATTGTGTCCCCTGAAAATTCATATGCTAAAGTCCTAACCCCCCATGCCTCAGAATATGGCCTTATTTGGAAATAGGGTCATTGCAGATAGTTAATTAAGATGAGGTCATAGTGAAGTAGGGTAGACCCCTAATCCAATGTGACTGTGGTTATACAAGGAGGAAATCTGAACACAGACACTCATACGGGGACAGCCACATGAAGATGGGAGTGATGCTCCCACAAGCCAAGGAACTACCAGAAGCTGGAGGGGAGACCTGGAACAGCTCCTTCCCTAGCACCTGTTAGGGACAGCACAGCCCTGCAGACACCTTCATCTCAGATATCTAGCTTCCAGAAATGTGAGACAATGAGACAGGAAATTTCTATTGTTTAAGCCTTTCAGTTTGTGTTACTTTTTATGGCAGCCCTAGGAAATTAACACATATGCACATACACACCATGCATGTACACACGCTCATGCACACACACCCATGCACACACATACATGCACATACACACACTGTTGCCCAAATCTTCATTAAAGCCTGCACCACACACACAGCCGTGACCAGTGGCAGTCCGGGGACTGAGGGGTTTGTATGCGAGCTGAGTAAGTATACAGGCTACGCAAAAGGAATGAGACACGCAGAGGCAGGGCCCAGAGTAGATGCCAGAAAGGCAGTGGAAGCAGAGACTCATGGCAGAGGGAGTCACAAGGTGGCTCCTTCCACATGCCCCCCCAGCAAGAATTCTCAGAGCTATTGGGAAAGTATTGAGATAGAGCAGGGACCCCTTTAAGGGCTTGCAGCACTCTCCTCCACCCCCAACCCCAAGCATGGAAATAAAAGAAAATCTTGAGTTCCTTCAAGGAAATTTCCAGGCATCTAGCTAGCCTTGACAAGTAAATGAGCAACCTGATAAGCAAGATGGTAACAGTAGCTTAAAACAATAGCCAAGGACGTTAGAGTCACACGAATATTTGCTTCCCATAGAAAGTAAAGATAACATCTTAGCATATATTCTTGAGTTGTTTTTCAGAATTTGGACCTCCACCAAATGGGTACATTGGTACAGAGACCTTAGATAAAGGGGAACTGAGGACTGAACTCCGACCACTGTTTCTTGTTCTAAATTTCTTTCTGAGGGGCCTGGAGATCACACCCACGAGCCAAAACTAACATTATTTTCTGCTGATCCCAAATGTTTAGACAAAGCTCCACCTCCTTAACCAATCACAAATCAGCAAATCTTTGACTCCACCTATGACCTGTGGGTGCCTGCTTCAAGCTGTCTCACCTTTTCTACAGGTAAAACCAATGTATAGCCTGCATGTATTTTTTTTATTTTATTTTTTTGAGATAGAGTCTCACTCTGTCACCCAGGCTGGAGTACAGTGTCACGATCTTGGCTCACTGCAACCTCCGCCTCCCGGGTTCAAGCAATTCTCCTGCCTCAGCCTCCCAAATAGCTGGGATTACAGATGCATGCCACCATGCCTGGCTAATTTTGTATTTTTAGTACAGATGGGGTTTCACCACGTTGGCCAGGCTGGTCTCGAATTCCTGGCCTCAAGTGATCCACCCGTCTCGGCCTCCCAAAGTGCTGGGATTACAGGCGTGAGCCATTGTGTCTGGCCAGCCTTCATGTATTGGTTTATGATTTTGCCTGTAACCTCTGCCTCCCTGCCTTTAAAAATCCTTACCTGTAAGCTCTTGGGGGTTCGGGTCTTCAGCCTGAGCTGCCTGATTCTCCTTGTTGGTGCCTGGCAATAAATGCCTCACTTTCTCTCGCTGCAATCCCGGATGTCAGGTTTGGCTTTTTTGTGCCAGGCGAGTAGACCCAGTTGTTTGCTAACAGTATCTGGGGTACCTACTGCATAATGTCAAGTGGGTGTCTCCGGTTCAGGCAGTGAGTAGTGGAAGTACTGAGCGATTGAAAGCAAAATGGCTCACTGCCTGTTTCCTTACAAAAGCAGCCCTTGCAACAATCCAGACTGACCTGTCCTTGGCCTATTCATGATTCTCTGTGCAGTGATAATGAGTTTATTGCTTTGTGGGCTTTTAGGTAAGGGGAAGAGATGAGCTTGGCTTAATGTCTGCTGACTCATGAGACGAAGGGGCCCTGGCCTGCCTCTGATGTGATGCATGCACTTAAATCAGGAACAATTTCCATTTCCTCTCCAGCAAATACGCTGCGACGGGAGGCTAGTCAAGCATGCAGAGCTGGAGACCTAGGAACCCTATCTCTGCTGCTAGGGATGGGGGGTAGAAAGAAGGACAGAGTAGGCACAGTCCTTCCTCAACCCTCCCCTTTAGCTGCTCTACAAATATGCTGCCACTAAAAAGCATTGGAGCTGCTGCTGATTCCTATCAGGAAGGAATTATACTAAGCACGCCCAGCATTTATGAAAGGCTGCCTATCTTTTGTTAGGCATTATCTGGATGCAAAAGTGAATCAACAACCTTCCACTCCTCAAGGAGTACGCAATCCAGAAGGGAGTGTAAACAATGAAATGTAGGACAAGGTTAAATGAAACACAGGCCACACTGGTATGGGCATTCAGAAGAAACCTTGTGTCTTAGTTGTGCCTTGGGAGATCAAGGAGGGCTCCACACAGAAGGTGGCATCTGAAGGCTAGGAAGGATTTCTGAAGACAGAGAATCGAAAAATAACATTCTCAGCTGAGGGAACTATAGGAACAATGATACTCAGAGCTTTTTCAGAGCCTGGAAGTGTCATTTGGGAACTGAAGATGGGAAGGTTTCTGTTTGTTCGCCCAGGCTCAGGAATTTGTATTTTATTCTAAACTCAGTGTGGAAAACAATGCAGATTTGCGGAATCATGGAGTGAGGTAAACTTTACATTTTAGCAAGGTGATCTGGGTTCTAAAAATGTATCTGAAATTTCTTTTCCCAAGACCAATGTAAAGATTAAGGCTATATAATAGGACCCTTTTTTTTTTTTCTTGAGACAGAGTCCCGCTCCGTCATCCAGGCTGGAATGCAGTGGTGCAATCTCGGCTCACTGCAACCTCCACCTTCTGGGTTCAAGTGATTCTCCTGACTCAGCCTCCTGAGTAGCTGGGATTACAGGTGCCCACCACCACACCCAGTTAATTTTGTATTTTTAGTAGGGACAGAGTTTCACCATGTTGGCCAGGCTAATCTCGAACTCCTGACCTGAGGTGATTCTCCCACCTCAGCCTCCCAAAGTGCTGGGATTACAGGCATGAGCCACTGCACCTGACCCCATTTTATTCGCTCCTTCCAATAGAAGCAAACCTAGGGATACAACCAGAAAACTGCCACGCGATGCTAAAACATGCTCTTGCTCCTTCAGAAAACAGCACAAGTTCATCAGCCCAAAAAGTTCTCAAACATTCTCAGGGCAAGGGACATTGAGTCCAAAGCCTATACTTTTAGCCACAGTGCTATGCTACCTCCCAGTATACGGTCCTAGTATGGTACTTTTCAGCAGAAATCCCATATATCTTCCAATATTCTTTAAGACAGTACTTTTGAGGCTAAAAAATTCTACACAAAGAGCTGAGTTTCCAACAAAAAGTGCTTTAGAAAACTGAGTTGCACAGAGAATGGGGTGCATAGAAATCTGGAGCATGCACAGTCAAATAACTGGGTCTATAAACATTTACCAGATTATTTTAAAGTGATTTTGGAACATTTCCTCCTCGAATGCCTTACAGTTCTGGAAAAGGGCAGATATGAGAATTCCTTTATCACTTGGTCAGGTTTACAGATGGAGACACCAAAGCAATGAGAGTTTTAAGAGGCGCTCAGAAAGTCAGTAATCTCAGCACTTTGGGAGGCTGAGGTGGGAGATCATTGAGCCCAGAGTTTGAAACCAGCCTGGGCAGCAAAAAGAGACCCTATCTCTACAAAAAATTAAAAAATTAAAAATTAAAAAGTCAATAGCAGGGCTAATGAGAAATCTAGATTCCTGATCTTGAAGCACATGGTTAAATTGAAAAATCATATCTCCATAGGCATCAAGGAGATAGAAATGGGGATGGAAAACAGGCACTATCCTTTCTCTTAAAAGTAATATGCACTTTTATAAAATAACTTTTTTGTAAGAAGTAAAATATAAACGTTCACTGTAGAAAATTTGGACAATACCAAAAGTTCAAAGAAGAAATGAAACCCACCAATAAGCTCGGTACCCAGAAATATCCCCTGTGAATATTGGTATTCACAGAATGTACAGGAGTTTATAGGCTGTTATCATTTACAGACTGACAGCCCTTCCATTCTACTATCTTTTCTGAGAGCAGGAATTGGAAAAGTAGACCTCAATCAATAATTGATGCCCCCATGGCATGCCCAGCACTATGCCAGGCACCTTGGGGTCAGAAGGAAGACTGCACTCCTCACTCTAAGAGGCTACAGTCAGTTAAAGAGATAATACACAGACCCAGAATCAGAGAGCTAGGAAGAGCATCATATGAGCAAACTGACTGCAGGAATTCAGAAAAGGAAAGCTGGTTGGGAGAGGCTTAATGGAGGAAATGAGCTGGAGCAGAGCCATGAACAAAGTTTAGACTCACGATTGCAGAAAGAAGGGAGAAATGCACTCTGGGGTTGAGCAGGTGGAAGATGGGACAAAAACAGCATGAACCAAGGACAGTTGGCTTGGTTCCTAAGGATTTGGCCTGGGTTTAGACATTAGAGGGTATGAACAGAGGCCCTAACATCACAGGTTTTGCAGGCAGTACTACCCACAGTTACTGTACCAAAGTCATTTCTTTTCCAAGACCAATGTAGAGATCAGGTTATATATGAGGATTCATTTTATTCACTCTTTCCAATTCAACCAAACCTAGACATGCAACCAGAAAACTTCCACATGAGGCTAAAACGTGCTCTTGTTCCTTCAGAAAACAGCACAAGTTCATCAGCCTGGAAAGTTCTCAAACATTCTCGAAGCTGATGTCCAGGAAGTGCTAGGTCAGGGCATGTGCTATAGGAGGGACCACAGGGAAAATGATTGTACAAAATCATGGCACAAAGTCAAAACCCAGCATGCACCAGCCAAATCCTGCCTATATGCCGAAAACTGAATTCTGCCACCTTAGTAACACTGCAAAAAAAAAAAAAAAAAAAAAAAAAAATGTGTATACTCTGGATAAGAGGTGGTGTGATATCTGAGAAAATTCCAAGGTTGTATCTTGGCAGCTCTACTCCTTGTGTGACTTTGTGCAGTGACTTAATTGCTTTGAACTTCAATTTCCTCATCTGTAAAATGAGGATAATAGCACCTGCCTCATACTTCTGATATAAAGATTAAATGAAGTAATATATATAAAGCACCTCACACCATATCTGGCCACTGAGTAAGCCCTGGGTAAACACTGGTTCTTCTTCTTCCCACTAGTCTAATATTAGAAAGCCAGATCAAAGGAGTCAGTGTGATTTGGGGAAACTGAAAAACAGAATATGATGCTAATAAGGCTTGAAGCCTCAGAGCACATTCAAGGTCTCCAGCACATTGGTAATGTCCAACTTCTTTACATGGCCCTAAGGTTCACATCTGTCTGAGATGTCACAGCTTAATCAAGGCCTCCTCTATACCACACTCAACATAAAGTGTTGAGACAGGATCTGTAATAGGATGCTGGAGTGAGGCCAGCATAGCTGCCCTGAAACCCTGCCTCCTGCCCCCAGCTCAGGTACCAAAGGAAGGAGACATGGGCTATTGAAACAATTTCCAAAGGTTTAGCTTACATAAGAGGAATAGAGGCAGAGAAAGAAAAGTCCTCAACCTAGAACACAGATTAATTACCAGGAAGCCAGAAAAAGCCAATAATCCTAGTTGACAGGCAGCCAAATGACTTGGGGTAGCTCATTTAGAGTGTGGGTGTTATGCAGCCCAGAAGACAAACACATGT
Source organism: Macaca mulatta (assembly GCF_049350105.2). Classification (NCBI taxonomy): domain Eukaryota; kingdom Metazoa; phylum Chordata; class Mammalia; order Primates; family Cercopithecidae; genus Macaca; species Macaca mulatta. The sequence continues at coordinate 128,582,425 of NC_133412.1, read as the reverse complement.
AAACAACAGCAGGTAAAACATGAATCAAGCTACTTAGCAAGTTAGATCAAGAATCTATTGATTGCCAAGTCTCTTTGATTCCTGCAAGACGATTCCTCTCTGTCCCTTCTGTTAAAGCAAACTAAATATGACCCGAGAAGGACCCCATACTTCTATATTTGAGTCCCTGTGGATGAACTGTAACCTAGCTTAATAGGTAGACGAAATTGAGAACCAAATTTAGGAGTATGTGTCTGTAACATAGCTGACTCTTGGCCAATCCCGGCAGCCATGCTTCAGTCACTCAGACTGGTGAGTGTTCAAACTCTTCAAAGAAGGCAAATGCCAACCTGTAACCAATCCAGCTGTTTCTGTACCTCACTTCCGATTTCTGTACTTCACTTCCCTTTTTTGTGTCTATAAATTTGTTCTGACCACCAGGCATCCCTCGAGTCTCTCTGAGTCTGCTGATTCTGGGGGCTGCCCAATTCATGAACGGTTCATTGTTCAATGAAACTCCTTTAAATTCAATTCAGCTGAAGTTTTTCTTTTAACACTTCTCTTCATTCCACTGTCCCTGCCCTAATTCAGGCCCATATTACCTCCTGTTGGCTCAGAGACACCTTCATTTTCTGAACACACAACTCAACAAATTCATCATTGATCATCAAATAGTATCTACATTTCCTAACCTGGCACTCAAAGCTCTCCATAATATGATCCGTGTCTTAAACAACACATTCCATTTCAGGATCCTTATGCTTCAGACAAACCAAAGGCAATAAACCTAAGCCTTTGTGTTTTTCCACCTCAGTGTCTTTGCTTGAGCTGTTGTTTCACAGCCATTCTCACGTATTCTTTGTGTTAGTTACCTAGGGCTGCCGTAACAAATTACCACACCCCGGGTGGCTTAAAACAACAGAAACGTATTCTTACAAGTCCACAATCAAGATGTCAGTGGGCCTGGTTCTGTCTGGCAGCTCTGAGGGGCAATCCACTCCATACCTCTCTCTTAGCTGCTGCAGGCTGCTGGCAGCCCTTGTCATTCCTTGGCTTGGGACTGCCAATCTCTGCCTGTCTTCGCATGCGTGGCCTTCTTCTCTCTGTGTCTCCGAGTCTCAAATCTCCCTCTGCCTTTGTCATATAAGGACACCTGTCATTGGATTTAGGGCCCATCCTAAATCCTGGGAGCTTTCATCTTGAGAGCCTTAATTACATCTACAAAGTCCCTTTCTCCAAATAAGGTCACATCCACAGGTTCTGAGTGGATATGTCTTTTGGGAGGCTACAATTTAACCCGTATACCCTTTAAGACCTTGGTCTCTTGCTGCCTCCTTTATAAAATATGCCTTGATGTCTAGCCCCAGGAAGGAATCTCTCCCTCCTAAGAACTGCCAAGAAACTCAACTGAATTTGACTTTGTGATATTGGGTTTGTATGAACAGCTTATCTTTGAGTGAGTTGCCTAACTTCTGTAGGCCTCAATTTCCTCATCTTTGAAACAGAGATGATTATTACATTTATTTTTAGCATTATTTTGGTTTTGGTTTTTTGAGATGGGGTCTCTCTCTGTTGCCTAGGCTGGGAATGCAGTGGTGTACCTCTGCCTCCTAAGTTAGAGCAATTCTCCTGCCTCAGCCTCCTGAGTAGCTGGGATTACAGGCATGCACAACCATGCCTGGCTAATTTTTGTATTTTTAGTAGACACAGGGTTTCACGATGTTGGCCAAGCTGGTCTTGAACTCCTGACCTCAGGTGATCTGCCCACCTCAGTCTCTCAATATGCTGGGATTACAGGCGTGAGCCACTGTGCTCAGCCTATAGCATTATTTTGATAAAACGAAGTTTTAAGGGACTTAGAACAGTGGCCAGACATAGCAAATCATCCATATGTGCTATTATTATCCTTATCTTTATCATATATCGTCCTTACTATATTGTTTTTTTTTTGTTTGTTTGTTTTTGTTTCTTTTGAGATGGAGGCTCACTCTGTCGCCCAGGCTGGAGTGCAGTGGCGCGATCTCGGCTCACTGCAAGCTCCGCCTCCCGGGTTCACGCCATTCTCCTGCCTCAGCCTCCCTAGTAGCTGGGACTACAGGCGCCGCCACCACGCCCGGCTAATTTTTTGTATTTTTAGTAGAGACGGGGTTTCACCGTGTTAGCCAGGATGGTCTCCATCTCCTAACCTCGTGATCCGCCCGTCTCAGCCTCCCAAAGTGCTGGGATTACAGGCTTGAGCCACCGCGCCCGGCCTTCTACTATATTGTAAGTTCCTTAAAGATAGTCATCTTTGCAGCCTTCATAGATTCTAAAGAGTATCTTGCACAGAATCATGGATGAGTGAGCATATCAGGGGGAAGAAGGGAATGACAGCTAATTCATCTTGAGATAGTCAATACAGGGACATGTTCGGAAATGTCGTGAAGAGTGACTCCTCTATCCAACACTCAACCAGCAGAAAAGTATTCAGGTCTTCCCTGAAGTGGAAAGTCTTGGTCAAAACTCCCTGCCAACAGTTTTCCCTTTGATTTACAAGCAGCACAACTTGGAGAGTTGCCACTCTGGTGTTTCCAAGTACAGCATATCCAAAGGAGAATTCCTTTCATAAAGAGCATCATTTGCTGATTTGTCATCATGGTAATTATATTTTATTATTCCCACTGTACCTCTTAGCACTGATGTGGTTCTGAAATAGAAGTGAAAAAAGGGGATGGGGAGGGGCTGATTCCCAGGCTTAAGGGAAGAGTGACTCAGTGGCCCTAGGGAGCCTCTTCTCAGGAACTGGGTAGGAGTGCTGACTCACTTCTGCCTCCGGCCTCCTCCCAAAGGTTGCTGCTTCTCCAGGACCTCACAGGAGTTGTGGAAGCCTTTAGTGGTGGCACTGCTAATTCTCTACACACACCATAATCTTCTGCTACATAATCCCACAAGCTATTTCGTAAAGCTGCCTTCTAGAGGGCCAGTGCTCTAGAGACACGGTTCAGACCGAAGTCTTCTAGAAGATTTTTAATTTTTGTGGGTACCTAGTAGATGCATATAGAAGATTTTCATTGTTAGTACAAGTACAAACACATACAAAAATCCATTCCTAGTGAGGTGCATACAAAGTGGAGTTCAGGCCAGGACGGTGGCTCACACCTGTAATCGCAGCATTTTGGGAGGCCGAGGCAGGTGGATCACCTGAGTTCAGGCATTCAAGACCAGCCTGACCAAAGTGGTGAAACTCTGTCTCTACTAAAAATACAAACAAATTAGCTGGGTGTGGTGGTGTGCACCTATAATCCCAGCTACTCAGGAGGCTGAGGCAGGAGAATTGCTTGAACCCGGGAGCAAAGGTTGCAGTGAGCCAAGATTGCACCGCTCCACTCCAACCTGGGTGACAGAGTGAGGCCTTGTCTCAAAAAAAAAAAAAAAAAAAAAAAAAAGTGGAGTTCAGAACAGATAGAAGCTGAAATCTTCATCCATACTTTCCCAAGCAAATACTGTAAAACCTAATCTCCCTGTTTTGCTGTGCGTGGCAGGAGGCAGGTAGCTACTGTCTGGGATCAGACATCCCTGATGTGCTCAGCGTGGAAAATGGTAAAGCAACTCTCTCCTGCCCAGAATCAGTGCTGATTGATTGGTTCTGTTTCCATGAAACAACTGCCAAAACGATGCTTATAAATAACACTTCCCAGTTATAATATGCCTTCTAAAACAATGCATTATTTATTGGAGAAACGCTCTCATGGAATATGTTCACACAGAAAGAAAATAATAGGGATCAGTCGAGGGAGAACAAGGAACTTGTGAAATTTTCATTCTTGTCTTTAATATTACATGAAATTAAGCCATTTTCCTGAGAAACTTTAAACACAGCGAGTCTTCTTTATGGCCAGTGTACAGCACCGCCTGAGAAAGAAAGCTGCACCATTATGATTCAAGATTTTCAGTGGACTGGGGTTGGTGAGCCAAGACTATGGAGATCAAGGTTATCTGTGTTGTGCTTCAGCACCTCCTGACTAAGCCATTACACAGCTCCTTCCCAGATGCTGACGTTCATGCTCCACCTCCACCAAAAAGGGGGAGGAAGAATTACTGTGGGTTTTTATTTCAAACGATTACTGAAAGGACAAGAATTCATTGAATTTTGATCTAGAAAAGGCCTCTGTGCAGTGCTCAAATCCACCTCCCTATTCCTGTATAAAAAATCACTGTCTGGAAACTGACAGCTCCATGTAGAGATTAATCACACCCAACGTCCGCGGCCTCTAAAAGAAAGAGAAGGCTGCATTTAGCAAATATTGCCACCATTAAAAAAATGTTCTCTCCCAACGTGGCTTCTAGAAACCTAATCTCATTTATGCAAATTCTTTTCCATTTTTTCCTGGGCAGCAAAATTGCCCCTCACATTTAACAACCATCAAGATAGTGTGAATGTGGATTACTCTACAAGCACTTTCAGTTTAGCTCCTATAAACAGGACCTCCTTGTATAAAATGTGGACATACATTCACATTGACTGATACAGTAACTAATCTTATTTATTTTTGGAAGTACCCTCTGGTCTTCTGCCATGGAGAAGTAGCCACCCTTTTTTTCCTTAACATTTAGGGAGTACATGCTCCTCTTTTTTTTTTTTCCTCTTTCCCCTCAAAGCTGTTTGTTTGCTCCCCAAACCAGAAGGTAGTCCCTTCATGGAGATGAAAGTGCGCCCCCTAGTGAACAATGTTTCTCAACATCCCTCCAACACTGAATTTCCATCTTCATTATTTTTGCCAGAGAATCTCAGGCCCCAGTGGTGACGTGACTGCATTTGAGAGGTTGAGGTTCAGTGCCTAGGGCTTAGCAGCTTTTCAAGGGACAATAAAATTGTTCAAGAGCTAAGAAAATCTATTGACTCCAAATATTTTTTTAAATTCCAAAACTGAAATTAGTGAATTTGATTAAATGTCTATAAAATATCAACTAATCATAAGCAATTCAACTCTTAAATTGTTACATAAAAATTATATTAATGTACAATGTAGGTTCATTTTAATATTGTCTATGAGGAGGCCAGGCATGGTGGCTCACGCCTATAATCCCAGCACTTTGGGAGGCCAAGGTTGTGGGGGGATTGCTTGAGCCCAGAAGCTCAAGACTAGCCAGGGCAACTTAGCAAGACCCTCAGCTCTACAAAAATTTTTGTTTTAATTTCCAGCGAATTCTTAAAAATTTTGTGTAGAGATGGGGGTTTTCATCTGTAGACAGGTGTGTGGTACACACCTGCAGTCATAACTAATACTTAGGAGGCTGACGTGGGAGGATTACTCGAGCCTGGGAAGTTGAGGCTGCAGTGAGCCATGATCACACCACTGCACTCCAGCCTGGAGTGTCTCAAATATATATTATATGTATATATGTGTGTGTGTGTGTGTATGTGTGTGTGTGTGTATATATATATACATACACATTTTTTTTTTTCTGTGAGGAGAGACAGGTCCTCTTAAAATAAGAGTTAAAGGCATATTTTCCATAGAGTTGACCTCTGTTCAAGACTCTTCATGATCACGAATATGCACTCCTGTCTTAACATTATTCTCTTAAAGATTCTAATAATAATACTTCATACTTGCAAAGTGCTTAGTAAAAGTTTATGTATGGCCAGGCACAGTGACTCACGTCTATAATCCCAGCACTTTGGGAGGCCAAGGCAGGTGGATTGCTTGAGCCCAGAAATTCAAGACCAGCCTGAGCAACCCCAAGGCAAAACCCCCATCTCTACAAAAAATACAAAAAATTAGCTGGGTGTGGTGGCGTAAGCCTAGAGGCCCAGCTACTTGGGAGGCTGAGCCGGGGGGATCACCTGAGCCTGGGATGTCGAAGCTGCAGTGAACTGTTACTGTGCCACTGCACTCCAGCATGAGCAACAGAGTGAGACCTTATATCAAAAAAAAAAAAAAAAATATATATATATATACTCCTATTTAAATCATTTAATCCTTACAACAGTAAATTGAGAAAGAAAAGAATGAATTGGATAAAGTAGTTTCTTGGTTTTCTTCTTTTTTTGCGAAAGTATAAAATATTATAAATTCTAAAGCCAAAAAAAAAAAACAAAAAACTCAGGATCAAAACAGATAACAACCACAGTTCAAAAGAAAACATACTACTAATTTGAAATGGTCTATGTAAGCCTTTGGTAAGGGACAATACATAGCAAATGACTCCATAGTCAGACACTCCAGGATGAGTTACTCAACCTCTCTGTGCCTCAGTATCCTCAACTGTAACATGGGGACAAAAAGAGTATTTATCACACCAGGTTGTTAAGACATTTAAATGAGTTCATATATGTGAAACATTTAGAATAGCGTGTGGTACATAGTAAGAGCTGAATAAATGCTAGCAATTAACTGTCAATCAAACCATAGCAATCTTTGATTCCCAGAAATAGAATAACTTAAGATTTTTGGCCAGGCGCGGTGGTTCACGCCTATAATCCCAACACTTTGGGAGTCCGAGGTAGGCGGATCACCTGAGGTCAGGAGTTTGAGACCAGCCTGGCCAACATGGTGAAACCCCATCTATACTTAAAAAAAATTTTTTTTTTTAAATGCAAAAGTTGGCCGGGCGCGGTGGCTCAAGCCTGTAATCCCAGCACTTTGGGAGGCCGAGACGGGCGGATCACGAGGTCAGGAGATCGAGACCATCCTGGCTAACACGGTGAAACCCCGTCTCTAATAAAAAATACAAAAAAAAACTAGCCGGGCGAGGTGGCGGGTGCCTGTAGTCCCAGCTACTCGGGAGGCTGAGGCAGGAGAATGGCGTGAACCCGGGAGGCGGAGCTTGCAGTGAGCCGAGATCTGGCCATTGCACTCCAGCCTGGGTGACACAGCAAGACTCCGTCTCAAAAAAAAAATAATAATAATAATAATAATAATAATAATTTAAAAACATAAATAAGATCTTGTATAAATCTCAAACAACTAAAACACTCACAAAACAATCACTAATATTATATTTTGAAATGTTTCACTTGGAAACAATCTCAAACTTACAAAAAGTTACAGGAATAAAAATAATGTAAGGAACATTGGTACACCTTTTACCCAAGTGAGCTTATTAGCCTTTTATTCCTCTATCATTTGCATGGCACATCACTGCAAATTTGTGTCCCTACTTATTATAATTTTGATGTATTTGTTTTCTCTTGTAAAGTAAGAAATTACCACAAATTTAGCAATTAAATGCCAACTTATAAGCTCGCTGTTCTATAGATGTCTGAGTATAGCATAGCCAGCTTCTTTGCTAAGGGTCTTTACAAAGCTAAAACCAACATATTGGGCCACACTAAACTCCTTTCTGGAAGCTCTGGGAAGAATCCACTTTCAAGTCGATTCATGATTGATGGCAGTCATAGGACTGAGGTCCCCATTTCCTTGCTGGCTCTCAAATGTGGGCCACTCTAAGCTCCTTGAGGCACCCACATTCCTTCCAATATGATTTTTTAAAAATTATTACTTCAATTATTATCATCTTTTGAGACAAAGTCTCACTCTGTTGCCCAGGCTGGAGTGCAGTGGCGCTATCGTGGTTCACTGCAGCCTTAACCTCCTGGGCTTGAGTGATCCTCCTGCCTCAGCCTCCCAAGTAGCTAGGACTACAAGTGCATGCCACCACACCTGGCAAATATTTTTAAAATTTTTTGTAGAGATGAGGTCTCACTATGTTGCCCATGCTGGTCTCAAACTCCTGGACTCAAGCAATCCTACTGCCTTGGCCTCCCAAAGTGCTGGGATTACAGGAGTGAGCCACCATGCTGTGCCCACATTCTTTCCAATATGGCCCCATTTATCTTCAAAGCCAGCAGTGAAAAATCTCCCTCATGGCAAATCCTTCTCAGATTTTTGACTCGCTCTCCCAAAGAAGAGCCAGTTCCTTCTAAAGGCTTACCTGATTAGGTCAGGCTTACCCAAGAAAAGCCTGGATACTTTTTCTCAAAGTCAAATGATTTGGGACCTTAATTACATCTGTAAAGTATGTGCATAGCAGCACTTAGATGGGTATTTAAATAACTGGGAGAAGGTGTGTATATACCACGGATAGGAATTTAGGGGGCATCTCAGCATTCTGCCTACCACATATGATGAGAGACTTTATAAGTCTATGTGTAAGTCTGGTAGGGCTGCCACAATAAAATACTACAAACAAAATACTATAGCCTGTGGTGGCTTAAACAACAGAATTTATTTTCTCACAGTTCTGGAGGCTGGAAGTCCAAGATGAAGGTGTCAGCAGGGCTGGTTTCTCTTGAGGCCACTCTCCTTCATTTGCAGATGGCCGCCTTCTCACTGCATCCTCACCTGGCCTTTTTCTCTATGTGAACATCCGTGGTGTCTTTGCATGTCCAAATTTCGTCTTCTTGTGAGGACAACAGTCAGATCGAATCAGGGCTTCAACATATAAATTTGGAGGGGACGCAATTCAGTCTATAACAGTCTAATAACAAAATTAAGAGCTAATATTTGAGCTACTAGGCAGGTACTGTGCTAAAACAAATTTGTAGGTTATCTCAACACAAACCTCTAGGTTAAATTAAATGCCATCGTAAGCAATTATATGAAATTCCAATCTCATCAAAATGTTTCCTTTATTCTTAATTAGAAATTCTGTAAGACTTCCGTTGTGATTTGATTCTTAGAGTGAGCTGTCTCTACTATAATGTGCTTCCTATGCTACGTTCAGTTTCCTCCCTATGCTAAGGTCAGTTTCCTTCACCTATCCAGTTTTACTGAGCAGATAAGCTTGGTACAGAGATATTAAAATTAGTTATCAAAATTCTTGCTCTCAGAGAGCAAAATCTAGTAAAAAAAGATGTATTTTATGTCTGCCTCTGTACATTTTTTTTTTTTTTTTGAGACAAAGTCTCACTCTGTTGCCCAGGGTGGAGTACAGTGACACGATCTGGGCTCACAACCTCCCAGGTTCCAGTGATTCTCCTGCCTCAGACTCCTGAGTAGCTGGGATTACAGGCACATGCTACTATGCCCAGCTAATTTTTGTATTTTAGGTATAGGTGGGGTTTCACCATGTTGGCCAGGCTGGTCTTGAACTCCTGACCTCAGGTGATCCACCTGCCTCAGCCTCCCAAAGTGGTGGGATTACATATGTGAACCACCACACCCGCCCATCTGTACATTATTACACATCTTACATTAAAAATGTCAATTATAGGCCAGGCATGGTGGCTCACGCCTGTCATTCCAGCACTTTGGGAGGCCAAGGCAGGTGGATCACCTGAGGCCAGGAGATCAAGACCACCCTGGCCAACAAGGTGGAAACTCGTCTCTACTAAAGACACAAAAATTAGCTGGGCATGGTGGCAGGCACCTGTAATCCCAGCTACTCGGGAAACTGAGGCACGAGAATCACTGGAACCTGGGAGGCGGAGGTTGCAGTGAGCCAAGATCTCACCGCTGTACTCCAGCCTGAGTGACAGAGCAGACTCTGTCTCAAAAAAAAGAAAAGAAAAGAAAAGAAAAAAGGTATCAATTATGTTTATAAAATCGTCTACATAGTACACAGTTAAGCTCTTATGAAAACTCAGGCACTGAAAATTAAAATAATGATTTCAGGAAAGAAACCCTCTCTGAATGTTTTGCGTTATTTTTGTGAGATTTCCTCAACCCTAACTGTGCAGCAACACACTGTTTTGTATGTGGCTTTAGACAGAACGCTCAGTGACTGGAGAAAAATCACGTGGGATTTGATGGTGAGAAGTACTGATAATGTAAAAATACTACATATGACTAGGTAAGGCGACTCACATTCCACTCACTCTGCTCAAGAGAAAAAAAAGATCCCTGGTGGAATGTGGTGGCTCATGCCTGTAATCCCAGCATTTTGGGAGTCTGAGGCAGGAGGATGGCTTGAGACCAAGAGTTCAGGACCAGCCTAGGTAACATACCGACACCTTGTTGCTACTAAAAATAAAAATTATAAAAATAAAATTAGCCAGGCGTGGTGGCGCTTGCCTGTAATTCCAACTGCTAGGGAGGCTAAGGTGGGAGCTTGAGTCCAGGAGGTCAAGGCTGCAGTGAGCTATGGTCACCTGTCACTGCACTCCAGCCTTGGCAACAGAGTGGAAACCCAGTATTTAAATTTAAAAAAAAATGGCTGGGTGCAGTGGCTCACGCTTGTAATCCCAGCACTTTGGGAGGCCGAAGCGGGTGGATCACCTGAGGTCAGGAGTACGAGACCAGCCTGACCAACAAGGTGAAACCCCGTCTCTACTAAAAATACAAAAATTAGCCGGGGGGGGGGGCGCGGGTGGTGCACTCCTGTAATCACAGCTACTTGGGAGGCTGAGGCAGAATAGCTTGAACCCGGGAGGCGGAGGTTGCAGTAAGCCAAAATGGCACTGGCAAAAGAGTCGGATTCCATCTCAAAAAAAAAAAAAAAAAAAAAAATCCCTTTTTTTCTCACTAACTTTCCATGCACTTGCACGGAGAATTTCTCTCCTGGAAGCAAAGACCACATTGCAGGTATCGAAGGAAATCAAATCTGCAGACCCAGGCGCTTCCCAGCTGCAGGCGGAGTAGGGTGACTGCTCTCAGGTGAGGCGCCCCTCTCCGGCCCACCCCTAGCCCATCTCCGCTTCCCAGCGCCCATGGGCCGGTAGCTAAATTCCGCATCCCGCTCCAGGAACCATCGCCCAACGTTTCTCTCGCGCCCTCTGCAGGAGCCTGGGCCGAGGGCCGCCCCGCCTCGCTGCCCCCAGGCTCATAAATGGCCTCTGCGCCCCGGCCCGAGCGGGATCTGAGGCTGCTCGCTGGGTGCTTACCCCCTTACCCGCCCCCGCCCCCAACAGTGGGATTACTGTCCATGGAGCAGCAGGAAACCTACCTGGAGCTCTACCTGGACCAGTGCGCCGCTCAGGTAAGGCTGCCGGCCACTGTGCCAGAGTCAGGACCCAAGTCCCGCCCGGTCCTGTGTGCCAAGGGCTTTCCTTCGTTCCTCTAAAAACTCATAGCGACCCTAAGAGGCGGGCTTGGTTTCCCACGTCTTTCCGTGGAAGGTTAGAAGCTTCGAAAAGTGAAATAATTTGACCAAGGTTGCCAAACAGAGCTCGAACTTCATCTAGCGCGAATCCAGAACCGTTCACTCAGTCACCAGATTACACGGGCTATCCCGGGTTGTTTTGGTTTTTGATTGATTGATCGATTGATTGATTGATTGATTTTTTCTGAGATGGAGTCTCGCCCAGGCTGGAGTGCAGTGGCGCGATCTCAGCTCCCCAGACTGGCTTGAACTCTTGACCTCAAGTCATCCACCCACCTTGGCCTCCCGAAGTGCTGGGATTTCAGGCGTGAGCCACCGCTCCTGGCCCCACGCCCGGTTCTAAAGGACACGCACAGAGAGCGCGTCGTGCTAGTTGTAGCGACTTCAGGTTCCCAAGGGTTTCTGCTTTGACAGGGGAAACAGAGATCCCTTGTACCCTGCAGCACGGATGCCAGTACTAGGCCTCCCTCGAGAATTCAAGTCTCTGGTGGAGTTGGTGGTAGCAGGGTTTGCCAAATATCAACTAGAAACACCTGTGGCTTCTTTTAGTTAATTACTCTTAAGACTTTTAAAAATCCTTAGCATCGGGCAGGGTGAGGTGGCTCACGCCTGTAATCCCAGCACTTTGGGAGGCTGAGGCACGTGGATCATTTGAGGTCAGGAGTTCAAGACCAGCCTGGCCAACGTGGCGAAACCTCGCCTCTACTAAAAATACAAAAATTAGCTGGGCGTGGTGGCAGGAGCCTGTAGTCCCAGCTACTCGGGAGGCTGAGGCAGGAGAATTGCTTGCATCCAGGAGGCAGAGGTTGCAGTGAGCCGAGATGGCGCCACTGCACTCCAGCCTAGGTGACAGTGAGACTCCGTCTCAAAAAAAAAAAAAACCCAAAAAGCAAGAGAGCAATTTTTTTTTCTTTGCTGGGAGAATTTTTTATAAAGACAGTGGTCAGCACTGAGGTAGAAATGCTGACTTTCCCTAGAATTTAACACAGCAAAGAGCCCAGGCAGGAAAGGTTCTGAGAAAGATAAGTGGATACAGTTTAACAAAAAATGACTAAAGATCCTGAGGCCAAGGATGCAGTGAACATGCTACACAGACATGCTCTGAGGAGTGTCCCTACAGGCAGACCCTACAGGGAGCCCGTCAAGTGTCCATTACTGTAAAACATCCCCCTTCAACTCCCCGCCATTGCCTTACATTCTTGTGTACATTTAGCTTTGTTCCCTAATAAGATGCCTTGATGGGGAAGGGGAAGGGAGACACTGTTGCAGCTTTGGTGCTTTAGCGTAAATTGCCCTAGGAGACCCTTTCCATCCGGGACAGGTGAGGCCAAGGAAACCCTGCAGTGGAATCGGGGCCCATTGTCCCCACCTCACTTAAGGCCACTCTGTGGGTTGAGGGTGGGGAAAGATGAGAGCCTATCATGTATTCAAAATGAAACAGAGGTAAAAAAAAGTCTTATTTCAAGAGACTAGCTTGATTTTTTTTCTTCTAAGGGCTTTCTTCAAACAATTAGTCACCCCTGCCACCTGCTGGACTTGTAACAGAACACTCCAATAGGCTCTAGTCAGACGTACATTAGCGGAGGTAGCATTGAAACGGAGAAGATGCAACACGGTGCGTTCCTGACCCTTTAGTGGTCAGAAAAGAAATAAGATCGTTTTGAGTTTCTCTTGCAAGCAGTGCTCAAAATCTGGAGTTCAGGCCTTTAACTTGGGTGAAGCAGGTGGTATGCATTTATAAAGGTAATCGATATTTTTCCCGTAATAAAGTCCATGAATTTTACATTAGTTGTTTTCCTCAGGTGCACACGTCATTCTCTCCGTTGCCGGATAATGGTAGTTGAGCAGCCTTCCGTGGACTGAAAATACATTGATTTACACTATTCTTGCCATTTAAGTTTCAATAACTTTTTTCCTAGTGTAAATTCTTGTAACTAGGACATTACAAGAATTCTTATTACACCTTTGCCTCAGAAGGAATAACCATGGGTCTTTAGTGAATCTTGATTAGCATTCAACTATATCTTAAACTTCATTTATTTAAATTCAAAACTCAAAATTATTTCAAAGTTAAGTCAACTAAAGTTTATAATTAACTTAAATAGTACAGTATATCTGTTCTCCTCAAAGTATACAACAATTTAGAGCATGGTTGCTAAACTGCCTCTATTGCAAAATTGGACTTAGAGAGTGGCAACTTATTAGAGATCTAACCAGAGTAGCAAAGATAGTCTATGAAGAATGCTTTTTCTGCATTTTAAAATATTCTTTCCTGTTTCCATTAAGTGTGCTGTAACCGTAATAGAATCTTTTTTTAGTTGGAGTCTTGCTCTTATCCAGACTGGAGTGCAGGGGCATGATCTCGACTTACTGCAACCTCTGCCTCCCGGGTTCAAGAGATTCTCATGCCTCAGCCTCCCCAGTAGCTGGGATTACAGGTGTACACTACCACGCTCTGCTAATTTTTGCATTTTTAGTAGAGACGTGGGCCAGTCTAGTCTCAAAACTCCTAGCCTCCAGCCATCCTCCTGCCTCGGCCTTCCAAAGTGCAGGGATTATAGGCATGAGCTACCACACCTGGCCTGTAATAGAATCTTAACGGCATTTTCTAGAAAGAAGCAGTGCACGAATACAAGCAATCTTGAACTGCCTCTAACACTGAATACATTGCCTGCCTGCCAAAGTGACATCCCTTTTGTGTAACATGCTGTTCTGTCTGTTGTGTTTTTGTCTGTCTGTTTTGGGAACTGCCTAGGATGACCTTGCCCCACCCAGGTCTCCCCTGTTCAACCCAGTTGTACCTTACGGTATGTACATATTGAATGCATCCAATCCGGATACTGCGTTTAATTCGAACCCTGGAGTCAAAGAAACATCAGGTGATTTCTCATCTGTGGATCTTAGCTTCCTACCAGATGAAGTTACCCAAGAAAATAAAGACCAACCTGTCATGAGCAGCAGACATGAAACTGAAGAAAATTCTGAAAGCCAAAGTCCACAAAGTAGGTTGCCATCACCAAGCGAACAGGACATTGGGCTGGGCTTAAACAGCAGTAGTTTGTCAAATTCCCATTCACAGCTGCACCCTGGTGATACTGACTCAGTCCAGCCCTCTCCTGAGAAACCAAACTCCGACTCCTTGTCTCTGGCACCCATAACTCCCATGACACCAATGACCCCTGTTTCAGAATGTTGTGGAATTGTACCTCAACTACAGTAAGTTTTTATTTTTGTTTTAATTGAGCAGATTGGGTACACATTTTATATTCCTGAATGTGATGACAACTAATTTCAGGATAATAATGTAGGGAAGAGAATTTCAGATTTCATAATTCTTTGTTTTATCAGTTCTAAATGGATTGTTGCTTTAGACAGTTTGATTATCTTTAAGGCGAAGCACTAATTCTTGATCTTCTATGGTGGGTGGAGGGGACTTAAAGATTAATAGACTCATTCTTGAAGGATTGTATTGTTTATACTAAAGCACTGAAGTTGCTGATAATTGTGGGTAGGGTTGGATAAACATCAAGGATATAAAGATGTAAAATTTAGTTTGATTTGCAAATTGATTCAGAATTAAAATTTCTATTTTAGGGCATTGTTTTGAAAAAAGATCTAAAACTTAATTTTAGCAGCTAGTCATGAAATTTTAGGAAAGGCTCTTTTAGCACTTCACTTTGGGATTTTACACTTTACTAGGAATCGTGTTGTCATGTATTTCACATTTGGAATAATTCTCCCCCTAGGAAATTGCTAAGGTATAACCTAAGAAATGAGAAAATAAGTTGTTTTGCTTTTTTTTTTTTTACTCTTTATATCTGATATAATTTTCTAAACTAACTTATTTCTTCAGGAATATAGTTTCCACTGTAAACCTGGCCTGTAAGTTGGATCTGAAGAAAATAGCTTTGCACGCAAAAAATGCAGAATATAACCCAAAGGTAAGATTTCTCAGTATTCCTTTCAATAATTAGCTTCTCTTTAGATTTACTTTTCTTAATATGATCATGATATTGACTAATTCCTCTGTTTTTTCTTAAAAAAATTGTTACTGAAAAAGCTTTTGGCAACTCAAGGTTAATATCTCACTCTGTTTTGAGTTATAAAAAATAGTCTCATTCTTTATGCTGAATAAAGCAGTAATTGAGCAGTAATTTTCCACCTGACTCTTGGGATGCTAACTTTCTTATATTCCATCATATTTCTGGAAATAATTTTTGCTAAATGTTGTCTCAGCTACCTGACACTTATTTATCTTTCCATTTACAATTCCTCTTATTTGAGCAGGCTAAATGGATTCTTGCCCCTATTGCAAAATTGGACTTAGAGAATGGCAACTTATTAGAGATATAACCAGAGTAGCAAAGATAGTCTATGTATAAAGTTCAAGCTCCTATTTACTAATGTAAGATTCAGGGATTTTTTCCCCCCTCCTCAAAGTTTAATAAAATCTGTTCTTTCTTGTATCCTGCAAAGGCCAGGCATCCTGTTTTCAATGGCTTGTTTACCTAGGGTAATTGGATTTGTCCATCCTGTCAACTTTTAACGATTTGCCAGGCTCTGTACTTAGGAATACAAAGACAAGTAAGACCTGCTTCCTACTGGCAAAAAGTTTACTGGCTTAGGTGGTGGAGGATTTACGAAATTAGATGAAAAAAAAGGTCACATTCGTAGGAACCCAGAGACCTTGCAGGCATCAACTATTTATGTATTATTTGTTTTCGCTGTTGTGGTAGTATTGTTGCTGACATCTGAATTTAAATGTTACCTGCACATTACCCGAACACGATCAAGCTTTCCTTTTGATATTTCATACAGCTGACAATGGTGAGGACAGACACAAAGATGAGCTAAGATCCTCACAGCTGCAGCTGTGATCACATTATTGAGCAATCAGCATTTTAGGCAACTTTTATTTTCCACCATCCTCAGCACACCCCTCATTTTGGATGAGTGGTAGGGGTAGGAATAGGCGGGACTGGGGATGAAGTGTATAGGATCTCTCTGAACTTGTGCTTGACACCCAAAGAAATTCTGACTTGGCCCTTAAGCTAGTACCCACCCCACTTCCCTTCCTAGCTTAATTGGGGAGAGGAGTTGGGGTGAAGAGACTGTGTAGGAGCAGGCCATTTGATGACATGTCAATGTGGCAGGCCAGAGGTTCCCTATCTTAATGTGTGTCAGCCTCACCTCCAGGGCTTGCTGATGCTACTGGTCTTGGATGACACTTTGAGAACTATAAGAGGCAAGAACTTGACATCAACTTTCCGTCATTCATCTTTAGCATGGCTGTCATATAGACTCTTCTGCATTTTGGTTGCTTTTCTGTACATTGTAAAGTCTTGGTGAGCCTTTAACATACTTCTTATTTTTTTCCCAAAGATTCTTCAAAAGAAAAGAAGTGTATCAAAGTAAAAAGTAGGGAATCTGATCGGTTTGGGTTTTGAATCTTAACTTTACCATTTCCTGTGTAACATCGGAGGTTAAATAGCTCCTTGTTTTCCCTGAGCACTAAATGAGAGTGATAATGAACACAGGTTCATCCTATCATGAGGATAAACAGGAACTGAAGCATAACAGGCATTCAAATTTAACAGTTACTGATATTATTTTTACCTGTTAATAAGTACATTTTAGAATCATCATTATTTTTGTTAACCTTAATGTAGGGAGAAAAGACCCAGACATTTAGTTTTCCCATCCAATCTGTTTCTTTGAGATTTTCGTATGCAGCTCAGCTTTTCAATTGGGATAATGTTATCTCCTAGCAGAGGCTAATTCTCTTTTGGTTTCTGGGTATAGAGGTTTGCTGCTGTCATAATGAGGATCCGAGAGCCCAGGACAACAGCCCTTATATTTAGCTCTGGGAAGATGGTTTGCACGGGAGCCAAAAGGTAAGAGGAATCATCCCTCCACCCTTTCCAGAGAAACAGTTTTTAGTATGTGAAACAAGGAAGCATAGAATTAATGTGCTAAAGCACATAGTAGGAGCAAAATGCCCTTCTTTGCTGAAGACTTTATTCAATGAAATACATCATTTTGGGTTAAAAACAGTCTTATAATACTGACTTGGGCCAGGCATGGTGGCTCACATCTGTAATCCCAGCACTTTGGGAGGCCTAAGCAGGAGAATTGCTTGAGCCCAGGAGTTTGAGACCAGCCTAGGCAACATAGTGAGACTCCATCTCTGTTTAAGAAAAGAAAAGAAAGCTAAAAATAGCTGGATGTGGTGGTGCATGCCTGGAGTCCTAGCTTCTTGGGAAGCTGAGGTGGGAGGCTCACTTGAACCCAGGAGTTTGAGGCCGCAATGAGCTATAATCATATCACTGCACTCCAGTCTGAGTTACAGAGCAAGACCCTGTCTCTATTAAAAATAATAATAATAAAATACTGATATAGCCCCATTTTACAGTTTCCCCTATTAAACCGAGGGGACTTAACTGTTACCACTTGTTTCTAAGGTAATTTTTTTAAAGTTACAGTAATGATAAAGTGTGTTATAAGCCTAGGCAAGTAGTTACTGTGGATTTTCCTCACTGCAGATAAATGGATAGAACTTTGTAAAGGAGCTAAATTAGACATTCCTTGACCATTAGCTTGCATTAGCTCAGGAGGCATCCCTTAAAAATCTCATCTCTCCTGGATCTCACCCAGAGGAAGCTCTGCGTTGATGGGTATTCTTTCACCATGACTCTGTAGTGGGAGAGCCTGTTCTCCCCTGTAGGTGTTAAAAGATGAGAAACAAACTGTCCTCCTGAAAGGTTGTGCCAATTTCTAGCTCTAGAAATGTACTAAGTGTTCATTTTATCCTATGAACACTGGGTGTCGATATTCTTTTCATATTTGCTAAATTGATTGGCAAAAAGTTATGTTGTTTTACATTTCTTTGATTTACTAGTGAGATTAAATAACTTTTTAGAAGCACAGAAATTGCTGTTTGCTCAATTATCTATGGAGAGATTTATCTTTTGTTTTTGTGTTTAACTATTTTCACCACTTTATACTGCAAATATTTTTTCTTAGATTACTGTTTATGGTGTTTTATGGTGGGTTTTTTGTTTGTTTGCTTGTTTGTTTGTTTTTCTGAGACAGGGTCTCAATCTGTTGTCCAAGATGGAGTGCAGTGGCATGATCTGGGCTCACTGCAACCTCCACCACCCAGGTTGAAGCCATCCTTCCAGCTTGGCCTCTCCAGAAGCTGGGACCACAGGCATGCACCACCAGGCCTGGCTAATTTATTTTTAGAGATGGAGGTTTCACCATATTGCCCAGGCTGGTCTCGAATTCCTGGGCTCAAGTATCCCAAAGTGCTGGGAGTATAGGCGACATGAGCTACTACATCTGGCCTATGGTGGGTTTAAAAAAAAAAAAAAAAAAAAAAACACAAATTTTGAAGGGTATACTCATTTTATCCCATTTTTTTCTTTGTTTTCTACATTTGGCTTTGCCCTTAAGGCATTTGTGTGCAATATTATACAAACATTGACTTTCATATATCTTTCTGGTCTTTTTCAGGTCCTGCTTTGTGATAGGAAAAGGATAGCTGGTATTTTGATTCACCTAGAGCTTTCTCTAGATGGAAATGTTCTATATCTGCACTGTTTAATGCAATGATGTAGCCACTAGTCATGTGTGGCTATTGAGTGCTTGAAATACAGCTAATATAACTGAGGGACTGAATTTAATTTATATTAATTGGACAGAGCAGATCTAGAATTTTATTTCAACGTAAGATAACTATTTTTCCCAAATGATCATTCGGTACTCAGATACATTTACTGAAGAATCCATTGTTGCCACATTTCCCCCTACCTGTTTTTACATATTAAGTTCTTCACATGTGTCTGAGTACATTTCTGGACTTTCTCTTATGTTGATCCCAGGAATCCCCATTTTAAAGTGATTATTGGACAGTTGTGCAAGATGTCTGTAACAATGTTCATTTCAGCATTAAAACAGGGAAAACCTAATTAATAATAGGCTTTCAATTTGAAGTCATAAAGTAAAATTATATTAGCCATATACGCACACATACTGAGCTGAAAGGATGGTCACATTGTATTAAGTTGGATTGCAGAGGGAGAAGTAAGAAACTAAATGGTGTTTGTTATCCAACTTTCATTGTAAAATATGCTCATGTTACACATATTACACACATTCATGGGTGTCTTTTCTCATCTGAATTTATTTGGTTCCTAAAATCTGATTGTGAAAGTTTGGATAATGAGTTCAGATAATAAGAGATACTTGTTATCCAAATACATTTGATTTTCAAGTTTTGGATAGTGAGTTGTGAGAATTTGGTTAATAAGAGGTGCCAGTATTATCTCTGCATTTTATCTAAACCTATTCTCTTTAGTTGTAATAGCAAGAGTAGGAGAGATACCTGTGTTTGCATAGGAAAAGTACAGAAGATCAAATTTAGGTAGTTAACACTGCTATGGGTGAGATTTTAAGATTTTTAAACTACTTTCTAATGTTTGTACAATGAACATGTATGCAGACTTTCAACTATTAGTGGTTTCAATAGAAACTTCTGTGTCCTTAGAATATCACAGCTGATATCCCAAGAAACTACAGGACAATGCAAACTTGAAATTTGAACTTATTTACATTATGGGAAATGTAATAGATCAGTTAGGCAAAATGTAGTTCAAAATGGAAACAGTTTATTTCACTGCTAACCTGGGGACATGGCCTTGCTAAGGAGTGAGAAGTGGATGAAGAGAGCCAAGGGCAGTGCTGTGCAGCAGTAGTCAATCTAGTGACTAGATACCAGATCAACAGAGGGCCATGTGCAGTGGCTCACACCTGTAACCTCAGTACTTTGGGAGGCTGAGGTGGGGAGGGTCACTTGAGCCCTGGAGTTTGAGCCCAGCCTGAGCAAGACAGCAAGACCCTGTCTCTATAAAAAGTTAGGCAGGTGTGGTGGTGCATGCCCCTGCAGGCTACTTAGGAGGCTGAGGCAGGAGGATCACTTGAGCCCAGAAGTTCAAGACTGCAGTGAGCTATGATCGTGCCACTGCACTGCAGCCTGGGTAACAGAGCAAAAACCCAGTCTCTTAAAAAAAAAAAAAAAAAAAGGTGGGTGAGGAGAATCAACATTATCAACATTAAATGAGGTGACACATATATGAAGTGATGAATACCCAAGAGGGGGCAGTGTTGGTGAAGGATTTGGATAAGAGAATCAAACGCTTGCTTTGGTCCAGGCAAACAAGTTCAAACTGGCTTTTCTTTCAGGTGTTTCTGATTTACGGCCTAAAAATAGGGCCAAACCCATGGGGGTGGAATTCACCTGATTCACCCACCAGGTGTTGCTACCTAGTTTTGTTTTGTAACAGTTGAAAAATACCTAAGGAGAAATGAAGCCTCACCTCTGAGGACCCCACAGGCTCTGCTATGAATTTAGGGGTGCAGCAGGACAGACATTTAAAGGACACAGCCACAGAGTAGGACAAATTCCTGTCTTTCTTGTGTTGAGTATGAATTGAATTGAAGATTGGGCGAGAAAGCCAAGCAAAACAAGGCGGGTTTTGAGGTATTTTCATGTGGTTGTTTTGGACAATGTGTCCAGTAAAGACTCAAGAACTGATATCTTGTCTGTGCCACTCAATCAGCACATATCTTACCTCCTTATATGGGATTTTTTTTTTCTTTGGTATGCACGTGTCCTTATTTTTCTTGTTGTTCCCTTTTTTTTTTTTTTTTTTGAGAGGGAGTTTCACTCTTGTTGCCCAGGCAGGAGTGCAATGGCGCGATCTCAGCTCACTACAACCTCTGCCTCACAAGTTCACGTGATTCTCCTGCCTCAGCCTCCTGAGTAGCTGGGATTACAGGTGCCTGCCACCACGTCCAGCTAATTTTTTTGTATTTTTAGTAGAGACAGGGTTTCATCATGTTGGCCAGGCTGGTCTCAAACTCCTGACCTCAGGTGATCCGCCCACCTCGGCCTCCCAAAGTATTGAGATTACAGGCGTGAGCCACTGCGCCCAGCCATTGTTCTCTTCTAAATGGGACACACTTTGAGGCTGGATAAATGGTTCCCAAACTGTAGTGAGCAGCACAGTTACCTAGAGGGCTTGTTAAAAGACGGATTGCTGGGCCCCACCCCCAGAGTTTCTGCATGTCTGAGGTGGGACCTGGGACTTTGCATTTCTAACACGTTGGTGAAGCTGCTGGTCTGGGGACACACTTTGCGAATCCTTGGAATAGTTTTAGCAAATAGCACCCAAGTAAAAGTAAAAGTACCTCATATATGAAAGGTGACAAATTGAAGACAAAAATTTGATTGTGTTCAATAGCTGTACAACTGTACAAGATCTTTTATAAGGTGCTAGGGACCAAAGTATGGGAAGTAAGTCCTCCTCACAAAGCCTACAGCTTCATAGTATACGTTGAAAGATGAACATGGTACAAACGGTAACAACCCAATACAACACCAGTAGTTTAGAGGATGTAGTGATTAAGACATCTTTAAACATATTTGCCCCTCCCCAGTGAAGAGCAGTCTCGACTTGCAGCGAGAAAATATGCTCGTGTGGTGCAGAAGCTTGGGTTCCCTGCCAGATTCCTCGATTTTAAAATTCAGAACATGGTTGGAAGCTGTGATGTGAGATTTCCCATCAGGCTGGAAGGTTTGGTGTTAACCCATCAGCAGTTCAGTAGGTATGATGGTTATATAGCTTGAACTTTGAATTTACCAAGATATTTAAGTTACATTATGGGTTGCTTATATAATGTATCTTTTAGAGAAACTGTGATTAAAAAAAAAAAAAAAAGGCGGGGGGCACAATAGTGAAAAGATTAAGATGCTATGTATGCCTGAGTCCTCATAGGTTACCACATGTGCCTAGTCTTTTGAAATCATGGTTCTTAAACTTAAATTTAAGTTTAAATTGCTTAGCAATCACTTAGCTTATTAAAGCACACATCTCTGACTGGGCTTCTTCATAAGAGATTTTGCTAGAATTTGTGCTTCTAAAAAGCTCAAAGGTGATGCCAGTGCTGCTGGTCAGAGGCCCACATGTTGCGATCCACTGATCTACAGATTATAAGCACACACGTAGAAAATAAGCACACATGTAGCTTGGCAATGGCACTGGCAAGATAAGGCATGTGAAAAGGACTAGGGCAGTAGGAAGGGGCTGACAGCTGGTGAGGGGAGAATGGATTGGAGAGAAGATGAAAAAAGAATGGCGGTAGCACAGTCTATGAAAGCAATCCTAACTAGCTTTCCCCTATTTGAGTGTGTGTGTGTAGCTGCAGCCCCCATCACAACATTGTCTGTAGTATATTCCTCTCCCTAGAGAATATCTCTAGCCTTCCTGACTTCAAACTTCCCGTCTCAACAGCTAGTGCTCCTCCCCTGCCCCCAGCTGTTTTGGTGGCTCTCCCATCCAGCCCAGGCCCTCAGAGCAAGGACGGAGGGTAACTCATCGACACCAAATCCCTCGACTGACCAAGATATACACCTGGGCTAGGGCACTTGACCTCGGTTAGAATCACAGATGCTCTTAAATTCTCTTGGCCAAGCTGGAACTGAACTTCTTTCATTCCAACGTCTTACCCTCTCGGCCATCGAATGTGACTATCCTGTTAGCAGAGTAGATAGGGGCCGGGCGCAGTGGCTCAAGCCTGTAATCCCAGCACTTGGGGAGGCCGAGACAGGCGGATCACGAGGTCAGAAGATCGAGACCATCCTGACTAACATGGTGAAACCCCGTCTCTACTAAAAAAAGACAAAAAACGAGCCGGGCGCGGTGGCGGGCGCCTGTAGTCCCAGCTACTCGGGAGGCTGAGGCAGGAGAATGGCGTAAACCCGGGAGGCGGAGCTTGCAGTGAGCCGAGATCGCGCCACTGCACTCCAGCCTGGGCGACAGAGTGAGACTCCGTCTCAAAAAAAAGAACAAAAAAACACCTCTTAGTAGGTTTGAATTTTTAACATGAGGCCTTCCTAATTGTCTGTAGCTCTGTGGGGAACCATGGCACATAATCAGTTGTAATTATCAGGCCAAATTTGCCATGTGTTAAACCCCTAAGGTCATTCAGTTCCACAGGTTCTGCAAATTTGTATGTCAATATTTAATAATACAAGTATCTCCTTTTGTTACCGGGCACTTTCTCTGGCAGTCTTTCTATGTCATAATCATTTCCACAGTTGTCAATGAGAATTTTTCCTTTTTTTTTTTTTTTTTTTTTTTTGAGATGGAGTTTCGCTCTTTTGCCCAGGCTGGAGTGAAGTGGCATGATTTCAGCACACTGCAACCTCCACCCCACCGGGGTTCAAATGATTCTCCTACCTCAGCCTCCGGAGTAGCTGGTATTATAGGTGCCCACCACCACATTCGGCTAATTTTTGTATTTTTAGTAGAGATGAGGTTTTATCATGTTGGCCAGGCTGGTCGCGAACTCCTGACCTCAGGCAATCCACCCACCTTGACTTCCCAAAGTGCTAAGATTACAGGCGTGAGCACCGCACCCAGCCCCCTCTTTAATTTTCATTTCAAAGGTATCCTGATGATAAATACTTGCTATATGAATAAGATCTAGGTGACTACCATGTAGCAGATGCTAGGATGATAATGGCAAGCAATATAGCTATAGTCCCTTGCCCACATAGAGATCACTGTCTAAAAGAAAAGAAAAGATGGACAAGTAAATGATGAATAAGATGTAGGTGACTACCAAGTAGCAGATGCTAGGGTGATAATGGCAAGCGATATAGCTATAGTCCCTTGCCCACATAGAGATCACTGTCTAAAAGAAAAGATGGACAAGTCAATGACAGTAATGAAACATGATGACTGTGAAAGTAAGGCCCTTTGGGGACTATGAGACTATAAAGCAGGGTCTTTAATGTAATCGGGGGTGGGTAGAGATCAAGGAAGACCTTCTTGGGGAAGTAACATTTAAAGTGAGACTTGAAGGATGGGTCAAAGTTGGGTTGGCCAAGAAATTGGCAGGTGTTCAATATTCTGAATCTTTGTGAAATGTTCTTCATCCCTAACTAAAACCACTCTCTTTCTCTGCCTCAGCCTTCTTTTGGAATGAAGTATGTTCCTAATTGGGAGCTCATTATACTAGTAATCTTAAAACCATGGTTCTAAAAGCCAAACGCAGTTCAATATCATTTACATAGCAAAATTTTTGTTTTTTCTAAGTCTTAAAATTCAGCTGGAAGATCAAATGGAAATCTTCCTTTTGTGTCTGCAGCCTTCATTTTCTTGGCCTGGATCTCATAGTCCTGGAGGGGTTTTCAGGGCTCCCTCTAGTATCACGGTCTCCCCCATGTCGGGAAGTGGTTAGTGGGAGAAAGTCTTGACGGGCTCCCTGCAGTAAGACAGAGTGATGTTCCAGGAAGACAGTTCCACCCACAGTGACCTCCTATACTTGAGATGGGCAAGCCTCACTTCAAGATGGCCTTTCTGGAGCCAGTAAGAGATTCCACATCTGCTCTTGTTTTGGGGTTTGTTCATTGCTGAACTGAATGGAGCTTTTCCATGCAGTCTGGATTCACCCTTTAAGTGCAAAGATGCTAGTGTTCCATTGCTTGGATGTCTTTTGTTCTTATATTTCTTGTTCATTGGCCACTGCTTTGAGAATAGTTTTATTCACCTCCTCTCACCCTCCTGACTTATTTTTGGTAGGTTCCTCGAGCTTTTCTAGGAATCTGCCCTCCTCTCCAGGCTGGAGTGTGGAGAAGCAGCTCTTAAGTGCTATCATCTTTGCTCCACGGAGAAGCCAGCTTACATTTACTAGTAAATATGAGTTACTATTTATGGCAACAAATCCTGAATTTTAAAAACTTGGGATAATTGGATTTTCTTTATTTATATAGCACCTCTTCAAATACAAAGAGCAGTAGCCTAGAAATATCTTTAGGTTCTATCTGCTGAAATGTTAACTTCAGCAGTTTATAAAAGCATACAAAATGTGTTTATGACTGGAGAATTTGGAAATCCAGAAAAACATGATTATGCATTCTTATTAACAGACTTTTTTGAAAAGATAGAGGATGTTTAACCAACAAGATCTTAAATACACTAATTCAGATGCCCTAAGTTACCTTGATTTTTAATAACCATCCAGGATGGCTTGCACTTGAAAAAGTGTTATGACCAAAAATTAATTATGTTCCTAACTTCCATAAGATATTACCTAGGACACTCAAGACTCTTTTCATCAAGATAGTTAAAAGGTTTTTGATAAAATAGTTAACTTATTTACAACTGCTTTAATATGCACTTTAATATACTGGGCCTTACATGTTATGGAAAAGGAGCTGAATCGTGCTATTTTTAACATTTTCCTTTTACATCTTAACAGTTACGAGCCTGAACTGTTTCCTGGTCTTATTTATAGAATGGTAAAACCACGAATTGTGTTGCTTATCTTTGTATCTGGAAAAGTTGTGTTGACAGGTAAGTACCAAGATTATTTTCTGACTCATAAAATGTAATTGCTATGCATGTGCTTTGCTTATTCTTTTAAATACCTTTGTTCACCATGGCAAAGTAATTCTTGTTAATACAGAATACCTGGAATGAAAAATAAGAAAGGAATAACATAGGTCCCAATACAGAAAACAATAATTTTTTCATGTTTTTATGTCATTTTATAAGTATTTCATCTTTACATCCTGAGTTTAAAAAAAAAATTATCCGTGATAACATATATGGCTTAAGCTTACTGTTACAAACTCTTCATAAAGGCTTTTAATGGCCACACAAGGTCCTAACACAGGGGTCAACAAACTCTTTTCTGGAATGGGCCAAATACTAAATATTTTAGGCTTTGTAGGCCACAGGGTCTGTCACAATTACTGAGCACTGCCATTGTAGTGTGAAAGCAGCTCTGAATGTTACATTATATAAAGGAATGGGCTCTGAATTGTGAATTTCATATCACATAATTTGTGTGTGTCATGCAACATTTTTTCCCCCAACTGCTGAAAAAGATAATAAACCATTCGTAGCTCATAGGCTAACAAAATCAGGCAGCAGGATGGCTTTAGCCAGCAGACCTACCTTTCCTGAACCCGTTCTAACATGTTGTTGAATCAAATGTACTGTCCCATTGTTAGCTAGGTAAATGTTCCTTCTTTGTTTGGTACTTATGAAGGGCAGATATTTGGCTGTTTTTACCTGTAGACAATTATGTTATTAGTGTGGACACTCAGAAATGGGACTTTCATTTAAGGCTATGTCCATTTTGTTCTTAGAACAAATTGCCCAATTGTTTTAAAGGGATATACGACATAGTTCTGTATCACATGGTCTTACATGCAATGTATCTAAATATCTTTTACCAAATACTCAGCAGCATTCCAAACAAAATGGTACCAAAGAAAACTTTAACTGTATACGTCAAGATTATCTCACTGCTTTAACCCCACTGGTAATCAGAGACAGAAATCGACCACTTTTCAACATATCCAATAAATAGCATTTTTTCTCTTGTAAATAATATGTACATAACTTATCCTTTGGTCTACTTAGTTTGTATTCATATTCTCAGGATTTATGAGTTTACTATAATACTATTAAAGATAAATTACTCTTTGCTATATTTGTTACTTTTCCAGTTGGCTTATTTTTAATAATTTTTACATAAACAGCACTTTGTAAAACTACTTGAGGGAATGGTTGAGACTCCTTTCTATGTCATTCTACAGAATGCTATATATATATATAGCAACCTATATATATGTTTTCATTTTTCAGACAGAGTCTCACTCTGTTGCCTAGGCTGGACTACAGTGGCGTGATCTTGACTCACTGCAACCTCCACCTCCTGGGTTCAAGCGATTCTCCTGCCTTAGCCCCCCGAGTAGCTGAGACTACAGGCCTGTGCCACCATGCCCGGCTAATGTTTTGTATTTTTAGTAGAGATGGGATTTTGCCATGTTGGCCAAGCTGGTCTCGAACTGTTGGCCCCAAGTGATCTGCCTGCCTCGGCCTCCCAAAGTGCTGGGACTACAGGTATAAGCCACTGCACCCAGCCTACAGAAAGTTGCTAGTTTGTCTAGTTTTGTCTTTTTATACATTTTACTCTCCTCTACCATAATGAATGTCAAGTTTATGTGGCCTGAGCCAAACTGATCTCCATGCCCCAGTCCCAAATAGCTAGCCAACCAACTTAACACTACATATGCTTCTCATTAATTTTGGATGACTCCTTTTGACCTTTATTTTACATATGCAGTTGTTCTTCGGCTCTGCCTTTGCTCTAGGATTATCCCATTATAATCCCATTGCCTTGATCTTATTGTAGCTTTAATACTCATGGTATGTCTAATAGGGCCAATTTCCCCTCATTACTTTAATTTTTATATTTCTTAGCTTCTCTTAAATATATATTCCTCCAAATTAGAATTTTATAAAATCTTGCCTCATCTAAAAAAATTGAGACTTTTATATTACCTGAATTCAGAAAAGTTGATTAAGTCATAACTCAGCATCCAGCAGAATGACATGTCTATTTTAAGTGTAACTCTGAGTTTTGTAGTTGCTTTTCTCTAAGAAATAATTAATGTGTCTTCAAAGAGGGGAAAGTTGCTGGGTATAGTGGCTCATGCCTGTAATCCCAGCACTTTGGGAAGTTGAGGCAAGCAGATCACATGAGGCCAGGAATTCACGCCAGCCTCGCCAACATCATGAAACCCCATCTCCACTAAAAATACAAAAATTAGCTGGGCATGGCGGCAGGCACCTGTGACCCCAGCTACTTGGGAGGCTGAGGCAGGAGAATCACTTGAACCCGGGAGGCAGAGGTTGCAGTAAGCCAAGATCGCACCACTGCACTCCAGCCTGGGTGACAGAGCAAGACTTCATCTAAAAAAAAAAAAAAAAAAAATTAATTAAAAATTAAAAATAAAGTGGGGAAAGCTTGTTTGGAATCCAAGAGCCTTTTGAATGCAGCAAAACTACAATTCCTCAGATGCCACTAATTTAGAGTCTGGAGTAATTAAGACCCTCTAGTGACTGACATAAAGTTTACCTCTATATGTCCTAGAGGAAGTGAGAAAAGCCTGCCAATAAAATTGAATAGTATAGATATCAGAGGCAAATACATACCCCACTTAAGGAAACACACTTTCAAGTCCTTTGGAAGGAAACTTTCATAAATGCCATGTATCATTACAAATAAATCTTATTAAAAGTGAAAATTGCCAAGTACAGGCAAAGTTCCTATTATAGATTTCTTTAAATGCTCTTAATTCACATCAGATTTCCCACTTACCCCAAATCTCTTTTAAAAAGCTTTCATGGACACATTTGCCAGAAGTTTCAAATCACAGAAGTAAAGGATTGTTACTAAATACTAAAGACTATACAGTACACTTCCCTTAAAATTTCTAAGTATACAGAATAGGAAAATTTAAATTTCTTCATTCTTGCAAGATGTGGATCATGACTCTTCTGGAGGAGGGGATTAAATATATTAACTGAAATCTAAATTCTGCTTATATTGTGAAGTAAAAGTTAATTCATGACTTACTACTGAAATGATAAATAATTATCTGTTGGTGTTTTACCTGTTTATGCTATACCATCTTAAACTATTTTGCCAAAGCTGCATGGTTTAGGTGATTTTTGCCTCAACCTTAGAGACAAATGTTCCTTATTCCTTTTTTTTTTTTTTTTTTTTTTGAGAGGAGTCTCGCTGTGTGGCCCAGGCTAGAGTGCAGTGGCCCGATCTCGGCTCACTGCAAGCTCCACCTCCCGGGTTCGCCATTCTCCCGCCTCAGCCTCCGAGTAGCTGGGACTACAGGCACCTGCCACCACGCCCGGCTAGTTTTTTGTATTTTTTTAGTAGAGACGGGGTTTCACCATGTTAGCCAGGATGGTCTCGATCTCCTGACCTCGTGATCCACCCGCCTCGGCCTCCCAAAGTGCTGGGATTACAGGCTTGAGCCACCGCGCCCGGCCATGTTCCTTATTCCTTAATCCTGTGTCTCTAGACTCTTTTCACCTGCAAATGTATTAAAAACTCAAGGGCCTGGCTAGGCACCATGCTCACGCCTGTAATCCCAGCACTTTGGGAGGCTGGGTTCGAGACCAGCCTGGCCAACATGGCGAGACTCTGTCTCTAATAAAAATACAAAAATTAGCCAGGCATTGTGGCGCATGCCTGTAATTCCAGCTACTCAGGAGGCTGAGGCAGGAGAATCGTTTGACCCTGGGAGGTGGAGGTTGCACTCTAGCCTGGGTGACAGAGCAAGAGTTTGTCTCCAAAAAAAAAAAAAAATCTTAACACCTTAAGGGCCTAATCTCAGAGAAACACCTCAGGAAAGGTTCCAAAGTGGTCTCCTTTCAGACTTCTCCCTAAACTGAAGTTTGAGGAGGCTCATGTGTGGCCTAGTGCAGCATGGCACAACTGGGTACTCTATAGAGATGTTCTGAAAGCAGTAGCTCAGTAATGGTAAATAACTTGCCTAGAAAATGGTAATGTGTTGCAATTACAAATGAACTTTGAGTCTGACTGTAGAAAATAATTCCAGCTCTTGCCTAGGTAGGAACTGTAGAATGCCAATGCCCATAGTACAGATGGGTGGCAATTTGAAACCCTTGTATCATGCCATTTGCAGGCCTTTGAAAATAATTTATCCATATAAAATGGTCTTATTCCCCTGAGTTGCCAAAGCTACAGCCACCATGTTCAAGGTTACTTCTGAAAGTCCTAATTATCATCAAGTAAGCTGAAAACAAAGAGGCCCTGCTGTCCTACTGTCATGGTCCTGAACAGAAAGCAACAGGACCTGGGCCCAGCTTACACTGTTCTCCTGGATCTGTGTTCGTTTTCTGTGGCTGGTGTGACATTTAGGACCCATGTTTTTTTTCTCAAACCACAGTAAAATTAATAGCATAGCTAGGTTCTGCTGGAATAATGTACAACAAACAGCAAATATGTCAACTTCCACTTCTAAGATCAGGCATAATCATCAGAGCTAACATATTGGGCACTCATATGACAGACACTGCTACATAAGGACTTTCACGTGGGGTCTAGTTAACTGTGAGTTGTACTTTATACCTCAGTTTCCTCACCTGTAAAATGGAAAGGCTTAGTACACTTAACAGTGTCAAGCAGCTGTGTGTGCCACAGGGCAACAGGCATATGAGCAGCCTGGCTCCAGAGCCCACTGGGCTCACCCTGTCCCACAGCAATTTACAAGTCTACAATAACACCTGTGTGGTCTCTTGGGCAACTTCTTAATTCTCCTTGTCAGCTGAAAGAATGATTAAGATTCTCTTAGCAGCGAGGGTCAGCAGGTGTGGTGGCTAAAAGGATGGCCTGGAGAGTTGTCCAGTTTTAATCATGATCTGCCATTTATTGACTGTATGGCCTTGGTGAGTTTAAGTTCTCTAACTTGGTTTCCATACATGCAAAATGCAGGTGACCACAGAATCTATCTCCTAAGCATTGTAAGGAAGCAGAAAACCAGTGCCTGGCACTGTCGAGCTATCATCTTAGTGAAAACCCACTCTCCTGGTTTTTTCTCTATCATTGACAAAGACTGGAATTTTGCTGTGATGCCTTGCCCTGATGATAGGAATATGAAGACAAAGAGGCTTCAGGAAAATGCTTATTTACTTATTTTCCTCTAGCAAAAAGAACTAAGTTGGGCCATTGTTGCTGAGGGTCACCCTCAATCAGCTCAACATCCGTGCTTCTCGGAAATGAGTAGATCAGAGGGCAGCAGAAAAATGCCAAGACTTATTAGTGAGTGGGCCAGAGACACGACAGGATGTCCCTGCCAATTGTTAACAGTAACCCCCAACTAATAGCAAGTTGGTATATGTCATAAAATGAATAACTTGAGCAGTACAATGCTATTTTTACAAACCTGTAAGACTTTGACTTATATACACACGGACGTGGCATAACTTGGGAAAATAAGATGTGCAGTTATGACTTGATGTAAGAACAGAACTGGAAAATCCACATAGTATTGGAGGTTGACATTTGGAGCTGACTAAGGGGTAGGGATGAACTTACAAACCTTATCGACAAATTACAGATATTTAATAAATTTTGGGTGCCTACCAAGTACTTGTAATGTGCTGGGGGCTGAGGACAAAGGTGAATCTAACATACTCCCCATCTGGCAGGAATCCAGCCCTTCTGAAGGAGACAGACATAAAGAAACTACATGTTGCTGGCTTATCAGAATGAAATGATAAGCCATGTGTACTTGGACTAGCCTTGCCAGTCCCTAATCCAGAAGTATATTCCTCTAGGGCAATAAAATGGCTTAGATTTTATAAAATGCCCCTTTCTACAAACCTTAGCTCACACACTCTTTATCACAACTCTATAAGAAGGTTTATTGTCCTTATTTTACAAGAAAACTGAAAGTGGTTAAGTACTTTATTTTCCTGTTATTTGAAAGCTAGTTAGTGGTAGAGCTGGCACTTAAGCCCATATTGTTTGATCTCAAAGCCAATCCTTTCTCTAGTGCACCAGGCCACACAATTTTCACCTTACTCACCAAGGTTAGGAATGGTATTTATTCCCCAGTCATTACAGCCCAAAGAAAAGGAATGGTAAGTTTTGCTTAAAAAGCAAGGGTCATATCCCAGCACTTTGGGAGGCCAAGGTAGGCAGATCACTTGAGTCCAAGAGTTTGAGACCAACCTGGGCAACATAGCGAGACCCTGTCTCTACTAAAAATACAAAAAATTAGCCAGGCATGGTGGTGCGTGCCTGTAATCCCAGCTACTTGGGAGGCTGAGGCAGGAGAATCACTTGAACCCAAACCCAGGAGGCAGAGGTTGCAGTGAGCTGAGATGGCGCCACAGCACTCCAGCCGGGGTGACCCAGTGAGACTCTTTTTTTTTTTTTTTTTTTTTTTAAAAAAGGCAAGGGTCATCTAATTGGAGCCTGGTACTACAAATTGGGGGTTTCAATTATTGATTGATTATTAATAGGACTATGGAGGCAATTTAGGTTCCCTTAAACTTTTGATGACAATATTTTAGTGAGGAAA
This sequence comes from Macaca mulatta, assembly GCF_049350105.2. Taxonomy (NCBI): domain Eukaryota; kingdom Metazoa; phylum Chordata; class Mammalia; order Primates; family Cercopithecidae; genus Macaca; species Macaca mulatta. Next base: position 128,550,426 of record NC_133412.1, on the reverse strand, counting down.
TGTTTGATTAAATTGACCAAATTCCCTCATTGTAACACCTGGTTACAAATACTGGCAATGTTGATTTGTTGACTTTTGGTGTAAAGGAAGGAACACTGGATACGCGAGCTCTTTTCCCACAGCTGCTGCTGTATGGTTCAGGTGACATCTGTTTCTTATGCCTCTATGAAATGAAGAAATTGTACTAATTTCCCTAAAGTCCTCTTATGTCTAAAATCATTTCTCTATGATGATCCCTCAAATGTCCATTTCCTCTTGGGAGAGGGTGCTCCCGAGGGGCCTCCAGATGGTATACTCCTTGTGCTTGAAGGCAATACTCTTAGTTATGATTTTTGGTCTGCAGTCTGATGCTCTACCCCTGAGCTATACCACCTCCTAGTTATGATTTTTTAGTATAAAAGTGTTATGGAAAAAAAGTGAAGTTCATGGCTATCCCAAAATACTGGACCTGGACACTGTTCCTCAATTAAATGTGAAAGAAGAACCTTGGTTTTGGGGATTCTGGGAGAGGGGCATGTGTGTGTTTGCGGTACCTATTATGCTTCACTGTCTGCTAACAAGGTTGTTCAAGATGAATGTAGCTAGAAGCCCAAGAAGTCCATCAAACCAGAGGCAGAGGTTCTTGCTTCTTCACCAACTCACTGTTTAGTTTCTAAAGAGACTGGTTTTGTAGAAACCAAAATTTTAGTGCTGGAACTAAAAATCTGCTGAAACTTGTGACTTTTTCTACCCCAAAGGTCCAGTTGCTCTTATGTGTGTCGGTAACTCACTCTCTTCCCCACCCGAAATCTTTGAAGGTGAAGACCCACAGATAGTAAACTTTTTGGCAATGAATAAATAACTTACCTTTTCTTCTCTTTATTTTTTCTCTTTTTATTTTTTCCTTTTTTATTTTTATAGAGACAGGGTCTCCCTATGTTACCCGGGCTGGTCTCAAACTCCTGGGCTCAAGGGATCCTCCCACTTTGGCCTCCCAAAGTGCTGGGATTACAGGTGTAAGCCACCAGGCCTGCCCTTACTTTTTTTTTTTTTTTTTTTTTGAGACGGGAGTCTCGCTCTATCGCCCAGGCTGGAGTGCAATGGCCGGATCTTGGCTCACTGCAAGCTCCGCCTCCCGGGTTTATGCCATTCTCCTGCCTCAGCCTCCCGAGTAGCTGGGACTACAGGCGGCCCGCCACCTCGCCCAGCTAGTTTTTTTGTATTTTTTAGTAGAGACGGAGTTTCACCGTGTTAGCCAGGATGGTCTCGATCTCCTGACCTCGTGATCCGCCTGTCTCGGCCTTCCAAAGTGCTGGGATTACAGGCGTGAGCCACCGCGCCCGGCCTGCCTGCCCTTACTTCTAAAAAAATTAAGCTTATAAGGACTTCATCCCTGATTATTTAATCTTTAAGGTGAATGCACATAACAAATTTAACCATTTTAAAGCGAACAGTTCAGTGGCATTTAGTAGCTGGTTGTGTATTGTGAATATATGACCAGCTCTACCTAGTTCTAAAACATTTCCATTGCTCCAAAATAAAACCTGATATCATTAAACTGTTCCCCTCGTTCCCCTCTCCCTGGATATTTCTTATACATAGAATCTTATGTGTCTTTTTGTGTCTGGCTTTTCACTTAGATGAGCCTAAGAAACATTCTGTATGTTGTAGCATGTGTACTTCATTTCTTTTTATGGCTGAGTAATATTCTATTGTATATATACACTATACATTTTTGTTTCATTTTGAGAGAGTCTGGCTTTGTCACCCAGGCTGGAGTGTAATGGCATGAACTCTGCTCACTGCAACCCCTGCCTCCCAAGTTCAAGCAATTCTCCTGCCTCAGCCTCCCAAATAGCTAGGATTACAGACGCCTGCCACCACGCCTAATTTTCTTTTGTATTTTTAGTAGAGACAGGGTTTCACCATCTTGGTCAGGCTGGTCTTGAACTCCTGACCTCAGGTGATCCACCTGCCTGGGCCTCCCAAAGATATGGGATTACAGGTGTGCGCCACCACGCCCCACCTACACTATAAATTGTTATACATCCATTGATGGGCATTTAAGCTGTTTCCACCTTTTGACAATTGTGAATGGTGCTGCAATGAAAGTGCATATTTTTTTGAGTACCTGTTTTCAATTTGGGGAGTATTTACCAAGGCATGAAATTGTTGGGTCATGTAATTATTTGACTTAAAGAATCACTGAACTATTTTCCACAGTAGCTGATCCATTTCATGTTCCTATCAGCAATGTACTTTATAGTTCTTAAGAGTCTTTATCAACTAAAGCTATTTTCCCTTTCTCTTCATGCTAACAGTTGTTAGTCCTTTCATTATCCTCCTTTCTTCCTTCCTTGCCTCCAGCCCACAAAATATCAGATTAGCTGATTAGTGTCCTGATTAGCTGAAGCTCCATATAAACATAAGTAGTATCAGTCCACAACCCTTAGCACAACGTGCCTGCATAATTTGGAAGGTGGAGGTAGTGGTGGTGGTTAGTTGGTGGTGGTGAGAGATGAGTAGGGACTAACTAATATTTCTCAAGAGTGGAGACTGTCTGATTCATGTTTTTATCCCTGTAATTCCTAAAGCAGTTATGATTTACAATTTCTTGAAACCCAAGACTTTACAAGTGACAGTAGTACAATTTTCCCCTCTAATCCTTCCCATGCACTAAAATTTAAAACCCTTTTAAACTTAAAATTTAAAACCCTTTTAAACTTAAAATTTAAAACTTTTTTAAATTTAAAACTAAAATGTAAAACAAATTTAAAGCTCATTTGTCTCAATCTGTTAGTCAATATTAGGGAATCAAGATGTTAACTAGAGAGGAGGTGGGTCAAAGGAAGTCCCTTTTGCTGGTAGCTAAGTGCCCGCAGGTGCTGATGAAATTACTCTGAGGCCATATTCATGGCACACGTAGAGATAACATTCCACATTTCACACTGAGCACTGTGTGAGCAAAGATGACAGCCACAGAGAAGTTCTAGAAAACTCTGCTCTAAGGTTTGTGTCTTGTGGAAATATGGCTGTAGTTGCCAAATTATTTACCTGAAATAAATGCCATTTCTCAGGTACAGCTAAAGAGATGTCATATTAAAAGTAATTGGAGACAATACAATGAAATTTTAGTGTTTAAATTTTGGTATTTTTTATATTAAAAATTATGTAAACCTGGATTTCTTTATAGGTGCCAAAGAACGCTCTGAGATCTATGAAGCATTTGAAAACATCTATCCTATTCTAAAAGGTTTTAAAAAAGCCTGAGCATATCATTCAACATCTCACATTATTCTGGTCTGAATATGTCCATAAGCCCAGCACAGAAACAGCTGGATTATTCTACCTTTAATTGTAGATGTTCCAAGTACATTACTTATTAAAGGGTGATTCTGTGTAAGTAAACCTGTCTAAGAAACGAAGAAAAATTTGTATTCAAAATGACTCCTGTGTTATTTTAAAAACTGAGCAAGTAAACATTTCAAAATTTGAGAGATTTAGGGTCTCACTAGAATGATATTGTAGCATCATTAAGACTCAACGCGTTTCCTTTTAGCCGGAAGGGCCATCTTCCAGTAATTTGCCATAAATAACGAACACAAAGGGAAAGAGGTGAGGCACCTGATACATGTTCTCTAGGCCTTTTAGAAAATATGAAATTGTTCCTTTGGCCACATACACGCGAATCTACGAAAAAGGTGATAATGTAGACATCAAGGGAATGGGTGCTTTCCAAGAAAGGAGTGCCTCGCAAATGTTACCACAGCAAAGCTGGAAGAGTCTACAGTGTTACCCAGCATGCTGTTGGCATTGTTGTAAACAAGGGCAAGATTTTTGCCAAGAGAATGAATGTGTCTACTGAGCATACGAAGCACTCTAAGAGCCAAGTAAGTTTCCTGAAATGCGTGAAGGTAAATGATCGGAAAAAGACGTCAAAGGGAGAGGTGTGGGGAGAGGTGTCTGAGTTCAACTGAAGTGCCAGCCTGCTCCACCCAGAGAAGAACTTTGTGAGAACCAATGGAGAGGAGCCTGGGATGCTGGAACCTATTCCCTATGAGTTCATGGCGTAATAGGTGTCAAAAAAAATTCTGAACTGTACAAATGTTTCTCTTCATTGAGAAGTGTGGCGCCCCCCTCCCTTGAAATATTTAAACTACATTTTGTATCCAAAAACCTCAGTACTCCGCTGTTAAGTAATACATTAATACGCGTTCTCTGAAAATACATAGCCATATATAGGAGTTTCAAATAACTGCATAAGCTAAATACTGTGATATCATCTACCAGGATAGGAATTAATGTGTATTTTTTGCCTTTTAAAATATTGAACAGTTGATCCTGATCATTAGGTACTAAGCACTGTGAAGGATCCTGTCTGAATACAAATTAAACATAAGCCTGAGACCTTAAAAATAATCCTTTCGTTTGAAATGATCAGAGAGAAAGACTTCTCACTTAAAAATAAATCTTAAGTTTTCAGGAACCATTCAAGTTTAGTGTAAACTCCATTCTGAAAATTAGAGAATTTTTGCTTTTGCTTGATTTTGTAATCCTACGTGATTTGTATTTAAAAAGACTGGGTAAGATTAAGAAGACGGAGGGGCAAAGGGCTCAGATTCAAGACCGAATTAGCTTGTAGAATCCCCAGCATTTGACGGTGATGTGGAGATTTAACAGGGAGGGACGGGCTGATATGAATCATGGCTCTTAGCTGTAAATCATCAGTGATTACGTCCTTCACCAAAGTAAGAAAACAGGTTTGTAGGGAGGTAGAGGTCAGTTTCCAACAATCTGAGTTTGTGGTGTCCTGGAATGTCACTTGATACCTAGTAAGCAGTTCTGGATCTTTGGGTATGGAACTTGAGAAAGGAATCCTGGCTAGAGAGAATTCAGGGCAGTTTATCAGTGGATAGCCTAGTAAAATCCTTGAAAATCACTGGTCTATTTAATCTGACCTATAAACCCACTCTTCTCTGTAGTTTAGAGGCATATTCAAACACTAATTACTCTGATATGATCCTCCCAACACATCATCTTATATATCCCCTATCCCCCAAAAGAAACTTGAAGGGAAGTCCTAACCACCTACCTAGTTCAAATTCTCTTAGAGCATGCCCCAGGATAGGGAAGGTACGTTAGCCACGTGATTAACTTTTCAGAAAGATACAATTCTGATTTTGCACGTTCACTTTGGTTGTTTTCACTATTGGTAAAGTATAATACTATTAACCATATTAATCCTCTGCATTAGATAGGTACTATAATTCCATTTAACACGAGAAAACAGGCGCAAAGATTAAGGAACTTGCCCCAAGTCACACAGCTATTAAGTAGGTAAGTGAGCCAAAATTCAACCTAGTTCCAAGACCCAGCCCCTTCACCCTACTTTGTTTGCTGTAGTTTTAGCCAGATTTTAAAGCATCCACAGCAAGTTAAATTCCCTTATTCCGCTCCCATTCCGTTTACCCAGAATCCTTAGGGTATGGTATTACAATTTTCTGCACAAGTTTGAGGCTGTAACTCATAGTCTTGGCCTGAGCCAGCAGATGATGACATTTTGTTTGGCAGACTAGCCCCTCTAATATAACTCTCCCCTTGCTTCGGGACCTGTTGCCCCTCAGCAGACCGGAAAAACAACAGCGCCTGGGACAAGCACCCGCGCGGGGAGAGGGGTCCGGGGGGTCGCCGGGATCCCAGCCCGCCTCCCCCAGGCCCCTCCTCCTGGCCCAGAATGCACCCGGTTGAAAACAAAATCCCACGTGACTGGCTCTCCTCTCAGGCCATCATGGCGTCTCCCAGTGGGAAGGGACCCCGGGCGCCGGAGGCTCCTGGGTGCGGGCCCCGGCCGCTCGCCCGGGACCTGGTGGACTCTGTGGACGACGCGGAGGGGCTGTACGTGGCTGTGGAGCGCTGTCCGCTGTGCAACACTACCCGCCGGCGGCTGACCTGCGCCAAATGCGTTCAGAGCGGCGATTTCGTCTACTTCGACGGCCGCGACAGGGAGAGGTACGGCGGCCGCCACGGCCCTATTGTTTCTTCTGCTGTGTCTCCTCCAGCCAGGCGGCCAAAGGCTGGAACCTGGGGCTCCCCGTCCGGGCACGAGATCCCGGCGAGAGGAGGGAGAGAGAGGGAGTGTAGCTAACTGCTCTGCACCGGAGCTTTGCTACCGGAGGACAGCGTAGGGGCCAGATGAGGGAAGGTCGCCGTTTCCCCATCACCCACCCAAGAGGAGTTTGACCCCACGGTGCTCTTGGCCACTGGGGAAAAAAGGAGTAAGTGGTGACTCTCTGGAGAAGTTTTCCCCTGTAGCTGCCATTGACTTGGATTCCCAGCTCTTTGCTGTATGTGCTCCCATTCAAAAGCTTGGCTTTCTATTTTTTAAAGCACATTTATACTCATTCTCTAGAGAAGAGAGTAGAAGAGAATCAAATAACTGCTTTAGAGGTATTTGGGCCTGGTAGTCTGTCACAGATGGACTTTGTTATCAGACATACTTACTCTAATGTGTGAATTGGGGCTTGCTGTTAACTCCCCTTTCCCCTCCCTGCCTCTAAAGATTATTTTGGATTCTTAGGAATTTGTGAAAGTGTTTTGGCCTTGTTTTAAAATTCAGATTGAGAGCTGCATGCTTTTAGCTAAGAGAATTGCTTTTAGGAACATGTTTTGGTTCCATTTGGAAATCTAAACAGAGAGCTACAAGTTCTTGGTTAAGAAAATTGAAAAATTAGCGTGATTAGCTGCAGGGTCTCCCACTCTCAACTTCTGTTTCAACAACTTAGTGTCAATGATAGTAAGATAGCTAGCATTCTGAGCACAAAAATTCAGGTATTAATTCATTAGCAGCAACCCAATAACTTACCCCCACCTTACTAGGAAGCTGCATAGTAAGTGCTTTGCCCTAGGTCACACAAATGAGTGTAGGAACAAGAATTAAAATTCAGACAGCTTGGACCTATGTACCCGCATTTAACCACTAGGTACTATATCCTCTATATTTGGGAATGTTTTGAGTTCTTAGTATTTCTGTGATCGTGGATGGAGTTCTCTTTTGAGGAGATTTGAATGACAAACTCTTTTTTAGTTTGTTGCTGTGTCTCATTGGTGCTCTTGATGACTTTAGAAACTGCTTAATGTAGTAAGTGATAGCTTTAAAAATTAAACCAGTTATAAAAATACTGGATATGAGATGGAAATGTCTAACTGATGGATTAATTGAGGATTTAGTTCTGGACCTTCTTGTCTGTCTACACGTTTTACTATATCTGTTCACATAATTTAAATATCATCTATGTGCTTAAGACTGCCAGACTTGCATCTGCAACCTAGACTTCTCTGAAGTCCAGAAAACAGCTGCCTAGTCAACATCAATATTTAGATTTGTAATAGATATCTTCATTTTAATATGGCAAACTGAACTCATTTTCCATCATAAATCTCTTTTCCCATGCTCATCCCAACCCAGTAAATGTCAATCTCATTGTTCGTTTGGTTCAGGCCAGAAAACCTTTCAGTTCTCCTTGACTTCTCTCTTAACCCGACTCTATTTAGTCCCATCAACAAATCCCATCTACTCTTCACAACTTATCTTAAATCTGACCCTTACACCATCACCTGGTACGATCTACCAGAGACAAAAGGTTATTTCCTGTTATGTCTCTGTTTCCATCCTTGCTCCCCTTTTATGCAATTTCCATGTTGCAGCCAGTGTTATGCTACTCCTCCATTTCTGTTCAGATCTTCCAGTGGTTTTTCGCTTTACCCAAAGTAAAAACTGGAGTCTTTAACCAAAGTTCTATATTATCTGTTCCTCTGATTTAATCTCCTATTATTTTCTCTCTCTCTTTTTTTTTTTTTTTTTTTTTTTGAGACGGAGTCTCACTGTGTCTCCCAGGCTGGAGTGCAGTGGCGTGATCTCGGCTCACTGCAAGCTCCGCCTCCCGGGTTCACGCCATTCTCCCGCCTCAGCCTCCCAAGTAGCTGAGACTACAGGCGCCCGCCACCACGCCCGGCTAGTTTTTTGTATTTTTAGTAGAGACGGGGTTTCACCATGTTAGCCAGGATAGTCTCGATCTCCTGACCTCGTGATCCACCCGCCTCGGCCTCCCAAAGTGCTGGGATTACAGGCTTGAGCCACCGCGCCCGGCCGTATTTTCTCTCTTAACTAATCTGCTGTGCCACTGTGGCCTTCTTGTCTGTCCTCAGACATACCAAGAACACTCCTTCCTCAGGACCTTTGCAGTGGTATTTAGACAGCCAGGAACTCTTTCTCTATCAGAAATCCTCAGGGTTGCCTCCTTTTTTTTTTTTTTTTTTGGTGCTTGCTCATACCTTAGAGAGTATCTTTCTGATCCTTCTATTAAAATGCTAACCTCTTGCCTATTTAACCAGCTTTATTATCTTTTCTTTTCTATAACACTTATCATCATCTGATGGTTGTGCATGTTAATTTGCCTAACTGCCCCCCACCCAGTGATATAAACTCTATGAGGGTAAGAGTTTTTCTCTTTTATACACTGTTGTATTCTCACATAGTAGAAGCTCAATAAAGATTTATGGAATGATTGAACTGACTCTGGCGCTCTTTCCCAAACTCAGTTTCTAGACCATTTCAGTATTATTCATCATGATCTATTTGTTACTAAAGTCAGAAACCTGGGAGTTATCCTAGACTTTTCTTTTTCTCTTACTCTCTGCATCCAAATAATCAGCAAGTCTAATTCATTTTGATGTCAAAATATGTCTTGAATCTATCTAACTTTTAGTTCAGACCACCATCTTTTCTCTCCTGACTACTTAGTGATCTCCCTTCTTTTACTCAGACAACTCTTCCCTACCTTGCCTCTGGTCTCCAAACACAATAGAAATGTAAATAAGCCACAATAGAAATGTAAATAAGATGTCACTATTTTGCTTAAACCTCTCATTGGCTCCCATTGCATTTAAAATAAAATCCAAGCTCCTTATTATGGCATATGAAGCCTCCTGTGATTTGGCTACTGTTTGCCTCTGTAACTTAGACTCTGAGGTTGAGTTTAAAATGTGGGCTTTGGACTCATGCTCCCTTGAATTGAGTCCAAGCTCCACCACTTGCTATGTGATTTCTTTCTTTCTTTTTTTTTTTTTTTGAGACAGGGTCTTGCTCTGTCACCCAGGCTGGAGTGCACTGGCACAATCATGGCATACTGCAGCCTCAAACTCCTGGGCTCAAGCAGTCCTCCCATCTTAACCTTTTGAGTAGGTGGGACTACAGGCATGCACCACCACACCTGGCTAATTTTTAAATTTTTTGTAGAGACAAGGTCTCCCTGTGTTGTCCAGGTCGATCTCGAACTTGTGGGCTGAGCCATCCTCCTTTCTCAGCCTCCCAAAGTGTTAGGATTACAGATATGAGCCCGGCTGCTATGTGAGTTTGAGGAAGTTTTTTTGACGAGGGAGGGGGCAGGGTCTCACCCTGTCACCCAGGCAGTGCAGTGGCAAGATCACAGCTCACTGCAGCTTTGACTTCCCTGGGCTCAAGGGATTCTCCTGTGTCAGCCTCCCTGGTGTCTGGGACTACAGGCGTGCATCAACACACCTAACTAGTTTTTTTGTATTTTTTGTGGAGACAGGGTTTTGCCGTGTTGCCCAGGCCGATCTTGGACTCCAGAGCTCAAGCCATCCGCCAGCCCTGGCCTCCCCATGTGCTGGGATTACAGGCATGAGCCACCATGCCTGGCCCTGAGCAAGTTTCTTAACTTCATGTTTATTTCATTTTGAAATTGGCAGGGTATCTAACTCCATAGGTTTCTGGTAGTGATTACCTAAGAGCATGCATTTAAAGTGTTTACCATGATGCCTAGAATGTATTAAGCACTCAAATAAGTTCATCCCTGTGCTCCCTCCTTTTCACTGCTCCACAGTTATAGGCCTTCTCTCAAATCCTCAGTCACATGAAGCTTCCACCAATGGGGCTTTTTCCTTGCGGTTTCTTCTGCCTGGAACACTTTTCCTCCTGTTCGATACCTTGTCTTTCACCATTCAACTTAAAGTCCACTTCTTCGGTGAGGCCTTTCCTGACCTCCCTCAGTAAGATAGGTTCCCACCTCCATCTTTTCCCCCATTCATTATTTGCTGTCAAAATACCCTATTTCTTTCATGGTACCACACATGATGCGTAATACTATTTATTTGAGGAAGATGGCCACATCCAGAATGTAGTTTCATGAAGGCATGAATTCTGGTCTTGTTCTTTCAAATCACCAGCCCAGCAGCAGCAGGTAGCAGAACTTAGGCGTGTTGTTGAAGGAATGTCAAAAGCAATACAACTTTTGAAACTCAACATAGGGGTAGGGCTCAGTGGCTCATGCCTGTAATCCCAGCACTTTGGGAAGTCAAGGCAGGCGGATCACTTGAGACCAGGAGAGCGAGAATAGCCTGGCCAACATGGTGAAACCCTATCTTTACTAAAAATACAAAAATTAGACCGAGTGCGATTGCTCATGTCTGTAATCCCAGCACTTTGGGAGGCCGAGGCGGGCAGATCATGAGGTCAAGAGATCGAGACCATCCTGGCCAACATGGTGAAACCTTGTCTCTACTAAAAATACAAAAATAAGCTGGGCGTGGTGGCACGTGTGCCTGTGGTCTCGGCTACTCAGGAGGCTGAGGCAGGAGAATCGCCTGAACCCAGGAGGTGGAGGTTGCAGTGAGCCAAAATCGTGCCACTGCACTCCAGCCTGGTGACAGAGTAAGACTCCATCTCAAAAAAACAAAAACAAAAACCAAAATTAGCTGGGTGTTGTGGTGCAGGCCTGTAATCCCAGCTACTCGGGAGGCTGAGGCCTGAGAAGCGCTTGAACCTGGGAGGCAGAGGCTGCAGTGAGCCGAGATCACGCCACTGTACTTCAGCCTGGGCGACAGAGCAAGACTCCATCTCAAAAAAAAAAGAAGAAGAAAGAAAATCCCCAAAATTCTTGGCTAAATGTGAGCATTAGATTTTCAGAAGAGAGATACGTTATAGTGGATTTCCTTTCCTGACCAAGCAGAAAAATATAAAGCAAATAACCAGAACCATTCAGAATTTAGAATAAAAAAGAAATTTTAGGGTTCAGGGATAACAGAACTGTCACAGTGGTCTGCTTAGGTCCGCTTCACCTAACTCTCCATCTTTCTCTTTTCCAAACTATGTGTTTTAAGAAGAATGGCTTGTTAGTTTTTCTTTGTTTCTAGAATTGTGCCCAATATCTAGTAGGGTGAAAGAATCTCTTGAGACCCAGGACCATTGTTCTAATAGCCAAATATTTTTTAATGAGCTCTCATTGTGCACTGTTATGTGCACAAAATGGTCTGGCAATACAGAGGAGAAAGACGGGTCTCTGCTCTCAAGGATTTTTACTGACTGTCAATAGGCCTTGAATTTTGTGGGCCACAGGTTGATTGTGAGATATTCTATTTTCATTATTTTTGAAAATTTTGTATTCTGTGATTACCTTTAGACTCTTTTTCCTTTTAACTTCATGAAAAGCCCCTCACTGTAGAAAACCACTTGTTAATAAAATATGGAACCTTACAGCACAGTTTTAAAACCCTCGTTTAACCTCTGATTTTCAGTAAATTAGCCAAACCGGCTGTGCGTACATGGATCTTGAATGTGATCATGCGTATCAAAGTTCTTGCAAAGGTAAATGTATTTTTTTAAGGTTCCATTAACAGACTAGCGGAGTATCTAGGTTTTAGTGGTTTGGCAGCTCAAGGAAAATTAAGTATTAAAGAAATAACTCGATCTCACATTAATTAGTTCCTTTGACTCTTAAGGAGGGAACCATGTGTCTTTATATACTTTTGGGAACAATATGAGTTTGGCAGACAGATTAGTTGAGAAATACCTAAACTTATTATTCTTTTGTTGTTGTTCAATGGGAAGACTTCCCTACAACTTTGGTGTCCTCACCCACATCATCCTTTCCTCGTCTCCCACCTTGCCCACAGTCCTGAACAGTACCTCCTCTACTTTCTCATCTGCCTTTTCTCCCCCCACTCCCGCCCCCAGGGGAGACCCGGCCTTCAGTGTAAACTGAAGGTGCGTTCCCTATCACCTGCCCTTTAAACTGTATGCTTCCTTAAGGGATGAAGAAGAGGAATGATATTAGGCAGTACCTCCAACACAATCTTGTTTGAATCTGTACTGCTGGACATATTAAAATTACAGGAACAGAACTGTATGGATTATGTATTTGTCTGACACCAGAAATAGCACTGCTACCCAGTAGACACCTGATAGGTTGAAGTAATCTTTCCACTCACAACAGGAAAGAAATTGGTTACCAGTTCTTGTTAGATGGGGGAATGGGACTGAGAATTAATCTAAGGATACCTGGGGAAATGTACCTGCTGGTTTAGGAGCCCTTGATTTTCACATGTGGATTAAAAAGAAAGACAAATTGTATGAACATCTAGGTACTACTTTATAATTATGTTTTCAGGAATGATGTCACATTATCTTCACTGACAAGTTTTTTGTTTTTTTTTTTTTTTTTTTTTGAGACGGAGTCTCGCTCTGTTGCCCAGGCTGGAGTGCAGTGGCTGGATCTCAGCTCACTGCAAGCTCCGCCTCCCAGGTTCACGCCATTCTCCTGCCTCAGCCTCCCGAGTAGCTGGGACTACAGGCGCCCGCCACCTCGCCCGGCTAGTTTTTTGTATTTTTTAGTAGAGACGGGGTTTCACCGTGTTCGCCAGGATGGTCTCGATCTCCTGACCTCATGATCTGCCCGTCTCGGCCTCCCAAAGTGCTGGGATTACAGGCTTGAGCCACTGTGCTCGGCCCTCACTGACAAGTTTTAGAATATATGATTATACTTTTGCCAGGAAACAGAAATGCATGCCCTAAACAAATTGAGAAATGGGATAAAGGATGAAGAAGAAATTTAAATATTACTGCAGATTTCAAGGGGAAGGCACAACCAATATCCAAAAAATATCCTTTAGATACTTCTGTTCTGCCTCCAGTATATTTTGAGTTGTCAGCCACTGTGGCCCATATAAATCTATTGTCTTGAGAATTCAATTCTGTATACTGAACTCAGCAGAACAAAAGCTCTACAGGTAGACAGGAGTTCACCAGCCTTACAACTATTTCACTGTGTCCTTCAGAGGGTCTCAGTTCCTGTCCCATGGAGTTTGTTTATGGTGTTTCCACCAGAAAATGGGGATCTGCTAGGAAAATATAACTTGTTTTCAGCCAGTATCACTGGCTACTCTTACGATTATACCTTCTAGAACTTATAAAAGGTTTTTGCATTTACTATCTCAATTCTTCTCTACCCTCACCCCATGAGTTATTAATGTATTTAAAGCAGAAAAAACTGGGTCTCAGGATTGTTGTGACTGACTTACTCCCGGGTTCTGCTAATTCTTAAGTTCATATTTGGATCTGAACTATATTTTTATACTGTGTGCATGTGTGTGTGTAACAGTATCAGAAAAGAAAAACATTCCATTTTGTTATACAGATTGTGCTATATCTTGGAAGGTCGTATGTGCTTTAGTGAACCAAGGGCTGGGATTAACCCTGGAGAGGCAGCACCCCTCACGTGTACACCCTGCCACTGTGTGAAGATTCCTGAAATGCCCAGTTTCTCTCACCTCTAGATATTTTCAAGGCCTGTCATAATGCAAAAGAGTTTTCATAATCTCAAGTCTCTTTTGAACACCAAAAGACAGACTATGGAAAATAAAATGTGATTATGTAAAAATAATCCTGAGATTTGCCACCTCCTGTTGCTAGGGAAGGTACTGAATTGATGTGATGATGGAAATTGAGTGCTTACTTGCGCATGGCAGAGCAGTGATGGCACATCTCAGAGGGTTGTGTAAGGATTCAGAGAGAGCATGTGTTTTCTTTTAGAAACTGCCAGAAAGGAGCAGGGCACTTTAGGGATCAGGGTTGTAGTTAAGGTGTCATTGTGAGGTTTCAGTGAGTGTTTTTTAAGTAAAGTTGAACTACTTTCAGCCAGAGCCAAGTGAAAGTCTCCAGCCCTAGTTTAATCCTTTAAAATATTTTTCAGATGAATTTGTAGTCATGTCTTAAAATGGAAAACTTAGCTCCCTTAATAATCAGAGTCCATTTGGGATAGATATTTGTGAAATCCTCTTGAGCTGACCTCCCTCAAGTAATTGATGTAATCCAGGCTCCCAAAAGGTCAGTTCCTTGGGTCTTCTACTTGGTAAAGAATAACTCGCAGTGACCATTTCCAGCCCATCAAATTTAAAAACCATTTTTATTTTGGATATTTTCTTCAAACAAGATGTAGTTGAATTTGAGTATTTTGAATTTTAAGTTTACATTTTAAATCAAAATGCATGTTTTTAAAGAGAGCTAAATATTGTAAATATGACATTTGAAATTTTGAAATGTTTAGCTCAAACATTGTAGAAATAGGAAAATTCTCTCACAATCCCACCACATAAAGGTGCCTCTATTATGGATGAGGCACAGTCCTGAACATTCTGTGCATATTCTCTGCCAGAGTGGGATCACGCAACACAACTATTTTGCTGAGTTTTTTTTGTTTTGTTTTTTTGGGTTTTTTTGGTCATTTAACATACCTAAACATCTTTTCATGCCAGTACACAATATTATTCCTTTTACAGCTGTAAATTTTTATCTTTTTAAAACCCAAAGTTAGAATCATTCAGTCACTTCATGAAAAAAAAGATTATATATGACTATCCCTTTTATTTTTCTGTTTATTTACTATTTTACAAACAAAAATGAACTTTTCTATTTTTGTTTCTAAAGGATGCCTCAGTTTAGAGTAAGTTGAATGAGGGAACTGTAGTATACATTTGCTCTGTGTGCAGAAGAAACGAGTGTAGTTAGGACTGCCTTATCCTGGTTTCGTAATCCCTCAGTCTCTTCTATAGAACTGTATTCTATAGTTGAGTTTAATGCATGGTAAGATTAAGTGCAGAATCACTCATTGCAGTGAAGAAGCGGAAAGCTGGCATATGTGTGTGCTAAGCATCTGTACCCACTGCTTTCACATTTATCTTACTCCTTTACCAAGGAGTATGTAAGCATTATTCCCATTTTACAAATGAAGAAACTAAACAACACTTTGTTTCTATTTTATTTTATTTTATTTTTTGAGACACGGGTTCTAACTCTGCCACCCAGGCCAAAGTATAGTGTAGGATCATAGCTCACTGCAGCCTCTAATTCATGGCTCAAAGGATCCTCCTACCTCAGCCTCCAGAGAAGTTAGGTCTACAGCCATGTACCACCATACCCAGCTATTTTTTAATATATATGTATTTTTTTTATATAGAGATGGAGTCTTACTATGTTGCCAGGCTGGTCTTGAACTCCTTGACTCACATAATCTTCCTGCCTCACACTCCTAAAGTGTTGAGATTACAGGTGTGAGCCACCACACCTGGCCTGTTTCTAATTTCCGTAAATGATTTTTAACCGTTATTCCTGACAGTGGAATATATTTATGCTATGCTTTCTCATATCCTAAATATTCTAACATAAGGTTAAAAAATCGTGATAAGGACCCGGTTTTTAAATCTTATTTGCCTATGAAAATCATACTCTTGTATGATTAAAGAATAAAAGCATACTCATATCTTTGCCTATAAAAATATTTTAATGTCTTTTGTGGCAATATACTATCATTTAGTCTTTCTCCCATTGAACACTAGTTTCCATTTCCTTGCAGTTAGGCCTGATTTTGTCATTGGTGCCTTCAAACATGAATCTTTCATCATCTCTGTTATTTTCTTAGGATAGATTCTTTGAAATGCAATAACCGAACCAAAGGGTTGGATATTTTCTTTTAGGCCCTCAATTGCTTATTTGAAATCTATTTTTTGCCTTTCTTAAAATACATTAGTAGTGTTTCTGAGACTTTTCATTGCCATAACCTTAGTAAGTAAATGTGTAACCCTGGGATGAGGGAAAGGACTGGACAGACAGGTAGAGGGGTGAGAGTTACTTTATGAAAGGTGCTGTGCTTGGCACATAGTAAGTGCTCAGTAAATTGTGGGCGTTATAGTGAGGCTAGTTATTCCTAGCACAGTATTAATAGTCTGCATCCCTAATAGAGTGCATGCCCTGGTGTTGTTTTTCTGGTAATAAAGGGCAGACTTATGTGAATAGTCTGACCTGTGGTTAGGTCCACTCAGTTGCCCATAATTGTAGTCGGGGTACAGAGTGGAAGTGAGACTCGCATTCATAACCACTACCGCATTAGTAGCATACTCCCATCATTGTTTTCCCACTTGGCATGTTGAAATGCTTTGGTGCGTTTACATAGAATTTTCTCTGCCTCCATACCCTTCCTTCCCTTAACAGGATCAACTCTGGCTCACCCTCAGGTCTCAGCTTGGACAGGCAGTGCTCCCGGGTGGCTCCCTCTGAAGCCCCAGCTGTGTTGTGTGCTTTCTGTGGTGCCACTGGGGCTGTGTATGAGCAGCCTTCTCCTTGTTCCCATCAGTCTGTATCACAGAGGGATTGCTGGAAAGTCAGTTTAAGGGAGTACCTTTTTTTAACAGAAAAAAATAATAAGTCATAAAAGTATGGAAGAATTTATGAAACAACAAAGTTTATTTGAGAGAATACTTTTTTAGGGGGGAACAACCCAAGTCATTTAAGTGTGGAATAATTTAGTAAATAACATAGAAGACTTTTTTAACTGGGAGAGAAAATACAGGAAATAGTGTTGTAAGAGCCAGGCATGGAACAGATTCACCGGCAGATTTCTTTCAGAAAACAGCACAAAAACTAGTGCCATTAAACAACAGAAAAATGATGTGTGCCTACATAAAAGTTCAGAAAATTCTGTAGAGCAAAAACATAAGTAACAAGAGAATAGAAAAAATATTTTGTGTGAAAGAAAAATGGCCAATTTCCCTGCTAAATAATCCTCCAAGGAAAAAAAAAAAAACCTATTAAAAAATTGGGTGAAGGACATCGGGAAATAACAAGAAAAATCAGTAGCCAATAAAATATGAAAAGTTGTTCAAACTTTCTAATAATGAAATAAATGCAAATAAACGAATTACGAACCATCTCTCAGAGGGAGGGATGGGAAGCCAATCAGATTAGCAAAGAATAAAAAGAAATGTCCAATGTCTGGGGAGAGTGTGAGAAAACAGGTTCTGTTGGTGGGGTTGTAAATTGTATGAAGTGTTTTGGAGGAAATTTTGAGGATTACCCACAATTTTGCTTGTAAATATCTTTGACTAAGCAGTTTATTTTATTTTATTTATTTATTTATTTAGGGACAGTTTCACTCTGTCACACAGGTTGGAGTGCAATGGTGTGATCTCGGCTCACTGCAACCTCCGCCTCCCGGGTTCAAGCAATTCTCCTGGCGCAGCCTCCCAAGCAGCTGGGATTACAGGCACCTGCCACCACACCCGGCTCATGTTTTGTATTTTTAGTAGAGACAGAGTTTCACCATGTTGGCCAGGCCGGTCTCAAACTCCTGACCTCAGGTGATCCACTCACCTCGGCCTCCCAAAGTGCTGGGATTACAGGCATGAGCCACTGTGCCCAGCCCAGTTTATTTTATTTATAGGAATTTTTCAGAGAGAAACTTAAAAGCCTGTAAAGGTGCACTAGGCTATTCATTTGTATCGTTACTGATCATAGTGAAAATTTGGAAGGAAGACTAGTGTTCACCTGTAGAGGTTTATATAAATAAATTACATGGCATCCATCCAGCGAAATGCTGTGCACCTGTTAGTGAATTAGATCAATATGTTCTGGCATGGTAAAAGAGACCAAGATATTTTATGTGACAGCTGCAATTTGGAAAACAATATGTGAAATATGGATCCCCCTACACACACTTTAAAAAACTATATATATAATATATATCATTAAATTTGGTTTGACTATAGTGATACTCTTATTTTTCACCTCTTGGAAGCTGTATTGAGAAAGCACAGACTTGTGGAATGAATTTTTTCTCCTTCTGTGAGTGGTGGGATGGAGACTGCAGAGCCTGGATGAGTGACCGAGTGAGCAGTTGCAGCCCTGACCCACCCATGTGGCCTGGTAGCATATGCTCTTTAGCTTTGCTGATACCACCTATTTTTGATTTCTTTCATGAAGGAGGACGTGACTCATGAAGTATTAGGTTGGTGCAAAAGTAATTGCTGTCTTTGCTGTTCCTTTCAATATGTGATGCACTAGTACTTATCTTTTGTTCGTTATTCCTGCTGCCATCTGTATATTTGTTTGTTAAGAGTTTGTTTCTTTTGTGTTTTTAACAAAGTCTGAGAAAATCAACCAGCTCATATTAAGCTGGACACAGTTGTCTGTCTTCCCAATTTGTTTTACAGCAAAGTGGCATTTTTACAACAGACCTCAAAGGAGAACTTTTATGGCCTCTAAAGTCAAGATTTTATTTTCCCGTGTCAGTCCTTTGCATGGTTTGAGATTGCTAACTTGTGAGTTTGTTATTTTCTACATTATCAGAACATAAATCACCATGTTGTCTCAGTGATGTAAAAGTAAATACCATATTAGTCTCTCATTTTTGATACAAGGAAATGGAAGCATATAACAAGTGATAGGTCCAAGAATTCAAGTCAACTGCAGGAGAATTTATAATTAGACTTCTTAGTATTGTGGAGGATGCCTTGTTCTGTGTTGCAGGTACATAGTAAATGCCTGATAGACTGATTGATGAATCTGTGGGTTCATCCACATTCCACATTGGTTTCTGAGTTTTCTAATACTGTTTCACGCCGTTGCCACCTTACTGGACACTGCAGTGCTATCCAGTAGAACTTTCTGCAATGATGGGAATGTTCTTGTTATGCACGCCATCCAGTAAATCATATGTAGCTGTTGAAACGTGGATGGTAGTACAACTGAGAAACTGAACTTTTAATATAATTGTAATTAATTTAAATGTAAATAGTCATATTATAAGTATATAGTTCTGTCACATATAATATTGCCTATTTGCTTTTTCTGTTTAATGAATATTGTGCATTTTCAGTGATTATTAAATTTGTTAGAGTCATGATTAGACCATTATATTTCTTCCTCTTAGATATCTTGGGGTAGGTTTCAAACATGGGGTTACGGAAGTAGTATTTTAGAAAGACATCTTTGTCCAGATTATTTTTAGGTCTGTTATGGCCTATTGAATTGTTTTCCTTTATGCTGGGAGATAGCCAAAAGCCTATTCTTGAACACCACATCATGTTACTGCAGCATGAGTCATTATCCCTGTTCCCTTAAAAATGGTCAGTGGGTCACGTTCACTCCATAGTCAGTTGTATGATGTTAGTCATACAATTTTTTTTTTTTTTTTTTGTCCATGCCCTTATTAAGCAGCAAGCCACATTTTAGGCACTCAGTAGCCATATGTGGCTGGTGGCTACCACATTGAACAGCACAGATCTAGCAGACATTTATAGAACACTGCCCAACAGCTGTAGAATACACATTATTTCAAGTACACATTGGAACTTTCTCCACGGCATACCATATGTAAAGCCATAAGATGGTCTCAAGTCACAAGATTGAAATCACACAATGTATTTTGTAGCTATATCAAAATGAATTAAATTAGAAACAGTAACAGTAAGCTACCTAGAAAAGCCTGTATATCTGAAAATTAAACAATATACTTCTAAATAACGGATGGGTCAAAAGGATTCTTATGGAAGATTAAAAGTTTCAAACTAAATGATAATGAAAATACACAATATCAAAATCTTAGGATATAGCTAGAACAGTGCATAGAAGGAAATTTAAAACTTCATGTGATTATATTTAAAAGGAATAGAAGTTTAAAATTGACCTGAGTTATCACCTTAAACTGCAAAATTAAAAAAAAAAAAAAAAAAAAAAAGACCCCCAAGTAAGTTAGCAAGAAGAAAATAAGGATAGAAAACTGGCAAATAGAAAATAGCAACTGCGGCCGGGCACAGTGGCTCTCGCCTATAAGCCCAGCACTTTGGGAGGCCGAGGCAGGCAAATCACCAGGTCAGGAGATTGAAACCATCCTGGCTAACACAGTGAAATCCCATCTCTATTAAAAATACAAAAACAAAATTAGCCAGACTTGGTGGCGGGCGCCTGTAGTCCCAGCTGCTTGGGAGGCTGAGGCGGGAGAATGGCGTGAACCCAGGAGGCGGAGCTTGCAGTGAGCCGAGATTGCACCACTGCACCCCAGCCTGGGCGACAGAGTGAGAAAAAAAAGAAAAAAGAAAATAATAACTGCAATGTGATACCCCTTCTTTTTGATAACTTTTACTAAGTAATTTGTTAGCCTGTAGTAACTAGCAATAAAATTAGTGGAAAAAGTGTACGTACAATTTTTTAAAATTTATTGTAAGGAATCAATTTATAGGAGAGAGCAGGATTGAGTGTAGATTAGTAATTAAAATTTGTTTTCTAGTGAAAGCATTCTATTTCCTTGAATTCAAATTCACTTTAGTGTTCTGATGTTCCTGTTTTGACAAATAATTTAACCTGAGGGGAAGATATCTATAGACATTTTATAAACACAGGAAAGAATTTTAAAGTTGAGGATTTGAGCTTAGTTTTAAAAGAACCAAATGGTTAGCAGTGGTGTGCACCCCATTGAAAAGATGTGTATTTACTGTCAGGACAATGACATTTTCACATGACTCTGCAGAATGATTGGTTCTTGGGAATTTGCATAGTCTCATTGAAATGAAAAAAATGAACATTTAAATAAGACATTGAATTTTTTCTTACAGGTTTATTGACAAGAAGGAAAGGTTAAGCCGACTTAAGAGCAAGCAAGAAGAATTTCAAAAAGAGTGAGTGTTTTGTTTTGCCTTTTAATTTGTGGAGGTGATCTAGTCACCATTTGGTTTAATTCATTGCTGTGGTATGCAGATATATGGATTGCTGACTTACTGAATCTAGGATACAACCTCTTTTTTTTTTTTTTTTTTTGAGACGGAGTCTTGCTCTGTCACCCAGGCTGGAGTGCAGTGGCTGGATCTCGGCTCACTGCAAGCTCCGCCTCCTGGGTTCATGCCATTCTCCTGCCTCAGCCTCCCGAGTAGCTGAGACTACAGGCGCCCGCCACCTCGCCCGGCTAGTTTTTTTGTATTTTTTTAGTAGAGACGGAGTTTCACCGTGTTAGCCAGGATGGTCTCGATCTCCTGACCTCGTGATCCGCCCGTCTCGGCCTCCCAAAGTGCTGGGATTACAGGCTTGAGCCACCGCGCCCGGCCACAACCTCTTAAAGTGTAGGAAAGGAGTACATCTGGGAGAGGTAAAGTGGGAGAAGCTACCAAGTTTCTAGAAAATACTGGCCTCAGACCCCGTACGTGGTACAAAGTAGATACTCAATGAATCAAATCCCTGGCACTGGTAATTGATGTGTGAGTCCAGGACAGTTGGCATGATTAGTAGACTTAAATTAGTGCTGGTGGCTCCCATGGGGCATTACTGCTTCCATTTACCTTTCTTCTTTTGTCCATATCAGTATATTACAGCATATGGTCTGCACATTATCTATATCAGAATTCATTAGCTGAGATAATGGTTAAAAATTCAGATTCTTGGAATCCTATCCTCAGAGATTCTGATTCAGTAGATATGGGGTGAGGCCTAGGAATCTGACGTTTGTTTTTTTTTGGGGGGGGGGGGCTGGGGAATCTGAGTTATTAACAGGTACACCTGATGAATATCTCACCCCCTAGGATTGAGAATTGTCCTATAGAACCTTCTGGTATAGAACCTGCTCCCTAGATGCACCCCAGATGTTTGCATCTCTGTGCCTTCATTCAGTTTCTCTCTACCTCAGTGTTTTTCCTCTTCTCTGAGCGCGCCCTGCCCAACTCAAGGTTCTTAAAGGGTCGTCTCTTTTGTGGCACCTCCCCAAACCATGCCAACATGGATGTCTCACACCCCCGATGAAAACAGTTAATGCTCAGGCCAGTGATTCCCAAAGTGTGACCCGAGCTTCTCTAGAGTCTGCAGTGGTCTGATAAACACATTCATGAGCAGTTTAAATCTAACAGGATATTCTGTATTAGAGAAACCTGCTTGAATTTATTTAACTCTGTAATTTCCCTAACTTCCTCAAACACAAAAAGTTTATTTTTCCCATAGAACATTTTATTCCATAGAACCAATATTTGGAGATACTGGCATGTATCATTTCGTTGGGAACTATTAGATCATTAATTCTCTTGTAACTATTACTGTGAATTATGATGGATGGCAGTTACTGATGATGACTGAGGACAAAGGCTAAGACTGTTAGGCAGATTTATTGTGGACGTTTGTAGAAAGGCTCTTAGCAGTGTTCAGAACTACGAAAGGAAGGAGATGAAAAAAAGTGCAGAGAACAGGGAATTTGGAAAACACTTTAAATGCTAAGTCCCATTTTAACATTTCTAGCCATTTCTGAGAACTTAATTTTAAAAGTGTTTGATTTTACATTTTTGAACTTAGAATTTTATTATTTTCAGGAACTTATTTTCTGTCTCTTTTCCTTACAGAGTGTTAAAAGCTATGGAAGGAAAATGGATAACAGATCAGTTGGTAAGTTGTAATACATGTTCTTTTTCTTGGGGCTACATGTTTTTAAATTGGTAGAGCTTATAAAATCATTTTTTTTTTTTTTTTTGAGTCGGAGTCTCGCTCTGTCGCCCAGGCTGGAGTGCAGTGGCCGGATCTCAGCTCACTGCAAGCTCCGCCTCCCGGGTTTACGCCATTCTCCTGCCTCAGCCTCCCGAGTAGCTGGGACTACAGGCGCCCGCCACCTCGCCCGGCTAGTTTTTTTGTATTTTTAGTAGAGACGGGGTTTCACCATGTTAGCCAGGATGGTCTCGATCTCCTGACCTTGTGATCCGCCCGTCTCGGCCTCCCAAAGTGCTGGGATTACAGGCTTGAGCCAATAAAATCATTTTTAATTAAAATTTTTTAAAAATCAAATTTGGCAGTCCTCTACTTAATCCACTTGTAGCGTGGCCTTCTCAAATATTTTGTCTAGTTACCAAAAATGGGGTATCGGCAATTAATTATGGAGCCATCATAAAGGATAATTTTGAAATCTGGGGTGTCGACATAGAAAAACAAAAACAGCGGGCTATTATCCTTTTTGCAAAAATTATTTATCATACACACTCCAAATGGATTAATGATTAAATGTGTCAAAGAAAATATGGGTGGGTATTTACATAATCTTAGAGTGGGGAGAACCTTTATAAACCATAGAGGAAAGCATTTTGACAGATTACATAACAGTTTAAAACTTCTGGCCAGGTGCAAGGGCTCATGCCTGTAATCCCAGCTACTTGGGAGGCTGAGGCAGGAGAATCACTTGAACCTGGGAGGCAGAGGCTGCAGTGAGCCAAGATTGCCTCACAGCACTCCGGACTGGGCAACAAAGTGAGACTTCCTCAAAAAAAAAAAAAAAAAATTTAACAATTAAAGAGTTTGGGGAAGGCGTGGCAGCAGCCAGGCAGCCCAGCTTTGCTAAGGCTCTAGAGGCGCTGTGCCTCGCAGGCACTCGGCACCTGCCTTCCCTGCAGCCAGCATGCCCAAGAGGAAGGTCAATTCCGCTGAAGGGGCCACAAAGGAAGAGCCCAAGAGGAGATCTGCACGGTTATCAGCTGAACTTGCTCCTGCAGAAGTGGAAATGAAGCTGAGAAAGCCGCAGGAAAGGATAAATCTTCAGACAAAAAAGTGCAAACAAAAGGGAAAAGGGGAGCAAAGGGGGAAAAGTCAGAAGTGGCTAACCAAGAAACTGAAGATTTACCTGCAGAAAACGAGAAACTAAAACTGAGGAGAGCCCCTTTTAAGTGTCGGTGCTTTTTTTAAAAAGGTGGACTCATTCTCTGATTGTTTACTTTTTGGTACAACCAGAAGATAGTGTGGGATATTGAGTTATGGGAGGCTTTGACTGTCTTGGGGGTCAGCTTAACATTCCATAGTTGGGGGGTTAGTTTTTATATCCTGTAATGCCAAGCATACTAAATGGCACTATGGAGTCACAGTCCTGCATTTAATGTATTGAACATCTGTTCCCATGTTGTTTTTTAGTAGAACTGTTTCCTAAAGAAAACCGCTCCTTGATGATGGCTCTCCCTGTCAGAATGTCGTGCACTCTGTGAGCTCTTTGGTCGTGGTAGTCCTGTTTTCCTAATAACTTTGATACTGTGCTATGAAAGATTAAAAATATGAATATGTAGTGTACATGCTATTCGGTTGTGAATTGGTGGGACATACGTAACAGCTTATCAACGTGTGAAGATACTGGTACTTGATGACCTCATAAGGAAAATTTGCTTCCAGATTTTAAGCTGGAAAGTCACTGGAATAACTTTATTTTTATTTTTATTTTTATTTTTATTTTTTTTTGAGACTGAGTCTGGCTCTGTCGCCCAGGCTGGAGTGCAGTGGCCGGATCTCAGCTCACTGCAAGCTCTGCCTCCCGGGTTTACGCCATTCTCCTGCCTCAGCCTCCCGAGTAGCTGGGACCACAGGCGCCCGCCACCTCGCCCGGCTAGTTTTTTGTAATTTTTAGTAGAGATGGGGTTTCACCGTGTTAGCCAGGATGGTCTCGATCTCCTGACCTCGTGATCCGCCCGTCTCAGCCTCCCAAAGTGCTGGGATTACAGGCTTGAGCCACCTCGCCCGGCCTGGAATAACTTTAAAAAAGAATTAAAATACATGGCTTTTAGATTTTTGGTACGTATATTAAGAATTGGGTACAAATTGCAATGTCTGTGTACTGATCTTCGGCACAACCAATGAAATCTCAATTACAAAAGAAAAAAAGGGCCAGGCGCGGTGGCTCACTCCTGTAACCCCAGCACTTTGGGAGGCGGAGGCAGGCAGATCACGAGGTCAGGAGTTCGAGACCAGCCTGACCAATATAGTGAAACCCCGTCTCTACTAAAAATACAAAAATTAGCCGGGCATGGTAGCAGGCGCCTGTAAGCCCAGCTGCTCGGGAGGCTGAGGCAGGAGAATCGCTTGAACCTGAGAGGCAGGTTGTAGTGAGGCGAGATGGTGCCACAGCACTCCGGCCTGGGTGACAGAGTGAGACTCTCAAAAAAAAGAGGAAATACTCATGAATAGAGATTTATGGGTAAAAAAAGCTGATTATAGCATAATGGTGAAGCTAAATATATAAATAAATGTTCATCAATCTGGATGAGATAAAAAATTATACTGAGCTGGGCGTGGTGGCTCACGCCTATAATCCCAGCACTTTGGGAGGCTGAGGCAGGCGGATCACGAGGCCAGGAGTTCGAGACCAGCCTGACCAACATGGTGAAACGCTGTTTCTACTAAAAATACAAAAATTAGCCGGGCATGGTGGCGCACGCCTGTAATCCCAGCTACTCAGGAGGCCGTGGCAGGAGGATCACTTGGACCTGGGAGGCGGAGGTCACAGTGAGCCGACATTGTGCCACTGTACTCCAGCCTGGGCGACAGAGCAAGACATTTCAAAAAAAAAATGATACTATGTAGTTGGTAAAAAGAATGTGGTCAGTCTACATGCTGTGGAATGATGTCCAAGTTGTAAGTTGTATTTATTAATGAAAAAAAAAGTAAACTAGGATGAAGTATGAGTCCATTTATGTGAGTATGTATTTTAAATATAAATAGACTCATAAAATCTGGGCTGGGTGTTGTGGCGCATGCCTGTAATCCCAACACTTTGGGAGGCCGAGATGGACTGCTCGAGCCCAGGAATTCAAAACCACCCTTGGAAACATGGCAAAACCCCACATCTACAAAAACAAACAAACAAACAAAAACCAAAAATTAGCCAGGCATGGAGTCCCAGCTACTCAGGAAGTTGAGGTGGGAGAATCACTTGAGCCAGGGAGGTCAAGACTGAAGTGAGCTGTAATCATGCCACTGTACTCTATCCTGGGCAACAGAGTGAGACCCCGACTCAAAAAAAAAAAAAAAAAAACCCTGAAAAGATACACATTAAACTTTAATTTTAAAGATTACCCCTGAGAAATGGGAAGGAGTCAGGCTAACAGTCACATTTTCTGTTTTTCTTCTGTAATGTGTAATTTTTTTTCACAACAGTAAACATTATTCATACATTTCATTATACTTAAAATTTGTGATAGAAGTGAATTTTGCTTATTTTAACTCTGAATGTTTTAGTAAACAAAATATGTTCTGTGGAAGATTTTTCTGAGTTCTGTCATGTTTCTAGTTTTTCTATCTAAGACCTCAATATTCATTTCTAAAGACTCTTACTACCTTTTAAAATTGAGCATTGGTCATATCTGATATATTTCTGAACCCCTCAGTCCCTGTGGATCTGTTTTTGAATGTCTGACTCTATTCTAGAGGTTAGAGTTTCGTTCACCACAACATCTCTGTAATCTGTTCTGTATCTCTTACCATCAGACTACTTAGATAAGTGTAACACCATAAACATTTGAGCATTGTTTTAAGCTTTTAATTTTCCACGTTTACAGAGGCATTAGAGAATATTCATTCTTTTTAACTAACTAGTAGATCCCCTCTTAACTAACTAGTAGATCCCCTCTTTTTTTTTTTTTTTTGAGATAGAGTCTTGCTCTGTCACCCAGGCTGGAGTGCCGTGGCACAATCTCGGCTCACTGCAACCTCTGCCTCCTGGGCTCAAGCGATTCTCCCACCTCAGCCTCCCTAGTAGCTGGTACTATAGGTGCATGTCACCACACCTGGCTAATTTTTTTTATTTTTGGTAGAGATAGGGTTTCTTTTTTTTTTTTTTTTTTTTTTGAGACGGAGTCTCGCTCTGTAGCCCAGGCTGGAGTGCAGTGGCCGGATCTCAGCTCACTGCAAGCTCCGCCTCCCGGGTTCACGCCATTCTCCGGCCTCAGCCTCCCGAGTAGCTGGGACTACAGGCGCCCGCCACCTCGCCCGGCTAGTTTTTTGTATTTCTTAGTAGAGACGGGGTTTCACCGTGTTATCCAGGATGGTCTCGATCTCCTGACCTCGTGATCCACCCGTCTCGGCCTCCCAAAGTGCTGGGATTACAGGCTTGAGCCACCGCGCCCGGCCGAGATAGGGTTTCACCATGTTGCTCAGGCTGGCCTCAAACTCCTGAGCTCAAGTGATGTGCCTGCCTCAGCTTCCCAAAGTCTAGGATGACAGGTGTGAGTCACTGCACCGGGCCATAGATCCTATTTTTATTGATCCTTTGTTCACTTTAAGGCGGGGTCCCCAACCCCCAGGCAACAAGCTACTGGTTTGTGGCCTGTTAGGAACCAGGCCACAGAGCAGGAGGTGAGTAGGGCGAGTGAGCATTACCGCCTGAGCTCCACCTCCTGTCGGATCAGTGGTGGCATTAGTTTCCCATAGGAATGCAAACTCCATTATGAACTGCATATGGGAGGGATCTAGCTTGTGCACTCCTTATGAGAATCTAAAGCCTGATGATCTGAGGTGGGACAGTTTCATCCCTGTAAACCATCCCCCACCCTGTCTGTGGAAAAATTGTCTTCCACAATTGTCCCTGGTGCCAGAAAGGTTGGGGACTGCTGCTTTAGGGGATGCTGAAGCTAACTTCTGGTAATATAAAGAGGCAATTTCATGTTTCATGTAATTTTCTGAGGCTTTTTAAGGAAATCTTACTTGAGTTATGCACTGAAAAAATAATGTTTTTTGCCATTTTTATTAACTTGCAAGTACTGTTTGCTTATTGGGTGAGATGACTCGGTTATGTTAACCGTCTCCTCAGTTACTAGAACTAGAGGTTTGGAGCCGTGTGTCAGTAGGACCCTATGTGATGATGCTTGACTTCTGTATCTGCACTGTTTGGTCCAGTAGCCACTAGCCATGTGTGATGTCAGACATTTGACATGAGGGCAGTGTGAGTAAGGAACTGAATTTTTGATTTTTGATTTAAATTGAGTTTTAAGTAACCACATGTGGCTAGTAGCTGTATAGTAGAGCGGGTTTAGACAATGTCCTTCAACTTTTTTCTCTTTGCTTACTGATACATACAAAAGAGCTATGTGAATTTTTTTCGTGTAATTTCCCTTTCCTTTTTTTTTTTTTTTTTTTTTTGACGGAGTCTCACTCTTGCCAGGCTGGAGTACAATGGCGCGATCTTGGCTCACTGCAACCTCCGCCTCCCTGGTTCAAGCGATTGTCCTGCCTCAGCCTCCCGAGTAGCTGGGATTACAGGCATGTGCCACCATGCCCAGCTAATTTTTGTATTTTTTTTAGTAGAGACAGGGTTTCACCATGTTGGCCAGGATGATCTTCATCTCCTGACCTCGTGATCTGCCCGCCTCGGCCTCCCAAAGTGTTGGGATTACAGGCATGAGCCACCACACCCGGCCTAATTTCTCTTTTCTCTTCATTGAACTAGAAAAACATTGTTCTGTTTTTCGTAATGTTCCATAGTTACAAAAGCTATAACAAACATAATTATATTTGTCTTTTTCTTCATTATGTTTTCTGACATATCTGAAAACAAGCAGTGATCCCAGGTAGATAATCATATTAATCATAGGAGACCAACGTTTGTGATATTTATTACATGCTTTTTTCAGAGATGGAAAATAATGTCCTGCAAGATGAGGATTGAACAGTTAAAACAAACAATATGTAAAGGAAACGAAGAAATGGAGAAAAGTAAGTATATCGCGTCCTTCCTTCCAGCCCTAGAAAAAAGTGCCCATGTGGAATTTCATGGGATTAATAAACTAGAGGGACACAGAAAGAGAGGGAGGGGTGGGGCAGTGGCAACTTGGAGAATTTTGCTACTCGCCTTCATCTGTCCTTGTAAAACATTTGTATAAGGAATTTTTAAAAATTAAATACACAATTATAGAGGCCTTAAATAACCAGATTCTTTTCTCAATTAAAAAAGTTAGCCAGGCATGGTAGCTTATGCCTGTAATCCCAGCACTTTGGGAGGCTGAAGTGGGTGGATCACCTGAGGTCAGGAGTTTGAGACCAGCCTGGCCAACATGGCAAAACCCTATCTCTACCAAAAATACAAAACTTAGCCAGGCGTGGTGGCAGGCGCCTGTAATCCCAGTCACTTGGGAGGCTCAGGCAGGAGAATCGCTTGAACCCGGGAGGCAGAGGTTGTGGTAAGCCGAGATCGTGCCATTGCACTCCAGCCTGGGCAACAAGAGCGAAACTCAGTCTCAAAAAAAAAAAAAAGTTAAGGAATATATGTTCCTATTTGCCTTGGCTACCAGGAAGCTCAGAGTCTAACTTGGTACTCACTTGTAATAATTATTGGCTCATGCCAGAAGCACAGAATGTTGTTTTTGTTTTTTTTCCCTTAGTGAGTCTCCACATTGTAATCTGTATTAATTTTACCTCATATTTGTACACTTTATACTTTATCATAGGTCGCTGTCAAAATGAATTCTCTTAGAAATCCTACATCCTTAACCCATTTCCCACTTGCCCCAGGAATACTCTTGTTTCTAATCCTAATGTAACATCATATGCATTTCTGTTACATTAGGGTTAGAGACAAGTTCTGTTTAGAAGTAACTCCAAGAACAGGTTTTTTTTGTTTTTTTTTTTTCGCTCTGTTACCCAGGCCGGAGTGCAGTGGCTCAATCTCAGCTCACTGCAAGCTCTGCCTCCCGGGCAAAAACAGTTTTTATATTTTATTTTCACATTGAAAATCAGATTTACTTCAGACTCAAAGAGCGTGTTTATGTAACATTAAATGAGCGCCAGCAGCAAGCTGCAGTCCATGAATTTCTGAAGATCACTGTTTAAAGTTTAGAATGAGTCACCATCAGACCTCGTGAATTCTGTTTCTTGTCTACTCATTGCTTCCAGAAGCAAGTCTTTTATAGTGACATGTAATGGTGTAAAGCCTCCGCTGAAAACATTTGTCCTAATAAAGTGCTCACGTGGAGTTTCACGGGATTACTAAACTAGACAATTAGGGCAGCTCAGTGAACAGTGCACAGAACTACATAGAACCTACTTTCCACCCAGTCTTGTATGCATTCTCCAAAGGCTCTGGTTCAGTAGCAACATAAAAACCCATTCCTTAACATTAGTTCACCCTCTCCTCATCTTCCCGTGATATTCAGGGCTTTGTCACCGGGCATCTGTGAACCTCCTGAAATTGCTGAATTTACTGAGCATGTGTGTTTCTCTGATGAGCAAGTTAAAAGCCCTGATCAGCTCTTTGTAACACATTCCTAACTCCCAAAAACAAAAACAACCACCACAAAGAATTAGACATAGATCTAAAGGAGTGGACCCTATAACAGTGGTTTCCATCCCTAGCAAATCATCAGTTACCTGGTGACCCTTTTAAAATCTAGAGAGAGAACCCTAGGATCTATCCTGGACTTAGGAAAATGATCACATGCTTGAATGTTATGGCAATGTCAGATCGCCATGTTGAAGAAAATAGCTTCCATGTGCTTACTCTGTATTTCTGTCCTCCTCTCCTCATGACCGGTAACAGTTTACAGATGGGCCCAGGTCTAGAAGCCACTCTTTGAGTAGTACTACTCCACGTGGTTCTGATGACCTGCCAGGGTTGGGAACTGTTGCTCTTTTAGAATGTACATGTAGTCTCCTTCCCACCCTCTAGACCAGACTTACAAAATTTGCAAACAATTTTAAAGGTGTTAATGGATTCCAGAAACTATGCTTGGACTCATGCTTAAGAGCTTGTTGTTGAATTACGCCATGTATTCACGAAAGGGCACACATTATAAATTGTAGAGACTGATGAATTATTTCTCTAGAATCTTTTGACTTAAGATTTCGTGATATATGGTATAATACAGATAGGGCATAGATAGGGAAGTTAGGTTATATGCAATTGCAGTGTTGAGTTGATCTGTGCTGTAGTCAGAGTTACTTATCTAAAGAAGCAAGAGTAGATTATACAGCACCAAACATTTTGATGTTTATGGGGAGATGGTGGGGAGAGAGGATGACTGGGTGCTGAGTCTGCACTGAGTGCAGATGGGGTGACTGATGATTTCCTGCCACCTGTGAGTGGTCATGATAATAAATTTGAAATGGATCCTCCCCAAAAATTCTGACCACTGTATGACTCAGGATCATGGCTGGATAGATTCATTTCAGCAATTGTAAAGAGCTCGGTAAAGATAATGAAAATGAGTTAGCACGTGATGGAACCAAGAGACTGAACCTTTAGGACATTCACATTGAGCAGGATGGCAAAGAGATGTTGTTGTTGTTGTTGTTTTGAGATGGAGTCTTGCTCTGTCGCCCAGGCTGGAGTGCAGTGGCACGATCTCGGCTCACTGCAATCTTCACCTCTCAGGTTCAAGCAATTCTCTTGCCTCAGCCTCCCAAGTAGCTGGGATTACAAGCACCCATCACCACACCTGGCTGATAGTTGTTTCAAAACTGTAAGAAATCGGCCAGGTGCAGTGGCTCACGCCTATAATCCCAGCACTTTGGGAGGCCAACGCGGGCAGATCACATTGAGGTCAGGAGTTCGAGATCAGCCATGGTCAAACTCCATCTCTACTAAAAATACAGAAATCAGCTGGGTGTGGTGGCCTGTGCCTGTAATCCTAGCTACTCGGGATGCTGGGTCAGGAGAATCACTTGAACCCGGGAGGTGGAGGTTGCAGGAAGCCGAGATTGTGCCACTGCACTCTAGCCTGGGCAACAAGAGCGAAACTCCATCTCAAATAAAAAACTGTCAGAAATCTCATACATGCAACCAAATACCTAAGTTCAGTGGTGCTCAGTGAAAGAGGGTGGGAGGGTGATTGGGACCCACAGACATTTATCAGGTGCCTTTTATACCCTAGTTAGGAGACAGCAAGGCTTCGGTGGGACCTCATGTGAGGAACCAAGAGCTATGTGCCATCAGAAGAGTCCTAACACATTACCGTAGGGTGCCAAGGAGCAAAAGGTCTAGGGAATGTTTATGGAGGGGGGCCTCCCTGAATGAGTAAAATTCGAACATTTAGAAAACAGGAGCAAATAGATAGCCTGAGAGTTAGGGAGTGATGACTGGTTCAGCATTCATCCATCCATGCATTCAGGTGGTTCCATCTTACAGAAAGGATTTGAAATATGTTGCAGTTGAGTACAGCTAGAGTGAAGGGTATGCAGAGGGGAACTGTGGGATATGTAACAATTTGGAGGAGGCCTTGAGGCTGAGGGGTTTGCTCTGTGTTAGACAGGCAGTGGAGAAACACTGAGCATTGACTATAATTTGTAAAGATTGAGCAAGTGAAAGAGGGCATGAAGGCTTGGAGTTGAGCCATGCTGGAGATAGGCAGAGTGTTGGTGAGCATTAACTAGGATTGTGATAGTAGGAATGAAAAGAAAGGCCTCGATAGAAAGACTTGGACTGGGAATGGAATTGACCATCAAGGGGTTGATTAGGCAGTGGACAAGTCAAACATAATCTTGAAGTAGGGAAACTGGAAAAGATGTTCCTGGAAAAATAATGAACTTGATTTTGAACTTGGGTTTAAGTTGCCTAAGCAGCTCCTAGGTATCTGTCTGAAAGTTGACAGCTTGTTTTTGTCATTCAAGTGAAGTTTAGCTACAGCCCAGCAGCCCTAGCAGGTGTAAGATCCAGAACCCGAAGGAACTCCACAGAAAGAACCTACGTCTGACAGGACGAGTGTATGTCTCCTCATGGTTGTGTGACCAGCGCTTAAAATGCTGGGCATGTGTGTTCTGGATACCTCACCAGATATGTTCCCACCCACCCTGCTGGTGGCTGCCACACTCCACTGTGACTTTGCAGAGCTCTTGGGCTGTTTCTGTTGCCCTTCTCCTCTACTGGATGACCACCTGCTGTGAGATTATACCTGGGTTCTCTGATGATAGCCCAAGGCACACCTAAGAAGTTTGTAAGGAAATCAGATAGCCAGTAAGTTTTTCAAACTTGAATTAGATCTCTTTTCTGCCCAACACGACTATTCTTTGGTGCGCACTGTAGGAAAATTAGGTCCTTCCTGTGCTAAACTTAAACTCAATAGTAGTTGAGTGACTCCTTTTACTAATGGTGATTACAAATAGAGATCCAGAGTCATTTTAATCATGATTCTCTTTGCTTTATGTGTAATATCTACTTGAACTAAACTCTCCGAATTTCCACTTAGTGAACATTAGTTGATTTTATGGAGGTTTTTCTTTCAGTTTAGATTGCAAGGGAAAACACGTGTGCTTGCAGGGCGGAGCTCTGCAGTACACAGGAGCTGTTTGCAAAGATAATTGTTGGGTGTGATTTATTTGTTTTAGATTCTGAAGGCCTTCTCAAAACCAAGGAAAAGAATCAGAAGCTTTACAGTCGAGCACAACGGCACCAAGAGAAAAAGGAGAAGATTCAGAGGCATAATCGCAAACTTGGTGACCTGGTAGAAAAAAAGACCATTGACTTAAGAAGTCATTATGAGCGTCTGGCAAATCTTCGACGATCCCGTATATTAGAGCTCACCTCTGTCATTTTTCCAATCGAGGAAGTAAAGACTGGTGTGAGGTACATTAAGCAAGTCTTTTGACTCCAGGAATAGATCAAGTTCCAAATACTTTTTAAAGTATGTCATTACCTCATTTATTGGGCCTTATTCTAGGGTCATTGGTTTTCCTGGTGATGGAACATAAGTCTTATCTGCTTCAACAAACAGTACACACTGCACAGAGCTGGGGAGGCAGCCAGGCGAGGGGTGGGGCCCAGGCTTGTGTACTCTCCTGGAGCTTCTAGATGAGGTGCTGACTCACTCTTGATTAAGAACCATCTAATGGCTGGTAGTGGTGGCTCATGCCTATAATCCCAGCACTTTGGGAGGCCGAGGCAGGCTGATCACCTCAAGTCAGGAGTTTGAGACCAACCTGGCCAACATGGTGAAACCCTGCCTCTACTAAAAATACAAAAATTAGCCAGGCGTGGTGGCGCATGCCTGTAGTCCCAACCAGTTGGGAGGCTGAGGCAGGAGAATCACCTGAACCCGGAGGCCGAGGTCGCAGTGAGCTAAGATTGTGCCACTGCACTCCAGCCTGGGTGACAGAGCGAGACTCTGTCTCAAATAAACAAACAAAGAACCATCTGATGGGCGATATTGGGCCATTTATTCGTTGTGTGTTGTGGGGCATGTTCTTGGACCTCAAAATCTTGATTACCTTGTCTGATAAATGGAGATTTAAAAATGCCTTTTTCACAGAGAAATCATGACCAAATATATAAGAAAACATCTGGAGCTTGGGGTCTCCGATATGGTGGGCACTACATGTTGACTTAGACTTTTCCTGGTGACTGCTGCTTATTGTGTTAACTGTTATCGAGCACTGAATACTGTGACTTTAGTCTTAGGCGGTAGTGCATGGATAACCTCTGGTGGGATGGACAGGACAGTGATTCCCCCATCTGGCTGTTCATCTGAGAAATAGAGGTTCCAGAGGGCACCCCTCCACCCTCCCAGTCCATCTTGTAATACTTCTGTATCTTTACACTTCCCTGATGCTGCTGCTGGTCAGCAGATTTGGAAACTACCACCGAAGGCTTCCATTTTATTCAACCACAAGCCACCAGACTGCTCTGTTGAGGATTTTCCTGTCTCTTCTGACTGCTCTCACTCTCCAGCACCTTTTCCTGGAAACTGACACTCACTGGACTGTTGCTAGTTTCATAATTATTCTCTCCAGTCCGTCCTTTAGTCTGTTACCAGAGTTGGCTTCCTAAAAACCAAAAAGACTGACGGCTGCTTCCAGCTTGAGAAGCGGCTCTCTGGCTCTAAATATTTTGTCATTAGTAAGAGTTGGCAAATAGAAAAATAAAAAGGTAGATTCAAAATAGAGCAGAATAGAAAGTTTTTAGGAGACTAACAGCTGAGTGCAATGTGTGATCTTGGATCCTGAACCCCAAAAGAGATATTAGCAGGACAGTTGGAGAGAATTGAATAAGGTCTATAAATTAGTTAATAGTGTTGTAGCAGTGCTAATTATCTGGTTGTGATTATTGTGTAATATTTTCCTGAATTGATACTTTGGGGAAGTTGAGCAAAGTGTATACAGGGAAACTTTAAAATTCTTGCAACTTTTCTGTAAGGCTGACATTTTTTCAAAAAGAAAATACACGAAGAGAAAACGTGAAAAAAAAACTATTTCTGTGCTGTTTTAATATTTTATTTAGTGTATATTATTATATGCCATTAATTTTTTTTTTTAAAGAAATTGGTGGTTTTAAAGTTATCCTTCTAATAAGGTTTCTTGTTTTCATTTCTCTCAACTTCTTGTGGGAGAAGGGAGACATAGCAGTACAGCTCATAACTGGCCACAGTCTAATCTGCGACAGGCGGTAGCAGTTATCTTACACGTATGTTGTGGCAGAAGGAAAGATATGAAGAACCCCTGGCCGAGAGGACAGAATCTAAATTTGGTGCAGCACAGAAGGCCCTTCCCAGTCTGCCTGCTTCCTACCTGCTTTCCCACTACCGTCTCCTGGCACTTCCCTTGTGCATCCCACACACCAGCCACACTGAACATCTCTGTTCCCCAAGCACACTATGTTCTTCCCCCTCAGTGCGTTTGTACCTGCTGTGACTTCTTATGGTGGGTTTGGTTTTTTTGCTTTTTTATTTGAGAGGGAGTTTTGAGAGGGAGTCTCATTCTGTTGCCCAGGCTGGAGCACAGTGGTGTGATCATAGCTCATTATAACCTTGAATTCCTGGGCTCAGGCAGTCCACCTGCCTTGACCTTCGAAAGTGCTGGAATTACAGGCATGAGCCATCATAGTGGCTTGTTGTTATTTTTTGTTGTTCTTGGTTTTTTTTTTTTTTTTATTTTTTTTATTTTGAGATGGAGTCTCGCTCTGTCACCCAGGCTGGAGTGTAGTGGCATGATCTTGGCTCACTGCAACCTCTGCCTCCCAGGTTCAAGCAATTCTCCCACCTTAGCCTCCCGAGTAGCTGGGATTACAGGCGCCCACCACCACACCTAGCTGATTTTTGTATTTTTAGTAGCAATGGCGTTTCACTCTGTTGGCCAGGCTGGTCTCGAATTCCTGACCTCAAGTGATCTGCCCACCTCAGCCTCCCAAAGTGCTGGGATTACAGATGTGAGTCTCACCGCACCTAGCCCTATTGTTTATTTTCTTTTTTCCCCCCCGAATATTTTCGGCCCTCGGTTAGTTTGAGACATGGAACCTGTGAATACGGGGCTGGCTGTGGCATGGGAAGCATGCGTAAGGCCCTTGTGCTGCACACTGAAGTACCATTGCTGGCTCGAGGAAAAGCACTTGAGAGACTGAGCTGCATGCTGAACTAGCTGCTGTTTTTGTGGGATGCTATTTTTACTTGAAAGAACAACAGAAAGACTTGAGTATTAAAGGGAGTTTTAAAAATGTAGAACAGTTTCACTCTTTACTAATTTTTTGTTTTGAAAAAGATTTTTTTCATAAAAATGTATAATAGGTTTATTGGTATTTTTGAATGAATTATTTATGTTTTTCTCAGTATTTCTACTTCAGTAAGTATCAGTAATCTAACCCATATAAACAAAAGTTCTTTGGGATTCCAAAGTGTTTTAAGCATGTAGAGAGGTGTTGAGACCAAGTAGTTTGAGAACCTAATATGTTCAGCCCTACCTCATGGTTCCGTCTTCCTCACATACAGCTGGTTTGATCTTCCTCTCTGATGGCAAGCTCTTTTCTACATATATTCCAGTTAAATTCCTGGCCAGGCATGGTGGCTCACAACTGAAATATTTGCACTTTGGCTGGTCACGGTAGCTCATGATTATAATCTCAGCACTTTCAGAGGATTGCTTGAGGCCAGGAGTTCACGACCAGCCTGGGCAACAAAGTGAGACCCCATTTTCTCTACAAAAAAAATTTTTTTAAGTTAGCCAGATGTGGTAGGTACCTGTAGTCCCAGCTCCTTAGGAGGCTGAGGCAGGAGGATCTCTGGAGTCCAGGAGTCAAGGCTGCAGTGAGCTATGATTGCCTCTGTCACTGCGCTCCCTGTTGGGTAACAGAGTGACACCCATCTCTAAACATAAAAAATAAAAATGTAATGTAAAATTCCCGTGCTCATAGGCAGCTTTTCGATGTTCTAGCATGTCTCGCAGGTCTGTTGCATGCCCTTAAAACCCTCTCTCGAAATCCGTATGTGTCTTCCTACTTGTAGAGACCCCGCAGATGTGTCTTCAGAGAGTGACAGTGCCATGACCTCCAGCACTGTGAGCAAGCTCGCCGAAGCCCGGAGGACAACTTACCTCTCAGGACGATGGGTCTGTGACGACCACAACGGAGACACCAGCATCAGCATTACAGGGCCTTGGATTAGCCTCCCTAACAATGGGGACTACTCTGCCTACTACAGCTGGGTGGAGGAGAAGAAAACAACCCAGGGGCCTGGTGAGAAGCAGCATATCCTTTGAAATGTATAGAGAGAGATAGTTATAGGTAAAATTGACATAACAAAATGAATAACTTTCAAGTGAACAATTCAGGGGCATTTAGTACATTCACAGCACTGTGCTCCCATCACCTCTGTGTTGTTTCAAAACATTTTGATCATCCCAGACAGAAACCCCATGGCATGAAAGTGTCACATTCCCCCACTCTCCCTTCCCCTCAGCTCCTGGCAGCCACACATCGCTTTCTGTGTCTGTAGATTTGCCTGTTCTGGGCAACTTATATAAATGGAATCACAGAATATATAGCTTTTTGTGTCAGACTTCTTTCGCTTAGCATAATGTTTTCAAGGTTCATCCGCATGATATGTATAGTGTTTCATTCCTTTTCATGGTTGAATAATATTCCATTGTGTGGATAAGCCACATGTTGTTTATTCATCACTTGATGGACTGAAAACATTTTTTAGATGTCTCATCTTTTGGGGGTTAATATTGCCTTGTTTATGCAAGAAGACATTATTTAAAGAAGTATATTTCACCTGTTGAGACCCGTATTTTTAGAGTATAACTTTGTAACGTGTTTTAGTAGTCCTAAATGGAGATTGAAAGGCCCCGATGGAAAAACCCTTTAAGACCCCTGCAGTTTCTCTTTGGTGGAGAAAGATTGTTCATTTAGTCACTCAGTAAATATTTAGTGAGCTCATGCTTTGTGTTACGCACATTGCCGGGTGCTGGAGATAAAAAGGTGACCGAGACAGATGTGGCCCTTTGCCCTTCTCAGGGGAGAAAGGCAGGAAGCAAGTAAATGATCAAGGTGCTGTCCACTGAGTGGGTGCCGTGGAAGGAACTAGGGGAGCATCCTTGGGTGGGGTGGGGTACAGAGGAAGGGATGACTCTTCCGTAGGGTTGTCAGGAGAGGCCTTTCTGGGGAGGTGCCATTCAAGTTGGGCCTTTATTGTTTTGACATTACATTATCAGGTTCACGCAGGTCAGACTTTAATTTCATTTATGCTGGGTCTATTTAGGCCCATTTGCCCTGTTACATTGCTCTCAGCAAAAAAAAAAAAAAAAATACAAATAAGGGACTATTTATGTCTGGTCATGGAGCATCTATTGAGTAAGCACTAAAACGTAACAGTGCTATCGTGATAAAATCATAAATGATAAACTCTTGGCTCATTAGTAGTTTTGCTGGAATTAAGGTTTTGTACGTGGTGGTTGTTTTCCTACTGCAGACATGGAGCAGAGTAACCCTGCCTACACCATCAGTGCTGCGCTGTGCTATGCAACTCAGCTGGTCAACATTCTGTCTCATATACTTGATGTAAATCTTCCCAAAAAGCTGTGCAACAGGCAAGTAATTGAAGGTGGTAATGTCATCTTTATCATGGCTCTTTTGGGTTTCTATCTTGTCCATATTTATTCCAGTAAACCAAAAATAAGAATGTAAGTATTATCAAGACAAAGAAGGTCAGATTGAAATATTGAGATTAATTTCAAAAGCCTTATGTGCAGATTAGTTTCATTATCTTACAATTGTACATGAAGCCTTCGAGAAGATCACAGAGAATATAAAGGGGAGTACCAGGATGTTCAGAGGGTTTGCTGCAGATCCTCATGTGTTAAATTGTAGCTGTTGAATTCTTTGGTTTGTTGTTGTTGTTGTTGTTGTTGTTGTTGTTGTTGTTTTGAGACAGTCTCACTCTGTCGCCCAGGCCAGAGTGCAGTGGCACAATCTCTGCTCACTGCAACCTCCCCCTCACAGTTTCAGGCAATCCTCCCACCTCAGCCTGTTGCGTAGCTGGGTTACAGGCACCCACCACCACGCCTGGCTAATGTTTGTATTTTTAGGAGTGAGGGGTGTTTTGCCATGTTGGCCAGGCTGCTCTTGAACTCCTGACCTCAAGTGATCCGCCTGCCTTGGTCTCCCAAAGTGCTGGGATTACAGGTGAGCCACTGTGCCCTGCCCTGAATTCTTTTTGTTTGTTGTTGTTTTTTTCTTAATGAAAAACTCCCATGGTTTAAAATTCAAAACATTTATACAAAAACTAGCTGGGCGTGGTGGCCTGTGCCTGTAATCTCAGCAATTTGGAGGCTGAGGCAGGAGAATCCCTTGAACCTGGGAGCTGGAGGTTGCAGTGAGCCGAGATCACACCACTGCACTCCAGCCTGGGTGTCAGAGTGAGACTCTGTCTCAAAAGTAAATAAATAAAATTCAAAAAATTTAAAGATATACAGTCTACCCAGTTTGCACTACAACCTTCCTACTACCCTCCAGCTATCATTGCATTTCAAGCATATATAAACATATTATTACTGTCTTCTCCCACTTAAAAAAAATTCTTTTTAATTTTTTTTAAAAACTAAAAGTTTGCTTTCTTCTTTTTTCTTGAGACAGGGTCTCACTCTGTCGCCCAGGCTGGAGTGCAGTGGCGCTCTCTCAGCTCACTGCAACTTCCATCCCGCCCCAGGCCCAAGCGATCCTCGCACCTCAGCCTCCCGAGTAGCTGGGACTACAGCGCACGCTACCACACCTGGCTAATTTGTTTTGTATTTTTTTGTATGAGACAGGGTCTCCCTATGTTACCCAGGCTGGTCTTGAACTCCTGGGCTCAAGTGATCCGCCCTCCTCTGCCTCCCACAGTGCTGGGATTACAGGCATGAGCCACTGCACCCAGCCATCATCTTTCCCCTTTAAATAAA
Organism: Macaca mulatta; assembly: GCF_049350105.2. Lineage (NCBI taxonomy): Eukaryota > Metazoa > Chordata > Mammalia > Primates > Cercopithecidae > Macaca > Macaca mulatta. The sequence goes on along the minus strand of NC_133412.1, from coordinate 128,510,423 downwards.
CACAGATGGTAGTATGCTATACTGTGGTGTTATACACTGTGCTTTAAAAATTTTTAGTTATGTAACATTTATGAAGTACCTACTGTGTGCCAGCACTGGAGGATACATTGGTGACAAAAAAAATAATCCCTGCCCTCTTGGAGCTCACATTTTCATGGAGGGCCCAGCATAAATAGTAAACAAATCAACAGCACGTCACATGGCAGTAAGTGCTGTGGAGAACATTAAAACAGGATGAGAGGGCCAGGTATGGTGGCTCATGCCTGCCTGTAATCCCAGCACTTTGGGAAGCTGAGGCAGGAGGATCACTTAAGCTCAGGAGTTCGAGACCAGCCTGGGAAACATAGTGAGACCTTGTTGCTACTAAAAATAAAAAAAAAATTAGCTGGGTGTGGTGACACACACCTGTAGTCCCAGCTACTCGGGAGGCTGAGGTGGGAGGATCACTTGAGCCCAGGAGATTGAGGCTACAGGCTGTAGTGAGCTGTGATCACGCCAGTGCACCCCAGCCTGGGTGACAGAGTGAGACCCTGCCTAAAAAACAAAAAAGGTAAGAGAAAGAGAATGTGGTGAGAGAGGGGCTTGCTGCGTTTGAGTGGGCAGGTGTGTGGTCATAGGGGAACTGAGGGAGGGAGGGAGTAAGCAGGCTGTGTGGACCCCTAAGGAAAGAGGCTGTGGGCAAAAAGAATGGCAGCTGCAAAGTCCTGGATAGAATAATGAGGGCAGAGAAGAAGATGGGGTGCAAATCTTGTGGGCCTCATAGGGCTGTTGTAAGCCTCTGACTGCCATTCTGCATAAAGCAGATGACAGTTGTATAGTTTCCCTTTCTGTACAGGTGTCAAGATCTTACCAGTCTGCTGTTGATGCTTCAAGAAATAATCTTGTACATTTTTCATTTCATTAGTGTGCAGATATTTGTGTAGAATAAATGTCCTGAAGTGGAATTGCTTGGTCAAAGGGTATGTGCCTTCGTAATGTGTATAGGTGCAGTGTAATTGTTCTCTGAGGGGAATGGTGTTTTCTTAAAAAGTCCTTAAGTGCAATTTACTAAGGAGTCAAAGGGCACAGAGTATGTGCTATACCTAATTGTACTGTAAATGGAAATCTTAACATACAATTTTCTCAAAAAAATACAACTTTATAAATTGTATATTTGTTTTACAGTGAATTTTGTGGCGAAAATCTAAGCAAGCAGAAATTTACTCGAGCAGTGAAGAAACTGAATGCAAATATTCTTTACCTTTGTTTTTCTCAGGTATGAAAAATAGGTTGTGAACTAATTTTTACTTCGTTAAATAATTGAAAATATTAACCAATTCTTTTTTTTTTTTTAGCATGTAAATTTAGATCAGTTACAACCACTGCATACCCTCAGGAATCTAATGTACCTGGTCAGCCCGAGCTCTGAACACCTAGGCAGGTAAGAAGGTATTTGTTGCTTTTCTCTAAGTGTTTTTGTGACTCCTGTTAGAGGAGTGGTATATTGGCATAGTAGAGTCGTGTTCCCTAATCCCAAACTCCTCAAACTGGACAAAAATTGCGGAGTCCCATACAGAAAGAAACAAAGGTAATTATATTTGAACTTTTATGAGTTTTTTTCTGTAAACATGTCTTAGAAAAAATTAATATCAATCATTTTTAATACCTGAAGCACAGTCGAAGAACCCAAGTGTTGCTGGAGTGGTGCCTTTTTGTGCTCTCCCTGAAGTCCAAAGGCCATGTCTTTGGATCTGCATCTATTTTTTTTTTTTTTTTTTTTTTTTGAGACGGAGTCTCGCTCTGTCGCCCAGGCTGGAGTGCAGTGGCCGGATCTCAGCTCACTGCAAGCTCCGCCTCCTGGGTTCACGCCATTCTCCTGCCTCAGCCTCCGGAGTAGCTGGGACTACAGGCGCCCGCCACCTCACCCGGCTAGTTTTTTGTATTTTTTAGTAGAGACGGGGTTTCACCGGGTTAGCCAGGATGGTCTTGATCTCCTGACCTCGTGATCCGCCCGTCTCGGCCTCCCAAAGTGCTGGGATTACAGGCTTGAGCCACCGCGCCCGGCCGGATCTGCATCTATTTCTTCTCCAGCCCTTCCTGGGCATAGACCCCTTTATAAAAAAGCTGGGAACTCCCTAGCCCTACCTAGTGTCTGCCCTGTTTCCCGCACATTTTCTTTTGCTCCTGCTCACTCCTTGTCCATCGTAACAATTCACAGTTTTCTTTTTTTTTGAGACGGGGTTTCATCCTGTCACCCAGGCTAGAGTGCAGTGGTGCAATCTCAGCTCACTGCAACCTCCACCTCCCAGGTTCAAGCGATTCTTCTGCCTCAGCCTCCCGAGTAGCTGGGATTACAAGTGCGCACCACCATGCCTGATTAATTTTTGTATTTTTAGTAGAGACAGGGTTTCACCATGTTGGCCAGGCTGGTCTCAAACTCCTGACCTTGGGTGATCCACCCGCTTCGGCCTCCCAAAGTGCTGGGATTACAGGCTTGAGCCGCCGTGCCCAGCTGCACAGTTTTCTTCTTATCACTGAGTCAATCTGATCACCATTTGTTGGCGACAAAAGGTACTAGAGGTGTAGGGGATGAACTGGTTTGAAATCAATTAGCTTAAAAACAGTTAAACAAAAAATACCAGCCAGGGCTGGTCTGTGACATCTTTTTATTCTCTCAGCCCACGAAAGCACGAGCCATACGAGGCTTAGCTTTCGTTCCATCCAGACACCCTCGTGCTGGGTGTTTGCCCTTTTTTCCTTGCTCTTAGCAGTCTGTCCGTACATTTCTGCAGAGATGGGATATGGTTATATATTTACACTTTTGAAAGAGAACTCAAGACAAATGGCGGGAAAGTTCTTTTGGGATTCCCTTCTGCATCATCCATCTACTGAAACCCAAGGCATTAGGGGAGGCCTTGTCCTCTGACGCGTGTGCCTGGCTTCCCCCACGCAGCAGTTAACTTTCGGTGATAATCTGCCTTTAACCATTGTCTTATGCTTCCTTCCCCTCTCCACTTCAGACAGTTAACATTTCTGGGACATAGACTCCTTTGTAAAAAGCTGTGAACTCGCCAGGAAACTGCACATATACTTAGAATGTTGTGCCATTTTACAGGGAGTTCACACCTCTCACCCCTGATCCCGCATTGGTTCATGAGCCATGGAAATGTGAACATTAGAAATCCATCCCAGTTTTGATGGTTGGTTTCTGTGAGTTTACTCACCATCCTCTCTGTACCTTACCTGTAACGGGCTCAAATTAGGAAATTTATCCTTATTAATAAGAGCTAATATTTATTGGTCCACTCTTTATTGACACAGGGCCAACCTCTTTACTTGCCTTGGATATTATTCCTACTTTATAGACAGGAGAAACTGAAGCTTAGTATGGTCAAGTAACTCATGGCCATGGTCACAGAGCCAGTGCAAGTGGTGGAGCCGGGGTCTCAGCACACACCTGGCTGCCTCCACAGTCACAGATACTCATGCAGTTAACCAGTGTTTATTATTTCATCACATTGACAGATTAAAGAAGAAAAACCATAAAATCGAGCTGATAGATGCTGAAGAGAATTAAATAAAATGCAGCTCCCATTAATAATTAGGGGGAAAAATTACTAGCCAAGTTAAAAGTAGATTATTACTAGTGGATATCTATCACAAACCTACAAGGAAAGTTATACTTAATGGCACGTTACTTACATAGATATTGATGTAATTTATGTAATAGATTACATAGGAAAAAATCAAGGATGCCTACTGTCAGTGCTGTATTAACAGCTCTGGAGGCCTTGCCAAGGCAAAGCATTTTTAAAAAGAAGTGAGGTGTATTTATATTGGAAAGAAAGAAACTAAGTTGGGATTATTGTAGATGGTATAATTATTGAACTGGATTCCCAAGAGAACTAAGAAACTATTTGAAGTGATAGTTCAAACCAGGCGGGGTGGCTCACACCTATAATCCTAGCTACTTGGGAGGCTGAAGTGGGAGGATCACTTGAGCCCAGGAGTTCAAGACCAGCCTGGGCAACATAGTGAGACTCCATCTCTACAAAAAGTAAAAAAAAAAAAATTTAGCCAGGCACAGTAATGCATGCCTGTAGTCCCAGCTACTCTGGAGGCTGAGGTGGGAGGATCACCTGAGTTGAGGAGTTCCAGGCTTGTACCACTGCACTCCAACCTGGATGACAGAATGAAACCCTGTCTCTTCAAAAAGAAAAAGATAAACATACAAAAAAACAGTTGCTTTCTTGTGTGCCAACAGCAACCAGTTTGGAAATTTAATGGAAAAAGTATTCCTTTTATTGTAGCAGCAAAAACTGTAAATTCTATAGCAGTGATCTTAATAAAATATATGTAAAATGATTATAAAAATTATGAAGCTTATTTTTATTCCACATGTATTTTTTGAGTGGCTGCTACACACTATATGAGGAGTGGAGCTGAAAGAAAGCCACAGGCAGGGAAAATCCTTACGATTTTCCAGGATGAGAAGGCTCAGTGTTGCAAAAGGGCTACTTCTCAAAAGGAAGACTGATCGTATTTCATGGAGCTTTGACAAGCTGATTCTAAAGTTCAACTAGAAGCATAGTCTGCAAGGAAGTTTTGAAAACTAATGAGGGATGGAGTTGGTCCATTTAAAACGTAGCGTAAAGGTAATTAAAACAGAATGCTGTTAGCATGCAAATAGGTGGAGTGATTAGAGGAAGAGAATAGTCCCGAAACAGACTCTTATATATGTGGAAATATAATCTTATGATAGAGGAGGCGTTGAATCAGATAATGTTTCAATAGTGTTGGGCCAGTTGGGTATTCATATGGGGGGAAAGTTGAGTTCATACCACATTCTATATATAAAAATAAAATCCAGATGATATAAACAACCTTATTTTTAAAAAAATCTATAAAATAAGCCAAAGGACCGTGTTTTATAATGATAGGATGGTGAGAGAATTCCCAAGTAAGCCACAAAACCCAAAAACCATAAAGGAAAGGAGTTAGACATCTTCCTGTGTCAAAACTGAGTGTGTCTAGTGAAAGCTGCCATAAACAAAGTTAAAAGACGTCATAGATAGGTTTCGCAACCTCTATAACAGACAACAGATTAAAATCTAAACAACTTAAGTCTTTCAAATCAGCACAGGAAAGACCAACAACCTATTAGAGAAATAGACAAAAGATTAAAACATGCAGCTCACACAAAAGATGAAGGTAGTCAGTATTCAAAGGAAAAAAATCTTTAGGCTCAATCAAGAAGAACAAAAAAAAAAAAATGCAGCCAGGCACAGTGATACGTGCCTATAGTCCCAGCTACTTGGGAGGCTAAGGCAGGAGGATCACTTGAGCTCAGGAGTTGGAGGCTACAGTGAACTGTGATCACTTTTGTGAACAGCCACTGTACTTCAGCCTGGGCAACACAGTGAGACCCCCATCTCTTAAAAAAAAATTAATAAAAAAATTTTAAATGCAGTTCAAAACAAGTTTCCATTTGCAACCATCAGTTTGACAAAAATAGGAAGGAGCAGTGAATCCAGTGTTGCTGGTCGTTGGGGGGGAAAAGGCACGCATACTGGAGGTGAATTTTTGAAGCGGATCTGAGGTTTTCTGTAGGCCTACTCTTGAGTCAGGTTTTCCATTTAGAATTGCACACACAATTAGGCTGTGAGTCACATCTAAGTTTATGGCCAGAGGACAGGAAGTAGAACTTCAAAAGTCCCCTTTTCCCACCTGCTTCATCAGAATCAAAGTGTAAAGAAGATTGTTCATGGAACCTGGGTGGGATTTCCTGTTTCTACTCAGACTGGCAGAACCGAGGATTCTATTCTGAAAAGATAAATTTTTTTTTTTTTTTTGGAAACAAATTTAAACTTACAGAAAAATTACAAAAAAATAAAAATAGGGCCAGGCATGGTGGCTCATGCCTGTAATCCCAGCACTTTGGGAGGCTGAGGTGGGTGGATCACTTGAGGTCAGGAGTTTGAGACCAGCCTGGCCAACATGGGAAACTGCATCTCTACTAAAAGTACTAAAATTATCCGGGCGTGGTGGCGGGTGCCTGTCATTCCAGTTCCTTGGGAGGCTGAGGCAGGAAAATCGCTTGAACCCAGGAGGCGGAGGTTGCAGTGAGCTGAGATCATGCCACTACACTCTGGCCTGGGAAACAGAGTGAGACTCCATCTCAAAATTTAAAAAAAAATTAATAAAAATAAAAATAGTACAGACACATATACCCTTACCCAGATTCTATTAATATTTTGCCCATTGCTTATCCTTTGTGCAGTCTCTGTATCCATAAATGCACATACTCCCACATATTTGAAATAGGATATATTGTAAAAGTGACTTTTACAAAGCCAGAAAGATCCTTTTGTTGCCTTAATTGGTAGAATACCTCCCTGCAGCACCATGAGAAAATGAGTATTCCTGGTTCAGGGCCTTGAAAAAAAGATATCCATTATTCAGCTAAACTAAAAATTAGGAAACTATTTTATAATCTTTATTCCTTAAAGACATTAAGCAAAATAGGACGAATTATTTTGCTCACTGGTTATGTGGGCTGTGTCTCTAGCTTGGGGTCTGGCGGGCAGGTGATGTGTCTCTAATCTAGAAGTGGTGGGAGAGAGGCATTGGGTGGAGAAACATCGCAGGGGCCTCTGCCACGACCCTCCTCCTGCTCTGGGGGCAGAGATGTAGGTTGATCGTTGGAACCAAAATTGTTCCATACGGGCTCCTTGAGGAGTCTTCCGTTCAGTCGCTTTTCATTGTACTAAGCTGAGCACCTGCTCCATGCCAGGTGAGTTTCTCCACGCAGAGAACTGGAGTCCACCAGGAACTCTGCCTGAAGGAAATGCCATTTCCTCCTCTCTGTCCCTTCCGCCTGCCTCCTGGGAAAACTAAGACCCCAGGATTAGAGAAGGCAGCATCAAAGAAGAAAACAGGCTGAGCCTTGGAGGGAAGAGGGAAGGAAGGAGCTGTGGTAAAAAGGAAGGAAGGAAGGGAGGGAGGGAGGAAGGAGCGAGCTATGGATAAAGCTGACTGGGGAAGAAAGGGAGGGAGAGAGGAAGAAAGGAGGGGAATGAGGAAGGGAGGGAGGGAGAAAGGAGGGAAAGAAGGGAGGGAGAAAGGGAAAGAAGGAAGGGAGGGAGGAAGGGAGGAGCAAGCTGTGGTAAAAAGCTGACTGGGGCCTTTGGGGGATCCTGGGGAAACCAAGAGACTTAGCCTGGCAGTCAGTTTGGAGGCCCCCTGGACTGCACAGCTGAACAGAACAGAATCAGAGCATCTTGGGTTTAGTACAGGAGGGAGCCCAGGCAAAGAATTTAAATGGTGAACATTTTTAGTGGGTGCGTGCCAGAAGGAGAGAGAGGCAGCTCTCCAGCAAGAGGAGGCAGGTGGGAAGTGGTGGTGATAAGGTGAGGACCTGGGCCAGAGTGACAAATTGAGAATGGAAAGGGGGCTTATTTAATAACAGGTAGCCCTGGTGACCTCAGACACAGAGCAGGATGGGGGAGAGGAGGAATCTCAGCCAGCTAAAATTTTGAGACTGGTTCAGATATCTGGGATGAACCTGAGGGTTTAGTAACCAGACGATATTTGGGAGTGGCGCTAGGAGAGGAATCTGAAAAGATGGCTTTAGAGTAGAACTGTTTGCCAAGGAAAAGAAAAAGGGGAGAAAAGAAATGAAGTGCAAGGAGAAATGTGAGGATACAGAAAAGAGTGCTCGGAGCTAAAAACTGTGCAGTGGCCATTAGTTTGCTGGCAGAGAAATTCAAGGGGCAGTAGGAGGTTCTAGTCCCTTCACCCTTGCAAAATACTGACTTCTGGGCAGGGTGGGGCCTAGTAAACTTGGAAGCCCCCTAGTCTGAGGGGCTTTTTGTTTTGTTTGTTTGTTTGTTTGTTTGAGACAGAGTCCCGCTGTGTCGCCCAGGCTGGAGTGCAGTGGCGCAACCTCAGCTCACTGCAAGCTCCGCCTCTGGGGTTCACGCTGTTCTCCTGCCTCAGCCTCCCGAGTAGCTGGGACTACAGGCGCCTGCCACCACGCCCGGCTAACTTTTTGTATTTTTAGTAGAGACGGGGTTTCACCATGTTAGCCAGGATGATCTCGACCTCCTGACCCTGTGATCCACCGGCCTCAGCCTCCCAAAGTGCTGGGATTACAGGCGTGAGCCACCACACCCATGAGCCACCGCGCCTGGCCTGATGGACTCTTTGAACATGTAAATCGCTCACTGGATACCAAGTGGGAAACCCCATGGCATATCTTCCAATGTAATCACTAAAGCCCTAAAAACAGTCCCTGGAGCATAAATGATAGCTATTATTACTACTTTACCCAGCTGGGAAGCACAGGTGTCTGGGAGGAATGAGGGCTGCTTGCTTCTGTAAAAAGTGAGTCAAAGGTGCAGACCTGGTGAGGTGTGTTGGAGGCCAGTACTAGCCGTTCATCATTGTGAAGGCTGTGAAGAATTTGGGACCATAGGCTGAAATGTCAGGCTGTACAACTCTAGACTCTCATTTCTGCCTGCTATTTATTTTGACCTCTCCTTTTGTTCCCCAAAGTTGTTATCAGTGAAACCCTTAAATGAACCAAGGCTTATCTTGGGGGCAGCAGCAGGGAGATAGTGGCACCTTGGTCCCACCCTGTAGCTGGTTGCAGGGCAGTTCCCTGGAAGGCAGTGGGTGGGGGTGGCTGCCTACAGGGAGGACATGCAGCCTGGTTGCCCTGGAGCCGGAGCTGAGGGGCATTTGAAAGGGAGGGAAAAAGAAGCAGAAAGGTGGCCGGGCACGGTGGCTCACGCCTGTTTTAATCCCGGCACTTTGGGAGGTGGAGGTGGGTGGATCACTTGAGATCAGGAGTTCAAGACCAGCCTGGCCAACATGGTGAAACCCCGTCTCTACTAAAACTACAAAAATTAGATGGGCGTGGTGGCTTACACCTGTAATCCCAGCTACTCAGGAGGTTGAGGCAGGAGAATCGCTTAAACCTGGGAGGTGGAGGCTGCAGTGAGTCGAGACTGTGCCACTACACTCCAGCCTGGGCAACAGAACAAGACTCTGTCTCAGTAAAAAAAGAAATGCAGAAAGACTTCTGAGGTTTGCTGACTCAGTTCCCTGTGCTGAGGTGCCAGCAAAGAGGATGAGGCCTAAGAAAGGGTAATAGGACTTGGCAGTGAGGGTGTCATTAGGGACCTTTGAGAAATAGAAATTGTTTTCTCCTGAAATATGGTGCAGAAATATACAACATTGCCTCTGAATGTATTCTAAACAGTTGTGCCTCATTCTGTGCTACAAATGTGTCCTAGAAAATTGTGGTGATATTTTTAAACATGTACAGGAGGCCACTGAGTCGTCTTTGTATACCATTTATTACTTACTACACTAAATAATATCCAGAGTATACATCAAGTGGCTTTTTGTTAGAATTGTCTCATTGGAGTGCCCTGTATTTACTTCATAGACAGTGCAGTTCTTTACAACAGGAAGTCAGACTTAGGACCAACATGGGCCATCTCAGTGAAGAGGTTTTTTTCCTATGCAGGGTCATCACCAATTAAGTAGGTAGACTTGTGGGAAATTGTGGTATCATGATTTTATTTAAAACATGGATGGAGATTATTTGGGTAAAGGAAAACGCAATCATATGTCCACACGGAGCGCTGCACAGACTTGAGGAATGAATGCAGCATGCGGCACGCCTCATCCCCTCAGGTGGGCCTTCGGGAAGACGGCATGTTTTCTGGTGTTGAGAATGGCGGTTATCCTAAAGAGACCCTCATTGTCTGCACACAGGTCAGGGCCCTTTGAAGTACGAGCAGACCTTGAGGAGTCCATGGAATTTGTGGATCCCGGAGTTGCTGGAGAATCAGATGAGAGCGGAGACGAGCGCGTCAGCGATGAAGAAACCGACCTGGGCACAGACTGGGAGAACCTGCCTAGTCCCCGGTTTTGTGATATCCCGTCCCAGTCCGTGGAAGTCTCCCAGAGTCAGAGCACCCAGGCATCCCCACCCATCGCGAGCAGCAGTGCAGGTGGGATGATCTCCTCTGCAGCAGCCTCGGTGACCTCCTGGTTTAAAGCTTACACTGGACACCGTTAATGAGCATGGACCAAAACATGCCAAATCTGCATCAAGAAAGTTCTTCTCCCACTACACTCTAGTAAACATTATCTGTTTAAGTTAAGATAGTGCCTGGAACAAAGGTTAAAGTGTTTCTTTTTTTTTAAGCAGGGAGACAAACATTTCTATTTGTCAAGTAGCCTGTGATGGTGACCAATATGCTTATGATACTTAATAGAACAGGGGTTGAAGGTCTTTCTGCCCAGACCAGTGTTGGTGGAAGGAGGACCTGTGCGTGTGGCCAGTTCTGCCAAGGAAGCAATTGATTTGGGTTTCCTCTGGGCCCAGGCCACCAGGCCCACAGACCTGGGTCAGTGCGCTGGTCCTTGCGGTGCTGAGACTGTTCCTGACACTAAGTTTTAGGGGTTGGTTGAATCACAAGAGGTGATTCTTGATTATTAGGACATGAAAGATAAAAGCTCTTTAATAAAGAGTTTTTCTGCCATTGATTTTTTTGTACGGAGAAGCAGCAGGCAATGTGAAATGATTTCTTTATAATTTGGTCCTTTAATTTTGTTTGGGAGGGGTGAGTTACACGTATTGCATTCATGCTGCTCTGTCGTAGTTTGTCAGACATTTCTGTTTTTCTTTGCCCCACACACCAAAGAAAATTAAAGTCTTTTTCTTTAGGACCCACATCCATAAATGGAAGAAATCCTGGCTGCAATAATGTCCTAGAGAGTTTTTAACTATTTTCTTGTATTCTGAGGGGAATTAAGCCTATTCTTACCTAGTTGATTGAAGTCCTGCCATCTACACTATGAGCATTTTGAAATTGAACTTATCCTCTCTGGGTGAAAATAAGTCATTAAGGTCATTCCCTTATGTAAGCTCAGTGCCTGCCTGGGCACAGGGGAAAAGCCACTTAGTTCAGTGGCCTCTGGTCATTTTTGTGGTGTCCAGTTTCTTTCTGTGGGATTGAGTAGGTGGCAGGTGTTTTCAGGGGAAACCATCCTGCTTGTTTCCCTGAACTCTTTGTTGCTCTGAGAACACAGCTTTGCTCAGAAATGTAGTGCAGATCCTTACGGCTTGATGCTGCTCTGCTCTGTTCTGGGGAAAGCACAATATAAAGAATTTCTCAGCTGGGCACGGTGGCTCACGCCTGTAATCCCAGCACTTTGAGAGGCCGAGGTGGGCAGATCACCTGAGGTCAGGAGTTTGAGACCAGCCTGGCCAACATGGTGAAACCCCGTTTCTACTAAAAATACAAAAAATTACCAGGCGTGGTGGCGCACGCCTGTAATCTCAGCTACTTGGGAGGCTGCGGCAGAATCGCTTGAACCGGAAGGCAGAGGTTGCAGTGAGCCAAGATGGTGCCACTGCACTCCAGCTTGGGCAACGAGAGCGAAACTCCGTCTCAACAGGATTTCCCTCACCAGGAGATCATTTTCAGGTCATGTGTCTTGTCATTCTTTTAGTGACAATCTTATAGGAAAACTATAATGAGAGAGGCATTATGTACAAATACGTAAGTAGTTTTTTATTTTTAATAACTGCAAAAAAAAAATCCTGTGTAACAACTACCCAAAGAAATCCTATGGAAGATTCCTAACAGGCATTAGTACCATGTTGTATGTGATTGGCATGATAGCACCTCATAAATCATTCAGAGGCTTGCCATGCCCCAGCTTCTTTTCTCATCATCACAATTATAGTTGATACTTTGCCTCCAAGTCCGAGGTGCTATGTAGCTTTTGCTAATGGTATATTTGGTGTTTGGTATAGTTTTGGGTAGAGTTGCAAAAGGGAGTTTATTTCTATCTGGTAGTCACAAATTCCTTGGCGCTATGAATTTTCCGTGAAAGGAAGAAGTAGGCTTTTCTTGTTGTGGGTGTTTTTGTTTGTTTGTTTGTTTTGGAGACAGAGTCTCGCTGAGCTGCCCAGGCTGGAGTGAGTGGTGCCATCTCGGCTCACTACAACCACCATTTCCTGGGTTCAAGCAATTCTCCCATCTCAACCTCCCGAGTCACTGGGATTATAGGCACCCGCCATTATGCCCGGCTAATTTTTGTATTTTAGTAGAGACGGGGTTTCACCATGTTGGCCAGGCTGGTCTTGAACTCCTGACTTCAGGTGATCCGCTTGCCTCGGCCTCCCAAAGTGCTAGGATTACAGACGTGAGCCACCATGCCCGGGCCCTTGTGGGTTCTTCGACACTGCTGGGATCTCTGTTTTAAGTGCTCAGCTTCATGATTGCTGGGCTTCCATTTTCCCATCCAGTTCTGGAGTTCATAGAGAGTGAAGATGGTGGATTTGAACAGATACCAAATAAACACGATCTTGTAAGAGTTGTCTAGCTACCTAAAACCCTCAGAAGAGCTTAGTCTCACCAGTTGTAAGAGTGGGATTTGGAGCTTGGTGGTGATTGACTTCAGTTGAGAGACGCAATCGTAGTGGTTTTCTTAAGCCTCTTATGAAACCATGAATGTGAGATGAAGCTAAAGAATAGAATCCAGAGATCACAAACTCATCTAGAGTACTTCAACAAAATTTACAAATGTGGGAACTTTAGGGATAGGATATATTTTGTTGTTGTTAATATCAACTAGAGGCACTTTATGTAGGGTTAAGTGATCAAACCCTTTTGTGGTTTTGAACACCAACATACTGGCTTACACCTGCTGAAATATTTTGGGTTTCATTATTTTGCACTGGATCCACCCTGTAAATACTCTTAAGTATACATTTCAACCACTGTTTTTTTCTACTCTTTTTGCTGCTCATTAAAATCTTTCATGTAGGTGCCAGAACCATATGTAAACAGCTTTTTTAAAAATTGAAGCTGGTATTTTTTTTAAACAAAAAGCCATAGAACTGGGTCATGTTTTCCATTTTAAAATGATTTATTGAAACAAGGTAATACTAATAAAAACCCACAGGCACCAAACAGGCTGCTTAAAATGGTCTGTTAAAGACATTTTTTGATAATGGAATATAACTAAGAAAAGTTTTGCACATCTGTAAGGGGGGAAAACAGTGTATCACCATTGGGTAGAGTGGATGGGACTCATGTAAGGACTCACATCATTTGGGGAAGAGCATTCAGTGGCCTGCTGTTAGAGGACTGGTGTCCGAGGATCTCACAGTATCATACTGCAGGAATTCCCCATTGCTCTGCAACTTCTAAACCAGTTTGAGTCATACAAATGTTTTCTAAACTTTTATTGTATTACTGCAATAAATCTTTTAACTGTACTTTGCTAATGTGTATGTCTTTTTCAAACTCTTTTCATTTCCACTGCTACATTAAGGGTAGCAAGAATGAGATTGAACCCTTTACAAATTATAGAAGAAGTTTGTAGAATTTTTTTGCCAGGTAAGAAAAAACGTTAATATGTTTTTTAAAATTATGGATCATGGTGGTATTAATAATGATCTCTCCCAAGCTGAGAAGCTGGTTGCATACTTTCCCTAAAGACGTGTTTTTCTTTGGTCGCCATCATTTGTTGCATGTGACCTACAATGACCTGGTTTTGTGCAACAGACCCCCGGGAGAGGGGAGAGGGGGCCTCTAGGATGCCCACATGGAACCTGCCCAGACTTTCTTCAGGACAAGAGGAAAAGGGAAATGTTAGAGGGAACCACTCAGAGGCCTGAGTAGCTTTGGAGGATCCCTCCCCGACCCAACACCCCTTCTCTTTTATAACTAATTTCTCCCAGGTGGGTAGTCAGTGGTGCCCTTCAGCTTAGATGATTGGAGAGAAGGACCACCTGCAGGTGGTGGAGAGACACCAAGAGTGACTGCTGTGGAAGAGCCAGGCCAGCCGGGATACCCCCAGGAGCTATTGCCATGGTCACACTGCCCCTTTATCTGGAACAGAAGGCTGGCAGGCAACAGGAGGAAACAGGCAAGGAAACGGAAGGGTTCTCGAACAGCGTGTGTGCTTCGGTGGCACTGTCCTTCAGTCTTTCCAGGCAGCGGTTTAAAGCATGCTCCCATCTGGTGTTTAAAAGGAGATCTCTCCATCCCGAGTTACATCATGATTGATGCAGGAATCAGATTGAAACAGATTGGGAGGAATTAAGGATAACTTTGTCATTGGTAGTGGGGAGATTATTTAAAAGTTGCATCAATAAAATGTACCAGAAAACTTGAAACTGGACTCTTGGGCAAGCCATCCGCACCTCAGCCTTGAAACTCTCAATGAGGAAAACCACCACCAGCCGACCTGGTGAGAAAATACACTGGAACGAGTTCACAGTCTGCTTAGATAGTTGAAGTGAATTTTTTTTAGGGCTGGGCACAGTGGTTCATGCCTGTAATCCCAGGACTTTAGGAGGCCAAAGGCAGGATTGGTTGAGCTCAGGAGTTCAAGGCCAACCTGCGCACCATAGTGGGACCCCCATTTCTTTTTTTTTTTTTTTTCTTTTTGAGATGGAGTCTTGCTCTGTCGCTCACTGCAAGCTCTGCCTCCTGGGTTCATGCCATTCTGTCTCAGCCTTCCAAGTAGCTGGGACTGCAGGCGTCCGCCACCACGCCTGGCTTTTTTTTTTTTTTTTTAGTAGAGGTGGGGGTTTCACCGTGTTAGCCAGGATGGTCTCGATCTCCCGACCTCCTGATCTGCCTGCCTGGGCCTCCCGAAGTGCTGGGATTACAGGCATGAGCCACCGCGCCCAGCTGGTGAGACCCCATTTCTACAAAAATTTAAAAATTAGCCAGGCGTGGTGATGTGCATCAGTGGTCCCAGCTACTCAGGAGGTTGAGCTGGGATGAGTCTGGGATGTTGAGGCTGCAGTGAGCTGTGATTGTACACTCACTGGGTGACAGAGTGAGACCTTGTCTCAAAAAAAAAAAAAAAAAAAAAAACCAGGTGCAGTGGTTCACACCTGTAATCCCAGCACTTTGGGAAGCGGAGACGGGCAGATCACCTGAGGTCAGGAGTTCGAAACCAGCCTGGCCAACGTGGCAAAACCCCATCTCTACTAAAAATACAAAAGAAAATTAGCCAGGTGTGGTGGTGCATGCCTGTAATCTCAACTACTCAAGAGGCTGAGGTGGCAGAATCGCATGAAACTAGGAGGCGGAGGTTGCAGTGAGCTGAGATCGTGCCACTGCATGCCAGCCTGGGCAACAGAGCAAGACTCCATCTCAAAACAACAACAACAACAAAAACCCCCAGAAACCACCAGTGGGAGAATCTTTCCTCCAAGAAAGAGGATAGTAAACTAACAAGAGTTACATCAATGACTTCTTTGTTGTGCCTTTTGTAGGGAGGAGTGAGAGATACTCTGGTGATGGGAGGGATCTAAAAGAGCCTTTGAATGAATGCTCCCCTTTAAAAAGTGAGAAAATTAGCTGGGTGTGGTGGCTCACACCTGTAATCCCAGCACTTTGGGAGGCTGAGGCAGGCAGATCACCTGAGGTCAGGAGTTCGAGACCAGTCTGACCAACATGGAGAAACCTGGTCTCTACTAAAAATACAAAATTAGCCGGGAGTGATGGCGCATGCCTGTAATCCCAGCTACTCAGGAGGCTACGGCAGGAGAATCGCTTGAACCCGGGAGGCAGAGGTTGCAGTGTGCCGAGATCAAGATCACATCATTGCACTCCAGCCTGTGCAACAAGAGTGAAACTCTGTCTCAAAAAAAAAAAAAAATTGCAGAAGGTATTTGATGACACTAGTTAAGTGTTGAAAATGGGCTAGAGCCAGTTGAGTAAAAAAAAAAAAAAACTCAGAGGCATTAAGGAGTGTCCAATCTTTTGGCTTCTGTGGGCCACATTGGAAGAATTGTCTTGGGTCACACATAAAATACACTAATAATAGCTGATGAGCTATTTTAAAAAACTGCAAAAAAATCTCATGATGTTCTAAGGAAGTTTACAAATTTGTGTTGGGCCATATTCAAAGCCATCGTGGGCCGCATGCAGCTCATGGGCCACGAGTTGGACAAGCTTGCATTAAAGAGTCTTGTGGGCTGGGGAGATGAAGGTGGGTGGATCACCTGAGGTCAGGAGTTTGAGACCAGCCTGACCAACATGGTGAAACCGCATCTTTACTAAAAATACAAAAATTAGCTGGGTGTGGTGGTGGGCACCTGTAATCCCAGCTACTCAGGAAGCTGAGATGCGAAGATCATGTAAACCCGCGAGGCTGAGGTTGGAGTGAGCCAAGATCATGCCACTGCACTCTAGCCTGGATGAAAGAGCAGACTCTATCTCAAAAAAAGAAAAGGCCAGGCTTGGTGGCTCATGCCTGTAATCCCAGCACTTTGGGAGGCCAAGGTGGGTGGATCACCTGAGCTCAGGAGTTCAAGACCAGTCTGGCCAACATCATGAAACCCCGTCTCAACTAGAAATACAAAAAAAAAAAAAAAAAATTAGCCAGGAGTGGTGGTGTGTTCCTGTAATCCCAGCTACTCAGGAGTCTGAGGCAGGAGAATCACTTGAAACAAGGAGGCGGAGGTTGCAGTGAGCTGAGATTGTGCCATTACACTCCAGCCTGGGCAACAAGAGCGAAACTGTCTCAAAATAAATAAATAAATAAATAAATAAATAAATAAATAAATAAATAAATAAATAAGTAAGTAAAAAGAGAAAAGAAAGGGTCCTGTGGCTTTGATACCTCCAGATCCATATCAGATTGTTCCTGACCTCGCCCTCCCTTTGGGTGTGACATTTTAGCATTTACTATATGGCTTCAGAAGGCACCTGGATTTTGAGGAAAGAACTTTCCTACGCTTTCCAGCAGCTTACTTCCCTAATTTAAAAAAAAAAAAAAATTGTCAAGACAGCATTTCTGGAGCGTAAGTATGTTGCTCTCAATTTGGAATGAAAGTGCCAAGTGGTTTGATGGTAGATGGAATAGAGAGACCTCCCAACCCAAGGCTGATGAAAGAATGATAGGAGCAGAGAGTAACTTTTGTGGTCAGCAGTTTCACAGTTGCATTCAAAATAAAGAGGACTAAGTCTAGTATCCACAGGAGGAAATAGCTGTTTTCTGGTTCAGGGGCCATTGGTACTGGCTTAAAGGAGTTCTGCTACTCCTTTGAGACATTTTACATTCTTTTTGCCTTAATCCAGGCATACCTTGTTTTATTGCGGTTTGCTTTGTCGCACCTCTCAGTGGGTTTTTCACAAATTGTGGTAACTCTGCGTTGAGCAAGTCATCAGCACCATTTTTCCAACGGCATGTGCCCACTTCATCATGTCTGACATTTCAGTAATTCTCACAATATTTCAAATCTCTTCATTGTATCTGTTACGGTGATCAGTGATCTTTGATGCTACTGTTGTAATTATTTTGGGGGTCCATGGTCTGTCTGTATAAGAGAGCAAACTCAAAAAACGTGTGTATTCTGACTGCTTCACCAACCTCCTGTTCCCTCATTTCCCTTTTTTCAGGCCTCCTTATTCCCTGAGACACAACAATATTGAAATTGGGCCTAATTAATAGCCCTACAGAGGCCTCTAAGTGTTCAAATGAAAGAGTCCCATGTCTCTCACTTTAAATCAGAAGCTAGAAATGATTAAGCTTAGTAAGGAAGGCATGTCAAAAGCCAAGACAGGCTGAAAGCTAGATCTCTTGTGCCAAACAGCTACGTTGTGAATGCAAAGGAAAAGTTCTTGAAAATAATGAAAAATGCTACTCCAGTGAACACATAAATGATTTAAAAAGCACAACAGCCTTATTGCTGATATGGAGAAAGCTTTAGTAGTCTAGATAGATGAAACCAGCCACATTACCTTAAGTCAAAGCCTTACCCAGAACAAGACTCTTATCTCTTTAATTCTATGATGGTTGAGAGAAGTGAGGAAGCTGCAGAAGGAAAGTTGAAAGCTAGCAGAGGTTGGCTCATGAGGTGTAAAAAGCTGTCTCTGTAACATAAAAGTGTAGAGAAAGCAACAAGTTATCCAGAAGATCTAGCTAAGGTAATCTGTGAAGATGGCTACACTAAACAGATTTCCAATAGAGATGAAACAGAATCCTGTTGGAAGAAGATGCCATCTAGGATTTTCACAACTAGAGAGAAGCCAGTGCCTGGCTTCAAAGCTTGGGAAGGACAGGCTGACTCTCTCATTAGGGGCTAATGCAGCTGGGGACTTTCAGTTGAAGCCAGTGTTAATTTACCATTCCAAAAATCCTAGGCCTCTTTAGAATTATGCTAAATCTACTCTTCCTGTGCTCTGTAAATGAACAACAAAGCCTGCACAGCACCACATCTGTTTACAGCATGGTTTACAGATTGTTTTAAGCCCACTATTGAGACCTACTGCGCAGAAAAACAGATTGCTTTCAAATTATTACTGCCCATTGACATTGTACCTGGTCATCCAAGAGCTCTGATGGAGATATACAAGGAGATTAACGTTTTCATGCACAGTAACACAACATCCATTCTGCAGCCAATAGCTCAAGGAGTAATTTTGACTTTCAAGTCTTATTTAAGAAATACATTTTGGGCCGGGCGCGGTGGCTCAAGCCTGTAATCCCAGCACTTTGGGAGGCCGAGATGGGCGGATCACGAGGTCAGGAGATCGAGAGACGATCCCGGCTAACACGGTGAAACCCCGTCTCTACTAAAAAAATACAAAAAAATAGCCGGGTGAGGTGGCGGGCGCCTGTAGTCCCAGCTACTCGGGAGGCTGAGGCAGGAGAATGGCGTAAACCCGGGAGGCGGAGCTTGCAGTGAGCTGAGATCTGGCCACTGCACTCCAGCCTGGGCGACCGAGCTAGACTCCGTCTCAAAAAAAAAAAAAAAAAAAAAAAAAAAGAAATACATTTTGTAAGGCTGCTATGGATAGTGATTCCTCTGATGGATTTGGGCCAAGTCAACTGAAAACTGGGATGGATTCACTATTCTAGATGCCATTAAAAACACTTGTGATTCATGGGAAGAAGAAAAATATCAATATTTTTTTTTTTCTTTTTGAGACGGGATCTCATTCTGTCACCCAGGCTGGAGTACAGTGGCATGATCTCGGCTCACTGCAACCTCCACCTCACGGGTTCAAGCAATTCTCCTGCCTCAGCCTCCCAAATAGCTGGGATTACAGGCACACACCACCATGCCCAACTAAATTTTGTATTTTTATTAGAAACAGAATTTCACCATGTTGGCCAGGCTGGTCTCAAACTCCTGACCTCAGGTGATCCACCCACCTAGGCCTCCCAAAGTGCTGGGATTACAGATGTGAGCCGCCACGCCCAGCCAAAATATCAACATTAACAGGAGTTTGGCTTAGAATCCTTTCTACTTTCACCTTTAAGTCTAATTTCTACTTTCACCTTCAAGTCTAGCCTCTGGTTGTTTAAAATAAACATCTTGTGTGAAATAGGCCAGGCGCGGTGGCTCAGGCCTGTAATCCCAGCACTTTGGGAGGCCAAGGCAGGCGGATCATGAGGTCAGGAGATTGAGACCATCCTGGCTAACACAGTGAAACCTCGTCTCTACTAAAAATACAAAAAAATTAGCCGGGCGTGGTGGCGGGCACCTGTAGTCCCAGCTACTCGGGAGGCTGAGGTAGGAGAATGGCGTGAGCCTGGGAGGTGGAGCTTACAGTGAGCTGAGATTGCACCACTGCACTCCAGCCTGGGTGACAGAGCAAGATTCTGTCTCCAAAAAAAAAAAAAAAAAAAAAAAAAGAAAAGACAAAAAATAGAGTGAAAAAAAAAAAAAAAAACCCAGGGTTTTTAAGTTGATTCCAATCCTCATGGATGACTTTGAGGGGTTCGAGACCCATGGAGGAAGTAGCTGGAGATGTCGTGAAAACTAGCAAAAGAACTAAAAAGTGGAGCCTGAAGATGTGACTGAAATGCTGCAATCTCATAATAAAACTTGAATGGATAAGGAGTTGCTTCTTATGGATGAGCAAAAGAAAGTATTTCTTTTGGCCAGGCGTGGTGGCTCACGCCTGTAATCCCAGCACTTTGGGAGGCCAAGGCAGGTGGATCACCTGAGGTCAGGAGTTTGAGACTACCCTGGCCAACATGGTGAAACCCCATCTCTACTAAAAATACAAACATTAGTCAGGTGTGGTGGTGTGCACCTGTAGTCCCAGCTACTTGGGAGGCTGAGGTAAGAGAATCTCTTGAACCTGGAGGTAGAGGTTACAGTGAGCCGAGATCGCACCACTGCATTCCAGCCTGGGTGACAGAGCAAGACTCCGTCTCAAAAAAAAAAAAAAAAATTGTTTTCCTCACTCTCATCCAGGCTGGATCACAGCAGCTGGATCACAGCAGCTGTGATCACGGCTCACTGCAGCCTCGACTTCCTGGGCTCAAGTGATCCTCTCACCTCAGCACCTCAAGTAGCTGGGACTATTGGCATACACTACCATGCTTTTTTTTTTTTTTTTTTTTTTTTTTTGTAGGGACAAGGTCTCCCTATGTTGCCCAGCCTGGTCTTGGACTCCTGGGCTCAAGCAGCCCTCCAGCCTTGGCCTCCCAAAGTGCTGGGATTACTGGCAGAAACAGATGAAATCTACTCCAGATAAAGATGCTACAAACATTGTTGAAATAACAGAGAGGTTTGAGATTTTGAAGTAAGTTATACTGCGGATAAAATACTGTCAAACAGCATCACATGCTACAGAGAACTCTTTCGTGAAAGGAAGAGTCAATCGATACAGCAACTTCATTGTTGTCTTAAGAAATTGCCATAGCTACCCCAACCTTCTGCAGCCACCAACCCTGATCAGTTGTCAGCTATCGATGTTGAAGCAAACCATCCACTAGCAAAAAGATTATGACTCAGAGCTGATAGTTGGCATGCTTTAAGCAATAAAGCATTCCTTAAAGCATGTACATTGTGTTTTAGACATAATGCTATTGCACACTTAGTACAGTATCACATAAACACAACTTGTATATGCACAAAAAATTCATGACTTGCTTTATTGCAGTGGTCTGGAACTGTTGGATGGAAGGAATTTTATCTAGAGCCTGGTGAACAGCTTCCCAGGTGTGCATCTAGGGCCTCCTAGGGATCATCAAGTTTTAGGAAATAGATTTCCTTCTTCCACAGGCACGGAGAAGGAAATTTTGCACTGGCCTTTGGGGAGCTGAAGAAGAGCTGCGGGGAGGCTTGTTCTGACATAAAATAGTGACTCTCTCCCTGCTTGAGATGTTCCACAGAAGGCTGTTTCTGGTTCACTTGCCCCTCCAGGTCCATTCCCTCCCCTTCATTCTGCTCACTGCCAGACAGACTGTGCTGGGAGTGCTGCATCGGCAGGCTCCAGGCCCTCTGAGGCTCAAGGTGTTCATTCCCTGGCTCCTTCCCTGCCATGTCTGTTTTCCTTCTTCCCTCCTTCCCATCCCAGCAACCACCCTCCTCCTTCCACCAGACCTGGGAACCATCATCCCAACCACACTCACCCTGTGGTTCTATTACACGTATCAGTAGTTCTCAACCCCACCTGCACCTGGAATCACCCGGAAGCTCCCACCCCCATTGGTTGATTTAATAGGTCTAGGGTGTGCCCTAAGCATTGAGAATTTTAAAAGCCCCACAGTTGATTCTAATGTGCAGCCACTACCCTGCCCAATACGATCCCCAACCAGGCAGCTGGGGCCTCTGCACTGGCTCCTGCACATTAGAAGGGCCAATCCTTTGGCATTCCTGCCCTGCGCCTCTTCATGGGGAAGGAGTTTGAAGGATCAAGGGGGCAGACACTGTCCCAGAACCTTTGTTCCCCTTATAAACCATTACCTAGGCTCCCAGAACCTCAGGACCTCCAGCCCTTCCACAGCTTTGTCCTCCAGACAGATCCCTTCAGCCTGAGAAGTGACTGAGGCGTGGCTCAGTAAGAGGGTGAGAGGATGCTGGAGGGGATGTGCTGCAGGAGGGCTCTCTGTGTTCTTGCCATGGGCCCTGCAAATACTGGGGAGGGCTTGTCCCTGTATCTACACCCTTATAATAAATCCTTGAATTTACTCATTTCAAGTGTGCAGCAGTTTCCTTTCAAGACCCTGCACAGAGCAGACTTAGAAATCTGAGGGGCCTAAAGCCAAGACTACTGGCCATGGAAAAGCAAAAGTTCACATGAGAGGTCCCAGCTTAGGCACTGGGGCAGCCAAGTCATCTCTGCTTAGGAGAGAAAATAAGGGCTGGTATAGAAAGGGAATTGCTCAAGACAGGCCACACACCCTGCAGCAGAATCATGCTGGGTTGTCTGTATAGGGGAGGATTGGTGAGGAAGGGCAGAGTGAAGGCCAACAGTTTGGTCCCAGAACAGGGAAGGCTGGGTGGGCCAGGCCTGGCTCCAACCCTACCCTTGAACCAGACTGCAAACACTCAAGTTATGCAAACAGATTAACCTCACAATGGAGAGGGAACAGATACAATTAAATACAACCTTGCTTTCCATTTTACTCATGTTTAGCAATTAATTTATTTTTTATTTAACTAATTGATTTTTAGTTTTTTAAGAACTTTATCAACATCTTCATATTTTTTGAGACAGGGTCACCCAAGCTGCAATGCACTGATGCAATCATGGCTCACTGCAGCCTCGACTTCCTAGGCTCAAGCTGTCCTCCTGTGTCAGCCTCCTGAATAGCAAGGGCTACAGGTGTGTGCCACCCACCACGCCCTGCTAATTTATTTTTTGTACAACGACAGGGTCTCACTTTGCTACCCAGCCTGGTCTGAGCTTAATTATTTTTCCACCTCAGCCTCCCAAAGTGCTGGGATTACAGGCATGAGCCACCATGCCGAGCCCTTCATACTTCTTAATAAACAGACCTGTGACTTCAGTACCAGTATGTGAAGGAAAAGTCCACCTTAATTCAAAAAGAACGAGAGGGGGGTCCCAAAAGGAGTTTGTTCTGAGGCCTGTTCTCTGCTCACTGAAGGACACTTGGATGACGGGGCCTCTGGGAGAAAGGGTGAAATGTTTTGTTCTGCCTTTCAGATAGAGGAACATCACCTCTTACATGGGCTGCTGCCGCATAGGGACTGCCATCTCTGCTTCCATTGCAGTTCTTCCCCGACACTGGCTCTGCTCCCCTAAAACTGTAAGGTCAAAGCAACCACCTAGAATGGTGAAGCTACTTACTGTGCTTTTCCTTACATCAGTTTGGTATAAATGCACTGGATGTTACCCAAGGGTTTATAACCACCAAAGTTTGCTCTTCCCATGAGGTTGTGCAAACATCAGCTATGGCCACAAATGATAGGCAGGAATGACATGTATGTCAGTTGAGACTGCACATCTCCCACACAGGTACCTTGATCAGCTCACAAAGATTAAAATACTAGCTTATTTGAGGAAAAATGAGAAAAAAAAAAGCCATCTGATTCCCAGCCTGGGCAACATGGCAAAACTCCGTCTCCACAAAAAAAAAAAAAAAAAAAATTAGCCAGGCATAGTGACATGCAGCTGTAGTTGCAGCTGCTTGGAAGACTGAGGCAGGAAGATCACTTGAGGCCAAGAGGTAGAGGCTGCAATGAGTCGAGATCATGCCACTGCACTCCAGTCTGAGCGAGACAAACCCTGTCTCAAAAAACCAGAAACAGCTGGGCGCAGTGGCTCATGCCTGTAATCCCAGCACTTTGGGAGGCAAAGTGGCCGAGGTGGGTGGATCACAAGGTCAGGAGTTCAAGACCAGCCTGGCCAATATGGTGAAACCCCATCTCTACTAAAAATACAAAAAAAATTTAGCTGCGCGTGGTGGCGCATGCCTGTAGTCCCAGCTACTCAGGAGGCTGAGGCAGAAGAATCGCTTGAACCCGGGAGGCTGAAGTTGCAGCAAGCTGAGATCATGCCACCACACTCCAGTCTGTGAGACAGAGCAAGACTCCATCTCAAAACAAACCAACCCCACAATCAGATTCCCCAAGTGCCAGACACTGCACAGTAGAGAATGCATTTAAACGAAGCATACCCGACATACAGCTAGATAACATCAGCTCTCATTGGTTTAGTCGGTGGTGTACAGAAAAGAAGAGCTCGCAGTGCAGGCTAATGTCATGTTTTTGAATCAGGCTGTAGACAGAGGAGGACAAACAGCCAGTCTGCTGAGTGAAGAAAGAATGGAGCTATGGAAAACACCTGGGAACACTCACATAAAAATAGTGTCCCAAGCTGGTCCAAAAAGGTCGGCACGGAGGTACTGACGAGTCCAAGATAGAAGCGGTGACTGGACAAAGCCCAGGAAGGGAACCTCTAGGTCATAACATAACCACTGGCTCAGAGCCTGCTGCTACGGGAGCTACTGGTGCTAAGAGCTGAGGTTACACCAGATGCACAATGAGAAGTACTGAGCAAACCCCACATAGCTGCAGTGGGAGTTTCCGCCAAGGAAGCTCCCATGAGACCAGCTGTGGCCAGAGGACAAGGTCCTCCAAGACTCCTTTTACCTACCTGTCAGGTTTCTCATACTAAACAGAAAATTATGGTATGGCCCAGAGCAGTCAGGTCCTGGAAGCACCCCTCATATTAAAATGGTCACTTGAGAGGAATGCATGCATTTTACAGGGTGTGTTGTGTGAGGCACTGTGGGCAAGGCCCTCTGAGTGCAGTGGGTGGGCAAGCTCCACAGTGGTCCCTCGGTATATCTGCAGATGCTAGTCCCTCATGGAAAATCGCTTAGTATTTGCATATAACCCACGCATAGCTTCCCATTTACTTTAAATCACCTCTAGATTGCTTATAATACCTAATGCAAACAGTTGTTATGCTTGTATTGTTTAGGGAATAATGACAAGAAAAAGTGTATGTTCACTACAGACACAATATTTTTTTCTGAGCATTTTAAATCTGAGGTTGGTTGAACCTGCGATGCAGAACCTACAGATGGGGAGGGCCAAAGATACAGTGACAGAAAAGAAGGGCATATGGCGGCAGATGTGCAGAGGGCGCTGAAAGGCACCCAGCCAAGCAGGGGCATAGGGTTGGGTTCCAAAAGAGGTATCTCCCAAGCACAGAGCCACCAATGTGCTTTAGGGTTTGAACAGTCCTCTCGTATGGCTGTTTTAACCTGGAGTCATTTGAGAGAGCCTAAAAAAGCAAATGTTAATCTTACTTTGGCCCTTCCTTAGCTTTCAATTTACTCCTTCTTTGGGTCTGGACCATCCACTGGGCAGGGGAGAGGTGAACCACTCCAGGGACAAGAGGGAGCAACTCCCTGACTCCTCTAGTTTCCATGGTTCTGGTTTTTGCTTCAAATGATCAAGTGAGGGCTTCAAGTATGAAGTAGGAGAGAAAAAAACTAAGCCAGGTGTATTGAGTCCCTGAAGAAAAGCTGAGGGGGGAGGTTTTCCCTTTTTTGGTGGGGTCAGGGTGCAGTGGGGACAGGCTAAGGTGCTGGTGCCCACACTGACACGTCTTTTCCTTTCTTGAATTCTGTGATCCTACAGCAATGCAGGAAAGCAGGTAGTGCGGCACTGCCAGAGACATTTTAAAAGTGGGCTGTTTTCACCAGCTTGGCACTAGAGGGCCCTGAAGAACAGCGTCTTTCACCTAAGGAGAAAGCTACACTTGTCTAGAAATGAAGCCCTGGGAGGGGGTATCCTCTGATGCCACCTGCTAATCCTCCACCTTTCATGCAGACAGCACTGGGAACCAGGTCCTGCCACACAGTTCAAAACAGATGATTGGCGATTTCTGAGGGACCCAAGTACTGCATGCCAACTGGGGCTGGGACATACTTACTGTGCCCTCTGCTCTTGATCACTTTAACCCCTCACGCAGTCACAGCTTTGTATCCCACAAGAAAACCAGATCAAGAGTGACCGACTTGTGAAAACCAACCAAGAGAGTTGTTTATCCAGTGTCCACGTTGGGCCAATGTAGAGCCATAGTCAATGTCAGCCATAGCTGACACTTACAGGCAAGTTGTATTCTAGGTCCTTTATGTTCATCTCCTTTAATCCTAATTACGAATCATAACAAACCAATTAAGAAGGTGCTACTGAGATGGCCAGTTTAGAGCAAATATAAGGGCAGTAGGACAAACACTGGAAACCTCAGTCAAGGCGACAACTAGGATTTAAAAGCATTTTCCAATATGCCTCACCTGGGTGAGTCACGAGGAAAAACACTCTTGAAGGAAAAGCTATTCTCAGCCTCCTCTTGATCCCATGTCACAGACAAATCTGATGAGCCTGAAGGCTGCAGCCTACCATGTCACCAAGCACATCAGCCCAGCACAGAGCCTACCCTACAGCCACATACCATCCTTCTCCACAGCCTGCAGCCGACACCGGTCACAAGGCTTTTTGGCGGGTACTCGATTTCAAGCCAGCCTAGTTTTTAGATCTTCCACCCACAGCAGCTTTCTGGGGCCCAACACCTCCCAACCCCACCAGGCACTACAAAGCTACAGGCCTGAATAGATCCTTAATGACTCCCAAATGACAATGCCTAGATAAGCTGGAAGAATCTCCTAGATAATACGTCACCCGAACAGGAAATACAGTGGTTGTGAACAGACAACAACGGAAGAACTGAAGGGTTGCAAAAATTTAAACTTCAATGTTAAGTGAAGATGGCCTCTTCTCTGACAGAAAAAAACACCTTATCTCCAACAATTCAAAATAATTAAAAAGAATTCTTATGATTCAATTTACAAGAACCTTCTTCAACATTGCATCAAAACAGAAAAAATCTTCGCAAAGCTTGGGTTCCATTTAAGATGCATGTTTTTATTGAAGTTTTAAAAAATTTTGTAACCAGACAGGATAAAGTAGACAAGAATGTTATGAGCTAACTATATAATATTCTCTCAATGTTGTGGATCACTAAAATATAATGAAGGATTGTTTTCTATGCTAATTTTCAGGTTGTCCAGTTAAACCATTATTTGGTATCCTTTGAGCAGGTTAGCCTTTCAACTATTTAGAGTTTCTTCTCAGAAACATTCATATATTATACAGGAAACATTCATAGTTTATTTGGGAAACATTCATATTTTATACAGGATGTACAAATTTAAGACTAGACAATTAAAAAAAACACACACAATTATAGCCGCAACACTATCCTAGCTGCATTGTGATTATGTTGTTCAGTTAGCTGTCCATTATATACAACTGGATTTTAATCGTGCTATTTACAGAGGGGCCAAAGCACTCATCTAAAGGTAAAGGCGCTCAGGTTTAATGTGCACTTTCATAGCCCTATGAAAACACAACCATTATATACACTGTAAACACCACAGGGCATGAAATCCATCTCCAGCCACAAACATCAATCTCACAGGATCAAGCATACGAGGTCTAAGGTGGGGTGCCTGACTTTTCTTTTTAAGAATACTTTTCATCTAAAAGTCCTGCTATTCTTTTCACAGGACACTATTCACTTATTTCAAAGATGGTGCCAGTGCTCAAAACATTTCTCAAACCCCTTTTTGAAGACTACCTGAGAGTGTCTGCAGTGAACTCTTCTGAATGTCCTGGATGGTGGTGAGTCTTCATCCTTGGAGGATGGGTTTGATTTAGGAAAACAGGCAGAGTTATTCACAGGCAACTGAAACAAACTGTGGGATACCACCAGGTTCAAATGTGAGATGCCACTATAAACAACAAGACCAATTTTTTTGTACGGCTCGTAAATTTAGAGTTTATGCCTGAGCAATGCAGTCCTGATGAAGTACAGATTCTTCTAAAGTGATGACTCAGGGGGCTACGCTCATTTGAATGGTGTATCTAGGTGTTTTGCAGTTTTAAAAATCGGTCCTTTCGTTGCCTCTCACATGGACTTTAGTATTCCTCTTCAGCTTCAGTCCCTTTTGCCTTCTTATGGATTGCCCGATTAAAGCTGTGGCAGGCAGGAACCCAGTGATTGTCATGAAGCCCCAGCTTACAGCCAGGGAATCCTTTCTGAGACCGGTGGCAGCACATCCAATACCCTGGCCCATAGGGCAATGCCTGGCAATAGGGCTTGGGGTGCCATCGGCACAGGGACACATCCCCTTTCACATACTTTTTCTTGCACTGTTTGCAAGGATCTTCTCTGTAGCGTGGATCTCGAACCCAGCGAGAATCTGCTGGCCTGATATTGTAGTACTCAATGATAAACTTGAAATAGCAGCAGGTACATTTAAGGGCCACTAAACTCTTGGTGGGAAGTAACCTGAAGATTTTTACCATAATGTGGTGGGGCAGAAAAGCCATGTACTGCTGAGGCTCCAAAAGCTGCTGGATTTTAAACCTGGTCTCCAGGAAGTCATGCGACACCTGCTTCTTCCAACTGGATGCCTCAAGCACTGGTAATGTACTTTCCACAGAAGAGACTGGCGGCACAAATGGCTCAGCAGACCCACTTTTTTCCTCAGATGCACTGTCACCCCCAGCAGCATCTTCAAGCTGGCTGGCCTCTGAAGCCTCTCTTGTTGTGCTTTCATTCAACTGGGAACAGTCTGACAAGTGCTGACCAGGTGGCAAAAAAAACAACATCCCTGGAAGTGGGTCTTCACAGGAGTTTAAACTGGAAGGCTGGTCTTTCTCTACCTTGGACACAGTGATACTAATGCACAAAGATTCTTTTCTTCTTTGATCAGGATTGTGGCTAGTAAGCGACACAAGCTCTCTGCTCATACAATCAACAGCATCTGTGGGCAATTCAGAGGCTTGGGAATAGGTATGAGAAGAAAAAGGTAACCCAACGAGTTCATCTGTCATTTCCACATCATACCTGTTGCTGTTTTTTATGGCAGTTTGTGAACCCGGCTCTAACTCTGCACTGTCTATGTGGAAACTCACTCCTGCTGGCAATGGGGGGCAGTCCTGAGAAGCACTGTCCCAGGCCTGGTCCTCTTTAGGAGAACAATGATCAGCTCTTGAGGGGCCACAATCCACAGATACAGACCCCACAGGATTCACCTGAGTGTCGGGTGCCTCCAAGGCGCCTTTCTTTGTTTTGCCTTCATCAGCCTGAGTGCTATTTGCAAGCAAAACTCTGCCCACATTTCGACGAAAGCTGTTATTCCTTGAGAGGCTCCCAGGCTCACGCTGGCCCTGCCGCTTCAGGCACTCAGACTCCAACTTGGCTACCATGTCGAGGACACGGACTGGTTCGCTCTGTGGTTCACCAACCTCAAGATTTCCCCTTTCTTCACAAGCTCCTGGGGCAGAACAGGACTCGGTGGCTGCGGGCACACCTCTGGATTGGCCAGAAAACCTCACAATGGCAGGTGAGTTTGTACAGTTTTTTGAACAGCTAGCTAGCAGAGCACTGGCTCTTTGCTCCAAGAAGGCAACCATCTGTATAACTGACAGAGGCCTCCCGGCATAGACTCCATCCCCACTGTCACTCACATAATGCACAGAACAGTGCTCAATGCCACATGCAAAAGGCTCAGGTTGGTAGCACCTGCTGTTAACTTCCTTCATCCTTTCAACCTGTACCTTGGCTTTTCTAAGATCCCCTGATTTTTTCCTTCTCTTAGTAGCTCTCCCATCAATATCCCAGGAACTTTTTATTTTCATAGATCCTATCCTGTTACTACACTGGTGGGCTGCAAAGAATGCAATTTTTTCCTTGGTATTTCCAGGTTTCACAACAGCCCAGATATCAAGTGGTCCTTCTTCTTCGCCCTGGTGGATCGTTGCAGATGGTGCATTCTTTTTGGTTTTAACATTCAAGCTGCTCTCTACAGGACTCTTCCCACTCATACTGCACAGAACATTTGGAGAAAGGATCCCAAACGGCTTTCGAGATGATGCTTTACCAAGAGAGGCTGAAGGAAAGACACTTGGTGTTACGTGGCTAGCTTTGCATGTTTCATCATTTACAGCCTTTTGGTGGTTCATAGGAGTTCTCTGCGTTTCCCTGCTGACTTCCGGGGGGTGCTCTTTCTTCTGGAGCTTCCAATATGGCTTTAGGTGCATAACAAAGCCCCTATAGGAAAGAAATACACATTTGATTCAGAAACCAATTTTGTTTTTAGAAAAAATGTTTTTAAATTTAAGCTCAGATGGTTCTAGCAACTAAGAAGAACATTTTCTACCAGTTCACTAAATCTTTACCAACTCTCTCATGATAGCTAGTTTTTACTGCACGTATCAAGAATAACAAAAAGCAAAATATAACCAGTTTATATGGTGTGTAGTACTTTTTTTTTTTTTACCGAAAATAAATCGGTTTTGACTGAAGAACTTCAGAAACTGACATCAGTTAACATTTGGTAAACTTAACCTTTTAAATTAAAAAAAAAATCTGAACTTCCTGAAGACACCTAAGTTTTAGGCATAGAAGAAAGGAAAGTATAAAAAGAACTCCTCCATGATCCCTGTTAGGTTTTTAAACACTCTTTCTAGATCATCACAATTAGCATTTTATTAGTTGCAAATAGCCCATCAAAATTATTGCTTCCTGGCCAGGCATGGTGGCTCACGCCTGTAATCCCAGCACTCTGGGAGGACAAGCAGGCGTATCACCTGGGTCCAGGAGTTCAAGACCAGCCTGGCCAACATGGTAAAACCCTGTCTTTACTAGAAGTACAAAAATTAGCCGGGCGTGGTGGGGCGCCTGTAATCCCAAATACTCGAGAAGCTGAGGCACAAGAACTGCTTTAACCCGGGGGCGGGGGCTGCAGCCAAGATCACACGCACCACTGCACTCCAACCTGGGCAACAGAGTGAGACTTTGTCTCAAAAAAAAAAAGAAAAAAAAAAAGAAAATTATTGCTTCCTAAACTATTCCCATACCACTGAATACTGAATATTTAGATGTTTATAATTTTTCACTTGTTTCCTTGTGTACTTTGCCCATCTATTAGTCTTGATTTTCTAAATAATTTATGTGTAGAAACATTTAACTGTCAAATTTCCTGTAACCATCTTAAATATAGACCCTACAGTACTTATTAATTCTAAAACCATTTTGAACTAGTTCAGAAAGATGGTGCCTTATTTTGGTCCTTGGCCAGGGCTAGAGATGGGAGCTATTTCAGAAATAAGACAAAAAGATGATTACTGCAGAGACTAGTGTTCTAGTCCCTGCCACATCACTGATTATCTAGACAGGGTGATTTTACCTTGGGCAAGTCACTTCCTCTCTCGGCCTCAGTTGAAACGTTAACTGAGGGGTTGAAATACTAGATAACCTAATGAACTGGTCAAATGTACGATTTACATAAAATAGCACACAGATACACAAAACACCCTGGACGGAAGAAAGAGTATTTTCTAGGGATGCCTGGACTCCTGCAAAATAAACTTAGAAACTAAAATAAAGATCTGCAGTCCCAGTTTGGTGGGAGTGAGGCAACAGCACCTACAGGTCTAAGCACGTGAAGTTTCACCTGCTCTTGCTCACTGGGACAGCAGCTGAACACATACATCTCAGAGAGCTCAGTTTATTCATCCTCTGCTCCACATTTACCGGGTGCCAGCCATATGGCAGCCTCTGTGGTAACTGATTTCAGGTTATCAGTTTTAATCACCAAGAATGAAAGTGATCGTCTAGAACAAGTTTACCTTTCACTTCAACTTTTAAATCCTACGTTCTAGTCTCAGATAAAAGAATAATTATGGATACTGTTATCTTCTAGCCAGATAAAGAGAAATTTTGCATTTAAAGCATACAAAAGTGTTTTTTAAAAGATACTCCTGAAACAGGAGCCAGGCATGGTGGCTCACACCTATAGTCCCAGTGCTTTGGGAGGCATAGGTAGGAGGACCCTTTGAGGCCAGGAGTTTGGGACCAAGTTTATTCCTGGTGATTAAAACTGATATGTGAAAACAGTTACCATAGAGGCAGCCATATGGCAGGCACTCAGTAAATGCGGAGCAAACAAGGATGAATATACTGAGCTGTCCAAGATGTACGCTTCAACTAGGAAAGCCTGGACAACATGGCAAGACCTCATATCTAAAGAAAAAAATGTTTTTAATTAGCCAGGTGTGATGGCACGTGCCTGTAGTCTTAGCGAATAGGGTGGCTGAGGCAGAAGGATCGCTTGAGCCCAGGAGTTTAAGGTTACAGTAAGCTATGATCACGCCACTATACTCTAGCCTGGGCAATACAGCAAGACCCTGTCTCCAAAAACAACAAAAAAACAAACCCAACTAAACAACCAAACAAAACCTTTGAAATAGATATTATCAAGGTCTTTCTGATCTTTGGCAATTTATAGTCTAATCATCTGTAGAGATCTTCCCCCTTTCTGCACTGTGACAGTTTTAATAGCTTTCTATTATTATACTGTATAGTCTTACAAATACAGCCACCCAGAATTCAAGAACAGATGACATATAAATGAATAAAAGAGGCACACCTAGTGCTATCTCTCTGTGCCAACTATTTTCTGGGTTTTCATATCCGTTCAACCCCATTCCTAAATGAAATGAAATGGAAGTGTCAAAAAACCCAATAAATTCTCACATAATGATCTCATTACACAGTATCTATGAACAAATTTAATTTAAACTTTAGCAGTATGTGTGCCATTTTGGATTGCACAATATGTTCTCTTCGACTTCTTCCCCCATGTATTATTTTAGGTGCTATTATTGACAGACAGGGACATTAAAAAGAAACTAATGTAATTACAGAAGGCTTTTATTTGCATTCGAGCTTTAAAGTCAGCT
This sequence comes from Macaca mulatta, assembly GCF_049350105.2. Taxonomy (NCBI): domain Eukaryota; kingdom Metazoa; phylum Chordata; class Mammalia; order Primates; family Cercopithecidae; genus Macaca; species Macaca mulatta. The sequence goes on along the minus strand of NC_133412.1, from coordinate 128,477,854 downwards.
CAACTAACACTATGTGTACAAGATTTCAGCGAGATTAAAATAGGAGATGATCCCAGGGAACAGATGTGAGGGAAGGAAAATAGCCAATAAGGACACACAAGGTGACTGCTGGGAAGTGCGGTGATCCTGTGAGACCCCTGAAAGAAGCAGGACATTTAGGCACCAGCTCCAATCCCTCACTGGTTGAAGGTTGCCTGAGGTTAGCCTTTCCCCCTTATGTGCTGGGTTTGAAAGCCCTGAGGCAGAAAATAGAAAGCTGTTGGCAAGATGTAGAGAAACTACAAAAATCTAAGTTTTGTTTGAAACCAGTGATGGCCTGAGAGGATATAATGCAGGAAGCAAAGGGCATCTGCTGCAAAAATCCATAAAGCAAAAACTTTAAATCTCTAACACATTACAACAGATGGTGGCACTTTCCCACCCCCAAGTCACCCCCACACACAAAGACAGGCATGGGTGGGGTAAAGCTCCAGCTACGTTTCCATGGTTGCCTACCTCTTCATCACAATTGTATTTTAAACTATTGCTATAATAAAGTCCTGCTCTCTTGCAATAAAATAAAATGCAGGTTTATAGCACCTACACATCAATGTTCCCTAGATTCTCAGAAAGGCCCTTAAAAGAAATTAAGATCCCCTAGGCCCATTAAATCACAATTTCTCAGACTGGGCCCAGAATCTGTTTTTAATGTTAGGTTGAAATTGAAAGGGACTTTAGAGGTCACGTGTTAGATCTAATGTAAAAGTGGGATTCTAGATGTGAACTTAGGTGCTGGGCTACTAACAGGGGTTAAGGTGGAACTGCCCAACAAAAAATCAAGCAGACAGTCCATACTGAAGCATCTTATCGAAGGGCTGGGTAAAAACAAGGGGAGGGAGAGCATTAGGACAAATACCTAATGCATGCGGGGCTTAAAACCTAAATGACAGGTTGACAGATGCAGCAAACCACCACGGCACATGTATACCTATGTAACAAACCTGCACATTCTGCACAGGTAACCCAGAACTTTAAGTTAAAAAAAAAAAAAAGAAAGAAAAAAAAAAACCACAAGAAGTCAAAAGTTCATGGTGGAGGGGTGACTAGAAGCTGAGAGGGTGAGCACCAACGACAGCGACTCTCTCACTAAGCTTGGTTATGAAGGACAGTCTCAACATACCTGTCACCTTAAATCCTTTCCAGGTCTACAGGGAGATATAACAGTGAACCAGGTATAATTTGAGCAACTTTATTCCAGTAAAGGCCCAAATCCTGTATTCAATAATTCCACTATTCCTTTTAGACTCTAAGTTCAGCTTAAAAAAGAAAACTCTCACCTAAATAGAGTATACACTCCCCAAAATGAAGCCATAAAAGACAACTAAACTTTCCTTTTAAAAAAATGTAGTTGGATAAATCCCAACACTTCAAGAGTCATACTAACTCTTGTCCACAGAGGGGTAAACCTGATGACAAATCGAATGACAATATGTGGTCAGAATAGGGGAAAGGACGAGATTTCTCTTACTGCTAATAGGAAGCCATAATATCAAAGGCAGATGCCGGTTTTCTAACTTGTTAGTCTTCAGCCTTGCTTATCAAAACAAGTTAGAAGATAAGGCAGTTCATGTGTCTTTCTGGTTCAGTAAAGGCACAGGAATGCTAATTCCAAAAAGGAGTCACTTATTAGCATAACAGCCACTCTTTATTTATAAAAATCGGAGGAATAATGGCTGGGGGCAGTGGCTCATGCTAGTAATACCAGCACTTTGGGAGGTGGAGGCGGGCGGATCACGAGGTCAGGAGTTCGAGACCAGCCTGGCCAACATGATGAAACCCCATCTCTACTAAAAATACAAAAATTAGCCGGGTGTGGTGGTGGGCGCCTGTAATTCCAGCTACTCAGGAGGCTAAGGCAGGAGAATTGCCTGAATGCGGGAGGCGGAGGTTGCAGTGAGCTGAGACCACATCACTGTACACTGGCTCTGGGTGACAGAGCAAGATTCCGTCTCGTGGGACCAAAAAAAAAAAAAATTGGAGGAATAAAAATAGAGTAGTATACAAAGGCCCCTTCTCATTATCTAATACCTTTAGAGAGGAAAAAAGTATACAGTAAGGAAATTCATCATTTGTTTCTTAAAAACTGTAGAAGCTTCCAGAGACCATCTTATGACAGCCTTCTTCACTGGACCATTGTACAAATAATTAGCAACTCGGCAAAGTGCTGCAGATATATATAATGAAATCCTTGTTTTCAAAAATGAGGAAGCACAAATAAAGTGACTTCTGAAGTCCCACAGCTAGGCAGTGGTAAAATTAAGATTAGAATTAGATAGGAAATACAGTCTCCTGGATCTATATTTTCCCCACTATGAAGGACGATACATCAAAAACCTATGATAAATTATGACACAAATAAAATTAAATAATTCTGACAGCATCTATTCCAAGAACTTTTATCTTTCAAATTAGGTCAGTTTTTCATAAGTGCCACATAAAACTACTACACAGAGCTGTGATGCATTAAGGCAGACAGATCACATAAACCATACTAATATAAAAGCATACAAAGGCTGTTTTGATGGCTATTAAATTGGAAAAAATGCCAAGAGCAGGAGGGTGTGAATATAGGCAGAGGCACAAGAAAAGACGTCCCCCTCCATATGTCTCTAAGCACTGACAGAAAGAATGCATCCAACTCCCACAGCATGCCTGTTTTAAAAAAGAAAAAAAGGGGGAAAAAAACCCTGTAAGTCAGAAAATGCAGTATTTCTCAAATTAACTTTCAAAATATTGGGGGATGGCTTTTTTGGGGAGGCAATCCACTCCTTTTCTTTTTAGGGAATATTCTCTAAAACCAACTCAAGGAACTTCTAAATTTGCCTTACGAGGATTGGGTGGTTAGGGTTAGTGGTGCACGACAGAAAAATCCTTTATTGTCTGTTAATGGATACTAAGTAATAAAGAGAATGGCCTTTGGAAACACATGTATGGTTTTCAAAAGCTCATCGCTCACGGTTTCCATCTTAGAATTCACAATGGTATTTAAATACAGCACCTACCTGCTTCAAAGTTATCTATAATATTGACCAAATGAAGCTAACTTCCAGAAAGTAGAGTAGATAAGCTTAATGGGACAACCAAGTATCCAAAACATATTAAAAAGGAATATTGACAAGTTGGGAACAACAGCCACTATCCTTTGCTTTTCTATTGTGTTCACAATCAACGCAACACCTAATACTGTTGGACAGTATTACAAAATAGTGAATTAGTAATATTATGCAAATTAACACAGGTCCCCAGCCTGCTTTTGTTGGAGCAGGGAGGGAAGAGAAGGGCCTGGAGGAAAAGAACTTCTGCTTAGGCTGTTGTGAATTATTAAATAACAGTTCAGGATAGAGACAAAATGAAGTATTCATTTTGTTAAACTTAACCATGTCTAAGTTAATCTGTAGTCATTTCCTATTGCTCCTGTGACATAATGCCAAACACCCACAAAACTCCAGCATATCACATTTACTGCTACACAGGCAAATGAAAAGCCTACCACTGGTAAATGCCACTAGAATGAACACCAAAATGCAGATGAAACCTAGTAAAAAGTTAAAGTCCAAAAAATTAATACATTTTGAAAAGTACATTGAGCATTACCAGGAAAATTTAATTTCCAAGGATTTTTCAGATATTCAGAGTTCCTGTTAACAACTCTCTTGCATATTTTACCTATTCTAATTTTTTTTTTACAGAAAATGAAGGAAAATAAAACTCCTATCCCTTTGCATAGCAAACCACTACTTCCTTGAGTGGGCTGACGCTTGCTTTTACTTTGAAACCAATCATTCTTCCATATGACAAAGATACTTTGCTTGGCCAACTTTAGTAAGGATTCCGAACTTTCTTCTAGGCCCATCTGTGCAGTTCCTTACAAAATCCAGTTTTAGCAAAAGACCCCCTCCCATCTTCAATATCTGATCAAGTTCTTCATTTTCTACCATCTCCCAGGTGATGTCTGATCACCCTGGCTTGTCTTCAGCAAGAATCCTGTTAGATGGGTTTAGCCAGAATCCCCCTTACTCCAAATGCTTCCTCTTAGTAGTTTACCTTCGACTGACCCCTACCCTGTTCATTGCCCATGATGTATTTGGAGTTGAGCCCAAACTCTTTCCTTTGCTGCAAGATCCCGTTGCAGTGGTCCCTATATACTTATCGCCACGGTCCTGAATAGTCTTCTTTGCCCACCTTTAACAAGTATCATTAGTTTTTTTCTTTAACATACATTTTTATGTAAACATAAATTTTTAAAAAATATTTTTAAGGCAATAGCAATTTCTGACATCACTTGCATACGCAGTACTTTCAAAGAGTTGATGAGAGCTTTAACATATGCCCTATTTGACCAAAATGTAACTCAAACAAAAGGCTCTCTCTCTTAAGGGATAATATTCAAGATTCCAAGGCTAACCTGGAATCCAGTTCAAAAATCCATTATGTGTCAAATAACATTTGATATGAAAAATAAGAGTACAGCTACTAATTCTAGAGTATAAATGCAACCTGACACTGCACATGTCTGCCACCATACACACAAATCCCTGGCTGGACAATGATCTTAGGCCAAGTACCTAACACATGCCACCTGGGCACAGGCTGGCCCATTAACACAGTTATATGTAACTGAATTTTAAAATGGCTTAACCCCGGGGAAAGAAAAAAAATAGGCTAAAATAAAAGTTCAGAGCCAGCCAGGCATGGTAGCTCACATGTGTAATCCCAGCACTTTGGGATACCAAGGCAGGAGGATCACTTGAGCACAAAAGTTCAAGACCAGACTGAGCAATATAGGGAAGTTCCCTATTTATCACCTCCCCCACCCCGACCCTGCCAAAAAAAAAAAAAAAAAAAAAAAAGCTGAGCATGGTGGAATGTATTTGTAGTCATATTTGGGAGGTGACCATGGGATTGCTTGAGCCCAGGAGTTAAGAGTTTGCAGTGAGCTACGATCATGCCACTACATTCCAGCTAGGGCTAAATAGAGGGACTTGGTCTCAAAAACAAGCAAACGTTGGTAAAAATTCAGGGTAATAAGTATTAGTGCACCAAGCAAAAGGGTTTGCTTGCAAGCCAGGCACAGTGGCACACCCCTGTACTCCCAGCAACCCGGGAGGCTGAGGTGGAAGGATAACTACAGCCCAGTTGTTTGTGTCCAGCCTGAGTAACACAGCAAGACCCGGTCTCTAAAAATAATAGTTTATAGCATCAATGTAGACAAAAGAGTTGGCAAGTTAAGACTTCTGTCAGCAATACTGAGTGGGAGTGAAGGGGGTGGGGAATTACTTCAGAAATAGGCCCCATGCTGTTTACCAAAGAAAGCCAAAGTCACTGTCCTGCCTGCCCACCTGCTGAGTAACTGTTCTTCCTTCTACCACATGCCTCTAGGATCTGCTGAACCAAGACTGAAGTAGCAATTTGTGCACTGGCTGGTTAAGGCATACTCTGTTTAGAATTACTACTTGTAAAGAAATGAGATTTATGTTCAACAGAAAACTAAAAAAAATGAGCTTTGGTGCCTGTTTTTGTAGCTTACCAAGGCAAATTTAACTATTGGGGTTAAAAATCAGCATTCCAAGGGGTACTGTGAGAAATAAATCTATACTATAGATCATTGGGCAACAAGAGCCCAAATTGTAATGTTATCTGGTGTATTTGTCTTATCCTTCAAACAAAACTATTCCTTAAGTACACAGAGGGAATCTTCATCTTTTTATATTATTCTGCAGAATCCGACAATACTTGGAATTCCTAAAGCCTTACATCGAGGATAATGGCTTATACAAAGGATACAGAGCACCTAGTTTCAAGGTAAAATTTGGGCCTTTGGAACCAGGTTAGCATAGATCCAGGACTGGGGGAGAGGGGACAGGTGATTAAAGGAGCAGTTACAAGTCCTACAAATTCCTGAATATCAGTATATATTACTTAATATGGTTATGATCATATTGTACATACAATGTACTTTTTTATCACAAGGAGATATTTTCCATGTTATTACATGGTCTTCAAAACCAATATTGTAAATGTGTAAGTACCAGAGTATATTTAACCATTCTCTCTAAACCTGGACATTATAACATTTTCATGAGTACAGTCTCTTATGCATTTAAGGGTATGTCCTTAGGAAATATTTCCAAAAGTGAAATTCTTGAGTCAGAGTGTATTTTCACAACTGGCTATATCTTGCCCAACCACTCTCCAAAGGGATAATGCTAATTTTCACTGCTACCAGCAAGACAAGCGTGCAAGTTTTATGGCAAGGGTTTTGTATCTTAGAGAATTGTTTTTAGGCCTAAGAAAAGAAATCAAGGTAGAGCTAGAGATAAAAAGTACAAATGAGACGAGAATAACTTGTTTTTATTCTAGAATAGTAATAGCTCTAATACCTCTACAATGTTTACTATGTGCCAGGTACTGTTTTAAGCTCAAAATATCCATAAAATCCCAAGAAGTACATACTCTTATCTACAACTGTAGATGAAGAAACTGAATCAGAGATGGGTTAAGGAACTTACAAAGATCAAGGTCACAATACCCATAAAAGAAGTACATACTCACTGGCCGCAGTGGCTCACGCCTGTAATCTTAACACTTTGGAAGGCCGATCATGAGGTGAGGAGATGGAGATCATCCTGGCTAACACAGTGAAACCTCATCTCTACTGAAAATACAAAAAATTAGCCAGGTGTGGTGGCACATGCCTGTAGTCCCAGCTATCTGGGAAACTGAGGCAGAAGAATCGCTTGAATCCAGGAGGTGGAGGTTGCAGTGAGCCCAGACTGTGCCACTGCACTCCAGCCTGGACGACAGAGAGAGACTCCATCTCAAAAAAAAAGTACATACTCTTATCTTCAATTGTAGATGAACAAACTGAATCAGAGGCAAGTTAAGAAACTTGCTAAGATCACACAGCAAGCATATCATGGAGTTGGATATGTGTGCAGTCAGGAGCCAAAACCTATGCTCTTACTACTACACTATGCAATGAGGAAAGGAAATTCTGAAGGGCCCATGGCGGGGTACTCCTCAGCAAGCTTATTCTCAAGTGGCAAGTGGAGTATAAGATGTGTGACTGTGAAAGGAAGCAGAACTGGGGCTTCAGGTTCAATTCTGGATGCCTCAAGTTTGATACCTTACTTAAAATTAATTCATTTGTTTATCAAATATTTAACTTCCCTCTAAGCGTCAGACATTGTGCTAGCCTGTGGCTTCAGCATGAACAAAACTGAGCAATTTCTGCCCTCAAGGCACATTTGAGACAGATGCATTAATTCCTTAGCCTTTCATTCATTTCCAAATCTGTAATTTTCTAATGTATTGAAATCAACTTAGGAATAAAAGCAACCATCATTAGAAACATTCAAGTTTTATTTTTGGCAAAAAGAGACCTCAAAAATTGAATATGATAGTCTTGAACAGAGGCCTGAGGACAGATGACATCATCAAAGAGTAAGGCTGGTACAACTATACAGAACACCTGGAAGAGAATCTGCACAGATATACTGTTGTGGTGTCAATTTATAATGGATTTACTTACAAAACATTGTTCCATAGAATGAGAAATGCTAGAGAACAGAAGAAAATGACATTAAAATATAACCATAGGCATGAGCCGGGTACAGTGGCTCATGCCTGCAATCCCAGCACTTTGGGAGGCTAAGGTGAGTGAATCCATTGAGTTCAGGAGTTAAGAGACCAGCCTGGGCAACATGGTGAGACCCCATCTCTACTAAAAACACAAAAATTAGCCAGGCATGGTGGTAGACATCTGTGGTCCCAGCTACTCAGGAGGCTAAGGCAAGAGGATCTCGAGTCCAGGAGGTAGAGGTTGCAGTGAGCCAAGATCGTGTCATTGCACTCTAGCCTGGGCGACAGAGTGAGACTGTCTCAAAAAAAGACTGAAGAGACCTATCAACCAAACACACCATATAGGATTCTGAGTCAGACCATAAAATAGTATGTGTGTGTGTGCGCACGTGTGCGTGTACGTATTCTGTATGTGTGGATGCATTTTTTTTTTACACATTTCTGGAAAGTTCTCAAAATGTGTGTATGCATTTTTAAGTCCTCATCTCTTACAGATAACATCCTGAAATATTTTTGGATTAAATGATACAGTATCTGGGATTTCCTGCAAAATAATATGGGAGAAAAGAAATGGATGGGAGTCCTGAGCAAACAAGACTGGCTATGAGATGATCAACTGCTGAAGCTGCATGATGGCTAAGTGGGGGGGTTTCTCACTACTATTTCTGTACATAGCTAAATTTTTCCATAATTGTTGTTTTTAAAAAGGAGAACTAAACAAATGGGAGCATTTGGAAAACACTGTATGAATGAGCCTTAAAATGTTCATTATGCACATACAGTGTAGAGCCACAAACTGTCCGATTTGGAGTTAGGAAACTGGAATTCAGTGGTTCCCTAAGCCAGGCAGCTCTGCCGGGACTGATCTGAAGTCCCTCCCAACTGAGCTCCAGGCTGTCTGATGCAGTCGCTCCTTCCTGGTTCAAACAACGAGCACCAACACAAGTTCTTGCCCTACTCCACACCCATTACTGAAAACCGAACAGGAAATAAATCAGAAAGCAATTTTTAAAAGATAAAAAGAAAAGGAGACAAACACATGGGAAGTCTAACAATAAAAAAGAACTGAAAGACAAGAGCAGTCAAGACCAATCAATCCAATTCCTAATTAAATACATATAATTTTCAGTTCCTCATTCTGTAATCTAAATGAGCAGTTTAATTAGTACCTGAATCTGCCTTGTATAAGTGCACTTAACTTTCACACGTTAAAGACATACATATATGAACATTTAAATAAACGCATAGGAAATTTTACCATTCCAAGGTATCTCATTCTAAATCCTTTCGTAACAAAAATAGTCACCTCCCACATTCAGTCATGTAGGAAGGGAAAATGACAGTACTAATTTTAAAATATTAATGATGTAGCCATTAATATTTTTTGAACAGTTGGCATGTAGTTATACATTACTCTAAAGAGCTTCAAATTTCATCTTCGAGACAACTCTATGAGCTAGATATAACTATTATTCCCATTTCATAAACACAGAAACTGATTGATTAAAAGTGTAATAAGAATTTTAGGCCAGGCGCGGTGGCTCACGCCTGTAATCCCAGCACTTTGGGAGGCCGAGGTGGGCGGATCACAAGGTTAGGAGATCCATTCATCCACGGTGAAACCCCGTTTCTACTAAAAATACAAAAAAATTAGCTGGGCGTGGTGGTGGGCACCTGTAGTCCCAGCTACTCAGGAGGCTGAGGCAGGAGAATGGCATGAATCCGGGAGGCAGAGCTTGCAGTAAGCTGCGATCACACCACTGCACTCTAGCCTGGGCGACAGAGCGAGACTCTGTCTCCAAAAAAAAAAAAAAAAAAAAAAAGTGTAATAAGCATTTTCAAATGATCAATTATACAAATGGCAGTTCATCGTAGAATACTAAGTACTGGGTCATTTTTTAAAACATGCTTTATAGTATTTTAAACAAAGCTATATGCACACACATCTAACAGTCAAATAGTCAAATTAGTTGCCTAAAAGTCACCAAATTGGTTGTACAGAAGTTCCTACATACAGTATATTTATTATTGTATTTTATACACCCTCTAATCCCAGTTCTTCATTATCTAAAAGGAAATATAAGTCACAGATCAAAGTCAGAAGTTTGTTTTAACAGAAATGTTTCCCATTGCCCAGGAAATGGCTGAAGATAACTGAACATACACAGACCCAAGATGAACAAAAAGCCAAAGGAAAGTGTTATCTACCATCAACTCCTCAAGGGCAGGATCCCAAGTGTGACATTTTTATAACCCCCTACACCCCTAGGATCAAGCACAGAACACTTTTCACATACGAGGCACTTTTCCATAAAAAGTAAACACCAGAAACTACAACTGCATTCTAATCCCCTACGTCTTCAATCTGATCTCCAAATAAAGGAGGAAATAATGCTAAGGAACTCCTTTGACTAAAAGCACCTGCCCTTCACCTGCACTCCTTTGACTTGAAAACACAAGCCCTTCACCTGCCCTCCACTCAATCCACTGCAATGGGTCAACCTAACTTGCCGGGTGGGGAAACCCCGTTTGAAAAGGCAAGCCATCCCCCTCTGGGGACCATTTCATAAACCCTATTCCCCAAATCCCACTATACCTCCCACAAGGAAGAGTGTGTTCTACCACAAAACTACCTTATTTCCCCACAAGTCTCACCATCTTGTCACCAATGGATGAAAACTCAGTGCAGCAGTGTCAATCTTTTTTGGATGCTGGACCCTTCCTAACATCTGAGAAAAGGTCTAAGTTCTCTGCTGCCCAAAAACATCAAAGCACACACATAAGTGATTTTGGTAGGATTTGGGGAAAAGCTCAGGGCTCCTGATTAAGAGCTCCTGCCTGAGTTCCTCTAACTTTGCCCTCCATGTTCACAGTGGCCTGATCCTGTCAATTTTACCTTTCCTCTCTGCTTTGTGAGCATCTTTATCACATTTTACCCATGGCAACTACTGAAACCACTTCTCCAACTAGCCACTCGTTGCCCAGATCACATCTACTGCCCCACCCCAACCCCATCAATATTACACAATGGCTACTAACTATATGCCTTGTTGAATTCCCAGAACTGTGCCTTCCCTGGGACACTTCCCAGGTTCCACCCTGTCTTCAAGATAGAAGTAATCTTATTCTTTTCTGTGTCCATCATAGGGCACACAGCACAGTCCCCTGTACATGGTAAGTACTAATTAGAGTGAATATGCATCAAACTTAAGGACTTAAACCAGCCAGTCAGCAAGAATCTCGTTAAGTGGAAGTTTGTGAGAGTCTGACTAATCAATCCTTGAGCAGCCCACGAACTTAATGCAATTAAGCAACTCCACCTGATCAGTGCCCTGCTTTCTCTAAGATGAGCGGCGGAGAAGGTGGAGAAAAAGAGGACACTTCATCTTGGTTACTGTTCTGCAAAGCACAACAGACTTTGGCTAGTGTAGCAGCTTTTTTCCAGCGCTCTAGTTACTAAAACATTCCTATGTAATCAGATTTTAAGGAAAATTCTACTCAGCAGCCATGTGTAAACAAACACTTCCACAATAAAGTTATTTAACTTAATACTATCAGTTTAACTAGAATAAAAACAACTTTCATGTTGTTAATAACCTCCAGGATGGAACAATCTAGACATGCAGGCATTTAGCTATGAGTCAGGTGACCTCCCTCTCATTTTCAAAGCACCAAACCACATCCTTTAAATACTAAAATATACAGACACTAAGTCCCAACAAGAAACACTGTAAAGTCTCCCCATGATTCTTCACTACATTAAACACAGCTGTCTAACAGGGTCATGTTTACGTAGATTTAAAAAAAAAAAAAAAAAACAGCCACCCCAGCATTAGCACTAACAAAAATTCCTGATAAACAGACTCCTACACACCCAAACCAGAAAGGAACAGGACACCAACAAGCTTAAAAATACTTCTATCTTTAAGGTTTATGTTATAAAAACATAATTAATTAAACTATATCCTGTTACATTTTGGTTATTTCTGTATAACAGTTTTTATATATTTTTAAGAGCCACAAGGTTTTATTATTACTTCAATAGGAATCTCACTTCCCTGGTTCTAGATTAATTGTAAAGTATGCACAGTTCACACCCAGAACCATTAGGTATTTCAATTATTAACAAACCAAACCACAAAGGAGAATCTGATACCCAAGATCAGATTTTTTTTTGGAGACGGAGTCTCGCTCTGTCGCCCAGGCTGGAGTGCAGTGGCCGGATCTCAACTCACTGCAAGCTCCGCCTCTCGGGTTTACGCCATTCTCCTGCCTCAGCCTCCCGAGTAGCTCCACCGCCTCGCCCGGCTAGTTTTTTGTATTTTTTAGTAGAGACGGGGTTTCACCGTGTTAGCCAGGATGGTCTCGATCTCCTGACCTCGTGATCCGCCCGTCTCGGCCTCCCAAAGTGCTGGGATTACAGGCTTGAGCCACCGCGCCCGGCCCCAAGATCAGATTTTAATGCTGGGTTATTAGATGGTAAAACTAGAGCACAGCAAACAGCAAAACCAAGAGGGATGAAGTCAAGGGCAATGTGGTAAGAGTCAGAAATTATACAAAACTCCCTCAACAACGATTTCTTTTTTTTTTTTTTTTTTTTTTTTTTTTTTTTTTTTTTTTTGAGGCGGAGTCTCGCTCTGTCGCCCAGGCTGGAGTGCAGTGGCGCGATCTTGGCTCACTGCAAGCTCCGCCTCCCGGGTTCCCGCCATTCTCCTGCCTCAGCCTCCCGAGTAGCTGGGACTACAGGCGCCGCCACCACGCCCGGCTAATTTTTTTGTATTTTTAGTGGAGACGGGGTTTCATTGTGTTAGCCAGGATGGTCTCGATCTCCTGACCTCGTGATCCGCCCATCTCGGCCTCCCAAAGTGCTGGGATTACAGGCTTGAGCCACCGCGCCCGGCCAATTTCTGAGAGTAAACTTATTTTCACTCTCCTGTTACCAATCTTAAAGACAACGACTATTAGTACAAATAAAAACAGTAATCATTCCAGCAGTAACCACAAACTGCTGGGATTTGTGTCTTATGGATCCAACTTTTTCCTTTTCCCTCAAAGCAGGATCCTACGCCCTAGGCAAGGTCACCTTGTAGCTAACAGCACACTAGAAAAGAGAAAACACGCACATCTGCCTTAAACACAACAGCACCTGAGCTGGAAGGAATGTTTTAAATCTACAAACTATTTTCACAAACATCTCATCTGGCCCTCTTTCTGTTCCCAAACTCATATGCATCTTGCAGCTAATGCGCCAGCTGATCAATCCTTCTCCCCAGTCTCTGTCCACTAGTGGCTCTCATGTCACCACAAACAGTGCCTCATACCCCTCAGTATCTCCATACCTCACAACCTGCAACCACTGCACAGAAAAGATAAAAAGTTCAGAAAGTGAAACTTGCTGAAGATCACAGTAGCTACAGAAGTAGCCATTACATCAAAAGTCAACATTTTCTGATACACTAAAAGCTCAAAACATACCACATTTAAAGTTATATTTTAAAAATCTAGATAATGAGGTACACCAAGTTCTCCCTATGAAAACATTTGACAGTATGTCCATACTAACACTCAGTTCCATCATGTATTATACTTCCCTCCTAGTTTTAGAAGCAAAGTAAAACACAATCTGAGAAAGAGCTTTTTATCCAAAAAGACTTCTACAATAATCAACAAATAACTAAACATTACCCAGATGGAAAACAGAAGTTAATCTGCATTACCTGGGATCTTATGAAGAGGTGATAGCACGAGACCTCGGTTCACACTTAGGCAGACCTTTTAAAAATCAGTTGATTTTTACATAACAACACTTTTAAGGAGAGTAACATTTGCCATAATTATTGCTACTACGTATGGAATGTATAGGTGGGAAAAATGACCAAGGATAATCAAAAAAGATGTACTTTAGAGCTTGTGAATTTACTAACAATTTAACACCTACAGATATGCTCCAATGTGCTAGAAACCCTGATTTAATGAATGAAAATGAAAACCAATGTGTGATCAAAGGTTCCAGCAGCAGTTCAAGTGGAGAAAAGTAGTGAGAATGAGTTACTACAGTATCTTTAAAAAATGACAAACACAAAAGAATCAGCAAAGTGGGTGTTGGGGGGTGTGTGTGTGTGTGTCTGTGTGTGTCTGTGTGTGTGTGTGTGTGTATATATATATATATATATATATACACACAATGCATCAATTTAGTTTTCCAAACTCTAACCAAATTAATATCAAAATAATATTGAGGTGTTATGTATTTATCTGCTCTTTATAGCTGCATATATATTTGTAACACAGAAATTAGAAAATTACATCTACATTTAAGAACCTCAATACATGTCTTCTTTTGTATAGAATTCATACTCAAATTTACAAACTACTACTCTAGAACAGAAACTATTCAGTGCAGGAGAGAATGAGAGCAGCATAGGAAAAGCCATTAATATATTTTTACCAGAAAAATTTAATGAAAACCACAAAGAGGGAGAAATTTCTAGCCAGTCTCCTCCAGATACACAACACTGGAATTGTGCTCAAATTGAAACTACCTAGTGGGGCCTAAAGAGATCAGGGTTATTATAATAGAAGCCCAAACTGTAACCTTGGTGAATTTTCTTCTGTTTCACGTAACAAGTCTAAAAAAATTTCCTGTCTCTAATTTCAGTGTTCAAATCATTTCTCCTATTCAAATCCCACAGTTTGGGAGCTAAATTATCAAAAAGATCTTTTATTCACTCAATATATACTGAGCATCTGCTATGTACCAAGCACTCTTTCAGAGACTGGGGATACAGAAGTGAATAAAGCACAAAATCTCCATCCTCAACAAAGTTATGTTCTAGCTGAGAGACAGATTAATAAGGTACACAGTATATAAAAGGCTATGGAGAAAAAAGGCAGCAAGGTATGTGTGTGCCATACACAAATTATTGACTGATTGAACCAGGGTCTCTCTCACTCTGTTGTCCAGGCCAGAGTGCAGTGGCGTGATCACTGCTCACTGCAGCCTCAAACTCCCAGCCTCAAGCCATCCTCCCACCGCAGCCTCCCAAGTAGCTGGGACCACAAGCATACACCACCACTCCCAACTAATTTTTTTTTAACTTTAATTTTTTGTAGAGACAAGGTCTCGCTACGTTACCCAGGCTGGTCTTGAACTCCTGGTCTCAATCCTCCCACCTTGGCCTCCCAGAGTGCTGGGATTACAGGTGTGAGCCACCACAAATAACTTATTTAGTCACAAGATTTTGGAAAGCTGTTTCACAGTCATGCAGATCACAGAACAAAAAGTTTTGAAAAATAAAACCCACAAAAAGAATATAGTATGAGTGCCCATTTATATGACAAATCCAGAATGGGATGAGAACATCAGGGTAACCGAAACAAAATGGCACTAAAAGCAAGGTCTTTTTGAAACTGAATCTGATCCTGGTGTGTGCTCAAACCATTCCTAAAACAGATTTGAAACAAATTTTAGAAGAACATTTATGGAGGCAAAAAAACTTAAAAGGGAAA
This sequence comes from Macaca mulatta, assembly GCF_049350105.2. Classification (NCBI taxonomy): domain Eukaryota; kingdom Metazoa; phylum Chordata; class Mammalia; order Primates; family Cercopithecidae; genus Macaca; species Macaca mulatta. Next base: position 128,462,725 of record NC_133412.1, on the reverse strand, counting down.
GAATGTGTGGAAAGAACACCCACCAATCAGGTTAAAATGTCAGATTTTAAAGTCACTCTTTGTTAGCAAGTAAGTGTAGTATTTCCCAAGTTTACAATACTAAAACTAAATTTGGATGGAAGAGAAAAGTGACATCATGGCTATCTGATGCCACTGAACTCTAAATTCCTTGCACAATTACAGAAACGCACAAATCTAAAACTACAGATAAATGCCCTCCACAGGTCCTCATGTGGGAAGACAGAAAAGGAGGAACAGGAACACCAGTAGCAGAGAAACAAAAAACAGGCCAGTCAAGCAGTTAAAAAAAAAAAAAAAAAATCGGCCGGGCGCGGTGGCTCAAGCCTGTAATCCCAGCACTTTGGTAGGCCGAGGTGGGTGGATCACGAGGTCAGGAGATCGAGACCATCCTGGCTAACACGTGAAACCCCGTCTCTACTAAAAAAATACAAAAATTAGCCGGGAGCGGTGGCGGGCGCCTGTAGTCCCAGCTACTCGGGAGGCTGAGGCAGGAGAATGGCGTGAACCCGGGAGGTGGAGCTTGCAGTGAGCTGAGATCCGGCCACTGCACTCCAGCCTGGGGGACAGAGCGAGACTCCGTCTCAAAAAAAAAAAAAAAAATCTATCTTATTGTAAAAATGCTAGCCAGCAGGTAAAGAAAACACCACTGAAAGCTGATAGTTTTCTTGGCATGGAATTAGGAAAAGAGGAATAGTAAGGCTTAAAGAGGCTAAGAGAAAATACTCAATATGCTAGTCAAATTTAATCAGATAAATCAAATTACTGTGAAATTTTCTTTCTGGTCTTAAAAAAAGGACTTCAAGCCAAAATGACATTTTTAAAAAACAGGTCCACAGATATTTTAATCCTATTCCACCATTTCTACCCAATTCCTGCAAATCTCAGAAACAAAGAAAACTCAAGTGACTCCTCAAAAATACTATTGAATAGAAAGTTAAACCTTTAGAAAAGGAGTGATTCAAGTGTCAAGAAACATAAAACCTGGTGAAACATCCTTTAAGATCACCAAATCGGTTTATTATACACTTTCTTCAGGTGAAACAATTGAATGGATTTTTAACTTCATAAGTGTTCATATTCTAAGTCTGAACTAGTTTCCTTGACTGTTCTAAAGCTTTCTAGATGCTGATTTACTGCATTATGTTCCTTCTAAAGATATCTGATCTCATCCTTTACCACCTAATTCTCCCTACTTTTCTAAGAGTCATCTCAAAGTTAACTAGTACATGTCTTAAGAAGAGGAGTCTACCGACACGTTCATTCCTGCAACAAACATTCTATAAAATTAAATTGAAACAATTTTAAGATTGGGACAATACAGGAGAAAAGAACTCAGCTGCATCAATTTTAGAAATAAACCACATTTAAAAGACATTTTTCACAAATCTCCCTCAGCCCTTTCCTGGGCCTCTAGGCTACTCCATTCTCTACAATCAGTTCTGCTATAACAGGATTGATACATTGGGGGAACAATTTGAGTAAAATGGGAACTATTTGCTAATGTACTATACCTTCAGTGAAGAAGAATACTAGGTGTACACACACAAAGGCATACAACTGGACCCAGCCCCATGGGAATACAAAATGCACACATGCTTACATCCTAAACATCATTTTGAAAACACAGGCATCAAATACACATCCTATCATACTGTTTTCCTGGAAATTTTAAAATATCCTGTGAGTTCACTGCAATGCTCCAGGGCACCTCAAACAGTTTGGGAATGAATACACCAACTGAATCTCACAGCTCTAAGTGTTACCTACGTGTTTCTCCAAGTGGCTAACCCAAACTTCTCTCCAGGGGTACAAGTTTGTATACAGTAGTCTCTCCTTATCCGTGGTTTTGGTTACCCAAGGTCAACCGTGGTCCAAAAATAGTAAATGGAAAATTCCAGAAACAATTACGTTCTAAATTACACCCCATTTGTAGAAGTGTGATGAAATCTCTGCTCCATCCCATGCAGGATGAGAATCATCCCTTTGTCCAGGGCATCCACCTGTCTAGGCTTCCCAATGTATTAGTCACTCAGTAGCCATCTCTACGGACCAGCTCTATTGTTTCCGTGCTTGTGTTCAGGTAACCTTGTGTTCAGGTAACCCTTGTTTTACTTAATAATGGCCCTAAAGTGCAAGAGTAGCGATGCTGGCCAATTCACACATGCCAAAGAGAAGCCTTAATAGTGTTTCCTTCAAGTGAAAAGATGAAAGTTCTCGACTTAATAAACAAAATAACATCGGCAAGGTTTGGTGGCGCATGCCTTAATCCCAGCACTCTGGAAGGCCAAGGCAGGTGGATCACTTGAGGTCAGGAGTTCGAGACCAGCCTGGCCAACATGGCAAAACCCCGTCTCTACTAAAAATACAAAAAAATTAGCCAAGCATGGTGGGACATACCTATAATCCCAGCTACTCTACTCAGGAGGCTGAGGCAGGATGTGAAACTCAGGAGGCAGAGGCAGGAGAATTGCTTGAACCCGGGAAGTGGAGGCTCCAGTAAGCTGAGACCACCACCACACTCCAGCCTGGGTGATGGAGTGGGACTCTGTCTCAAAAAAAAAAACCAACAACAAAGAAAATCATATGATGAGGTCGCTAAGATTTGTGGTAAGGATGAATCTTCTGTCCATAAAATTGTGAATAAAAAAAGAATTCGTGCATAATATATATAGGGTTTGGTACTATCCATGGGAGGCCATGGAACATATCCTCCAAGGATAAGAGGGACTGTTGTCTATTCAAAATCTCCACTTGGATGTCAAGCACCTTAAACTCAACACGTCCAAAGTAAAAACCCTGGGATTCCCTGTGCACTTTCCGCCACTACTCTCCAAAATCTTCCCTATTTTAGTAAACAGCAACATTTTTTTCCCAATAGCTAATGCTATTGGCAAATGACTCCATTTTTCTCTCACAAACCACATATGCAAATCCTGTTGGCTCTACCTTCAAAATATATTCAGAATACAACTACTACTCACCACCTCCACTACTACTACCCTGTTCTAAGCCACTACCATTTCTCACCTGCATTTTGCTTCTACTGTCAAACTCAGCAGCCAGAGTGATCTTATAAAAGGGGAAGTTCCATCATCTCATTTTCTGTACCACACCCTTCAATGGTTTCTAAGATGCCCCCTCTCTTTTTCATGTTCAACTCAAATCTCTCTCCCCTTTGCTTACTCTGCTCCAATGAGATATCTTGCTGCTTCTGGAACACACAAAGCACAATCCCACCTCAGAGCCTTTACGTGTTGTCGTTCCCTCTGCTCCTTCCCCCAGATATTTACCCATGTCACTCTTTTGCATCCTGCAGGTTTTTGCTCAATGTCATCTTAGAGAGGCACTCCCTACTCTGTCCTCATATAGTACTATTCCCCACACTCCCTATTCCCCTTTTCTCTTGCTATACATTGTCTGCAGCACTTTTTTTCCCCTTTCCAACATGTGTCCATGGTACATCTCTCTCCACTAGATCATCTGTTCTAAGAGGACAGACTTAGTTTTGTTCACTGCCATATTTAACGGGCCCAAAATAATAACGTTATAGACACTCAAATGCAGAATAAAAATTATGCCAGCTGTTTTAGGAGGTAAAATTATACTAACTGTTTTGTCTGCATTAACATCAAAACATCCCTAAAAGGTCATATTATTGGGAGTTTTCTATCCTGCATTTGAAATTCTCTCCTTCTCCTAAAAATAAAATAAAATGCTCTTTTTCATCATCATATCCATAAACAAGAGATCTGACTAATCCAAAACGAATTATACTTTGCTTTTCCTGGACTCTTAAATTCTATTCATAAGCTAAGAAACTAGATTGTCCTCTATTACGAGCTACTGGGAAATTTACTTTTATTTCTTACACTCTCTAAAAATCATTTTTGGACAGAAAGTCTCACATCTTGATCTATTATTTTTTTTCTCCTCACCAAACCTGCTCCTCCAGATTTTAGCTTCAAACACAACTGCTAAGGAAAATCTCTAAGATGTAGGCCCAAACAACGTTGTCCCACAGCAAGACCTAAGAAAAGGCACTTGAAAATCTAACACAACATATTTAGACTAAAGATTACCTGTAGCCCTCACCTAGGCAACCTGGCCCAAGTCTAAAAAAATCACATTTTACTTCTGCCTCATTTAATTATCTAGTCCCCCAGATCTTCCCTACTAGTTGTCTTCAATGTGAATGTGGAGAAGGGGGAGGAGACAGAGGGAGAGGAATGGACCTTAACAGGAAGCTGTGTGATTATCTTCAGAAATAAAGACTGGATTTGTTTTAGAGCTTTGTAATATGACCGAGAACCTCAACTTGGGGGACTTTACTTCCTCTACAAACTGTCTCAGCTGTGCTTTGTGTATGCTAAGAATGTTTAGAAACACCTTGAATAGGCCATGCTGTCAAGTGTACAAAAAAAGGTATTTGGATTGTTTCAGATCCTGAAACCAATGGACCAGAATCCTGCCCCACTTCAAGAATGAGTTGACTCCTTGTTACCATGGTAATAAGTGCCCCATGAATGGGGATAATTTGCCACTTTGCTGAAAATTCAAGCATTCTATAGTTTTGGTTTTGTAACATCAGAAATGATGTGGGAGGAGCAGCAGAACCAATTATAGAGTATATTTAAGTAACATGTAAAGGAGTGTGTTTCTTGATTCTGAATAACAAGATTTTAAATTGTTTAGTTTACGGCTGGGCATGGGGGCTCATGCCTGTAATCCCAGCACTCTAGGAGGCCGAGGTGGGTGGATCACCTTAGGCTGGGAGTTCGAGACCAGCCTGACCAACATGGAGAAAACCCATCTCTACTAAAACTGTAAAATTAGCTGGGCGTGGTGGCGCATGCCTGTAATCCCAGCTACTCAGGAGGCTGAGGCAAGAGAAACGCTTGAAGCCGGGAGGCGGAGGTTGCAATGAACTGAGATCACGCCATTGCACTCCAGCCTGGGCAACAAGAGTGAAACTCCATCTCAAAAAAATAATAATTTAGTTTACGAGAAAAAAGAAGGAAGAAGACCAAAGAAAATAAACATGTTAGACTGTATTCTAACATGTACAGCTCTACACTATCACAACTCAGCACTGCAGATCTTTCAGAACAAACAGAGGTTTTCAGATTGCCCATAAATACACGAAACACATTAAAATATTCATAAGTCTAGAACGTTCCTACGCAACAGTCTGGTTGGGAAGAAAAACCCACTAAAGTAAGAACCAACTAAGGCAAATAGTACTGTACAAGCCCAATGCTGCTAAAATGTAACAGATTAAAGAAGCCATATCTCAACAAATTCTTATAGGGAAATAATAATATTCAGCACTATTAATAGACTGAATGTTCATTCCCCGACACCCTGGCCAAAATTCACATGTTAAAACTTAATTCGCAATGTGAAGGTATTTGGAGGTAGGGCCTGTGGGAGACGACTGGGTCATAAGGATGGAGGCTTTGTGAATAGCATTAGTGCCCTTATGAGACCCAAAGAGTTCACCTGTCCTTTCTGAGATGATCATCTAAGTGCCAGGATACAGGCCCTCACCAGACTCCGAATCTGCTGCTGCCTTGATCTGAGACTTCTCAGCCTCCAGAACTGTTCTAATAAATTTCTGTTGTATATAAGCCACCCAGTGTATGGTGTTCTATAATAGCAGCCTAAACAGACTAAGACAAGCACTTATTCCTGATAAAAATTCTTAGCAAACTAGGGATAGAGGAAAACTTCTTTTTCTTTAATAAAAGGCACTCATCAGAAACTTACAGAAAATAGCATATACACAATGGCAAAATATTTAAAAAAACAGTCCCATATAGAGCCAGAAATAATATTACTGAGAAAAAATATTATGCCAGCTATCATATTACTGAGAAAAAAAACTATCATTACTTGCAAACTACATGTTATGTAGGGCTTTCAAGTTAAACCAACAAATTAAAAATTATTTAGACTAGTCTAATAGTAACCTCAATAAACTTAACAAATAAAAGATCAACATTAAAAAAAAAAACTTAAAGAATTACCACATGACCCGGCAATTCCACTGCTAGGTATATACCCCAAAGATCTCAAACCAATAATTATACACAAATATTTATAGCAGCACTACTCAGAATAGCTAAAAGGTGGTAATAACCCTTCTGTCTACCAAGAGATAAATGGGTAAACAAACTGTGGTACAAGCATACAATGGAATATTAATTTAGCCATCAAAAGGAATTAAGTACTGATATCCACTACAACATGGATAAACCTTGAAGAAATCATGCTAAGTGAAAGAAGCCAGACACAAAAGGCATATACTATACGATTCTATTTATATGAAATGTCCCGAAGAAGCAATTCTATAGACAGAAAGACCAGGGGTAGTCTAGGGCAACCACTGGGGAGAGGAGAGAATGGAGGGTAACTGCTAATGGGTATGGAGTTTTTCTGGGGGTGACAAAAATGTTCTATGATTGAACAGTGGTGATAACTGCACAACTTTGTGAATACACCAAACACCAGTGAACTGTACACTTTCAAAGGGTGAATTTTGTGGTATGCGATTAATACCTAAATTTTTAAATAAGTCAATAAGATCAGCAGTGGGAAAAATGTAACAACTCCCAAAATGGCTATAGTAATCAAGACAGTATGGCAGCAGTACAGAAATAAGTGGTTCAATAAACTGCACCCCAAATGATTAAGAAGACATCAAGTAAATGGGAAATGCAAGACGTCTGAATAAATTGAGAAAACTGGATCTCTGAGTGAAAAGATACAGGCCTACAACATAAACAAAAATTTTTGGCCAGGCACAGTGGCTCACGCATTTAATCCCAGCACTTTGGGAGGCTGAGGCAGGTGGATCATGAGGTCAAGAGATCGAGACCATCCTGGCCAACATGGTGAAACTGCGTCTCTACTAAAAATGCAAAAATTAGCTGGGCGTGGTGGCACATGCCTGTAATCCCAGCTACTCGGGAGACTGAAGCAGGAGAATCACTTGAACCAGAGAGTCGAAGACTGCAGCGAGCCAAGATCACGCTATAGCACTCAAGCCTGGCGAAAGAGCGAGATTCCATCTCAAAAAAATAAAAAATAAAAAATAAAAAATTTTAAAATGGCCCAGGTTGAGGGGTGGCTTATGCCTGTAATCCCAGTACTTTGGGAGGCCAAAAAGGGAAGATCAATTGAGGCCAGGAGCTTGAGACTAGCTTGTGCAACGTAAGTGAGACCCTGTATCTAAAACAAAATAATTTTTTTTTTTAAGATGGAGTCTCGCTCTGTCACCCAGGCTGGCATGCAGTGGCGCAATCTCGGCTCACTGCAAGCTCTGCCTCCTGGGTTCACGCCATTCTCCTGCCTCAGCCTCCCGAGTAGCTGGGACTACAGGCGCCCACCACTATGCCTGGTTAATTTTTTTGGTTTTTTTTTTTTTTTTTTTTGTATTTTTAGCTGGGATGGTCTTGATCTCCTGACCTCGTGATCCGCCCGCCTCGGCCTCCCAAAGTGCTGGCATTACAGGCGTGAGCTATCGTGCTCAGCCAAAAAAATAATTTTAATAAGAAAAATTTTAATGGAAGATTGAGTAAAATGTAAAATCCAATACTGTCATATATGGGAGAATGCTTTATAATCTTAGTTGGGTAACTTCCTCCTTCTAAAGACATAAATTACTGACATATCTAAATATAAACGTTAAACTTTTATTTGGAAAAAAGACACCATAAAGTTAAAACACAAGCAAAAGAATGGGACAATAATATTTGCAATATGCACAAAAGATTAATTTCCATGACACTGGCCAGGCATGGTGGCTCATGCCTATAGTCCCAGCACTATGGGAGGCCCAGGTGAGAGGATCACTTGAGCCCAGGAATTCCAGACTAGCCTAGGGAACAGAGCGAGACCCCAACTCATTAAAAATATATAAATTGTTTCTTAAATTGTCCACCACATTAAATCATTTACTGAAGCCAATGGTGGGGGAGGACAGAGACAATATTTTAGCATAATACTATCGGTGTAAAAACTGAAAAGACTGTATATAGTTTGTAAATAACACAGAGAGATGTCTTATATAATAACTGGCAAACTGAATATTTGGGGAGGCAAGTTAGAGATTTTTTTGCATCTATTTCAACGTGGTTTGAATTTCTGATCACAAATACATGTTAAATTACATAATTTCAAAAACAATTTTGGATGCAAAAAGTCTGAAAGGCAAAACTGTAGGCATCTGACGGCCACTAAAGATGAGTATTTTTGACAGATCCCTCCAGCAGCTTTACAGATAATGGACATAAGAGGCATATAGGTATTGATTCGCTTTCTCCATTCAACAGATGATGAAAACCTACTGTGCCCTGGTACTGAGCTAAGCACTGGGACCAGTCAGAGACACTGCAAGCTGGCTGGGTGCAGTGGCTCACGCCTGTAATCCCAACACTTCGGGAGGCTGAGGCGGGCAGATCATTTCATGTCAGCAGTTTGAAACCAGTCTGGCCAACATGGTGAAATCCCCTCTATACAAAAAATACAAAACTTAGCCGGGGTGGTGGCATTCACCTGTAATCCCAACTACTCAGGAGGCTGAGGTGGGAGGATCACTGGAACCCAGGAGGTAGAGGTTGCAGGGAGCTGAAATCACTCCAGCCTGAGCAACAGAGTGAGACCCTGCCTCAAAAAAACAAACAAACAAACGAACAAACAAACAAAAAAACACACACTGCAAGTTGTCTCAGTAAAAGGTCATATGTAACTACTTTGGGCAACCATGCAAGGAAGCCAGGGAATAGAAGGCATGTGTTCTTTGCAGGTAGCGGGTGTGGAATGTGTAAAGCACTTGCCATTTTAAGGCATTTGTGGACAATATCCTTCTGATATTCCTTATATTACAAGATGGCCAAGTATTCCTGATAACATAATCTATTTTTTGATAACTCATTGAATACAAAAAAGAGCCCATATCAGCCTTGCTTTTACAAGTAACTCTCTTATTTTTAAGATTCTTTGACTTTGGAAAGTCCATGTCCTAAAAAATCTCCAAATGAAGGAATTTCAAAGCTACCCTTGGTCATTTTCTTTGTGTCCACTGTTTATTTTTTGGTTTTCTCAAAAGATGAATAAAAAGAAAACTATAACAACATTAATATTTAACCCAAAGGAAAAATATTTTAGTGAATCAGAGATATTTTAAATTATGATTTAATCCACACTGGTTTCCTTTTACAGCTGACATGTTCCCATTTTATAACAGCCATCTGCTATCTCAACAGTATCCCAGATTTAACAAAAGTTTTAACAAAGACTGACTATACATTAAAAGTATTCAACTTTCTCACCTTAAAACTTATTTTTTTAAAAGCACCCAGTATTAGCAAAGAGACAAGAAAAAAGAATCTGCTGATAAGTTTGGCAAAAAATTCACCCCACCATTTAGCTTTGGGCAGTGGATAACCACTATCCCATCTAGGCTGAGAAAAGGAGCTTGTCTGAGGCTGCTGGTCAAGCACACAATCATCACCACCTTGACAAAGACAACTGCCTGAGCAAGTTTATCGTAAACCTGTCATAACTCTCCCCAAACCACGCCAACGAGGTCCCTCCTTGGTAGATTTCCTCTTTCAAATGCATGCTTCAGGCAACGCCAAGGTAGGTGCAGGTCTGTTTTGAGCAAAGATTGTGGCAAGCATGGCAGTTAAAGGACCTAGATAACTGGAGACGGTCCAATTGCATACATTTTTTTTTCACTTAAAGTGATTTGTTAAATATGCCTTTCAAGGTGATATAACAGTTGTACTCTTAAAATAGTTTCCTATGAAAGTTCAGGAAAAACTGGCCAGGCACAGTGGCTCACACACACTTTGGGAGGCTGAGGTGGGTGGATCACAAGTCAGGAGATAGAGACCATCCTGGCTAACATGGTGAAACCCTGTCTCTACTAAAAATACAAAAAATTAGCTGGGGGTGGTGGTGGGCGCCTGTAGTCCCAGCTACTTGGGAGGCTGCAGCAGGAGAATGGCATAAACCCGGGAGGCGGAGCTTGCAGTGAGCCAAGATTGCGCTACTGCACTCCAGCCTGGCAACAGAGCCAGACTCCATCTAAAAAAAGAAAGTTCAGGAAAAATAAATCCTTTCACACACTAAAATGAATGTTGGTCCTGTGCATATAATCACATGAAAAAACCTGGACGAATTCTCCTGCCACCCATCCAGGAAAAGAAAAGCATTTCTTCCCAGGGTTATCACCAAAAATTACAAAGGATTAAAAACAAAACAGCCATTAACCCATACAGAGTAATCGTATAAACTGAAAAAAACTCGAACACAAATCATAGTGAGAGAAGAAGAAAAGAATGGAAAGAACAACAACAAAAAGTTGTTGCTAGAAGTCCTTTCTATATAAATGCTTAATAAAATTTGGCAACTGGATATTTCTGTACACTGGATTTTTAAAAATAATTACCACCTTCACAACTTTGAAAGAGAAGGTTCACCTAAAAATCGATCACATGTACACTGTATCACAGGTACAGTGTCAAAAGAAACTTGACCAGGTATTTATTTCTTTTAGATATAGCTGTCATTGTCCTGAACCACAAAAATCTTTTTTTAAAAGAAGTGTAAGTATGTGCATCCCTCAATAAAGGAATCCAGGAGTTTCTTAAGTGCCTAACAGACCTACATTCCCCCTTCTTAATCCCTAGGAATAATAGGGAAATTTTTCTACTTAAATTGCCACTTTCATATCCTACGACCCTTCTACACTGGCCATCAACAACAAAATCATCAACAAATAGACAAAGGAGAACTTAGTGGACTATGAGATGACCTAGTGTGAAAGTAAGCACAATGAGAGTCTAACCAACTCAATAACATCAAATCCCACGGAGACAGTCACAAGACTGGAAGACTCAATCTTCCAGTCTTGGATAACAGAGCAATAAATGCCTACTTAAGAGCAAGTGAGATGACCAGGTCACCATATCCAGCTACTGATGGGTAACTGGAATTGCTGAAGAATTAGAGACAATAGAATACCAATTGTTCCAATTCTCAAGACCAAACAATATGACCTGAAACTATTTTGTGTGTTTTCTTATCTCCTCATACATCCATATAAAAAACTGATAAAGCCCAGTACAGTAGTTCACCCTTATAATCCCAAAACTTTGTGAGGACAAGGCAAGAGGATCACTTGAGGCCAGGAGTTTGAGACCAGCCCTGGGTAACATAGCAAGACCCTGTCTCTAAAAATAAAAACAAAAAAACAAATACAAGTCATGTGGTTGAACAACTACATATAGATGGTTACTTCTTTAAGGAAATGAAAAATACCCCGGAATCAGTAAAAAAAAAAAAAAAAAAAAAAAAACTTACTGACTGCATATATATATATATATATGACTAGCAAACCAATGGGGGATTGGCTATGCCTATTTAGAACTTAAACTGTTTAAGTTATTTACCTATTTTCATAAAGAATTATGTCCCAGACTTATGGTTAAGGATGGTAGACTAAACACACAGCTCTTTGTTGATTCTTCCCCAAAGACATAGGGAAATTTAAAGACATAAACTCACAGGTCAAAGGGAACTGGAGACTATAGCCACAAACTTTAAAAGCTAAAAAATAAATGAGTAAGAGTTAAAGGACTCAGATAACCTCCAATAAAACCAAACCCTAAGGTAAGCATCAGGGAACATTCTCCTACAAAAGGTTCCGAAATTAGAAGTAGAAGATAAAACAGGAAGGATTAACAGAAAATTTTTCTGAAATGCAAACCAATTCCCATATCCCCTTTCTTACTCTTAGGCAGGAGGGCAAATGCCCACCCCTGCAAAAGGCTGAAGATGATCTTTGCAGAGGGTTAAAACAAAGGATTATCTGGACTAGGGATCACCATGTAAGATGGGGCAGCTTAAGTGAATATGTGCAAGCCAGATCCCACTCTATGGTGGGTGGGTAAATGTTTATCAGCTGGCTAAAGGAAGGGGGAATGGGGAGAATGAGGGCAGTTGTTTGTAGTATTTGCTGATTCTGGGGTATAAATATCTTACCATGGCAGCTTCAAGCTACTAAATGATGTCACTGAACCCAGTTCAGAAGAGATGCACAGTATATATTACTATACGGTATTTCACCATATAAACAGAATAGGAGAGCATCCATAATAACAAAATGTAATAAAAACAATTAGAAAGTGATGAGTTTTTAGTATTTATTACCTTGCTTTTTTGAGACAGGGTCTCACTCTGTCACCCAGGCTGGAGTGCGGTGGCACAATCTCGGGTCACTGCAACCTCTGCCTTCCCAGGCTCAAGGGCTTCTCCCACCTCAGCCTCTCAAGTAGCTGGGACTACAGGCATGCACGACCTCACCCAGCTAATTTTTTATATTTGCCTTGGTTTTTTATATAACTTACTTAACTACAAATTTGTATAATTTTAAATAATTGTTATATTTAGCAACTGGCTTGCAAAATTTCTGAAAATTTAACAATTGGCTCTGATAAGCTAGTATGAACCAGCTCTAACACACCACTGACCAGAGCCCCCTCTGCCCCTTTCCAAAAGGCTGACACAGTAAGGCCTTGATTTCCAGGGAGGGGAAACTGGAAGAGACTTCTGTGGGAAATCTGATCAGCCATTATTCTAAAAGGAGAAACACACAGATACTGAAAAATTCCACAGTCTAAATTTGCCAGCCAGATCATCCCCCAGTGAAGCTTCGTTGATAAGCCGTACTTGCATATTCAGAGCTTCTAATCAATTTTTTAAGAATCTCACTATTGAATATGAGCAAACAGCTAGACATCTCTAGCATAAAAGAGATAAAAACAAGAAAAACAAGTTGGAAAAAAGAGAGAGCAGGATCAACTTTATAGGCGTGTGACTTGGGCAGTCGTGCAGAGCCATGGACTTTGAGTCTGATCATTGGTTTAATGCTCTGCTGTTGCCGTCTTGAAATTCTTCTACGATTTTTTTTTTTTTTTGGAGATGGTCCTGCTCTGTTGCCCAGGCTGTAGGGCAGTGGCATGATCTCAGCTCAATGCGCCTCAACCACCCAGCTTCAAGTGATCCTCCCACCTCAGCCACCTGAGTAGCTAGGACTATAGGCATGTGCCACTGTGCTCGGCTTTTTTGTTTTGTTTTGTTTTGTAGAAACAGGGTTTTGCCATGTTGCCCAGGCTGGTCTCGAACTCCTGAGCTCAAGGGATTCACCCACCTCTACCTCCCAAAGTGCTGGGATTACAGGTGTGAATCACTGCCCTAGCTAACATTTTTTTTTTATTTTTGTAGAGACGGGGTTTCACCATTTTGCCCAGTCTGGTTTCGAACTCCTAAGCTCAAGCAATCGACCCGCCTTGGCCTCCCAAAGTGCTGGGATTACAGGCGTGAGCCATTGTACCCAGCCTGTAGTGGAATTGTTTGATAAATGCTGAACAAGGGACTCCACATTTTCATCCTGTACTCAGCCCTGCAAATTATGTAGTCAATTCCTGATAGAGACCATGCAGCCAGAAGAAACTTCTGGAGAAAAACAAATCATTATTTTCAGAAATATAAGAGAAAATATTCAAATAAGAAGAGCAGTATGCTACCAAAAAAAAAAAAAAAAAAAAAAAAAAAGAAGACTAAAAGAAGATACAGGGCAAGCACAAGCATGCTTTCTCAGTAGAAATGAAAAACTCAATAGAAAAGGAGGAAAACATTGGAAAACCAGTCCAAAATGTTCAATATCTGAGTAACAAGGTTCAAGAGAAAACTAAGGAAGAAAAAGGAGGAGAGAAAGTCATCAACAAAATAATGCAAAAGTAGTTCCCAGACTGCAAGGGTTCATAATTACTCACAATGATGGAAAGGATTCATTAAGTACTCAGCATCAAGTACAGCATTAAGTACAAGCATTAAGGCACATTATTGTGAAATTTCTAATGCTGACGGACAAAGAAAAGAACTGATAACATGAAAAATCAGGAATCAGAATGGCTTAGGTCTTCAGGAGCAATGCAGAAAGCATAGAAGAAACTAGAAAACAATGGAGCTTCCCTTTAATATTCCAAAGGAAAAATTTCAAGCTAAAATTCTATGCCCAGCCATACAATTGATTAAGAGTAAGAACAGAGTAAGACATTTTCAGCCTATTAGGATCTCAAAGTTTAACTTACATAAACCCTTTCACAGGCAGCTACTTGGAGAACCTGTTCTACCAAGATGAAAGACTAAACCAAGAAAGAAGACATGAAATCTAAAAAACAGGTAATGCAATGCAAAGAGGTAATGAGTATCTCTAAGGTGCTGGTAAAAGGAAGTCCCAGGATAACAGGTATGCATAAACCCAGTAGGCAACCAGTCCAGATGGGAACACATCTTCAGGAATATGAAGCTAATAGAATACCTGAAGTGTCTGACCTTCCTGAAAGTAAATAAGGCCAAGTTACAATTTAAAATAAATTAGTGAGAAGTTAACAGAAAAGTAAACAATAAAGAAAAATACAAATTTCATGGAAAACCAAAAGTAATAAAGTAAAAGTAGTCATGATTACTATATGGCCTACCTGTGAATAGCACTTTCAGTCTTAATGTGTCAACACTGAATACTAGTCTAAGCAATGTTATAAATACCTATATATCAGGGAAATGGGTGGACAAAAATATTCCTGGGGCTGAGAAAAAAGAACTAAATCCTCATGTGCCACAATGGAAAATCAAAAGACAATATCTGAAGCTGAGAAATCAAGAAATCAGAATACAAGAATGCTGTTAAGAACATGGAGGTAAATGCAAAAATAGTAAGCTAAAAGAAAGCCTCCAGGAGGGAGAAGTGCGGGGGATGAAGTGGGAGAAAGACTGATGCTTTTCAAAACAAGTCTTAAACAGCTATCAACCAAACTATTTACATTTAATATTTCAATCAAAAACACAATGTAAAAGCATAAGAATAGTGATAAAGTTCAAAACGTTTTAGTTCTTTTTTTTTTTTCAGATTAAATTTTTCCAACAAGGTTTTCTTTCATTTGTTGTATTCTCCAATTTTTCTACAACAAAAATTTAACGCTTATATAATCAAAACTTATTATCATCTTACTATCATTTTATACATACCTGTTACTACTGTCTGATATTCGCAATCATCTGTAACTCCATTTTCAGCTGTTCCTATGTCATATGATACCCAATCCATTCCCAGCGAATAGACTCAAGGGAAGACAAACATTTATGTGATACCCAATCTGGCACACCTCAGGAAGACAGCAGCTTCCCTTCCAGGAGGTAGCTTGGTAGTTTATACCAAGGTGTGTACTTAGGTAACTCTTTATTTCACATTAGGTTTCCCTCCACAAGGCTACAGTCTGTCAAAGCACTGTAAGATCATCTGTTTCCACTTAAGTTGTGAGAAACTGATAAACACGATAAACTCTAGAATGTGCCCTAAGGTGGCAACAAAATCCTTTTTTTTTTTTTTTTTTCATATCTTTATTATTCCCAACACTAAATTACAGGTTTTCAGGGCTGGGCATGGTGGCTCATGACTGTAATCCCAACACTTTGGGAGGCCTAACTGGAAGGATCACTTGAGCCTAGAAGTTCCAGACCAGCCTGAGCAAAAAAGGGAGACCTCAGCTCTCAAAAAAAATTAAAATAAAAAAAATTGCCAGGGATGGTGGCATGCCTGTGGTCTTAGCTGCCTGTGAGGCTGAGTTGGGAGGATCACTTTGAGCCTGGAAGGTCAAGCCTGCAGTAAGTTGTGATCATGCCATTGCACTCCAGCCTGCGTGGCAGAGCAAGACCCTGTCTCATACACACACAGTTTCCAGTATATGTGATATGGTTAGGCTTTGTGTCCCCACCCAAATCTCATCTTGAATTATAACCCCCATAATCCCTGCATGTCAAGGGAGAGAGCAGATGGAGGTAAATGAATCATGATGGGGGTGGTTTCCCCCATGCTGTTCTCAAGACAGTGAGGTCAGTTCTCACGAGATCTGATGGTTTTACAAGTGTTTGGTAGTTCCTCCTGCATTCATTCTCCCTCCTGCCACATTGTGAAGAAGGTGTCTGCTTCTTCACCTTGTGCCATGACTGTAAGTTTCCTGTGGTCTCCCAGCCAAGTGGAACTGTGAGTCAACTAAACCTCTTTCCTTTATAAATTACCCAGTCTCAGGGAGTTTTTTTATAGCAGTGTGAGAACAGACTAATATAGCACATTGATATCAAGAGTGGGGCACCGCTACAAAAATACCTGACAATGTGGAAGCAACTTTGGAACTGGGTAATAGGCAAAGGTTGGAACAGTTTGGAGGACTCAGAAGAAGACAGGAAGATGTGGGAAAGTTTGGAACTTCCTAGAAACTTGCTCTGACCAAAATGCTGATAGTGATATGGACAATGAAGTCCAGGATGAGGTGGTCTCAGATGAAGAGGAGGACTTATTAGGAACTGGAATAAAGGTGACTCTTGCTATATTTTAGCAAAGAAATTGGTAACATTTTGCCCCTACCTTAGAGATCTGTGGAACTCTGAACTTGAGACAGATGATTTAGGGTATCTCGTGGAAAAAATGTTTAAGCAGCAAAGCTTAAGAGGTGACTTGGATGCTCTTAAAAGCATTCAGTTCTATGCATTCACAAAGAGATGGTTTGGAATTGAAACTTATGGTTAAAAAGGAAGTAGAGCATAAAAGTTTGGAAAATTTGCAGCCTGGTGATGTGACAGAAAAGAAAAATCCATTTTCTGAGGAGAAATTCAAGCCAGCTACAAAAATTTGCATAAGTAACAAGAAGCCAAATGTTAATTGTCAAGATGATGGGGAAAATGTTTCCAGGGCATGCCAGAGGTCTTCACAGCAGCCCCATCCC
This sequence comes from Macaca mulatta, assembly GCF_049350105.2. NCBI lineage: Eukaryota > Metazoa > Chordata > Mammalia > Primates > Cercopithecidae > Macaca > Macaca mulatta. The sequence goes on along the minus strand of NC_133412.1, from coordinate 128,445,851 downwards.
ATCACAGGCCTGGAGGCCCAGGAGAAAAAATGGTTTCCTGGGCCAGGCCCACAGCCTTGTTGCTTTGTGCAGTCTCAAGACTTGGTGCCCTGCATCCCCACTGGGGTGAAAATGGGGCAACGTACAGCTCAGGCCATTGCTTCAGAGGGTGCAAGCCCCAAGCCTTGGCAGCTTACACATGGTATTGGGCCTGTGGGTGCATAAAAGTCAAAAACTGAGGTTTGAGAACCTCTGTCTAGATTTCAGAGGATGTATGGAAACATCTGGAAGATCATGCAGAAGTCTGCTGCAGGGTAGAGCCCTCATGGAGAACCTCTGCTAGGGCAGTGTGGAAGGGAAATGTGGGGTCAAAGCCCCCACACAGAGTCCCCACTGGAGTACTGCCTAGTGGAGTTGTGAGAAGAGGGCCACCATCCTCCAGACCCCAGAATGGTAGGGCCACTGACAGCTTGCAGCGTGCTTCTAGAAAAGCCACAGATACTCAACGCCAGCCCGTGAAAGCCTCTGGGAAGGGGGCTGTACCCAGCAGAGCCACAGGGGTGGAGCTGCCCAAGGCCATGGGAGCCTAAATCTTGCAACAGTGTGACATAGAGGTGAGACATGGAGATCATTTTGGAACTTTAAGTTTTTGGGTTTTTTTTTCTTTTTTTGAGACAAAAGTCAAGAGTCTCACTCTATCTCCCAGGCTGGAGTGCAGAGATGTGATCTCAGCTCACTGCAACCTCCGCCTCCCAGGTTCAAGTGATTCTCCTGACTCAGTCTCCCGAGTAGCTGGGATTACAAGCACATGCCACCACGCCCAGCTAATTTTTGTATTTTTAGTAGAGACGGAGTTTCACCATGTTGGTCAGGCTGGTCTCGAACTCCTGACCTCGTGATCTGCCTGCCTCAGCCTCCCAAAGTGCTGGGATTACAGGCGTTAGCCACCATACCTGGCCAAAACTTTAAGATTTAATGAACAATTAGCTGGGTGTGGTGGTGGGCACCTGTAATCTCAGCTACTTGGGAGGCTAAGGCAGGAGAATCACTTGAACTCAGGAGGCGGAGGTTGCAGTGAGCTGAGATTACGCCACTGCACTCCAGCCTGGACAATAAGACCAAAAATCCCTCTAAAAAAAAACAAACAACAAAATAAAAAAAAGATCTAATGACTGCCCAGCCAAATTTTGGACTTACATGGGACCTGCAGGCCCTTTGTTTTGGCTAATTTCTCTCATTTGGAACAGGAACATTTACCCAATGCCTGTATCTGATCCACTGTATCTTGGAAGTAACTAACTTGCTTTTGATTTTACAGGCTGCTAGGCAGAAGGGACTTGCTTCGTCTCACATGACACTTTGGAGTTGGACTTCAGAGTTAATGCTGGAATGAATTAAGATTTTGGGGGGGCTGCTGGGAAGGCATGATTGGCTTTGAAATGTGAAAGGGACATGAGATTAGGAGGGGCCAGAACACAATGATATGGCTGGGCTTTGTGTTCCCACCCAACTCTCATCTTGAATTATAATCCACATAATCCCCACATGTCAAGGGAGAGAGCAGGTGCAGGTAACAAACATGGGGCAGTTTCCCCCATGCTGTTCTCGTGATAGTGAATGAATTCTCACAAGATCTGATGGTTTTGCAAGTGTCTGCTAGTTCCTCCTGTGTTCCCTCTCCCTCCTGCCACATTGTGAAGAAGGTACTGCTTCACCCTCCATCATTAAGTTTTCTGAGTCCTTCCAAGTCATGTGGAACTGTGAGTCAATTAAACCTCTTTCCTTTATAAATTACAGTCTCGGGCAGTTTTTTACAGCAGTGTGAGAATGGACTAATACAATATGTAAATTGCAACATGCAGTATATTGTTTTAATGCAATCAAACTGCATTTGTTCTTATTTTGTCTTTATATATGTCAGGTTGGATTTTTTTTTTTTCTTGCAGTGATAGGTTGACTCTTATCTAGCTAGAAAAGTTAGTGTAGTCAGAGTTTATAAAACAGTTCAGATAAGAAAACACTAACACCTCTTGTATTTACCTCCAAACTTGATGATGGTTATCACAGGATGTTTAAGAAATTTGCTTAGCAAAGAGAATAGAAGCAATCTGCAGATAGATATAGTCCAGCCAAGGCAGATAAACATGTTTTCACTTATTCCCTTAAGAGTGATTTGGTTTGTATGGATTTGGTATAAAATCATTTCTGGATTTAAAGAAAACTAAACAAGGTTTTACAGCTTGTTATGTTGGCAGGCAGGCAGCCATGAAGAAACCCTAATCTAAAAGATTCCTTTTACACTTTTTTTTTTTTTTTTTTTTTTTTTTTTGAGACGGAGTCTCGCTCTGTCGCCCAGGCTGGAGTGCAGTGGCCTGATCTCAGCTCACTGCAAGCTCCGCCTCCCGGGTTCACGCCATTCTCCTGCCTCAGCCTCCCGAGTAGCTGGGACTACAGGCGCCCGCCACCTCGCCCGGCTAGTTTTTTGTAGTTTTAGTAGAGATGGGGTTTCACTGTGTTCACCAGGATGGTCTCGATCTCCTGACCTCGTGATCCACCCGTCTCGGCCTCCCAAAGTGCTGGGATTACAGGCTTGAGCCACCGCGCCCGGCCAAGATTCCTTTTACACTTAAAATTGAGGTAGGATAGACATACCTGAAGGCATAGTCTATATTTCTTATCTTCATTCTTCCTAATGAGGCCAAAAATTATCCTGTCTCCATTATTAATCGTAAACCCTGGTTTGGTGGTGTGACCTGCAGGTCCATGAGCACTCCCCACTTCCACTCTAACAACAGTAAAATACTCTATTGGCATGAAATGCTACTTGAATTTTTCTCTCAACTGGCAACAAAAGTAACCTATTACTAGCATTTCTCTTTTTCTCAAAGCCAAATTAGATTTTGCCAATTTATACAGAGAACAAACATACTTCCACATTAATAGCTATTACCAACTTGGTCTTATTCAAACCTTTATGTTCACACTCCAGTACTTTAGGTAAACAGTACTAATCTCTTGTCCATTCCAGATAGCTCACAGGCTTCAAGGAAGTTCATCTGGTTTCTTGCTACCTCCATCCATCCCCATCTCAACCTTCCCAAAAAAGCAACTCAAGTTTTTTGTTCTGTTTTTGAAACAGCTTACTTTTTCCATCCTGAGTTTTCCCAAACTATTTGAGGGTTCTGACAATTCTACCAGTGACTAAGTCTTCTCCCGGGAATAGCTGCCTCATTATCACTATTAAAAACAGTCACTCCTAATACTGACTGATAAGGATCAGAAAACTCATTGCAACTCAATGCAAATCTCACCCTACCCAATCTAAAGATAAATGCATTACGAATGGAATAACAGGCTCAACAAAGGACAGAACTCCAGCAGTCTTTGTGTCACAATGAAGCTACTGAGTTTTGTATGGATTTCTAATTATTACAAATATGAAGAATTTGTTACCATTTCCTCCCTCATAACCAGTTAGTATGTAAATTACTAACAGCCAAGCAAGCAAAAAAATAAAAAACAGAAACACAAAAACTCAGCAGTGAATGTGCTAATATTTTTAAAGTAATGCAGCCTTCCAACTGATTTGCTGTTTCAGAAATAATTTTATGCGGTACATGTGTTGTGTGGGTAACTTTTGTTCTTGGCAAGCTAGTCCTCCTGCTTAAAAAATCAGATCTAAGTTTAAATAAGAGGTCTTCTCCTAACCCCTCAAATGGAACAACTGTTTAGAAGCTTAATTCTTGCAAAAAGGATATCCAAATAATCATAAATTTATTTTTATCATCATTTTGCTCTATCTAGCTTGCTCTGTACTAGAGGAATGTGACACAATCATAGTCCATCGTTCTGGAAACCATGATACTGCTGTAGAGGCATCTCCCCCACCCACACACCGCCACACTCCTGCAAAAAAAACAGCAGTGTCCAGAAAGTTTTTTTCACATCAACCTTGGCCATTTTGTATTCACAGGAATATTTAACTTTGTTCCATAAACTCCTCTGGAAGTGTGTAAAGACTATAAACTCTCATAATACTTTTTTGAAGCAAAAAGTGTGTATACCCACACACACACACACACAGAACACCAATTATATTAAAATACAGTTAAAATAGTTTCAAAAACTAATGATATTAAGTAAATACATGTTTGTTTTTTTAACATATTAAATAACAAGCTCTAATAACAGGTCTACTAGTTACCATAATTTCCAAATGGTAATCAACACAAATGGTATTTTCATGATGTCTGCAAGAACTACAATGTAGTAAGAAAATAGCTGTGATTTCTGTTGATGACAAAATCACAGGTATGGTAGTACTGCAGTGGTTAGAAATGCTACATTTCAGTCAGAGACTAGCAAAAATAAGTAACTTTTTTCTCAAATTCACAGACCTCTGAAGCTTTTAAACCATAATCATTCTCAAGCATTTAAAGAGGTACTGAGATCTCTTGGTTCAAACTCTTCATTTTAAAGATGAGGGAATTAAGGAGGAATTTGATGATATTGCTTGCCTAGAGTATCTTGATTCCAAATCAGGAATCACTGGGTATTGTTTACAGTAAACCAGTGTTTTCTTCTGAAAACCTGAACCTCAAATCTAGCAATACTTGGCAGTTACAATAGAGAGTAAAGAACAATATACTTCAAGGTAAGAAAATCTATTATAGTTTCTATGTGCAACTCAGTTTCATCATCTGTAAAATAAAGATAACTGACTATGGAAGAACCTTAACATGAAAACCAAATTTTAAAATCCATGTTAAGTACTACAGCGAGGCAATGAATTACATGAGAAATTGGATAAGTTATTCTTTTTCCTTAGTGTACTTTAAGTATCATCAAATACTATTTCATACATTAAATATCTTTAAAACTATCCAGTAGATCTCCTGAAAAACAAACTGACTTTAGTAATAAGCTTCTTCAAATGAAAAATATGTTTAGAACAAAAAACTAGCTTTGGAGTCAGATATGTGCCTGTAATAAGATATATGCCTGCTATTCTAAGCAAAATGCTTGTTTTCTCTGACCCTCTATATTAGCCTGTTCTCGCACTACTAATCACAATCATAGCAGAAGGTGAATGAGGTGCAAAGTCACATCTTACATGGCAGCAGGCAAGAGAGCTTGTGCAGGGGAATCCCATTTATAAAACCATGAGATCTCGTGAGACTTACTCACTACCACGAGGAGAACAGTATGGGAGAAACCTGCCCTCATGATTCAATTATCTCCACCTGGCCCTACCCTTGACACATGGGGATTATTACAATTCAAGGTGAGATTTGGGTGGGGGCACAGCCAAACCATCTCATCCTCCATTTCTGAATCAGTAAAATGGGAATAAATGCTAACAGTCATATGAGATTGCCATGAAGGTCATTAAATGCCAGTCCCCTTCTCTTAAAGGTATCCATGAGAAATAATATAATTTAGAGGTAACCTCCTAAAGCAACAAGGAAACTTTTCTAATTTCTGCATTATATTTACTTTTTCCTCCATCACTTGATAAAGTTATTTTAAATCAGAATAAAGTAGGACACAAAAAAACCTTTGCTCATGTCAGTACGTTATCTCTCAGCAACTTAAACACTCAAACCGCCGGTCATTCTTTCTACCTGGTTTATAAAGAAATTACACAGTAAAGATGTGCAGTGAAGGAAAGGGATAATAACCAAATTTCTAAACCACACAGAAGTAAATAAACATTTGGAGGACAAGAGTCACACAAAATAATTTAACAGCTTATGTGTTTAATCACAGAAGTGGGGGGAAAAAATGCCAACAGCAGCAAGGCCACTCACCTTCTTCCCACACATCGTTTTGCCTGCCTCCAAGAAAAGAATTCAAAGAGGTCCACTCTAGGCAAGTTACAGTGACAAATATGCAAACACATTTTAGTTGACCAGAAAAAACATACAGAAAATATAGTAGGTAGTCCAGATAACACAAAAGGCTAGTAGTACAAAGCAGATCTGCTAAACAGAGGGACGGAAAAAAGAACCATTATCTGTCATGCCCTCCTGTCACACCCTTTTATTTGTAGCCATAACTGCAAGCTGTTTTAAAGACAATGGCAATGGATGAAGGGTACCTTCATGCTGTGCCAAAGTACACATACACAGCAATTCAGAACAATCAGTCTTGCTTTCATGAGAGCAAAGGGTGCAGCCAAATGAAATGGGTGGATACCATATTAAACAATCTCAGAATTAACTAATAGGATATAGGAAAAAATTATTCCAATGCAGATGCTAAGTTCTCTTCCTCCTTTACACAATAAAATTTTTTACTATTTGAAAAGCACTACTTGAGAAAGGTTTCCATTTACTAAGACCTAAATATGGCCTGTTTTTGTTTTTGTTTTTGAGATGGAGTCTCACTTTGTCACCCAGGCTGAACTGCAGTGGTGCAATCTCAGCTCACTGCAACCTCCACCTCCCAGGTTCAACTAATTCTCCTGCCTCAGCCTCCCAAGCAGCTGGGATTACAGACATGTGCCACCATATCTGGCTAATTTTTGTATTTTTAGTAGAGATGGGGTTTCACCATGTTGGCCAGGCTGGTCTCATCTCCTGACCTCAAGTGATCTGCCCCCTCAGCCTCCCAAAGTGTTGGGATTACACGAGTGAGCCACCACACCCAGCCAGCCTGTTTTTAAACAAAGGTTTGAAAGACCACGTACCATTTCCTTGTATAATCTGTTAAAATATATGCACTGGATGCTGGATTTGACATCATGTAATTTCAAAATGATGCTGTGTAGAAATGACTTTAGTGGAAACCTTTAAAAACATGTAATCATTGTGACTCTAAAGAAAACCACTTGTTTCACAAAGTGCAAACTGAATGAAGCCAACAAGTAACAACATAAAGTCTAATGTGTGGTTTGTTGTGGGTTTCTACTGCTTTTATTCCTTAGGAAACAAATTATTCTCCCATATGGTTTCCCTGACTCCATTTTCCCTAATCATAATGAAGTCCAAAACATTAAGCAATTAAGCAACTTTTTGGAAGTTTAGTGTTCACATAACTCAACTCCATGGCTTACTACGAGCTGAGCATAAACTCAAATTGTTTTTTTTTTTTTAATGATTGGGAAAAGAGGAGGACTATGTATTACATACATGCACACATACTTAAGTAGGCCTTTAAGCTAGAATGTAAAGTTCAGTTGATCAAACATTGAACTAACTACTTTACTACTAGACCACACAGGTTTAAAATGTGATACTTTGTCATTGTGGCTCTGCTGACAGGCTTCAGGGCAAAAATCAGAAAGGAGATGAAAAACCAGCCTCAAAATTGATAAATTACGACTTTACAGCCAAATCAATGTAGCCTTATACATAGATACAGTACTTGCAGTAATGGGGATAAATATAGGAGATAAAATTCAGATCAGGAAAAATCCTGCTATTGAAGCTGATTCAGTAAAAATTTTTGTAATGTAATTTTATTGCTGACTTTCCCCCTCCCCTGTACGACTCCTATTGTAGAGGCTTCTTTTAAGGCTTTTTTTTTTTTTTTTTTTTTAAGGAATGCAGTGGCACTATCTTGGCTCACAACCTCTGCCTCCTGGGTTCAAGCTATTCTGCCTCAGCCTCCCAAGTAGCTGGGGACTACAGACATGCACTATCACACCTGGCTAATTGGTGTGTTTTTTGGTGGAAATGGAGTTTCACTATATAGCCCAGGCTGGTCTCTAACTCCTGACCTCAAGTGATCCACTCACCTCAGCCACACCACTCACCGTGCCCGAACTAAGACTCCTTCTTTTTTTTTTTTTTTTTTTTTTTTGAGATGGAGTCATGCTCTGTCATCAGGCTGGAGTGTAGTGGGGCGATCTCGGCTCACTGCAACCTCCACCTCCTGGGTTCAAGCCATTACTTCCCCCTGCCTCAGCCTCCTGAGTAGCTGGGACTACAGGCGCGCACCACCATGCCAGGTTAATTTTTTGTATTTTAGTAGAGACAGGGTTTCACCATGTTGGCCAGGATGGTCTCGATCTCCTGACCTCGTGATCCACCCCCCTTGACCTCCCAAAGCGTTGGGATTATAGGCATGAGCCACAAGGCCCAGCCAACACTCGTTTTTGAAATAGTCTTTTTCAGTTGCAATTCTAATGCACTAATTAGGATGTTTATTTGAGGTTAAATGCTGGTGTGAGAGAAATCTATTGCTCAAACTAAACTGAAAGGGAAGTTGATTGAAAGCGGAGTTCGGCAACTCCTGCCCTAATGTACTCAAGAATAGGAACAGACTATGATAATTTTCACCAAAAAGTACAAAAACAAAATAGGTTAAAAACACATTTTAAATAAATCTTTTTTAAAAAGATTTTGAAAAACCAAACCTGTCTTATAGAGCTCCAAACCTAGAAAGATTATTACAATAAAAATGGGCTAGGTTGGGTTGGGCACAATGGCTCAAGCCTATAATCAACACTTTGGGAGACAGGCGGGAGGATCACTTGAGGCCAGGAGTTCAAAACCAGCCTGGAAAACACAGCAAGACCTCGTCTCTACTAAAAATGTAAAAATTAGCAGGACACGGTGGTATGCACTTGCGGTCCCAGTTACTCCAGAGGCTGAGGCAGAGGATCACCTAAGCCCCGGAGTTTGACCTTGCAATGAGCCAAGATCATGCCACTGCACTCCATCCAGCCTGAGTGACAGAGCAAGACCTTGTCTCAAAAAAGGAAAAGCGGGGTGGGGGACTGGCTGGGTGCTACAGCTAGCTCATGCCTATAATCCCAGCATTCTGAGGCTGAAGAGGACTGTTTGAGGCCAGGAGTTTGATACCAGCCTGAGCCACACAGTGAGATCCTGTCTCTACAAAAAATTTTAAAAATTAAAAAAGAAGTAAAAGAGAAAGATTTTCAAGGATGAGAATAACCATGATGATGTTAATGAGTTGAAGAGCTGATGTTTCAAGTACTGAAAATAATCTACTATTCCTAACATAAAAAGTACAGCACTCAATACATGGTAGAGTTTTTACTGTTTTTAATGATAGAAATCAGGTTACCATAGTAAAAGCTAAAATCACAAGCATAAACATAGACTTAGAGCTAGTTTCACTAGAATTAAGATATATGCTAACTCACACTAAACAATTTCATCACTTTAACAGCATACATGTCACTGTAACTAAGCAATAAATCCAAACGCTATTCTTTCCCCGTATCAGATGGCTTATTTCTGATTTAAAATCACTATCACAAGGGACACAAAACAGAGGGCTTCCCAGTAAGTCTGGTGAAACAACTCTTCTTTACATCAGTCCCAGAAGATCCATATAAATCACAGTAACCAACGGGAACTGAAACTGACTCTCTATTCACCTCCCTTGCATCTGAACTCTCTCATTTCTTCTTAGGCAGTAACATGGTCCTGGTACACATGGCTTCCTGGCCTCCACACTCACAACACTTGTCTGAACCCGCTGAATTCACAACATCATTCTCCCTTTCACAAAAGTTATTCTTTTTATTAAGAGGGAGTGGGAAGCAAAATGAGGACGAAAATTAAGGGTTTTTTTAAAGAAAGAATATAAAGAAAGAAAAGCATGTTCCCATAAATTCCCAGAAACTTTACAACTATTTAAAAAAAAAAAAAAAAAAGATAAGAATGGGAGGGGGGAGTTGTCCTAGCTACCAAATTCTACTTTGTGATACCTGATAAAAGCTGGTCTACTTAGTAAATTATGATATCATGACCTTAGATATACCCATTTACACATATAAGACTCTCTCCCCTCCCCAAATTTTTAAGGCAAAATAGCATCTTAATTCCTCCTATAAAGCCTGGATTCTGCCCTAAGAGAAGCTACATCTTAGTTCTATGGCCTTGGGCATGTCACTATTTCTGAGTCTGACATTTCATAGAGCTGTGATGAGGGTTAGATTACTTAGCACAGTATCCAGCTGATACTATAATTACGCAGGTTCACCCTGTGTACTTTGTTCAAAGCAAATCAAAATTAATGCTCACTCTTGCATCATCTTTTTTCACAGCTGACAGTTCTTATAATGGTGCTAACACAGTGAAGTACTCAAAATTTAAATAGCCCATGCTTAAAAACAAAGCCTGTAAAGAGAAATTAATGCACATTAAAACATACTATTCTGTTTTCAGAATTTATTCCAGAAGAGAAACTATCTTTGCCTAAATTAAAGATCTTTAGGGCGCAAAACACTGGTGGCAAGAGTTGCTCACCTTAGCAGTATTCAATCCCGTATCGGCTGACAAGCCCTGACAACTATTAGCCTCTTTACTACTTCCACTATTCACCAAAAAAAGGAAACACATCTAGTGCAAACCAAAAGCAAGTCCCTAATTCTTTCCTGCATTTGCCCCAAAACTACTTACATTAGATTTTAAAAGATTTTCCAAAGAAAACAAAATTTCTTAGTCTTTAACCAATTCTTCTCTAAACCCAGGAAACATCATAAAACCTGTTTCTGTATCTAGTAAAGAAGCACTTAGCACTACTTTCTAATTATAAAGCCTACTCTAGCCACAGAGTCTATGAGTAAAATAGCTACTAAAGGAGTTTAAAAGACTTGAAAAGACTCCTATATCTCCATACTTCCCTGCCCCCAAACAAGATAATACAGGCCAAGTTTAGTGGCTCACACCAGTAATCCTAGCACTTTGGGAGACCAAGGCAGGAGGACTGCTTGAGGCCAGGCATTCCAGACCAACCTGGGCAACATGGTGAGACCTTGCCTCAATTTAAAAAAAAAAAAAAAAAAGACTACACAGTCACTTGATGAGAGCAAAGCTATTTAAAAATTTCTATCCTGTTAACTGCCTAACATCATACAAACTTTCTACACAACCAGGCGAGGCAAACTAACAGATGACAATTATCCCAGGTCCAAATCTACCTATCTGCTTATCTCTATACAGCTGAAGAGAAATATATTCCAAAAAATTACCTCCATGTAATGTCCTGCTATTCAAACCTAGAAGTTTAGTTGGAATACTCCTATCAGTAAACTGTCTTGAGGTCTCATGAAAGAAACTATCACTTAAGGAGCCAGGACTGCTGCTTTATTTTTGTTCTCAATCGACTTTACACATGTAATTTTGCAACCAGTTTGTGTTTCCTTGCTGCTAGGGCTGTATCTGCATCTTTTGGAGAGTCTCCTTATTTGGTCCGTTCCCTATGGCCTCTGATCTGCTGCTCTGCCTTGCTGGTAATCCAATTATCATTCTTCCTATATGCTTAAAACTGATCTAATGCCTATCTTCTGAACTGTACTATTTGCCAGACAGGGACCAGAGTAGGCATGGGGAGGGGAGCCAAGGAAAAGCAGACTGTGGTATGGTACACGTGACATGACTCACCTGTTCTAACTGTTCCATAACCTGTCCTGACCAAGTGACTCAGATAATACTGCCTGGCTCACTTTGAAAGACTTGTTCTTGATCCCAACCTAACCCATTACACTGGGCATGACATTCCTGGCCATGTGCCTTGTCCCTAAAACTTCCTACTGAAAATAGCAGAGTTTCACAATTAATTATGGCCATACTTACAGAAAAGGAAATTAACATTCAAGTCTCCTCCCTAGATACTTTCTCACTCAAGACCTACCAAAGGCCACCGATGTAAACACAGCAATGCCCTTATTTTACAGACGAGAAAACTATGGTACTTCACTATCTTCACATTTAAGAAAGTAAAACTAGGCCGGGCGCGGTGGCTCAAGCCTGTAATCCCAGCACTTTGGGAGGCCGAGGCGGGCGGATCACAAGGTCAGGAGATCGAGACCACAGTGAAACCCCGTCTCTACTAAAAATACAAAAAATTAGCCGGGCGCGGTGGCGGGCGCCTGTAGTCTCAGCTACTCAGGAGGCTGAGGCAGGAGAATGGCGTGAACCCAGGAGGCGGAGCTTGCAGTGAGCCGAGATCGCGCCACTGCACTCCAGCCTGGGCAACAGCGTGAGACTCCGTCTCAAAAAAAAAAAAAAAAAAAAAAAAAAAAGAAAGTAAAACTAACAATACTAGATACTGTATAATGTTAACAAAGAAGTTTCTCTTGTTTTTTTTTTTTTTTTTTTTTTTTGAGACAGTGTCTCACTCTGTCACCTAGGCTAGAGTGCAGTGGCACAATCACAGTTCATGGGAGCCTGCACCTCCTGGGCTCATGTGATCCTCCCACCTCAGCCTCCCGAGTAGCTAGGACTACGGGCACATGCCACCACATCTGGCTAATTTCTGAATTTCTGTTGAGATGGGGGTCTCACTATACTGCCCAGGCTGGTCTCAAACTTCTGGAGACAACCAATCCTCTCATCTCGGCCTCCCAAAGTACAGGCATGAGCCACCATGCCCAGCCAAGACGACTCTTTTTAACATTGCCCTACAGAGCTGATTTTCCTTGTTCATTATATGAAAAGCAGTCCAGCGTAGTAACAAGGAATCTGGTTTACAACTTCTAATTCACTATCATTTCACCTTATAAATTCTCCTTTACCAAAAATAAAAAGGCTACACCTTAGTGACTGGCACCATGTGCTTTTGTAGCATTTAAATCAAATCCTAAAATTTACAAAATAACTTTAGTATATTCAAAATTACAAGAATATTTAGTGTGCTCAATGGGATATAAAGCTTAATAAAAACACATCATTCATCCTAGACAAAATAATTCCTTCTGGAGAAGATACCTAAAATACTGCGTGGGAAAATGACCGACATTTCATTACAAAGACTTTTGAACTGTTTTAAATTTTACTATGTGCATATATTATATATTCTAAAACTAAGTATACCTGTAGATTCAATTACCAATTTACAGGAAATACAGGACATACGAAAAAAAGTGTTGAACTGAGCCACAGATGTAATCATTAAAATCCAGACTCTGAGAAACACTAGAACAACATAGTTTCTTCTTTTTTGAGATGGAGTCTTGCTCTGTCACCCAGGCTGGAGTGCAGTGGCACAATCTCAGCTCACTGCAACCTCCGCCTCCCAGATTCAAGTGATTCTTCCACCTCAGCCTCCTGAGCAGCTGGGACTACAGACACGTGCCACCATGGTCCCGCTAATTTTTGTATTTTTTTTTTCAGTAGAGATGGGGTTTCACCATATTGGCCAGGCTAGTCTCAAATTCCTGACCTCGTGATCCACCCACCTCGGCCTCCCAAAGTGCTGGGATTACAGGCATGAGCCACTGCGCCCGGCCACAACATGGTTTCTTGAACAAAAAAAAAAAATTACCAAAGAGAGGTAGTAAAATGGACTATAGACTAAAAGGTTAGACTTAAAGGTCATTATCAACCAACTGCAAGGTAGAGACTTTATATGGATCCTGATTCAAACCATTACCAAAATAACTATGACATCTGAGACAAATGGATATTTGAATACTAGATACTTGAAGATATTAAAGAATGTAGGGGTGATAATGGTATTGTGGATATATACATATGCAGATATAGTCTGTATCTTTAAAAGACAAGGATTCTTTAACATCAGTTATATATGTTATATATGTATATGTAACTCATGTTAAAGAATCCTTATCCATATATAAATATACACACACACTCATTTTAAATAATCCTTTCCCTCTTTCAAAGATACAGACTAGACTGCCAATAAAATAATATCCACTCTGGAATTTGCCTGAGAATAATTCAGGAGGAGGAAGTTGGAGGGAAATAGATCAAACAAACTTGGGCATTTGATAATTTCCCCTCCTACATGAGTAGAGTGGTTGATAACTGTTGAAGCTGAGTGATAAGTACATGAGGGTTTCTTATATGGATTCCACCTACTTTTGTTTGAAAATTTCCCTAGCAAGTTAGAAAGTCAAACATTTACAAAATATACGTAAATGAAAAATGGGTCATTTAAAAGTGATAACCACAAACTTGAATATATTTTAATATTTTCAATATTTAATATATCCATTTTAATATTTTCAATATCTAATATATTTTAATATTTTAGATAACAAAAAGGAATCTGAGGACACTAAGACTCAGATCAATCTAAGGCAACAGATCGGTTTTGTTAGGTGGGGATAATGGCACTGTGGTTATGGGGGGAAAATATCTTTTTAAAAGACACATACCAACGTAATTAGAGCCAACATGACATCTCTAGAATTTGCTTTTTTTGGATTTGCAAACAGTTTATTTTACAGAAATTCAACATTATAAACAGCAGGCACTTCCCCCCACTGCCCCTCTCCTCCATCCGCCCCCGCCCGTCCCACCAGGTGCAGATCATGCTATGCAGAGAGTGAGCAGCAATGCAGTCCCACTGCTTTGGAGTGAGAGTCGAGAGCGATGGAACCTGCCTGCACCACATCCATCCTGCCTGCCGCGCACATGCACACGCCAGCTCGCTGCGCAGGCCACCAGAAACCTGGCCCAGCCCGCGCTGGACCCAGCCCACTTCTCCAAATCCTTCATGTCGTTGTCTTCCTCTTCTTTCTTCTTGGCGGGTTTTGATGGTAGGGCTATAGAGGGAACACTTGGTAGAGGGACTGTTTTGGGTCCACTGATTTCCAGCAAATTTTTGTCTAGTTCCTCCTGTTCTAGTTCTTAATTCCACCATGAGCTCATCCTCGTCAAACTTCTCTCCAAACCCTACAGGTTTCCAAATTGCTGTTGAAATCTCCTCCGCAAGTTCTTGCTGGTCAGCAATGTCCTGCGTTAACTCATCAACTTTATCGATGTCCATGTCGTCATGTGCCGCCTTCATGGCCTTGGCGGCACAGCCCACGTTCTTGAGCACCTCGTTGTTGGTGTTGGCATTCTCCAGGGCCTGCCGCTGGAACTCGATGGTTGATAATGTGCCGTCGATCTGCGCCAGCCGCTTCTCATACCTCTTCTTACGCTTCAGTGCCTGGAGGGCCGCGCGCTTGTTTTTGGTGCCCTGCTTCTTGGCGGCAGTCAGATCCTGCTCGATTTTCTTCTCCAGGAACTCCTGTTTCTTGCTTAACATCTCCTCCGTGTCCTGCAGCCGCTGGATGGCCTCCTGGGGGATCGGGCCGCCCTTGCCGGCCTTACCCGCCTCCAGTCCCGAACAGTGTCCGAAACACCTACACGGTTGCTGCTCGCCGCGCCAGCCTTCGCCACCCCCTCCAGCTCAGCTCGCTCCCAGTCCCGTCGCTCCCTGCTGCCGCAGGCCTCTCCTCCGCCTCTGCCCTTCCCAATTTGCTTTTTTTAAAAGCTGAGGACAAGAACAAGTAGGTCAAATGTAGGGGTGGGATAAAACTAACTGCTACAAACATAAGGGCTCACTGACTCTACTTCTGTGTATGTTTCCATTTTTAAAAGTAGTAATAACAGTAGCAGTAAAATAGATTTCAAGGACTTCCTCCACTCATCCAGGAGGGTAAAAAAAGAGAAATAATCCTAGTTCAAATAAGGGTCAAGTATGGGAGAAGGGGGAGGAACCACTACACCAGGGGTGTCCAATCTTTTGGCTTCCCTGGGCCACAATGGCAGAACTGTGTTGGGCCACACGGAAAATACACTAACGATATTTGGTGAGCTTAAAAAAAAATCTCAAAAAAAAAAAAAAACTCATAGTGTTTTAAGAAAGTTTACAAATTTGTGTTGGGCCGCATTCAAAGCCACCACAAGCTGCGGGTTGGACAAGCTTGCACTACACATTTAACTCACCTGAGTTTCACAAATAATCAGCAGAGGGTGTGGTGAGGGAAGTTTCAACAATGTTCCTTCACTTACTGGAAGCAAAAAAAATGTTTTGGGAAAAGAATTATTTCCTCCTGCCAGTCCTGCCCTAGACATCTATTTACAAAGAAACTTTCAACATTTCTCAAGTCCAAGAAGTGGACGGCCAGTGTTTGTTTTCTATGGAACAAAGAAAGCTTCCCTAACATCCTAAGACGTACAATTCTGATTATACATACACAGTTTCTGGGCGTGAAAACAGTTATTTTTTCATTCCCGGTTTTTTGGCTGTGCTCCAAGGTGTTGTTGTTTTTTTTTTTTTTTTTTTTAATCAAGTAATCTTCAGTGAGATCCTTTCTTGGGAAGAAGTAGAGGGTTTTTCAAAGACTTTTATGAAAATATTTGCACATATACATTTTAGCATTTCATGTAATGATACCAAGTGTTCTTTGAGGTTCTAAAAAGAAAAACAATCTAAAATTACCTAATCCTGTCAAAATTTCCAACAGAGGCTATCACTACCATATGTAAATCACATAATCGTTTTTGCTAGTAAAGAGAAAGGAAAATTAACATGCTCTCAGCACTTACTATATGTTAGGCATTTAATATGTATTTTAAACCAAATCTTCCTAACAACCCTAATAGGTGGGTACTATTATTGTCCAAATATTACAGATGAGAAAACTGGGGCACCAAGAGGCTAGTAAGGTGTTAAGTAACTTAGGGCACCAAACAGTAAATAGCAGAACCAGGACTGAACCCTAGCAGTCTGACTGCAACATTTGAACTACTCTATGTTAATATTGACATAGGAGTTAAAAAGAAATTACTGGCCGGGCACGGTGGCTCATGCCTGTAATCCCAGCACTTTGGGAGGCCGAGGCAGGCAGATCACGAGGTCAAGAGATGAGACCATCCTGGCTAACACGGTGAAACCCCGTCTCTACTAAAAATACAAAAAATTAGCCGGGCGTGGTGGTGGGTGCCTGTAGGCCCAGCTACTCAGGGGGCTGAGGCAGGAGAATGGCGTGAACCTGAGAGGCGGAGCTTACAGTGAGCCGAGATCGCGCCACTGCACTCCAGCCTGGGCGACAGAGCGAGACTCCATCTCAAAAACAAAAACAAAACAAAAGAAAAAAAAAACAGGGCCGGGCGCGGTGGCTCAAGCCTGTAATCCCAGCACTTTGGGAGGCCGAGACGGGTGGATCACGAGGTCAAGAGATCGAGACCATCCTGGCTAACACGGTGAAACCCCATCTCTCTTTTTTTTTTTTTTTTTTTTTTTGAGACGGAGTCTCGCTGTGTCGCCCAGGCTGGAGTGCAGTGGCCGGATCTCAGCTCACTGGAAGCTCCACCTCCCGGGTTCACGCCATTCTCCTGCCTCAGCCTCCCGAGTAGCTGGGACTACAGGCGCCCGCCACCTCGCCCGGCTAGTTTTTTGTATTTTTTTGGTAGAGACGGGGTTTCACCGTGTTAGCCAGGCTGGTCTCGATCTCCTGACCTCGTGATCCGCCCGTCTCGGCCTCCCAAAGTGCTGGGATTACAGGCGTGAGCCACCGCGCCTGGCCAAAACCCCATCTCTACTAAAAAATACAAAAAACTAGCCGGGCGAGGTGGCGGGCGCCTGTAGTCCCAGCTACTTGGGAGGCTGAGGCAGGAGAATGGCGTAAACCCGGGAGGTGGCGCTTGCAGTGAGCTGAGATCCGGCCACTGCACCCCAGCCTGGGCGACAGAGCAAGACTCCGTGTCAAAAAAAAAAAAAAAAGAAAAAGAAAAAAGAAAAAAGAACAGAAATTACTTAGGCAGATAGGGTACGCGAGTCCTCGGTAAGGTTTTCCTTTTAATGAAAAGCAGCCCCAAATCATTTTCCTAACAAAGAGCAGCCTGTAAAATAGAGCTGCAGATATGGAAGCTGGCAGTTGTGCCAATCAGGTTCAAAATGGCGGCTCCATCTTCCCTTCTCTCTGCCAGCCACATGTACTGTAAAGAGCAGCCAAAATGGCACCGGTCAAGGGGAAAGAACATTTGCATAATAAGATTAGGGTGGGTCTCCCTACAACTGTAGATTCTAATTTACTCCCCTAAACTACTGTTTTAAAACAAATTAAAACTGATTTATGTACTGGAGATAACCAGGTATAGTCTGAAGCTCCTTAGAACAGAACAGAAATATATGTATGGTGGGGAATAAAATACATATTTTGTAGAAGACAAATGGCTAATTAAGGTTCAAAAGTAATTCACATTGAAGAATCAGAATATTCTAGTCAAAATTTTAAATTAAAAATTGTTTTCTATGGTAGGCAGAGGAAGACTGTTTCCATTACTATAATTTTGTATAAATTATGGGCATGTTTTTCTTTTAAAAATCAAGAACAGTGGCTGGACACCGTGGCTCATGCCTGTAATCCCAGCACTTTGGGAGCCCCAGGCAGGCAGATCACAAGGTCAGGAAAGGTCAGGAGTTCAAGATCAGCCTGGGCAATATGGTGAAACTCCATCTCCCCTAAAACTACAAAAAAAAAAAAAAAAAATTAGCCAGGTGTGGTAGTGGGCGCCTGTAATTCCAGCTACTCGGGAGGCTAAGGCAGGATAATTGCTTGAACCTGGGAGGCAGAGGTTGCAGTAAACCGAGATCGAGCCACTGTACTCCAGCCTGGGTGACACAGCTAGACTCCGTCTCAAAAAAAAAAAAGAATAGCAAAACCTACCCACTGTCTACCCCTCTACTCCTTCACTAAATTATACTTCCTGTCCAGCTATACAGTTAAAACTTTTGCCTTGCTGAATCTAATTTTAGGGATAAAGGCAGAACATACAAATTCTGCTCCAAAAAGAAGCTAAACTCTTCCTGAACTAAGTCTAAGTAGTAGAAGAGATAATTAGGAGCCAACTATGGCTTTATTTAAAATATACTTACTTTATTAAAATTAGCATTGGTTAACTTTAAAAAAAAAAAAAAAGGAGGGGGGACTTGCTAAGGCTGATCTTAAACTACTGGCATTAAAAGATCCTCCCACCTCAGCCTCACAAGTAGCTGGGATTACAGGTGCAAGCCACTGTGCCTGGCAGCATTAGTTAACTTTAATGTAACATTACTGCTTCAGTCACAGCAGTCTCAATCAACCTAGTAAATCATTGGAAGGTAGAGCAAATAAAAGATAATGGTCTCTTTGTGACATTAGTATTCCACTAAGCTGTTCCTAATTTCTTTTTTACTTCAAAAAAAAAATTTTTTTTTTTTTGAGACGGAGTCTCGCTGTGTCGCCCAGGCTGGAGTGCAGTGGCTGGATCTCAGCTCACTGCAAGCTCCGCCTCCCGGGTTCACGCCATTCTCCTGCCTCAGCAAAATATTCTTTACTATAATAGGAAAGTGTTTTGTGCAGTGAAGTTCCTCTGTAAGACTGGCTGGATTTGAATTCCAGTTTCAACACTTACTAGCTAGACAAGGTGTTTAACGAAGAATCAATTTTCTGCAAGAAAAAATGGCCAAGAATATTTACCTCAGCCGGGCGCAGTGGCACTTTGGGAGGCCGAGGTAGGCAGATCACTCGAGGCCAGGAATTCGAGACCAGCCTGGCCAACATTGCAAAACCCCATCTCTACTAAAACTACAAAAAACTAGCTGGGCATGGTGGCGCATGCCTGTAATCCCAGCTACTCGGGGGGCTGAGGCTGGAGAATCGCTTGAGCCCAGAAGGTAGAAGATGCAGTGAATCAAGATCAGGCCACTACACTCCAGCCTGGGCAACAGAGAAGAGACACTGTCTCAAAAAAAAAAGAATATTTACCTCATAGATCTATTATATAGAATAGATAATATTCATAAAATGCTTAGCATAAGGCCTAGTCCACATTAAGAAATAAGGCTAACTATTAATATTAACATTGTCATACCTCACTGTGCAGAAAGCTACCTCCAGTAGGAAAGGGATGTTCCATCTGGACACTAGGGAACACATTCAAACCTAGAGGTTTTTTCTATTACAGAAGGTTCCCAATTTAGGATGGTTCAACTTATGACTTTTTGACTTTATGATGGTGCAAAAGTGATATACATTCAGTAGAAACTGCACTTCAAATTTTGATCTGTTTTTCACTTTCAGTATTCAATAAAGTAAATGAGATATTCAGCACTTTATTACAAGGTAGGCTCTGTGTTAGATGATTTTATCCAACTGTTGACTAATGTACATATTCTAAGAATGTTTAAGGTAGGCTAGGCTAAGCTATGATATTTGGGAGGTTAAATATATTAAATGCGTTTGTTTTCAACTGATTTATCGGGACATAAGTCAAAGAGCATTAACTAAACCACCACTGAAAGCAACTTTACCACAAAACCACTAGAAGACTGAGGCAGGTGATGTACTGAGCAAACCAATACTCAGTCCTTTTCCACCAACAGAATACACAGGCCTTAAACTTAGCACAGCTGTGTTTGCCCTGGTATAATTATGGAACACAGTAGTCTCCAAAAGCAAAATTTTAAAATTCCTTTTTAAATAATGGAAATAATACTTTTAAATATAAGTATTTAAAATGTAAACTATTTTACAGCTAACTTTCTTACGTTATACCCTTTCCTCTCTTCACACATATAGCAAATGTTTTTTTAAGGCCAGGCATGGTGGCTCATGTCCATAATCCCAACACTCTGGGAGGCCGAGGCAGGTGGCTCACTTGAGCCCAGGAGTTCAAGACCAGCCTGGGCAATGTGGCAAAACCCTGTGGTGTGTGTGTGTACTCCCAGCTACTTGGGAGGTTGAGGTCAGAGGATCACTTGAACCTGGGAGGTCAAGACTGCAGTGTTCACACCACTGCACTCCAGCCTGGGAGACAGAGTCAGATCCTGTCTCAAAAAATAATAATTTTTTTTAGCATCTATTAGGCACCTGGAATACAATGAACTAATAGACAAAGCCCTCAAGGAACTAACATTCTGATAGTAAGAGAGACAACAGTCATAATAAGTAAATTCTACAGAGCTCTGTAGAAATAAGTAAATTCTACAGTTACCTCCTTTCAAGGATAGGTATTCTATCCTAAACAGACTAGGATAAGGAAGCTTAGAAGTGCAATCAAAGAGGGGCAGTTATAATTTTAAGTAGGGTGATCAGTACAGACTTCCTTAAGAAGGTGATAGATGAGAAAACATTTTAAGGAGGTAAGGAATGAAGATTTAGCTCAGGAATAGCATTCTAGACACAGGGAACAGCAAATGCAAATCCTAAGGAAAGCATATGCGTACCTGATTACCACCACCACCAAGACCTAACAAATAAGCAAAAATATCAGTCATTGCTGTTAAGTTTCTATATCCCTCCCTCCATACACACACAAACCTGTGCTAGGAAAAAACAAACAAACAAAAAATATCTCAGGCCGGGCGCGGTGGCTCACGCCTGTAATCCCAGCACTTTGGGACGCGGAGGCGGGCGGATCACAAGGTCAGGAGATCGAGACCACGGTGAAACCCCGTCTCTACTAAAAATACAAAAAATTAGCCGGGCACGGTTGTGGGCGCCTGTAGTCCCAGCTACTCGGGAGGCTGAGGCAGGAGAATGGCGTGAACCCGGGAGGCGGAGCTTGCAGTGAGCCGAGATCGCGCCACTGCACTCCAGCCTGGGCGACAGAGCGAGACTCCGTCTCAAAAAAAAAAAAAAAAAAAAATCTCAATTCATAAAAATTCATTCATTCAACAAATGTTTACTGAATAACACCCACGTGCTAGGTCCCACTTTCCGTGCTAAGGATACAGAAAAGAACATGACAGGCAATACTTTCTATTCGGTCACAGGAACCTTAGCAAAGGGTCATTTACTAAGGAATACTTTTTTCTTACTCCTTATTAAGCCTTCATTGATTTTAAAAAAAAAAAAAAGGCGGAGATTTACAGAAATCTGATCTCCAGATAAGTGAGATGATACTGTACTCAAAGTATCTCAAAGTCTCTATCTTCAGATTATAGATATTGGGCCCTTATAAAGTTTCTTTACCTAGTGCCACGCACAGTGGCTCACGCCTGTAATCCCAGTGCTTTGGAAGTCCAAGGTGGGAAGATCCCTTGAGGTCAAAGTTCAAGACCAGCCTGGCCAACATGGCAAGGGTTAACCCCATCTCTACTAAAAACACAAAAATTAGCTGGGTGTGGTGGCGCACGCCTGTAATCCCAACTACTAGAGTGGCTGAGGCACAACAATCATCTGAACCCAGGAGCAGAGGTTTCAGTAAGCTGAGATCATGCCAATGCACCCCAGCCTGGGTGGCAGAATGAGACCCTGTCTCAAAAAAAAAAAAAAAAAAAAAAAAAAAAAAAAAGGCTGGTGCAGGGTGGCTCACATCTGTAATCCCAGCACTTTGGGAGGTCAAGGGGGGTGGATCACCTGAAGTCAGAAGTTCAATACCAGGCTGGCCAACATGGTGAAACCCCATCTCTACTACCAATACAAAAATCAGCCAGGTGTGGTGGCACACGCCTGTAATCCCAGCTACTTGGGAGGCTGAGGCAGGAGAATTGCTTGAACCTGGGAGACAGAGGCTGCAGTAAGGTAAGATTGTGCCACTGCACTTCAGCCTCGGTGACAGAGTGAGACTCCATTTCAAAAAAAAAAAGAAAAGTTTCTTTACCTAAAGAACTGACATTTTAGCCCGGCGTGGTGGCTCACGCCTGTAATCCCAGCACTTTGGGAGGCCGAGGTGGGTGGATCACGAAGTCAGGAGATCGAGACCATCCTGGCTAACACGGTGAAACCCTGTCTCTACTAAAAATACAAAAAATTAGCTGGGGGTGGTGGCGGGCGCCTGTAGTCCCAGCTACTCGGGAGGCTGAGGCAGGAGAATGGCGTAAACCCGGGAGGTGGAGCTTGCAGTGAGCCGAGATCGCGCCACTGCACTCCAGTCTGGGAGACACAGCAAGACTCCGTCTCAGAAAAAAAAAAAAAAAAAAAGAACTGACATTTTAAAAGTACTAACATCTACCCTCCCTCTCACCCAGAAGAGCAGAAGAGCCAAAACATTGCTATTGGGAGTCCAATCTACTATGCCACAGTACCTATGGTAGCTAACTAAGAGGTCTCTGCTATCTAAGACTTCATCAGGTGGTATGGGGAAAACATGCATATATATCCTTTCTTTTAATGTTCCCATTTCCTACTTTAAAAGTAAGTACAGGCCAAGCACAGTGGCTCACGCCTGTAACACCAACACTTTGGGAGGCAGAAGGGTCTTGAATCCCAACAGTTCAAGACCAGCCTGTGCAAAATGGCAAACCCGTATCTCTACCAAGAAAAATACAAAAATTAGCCAGGCATGGTGGCGTACGCCTGTAGTCCCAGATACTCTGGAGGCTGAGGTGTAAGGATCACTTGAGCCTAGGAGATGGAGGCTGCAGTGAGCCGTGTTGGTACCACCACACTCCAGCCTGAATGACAGAGCGAGACGCTGTCTCAAAAAAAAAAAAAAAAAAAAGGTAAATACAGCTTATAATACTACCCAGTGGCATAGAAAATTACTATGAAGTTTTTCCTTAAGTCCCAACCAAAAGCTCACAGAGTTGAAAATATAATTAAGGACACCTAACATTCTAGTTTTAAAAATTACAGTTTAAGCAGAATACATATTATGCAATGTATCTGAACCCATTTAGCAATCGGAGAATAAAAAGAAAATAAAAAGAATAAAAACAAAAAATATTACATGAAAAGAACCAAAAATATATATTACTTTCTTTTTCCCCATTAGGTTAAAGGGTACTTTAAGATCAGTTAAAAATATGTTTCTGAATGTTAAGAAATGTATGTGATAGAAAACAGGACCAAAGAAAATTAATGCTAAATTAACCTTATACATGAATTGATTTTTTTTTCTTTTTTAAAGAAATGAGGTATTACTTTGTTACGCAGGCTGGAGAGCGGTGGTGCAATGACAGCACACTGTAACCTTCAACTCCTGGGCTCAAGCGATCCTCCCATCTCAGCCACCCCCATACAGCTGGGAATACAGGTGCACACCACTATGCCCAGCTAATATTTTTTCTAAAGATGGGGTCTCCCTATGTTGCCTAGGGTGATCTCAAACTTCTGGGCTCAAGCAATTCTCCTGCCTTGGCCTCCCAAAGCACTGTGATTACAGGTGCATGTCACAACACCTAATTTTTGGGGTTTTTATTAGAGATGGGTTCTTGCTATGTTGTCCAGGCTGATATCCAATTCTTGGCCTCAAGCAATCCTCCCCACCTCACCTCCTGAAGTGAGGAGGCACGAGCCACTATGCTCAGCCCTAATTTACTTTTTAATTAAAAAACTCCTAAAAAATACATTATTCCCGTTTTCCTGTCAGTTTACTGTGACATGTTTATGAGTAGAAGGGTTTCTCATCGACCTTTAACCATCAGTCTTCTGTTACAACTGGCCTACATAAAATGAAAACATGCTGCATATGCTTCACCCAACTAGCATTACATTAACTAGCTGTGCAATCCATGCTTTCTAGGTATCATCAGTATGTAAGGGTAGAAGTATTTTCTCTACCTACATGTCCTATCAGGCAAATTAGAGCTACCCTCTGTCACATTTTTACCTGTGAAATTAGCAAATACAAAAATTGTGTCAGCAAGGATATGAGAAAATAAGTGTATTGTCCAACTGCAAATACTCTTTGATCCAGTAGTTCCCCTTCTAAAAATTTATCCCACAAAACACCATCTGAGGCCAGGTATGGTGGCTCATGCCTATAATCATAGCACTTTGGGAGGCCAAGGGAGGAGGATCACTTAAGGTCAGGAGTTCAAGACCAGCATGGCCAACATGGTGAAACCTCCTGTCTCTACTAAAAATACAAAAAAAACTAGCCGGGCATGGTGGCAGGTACCTGTAATCACAGCTACTCAGGAGGCAGAAGCAGGAGAATCATGAACTCGGGAGGTGGAGGTTGCAGTGAGCTGAGATAGTGCCACTGCACTCCAGCCTGGGCAACAGAGATTCTGTCTCAAAATAAATAAATAAATAAAAATAAATCTGAACAAGGTTATTCACTGCAGCATTGTTTATAATGGGAAAAAAAGATAATAAAGACTGCATTTCTCAACCTCCTTTGCATTCAGATGTGGCTATGACACTACGTTCTAACTAATGAAACATAATTCAAACTGCTATGAAGTGACAACTTCTACAAACCTTCCTTTAAAAGGGTAACATAGAACCTCTGCCCTTTCATGCATCCTGCTGCTCAGAATGGGCTGCAATAGCTGGAGATCTTGCTAAGTCAATGAGGACACAGGCAGCATACACAGAGCAGTATTAGTATAGAAAAAGGCCAATCAGAAAAGTGATAGTAGGGGGTGATGACCTCACTGAACCATGCACTTAGTATCTGTGCATGTTACTGTATCCATTATGCCTCCATTTATTTTATTTATTTATTTATTTTTTGTTTTGTTTTATTTTTTTTGAAAGAAGTCTCACTCTTGTCCCCCAGGCTTGAGTGCAATGGCTCAATCTCGGCTCACTGCAACCTCCGCCTCCCAGGTTCAAACGATTCTCCTGCCTCTGCCTCCCAAGTAGCTGGGATTAAGGTGCCTGCTACCACACCCAGTTAATTTTGTATTTTTTAGTAGACAGGGGGTTTCACCATGTTGGCCAGGCTGGTCTCAAACTCCTGACCTCAGGTGATCTGCCTGCCTCCACCTCCCAAAGTGCTGGGACTACAGGCATGAGCCACCGTGTCTGGCCAAATTATGCCTCAATTTAAAAAAAGCAGAGTAAGAGAAAAACAGCACACCATGAGTGCCAGATGAGCCCTAAATCACCTACCTGAACCTTCAAGAGAAAAACACTTTGTTGTTGTTTGAGTCGCTGTTAAGTTTTCTATCACAAATACACTCTTCATATACCAATATGTAAAGAATTTTAAAACTACTGTTAGTAAAAAAAACCAAGCTAAGAGTATATAGAGTATGCTACCAAACTTGTTTCTTTTAAAAAGGTAGACAGTGGCTGGGCCTGGGGACTCACTCCTGTAATCCCAGCACTTTGGGAGTCCAAGGCAGAATAATCCTTGAGTCCAGGAGTTCGAGACCAACCTGGGAAACAAAGTGAAATTCTGTCTCTACAAAAAAAAAACTAGCTGGACATAGTGGTGTATGCCTGTATTCCCAACTACTTGAGAGGCTGAGGTGGGAGGATTTCTTGAGCCCAGGATGTTGTGGCTACACTGAGCGGTGATCATGCCACTACACTCTAGCCTGGGGCACAGAGTGAGACCTCTTTCTTTCTGTCATATATACATACATACGTACATATGTCGAAAGAAAGAATCTTATACTGGAAGAACAGATAAGAAACTGGTAACATTGGTTGCTTCCAGAGAGGGGTAAAGTGTGCCCAACAGACAGGGGAAGGAAGAAAACTCGTCATTTTTGGCACTTTTTGTGTTTGAATCACGAGAACATATTATTCAAAAAGTAAATGTTCTTCCATCCTACTAAAATATAAACTTTCTTGAAATTTTGATATATGGAGATTTCAACGATTTGAAGGTCTGTATTAGATTTTGGTTTTGAAATACTTCCACACTAAAGTAATTACCCAAGAACTACTAGATACAAAAATAACAAAATTTAAAAATGTTGGAAGGGGGGGAAAAAAGAGAGGGCAAGAACTCTGAATCGTTTGAGAGAAAAGGGCAAGAAAACATTTTAACCAAAAAGAGAAGCTTTGAGGTCATTTTGCTGCTTGAAATATGTATTATATATCCTTTTTCTGTTTTGTTTTTTGAGACAGAGTCTCGCTCTGTCGCCCAGGCTGGAGTGCAGTGGCTCGATCTCAGTTCACTGCAACCTTCACCTCCCAGGTTCAAGCGATTCTCCTGCCTCAGCCTCTCGAGTAGCTGGGATTACAGGCATGCGCCACCATGCCTGGCTAATTTTTGTATTTTTAGTAGAGATGGAGTTTCACCACGTTGGCCAAGCTGGTCTCAAACTCCTGACCTCAAGTGATACACCCACCTCAGCCTCCCAAAGTGCTGGGATTACAGGCGTGAGCCACCATGCCCAGCCCTATATTTTTTTTTTTTTAATTTCTCATCATTTGCTCTTAGGGTAAAACAAACAAAGCAGCTAGCTAAATCAAATCGTCCAACAAGCCTTTTCTCTGATTAACTGAAGAAATCATTACAAAAGGTTCTTTCTTGCTAGAGGAATACAGTTTCTCAACCGTTACAAGTAGGATCATTTGAAAGTCTATGAATCAGATTGAAATAAAATGAGGATTTCTGAAAAATGTATCAAACAGGCCGTACATGGTTTTCTTTTCAACACTATTTTAAAATATGTGAATATAAATTCGTGCCTTTTTCATGGCATAAATAACATAACAAGAGTTATTCAAAATCTAACTACTCTTAATTAAACCATTTAATTTTGCAGTAGCCCAAGTCTTGGACTATTTTTTTTCCCAGCTATGATTAGTGTATGTAATTTTATTTTCCATTTTTTTGTACTTATTTCTATGTAATGATTATAATTTAAATACACAAAATAAAAAAAAAATCCTTTTAGAAATTTCCACAAAAAAAATTTTGATTTTCCTTTTGGAAAACCTTGTTTCTCACACCAATGCCAAAAGATGACTAACCACATCATAAGGTAGAAGTCATGAAGCATAAATTATTGATCCATTCACGAGGTCAGGAGATCGAGACTATCCTGGCTAACATGGTGAAACCCCGTCTCTACTAAAAATACAAAAAAAAAACTAGCCGGGCGTGGTGGCGGGTGCCTGTAGTCTCAGCTACTTGGGAGGCTGAGGCGGGAGAATGGCGTGAACCCGGGAGGCGGAGCTTGCAGTGAGCCGAGATCACGCCACTGCACTCCAGCCTGGGAGACACAGCGAGACTCCGTCTCAAAAAAAAAAAAAAAAAAAAAAAAAATTATTGATCCATACCAATTACAAGTAACTTCTTAAGCAATAAATTATATTTAAACCCACAAAGGAAACATCATTTATACCTCCTGGCTGATAGTACAGGTTGAGAATCCCTAATCCAAAAATCTGAAATCCAAACTGGTTCAAAATCCAAACTTTTTGAGCTCCAACATGATGCCACAAGTGGAAAATTCCACACCCAACCTCATGTGACAGGTCACAGTCAAAACACAGGCACACAACAATGAAGATGACAATGTTAACACAGCAAAAAAAGTGCTTATTGCCGACATGATGCAAAAGCATGATGGGCTTATTAGAGAACTAGAGCAGCATGCATTCATAACAAAACAAATCATGCTGGTTTATAAAATCAAAGAGAGACTTGTAAGACAAAAACTGTTGTTAATGAGACAAGTGACTCCGGAGGAAATATTTTTAAAAGCCATGTAGCAGAATGCCTTGTGTTCCCTAGAGGCCCCATTTCCTGGTCCCTCAATTGATTCTGATGTTTCTTCCGGCCTTAATAAAACAAACAAACAAACAAAAAATGTCCAGAAACCTTTTAATCAAAAAATAACATCATAGGTGGAGACTGAAAGCCTAACCTTATTTGCTGATGCTGTTGCTTAACAGCAGTTACAGATATTCTGGTGATGCTATTGTGCTTAGTTACCCTGAACACATTATTATTCCACTATATTAATGGTATGTCATTCTTTTTACTGTTATTTTTTACTTTTTTCTTATACTTACGTGTGAATAAGTAAAAGAAAATGACCGCTTATCAGTAGCATATAAATTCAGTTGACTGTGATGGTGATGCCAAATAACTACAGACTATGCACGTAAGTGACTAAGATTGTGACACCTTTGCTAACAGTTCAATGTACACAAACTTTGTTTCCTGAACAAAATTATTTAAAATGTTGTATAAAACTACCTTCAGGCTATGTGTATAAGATGTAAATGATGCTGGGTACAGTGGCTCATGCCTGTAATCCCAGGACTTTGGGAAAGAGGTGGATCACCTGAGGTCAGGAGTTCAAGACCAGCCTGGCCAACACGGTGAAACCCCATCTCTACTAAAATACAAAAACTAGCCAGGTGTGATGGCACACCTGTAATCTCAGCTACTTGGGAGGCTGAGACAGGAGAATCGCTTGAACCCTGGAGGCGGAGGTTGCAGTGAGCCAAGATCAAGCCACTGCACTTCAGCCTGGGCGACAGAGCGAGACACTGTCTCGAAAAAAAAAAAAAGGGTAAATGAAACATAAATGAATTGTTTCAACATGGGTCCTATCTCCAAGATATCTCATTGTGTATATGTGAATATTCCAAATTCCAAAAAAAATCCAAAATCCAAACCACTTCTGGTCCCAAGCATGTAAGATAAGAGATATTCAACATGTAGTACAAACATCAAATTGTTTTGAACAGGGTTGGAACAAACAAAATCACTTATCCTTTAAAAATCCTTAGTAACTAGTGTGGAAAATTCGTGAGGGGCTTACAATCATTAACCCTATCAGAGTAAATGCTCCTGACGGCAAAGACTACACTTTCCAATACAGTTATGTGTATTATTCTATAAAGCAGAATTTCAGCAACATAGACTAAAGGAATATTCAAATGTAGAAGACTCAAAGTAGGCACACTATTAGTATTTGGTAAGTAAACTGAACAGGAGTTTAAAAACAAATACAATGCACAAGGAAATAAAATTAAGCATTATTTCAAGATATCTACACTACAGCCGTACAATGCAAATGACAAATGTCTTGAAGAAGGCCAAAAATTACACCGAGGTTCATTAATGAAGGCTTGATATGGTTTTCTTCTAAAGGGAAAAAAACTAAGTTTGTGTCTGCCAAGAACACTAAATTGAATTCACGTTGAATCTTCAAGAATATCACTGCTACTTTAACAAAACAAGAAGTCTAACATCCTTTAAAAGTAGAAACATGGGAAATTACACTCATTTTTTACAAATTGGGAAGGGAAAGAGGTAGAGATTAATTTTCTCTTCTAAGTTATCAATTTGGAAGGGAAAAAAATGAACTAATCAAATTTTCATACAGTATTATCCATGAATACTAAATAAGCAGTATAAATACAAGCACAGGCGTTACTCAAATTCAATTCTAACCAATTTTGACTGAATATCTGACTTATGCAAGACTGAACTTATGCAAGAGTCCAAAATCTTAACACTTTAAACAGGAATTCTCACTGGATTATGACTTCAGTAACACCAACATGTATTTAAATCATAGCCATTAAACATGAGAAACATGAACAAGTGTTCAGTTCAACAAGTGTTCACTTAAAGGAAAACTTGAAACACCTGAAAAGACCTTTAATGAAATAAAACTGGAATGTTTAAGTAGACCAACAAATGAGCTGGCAGGAAGATTTTAATTGCTAAAACTGTTATCTTTTAAAGAGGCATGTTCTCCTTCTTGTTATGTCCCTTAAAAGGGGATGGCAGAAATCCCATGAAATGTTCATAAAGGAATTTTTTTTTTTTTTTTAAGAGATAGGGTCTCACTATGTTGCCAATGCTGGACAGCAGTGGTTATTCACAGGCACAATCCCACTACTGATCAGCATGGGAGTTTTGACCTGCTCCGTTTCCGACCTGGAGACCTCCCTTCACCCATCCTTAGGTAACCTGCTGTTCCTAAACTCCCGGGAGAAGGAACAATTTTTTTTTTCTTTTGAGATGGAGTTTCGCTCTTGTTGCCCAGGGTGGCGTGCAATGGCACAATCTCAGCTCACCGCAACCTCTGCCTCCTGGGTTCAAGCAATTCTCCTGAATCAGCCCAAGTAGCTGGGATTCCAGGCACGCGCCACCATGCCTGGCTAATTTTGTATTTTTATTAGAGTCGGGGTTTCTCCATGTTGGTCAGGCTGGTCTCAAACTCCCAAACTCACATGATCCGCCCACCTTGACCTCCCAAAGTGCTGGGATTACAGGTGTGAGCCACTGCACCCAGCCGGAACAATTCTTAAAAGAAGCTTTACAACCCCTCATCTTTGCAATTTTTTTTCTTTTAACCTCATTTGGCCAGAAAGAATGTTCTCTGCATTTTAAAATAGGACCATTAAAAGCAAGATAAACATGGTAAAGATTCACAAAATAAAACAAGACAACTGCAATAAGAACCAAGGTGAGGCCAGATATGGTGCTCAAGCCTGTAATCTCAGCACTTTGGGAGGCTGAGGCGGGAGGATCACTTGAGCCCAGGAGTTCAAGACCAGCCTGAGCAACGGCGTGAAACCCTATCTCTACAAAAGATACAAAAATTAGCTGGACATGGTGGCACATGCCTGTAGTGCCAGCTACTCAGGAGGATGAGGTGGAAAGACTGCTTAAGCCTGGGTGGTTGAGGTGCAGTGAGCTGAGAATGCACCACTACACTCTAGCCTGGGTGACAGAGAACCTGTCTCAAACAAACAAACAAAAAGTAACATAAACAACATTTTAGGTAACCACAAACACTCGAAATCCAGAGGCTACGTCCCTGAATCAAATAAAAAGAGAAGAAAATAAATCATTTGCTTTTTTTTTTTTTTTTTTGAGATGGAGTTTCACTCTTGTTGCCCAGGCTGGAGTGCAATGGCACAATCTCAGCTCACTGCAACCTCCAACCCCTGAGTTCAAGAGATTCTCCTGCCTTAGCATCCCGAGTAGCTGGGATTACAGGCATGCACCACCACACCCGGCTAATTTTGTATTTTTAGTAGAGACGGGGTTTCACCATGTTGGTCAGGCTGGTCTCAAACTCCTGACCTCAGGTGATCTACCCCTGTCGACCTCCCAAAGTGCTGGGATTGCAAGCGTGAGCCACCACGCCCAACCCATATACTGTAATTTTTAAGTGTAAAAAAATTGTATACCCTACAGTCTTAAAAATATATGCAATTAGCACTAGGCATGGTGGTGCACGCTTGTAAGTCCTAGCTACTCGAGAGGCTAAAGCAAGAGGACTGCTTGAGCCCAGGAGTCTGAGGCTGCAGTAAGCTATGACTGTGCCACTGCACTCCAGTCTGGGCAAAAGAATGAGACCCTATCTCTAAAAAAAAAAACCACACACACTTAGAATGTAAAGTTACATTTTAATTTTAGGAAAAGTTGTAACTTCCTACCAGCTAATAAAACAAAAATGTGAACTCTCCAGTAAAGTTAATTTTTTTGGACTTTAATAACCAATTTTATTATATTTACCTAAAGGGGGGAAAACACAAAGTGTTAAATAAAAAGAATAAATTCTTGGCCGGGCGCAGTGGCTCATGCACCTATAATCCCAGCACTTTGGGAGGCCAAGGCAGGCAGATCACGAGGTTAGGAGTTCAGACCAGCCTAACCAACATGGTGAAACCCCATCTCTACTAAAAATACATTAGTCAGGCGTGGTGGCAGGCGCCTGTAATCCCAGCTACTCAGGAGACCGAGGCAGGAGAATCGCTTGAACCCAGGGGGTGGAGGTTACAGTGAGCCAAGATCGCACCACTGCACTCCAGCCTAGGTGACAGAGCGAGACTCTGTCTCAAAAATAAATGAATGAATGAATAAATAAATAAATAAATAAATAAATTCTTAAAGACTGCTATTTGCCAAAGAATATAAATAATATATCTGTAAAATTATGCTAAAAGAAAAAGTGACAGAAATTAACTAATGCGCTTAATACCTGGCATATAAAATACGCTGTAATAAATCGGCTGTGAAATTCCACAAGTTAAAAATGTTGGTGTATTTTTTTAGCTTTTTATCAATCTAATCATAGCCTATGTTAAGCAAAATACAGCAAAGAAAATGTTAAATGAAAGACGATTCCTTAAAGCATAAAGCTCTACGGCCCTCTCTGGACTTTTTTTCAGGAAATATTTTGATAGTCCTTTGTTCCACAAATGAGCTAAAATATAGTGATGATGGTAGAGTTCTTCATCCAAGAAAGAAGACAGTCTGAACAAGAGAAACCTATTCCCTAGGGTTAAAGTGACTGGAGTTTGTAAAAAGTACTGACAACCTCCAGAGAATAATCCTGATGACTGAACTTGAAATAAAACCTCTTGCCCTACTTTGGAAACAAGTTTGCCTCTCCTGGTTTCTGGACAATAAAGAAAAAGTGTCCTCTGAGACTACCTTATGAAACTCAAATTTCATCTTCAGAAACTCCAGCTAATCAATAATTCCCTATTCTGTAGTTCCAAGAATGATTCTACAGTTTCAAATAAACTATTCTATAAACAAAATCTTTTTAATTGTCATAAAGCAAATGAACACCAACTCCTACAAATGAATCTGCTAAAAAGCGTCTAAGTAAACAAGCAGAGTACAAAACACAGCAACTGCTTTTTTTTCCAGAGACATTGTCTAGAGTCACTCATTGTCTAGAGACATGGTCCAGTGTATGACATACAATCATCAGTTTTCCTACAATACAGCCTTCAACAGAAATAGGGCGACCCAAGGCCCTGGCAATAGAACTGTCTACCCACCAAGAAGGTTGAGAAAGACACAAAATCGGCATGTGGCATGTGCCCAGCCAGACTTCGAAGCGCTTGTGCTCTGAGATTTAAAGTTCTTATAAGGTTGTCTACAAGGAAAAAAACATGTCAGCAGGGCCTATCGTGGTCCGATGTGTGCTAAATGAGTCCATGACAGGATCAAGGGTGTCTTCCTTATCAAGAAGCAGAAAATCATTGTGAAACTGTTGAAAGTACACAGTCAAAAAGCTAAATTTGGCCGGGTGCAGTGGCTCACGCCTGTAATCCCAGCACTTTGGGAGGCCGAGGAGATCAAGACCATCCTGGCCAACATGGAGAAACCCTCTCTCTACTAAAATACAAAAAATTAGCCGGGCATGGTGGCACACGCCTGTAGTCCCAGCTACTCGGGAGGCTGAGCCAGTGGAATCTCTTGAACCCAGGAGGCAGAGATTGCAGTGAGCCGAGATCGAACCACTGCACTCTGGCCTGGTAACAGAATAAGACTCTGTTTCAAAAACCTAAACTAAACTAAACTAAACTAAACTAAACTAAAATAAATAAAATAAAATAAAAATTTAAATTTAAAAAAAGCTAAATTTAAAAATGAAACTTTTTGGAGTAAACAATTAATTTCAAAAAAACATAAAGCTACAAATTTACATAGCCCAGCTATGTCCTTTCTAAAGATAAGGAGAAGCCAAGTCTTCAATATGTGCCTATAATTCAGGGATAATATATGAAGCTTAGAATTTATTAGGGGAGATAAGGCTCATTGTGTGTGAAACAAGGAGCAACAAGCAACAGCATACAATGAAATGCCAACGTGCTGAGTGGCTAAGTACTCAATACACACACCATAGGAATGTGGGAAATGGTAAGGATGTTACAGAGGGATTGGTGAGTCCAACAAGGTTTTATGGGAACAGACTTCCCAAAACAGATGTCATATTTGGAGAAATGAAAGGAGAAAGCAAGGCTGAGGAAACTGCCTGAATACCAGGTTTACGGCAGGGAGTCCCAGAAAAGGGAGAGGAAGGGTGGGCCTATCTTATGACGTCTAAACCTAGGCAGGTTTTCATTTGGAGAGTAATATCATCATCCCACTGGAATTTTTGTCCAACTAACCTGCCAACTGTGTATAAGACTGAAGGGGGCAAATATAGAACTATAAAAAACCATCACAGACACAATTACAGAAATCTAAATTCACAATGATCATTGGTCTAGATCTGTGCTATCCAATACAGCAGCCACTAGCCACATGTTGCATTTGGCAGCTGAAATATTAGTAGTCTGAACTGAGATGTGTGTGTGTGTTTTTTTTTTTAAGGAGGTGGGTCTCGTTCTGTCATCCAGGCTGCAGTTCAGTGGCACAATCATTGCTCACCATAACCTCAAACTCCTGTGTTCAAGAGATTCTCCTGGCTCAGCCTCCCAAGCAGCTAGGACTATAGGCATGGGCTATCATGCCCAGAGGGATATGCTTTAAGTGTAAAATGCACACCAGATTTCAAAGATGTTATATGAAAAAAAAGACTAAACTATTTCAGTAATTTTTATATTGATTACAATGTGAAATCATGTTTTGCATATATTGTGTTAACATATTTTTAAAATATTTTTCATCTGTTTCTTTTTTTCTTTTTTAATGTGGCTAACTAGAAAATGTTAAATTACATACATACAAGGTTCATATTATAGTCATCCCTCAGTATCCATGGGGGATTGGTTCCAGGACCTCCCATGGACACCAAACTCCGTGGATGCTCAAGTTCCTGATATAAAATAGTGTAGTATTTGCATATAACCTATGCACATTCTACCGCATACTTTAAATAAACTCTAGATTACTTAAAATACCTAATACGGCCGGGCGCGGTGGCTCAAGCCTGTAATCCCAGCACTTTGGGAGGCTGAGACGGGCGGATCACGAGGTCAGGAGTTCGAGACCATCCTGGCTAACACGGTGAAACCCCGTCTCTACTAAAAAATACAAAAAACTAGCCGGGCGAGGTGGCGGGCGCCTGTAGTCCCGGCTACTCGGGAGGCTGAGGCAGGAGAATGGCGTAAAAACCCGGGAGGCAGAGCTTGCAGTGAGCTAAGATCCGGCCACTGCACTCCAGCCTGGGCGACACAGCGAGACTCCGTCTCAAAAAAAAAAAAAAAAAAAAAAAAAAAAAAAAAATACCTAATACAATGTAAATGCTATGTAAAGAGTTACGCTGTACTGCCATGACAAGAAAAAATATCTGTACATGTTCAATACAGATGTAATTTCTTTTCCTCAAGTATTTTCCATCTGAGGTTGGTTGTATCCATGGATGCTAAACCCACAGATAGAGGGCTATTTCTACACAACAGCACTGCTCTACATAGTTATCTCAACTTTTCTGATTCTCCCATCTCCATTTTTTAAAACATTTTTAACATGTACCCACAAATATGAAATATGATATACATGTACCACTGTACATGATATATATATATATATACACATGATATATACACATGTACCACTGTGTGTGTGTATATATCTACATACCACTTTTTACATGATATATATACAGTAGTACATGTATATATATCATGTACTAATATATTTTACATACATATAAAATGCACATAAATACTAGTAGAATGAGAAGAACAAACAGAAGTTTCAATATTTTTCTTTCCACAATCCAATGGACTAATCCACACACTACCACACTGGAGGTTTAAGATATTATCAAAGAGACTAAACAAAAAAAGGCAAATGCAAATGAAAGTTTCACTAAAACTTAATGACTGGTTGACCATGGAAGTAAAGGGAGAGGATGGACATAATGCTATTTGCTACTCAGTATCTACTGGCTCTTTTTTTTTTTTTTTGAAGGGGAGGGGCACTTAGCAAATCTTCCAGATCCTGCCATCCGCTGCTTCTCAATTTTCCCTTGGAAATCCACTTCCTCTCCCATGATGCTACTTAGGAGGGAATGACCCCCAGCTCCAGAGGTAGGCCCAGGCTCGCTCAACTAATTAGCAAATCCTATTTCTCTTGCTTTAATCATTGATTCAGAAATGACAACATAACCCAAAGTCAATGAGACACAAGAATACATTTCTTGAGCTTCCAGAAAGAGAAACTCTCTTCTAGCAGTGGTTCTTAAGCTGAGGCTCACAGACACTCCAAGGGTTTATATACAGAATTCAGGGTGTCTTTAAACTCAGATGAGAAAAACAAGTTACATCTTTAACCTCCAACTGAAATTTAGCATTTCCTTTTACTGTGAATTCAGCCAACACACCACAATAGTATCATATTAGCAATATCTGTTCATTTTGTCACCAGTAGAAATCACAGATATTTATTTTCCTATCACATGATCTTTGGTTGCAGATACCTCCAAATAGTGATAATACTCATCACCACTTGGAAATTATTAGACCCCACTAAATATATACATATTATGTATATATGTATATACAAATATACATATATTTATATATATTTTTATATATATACACACACATATATATATATATTTTTTTTTTTTTTTGACGGTCACCCAGGCTGGAGTGCAATGGCACAACCTCGGCTCACTGCAACCTCCATCTCCCGGGTTCAAGCAATTCTCTGCCTCAGCCTCCCAAGTAGCTGGGATCACAGGCACTCACCACCATGCCCAGCTAATTTTTGTATTTTTAGTAGATGAGGTTTCACCACCTTGGCCACGCTGGTCTCCTGACCTCATGATCCACCTGCCTCAGCCTCCTAAAGTGCTGGGATTACAGGCGTGAGCCACCACGCCTGGCCTTCACTGAATCTTTTTATAAAGAAACAGTGTGAACATGGTGGCTCATGCCTATAATCCTGGCATTTTGGGAGGCCAAGGCAGGAGGATGGCTTGAGCCCAAGAACTTGAGACCAGCCTGGGCAACATGGCGAGACCTCATCTCTACAAAAAAACTTAAAAGTTAGCTGGGTGTTGTGGTGTGCACCTGTGGTCCCAGCTACTTAGAAGGCTGAGAAGATTACTTGAGCCTACAAGGTTGAGGCTGCAGTGAGCCGTGTTAGCACCACTGTACTCCAGCTTAGGCAACAGATCAAGAACCTGTCTCAAAAAAAAGAAACAGATATTACCAACAATTTTTAAAAATACTTTTATAACTATATTTTAATGTAACTAGTTTTCTTTGTACAGTAGTCCTATATATTTTCCTCTGGACTTGACAGCATGAGGATGTAGCGCTTGAGCTGCAACAAACGTGAATACAAAGGGACAAAACCACGGAAGCTGAGCTCATTAAATAAAGGAAGAGAAAGATGAAGTCTGATCACATAAGTGTAACCGAATCAAGCTTCACCTTTGGAATTTTTAATATTGTGAGCCAGTGAGTTTGAGTTGGTTTTCTGTTATATCAGCATTAAAAAATCTAAATGATACAGTTTTCAATAGTTTCTACCTCCAAAAACTAGAACAATACCCATGCCTTTGGACTGAAAAAGAAAACTTAGAAAAGCCTTAACTTTGTCACAATGAGGCAATTGGGGAAAATGAGTTCAGTTCCTCACAAACTGAATGTACTTCAGACTCAACACTCCAATCAAGCTCTCACATGCACTTCCTGTTTTATATATAGGCAATGCTAAGGTTTCACATATGACCTAAGTATGGGCAAGCAGACATACCGCATAAGACACAGAGAACAGAAAGTACAGTCCTACCCAAGGAAGTTAAAGTTCTGATGGCAGCTTTCTGATTCAACAACATGGTTCTCAGTCGTGTGGTGGCAGTAGCCCCCTTGGCAGGCAAGCTCTGCAGTGTCATTCAGGGGTTTGTTTCTAGAAGTTCAGACTAATCTGTTCAAGCAGCCCACTCAAAGTTTACAATCTCTTTCTCTCAATAAATCCTGTTTGCTGTAACTGCTTAAAGCAAACGCTCTTGCTACATGATCCTGAATAAGTCAAAGTAAAAAGGGATATACAAAAGAAGCATCTTCTTAGTAGTCAAAAACCCAACAAGAGTTAACAGTTTATGAATAAAAATGTAGGCATGACTTGGATAGAATTATAACTGAGAAGTTATAATTACCCAAAAGGTAAGGGCTGGATTATAAGAAGGAATAAAGGTTCAAGAACAGAGCGTTAGAGAGTCTGGATCTGGAAGAGAAAGAATCGTCAGAAAAGCTGAGAAATTAGAGATAAGCAAAGAACTAAGAGAAGAGAGAACTCAAAACACGAAGTCTTCTATACAACTAAGTACCAAAGATGACAAACAGGATAAAGATTTAACAGAAAGATCTGTGAAAAACATTACTTCCTTCCTCAAAAACTATCACTGGGTACAAAATAATACTCAAACTCCTTCCAAAGCCTGGACCCAACCACCTTGCCTGCTACTGTTCCTTTATGCAAAAGCTTCTAGTCAGTCTTTAAAAAAATAAAAATAAAAAATTCTTCTCTGGATCCTTAAATAAAGGCCTGTCCTTGTTCAGTCAGGCTGCTATAAAATACCTTACGTTGTGTAACTTTTATACAACAGAAATTTACTGCTGACAGTTCTGGAGACTGAGAAGTCCAAGATGAGTGCACTGGCAGATTCAGTGTCTGGTGAGGCCCTGTTACTCAGAGATGGCACCTTACAGGATGGAAGGGACAAAGAGCTCCTCAAGCCTCTTTTACAAGGGCATTAATCCCACTCATGACTTAATCACCTCCTAAAGGCCCCAGCTCTTAACACTATCACACTGGAGATTAAGTTCCAACATTTAAATTTTGGAGGGACACCAACACTCAGACCTTAGCAAGACCCACTCCGAAGAAACTTTCCTCCTCTGAATTCATGTAACATTTACTTACCTCTCTTCAGATACCTAATTAAAACCCAAACTAAGCCCATGGTACATGCCAGTTACTCAGAAGGCTGAGGATCGCTTGAGTCCAAAAGTTCAAGGCTGCAGTACACTATAATCAGGCCTCTGAACAGCCACTGCACTCCAGACTGGGCAATATCTAGTCTCTTTAAAAAAAAAAAAAAAAAAGCAGTCAGGCATGGTGGCACACACCTGTAGACCCAACTACTCAAGAGACTGAGGAAGGAGGATGGCTTGAGCTCAGGAGCTCAATGTTACAGTAAGCTACAACTGCACCACTGTACTTCAGCCTGGGCAACAAAGCGAGACTGTCTCAAAAAAACAAAACAAAACAAAAAATTGAATCACAGAGAGAGCAAGGGCTATATTCTTCATTTCTTTATACTCTGAACACCAATCACAATGCTACCCTAATGTACTTCTAACAAAGCAGATCATTTGAACAAGTAGTTTCAGAAGAAAGTAGTAGAAATAAGACTGCAGGAGATTAAACAGCTAATGAAATTAACCTACAAGGTGCCGGAAGGAACTTTTTGTGGTGATAGAATGTTCTATATTTTGACAGGGATATATGGGTTACACAGATGTATGAACTTGTTCAAACTAACAGAATGGTATAAGATTTGTACATTTTACTATATACAAGTTTTGCCTAAAAACAAGTAAACAAATTTAATAATAGGCATCGGGAAATGTCTAGGTGTAAAGTATACTTTGAAATACAACAAAAACAAAAGGATTGATGAATGGATAGACCGATAGATAGGCAATAAAGCAAATATAGCAAAATATGACTAACGATATAGGGATGGTGAGTATTTAGGTATGCAATGTACAAACAATTCTTTCCACTTTTCTGTAATGAATGAAATGTTTCACTATAAAATCCTCCAGAAAGAAAGCAAACACTGGAAATGAAGGCTGTGAGAGGCTTGCATATTTCCCAAGTTCATCAATTAAAGAAAAGGATTGACTTTAAAGGAAAAGAAGGTAAATGCGAAAGGAGAACAGGTATTCGGGTTGTCTCTGCTTCTAATTTTAGACTGCCTATACAGACTAGTTCTGGCCTTGAGCACTTGTTCTTGCCTCTGAGGAAGCCCGAACTCACTAAGTTCCATTCATTCTAGCACAATCTCAATCTGTGGTATCTAGATCCTTTGTCTTGGGCTATAATAAGCTATTCCCTATTCTTTTTAACTGAGTTTCTAATACCTCCTTAAACTGACCTTTAACTAACACCTCTGGCCAATCTAGCATAACATAAATAGTTTATCCTTTTTTTTTTTTTTTTTTCCTGAGACAGAGTCTCGCTCAGTCACCCAGGCTGGAATGCAGTGGCGCGATCTCGGCTCACTGTAAGCTCCAACTCCCGGGTTCACACCATTCTCCTGCCTCAGCCTCCCAAGTAGCTAGGACTACAGGCACCCGCCACCATGCCTGACTAATTTTTTGTATTTTTTTTTTTTAGTAGAGATGGGGTTTCACCATGTTAGCCAGGATGCTCTCGATCTCCTGACCTCATGATCCGCCCGCCTCGGTCTCCCAAAGTGCTGGGATTACAGGTGTCAGCCACCGCGCCCAGCCAATAGTTTATCCTCTTGACCCAACTCTAGCCTCTCACACCCAAGACCCACCAGGGCAATGTTAATTTGTTTTAAGGGTCCTTGCAGCAAGGACATTTCATCCCCGTGTCACAGATCCTGAGTATGCGGCACAGAAATCCTCAAAAAAATGTTTGCTGGATGAATGAAATCCATACCTAAAAATGCAATAACCACACTTACATAGCACTTAGTTTCATATTTACAACTATACTATATGGAGGGTAGGAAATGTACATGTTAGGTTTCTGAAGCTGAATATTTTTAAAGGGACTAATGAGAGCCTCTTCTGTGGAGCATTAACTAGAAGATGGAGGTTGGAATGAAAGGTTGATAAGTTCTTTTAACCAACACTAAGAAACAACTACACTGTATTAATGCTCTCCTGGAAAATACAGTATGTCATCAGCTTCAAAATACCATAAGCATTAACTAAAGGGGAGAAGATAAATTATGCAAAGATAAGAACTGACAGGAATTCAATTTCCAGATGACCTAAATGCATTTCAAGTTAATCTGCTCTTTTTTGTTTTTGTTGCTTCCAAAGGACTGCAGATTATGCACTTGCTGAATTTTGCCTTTGTCACACATGACCTAACAAGGAAGGCATTCATCATACCATAGTAGCTTCCCTCAAGTATCTGGTTCTAAACAGCTGCAAATTTTGGATGATAAAACTAAATGATGTCTCTAAAGATAAGTACGTTCTCTCCCAAACAAATACTAAAACAAGATTAAAATTTACTAGAATATAAAAACTGTCAAATTAAGCTAAACATAAATTAAGTTTAAAAAATAAAGTAAAAATTTTGTAAGAATTTAAATCCTAAATGTTAATAAAATAATTGATCCAATAAACATATCCTGAGGAATTTCTACAATACAGTACTCTCATTCTTGACACTTGCTTTTATCCATCAGAAAGATGCCACATAACAAATGACTGTTTAATTTAGTGCCTTCAAATTACATAAGTGGATGACTTAAAATAATAAACCAATCTCAAAATTAATTTCCATAAAACCATCTATATGAAGTAAAAGCTGCTTCCCAGACCCAAAACTGGAAAGCACGGGTGAAAAATATCCTGCCAAAAATAGAAACAGACTGTAAAAATGTTTCACACGAGTTATGGCTTGTTAGATAACTGCACAACAACACTCACTAGCTGACTTTTTAAATATCTGTCATTGTTCCTCAGTCACATCAGTATGCCCTACGACATGTATTCTTCACCTATTAACTCATTTTCCATGAGGAAAAAGTAAAACTTCGCAATTGCTAAGCAAAACAGAGGGGAAAAAAGCACTGCCAAAGAGCAGGTGTCTCCTTATCAGCTGTAGGTCTTTCTGGTTTAGTCTGACTTTCATCCTTTCCCATTAATACTAGTACACCTGGCCGGGAACAGTGGCTCACACCTGTAATCCCAGCACTTTGGGAGGCTGAGGTGTGCGGATCATGAGGTCAGGAGTTCACAACCAGCCTGGCCAACACAGTAAAACTAAATACAAAAATTAGCTGGAAATGGTGGCACGCGCCTATAGTCCCAGCTACTCGGGAGGCTGAGCCAGGAGAATCGCCTGAACCCGGGAGGCAGAGGTTGCAGTGAGCCGAGATCGTGCCACTGCACTCCAGCCTGGGCGACAGAGCAAGACTCCGTTTCAAAAAAACAAACAAACAAACGAGTACACCTAACTTACAGAGAGCCATGTAGCCGGCCCCAGAATGGCTACCACTTGGGAAAAACACATGCAAGTTCCATTTTGGACCCCCTTCAGTTGCATTACATAGTATCTTGCCAAGACTCTTTCATCTTCAAGAGAAGGTTGACTAACTCTCAATATCAGCAGTTTCATATTAATTCAGGTGCCTCTCAAGTCTCTGGTTATCCAAAGGCTCAAATTTGTATCTTTTATACAAAATTTTGTATACAAAGTTTGTATATACAAAAAATAATTTGTACACAGAATTGTATCTTTAGGGACTTCACTCAACACTGTCAGCATAAAATTCCTAATTTCTTAAAAGAAGGAAGAAAAAAACAGAACAACTTTCAGTAGTGCACACAATGCTGTCAAATTCCCAAGGTTGTGGTGAGGATCAAAATAAGATGTACAGAAAAGCCTTGTTTTGTGAACTTCCAGTCAAATCCAACAGTACCTAACAGGGGTGAATTTTTGCTTTTATTTCCTGCCTGAAAAT
Source organism: Macaca mulatta (assembly GCF_049350105.2). NCBI lineage: Eukaryota > Metazoa > Chordata > Mammalia > Primates > Cercopithecidae > Macaca > Macaca mulatta. The sequence goes on along the minus strand of NC_133412.1, from coordinate 128,403,110 downwards.
GGGCATAACTTCCACCTGCATGTTGATGTAAAACCCAGAGAGACAATATGTTATCAATCACCTTTAAAAGACAAATGGGGAGCAGGAAGTATTGAGAGAGAGAGAGAGAGAAAAAAAAAAAAACCCTACCATTACAAGTCAAGGTCAGTGAGGAAGGACTAAGGACTTCTACTCAAGCTTCCTGCTAAAGACACCAATTGTACCTATGCTTCAATTTTAAGCCATCTACCTTTTGAACTAGATTCCATTTACATTATTCTACAAAGAGGAGGAAATGAAAAGTACTGATATGCTGGAATACCTGAAGAGGGTCAGTTACTACGACAAGTGACTAGCTTCTCTTCCAGTTTAGATCTCTTTTGAAAGCTTTGGAAGAAAAACAGCATTCATTGACAAATCATTTTTTTTAATTCTGTAATTTCATATTTAAAAGCACTAAAGACAAAATGTTAGTTAACTATCCAGACAAGCGGTCCTGGAATATGTTATTATATTAAGTTACAGCCGGGTCTTAGTAAGAAAGCAAGAAAAAGGTTTGTTGCTGACTTCTAAACCATGGTAGCAAGGGGTGGTAGCATGGTAGCACAGGGTAGGATAGGGACAACCTGGATAAATTAATTCCTCAGGTAATTATTATTTAAGACAAATGTTGGATTAATTCAAACTCCTCCCTCCCTTTACAACAGAAAAAAAAGAAAAAAATCATGTAAGATCCACTCTCCCTCCTCCTAGCCATTTGCTAACAAAAAATGCTAACAAGCAGATAGATGTCCAGTTTAAAAAAAAAAAAAACAAAAGTAAAGCAAACTGATTTATCAGCACTAGAAGTGGTTCTCTTTTTTTCAGTAATTCTGATCACAAACCATCAAACTATGAATTTAGCTTCCTAAAAGGCTTTTTACATTACACCCTCCAAAAAATCTCCTACCTTGACTTAAATTTTTCTAAATCAAATGTCTTATACTAAGCTGTACTCGAAACGCTTGCTGGACAAGAAGTTAAAGAAATTGACAACTATTACATTAAAACTGCAAAATGCTGATATCGAACAACTTTCGATTCAAATTCACTGCGATTCCAGGCGTTCGTGGAACACAACTTCCTTTTTCTCCCCTGCGGGTCCCCCCGGCCCTTCCGCGAGCCCAGGTCCCCGCCCGGGCCTGCGGTGACATCCCAGGACCCATCTACTGACGTCACAGACATGCGGACCCACAGCTCTATGACTTCACCGCGGACTGGGGACGAATCGCAGTCGGCTTGCGCCAGCCCAGAGGCTGGGGAGGCGTCCGAGCCTCCGTCCCGCCTCGTCGCCGAGGAAGGTTAAGGACAAGCGCCAGCTCACCTGTGCTGGGGCAGGGAAGGGCAGAGTGGCCGAGCGCGACAGGGGCGAGGCGACCCAAGTCCAAAGGCTGACTTCCTCACCGCCCGGGGTCCCGTAGGTGGGAGCGCCGGTCCGGTACCCGCTCACGGCCTATCTGTGATCTCCTCGGCTTCAGCCGGGACCCGGGACCCCGCTCCCTACCCGCCCGACCCTCCGTGGCCCGCGGGGGCGCTCAGCGCCCGGGCCGTGCGTGCGCGCGGGGAGGGCCGCCCCGGAGGAGGCGCAGGCAGCCGGGTCCCTGCCCCGGACCCGCGGGCGGCGCCCCCGCCCCCACCCGCCCGGCGCCCCGGGAGCGCAGGCAGGCGGCGGGAGGGGGCGGGGAGCGGCCACGGTGGCCGCCGCCGAACCCCAGCCGCGCGGCCCTTGCGCCACGCCCCACCCCGGCCCGGACTCACCTGCGCTCCTGCCCCGGCCACGGCCTGGACCGGGGCTGCACCAGCCCGATGCAGTGGCGGCGGCGGCAGCGGTGGCGGGAGGCCTGGCTCGCTCCCCACCGCTGAGGCGGACCGAGCACCCAGCACGGCGCGGCGGCGCCCAACGCTCGCCCCGAAACCCATTTGTTTGGCTAAAACGGAGTGACGTCACGCGCCGGCCCAATCGACGGTTGGCCGGGGGAGGGGCCACGGAACCAGGGTGTCACGGCGCCCCCTGCCGGCCACTGGGGGCGGGAAGGGGGAAAGTGAAAAGGGAGACCTCCTGGATGACGCGTCTGCGGCCCCCAAGTGGTAGAAAATAAGTTTGAGCACTACTGTGGGGAATCAAACCCCCCAGGCCAGCCAGAAGGGTAGTGATGCCAGGGTTCAGTCAGCAGACATGTCAAGTTTATGAATATTCGTGGGTAGACCTGAAGCTATAAATGGTCTCAGATACTATTAGATAACCTAGTAGACCTGGATCCCCATCTTGGTTCTGCTGCTAGCTTGGAAGGCTGGGGTTCAAGTTTCAATTTGTGAAATGACGAAATTGGAAGGGTCCCTTCTGACTCTCTTTCCCATGCAAATCATGGCAGGGATACCTGTCAGAAAGTAGATAAACGTTGAGGTTGACACCAAACTGTTAAAGTCTGTAGAAGCTTAAGGACTGGTTAATGATGGACATAAATTTTTTTTTTTTTTTTTTTTTTTGAGACGGAGTCTCGCTCTGTCACCCAGGCTGGAGTGCAGTGGCCGGATCTCAGCTTACTGCAAGCTCCGCCTCCCGGGTTTAGCCATTCTCCTGTCTCAGCCTCCCGAGTAGCTGGGACTACAGGCGCCCGCCACTTCGCCTGGCTAGTTTTTTTTTTTTTTTTTTTTTTTTTTTGTATTTTTTAGTAGAGACGGGGTTTCACCGTGTTAGCCAGGATGGTCTCGATCTGCTTTTTAGTAGAGACGGGGTTTCACCGTGTTAGCCAGGATGGTCTCGATCTGCTGACCTCGTGATCCACCCGTCTCGGCCTCCCAAAGTGCTGGGATTACAGGCTTGAGCCACCGCGCCCGGCCAATGATGGACATAAATTTTTAATACTTTACATTCAAATCAGAGGGTCAGTGAGGAACTTTTGATCCCCAACCTTTAAACTTATTATTGTTTTCATTGTGAAAGTAATATTAACCACATTGAAAAACATGAGGACAATGTATTTTCTTTTAGACCTTTTGCCCCATCACATATATTTTACTACACTGTGTAATAGTAGTTGTATGCGATATTGCATCCTCTTTTCACTTTTATAAGCATTTCTCATATTTCTACATAAGCTTCATAACCAGTTTAACAGCTGCATAAAAATACATTAAGTGGACATAAAATTTACTGCATTAATTCTCTAGTTTTGGACATAAATTGTTTCCTTCACTTTTTGCCATTATAAAGAAATCATAGAACATCTTCATGAATGTAGATTTTTAAAGACACCCAAAAGTGAAATTACTAGGTGAAAAAGACTATCAACACTTTCACAGTTACTAATACAAACTGCCAAATTATTTTTTAAAAGTTGTACCAAGTTACACTTAAACCAGCAACTTTGATTTTAGCCAGTCCTTAACAAAAGTGCTTTTGTCCAATTATAAAACTACTCTTGTAAAATATATGTGTAAAATCTTAAATATTAAAACATAAAAGCAAAATAAATATAAATATTTCCCATAATCTCACCACCAAGAAATAACCACTTAATATCTCCATCTAGACCTTTATCTATACACATATTTTTAATAAAAATTGGAGAGGGGAAGGCCAGGCACGGTGGCTCACATCTCAAAAAGAAAAAAAAAATTAAGGAGGGGTGTTATATGGTATACCTTGGCATCAAACTGTATGTCTGATTTAATATATGATCAATATTAGCTCAATATATCATTATCATTTGAAGGTTCCTTATGTCATAGTTAGCTCAAAATTGTAAAACTTCAATCTATCCTTTCAGATTCATCTTAAACACTGTCCTTCTTAAAACCTCTTGATTCCGTCTGGGCATGGTGGCTCACGCCTGTAATCCCAGCACTTTGGGAGGCCGAGGCAGGCAGATCACTTGAGGTGAGGAGATCAAGACCAGCCTTGCCAACATGGTGAAACCTTATCTCTACTAAAAATACAAAAGTTAGCCCAGCGTGGTAGTGCACGCCTGTAGTCCCAGCTACTTGGGAGGCTGAGGCAGAATTGCTTGAACCTGGGAGGCGGAGGTTGCAGTGAGCTGAGACCACACCACTGCACTCCCACCTGGGCGACAAGGGTGAGACTCCATCTAAAAAACAAACAAACAAACTTGATTCCTGTTGATCAGAGGAATCAAAAAGTTGATTCCTCTAATTTTTTCTCTTCCTTTATGGCCCTTATATTACTCCACACACATCTTCCATATGTGTATTTAATAGCCCCTGCTAGATTCTAAATTGCTAGGGGAAAGATTATATCCTAGTATTCACTAAAGAGTATTGCACTTAACATTGCTTAAATGTTTAATGAATAATTACAACCATATTAGTGATGTACACTTTTCTCATGACAGTAGATGAGTATGATGTCTGTTTTATAATGGTATTGGCCAGGCCCAGGGGCTTGAGGCTACAGTTAGCGGAGATCACACCACTGCACTCCACCCTGGGCAACAGAAGGAGACCCTGTCTCAAAATATATATATAATGCACATATATATGCATATATATATATATATGTCTTTACTGCAGTGTGTTAGTATCCAACATTACATTTATGATGTTATTACATTTATGATGCATCATCCGGACATTGTTCTAAGTACTTTGCATACTTTGTTTCATTTAATCAGAAAAACACCTCTGTGAGGTAAGGACTATTGTTATTTCAGAAGAGGAGAGTGGGGCTTAAAGCATTAAGCTGTTTGGCCCAGGGTATGGAGTCAAACTTAGCAAAGATTCCAGAGCCCTGACCATGTCACTATATTGTTATTAGGAGTTTCAAATGGGTCAAAGACATTGAAACTACAAAGCATAATGCAGATATCATTGAACTGAAATGACAGTGGTTTCCATATGAATAGCACATCATTGTCAAAAGTTCCATCAGAGTTCATGTGTTCTAGAGCAGTGCTTCTCAAACAATTTGTAGTTAGATTAGTTTTGCTGTCATTTTGCTTTGTTTCTAAGTATTTAGGACACTGTGAACTGATTGTTTTGTAAAATGTCATAAAACTGAAAACCACTATAAAAATGAAATTAATTTTAAAAAACATAATGAAAGCCCAAACTATTAATTGGTTTTTTTTTATCTTTTTCTTGAGATAGGATCTCACTATGTTGCCCAGGGTGATCTCAAACTCATGGCCTCAAGCAATCCTCCTTTGTCAACCTCCCAAGTAGCTAGGGTTACAGGAGTGGGCCACCATGCCTAGTCTATGAATTATTGATTATTAAAGTCCACAGACATAAAATTATTCCATCAAATTGCTAGTAAAGTTTCTAAAATCTTAATCTCAATTTCGCTTCTTGTCTCAGATTGGCCAGTGGACCACACTTTGAATAGCCCCAGTCTAGGAGAAAGAACTAGGAGAGAGTGTACCCATGTTAGGCAAGACCTTCCCTTGATTCTGTTTCTCCATTTGTATAATAGCAGTGATCCCCTAGAAGCAAAGTCAGAAGAGCCAGTATAGTTTATCAACCCACAGGCCCTGTGGTAGGTCCTCAGGAAGGTGCTCCCCAGGTGAGCATGGGGTGGCACACTGAGGCCATGGGACTGGTAAGAGCCAAAAGAAGGACAAGTCTGAGGTGGCACAGCAGCAGAAAAGTTCTAAATGTATATAGTATATAAATTAGGTTATTCCATTAGTAATTAAAACTTAGTTGTCTCAAGCCAGCAAACATCATATTATATTAAAACTCAGTACAAGGGGCTTGTCTTGTATAGACTTGGTTTCATTTCTGTTCTCTGCTCAGAAAAAAACAAAAAACAAAAACTAGGAACTTACTGTTTATTCCTCAATGAGCTTACTCCAACCTCCAAAGAAAAGCACCCATTGCTATGGTTTGAACGTGTCCCCCAAAGTTTATGTGTTAGAAACTTAATCCTCAATGCAACAGTGTTAAGAGGCGGGGACTTTAAGAAGCAATTAGGTCATGAGGGCTCCGGCCTCATGAATGGATTAATGCTATTATCAAGGGAGTGGATTACTTATCAAGAGAGTGAGTTACTATAAAAGCAAGCTTGGTCGTCTCTATCTCTTGCTCTGTCAGGTGTTCTCTTGCTCTTCCACCTTATACCGTGGGATGACGTAGCAAGAAGCCCCTCAGGAGATATGAACCCCTTGACGTTGGACTTCCCAGCCTCCAGAACTGTAAGAAATAGATCTCTGTTCTTTATACATGACCCAGTCTCAAGTGTTCTGTTATAGCAGCACAAAACCGACTAGGACACCCACCATTTCATCTTCTCCCTCTCACCCCCAGCCCCTCCTTATCAAACTTACTTCCCCCACTGCTGGAGAAAGGAAACCAAGAGGCAGTCTCCATTAGACTTTGCATCTAGACCCATCTTTGCTGCAGAACCTAGGCTACTGGGCGTGATAATGCCTTTCCCTACCTACTTGACGGTGTTATTATAAAGACCTAATAAGAAAAGAGAAGCAAAAGTGCTTTTAAAAGTTTCAACTTTGCAAAGGTAAAGCCTGCACTTAAAAATATGCCTGGAATGTGGCTGTTGGAGCATGCTTCAAGCCCTGAGCTTATGCCCAGGTTTATGCATGTGTGAAGCTCATTGGTGATGATGGGGGGATGGGCAGGAGCTACTCAGGCATGAGAATATAAATATTATCCACAATGAATAGAACAACTCAGGAAAAATTAGAAGACCAAGGCAGCAGACTATCTAACAGATATGGGTATATCTTATAATTAAGATGTGGATGGTGACATAAAGTTGAATAAGTATTAAAACTAGGAAATCATAGTTATAATCCTTCTTTTTGGATCTTGTGCCCCTGTGAAAATCTGATAAGAGCTAAAAACCAAGAGTCTCTTTGGAGACTTTTGGCAGAAGTAAAAAAGCACACTCTGATATACACACACAGTTTCGAAGATAATTTTAATTGTCTCAAAAAGTCCCTTAGATCAACTTGCCTTATAGTGATCTGCACTCCCATGGGGAGTGTAAGAGACATGTAGAGCAAGGACAGCCCTTCTAGTAAAATGGATGGGAAACAAATCAAGGTCCCAGATCCCCCTATCCCCACGGTATTGCCCTGAGAACATTCAGAAGATGGTTTCTACACTATCAATACAGTGAGCCACACAATTTCCATAGGTACCTTTTTTTTTTTTTTTTTTTTTGAGACAGGATTTTGCTCTGTCGCTAAGGCTAGCAGTGGCACCAGCTTGGCTCACTGTAGCCTTGACCTCCCGGGTTCAAGTGATCCTCCCACCTCATCCTTATAAGTAGCTTGGACCACAGATGCCCGTCACTGTGCCTGGCTAATTTTTTGTTGTTGTTGAGATGGGATCTCCCTGTGTTGCCCAGGCTGGTCTCAAACTCCCAGGCTTACATGATCCTCCCAACTCAGTCTCCCAACATGCCAGGATTACAGGTGTGAGTCACTGTGCCCACATCTCACTTCTGATAGCATATAAAAGGAGAAATTCCAGCCGGACGCGGTGGCTCACGCCTGTAATCACAGCACTTTGGGAGGCCGAGGCAGGCAGACCACAAAGTCAGGAGATCGAGACTATCCTGGCTAACATGGTGAAACCCTGTCTCTGCCAAAAACACAAAAAATGAGCCATGGGTGGTTGTGGGTGCCTGTAGTCCCAGCTACTTGGGAGGCTGAGGCAGGAGAATGGCGTGAACCCGGGAGGTGGAGCTTGCAGTGAACCGAGATTGCACCAGTGCATTCTAGCCTGGGCAACAGAGTGAGACTCCATCTCAAAGAAAAAAAAAAAAAAGGACAAATTCTAGCCAGGCTCTGTGGCTCACAACTGTAATCCTAGCAAATTGGGAGGCTGAGGCAGGCGAATCACAAGGTCAAGAGATCAAGACCATCCTGGCTAACATGGTGAGACCCCCCCACCTCTACTAAAAATAAAAAAAAAAAAATTAGCTAGATGTGATGGCACACACCTGTAGTCCCAGCTGCTCGGGAGGCTGAGGCAGGAGAATAGCTTGAACCCGGGAGTCGGAGGTTGCAGTGAGCCAAGATCACGCCACTACATACCCGCCTGGCAACAGAGTGAGAGTCTGTCTCAAAAGAAAAAAAAAGGAGAAAGTCCTTCTCTTGCTAAAGTTATAAGCAAGGCTTAGACTGAAATCTTCACATTCTTTTCATCAAAATTAACACTTGGGCAGATTAGATAACAGGCCACAATGGTCTCCAAGTCCCACCTTAATGTTTGAATTTTTACTAGAATTCTAGGCACAAGAAACAATCTGCATTCCTGATGTCCCTACATTTAAAATCTATATATATATTATATATATATATATATATTTTTAGATGGAGTCTCGCTCTTGTCGCCCAGGCTGGAGTACAGTGGCACAATCTCAGCTCGCTGCAACCTCTGCCTTCCAGGTTCAAGTGATTCTCGTGCCTCAACCTTCCGAGTAGCTGGGATTATAAGGATACACCACCACGCCCAGCAAATTTTTGTGTTTTTAGTACAGATAGTGTTTCACCATGTTGACCAGGCTGGTCTCAAACTCCTGACCTCAGCTGATTCACCGCCATCGGCCTCCCAAAGTTCTGGAATTACAGGCGTGAGCCACCATGCCTGGCCAAGCCTATATTATTTTTTTAAAAAACAACCACATCATAAGGTGTTTGTCTTACTTGTCATAAAAGAAAAACTTTAGACAAGTTAAATTTAACAGAGTTTAACTGACCAAAGAAAGATTCACGACTCAAGGAGGCTCCTGAGTCAGAGTAGGCTCAGAGAGACTCCAGCACAGCCAAGTGGTGGAATAAGATTTATGGACAGAAAATGGAAAGTGACATACAGGAAACGGAAGTGAGGTACAGAAACAGCCAGATTGGATACAGCTCAGCATTTGCCTTATTTGAGCACAGTTTGAAATAGTTGGCCACCTACTGGCCAAAACCCAGGAGGCTGGTACCAGCCAGGGGGTTTAGTACTGAGAGGTAGGTTAGTCCGTTTGCACATTCAGTTAGGTTTCAGTTTACTACATATGGATAAATTTTTAGGCTGAACTTAAAATACGTAAAGAGGCAGCTTTAGACTAAACTTGATTTAAAACTTGTTTTCCTTTTTTCTTTGTTCTTTTCTTCCCCCATGCGTGATTGCTCGCACATAGTCATTTCAGTAGAGGGTGGTCACTAATAATTGATTAACTTCATATCCTAACCCTCAGGGGCTGCCCACGAGATTAATGAACTTGTTTTTCTTTAAAAGAAAAATTGTTCCCGGGTCATTCAGACCTCCTTGATGGCATTCAGAAGTTTGATCGGCCTAAGGATCTCACCTTCCACATAGCTACCTTTCTCATAAAAACACTCAGTTATGCACAAAGGCAGGTTGGATTTGACAGTTTGCCTCTCCTACCCTCACACTTTGGCCAAATTGAATAAGCTTTCTCTGCTCCTAAGGCTGACGTATCTGTGTTTGGCTGACTGCACACCAGGTACTTGAATCTGGCTTTTGGGATTCTACAACGGTAGAATAATTTATGTTTAAATGCTAGAACGATTTTCTGCAAGGACAACAGTGATCTATATTTAGAATCATTTAACCCTTGCAGTTATGAAAGATGGAAGAAGTTTTTGAAAGGGAGAGGGAAGAAAATGAGGGAACCTTGCTCCTTAGGAAAGTGGGATGTTCCCCAGGCAGGGTTCTCTCCACAGCCAATGGAGTCAGATTAAAAGACATGATCCAGGCCGGGCACGGTGGTTCACTTTTGTAATCCCAGCACTTTGGGAGGTTAAGGCGGGTGGATCACTTGAGGTCAGTAGTTCGAGATCAGCCTGGCCAACATGGTGAAACCCCCCCCCATCTCTACTAAAAATACAAAAATTAGCTCGGCGTGGTGGTGGGTGCCTGTAATCCCAGCTACTCGGGAGGCTGAGGCAGGAGAATCGCTTGAACCTGGGACGTGGAGGTTGCAGTGAGCCAAGATCACGCCATTGCACTCCAGCCTGGGTGACAGAGCAAGACCCTGTCTCAAAAAAATAAATAAATAAATAAAAATTTTAAAAAAGACATGATCCAGATAAAGCCATAGACCCTGGAGCTTGAATCTGGAGGTTTGGACCTTTTAAAGAACCAGGAGATGGAAGAGCTGTGCATAGGAGACTAGAAGCCAAAAGAGTAACATTGCCTTAAGAAATAGAAGGCAAAAAAAAATCACAAAAGGAGAACGCAGGTTTGCATATCCCACTAATTATAATAGCACAGAAGGAATTAAACCCAGCTGCACTTCAACTACAAAAATATAACAGGCAAAGGGAAGTAGCTCATCACACACACACACATACACACACACACACACACACACACACACACACACACACACAATCTTCAAGCCCTTTGATTCTTCTCCCCGCCCTTAGAATAAAATCAGAACCCTTTACTGTGGCCCAGCATAATCAGACATGTTCCTTTTATCAACTCTCTTTATTCTCCCAACTTGTCTCAGCTAAAATGTCATCCCCTCGGAAAGCCTTCCCTGACCATCCTGTGTAGTATTTCAGCCTTGTTTTCCTTTACAGTGCCTCCTACCTGGCACATAATAGGCACCCAATGAATATCTGTTGAATTAATAAAAATATTTATACTTTCTTTTCCTAAAATATTTAATCCAGGCCACAAATGTTACAGTGGATGACTAATAAAAGTAACATGAGTAGAGAGACTTGTACATTAAAAATAGGACCTGAATAAAGGCAAAATTTAAGTCATTGCTGCAAATATGTGACCAAAAGTAGAAACCTCTGAACCCTACAGAACCTAGCCAACCAGCCAGTTATGATTTTGATGCTTCAACACAAATTATCTGTGATTTAATTACCAAGATCACCCATTGATTACCGGATATTTGCATAACCAGTTGGCATTTAGATAATGACTAGTATTCATTAGGTAATGCCAAATAACTTAATGTTAAAATATTTTATATTTTTAATAAGCCCCTGGTCTGTTTGTTGAAAATAGCAAGAAAGAAAATGGTGGGGGTGTGGGAGTCACTGCCCTCTGGCTGCCGACTGAACAGCAATTTCCCCTTTTCTTGCTTGTTAACAGAATCCTGATCTGCTACCCTATCTGTGCTTCTGGGGAGGTGGGCCCAGAACCATTGTGTGAATAATGATCGACCTCAGCTAATGGTTCTCATGGAGTGATTGATTTTGCCTCCCAGAGGACATCAGCAATGTGTCTGGAGACATTTCCAGTTGTCACTACTTGAGAGGAAGCACGATCTGCATCTAGAAGGGAGAGACCAGGGCTGCTACTGCTCAATATCCTATAATGCACAGAACAGCTTCTACGACAACGAGTTATCCCACCAAAAATGTCAGCAGTGCCAAGGTTGAGAGAACCTGCTCTAGGGTAATCAGTGTGGTCCTAATCTCCCTGTCAGTGACTGATTCAACTCACATAATAGTCTTACGGGAGTGTGAGGTAATTCTAGCCAATAAAATGCAATGGGAAGTTGGCTGAGATACTTCTGAAAAAAATCCTCTCTCATTCCTAAAAAGAGACATTCATTTTCTGTTGAAATGCATTACTTTCTTAAATAAAATCATATTTACCCACAATGAGAAAAAGAGAAACATGCAATAAACTGTCTCTCATCTGCTGCTAGATGCCATTGTGTCTGCAATGTGGTGTCTAGAACTATGGCTGTCATCCTGGAACCATGAGAGGAGTTAGCTGGAGAAACAGGAGGATGGCAAAGAGGAAGGATGGAAGTTACCTGAGGCTGAGGACATCAGTGCACCTCTGCTTTAACCAATCCTTGAGACTTCTTGTTATATGAGATAATAAATTCCATTGCTATTTAAGTCATGTACAGGGCTTTAAAAAATATTATAGCTGGTGTGGCCGGGCACGGTGGCTCAAGCCTGTAATCCCAGCACTTTGGGAGGCCGAGACGGGCAGATCACGAGGTCAGGAGATCGAGACCATCCTGGCGAACACGGTGAAACCCCGTCTGTACTAAAAAATATAAAAAAAAACTAGCCGGGCGAGGTGGCGGGCGCCTGTAGTCCCAGCTACTCGGGAGGCTGAGGCAGGAGAATGGCGTAAACCCGGGAGGCGGAGCTTGCAGTGAGCTGAGATCCGGCCACTGCACTCCAGCCTGGGCGACAGAGCCAGACTCCATCTCAAAAAATATATATATATATATATTATAGCTGAAAATATCCTGATATACATTTTATATTTTTATTCGATATGTGGGAGAGAAAATAAAATGTGGGAGGAAAGACACTAACCTCCTTTGGAGACAAGCTCTACAGTTGTCCAGCGATAAAATAATTTTGCTTTGCTGTGCTTCCAGAATGATCTTAAACTAATGATACCAGAAGTTGATAAAATCAGTGGGGGAAACAGTCTATCTATTAATACATAAGTCTGTGTTATTTAAGTAAATGAGTAGGCACTCATGTGACATTTTGAAATCTTCAAGAAAATGACATTTTCCAGTCATTGAAATTTAATTTGAGGGAGCCTGCAGCATTAGCATAAGACCAGCCAGCCTGTCCTTATTCTTCTAGCACACCTAATTCACAGGCACCTGCTACAGCAAAGGAGGAGCTGCCTGGTTAAAATAACCTAGTTACATCAGCCTGCTAAAAATGGTCCTGTGGATAGATTTTGCTCAGCATTGAGTTCTTTGAACAACAACAAAAAAAACCCCAGCAACTTATTCTGCAGTTTTAGGGTTTGCTGACATTTTCTTATCAGGCATAACTATGCTTTTATTGCCAAGTCTTACTTTGAAATACCAAAGACAACTTTTCAAAAAGCACAGGGCTTGGATATCAACATTTCCTTACCAAAAAAAGGCATTTGTTTTGTTAATTAGTATTGAACCTGAATAGGGGTGCCATCAGATACTTTCCTTGGAAAAGTTTATGGCGAGTTGGCATTTTTTTTTTCTTTTTTTGTCTGTCACCCAGGTTGGAGTGCAGCGGCATGATCTTGGCTCACTGCAACCTCTGCTGCCGGGTTCAAGCGATTCTCCTGCCTCAGCCTCCCAAGTAGCTAGGATTACAGGTGCCTGCTACCACGCCTGGCTAATTTTTGTAGTTTTAATAAAGATGGGGTTTCACCATCTTGGCCAGGCTGGTCTTGAACTCCTGACCTGATGATCCACCCGCCTCTGCCTCACAAAAGTTCTGGGATTACAGGCGTGAGCCACTGTGCCCAGTCAATTTGGCTTTTTTAAAAATGTACCATTATATAGGCTCGATCATGCCACTGTATTACAGTTCACTGTCACTGACAGAGAATCCCACTGACCTTTCACAGCAACTCATGCCTTGGCCCTTCTTAAGACTGCTGAGCTATATGTATTTTTGTGTACCTTCAGCAAGACTCACTCTGAACAGTAATGCCTACATGTATCACTAAAGTCAGTTGAGTCTTTTTGTCCTTTCTCTTGATGTCCCTCCCCTCAGCAAAGCCAAAGTGTACCTTCAAAGTAGCATAAAGACGACCTTAGAAAATTACTGAAGTTGTGAGCATCTCATTGCTCCTCCTGGTTCAGATCTATTCTGGTTTGCTTATCTTGGAGCTGACATTTTCACACCCAGATTTTATGCTCCTTAATGCCCCATTGCTCCTGTGGTTTCTGCCATCTGTTACTTTTACTATTGCTGCACTTTTCTAGCTTTCTGTATTTCTTTCTCTCTCCTGCCTCTGTCCCTACCATATCTCCTATATATTTTTACTTTCTTTCCAATAGGCTTGACATCTATAGTCATCACTAGCCAAGAAGACTCCTGTTGATCTGCGCATGATATCCCTCTGGTCTCTGCGTGTCGAGTATAGATCTGAATCCTCTCCCTTTCTCAACTCTTTCCTCCATTCCTTGCTACTCAGGGGCTGCTTTTGCATGGATGCATGCATTTTCTTTTTTACATTTTTCAGTACTGGCAAAACTCTAGAGTTCTGTACTCTGAAAAATGCTAATATGTGTGGTAATGGCTGAGCACCGGCGCTTATGCCTGTAATCCCAGCACTTTGGGAGGTCTAGCAGGAAGGACTGCTTGAGCCCAGGAGTTCAAGACCAGCCTGGGCAACATAAGGAGATCCCGTCTCTACAAAAAATAGAAAAAGTTAGCTGGGCATGGTGGTATGTGCCTATAGACCCAGACACTTGGGAGGCTGAGGTTGGAGGATTGCTTGTACCCAGGAGTTCGGAGCTGCAGTGAGCTACAATTGTGCCACTGCACTCAAGCTTGGGTGACAGACTGAGACCCTGTTTCTAAAAAAAACCGTGTGGTCACTAGCTCCATTTTGAAGTTCATTAAATCCTTCTAAAAAAATACCCTAAATATGTTTTCACATCTGCGTGATTCTGTGTGTTGGCACATCGAAATCTGGTTGTTGTTGTTGTTGTTGTTGTTTTTGTTTTTGAGACAGAGTCTCACTCTGTTGCCCAGGCTGGAGTGCAGTGGCATAATCTCGGCTCACCACAACCTCCACCCCCCGGGTTCAAGCGATTCTTCTGCCTCAGCCTCCTGAGCAGCTGGGACTACAGGCATGCACCGCCATGCCTGGCTAATTTTTGTATTTTTAGTAGAGACGGGCTTTCACTATGTTGACCAGGCTGGTCTCAAACCCCTTGACCTTGTGATCTGCCTGCCTCGGCCCCCCAAAGTATTGGGATTACAGGCATGAGCCACTGCGGCCAGCCGGCACATCTAATTCTTAATTTCCTGCTTTAAGGAGGAAATTGTGTTCTGATAAATAAAAGCCCAATTGGAACATCACAGGAAAAAAAAAGAAACATGGAGTTTTTCAAGCTCCAAAATTATCGGCTGAGCCATCCTTCTTTCAAGAGCCCATACAAAGTATAAAATGAGTAAAGCTGGTATTCATCGCCTCTTTTAATTCCACCCTTGTGCTTCTCCTGGGTGGCTGTCAAGCCGCCCAGAGAAGACACAAGCACTGTGACCCACATCAACATGTTCCTATCCACTTACTGCAATGTCATTCCCCGTGACTTCTTCCCTACCTCTCTAAACAAATTAGTTATTCCCAAGATCTATGATCGTGTGGTATACTTTGTTTCCATGTTTGCTATTTCATTTAAAACACTTTAATGTAATTTATGCATAGAGCTACCCCTTTCCCTCCGTGAGCTCTTTAAGGGCATACGCTACTGATTTATTGAATCAGTGAGTGGATGAATAATCAATGAGAACAATTTCATTTACTACATCACACTATTCAGAGATAAAAATACTTCTTCATTAAGTGCAGTGATATTTAAATTGCCACATTTGTCGATTTTACATAAATGGAACAAAATTAAAGAGTATGACCCTCCCTAAAGGCCATAGCTTTGGGATCCTTTCCTGAATCGTTAACTAGTCTTCATTACCTGAATGTGCTGGAATGAATCTTACTGGCCTTTCCAAAGGCTGACATTTTTCTTGGTGCCTTTTCGAGGGTAAGATGACTTACATGTTCTTTTCAGGGAGTTTGATTTCAAATGTTGGCAGATTGAACCTTATTATCATGGATGAGACTAAAATTTGCATATTGTTGTCAAAGATAAATTATATGAATCTGAGTCCAGGCACAGTGGCTCATGCCTGTAATCCCAATGCTTTAGAAGGCCAAGGCAGGAAGATCACTGTAGGCCAGGAGTTTGAGACCAGTCTGGACAACATAGCAAGATCCTGTCTCTAAAAAAAAATTTTTTTTTTTTTGAGACAGTCTCACTCTGTTGCCCAAGCTGGAGTGCAGTGGTGCGATCTTGGCTCACTGCAAGCTCTGCCTCCCAAGTTCACACCATTCTCTTGACTCAGCCTCCCGAGTAGCTGAGACTACAGGTACCCACCGCCACGCCTAGCTAATGTTGCATATTTTTAGTAGAGACAGGGTTTCACCATGTTAGCCAGGATGGTCTTGATCTCCTGACCTCATGATCCGCCCACCTCGGCCTCCCAAAGTGCTGGGATTACAGGCATGAGCCACCGCACCCGGCCTACAAAAACTTTTTTTAAAGTAGTGGGGCATGTTAGCACACCCTGAGCTACTTGGAAGGCTGAGGGAGAGGACTTCCTGAGCCCAGGAGTTGCAGACCAGCCTGGGCAACACAGCGAAATCCCATCTCTACAAAAAATTCAAAACTTAGCCAGGCATAGTGGCACGTGCCTATAGTCTCAGCTACTAGGGAGGCTGAAGTGGGTGGGTCACTTGAGCCTGGGAGGCCAAGGCTGCAGTGAGCTGCAATGCAGCCTGGGTGACAGAACGAGATTCTGTCTAAAAAAAAAAAAAAAATTAGCCAGGCATGAGGTCATGTACCTGTGTTCCCAGTCACTTGGGAGGCTGAGGTGGGAGGATCACTTGAGCCCAGAAGGCTGAGGCTGCAGTGAGCCATGTTCATGCCACTGCACTTTAGCCTAGGTGACAGAGTGAGACCCTGTTTCAAAATAAATAAAAACACAATTTAATATTCATCTAAATGACAATTGAATCTGACAATTTTTTTTTTTTTTTTAGCAATAGAGATCAAAGTAAAAAACCTGACAACATTTTAGTCCAGTCCGAGTACCCTTTTATTTGATTCCCTGTCAGTCTTATGGAACTGTCAGTAAAATCTAAATCCAGAGCCAGACTCAGAAGTACCTAATTCTTTTTTAAAAGCTGTTTTCAAATACTTAAGAGAATGCAAACTATTTCTTTCCTGTATATTATTTTCCCCTATTCATTGGGGTAAAAAATAGAGAAAGGGCCAGAAAACATTTTGTTCATGTGATAAAAGCAAATTGCAAAACAACATACACAGTATGCTACCATTTATACAAATCTTAAAAACATACAAATCACACACACACACACAACAATACTTGGTATTGCTTACGGACAGCTACAATTGCAATAAAAGCTTAAAGACATGCGTAAAAAATATCCAAAACAACTTCAGAATAATAGTTACCCCTGGGGAGAAAGGAAGGGGGAAAGAATTGGAATGGAGCACAAAAGAGCTTCAATTTTATCCATAACATCATATTTAAGAAAGAAAATATGTGAACAAAATATGGTGAATCTGTGGATGTTTGTAAAATTACTCTGACCTTTTTTGCATCTTAGATATATTTCATAAAAGTAACAATTAAGTGCAGATTTTTCACTTGAAAAATTTAGAAGTTGTGATATGAATACCTTTGAGAAGAAAACCAATAAACTTATTAATTACCTCTGGGTAATATTGAAATGAAACAAAAAAAAACCTTAGATTCATTCTTATTTTCTGTCCTTATCCCAAAACATTTATGAAACATAGACACTATTAGCTAAATGTTTAAAAGCCTTACTATATAAAACATAATTCTTTGTTAAGTGGAAAAAGTGAAGCTATTATTTCTACTACTATTTATGGGCATAACTGCTCTATTTTTCCACTGAGAAGACAATAACAGATCCTAGGCATTTATAAGACACGTGGAATTTGAAGTCTAGGGGCAGGCAAATGCTTCTGTAATGCTGGGAAGAGCACACATGGAAATGGCAATGAGACAGATATCAAAGTTCTCCTTTTACCCCTAAATCATCCTTCTGTCAGTTTCTTTTCTAGTTGGTTCCATACTCTTGAAAGAGGAGTTCCGTGACCTCCCTCATGGGATGTGCGACAGGGGTGTGGGTCCTTATGGGAGGGGGAGCACGCAGACAGGCAGGTGCAGGAGCTGGGGTGAGCACTTTTGGGCTCCAGCCCCATGGTAGCATCTAGGGATGGGTGCCTGCAACTCCTGAAGCCCCAGTGGGCATGTTACAGTGCTCTTTTAACTCTGCCATCCACAGACAGCTTAAGTGTTAACCAGCTCAATGCCTTCTTGGTACCTGAGTTCTTGTCTGGCATCCAGGAATAATCAGGTCGCATGGACAAATCGAGGGATGGTAAATGCGGGGGATTTTATTGCCAGATGGAAGTGGCTCTCAGCAGAACGAATGGAGAGCTGGAAAGAGGATGCAGTGGGAAGATGATCTTCCCCTGGAGTTCAGCCATCCCGCGGCTTATCTCCTATCCAACCATCCCCAGCCAAACTCTCTCGATGTTTAAACGCTTCTTCTCTTCTCTCCTTTTCTTCCGTGCCATGTCACTCTTTTATTCCTCTGCTCTTCTGTTCATCTGCCCATGGAGCCTGGGGTTTGCGATTTATATGGGGACAGGATGGGGGGCGTGGCAGGCCAAAAGGCAACATTTGGGCACGAAAAGAGGAATGCCTGTTTTCATTTAAGGCCATGGGTTTCCAGGCTTGGGGGTGGGGCCTTTGCCAGGGAACTGCCCTCTTCTACCCATTATTTCCCTGGCTCCTGCCCGTATCCTTCTCAGAGTGTGTACACAAAACAAAGAGATTTGTGGCTAACCTGTTACAAAACAGTACCATTCAATGACCAAGCACAGTGGAGGGCCCAGGGAGCCAAGAAATACATAAGGAGAAATGCACAGGATCCCAGCCTTGTCTTTATGGAGATACGGCAAAGTCTATGGTCACACTGCATCACATGCCCAAATTCTTGATCCATATGCTTCATGCAAAATAAATTGCAAATATATTGTTAGGGCTAATGAAGCCTCAGCAGGCTCTAAACAAAAAGCTGAATAATTATTAAAACCTTTTACTTTTGCCTAAAAAGTATAAAAGTCTTGTTAAAAAAAAAGAAAAGGCAGCACTTATTTTAAAGGAGCTAGTGCCAGAGACCTATGTCAAAAGCTCCACCCAACATAAAGAAATCATTCTGGGATAATATTGGGTACCTGATGAGAAGGAGAGCTAGTAACAGCAAAGTACACTCAGAGGGCTTTTGCTAGCTGAGAACACCCTGGGTTCTGTGCAAGGCATTCTACAACCTTTTCCCATGCTGGTCTTTACTTGCCTCAGGGGAGTAGATGGCAACTTAGAACTCAAGGTAGATTTATTTTTCCTTAAAGAAATGTTAAGGTAACATCTAAAGGCCTCTTCTACAACAAACAGATCAAAGGCTCATTGAAAGCATTTACAGGCAGTGGTTTACAATCTTAGTTGCACTTTAGAATCACCTAGGGAGCTTTGGAAAAGTACAATGCATAGTGACAGCCCCAGAGCAACTGAATTAGAATCTCTGGGAGGAGGAGCCCCGGCATGCATGATTTTGATGAATAATGAAGAATTACTGCCAAAGGGACAGGGACTGCTGGCCAAAGTGCTGGTTTTGGGGAGGGGGGTGGGCTATGCAGGGAAGCTTGATTTCTATCACGTTTGCCTATTTCATGGTGTAAATATTCCCATCGTGGCCAGTTTCAAGCTACTAATGTGAAGCTGGGAAGAGATGCGTACAATCTGCTCTCACTAGCACCTGAGTGCTAGCTCCACCACACCACAGTTAGGAGCTTTTGATGATGAAGTTACAGTAAGGGATGGAAAGGCAACATAGTGTGTCCTGGGGCTTTTCTGTCCCCTCTATAACATCTCACCCCTGACAGGAAGATAAGAGAAGAATCAACTGGAACCAGTGACTCCTGGGTCAGGTAGGAAGGTGAGCCAAAAGAAGATCCCAAGTATCTGTTAGTGTGAAGGACACTAAGACAAGGTCTCTCTTGCTCCTGTAGAAGATCCACGTTGAGATGGAGTTGGCCTCCTGATGAAGGGAGCCTTTCTCTGGGATCCTGACCCAACGAAGGCAGCATATGATTCATACAAGACGCGGAGCCCTGGATCTCCATGACAGTACAGTTGAATGTTCCTTTTTCCCTGGGGATCTGGTCATCCAGAGGATTCCCTAGTGATCCTCTTGGGCCTCTGCCAAATATTCCATTTGGAATACAAGGATTCTTTTCCAGACATCCGAATGCATGCATTTTCTCCTCTTAAATTATCAGGGTTTCTCTCAGCCAACACAGCTCCCAGCTCATTATCATAAGCCTTTCTTTTATAGGTAATAAGATAGCTTTGATAATAGCCAGCTTTTTTTTCAAATTTTTCTGAAAGAATTTGGTTTCTATTTTATAGGTGTTCAGCTCTTTACATGCATGACTGATCTTTACATCTACTTTCAAAAGATTCTTCTCTGTAGTTATAGCGCAAACTTTCTCTGAATTGTTTTTTCAGTGAAAATTCATTTTTTTCCTTGAAGCATTTCTGAAAGAACTTAAAGTTTCTGCCAAAGCTTTGGCCTCTCCCTTCCTGTTTTGTTGTTGTTGTTGGTTTTTGTTTGTTTGTTTGTTTCCTGCAATGACCCGTACTCATTTGGAGACTTTTAAGATTATCTTTAAGTGTGTCAATTAATTTACCTTCTGTCAGTTAGTGACATTTGTTTCTTTTTTTCAAGAGGTTTTAAATAATTAACTTATCAGTACCAATCCATTTATTCAAGCTCCTTCTGGTTTATCTTCATTATATCCAAATGTAAGTTCCCATCATCTAGGCTCGCTTCTTCAAGAATGGCAGCCTAATCTCCCACTTTTAGCACATGTTCACCCAGAGGCTTGCTTTTATCATTTAGAGCTTGTCCCTTGTGGCTGGGAGCAGTGGCTCATGCCTGTAATCCCAGCACTTTGGGAGGCTGAGGCAGGAGGATCACTTGAGCCCAGGAGTTCGTACACCAGCCTGGGCAACATAGGGAGACCATGTCTCTACAAAAAATTAAAAAATGAGCCGGGCGTGTTGGTACACAGCTGTAGTCCCAGCTACTTGGGAGGCTTAAGTGGGAGGATCACTTGAACTGGGGAAGTCGAGGCTGCAGTGAGCTAAGATTGCGCCATTGCACTCGAGCCTGTGCAACAGAGCAAGACCGTGTCTCAAACACAAACAAAAAGCCTTGTCCTATGTGCAATTTAGAGTTTCTAACTTTTTTTTCTGTTAGATGAGGTAATTTATACTCCCATTCCACTTTCGCTTTATGTTTCCTTTTTTTTTGTTTTGTTTGAGACAGAGTCCAGCTCTGTCGCCCAGGCTGGAGTGCAGTGGTGCAATCTTGGCTCACTGCAACCTCCGCCTCCCAAGTTTAAGTCATTCTTCTGCCTCAGCCTCCCAAGTAGCTGGGATTACAGGCGTGCGCCACCAGGCTTGGCTAATTTTTTGTATTTTTTTTTTTTTTTTAGTAGAGATGGGGTTTTGCTATGTTGGCCAGGTTGGTCTCGAACTTCTGGGCTGAAGTGATCCTCCCGCCTCAGCCTCTCAAAGTGCTGGGATTATGGGATTACACTGTTAACAATGGACGCCACCACGTCCAGCCCTTTATGTTTTCTTGAAAACCAGAATTTTCATCCAAAGCATCTTTTAGTGCTTCTGAATTTGTTTTCATTCTTTTTTTTTTTTTTTTTTTTGAGACGGAGTCTCGCTCTGTCGCCCAGGCTGGAGTGCAGTGGCCGGATCTCAGCTCACTGCAAGCTCCGCCTCCCGGGTTCACGCCATTCTCCGGCCTCAGCCTCCCGAGTAGCTGGGACTACAGGCGCCCGCCACCTCGCCCGGCTAGTTTTTTGTATTTCTTAATAGAGACGGGGTTTCACCGTGTTAGCCAGGATGGTTTCGATCTCCTGACCTCGTGATCCGCCCGTCTCGGCCTCCCAAAGTGCTGGGATTACAGGCTTGAGCCACCGCGCCCGGCCAATTTGTTTTCATTCTTGTCATGTATTTTGAAAACTGTTTTGGTTGCAGCTACTTAAAGTTGTATGTGTTTTGATGCATCTTCTAAAGACTGAATCTTTCTTTTAAATCAATCATACCTCAACTTGTTTTAAATGTTCAGATTTCTCTTCTATCAGTCCTTTTCTCAAACTCTTTATTTTGAGCCCAAGAAAAGAGTTGAAAATTTCCAGCTCTTTATTAATGGTCTCCAGTTTTTCTGTTTTTGATCATTTGTTCTCAAATGTGACTTCCGTTAAAATTATTCAAGGTCTCTCAATTCCTTTTTTTTTTTTTTTCTTCTTCTTGAAGTGGATTCTTTATTTTGCCTTATTACTGGGACCACTGATGAAATTTAATGAGGTTTCAGGATTAGATACCACTAATTACCAATGTTAATTCCCTGATTTTTTTGTGTGATTAAATAAGAGAGTGTTCTACGTAAACTCCTGAAAATATCTGGGGGTGGGTGATAGGGCATCACAAATAGTGATTACTCCCAAACAGTTTAAGATTATGTTTTTTGTTTTTTTTTGTTTGATTTGTTTTTGAGACAGAGTCTTGCTCTGTCACCCAGGCTGGACTGCAGTGATGCAATCTCGGCTCACTGAAACTTCCGCCTCCCAGGCTCAAGGGATTCTCCTGTCTCAGCCTCCCGAGTAGCTGGGATTACAGGTGTGTGCCACCATACCCAGCTAATTTTTGTATTTTTAGTAGAGATGGAGTTTCACTGTGTTAGCCAGGATGGTCTTGATCTTCTGACCTTGTGATCTGCCTGCCTCAGCCTCCCAAAGTGCTGGGATTACAGGCATGAGCCACTGCACCCAGCCAATATTTTTTTAAAAAAGGTTTCTGGCCAGGCGCGGTGGCTCACGCCTGTAATCCCAGCACTTTGGGAGGCCGAGGTAAGCGGATCACAAGGTCAGAAGATCAAGACCATCCTGGCTAACACAGTGAAACTCCATCTCTACTAAAAATACAAATTAGCCGGGTATGGCGGCAGGCGCCTGTAGTCCCAGCTACTCAGGAGGCTGAGGCAGGAAAATCGCTTGAACCCAGGAGGCGGAGCTTGCAGTGAGCAGAGATCGGGCTACTGTACTCCAGCCTGGGCAACAGAGAGAGACTCTGTCTAAAAAAAAAAGGTTCTATACTGCACTTGCAACTTTAGTGTAAGTTTCAGGTTAAAAGAAAATAATGACCTTATTTTTTAGTGCAGTTTTTAGGTTCACAGCAAAATTAAGCAGAAAGCACAGAGAGTTCCCATATATCCCCATTCCCACATATGCACAACCTCGATCACGATCAAGATCCCACACTACAGCGATGCATTTGTTACAACTGATGAACCTACATTGATACATCATTATCACCCAAGGTCCATCATTTACATTAGGTCTCACTCTTGGTGTTATATATTCTTTGGGTTTTGAAAAATGTTTAATGGAATGTATCCACTGTTGCAGTATTGTACAGAATAGTCTCACTGCCCTAAAATTCCTCTGTGCCCTGACTATTCACACCCCGTCCCCCAGTCCCTGGTAACCACTCATCTTTTTACCATCTCCATAATTTTGCATTTTCTAGAATGTCAGATACTTGAAATCATACAGTATTTAGCCTTTTCTTTCCTTTTTTTTTTTTTTTTTTAGACAGTCTCTGTCACCCAGGCTGGAATGCAGTGGTACAATCTTGGCTCACTGCAACGTCCACCTCCCGGGTTCAAGCAATTCTCCTGTCTCAGTCTCCCAAGTAGGTGAAATTACAGGCACCCACCACCATGCCTGGCTAATTTTTGTATTTTTAGGAGAGATGAGGTTTCACCATGCTGGCCAGGCTGGTCTCGAACTCCTGACCTCAGGTGACCCGCCACCTCAGCCTCCCAATGTGCTGGGATTACAGGTGTGAGCCACCTGGGAGCTAACGCGCCCAGCCATAGTAGCCTTTTTAAAATTCTTCTGAATGAGGTTAAAATTGTAAAATATTTAATGTCTTTCTCCAGAAGGGCAAAAGTGGCCAGTCATTTGTCTCTACTTGCATAAAGTAGACTTTTAATAATTAGAAATATGACTATGAATACCACCATTTTCCACAGCAATCCATGAGGACATGGGCCTGGGATGAGGCACCTGGTTATGCCGCCACCACCTGGCACAGTATCCCTAGGACAGGTGTGACACAGAGCATCATCATTATCACTTTGAATCCCTCAGGTTGCCAGGACACTGCCAGCCACATCAGATGCAGAGAGCACCAGCGAGCATTGCACCTAGAACCAAACCAGCAGCTGGCAACAGGCACAGACCTCAGTGGAAGCAGGGGAGGGAAGCCCATAAAATGCTGGCCAAAAGCTTCTCCTTCCCTGAGTTCATATTTCATTCCAAGGCCATGAGGGCTTTATTCTGCACAAAGGTCAAAGAAAACTCCCCATTCTCAGCTCCCTCCTTGATTTTTGTCTAGCCTTTGAATGTGAATGGGGCAATTTACTGGAGGAGTCATACAAATGATTTCAACTTACTTCACTACTTTTAACATTAAAAAGCTAAGGACGAGGCCGGGCGCGGTGGCTCATGCCTATAATCCCAGCACTTTGGGAGGCCGAGGAGGGCGGCTCACAAGGTCAGGAGTTTGAGACCAGCCTGGCCAATATGGTGAAACCCCATCTCTACTAAAAATACAAAAAAAATTAGCTGGGCGTGGTGGTGCAAGCCTGTAATCCCAGCTACTCGGGAGGCTGGGCCGGAGAATTGCTTGAACCCGGGAGGCAGAGGTTGCAGTGAGGCAAGATCTCGCCACTGCACTCCAACCTAGGCAACGGAGCGAGACTCCACCTCTACTAAATATACAAAAAAAAATTAGCTGGGCGTGGTGGTGCATGCCTGTAATCCCAGCTACTCAGGAGACTGAGGCAGGAGAATTGCTTGAACCCAGGAGGCAGAGGTTGCAGTTAGCCAAGATCTCGCCACTGCACTCCAACCTGGGCGACAGAGCAAGATCCCATCTCAAAAAAAAAAAAGCCAAGGAGGAAGCAAGTGGTACTTTCAAAGTCTTCATGTTTCTAGAATGTGGAGTCCAACTGTGATCAAGGAAATAATTATTCTTGCATGATTCCTGCATGTGGTAGTGAAATGTTTGATGACACAAAAGCCCTTCAGGTTGCTACTATTCAAAATAATAATCTGAGGGGGTATTGAGTGCTGGAGGGATCTCCTCTGTCTCACAAAGGCAAGAGTATTGGGCCACCTGAGTATCTTTTCAATGTAGCACCTGAAAAGTGCCACAGTCTCCAGTCCTGGAGCCAGGACTGGTCCAGTTCAATGAGTAGCTCTATCTTAACAATGAAACTGTGGCTCAGCTGGGGATTGGTTGATTTTAACTGGGTAGGGATGAGTAGGTTTGCTGACCTCAGCTGGCCTTGCTCATATGTCCCAGGGTTACCTGGGGGTCAGCTGATCTGGGCTAAACTGGGCAGCTCTTCTAATCTCAGCTGGACTTGCTCATGTGTTTTGGGGTCAGCAGGGGGTCAGCTGATGTGGGCTGGGCAGGGCAAGCTCAATGTATCTCTGGGTCAGCTGGGAGTCAGCTGATGTAGGCTGCCCCTAACTATGCACTGGGACCTGCCTTACCTGTCTCTCATCCTCTTCCTAGAACAACAGGAGAGCTCACTCTTGTCTTCCCTCAGCTATAGCAGAGGCACAAGAAAACCTTTGGAGGGTAATGATCCAATCTGTATTTTGAAACATTTTCTCTGGCTGCAGGATGTCAGCAACTATTTTGACAGCCTTTTCTCTCCATGAAGTCCTCATCCTCAGGGAAACAAAAAGTTATCTAGAACTGGGATATAGAGTAAGTGCAGATGTGAATGTCCATTGCTTCTTTTGTTTCTATGGTTCACTTCACCAGCTCCAGAACCACACCATCTTTGCCAGGATCTGCACCTGCAAAATACAGGCCCTGTACTCTCCCTCCTTCCCCATGTAACTCCATCTTGAAACAAATGCTTGAATCTAGTTAGCAGAATCTATGTCACTCGTATGCACCCTGACAAGAAGGAAATCTTGGAAAGGGAGTTTGGGGTTCCACATTGAGAAGGCAGGATTTCTACTGAGGAACTGTGATAACGAGGAGAGACTATTTGGAAGATTTCGGGCAGCTGCAAATGACAGATGTTCATGACAGTTGCCGTATTTGTCTCGTGATCTGGCTACTCAGGACAAAGCTGCTCATCTATAGACCGGACATAAAGCAAAGCATTGCCACTTAAAATGGCTTGTAGAAGCACTCTGCCCAGTAAGAACAGAGAAGGATAAACTGGCCCAATTTCATCCTCTTTCAGGGAATCTGAAAGTGAGACATACAAAGAGGGTCAGCAGTGAGCAGGCAGAGAAAGTCAGGTTACAAGAATGGGAGTCAGACAAAAGTAGGAAGCAGAGCGACACCGTCATCTGAATCAGATGCGATAGTTACAAAACCTGTTATGGTGTCAGTACATTTGCCACAGTATCTGGACTGAGATTCTAATTTTGTGTGGAGCCTGATGTAGAACTCCCATCACATCAGACTTGAAAACATCTCTGCTCTTTTCATCTATAAAAATCCAACCCACCCACCGCACCCATAGAAAAGACAAAACACAATATAAAGCAGCAAATTCTGTGTCCAAAGGTGGCCCACCAGATTTGAGCTCCTAAAGGGGCCATGTGTGGTTAATTTGTGTATCATGCCCAAGCATCTAGTACTTTTGGGAAGCACGCAGGAGATGGTCGTTGAAAATTGAAATGAGGGTTTTAGCAATAAGTGCTACGGGATTCAGAGTAGAGAACAATCACTGTTATAACTGTGGTGCATTATATATGCTGGGTTTATCCTCTCACCACAGATCCATAATCTGCCTTTCCTCTGCCCTCCTCTGTATCTTACAAGGATGATTTCCAAGGACTGTATGCACTGCCCTCCCTTATTCTGTGGCTTCTTGTTGGGAATGGCCAAAGAGAAGCACTACTCCTGGTAATGGGAAGAGGGAAAGAGCAATTGGTTTCCTACCACCCTCTGTGGCCACAGCTACTGCCAGGTTGTCTCTTTTCCACGGTTCTGACTGCCCAGTCTATGGTGATACTGCGCCTTTCCCTTGTCTCTTCAGGCCTGCGGTGGTAATAGATTTAATCCCTGGGTGCTTTACTAGCCTTTGATGGGTCCCTCAATCCTGCCCACCCCTCTGAAAACAGTCCCTTTATTAAATTCTTCAGTGAAACCCAGTAAATGTGTCATCTATTTCTAGCCAGCACCCTGACTAGTACATTGCATTCATATTCCAAAAAGGAGGGAATAATTCTGTACTTGTCCCCAAGTAGTCTTACTACCTGACCTTACCCAGGAGGGCAAGTTCACACAGTCTGAAAGAATGTACAAAACAGCCTTTTGCTTCTAGCACTGGAGATACAGGAGTGATTCCTCTGTTTCTTCTAGCAGTTTCTACTCCCTCAGATTCTCTCACTGGGGCCAGGTCTCAGCCTCTCCTTCTCCCATCCCCTTCACAGAGAAGCCTCCTCTCCTGTAGTCTCTGTCTCTCTCTCTCCCTCTCTCTGTCTCTCTCTCTCTCCCTTCCCTCCTCTCTCTCTCTCTTTAATCTCTCTTTCTCTTGACTCCAGGGACCCACTGCTCCTGGGGCTGACTGTCAGTCTTTGGATCCAGTCTGGTTTTTCCAGATGGGGTTGGGGTTTCCAATACTGGAAGCTCAAGGTAGAAGGAGAAAAAAGAGGCCTTGGTGGTCTGCCCTCAGGTTGTGGTGTCTATGAAATAATCAGACTGTTTTAACAGGTAAGATTAAACATCCTATAGGTGTTTTCTGCATTTGCTGGAAGGTGTGCTAGATGGCTGGGTGTCTTCGATTAGGTTGACTCTAGGAAGAGAAAGCGAAAAAGTGGAGATCGGACCTCCATCTTACCACCTTAGGAACTATTTCTTTGAGGCTGGGTGCAGTGGCTCATGCCTATAATCCCAGCACTTTGGGAGGCTGAGGCAGGCGGATCACAAGGTCAGGAGTTTGAGATCAGCCTTGCCAATGTGGTGAAACGCTGCCTCTACTAAAAATTTAAAAATTAGCTGGGCATGGTGGTGTGTACCTGTAATCCCAGCTATTTGGGAGGCTGAGGCAGGAGAATCGCTTGAACCCGGGAAGCAGATGTTGCAGTGAGCCAGATGACGCCATTGTGCTCCAGCCTGGGCGTGGCAGTGAGTCTCTGTCTCAAAAAGAAAACAAAAAGCCAAAGGGAAAACAAAGAAACTGACTTGAGCTTTGAAAAAGAGATAAAATTAGTCTGGGTGTGGTGGTTCACACCTGTAATTCCAGCACTTTGGGAGGTTGGGATGGGCAGATCACTTGAGTTCAGGAGTTTGAGACCGGCCTGAGCAACATGGTGAAATTCCATTTCTACAAAAAATACAAAAATTAGCAGGGCATGAAAATTAGCAAGGCACAGTTCTGTTGTCCCAGTCTACTCAAGAGGCTGAGGTGGAAAGACGGCTTGAGCCTGGGAGGCAGAGGTTATAATGAGCTGAGATCACACCACTGCACCCCAGCCTGGGCGACAGAGCAAGACATGAGACCTTGTCTCAAAAAATAATAATAACTGAAAAAGAGATAAGATTAAACATGTAAGAAGACAGAGGGCATTTCAGAATGATGGAACAAAGAAGATGGGCAAATGGCCAGGTGCGGTGGCTCAAGCCTGTAATCCCAGCACTTTGGGAGGCCGAGATGGGCGGATCACGAGGTCAGGAGATCGAGACCATCCTGGCTAACACGGTGAAACCCCGTTTCTACTAAAAAATACAAAAAACTAGCCAGGTGAGGTGGCGGGCGCCTGTAGTCCCAGCTACTCGGGAGGCTGAGGCAGGAGAATGGCCTAAACCTGGGAGGCGGAGCTTGCAGTAAGCTGAGATCCGGCCACTGCACTCCAGCCTGGGCGACAGAGCAAGACTCCGTCTCAAAAAAAAAAAAAAAAAAAAAAAAAAGAAGAAGAAGATAGGCAAATGTAGCATTTGGGAAGAAATTGGTACACCACTTTGTCCAGTTGATGTAAACAAGTAGGGGGAGATGGGTTTGGAGAGCCAAGTAAAGAACCAATTTGGGGGCCTTAAGTGCTAGGATAAGAGTTTTGAGGAGTCTTTAAAGCAGGGCAGTTTTTCATAATTCACATATAAATTGAGTTGTAAGGGTAGAGAAAATGACAAGTTAAAAAATAAACACACTTATTCAGATGTGAGATTGTGAAGGGCTATGCCCTAGTAGTGGTCCTTGAAAACTTTATAGAAGAAACAACACTTTGCTTATGGACTAAATGTGGTAGAAAAGGAAAAGTAGAAGATAAGAATGACCTCAAAGTTTTAAAATTGAGAGACTGAAAGAAAGGCATGCTTGGTAAGAATAGAAAAACTTGCAGACAGCTATTAATAGTTTAGGATGAAAGATTTCAGTTTGAGGTATACTGCCTTTAGATGGCTACCGTGCCTCCTAGTGGAGTTGGAAATCGAGGCCTGAAACACAGTGAGGATTGGAGACAATTGCAAAGGTGATTATCTGAAGTTATGAGTAAGTGACACCTCTGAGAAAGATTTCACATTAAATCTGTGGGTCAAGAACTAAGCTTTGTCATTTGCAACAGCATGGATTTACCTGGAGGACATTATATTAAGTGAAATAAGCCAGGCACAAAAAGAAATACCATATGATCTCATTCATATGTGGATTCTAAAAAATTGGAACACTGAGAAGCAAGAGTGTAGACTGATGATTGCCAGAGCTGGGGAGGGAAATGGGGAGATGTTGGTCAGAGGACACAAACTTTCAATTGCAAGGTGAAAACGTTTGGGGAATCTACTGTAGAGCACAGTGACTATAATTAATCATACTCTATTCCATAATTGAATATTGCTAAGAAAGTAGATTTTCAGAGTTCTTACCACAAGAGAATGATGTGCATGAGGTAATGCATGTATTAATTAGCCCAATTTAGCCATTCCACAATGTATACATATTTCAAAACATCACAATGTACACCATAAATATATACAATTTTAATTTGTCAATTAAAGAAATAATTTTTTCATTGGAAGAATATACAAGATTTTTAAAAATGAATTTTAAAAATAAGATGTAAAAAACAAAACCAAAAAACTAGCACTTTTCAGGAGCTGGAGAAGAAAACAGATTTGTGAAGGGAGTCAGTACAGAAACAATTTGAAAAATGGGCAAAGGAAGAGGTAGAGAAACGAGGTAGTAGAGAAATGAGACAGCATAAGAAAACCAAGGAGTGATTTTCCAGAAAGGATAAGCTTCACATTCGAATTTTAACACATCCATTGCAGCCTTTACAAAACCATCCTTCAAGGTTTGAAAAATAAAATCAGAGAATAAAGCAACGGGACAAACTGTGTGAAAAAAGTTGTGTTAAATTGGGGAAATTTGAACATGAAAATAAATAAGACTGGGTGTGGTGGCTCACACCTGTAAATTCCAGCACTTTGGGAGGCCAAGGCAGGGGGATCACTTGAGCCCAGGAGTTCAAGACCAGCCTAGACCACACAGTGAGACCCCATCTCTACAAAAAATTATTTAAAAAATTAGCCAGATATAGTGGCACATGCCTGTAGTCCCAGCTACTTGGGAGGCTGAGATGGGCCCTTGAGTCTAGGAGGTCAAGATTGCAGTGAGCCATGATTGCACCACTGCACTCCAGCCTGGGTGACAGGGTGAGACCACACACACATACACACACACATACAATAGCAAAAGGTGATCACATACTGAATAAAATAGGAATCCATTACAGTTGTGTTCAAACTGGTCAAAAAAAATATCAAGAAACACTACCCTAAAAATGTCAATCTACATTATTAAACATTGATGTAATCCTGAAGACACTGGAAGGTATATCAGTTATATGACCTTGAATACAATGAACAGAAAACTCAATTCAAATTAGCTTAAACAATATAACTGGATGATTGTTGGCTCATTCTCTGAAAAGACCACAAGTCAGGCAGGTTTTAGGGTTGGTCGAATCTGAAGGAAAACATCCACAATTCTTTCATTTCTACCTTCCTCCACCAGCCAGTCACATCCTCAGCCTGATTTCTCTAAAGCTATGTGCCTCCATGTTTACACCTGGGCTACATCCTTCCCTAAGAGAGGGCACCTCTCCCAAACCTCCCATGATTCGTGTCTTAGGGAACCAGCCACTGGGGCCAGGGGAAGGCTGTAAGCTGACTGACTTATGCACTCATTACTGAACCAACCACTATGGCCCTATGCCCTACATTGAAATCACCCTGAGGGGCCCTAAAGCAATCAGGGCCTGCCTCTGGATGTGGGGTGAATGGTCAGTCTCACTCAACTTTGGGACTGGTTAGGTAGGATCTGCAGATAGATACTGAATGTATACATTAGGTTGTGATTGGCCAAGTCAAAATATCAGTGGCTTAGCTGGGCATGGTGGCCTGCACTTGTGGTTCCAGCTACTCGGGAGGCTTAGGTGAGATCTCTTGGGAGGTGGAGGCTGCAAAGTTCTAAGATTGTGCCTGTGAATAGCCACTGCTCTCCAGCCTGGGTGACAAAGCGACATGCTCTTAAACAAAAACATCGAGTGGCTTTTGAGTTTTCTGAAGTCTGGAATTTTGCAGTCCCGATAGATATGGTAGCTCTGCCCCATAAAGTTATTTGGACCCAGGGGTCTCCTTCTAGCTCACCACCCTGATGACATTCTTGGGGTAGAGCCCTAATTCTCATTATACAAGGCAGGATTTCTGCTCCAGGAAACAGGATGGAAGAAGTGACAAAAAAGAAGTACAGGGGCACATTTGAAGGAAGGTTCCTAGGAGCTGTTAGCATCACTACCCTTATCACATGGCCATACCCACCTAACAAGTAGGCTAGGAAATGAACTTTTTTCTTTTTTCTTTTCTTTTTTTTTTTTTTTGAGACGGAGTCTCATTCTGTCGCCCAGGCTGGAGTATGGTGGCGCGATTTCAGCTTACTGCAACCTCTGTCTCCTAGGTTCAAGTGATTCTCCTGCCTCAGCCTCCCAAGTAGATGGGATTACAGGTGTACACCACTACCACCTGGCTAATTTTTGTATTTTTAGTAGAGACAGGGTTTCACCATGTTGGCCAGGCTGTTCTTGAACTCCTGACTTCAAGTGATTCGCCTACCTCGGCCTCCCAAAGTGCTGGGATTACAGGTGTGAGCCACTGCTCCCAGCCGGAAATGAACTTTTTTCTGAGGTGGCCATTTGTCTGGCTAAACATTCTATTACTGTGCAACGCAGGGGAAATAAATACTGGGGGACAATAGGCACTTTCGGGAAGTTGAATAAATGAACCTATTAGAGTTGATTGATCTAAGCCTAGGTGACAAAATTAGTAAATTACATGGAGAGTAGTTATTCATTTATAATCTGTCAAACAGGACAGGCAAGATGAGAGAAAATTCCCAATTCAGGCCGGGCGCGGTGGCTCATACCTGTAATCCCAGCAGTTTGGGAGGCCGAGGCGGGCGGATCACAAGGTCAGGAGATAAAGACCATCCTGGCTAACACAGTGAAACCCCGTCTCTACTAAAAAAAATACAAAAAAATTAGCCGGGCATGGTGGCAGGCACCTGTAGTCCCAGCTACTCGGGAGGCTGAGGCAGGAGAACGGCATGAACCCGGGAGGCGGAGCTTGCAGTGAGCCAAGATCTCACCACTGCACTCCAGCCTGGCAGAGCGAGACTCCATCTCAAAAAAAAAAGAAAAAGAAAAAGAAAAAAAGACAATTCCCAATTCAGAGGAATGAAATAATGAAAAGGGAAGAATAAATGGTAAGTTAAAATAACTCTGTTTATATACCGTTTCTGCCACCTAACAGTTGGGCAATCTTTAACAAGTTGCATAGCCTCAATAAGTATATGATCTGTCTGTAAAATGGAGATAACATCATCTACTCTACAGAGCTGGGAAAAGATTGAGATAATATTTGTTAGGTGCTTTGTAAGCAATAATGCTCAGACAGATCACAGTTATTATTAGTAATAACAAAGCTTACAATGATGTAGTAAATATTTTAGAAAACATTGATTAAAAGTGATATGAGACTTGTTATCTTTTAAAATCACTTTTTAAAAACATATTGAAGTTGTAGTTAATTTTTTTTTAAAATTCTCACTATTTCTTCCCCTACTGGTCAGGTCTCATTTGTTAAATTGTGTATCCAAAAAGCAGTTGAGCAAATATTCTCATTGTATCATAACAAACTCATGAACGCAAAGCCAGAAACTTCAGATTAAAAATAAATTTTGATTCTAATATTATAATATTTATACATTCATTTTTATAGCAAAATAAATTTCACAAAATTATAATAAATTCAATAAATGGAGTCCCAAATTTTACACGTACTCTCTTTTGCATAAAGAATAGGAATTAGTTTAGAAAAGGATCTCACTGGCTTTGTGTAGTGCATTTACAAGTTATAGTGGGAAGAGCAAAGGGGCTAGCCTCATTTCTACTACACAATGGCCTCACTGCAAAGTAATATCTTGGTCTGCAAGGCAGCCATAAGGTCAGGAGATTGGTTACATACAGGTAGATTAATTAAGTGAGAGTATTGAGATGAGAGCTGGGTTTTTCTCTGTCACAAAAGGGAATTAACAGTTCAGAAAGGGAGAAGACTAAACCTGGAAGCAGTGATCTCCTAGTAGCAATGATCACACCCAGCACCCAGATGGAGGCTTCTGAATACCATTCTCCACTAACAGAATCCAGAAATCCTTGAAGAAATGGTTGATTTTAGGACTGGAACAAGGACAGTACAAAATGTTCCTGGAACATCTTGTTTATCACGAAAGTAGGAAAGCAGTCAAAGAATGATGAGGACATGTTAGAAGAAGAAGTCCTAGTTTGAAGGGCTTCCATTAGCTAAATCTGGAACAATTTGAATATCAAAATAAATGATAGCAACAGATTATCCATTGAATAAAATAGGTAAACAAGGGAGAAGGAAAAGCTTTTTTTTTTTTTTTTTTTTTTTTTTTTTAAGAGACAGTCTCACCCCGTCACCCAGGCTGGAGTGCAGTGGCACAAGCATGGCTCACTGCAACCTCAAACTCCTGAGCTCAAGTGATTCTCATTCCTCAGCCTCCCCTGTAGGTGATGCTACAGGTATGCACCACCATGCCGGGCTAATCTTTTGATTTTTTTTTTTTTCTTTTGTAGAGATGAGGTCTCACTATGTTGACCAGGCTAGTTTCGAACTCCTGGCCTCAAGTGCACCTGCCTTTGCCTCCCAAAGTGCTGGAATTACAGGCATGAGCCACTGTGCTAGGCCAAGGAAAACTTTACCTTATAATAGAAAGCCAACTAATAAATGTAGAAAGAATAATGGGATTAGAATAGCATCATTTGTCAACCATTATAGTAATAATTGATTTAGGAAAAAACCAATAATGGATGCTAAAGCCAGTGGGGGAGTGGGGACTGGGGAATGTGATGAAGAACGCGATATTTATATAACATAAAAGTAGCTCTCGCCGGCCCCCACCAAATGCGGAGCAACCCGCGAACTCACACCGGTTTCTCTCCATCCTCAGCCTGCGCGCCACCATCACCGTCATGCTGGCGCCGCTCTCCGCCGCTGCGCGGTGACCGCAACCGCCCGGGCCGGCCCTCGAGGCCTCCTGCATTCTGCCCCAACCCCCGGCCCCGCTGCGGCTATCCAGTCAGTTCACTGCTATTCCCATGGGTCACACGAGACAAATGAGGAGTTTGATGCTCGCTGGGTAACATACACCAACAAGCCAGATATAGATGCCTGGGAATTGCATAAAGGGATGAACAACACACTTGTTAGCTATGATCTGGTTCCAGAGCCCAAAATCATTGATGTTGCTTTGTGGCCATGCAGACGGTTAAACGATTTTGCTAGTGCAGTTCGCATCCTAGAGGTCGTTTAGGACAAAGCAGGACCTCATAAGGAAATCTACCCCTATGTCATCCAGGAACTTAGATCAACTTTAAATGAACTCGGAATCTCCACTCCGGAGGAACTGGGCCTTGACAAAATGTAAACTCCATGGCTTCCCAAGGATTTATTGATATTGCTACTTGAGTGTAAACAGTTACCTGGAAATACTGATGATAACATATTACCTTATTTGAAAAAGTTTTCCTTTATTAAGTACCAAGCCATGTAATGGTAACTTGGACTTTAATAAAAGGGAAATGAGTTTGAACTTAAAAAAAAAAAAGTAGCTCTCCACAAAATACTTATTCATAACTTTTAACCTAGTAAGTACAAAATACTTAATTAATTTTACAGTGAAGAAATTCGGCAGACACCATCTTAACCAAGTGACAAAAGTCAACACTGATAGAAACAGAACAAATTACATTGTTGCCTTCTGATGCCGCATTGAGAAGAACATAGCATCACTTCTGTGGTACGTCTCCACAAAAACCCACTACCAACAAATAACCTGAATCTAACCATGAGAAACTTAAGGCAAACTCAAGTGTAAGGACAGTCTACAAATTAATTGCCTGTTCTCTTTTAAACTGTCAACATGAAAGACATGGAAAAACTGAGGAATCTCCAAGTTGAAGGAGGTTAAAGAGACATAGCAATTAAATTCAACACATGATCTTCTATTGGTTCCTGGGTCAGAAAGGAAAGGGTGATTATAAAGCACATTATGGAGACAATCAGTGAAATTTGAATGCAGTTTGCAGCTTCGATGTTAGTATTGTATCAATTTTAATTTACTGATTATAATGATTTTACTGGACTTTTATATGTTTTATATACAAAATGAGAGAGAAAAAGATAATGTGGTAAAATGTTAACAATTGATTAGGAAACCTAAGTAAAGGATACAAAGAAGTCTCCAAATTATTCTTGCAATTTTCTGTAAGATTGAAATTACTTTAGAAGAATTATTTTTTAAAAGCATAATGTATCATATAAAATATATTAAATTTCAGTTCCCTGAAAGTTATAGGGCTTCTAGAAACGTGACAGTGAGAGCATGGTTTTGGATCTTCTCCAACCCCTACATATAAACAGAGAAACTAGACAACAAAATTAAAACTCACGGGTCACATTTACAGCAAAAGAAGATGGCAAGGCATTTCCCCAAACCACAGAATACAAGCATATGGGGACACATCACCATCAAGCACAGGACCTGCATGATGGCGCAGTGTATGTAAGAGAGATAGGAAAGGGGGCCCATGGGACATTTGATAGACTGAGAACAGGAGATTCCAAAGAGCAACAGGCATTCACTGGAAAGCACAATGGATCGATCCGTCAGTGGCAACTGAAACTGGAAGGGGTTTTGCCCATTTTAATTGCAGATGAGCACAAGGAAACCCAGTAAGACCTAAAGGGGTGGGAACATTCTAGACATTCTAGCCCCCTCTGAATTTCCAATACTATCTGTCCAAATCTCACTTCCAGGACACAGCTCGGAAAGAAACTGCTGGGTGTGTGATCAAAATCGATCAAGATAGGGACAACACATAAAAAGGAGATCCAGGCCGGGCGCAGTGGCTCACACCTGTAATCCCAGCACTTTGGGAGGCCGAGGCGGGTGGATCACCTGAGGTCGGGAGTTCGAGACCAGCCTGACCAATATGGAGAAACCCTGTCTCTACTAAAAATACAAAATTATCCAGGTATGGTGGTGCATGGCTGTAATCCCAGCTACTCGGGAGGCTGAAGCAAGAGAATTGCTTGAACCCGGGAGGCAGAGGTTGCAGTGAGCCGAGATCATGCCATTGCTCTCCAGCCTGGGCAACAAGAGTGAAACTCCATCTCAACAACAACAAAAAAAAGGAGATCCAGATAAAAAGTAAATAAGGAGAGCAGAGCCAGGAAATCTCAAAAGTGCAGACAGCTATATATTTAAAACTTTACACAAAAGCAAAGAAGTACCTCAGTGATGTTAGCAAAATCTATCTGAACCTAGCCACGATTTAAAAGTTCAGAAAGGCCGGGCACAGTGGCTCAAGCCTGTAATCCCAGCACTTTGGGAGGCCGAGACGGGCGGATCACGAGGTCAGGAGATCGAGACCATCCTGGCTAACACGGTGAAACCCCGTCTCTACTAAAAAATACAAAAAACTACCCGGGCAAGGTCGCGGGCGTCTGTAGTCCCAGCTACTCGGGAGGCTGAGGCAGGAGAATGGCGTAAACCCGGGAGGCGGAGCTTGCAGTGAGCTGAGATCCGGCCACTGCACTCCAGCCTGGGTGACAGAGCAAGACTCCGTCTCAAAAAAAAAAAAAAAAAAAAGTTCAGAAAAACTAATTTTACTTAAGAACGAACAATAGAAAAATACTAAGGTCAAATTCCAAATTTACTAAAAGAAAAAAAGAGAAAATAAGGGGCAGAATAACATTGCTACAAAAAATAAAAGTACAGCATAAAGACATACTCAAGAAGCAGTTCAAAACTATAATGTGGAAAAAAAAAAAAAACCCAAATAAATAAAGCCCACTATAATGTGGCCAGACGGAATGACTCATATGGCTCATGCCTGTAACCCCAGCACTTTGGGAGGCCAAAGCGGGTGGATCATTTGAGCCCAGGAGTTCCAGACAGCCTGGGCAACATGGCGAAACCCTGTCTCTACAAAAAATTAGCTGGGTGTGGTGGTGCACGCCTGTGGTTCCAGTTTCTCGCGGGGCTGAACCAGAAGGATTGCTTGAGCCCAGCAGTTCGAGACCAACCTGGGCAACATAGGGAAACCCCATCTCTAAAAAAAGGAGAAAGAAAAAAAAATTATAGTAATAATTAACACTAAACTAGAACAAAAGGCAGGGCGCAGTGGATCACGCCTGTAATCCCAGCACTTTGGGAGGCCGAGGCGGGTGGATCACAAGATCAGGAGATTGAGACCATCCTGGCTAACATGGTGAAACCCCATCTCTACTAAAAATACAAAAAAATTAGCTGGGCATGGTGGCGGGCATCTGTAGTCCCAGCTACTCGGGAGGCTGAGGCAGGAGAATAGCCTGAACCCGGGAGGTGGAGCTTGCCGTGAGCCAAGATCGTGCCACTGCACTCCAGCCTGGGCTACAGAGTGAGACTCTGTCTCAAAAAATAGATAAATAAATACATAAATAAACTAGAAGAAAAAAGGGAAACACACTCACATACATACACAAAATGCCTTAAGAGAAGTAGTAGATGAAAGGAGGAAGTTGCCTGTAGAACTAAGACAAAATAAAACTTAAAAGGGAGGCAGATGACAGAATATAAAGGTTATATGATCTGACAGGGTAGCTATGATACAACAATTTAAAACTGGGGTAAGAATGGGGATAACATGCAAAATTGTTTACCATTTTCAGTAGTTGGCGGTGATTATATTATGAATATTAATTGTCAGTAGTAACATGTTGTTATTCTAAAATAACTACTACTATTATTCTATGACTGCTGGTTTTATGTGGGAAAAAGTAAATGAAAGTCATGAAATTTTCCAATTCTATCATCCCCTGTTACCTTGAGAACTAGGGTTCTTGGCGTGGAGGAAAGGAGATACAGATGTAATACAGAAGTTAACTAAAAACCTTGTAGTTATAATTTAAAATGGAAATGTTAGCATAAACTCTGGAAAGGAAATAAATCTTTGGGCCCCAAAAATCACTCAAGCTGGGAACTGCTTAGGGCAAATCTGCCTCCCCTTCTATTCAAAGTCACTCCTCTGCTCCCTGAGATAAATGCATATCTGATTGCCTCATTCGGAGAGGCTAATCTGAAGCTCAAAAGAATGCAGCCATTTAAATCTTATCTACCTATGACCTGGAAGGCTCCTCCCTGCTTCCAGTTGTCCTGCTTTTGCCTCAAGTTGTCCATCCCACCTTTCCAGACTGAACCAATGTACATCTTACACACGTTGATGTCTCATGTCTCCCTACAACGTACAAAACCAGGCCAGGCACGGTGGCTCAAGCCTGCAATCCCAGCACTTTGGGAGGCCAAGGCAGAAGGATCACTTGAGGTCAAGAGTTCAAGATCAGCCTGGCCAACATGGCAAAACCCTGTCTCCACTAATAAAGTACAAAAATTAGCCAGGTGTGGTGGTGCACACCTGTAATCCCAGCTACTTGGGAGGCTGAGACAGGAGAATCATTTGAACCTAGGAGGCGGAGGTTTCAGTAAGCTGAGATGGCGCCACTGCACTCCAGCCTGGATGACAGAGTGAGTCTCAAAAAAAAAAAAAAAATTACAAAAGCAAGCTGTGCCCCTACCACCTTGGGCCCATGTTGTCAGGACTCCTGAGGCTGTGTCACAGGTGCGGGTCCTCAGCCTTGGCAAAATACACTTTCCAAATTAACTGTGAACTGTCTCAGATTTTTGAAGTTCACAACTCATAAGACATTATACCTACTATATGTAGTTCTTTCCACTTTAGAAACAGTCATTCCATTGTGGTCTTGAAGTATCATTTCCCATTAGAAGAAACCAGGTTTTCTTGGAGAAATGGCTGATTCCAAAATTCCAGGGTTTGGTTTTTGGTCATTGGTTTTAATTTATTTTATTTTTAATTGACAAATAATAATTGTACATATTTATGGAACACAAAGTGATATTCTCTCTTTTTTTTTTTTTTTTTTTTTGAGTCTCACTTTGTCACCCAGGCTGGAGTGCAGTGGCACCATCTCAGCTCACTGCAGCCTCCATCTCCCGGGTTCAAGTGATTCTCATGCCTCAGCAGGAGGTTCACTCTGTCGACCAGGCTGGAGTGCCGTGGCCCGATCTTGGCTCACTGCAACCTCTGCAATCGCTTGAACCTGGGAGGCAGAGGTTGCAGTGAGCTGAGATGGTGCCGTGGCCCGATCTTGGCTCACTGCCTCAGCCTCCTGAGTAGCTGGGATTACAGGCATCCGCCACCACGCCAGGCTAATCTTCGCATTTTTAGTAGAGATGGGGTTTCACCATGTCGATCAGGCTGGCCTCATGATCCGCCTGCCTTGGCCTCCCATAGTGCTGGGATTACAGGCGTGAGCCACCGTGCCTGGCCCCAAAGTGATATTTCAATTCGTGTATAAATTGTGGCATGATTACATCAGAGTAATTAGCATATCCACCATCTCAAATATTTATTGTTTCTTTGTGGTGAGAACATTAAAAACCCTCTCTTTTTAGCTCGTTTGAAATATACAATACATTATTAGCTATAGTCACCTTGCCGTGCAGTAGAACACCAGGACTTACTCCTCCTATCTAGCTGTAACTTCGCACCCATTGACAAATTCTCTCTCCTTTCTGGTTCACCCCCACCCTGTCCCTAAGGCTCTGGTAACCACCATTTTACTCTCTACTTCTAGAAGTCTGGCTTTTTTAGATTCCACATATAAGTGGATCATACTGTATTTGTCTCTCCATGCCTGACTTATTTCACTTAACATAATATCCGCTAGGTTCATCCTTGTTGTCACAAATGATAGAATTCCCTATTTTTTTATTATTATTATTTTTTTTTTTTTTTTTTTTTTGAGACCTGAGTCTCGCTCTGTCGCCCAGGCTGGAGTGCAGTGGCGCAATCTCGGCTCACTGCAAGCTCCGCCTCCCGGGTTCACGCCATTCTCCTGCCTCAGCCTCCCGAGTAGCTGGGACTACAGGCGCCCGCCCCTGCGCCCGGCTAATTTTTTGTATTTTTAGTAGAGACGGGGTTTCACCATGGTCTCGATCTCCTGACCTTGTGATCCGCCCACCTCGGCCTCCCAAAGTGCTGGGATTACAGGCGTGAGCCACCACGCCCGGCCAGAATTCCCTATTTTTTTAAAGGCTAAATAGTACTCCAATGTGTATATACATCAAATTTTAAAAACCCATTCATCTGTTGATGAACATTTAGATTGTTTCTATATCTTGGCTAACATGCATACTGCTGCAATGGACGTGGGAGTATAGACATTCTTTCAGCATACTCATTTCATTCCCTTTGTCCACACGCCCCATAGTGGGATTGCTGGATTTTATGGTAATTCTATTTTTGGTTTTTTGAGGAACCTCTATACTATTTTCCAAAATGGCTGTAGTAATTTACATTCCCACTAACAGTGTACAAGTTTCCTTTTACCGCACATCCTCACCAACACTTGCTATCTTTCATCTTTTCAATAATATACAATCTAACAGGTGCGAGGTGACATCTCATTGTGGTTTTCATTTGCATTGCTCTGATAATTAGAGATGTTAAACATCTTTTCATATAGCTATTGGCCATTTGTATGTCTTCTTTTGAGAAATAGCTATTCAAGTCCTTTGCCCATTTTTAATAGGGTTACTTGATTTCTTGTTATTGAATAGTCTCAGGTCCTTGTATATTTTGGATATTAACTCCTTATCTCATGTATAATAATGAGTTCTTACAGCTTAGTATTTCTAAAAATGACTTCTTGAAACATGCATTCACAGGAGGTTAAGAAGCACTATTCTGGCTGGGCATGGTGGCTCACGCCTGTAATTCCAGCACTTCAGGAGGCCGAGGCAGGTGGATCACAAGGTCAGGAGTTCAAGAACAGCCTGGCCAACATGGTGAAACCTGTCTCTACTAAAAATACAAAAATTAGCCAGGCATGGTGGCGAGTGTCTGTCGTCCCAGCTACTCAGGAGGCTGTGGCAGAGAATTGCTTGAACCTGGGAGGCAGAGGTTGCGGTGAGCCGAGATCGCGCCATTGCACTCCAGCCTGGGTGACAGAGCAAAACTCTGTCGCAGAAGAAGAAGAGGAAGAGGAAGAGGAAGAGGAAGAGGAAGAAGAAGAAGAAGAAGAAGAAGAAGAAGAAGAAGAAGAAGAAGAAGACGACTATTCCAAAAGAGAAAAATGAAGTTTAGGTAGTCAAATAAGTCAAACAGATTTCTTTATTGTGTAATATCTTAAAGTCTTTAATAAGCTAATGTGTATTTTAAAGCATTAAAAAGGGACTATAATTGCATTATTTCCCAAATTTATTTGACCATAGTTTTTC
The DNA here is from genome assembly GCF_049350105.2 of Macaca mulatta. Lineage (NCBI taxonomy): Eukaryota > Metazoa > Chordata > Mammalia > Primates > Cercopithecidae > Macaca > Macaca mulatta. The sequence continues at coordinate 128,361,482 of NC_133412.1, read as the reverse complement.
CTTTTTTAAGGACACAAGTGTAATATCTTTATTAAACAAGATGTATGCCTATCTGTAACAGCAGCAAATAAGGGGTTCTATTATGCTTATTATTTTGTAACATATTCTGTTCAATCAGGTCAGAAACTTTGTTCTACTTATTACCCTATTCCCAATGCCTAAAACAGTGCCTGATTCACAGTAGATTAAAACTATTTTGTGAAAGAATGAATGATTTAATTCTCAGCCTGGAAAGCAGGTAAGATTAAAGACCTTTGGTCAGAAATCAAATGAAATTCAGTTGTAGATTTTGTAGAAACTTGGAGTAATGGCTTCATTAACAGATTGCCAGTCTGTTAAGTAATTCTCCATGCTGTCCTAATTGCAGCCTAATGTGTATCTTCACTGCATTTCCAGTAATAAAACTGCAGGGATGGTTATTTAAAGAAACCTATAATATACAAGTGCTAAATTATATTACTCTGATGAATAATGTATAAGTAAACTGCTTCTAGAAATTTGCTCAAACTTTTATTGTACTGTCTGAAAGTTTACCTTTGCACCTTATAGATCTGGGGAGGCAGTCAATGTTAGAGTTAATTAATATCACAGGCTTTGGGAGTTAGGTAGTGACACCCCATTCTACTTATTTCCTTCTATTCTTTTGGAGGAAATTTTAATCCCACAACATACTGTGACATCATGGCAGAAAAGGAACCAGAGATCGTTGGCTGAATTAATATATGAACCACAGCCTCCACCACAGCAACTCCACTTCCATGGTGTCCCACTCTTCTATTTATTTCAGGTTGGCATTTTGACAGAAAAAATAAATCTCATGAGTACAACCTTCGACTAAAATTAGAGTACTATATTTCATTTCCAGTGCTACCTCTGATAAGCCCTATTGCCATGGGAAAATTATTTAACCTGAAGCGCATTTATTCCTTTGTTTATAACAATGACAAAAGTCTGATACTCAGGGAAACAGATAAAATGAGAACAAAATAGCATAATGTGATATTTTTAAAATCTCAGCATATTAAGGAAGCAGCAGGGCATGGTGGAAAGTGCAGTGGGCCAAAAGAAAATTTGGATTGTAGTTCTGATATGTCACTAGAAGGCTCGGTAGCTTTGGACACATTACTTAACCTCTATGGGTTGGAATCTAGCTGCTAGGTTATCTCCAGGATACCTTCTGACTCTTTTTTTTTTTTTTTTTTTTGAGATGGAGTCTCGCTCTGTCGCCCAGACTGGAGTGCAGTGGCCGGATCTCAGCTCACTGCAAGCTCCGCCTCCCAGGTTCCCGCCATTCTCCTGCCTCAGCCTCCCAAGTAGCTGGGACTACAGGCGCCCGCCACCTCGCCCGGCTAGTTTTTTGTATTTTTTAGTAGAGACAGGGTTTCACCGTGTTAGCCAGGATGGTCTCGATCTCCTGACCTCGTGATCCGCCCGTCTCGGCCTCCCAAAGTGCTGGGATTACAGGCTTGAGCCACCGCGCCCGGCCACCTTCTGACTCTTAAAAAAGTCTAAGAATTTAATTATTACTTTGGGCATTACTACTGCACATATCCAAAACTTTTTTGTAAATTGCTTCTTCTACTGTCTCATGCTGAAGTCTTTGTGGGGGCCAATAACTACCATCCCTTTCAAATTCTGAATTAAATGATAAAGTATGAGATAAAATCTAGCCTGGATGCAGTGTTTCATGCCTACAATCTCAAAACTTGGGGAGGCTGAGGTGGAAGGATCACTTGAGGCCAGGAGCTCAAGAGCATCCTGGGCAACCTAGTGAGACCCCATCACAACCAAAAATTTACTAATTTAAAAATTAGCCAGGCATGGTGGTGTGCACGTGTAGTCCCAGCTACTTGGGAGGCTGAGGTAGGAGGATCACTTGAGCCCAGGAGTTTGAGGTTGCCATTAGCTATGGTCACACCACTGCACTCTAGCTGCAAGACTCTGTCCCGCCACCCACCCTGCCAACCCCCTGCAAAAAAAAAAAAAAGTCTAAGACATTAGGGATTGAGTGGAGGCCACATATCATCTTCATTATTAATAAAGACTTGAACAGATAATATGACATTTACCTGTAGGCAGATTGACTTCTTAAAACAACTTCACACTTACAAGACAGTCTTGCATGTGTAGGTTCAGATATTTCTGGCCTAACCTAGCCCTCTTCTCATGGGGTCAAGTACAGCAGGTCCTTGAATAATGTCCTTTCATTTAGTATCATTTTGTTATAAGGTTGATTATGAAAAAAAATCAATTCCCAGTGGGGCCGCTGTCTGTGTGGAGTTTGTGTGTTCTCCCCACATCTGCATGGATTTTCTCTTGCATCCCAAAGATGTGAGTGAAGTTCATTGGCATGCTATATGGTCCCAATCTCAGTGAGTGTGGGTGTGAGTGTGCCCCGCGATTGGATGGCATGCTGGCCAGGGTGGGTTTCTGCCTGGTGCCCTGAGCTACTGGGAGAGGTTCCAGCCACTCATTACCCTGAACTGGAACAAGACGGTTGGAAAAGGAATGAATGAATAATACAAATCATTGTCAAGTAAAAATCTGTAAAGTCTGCAAATTTGTATGATTGTCATGCAATCATACAAATGCCTGACAATAATGCCACATAAAAGCACTTGGCAAGCCCACCATATCTGTTATTTATTTATTTATTTCGAGGCAGGCTGGAGTACAGCGGAGTGATCTCAGCTCACTGCAACCTCTGCCTTCTGGGTTCAAGCGATTCTCATGCCTCAGCCACTCGAGTAGCTGGGATTACAGGAGCGTGCCACCGCACCTGGCTGATTTTTGTATTTTTAGTAGGATGAGGTTTCTCCATGTTGGCCAGGCTGGTGTTGAACTCCTGGCCTCAGGTGATCCACTCGCCTCAGCCTCCCAAAGTGCTGGGGTTACTGTCATAAGCCATCATGCCTGGCGTACTGTTTTTGAACTTTGTGGTGGTAGTAGGTGCTCCTTAAAATCTTCACTTTGTAAACATTTCTTCCTAGATTTCACCTCCACCACAATGACTGCCATTGCTCACTGATTCATCAAAAATTGGGTAAATAATTACCTTGTTTATCTTTGTTAATCTTTCTTTAATATATGGTAACTTCACATTTATTTTAATGTTTAATGTTAGTAGTATTTTGGGTCTTTATTTAGAAGTTTGGTGATGTTTTGTGACAGCAATATGCCATAGAAACTTAACTCTTGTTATATCAATTAGCCCATGGTAAAATTGGTTTCATTATGTATCATTTCGCTTAAAGTCAGTTTCCAAGAACTTATCAACAATGTTATGTGAGGACTTACTATATAAGTACAATTTATAGAATGGAAGAGCAAAGGGAAGTGTGGGCTCCCTGCAGAAAGCTCAGTTCCCAGAGAAAGAAAGAGGATGTAGCTAGGCTGTGCCTGCCCACTATCTTCTGCAAACTCATTAATCAATTACAGTGTGTGAGAGGAGTGAGAGCATGCATAGAACCAAGGGTGTTAAAAAAATGCGTGATTCTCCACAGCAGGGGAAACATCAAGTTAAGCAATAAATGTTCTCTGGCCTCCCAAAATACTCAGCTTTTTGTTCGCTTTACCCATTGAGCTTAAAAATTAAGCTCATGGTCAAGAAGAGAGAGCTCTTCGCCTTGGACAAAGAAAGAATCACTATGATTTCACTGGAGGCTGCTTTTCCAGTCCCAACTACTGCTATTCCCTCTGACCAAAGCCTTGTCAACAATCATTCTAAAAGTGAATGGTGATTTGATATTTGGCAGAATCCATGACCCCTAAATCCTCAACCAGATAACTACCCCAGGTTCTTGAGATACATATTTAGAGAAACTCTTGACCACTGGTTTCCATAACAGGTTTCAACCAGTAGGCAGAACAAGTTTGTTACAAGGAATTGGCTTACACAGTTGTGGGGCTGGCTAAGCAAGCCTGAAATCCACAGAGTGGGCAGTCAGGAAGGGAAGATCATGAGCAGGCTGGAACCCTATGGGAACAGGCTAAAGTCTGTTGTCCACAGGCAGTCAGGAAGGAAGATCCAGGAGGAAGGGAGTGCAATTGCAAGTCCAGCTGCTGTTTGGAGTCTCTGAGTTCAGGGGAGATGTAACCCTTCCCTCCCTGCTTTTTAAATAACGGCTTTATTGGAATAAAATTCACATACCATATAATGCACCTATTTAAAGTATTCAGTTGATGACAGTATATTACAAAAGTTGTGCAACCATCATAACAATCAATTTTAGAACATTTTCATCACCCCAGGAAAAAGTCCTGTATCCATCCAACCCCCACACCACCAGCCATAGACAACTACTTTCTGTCTCTGTAGATTTGCCTGTTCTGGACAACTCATATAAATGAACTCATAGAATATGTTTGCATCTGACTTCTTTTACTTAGCAAAATGTTTTCAAAGTTCATCTATGATGTAGCATGTATCAGTGCTTCATTCTTTTTCATTGTTGAATATTCTATTGTGTAAATACATCACATTTAAAATAGTATTTAGGCCGGGCGCCGTGGCTCAAGCCTGTAATCCCAGCACTTTGGGAGGCCGAGACGGGCGGATCATGAGGTCAGGAGATCGAGACCATCCTGGCTAATACGGTGAAACCCCGTCTCTACTAAAAAATACAAAAAACTAGCTGGGCGAAGTGGCGAGTGCCTGTAGTCCCAGCTACTCGGGAGGCTGAGGCAGAAGAATGGCGTGAACCCGAGAGGAGGAGCTTGCAGTGAGCTGAGATCCGGCCACTGCACTCCAGCCTGGGTGACAGAGCAAGACTCCGTCTCAAAAAAAAAAAAAAAAATAGTATTTATTCATCATTTGAGTTGTTTTCACTCCTGGACTATTATAAATAATGCTGCTCTGAACTTTTGTGTAAAGGTTTTTGTGTGGACTTATATTTTCATGTCTCTTGGGTGTATACCTAGGAGTGGAATTGCTGGGTCATATGGTAACTCTATGTTTAATTTTTGAGGAAGTGCCAACGTGTTTTCCAAAATAGCAACACTATTTTACATTCCCACCAGCAACTAATAAGGATTCCAATTTCTTCACATCTTCATCAACACTTGTTACTGTTTATTTTATTTTTATTTTATTTTTGAGACAGAGTCTCCCCCTGTCGCCCAGGCGGGAGTGTAGTGGCTGTCAATCTTGGCTCACTGCAACCTCCGCCTCTTGGGTTCAAGCAATTCTCCTGCCTCAGCCTCTCGAGTAACTGAGATTACAGGTGCTTGCCACCACACCTGGCTAATTTTTCAAATATTTTTAGTAGAGATGGGGTTTCACCATGTTGGCGACGTTGGTCTCGTACTCTTGACCTCAAGTGATCCACATGCCTCAGCCTCCCAAAGTGCCAGGATTACAGGTATAAGCCACCATGCCTGGCTTGTTATTGTATATTTTAGAAACTTTTTTTAGCCATTCTAATGGATGTGAAACAGTATTTCGTTGTGGTTTTAACATGCATTTCCCTAATGACTAATGATGTTGAACACCTTTTCATGTGCTAACTGCCCATTCATATATCTTTTTTGGAAAACGTCTATTCAAATCCTGTGTTCATTTTGCAAATGGGGTTGTCTTTTTATTGTTGAATTGTAAGAGTTATTTATATATTTTAAATACAAGTCCCTTATCAACTACATAATTTGCAAATATTTTCTCCCATTTAGTAAGCTGTCTTTTCACTGTCTGGATGATATTCTTTGAAGCACAAACATTTTAAATTTTGGTGAAGTCCAATTTATATAGATATATTTTTCTTTTGTCACTTTGGTTGCTAGTGTCATATTTAACAAATCATTCCCTAATCCTAGATCAAGAAGATTTACTCCTATGTTTTCTTCTACGTGTTTTATAGGTTTAGCTTTTATATTTAGATCCATAATCCCCTTAGAAATAATTTTTGTGTACAATGTGAGATTGAAGGTTTAACTTCATTCTTGTATATGTGAATATCCAGTTGTCTCAATCACATGTGTTGGAAAGAGTATTCTGTCCCTCGTTAATTATCTCGGCACCCTTATTGAAAATCAGTTGACCATAAATGTAAGAGGGTTTATTTCTGGACTCTCAATTCTGTTCCATTGATATATATTTCTGTCTTCTGTCAGCACCACAATATCTTTATTACTATAGCTTTGTAGTAAGTATTGCAATCAGGAAGTGTAAGTTCTCCAACTTTGTTCATTTTAAAGATTGTTTTGGAGGCACAGCGGACACCAGGACTCCAAGATGGCGTCAGTCGTACCAGTGAAGGACAAGAAACTTCTGGAGGTCAAACTGGGGGAGCTGCCAAAATGGATCTTGATGCGGGACTTCAGCCCTAGTGGCATTCTCGGAGCATTTCGAAGAGGTTACTACCGGTACTACAACAAGTACATTAACGTGAAGAAGGGGAGAATCTCAGGGATTACCATGGTGCTGACATGCTACGTGGTCTTCAACTACAGCATTTCCTACAAGCATCTCAAGCACGAGCGGCTCCGCAAATACCACTGAAGAGGACACACTATGCACCACCCCCTGACCCCACGACCTTGGCCTGAGCCCCTCCGTGAGGAACACAATCTCGATCGTTGCTGAATCCTTTCATGTCCTAATGGGAATTAACCTCCAAATAAAAGATGACTGGTTAAAAAAAAAAAAAAAAAAAAAATTGTTTTGATTGTTCTGGGTCCCTTGCATTTTCATGTAAGTTTTAGGACTAGCTTGTTAATTTCTGTAACAAAGGCAGCTATAATTTTTTTTTTTTTTTTTTTTTTTTTTAGACAGAGTCTCGCTCTTGTCGCCCAGGCTGGAGTGCAATAGCATGATCTCAGCTCACTGCAACCTCTGCCTCCCAGGCTCAAGCAATTCTCCTGCCTCAGCCTCCCAAGTAGCTGGGGTTACAGGTGCACACCACCATGCCCAGCTAATTTTTGTAGTTTTAGTAGAGATAGGGTTTCACCATGTTGGCCAGGCTGGTCTTGAACTCCTGACCTCAGGTGATCTGCCTGCCTGAATCTCCCAAAGTGCTGGGATTACAGGCATGAGCCACCACGCCTGGCCAATTTTTACTTGTTTCTACTCAATCTGGATGTCTTTTATTTAATGTTCTTGTCCAGTTGCCCTGGATATAACCTCCAGTAAAATGTTGATTAGAAGTGGTGAGACAAGACATTTTTGTCTTGTTCCTAATCTTAGGAAGAAAACATTCAACCTTTGACCACTAAGTATGATGTTAGCTGTTGGTTTTTCTTTCCTTTCTTTCTTTTTTTTTTTTTTTTTTTAGACTGAGTCTCACTCTGTCACCAGGCTAGAGTTCAGTGGCACGATCTTGGCTCACTTGCAACCTCCGCATCCCAGATTCAAGCAATTCTCCTGCCTCAGACCCCCAAGTAGCTGGGACTTCAAGTGTGCACCACCACATCCAGCTAATTTTTGTATTTTTTTTTAGTAGAGACAGGGTTTCACCATGTTGGCCAGGATGGTCTCGATCTCTTGACCTCGTGATCTGCCCGCCTCAGCCTCCCAAAGTGCTGGGATTATAGGCATGAGCCACTGCACCCAACATGGTTTTTCATAAATGCCTTTTATTAGGTTGAGGAAGTTTCCTTCTATTCCTTATTTGTTGATTTATTTTATTATGAAGAGTTGCTGAATTTTGTCAAATACTTTTTCTTCACCTATTGAAATGATCATGTGGTTTTTGTCCCTTATTCTACTATATAGTTTATTACATTAATTGATTTCAGGTGTTAAACCAGCCTTGCATTCCTGGGATAAATTTTAGTTAGTCATGGTGTATAATCCTTTTTTATATGCTGCTAGATCCAGTTTGCTAATATTTTATTGAGAATTGTTGCATCTATATTCAAAACAGATATTAGTGTTTAGTTTTTTTTCTTGTGCTGTCTTTCATTTTGGCATCGGGCCTTATAGAATAATTTGGGAAGTGTTTTCTCCTCTTTTACATTTTGGAAGAATTTGTGAAGAATTGGTTCTTCTTTAAGTATTTGACAGAATTCACTAGCAAGCCCTGGCCTGGGAAGAGCCCTATTTTAAAGGCCTTCTAACTGATTGAATTAACCACCCTGGATAATCTCCCTTTTATCAACTTAAAGTCAACTAATTAGGGACTTTAACTACAACTGCAAAATCCCTTCATGATAGCACTCAGATTATGTTTGATTGAATAACTGAAGGAAAGTATGTGTATACTATAATAGGACAAAACATCTGCTGCCTCCCTTTCATCTCCCAACTTTTGCAAGAGATCTGTTGCCATTCACTCAAATGGGAAATATACTAGAAAGGGACTTCTGGGGACTGTAGTTCAGCCTAGTCAAGTTTATACATCACAAAGCCATCAATTTCCAAACCCACAAATGCATTAGAATCATCTGAGAATTATTTTTTTTAAGAGATTCTCTCTGCGTTACCCAAGCTGGCTTTCAACTCCTAGGTTCAAGCCATCCTCCTACCTCAGGCTCCTGAGTAGCTACAACTCATGCTACCTCACCTGGTAGGTAGATTTTGGGGGGGCCACAAACCTACTGAATTAGAGTCTCCAGAAAACTTAATTTTTTTATGTATCCAGAAAATATAATTGAACTGGGATTTAAGAATCACTGCCTAATAACAATTATAATGATGCAAATGATAACTAATATATACTGAATCTATGTGCAAAGCTAACCACTTGTATCAATTATATAATTTGGTTTTTACAACAAATAGGTACACTATTATTCCCATTTTACATATGAGAGAACTGATAATCCAAGTTACACGCTCAAGATCACATGGTTGAACTTGAGATCACAAAAAGGGTAAAGCTTTTTAGTCTCTAACTCTAACCACCAGTTTATAGAAAATGCATGGGGCAGAAGAACATGTTTAATGACACCACAGGAATCAATCAGTAAAATCCAGAATGTTGGAAATTCTATAAGACAAATGACTTGGTTTTTTTCAACAATTGAATTGAAAGGAATAAAATAGAAGAAGGGAGAGACTTGTAGATTAGCACTGTCCTACAGTGCTTTCTACAATGATAGAGATGTTCTGTATCTGTACTATCCATGTGGCTATTTGGCACTGGAAACATGGCTACTGCAGAAATGGAATATTTAATTTGATTTAATTTTAATTAATGTTTGAATTTAAATAGTTATAGGTGGCTAGTGGCTACAATGTTGGACAGTGCAGTTACAGATTAAACTAAAAAGACAGATCAGCCAAAAGCTCCATGTAGACCTTATTTAAATCCTGAGTCACACAAAATAATGTTTTTCTTTTCTTTTTTTTTTCTTTTTTTTTTTTTTTGAGGCAGGGTCTGGCTCTTTTGCCCAGGCTGGAAGCATAATCACAGCTTGCTGCAGCCTCAGCTCCTAGGCTCAAGTGATCCTCCTGCCTCAGCCTCCAGAGTAGCTGGGACTACAGGAACACACCACCATGCCCAGATAATTTTTATTTATTTATTTATTTTTTGAGACAGGATCTTGCTGTCTCACCCAGGCTGCAGTGCAGTGGCGTGATCACAGCTCACTGCAGCCTCAACCTCCTGGGCTCAAGCAATTCTCCCACCTCAGTCGCCTGAGTAGCTGGGACTACAGGTGCATGCCACCACCCTTGGCTAATTTTTTAAAATTGTTTATTAGTAGAGATGAGGTCTCGCTGTATTACCCAGGCTGGTTTCAAACTCCTGAGCTCAAGCGATCTTTCTGCCTTGGCCTCCCAAGTTGCTGGGACTACAGGCATGAGCCACAGTGCCTCACCTGTGGCGAATTAAAAAAAAAAAAAAAAAAAAAATCTGTGGAGACTGGGTCTCATATGTTGCCCAGGCTGGAAGTAAAATAATTATTAAAACTTTTTTTATGACACAATTAGGGAAATAGATACTTAGTGGATATTTGTTGACTTTTTAAAGTGTGATAATGGTTTCATAGTTATGCCTAAAAAAAGACTTTACCTTTTAGAAACACATACTAAAATATTTAAGCAGGGAAATGACATGATGTCTGGAATTTGTTTTATATTCCTTTTGAGGAAGGAAGGGAAACTGGGTGGAGTATAGATGTAACAGGATTGGCCATGAATGGATGATTGTTGAGGCTGGGTGATGGGCACATGATGGTACAAAATAATTTTCTCTTGACCTAAGAATTAAAATTTTCAATAATTAAAAGTTTTTTTCAAAAGGCATTTGAGTGATGCTTTTCCCATGCATTACATCATTTAATCATCACCACTGTCTTGTGAGGTAACTAGAATGACTATGTGCAGACTAATAATCTAAGGCTCAGAGAGATTAAGTTACATGGCTAGGATCACACAGCTAGTTAGAGGCTGGATTCAAATCCAGGCTCTCCACCTCAAACTTTCATTCTTCTATCAACCCGTACTTTGTATGATGAACACTAGAGTCATTATGGATTGCTTCATGGAGAATAAGGTGAGAAAAATCAGAGGAATGGATTTAACACCTTTGCTCTCATGCAGAATGATGAATTTGTGGCATGTGCTTCTCTAATAAGGAAGAGATTAATACCAACCCCCAGCTGCTATGAGTTATCATCAAGCATGGAGAAAGCATGCTACTAACGAGATTGATTTATAAGTTCCAGATGTGAAAAGAGAGGATCTATTAAGTTTTTTCCATATACCATCAAAGACGATAGTAAAAATAATTTATGCTATTAAATTCATTGACTGAAATTGCTCTTTGCAGGACTAAAAGCTTTTATTATCTTCCTTTTCCTTCCAAATATAGTCAATAGGTGCTGAGAAAATTTTTTTTACCAGGATAACATCTGAAACAGGGATGAATAATTAACTAATACTTGAATCTTGTTAATACATCTATTGTAAAATTAAATGACTTTTGGCCAGATGCAGTGGCTCACACCTGGAATCCCAGCACTTTAAAAGGCCAAGGCAGAAGAATTACTTGAGCCCAGGAATTTGAGACCAGCCTAGGCAACATAGTGAGACCTTATATCTACAATTCTTTTTTTTTTTTTTTAATTAGCCAGGTGCGCTGGTGTGTGCCTGTAGTCCCAGCTACTTAGGATACTGAGGTGGGAGGATTGCTTGAACCTGAGAGGTCAAGGCTGCAGTGAGCTGTGATTGTACCACTGCACTCCAGCCTGGGCAACAGAGCAAGACCCCATCTCTAAATAAATAAATACATTAATTAATTAATTAATTAAATTTTTTTGTCCTTAGATCACTTATGATTTCCTAAAAGGCCTATGCCTATTGGGATATGATGTATGTTTACATTTCATACATAAAAGATTTTGCAAAGTATAACTTTGCCAATGCTTTTAGCAAAGATTTTCACTCCTTGACAATTATAATACAATGAAGTATTTTTCTTAAGCGAATAAATTTACCACTAAATATCTTGTAGGAAATACAAACAAGGTATATTAATAGTAATACTAAGTATTACTCTTTGTATCTAGATCTTTGGTCTTAGGTCTCACTACTTACAGGTGATATCCTATTATAATAGTCAAACTCAGCAATTGAATGAAAAATTACATGTAGCTTCATATCCTCTGAAAAGATTTGCAAAGCTTTAACCAGTTCTATGTCAGAATATAATAAAAGAGACAAAAAACAATGGACCATTAATGACGAGACATAAATAGTAAGAAAAAAAGCTTGTGAAGTCAATCCTGAAACAAACCAAATGTCCTGCAGAATGTTATTTCTAGGCCAAGATAGTAACGACCTTGAAGAACCTTAGCCTTCTTGTCTAGCACAAATGTCTGCTTCCCAAGCAGCTGCTTTAAATCCAACATCTCCATCATCAAGATCAGTGGTCATTTCCTGCTTCACACCTGAGTTTACCCATTTCGCCTGAGAGCTGAAGCTGGCGGAAGGCAGGAATCAGGGATCAGGGAGTCAGGTAGAGGCTAAATGGCACACACCGATTTCTGGAACACTGAGTGCCAATAATTAAAGAACAAAACACAAATGAGAGATGTTGCAGCACAAGTTGCAACCAAGAGTGCCCTGGAGTTTCCTTGGAAAGAATAGGATATGAATACTTTATCATAAGGGTCTGAGAAGGCTTCATCAACTAGGAATGTCTTTCCATGTGTCTTGAATGAAGACTTATGTGTTTTCTTTAAATGCATTTTATTTAAAAACTGAGGTCTGGTGAAAAGGGTTTAAAGATTTTCCTATCTTCTAAAAATTGTGAGAAAAAAATTCACACATAAATTGGGGAAATACTCAAGGCAAAAATTCTCCATTTAGGTACATATACATGATGAAGTAAAGTAATCCTTACCCTCATAGTCAGGAATAGTATAGAAAACTACTGTTAGATCTTATACTGTTATGAAATATCTTTTACAAAAAGGGTTGAATGTGTAAGATAAAACACCTCTTTGTTTCAGAAGTAAGCACATCATCAGTTTATGTCAAGAAGCCATTCCTGATTTACCACACCTGCTACATTCCTTCCTCACTCTGTAATTTATTGTTTTTTTTAAATACAGGATGGTTCAGCAGACGTCACATCTGGGAATCCTACAGATTGGAGTTTTAGTTTGTTTTTAGCTGGATGGCATGACAGAGTTTAATGCCTTGGATAAGCTTACACTGCAAACATTTTTAGCCTGAACTATGTTACATCTAAGATTTTCCTGAGACTTTAAGACTGACCTGATAAGGAAGAAAAAGTCAATACTATTTCAAAAGGAGGAGGAGGAAGATGGGGGAAAGAAACAACAGTTTTGGACCTACCAGATTATCTGTGTACCCTGGACCTGATACAATCATTAATGCTGCATTAGATAACCCAGTTCTGTGCAATGAGCAAAAACTGTCAATGAAAAATGTCTGGCTATTACATACAGTATTTAGTGCAGTTTCCCAAACACAGTTTTCTGAATTTGATTTAGCTTTTGGCCCCTCTTAATACTTGGCAGGCAAAGTACAATATAAATAAAATCCTGTTGTAGGATTACCAGATTTCTGGACTATTAGCGCTATTCTCTTTTTATTTCATCATTGTGAAACAAACTGTACTTGCAACTTAAACTGGAATAGCCATTAGTAGCTGGCTACCAAATGCCATTAGTAAATATGCTACCAAAACTAAACAAGACAAAAATAATCTCTAAATATGACCACACACACACACACACACGCACACACACACACACCTCCCCACTACAACACACACAGGCTAGGAGTCATAAAGCAAAGTTTGATAAATTAAACTACTATCAAAAACACAACCTCAAAACAAAAATACCAGAGGCAGAAAGGATGTGAGTAAACAGTGATCTTCACTGCTGACTGAGCAAGAATTATATGATGTAGCCTTTTTTTTTTTTGAAACTGAGTTTCCTTCTGTCAGCCAGGCTATTGTGATCTGCAACCTCTGTCTCCCGGGTTCAAGCAACTCTCGTGCCTCAGCCTCCTGAGGAGCTGGGATCACAGGCGCACAACATCATGCCCGGCTAATTTTTTTATTTTTAGTAGAGACAGGTTTTCACCACGTTGGCCAGGCTGGTCTCCAACTCCTGACCTCAAGTGATCTGCCCACCCTGACCTTTCAAAGTCCTGGGATTACAGGCATGAGCCACCGTGCCAGGCCTGATGTAACTGTTTTGAAGAGTGATTTGGCAATATCCAGTAAAGAGGTGTGCAAACCTTATAACCCATCAGTTTCATTTGTAAATAGATAACCTAGAGAAATCAGACATTTGCATAAGGAGGTATGTTCAAAGCAGCATTGTTTTTACTAGTGAAAAAAAGGAGAAATAATCTAAATGTTTATTAATTTTAGAATAGAAAGACAAATTCATAAAATGTAATACTATTCATTATTTAAAATAAATAAACTCCATCTACATGTTTCATCATAAATAAGTTTTGAGGTCATGTTGAATAACAATGGTGAATTCCAGAATGATAGGCAAAGTAGATGCAATTTATATAAATGTTAACATTTTACAAAAATATATTATTTAAAAATGTTAGGGTCAGCCATCATGACTCACACCTGGAACCCCAGCACTTTGGGAAGTCGAAGCAGGAGGATCACTTGAGCCTAGACATTTGAGACCAGCCTGGGCAACATGGTGAGACTCCATATCTACAAAAATAAAAATAATTAGCTGGGTGTGGTGGTGTGCATCTGTCATCCCAGCTACTTGGGAGGCTGAGGTGGGAGGATCCCTTGAGCCTGGGAGGTCGAGGCTGCAGTGAGTCATGATGGTGCCACTGCACTCCAGCTTGGGTGGACAGAGCAAGACCTTGTCTCAAGTAATAAATAATTCAAAATTTAAAAAACATGGCTCTGTGGAAGAAGCATAAAACCACAGAAGTATTGGAGGATTTCAAATAGCTCATGAAAACAATGGAATTAAAACATAAAAATAAAAAATATAAAGCTTATTTTTCAACATAAGTTCCATCAAGTTCAAAACACTTCTGTAAGAGATAATACTAGTCATTTAGTCCATCCCTAAAGAACTGAGCATTCTGGAAATGTGTGCAGTCTTTTTTACATTATTAACTGAAGAAAAATGGCGGCCCATTAAAGATATTTTTTAAGATTAGGAAACAAAAAAGTCAGAAAGAGCCAAGTGAGGACTGTGAAGTGGATGTCTAATGGTTTCCCATGGAAACAGTGACAAGATTGCCTTGTCTGAAAGAGGAATGAGCAGGAGCATTGTCATGGCGGAGAAAGACTCTCTGGTGAAGCTTTCCCAGCCATTTTTCTGCTAAAGCATTGCTAACTTTCTCAAAATACTCTCACGGTCAGCAGAAACTCAACCAGCAAAATGCCTTTAAGTATTCCCCCAAACTGTTACTGTGACCTTTGCTTTTGACCAGTTCACTTTTGCTTTGACTGGCCTACTTCCACCTCTTGGTATCCATTGTTTTGATTGTGCTTTGTTTTCAGGATCATACTGCTAAAGCCATGTTTCATCTCCCGTTACAATTCTTCAAAGAAAGGCATCAGGATCTTGATCCCATTTACTTAAAATCTCCACTGAAAGCTCTGTTCTTGTCTGCAGCTGATCCGGGAGCAATTGTATGAGCACCCATCAAGTGGAAAGACTGCTCAACTTTAATTTTTCAGTCAGCATTGTGTATACTGAACCAATTGAGACGTCTGTGGTGTTGGTTTTTGTTTCTGTTGTTCATCACTGGTGCTCTTAAAGTATAATGTTTTCCTTGCAAATTGATGTGGATGGTCTGCCACTGCAAGCTTCATATTCAACACCATCTTGTCCTTTCTTAAAATGAACTATCCATTTGTAAACTGCTGATTTCTTTGGCACATTGTCCCCATAAACTTTTCATAAAGCATCAGTGATTTAATCATTCTTCCACTCAAGCTGCACCATAAATATGATGTTGGCTTTTGCTTCAATTTTAGCAGAATTTATGTTGCTCCAAGAGGGGCTCTTTTCAAACTGATGTCTTATTCTTCTTAGTGTCTCAAACTAGATTCTGTTCAGACATGTTATGACAAGATAATGCGAGTTTCCTTTGGTGCCAAAAAATTTTGAAATCCATTCTTAGTTTTTTTCATAAAAGGCACTTTCCAAAATCTTTTTGAAGGCCCTTGCTATAATGCTTAAGGTACTTGTCAAAATTGGAGGTGACTCACTTGTTTAGGCTAGGCCTAATTTGGGTCCTTAAAAAAAAAAAAAAAAAGCAGCCGGGCATGGTGGCTCATGCCTGTAATCCAAGTACTTTGGGAGGAGGATTGCTTGAGCCCAGGAGTTTGAGATCAGCCTGGGCATCAGGGTGAGACCCTAGTTCTAAAAATAAACAAACAAACAAAACTTTAATAGAAAAATAAAGCAATGAGGTAGAAGTTTCAGTATACCAAATAACTGGAGACCATTCAAAAGGTTTGTGGGTTTTTTAAAGCTGTTTTAAAATTCATTCTTCAAAAATGTTCAGACATGACCACATTGGTTTCATAAGCACTACAGTGCTTATGAAGTTTCTTCATTTTTCATATGTCCAAGCAAGCCTGAACACCCCCAACTCTCTCAACCATGACCTTTTGCAGAAGCAGACATGGAGGGCTTTGATGCCAACTAATATGTGCTTCAAAGTGGACAGAAACAGGTCTTATGACCTTAAAAAAATAATCTCTCCTGAGGTTGAAATAAATTATAATGATGCCATCTGATCATAACTCAGTGACCTCATTTGAGCCAAGTTTCATGGGCAGATCCTTCTCTGTTCTTTATTAGCAACATCTGTCAAGAGGCTAGCACAGTTTGAGAATAGCTTCTCATGGGAACTATGCAAGTGTTACTATTGCAATACTGTGAAATTAATCTCTCTTAGAAAGATGCTTGAAGATCCTGTTGTAACTTACTGAAGAACAACTGTTAACAATCCATTTGTTCTTTCTTTCTTTTTCTTTTTTTTTTTTTCTTGCAATGGAGTCTCACGCTGTCACCCAGACTGGAGTGCAGTGGCACAATCTTGGCTCACTGCAACCTCCACCTCCTAGGTTCAAGCCATTCTCTCTGTCTTAGTCTCCCGAGTAGCTAGGATTACAGGTACCCGCCACCACGCCTGGCTAATTTTTGTATTTTTTAATAAAGATAGGGTTTCGCCATGTTGGTCAGGCTGGTCTTGAACTCCTGACCTTAGGTGATCCTCCCACCTTGGCCCCCCAAAGTGCTGGGATTACAGGTGTAAGCCACTGCGCCTGGCCCCAATTGTTATTTCTGTCTTTTTAACATTTTCTTTTTTTTTTTCCTGAAAGACAAAGGAAAATATTTAAATATTTGTTTCATGTGATGGGGGTTTGAGAGGTATAAAGGGTCTCCAAAAACACAGGCACATTTCCTTCAGGATGCTAGTTATTCTGGTGAGGGGTGGAAAGGAATGGAATTGGAGAGGGTATGAAAGAACTTCAGTTGTATCTGTAACATTTTTTCCTTTAAAAAAAGAAGGCTGAAGCAAATATTACAAAATGACAACATGTTAAAACTAGGTAGTAGCTGTATGAGTGCTCATTATATAATCCTCTCCTGTTTTCTCTCTACTTAGAACATTTAATAGAAAAAGAAATTCAGAAATAAATTACCAAAAGGACAAACAACAAAACTGAAGAGTATTCAAAACATGTAGGAGAAAAGAATCGATTTTCTTAATATGTAAAGACAAATCAATAAGGAAAAGATAAATGACCCAATAGAAAAATCAGCTAAGGATATGAATAAAAAATTTACATTAAAATAGTTAATGAAGTTATAAAATAGCCTAAATATGCATGTGTCTCTCCATGTATGTCTGCATGTGTATGTGTGTGTGTATATATATATATATATATACATGCACTCACTAAACAAATGCAAATCAAGAAAACAATATTGCTTTTCATTATCGCACTGGCAAACTTTTCTAAAGTTTATCAGTTTTATCAGTGCTGAGGAAACATAGCTTCATGTTTCTGAAAAGAGTGTAAATTGCTGTAATAATTCTGGAGGCCAAAAATTTTAAGTGCACATTCTCTTTGAGCACTTTCACTTTTAGGATTTTTCTTCCTTTTATAGCTACACAAATGCACAAAGATATATGTACAAAGGTAATGTTTGTCAAAGTAAAAAATTGAGGAAAAACTAAATTTCTATCAATGGAAGAGATTAAATTGATGATACATCTAATTTATAGAATTTTATGCAACTATAAAGAAAAAGTGGTAGATCTATATGTTGACAAAGGAAGATGCCGATAATACAACGTAAGTTTTAAAAACGCAACTGGTGGAACTATATATTTAATACAATCCTATTTGCATTAAAAGACATACATTAGATACATGTTTGCAAACGTATGTCTGTAAGAAACAGTGATCATCTCTAGGAGATGATACTGGAGGTTGAGAATAGGAAAGAAATCTTTTATTTCCTCCTAGACTTTTATTACACCAGATCTTTAGGCTTCAAATGACAGAAAACTGAAACTGCCCTAAGAAATGAATTAATTTATTGGCTCAGTTTAAATGAAATCTGTGAGTACTTTCAGGTTCCTCTTGAATCAGGGCTGCCCAGTGTGTCACTAGGATGCTTCTTCTGGGTGTTGAGTTCGTCCTTTGCACATATGAATGGTTCTCTCTGGGGGTATCTGACAGCCCTGGTTATCTGGATGACTCCACTCAAGTTAGCTATATGGTGACTGTTACCAACCTTTACCACCTTGAAAAGCTGAAAGGCAAGAATGAAAGCCTCTCTTGCCGGGCGCGGTGGCTCAAGCCTGTAATCCCAGCACTTTGGGAGGCCGAGACGGGCGGATCACGAGTTTAGGAGATCGAGACCATCCTGGTTAACACGGTGAAACTCCGTCTCTACTAAAAAATACAAAAAACTAGCCGGGCGAGGTGGCGGGCGCCTGTAGTCCCGGCTACTCGGGAGGCTGAGGCAGGAGAATGGCGTGAACCCGGGAGGCGGAGCTTGCAGTGAGCTGAGATCCGGCCACTGCACTCCAGCCTGGGTGACAGAGCGAGACTCCGTCTCAAAAAAAAAAAAAAAAAAAAAGAAAGAAAGCCTCTCTTTTCCAGAAGTCTCTATTTATTGGCTCCCAGGTGTTCATCAGTTCTTACTGGATTATATGACCATTCTTGAATCAATTATCATCAAAGGTAGTGACTGATTTGGGGTCAATTTCACCCAAAGCAAGTAACAGAATGGGGTCTGGATGGTTTCCCAAAAGAAGGTGGGATGCTATGCAACGAACAACAGATATTCACTGTTGCTAGATAATGCTTTACCAAGTGCATCACACCCACACCCACACATACACACACACACACGTTACAGTCTTCTAGGGCCTAGAATCTGAGCTCCATAGGAAGGGACTGTGTCGGTATCATACATTGTCCTGTCCTTTGGGCCTAAGTCAGATCCTGGTACATGGTCAGGAGAATACATGTATTAGTAGAAAAAAAACAAAACAACCTACCTTGAAACTTCACTTCTAAGCATTGGCTACAAA